>NC_065918.1:12515111-15030223 GCF_905147045.1 Nymphalis io
AAAGTAATAATGTCTTTAGAACTGATTTACCGCTAAGAAAACGTATTTATAAAAAGACAGCTGCTCTTTCTATTCCCTTAGTTTCACAGGCGATGAGACGGCAACCTGGCACAAAATAAGAGGTCTAGGATTAATTGTTTTTTTGTAATTTTAGAGAAAAATTGATTAAAATGCTTATTAATCCTTCGTATGCCGGAGCGTAGATATGCGCTCGAACGTTATCTCATAGTTAATTTATTTTTGTTTTACACTACACTAAAGAAACCTAGCTCTTTTTTATCCATAGTAATTGATATATATTTGTCTTCCTCTCTCTTTATTATTAGATTATCATTTCGAACAATCAGCGACGACGAAATTCACGTCGCAAATTCGCACGCTAACATAATTTTTTCGAATGCTCAAAATGCAAAATGTTTTTTCGAATATAATTAACAACAGTAAAGTAATTTTTTTAATGCTAACAAAGGTTCTCGGGTCAGCGTAGAGCATATTTGTATGTTCTATATATAAAATATCTTTTTGCACTTCTTCCGCAAAGATTTTAGTTTACCCTTAACAAAACATATTATTTTTTTAAGCTTATCATTCAATAATAATATTTATAATTTCTATTTTAATTGTTTAAATAAAGTTATCATATTAAATTAATTTAATACGTAGGTATTCATAAATCTTTTTAAAAACATTTTTGTATCAATATGATTCATGTGTCAGTTTCAAGTTGTGTTCGGCTCTTACTATTTGTGAAGTCATTTTTTAACTTCATTGTTTCATATACAAGAAAATGAATAAAATACATAATAATTTTCAGAAACACACAATAGCGAAATCTAAAATTACTTTTAATTTTTTAACAAATATTGTTGTTTGAACTTAATAGTCATATTTTTTACTTATTAAAAAAAACAAACAATTCCACTACAAATATAAGATATGCACTTATAGGTAAAATGGTATTGTTAATTACGAAACAAAGATATTATTATTGTTTAAACGGAATTGAAACCGATCAATCTAGGATAATGTTTTAGACATTGCCTTTTCTGGATCACCTAGAGAAATGTTGCATGTCATACAAAACATTGATCAAGTCCACGAGCAATGATCTGAACCCGACAGCTTACAGGCTTAAGTCTTTTTTTGAAGCTAACAACAAAATCAGACTAGATTCGTCGAAGAGTACTTGATGTAAGTATTGATAGTAGGTACTTGAATTTCTAGATATAATAATCCTATTCATATTAGTTAGTAATTTATAACACCTTTTTAGAGTAGATTTTTTATGAATTAAAAAAATACCTTTTACATATTCAATTGAATTAATATTTAAGTTAATAAATTCTAAAAATAGATTTTTTTTAATTTGAATGTTAAGTTAGCCTATAATTGATATAAATTTTGTTACACTATTATATAAGCAATAAGAAAATGTTTTTCTTAATATATAATGTTGGCTTCCTTTTTTTTATTAATTATAAAATTAATAAAATTACGATATGAGGGCAACGTAACATATATGTCAAATAATCTCATTATTTTACAACCGTCTGTTACAACCGACCGTCATAGGTTTTACAGGGAGAAAGCGGTGATATAAATGATGAAAAGGCGTACAGAAGATCCGTGGATATTTTTTGCAGCGTGGGAAAAAAGAACACAAAAGCATAATGGAAAAGATTTTCTTCGTACCAATGATGAAAATTTGGTTGGCTAGTAAGGGATTCCTTTCGAATCTCGTCTTCAGGATTGCTATGAAGTTACGGTAGCGAAACAGTATAAATTTTATTTTTAGGAGCGCAGTCGCAATGATGAATATGAAATAACAATTGGAATATGAAAAGGCAATGTAAAGCGCCAAAACCTTTCTTTATAATATATGTAACAGAAACACTCTAACGTCAGCCCTAGATTATGTGTTAATTCAATCAATCTTCCAGCTTTGGTCTTAATAAACTAAAGCCTTCGTTTTTTTTATCGATAAAAATAATCATTTGATGTTTATCTATTATATATTAATTATAATATATATAATATATTATATATATTTATATATATTCATTGATCAACCCTTTAAGTTATATTGTAGTTATACATACATTATTTTATTTTTCACCTTCTGCAAAATCAAGTTAAAGATATAAAATACTATTCCATAAAAAATACTATTTCAGCTTCAAGGAAGTTCATAAACTTTCATGTATTATGTATTTTCATGTATGATTTAAATACAAGGGTTTAACGAAGTATTGTTTTATATATATAGAAGGATTTTGTACCAATTATACGTTCATAGCCGAGAATAATCCTAAAAAAATTTCCATTCTGCGATAACATCATCTCATACAATATTTTTTTTTACGTCATTACCTTACCTATTCGTAAAATCTAGATTGTGGTTCTATGGTATTTTCACTTTGTTTTAAATCTAATACAATTAGCGTAGTTAAAATTGTGTTGTGAAAAAGTAAAAACAATCATAATAAATAAGTAAAACACTCAGACTTTAAATATTCAAAAAAATCTGGATATGAGAGCTAGTGATAAAAAAGAATATACAAAAACTTTCGATAATATTGTCTAAATAAAGTTTACACTTGGACCTATGAAAAAGACAGAAAAAAAACTATCTCTTTCCCCTTCTTCACCCGATAAATCGGCGGCAGATTCATCATTTTTCATGGTGTGTTATACGGCATACGAAGGGTTAAGGCAGGATTATTTATGTATTATTAGTTAATCTGACTTTGATCAATTTTTTTTTCAAACAAGATGTTATTATTTTGAACAAGTTACATAATTTTTTTTTTGTTCTGACAAACGAGATTTTATGTCAAAAAAAACAAATTGCTACCTCAGTTATCAAAATTTTATATATAAATTTGAAAATTAAATGACGGTTATTTTAGTAAATAAATAACAATGTATAATTAAAAAAGAATTTCTGAGCACTTGAACGAAGTTTGAAATCGTGTCACATCTGAATAATTCAAAGCCTCATTTCTACATATGTGAGTACGTACGTATGTGAGTAACTATGAAGTTGTTACACTAATGTGAATACAGCACTAATTTAAATCGTTTGCAAACTTGCGCAGAATGCACTTTAGGTTTTCAGTGTCGACGAACTCGTCGTTGGGTGAAGACGTATAGACGATACTATGTTACAGCAGGCTTACTTAGAAAGTTCGATAGATGGCACTCGTTGTATATAAATTTTACGTAGTAAGCTCAGAGCACGTTGTAGTATTTACACGTGAACTAAAATGCATGCGCAACGTCAGTACCGCGTGGTACGCAAATGGAAGAGGACCTGCATTCGGCATTCTGTTCAAAAGTTTCAATTATCGTAGTTCGTTGATGGCATTTCTAATAAATCATATATTTTTCTTTTTAGATTCTCAATCATAGACGTAAGTTGGGAGTATTTTTTTCAGTTAGGTATACATAGGTTAGATATAGGTATACCTTTATGAAATGATATGATTGTATAGAATTTTTTCAGTCTCGGGTTGCTTTTGTAGCGTATTGCGTACTGCATTTATGAAATAGATGTAGCAAAATTATGTATTATATTATTATAGCTATTCGGAGATCCGAAAGTTTATTTAGGAGGGTTTCTTAAAGTACATACATTTTTAAAAGATTTAGGTATTTTTCGTGGTGAAATTAAATATTCTTCTTATATATTTAACACCTGATGCACATATTTATTTATAGCTTTGTTTCTCCGGAATGAATGGACCGATTTCTTATTTGCGATAATATTACCATTTTGACCATATTTTCATAAGCAAGCACAGTACAGTAAAAGTACAGATCAAGAGTTTAATAAAAATGAATGTTGTGTTAGTTTTCAAATCATTTTATAGATTTATTCTAAAATTGCGATGTGAGAAATCGATTAGAGATTTTCATTCAATATTTCACCAGCGCCTTTATTCTGGCAGATTGGTTAATGTTTTACGATTAGCACATGTTATGGTTATTTCATAATATTTTGTAAATCTTTCCATTTTAGGATTTATAAAGAAATAAAAATAGTCATATAGGCAATATTCTTCAATATTCAAATTAAATTTTGATTGCCTGCTGAAAAGTTTTTCAGTCACTATATATACGATAGATAGGTTACCCATTAGGTCCTTACATATGGAATTAGCGTTTTGTCGTACTGACCACTTTGATCTGAAATATCTCCTCTTTGGTTAAAAATTCCAAAGTCAAATTTATAAATTCATTTAGCTGAAAAAACATTTAAAATGTAGATGTGATGTCATCTTAACTTTCTATTTGACCTCCTTACAATTTTTTTGAAGTTGATATTTTGGTAAT
The DNA here is from genome assembly GCF_905147045.1 of Nymphalis io. NCBI lineage: Eukaryota > Metazoa > Arthropoda > Insecta > Lepidoptera > Nymphalidae > Nymphalis > Nymphalis io. The sequence continues at coordinate 12,519,447 of NC_065918.1, forward strand.
AAAATGAGAACATTTATTAAAAACAGTAGGACATTTTTATGTCTTATTTATATTATTACGCTAAATAATAAATAATTTAAAATCGGAACCTTCATATAAAAAAGCCGAGATGGCCCAGTGGTAAGAACGCGTGAATCTTAACCGATGATCGTGGGTTCAAACCCGGGCAAGCACCACTGAATTTTCATGTGCTTAATTTGTGATTATAATTCATCTCGTGCTTTAAGGTGAAGGAAAACATCGTGAGGAAACCTGCATGTGTCTAATTTCACTGAAATTCTGCCACATGTGAATTCTACCAACCCGCATTGGAGCAGCGTGGTGGAATAAGCTCCAAACCTTCTCATCAAAAAGAGGAGAGGAGGCCTTTAGCCCAGCAGTGGGACATTCACAGGCTGTTACGGAACCTTCATTAATTCTTTAGAAATCTCTTACCTGCTAGTCATTTCTTCTATCGCTAAACAGCACTTGTATTGTGTGTGTGTGTGTGATTATAGACCAAATAATATAATTTATTAGTTCCCAAGGCTAGTTGTGATTTATCAATGGTTACCACTTGCCACCAGGTTGCCCATTTGTCATTTCGCCTTTCTATTATAAATAAATAATAAAAAAAGCAATATCATTACTATATTATAGTATAATAACATCATTATAATAAAACTATTAGGTTCGGAAAACATGGACCAAAATAAGTAAACAACACAAATGCTTATTCACGATTTTATAAGCATTATTGGGTAAAGATTTCAACTCAGTCGAGACAGACCTCAGATAATAATTAGGTTATCAAAATGCTTGTTTCATTTCATATTAATCATGCGTTTACCCTCCAACCAGTTCCTTGCCTGGGGACATAATCCCCCCTCCTCTTATAAAAATAGATGTTCTTTACAAAAAAATCCTTTGTCAGCTCATAAGACCACCGATTAAAAGAGGCTCAGTAATTCTACTCCGCTTACTCGGTAATTTTTATTTTTATTCTATATTCAATTTTTTAAATTATATTATATAATATTATTATAATTTAATACAAAATTAAAATAAAAAATCAAAAAACACGCCATCTAAAAGATTGTCTGTGGCATTGTACCCAAGACGCTGGCACTATTGCCTCTCTGCACCGCTAGACTCAGCATTTGGGCTAAATAAGCGCCAGCTCTTGGGTCACCAGAAGTGTGGACCAGTTTCTTAGAAATATCTTTTATGATTCCTTTTGTATCGGACGACCATGAACCCAATGTTTCTTCTAAACACAGCCTCGCAAATTCATATTCGTTGAATAAAAGTGAATATTTATGGCGCTTGAGTATTTGAGCAGCTTCAGCGGCTGCACTGGCCTTACGAGACATATTCTTGATATGAAATACTGCCAGCGTATCTACGCAAGTTGCATCCCACACAAGAACATCGATCATGGCGCTAATGTCGCTCAATGGGGTCTCCTGCCATCATTTCCGCATAAGCCATTCGGTTCCAAAGTAGCAGGAATCGATGCTGTGGCAAAAGCCCGACGAAATATGTCATTAAGAAATCCATGGCGATATGCACGGCCGGCGCTTTTGCAACAGCTAAGCCATTAAGCGGTAGTAAAGCACGTAAAGCCGTTGATTCTGCGCCTATACTTTTTTTGGTCATGTCGGATTGCCGTCCCATCGGATTATGATAGTTAGATTAGAGATCTGTGTTTGCGCACACACTTGTGCTCTATAATATCTCCTGCGTAGTTGGCTAGTTTCTCTTGAGATTGGCCGCCGTGGCCGAAATCGGTCTGGAGAACATTATTATTACTTCGAATGCTAATAATTTGTCATATCCCCAAACTTTACGTTGTAACCAGGAGTTAGGTTAGGACTATAAGAAGTTTCACTATAAACGTTAATTTATATGATAAACTAAAGACTAGAATCACGTGCATGAAACACGCAATTATTATCCAAATAAACCTGAGGTGAAACCATATCGCATAGAAGCCTTTATTACAGGTAGTATCCAATAATTGATGTAATTATGTTTAACAAATTGTTTTGTTTTATTACGAATCTACTGGTTGGTGAATAAGTCACGTTCTTACACCAATCTCGTTAGTATATAGAGCTCGCGGCGATTTATATTTTTATATATATTTTCGAAAATTTATATTTTGTTATTTTATTTTAGAGGCAAACGAGCAAATAGGCCATGCTAAAAGGTCACCGATCCATAGAAAATGCGTCACTAACGCCGGATTCTAAGACTTTATTCATCTTCAGCCTCTAATTACATAATAGTACAGTAATACATTTTTTTAATCAATAAAATATAAAATTAAATTACATACTTTCTCTTCTATTGAGAAAATCTTAACAAATTAAAATTAATGTTTGTTTGAATGTCTCCTATGCGTTGCTAAGACATTCATCCAATCGTGATTACATTTTGATGAGTTGTTCTGCGTACGCGAAGGTTTCTAGCTAAAAAAAAACAGGTTGTTTCCTTTTATGTCTGTCCTTTAATATAAACATTCTATATATTCTCTTTATTTACTTAATTCTATATATTCTCTACACAAGCGTAGCCTTCGTGTTTTAGTAGATGGTTGCGCTTCTATGTAGTGAATGCTGGGGTCCCCCAGGGATCTGTGCTATCTCCCACACTCTTTCTTTTGCATATCAATGATATGCTCTCTCTTGGGAACATACATTGCTATGCAGATGATAGTACAGTGCTTGGTGGATACCACGGACGCGCAGTGGCTGGGCGGGCGGAAACTGAGGAGAGGCGGGAGAATCTTGTCATTGAACTCGATAAGACGTTAGAGCTCATCACCAAATGGGGTTTTGATAATCTTGTTGAGTTTAATGCCAAGAAAACACAGGTATGCGCTCTCACAGCGAAAAAGTCACCATTTTCCCCTCTTCCCTCCCTATGTGGCACACCGCTGATGATACAAAGCAAAATCGCCATGCTGGGGATGGACGTTCGCTGCGACCTTAGTGCAAGGGATTACATCGAGGCTATTATAAAAACAGCTTCACGGAAACTCGGAGTTCTGAACAAGGTGCGGCGTTTTTTCACGCCACAACAACTGTGCCTGTTATACAGAACACAGGTACGGTCTTGCGTTGAATATTGCTCGCACCTTCGGGATGGCTCCGCTAAGTACCTACTGGTGGCCTTGGACCGGTTGCAGCGACGTGCAGTATGCATTATTAGCGACGTAAAGGTCACAAACACCCTTGAACCTTTACAATAGCGTCGCGAGATAGCAGAACTGAGCGCTTTCTATCGACTGTATCACGGCGAGTGCTCTGAGGAATTATTCTCTCTAATTCCTGCTTCCACCATCCTTCTAAGGTCCACGCGAGCTGGTTCTTGATGTCACTGCCTAACTGTGACATCAATTCCATCGCGCACAAAGAAATTTGGCAACTCCTTTCTTTGTCGCACTACCAAAAAATTGAATTCCTTACCAGCTCACGTGTTCCCCTCCTCTTACAACCCGGGTTCCTTCAAACGAGGCGTGAAGAGGCATCTTGCGGGCCGGTAAAGCGGGGACGGTTAGTACAGAACTTTCTTCCCGACTGTACTGGCCGTCGTCGCGTTTGGACTCTACTACCACTTACCATCAGGTGGAGTAGAGTCATTTGCCATCCCGGCGCATATAAAAAAAGTATACCCTTAACTAACTCATGTAAATCCGTCGAAACTTATTAATATAAAATAGTACCTTTTTGAAAACGCTATTTAAGTAGTATTCCTACAATTATCCTTAAAGCACTATGTGCTAAAACAAATACAAACACACTTAAAATAAGAAAACAAGTGCTTTTCTCTTATAATTTTCACTCTATTTTCTTGAAATCCTATTTAATCTAGAGAGCTTTACTATTCAGGTAAATACTTTAGTAGTGAAACAAAACTATAAGTTGAGATAATGGAATGGGCTTACGAGAGAAGGATAGAGAGACTAGAATAAAAGATAAACATATGTTCTACTTACACAATATACCAACTCAGTAGATTTTTAACTAAGCTAGCTAAAGATTATCAAGCTTAACAATAAATAATTCGACTCGATATGCTCTTACGATACCTCCTCGGAATCGGATCTTTTGAATCGAAGTTAGGTTGTTAGATAGTTGGAATTGCAAATAGGTCAGCTGGTGGTTAGTGGTCGCGACCGCTTAGACAATGACACTTTAAAAAATATTAACCATTCTTTACATCGTCAATGTACTGCCAACCTTGGGAACTAAGATGTTGTTGTTTGTGTTTTACATACATACGAGAATGACGTAACGAGAAGAACACAACAAGTGACTGGTCCAAATGCTCTTGGACGAAACCTAATAAAATAATCTATTATTTTTTCAAATATTCATAAATGTTAGAGAGTTTGTTTGAATGCCCTTATTTCAGAAACTACTGATACCGTAAAAATAAGACAAAAGCTTTTGTGCTTATTTATTAAGTAATTTTTGTTTTACATAATAAGTTACCACAAGATATTCAAAAGTATATTAATGTACAAGCTAAATATGCCACGAAAATATATATTTGAGTTCTTATGTATTGTAAATAAATTAATTATAATATATTTTATATTTATTATTTTTAATAATAATGGATTATATAATTAAATTTTATGTCTTAAGTTTGCAATCAGAAAAAGCTAAAAATATTAATATTTAACCTAAAGTTTGGTTACATCCATATGTGCATAAGAAAAATTTAAAATAATTGAACCGTGAATTAGTTTAGTTGGGTTTGGCTCAAATCGGTAAATAATCGTGAACTGATCTATAGAAAAGTTCTTACGCTACGAAGGAGTTTTCTACTTCGCTCAAAATTGATTTTGCATTTAAGCAGTCATCAACGTCTTATTCCGTTAAATTTTACAGAATAAAAGTATTTTACGTCTTAAAATATATATCGTCACATTTATTGAGATATTCTAAACATTATCATGTCGACCGAGCCTTTATTAACAATGAATGACTCAGGGATTCATACTTTTTGCAACGTAAATCAGGCATCACTCTTTGGCCAAACTAATAAAATTGTATGTATGTAAAAAAAGTTTAAATCTAAAAACCAATTTTATATTCAAAATAAATATTATTATCGATAACTGCAAAAAATTCTTGATAGCATGCTCTTTCTATAAAAAAATTAAACAATATTCTTACTACCACGTCTACGTCTTATGTTTTACACACGCATCTAAATGATTTTACGATACGCTATTTTAACGATACGATAATAGTACGAAGTAAATAAATTTTAAGAAAATTTTCTAAAAATGAATTTAGGATTAATTAAATAAATTGATTGTAGCAGAAATGTTAGCTGGACACGACGTTTTAGATAAGCGAAACAAGATATTACAAAATACTTTTTTAAAGGCAATTAAAGGCTTTAAAAAATAATGAGAATTAGTCATTATCATTTTATAAATTTTGAAATAAAATGAACAAGTTGTTGACTTCGTCGGTTCAATGTTTTTAACATTTTTTTATAATGTATCGGGCATGACGTCTTATCAGTTTTGACTTTAAGCGTGCGGAGCTGCAAGTCTTTTCAGAATTTTTTTATTGCTTAAAAGTTTAACTGTTTTAATTGTAGAATTGTAATGAATAAATAATGAATAATCTTATATATTTCATATTTAAATTTAAAATTGAATTAGGTGGACGACGAATACTTTAATAAATATTAAATATTGTTTTTATAATTAAAAAACGAAATATGTTTTTTTTCTTTAATTCTTAGAGTTTATATCTTTTGTATAAATCATGTTTGCATTTAAACTACGACTGATTAAATGACTGACTGACGAATAATTAGAATATTTAAAAAAATATGAAAAGGAAGTAGCATAAATGTGTAGCGACCAAGCAAGTTAAGTAGCCGAAGCTATTTTGCTCTGTACCACGAGTATGGGTTTATGAACTAACCTTCATTAGTAATTTACGTCATCGCCGTAGATTTACAGATTAATAGTCTTGTATTCTTCGTCTTTTCATGTAGATGAAGTTTATAATTCATGCGAGTTATATTAATTTTCAAATATACAATAACATGTGCTCTTGTCTAAAATCACGGTATAATTAATATTCACTTTGATATTTGTACATAAATATTATATATATAAAAGTCTTATATTGTATCTCAAAATGAATAATTATTATAAAATAGTATATATGTGTCTATAATACAATTCCTTATTAACGTACATATACTTTTTACCTGTCCGATATAAGAGATATAAACAAACGGGTACACAACCCCGCCTTCCCCGAGCTACTTATGCTAAACCCTTCCTTATGCTAAACGTCTTCCATGGCATAAGTATCCTTATATCTTGAATTCCCACCAAATTTCCCCAACATCCCTCTATCCTGAACTGGATCCCTATTCTATGTTCGGGAGGTCAGACGGCAGTCGTTCCTTGTAAAACCAGTACCAGCCATTTAAAATGGAAAAGAAGAACAAAATTTTAGGTACAATGGATAGAGCGTCGCCGCAAAACGACGCCCAGGCACATCGCCCTAAGCCTGCGACAAGTAGGAAAGGGCTACCATGTCAAGTAAGGGCACGGCTGAAGAAGCAAGTACTTAAAAAGAAGCTCCGCTTTGCTACCTGGAACATCGGCTCTCTCACAGGTCGCTTCCTTGAAATGGCTGACGTACTGACGAAGCGCAGGGTTCACGTTGCATTCTTGCAAGAAACTCGTTGGAAAGGGAACAAGTCTCGTGCTGGGTTATAGGTTGATCTACTCCGGCTCCCCCTCAGGAAAGAACGGTGTGGCCGTAGTACTGTCCGAGGAACTCCAGAACGGTATTCTAGAAGTCGATAGACTGAGCGATCGACTTCACCGGGTGGAGCTACTGATAGAAGGAGTAATTACTCATCTTATCAGCGCCTACACTTCACAGGTCGGTGGCTCTGAATCGGAGAAAGAAGCCTTCTGGAATGACTTGGAAGACATGCTCCGCTGCATTCCGAACACCGAGAACATCGTGATTGGTAGAGATTTGAACGGCCATGTTGGTGAGGAGTCACGTGAATATAGAAGTGTACATGGCGGCTACGGCTATGGTCGTGAGAATGCAAAGGGGGATTCAATTCTCAGCACTTGCTTATTATCAGACCTTGCCATTGTTAACACTTTCATCCAAAAGAAACCCGAGCACCTCACCACCTATAAAAGTTTGCCGCACTCCACCCAGATCGACTACTTGCTCATAAAAAGAAGACAAATTGGTAGAGTGACCAACTGCAAAGTAATTCCTGGGGAATGCCTCACAACACAACACCACATCCTTGTCATGGACATGCTGGTAGTACCAAGTAAAAAAGTGCCTGAACGACGCAGACCAAATGGTGGCTGTTGAATGGACCAAAATAGCATGACTTCTGTAAAGTCGTAGCTAGCTCCAAATTAAGCACAGACACAGAGGAATCAGTCGATAGTCAATGGTCTAGGATCCTGTAAACAGTGAACATCATTGGAAAATCACCCACCATCATCCACAATCACACCATCGACAAAGAGATGTGGTGGTGAAGTGGCAAAAAACCAAATCTCCTGAAGACCGGGACGCCTATAAAGCAGTTAAATATGCCACCAAACGAGCAGTTGCCAAAGCCCGCTATCAGACGTTGTCACCTTTTTATGACACGCTTAAGATAAATAAGGGCCAAAAGACTACCGTTTGGCAAAAGCTCGGGAGAAAGCGACACAAGACATTACAAAATGTCTTTGTGTCAAGGACTCAAATGGCACTTTGGTTTGCGATGCTATGCAAAACGGTGCAGGAGAGGTGGCGCGACTACTTTAACCTGTTGCTTAACACACAACACGGTTAATGTCTCTCCTCCAGAATCACCTCCTAATCTCGGTCTGGTTGCACTGGTAACACCTGACGAGGTACTCAAATATCTTCGTACAATGAAGAACCGAAAAGCCGTAGGTCCTGACGACTTGCCGATTGAAGCGTGGAAAGCAATGGGTTCTCATGGTGTGAACCTAATTACTGACGTTTTTAACCGAATACTTACTAGCCGGAAGATTCCCAACTCGTGGAGATTGAGTATCATTACTCCAGTATATAAAAGCAAAGGTAGTGTACAGGACTGCGAAAGCTACCGCGGTATTAAGGTTATGTGCCACACCATGAAACTCTTCGAACGCGTAATCGATTCAAGGCTCCGGCAAGAATGTATTGTCTCGGAATGTCAAGATGGGTTTTGCCCAGGTTGTGAAACCATAGACCCCATCTTCGCCCTAAGAATACTGGCCGAGGCCCACAGATAAAAGAAGAAGCCGCTGTAAATGGCGTTTCTAGACCTGCAGAAGGCATTTGACTGCGTCCCACGCCAAATTATCTGGTGGGCTTTGAAGATGAAGAACATGCCATAAATCTATATTGACATTATCCGAGACATGTACCATAATTCAGAATCAAAAGTAAGGACCGCCGTTGGCGACGCACACCCTTTCAATCACAGTTGGTGTCCACCAAGACTCGGCCCTGTGTCCTTTTCTGTTCAGTGTAGTGCTTGACGTTGTCACAGCGAAAGCCCATGCCGTCTCCCTGACTCATGATGTATGCTGATGACATTGCACTGGTAGATCAGGACAAGCAGGTATTGGAGCAAAAGGAATACCAGTGGAAGGGTGTGCTAGCGAAGGGCGGTCTGATGCTAAATGTTGCGAAGACCGAGTATATGGCCTGTGGCAATACGGACTCCGAACCCATAAAGATAGGCGGAGAATCCACTATCAAGACGGAAAACTTTAAATACCTCGGGTCCGTATAGCACGAGTCTGGTACGATCGACCTCGACGTCAGAGCTCGAATAAACGCAGCTTGGGCCATCGCAGGATACCGGTGAAATGAAAGGGTCTTGTGTACAAGTGCATCATCCGACCAGTCTTATTGTACGACAGCGAGATGTGGCCAGCTCTCGAAAGACATGTTCAGCATCTTCACCTCTGATTCACACACTGGAAATGAAGATGCTGTGGTGGATGTGTGGCGTTACGCGACTAGATCGCATTCGTAACGAGCACATCCGTGGTAACCTTGACGTTTGCGATGTAGCGGATAAGTTGCAGGAAAGCCCTCTGCGTTGATTTGGCCACATTAGCCGCAGACCGCCAGACGATGTCGGGAACCGATGCCTGGACTTTGTTGTCGAAGGCCCTAGATCACGCGGCAGGCCCAAGAAGAGCTGGCTCGATGTTGTGAGGGACGATATGAGAGAGCACGATCTCACTCAGGAGGACGCTTTAGATCGGGCAAAGTGGGAAAGCGGACCCTGGCATTACCAGGCCGGGAAAACGCTAGGCAGAAGAAGAAGACTTTTTATTATTATGGTACATTCACTTTGTCGATATAGTATGACAATTAAGATAATTTTGTAAGTATAAATTTTACCCTAAAGTTCAGTTCAGTTGTAATTAGAATATTATTCGTGCTAAGACAGGTGGTGTAAAGTTATAACAGACGGAGCAATAAATCAAAAGCGGCATTATTTACATAAGTCAGTCCTTAAACCATATATAGAGATGTTTCATCAAACTAATTAAAGTCGTACCTTCTGAAATGTTGAACGGAATCCTTAATACCAACGGATTATTTAAATCAAACTTACTTAATTGCAAAATCATATCAACTATTTGGTCGATGCACCATTTAATGCACTCTAAATAAAAATCGAAGTCTGAGTGCTAGTGCTCAATACAACATGAATTGCTTTCACTTCAAGTTAAATATTTGTAAGCTTAGTTGTCACAATTCAATTTATGCTTTAATAATTATTAGCTCAATTTGATTTGGTTGAAGAGACTAGAGAGCGGCTTCTCACCCAGGCAAGTATCACTCAGTTTTCATGTGCTTAATTTGTGTTTATAATTCATCTCCTACGCGGCGTTGAAAGAACACCTCATAAATCTTGTATGTGTCGGATAAAAATCGATCTCATGTATAAAGTTTTCCTCAAAAGAAGACTGACTGACAGTTGAATTATACATGCTGTTACTTTATTTTTTTTACTTTAATTGAATTTATGAAAACAATAAACATTTTGGATTTCAAATAATTCAATCCACAGCTTATTAATAAAAAATATAAAGTATAAAGAAAAGTAACATATTAGTGAAAACTATGTTAAAAAGGCCCGGACTTAGATATCTAAGGTCCCTAGGCAATTGGAACTTAGGCCCCCAATTCTGAAGCGGTTAGAGTAATATGATATTACTTTGTTTGGATGAAGCCCATGGGCAGGCGGAGCCCCTAGACCGGTGGCTTAATCCGGGTCTGGATATCAGACGAAAACTAAACTAGAGTATTGTATCTTGTAAGCTTTTTTAGCATGATTAACTGATTATATTTTCCTATTTCATAACACAGTGTTTTAACGTCAGCTCAAGTGTAATATAAATATTTCTGAGACTGCAAACTTCATCTCTGAGATCTTGAACTTAAATCTGTCAATTTGATAATAGAACTTCTATCGGAGTAGGTAGTGATGTACACCTGTGCCTCGAAAAGCATGTGCATACTCTCTAAACGAGATTACCATCTCATATTATATAAGTGTGCGGTTGCACACTTGTGCCTTTTAATCCCGTCTAGTTCTTGCATATTACATTATTACCAAAAAATACTTATGATTTAAATTAATTTACACAAAAAGTAACATCTAGCTAATTTGAATTAATATTAATTTTAAGCTACATGAAATTACAAAGTACTGCATTTATTTTACGAAAAATTAGCAGATTTTTGTACATTTTAATTTATGTGATAAGTAAATATTCTGGGTCAACACATGTCAATAATACGTAACATCTCACACGCCGTAACAATTAGCACACTGGTCCATGGACAACAATAAACAAATCAAATGCTCGACTAACCACCATCGATATCAATAAGCATTGTTATGGTGTGATATACTGAATATTAAATGGTTTACATTTAGAATATTCAGTCTAATACGAATTATCCAATTAACATCAATGTCAGTAACAAATTAGTATATTATTTTGCATATCTTGAAATATTTTTGGCCTCGAAAAGTAAATGTAAAGTATATATTAGGGTTATTCGATTTTATAAGACAAATCGAATATTTAAATTTACCAATGATCACAATTCAAGATTATATTCAATGTAAGTAATATACTATTGATTTTATTGTAGGCAAAATAAAATGATGATTAAGTTATTATTTCGTTTTCATGCATATATTTGATGGGTGAAAATATTAAATCAAATTTTACGGGTAAAAGAGTAGATCATTACTTTCTTGCCAGCTGTGATATTATATGTTGGTTGTGATCTAATTTAATTAGCGAGCGTGTAAGAGTTTCAGAGCAATTAAAGGCGCCTGATATGTAACCCCTTAGTGTTTCGATTGTAAGCACTGACAATATGAGGAGATTATCGGCGTCGAATGTCTCCGTTGTTAACGACGTATTTTCTGCACTGAGACGACGTTCTGCTCGCCTATCTTAATATTATATTTATAAAAAAATAACAAGCACCTGATGATAATAGACATCCATTTTATTTTATTAACATTCATTAAATAATATATTTTTTTAATAATGGAGTAAGAACATTTTTTTATATATAATACAATCAACATGCGCCAACTACAGATTTACCAAATAAATCTGTTTACCTAGTCGATTACTGTGATAAAGCATGAAGTAGAACTAATATTTACAACCCACAACCTTTCGTATTTGTAATATTAGTTCGATTATGATCAATCTAGTAAAGATAAATGAATATAATAAATGATTGTAAGGCCTTTAAAAGAGGCCGTTACTTTTGAAATCACAGACATAAACTTCAATTTTATTTGTATTTGTATATATATTCTCTCTCAACTTAAAACTAATACAAATATTTACGCTAACTTAGATTAAATTACGTAAATACAAAATAATTTAGAAGAATTTAGTTTCACTATCTAGAATGAAGTTAATATGATCTAACATGCGAAATTGTTCAATATAAATATAATAATTAATCATAATATTACCTTGAAAACTATGGATTATGTCTCATTCATTTGTACTTCAACTTTTAAGACTAATAAAAGGATAATAGTTATCAACAAAATAATTAACAAGTACTAGTAAGGAAAATGAAGGCAAATTATTGCTAAAGTAATTTATTCGGAGCGAATTGCTTCAATCATAACTTTTCAATCTCTAAACTCGTGAACTTATTATATTTCGTTTGCGAGAAATCACAGCTACTGCTGAAGTGGTTACTAAAATTAAACAGCACACACTCAAATTAAAAAGCAGCACAACATAAATAATCACGGTAAACTAATGAATTGCATACAGTTAATTAATTACACTACTAATTTAATATAAGGAAAGTTACATAGAAACATGTATATATATATAGATTAAATATCCAGTGGTTAAGTAACGACTACGTCTTGTATATATATAACAAGAGAAAAAAAATCATATATAACTAAGCTGAAACTTTATAAAAATAAGAAGAAAAATACAATGTACAACAGTGTGACATTTTAAAATATTGATTACTCAGTTTATATTGTTTACTTCACAATATTCAAAATATTGATTGCCGATTGTTAAATAAGGTTCATTACTAGTGTTTGATGAAGACATTACGAATAACGGTGTCAGAGTGACATATTTCAAGTCTGTTGATTCATTGCTTTTAATCATTGCATCTGAAGGAAGGATAATCTCTTGCTCTTGAGTGTCATCAATTGCCATTGTAGTGTGAAGGTTTGTTGTGACATTCATGCCTGTAACTTCATTTGTTTTCGTCAAATGATCTGAATGAACACTATAGCAATGCAATCATAGGGCTAGTAATCAAACAGAACATTGTTATATATATATGTCAAATTATTTTGACGTCTTTCAAGCCTATCGTTTCTCGAGCTTTAAAGTTATATCAATTCCTGCTACCTAAAAATAAATAAGAACTTCACATTGCTTTTCTACAAAAATACCGTTTCGACTTTTAATAAATTCTGAAGCAGAGCTTTGTTTAAGATGGTTTAAAAAAAGTTATATTCAAGTCATTCATTTCTATTCAGTCAAATTCACACTTCTTGTCGTTGCAAGACTCACAACTCTTGACATGTAGAAGCTTATAAAAGCCTATAAGAAAATAAAAAATAGATGTTACTAAACTGTAAGTGCTAAAGCTTGGAATTTTATTTGAAAGAAACACCATCCTACGTCCATATAGGTGTACGTAATCAAAATAAATTTGTCTTAAAAATAAATATAGAGTATAAATAATTTATTTTTATTATTTATATAAATCATTAAATTAAACGTAAATATTTAAATGATCATTAAATTATTTAAATTTAACGTCGAAGTTTCAACGAGAACTAATTTCCGATGAATTAATTACATGATATATGAATTTTGATTAAATACATATATTATCTACGAATGCCATAATAATCTTTATAATAGAAAATAATAAGTATTGAATTTGATTGCTATTAGACTAAGTATTCTATTCTCTAAGCAAATTACCGTTTAATCGAATGAGAAACAGTACAAAAGTGGAAGTCCACTTTTGTACTGTTTCTCATTCGATTCGTATTACTCACGTCCTTTAATATATAAATATCTCTCTCTCTCGAGATCTCCTAATCCATAATCCGAATACATTTTTCTTCTTATCTACCCGTGCAAACCCGTCATTGTTCCATTTGACTAACTTTATTTCAAAGATAAAATAAATGTAACCTAATAAAGTAAAATGTAATGATTTTAAATATTTTAAAGATTTAAAACTTTACATTATATGTGTATATATTATATTACAGTACATAGTAAAATATTAACAAAATGTCTATTTTTTGTTTATTTATTTCACAAAAGACATATTTGAACATAATGTGGTTGATCTATAAGATATATAAGACTCACTACTGCATAATCACCATAAGATTAGGTACTCGCTATCCTAGCTGGGCTAATTCATTACCATTAGTTAAATAGTGTTAAGGATAATAAAAGCCGAGATGGCCTAGTGGTAAGAACGCGTGAGTCTTAACCGATGATCGTGAATTTTCATGTGCTTAATTTGTGCTTATAATTCATCTCGTGCTTAACGGTGAAGGAAAACATCGTGAGGAAACCTGCATGTGTCTAATTTCATTGAAATTCTGCCACATGTGTATTCTACCAACCCGCATTGGAGCAGCGTGGTGGAATAAGCTCCAAACCTTCTCCTCAAAAAGGGAGAGGAGGCCTTAGCCCAGCTGTGGGACATTAACAGGCTGTTACTGTAAGGATAATAAGCCCTCTTCCGTAAAATAGAAAATCCAAAAAAAGACACTTTAAATATCAGTTACGTCACAACAGTTAAATTGATATCAAGCATTAATTCAAAGGCCATTATTTTACATGATACGCAGGTGACATTTTATTTATTTAAAAATGATTTATTGTTACCTTCAAGTGTTTCGCATTAAAATACAATTGCATTTCAAAATTTATAAATACAATTAAACAATGTTGTCCCGGTCTTATAAGACCTTAATATAGTATGGTTTCTGTATTTTTTATTTACAATTTTTATTTTATTTTTACATATATAAGCATAAGCGTAAGTGGTCACCAACGCCCATAGACATTAGCATTGTAAGAAATGTTAACCATCGCTTATATCACGAATGTGCCACCAATCCCGGGAACTAAGATGTTATGTCTATTGGGCTTGTAATAACACTAGCTCATTCACCCTTCAAATCGGAACACAACAATACCAAGTACTGCTGTTTTGCGGTGGAATATCTGATGAGTGGTTAGCACCTACTCAGACGAGCATGTATAAAACTCTTACACCAGTAAAATTTTCATAAATTCCACATTCCAGAAAATAATAATTAATCAAACACTTTTTAAAATAACTTTAGTATATTAGATTGTACTGAATCTAACAAACAGTGTGTTCGAATTTGTTTCGGTTTGCAGTTGCAAGATTTGACTCAGGTAAAGTAAACAGATTAAGGTTAATAAAAGATATATAATAACAAAACTAAAATTAACAACATTATATATCCTACATTAGTGTAAATGACTTGAAAATATATAATTGATCTGAAAATAGTGTGCTATTAAGTAACAATTAATTTATATAAACACAAAACCGTTATGACGTTTTAAAGCTAGTTACGAGATTTGCTTTAACTTGTAGAAGCATTAACTCAGAATGAACTAAAATATACAACTAGTGAGAATACATCTGTGCCGAGGTTAATTTTATATTGTGTGGTTGGAATCTGAGTAGCGATGTTTGGTTTTAAGTTAGAAATAATACTATTTTTTCATATGTATTTGAACAATTGAGTCATAGTTTCTTGCTCATTAGGTTCGGTCGTTGTTTAAATTGTTTCACCGGTTAGAAATGGTAAAAACGTAAGAGCTCTCTTTTTCTTTTGTAACAAATATAAAATTCGTTATGTTGATTTAAAAAATACTGTATTTAATGAAAACACAGCCGATAAAAAGGATACAAAATGTGTAATTACTAAATTAGATGATAACCAGATATTTTGCCTAGGTATTGTCTAAGGGGTGTTATACAAAAATGTCTCTAATAAATGTTTCTGAAGTTTCGAAGCCGCATATCTATGACGTAAAGAAATTGCATTTTACGACTCGTAAGGCAGGATAACCCGGTATAAATCGTAGATTATAATAAATACCCATATACTTATTTAATTATTAAATAAAAGCTAAAATTTCACTTGAGTGAAGTGGGCAAATATTTTTTGCCGAGTGACCTACACCCTTGGCCAAGTATCCTACTCTTTACATCCGGCAACTATGGGATTTAAAATGTATTGTCTTTTTGCCTCTAGCTTCTAACACTAGCTCAATTCTCTCTTAAGCCGAAACACAGCAATAAAAAGTATTTTTCTTTTACGATGAAATAACTGATGAGCAGGTAGAACCATTTCTAGTACAACGCCGTAATTTTGTAATTTTTAAGTAACAGCTAAAATCTTTTACTTTACTTATCACTTTATTATTCATTCATAACATTAGTACTCATAACATAGAGAATAATCAACTAATCACATAATATTATATACAAAAAGTACAAGTGTATGCGCAAACACTGGATGTTGACAACTGTGGATGGCAAAGACGACCGAAAAGAATCCAGACGCAGGATCAACGGACCTGCGGACCGCTGCTAAGAATTCATTTTTATATAACTTTTTACAAGTCAGATGGGGATTGAATCCAGGACCTCACGATCAATTTGTCGGTTTGTCTTTGTTTTACGCGGAAATGCATTATAGCAATGGATCGAAGTAATTGTTGCATGGAGATAGATTATAGATGGGACAGAGAGTCTTTTTGTCCCAGAATATAGGAGAATTCTTCTGAGATAGATATGATCCGTTATTCTGTAATTGCCGCATTATACTAAATTGACTGAACCGATTTTGATGAAATTTGGTCCATATGAATAGGTCCTTTAGATAGACTTTAAAAAATACCCAAGATACTAAATATATAAGTTTAGCTATTTTACACAAAAAATTAATGAAATTCGATGTCAAGAGATCTTAATATATTTTGGAAAAATATACATGATTCTTGTGAATGTGTGACTATGTACATACATATTGTCATATGTCTGTGTGCTAAATCTGCATGTATATGAAATTATGACGTCATGCCATTTGTATCTTCGAGACGTAGTATATTCACTCCTTTGGCCACAAATACCTTGAAGTATATTCATGATTTCACACTCTGAGGATTTCATATTTTCAAAGCAAATTTGTATATTTTAAAATTTAAGGTTGACTTATACAATTGAAAAACTTATTGGTTATTTTAACATTTAAATTTTATTTTAGTCTTATATTAGAAGCTGTTTTTTGATGTGACACGTTTAGCCGCGTCTTGGGGGTGGAACCGACTAGCATGCCGTGTCGGCAAACGACATGACGTTCTATATACCACTTCATTGACACTTTCTTCTCCCAGGTATATATTGCGCGTATACTACATACTTAGTTGCTACATATAATTATACATTATACAGTCTATATTTTTATTAATTTTCTCCCTAATTATAGTTACATGATGATTACATCAGCCAGGTGTCCCGTGAGGGCAACGTATTGTAAACAAGAACAATATGAACGAATACATGAGCGTTACATATTAACAATTCCATGCTTACCCCCTTTTCATCCCCTCAGTAATTGAATCGAAAATCCAATTTTAAGTCTTTGTACAAGAAACTTCCGTGTTGAGTTAAATTCTATACAATTTATAGTTAGGAATATGTATAAGTCGAAAGCTCCTACCAACTTTATTATAAGCTTAATATTTATTCAAATGCATTGGAGCAGCGTGGTGGAATAAGCTCCAAACCTTCTCCTCAAAATGAGGAGAGGAGGCCTTTAGCCCAGCAGTGGGACATTCACAGGCTGTTTCGGTTCGGATATATATATATATATATATATATATATATATATATATATACCTGGTGGTGATTGTAGAGTCCAGACGCGATGACAGCTAGTACAGTCGAGAAAATTGGTGAAACAGTGGTGCTTGAAATTATCGGTTAAGATTCACATATTCTAACCATAGTGGCAACCATAATCGCTGAAACAATTCTTTTTCGCAGATAATATATTTTAAATAAGTTAATATTCGATTCTTAGGAATTATTTCTATCAACGATTATAATTAGTAAGTGTTGTGAGTATTTATGAAATAAACTATAAAATAATATTAGTTATTAATGATGTGCCACTTACATACGTCGTGCTCGTATCTCAGTTACATAAAATAACTCCTTAAATAAAGGAAACCTCAAAACAATTCTTACCCACTTTATATAAGAAACTCTTGCGCTTAAATTACGTTCAGCTTCACTTGAACGTTCAGAAATGTAACAAGTAAGGAGATATATTTAATATATGAATTATATAACAGATCTACATACGGCATAGTAAACTAGGTTAGTGTTATTAGTACAAATGTCGTCTCAATATTATAGTTGATTTACTTTAATAAAGATAAATGATCCGAAAAAGCTTTTTGCGTTTAGGGTTTTTCAATGTTACTTCGCAAACCTGAAAGAGCTAATCGATCCATTTACCGCCCCGAGTTACTGAACCTTTATAATATTTCTATTATAAGAAAGCAAAATGGAAATATAAATATTATAGAATAGTGGTTACGCTATGTAAAAAAAATGCAAATCCAATATGGCCGCCAACAAAATGGCGTATTAAATGCATATTTTTTTTATAACCCTTTCAATATGGGTGTCAAAGGAAAGGTTGACTGATAGAATTAAATTCAATTTGAAATCTAAGGTGGCCGTTGGCACAAAATTAAAAAGTAAAAACTTAAAAAGAAAAAAAAAAGTAAAAAAAGTTAAGTTAAACGGTTTTATTGAAAATAAAGGTAATAATGATGAAGATAATGTACTAAAAGGCGCCTGAAATTTCTATCAAGTCAACCGCTATATCATTATGAATGCTATTTACATATTTACTCAAGTCACGCTACGCCCAACGATTTTATTTTTTCGTCTGATCAATGCCCTAGATTTATGAGGAGAGTGGTGTGATGGCTGATACCGAGGACCTACCTAATTATTTTTTAGCTTTTTATACATTATCTACATCACTATTATATTTATTTTCAATAAAACCGTTTAATTTTTTTTTTAATAATGTTTCATAGACCCTGGATATTACTCCTGTAACATATGTTATATGTAAATAGGCAAAAACAAAACAGTTCAGTAATTTTTTCTTCTCTGTTTGTCAACAGCTATATTTTTTTGCATGACATCTATCTTATCTATTTTTCAACGTGATTTTGATCATCTTCGAGACCTCTAATGAAAATTGGCACACGTAATTGGCAATTGATGACCATAAAATTAAAAAAAGAATGGTATTATATAATTTGCTTACGTAGTATATTTTTTAAACTATTTTTTATATATGTTTAATATGGAAAATATTTTGGAAATATGTTCAAAACAGTAATATCATCGTTTTTCTCAAATATTTCAATAATAATCATGCACGAATTTTGACCAATAGACGACCACTAGTGCATAAAAATAATTTATAAATAAAACGTCGAAATTATAAGTTAAAATTGAACTTAGTTCATAATCAGGAAATTGCAAATTTAGTTGAAGTAAATATAGAAATAAGTTTGAAGGATATTTGAGTATTAAGCTGTTTCACGGCAAGTTATTAGAAATAACGCGTGTATATGTAGTTAACTGTAAAATGAGATATTTTATTGATTTATTTATAAAACGAGGACTCAAATTGATCGAATCTCGACCGTAATTCATTGCTAATAAGAGTTAGGCTTAAAATTCAATTTATAATTTTTTTATTTTTCTTCTAAGCATACGGGCCAGTTGGCGTGGTTGGTAGATACCTGCCTTCTACGCCGAAGGTTATAGGTTCATTTCCCATCCAGGAAAGACATTTGTGTGCATGAATATGCCTGTTTGTCTTGACTCTGGGTGTAATTATCTTTATATGTATGTATTTACAAAAGTATATCAGTTGTCTGGTTTCCATAGTACAAGCTCTGTTTAGTTTGGAATCAGATGGCCTTGTGTAAATAATGTCCCTGAGTATTATTATTAATATAATGTACATTTTTAAATTAAGGGAGAAACCTGCTTAATATAACGACAAAAAATACACCCAACTAATTGTCTAAAAACATTTGATAACTAAAGTTATGTTGTGTTTGATATTGGCAATATGAATTATAATTCAAATATACATAAATTCTTCTCTTCTTCTCTATATAAACTTTAACCATTCCGAACCTTTAAGTCCTCCGTTTAAAAAAAAGCGCAATGTTAACAAAGGGATACAAAGTTTGCTTTTCGTGCATTAGTGTATTGATTAATGCCCAATCAAACTATTTAATTCTTAACAGACCAACGTAAGAAAAATCGAATAAAATTTTAGGAGTTGACTTGAAACCCCTTGAACTAAAACCCTCAAAACCTCGTAAATACTTATAAAACGTAGCTTAGCAACTGTTTATTTAAGCACTGTTGTCTCTATTTCTGTCATTATTTGTATGAAATTCAAAAGAAGAAGACAGGATTTTTCAACTAATTACCCTCTTAACAAGATTTATCAGTAAGGCCGTTAATAATTGTGCTATTATCTGTTGGATTAATTAATTGGTATGGAGATAGCTTTATATTAATTACTCAAGATCAAACACAAGCACTTTAATTTGCGTTTTATAACTTTATAATTATATATTAGTAAACGCGTGTTTTCCCTGAGTTATTTTCTTCTGGCTTCCTTGTGAACAGGGTTTCAAGAACTACCTCCGGGCTTACCAATATATCAATGTCCACTTGGCCTGGTTTGTTCATTACCACCTGCCATTGTAGAAGATTTACAAATATAGTGATATCGTAAGCTAAAATTGATCCGTGACCCAGTCCTCTGTCCACATATTTAGCGTTTTTTGTACGCGACACCTTAACAAGGCTGATATTATAAGGATTTGAAATACGCAAGGATATATTTACATATATTTAGACATTAATTTTTAAAATCGTGATAAACGTGAATATTTAATAACAAGAAAAGTATTTCATAGTACTAAATTTGCTAGGTTTTCCATATAAGTCTGTGAAGAAATGTTAGCTTTTATTAGTCTCAGATTGAAAATATAGATAGCTATTACATTTTTGCTTTAGACGATGCAACTGTTTGCTAAACTATGATTGTATTTTCAATGCATAAAAATCCTTTCTATATTTGTCTTGTATTTGTATTTATTAGCTTTTTTTAAATCATATTAATAATATATTCAAGTAGCACTTAAATAAGGAACATTATATTTATTATAAGCACTTTTGAATCTTGAAAATTTTGTAACGCTACAGAATTAAGTTGAATGTGAGAACACACCCACCCTTTTGTTAAAGCTGATAGTTAGCCAAACACGTACGTCAAATTTTATAATTGAATTTTAAACCAGTTAAAACCAGTCGGTTGGGCTAAGCTTTTGCACAAACTTCTGATCCTGGTGACAATTCAATTTAGCATATATGTGTGTGTTCGTTTCAGTGAACAGATGAAATAAAGTATTGTTAAAAACCATTTATGATTATTATATAATTATATTCTTGATTTTATATGAAGCTATTAATTTAAAAAATATGCAATATCTACTTAAGTCTTTATTACTGATTATTACGGAATCACGCTGCTCTAATGTGGGTTTGCTTGAATACATTCGTGGTAGATTTTCAGTAAAATTAGACACATACAGGTTTTCTCACGAAGTTTTCTTTCACCGTCAAGCACGAGATGAATTATAAATACGGGCCGGTTGGCGTGGTTGGTAGATACTTGCCTTTCACGCTGAAGGTTGTGGTTCAATTCCCACCCAGGACAGACATTTGTGTGCATGTCTGTTTGTCCTAAGTCTTTGTGTAATTATCTATATAAGTATGTATTCACAAAAGAAAAGTAGTATACGTAGTATATCAGTTGTCTGGTTTCCATTGTACAAGCTCTGCTTAGTTTGGGATGAGACGGCTGTGTGTGAATAATGTCCCAGGATATTATTATTCTTATAAATTGAGCACGTGAAAATTCAGTGTTGCTTGCCCAGGTTTGAACCCACGATCATCGGTTAAGATTCACGCGTTCTAATCACTGAACCATCTCGGCAATATGGATAAAATTTCTAGTAACAGCCTGTTAATGTCCCACTTCTGGGCTAAGGCCTCCTCTCCCTTTTGAGGAGAAGGTTTGGAGCTTATTCCATCACGCTGCTCCAATGCGGGTTGGTAGATGTGTAATGTGGCATAATTTCAATGAAATTAGACACATGCAGGTTTCCTCACGATGTTTTCCTTCACCGTCAAGCACGAGATGAATTATAATCACAAATTAAGCACATGAAAATTCAGTTGTGCTTGCCCGGGTTTGAACCCACGATCGTTGGTTAAGATTCACGTGTTCTAACCACTAGGCCATCTCGGCTAAATTACTTATTTAAATATCTAGTTCTCAGACTAATTGAAAATCTAATTTGATAACGTTCAGGACAGTGGCTTAGCCGCATTTATAATGTTAGTACAAATAAACAGGAGTTTTATTTAAAATAAATAATAATATTAAATATATATAAAAAATATTTTTAGATTATTAATTATTAAATAATCCTACAGACTGTGATAAAATGATGAAAAAATTTATTACGACTCCGTTAATGCTTGTCAATGAGAACTGAACCTTTCATTCGCTGTTCATCTTTTATTCCGTCGGCGTCTGTGTTGGAAGAATTCACCTTAATATAGATTTCATGACGTCAGCAAATATTATCTCGAGATTACAGCCACATTATACGAAGATCATAGTACAATAAAAACACATCTGATTTTTGTTTTTCGCGGTATTTGTTGTTGTTATTGGTTATGTAATGAAAATACGCAAACAAAACTATTCTATTCGAACATACTTTAAAATCTCCGCAGATCACACGAGGAAATCGAAAAATATCACGTGATAGGCAAGACTGACTTTAATAATTATAAAATAAAACTGAATTGATATCAACGTAAGTTCATTGAAATCAAAAGACTATTCAAATATAAAAATTATAGTAGGCTTGGGGCATTATAAAAGGTAGACTTATCTCAATATCTGCAAATTGGTGTAAAATTTAGCTTACCGTTTTCATAGTTACTCGGGCAAAAAATATCGGATCTGTTCGGATATAAATGCATTTAAATGAAAGCCCGGGGTAATATAATGCGGAAAACAAAAACTATCTATTTTTTAGCTACAATATGTGTTTCCTAATTGCATATCCGAGTAAAATAAATGGTTTCCCCTTTTTTAGAGTTACTTAGTGACATATCCGATGATTTGTTTATATTGGCGTAATCGTACCGATATCAGGCTCAATTTTCTCTGTTGATAGCATTCAATAAATATCTGAATTGTCAAATATTTGTACCGTAAACAAAATCATTCTAAGTTATACTTTTCTCTATGCTCTATCTATTTTGCCTTTACAAAATACGTACTATTTGTCTAGCTACATAATTATTAGCAATTTAATGAATATTGTTTTCTCATAATGTTTAATTTAAATTTAATCCTTAGAATACCTTCCTCAAGCAACAAAAGTTTTCAAAGCATTACGTGCGTTTTTGATGAATGCTAAGGTAAAAGATTTATTCATTGGTTGGAATAATTTTCATTCACTTCGTCTTTCTTGTCAACCGATGTATCCATCGACCTTATGACAACGTTCCGATACGCGTGATTTTTAGGCCTCATTACCACTAACTACTAAGATTAGTGGAGAAATACTTATCCGTAACAGCCTGTGAATGTCCCATTGCTGGGCTAAAGGCCTCCTCTCCTCTTTTTGAGGAAAAGATTTTGGAGCTTAATTCCACCACGCTGCTCCAATGCGGGTTGGTTGTGATAATAGCAAAATGTTGAAACTTAAAGCACGACCTTATATAGATTAGGGATTACGCGAATTAATTTTGGAAGTTTTGAAATTTATGAAAAATTATTAGCCTTTCTTAGTTATCAGAAGACAAAGATCATCCGATCTTATATAATTCTTTTATGATGAACATTATATACACATAGCAAGTGATTCGCATGTGTTTATGGAAATAGAGCCCTTACTAATACTGCGTTGATACTGCGTTGGATACCGTTGCACTGTAACAATGTTGGACAGGAGTATGATTGGTCAGGGCGCATATCCTGCGGTAGACATTCTGTCTGAAACAATAGTAGGGTGCATTGTGTTTAGGGTGAATATGTTAGATTTTGGTGTTTGTTTAGAATACAGAGAATCGGTATTTCGAGTGTTTGAATACATAACTGATTAAAAATTAAAACCAAGCAGAATTGATTTGAGAGATTTCTCAAATCTGTGTTTTGTCATTAAATGTGATATTTATATAGTATAAAATTTTATATTTAAAGGTGTATTTAAATTCATTGTTATATAGTTTTTAATTCTACACACTTCTATTTGCATGATAAGAGACTTTTATAGTCAGTTTGTCTCTATCATATTTATTCTGTAATTTTAATTTTTGTCGATACAATGTACATACTTTTAATGTTGACTCATCCATTAATCACGTAAGGCTTGAAAGGGTCTTAGTGGTTTGGAACAGGGGAACGGGAATTTTTCGTAGAACGTATAATTTCTACACCAAAATGATGTCGCCGAGTAGGTTCATGAAACTGACGTTGATCTTCAATTTGTGGAAGCCACAGAGCCAATAGCTGACTTTCAAGATACTTATACACTTTTTAGTGTTGAAGAAATTTTCGCTAATCCGAGATCCGAGGAAAATGTCCATTAAATATTCTATTTACATGTACAAATATATTTTTTTACACCTTCCTTTATTACTTTTATGCCAGTCTAACACAACCTGCAACCTCAAAGTCTGTCTGGAAATTTTTATCACGATGCTTAATTTTCCAAAATTTAATCAGATTACATGTATTGTATGTATTTAGAGATAATATTCTGAAGTTTTCAATATACTTTGTACTAAAAAAATACACGTGATTTTGAGTATGAGGGGAGGGGTACTTAAAAAGTTGCTAAAAACATCACGTAATTCATAAACGATCACATGATTCATAACGATAAATAAATAATTATTATTTCAATTATACAGGTTCATCAATTTAATGTGTGTGTGCCATATTTTTATATAACGTTCCTTTTTTCATATTACAGGTTATATTGAAATAATGGATTCAGCATTTAAACTGGAATAATCTGTCGAATGCAGTATTATTATTAACAAATTGAACGTTTATTTAAATCTTATGATAAAAGAATATGATGTAGTATGGTACAATATATTTTTTTCTAAATATACTCATTATTTCTATCTACTAACTACGACCGCACCTTAGTTAGTTATAAGTTATATTATCTTATTTAAACAATTGTTGATTGTTGGTATAATATGTGTTTCAGATTAATAAACTTCATCACTCTTCAACTGATCACCATAAAAATTGGGATATATGTATTTGTTCACGGACAACATTTTTATACTATTTATACAGCCGTAATTCGGCGGTACATGGCTCTAAGGCATATCAACTACTATTCATTTTAATTGCCATAAAAGTTAATTTGAGCATGGAGAATATTTTATCAAAAGACGTATCATATAAACTTTGAAAACTATTGTGTCATGATTTCGCGCAATTGTGTGATGTCATACAATAAAAGGACTACCTAACATAAAAATATATTTATTCAAATCGGGCTTGTACGGCCTTAAGATAGAATTACCGACTATTGCATCACTTGCCGGCTCTAATATAGTTTAACAACAATTAAATAAACATTTAAAATTTTAAATTAAAATTTCAACAAATAACGTAATTATGTTGAAAAAACCTAAGATTAAAAGAGTATCGCTTATTTTGGAGTGCCGAGAGTACTCGCTTATTCATAAATTATAAGGTCGGCGTCGTGTCAGTTAGTATTAAATTCAATTTTGCCCAAAGTTAACAAAATGAAAAGTTAAACCATATTTGAATTTAAAATTTATTGCATTTCATTTAAATTGAAATTCTCAGAGTACATTTTTATGGAAATATTAGTTTTAATTCGACTCATATTCGCGAGGATATTTATTACATTTATTCAGTGGTAAGGTTTTGTACAAGGTTAAGATTAATTAGTACTTAGTAGTTATTGAATGCAGGTTTTAAGGTTGCATGCCATTATGAATGAGTCAACTTCGGGCACTAGGAACCACCACCATTTGCAAGTTTGCTTACCTACTAAATATCAAAAAAATTGAACTTGACGTACGTTATGGATAAAAACTGAGATACACTAGTATAGCCATGATGGCCTAACTGAATTTTTATTTGTTTAATTTGTGTATAATTCATCTCGTGCTCGGCGGTGAAGAGAAAACCTGCCACCACATGGTGGATAAAAATCTGCCATGTGTATCCACTAACCGTAATTGGAGTAGCGTGGTTCAGTAAACTCAAAGTCTTTTCCTCAAAAAGGGGAGGAGAGCTTAGCCAGCAGCAGACATTTACAAGTTGTTACTTATTGTATATTTGGATACAAATAAGTGATTTTATAACAAAATATTTTGCGAAAAACAGGTTTCTCGTATTTTTTTTTTAAATCAGTCATTTGTTTGTATAAAAATCTAAGCACCTACCTTATTGAGAACAGCTAAGCTCGAAACTTACCTTTGAATCACTTTTCCTGATAGCATCATGGATACGCCACACTAGACAGGGTCCAGCGCAGCTTGTCTCCTTGATAATCTCGAAGTAGTCCAAAATCGGATTGTTTTCGAGCGGAAGGGGCAATGGCAAAGTCGTCGACGATGGTGAGTTCTTCAGCTTTGATATCATGGCGGCCATTTCGGGGATTATGCGACTCGTCAGCGACATGGAATCTGACGAGTCGCGGCGGTTATCTAGAAAAATAAATATAATATATTTAAATATATATATTTTATAGAATAGGCGGACGAACATATGGACCACCACCTGATGTTAAATCGTCACCAACACCCATAGACATTGGCATTGTAAAAAATTTTAACCATCGCTTACATCGTAAATGCACAACCAACCTTGGGAACTTGGGATGTTATGTCCCTTGTGACTATAATTAAACTGGCTCACTATCCTACAAATCGTAACACAACAATACTAAGTAAAAATTAAAGTATTGCTTATTTATACCACGCTATTATATATTATAAATGTTTATTCTCGTTAAGATGGTAAATATATATTTGTATGTTGCATGATAATAGATATAAAACATTTTTATTCGGAACTCAAGCGACTGTTAAAGTTTTCCAAGATTTTTTTTCAGCCACTGCTAATTAACAAAATACCACACTCACACATATCCAAATATAACATACTAAATCTTTTTAATTTAATATTATATATATATTTTTTTTATATTTGCCGGGAGGGCAAATGACTCTACTCCACCTGATGGTAAGTGGTAGTAGAGTCCAAACGCGACGACGACCAGTACAGATGGGAAAAACGTTCTGCACTAGCCACCTTCGCCTTGCCGGCCCGCAAGACGCCTCTTCACGCCTCGTTTGAAGGAACCCGGGTTGTATGAGGAGGGGAATACGTGAGCTGGTAAGGAATTCTATTTTTTGGAAGTGCGACAAAGAAAGGAGTTGCCAAATTTATTTGTTCGCGATGGAATTGATGTTACAGTTAGGCGGTGACATCTAGAACCAGCTCGCGTGGACTTAAGAAGGAAGGGGGAGGCAGGAATTAGAGAGAATAATTCCTCAGAGCACTCGCCGTGATACAATCGATAGAAAGCGCTCAGTGCTGCTATCTCACGACGCAATTGTAAAGGTTCAAGTCCTATCGAGTTCAACGACAAGATCCTTCCGCCTCTCCTCAATTTCCGCCCGCCCAGCCACTGCGCGTCCGTGGTATCTACCATGCACTGTCGTCTGCATAGCAATGTATGTTCCCAAGAGAGAGCATATCATTGATATGCAAAAGAAAGAGTGTCGGAGATAGCACAGATCCCTGGGGAACCCCAGCATTCACTACATAGAATTGTGAAGCGCAACCATCAACTAAAACACGAAGGCTACGCTTGTGTAGGAAGCTGGCAATCCAGGTGCATAGCTGAGCAGGCAGACCATACGCTGGCAGCTTGGAGAGAAGACTTCTGTGCCAGACCCTGTCGAAAGCCTTGGAGATATCGAGGCTGACAGCCAACGATTCTGCATGCTTGTCGATAGCTTCACCCCAGAGGTGTGTTACGTACGCTAGAAGATCACCTGTAGACCGTTTTGGTCGAAACCCGTACTGACGATCATTAATTAGACAGTGATCTTCTAGGTAATGGATCAGTTGGTTGTTTAAAATCCGTTCCATCACCTTACAAAGTACTGAGGTGATAGCTATTGGCCGATAATTTGCCGGGTCAGACCGATCCCCTTTTTTGGGAACCGCTTGCACATTAGCTCTTCTCCAGGCCTCCGACACACATCCCGAAGAGAGAGAAAGTTGGAACAGGCGCGTTAACACAGGAGACTGTTCCGCTGCGCACTTCTTCAGCACTATGGCTGGTATTCCATCGGGATCGCTAGCTTTCCGTACATCAAGTGATTGCAGCTTCGCACGCACATCACGTTACCTGATTTTGATGTCAGGCATCGTATGGCCACATGAAGGTATTGTAGGTGGCAGCGCACTACAATCATCGATGACGGAATTGCCGGCAAAGAGTTTAGCCAGGAGATCAGCTTGCTCTTGCGGACTGTGAGCTAGCGATCCGTCCGGATTTCTGAGCGGTGGCAGCGAAGGTTGGCAGAAATTGTTTTGCACAGACTTGGTCAGACGCCAGAAGCTACGGGAGCCCCTAGGATGCAAAACAAGGTCATGACCAATCTGTACAATGCGCTGTGTATCCGCTCTCGTGTATGCCTTTCTACAGGACTTGGAATTTTTATTATAGTTTGCTTTCAGTGAGTCAATGTTAGATGCCCCGCTAATGCAGCCGTTGATCCACTTGCGATATGCCGCCTGCTTAGATGATACAGCATCGGCACATTCACAAGTGAACCAACGGTTACGCGTACTCTTACTGACGAGATCTGAGCTAGGAATGTAGTATTCCATTCCCAACATGATCTCGCCAGCAACAGCAGCGGCACTAGCTGTCGGGTCATTCCCACTGAAGCAACGTTCCTTCCAAGGGACCGACGCATAGTAATCGCGCATACCGTCCCAATCCGCCGACTTATAGTGCCAAACGCGACGTTTGCATACCGCTAGTGGCGGCAGCTTGGCCTGTGGCACTCTGGTAGATATAAGGCTGTGATCCGAAGAGCCAAGAGGAGCCTGAACCACAACCTGATATTCCACCGGGTGAGAAGTCAGCAGAAGGTCCAGTAGAGAAGGTGCTTGCCCATCAATGTCTGGGATCCTGGTGGGCTGATCAACCAGTTGGGTCAAGTCATGTGTGAGAGCAAAAGCATGAGCAGTTCTTCCAGCATGGTCAGTTTTGAGGGATTTCAACCATGATTCGTAGTGAGCATTAAAATCCCCCAAAAACACCAATTCCGCGTTAGGAAATTGCTCTTGCGCAGCATCTGCCACCCGACTAAGATAGTCAAATAATCGGCTTGTCTCCAAGTCACCATTGTGGGATCTATAGTGGCACACATAGACTCGGCTCTGACGAACCAGGTCCACACGTACCACCAACATGGAGAAGGAGGGGTCCTCCAAGCAGCGCAGTCGGTGACAGCAAACATCCGTCCTGACGAACAAGCATACTCCGGCTTTCGCTTTGAAGGATTCTTCAAGCGTGTAGCCGGGATAATTAAGGTAGCTGGTATCGGCAGGACGGAGTATTTGTGTCTCCGTGAGAAACAACATTGCAACAATTTAAAACAGCAACAATTTAAACAGTTAAACTACCTGAAACTGCATATGTATAAAGGAAATTTTACTTTTACAAAATAAAAATAGAGACTATAATACGATACCTTATTATTTCCTAAAAGTTTTTTCACGTTTTCTTAACTACAGTCGAGCAGTAAATTTCGTGGCTTAACAGCTATTGAAAATAAAAAATAAAGCAGGCCTGTTATAAGTAATGTATACCCAGTAAAGTATATCAAGAGAGGCAAATGAGTCCTTATATGTTATTAATGTACACTTTAGCCTACGCGCCTTAACACAATATACCACGTGAAAGTATTTTCAATACTGGGATACAGGGCGCATTTTAAGAGTTCCGACATACCACTTACAACGTGAGTTACGTACACGCTAATATAATTTTCTTTGGAATTATATACCAAATTCCCAAGAGTACATGCCTATAGTTGGTGGATCTTCGATCGTGTATACGTTGCTGATATCATATAATTTAATCTTGTTAAGTAAATTACAGTCACAAGCCCCCCTTAATATTTATTGAAGTATGATCGTGTCCTGTTACGTAGATAGATTCCTACAGAATGTTTTCTAACCAATTCAGTGGAAAGACCAAAGTCAATTATTAAGAATTCAAATTTGTTACAAACCAAATTTAATTAAGATTGTTTAGAAAGAAAGGGAAGAAATATTTTGTAAAGTGGTATACCTAAAAATGGGACCAAGCTGGTCCATTGCGTGATGGCTTATAAATTCATCCGAAACGTACATGTTTCATCATGTTGTTTTCATTCTTAGATTATTACTCGCTAATGCGCCACGAACCGCGGGAAATAAGATGTCCCTTGTGCCTGTAGATACACTGGCTCACTCACTCTTCAAACCGGAACACAACAATACTAAGTACTGCTGCTTAGCGGTAGAATATCCGATGAGTGGGTGGTACCTATCCAGACGTGCTTGACAACTAGTAAAATTATTACATTCTAAATATAAAGAGTACGTGATAATTCAGTGATACCCGACTTTAAATATTCACTCAATCACTGGTTCTACCCACTGGGCCATGTCGGCTCCATCCGTGTCTAAACTCTAAGTGACGGAGGTTACGAGCAAGGGTTTCAATAAATAAAAAATTATAACGGTACCTATAGAATAATCGACAAACAGTAGATATTATTTTATTTTATATGAAATGATACCTGCTATGGTTTACAGTCGTTATAATTTTTAATTATTTAATCAATAGTGTCTATCACTTATTGCCAACGATTTGACCGAGTAAAGGTTATCAGGATTTATCTTTTTTTAAACTAGCTTACACATCTTCAAACACAAGTAGCCAAGTTGTGTGACGGTAAACAAAAACGGTAAATATTTTTAAAAATAATTAAATCATGAAATTTATTTTGTTGTTTTCGAATCTTTTCGCATTGTTTATGTATAATCGAGTGCTATACAATTTACTAACGCTATCACAAACACCTTTCAATTTATTCAACCGATCAATCCCCTTGTCTTCACCGTAAAACGTGACGCTGACAGAATATTTTGCTCGGAGTTAACGGTTCTCCTCAGCTTATATGCCAGTTTTGTAGAGAGGCAAGAGATTTTAATTTTGCTACTATTTTAATATTACTGATGGCCACACACTTCGTTCCGGGATATTTTTAAGTAAATATTTCATATACATACAAACATTTATATAAGATATCCCACTGTCCCAAAGCATCTTTGGGGTCCCAAAGGATCTTTATATAAAGATCCTTATTTTTAGTCACGTCATACTGTTCGTTTATATTTTTTATATAAACGAACTTCAAATAGTAAAAAGTATAAATATTTATGATTAGATTTAGAAAATCAAAATGATTTATATTCTTTTTACATAAACACTTTTTTTAATTATCTTAACTACACCATCAGAACAGCATCAGCATAACGTAACAATTCTTATAAAAACTTGTGTTAAATTTTAATAAAATTTTGATTGATATTATATTAATCTTTTCTGAAGCTTACTTTATTAAACGTTGTTTATGTTAGTATATGATAAAAGAAAACTTTACAATTCACAAATGAAAAAGAGCTGTCACTTCTGTCTTAGGATCATGTTCATTATTTTTAAGAATAACTTAGCGTAAGTTACTTTTTAAAAGGTCTAAAGATAAAAGTGAATCTTTTACCGTAATCTTGCGCCATAGTATTTTATAAACTTCTGCCCACTGTAGCTGAAATATTTTGCAAGAAATATTTTACAGCTTCTAAATGCCTTTGAAGTCGTCAAGGTTTGATGGTGGCGAAAAGCTTTTATCGATGTTAGAACAAGTTATAAGCCAGTGTTTGCAAGCGAACAAGGTACCTCTAATCCAGCTGTGCTTCGGTTTTTTTTAAAACCACGCCAAGTTCTACAATTTTTAAACGTCAATCAGTAAAGTTTTTTTAGCGAATGTATCGCTTGTTCTCAATTTTTATAAATTTTAAAAACTGTATATGATTTAAACTAAAATATTCCTGTTTTTGAATGTTTTTGTCGGATAAAATATGTTTTGTTTTGGTATTTTAATATATACAAATATAATGTTGAAGATCCCTGCATAATATACAAATTAAAGCAACATAAAACACTAAATAAAATTAATTTACGCATTTATAACATTACCAAAATCAAAGTAGTCATAGTTTTAGTCAAATTTTAGCGAGAATTTTAAATAAAACTAGTAAAAATAAAAATGTAAATTTTTATACACTGATAGTAAATAACGCCGAGCTACGGGAAAATTCCATTTAATAAATAGTTAAACCAGAAATAAGATTTAACGTTGAGAATGATAAATATCAAATTAATCTAATCCAGGCAGCTGTAACGCAAAACGAGAAGAATTTTCTAGAACAAAATAAAAAATGACAACTTAAGAAAATTAGGTTAAATGTTATGAAAAGTTATTCAATATTTATCTATCTTAATATTCTATACATTTTACTTTTAAATTTGTATATTTCATTTTTATCACTTATTAGTAAGTGTGAAAGGTAGGCACCTATTAGTAAGTGTGAAATTTGCTGCATCATTTGGACCTAGGCAAACTCAATATATAAAGTACATCAACGAAAAGATTCACTACTCAAGCCAACAACTTCGGCTTCATTTTTTATTATGTATTTTAGTTTTTGTATATTATTATTTACCTAAACTCCTATTATTATTTCGATATTATGATACTAAATTTAGGTAATTAAATTATCAATGTTTGTATTGCTCTGTTTTGAGTTGATTAGTTACACACACATATACACACACAAACACAAACTTCTTGGAACTTCGAATCAGAAAGATTTGTTCAAATTGAATGTGTGACTTAAAATAATAATTAATTGGCACTTTCTGACGTGTACTGTTCGTCACGAAAATTTTGTCTTCTCAGAGCACAGCAACTTCTGTATTTATTTTTACCTGAATGGAGATGACACGTAGTACTAATTAAATTAGTTTATGAACGTTCCCGTCGTTCATTACATGAAACAGTAAGCCAGTAGTTTGTAACTTTTAACGACTAACGGTTTTACGAGGTCGTGAAATTTCAAAGTAACTTTGCTAAAACAAAATGTCAACGTATTTTAAATTAAATTAATTATTTCGATGTTTTTACTATTGATTATTATGATACCTGGGAAATATCTTGCTGCGAAGTAATGTCACTACTTTCTCACTTTACTTAACGGAAATGAAGGTTATTATGAAATGGTGTCGCTACTAACGATTAATATATAAGATAATGTAATAGAGGTGAATAGCTTGCAGGTTTTATCGTATCGTGTATTATTCTCAATTCAAATATTTAAATTGAGAAAAGAGTGAAGTAATATAATGAATATTTCACGTATTATGCAGATATTCTTTTATGAATACATGGATAAAATTTATCATGATGATAAAGAATGTGATTCGTAAGAAAACAAACAAAATATATAATAATAAGATTTCAAGTAAACTGAGACATTCAATTCAATACAACATAGTTTATACTTTATTATGTAAGTAAAATTCTGAAAGTTCTGATCAACACATACAGCTATGAAAAGATAAGAATAAAGCTCAAGAAAAAATGGTCCAGAATTTGTTCCCTAATATAAAAGCAATGACGCTACTCCTACACGACGTACTAAAAGGGCAATATCGTAAAAAGCGTGGTAATTCATCAAAATGAAAAACTCAGTTATTACCCAGAGTATATTCGAAAAAAATGCATACGACACAACTGAAGATTTTTTAATAATAATTTAAACAAAGATCGTTCATTGGACATTATTAAAATAACGGTTCTGTATTATAATTTTCCTCTTCGACTACGCTGATGCCCCACTTAATACCTCCACAAGTATATCTAGACTCAGAAATACATACAATACATATACTCGGACAGTTGCAAACACCTGTTCTATACAAAAGTTTGTTATTTCGACAACGGGAGTTGATCCAATAAGTAGTTGAGACCATCTCGTCTTTCATCATTTTAATAAATTAAATGCCACTGGACCAATTATTTGGTATTCTTCTGTCTCTAAAACAATTTTGATGTTATATATTTTTTGTACTTATGGGGCGGATGGTTTTAGGCTATAGTTTGGCTATATCAATACCATTTTTTTAATACTTTTTCGCAAATAAATATTACACACTTATATTATTTAATTTTAAGCCACCGATAAATTTATAATATTTAATTAACTACAAAAATAAAAGCGTGAAAATACACGCAGGGCATGTTGTACGGATGTATAGTTAACAAATGTTTATATCTAATTGGTTAAAAAATATCTAGAAATAAATTCTCTATTTTACGGCATCTAGAAGAAGTATACTTGTGCATAGTCAGTTCTGCAGTTTGGCGTATTCGTAGAACTTTTTCGTATGATCATGAGTTTGATTCACATTTTCAGTGAATGTTAGTCTTTTTGGATCTTTCCGTCGAATCAGCGCAGAAAATTTTCGCCAGATTACGAACATCTTGAAGTAATATTGAACTTAAATAGTTAAACTAATTCAACACTAAGAATCTGCACAGAAATTTAACCCCACTTCGGTTAGAATTTAATACTTAGAGTAAATATTCACCAGCATCTTTAACTTAATATATAATAGTCTTTTTGGATCTTTCTGTCGAATCAGCGCAGAAAATTTTCGCCAGATTACGAACATCTTGAAATAATATTGAACTTAAATAGTTAAACTAATTCAACACTAAGAATCTGCACAGAAATTTAACCCCACTTCGGTTAGAATTTAATACTTAGAGTAAATATTCACCAGCATCTTTAACTTAATCAACTTTATATTTTTCCGATAATTGCTCCTTGGACCATACTCAACAAGCTGTACTTTATACTTGAATGGATAAAATACGAAGTCGTACGTAAGGACTGGTGTGACTTCAAAAGGAATTGAACTTCTCGTAGTATAAGTTACCAACAATACAAGTAAACTATAAAATGCTTAGAAGTTCTTCAAAGTCGTTCAGAGAAACGGTTCCTTCGTTTGTTTGTCCCTTTTTCAAAGCTTCAGCAACTCTCGTGGATAAGTTTCACAACACATTAATATTTGAGATATAAAGTGAGAAATATTAAAAAAATTCAATTAAAGGAGTATATATTATATATAGGTAGGTATATATAGGTAGGTATATTATATATAGGTATATATATTATATCTAGTATTGTAGCAGAAAACAAAATCTTTTATACAACTAAATACAAAAACTGGACATTGGTCTTTAAGATTAATAGGCTTTGATATCGCTTCACCAATCAACAGGAAAGTTGTTTTTCTTTTTATGAAAAAAAGGTTTTTTATACTATTCACTTCTTGTCTGTAGCGTTGGATGGCGCTGCAGCACATAACGGTATGCAAGTTGAAGTCAAAAAATCGCCCTGATAACTCATAGGATAACTTTTGTTGGGTTTTGCTAGTATTATATCATTATTAAAAGTAGAAAAACTTTCCCGATAATGTCTGTTGAGAGTCATTACATTATAAAATTCAACAAACATTAAAGACATCTGTAGTATGGATTCTTGTGTAATTAGAATTGGTATCCTTGATCTTAGTAAGGTTTAACCTAAACCTATTATCTGAAGTAATACAAATCAGATCAAGTACAAAGTCCGTCTTGCTATTACATCATTAAGGTATGAAAGTAATTTTTGAATTAAGTTTTTCAATTAAATAAAGTTTAATGTAATTTGTTTATCAATTATTTTATTCAATTAATGATTTCATTTTTATAACCTCATAATTTACGGTTTTAAATATATGAGTGATTAGCGAAACCAACCGACGTATTAGTAAAAAAACGGATTTTATATATTGTTATTTTATGCACGTAATAACTCATAAAATTATCACAGATAACACAATTATAATACATATTCGCACTTTCTAAGATATTTATAGAAATGCGTCCTTTTGTTTCAAGAATGTGACATCTCAAATTATGTTAACCTAATTTATCTGTCATGTCGCCGAACAGTCTCCCACCGAAGGAGTTTATTTTTAAAGGTGAAGGTTTCATATCTTTTTTTATCCATAGTAAAAATAATCGAGATATTTTTAAATTGCAAATTATCACTGATAAATGAAATACGTATTGTATAAAACTATGTGTTTAATCACGAACCATCGTGTGTTTGTTTTATATTAATTTGAATATTTCTTCATTGTTAATGACGTAAATAAGTCAAAATCTCTTAAATGATTGTTAAAGTAATAATATATGTATAAATTGAAGGTGTGTACCTAACAATGTATAGAACTTTAGTTATATAAAAAAATATTACGTAAATAATTATTTATTTTATTTTATTTATATGATTAGCTCACATTTCTGTAAGATGATTATGAAATCAAAATCAAAGTGATTTTAATGAGCGAGCAAAAAACCGACATTAATTATTTTCTCAGTTATATAATACAAGTTGCATTGCGAATTTAATCCTCACGCATTTGAAGAATAACTAAATTCAATTTATCTCATTTGGAGCACGCGGGTTTTGTTTAAATCGAAATGTGTAGTGGATTTTCTTTCAACAATTTTTAGGTATTCGGCAATTGGATCCAACCTAAATATCTACGACTGGAATTCTGGCTTAGCACGGTTTCACACTATAGTCTATAATAGCACTATATTATGAAGATCCATTCACGGTCAAACGGTTACAGAAGAGGACATCAGGTACTTAAAACCCCCTCACACCACTATCTTATTTTTTTAAATTATTATATTAAAAATACTATTTGGAATACTTATTAACAAGATAAATTAAATCGAAAGACTAACTTAGTCAAGACAAAGTTTAATTTAGAACATAAAACTTCGTGGCTGAAATTAATAAGATTGATCTTAATTTATTTTTTAGATTGACTAAAAATTTATTTAGGCAATTAAATGTCGCCTACACAATGAGATTTATGTTTTTGTTTTTAAGGGTATTGGTTTTAAGTATACTAGTTATGCTTATTTGTTCACATAATTTTTAATAATATGATATTTAAGGACCCTTTAAAGTACCGTAAAAGAAGTAAGGATGTCATTACTACACTGTCATTTGTGAACCGCCACCAACTGATTTGATCCAAGATTTCATTCGATCTCAAACGTGGGTCTTTTATGATCAAACACTATTAAGTCTAAGTAAATTCTAGTTCTAAAATTTATTTTATAATTTATTTCAGTCCATATTAACCAGCCTCGTTAAGTGATAAAAGTAGAGACAAAATGTTTGTCCAGAGGGTCCTTTATGTGCTGTTTATTACACAAGCCTTTTGCGTAGTTATGAAGTCTGCGATTCACTCTATCATTTGTCAAGACGCGGTCCCTACTTAAGAACTTGACTAACTCAAAGCAATTATTGTATGATGTCTCCAGTAATGTTAATGGTAGAGCTAGAGAGGCATAGTAATTACGTCCACACCTAACGTCTCCAAAACAGAAGGTTTTAGCTATGAAAGGGTTTTGTGAGTTAAAGAAATTAAAAAGGCGCCTTTAAAAAAAAAAACAAAAAGAATTGTAAAAAGTCATAGTGATTGATGTATCTTTGTATTTACCTTCAATTCGAAAGATGTCATTACTGGTACTGCAGGTCATGGCTTTATAAAGACAGCGGGATACAGCCCGCGGAAAAATTCAGTTTCTTTTGTAGAAAAGGATTTGAACACAAAGTTTTATTTATTTTGCAGTAAGAATTTTTATATGACAGTCTCAAGAAAGGCTTTTTACAATAAAGGGTAAAGTAAAATACTGAAATGTAAAGAAAGAATATTTCTAAGCTCCAATGGACTTTTACATTTTTTAATACTAGTTTATAATGGACTGACGCGACTATCACCTTGACAGAGAGATAAATTTATAAATTTTAAAGTTGCTTCTGGGGATTTACATTTGCTTGATGATTTAACCTATTAAGATAATAGTTTTCGTGTACATTAATTATTAAATTTTTTAAGGATGGTGCGTTCTTATTTTATTAGCAAATTTATTGAATACTGTAAG
This sequence comes from Nymphalis io, assembly GCF_905147045.1. Taxonomy (NCBI): domain Eukaryota; kingdom Metazoa; phylum Arthropoda; class Insecta; order Lepidoptera; family Nymphalidae; genus Nymphalis; species Nymphalis io. Next base: position 12,557,510 of record NC_065918.1, read on the forward strand.
GAAATAAATAGGGTTAAGGGAAGGTAAAAATAAATGTTTCTTACGTGACTCTAGCCACTCTAGATATGAAATATCAAAGTAAATATATGAATAGATTAATAGCTGCTTTAGTTTAAGTGTTTATTTATAATCTCTTGCTATCTCAAAATATAAATAGCTTGTCACATTATATCATATTTTCTTGAGTATATGACTATGCGACAAAACTATAATATATAGTCCAGTCAGTAGGGATAATCACTAGAGATGGTCCTTTGGCTCGCAAAAGGTGGTGTAGTTACAATTTTGAAATATGACGCTTAGATTCGTACTCTGATGAAAAATCCAAGTTTGTATATAGAAATATAATAGAATGATTTTACTGAGATATTTTTTGTGTACACGTTAATGATTGATATTCTTATTTAAAGAGAAACCAGAGTCAATTTATAATAGTTTATACATATACAAATAAAATTTAATTATTTTAATCGGTATCCTGAATCAAAACATTGATATTGTCAGCTTAATAATACCTGTTTATAATTGGTTTGGTTCTCCACTCTCTCACTGAAACATCGAATTGACATACATCTCACTGAAAATCGTATTGACATACATGAAATTAGAATATTAATCGAGGATACATTGGTTGTATGAAAGCGAAGTAAATGGTATCCTAATTTACAAAATGGATTTGAAATATTGAAACTTAATAATAATTTATATAAAATAACATTTAAATTCTTTTCCAATATCTTTAGTAGTAGTAGTAGTAGTAACAGCCTGTAAATGTCCCACTGCTGAGCAAAGGCCTCCTCTCCCTTTTTGAGGAGAAGGTTCTCCAATATCATTAAAAGGTTAAAAAACATTCCATATTTATAACACACTTATTTTCAACAAATTTTTAGTGCTGTTGTATTTATATATTAAATAAAAAATATGTATAAAAATTTTAAGTGGTAAAGCATAAATAAAAGGGTAAGTGGTAAAGTCAGAAATAGATGTCTAGAAATTTCAAACAATAGCTCATATAATTTGCAGTGCATAATTTTTTTCAACTCACGTAAACTACTTACTACTTAATTATATTTATTATATTAACTTTCTGCTTTTTATTTAAGTGAATGTTACGTTAAGCAATTAATTTTAAGCGTCAATTTATTTATCTCTTGTTTATCGGTAAATTGTTATAACATTAGTTGCAAAATTTGCAGTTTGCAGATTAACAAACATTAATGAATGAACAGACAAACTAGATGAAATAGCATTTTTATCTAGTTCTAAGCTATGCCTTAAGTTTCAGATCCTTAGATTGCAGTTATTGGGTGCAGCAACAGACAAATAAACAGACACAAAAAGGAACAGAGTTATTAAAAACGTTAAAGGAGAATTAATGTGCTTATATTGCTATAATTGAACCTACTTATAATGTCTTTTCCTTCATTGATTTCTACATTGAATTTATAATAGGCTAACTAAGTCGGTCGCCAAAATTGTAATTTGAAACCCATCGAAAGTTTCTTTACAATTAATGTCAAGCGGATTAATCTCTTACTAATAAGCAATCGTCAACGTCGTACGTTTCCAATCAATAATTGTCGATTATAATCAGTATAATATCAGATAAAAATACTTTTGACAATGTGACAGATTACGGTAGGTTTATTTATGTGAGTGTGCCATCAAGACGTAGTACACTTATTACGTACGTACGAACGTATTTTAAAGTTTTAGGAAATATGAAAGTGCACTTATGTTACTCAAACATAGGTTTTGTGTTTATTCCTTTATCGATAACACGTGGAATCAAAGGATTTATCTGCTTTCTGAGGCTCAAAGGTAAAATCTCAACAACTTCTTAACACCAGTTTATTAATTTTTTTTATAAAGCCAGTTAATAATACGTAATGGACATATATTAATGAATACGATTAAAATCTGACTCAGAATTAAGGTTATGAAATAACTTATATGACTTTTCCGTCAGACGGTTGTTCATTAAAAATAGTAGTACGTAATAATACTTTTATTATATAATCTCAATTTTATTTTCATTTGTTCAAAATAATTGTTTTGTATTAAATAATTATAGGCTAATTATTATAGATGAATAAACGATGGAAAAGAAAAACTGAATGCAAAATAATACAGAAAAACCAGACCCATATAAGCATAGCATAGCATAACCCTCAAGTTGTGTAAATTATGGAAGTCCTATGTCCAGCTGTAGAGTTTGAAAGGTAGAATGAATACAATAGGTAGATATGTATTTGAAAAGCTTTATTAATAAACTTACTTCCCTAAGAGAGATCAGGCCTTTGAAAATCGTTTTATTACGTATCGTACTATTCTTAAACGCGCTTCTTTTATTAAGAACAATACACATAGTTCGAAGGCTTCATTTATTAAACCCGGCAATAATAAAGAGTAAAGAAGAGTAGAGAAAATAAAATTCAAATTATTTTAATTGGTGTTTTTGTTTGGAACTAGAGGAAATAGACTAACCTTTTACCGTCTTTAAGACAAATTATAAATATATTTTAGACGGTATTCAGTAAAACTGCGTTGAATTATTATTTTCATTGTTTCAATCATTCATAGGATCCGTATATTAAGTTATAAAATGTGCACTCATTAACGTTTTCAAGAAATTGTTCAAGGAAAATATTTCAAACAACGATAATACGGTAGCCGTATTTCTGGAGAATTCACATAATTATTTCAAATTTTAGTCAGAAATAACATAAGCTTCTTAAGAAATATCTTTTATTAGAATGGTGATGAGAATATGACGTCTTTCTCGACAAAATAACAAAATTGAGTACGGAACTTTTGGAAGTTTGCAGTATGCAAAGGTAAACTATTTTAATCGTGAAAGAATTTAAAGGAGATTTTCATAACAACCTATATATTTCCTATCATTAGTATTCTTGGTACTTAATCCACCGTGATCATTATATAACTGCTACTTGAAGGATACACGTGACCAATTTCGATACTTAAGATAATTGAATGTGGCTCTTTCTTTAATCTATACTATATAAATAAAGGTTTATTGATTTAAATACGGACATGTGATTTAAATTTAGAAATGTGAAAATACAGATTGTTAATTTCCCACTGCAGTGCAAGTCTCATTATTGATGGGAAGGTTTGAAGCTTATTCCATAACCCTGCTCTACTAAAATTTGGTGAATTTCATGCGATACATCCCAGTTTTCTCGGGAGGTTTTCTTTCAACGCCCTAAAGTTATCGTAAAGCTCATTAATTATAAAGATAAACTAACTATAGTTAAATGATTTTGAACCGTATTCAAAGCCTCGATCTTCGATTATCGGCATGTTCTACTACGTGGCACTTAACATCCGCTAGGTACTATAAATTGTTTCCCCTAGAGAAATCATCATAATAAAGAAACTTGCAACAAGTTTGACGTAGATATCTAGGCCACCAATAATTCATATTCACTGCAAATTGATTTAGTGTATCAGGCTTAATTGCAAAAATTATCAAATTGACGACTGGAAAACCATGTTACTTGAAAATTTCGCCAACTTTACAGGTCCTATAGAAATTCTTAAGTTTGTCTTGTGTAAAATATAATTGAAACGTTTTTTTCAGTTTTAATTTGTGATTGTTTTTTATTATTACTCCAAGACCCATACTTTATTTCCAAGTCTACTAAGTCCAAGTTGAGTTTCTTTAGTAAATATTACTTGTAAGATTTGTTCTTTGAATAGGACCTATAGTTTGCCGACTTGAAGTGTTTGTACAAGATTGGAGTCTAATTTTATATGCTTTATTTTTTATACACATGTTGTCCATATAATTATTCAAATATTAGTACATTAACAACGTTAAGCGTATTTATTTATAGTTAAGCGTAGTTATTAGCTGCGACAGCGTCGATTGTCTGAGTTTTAGTTCGATTAGTTTTGATTTGAAGGGTGACAAAGTGGATCTATCAATATTGTTACAGACACTATGACCATTGGTCAAATCAAGGTCAAGCGCATTAGGCACAAACTGAACGTATAGTTTTGTATAAACCTTTTTGGGCGATACTATCAACTTATCAGTTCCTACCACCGACAGTAATACCTACTTAATAGTATAAATGCGAAGGTGTGTCGTTACGCTTTCATGTCTTTACTTAACCGACCATCATGAAATTTTGCAAACACGTTGTCAGGGAAATAGAAAAGGACATTGGATATCGTACATGCTATAGTTTACCAACTCCATCCGCCTTACATAAGCGCAAAGCTGAATTTAAAGCTGAAAAGAACCTTGTTTGTGTTTATTTTAATTTGAAGTTTGGCTCTATGTGTAGTGTAATACGAGCACTTATGTTTTAAGTTAATATTAGTATAGCCGAAGTGACTCAATAATTGGAACACGTGAATCTTTGTTTTTATCCGAAAAAATATTTTATAATTCACCTAAAGCTCGGTGACGAAGAGCAAAAATACCACATGTAAACTTTGAGTAAGCCCCTCTTACTAAGCTACAAATCATCTCCTTAGAATTAAGAATATTTTAAAAGACACTTAAATATTTAATTATAAAACGTATTTTATTACAACCTGAATCGCTTACAATGATTTATACTAAGTTTTAAATGAAATTACGCGGAATAAGTGACTAGCAAGAAGCTACAAACCCTAGGCTTAACTTTAATTTGTATGTCTATCATATTTTAGTGTTTAAAGCGCTTGATTTATCAGAATGAATAGAATAAGAATTTTTATAGAAATTTAATGAAACTATCGCCCAATGGTGGAAATAAAAATAAAATATTACTAAACAAAAAAATTGACGGCATGGAAGTATAAGTTGACACAATTTGTTGTAAATTTAATTTAAACAAATTAATATTTAGGTAATTTTATGTTACTTTAAAAAATTACTAAAATAGCGTACGTAGAAAATAGAAAAAGAAATAATATTTTAACTATCACAATACTCTTGGTCGATTTGATTTTGGATTAAATGAATCTAATGTACGGAACAAGTTTGTAAGTATTTCCTTAACATAGTACTTATAAATAGTTCAATAATGTCGAATGCTTCTCATCTTCTCTGTCGGATTACCTAACGGAACATAATACAAATCCCTAATCAATATAAATGTATATGGTATATACGATTACATAAGCTTTACTGACACATCACATAGATTTCTTTAAAATAAATGGTCGAAGATTGTTGGTTCATATCACTAAGTTGTACAGTATGATTTTAATTCATTTCGAACTAGCAGTGAAGAAAAACATCGTGAAGAAACATGAATGTATCGGATAGAATTCTGACATAGTCATCAATCTGTTCCCCCTTGTTTGGCGTCTACGCGTGCTGGCTCTCGATGACACCGCCTAACTGTGACATCAATTCCATCGCGCACAAAGAAATTTGGCAACTCCTTTCTTTGTGGCACTTCCAAACAATGGAATTCCTTACCAGCTCAAGTGTCCTTTTACAACCCGGGTTCCTTCAAACGAGGCGTGAAGATCTTACGGGCCGGCAAGGCGAAGGCGGCTAGTGCAGAACATTTTTCCCGTCTGTACTGGCCGTCATCGCGTTTGAACTCTACTACCACTTACCATCCGTTGGAGTAGAGTCATTTGCCTTCCCGGTGCATATAAAAAAAAACCAACACATTTTGTAGTACGGAATAATCATCAATTCTTTCTACTATTAGTGTTATAATCTTTGACCGGTAGCTCGTTGGTTTGGGGACCGAGTCCCTCATCCGTGGGAGAATACCCTTAATTCGTAACCCCACACGTGGTCCTTGGGTGGTGCAAATCAGGTGACAATCTAACTCGTGGTAGGCCGTGGTTAGTGACCACTCACCGGACTAGTCACCGTAGCAGGATCCGAGGCACGGTGCACCGCTGACCGACCGCAGATAGATGGGGGCCCAAGTAGTGAGCTAGCCACTCATAAAAGACTCCCCCGTCAACTGTCGAAAAATTCCGAGGTTGCGCCATCGTGCCGGTCGGTGACCGGATGAGAGGGCCCGATGGACATCCTTGGGGGGGGCGTCCCCGAAGTATCCAGCCTAGTCCCCCATTAGTGTGCGCGATATTCCTTGTGTGTATCATCGTGTCTTAGCAAAATGACGCCTCGTTCTACTTTCGACTCTCTACCTTTATACTCTGCAGCAAATGACCAAGAAACGAAAAAAGTGGAAAGTCTTACAGCGGTTGCACTCCCTCTCGCTTAAAGTGCACCTCAGCAACATTAGAGGGTTGCACTCTAATATCGTGCCAGTCCACTACCACCTTGAGACTGAGAAACCCCACCTCTTGTTTCTTACGGAGACGCTGATTGGTTGTCCGTCCGACGTATCGTATCTTTCCTACCCAGTATATACCCTGGAGAACAATTTTAAATCACGAGCAGGCGTATGCGTTTACGTTCGGAATGACATCTGCTTTCGATGTCTCCGACGATTTGAAGACACCACATTTTCGGTACTTTGGGCTTTGGTGGACACGGGTATGGAAAAAATCCTGTATGCCTGTGTCTACCGATCGCACAGCGGGAATCAAGAGACAACAAGGCTCACAGAATACCTCAGTGAGGCGGCTGATGCGGCTCAACGGTTGTATCTCACATCCCAATTGGTGTTTCTGGGGATTTTAATGCCCACCACAAGGAGTGGCTATTTCCATACCAGGACACTGGCCATGCTGGGTTAGAGACGCGAAGGCTAGCCTTAGCATTAGATCTTACCCAGCTGGTCCATGGTGCTACACGGGTACCTGAAGTTGACTCGAATAAGGCCTATTGCTTGGACCTACGGCTGACAACTGATCTGGACCGTTACTTAGTGGCGATCTGCCTACTAGCCTGTGTGCGTGGATTTCAGACTTCCTGAGGAATCGATCGTTACAAGTAGTAGTTAATGACCACTCGTTGGATCAAATGGCTATAAATGCCGGTGCTCCCCAGGGGTCAGTGCTCTTGGCGACACTGTTTTTGCTGCACCTTAATGATCTACTAATGCCCGGTATCCATGGGTACGCAGATGATTGCACAGTCGTCGAGAGCTACAAGTCCAACGCGCGAACTAGTGAGGCCAAAATCTAGGCTCAGAGAGAGGCCATGGTAGAGCGCCTGAGCGTGACACTTAAGGCAGTGTCCGATTGGGGCGATGCCAATTTGGTGATGTTCAATGCATCCAAGATGCAGGCGTGTTTTTTTTCCGCCAAAAAGAGGGAATTCTAGCTACCTCCCTCTTTCCGAATTGTGTCTGTACCTGTAACTGACCATCTTGACCTTATTGTCATTACTCTCACATCGACTCTAAATTTAGGCTCTTTTATTGAGTCCAAAGCCAAAATAGCCGCTCGAAAACTTGGTATCCTCTCCAAAGTGAGACGTTACTTTACTCCAGAACCACTGCTCAGCTTGTATAAAGCACAAGTGAGGTCGTGTATGGAGTACTGCTCTCACCTTTGGGCTGGCTCTGCCAAGTACCACCTTCAGGCTCTAGAGATGACCGAGAGGCGTGCCAGAAGGTTGATAGGAGACGACACATTGGTCGAGTCTAGGCTCCAAAGTCTTGAACATCGACGTGTGGTTGCATCACTCTCAGTCTTCTATGAGACACATTTCGGAGAATGTGCTCAGGAATTACACGAACTGATTCCTCCCGCTCCCTTATACTATCGAACGGCCAGGCAAACGTGACCAAAGCGCCATAGGTACACAGTGGAAATTCCCCGCCTACTTACGAAGCGTTTTGAATCTACATTCATCATTCACGCTGCGAAACTATGGAATGCTTTGCCCGAGTCCGTATTTCCTGATAGGTACAATGTTGGTGTCTTCAAATCCAGAGTAAACAGGTTTCTTATAGGCAAGCGTGCTACATCTTAGACAGTGTCGCTGCTTAACATAAGGCAAGTCAACGGTCAAACGTTGGCCTATTCATTGTAAAAAAAATAGCTGTAGTGTTATCGACTTTGGATATTTCATTGTTTTAATAAAGCGGAAATATACAATATTTTAATAAATTACTCAACTATATCCCACAAATATTTTAGTATCTCAATTGATCATTTCCATTTAGATTAAAATATTTATTTTTATTAATACAGTAACAGCCTGTTAATGTCCCACTGCTGGGCTAAGGCCTCCTCTCCCTTTTGAGGAGAAGGTTTGGAGCTTATTCCACCATGCTGCTCCAATGCGGGTTGGTAGAATACACATGTGGCAGAATTTCAATGAAATTAGACACATGCAGGTTTCCTCACGATGTTTTCCTTCACCGTCAAGCACGAGATGAATTATAAACACAAATTAAGCACATGAAAATTCAGTGGTGCTTGCCCAGGTTTGAACCCACGATCGTCGGTTAAGATTCACGCGTTCTTACCACTGGGCCATCGGCTTCCATATATGTAGTTATATATAGTCATATTTAATACAGTTGAATTGTGAGATGTCACATTAAAAGGATTAACAATTTTTGCGTGTTTATGGAAACATACTTACTAAATCACAATATTACCAAGATCATGAGTAGTTTTTAACATCTTATTACAGTGATAATCAAAAACATCGCTTGTCTAATTATTATTTAAAACTACGTAAAGTTGTGTCATTAGTTATAACATATATTAAAATGAAATTAATATGTGAGCATGGGACGACTGGCAGATGTGAAATATCGTAATTGACGGTTATTTAAAAAAACGCTAATAAATAAATAGGGAGGATAATAAATTCAATAGGCGCCACCACAATCACATGCGCGTAGATGCGGCGGCAGAGAGGGAGCAGTTTGGTACCATACCATGGTGTCATACCGTCGATCATACGAGTCATACGAGTCGGTCTTACCTCATGTTTCACATCAAAAAAATTATAAAAGTATTTACGGTATATGCAATATAGTTGTAGCTACAGAGAACATTGAATTCATACAGTCTAGCGTAACAATTTCATAAATGTTCCATATTGTCTGCTATGACGTTGCGGGAATCATAATTATACAAAATTACAAAGTGGAAAGTTTTATACGTGCGGAGGGATTCATGTGAAAACTACCAAACTCACGTAAATTGACGTAACTTTCACATCACGTGTCTCAATTAATTAATTTCACATTGAAAACCAGATCTGTTCTGAAAAATCACAGCCTCAACTACTCATTGGTATATAGATCATCTAGATCATCTATGAATGTCACAGCTTATCCCTTAGTTTAAGTGTTGTTAGGTAGGTATTAGTAGTACGCAATCGATTTAAGATATTAATAAAATCAATGTCTATCTAAATCAAACATTATTAATATTATAAATGGTAAAAGCATCAACAAGCCCGTACAAAACCCAAACTTCAGTAAAAATGATCAGTGTTCGTTGCCAGGAACGTAATTTGCTCCCTGTACTCCCTGTACTGTAGGTAATGTGACGTCACGGGTCGGAAACGAGGCGTGAATAAAGGGTATTACACTCGCTTTCTAAAATAATTGGTCGCTCCAATGGAGTGAAATGGCTTTAAGCACTATATTACCACAGTCTGTAATTTTAATGATTGTTTTCTTTAGGAATTTTATTAGACTAATAGCGATCATAATCTTTACTGTTTCTTTACAACAGTACTCTACTGAAGCTACATTAGGTGGGACCGATGGAAATTTAAACGGAGCTACAACTATGCTCAGTCATTTTTTAATGAAGACAAAGGACGAAAGATTATATCAACACTTTTACAAATATACTTTTTTACGCGATACATCGAATGTATTTTGAAATAGATTAAAACAAAACTTTGACATAAAAAAATTTTTTTCTCGTCCATCGACACATATTTCTTTTTTGTATGTTTTTTAAGCCGACATAGAATGGACAGCTTGAAATTATGCAAAATCGATTTTTAAATTGAAAGCGGTATCCGTATACCTACCAAAATGATTCGGGGTTAAGACCCAGGCAAGGATTACTAGTTTTTCATGTGCTTAATAAGTGAAGAGGTATTAACTAGCGGTTTACCATTTACTAGCTATTACTTTACTCACTCCTATTATTACTATATTATTATTTTATTTAAATGTGTCGTTAAAAACTATTTAAATATTTAACAATTTCTGCTGATTCAAATTATGTGTTTTTTAAATCGAAAATTGAGCATTTCCACATACTTCATAACGCTGAAGAGTTTTACGGACGGCTTTTGAACTTATTTAACATACTTGTATCAAAATTCTTAAAAAAAAGTACCTTAATTTGTGATGGCAAAATTACAATAAAGCCAAATTCGTAATGCAAACTGGAAAAATATTGTTTAGTCATTTTGTCTTTTTTTTTATTGTATAGGAAGGCGGACGAGCATATGGGCCACCTGGTGGTAAGTGGTCACCAAACGCCCTTAGACATTGGCATTGTAAGAAATGTCAACCATCGCTTACATAGCCAATGCGCCACCAACCTTGGGAACTAAGATTTTATGTCCCTTGTGCCTGTAATTACACTGGCTCACTCACCCTTCAAACCGGAACACAACAATATCAAGTATTGCTGTTTTGCGGTAGAATATCTGATGAGTGGGTGGTACCTACCCAGACGAGCTTGCACAAAGCCCTACCACCAGTTAGTCTTCTAGTTAGTTAGATAAAACCCTTGAAAATATAATCTCATTATACAAACAATATTTTATTTTCAACTTTAAATTGTATTTACCCATATGATCTCAAATAAAATATTATCAGTTTTAATTAACTAAGACTGAATACCAACAATCAAATAATAATACAATGACAGCTGTAAACGAGATGCCGTAACTTACTTATGACATCATCGCATGAGTCATTTGAATTTCAGTGTTGTGAATAAAATACCGAACTGTGCCACCAGTTTTGAAGTATCATCATCGAAAGAAAGTTCTAATCATTTATCATGTCTACCTAGAAGGTAAACAAATCAGGCAATCAATCATTGAACATTTTCCGGGCAAATGAATTGCTAGAACTGATCCACACCGATTTTGTGGTTCAATGTTTCAATCGGAGGTGCCAGAAATTTATGATGGTTACTCACATAAGGTATTTATGTATTTTATAAAAAGTAAAGCAAGGGTATCGGATAAGCTCAATTAATTAAAAAAAAAACAAAAAAAGAAAAAAAACATATTAAAGAGATATATCTCTTTAATATATCTTATTATATATAACGGAAGATAATGTATTGGTTTTCGTTTAAATTAAAAAAAATGTATAATAAATATTAAAAAGTGTAATTTAATAACCTCGTTTTGTTTTAATTAAATCCAAAATAAAAATAAAAAGTATAAAATACACATTACAAATTTAAAGCAGAAACACGCCGTCTAAAAGATTGTCATGTGGCATTGTACCCAAGACGCTGGCACTATTGCCTCTCTGCACTGCTAGACTCAGCCTTTGGGCTAAATAAGCGACAGCTCTTGGGTCACCAGAAGTGTGGACCAGTTTCTTAGAAATATCTTTTATGATTCTTTTTGTATCGGACGACCATGGACCCAAGATTTTTAGAAGGGAGAACCTGAAGCCAGTGGCCTGACTCTCTTTCAGATACAGCTAGCAGTCTTGCACGGTCTATATCTGAAGTACACTGGGACAGGAGAAAATTGTGTGTAAGTTTATTGCGGGAAAAGAATATAAATAAAACTGACTTACATTTAACTGGAACTGAAATTGATAACGTTCATGGTGTTAAAATAGATCACCAAGAACTCCGATTAATAATTATTTAAACATTCAAGCTCCAGTAGTTAAGTTTCTCATGAAAGCTTAGACACTTGTCCGGATTTTAATATGGAAAGAAAGTTATAACATGTAAATGGGTTTATGAGAAATAAGATAATAATAGAAAACGGAGATGTCACTCTTTATAAAGCTTGCTTGTCATGGTTATCAACAATAGAAAGACATAATGATGTAAACATTCTTATTGTGAGAGGTAAATCTATAAAGTATTTATATTAATACTGTAATATAGATGTAAACCTGTGCACCGTGTGATGCTAATTTAAAATTAAATCGGGCAAAAACGAAATCTTATGTCCTAGCAGAAGGTTTCGAATCGATTACGAAATGTTCGTCAGATCAGGTTTGTATCTAGGTTGAGAAATATGTTTTGATACGAAAGTCATTGTAGGTATTCAACAAACCGTCACGGTAGCATGCAGAAGCGATCCCGTGGCGCTCCTCGTTAAGACGGAAAGGGTACCGCTAGTTTTTTAGTGGGTATTCCGATGTTCGGAGCGCACTCGGCGCCTTGGACACCGGCGAGCCCCACATACTCCCGTTCTCGTGGGGGAAGCGCGTAACGCATTTTTCCAGCGTGGAAAAAAAAGTTATTCAACACACGTGAGCGTTTTGCACATGCTTAGTAATTATTAAAATAGTTTGATAAGTCAGTTATATCAAAGAGTCTGTCAATATAGTGACTGTCTCGTTGGATTGATATAAGGCCGCAGACCCAGAGGTCCTGGGTTCAAAATCAAGGTCAGGCCAGTAAAAAGTTATTGGGTTTTTCTGCCAGAAAATACTCAGTAGCAGCTCGAAGTCTGGAAGTTAGAAGTGTGTACACTCCCGTGCCTCGGAAAGCACGTAAAGCCGTTGGTCCTGCGCCTGAACTCTTTCCGATCGTTTTGGATTGCCTGCCCATCGGATTGAGAGAGTTAGAGAATAGGAAATGCTCCTGTGTTTGCGCACACGCTTGTGCACAATAATATCTCCTGCGTAGTTGGCTAATCTCCTTTGAGATTCACCGCCGTGGCCGAAATCGATCTGGAGGACTTTATTATTATTATCAATACAGTTTATTCTAATTTAATTTCATTACATAGTTTAACATGTTTACTCGCATTTATTTCATCAAAAAGAAATGATACACTAAAACATTTTCATGAAAAATAACGCCAAGACGAGTAAATATTGCTTGCGCTGTAAAAAAGTTATTAGATGAGCCAAGCTACTACTCTAGACACCTAACTCTCTTCATAGCAAATAGCGATCTGAATGAATCCCAGTCTTAAGCTCTCTACAAACTACACCTTAGTCAAAATGAGTGGCTTGGCCGAATTCTACATAATACATGTTTGCTTTTAAATTATTTTACATAATCTGTGGAACTATTATAATTGTATGTATGTAAAAATGACCAGAGTAAAAATCGCTAGCAAATCTAAAAAAAAAATGTTCGGGAAGAAAAAAAACACTATACCAACCAACAGACAAAGGAACGATATGGAATAAGTTGTATGCAACTTCTCTCCTTCTTTTCTGCAGTATTGATTGAGATTTGACATTGACGCCATGTTGCTTATTTATATTCGGAAAAAAACTGTACTAATAAATTCTTCGCTGTACTGTACAGCGAAGAATTTATTAACCAATTAGTTAATTTACAATTAGTTAATTTTATACTTATAAAAACTTTTATTACGAATTGTTTTGAAGATTTTAACGCGTACTAAATCATATCCTTGCAGTAGGTATATAAAACACGTATGGTACAAGAGTCATAGATATGTTTCGCTGACCACAAGTAACATGAAGCACCAATACGAGACAGTTAGTGCTATAAGCATCAATACTTTTGTGCAGACGAATAGTGATATCATATTTCTGTGTTCGCTTTCGGGGTTGACTATCTCTGAATAACATCTTGTGACGTCACATACACTAATGATCGATGTTCAATTTTGGCTTTGAACATCGAACGTTTTCCTTTATTTACCAAATTATGCTACAAGGAGCACGAAAAAATGTTTGCTTAACAAAATACAAAAACTTAGTAAGTTAAATTTAGTAGTCATGCAGAATATTTAAATTTAATTATCGTTGATAAATATTTGTATAAACATGGCAGCTTCATTAGTAGTTTACTAACGAAGCTGCTATGTTTATACTTTTCGAGATGTTCTCTAATGCTTAACCCATTGATCTGTTAAAATGACAAGTTAAAGAGCTTTAATTAAATGACTAAGTCTTGTTAAGCATTTTATTAGTATCAAAGGACGTAATTCGACACAAAAAATATGCATTTTTATAACGAAGTTATTCTTTGCTAAAAGCGTTAATTAGGGGATTATATAGTTACGTAATGTAATAAGTACTTTGTCTTCTTCCTGCAAATTTCAATGCTGATAACAGATATTATGTTAAAATTACTATTATTAACGTAGGAAAATACGAAGCATCAGTTCTAATTAGTTTCCTAATGGTGGTGATTCCGCACACATATACTCGTGTGTATAGAGGCCCGGATGTTCGCTTTGTTATGATCTTTGATTTGATCTGAACAAAATTTAAAATTGTATAATTATAATTTGTATAACTTTTAGTTTCAAATTTATTTTATATATATATAAGGTACAATATTCACTTTTAAGTTTAATTATTAAAGTCGGGACGTAATTCTCATCCTCATATGGCTACTTACTAAACATTTTGAAATAAATAAACTAGCTATCCTTCAGGAACTTTAGTGAACGCGATCCTGGAAAGGCTTATGAATATTATTAGCAATTATAAAAGTTTAAAGCGAGAATTAAATTATAGTTTAGAAAATTGTATATTTAAGCAATACATTCGATACCAAGCTACACAATATCATACGTAATTCATTTCTTACTTTACATATTATGCTTGTCAAATTCGACATGTTGGTTTTAATAATTATGATATCACATAGCTGATGACATGTGGACACTTTAAGGTAAATTACACGGTGATGATATCTCAATTATGGGGGCAAATGTTATTAACACACATAAAATGCTAAAATAATTACCCATCATTTAGTTTGGTCAAGTAAGAAATAAATGAATAAATATCAGATGGAACATCAAGTATTTTAAAGCATTATTTTTTGTAATTACTTTCCTTAATAATATTACGACTTTCATTATTCTCAGTTAAAAACGTGTTCAGTTAATTCTTGATAATAAAATGTCTTTAGGTTTATTATTGTCTGGGAGGTAGTGTTGCATTTTAGGTAGCGACCTTACGCCGACTGATTGTCATAATTTTCAATAGATCTCGAACGACTAATAAGAGAACCAAACGTTAGCTGACGCACCTGTGGAGAGTTTGGCTATGCAAAAGTGGTAAAAAAATAAAGTGATAGAAAGCCCGCTGAAACTTTTTTATCGTCTAAAAATAAGTAGAATAAAGTCATAGTACGCCGGATGAAATTTAACTATGTCATTGCATAAATATTTGAAAGTACGAAAACAATAATCAGCTGTCTCGGTAGCGGTGGAAAGACCGTCAGCTGATGCAGTAAAGATTAGAAATATTGGAACATTGCTATTACGCCGTTCCCTCTTAAACACATATTTGGATTGACTGGATCTGCTTAAACCCATAACACGAGCGGGCTACCTAAGCCTCTCCACTTTTTCTTTTTCGTAACCTCCAACCGCTATTTGGGTGGTTTGCTTATTAGCCATATAAGATCAAATATCGATGTCAATATCAGCCGGCTTACTATGACTTACTATGACATTTGTATTTGCAACGCTACCGGACCATTATAGTAAAATTCCGGCAAGTATGTAATACGACAATTATTTTTCCACATGAAACTATATTATATTAACACTTGATTTTGTAATATTAATAAAGCGACATTTACTAAGGATCAAGTTAGTGTTATTACGTCATCGATGAAGTAATTTATTTTCCAGACTAAAAAATGCTATGCGACATTTTGACGTCTGCTGTATTAAAGATACCCTACAAAATATATACATTTTTAGGCATTCTTACTAGCAGCATTTGGCCGCTCTGTAACCGGAGTTTATAGAAGTACATTTGTTTTTAATTCTTTGTGTCAAATAATATTGTCATCTAAATATTAACGGTGCTTTGGTTACATTATCTAATAAAATAATATATGTATATTTAGAAATATCTGACCGGTAATATCTCAACCTTTGCATTCTCACTGCTGTAAAGAATATTTGAATTATGTGAATTTGAATATATGAATGAAAAGAGCAATAAACGTTTTCAAATATTTTTACGTAAAATATTTTACTTTTAAAAATGAATTTCCAATGTCAATTTCTGCTGATATACATACAAGAAGAAATGTGTATAAAATACATTTTTGAAGTATTTATTAAAATTTTATTTTATCACTAGTTTCCGCCCATAGCTTCACCCGCGAGTTATAGGTTGTAGGGGAGGTTCCAGGTGTTATGTACGACAATTTGATAATGATGGGTTCAGTAATTAAGCCAATCTAATAAACACTTTCGTTTTTATAATATTTGTTGCGATATTACAAGTTACCTGTTATTATGTATTATAATTAATAAAATCGAAAACGACGTTTGAAAATCGTGTTAAAAAATTAATACTATATTTAGTATATATATACTTTATGGTAACTTTTATTTGTCAGAACCGTTACCCATAAACGTTGTAATCAAATTCGATCATTAACCTTACTGTGATCTAATCCATAGAAGTTCAGTCTGTTAAGAAGTTAACAACTCAAAATAGTTGAGCACCAAGTCCAATCTAAATCTAAATATTATTCAAGTCGCATTAACATCGCATTAATAACTTTCTAGCGGATAATCATAATTTAACAAATTACCGAAATCGGAATGTAACAAATTACAATCAATTAAATTAATTATAAAATATAAAAGATTTGTTTAAAAGAATAAATATAAAATACTGACTGAAATAAAAAATAGTAGTATTGACTTATGCAATTTTTTTGTTTTTTTTTTTTTGTAATGTTATAATAATGAACTTCTGCAATCGAATGACAATAAAACATAACAAATGCATAATATAATGTACATACAAAAAAGTTCTAATCCCTCTTAGGAACCGTGGAATTGTATTAAAAACTTTGCACTATTTGCGTTCAATCAAGGTAGCAA
Source organism: Nymphalis io (assembly GCF_905147045.1). Classification (NCBI taxonomy): domain Eukaryota; kingdom Metazoa; phylum Arthropoda; class Insecta; order Lepidoptera; family Nymphalidae; genus Nymphalis; species Nymphalis io. The sequence continues at coordinate 12,574,401 of NC_065918.1, forward strand.
GACCGTCTGTGTGAGTAGTGAGTGAGTGAGTCTGGATTATTGTCACGTAAACTCAACTTTGTATTGCTCTGTTCCGTTTTAATAAGCATTAAGTCGTAGAAAAAAGATATTTTATAATAAATGATATATTTTTTATACACTTACAGATTATAAACTCTATAACAAAATTTAAGTTACTTGATGGCACTAGCGATAAGTTGTGAAACCTTAACATAATTGTAAGTGAACTAGCATCTAAGATAAACACTTTACTTGATGATAGTGCTTTGTGCAAGCCTATCTGGGTAGGTATCATCCACCCATCAGACATTTTACCGCCAACCAGCAATATTTAGTATTGTTGTGGTCCAGTTCTGAGGGTTAGTGAGTCAGTGTTACAGGCACAAGGGAGATCACATCTTAATTCCCGAGGTTGGTAGCGCATTGGCGATGCATGGAATGGTTAATATTTCTTACAGAATCAATATATATGGGCGGTGGTGACCATGAAGTGGCTCTTTTGCCAGTCCGCCTACCCATTGTATAAAAAAAGAGTCGGCATAGTTTAGATGCTAGTGTGTATTTTTTAGATTACATACTAAATATTTTTAAAAACTTGATATACATCTAAGTCATTACAGTAACAGCCTGTTAATGTCCCACTGCTGGGCTAAGGCCTCCTCTCCCTTTTGAGGAGAAGGTTTGGAGCTTATTCCACCACGCTGCTCCAATGCGGGTTGGTAGAATACACATGTGGCATTATTTCAATGAAATTAGACACATGCAGGTTTCCTCACGATGTTTTCCTTCACCGTCAAGCACGAGATGAATTATAAACACAAATTAAGCACATGAAAATTCAGTGGTGCTTGCCCGGGTTTGAACCCACGATCATCGGTTAAGATTCACGCGTTCTAACCACTAGGCCATCTCGGCTTTTAAGTCATTATCGAATGTAATTACATAATTATGTTAGTTTTTAGTGTTTATAATATTTATTATTATTATTTACGCAAATATTTTCTCATTAGTTGATTCTATAAAGCCGAATTGAATGGTAATCCTTTGGGTAATTTCTTTGAAACGATATCTCAGATGGCTCAGTCGAAACCCCGAGATAGCGCACTTTGTTGAATGGAAAATGTAATTGAATCGAAAATGGGGGACTACAAGAAATAGTAAGGTTGCTTATCAAATTCCAAAGAGCAGCTTTGATTACATTTAACATAACTGCAGTTCTTTTCAGAGAACATTTAAATAAATAACTAATTTCCTGGACATGTTATGACGCTTAACGGAAAATTATTTCTACATGTATTAGAACTTAATAAACTAAGTTTTCTGTGTTTAGTGCTTCGATTTAGGCCTTAAGTTTCATTAAGTCAACAATTACCAAATGATATCTAGGTCACTAAGCAATAGATGGTTTTTTATTCATTTGACATTTGGTATAAGACTTGGACTTAGGAATAAATAGCCTTAAAAGCTACTCACCGAATCAACGAGATAGTTTGATTAGTATAAATATATGTTACGGAATAATGAAAATCTGAAGATATAATTTCTTATTTGATGACCCTGCGTTGAATAATAAAATATATTCATTTAATTTTCGTCCAAACGTCGGGTAGCATTTTTCCTAAAATCATATCATATCTTCATATTATTTGAAACTCTATTCTAAGGTTTTTACTAGTATAAGCAAAACGTATCTTCTTATGAATTTAGTTTAGAGCTAGATTATCCGTAGCAGTAAAATAATCTTAATTGCAGTATATTTGGCAACTTACAAATCGTGTCAATAAAAATTAATAAGATATTTATTCATAGTCTAGTACCATTTTGGTCAAAGTCATAGTCAATGATATCGATTCAAGTGACGTATACAAATACACAAAAGGTGCACTCACATACAGGTTATATTTTCATCACAAGTGTAATGTTACGTAAAGTAAATCGCACGCACAAGGAATAAGACGAACTCTATGATACTGTTTAAAAAAAAAGTAAAATCAGTTGCCAGAATTATTAGTTGATACATAAATAATCTAATAATTAACAATAATTTCCTTGTCGATGCTGACTATGAGATATGATCCAAGAATCCTTGTTTGTAACAGCGATATCAATTTCCGCAATTTCGGCCACAACACAAAGAGCTAGCTAGTAGCTCTTAGTATCAAATGTCATTTTCAGTGTATAACGATATGTTTCGCGTAATAACAATTATATATTATGCTTAATTAATTATGTATGTATATAGTAACTTAATTTAAGCCATTGCCTTTAACTATTAAACTACGAGAGTAAGGAAATAGAGTGTTTACGCACTTATGTATTCTAATATATCTTGCGCAATTGACTAATCTCAATTGAAAAAAAATTAAACAAAGAAACACAATGAGCTTACTAGATAAATAGAATACGGGTGATATATAGAATTCAGTGTTTTTTTAATTTAAATTATTTATTGCTCGATAACAGTGGATATTTATAGAAATAATAAAATCTACATAAAATATTTTTTTGCAATAAGTAGAAGTGACAACTTAACTTTTAAATATCCTTGAAGCAGAGCTAACAAAACCTATTCTCTAATTTCCTTCATTTTACAGAACAAACACCACACATATTATAACGTGTTGCACTATTAATGAATATGTGGAAAACCATAATAAAAGGAGCTTATTATTTTGTATAAGATTATAATGTTAACTATAAAAGCACGTACATACGCTAATCTTGTTGACGTATTTTCAATATACCCGTGTTCCTTTAACAGCGTCTTTGAAGCTAAAAATTAAATAATTAAGACTAAAAACACTTCAGGAACAAAATAATTATGACTTATTATTAAATACTACAATGTACAATGAAGTTCAAAGCCTTCAGGTATTCTATCCATTACACCATCTCTGTGTACGATTACCATATACGATTGTTTATAGTTAATATTTAAACATGTATCAAGATCAGTGCTAAGTATCACATTAAATACTCCGAGATCACTACTCAGACTGGTTGATTGTTCTATTGCAATAAAAAACAATAAACGTCTTACGTTAACTAATTAGCTCAGCTTAAATTACATACAGACGCAACTGATTGCTTGCTTTATTTATTTAATTAGCGTTCATGCACGTTCACGTAATCCCCGTTATGGCATTTGCTATGAGAACAATTTAAATTACAATAAAAAACAGCGTTTAAAACAGTTTGAGCATTATTTTTGTTTAGTTGTGCAATATATTATTTATTTTGGTATAATTTGCGGTATCAAATGTGTCTTTTTCTTTCATCGTACTTTGATGGTCGAAATTAAAAACATTTTTATTACGGCAAACTATTTATTGAAATTATATAATTTTCATTGCGTTGTTCGCAAGATCGTCTGTTACCTTTTTACTAACCCATACCGAGTTTCAATTCAAATGTTTTTCGATATGTATATTTCAATGAAATACAGCAAACTATTACTAACTATCCATATGGATAGTTTCCTTAAAAATATGAGTAAATATTGAATCACTAAGCAATCTCACGTTCTAAGATAAACACAAAAGACAATATAATGGATCTGTTTCATACAATATTTGCAGCAATACATGAGTGATTATCTTGCAACAAATATATAATTATGTGTATGCTAAAAATATTATCTTAATACAACTTATATTTTCTGCATTTTTCGTGGTATTAATTCAACTTATCGAGCATTTTTCGATAAAAGTAAATAAAACCGGAATATTTAAATATAGTGTAATTCAATAAATTTATCTTCAGAAACTTTAAAAAAAGCATTCTGTATAACATATTACTTTACTTTGATTAATATGAATAAAATGCAAAGCAAAATCGCCATGCTGGGGATTGGATTACATCGAGGCTGTTATAAAAACAGCTTCACGGAAACTCGGAGTTCTGAACAAGGTGCGGCGCTTTTTCACGCCACAACAACTGTGCCTGCTGTACAAAACACAGGTACGGTCTTGCGTGGAATATTGCTCGCACCTTTTGGATGGCTCCGCTAAGTACCTACTTGAGGCCTTGGACCAGTTGCAGCGACGTGCCGTACGCATTATTGGCGACGTAAAGGTCACAAACACCCTTGAACCTTTACAATTGCGTCGTGAGATAGCAGCACTGAGCGCTTTCTATCGACTGTATCACGGCGAGTGCTCTGAGGAATTATTCTCTCTAATTCCTGCTTCTCCCTTCCTTCTTAAGTCCACGCGAGCTGGTTCTCGATGTCACCGCCTAACTGTGACATCAATTCCATCGCGAACAAAGAAATTTGGCAACTCCTTTCTTTGTCGCACTTCCAAAAAATGGAATTCCTTACCAGCTCACGTGTTCCCCTCCTCTTACAACCCGGGTTCCTTCAAACGAGGCGTGAAGAGGCATCTTGCGGGCCGGCAAGGCGAAGGCGGCTAGTGCAGAACGTTTTTCCCGTCTGTACTGGCCGTCGTCGCGTTTGGACTCTACTACCACTTACCATCTGGTGGAGTAGAGTCATTTGCCCTCCCGGCGAATATAAAAAAAATAAATAAATAAATAAAATATATTTAAAATATTGATTTTTCTAATTATTTATTATTATTTAAGACGTTTTTTGACTGATTCTCCACATGGCTAACTTTTTTTATCAATACACAGAAATAATAAAATTTCCAATATCAATAGAATAAATCCAAATGTCTATGTAGGTAAAGCTGTTTTTAAATAAATATTGAAAATGTTATATACACTTTAAACATGACTCAAATCTACAATGAAAATTATTTATAGATATTTATAGATGATCAGAGGTGAACTAGCCTTGAAGATTTCACTACGGAATTAATTATTATTATGACAGCTAGTCAGTCCCAGAATGTTATGTCTCATCATTTAATATTTCACGACAAACAATGAATTTGCTTTGTCTTCAAATATTGCGAGTATAAAATTAATATCTATATTTCAACCTTTGTACTGTTTTAATGCTGTATTCTATTTTAACTTTTATTACAGGTTGTGTTGAATGTTATGTACAAGGTTAAACTGCGGTTAAAATCTAAATAAAATGTCGATGTTTCGATTAATAATATTAGCTTGATTTGATATCGTGATGCTACTTCATAATTTTACGTCAACTATACTTGAAGTGGAAATGAATTGGCACAAAATTATGGGCATACGGGAAATTATAAAAGCTATTTCAGTAATTTTATTCAAATATCTGCTGTGACATAAATAATATATTTTGTATCTAAATAGTTTTAGAGAATATTGAACAAATAACTAACCTATAGTAGAAAATATTGACGCTTAAAATAATGGTAAGAATGCTAGAAGAATTTATCTCTATTGAATCATGATTCCATTTCTCATGTCGAAAAATAATCGTCCTTCTGCGGTGCATCGAGACTGGAATTCGAATCTTCTTAATTTTGTCAGAGAATCTCGATATATTTGAAAAATGATATAAATTGTTTTGTAAAGAGAAAGACGACAAACGTGCGAATAGCTTTGTAAATATACAGACGACAGACTTCCATAACAGCTTGTGTCTGTAGTTCAGTCACTCGATATGAAGGAAAACTCAATAAGTTAGTGTATTGCTTAGTATGAGTTTTATTCCTTGTTTTAACAAAATCACTTTAGGGCTTGAAATTAATTAGACACATATTTTTGTGTTTTGATAATGGGTCCTTTTCATTTCAAAGCACTTTTACTTCACCATACGATGTTTAAAACGAAACCAAATATTCTATGTATAAGATAAAGGAATATTATATGTTATTTCGATCGCCATGATTTAGCACTATCATGATTGATATTTGTCGTTGTATAAAAACTTTTGTTGAAAATGTGTGAAAAAGAGGTAAAACTTGAACACAATTATTACTGGCAAAAACTAAGTTACTTACTTAATTATTACTTTTTTCAACAATTATATTGCGGTAGTTGTAGTAAAGAGCTGGCAGAAATATTGCAGCTATGAGTACGTGGACCATCTAATGAACAGATCTAAGGAGTTACTATAAATTATATGAAGATTTTTTTATGAACATAAGGTGATCAACAATGTTTAATGAAAAAAAGTTAATTAAACCGCCGCTTAACTTATTGTATTTAGGTGTTTATATTTTCTACGTAAACCGTCATGAAAATGAAATCTCTTATTGAATTACAAGGGCTGTGGCGTCTTTCATTTGAGTCGAGCTTAAGCGATTGGCGGCTGAAGTTTACACATACTATATGTAAACTTGCATTTTACTTTATTCCACTCAAATATGCTGCTGCCTTTGCAGAAATATCATAAATTATTATGACATACCACATAAAATTTCTGCACTGTTCAAAATTTCATTTCCCCTTTAGTGCCAGAATCGACTTCGAAATTTCGAAGCTGAAAGAAAATTGATTGGCATATAATTAACATTCATTTTTCATCTTGTTAAAAAACGGGCATCTTGAACACGTGACACATTCTTGCTACCTAAATCTGTATTTTACTTAATCTCCTAAATCGCCATGGCATGCATGACGGGTTTTCTAACGCGTAAGAACTTATAGGCTAAAAACGTAAGAGTCCCTTTCTATAAATGTAATGTTGGTAATTTTGCAAAAGTAGACAAATAATTCAAATAAATCGACTTGAACGATCCACCGCCGCTCTCTACTTCTTTTTGTGTTCGTAGCGCATAAACTATACTTAAATTAAGAAAAAATATACTTATTTAATTAATTAATGGAAATCTAAGTTTTTTACTGAATTACTTGGCAACGCTGATGGTATTCATCAATCTATTGCTTCTATTTCTTATCAGTTTTTAAATCAGCTTTAATCTCAGAAAATATATATATTTGATTTTTAGTTTCACGTATTAATTATTTACTTGTACTCTTTAAACTTTACATAACATTTTTCTGGCCAATCTTATCACCATAAAGTATGAACTGCAAGAGCCAACAATCGGCAAGTGGAAAAAATGTCTGTCTGATCTAAACTAAACTAGTTATAAGACTAAATTTATAAAAGACTCAACTTACAAGGACACGCTCTGTAATTCCTAGGCGGTCAATGTTGAAAGTTAGCGCATAATGAAACATACAAGTACACATACATTAAAACACACATACATTCGCTTTAATAAAAATAGTTATAATGCTGCTCTTCGCTTAGCAATCTAATGGACTCCTACTTTATTTATTCCCAATCATAATAATTAAAATAATTGATTAAATTCAATATTTAAGCAGTAAAGTTTATTAAATATCAAAATAATTTAATTGTTATTAACCTTTGGATATAATATTCGACTTGTTTGTGATTTCCATGTTACATATTACAGTTGAATTATTACGAATCATGCTAATTTAAATTAATTAATTATTTGTTAGCTGTAGATAATTGAATTATGTTTATTTATTTATCAATTATTATTATTCAAATTTTGGTTAGAAAATTGTTCAAACTCACGTTATTATATGTTTAACATTTTGTGTTGTAGTGCGGATGTTTCGTTTTGATATTTGTATCTAATGACAATAATATCCAGTGAACTAATTGAAAATAATTTTGTGCGTAGATTTCTTTAATTGACCATTAATCGCCAACTGGCATTGGCACTACACTTCACAGCTTTCACCTAATAAAAAGAAAAAACACAGTAAGCTATTACTTTACTTTTACTTTTCTACAAACAACTTCATTTTAACTTAAGCAAAGCAACTGGTGACTGCCATTAGTTCATATGTGAAGACGCATTTTAAAATTTCACATGACTAAAAAAAAGGTTTTATAGACTACAAGTATGAAATGAATTAATAAGATTATAGCCACATATAAAAGTAAATGCGCAAATAATGGTGCAATATCTATTCAGTCATGCTATAATCCGATGAGACGACTGTTCGATAAAACCGTAAAGTGTTCAGTGGTAGGACCAACAACTTTATGTGCCATGTCCGAGATATGGGAGTGCTTGATTTCTGATATGTACACTCCCGTACCTCGGAAAGCACGTAAAGCCTTTGATCCTTAGTCTGAACTCTTACCGATCGTATCGGATTGCCGTCCCATCGGATTATGAGAGCTAGGGAATGGAGAGTGCACCTATGTTTGCGCACAAACTTGTGCACTATAATATCTTCTGCGCAGTTAGCTAATTTCTCTTGAGATTGACTACAGTGGCCGGAATCGGTCTGGAGAACATTAGTTTACTATAAAGTACTTTTTAAGAGACAGTGTTTATACACTGATTTATAAAAAATACGTCTCTATCTTAAGTGTTGCTGCAGTCACAGACAAGTAAAGGAACACTTAGTGTTCGAAGCTTGAAACATAAATCAAAAATTAAAAGTAAAAACATTCTAAAAAAGCTTTTATATATAAAATGTCTTGTCTATGCTGTTAGTGGTTAAGGAGTTCCTTTGCTATATCGGCTAAAAGTATGTATAGAATTGGATCATGCTTAGCGTAAAAGTGCATTGTCATCAAGATTGAACCAATAAGTAAAATTTTAACTTTATATTAGAGAAAGTGGTTTTAATTCAGGTAGCAAGATTTGACAAAAAAATTCCAATAAGCAAGACAAGTTCTGTTGTTTATTTAGTTTAAATTATCTCATATTGTAAAACAGTCCTAATAGTCCATGTATTTATATTCTTATCTTTCTTCTATTTGTGATACTTATCTTAATCATTTAAATAGGAAGAAGCAGCAAAGAAGCAGTGTGATATTTAATTAAATGTTAATATTAGGTCCTTACATATGAAATTGGCCTTTGGTACGGGAGGAATATAAAGTAATTTTTTTTTTGTAAAATATTTTTAATTAAACAAAGTATGCACCATTATTATCTATGCACTTTTGTCATCTCATAGGTAGTTCATCGATCCCTTTACTAAAAAAACCATTGGGGCGAGAATCAATAAACTCTTTGTAGCTCATCTAACTTAGTGGTTGTTTGATGTGCAGTGTGTGGTCTTGCGTTGTCGTGAAGTAGCAGTGGCTTAGAGCGATTGACTAATCTCTCATGTTTAGCAGCTAGTTCTACCTTCATGGTTTGCAGTTGATGACAATAGATATCTGCCGTAATCTTTTGGCCAGATTTTAGAAAACTGTAGTGTACGACACCGGCGCTAGTCTACCAAACACTCACAAGTAACTTTTTCTGAGTCAATTTTCGTTAAGGGCAGGATTTGGCTGGGTCTCCAGGATTCAGCTATTGCGACGAGCGCTTCCGATTATCGTACAGTATCCACTTTTCATCACAAGTATTGATTTGACTTAAAATCCCTTTATTATTTAAAGTAACACAGCAGTCGACGCGTGTTTGCAAGTTCGATTCACTCAATTCATGAGGTACCATTCAAGTTTTTTTACTTTCCCGATTTGCTTCAAGTGGATTAATACAGTTTTCTCACTTACCCCGAAGCCTGCAGCTATCTCTGAAGTGCTTTGTGATAGATCCGTTTCCACAATAGCTTTTAATTCTTAATTTTCCACTTTGGTCTCCGGCCGTCCACGGGGTTGGTTCTGAAGGTCTAAATTTCCAGAACGAAAACGTTGAAACCAAAAACGTACCGTGCTTTCTTTTGCAACACCAGCGCCGTACACATCATTAATCCTTCGAGCTGTCTCTGCAGCACTGGTGCCACGGTAGAACTCGTACCCGTAAATATACCAATATTTCATGTTTTCCATTGTGCGGTAATAAGCGACGCCAAAGAAAAAATTAATGAGGAAAAAACATATGAATGACTGTTTTCAAAACTTAAATGTACCAGCTAAATTAATTTTTCAAAAAAATTGAATTTGGAATTCTTAACCAAAGAGGAGATATTTCAGATCAAAGTGGTCAGTACGACAAAACGCTAATTTCATATGTAAGGACCTAATAAATTAAATACTGTCCTGCTGTCCTATGTCAGTAATGACGATCACTGTCAATGGCACTAAGTTTCTACGCAGAAAATAGTTTGGCGTACAAGTATCTGCGCATAATGTGCACTTCTATTTGCCTCATAGTCATTTGACTTTGGTTGCAATCGGACTTGACATGCAGGACCAGCTTCACTTGATTACAGAGATGAGAGACAGCTTTCCAACTCTAGGCCGTTACCACGATTTATTTATCGAAAACCTATAAACCGTGTAACTTCACTACCTTACAATGATAAGCTATGTTCTGAAATTTTAACAATAAAATAAATTGATGTTAATACTTTAAGATCAATTTATATATCACTGGCAGTTCCTTAAGATAACATTTAATTAATATGATACCTTCAACATTTGAGAGTTGAAAAAGATTGTCGAAAATTGTTCTTTGAGCACCTTGTTTTTGAATCTGTAAACTTATTAATCTCATTTCTCTATTTGATCTGATTTTTTGATTACATAGTTAAAAATGGGGTAAAATAAAACGGACATCCTTACTACATGCGACGTGTTGGTTTTGGTATTTACGTTTTTAAACCACGTTATGTTCTAACAAATCTGACCGTGAACTTTACACTTTGCTTTCTTTTTTTATTTCAGAGTCCTACGTGTTATATTTTGATACGAAAACATGTTTTGTGTTTGTGGTTTTAAGCCGAAATGACATAACCTCGACTTTGACACTGCACTATACTGGAATTAATTAGTATTAACTTATTTCCACAAAAAATATGACAGACTTTATGATAAAAAGCAAAATTAAAGTAGCGATCTGTAATTGCCTCCCAGCTGGGCTAAAGCCTCTTTTTCTTCTAAGTAAAAGGTTTGCAGTTAAGCCGACTACGCTGTTCCAAGGCAGTTTGGTAAATAAAAATGCAACACCAGGCTTCAAACTTTGAAATATGTCAAAAAAATTCTTTCTAATACGAATGTTCCAACGTCGAATATGCGATAGTTATAATTTTTATCCTTAAAAAACCTTATAAATATAGTTAGAATAATTGTAACGACGCATATTATATTTAAAATACATACCTTTTAATGTATATGTGTGAAGCTCAAACTAAAATCCTGTAAACGTGCCGATATCGCAGTGAAAACACAAACATAATACCGGTTGACTTAAAGCTGAGAATTGAATAGTTATTTTTTTACCAATCTATCCCTGACATATCTTATATCCGCCAACTTCCTATCTTGAATACGACCTACACGTCAAACTTGATTATGGGCTTTTCTTAAGGACATTTCGAAAAATATATACAATAGTTAAAAAAAATGGTTTTATTTTCTGACATTTCTAATAAAGATTGTATGAAATTTCGTAATGTATAACATTTCAATATGTTTTTGCCAATATATTGTATATTACATCATAGTGGAGATTTGAGACAAACTCACAATTACAAAATGCTGAAATGTGAAATGTTTTCATAAAATTCAAATAAAATATATTGTTAGATATCTTCCGATGGGGCGTGGCCTAGCGACTCGACTTGATCACGTGATGGTCATCGTGGTGGGGACTGGCCCCCTACCGAGCTCATCGGCCGGCCAGGCTAGCGTTAATTAAAGCGAGTAAAAGTGAAAGCGAGTTTTAGAGGATATCTCAAAAATAATATTTCAGCTGCTCAGTTTTATTTATTATTATTTTTTTATTCCTTTTTCTATTTTTGTGTGTAAATGGTACATGTTGATATACGTTTACTTTGTTGTGGTATAGTAGTGTTGATGTATATTTAAAAAAAAAACTTATTTTCATCCTGATTCCTAAAAATATATATTTTTTAAAGAGTTAATATATTTTGGCATATTTCTTTGCTCCAACATATTACCCCATGTTAACTGTTTTGTCAATAGGCGTATAAATTCTTCGATCGTAAAGCATACATTTAAATACTTAAGTCTATAGAAACTCCTTTACGTATTACACAGATAGGTCGGAATAAAGCTTCAAGACAATCATTAATTGTATTAATTAACTTTTACAATAATATATTAAATGATTTAAAAAGTTGTAAGTTGTAATTTTATATATATATATATATATATATATATATATATATATATATATAAAATTAAAATATTTATATATATAAATATTCGTAACAAAATTATCTGTGAAAATATTTTAGAATCCCTTCAGCATTTTTGAATGCTTTGTCAATTTCAATTACCACAAGCATCAACTAGAAGTGGTTTTGGGAATGGGTTTGAGGTTTTAATTCAAATAGAAAGTCTTTGGTCTTTCACAGCTATTGTTGTTTCCACTTCTAACACAAGCTTTACGCTTACAAGGAGAGGGGAATGTTAAATAACAGTATTCCCTTTGAAACAGGCATTGCTAATATCCTTAAAAATGACTGATGCACAATTACTTACTATATTATGTCTAAATTTAAATATAGAATAAAGAAAGAATAGATAAAAAATTATAGATTTGATAGTTCTAAGAATCATGTATCAATCGCATCAATGTATGAAAGGGAAATATTAAGGATGACAATAGAAATGTTATTTTGTTTATAAAATACAAAAATGTAAATTTAATATTTAAATTTGTACCTCAAAACTGATTGCTTTGTCTGTTTGAATTTTGCTTGAAATGCTAATTACAAATTCTACTAATGAAATTTAGTTATATATGTATGACATAAAGAGCTTTGTAATTTATTACACCTGCTTCGGTTGTCCAAGTGTGTATGGATGTAATAATTTTTGGTTAACTGTTGGACAAGTGGCGTTCGATGTACGTTTGGAAAACTAGGCCACACCACACCCTTAAGTGCAATGCAGTGTATTTTTTCGAAGTTCCTATCATAACCATTAAGTAATAGGTTCAAGTAGTTAGGCTAACATTACTTTTAGTCAAATCAGCTTATTCATTTTTTATAATACAATAAAAAAATCGGATTTTTAATGGGTTTACATTCATTATTCTTATAGAATTATTTATTTCAAAGTTAGGTTCGTTTTTATATTAAATTTGATGTTTATCGTTAAAATTTGAGAGGTTAAGATTTGTCATAGTAAAAATTTTACTGTAGTATTTTAATATTTACGTACGGCTCTCATAGTTGTAACCTCAATCGCGTCGATGTCTAATAGTCTCAACCTTTTCTAAGCGTAAAACTTTTACTTTAATATGAAAAATTTTAAACTCACATCACATTAATTTAGAAGTAAAATTTTGTTGTGTTGTGTTGAGCTAAGTATTTTTAAATATAATTAAATCTTGATTAATTAATTAAACTATTTTTGCCTGACAGTGTATACAATTTTGTCATAATGTCAATATTAACTTGAAAAGTAGAATTACCGTTAGTTAAGTTAATCTAAATTAGCATGAATTTCATGTAGAATGTGTATTGTAAAATTAACCAATAATAAAATTATATTTCATATATGCTTTTAATTTCAACTTAACATTTGTACTTTAACTATTCCTTCGTGATTACTTAATCATAAGTTTAACTTTAAAGTTACTCTAAAGTCACTTGAATTTTTAAGAATAGCAGATATTAAAATAAAGAATTGCTTTATATGTATTTCATATTTATAATATAAACAAGAAAGAAATATATTATTTTTTTTATATTTGTATAATTTACTTCATATGTACAATATATATATATATATATATATATATATATATATATATATATATATATATATATATATATATATATATATTATATATATGTTTATTCAGTCTTGAATATTATGTACCTGAGATATTATTAGTTTTATTTTCATTTCGATCCTCTTAGAAACCATTAAGGTATTGCGATATACTAAGACTTTTCTATTTCCGCAATGTTTAATTATCTTTATATGTCTATAGTCTTTTGAGGATTCGTAGTATTATTTTCGTGCTATTTATTAAATTAGAACATAAAACACTATTTTTGTGTCGATGTCTAAACAATCCATATGATTGCTTCGAAAGACGGTTAATGCTTTGAAGCGTGAAAGCACGATAAACAAAGACACTGTAAATATTTATAATATTACTAAAGCTTTTTATATAGCAGCAGTATAAAGATGCTCTATGGCCTTTTAGAAGCTGATAAGAAGATGTAAATACGTTCGTACGTATGTATATTAATCTTAAAAAAAACTTGTCATGTTTTACATAATATTTAAATAAATCAATATAATGTACTGTCCATATAATTTTATCTTGTGTAGTGAAATATGTAGATATTCCATTAGGACTCTTAAAAGGTAAGGTAGGTTATATACGGCGTTGACCTTATTTGATGTATATTGATTATGACTGTGCCCCGTGGAGAGCTCACGCCTCTTGTGCGCTAACTTTGCGAAAAAGAAAACTGTCAGAGGTCTATTCAGCACAATGTGTCATCTTACTCTAATTTATTTGACGTCAAATGACTAGCGCGCATAAATTACATAAAAAAACGTTAAAAACTTTAAGAAAGAAAAATAGCAAAAAGCAGCCGATGATTCCATTGGTGTTGTATTGTTTAATATACTGATGTCAATAAAGAAAGCTTGTGATTGATAGCTTAAGAGTAAAAAACGAATAATAAAAAAGACGGCACTATTCTTTTTTATTTTTTAAACAAAGAGAAATTACTATAATGTCAAAGTCTCATTGATCTTGGCCTTAGTGATAAGGCCGCCTCTTGTACATCTCTATTTTATTTTTTGTTTCATTGATGTGCCATAAAGAGTATTTTTATCTATACATAAAATTAAACATAGCTTTGTTGTAAAAATTACCTAGGTTTCTTATTTGAAGAATCTCATAAAGAAAAACTAATAAAACGTAAATGATGTAAATTAATTTATATATGTTTTTAAGTTTTTTCGATAACTATTAACAAGATTTTTTTTTAATATAATAAATGTGTGGACTTGTGTACGTGCTTTAAGGCCAGTGCAGGCCTGGTGAAGCGCAGCGCAGCTTAGTTCCCAAGTTTGGTGGCGCATTGGCGTGTAAGCGATGGTTAACATTTCTTACAATGTTTATGGGTGTTCGTGACCACTTACCATCAGGTGGTCCATATGCAAGTCCGCCAACCTATTCCGTGAAAAAAAAAATGTAAAGCACGTATCAAAAACGTAAACGTTCTAGAAAACGCATTAAATTCTCAACGAATTTATTTAACCGTGCTACCGCTGAAGTTAATAAGCTATTTTTTTACTGCTGTTCGTTTTATAATACTCTAGTAGCTACGACACAGTATTATACTATTGTAGTTACTATCATATATATTGTTTAAGATATGTATAATTTGTTCAAAATAATTAAATGAAAAATAAAATAAATATCTTGATAATTGGTTTATTATTTATTTCATTATATTAAATATTTTTACTTAACTAATGTTAACGATAAAATAATAACCTTTTAAGCCATATGATGGTTGAGCGCGTGAATTATATCTGTGAGCGATTGCAAATGTGAAGCGAGCATTAATTACACTCTGAATTCGAAGTTAAATGAGAGAACGCAAGAGTGTAAGACCCGCATATAGTAATAAATTAAAAGTTTAAATAAATTATTATGAATTTGCTTCCTATCCTATCATATATCTAATGTTATTTTGCGATATTTCATATCATCAACAAAACGAGATTCCAAATTTTGTAAGCGATCAGTTTTCTTTGCGCTACCTTCATTATAATGAAAGAAAGGTAGATCTTTTATGAATTCGCTTATAATTGTAATTGCATATATAATGCAAACGAATGCTCTCTAAATCTAATAATAAATTAATTTATAATATACAATTAGTCAGAGAGTTAGAATAAAAAGAAAACGCCTAATACGATTGTAAATATTGAATTTATACAAAATACAATTTGGCTCAATCAGCTCGAGGTTGAGGATGAAACCTCAAAGCTGGTGTTCAGTGTTAGCCAGATGTTGCATATTAAAAGTAACAGCCGCAGCAAGAATTTATAAGAAAAAATCTATTATAAAATAAGAATTATACTAGCTCCGGTAAAGTACTACTAATTCGTTAAGACAATATGGAAACATTAGCAACATACAAACTGGTATTATTTATAAATAATTGCCTAATATAAAATAAACATATAAATAGTATAAACACAAATATAACCCTTTAATTTCATGGAAATAACGGACGGAAACAATAGAATGCTATTCCAATTATGGAAAATCTGTCATAAATATATTAAAAAAGAAATAAAATAGGAAAATGCAAAAGTTTATTTGGTAATTTAAAAATAGCTATTTATAAACTATTAAAAAAAATGTTATGCCAGGTTGTTTCAACAGTCTTCATTAACGAGATTGAAAAGAATCAATATTTTGAAGGTTTTCTCCGTCCAACATGCAAAAAAATACTTTTAATTAATAACCAACCACAATGGTATTAAATATGACTTTCGAAGTGTCTCAGCTATGCCTACGTAAAACTGATTAACAAAACAAAATTGTTTTTTAATAATAAGTGAATTCAATTATTATAATTTTATTGAAAAACAATAATGAATCTGTGATGTCTTCATCTAAAATTCATTTTTTAACAGCCCATAAATGTCCCATCGCTGGACATAAACCTCTTATCCTCTTGAGAAGAAGGCTTGAAGCCTACTCCTAGGCTGCGTCACCGCGGATATATGTTGAAAATCATATCCGGTACATGCATGATTGACCATTATGTTTTCATAAACATTTTTATGCGAAAAAAACTCGGCGATCTTCGGGTATAGTCCACGCATACAGAGCAAACGTCATAAAAAAATATTGGTCTTTTCTTTTTTCAACTAAATTTAATTACTGTTAATTATAAAAATCTTCATCGATATTGAAAAAAATATTTACTAAACGGTCCACGTAATAACGCAGCCACTTTCGCAGGTCGACCACGTAGAAGCGATAATAATTACATCCTAATTACTAATTATTTACTTGACATTATTTATTACTGTCACACGATCGTATTAATTGGGTCGTGAGAACAGGATAAAATATCCTGTTCTATAGATAGATAAAATATCTTAATCTATATTTTTTTTACATTAAATTTAAAGTTACAGTTGTATTAAATTTAAGAGTTGTTATATTGTTAATAGAATATATAAATAAAAATATATAAATAATTGAAGTAATAAATAAAAGAAATATATAAAAACATTGAAGTATATTGACATTCTAATATTAAAAAAAATATTGCTATTTGTCAAATTTCTAAGAAAATCAACTCTTGTTAACTCGCTGTTTACAATGCGACGACTTTTTTCCGAACCGGTGACAAATTATCAAAATAAACATGAAAAATGGTAAATAAGAAAGTGTAACGTTTTAATAATAAAGACAGTATTACTTCGTTCTCTTTTTTTCTTTCTTAAGGTTAATATACTCTACGTGGATTAAAAAGAAAAAACCAATTTCAATTCTGTAATAAAAATCCATCCGATCAATACTTTACGCAATGAGGTCATTGGGTCCTCATTATACAATTTCTTTCTTAGTAAGAATGTGTGAATCTTAACCTATGATCGTGGGTTCAAACTCGGGCAAGCACCACTGAATTTTCATGTGCTTAATTTGTTATTATAATTCATCTCGTGCTGTACGGTGAAGGAAAACACCGTGAGGAAACCTGCATGCGTCTAATTTCACTGAAATTCTGCCACATGTGTATTCCACCAACCCGCATTGGAGCAGCGTAGTAGAATAAGCTCCATACCTTCTCCTCAAAAAGGGAGAGGAGGCCTTAGCCCAGCAGTGGGACATTCACAGGCTGTTACTTTCTACAATTTCAAAACCTCTCCCAAGAACGTAGAGGACTATATTTATTTGCCTGGGCATGCTAAAACGATATCAGTTTATTAACAACAGCTCCATTGGATGATTCAATAATTTCTTAAAATCAAAATTCATAAAATCCTTTCTTAATACATCTTTACATACAAAACGAAGGTCCACTCACGTCGTTCTCATGACTACTTAAATGTTCCAAACATATTAACCGCATATTTCTATTTCCTTGTAACAATTATTAGTTAGTTGAACAAGTGTATGTCGGTGTATATTCAGATTGACGCGTGAGATGATATTCGTACCTGTTTAATTAAGTATATGTGGGGTTCCGTCGAGCCCTCTTCAAATAAATAGCAAAACTTTCCAATACATTTGTTTCACCCGACGGCTTCACTCTCTTAGTTTGAAAGAGTAATGAAAGCCCAAATGTTATATTTGTATTCATACAAATAAAATCTGACTTTATAATTCAAATAATGAAAGAGGTATACAAAATATACTAGAAATATGTGCGTATTTACGAGCAAATGGGAATGTATCCATTAGGATATGTTCAAAATAAAATCATTTTAAATATTAAAGCATAACTTCAGGAAAAAACTCAGTGATCGTAAAAGATTTAAAAGTCGAAAGAAATTTGTTCCAACTTCGTAACGTGTGGCTATGGCTAACTGTGATTACGAATTCATCAATTGGACCGAAATACAAAAGAATCCATCAGAAATGTATTAGCTAAAAGAGCCGTCGCTCTGCCATGTCTACAATTTACTTTTAAATATTTTCGTTCAGGTTTTTTTTTGATATTTTAACTTCAAACCAAATACCGCAATCAATTCAATGTAGTATGTGCCTACCTAAAATTATATTCACATATACGTACTTATGTCATTAGAAGTAATGAACAAAAACAAACGGTATGCTTAATCAAACCTTCATTAGATATCTGAAGTAATTATTATAAACGCGGAATCACTGTCCAATCAAATAATTTTAAGCCCAATTTAAGAAAAATGCATTCAAATAGTAGCAAAGGTGAAGCATCTATTAAACATTCGCTCTTATTAATCTATTATTTTCCACCCGCGACATCGCTCGCTTTTCAGTCGCGGGAATCATGTATACCCGCCAACATGTATTTAAAATTTCATAATGATCGGTTGAATTGGAACATGAAAGCGTAACAACAAACAAATAAATAAACTCAGTTTCTCATTTATAAGGATAAAGCGAAATACATATTTAGTTAAGCATAATAGAACTTTGCTTATTTTTTGTTTTCCGAAGTATATTAATTTGAATATAAAAGATTTTTTTATTTTCCCGAGAGCGTATTTCGAAAAGTGTTTCACCCAATTATTTTGTTTCTGTGCTCAATTTTACTCTTCAAAGTTTAGAAGGTAGTAATTATTTTTCCAATTATCTCCGCAATTATTGCCGTCGGCAAAATATTTCTCAATGTCGATTTAGTATGCAATAAATAAAAAAATACCGAGTGTATTCGTAATTTAAAAAATATGCCGCCTAAGCTTAGTACGCGAACTTATTTCGCAAAATATTCTAATCAATTAATAAAATATATATTTTTTTAAATAATTAATTAGATCATGGTATTAAAATTGATTAGAAATAATTCCCATTTTTGTTGTAACAAAAATTCTGTAATATCATTTATATATAATAATTATGAAAATTATAATCATGTTCTTAAATTATATGGAAGTATGAAAGCAAGAAAGAGAAATATAAATGAGTAATTAACTTAATCCATTAATTATTTATTATTCATGTAAAATTTGTTCAAAAGCTTTGGACACCGGAACACGGACTTCGGATACACGGAAGTTTATTTGACATAAGCAAATTCAAAAATTAATGTATTTTATGATAAGATGCTTTGTTGAAGTATATTAAAAAATCTAAACGTCAATAATCACCTAATATTATAATAAAATTGCATTTTATCATACTTAAATAACTAAATGAATACTTTTTGTTGTATAAAAGTCTCGACAAAGCGTGAACAGCGTGTGTTTTTAAAAGTATTTGAAGTCCTGAAAGGCGCAACAGTTTGCCAACGGGAATGTTTCGCTCGGCTCCGACGGGTTGGTGATAAAATGGCGGATATAGGATGGGCCCAGGATTACAGACGCTTAAACGAAAAGTAAAGTTGAACGTATCTTCGCTCGATATCGCCCTACCTGTTGCGGCGTCGCGCCCGTTTCGGCTGCTCTAAAACTTTTACGCGCTAAGAGTTAAAATTTTGGAACACTTACCCGAAGAGCTGGAATGCGCAACGGAGTCCCCGCCCCCCTTCCTAAAAACTTTTCCCAGAGTTGAAAACAGTTTGAGGCTTTTTTTGTACCGTTAAGTACTTCTTACATGACTCGTAACGCGCGTCTAGTGTTGGTTCGCGAGACGTGCGACCAACAAAGCGAGAGACGAGACAGTGCGGGCCCCGCGGCCGAACCGTGCCGCACCCCGCCCGGACCACCGCTAACTTCTGCTAGTACCTCACCAACCCCTTGCGCCGAATTACATTTTCATATATCAATTATTTTTCCATTTGTATCCAATGAGCTAATATATTGTCTAATTTTAGCTAATTTCTTACGTTTTTCTGGAGCAAAAAATGAAAATAAACTTTTATTTTAAAGTTGCGTTTTCGTGAATATAGTAATGTAAAAAAAAATAACCTGCTTATTCGAAAGTTCCTTTAGTCCCATGTTGAAATAATTTGTATTTTGCTGTATCCAGTATGTGAGCGCGCCTCGCAGATTTAGGGAAATTTTGTTAGTCACTTTACAATGAATGAATTATTAACATGAAATAATAAGTAATAAAAAATAAAACTGGGTACGTTATTTAAAAACCTCACAACAATTAAAAATTATGCTTTTACTCAAAAGAACCAAAATTCTTAAAAAAATATCTAAATATCGGTTTATTATAAATTATTAAAATGGGCTAAGAATAGAATTAGATTTTTTAATACACAAGTTTGTAAAATATTGCTATGTGAATAAATTAAATTCATAAAACAAAAGTATTTGATATAAACCAACATACGGATTTAATCATAGTTTACCCCATAAATAAAGTACCGTTTAAAAAATTAAACAAAATACAAATAAATATGTGATAAGTTTTCTTGCATTGTAAAGTAAAATAATTCAAATAGTTTTTACAAAAAAAAATACCTTGACAATAACTACTAAGCTAGCAGTTCGATTGGTTGTACAGAACTACTACCCGTTGCGACATTTACCGCCTCTTGCATATTCCATCTATAAAAGTATAAAACAGATAGTTCTATTTTACACAACACTATGTACAGATATGCCTTTGATCTTGAAGATTATTTTGAAAACGACGAAAATCAAAGAGGAAATCAGACAGGAGACAGTCTTTTGTAGATTTATCTACTCTGTAAAATATATCGAAAAAAGGTATGCTACATAATTTATAGATGTCGCTTCTTAAAGGGTTGTTCACACAAGTGATAAAAATAAAGAAAGGCGATAAGGCTGATATCCAGGCCTCTCATATTGCATAGTCAGACAATAGGAATATTTTTTGAAAAATTAAAGCTTAGCCAATGTGTTTAATAATATAATATATATAAATATATAATGTTAGATAAACAATCGATAGGAGCGATTTCAGATATATTAGTTTTTTTAATTTGTACAGCTCAAAATTAGTAAGCAAAATGTGCCAATTTTTCGTTGTAATGATTGATTGAAGAAATAAATATATGTCTGAAAAATGTATGACGTGCGACATTATGTTTTGTTTTTTGTTTTTTCGTAAAGAAAATTGAGTTTGCGCCAAAAATATTTATTATTATAAAAATAAAACAAAAGGGTTTTTTCTGAAATTTACAAATTTGAATCAAAACGCATCAAAACTCTAAACGCAGCGATGCAGAACTTCAATTGACTGGACCTAATCGACTCGTTTTGATCTGTTCTTTAATCTTTATGAATTTGAAACATGGGCACATTATATACCGAAATGTTCGCCTGCTTCCTTGATTTTAAAGCAAGGATTTAACAATTAAATTATGTCAATTTAATGTACTATTAAGCTGTACTAACAATACTCAATTGATATTACGATGTCAATTTTTCTATCTAACTCCCATTTCCAACACTTTTTTTATGTTTTAGGCAGGCGGATGGGCAAACGGGCCGAATGATGTTAAGTGTTAGTTAAGTCACCACCACCCATACATTTTGGCGATGTTAGAAATATTAACCACTCCTTACATCGCCAATGCACGACCAAACATCGAGAACGAAGATGTTATGTCTCTTGTGCCTGTAAATACACTGGCTCACTCGTCTTTCTAACCAACGAACAGAACAATACTAAGTATTGCTGTTTAGCGGTAGAATATCTGATGAGTGGGTGGTACCTACTCAGACGGGCTTGCACATAGTTACCTAAAATAGTTAATATGCTAGGTAATAAAATGGAAATTCCTTCATTGTATAATGGATATCTAAATATTATTATGTATATGTATTTATTATATATCAACCGAGTGGTAACTTATACTTACTGTTGTAATATTAATATCAATCAATCAATCAACAGCCAATCGTTGTCCACTGCTGAACATAGGCCTCTCCCAAGGTGCGCCAAAGCTCCCTGTCCTCCGCCTCCCGCATCCAGTTGGTGCCCGCCACCTTCTTAAGGTCGTCGGTCCACCTGGCTGGAGGGCGCCCTACGCTGCGCTTGCCGTTTCGCGGTCTCCACTCTAGGACTCGTCTGCTCCAACGGCCATCGGTCCTACGACATACGTGACCAGCCCACTGCCACTTCAGCCTGCTAATTTTGCAAGCTATGTCGGTGACTCCGGTTCTTTTCCGGATAATCTCATTTCTGATCTTATCCTTCAAAGATACTCCGAGCATAGCTCGCTCCATAGCACGCTGAGCGACTTTGAATTTGTGGACTAGTCCCGCAGTTAGTGTCCACGTTTCGGCACCGTATGTCATGGCAGGTAAGACGCATTGGTTGAAGACTTTCGTCTTCAAACATTGCGGTATAGACGACTTGAGGACTTGAAGGTTGCCAAATGCTGCCCATCCCAAGCGAATTCTTCGATCGGCTTCCTTCTCGAAGTTGTTCCTACCGACTTGTATTATCTGTCCTAGGTAGGTATATTCACTAACAACTTCGAGAGGTTTCCCCTCGACGTATATCGGTCCCGGCACGACATGCCTATTGAACATGACCTTGGTCTTGTCCAAGTTTATACTGACTCTTGAGAACAGCTTATACACGTGACTCAGGAGGGAGATCGGTCTGTAGTTTTTCAAGAGGGTTTTATCACCTTTCTTGAAAAACAGTACCACCTCACTCCCGCTCCACGTTTTCGGGGTCTTGCCATGTTGGATGACGGAATTAAAGAGGCTTGCTAGCTCTTTCAGGACCGGAGTCCCGCCTGCCTTAAGCAACTCTGTTGTGATTCCGTCATCTCCCGGAGCTTTGTTGTTTTTAAGCTGTTCTAGAGCCGCCCTAATCTCTCCTTGGTCAACGACCGGGAGCTCCTCGGAGTAATGGCGCATAAGAGGGGCGCGCTGGTCATCAATACTGATTCCCACGGGTTTATCCGATCTTGAAGAGAACAACTGCCCATAAAACCTCTCTACTTCTCCGACAATCTCAGGTCTAGAGGTAACGACCCCACCATTTTCAGTTTTAAGTTTTGTCAGACGCGGCCTCCCAAACTTGCGAGCGAACACTTTCGATCCCCGATTTTGCTCAATCGCAGCCTTGATGGCACAGGTATTGGAGCGTCGGAGATCGCGTCGCGTCAGCGTTTTTATTGTTCGGTTTAAGGCCTTATCTGACAAAAACGATGGTAGTTCTCGTCGTTTTCTCATGAGCTCGAGTGTCTCAGCAGAGAGTTTTGGTGCGTTGTCTCTTCTCTGTGGCGGAAAACATTTGCGGGATGTGTTTTGCAGTATTTTGACCAGCGTGTCGGTTCTCTCATCAATGCTGCTTATGGTTTCCAACGCGGTGAATTGATTTTGAAGTTCCATTTGGAACTTTTCGGAGCCTTGAGCAGCTTGGAGCATGGTAGGTCGGAGAGTAGACCTCATCATTCTCGATCTTTCGGCTTTTAAGTTGATATTTAGAGTGCCTCGAACCAAGCGGTGATCACTTCCGGTAATAACCTGTTGATCACTGAAACATCTCTAAATATGTGCCTTTTATTCGAAATGATAAAGTCTATCTCGTTCCTTGTCACGTTATCGGGGCTTCGCCAGGTCCACCTCCTCTGAGGCTTCTTTTGAAAGAAAGAATTCATCAAAAAAGCCCCTGCGCTTCGAGAAAGTTTACCAGCATTTGCCCCCTGTGATTTCTGCAGCCCAAGCCGTAAGGTCCGACTTTCGATTCACCGCTATCTTGTACTCCCACTTTAGCATTAAAGTCTCCCATAACAATATTGTAGTGGGCCTTCGAGGTGTCGTTGAGGGCCTTTGCGATGTCCTCGTACATCGCTTCGACCACATCATCAGAGTATGTCGAAGTTGGCGCATATACCTGTACGACCTTCAGGGAGTACCTGTCGGAAAGTTTTAGGACAAGGTACGCTACCCGGTTCGACACACTACTGATTTCCACAATGCTGCTAATGAGATCCTTTTTGACTAGAAAACCGACACCACCCTGGGAGAGGTTATCACCTTCGCGGAAGTAGAGTAAGTTACCGGACTCTCATCGTCGACGCTGCTGCCCATCCCCCCTTTTCCCTGTCCCTCAGTCGCCTCTTACGACACCCACGGGATGAGATTGGGGGAGTACTATTCTAAGCCGGTACTCCACGGCATAATAAAAGAACATTAATTCTATACGTTAGTAGATTTAACACTTTTAAAATGTTAGAAGTATTCTACAAATTGCAGTTTAATGGAGATACATGGTCACTCATCGTTCACAACTCAAAGTCGGAGCCTCTAAAGGAACGGTGTAATTTTCATAATACTGTAAGTATTAGCGCAGTTGAAAAATCGATGGTTAAACGTAACACTTAAAAAAATAAACTAAAGCCAAAACAATGTTAAGCTTAAAAAATTAAATAACTTTGTTATAGCTATACTTATACTTATATATATTTTAATATGTGCGCTAACTTGTCTATTATAACAGTAAATAATAATTTATAAATACAAACATTTTGTATTAATAAATGGAGCTTTTTTATCATTGACGCCTCCACAATCCCAATGGGATTTAAATTTCGTGATACCCAATTATAGCTACCGCCTACTCAGCAAGAGAACAACATGCCTGTCAAGTTTCTCATTAAAGTCTTATAGTTTCCGAGAACTCGATAAGTGACTAGTGCCGTTAATCCGTTACTACATATTCATTTATATAAATATCGGTAATAAATTCCTTTTAAACAAGGTCTTCTTCATATTTCGAACAAAACCATCTAGACTTCTTCAATGTTGTTGTACAACTTGACTTGGATGACTTATTTCTATGAACTCATTTTTAATTGTTTTATAGAATTAACTTTATTTTTAGAAATTTATTTACTTCTAGAAGATAAAAAAAAAATTCTACAGTAATGTGAATGAAATCGCAGTTGAAGCAAATCATTATTTCATGTGTCACAGTTCCAATATATGAATTAATACAAAATAATTAATTACCGCATTTTACATGCAATTTATTTATTAAATTTTTCGACTCAGCAAAAAATCCAGCCTGGACTACGTCGGAATATTGCTTTTTGACCAACGGTATAACTAGCTATTAAATTTAATGTACATGCCAAATTTGCGGATTCAGATGTGTGAATTAAGTTCCATATTCAAATACATTTTTCTGTAAACTTTTTTTACTCATTTCTGACATATATTTTAGTCTAATTTGAACTTATTTTTCTATTAATACACTGATCGTAAAATTCAACGCGATAACACCAAAATAGAGCTACAGTGAAATTAGTGAAATTTGGTGACTTATGTAAGTGTTTTTTTTCGCTGTATACATACATTTACGCGTTACCGTAAATAACGTAATGTCAACACAGAGTGTATCTGTGTTAAACTTACACAGGAGTACCTCAGACCGTTGATAAGACTTGTACTTAATTGGTATATAGCCTCACTTATATTCCGGTGCATATCGTACGGCTAGTGATATTGCAACATTTTGCATAAGTGTGGTTCATCCATCTTTAAGCCTAAATAAATTCGTATCATCCAATCATATATCAATCAAGTACAATCCTTAGATTTTTAGAAAGCTGTAGCCTGTGAGGGCACAGGCAGACTGCGTTGTCCCTTAGCCACAGCATCGATTGCTGCTACCCTAGAACCAAAGGCTTGTGCAAAGAGATTCTGTCAAATAGAACATGAGTAACACAGAAACAGCTTAGTTATCTGCTTAGACATCTATGCGAAAGTGATATTTAAAATGTTTTATTATCTGTAAGACTAAACTAGAAAACTTTCATCCTAGTGCTGGTATTTAAATTTTTGTGTCTGTCTGTATTTACACGCTAGCCTCCGATAGTATGGAATGGATTTTTTTGTCTTTTCCAAAGAAAGATAAAACTTAGATTGGAGCATCATTAAAGTTTTATGTTTTGAAATTGATTTACAGGGTAAAAAGTTATTGTCATTTAAAGTTAATTTTAAATTCGTCGAAAACGCATATTTTAAATAAATCGGATTAAAACTTTTCGTGTAACGGGCGGGCTATTGAATAATATAATGAATTGATTATTTAGTAAAGTATATATTCCATATAATGAGTAGGTTATGTTAAAAATAACACATTATTAAATTTTATATTCTTTAAAGTATCATATTTTATATCATGTAATGTAAAGGCTTAGCTTATATCACTTTATAAATTGGCAAATTTTATATATCAAAGTGGAGAAAAAATATATAAAAATATTTTGGGATGTATAGAATAAATATTTTCAAAAGAAAAATAAAAGTATATAAAAGAGCTAACCCACAATATTTTCTGGCAATATGATAGAACTATCGAAACTGTCTAGCTATTAAAGAAAGACATTTTGATAGTAACTCGAGAACTATAGATAAAATATTTTGTTTCCAATTTTTTCATCACAATTCATTAAAAGTTAATGGTGTCTGGCCAGCGGTTGCCACGATACTGGCAATAGCAAAGAATATCGTGAACAAAATATAAAAATATACTTTAAAGTGTTTGTATCATCTTCATACACCTTTCTGTCTGCCAAAGCCACTATGATCAAAACTTCACAGTAGTCGTTTCTACCTTTTGCGAAAATTGCGCAGATAAGCTTTCAGAATTTATTCTATGACGTAGGTCTGGCATTCATGGGTTCTTGCTCTATTATAGATATCCGATATTGCGATTATAATTACAACATTTAAAGTATGCACAAATTAATTTTCTGTTTAAAAAAAACTTCGCATAAGTGTAATTCGCAACTGTACAACTCCACCGGTTAAATGGATTAGAAATCATACGTCACTAATAAAGTAACCTAAATCTAAACTTGTACCTAATAATCATATTCATATAGTATAGAATATATAATACTATTATATGCTGGTAGACCTACATGTATACGTGTACGATTGTACGTATACTAATTGTCATGACAATCGATTGAATGGTGAAAATGGACTTTAGTAAGCCGCAGCGCCATCTAATAGAGAACTATAACAAAATGGATAATTTTTTTTTTTTTTATAGAATAGGAAGGTGGACGAGCATATGGGCCACCTGATGGTAAGTGGTCACCAAACGCCCTTAGACATTGGCATTGTAAGAAATGTCAACCATCGCTTATAGCCAATGCGCCACCAACCTTGGGAACTAAGATTTTATGTCCCTTGTGCCTGTAATTACACTGGCTCACTCACCCTTCAAACCGGAACACAACAATATCAAGTATTGCTGTTTTGCGGTAGAATATCTGATGAGTGGGTGGTACCTACCCAGACGAGCTTGCACAAAGCCCACAATATTACATTATTATGTTACCTTCGCCAACAAAAACACATATATTATGCTAACTTTTATGGTAATCGAATTTCAAATAAATATAACGTTTCATACAATACACCTAATATACAAAATTGATGTAATAAATAATAAATAGATGTCTTTCTATGTACGGTTCTCCTGTTAATTTTCATCGACAACAGACATTGCCGTCAAATAGTATATGTTTTCCACGATATTTCACACATACGACAGTATGCCAGATCCAGTAACGCAACTCCGATAGCGACAGATCTGTTAAATCGATCCAAAAATTAAGGACTTTCTGTGTGAATGTACACTGAGCCGAGAGCCAGAGGGTTTTAAGTGCTCAAGTATGTATGTGTGTGTAAGCATATGTGCATTCATTCATTTACATTAATAATTATTCCGATGGATCCATAATCGGACACGACCGGAATAGTTCATGCGCACTTATGTCATGTAAACAGTATTACCAAGCTATTAGATTAAAGCTCAACCAAACAGTAGTACGAATAAAATATGAATAGTTAGTAAAATTAAAAAAGGAAAAATATTGACCTTTTGCATCTATGAAGTTAATTCAAGCGACTGTGGTCTTAAACTATAATTACGGAGCTTTCAAAGAGACATACAGCTTACAAAGCAATCTGAGGTTTCATAAATTTGTCACAGACTTTTGTATACAAGTATATTTTAATATTAATAATTAATATATTTAAATATATATTAATAAAATATAATTTAATCATTTAGTTGCTGTATATATAGTACATGTTATATTAGTCTCGTTTATGCTAAAAAAATCACTGTAAATAGTTTATTAAATATTTACTAGTTTAGATGGATGCATAAAAGATGGCAAAACTTTATAGCGTGTTTTGTGTCTTAAAAATATTTTGTATATATGTCTAAGTGAACTAAATTTTTGCAAAGAATAATAACGTTTATTGTATCGTCCTAAGTAACACAGGATTGATGATGTACCACTACTGGTCGACTCGTTGAAATACTTCTTAATATTTTACTTCTAAATATTATATACACAATTAAAATATTCTTTTTATTTAAATACTACATCAACATTTTCTTTGGCATACAGATTTATTGGTTTATAAATATAATAAGTAATAAAAATATGATAAATTGGCGTATATCTTCCTGGAGCGTGCATGTCCAATCGCGATCACTACCTTTTACAGCGAAGAATGAGTTGAATACTAAACACGTTATCAGATACTTAACTTTGTTTAAATAAAGTTTTCTTTATTCTCATCAATTAATATAGAATTATAAATTATTCTATATTCTGATATTATGTAGAAACGAAATCTGCGAAATGAAATGAAATTAAATAATCAATTTTTACAATCGAAAGCTTTGAAGAGTTATTTTACAATTTCGATTTTGTATAAAAAACTAATATAAAATATATATTTTTAAATACATAAGCGTATTCTAGAAGAACAAACTCGAAACCATCGTGAGATGTCAGAAAGTGTTATGCGACATTGACTTTAATAATAATTATAATATTTAAACGTTACATGAATCGAAATAGCATCACCGTAAATCAATTTTCAACATTTTTCGAATGAAATATAAAGTGAGTTCTTACATAATAGCAGTTCTGAACATTAAATATAATGGTTCATAAAAAGGCCGTTAATAATACTTTATTAGTATGTTTGTTCCCATTCACACGAACATCAACGTTTCTTTGCTTCAGCCCATCTTGTGTCAAATGTTGGAAAGACTTTGAGAATCAACACCTTCCTGTATACTATTTTCAGAAACAATATATCTCGCTACTGCTAAACTTTTTGTTATATTGAAAGTATTTATTTCAATAATAGTTTATCGATTACGTCCGCAATGGCCCAGCCATTGCGAAAGTGGTGGAAGCTACCAACCCTCATAGACACAAATGTGGCAGAATTTTATTCGATAAATACATGTTTCTTCGTGATGATTTCTTTGGTCTCCAAGTCTCCAGTCTTCCAAGCATGACAAATGAAAATTCAGAGATGCTTGTACAGATAATTAAACTTGTAATATCTTCACATTTCCTTTTACTGGGTCATCTCGGCTCGAAGTAATAACCAGCGTACTAATTTTGTATTAATTACCATAAACTGTAAATATTTTAAAATTATTTATTGTATTACAATTAAAAGACAAAAATCGAAATATAAAATTATTTGGAAACAAGTTTTAGTAAGTCAATAAATTTATTCAGGGAAATTGAGTATAATTTTATGTAATTACTAAATAAGAATACAAATAAATTGAACATATGAAATGGAAGATTGAAATTCGTTTCACATTAAGTAGTTCTAAATTTGGCAGTTTCAAACAGAATCACAAATGTATATGAAAAAATATCTTAAGGCATCTTTAGATTACTTGTAAATATAATATCGAATGTTGTCTCAATGTCCTATATCAATACGAGAGTAGATAATAAAAAATTGTAAAGATAAGAAGACATTTCGTGATTTTATCTATCAAGAAAATTTTATACTTTTATGTTTTTAATCAAACACGACTCTCGAAAATATAATAGCGTTATACATATGTCGGATATACTCGCTCGTATAGAGCGGATATTTGGGAAATCGAGGAAAGAAAAGTTTATTTATTTATTTAACACTTTTTGCACAACATATACATGAAATGAGAGAATTAGGAAACAATCAAAGAAAAAGAAAATAAAAAAATGGTGCGCAAAGTCTTATCGCTTATAGCCTAACAGACAACCTTTGGTGAAAGAATTTTGTAAGAGAACAGGTAAGTGCATTTACATATAAAAAGGTGATACTAAATATTTAATAAACTACACATATCTAAATCCCACTAACCACATATAATAATACATACATACACATATACATACATATATATAATTATAGAGTATAAAATTATATATAGATAAATTATAAACCACATACTATTTCATACATACATACATGCATACATACCTTACTTGGAAATTCCAAAGTTTGATGGTTTTTGCAGTAAAAGAGTTACTGTAGGTTTTTGACCGGCTGCAGGGGGTAACTAGTTTATTATCATCCGAATAACGCAGGTTGTGTGCGCTATCGCAACCAAGAAATTTAAAGCGTTCTTTAAGATAAGATGGTGTGTGATCGATATCAAGAATAGAGTAGAGAAGAGATAAGGCATGTAGATTTCTTCGTAGTCTGATTGGCAGCCACTTTAACTGAGACCGATACTCAGAGACATGATCAAACTTTCGCAGACCAAAAATAAATCTTATGGCTATATTTTGCAGCCGTTCTAATTTATTTAGGAGGTCTTCAGTTAAATCCATGTGGCAGACATCAGCATAGTTCAGTATTGGTAAGAGGAACGTATTAGCTAAGCTGATCTTTGCCTTGATAGGCAATAGGTTTTTCCATCACCTTAAAAAACCAATGATAGCGAAAATCTTACGACTCATTTTAGCGATTTGAGGTACCCAGGAAAAGGAAGCATCAAGAAGTAGTCCAAGATTTCTAACAGTCTCTTGCATGTGTAATATTTGGCCCTCAAATAAGATTGGAGGTAGATGTTTATCTTGGACCCTCGTCAGAAGCTTATGACTGCCAAATATAGCCACTTGCGACTTGCTCGGGTTCACTTTAAGACCGTAAGATTTACACCATTTCTGAATGATATCTGTATCTTTGCCAAATCATGATTTAAGGTTGCAGCTGCCTTATCGATACTGTCTAAAGAAGCGGTAACGTAAATTTGTAGATCATCAGCATATAGATGATAAGAGGAGGAAATAAGTGAAGAGAGAGTATTAATGAATATAGAAAAGAGAAGAGGAGAGAGCACACCACCTTGCGGGATACCGGAAGAAATATCTAGATAGGATGAATATTTATTATTAGCCATTATGCATTGCTGTCGGTTAAACAGATAAGAGCGGAACCATTCAATGACAGTAGAATCTATGCTTAGCGATCTTATCTTATTGCCAAGCATATGTCATAGTCGATGTTATTAAAGGCATTTGAAAAGTCAAGGAGAGCTAGTACAGTCACGGATTTGTTATCAATACCCTGGCGAATGTCGTCACATACCTTAACAAGAGCTGTAACTGTACTATGGCCTAATCTAAACCCAGATTGGAAAGGGCACAGGATTTTATTAATAGTGAGGAATTGGTTTACTTGAGAGTGAACAACACGCTCTAACACCTTTGAAAGAAATGGAAGAACAAAAATAGGTCTAAAATGAGAAGGAAGCAAAGGATTGGAAACTTTGGGAATAGGAATTACGAGAGCTTTACGCCATACAGAAGGGAAAGCACCATGTAATAAAGAATAGTTAAATATATGGCATAAAGTAGGCAATATACTGTTAAGGGTAAGAAGTATAAGTTTTCGACTAATTCCGTCACAACCGATTTCATCAGATTTGATGCATAGGATGTGTTTTTTTCATTCTCCCATGGTAACAGGACTGAATTGGAAAGGAGGATAGCTAGGGATTGGCAAGGAATGGAGATAGTTGAGTGTGATGGATTTGTACTGATTGTTTAGAGAGGAAGAGGAAATAAAGTGTTTTTTAAGATCATCGAGATTGAAATTGGCAGGAAACGTTTCCCGTTGACGCCCTATCCCCAATGATCTCAAACTGCCATATCCTAGATGTTCCGCTTTTTTCGATAGCATTAGTAATAAACTTACGCTGAGCATTACGACAAAGCATACTGCAACGATTTCGCAGCTGCTTATATTTTAAAAGGTTATCGTTCGTCGCATTTCTTTTGTATCTAGCTTTCGCAGCATTACGCTTTGCCATGAGTGCTTTAATGTCCTGAGTTAGCCAAGGAGCCGGTAGGTGCTTAAGCTTGATAGGTCTCAAAGGGGCATGTACATCCAATAGATCATTTAATAGGGAATTAAATATACTCATTTTATCGTCTATTGAGCTGGCATTATATATTGAGGTCCAGACGATATTATTTCGATCAGCCATAAAATTGGAAGTATTCAAATTCTGGTAATTTCGCCGCATGACTATGGTGGGCTTAGCCCGCGGAGGCCGTATCCTATATGATAAATAAATTAAGTCATGGTAAGAAAAGGCTTCAGCGGGAAGCTGACCATGCGCATCAACATGACTAGGCGAGGAAACAACCATTAAGTCCAACAGCGATGGCAAAGAAATCGGAAAAAAATGAGTTGCGTTCGTATGAAGTACATTAAGGTTACAGCTATTAATTATATTTTTAAAACGTTTGGCGCGTTGATCATCTTTAATTAAACAAGTATTAAAATCTCCCATAATGATTGTGTGATCAAAAGACGCACTAAATTGTTCCAACAAATTTTCAAAATTATCAAAATAATTAATAGTAAGGGATGTACTATAAAAAACACCCAGTAGTAGTTTGAGATGGCCGAATAAGACTTCAATAAAAATATGTTCAGATGACTCACAGTATTGTGTAGGAGATTTATTTAAAATAGTAAAGGGGATATGACTACGGAGATATATTGCCACTCCATCACCACCTTTACCGGTCCGATCATTCCGGATCAGATGAAAGCCAGGCAAACAGTAAGAAGTTTAAGGTAAGCAGGGTTTCAGAAAAGATTCGGATACTAGGACGGCATGAATATTTTTACTATCGAAGGAAGACAGGAAATCGGGGTAATGAGAAGGTATACTCTGTGCATTTATATGCACTACATTAAAATTTCCAGTGAAACCGGAGAAAGTTGAATCTAAAAGAGAGTTTAGAGGAAGAGAAGCACTATGAAAACTATCATCACTAGAGAGCACTAACACTGCGTCACTAAGATACTCACTATTGTCATTCGAGTCGCTTAAACTGAGAGTGTTTGAAATCATGCTGGTTATATTAACAACCAACTATTATATGTATGTATAAAATACTAAAAATAATAATAATTAAAAATATATATATATAAATAGATAAAATAATAAATATATATATTAATAATATATATATATATATATATATATATATATATATATATATATATATATAAGTTCTAACCAAGGCATATTCTCTAACCCGCCAGCAGTATGTGAGATAGCATTTTAAAATTAATATTGAAAATACCAATCATAATAAACAATAGGAGTGGATACAATTTTAAAGATTTAAGTGACACGGTAAAGAAAACAATACAAAAAAATAAAAACTAAAAAAGTTCATTAAAATAATCACTTTAATCATGTATGACACTTCCTAGTAGAGAGGCGCTAGTCTCTAGGGTAGTTGGAAAGTGTTTTTCCTTCCTGGCATCCTTCCATCAGCTCCGCTTAAGCTCCGTC
This sequence comes from Nymphalis io, assembly GCF_905147045.1. NCBI lineage: Eukaryota > Metazoa > Arthropoda > Insecta > Lepidoptera > Nymphalidae > Nymphalis > Nymphalis io. The sequence continues at coordinate 12,608,405 of NC_065918.1, forward strand.
TTAGTACGAATTATCTGAGCGTTGACGACAGAGTGATAGTGCTGCCATCACTCGGGTTATTTGGGTTATTAATAGGCTTTGAACTGGCATTACCCATACAAAATGAAATAAAAGATTAGCAATTTTGCTTTATACGTCCTCTTATCATCTTAGTTCCTACATTAGATGGCGACTGCGCCATCTAATGTAATTATTTCTACGTGTGTGTGGTTATGTATGAGTGTGTGAGTTTATGTGTACACATGTATCGTATAATCCTTATTATCATTCTTTTTAAATCATTTTTAAAATTAAATCAAAATAATTATATCATTTGACTTTTTGATTAATTTAAAAAAATGTAACTATTTACCTTCTAACTATAATTCTAAGCAAATGGTATATGTTCGACAACTTTTCTATGGGTCTGTTATGCTTATTAAGATTTAAAAGTCACAATTAACGTGTTGACGTACGTTTTTAACCCATAAATGCATTATTTTGTATTGACGCCCGGCAGGTGAGAATAATAAAACAATAATAAATAATTTAAAAAGTAAAAAAACAATAAATCAATGTGTAGTAAAATAAATATATTATTATTATAATATTATACCGGAATGGAGAAGGCACATGACCCAAAAAGCATATTGCCGTTTTCCATCGCGGTATATGAGTCGGTCTTACCCCCAAGGTGCGTCCAAACGTATCACGTCAAAAAACACAATAAGTTCTCTTCAAATATCGTTAGATTAAGATAACTAACAAAAAACCTAGAAATAATTTGATCAAAATTCAAAAATTACGATCGTATATTTAAATTATATTTTGCTTCCATACACGCACACACATGTAATTAAAGGAGGGCCATAAAATCAGAGTCAGTACAGGTCAAGGTCGAAAATAATGATGGTACTTCATTTCGAAGCAAAATTACACAATTTGAGCGAAAGCGTATTAAATAAGGCGCTTGCCATCAACTATTTACTTGATACGTATCTACGTACATAGCTACGTAGCTACGCAAACATTTATTACAGAATATATCAGTAAAGAGTAAAACACTCCAATAGTATGTAATAAGCTGGATTACTGCATCAGAAGAATTTATTCCTGGGTAAATGGTTTAAGCTGGAAATCTAGCGCCATCAAAAAAGACTTTCAACAACCCTATTTAGAACCCTCATTGAGTGTGGGGTTATGTGCAACTCAACGGCACTGAGTGCGCCAGAATACGGAATACCCACTAAAAGTACACCGTATGTTCGGGGGCATCACAGGTTCGCTTGCACATGCTACCGTGATGGCCCAACGGTTGGCCCGTCTGTGCGGGCCTCCATTCCTATGGGACTCCTAAATATAGCGAACTCACTTGGCCCCGGCAGCGCTTACGGCGGGGGAGAAGGTGTGCATAACGCCAACACCTTCTTCCCGGTATTCTTTTGGTGGATCGGATCAGCGGAGGCACTTTTCTCAGGCTGCCAATCCGTGGCCTCCTTCCGTCATCCCATGTGCGAATCAAAGTCGCCTGACTTCCACCCGGCTTATCGCTCGCAAGAAGTGTCGCCACCGTCCACGATGCCGTACGCTTACTATGTCACCCTCACCGCTATGAACCTCATTTAGTCCAGCCCTGGGTCGGTCATGATTGTTAATCGGATTCTTCTTCAACGTGTTTTTATAAGTTAAAAAAAATAATTCGCTAGGAATATCTTTAAAAAAATTATAACGGCAATATATTATTTGTCGTCTTTAATATTTCTGAGAATAACAAATATTTATGAGTTACTGCCTCCACATAATAATATTCATTAAATAGAAATGTTATTCTAATGAAACAAAAAAACCTAACAATTTATATTTTAGCTTATGAAAATATATTTGCAGTGATACAAATAATACGGGTTGGTTTTATTGTATTGCTGCCTTTTATTTTTGTACGCTTCGTTTCTCGATTTAATCCGAGTGGATACCTCATTAAAGTATTGCCGTATCGCAAACACAGTGTTATAATTGTATAAGTTAAAAAATAATAAATAACTTTGAATGTTACAATATTTTATAAATATTTAAAAGTGATAGCCTGTATCCCACTACTAATGCTTTCTCTGTTTTGAGGAAAAGATTTGATAACTTTGTTGTTTGATACTCATGTCACATATATTCATCTAACAAATGTAGGTTTTCCAACCTACATTTAACACCTAGCGAGTTTAATTATAAACGTAAATTAACTTGAATATTCAGTGGTGCTTGTCTGTGTTTCAATCAGCAAACATCACACAAAACTTCCTAGCTGGTAGGTCTCTGGCTGGCGGTGTGTATTTATTTATGTAATTATATACTGACTTACCTCACGTGTTATTCAGTTTTTTTTTATTTTACAGTTTTACTGCTTTTATTTGTCTTGTAACGTTTGTTTATATCAAATCCTGGAAGCTGAATTAGAACCACTTCGACTTATGCTACGGATCTGAAATTTTACATGTTGGTTCAGTTCGATGACAACGAATTTTTATGGTTTCCATGACCTGATTCCATACCAAGGATTGAAATGAATTTCTAAGTGTTTGTGTTCCCGTCTAAGTTCTTATCAATATAAGTTACTTACAAGATATTAATAAAATGAAAAATATAAGCTAACGTTGAAAATTTTTAATGGTTTTTATACTTGATAGACAATGTTTGATTATCTTACTGATTTTGAGAGGTAAATAATAAATAATTCTTAACTAAGGCTAAAGGTTCACTCAGAAAAGTTGTTTAGATGGGAGTAAATTAAATAATACTGTGTCTCCTTCATCAAATGTCAAATCAATAATGATAGAAAGAGCAACAGACAAATAAATATAATATAAATCAAATTGTATTGCGTTTGCATGTGTTAATAATATAATACCTTTAAAAGATTAAAACTAATTTATTTTAATGAATTACATTTACTACTGTGTGGTCCTACAAATATAAAACTTTTAATTCAACATAGATTATATTTAATTTTGTTATATTTAATATCGATTATGAAAATGAACTGGTACTTCAAATCATAAAAACAGATGTGGCGCTCTCGTACTAATTACTTGCATGCAAGGCTTATCGAAGCTCGCTGTTCGTTTCATCTTTGATTGAAAATATTCTTAAAAGACGAAAAGTATTGATATTTAGTGTTATTTAATAAAAGTCAAACATCAAAATAACATAATATCACATTCTCGATTGGGACTTTTTTTTAATTACAATTTTTTAATAAAAAACGATTATACATAATACGTGATCATTGCCACATGTAATCTGCGAATGCTTACAACTTTATTGAAATTATAAAAAAGATTAAACAAGTCATATAACAGCAAGCACCTTAATATTGCTGTGTAGGAAATATAATAAAATTTTAATATTATACAGAACCATGAAATAGAAGTAAAATTAAGGCTTTGTGACCAAATATCCGACGTGATTTGAGAGATTTTGATCGCAGGACCAACCAACCGTGCAAGGAAAGGTAGCAAATAAAATATAAATCGAAACTCTTTATTCAATAGTGGATTGAAACTTTTTGATGTAAACAATTTAATTAAAGATGAGAAGACAAAAATAATTAAAATTACCGGTTTTTTTAAGTAATAAGTGACTTATTGTATTTCATCATTGCTCCAAAGTATTTCGGAGTTTTCGAGATATATCAATTTTAACTTATCTATCATACAATACCTCGCCTTAACTATATATCAAATACTATAAAAAAATATAAAATAATAATACGTCATGAAAGTCGAATTCAGTAAGTTTAAAATGACAAAGTGATGCTTACGTATTCATTGCAGCAAATTTATTGTATGAAGCTGTTATCTTTTTCAATAATATAATGCGATTCTGTTACGCTTTTATGGGTAAACAATTATCTTTTTTATAACTAACTAGCACTTGATCCGCGGCTTGGATATAATGAAAAATCCAATTAATCGGGATAAATAAGCGTGAACAAATAACTAATATTCACAACACACACATCATTTTGTATTAATGACATTAGTGCGATTATTATTACTCTAGTAATTAAACATAAATAATGAATTATTTTAATGTCTCCTTCTATACTACATTAGGTGTAGTATTTCCATTTGCTAGGAAAACTATATCTTGGTATGACTTACTCATAAACATGCTACATATAGCCCATACGTAAAGTAGCAGCAAGTAATAGAAAAAAAAATACAGCCCTTCTAAATTAACCAACTATAAATAAAGTTAAAACTAAACAATTAATGGAAACTTTATTACACCCTACAAACTAAGGAACCATTTGGCCGCATAGGGTCATAGCGGTGAAGGCGATACGTGGTTACGGTATTCACGTGGGGAACGCTGCATATGTCCTGTTTCCAAGAAATTCAAAGTTTTCAAATTCCTCACCACAAATAGAATTTATAATTTAAATATTTTCTTATCTCATCTCTCCAAACTCATTGGAAAACTAAGATAAGTAAACGTCTTAGCCGAGTGAGTTAGACTGCTACCAAATCATTTGTGCCGTCTCCTTCCTTTAAACCTGTTCTAGGAAATCAAATTTAGGAACTATATTCTCAATAAATGTGTTATTATAAATCTGACTTTTAGCTTATTTACAATCCTGATTACTGATAAGCTGTAGCACTTGCAAGCCGATTGAAAGTTTCACACTCTCGTTAATTTATCTATCGCTAATCAGCAGACAATAGTCCTTGTATTGAAAAATTTGCAAAACAGTGTAAGAAGAACCATTAAGGTAGCTTAGATACCATAATTAAAATATCAGGTTACATTTGCTCCAATATAAATATAAATTTGACGGATTTTATGAAATCAATTGGTAAAAGAGATTCCCGGAAATAAATAACATTTATATAGGAGTTAAAAGTTGGGAAAGTAAAAGTATTAAACTATATACATAGTAGCGCATATATAGTATAAACAAGAAGGAGATAGTTACTAAACGTTTAAGTATAATAAATATAGATGCTGTGCAAATACCTCTTCCCTCGTGAGGAGAAGGTTTGGAGCTTCAATTTGTGTTGAGAAAGTATACATGAAATATCATTGACGCATACCTTGGCTTGAATTCACAATCTATGGTTAAGATTTACGTGTTCTAGTTACTTGGGTCATACAATTATATCGTATAAAAATCTTCACCACTACAAAATATAGGACGCAATTTAATTAGCGGACCATGCACTGAAGAACATGTGGCGCGAAACCGAAGTGGTGTTAGTTTCTATAGAAAAGAGATAATTTATGCGTGTATTAAAATTATATTAAACAATAACATCAAACATAATAAATAAGCTTTTTGGAAATAGGTTAAAAGTTTATAATGGTAGTGCCACACTGCATATATTCAGGTTGCATCCTAATGGGCCGGCTAGCCCAGAGAAATTCATTTCCGTCAACTCTCTTAATAAAAATTGGCGTAAAATGAAAGCTAAGTTGCTGCGTTTTTTTTCGGTGTGTGACAGTCCCGGAGGCCCAATCCTCCCTTCTTCATATATCATGATGATCGTGCAGAATTTGTTTTTTTTTTTATCCCAGGTTAGCTGGGCAGGAATAAACAGACTTTTCTCTAAATTCTAGGGGGTAAGAAGTTTTGCGCTCGTTGGAGTAGGAGCAGGAACCCTGTTCTACCCTTCCAGCCTCGCTGTGAACTTCTGGAACATAAGAGGACTGAACTCTAATTTGATAGTTGTTAATTTCCTCCTTGCTCTTTCTTATCGAGACCGAAATATCCTCTCCACTTGTTTTTTCTCCTATCCGAAGTATAAGTTGGAACATTCCTTTGTACCACGGGCTGGGATGTGTGTTAGGTCTGAGAGAATATTTGCTCTCGTTGCCTAAGCAACCTTGAAGGGCAGGATATATAAAATGTTAGGCTGCACGTAGACTGCGACAACAATCCGCAAATGTTCGAGCCTTTATAGGTTTCATAGCGATAATCCATATACATAAATAAACACCCTCAAATCTTTAAAATTGCGTCTAGAGATAGCGGGTCTGAGTGCTTTCTATCGACTCTATCACGCCTCTGAAGAATTATTCTCTCCTATTCAGTACGGCTTCTATTGTGGTCGCTCAGCCAGAAATATTCTAGACTACCTGACTTACAGGTGGCCTGAAGCAGTTGAGTATAAAGGAAGGCTTTAGCTGTCAGTCACGACTTTGCGAAATGCTTTGTTCAGATATAGCACAAAGCTTCCTTCACATGGGCTTCCCAGGAATTTGCAACTTCCAAAGCTTCAACCAGCTTTTTGGAGCTGTAACGTTATTGTTGACGGTGCATGCTCTGACTTAAAATCCGTTAATTGAAATAGATCACTCTGCATATTTCACGGGTAAATATTTGAATTCATCCCAGCTGCTGAATTTCACCACCAGACATTGCATCAGAGCTCTTAATTTCATCCACTCTATGATGTCTAGAAATCCACAACAGCGCGATTTTAAGGAAATTAGTGTATCGCACAATCACTCTGTGGACCGCCAACTTTTGCCGGCGACCGGTATAGCTTAGGAACCTTAAAGAAAATATTCTACTAATTCCTTAAAGGCGGGTGTGTGTTGCAGATGTCCATGGGCGGTGAGATAAGACTCATGCCCATTAGCCTCTGCCCTCTTACCTAAAAAAGGGTCGTGAGTTTATTATCGACCATTTCCTTATAAAAAATCATTAAATTTTGTCTGCCGACTCCGATACCTAATGTTTTGGAGCATTACAAGCTAGCCGCTTAAAAACGAGCGATGAACCCGTCTATCCGAGCTGTCACAAGTATTAAGTGACTTGACGAAGCCACACGCTTGACAGCTCGGTTAGTTGATTATTCCATTCAAACGTCAAAATATTATCGTATTATATTATTCTGTTTTAAATCAAGAAATTCATATTTAAAATTATTGTCTTTTTGGAAAATATATCTCGTAGTAAAACCATCGTTGTATTCAGTCAAAATCAGGATATAGACTATTCACAAAACGGTACTTATTTAATTCACTAAAAGTCACTATTTAGTAACTTTCACCGTAAACTGAAATCGGTAATATTAAAAATTAAGTAGGTAAGTAAATAAAAATAAACTAAGTTCGCCTTGCTTTCATATAAATCCAACAAAAACGTATCAAATTTCCTATTTTATACGCGTGAACAATGTTTGTATTTTTAAGCTATTTGAATAAACAAATATTAACAGAACGCTAATATTACAATTCCAGTTTGAAAGCACAAATAAAATGACATTTGTTTATATTTGGATAGGCCGCAATTTCGGATTTATGATCTCGTTATATCAATATTTGTATTGTGGAAAATATGCGGATAAAATGACTATTATTAAATAGATATATTTAGCATATCATTTTACCTAGCGTCATCATTATTTATTTAATACAGTGACACGTTTAATTGTTAACGGATACTCAATACATTTATTTTTGTTAGAACTATTGATATCTAGGAATTATATAAGTAGATACACATTAAGTTTTAAAAATAGCTATTGTACAAATTTTGATTTGAGGAATAGTGAACAAACACCTTTTCTCCATTGTAACGCAATTCCGATTCTCTGGGTCTGTCACGACCCTATTGTTGGGGTAATAGTTGTTATTTTTTATTTTTATTATTTTCGCTATAACTCCACTGTCAAAGTCATTTAATTGACTCGGCCGTCGTCAGAGGTGTTGTGTGTGTACGCTTGCCAACTACGCTTTCCGAATGTTTTTACAACTACCTACTTTGACTTTGTTTAATGGATTCTGTTTTTCTGACTCGACATATATTTAATTTCGGCTATGTATATGGAATATTATTTTGTTTAGGGATTGGTTTCATTGCTTAGTATAAGTATTGATTAGACCTATCTTTATTTGTTGTTGCAAGTTAAGATTTCTTACAGACCCATTTTAATTTTCGTTTTTCTTACTGCATAGTTTTATAGAAGGCGGCGACACTTGTCGCGAGCGATCCGCCTTGGGATCTCCAGGTGGACTTAGGTACTTGCGGAAATTCCCGATGGAAGCGAGGATGAGCGGTAACCATCCAGGGTCGGCGGAGGTGCAGCGATTCGGAGCTCTAGCCCAGCGAGCCTTGAATCGCAGGAGCTAGGGTCCCCATCGGCAGGCCAGGCGATAGTGGACCCCATTTGAGACGCTAGGTGGGACGGTGTCACGGCACACTCACATTCTGGCTGACGCAGGTGCTTACTGGGCACAGTTGCTTCGTTAACTATCTGCACCGGTTAGCGAAGCTGGAGTTGATATGGCGCGTTACACCCTGATGAAGTTTCACATGGGGGCCACATGGGGGCCTCAGCACCAACGCCGAAGAAGACCGTGGAGAAGGCACCGGTGCACGCACCTTCTTCCCCTGCAGGTACTGACGGGGCTAAGGGAGGCCTCTGTACTCCGAAAGCCCCTCTAGAAAATAGAGGCCGACAGAGGTGGATATTTTATCCAAGATGACTTACTACGGGTTCATTTTAGGCAAATATATCTAAGTTTTCATGAACTAACTAATCTATATATATAATAGAAATGTAACTGAATCGCTGTCTGTACATGGAAGACATATAAGTAAAACTATTATTGGGGGTCTTTATCAACGCAACAGAACCCAAAACAATGATTGTTAGAATTTTTGTTTGTTTATCTGTGCTATCTTGTGCGCGCTAATCTTAGAAACGGCTTAGCTAATTTTGGTGCCCTTTTCACTAATGTATTGCGGCAAATTTCACTTAAATTGTTTGTCTTATTTCAATTGGTTTATAAATATAAAAGCTATGTCAATTTAAAGAATCACATAGAACATTTATTCGATAAATATGCTACAAAATAACTTTTTCGTTTGAATTGGCTTAAACTTTAGCTACCATTTAATGAAAGTCTGTAAAATGATGATGACTGAAAGTTTAAAGATACAAAACAAAGTTAAAATATGGACAGTTTCAGAGATTTAGAATCTTCCAATGTAAGTTGAGCTCAGATTTAAAACATCAATCATATTAAATAGAGTTCAGCTTATGCTGGACTATGTCGGTTAAACGCTCCCACGCTTATATATAGCGTGCCGACTGCCGCGTTTTTGCCTCACCATCCATCCCTAGAACACCATCCTATCAAGGCATCCTCTTCTTCTCATTCACCTTGCCGCTACCATTGAAAGCAACAACAAATATAAACACGCGCCTACACTAAAACATCAGCAGCAGATGCCCCGAAGCTACTTCTCTTATACCTAGAAATCTGTCAGATACAGACATTCACAGAGCAGGTCGTTCGCTGGACCTCCCCGAATGGGGTTTCATCCGGTGCGCTTTGATCGCCCTGCGAATGAACGGAGAGGCACTCTGTTGCACACACTCAGGAATTTTTCCGCCCCAACGACTTGTCCGTAGTAACGGACGGCGAAACAGGATACCGCAGTCATAAGGGCACAGCCCTTGGAACTGTCATCACCAGACCCCATCAATAGGGATGAGTCAAGTACCATATGGTATACGCTGTTGCCTATAGCATTAAGTTTTTTGCAGAGAATGCACGTATGTCGGAAACGCACGAAAGCATTGTTTGTATTTATTGTAATATTTTTTGGTAGGATAGGGAAGTAGCTTATTAAAAATATTAATTTCGGATTTAAAAAATAACAATATATACATAATATACATTTATTTTGTTTTTAGATATTTAAAAAGATATATATATGTTTAAAAAAATTAAAGTGTTTTATATTTATCTATATATATAATTTTAAAAAAAATATCATATTTAAAAAGATATTGCCCGCGTTTTTGCTTGCACGTAAGTACAGGTAAAGGGTAAATGGTTGTTTGGAAGTCTGTGATTTTAAAGTAAGAAGCATGATATGACATTCTGAACTTACAACGATGCCTGTACTTTGACTTAATATATTTTATAGTTACTTAAATGGGATGAACTAAAATTTATTTGATACATGTCTTCCGATCTACGATGCTGTAGCTCAGATGTCCCCGTCATCTACGTTTTTTTTTTATATTCGCCGGGAGGGCAAATGACTCTACTCCACCTGATGGTAAGTGGTAGTAGAGTCCAAACGTGACGACGGCCAGTACAGACGGGAAAACGACGGGAAAAAAAACAGACGGGAACGTTCTGCACTAGCCACCTTCGCCTTGCCGGCTCGCAAGATGCCTCTTCACGCCTCGTTTGAAGGAACCCGGGTTGTAAGAGGAGGGGAACACGTGAGCTGGTAAGGAATTCCATTTTTTGGAAGTGCGACAAAGAAAGGAGTTGCCAAATTTCTTTGTTCGCGATGGAATTGATGTCACTGTTAGGCGGTGACATCGAGAACTAGCTCGCGTGGACTTAAGAAGGAAGGGGGAAGCAAGAATTAGAGAGAATAATTCCTCAGAGCACTCGCCGTGATACAGTCGATAGAAAGCGCTCAGTGCTGCTATCTCACGACGCAATTGTAAAGGTTCAAGGGTGTTTGTGACCTTTACGTCGCCAATAATGCGTACGGCACGTCGCTGCAACCGGTCCAAGGCCTCAAGTAGGTACTTAGCGGAGCCATCCCAAAGGTGCGAGCAATATTCCACGCAAGACCATACCTGTGTTTTGTACAGCAGGCACAGTTGTTGTGGCGTGAAAAAACGCCGCACCTTGTTCAGAACTCCGAGTATCCGTGAAGCTGTTTTTATAACAGCCTCCCTTGGACTAAGGTCGCAGCGAACGTCAATCCCCAGCATGGTGATTTTGCTTTGCATCACCAGCGGAGTACCACAGAGGGAGGGAAGAGGGGAAAATGTTGACTTTTTCGCCGTGAGAGCGCATACCTGTGTTTTCTTGGCATTAACAAACAACAAGATTATCAGAGCCCCATTTGGCGATGAGCTCTAACGTCCTATCGAGTTCAATGACAAGATCCTTCCGCCTCTCCTCAATTTCCGCTCGCCCAGCCACTGCGCGTCCGTGGTATCCACCATGCACTGTACCATCGTCTGCATAGCAATGTATGTTCCCAAGAGAATATAATCCTAAATCCCAACATACGTTGTTAATGACCAAGTGCATGAATATATTTTTTTATTTCAAAATATTTAGATTAAATTAAACTATTTAACTTACTGAAAACTTTATTTATCTATATTAATATTATAAATTTAAAGTGTTTTTTTCGTTGAACGCGCTGATGGTTCGAATTAAAAAAAATTGTGTTGTTGTATGGTAATCAAATTTGTTGTATTTGTTTATAAGCAAGGCATTCTAATGAAATATATAGAAATAATGTCATAGACACCTTTTATTACTTTTTATAGTTTTGACATATTTTAACAGATCGTAGAGTAGGTTGTTTGAAAATACTTATAATAAAGTATTTGTTTTAGGTTTGTAAAAATATTTATAAGTTAAAGTTTATAGGTTATGTAGATAGTTAATTTCGTTTTCAGTTACAATAAATAAAGGACATGGAGAGACATTTAAGTAAGTCGGAATACATTTAAGGGAATGCTGTTTTTCTTATGGTTAATTGTATGTTGCCCTTTCCAGATCCAGCTAGTCATAACTAATCTTATAAATGCAAAAGTGTATTTGTTTTTGCACTTTCATGTCTTACTTACTCAACCGATTTTCGTGAAATTTTGCATACACGTTCTCAAGGGTACAGAAAATAATCTAACCTGTTTTTGGTGGAAGAAAACATTGTACGCAAACCTGCATGTGGTGAATGAAATTCGACCTAATATTTATTTAACTATCAGTTCTTTTAATTTTACTGCTGCAGCGAAGTTAGAATAACGGCAATTAAAACTCCTTATTTCAATTCCTTATATGTTTTATTATCGTAACAAGGAATGTTCCTTTACTTTACTTAAGTTACCGTCTACTATCGCACTTCAGTCCATGATTTTTATGGCTTGATCATTGGCTGTATAAAACTCGGAGACTTACAGACTTATAAAAGTTGTTTAGCGAGTATTTAGTTAAACAATGCTGTGTCTTCTTCTTTCAAATATCAAATCAATAATATCAGATAAACCAACAGCCACTGAGTATCTTTTATAAAAATGCTTATACAAAATTGATTTCTTTTAAATTTCAGTCTTTAAGTTTAAGTCTATTAAGAAATTAATTTGATAGAAATTTCCTTTATGTATATTGATACGTTACGTTATTCGTTCAGGTACGCATGCTCTCTCAAGGCACTGAATCAGAGAAACCATTTCGAGGAAATTGGACATACGATTTCTGTCGGTGAATAATAGAAATTCTGGGAAGAACCAATCTTTTCATACATTTGTTAAAGTGAACATCAAATATTGATGCAATTTTCACAATAATTTATTTCAAATGGAAGGATGGAAAATTCCATCACTCAAAACATATTTTATATCACATTTTCCATTCGTATACGAATCTTCGCTCGTTAATATTTATATCAACGTTCTCTAAAGCGTTTGATACCAGTAATTACATATTAATTTAAAAAATATATATAATTATTATTTATACCGTGGTGAGTTACGCCATAGATTGAGTTCCATCGTTTGTTGTGCGGTTACATTGTGTAGGTATTATTACATCGTTTTTGTTACGTGATATAGAACAAATTTATACTTGTGCGATCATTGCGAGATATATAAATCATAGACGATATTCATTAGATCCTTCTGCAGATTTTAAAATCTCTTCAACTAGTTCCGCTGCGGTCTCGAATTCGTGTGAGGAGTTAGGTGCCCTATGAAAGGGACATCTGTAACCCTGACAATATGTATCGAAAATATCGCATGATGATCGCTTTAATAGTTAAAACGTGAAACCATGCTTGGGAGGTGTAGGTGCTGAACAGAGATCTCCTTCTATGAGAAAGCCATGAAGGCCGTGGAGCGGGAGCATAAGGAATACGCCCCCGCTGATCCGTTCCGCCAAAATTTTCTCCCTCCACCCCAATTATCTCCGAGACTAAGGACTTCTCTGTACCCCAGGAACCTCTCATGGTTGGAGGACCGCATATGCGGATCAACTGTCGGTACGCATGAGTATACGCAAGTGATCCCTTGACACCGACGAAGAGACGACGTGGGTACCACTAGTTTTTTAGTAGGTATTTCGGCGCGCTCGGTGGTTATAAAGCTGCAAATGTCAAACCTTTGGGTTCAAAACCCGGGTCGTGCCAATAAAAATTCTTAGTAGTAGTTCGAAGCTTTGAAGTCAAAAATTGGTATGAAATTAAGGATATGGGCAATATTAAATTAAAATAAACCTAAAAACATTGTTACTCTGAACGATTATTTTATGCGAGTTTTGATATTGATTATTATTGACAAGTACCAAGTGAAAAAAAAGCAAGCTTAAAATGAGATATAAATTCTGATGACTTCACTTCAGAAAATATATACTTTTTATAAATAAAAACCTTTATTTACGCAATATTAAATTAAAATAAACTTCAACAAATTTTTAAATTCAAAATCCGAAAAAAAAACCGAGTATTGGTTACATAGATTTAAGTCTGCAATGTTAATATACTCGTGTTCTATCATTAAAATCTTAAATCATATTAATTTTGAATTTAAAAATTTAATATAATGATATTTGTTTTATTCTGATATTGATTTTAAGCCTTTTGTAACGAAAAGTAATTTTATGAGTATAAATATACATGCATTACCTGCCTCGTTGGTCTAGTGGCTAGTAAGGCCGCAGACCCGGAGGTCCTGGGTTCAATTCCCAGATCGGGCCGATAAAAAGTTCTTGTTTTTTAAAAAAAAGGCTTGTACGTAAAACTTTTTTAGTGCTGGATTTATCTCCTGTTAATTGAGTGATAATAATAAGTGAGGGAGGACAGAGTACATCTGTGCTTGGACACACATTTGAGCTCTATATTTCCTGTACAATCAATGCCAAATTTAAACGTATATGATATTAGTAATTTAATGTTTCAACTATTGTAACATTAGATACGTCTTGTCGAAAATCGATAAGTTAAAATAACAGTTGCCTCGGACGAGAAGGTTTTTACGGTTTACAACAATGGGAAACATTCAATATAATAAACTTGAATTTTTGCATTGTTCAATTTCTATTTAACTTCTTGTTGCGTTTCTTATTATTCCTATACATTTTCAAGTGAAAATAAAGTTTTTATTAAATAAGCTGTAATTATAAACAGTAACTATTGTCGCTTCATTCTTGAAATTGTGATGACTAGTAAATAAACATATTCTTAAAGAATCAGAATGTTTCATTTGTATTCATTATGCAAGTTTCCATCCGATTAAAGTTTTTAGTTTGAAAATATTTAATTAAAACGATATATTTTACAGATTATGAATATTAGGAATCTTTATTTTTTTATATGTGTTTTGATACTATGTATCAATAGAGTTTAGGAGAAAATAGTTATATACATTTTTAAGATTAAATTTTATCTAGAAAATATTATTAAAATAATATTTTATCGAGAAATTTTAAACTTTATATAATGCATTACGCGCGTTCTCTTTAATATTTTATAGTATAGGTAGATAAATAATCTGTGAGATCAAAGGACAAATCCATCAATTTATTCTTGTTTGCGTGTATATTTTGAGCTTGCAACGTTGGGTTTGTGGCAATCGCTGCAGGGACTCGCAGGAGGATATCGACTCGTCCAGAATTACTTACTGAATAACACAACCAGAATTGTGAAAGAAAACTGGTTAAACATTTTAAAAAAATATATATAAACAAATATTATAATAGAGTCAAGCGATCAATCCGCCCGTTCTGTTAGAACGTTTTATCAAGTATTTTGTATTTTTATTTTACCGACCCATATTGGAATATGTAAACGACCATTATAATATAGAAAACGTTTTCAAATAGTATTTATATGTTAGTACTGAAGGAGGTTCATTGTTGTAAAATTGCCAAAATAAAAATAAAATTTTGATCCTCTCCAAAATAAAAACTATTATTAAAGTAATCATTATTTCAATTATTTAAACTAAAAATTTGTTTAACGATTTGACGTCAAACTAAAATGTATGAATACACGCACAATAATCGCAGTACAAAAATACTGAATTATAATAGTCGTGAAAACTTAAAGGAAACAGTTTTAAAATAATGAAACATAGAAAAAAAAGAACTTATTGTGTTTATATGTATGAAAGGTTTCTTGAAACTGCAAATAATTGAGAATCGGTGAATAAATATTTACAATGGTGATATAACTTTGTTTTTCAAAATGTACAATTATTTTCTTTGATAATTTTATTGAATAAAACTTGTTTATCGAGAACTAGAACACTTTGAAAAGAAAAGCCCTTTCGATATTATAGAAGAGCAAATTAAAGAAAAAAGGAAATTGCTTTGAAAGCAACAAAGTTATTTTACTGCTAATTAAATATTTCTTTTGAGATTATTAGTCAGCTGAATTGAAAAAATTATAGATATTTACTCTAATATTAATCAATAATAGTTGACGAAGAAGTAAAATAGAATTTTTGTATTAATTTTTAAAATAATTAAAATGTAATTTTTTTTATACCTATGTAGTATTTAAGAAATAAAACATATAAAACTTTTTATTACTCAGCTACGATAACTGTCAAAACACAAATAATTATTTAATAATAATTCTTTCTAAAATCAAAATATACTTTTAATTAGTGACCCTGTTACAAATACCATAATGTATAAAAAACCACAAAATCTTATTAACTTTAAAGTCAATAAACTTTTATTTACTGCACTTTTATTGGTCTTATTTAATATTATAATGTTTTAGTTATGTGATTTAATTTAATTTTAATAATTATTTTTCTTAATATAATGACGTTTTAGCCTGTTAATTTTAGTTATTATTGGAGGAAAATCAGCTGATGATTCTATTATTTTATATAAATATGCTATAAGTGTCATCATATTGTAATTTTCCTCTTAAAACAAAAAAAATAATTAATTAACACTAAACCTATCAGAATGGTCAAATATAAAGGTCTAATATAAAAATATAAATAACAAGCCCTTAAGTAACTTATCAAAAAATGTTTGTCAAGTTCATTGGACAATATTTCTTTTATTATGTCAATCTAATTTTTTTGGATTTGTTTTTTTATTTAAATGTTAAATCATTTTTTGAAAGGATAACTAACTGAGCAGCCTTGGCGAAGTCTGCGATTTTATTGAGTATTTGACAATGTAAACCTTAAAAATATTCAAACTTTCGGCCATTTGGCGATCACTAGTTTTTTTTATAGAATAGGGAGGCGGACGAGCATATGGGCCACTTGATACTTGATACTAGCTCTACCACTAGTTATACTATAAATATGATTATAAATAAAAAATAGTATGGTAATAGTATTATTATCCCTAGTAAATATAAAACTTAACGTTAACCTACAGCAAGCCAGATAATTATTTGCACATTGTAAACTACACAAATGAGATATATGCAGGCACTTTATATCGCTAGTATGTTGACTCATGTAGAGAAACATAACTAGATTGCCCTACTACTATGACATGCTACAATGTCACTTGTGATATCCCTACACTAAGCTATGGAGTCGTCCCTAATAAGGACAAGTTATTTAACAACAAACGACACTTCTCGCATAAAACGATTAGTGTATTATGCCAGTCTGGATGAAATCCATTGATTGATATCAGTATCAATATAGCAGTATTCCGCCTCCTTAACGTACTGCAACATTCGGTCATGATACCGGTACTACCGATCAACGAAAGACATCATTAACGACATAATAACGTTAACCAGCAATAGCGCAATACCACATAGCACATACACTATTCGAGCAACCCGGCAAGATAGAGTGGGGGCCTTACCATAACACCGAAGACGTTATATAGTAACCTCAAACCCCAATACTATCTCACGTAGGCCTCGTCGGTAACAGAAGGAGGGACCCTACCGTATCGCGGAAGACGTCATACAGTAACATCAAACCTGACAATTACATCACCTAAGTAAACACAAGACGACATCGCCATGAGGGACTAATGCAGCGACCAAGATCAAGCCACATAGCCCCCCGCCCCATGTCGAATCATCAAATATCCGCTAGAGTGTATTCAGTACAGTACTTGCACTACGCAGTAACATTTTACTGAATAATATTATGAGTACTCGGTAATGTAAAAGTTCTTCTTGAGATCATTTCTTATGTACTTAGTACAATTATTGTTATTTAAAAATAATCTTAAAACATATCGTCACCGTCAACATAACATATCGTAATCATCACCCGGGATAAGAGTGACCGTACCAACAGCCTCTATTTTATCCAGTTGCTGCTAAAAGTATTTATAAGAGTTTTTAAACGAACTTGCGTTCGCCGATCGTCACAGTTTTAGATATTGTTACAGGAACTTGCTTCACTGACGATTCACAAAAATCTTTAACATGTAAGATAAGGTTAATAAGCAATATGCTTATTTATTACGCCCATCATTATTATTGAAGGAGCACTTCAACCATTATATATATATATATATATATATATATATATATATATATATATATATATATATATGTATATATATATGTATATATATATATATGTATATATATATATGTGTATATATATATATATATATGTATATATATATATATATATATATTTGTTTTAATTTATATATTTATCGATACGACTTTTAATCATCAATATTTATAATTAAATATTTTTCTTTACACGGCTACCACCCACCCGTAATTATATTATATTAATTCTTATTATATGGTTATCGAGGTAAACCCTATAAACTATATTGTTTTTATAAATGATATTTTTATATGTAATATATATAATGTCTCATTGAGAACATTCATTCATATGACGGCCCCACATACCATCTTTTATAATAATCATTTATAAAAATTTAGTGCATAAAGCACATTTCATGCATATATTCATTTTGCCACGCACCGTTATTATTTTATTATTCTTATATAATTATAAGAATTAACAACCAGAGCTAGCAGCCTCGCGGTGTCACGCCCAACTGCACCGCCCGGTGTCTTTCTTCAATAGGTAACTGATAAAGATAAAGCGCGCGGCCGCGCGACGGTGCCATCGCGCGTCCTCTTCGCCAAATACAATACCAATACATATCCGGGTGCCTAGTACCGACATACTATATGGAGTCACCGAGCACCATACCCCTATATATGCCTAGCGATGATTATGACATTCGGCACGGGGTAACCTGTTTTTGATTACATGAACGTTCCCGACAAGGGGTAGTTCGATTACACGAACGTTTTTTACATCAATGTATATATGTTTTTTTACTGAATTTTCATGTGCTTAATTTGTGTTTATAATTCATCTCGTGCTTGACGGTGAAGGAAAACATCGTGAGGAAACCTGCATGCATTTCATTGAAATTCTGTCACATGTGTATTCTACCAACCCGCATTGGAGCAGCGTGGTAGAATAAGCTCCAAACCTGCTCCTCAAAAGGGAGAGGAGGCCTTAGCCCAGCAGTGGGACATTAACAGGCTGTTACTATATATGTTTTAACATTCTTGTCTACAATATATGTATGTATGTGTGTATGTATGTATGTATGTTGTATATTATATATTTGTATGTACGTATTGTATATGTTTATTTTTGTTATATGTATAGATTTAGTTTGGTACAATGTTGATGGTACACCGGTTATGGTAGACCGGGTTCATTAGAGTTGAGTCTACGTGTGCTTCTATAGCGCCCACAATGGTGACTTGGAGACAATACTAATATTTAACCATCTTAGTCGGGTGGCAGATGCTGCACAAGAACTCTCACTTACTCACGCATGACTTAACTCAACTGGTTGATCAACCCACCAGAATCCCAGATATTAACGGGCAAGCACCTTCTCTTCTGGGCCTTTTACTGACTACTCACCCGGCAGAATTTCAGGTGATGGTTTTGGCTCTTCTTAATTTTTTGGACTTCAGCCTGAATTCTACCAATGTGTCACAGGCCAACTGCCGCCATTAGCGATATGCAAATGTCATGTTTGGCACTATAAGTCGGCAGACTAGACTACCTAGATTATACAGGGTCGACTTCCAAATTAGTTTAAACTAGATAAGCGCGGCAGTTGAGATAAGCTGTTAAGTATTGAAAGACGGACTTAATACAAAAAAAAAACCTCAGTCAGCTCTTACGGAACCCAGAAACCACGTAGTTGATTGAAATATAAAGTAAATCCTTATGCTTAATTGTATGCTTATGCCTCATAAAATTTTGGATACACTTCAGGGGCAACGAAAAGAACCTAAGATTCATTTATTCATTTATTTATTTATTTACAAAATATAAGTTAACATTACAGGTTTAACCCAAAGCATTTACTTATTTAATAATAAAGATATCTTTCACACCAACCAAAAACCAAACCACCACCACCAAACAAAATTACAGGCATTTCAATTCATTTTATTACTCATATTAAATCAAAAAATATCAGTAATGCATTAATTTTAATATTTTCCCTGAAATTCGACCAATAATTTCGGAATTATTGAAAGGATTTTTGACTTAAGTACCCGCAACGAGTTTGGTTTCGGGCGAAATAATTATTATTTATTGCATTATACAGTTAATCATCACATTACTAATTTATTGCAAATTTCAATTGCACGTGGTTGCAGCTCTTTTTTCCCGTGAAATTCAGTCTTTTTCCTTTTTTTTGTATATGATAATTTTACTTTCTTTCAAGAAATAAAAAAGCACTCCTTAATTCTGTCTCAACTGTAAATCATACAATGCCTTATCAATCATAATTCATCCGTGTCAATGATAATTTAATTAGTTTATGAGACAAAATATCGCTTTGAACAAACTTCATGAAAAATATATGTAAGGCTACTGAAATAAGTGACTTGAGAAAACATCTCGATCAGAAGCTGCTGTTTAATAACCATATTAACAATCTTGTTGGAGGGATTTATCCTTAGGATTTTTACATCAAGTCCACACTCATCTTGCTTTATAAAGCCTATGTCAGATCCATTCTCTAGTATATATACCTCAAGAGTTTGGAATCCTATCTATAAGAAAAATATAGATAAAATTAATAAAATACAAAATTAATTTCTTAAACATATTTTACTCAAAAATGATGATACTCACATTAATCCTCAAAATCTCAATGTTTTGACGTTAAAAAACGTCGTAAGAAAAAGATGAACTCTTTCGTTTTACATTATTGAATAACTATATTGAATGTCCTTTCTTACTTAGTAAAATATTTAGTAGATGCGAGGAATGCAAAGACGAAATACATTTTTGTTCGATGTTATTAAATCCAAATCTAAGAATGTACGCAATAACTTCCTTTACAGATCGTGCATTTATCATATCAATAAATTCAATAATCTTGATTTATTTCTTTATTGTTCATAAACAGAAAAAAAAATTAATTTGTTGACACCTTAAATATAATAAACATGTTAATGGTTTTTTATTGAATTACTGGTGGTAGGGCATTGCACCCACTCATCAGATATTGTACCGCAAAACAGCAGTACTTGGTATTATTGTATTCCGGTTTGAAGGGTGAGTGAGCCAGTGTATTTACAGGCACAAGGGATCTTAGATCCCAAGTTTCGTATCTGTTAACTGGTGGTTAACATTTCTTACAATGCCAATGTCTATGGGCGTTGATGACCACTTACTATCAGGTGGCCCATATGCTCGTCCGCCTACCTATAATATAAAAAAATATTAATTTGGTCATGTTTCATGAAATTTTAATTAATCTATCATTTTAATTTTAATTGTTATTAATAATATTATTTCAGTTGCTACCTTCTCGACAATCTGC
This sequence comes from Nymphalis io, assembly GCF_905147045.1. Taxonomy (NCBI): domain Eukaryota; kingdom Metazoa; phylum Arthropoda; class Insecta; order Lepidoptera; family Nymphalidae; genus Nymphalis; species Nymphalis io. The sequence goes on from NC_065918.1 coordinate 12,629,222, forward strand.
TTTTTAATGATTTACTTATTTGTGAAGACTAGATTGGTTTGTGATTTTTTTATGTGATAATATTTTGTGTGTTTTGTAACTTTTGACGAGCCGGTTGGCGTGTTTGTTAGATACTTGCCTTTCACGCCGAAGGTTGTGGGTTCGATTCCCACCCAGGACAGACATTTGTGTGCAGGAACATGTCTGTTTGTCCTGAGTCTGGGTGTAATTATCTATATAAGTATATATTTACAAAAGAAAACTAGTATATGTTATATCAGTTGTCTGGTTTCCATAGCACAAGCTTTGTACAAGCTTAATTTGGGATCAGATGGCCGTGTGTGAAAAATGTCCCAGGATATTATTATTATTATAACTATTTGTCTTCCTAATAATAAAAAAAAAAAGAAAACTTAACTAATTGCAATATTTTAGGTAATTGAGGAAAACGAGCAAGAGGCTCACCTGATGGAAAGTGACTACCACCACCCATGCACAGGTGTCCAACACCTGAGGCCTTGCAGGTGCGTTGACAGCTTTCTATGTCATATCGGTTCAGAAAAGTCACCAGCGAAAGCTTTTGGGAAAGCCCAGAGTACTTGTGCGAGACGGAAATGCCTTAGAAATATCAATGTTGTGAATCTCCAGACATCAAGGTGGTAAGGATAGAATTTAGAATTTTGACGCGATGTCCGGTGGAGAAATTCAGCGGCCGGGACTAATCCAAACATTTTCTCAGAGCATTTCGTGTGAAAGATACGATAGAAGATGCAGAGTGATCCAACATCTCTACGTAAATCTACAGGATTAAGACGCTCGGAAAGAACTTGATCCTCGAGAATTAAATTTTTGTTTTATACATTTTGGGATATTGACCGGTATAAAATTTGCGGTCACGCTACATCCACAGCTCGCTGTTTGATGCGGAAAAATATACTAACTCGAAGCGGAAAACAGGGTGTATACACGAATCGCATGAAAATCATCCAAATTTGAGTTTGCGCTTCTTTAGCTGATTGCGGCGCGAAAATACGGAATAAAAAAATAAAGAAAAGAAAATGATATTATAATATTTAAATTATATTTCAAAATTTATTTTAATCAATAAATAAATATTGATAATTTAAGTATTCCTAGCTCTTAATAAAAACTGATTAAAAATCACTAAGAACTACAAGACTACATGACGACAAAGCATGTCTTCAACTATTTTTTAATGCTGACCTTTCTCATTCGAAACTAAATGTTATTTACAGTTAAATGAACATCCTTTTCCTCTCATCGTAACCTCTGGGGACAGGACAGGGTTAGCTAATTCGCTCTGAGAAATGTAGTCGCAATTCAACTAAAAATGTTAGTAACTTATTTTTGAGCCCTATCAAATATAAGTGAAAATGATTTGATGTTATGAATAAAAATTTAAACTGATTGAAGAAAAATAGTGTTGTAATAGTTAATAAGTATACCATTGCTAAAAAATACCGCATCACATGCTACTGTACTATACTAACCTTAGCAAGAAAATATTTTTAAAAAATTCTTTCGTCACATACAGGTTTCCTGAAAATTTTTCTTTCATTGTAGATGATTAATTATGAATACAAAAACAACTGCCTGAGGCTTGTTACGTACAGCACCTCAGGGAGGATCGCTGACGTAGCACATAGCCGCGCAGTCGTCGCCGCCGCGACCCAGTTAAGAGATCAGTAGGTTAAACAAATTACATATTTGTCACGTACAGCCCTAAAAACACCTAGCCGGGAAGTCGCCGCCGCGAGTGAGGTCTGCACGTACCACCTAAATTAATCTAATAGATCATTTTCAGCACTATATATTTGGATGGAATAATTATATGTATTACTCAATATGTGATCCAGTAACGATCAGTATGGTTTCTTAGGATTAATATATATATATAAGCTATGATTCAATATCTGCATCCAGCATCGAGCAGTATTGTATCTTAGGATTAAGTTAAATATAATATTTAGTGATTAATTAAAGTGTTAATAGAAACTTTGGTTTTTCTCAAATCCTCCAGCTATTCGTAAACGTAACTGGCTTATAGTCAAATCCGCAATCAAATACAAAACAATAAAAGCATTTGTCAAGTTGGAAATGTAACTATTGTGCTTGTTTACTTGGAAACAGAGCTTATATTTATGAATAGTGCATTGTAGACTGTCAGTCAAGTAGCTCCAGTTATTTCGCCGAAAGTGCTTGTGAAAGCTTACAAATAGCTGTGTATTTTTGGTATTTAAATAATTGTTTTATTCATATTCCAAACTGCAATGGAATTTCTAGTTACAATAATATATAGCGCTAAGCAATTAATAATCTACATTTGAATATATTTGTAAGAATTTAATTGAATTCGCCAAAATGCAAAGGCTTTTCTTAATTGATTACATCCTTAAGCCCGTCACAGTAACTTTTGCACAATATTAAAAGGAAACATTAATATTAAATTCATATTTGACACGTCAATATTCAGTAAAACTGCAAAGCGGAGCTACTTATATGATAATATACAAAAAATGTCTCTAAAAGGCGCTGCATCTTCTGATAAAAGTTAGCTTTGTTAGTCAAAGAAATCGTCTCGTCTTTTATTAATACAGAAGATGTAATATTATAAAGACTTACTGTCCCCGCGGATTTACCCGCGATATCAATATAAAAAAACCACTAAGCGCGGACTTTTAATATTTCAGTTTATACAATATTTTCAGTTTTATGTTCGCAAATATATAATAAATACTAATATGTAGGATATTAGTATTTAATGGTTGCCGCCGTACTTGTATCTAGAGAGGGCAACATACAATTGGCCATAAGAAAAACAGCATCTCCTAAAATCTATTCCGGTATACTTGAATGTCTTTCAAGGTGCTTTATATATTAGGAATGCAAGCGATACCTTCACAGGACATTGTGTCCTTTTAAAACTGAAAGGTGTGTGCTTGTGTATCTCTGAATCTGCATATATTTATATAATAGATAATAAGTATATTTATATTTTAAATTTAGAAAAATATAATACCTAAATCAAATGATATTTATCGTTAAACAGCATAAATTAATAACTGGAGCATTCACATGAAATGGTAGCGGAAAAGATAATTCCATTTTCCCGCTAAAATACAATTTCAGTTCTTTGGAAGGAAAACAAACCTGTTTTCCTCTTATAGTACAAGCGATTGAACAGTATTGTAAAGCGATATTTTTAATGGATATTAAACAAAATAATTGTCATTTATGGCCAATTTTTGTATGTTATAAATCTAACTTGCTAAAAAATAGTATTTGTCTTTGACATCATAAGTAGGAAGACTTACGAATGGGTCATCTGACGGTAAATAGAAACCCTGACCATAGATATTAACAATGTATGATTTTTTATGTTATATGTAGGCGAGAGGGCAAATGGGCCACCTGGTGTTAAGAGGTCACCATCGCCCATAGACGTTGGCGACATTTTAACCATGCCTTACATCGCCAATACGCCACCAACCTTGGGAATGAAAATATTATGTCTCTTGTGCCTGTAGTTGCACTGGCTCACTAACCCATCAAACTGGAACGCAACAATACTGAGTATTGCTGTTTAGCGGTAGAATATGTAATGAGTGTGAGGTACTAAGTAAAACTCATTAAAAGTGTAACATCGGTAGCGTTTCATCTAATCATTTGATGAATATAAAATAGTACACTTACATTAGACTATAAAATGTCAAAAATTCTTAACACATATAATATAGTTTCACTTTCAAAACTGAACAGTTATACTGATATGGAATATTTAACTTCATATCGCAAGCTATCCGTTGCGATGACTAATGAACGGGCAGGCATAAGCCTGTATGTTCAAAATTTGAAATATTCAAGTTCATGTTGGCATGAACATGACAATACAAACGAATTGAAAGGTTGACGGCTGAGCTGAGCGCTAATTGAATTTAATAAAACGTTAGTTTTCTTTGTACGTAAATAAATTGTTTTTATATTTTTTTCTTTACAATTATAAATTTTAATTTCATTATTATTTAACTGCCACATTAATGAATGTCAAACTAATCAAATATATTTAGAGAAATTATACTGTCTCCTTGAATGAAGAGTACATTTTTCGAGAAAGAAAATGATTCTTTACCGTAATTATTATCAAATAAAAAAATGTACTCCGTCTATAACGGGGAACGATTTATATCTTCAAAATGTTGTTCCATAATTTTATCGTGCAAGCATTCAGCAACATATGCCACAAACAACTTTGCGGTTTCCATATCGATTTTTCGTGCTAGCGGCTTCTACCGAATTGACTTGAATATTCAATCATTTTAGTTGACTTTAAAGCCATCGAGATATTTTATTGTATCTATAAACAAATTATAATTAAGGTTATTCATCATTTTTATGTTACAATTTTCAAACATCAGATAATAATATTAGAAAAACGTTGAAATAATTATTTAAAAATGAAGATATAAATTATTATTGTAACGATGCTATTACACCAAATTAATGTTTATTGCGCTTTTAATTTTTAGGATTAGGATTAGATTTGTATATATGTACTTGTATATTCATATGCAAAAGTATTTTGTATTCAATTTTTTGACTTTCAGGGGCCCAAATATGTTTCGTTTTATCAAATGTAAAATGAATAAGTGACGGCATTCTTATTCTTTTGCGTAATGCGTAAATTCTGCATATATTTCTTGACCTGTGATATGCTCCTAACATACTCATTAATAAAAATCCTAATAACCCAATACTTGTTTGAGTGAGTGGTATGTGACATGCAGTAATTATTTTCAATGGTACTCTATAGTTGCAAAACTAATATATATTTTTTAATTAAAATGAAAAACAAGGAGTTACTTAAAAAAAAAAATAATCTATTTTGTTCTTGGTACTCTCTCTCAATTTCAATGTTATTTGCTCAGACTTAGCATTCCATAAGCTTAAGATTAGTTCTCAAGATTTAAACAGAAGATTCCATACATTGCTTTTCATGCTGTTGTTTAAGAGCTACGAATATGTCTCGAGTTCCTTCATGTCATCATACTTGTTACATAATTTATTTATTTATCGTTCATATAACAAATGTCCCTTATTTCAAGTGAAACAATAGCAATTAGTAGTAATAGCAGTTAGTATTAGGTATACAAATAATAAGATTTAGAATTTGTGAATTTAAATAATAAAAGTTAATTAAATAAAAATAAAATAATTAGCTTGTATTTGTTATGTTATAATGTTATATGTGTGTGTGTAATTTTTTATTGTAATATTGTGTGTAATAGAGTACAATATATTAATAATATAATTATTTTATATTTTCCTTAGATGCCGTCAGTTGCAGTCGAATAACGGCACAGAACGATCGACGTAGGTAGTTTCTGCTGGAATCAGCGTATCCTAGAAAATTATAACGCAACTATCGGAGCCAGAAATTTCGCAAAGACTATGGAAATTATAAACATAATAGAAAATATAAAGTAATTAAAATTTCAAAATCGTTAAAAATAAATTGTGTACAAGATGTACAAAATGTATCCAGAGATGGTTCTTCAGATCCTAAAAATAGAGCAGGTGGTTCCATGCTTCGGTCGGTAGCGGCATGGGATAACAAGGTGGAATCTTCCCCTTGCCACAATTATGGTGCAAACATGGACCTCGATGTCTCGTTCCAAGCATGATAAATGCTATACTTGTAAGCAAGGTGCTAGACAGCGCTGTTCTCCTTCTGTAATGTCCTTGAAGGGGTCTGTGGAACGGGAACGGGAATACGCTTTTTTTGGGCTGCTTATGAACTAATTATAGAAAACTGAGGGAAGAAATAAATATGCGTACTTTCTCGCCCGCTGCCACTTAATCACTTAACTCATTATGTCAAATAATTCAAGTGTAATGTTGTTGTGAAGTTATTGTCTCGCAAACATCATTTCATACTTGGTAGAATAAAATTAGGCCCTAAAAGTCTGCTCCTTTAAAATTATGATAATATTTGTAGGGTAAAGACCACGTTTAGAGTTTTTCTCACCAATCAGCTCTGGTCTATGTCGGTGGACACACATGTGGCAGAATGTTATTTGACACAAGCAGGTTTCCTCACAATTATAAGTACATAATAGGTACGTGAAATATAAAAATATGTGCTAGTATGGTGTCACGTGACACGCATTATAACTCCATGCTTGTATATATTATTTTATAAAACAGCTAATGTAAAAGCAAATCTAAATGAACAGGACTTTAGACTGCCATGCAAGTGACTCTTATTAATTATTCCATAGCTTAAATAACCAAAAGCGATAAATATGTAAATATAAAAATATATTTTTGTTGTTAAATTATTTACCGAAAGCGTAATTCACTAATTTAATACTAAATTGACTTTGAAAGCTGACTACGTTCAAATTTTCATCGATTAAATAAAATATTTAAGACTAAAATACTAAAAATGCTTTAAAAGAAACTAGGTCGGTTCGGCTCGATACAATACTCGCCGTCGATTATCGTTATATCATAAACTAGCATGAGAATAGAATACTAATAGAATTTATGTTGTGTGGCATACAAAATTACACTTTACCGAATATTATTTTTTACCGATTTCCTTTTTATTTATGGTTTTTTTTTATTTGCCACCGCCAACCTTTGGGACTAAGATAATATGTAATCACAAGGAACATTACATCTTAGTCCCAAAGGTTGGCGGTGGCAAAAGCCAGTATAACCATACTGGCTCACTCACCTGTAAAACCAGAACACAACAAATACTTAGTATTGCTGTTTGGCGGTAGAATATCTGATGAGTGGGTGGTACCTATAGACAGGCTTGCACTTTGCAAACGTTCACATTCACTATCATAATTATTATGAACTAATTATATTTATTTTAATCGTTTGTTGTTCACCTTCGTTCATGAAACTTCCTTAAACCGCTAACGCACTCCAGCCATGGAATATATAACGTACGTTCCTTGTACGTTTAATTACAGTGGGTCATTCTTCTTTTAAACCGGGACAGAATAATACAAAGTATTGATATTTGTAGAGTGAATGACGCGTGGGTGGCCCCGGTCCAGGCGGACCTGCACGAAACTCAACAATACTACAAGGATATTCGCTAATACTATTGAAGTACAATGTATCATTAGAAGAAGCAATTTAAACTAAATAAAAACTTTTATTCAGCGGTGAACTTAACTAAATAATAACATAAATTATGCAAACGATAAGTCAACAGCGCTTAAATTTAAATACAAGATCTTATTTATGAAGATTATATGTTTTCCTTTTTGTTTTTATGATAAGCTTTTAAAAGCTACTATTTACAGTAGAATAATATAAATTATTACTCAGTGCTCGATCCGCTAAAATGCTGTTACCTGATTTATGATGACGTTCCATGGTTAAGCATTTATTATGGCTTACAAAAAATATATATTGTGCCTTTCTTTCTAACTAAGTAATCTATCTTAAATAAACTTAATTTGATCGAGTTTTTATTTCATAGTTTAGCACAACAACCTCCAATTCTTTACTTCTCGATAGAATGTAATTAATATATACCCTTAGATAATAAGTTTGTATTAACTGTTCTTTAAATGTTTTAGTGTAAGTGATTGTAAGTAAACCTAATAAGTGATTATATAAGGGCCTTCTTAGGCAGTTATTTAATTGGTTTTATATGTGACTGCCTCGTTGGTCTAGTGGCTTGATATAAGGCTGCAGACCCGGAGGTCCTGGGTTCAATTCCCAGGTCGGGTCAATAAAAAGTTATTGGGTTTTTCTATGAGAAAATTCTCAGTACAAGCCCTAGGAGTCTGGAAGTTGGAAGAGTGTACACTCCCGTGCCTCGGAAAGCACGTAAAGCCGTTGGTCCTGCATCTGAATCTCTTTCCGGTCCTGTCAGATTGCCTTCCCATCTGATTATGAGAGTAAAGAAATAGAGAAAGCACCTGTGTTTGCGTACACACTTGTGCGTACGTAATATCTCCTGCGCAGTCGGCTAATCTCTCTTGAGATTGGCCGCGGTGGCCGAAATCGGTCTGGAGGACATTATTATTACTATTAATAAATATAAAGTAAGTAAATATTTACATGGTTGTATTACATTGTGCGAGCCTGTCTGGGACGGTACCACCACTTATCACTTATTCTACCGCTAAGGAACACAACTTTGTGTTATTATTTTTCGGTATTAAGGTTAAGTGAGTCAGTGTAGATACAGGCACAAGGGACACAACTTCTTGGTTCGCAAGGACCCCGCTAACATTGGCGATAAGCAAGTAAGGCAACGTACCATCAGATATTTCATATGCCAATTCGGAAATTTATTGTAAATAAAATTAATCAATAATAAAACCAATAATTTAATAGTGTAAATAATTATTTTTCTCAGTCAAATTTATGACGATTATTAAACATTATTCGTGAAGTGATTTTGAGCATGTAGTTGACAAATGTACGAGCCCTTCGTGGATATATTATTAGTAATTTACGATCATTTCAGTGCGATCGCTACCTGAAACATACAATTTTCAATTTGTAAAAATAATGATAAAAGTTTCATGAGCTGATGCTATTCTTATATAAAGTTATATGAATAAATTTTCGTCTCACAAAACTTTATCCAACGAGTACAGACACTAATATTCTAATTTAAATAAATATATATTTTACATCTCAGCAACCAATTCTAGTTAATTTGGTAATTAATGATACTATTCTGTACATTTAGTACCTTAAAATGTACCAATAAAAAGTAAAAAAAGTAAATGACAGCTTGTAAATGTCTCACTGTTAGGCTAAGACCTCCTCCCTTTTGAGAAAGTTTGGAGCTTATTCCAGCACACTGCTCCAATTCGGGTTGGTGGATACACATGTAGTTAGTTTTTAATATTACTTTTTTTGTTTTATTTTAATATTTTATTTATTTAAATATATATATAAGATATATTTAACGTCACGTTCAAGTTTCCTCACAATGATTTCCTTCACCGCCGAAAACGAGATGAGGTAAAAGTATAAGTCACATGAAAACTAAGTGATGCATGCCCGGGTTTTTTTACATGCGATATTCGGTTAAGATTAACGTAATCCAACCATTGGGCCATATCATATTTACCTAAAAATTTAATTATAATCAAATATTTTAATGAATATTCACATTCTAATCTAGACATTAACTTAAAAAAAATGTCATTACAACATAAACATTTTAATAAGTTAAATTCTATGAAACTACATCTCTCGTTTACTAAGCTTGTTTGACATGACGTGTACATATTAATATAATAACGTGACGTTGACGTCACCGTTGAAGTCTTTTTAAAATACAAACTCAAAAAATTAAAATCAATGATTCATTTGTAGCTTGTTAAAAAATAATATGCTCAAAATAAATTAATTGCAAAGATAAGCTAGATATTGTCAAAAATATTTCGGATTTTTTAATGGCATGGTTACACGCAAGGATAATAGTGAAGGCCTGCGTTTGAACTAATATAAGAACGTTTCAGTCGTAGGACTTTATGCAAGCCCGTCTTGGTAGGTTCCACTCGTTCATCAGATATTCTACCGCCAGACAGCTTAATGTTTTGTTTCGATTTGAATGATAAGTAAGTCAGTGTAACTAAAGGCTCAAGAGATATGACATCTTAGTTACCATGGTTGGTGAAGCATGTGCAATGTTAAGAATCGGTAATGTTTCTTACAGCGCCAATGTCTATGGGATGTGGTGACCACTTACGATCAGATGGTCAACATGTCAGTCTGCCTACCAATTATTATACTACTATTACACTAGCTACACAAATCTAGTAAAGATGTTCGAAAATTATTCAGCGTGATGACATTATTGACATGATTCTTACAGTATAGAAATGTCAATAACTTTAAATAATTATAATATTTAAAGTACACACGACCAAATAGTGTATCATTATAAGTCGGTACTCAAGGTTTCGTGAGTATGTTCTTACGGAATAGCACTGTTTTTGTTTGTTTAAATTTTGGGGTTAATGAGCGAAGTTTTAGGATTAACATCCGCGTTGTTGCTCCGCTTAACTTTGTATATTGGTTTGGTGCTACAGGCTGATGCTGTTTTGTCTAATATCTAATAAAAATACTAGCTACACATAGTTGTTAGCATTAATACATATTAAGCCCTCTTTAAATGTATGTTTTATATAACGCAAAAAGTTTTTTTAAATCAGTCTGAGATCTTGAGATTAACGCGTTCAAACAACCAAACCAACTCGCCGGCTTTTTAATATTATCTATGCTTTTAAATGTGATTGAGCCCGTCACTCTAACAGCCACAAGGGAAATAACATCTAAGATCTCATAGTTTACGTGAGTGACGTAATGGACGTAGTAAGTAATAGCTTGTACAATTTTTCAAAGAGACAATATCTGTGTAGCGATAATCACTTCCAATGAAATGGCTCATTTTTTCGTTTGCTTTCCTTTAATCAGGCAAGAACGAAATAGTATTTTTATTATGTAGCCTAATCCTTAATCAGTTATAAAAATAATAAAATAACATTTAAAAACTAGCGTTTGTATTCATAATTTCTTGTCGGTGCTGCTGACCGTTGAGAAGTTCCTTTGTCTGGAGTTAATCCTGGGTGTAGATGCTGGCCATCCTTCCTGTGAAAAACCTACCGGAATTGGACTTACTAGAAGTTCTACTGCTATTATTAGTATTGCATCAACAAACACTAGAGACATAACATCTTCGTTCTCAAGGTTAGTGGCGCATTGGCGATGTTAGAAATGGTTAACATTTTTTAGTAGCCCACTATTCTGTTCTATCTATAAACTGCTAAACTGTAGTAAGTCATAATTCAGCTTAAATATTTTTACCTAAAAAAACTATTCAAATAATATCGCAAGTTAAATAAAAAATCTTGTCACAAACATGTAGTATAGATAGGTAAACAAAAACAGTTCAGTGCTGTTTTCTGCTCTATGGATCAACCGGTTTTTTATTATTAGCATTTGGTGTGCTTTACAGCTTTTGATTTTGAAACGGGAAGGTAATAATGATAAAAATATATCAATAATCGAATGTATATTTATTTCTTAATACTTTTCTAATTCACAGCTGTTATTTACCGTTGTCATGGCCACATCATCTAATCTGTTTTTTTGGTTGCCATAGCAACATTTTTGAACGAAAACAAATGACGTTCCGAAAGGAGCTGATCGGGTATTAAGTTCTATTGTCACTCGAATGTGGCTTTAACTGTCGTGGCATGACTTGGCTTGGCTTGGCTTGGCTTGTCTCGGCATGTGGCGATATGTGGCATGGCATTATATGGCGTGACGTTATGTGGCATGACGTTACAGTTTATAATAATGGAAGTGTGTTAGAAACATGAAAATACATCAATCAATCAATCAACAGCCAATCGTTGTCCACTGCTGAACATAGGCCTCTCCCAAGGTGCGCCAAAGCTCCCTGTCCTCCGCCTTCCGCATCCAGTTGGTGCCCACCACCTTCTTAAGGTCGTCGGTCCACCTGGCTGGAGGGCGCCCTACGCTGCGCTTGCCGATTCGTGGTCTCCACTCTAGGACTCGTCTGCTCCAACGGCCATCGGTCCTACGACATACGTGACTAGCCCACTGCCACTTCAGCCTGCTAATTTTGCAAGCTATGTCGGTGACTCCGGTTCTTTTCCAGATAATCTCATTTCTGATCTTATCCTTCAAAGATACTCCGAGCATAGCTCGCTCCATAGCACGCTGAGCGACTTTGAATTTGTGAACTAGTCCCGCAATTAGTGTCCACGTTTCGGCACCGTATGTCATGGCAGGTAAGACGCATTGGTTGAAGACTTTCGTCTTCAAACATTGCGGTATAGACGACTTGAGGACTTGACGAAGGTTGCCAAATGCTGCCCATCCCAAGCGAATTCTTCGGCTTCCTTCTCGAAGTTGTTCCTACCGACTTGTATTATCTGTCCTAGGTAGGTATATTCACTAACAACTTCGAGAGGTTTCCCCTCGATGTATATCGGTCCCGGCACGACATGCCTATTGAACATGACCTTGGTCTTGTCCAAGTTTATACCGAGACCGACACACCGGGAAGACTCGCCTAGGCTACGCAGCATTTCGGTGAGTTGTTCCAGCGACTCTGCTATGATGACGATATCGTCGGCAAATCGAAGGTGTGAGATGTACTCGCCGTTTACATTGACTCCATACCTAGTCCAATCCAGCGTTTTGAAAACGTCTTCCAACGCGTTGGTGAACAGTTTCGGGGATATTACATCCCCCTGTCTCACCCCTCTGCGCAGTTGGATCGCCTTCGTCTTACAGTCCTGGATGTGGACAGTCATTGTAGCGGCGTTGTACAGACATATCAGTACCTCGATATATCTCCAATCGATATGACATCTCTGCAATGAGTCGAGCACTGCCCAGGTTTCGATAGAGTCGAAGGCTTTCTCGTAGTCCACAAATGCCATACACAGCGGCTGATTGTACTCTTCGCTCTTCTGCACAATCTGCCGAACAGTATGGATGTGGTCCACGGTGCTGTAGCCTGATCGAAAGCCAGCTTGCTCTGGGGGCTGGAACTCGTCAAGTCGTCTGGCGAGACGGTTCGTGACGACTCTTGAGAACAGCTTATACACGTGACTCAGGAGGGAGATTGGTCTGTAGTTTTTCAAGAGGGTTTTATCACCTTTCTTGAAAAACAGTACCACCTCACTCCCGCTCCACGTTTCCGGGGTCTTGCCATGTTGGATGACGGAATTAAAGAGGCTTGCTAGCTCTTTCAGGACCGGAGTCCCGCCTGCCTTAAGCAACTCTGTTCCGTCATCTCCCGGAGCTTTGTTGTTTTTAAGCTGTTCTAGAGCCGCCCTAATCTCGCCTTGGTCAACGACCGGGAGCTCCTCGGAGTAATGGCGCATAAGAGGGGCGCGCTGGTCATCAATACTGATTCCCACGGGTTTATCCGATCTTGAAGAGAACAACTGCCCATAAAACCTCTCTACTTCTCCGACGATCTCAGGCCTAGAGGTAACGACCCCACCATTTTCAGTTTTAAGTTTTGTCAGACGCGGCCTCCCAAACTTGCGAGCGAACACTTTCGATCCCCGATTTTGCTCAATCGCAGCCTTGATGGCACGGGTATTGGAGCGTCGGAGATCGCGTCGCGTCAGCGTTTTTATTATTCGATTTAAGGCCTTATCTGACAAAAACGATGGTAGTTCTCGTCGTTTTCTCATGAGCTCGAGTGTCTCAGCAGAGAGTTTTGGTGCGTTGTCTCTTCTCTGTGGCGGAAAACACTTGCGGGATGTGTTTTGCAGTATTTTGACCAGCGTGTCGGTTCTCTCATCAATGCTGCTTATGGTTTCCAAACCAGTGAATTGATTTTGAAGTTCCATTTGGAACTTTTCGGAGCCTTGAGCAACTTGGAGCATGGTAGGTCGGAGAGTAGACCTGATCATTCTCGATCTTTCGGCTTTTAAGTTGATATTTAGAGTGCCTCGAACCAAGCGGTGATCACTTCCGGTATTAAACCTGTTGATCACTGAAACATCTCTAAATATGTGCCTTTTATTCGAAATGATAAAGTCTATCTCGTTCCTTGTCACGCTATCGGGGCTTCGCCAGGTCCACCTCCTCTGAGGCTTCTTTTGAAAGAAAGAATTCATCAAAAAAAGCCCCTGCGCTTCGAGAAAGTTTACTAGCATTTGCCCCCTGTGATTTCTGCAGCCCAAACCGTAAGGTCCGACTTTCGATTCACCCCTATCTTGTACTCCCACTTTAGCATTGAAGTCTCCCATAACAACATCGTAGTGGGCCTTCGAGGTGTCGTTGAGGGCCTTTGCGATGTCCTCGTACATCGCTTCGACCACATCATCAGAGTATGTCGAAGTTGGCGCATATACCTGTACGACCTTCAGGGAGTACCTGTCGGAAAGTTTTAGGACAAGGTACGCTACCCGGTTCGACACACTACTGATTTCCACAATGCTGCTAATGAGATTCTTTTTGACTAGAAAACCGACACCACCCTGGGAGAGGTTATCACCTTCGCGGAAGTAGAGTAAGTTACCGGACTCTAGAGTTATCGTGTCCTCCCCCTGTCTTCGGACTTCAGATAACCCCAGTATATGCCAGTTTATATGACTTAACTCTACTTCTAATTCGGCGAGGTGATGGTCCAGCCTCATCGAGCGTCCATTATACGTTGCCGTGTGCAGTCGTTTTATACGGTAGCCTGCCGTGAACCGGTGATTCTTAGCACCCCCTGCCCTGCCGATACCGCGACCGCTACCTTGGTCGGGCCTAGCGGGCTTGCCGGTAACTGGAGGCCTTTTTTTTGGGCGCATCTGCCATTAAGGGAGGGGTTTGCCCATACTCGCCGCGCTGGGCAGGCGTGTTGGCGAGCGCAGTAGGGGGGTAAGATGTTTATGGGAGGGGGGACGCTGCTGCCCATCCTCCCTTTTCCCCGTCCCTCAGTCACCTCTTACGACACCCACGGGATGAGATTGGGGGAGTACTATTCTAAGCCGGTACTCCACGGCAAAACACATATAAAATGTTTTCTTCAAAATGTCAACAATGATTATGGTCGAATTTGTCCACTGAGCGAACACTAGTTATGAATAATCACATTAAACAAATAATTCTATCAATTTTACCGTCGAGTTTTAAATGCTATTACAAAAATAGCAATGCCACTCTTAATTTAAATTGAATAGAATTGAATCTTATCTTGAGTAAGAAACCTTGTTGAACTTAAAGCGATTCAAGAAGTCACTTAGCTTTATTATTGCTGGTTCCAACCAATTACTCAGCCAATCACAGAGATTAACGCTTTCGCTATAACTATTGCCTTTATTACTTTTTAACTGATCTATAAATGATTTTAAATATAATCCACTTCCTAATCAAGGCTAAGACATAAATTATTTACTAGCTGCCCGTTACCTTACCCGTACGGTAAAATAAAGATTTAAGATCATAGATTTAAATCATATATCGAGACGTACAATTAAGACACAAAAATAGAACAAAGGAATCAAGACTGAGCAACTGAAGTATTATTTATGAGAACCACCACAACCAAGAGTCTAAGCTGAAGTGTCGTAACGCCAGCCTGGCCGGCCTATGAGCCCGACAGGACCACTCCCCACTACGATGACCATCACGTGATCAAGTCGAGCTTCTAGGCCACGCCACTTCGGAAGATATTTCTAACAATATAATATTTATAAAGCATAGTACAACACGTTCCGCGTTTTTATGCCTTTATTTAAATATCTTTTAATATTTCCAAAACTACTATTTATTTATTAGGTTAGTGGTAGCAATATTTATCAACATGAAGGGTTAAAAATTAATATGTAGTACATTTACTACATATTAATTAAAATTAATATGTAGTACATTTACTACATATTAGTTAAAAATTAATATGTAGTACATTTACTGTTTACTTTGTGGTAATTAAACTAAAGTACAGGTCTTATAATTATTTTATTTTTTTTATTAATAAAAATAATGACAGTGATTATATTGAGCTATTTATAAAGATATGTATCTACAACATACTATATAGCATATGTTCATCCATGTAAATAACATTATTATATTTTTTTTTTTAAATTGGTTCCTTAACGAATCCTTTAAGCTTACTTTTGAATATTTTTTTAAATTTTCTGGCATCCTGTTGTAAAACGGAAGCTGGTGTAAAAGATCCCTATAAAAACCTATTAAATCAGGTAATAGTAGTTACAAGCTTAACTTGTTCCTGGTGTTAACAGTGTGTACGTAACAATTTCTGGAAAAAGTGTTGTATGTTTTTGCGTACATACATATCATTCATAAAAACTACAATATTTAAATGTATTAAAATTCCATAGAAGAAATATAAAAAGTACTTGTACTTGTTCTTGAAGAAATATAAAAAAACATTGAACAAAAAAAAAATTTTTTTGTTGTTTTTTAGTGATGTAGATAACTAATAAAGAGCCTGATGACTGACTTTCATCCATACTATCCGAGATTTGAAGCCAGGACCTTTGGCTCTGCATCCTATAAGCTAGGCACTATACAAATCAGATAATTATTGAGTTTCAATAAGGAAATACAATCTAAAATAATAACATACCAACACGTATTTATCTCATTATTGGGCTAAGACGTACTTTATTTTACTCTAATGTTGATTGATGGATAAACTTGTTTTTTTTTCGACTGGTACTTGGCTGGTACTTGGCCGGGTTCGCATAAAACACGTTAACAACTGGTCATAGTCGGCTTTAACTATCAATATCTTTTATAAGTAATCAAAGAAGAAAATCAATGTCTTTAACTAATAATACGTATAAAAATAAAAAATAAAAACATATTTATTTAATATTAAAAGAAACGATATCTAAAAATTATTATTATAAATTAGTCATTCATAATTAAGATGATAAACAGATAAAACCGATAAAAATAACCACACTTGAATTTTCTATACAAAAATAAAATGAAATTTCTTCTTATAACTTAGGTCTGGCTTGGATAGTTTTTATATACGAATTATATTAAAGCCTTCGCAGGTTCTAAAGTTGAAGGTTCTTATTTTATTCTTTCGAAAATTTGGCTTGCTAGTAGAAACTAGCCATTGAACATAGGGCTCTTCCATGACTGTTTTAGTAGGTAATAATAATCCGTATATGAGAACTAGTCAAGTCAGACTTTAGGCTTCAATATATTATTCTAAGTTATAAGATAGATGATATTTTAAGTTGTTATAAAATATTCTATGTTGTTATAAATAAATTTCAAGACTGATCATTGAACTTGGAAACCATTTAGATCTCACTTCTTTTGTCGTTGAAGTCAACAACTAAAGCATATATCATAATATTGAACTTGGTTCTTATTTCAAATTTTTGTTTTTGATGGGATTAATATATACATATATAATAACCTGCTGTCATTGATAGTTAATGTTGAAAAAAATATCAAAATCATACCATCAAAAGATTATGTATTTATTTGACTTCTATGGCTTACATTTTGCCCCATGTGGGACACCATGTTGTTAGAAATGAAAAGACCGCTGGTCTTTCTGGGAGGCAGTATCCCAAGCTCTCGAGTAACGATGGGGTGTTCACGACTGACGTGTGAAAGTCTTGAAAGTTGATAACACCATCCAGGTCGGCATCCATTCGCTTAAGCATAATATCGACTAATTCCTGTAAAAATATATATCATCGATTAGAATTTGAATAAAAACCTTGGTGCAATATATTACTCATCAATTTAGGAAAATATCAGCTATCGTCCTTACGTATATAGCATATAGCCTTTACGTAGTAGTTGGGCTTTGTGCAAGCTCGTTTTGTTGAGTTCTGGTTTAAAGGGTAAGTCAGCTTAACTACAGGTACAAGAGACATAACATCGTAGTTGCTAAAATTGGTAGCGCATTGAAGAGATAGTTAATATTTTGTACAAGTGGTGACTATATTTTCTTGATTTTTCTTGATTAAAATGATTTTACTACATAACTACGTCTCGTTTTGCTTTAATTTTATGAAATGCTAAAATTATCAGTTTAAGTGTATATAAAATATTTTTCTAAAACTACATTTGAAAGTTGCTCTAATTTACTTAATATTTGTTGTTATATACATGCTTAGTATATATATACCAAGGTCTCCTTTTGCGTTCATTTGGAGTGTTAAGTTTCATCAAAAGCTTAACTTATTAGGATAGATAGTATATAAATATATATTGTTAAGACTGCATTTGAATGTCGCCGCAACCAACTGTAAATTTTTTGTCATTGTACATATTACCTATGTATTTTTTTTATTTCGGCTACACTCCGAATTGAAAATTCTATACATAACTTTCATATTTCATTTTTATTTATACTTTTATGACGAACATATGTTGCATATATTTTTAGATAGAGCTTAATATACCGACGTAGTTGGGGAAAAAAATGTCGCAAACGCCAAAACTGTAATAGATATACAGAAATTTTCACAACAAATTTGTAGGCCTCCATGATGTCTCTTTTAAAAGAAAGGAAAAAATAATGAGACAATTTTAATCGCTCCTTGTTAATAAATAATGCATTTTGCAGTAATTTTAGAAATATTATGAGATAAGCCGAGATGGCCTAGTGGTTAGAACGAGTGAATCTTAACCGATGATCGTGGGTTCAAACCCGGGCAAGCATCACTGAATTTTCATGTGCTTAATTTGTGATTATAATTCATCTCGTGCTTTACGGTGAAGGAAAACATCGCGAGGAAACCTGCATGTGTCTAATTTCATTGAAATTCTGCCACATGTGTATTCTACCAACCCGCATTGGAGCAGCGTGGTGGAATAAGCTCCAAACCTTCTCCTCTAAAAGGGAGAGGAGGCCTTAGCCCAGGAGAGACATTAACAGGATGTTACTGTTACTGTATTTAAATAAACATATGAAAAAATACGCAGATCGTATTTTTGTTGTACTGTGTTTTATACATTCACATACTAAGATTATTATATGCCCATACACTGTACTGTGTAAGCGAAAAGATCAGTTGTCATTAATTAAAAAATGCACAAGATAAAATTCTTATTTTATGCGAAAGTCAGGATGGGCAGCTAGTAGATGATAAAAAAGTTTGGAGTAAAAATGTATTGATTTCCATGCTGGATGAATAATAATTTAATTCATTATCTGTGGAACTTGACTGTCGAAAAAGAGTAACTACTGAGTTTCTTGTCAGTTCTTCTCGGTAGAATCTCGATTCCTTACTGTAGTTTTGAAGGTAATTCAATTTTGTAAAATGACATATTCAAATTCAACTCTCGAATAAAGTATATTTTGATTTGATTTGTTTTGGTAATAAACTAAAGGTAGTTCACGAGAACACGAGCTGAAACTTGGGACCTCGGGATATTCAGTCTTTCAAACTAGACCAAAAGACAGAATTTATGTATTGTGTTAGTATTACATAATATACTTACACAACAAAGAACGTTTAATATATTACCCCTCCTACATAATGTAATAGCGAGAAATTCTATTGTATAGAACGTATGTTATAAATGAAAGAAAGCTGCAACTGTTTATAGTGACAGTTGAAATAGATTTCCACTTCATACGATTAATCTTAGTTCAGTGAAAAACTCTTGTATATATTTACTTTTATTTTAAATGTAAGCGACAATATATTTCAATATGAAATACATAAAGCTCTTAAGACCGGCTAGTCTATATCAATCAATATTGATCTGTTTAAATACTCGTCTCGGCTTCGCACGTGTAGCAATAATATATAGATATATAACAGTATCGCAGAGTTTAGAGACGAACTCTTCAAAACTTGATTATTTTCTATAACTTTATCAGTTTAAGCAACGTATGTCGTAGACGCTCGCCACGAGTCACGTTTAATTATTATTTTGTAACATTTCAATCATATTTTCACAATAAATAACAAGAAAACGAATATTTAACTTTTTAAAATTTGTTTCCGTGTATTTTGACTATAATTTCAATAATTTATTAAATATTAACTAACAGAAGCATTAAACATGTGGAAATTTTTAAAATTTTTAAATATAAAAAAATATATATCCATTAGAATTATGGTTAAAAATAATATTTCATATAATAAACATACCAATTTTTTATAATTACATCATTATATAAAATCTAATACACACAAAGAAAATATTGTTGAAAATAATATAATGGGCGTGGGTATCTTTCCACGAGTGGGATGATCATTAAAGTCCTTAAGGTAATATACAAGCATATTTTCGTAGAATATTTCACGTAAATTATTTTTATTTCGTCTACATTTCTTTTCTAACTAAAAAAACTTTATCGAAGATAATTTTAGATGGTAAAGAATCTAAAAAAGTCCCTTGACGTCAATCGTGTTCTATTTGGTATGGTTTTCAAAATAAAAATATATAACTTGCTTAATTTTTTTTATAGAATAGGAAGATGGACGAGCATATGGGCCACCTAATGATAAGTGGACACCAACGCCCATAGACGTTGGCATTGTAAGAAATGTTAACCATCGCTTGCATCACCAATGTGCCACCAACCTTGGGAACTAATATGCTATGTGCCTTGTGCCTGTAATTACACTAGCTCACTCGCCCTTCAAACTGAAACACAACAATATCAAGTACTGCTGTTTTGCGGTAGAATATCTGATGAGTGGGTTACCTACCCAGACGAGCTTGCACAAAGCTCTACCACCAGTAAAATATATAATAAAGTTGCTATGCTTACTATTTAGATATAATATATTGATATATTATTATTTAATGATATAAAAAATATAGTTCAGTTTTCCATAAAACATATTATCAGTACTAGTTTTTATTTTGACTAAACTACCTACGATGATATTTTCACTTATGAATGAACATGTTCGACCTAAATACATTTAGAATTGCGTTACGCACTATACGGGTCAGTGACCCGATACATGTTTGAATAAATTACTCCTATGCAACGTGAATGTATGACATATTTGTTACTTGAATTTTACAAAACAAATTTACAGGGAAAAATAATTTACTGATAAAGTGAACAATTGATTCAAGATATTTGGCTTCCTGCACGTAATAAATATTAAAGCTATTGTTATAAATATCAATTAATACGTCAAAAGTGCGATTATTATAGATTATAAATTGATTTAAGTATAAATTATTCAGTGCTAATTATTTGTAAATTTTAAAAATATCGATCTTAATACGTAACATTGTATTGCTTAGCATAACTGTTAATACGAGATACGATATCAGAAATATACTGGACTGGCAAAGAAAAAGAGTCGGTTAGAAAATCTTCAATATCTTAAAAGTACCTGACCAAGCTTTATGAAATAAAGACAAAATTAAAGAATATTTTAATGTGCTTAAATGAAAATAAAATAATAATTCAAGCATTTTATTTTTATTGAATGAAAATAAATAAAAATAAAACATCAAAATTGAAAAGTCAACATGTCAAAATTTGTGCTTGCCACTTACTTCCAAATCAGCTTGATGACGTTTTTGTGTTTTTAGTAGCGCACCGTCAGCAAATAAATTAAATATTTTTATATGTATCTAATGTCATCATGATATTAATCGAATTTTTAATCATGATTTTTTTCAGTTTCAGATATATTGTAGTTATCATCATCCTCGCTTACATTCGATGAATCGCTTATGTTAAAGATAATTCGTTTTAATATTGTATTTAGCCTCGTCTCTACTGTGAAATTTCTTTCCCTTTTTAATAAACGGAGTCTAATAAATATATTAATAATAAGTTTTCTTTATTCCACTACATTTATGGCATTCAATTCTTCCTCGGCTAATGCCAATTTATAGCAGTTATATTCATTGCGATAGTTTTTTTATGACTAAGTTTTTAAATTCTCCTTTATTCTATTATGAACTAAAAATCATGAACAAAATATAATAAGAAACAAAATAAAACTTGTAAGTATAAACGTTATAACGTTACTTATGTATTGTGTACAAGTCATATGGCTAGCTCTAAATGGGCTTATTCCGCTTTTAGTCACTGTGTGTATTACCTTAGTAACGCGGAAACGTTTCCAAGTAGATTTATCTGTACATTGCTTTTATTTATTTAAGAGCTCTTGGAAATCTTCGTATAATATTAAAATCCATGTCTGATTATTAGATTTATTTGCATCTAAATCTACAATATTTTACTTAAGAATTATATAAATACTTTTTTGTCGTTTCGGTTTAATTTCCAAGTGAAATGTGCGTTGTCAAACATATTCTCTTTTAAAATAAAATAATCTTTTTCATCACTTTCTTTCGCACATTTTTCAAATTCCGAATAAATCTAACCGTTTATCTAAAGTATTTTAATATCTAGTTAGCTAGTAAGAATCTAAAGTAATCATTGATTAGTATTTATTCTTCCTGTGATGTAAGAAACACAAGTACACGTTATACAATTGCTATTATATCATGGCATGATTTTAACGGCTTTTCTTCGCTACACTCTAAAAGAGAATGAAATTACTGCTATAGTTTAACGGACAGTTCCTTTATGGACAGTTAAATTAAATTTCGTAGCAAAGTTTGTGCCATCGACGTTTAAGTCAATATTTTTGTCTGCTACACCACTAATACTTACACAAGTAAGTGCAAAAAGAGTAAAGACAAGCAAAGTTTGTACAGCAAAGTTTTACATCAAACAGCTTCTGCAACTACAATTTGATTGTTTTGTTTGCATGTAGGTACCTATTTCATTTTATAAAATTTTATTACTATAATAAATAATAATAAAATTATATTATAATATTTATGCCCGTGTTTATAAATTTTAAAGGTTATATCAGACAATGCTTTTGCCGAATGAAAATATCAACCATAGGATCGATTCACTTATTTACACTCATTTGTCAAATTTGTTTATTTTTTATGTTAAGATTTGTCACTTTTAGTTAAAAAGCAAAATAAATGAAAAAGAAAACTGATTCCACATATAGTATATGATACCTAGAAAACGATATAAACTACTGATATAAACTTGTCTGCATAAAGCGCCCTCCTTAAAAGATAATCTTCTGCTGGATTTACGTTCATATGAAACTGGATCAATGCAAGAAGTTCTTGGGGATATTTTTCTCTCCTATCTAATGTCTTAAATGTGTCATGTGTCCGTATATTTCAACCTAGAATATTCAAACCCATACCACAAACTGTTGATGACTTTACTCAAACTTTATAACAATGCTCAGTTTCCAAAAAGTTATTGCATATACATTCGATGCAATGTAGCAATATATATTCCTCAGAGGGAGAATCTTACGGTCAGGGAAATGTTATATTTTCCCACAATGAGCGAATAATGTCTCATGCAAATTTGATTATTAGATATCTACATTGTCTTTGCCCTCGAATGTAGCCAATATTCGACTACAATTTTCGACAAAAGCAATGTTATAACATTATCTGAGCATGTTCAATAACGGGACTGTATGTTATTAGATTAGTCTAGACTCAGCTGAAATATATATATTGACTCTTTTTAGAAATCCATCTACACCTGTAGCAATATTAAATATTAGACTAGCTATTCCGCGTGATTTCGCCCGAGTTAAGCCTTCATACTTCATTTCTGTGTCACGTGATATTATATTGAGCCTAATAACAAATTTCTCAATAAATATACCATTAAACGCAAAATACGTACTGCTTTCAAACAAACCAATTGTTTAGCTTCATACCAGTATTTCTGGTTTTATATAGCCTTCATGTATATAGATTTCATCATGAAATAAGGAAACGATGGATCCCATAAATTGAAATAAAGTGCAATCAATAAAAGCCACTAATTTAGCAACGGCAGCTTTACATAACATATTCATGTGGGCAGATTAATTATTCAGAATTAGATTCATTTGAGCTTACCTCGATAGAAAATTTATGCGAGTCATGACTCAAGCTCCATAGGTAATGGTCAGGCGTCAATAAGTAACCTCGTGCATAATTGTTACGGTAAATTCACTGCTAAGGCCATACAGGTTATACTTTTATCTATTTTATTATAGTCTATAAATAATTTCAGTCTTATTTCATTTATAATATTAAATGAGCAATTCTTGTATATACAAATATATATATTTAACTTAAAAAATTAACTTATTATTATTAATCTTTTTCTTTCAGCTCTTATGCTGAAAATGTCTTTCTTGAATACAAGAAAGACACAATTGAATCTCTCGAATCAAGAAAATATAATTTTATAATTCAATGAAACCTATATTTGCAAAAAATTGATATAATAAATTCCGCTAAGTCTCTTTCGGAGACTTTACCTGAGTAAAATCTGACCTAGAGACCTGAGTCTCAAGTGCTTATTTCCGTAGCGGTGGTAGATTTGTGACAATTAATAAACGAGTGTTACGCTTCTACCGTTTGACAAGGATATATTGGCGTGTGTCGAAAATCAGAAATGATATCGACATCTTGTCAAGCCTCATATTTCAAATAGTATTTTCCATGTGAAAATTCTCGACATTTGGAACATAGTATGATAGAACGCGCCTAAAGCCAGCAAAATTCCATATTTAACCCTCACGTGCGTCTCACGATACGTGATCTCATTCCCATGCTTTTTCGAATAACAGCAACCAGTAGTATTGCATTTATTTATTTCTTTTGTGGTATAGTTCTTTTAACTATACGCATTTGTTTGCAGTATGGGTGAGAAGCGAGAATTGCTTTCTCGTGGAATGAAAACGTAGTAAGCACAAAAAGCTGTTTATTGTTATAAAAATAAAACGAAACGATGTTATAAAAAAGGTAAAGGCAGACCTTGATTATTTGTAAAAAAAAGTTCATTTTGCATTTTTTGTCTCAATAATCTATTACATTATATTTTTTATGGAGAAAAATTAATACTTTTATGATTTTGATTGAATATATTTTATATTATATTGGGCATAAATGATCTTACCAACAGGTAACCCATTTGCTCGTCCGCCGACCTATTCTATATATATACAGAGTTATTTGGAAAACATATATTATTTTATACTTAACTTGGAATTGAATTCTACTACTAATTCAAAATCAATTAGCAATTTTACTTTATATCTTTTTTATATGTCCTCTGATTTTATACCTCTGAAGAGGCATTTTTGACATGGTAAAACTGAGTGTCATTAATATTATACGTAATGATGAATGGATGGATTATACGGATTATAAATTGTAAATTGGCGAAATAATTGCATTTATGACTTTAAAGTTAAATAACCAGTTTGAATATAGTTGAGTAAAAAAAATATTCATATGTAATCAGTATGCGATTCGTATGAAAATATCTTTAACAAAAAAACCATAAATTTACAAAAACAATCGTGCAAAGCTTGATAGCACATTAATTATTGATCAAAATAATATATCTGGCAATTTTTTTTCTAGCGTAATATATTCTATCTTATTTTATTACCTCGTTTTCTTGGTTCTATTTTTTTGCATAATAATTTTTCAGTACTACCATTATGACATTTTTCTTTGAACAATGTAGATTTTGCGACTATCAAATCAAATCAAAATTATTTATTCAATATTGAAGCATTACACTTGCTTATTGATAGAAAGACCAGAAACTACCAACTACCTTTCTCTCATTCTCTGATTTTATCTGCGCTATATTTTATTGTTTTTGCTGATATTTTTTACTACGAAAATATAATTTGGTTTACAACCTTTTGCTAACCTTAACCTTTAGGATGGCTAACTTTTCGGTGTATGATTTCGTCATTTTTCATATCGATTAAAGTACAAATATATACTTAAATATAAATAAACAAAAAGCCATATAGGCTTTTACATATAGCCCATAACTCTAAACATGACATTTTAAATAAATACATTCTTTTCTTTGTTTTTTATATAACATTTTGTAAAATTGTATCAATTTTATTTTCTTTAAAATCTCTAATTAATAACAATTAAATAATTATTTGGGGTATGGACCCCTCCGTGGGTGAAGGTCAGCTTCCTCCAGCTTCTTCTTATTATTAATCCTTTAAATCTAAGTATATATATATATATATATATATAAACTTAGATTTTTAGAATGAGACTTGTTTGCCTTAGTAGATGTAGCTGTTGACATATTCTATTATGTTTGATTTTACGCAAATAGAGGTTTTCTTGCAGTTTGTCATAATTTTAGTTTTAGTAGCATTCATTTCTAACCCTACTTTCGAGCTTGTTTGTCGAATCTATTTAGTCTACACGTTTTCGAGACACGCCAAAAACTGCCTTCAAATGGCAGACATGAGCAGTTTTTACATTTTTGAATCGCTGTAAATTGACAATACAGAAGCAACACAGGTTTGGCACATGTGCAAATTACATACATTTTTTTATTATAAAAAACCGAACGAGTCAGTCTCGCACACTGAGGGTTACGTACTACCACACAATACTGAAAAATTTACCAGGTTATTTTAAGATTTGGACTTCATAAGTTTTCCTTTAATTTGTTCGTAAAATATTCTCGTTAAATAACTAATTTACATGTACAGTACGACAGACAGATGGACAAACGGACAATAAAGTGATCATAGTTCCTTTTTTCATTTAGAGATACGGAACCCTAAAACTTAAAAAGTCAGATTATTACATAATTCATAACACAAAATAAATCTAGATATACCTGGACTGTTTTCAGAAGGAATCTGAACTTTAACGTCAGGGGCAGACATTGCATGACATGTCATTTTTTCATAATTGTCATTGCAGAACTACTATAGCGGCATACGCGCTCCTAAATGATTCTTACGGCATTATAATCACTATTAATAATTTAGAAATACTGTTTGCCACCTCCCTAGCCTTTGAAAGGGAAATTAAGGGCGTTAAAATGATTTTATTGTTATTTTTTTAGATCTAGACTATAAATTTTACTGGTGGTAGGGCTTAGTGCAAGCTCATCTGAGTAGTTACCACCCACTTATCAGATATTCTACCGCAAAACAGCAGTACTTGATATTGTTGTATTCCGGTTTGAAGGGTGAGTGAGTCAGTGTAATTAAAGGCACAAGGGACATAAAATCTTAGTTCCCAAGGTTGGTGGCGCATTGGCTATGTAAGCGATGGTTGACATATCTTACAATGCCAATGTCTAAGGGCGTTGGTGACCACTTTCCAACAGGTGGCCCTGAATATACATATATATACAAATACATATGCTCGTCCGTCTTCCTATTCTATAAAAAAAATAATAATATTAAAAAATAAGTTTTTCGACACAATTTAGTAATTAGCATAGTTTATGTAATGTTTTTTTAGTAAAATAAGTCCTAATAAAAACTTTATGGAAAACTGTTGATTATTTAATTATATCAAAAGTAAATAAATTAGCAAATACTAATTTCCAGGTGTAGCAATAAGATTTTTAAATTTAATAAATAAAATTTATATTTAATTTCATCAAATTTCATTAAATTTCATTTTAATTTCATCAAATTGATAGAATCACGATGAAAGCTGAAACATGAAGAAAATATAAGTTCAGTTACTTCAAAATACCAAATTTCACTCATTACTGAATATTGGGCACACCCAAACACAAGTGCACTCTCTAATCACTTATCCGACGGGACGGCAAATCTGACAAGACCACAAAATACAGGCGCAGGAAATACTATCTGTCACTTTCTTTGCATAAAAATTCAGATAACTCACCACGCCGTATAAAATTACACTTTTAAGCTGTTTGTATTATTTTGTTTTGCTCTACAAAATTAACGTTTGTAGACAGATTTATTAAAAAGCATATGAATATTTATGGAAATTTGTAAATACCTACTGAAAAGATATTTCGTTCAAAACAATACCGTGTTATTTAAGCAATGTTTAATTTTAAATTATGAGAATTAATAAAAGTGTTTTCTTTATTTGTACCTGCATATTTTAATAT
Source organism: Nymphalis io (assembly GCF_905147045.1). NCBI lineage: Eukaryota > Metazoa > Arthropoda > Insecta > Lepidoptera > Nymphalidae > Nymphalis > Nymphalis io. The sequence goes on from NC_065918.1 coordinate 12,656,682, forward strand.
TTATAAAATCACGATGATTTATTTAAGAACTCACAAAAGAAGACTATGAAATCATAATTGGCCGAGGGTTTGAAATGTGAACATTATAATTCTTGAAAATTTGAGTGAAAAACAACACAAAGCCATGACATAAATCAGCGAACTATAAAGACAAATTAAAAATTAAAAGCATGTGTTTTTAAAACATATAATTTTGCAAAAAATAATGTTGTATATCAAATCGCGTGTAACTTATTGTTGATGGTACTTGTCCAAAATATTTTTATGATAGATATTTTAAGATTTATTCAATTGATTATTTCATTAGTTCAAAGTTTATCTACAATTATATAAAATATAAAAGTTATATGATTAATAAAACAAAACAGGACATTTTATTCCAACCATTTTATATACAAGTTTTGTAAAAAAATACTGCAATCAATAAAATGAATTGAAAAACAATAATCGTGAGCTTTTCTTCCCAGAACAATAAGTACATTATATGTAGAGATGTTTGTTTCTTATAGGCTATAACTTATCTCAGAGACTATCATTAACTCTACATAGGAAAATTATTTTGCTCGAATGTTTAACTGGGTCCTATTAAGTCACCTCGCAGAGTTGAAATTAATATGACCGCTAAAATAGTTTTGAAACTACCTGATATTTCGCTAACAAAAACTATTTTTAATATAGCTCATACAATTCAGACGACGCATATCACAACGTAGAGCTTAGGGGTGCATAAAAGCTTTTGTCAAATATTAATATACGGTTTATTAATTATTAATAATATCATATTTATATAAAAATAAAAATCCATAATAACAGTGAGGCAGTAGACAACATGTCATATTACGGTAAAATAAACAATTTTTCAAGTAGAAACTGCAGCGAGTTATCGAAATAAACTCAATTAAATATGTATAAGATATAAGAGACAAATAGACGGGGAGATGATGACACAAAATTTCAGGTCATTTGTACCAGTATGGCTACTCTTCAGGGGTCTAATTACGTAATGACGAAAAGGAAAATGATGGTCATATCACTGGTACAGGCGACCCAATCGCATGGGCGTTAATCGAACGTGTCGGATAAATTACTAGTCTTGCACTAATTATTGCTTGTAAAAGCCAAAAATGAAAGCAAATTAAAAAATATGTAATTAAATGAATAAATCCAGTTTCAAATCAATTTATTACTTTTTTTAAAATGAAGCACAATTTTAAAACAATTCTATAGGGGAAACAAGACGAAAGAAAAATATTTTTCTGTTGTATTTTAGTTTCCAGATTTGGGAAAAACAATAAAAAAATCTAAAAAATCATAGGGAAAGTCAAACCAGAATAGAAATATTACATTAAATTAAATTTTATAAAGGAGCTAACTACTTGTACGTTGTGACGATAGAATAACAAAAAAAATATTTTAGAGACATGGCGGAGGCACCGCCGTCACCCCGGATAAAACTTATTATTTATAGACCTAGACATTTATAAAAAGTATCAAACAAATACTTTTGAATGGCGTGACATAAATTAACAGTAATCGAAAAGCGGATGAGCGGCTTAAATATAGTAAGCATCCGAGGCCGTAAAATGGAAAAATGGTCAAAAAATACCTTCCTATAGGTACAAATATGTGTACAAAGATAATTTTAGAATTACATTTATATGTGCTTAAACTCTCTATTATAGTATTGTGAAAATATTAAGTATCTACTTATGTATTATGGTTTTATAACCATAAATACTAACTACCCGTCTCGGCTTCGCACGGGTAGAATAAAGAACAAAGCCTGCATAAAGCGTTTATATCGTAATACATTGGTATTCGTACTCCATTGGTTTACGCAATGCACGCTAGTAAATCTCCCAGTAGGTATGTTTTTTTTTCGACATCATCAATCAAATCATTGTTATATTTCCGCCAATTTACACAGACCCTTAATTAATTATACACTTAAATCTTCCTCATGACTGACTTCGGCTATTGGCGAAAACCGTAAATATTTTTAAGTTTATCGCGTTCAGACAGTCATAAAATAAAATAAAATTACAAACGTCGACGGAGGAATTTTATTTTATAAGATGTAGAGAAATCCGAAATTAGTACTTATATTAATATAGACTGCAATTCTAAAGCCTTGTGAAATGTAGCTTAAAATTTTTATCTTAAATTAAATTAAAGTGACATTTATCTTTGAATTTACTTAACAGCGTTGCATTCTTGTTAAACTTAAGCAAAATATGTCAATTATCCTGCTCTTACGTGTCTCCGCATTTATAGGATTTTATTGAGTATTATTTTTAAAAGTGTATATTGCCTTTAGTCGCGAGTGCTATTGTTTTTATCAGGGACCAATCTTTTATCAGAATTATACGAAACTATGATCCCCCAAAATCCTACAGCCAATTTCTGAAGTTAACTCAGAAAATACATGCATGATTAAAATATACTTAATATCAACGTAATCTAAAAGATTTTTGGCGTAGTATAGTATCCAAGATACTAACCCTTACTAAATTGTTAGGTTTTGTGTTTGAGCTGGGTGCGCTCTTGAATCACTGAGATCCAGCATCTCAATCAATTTCTGTGTCTGCTTTGCAGAATCCTTCGTAGAAATGAAATTTTATAAACAAGTCATATCCTTTAATAATTCCACTGTAGTTTGGTTATCCAGTAACAGGAAATTATACTGCTCAAAGCCCAATACGTTCTTGAACATTCTATGACAATAGACACGACCGATGCATTGACGACAGTTGAATCCCTTCTATGTCTAAAATGATCCCCCGCACACATTATCCACTGAATGGAGACATGGTTATATTATGTTCCTTGAATTTCTTTGTTTAATTACAGGCTTATGCCTGTTTTATTCTTATTTTGAATTAAAGTATATTAAGATAACATTGCAGTTAAAATTTTTAGCCTTTTTTGACGTTTTGATTATAGTGTGTTTTGATTATAGTGTATTCCTATCAGTGAAATATAGAAGAGACACTAACGGTAAGTAATAATGTTCTCTTTTGGGCAATTTCATTCGTGGCGACCATATTCTACGGAGATCAGCCTAAAGCGCAAGGTAAATTATAAGACACAGGTGTGTAGTGTACTCAAATATAGCTGCACTCTCTATTCCGTTATATTTATTATATAATGGAATGAAAGTCTAAGCGACCAACCGAACCAAAATAAACCGCTTTACGCCATTTCCGGCAGAATAAACACTACTGACTCCTAAATTTCTTGACGAAAATCCTGGTAAACTTTTACTCGCCCAAAATGAGGTTTGAACCCTAAGAACAAACTCAAAAATCGCCCTAGAAAACGGCCATGAAATTTCAAATAGTGAACTGCAACATTAATCATAATAATCATAATATTTAAAAATACACGCATCAAAATAGTATATCACTATAAGTCGGCTGTCAACATTTCATGAGTGAGTAATGAAGTGAGTTCTTATAGAATAATCAATAAGAGTTTATCTTTGAAATGCTGATTTTATTGGGCAACATCTCCGATGAAGTCTTTTTAAAATAATGCTAACACGAATAGAACTTTATTCATTTTAAGCTGATGGGCACTTTTCGGATGATTTTCCAACTATGGCGCCATCTATTGACCAACAATTAATGTCAAAAGAAAGGTCTTTGAAATAAGTAACTCTTAGGTATCGCAGCAGTTTTAATATCATTGAATAGATGGCGTTTCTTAGCGTCCTGTTGTGGGTAGTGTTATTTGAGCTTTAACCGAGAAATAATTGTAACATTTATAAAGGCATATAACGCCCTCTAGGTATAATTAAATTCCAATTTCTTTCACCCTCAATAAAATATAGTATAGTAGCCATTTAAAATAATGAAAATAAATACATATAAACAGACATATGGATTTAAAGGATCTAGAATTAAAGGGTCCGGCTACGCAGCTCGCGCTAAAACCCCGTAAGTGTGCGTGCGAAATAACTTTAGGATGATGGGCGGGTTACCTGAGGCAGTATGGTATTGTTTTTACCCCTCTTGAAAATTATTTATTTTAATTAATATTCAATTAAAAATAATACCTTAACCGCCTCCTCAACGTCGTCATCTCTCGAGGCTTTCGCTAAACTTTTTTTCATTAATTGATACATGGTTTCCCTTCTCAAGTGCCCTTCACCGAGTAAATCATAGCACTAAAAATAAATAATTCATATGAAAAGACAACATTGGGTGCGATTTGGGTGATCCACATGACTAACTTCCCAATGGCAAGAATGACATTTTATTTAATTTACCCTTTTCTTAGTTTGTTCACCGCCTTTTTAAAAAAATAACACATTGTCAACTTAAAAAAATTAAAACGACAGTTAACATAAACTATTAAGTCATACTTATTTATAAATTATAACATAATCAATAAAATATGGAAAATCAAATCCATACATTAAAATACTATTGATATGAATTATTTATCAATCTCCTTAATCACTAATTGTAGGTAGCTTAGATAAGTTTGTTACACTAACTGCTGTATCTACTTTGTACGGTTTTTACTTCCCGATTGCAGCGTCACTTATCGGATTCATTTTAAGCCATCTCACTCACTCATGAACCTATAAAACATCATACATTATCATACACAAAAAAACATTCATCAAATTGGGCCAGCCGCTTAGGGCATCGGTGACATAAACACGTAATATTCTAAAGAGATAAAATGTAATTTTATATAAGTTTGTTTGTAATGAATAAACTCAAAAACTGCTTAACCGATTTTCAAAATGTTTTCACCTACAGAAAGTCACCTTATCAGGACTAACGGCTTTACGTATTTTCCGAGATACGAGAATGTATATACTTCAAAGTTTCAGACTCCGGGCTATTACTGAGAATTTAATTGATTTAGAACCCAATAACTTTTTATAAGCCCATCCTAAAGTTTACGCTTAGAATCTTGACATCTGCAGTCCTATTCCAGTTACTAGACTAACGAGTTAAGTCAAAACTGCTTTTTTATCGAAAGATGATGACATTCGTAACATGATATATAATAATCGTTATGCAGTTAAATAGCTTCCTAATAAAGGTTCATCATGTACATGTAAATACTTTTTTAAATTATTCGAGTTGGACTTTCGTTTAAAAGTTATTATGCAAAAATTAAAGAAAAATACCGCGGTGTGAGCGAACTACGGATATCTGGAACGAACAATACTTCGTTTAGCCTATTATTTATCAAAACATTTAATTTTTTACCTGTGTTATTTTAATTTTTTTATCATTTAAAACTTACAGCGCTACCATGTCTCTTAAAAATATTTGTCCTATAAAATATGTCACTATAAAATTAATAAAAATAAATATCGTTGGAGTTATCGCTACAATATTTTCTCGCGCAAAAAAAAAGAACTAAGGCGGTGTCAATAGTGCAATGGTAAAGTATCCAAACCGACGAATTTGTATGTATGTTCCATTCGTATGTTACATACGAATGTAAGATTTGGGTAAGTACTACCTACTTATATATTCTACCCCCAAACAACAATAAATATTGCGTGTTGTTATGGTCCTGTTTAGAGAGTGAGTGAGCCAGTGTAAAATCAGGCACGAGGGACATAAAATGTTAGTTCCAAAGGTTGGTGGCGCATTGGCGATGTAAGGGATGGTTCATTGTTATTGTAATGCCAATGTCTATGAGTGGTGGTAAACATTTAGTAACAGATGTTATTTTTCATTGTCATTACTTATTAAAAATAGAGTTGATCGAGTGTTCTTTAGAAAGTCTGTTCAGCTTTTTAAAGATCATCAGGTCTTTAAACTATCTAATAAAATTTAAAGGGTATGAGCAACTTCTACGGGTCTATCGTTCGTCTATTTAGTGTCCTGTTACTGCAATGGTATAAGAATAACGTGATAGAACTAATCTGATGTTGCAGAATTATCTGGAATCAGCAGAATACCCACCTTCGTAGCAAAATACAGCAAGGGTAGTTATAGTGCTTAAGCACATTGGAATGGTCTCAATGAATAGGTTATTCATATACAAACATATAAATATATACGTTAAAACGTTGTCTTGTGTCTACTTAGATATTTAACTAAATAAATGAAACTACATTTAATTAATTGATCTTCATTTCCTATTTAAGCCTTCTATTGGGATCTAACTGCAAAAAACCTTCATATCATTGCATATTATTTGTACCGAAAATCCTAATTAAGATAAGTGTTCACATTTCTATCTTAACAAAATCTGACAACCGACAGTTTTACTTTATTTATTCTCTATTACTATCTGTTATAATGGTGTTGTGCAACATCTTTCAATAGTCTACATACCCATTTGTATATTTTTAATTTCATTACTGAAAAACTGGCATACCATCTTGTATATATTATCAAGATGGTGCTCATATACTTCTACGCAGAAAACAATAATTATTTACGTTGATACAGAACATACAACGCTTCAAAAACAACAAATTATAATATTATTATTAATAAACTCGACGAACCGTAAAAGCATAATTTATCCGTTCCTCCAAATTACCACGTAGGTACAACGACATGGCTTTAGCAAACGTTGTCATAGTCACATAGGGGGATGTACCGCGGTCTAAGGCAACCATAACTCGCTCCATCATATAAGCGTCCGTCATACCAAGGCCGGTGTGAAGAACATCTCGGAAGTGTGCCCTGAGAACATTATCATTATAAATTAAAATCGATGAGGCTTGCGCCTTTTTCGCTGCCATAATATAGGTTGGAGGTGGCTATATATATTAAATAGTGAAAATTTTGAGTTATCATTTATTATGTTATATTTTATCATTGGTAAATTATTCTGTTTATTAGAGCTGATAACACCGACTGAAGTTGCGTTTATCACGACGGACGAACGGTATGTCAATCATGGACTGGTTGACAGCGGTTGTTCGTGGTGACATTCGCAAACCCTTTGGCTCTAAATCGCCAGTTATTAGTTTAATCTCTCATTGTATAAAAACAATGAAGTGTATGTAAATAAAATAGTAACATAAGACAACGTTGCGGTCCACTTATTGTAACATTTCCTGAGCTTAACGCCCACCATGGATTCCCGTGCTAAGGAGTTCACGAATCAAAAATTAGATGCGATATCCCGGCAATATATATATATATATAAATATATATATATATAGCCATACCTGTTATATAAATGTCAAAACAGAAAAAAAATCATTGGAGAATGTGAACTGCAGGATCAAGGGAGTCAAGATAGAGAAGGCAGAACGAGCGGTCGTGTAGAAAAACACCACGTGGCATAGAACTCACCACGTTTTTAATCCGATTAATTCCGTAAAGTTAATTTGCAATCTGTGTATGTTGTCGATTAAACGGACTATTATATCAAGTGCCAAGAGTGTTATTTTGTATCTTCACCATGAACGGACAATCAAATAACGAATCTCCAAATCAACTCGCGATATATACAGGGTTACAGGGTAATATATCACGATCCTTTTAAAGGGTTATAGTTCAGGACAATAGCTATCAAATGACCCCCAAAATGCTTATGCAAAAGTGTATCGTTTTCGAGTTATTAATTTTTTAATATTTTTTTTTATTTAAAGGATGTTTAAGATTCTAAAATTCAATAAAAAAAAATCAACGTATTTTCAAGGAAATTCTAAGAAATGCTATTGTTAAGAAATTAAATCTGGATCAAAGACAAAAGGACCTCAATGCAAAGTAGTTAAAGATTATTTTTAATAGGGGTAATAGGTAAAAAAGGAGAGATAAACCAGAGCTGTTTGTGGAATACTATTATCAATTCCTTTGAATTTACCGTCATTTTTTCTAATTTCCTTTTATCTCATTTCTTTTAGGAATAAGAGTAATAAAACCTTGTCGGGGTACATAATACTCACTGTACTTGCACTGCTCGTATAGTGTGGACGCGCTTTAGTGAATATTGATCTCTTAAATTTTTGAAAAAAACCGCTTCGTTTACTGGACTCTGTTTCTTACAACTTCGTGACTCGGCTAGCTAAAAGGAATTTGAGATTTGTGTTTATGATAACTTGGCGCGTAAAAAGGACTATTATGGCTGCAGAACAAAATTCTTCTCGTCGTCCGTACTCTAATGAGGAATACGCTGACATCTTATTTTGCTATGGATATTGTAACGGTGACGCCGCAGCTGCTCGTCGTGAGTATAATCGTCGATTTCCGGATCGCCGGACACCTGACAATAGTGTCTTTATTGGTGTGTATTGTCGAATTAGAGAAACTGGTCGCGTGCAAAGGAGACAATCTGATTCCGGACGCCCTCGTGTCAGAGAATGATATTCCAGCATGATGGTTGCCCCGCACACTTTCGAATGTCCGTAAGACAGTGGCTAGACAGCAATTATCGTAATAGATGGATTGGCAGAGGAGGACCAATCCCATGGCCAGCGAGAAGTCCAGATTTGACTCCGATGGACTATTATGTCTGGGGGCATATGAAAAGCCTGGTTTATGATGTTTCACCAGTACAAACAATTGAAGAACTCAAAACAAGAATAATGAATGCTGCAAATTCTATTCGACATAGCTTGAGTAGTGTTGTAGTAAAAAATGAATTAAGAAAAAGAATGCGTATTTGTATACGAAATAGGGGATCTCATTTTGAACACGAATTATGAATAATAAACAGTGTAATTTCGAAAGTATTGAGTAACTAAAAAGATTAAGTATTTTGTTTTTGATTTAAATTCAAAATTGCAATGACAGCTCTGGTATATCTCTCCTTTTTTACCTATTACCCCTATTAAAAATAATCTTTAACTACTTTGCATTGAGGTGCTTTTGTCTTTGATCCAGATTTAATTTCTTAACAATAGCATTTCTTAGAATTTCCTACCTGGTCTCTTTGTTATCTAATTTTCTCCTGAGTTTATGATTGTTACTGTACTTTTTATGTACCGATGGATAGCTAAGGAAACGCAGATGTTTTTAAAATGATCCGCACGATAAGAGCCATAGTGATTTTTACAAAAAAATTGCGAGTAACTTAAAGAATCAAAATTAAAAATCGAAAAGTTGTACAGTTTTGGATCTGTAATTTAAAAATGCTTGAAGATTGTTTTTGTTTTATAACTGGTTATTATTAACTAGGATGTACCCTAGCAAGAAATACAAAAAAAATAGGGAAAATACGTTGATTTTTTTTTTATTGAATTTTAGAATCTTAAACATCCTTTAAATAAAAAAAATATTAAAAAATTAATAACTCGAAAACGATACACTTTTGCATAAGCATTTTGGGGGTCATTTGATAGCTATTGTCCTGAACTATAACCCTTTAAAAGGATCGTGACATATTACCCTGTAACTCTGTATATACATATACAATGTTTACCTTTACCCCATGAATAAGGTACAAACATAAATTAAGCACAAAAAACCTGAACAAAATTGGTGCTTTCTCGTATAAAATATTTAATTTTATTCCAATTTTAAGACCATATTTAAAAAAAAAATTGAAAAAGAACGCTCGTGTGCTCAAGGTACAATTAATGAATGTATGGGTGATAGCACACCTTGGGAATGAAACGGTCGCCGCATGGCTATTTCTTTTTTTTTGTAAACGAAACATGATATAAAAAACCGCTGAGTTTCTTTCACCGGTTCTTTTTAGGGTTGAGTGTTTCTTTGCCGAACCGGTGGTAGTTCCTAGTTTGACTATCAATAAGCAAGTATGTTTGCTTCATTTTTGAATAATGTATTTTGATTGGATATTTTACATTACAATTAAATTATTTTAACTTATTGCTTAGATAATTTTCTTAAATTGTATTATATATTCATTTACTAGAGAAACGAGCAATGATTTTAAATCTGTTATTTTATATAATAATGTAAATAAGAAAACAAATATCAATCTATTTTCCATTTATAAACAACACATAAGCATTGGTTTTTGTTATAAAACAAATTAAAAAAAAGAAGTAAAATTATTAATTAATGTAAAGTTGGAGAAAAAAGAAAAAAAAACTGTAACAAAATCAGCAAATAATTCCTAATTTACGCTTATTTGAATTACAATATCACTTTCCTTCTTTTTAGAAGGGAAGTTATATTGCAATTGAGGGTAATGCAAGGGTATATGTTTTATAGAATAGAATAGAATAGAATAGAATAGAATATGCTTTATTGTACACATTAAACACAAACACAAAAGAAACGAAAACTATTTTGTATAAAAGGCGGACTTATCGCTAAAAGAGCGATCTCTTCCAGACAACCTTTGGGTGAAGGACATGAAATAAATAAATAAATAAAGCGGTAAGGAGGTGTGCTAATCATCACAATATTTTATTGTGGATAATATCTAAATTTTCACAATATATATTAATTATTTAAGTATGTACGGTAAATGAAAGTATTTTAACATAGTTAGATTTACATGTTGGTACATGAAACAATGATTTCTTTCTTAAAGTACTAAGTCATCATCATCATCATATCGGCCGGAAAACGCCTACTGCTGGACGAAGGCTCTCCCAAGAATTTCCACGATGGGCTAAACTGCTAAGGCATTTAAAATTAATATTACTCAAAAGAAAATCAGAGTCAAATGAATTATGAAGAAGTTTGTACCAAAATATTTCGGCTCTTACATGTCTACGTGTTTTAATAGAATTACAGACACAGATAAGAAACGCATATGATTTAAAAATATTTATTATATTCAGTCGTCTAATGTCCGGTTAGATAATTGTTTCTGAAACAATATGCTTAATTTAAAAGCGTACATAATAAAAGTTTAATAGGCTTCTAAGTTGCATGTACGCGACGAAGAAACAAGCCGTTTTCGGCCTTACTTAATCAATAACAATCGATTATGTTGTGCGAAACGCCGACGTAAATAGGAAAAAACTACATGCTCGGTTATCATAATATTCATTTCTAGTTCCTATAATAATCAATAAAACATTCGTTTTACTTTACAATTATTGCAATCTACAAGTAATGAAAGAAAAAATACCTATTTTCTAAGTAAATATTATCCTAAAATCAATGTTTTTACGTGTAACTTACTCTGACAAGCTCATTGCTTGCTTGTAGTTAGTATATCTGATTATTGTTATTAGAAACTTTTATTACAAGAATATTTATTAATTCGCTAAGTGTATGTTTATTTTAAACCAATAACATATTATTATTAATAAAATGAATTGTTTTAAATATATTATAGCGATGCTTAAAATAATTTAATTCAATTTATCGACACAAAGCATATTAAATACTCTATAAATCTTATTTCAGATTATATATTAGATTATATTAGAATATTAAATTTATTTATAATCGCTTTATGTATATTTTGAGTTGGCGGCTAGTGTCCATTAATAGACATTGCGAAAAGCAGAACTAAAATTTTATAATTTATATAGTGTGATGATGTATCGTGAGATGAAGCTATTTTAAGTTAATTTTTAAGCCAGTAAGCGAAAGATAGATAAATTTGAAACAAGTCAAGGTCATCAATGTCTGCCGAGATACCATTAGTAATAATATATATAATTTATTTTACAGAACTGCTATCCAAAATACATTTTTCTTCTTATCTACCAGTGCGAAACCGGGACGATTAACTACTTATATATATAGTCGGAATTAGACGTGGCATGTTTATTTTTCATAAAATACCTGCTGATATAAAATCGTAATTAAAATTATAATTATTAGCGGAAATGTACATACTTATTGTTAAGAAGCAATTTTTCAAATGAGTGTAGGATTTTCTTTTGACCCAGTTACAAATTGTAGAAATACGTAAAAGTTTATTTAAAAAAATGTGGCCATTGAGGCATTTCAATGCATTTAATTAATAGAATAATAATTTATAATTTCATACCGTATATAGCTTAATTTTTAACATGTGTCTGGTAACATACAAACATATATGTAAGTAAAATATTTTGAATCCGTTCCATGTTCATATTTGTATTGCCCACGAAATGAACGAAATGAAAACCTTTAAACATAACGGTATTACAGAGTAGCAAAGTTTCGTTACTAAAAATAAGTCGTTAAGGTTTCTGCTAAAAATTTACTTTAAGCATTTTCTATTCTTGATATACATAAATTACCTTACTGTTTACTTTAAGGTATTTTTTGATATTTTATTATTTGTTGACGATAATTTCTTACACCTTAGTGTTGACAGAAAATAATGCATAATCAGTAATAAAAAAAATCGCATACAACAAATAATTTTGTTTCGAACGTTCATAACAGAAATATTAGTATAATCGATAAAACGTTTTTAATCTACATTTAAAGCAACGATGGGATAATGATGGAAACTAATGGGCAAAGCCGAATAACTAGACAATAATACTTAATATTGATTACAGTAATCAAATAATTTTGGATATCTTACTATAACCATGTCTTATGATATATTATATTTGACATTAAAAACGTATTCGTGCAACATAAAACATCTGCCAAGGCTATTTACATTCTCAGAACTCTAGACTTATCTCAGAAATGTTCTTAACAAAGTTAGCGTACTTAAATTTGCATCGCAGCACATTTACAATAATGTTACGTATTTTCAATAGAAACAGTTACGAAAGATTATTTTTAATAGAAATTGTAACAATCAATTCTTTGAATTTGAGTCTTATGTAAATTTTATTTTATGTATTTTTTTGTTATATAATTGCGTATTATTCAACAAAGTATTATATATAATATGGAAGTCAAAACTTACTTCCTAATTTTATTAAGAGAAAGCAGTAAATATTGTTTTTTTTATTTATTTTTTTATTCTTTGTAAAATGATAAATCGAAGATTCTTTTAAGAAGCTAGTTGGAAAAAGTATACTTTGAACAGAAGTTATTATGTATTTTAAAAAATCCTCAGTCCACAGTGCTAAGCTAACATCTTAATTTTCTTTATTATTATTGATCTGAATCACCGCTCATCTTGATAAGATGTTTTAAAGCTTTTTCCATTTCGGTTGGTAGATATACGTGTGGCTGTATTTCATCGCACATGCAGCTTTCTTAACAATGCTTTCCTTCACCACTCATACATTCACCGAGACGAATTATAATCACAAATTAAGTTTGTTTACTCAGTGATGTTAGCTACTCAGCCGAGTTTTAACTTGTGCACATGTCGGTTTAAATTCGCGCGGTCTACCCACTACGAGTTAGTCAAGATAGCTCCAACGTATACTAAACTTCCTCGTTTCTGATACGCACCGCTAAGATCTGGAATACCCTCCCGACCTCCGTTTTTCCCACCACCTACAATATAGGTACCTTCAAATCTAGAGCGAATAGGCATCTTCTAGGCAAGCGCGCTGCATCCTAGACTGTATCATCACTTTCCATCAGGTGTGATAACAGTCAAGCGCTATCTTATATATTTAAAAAAAAAAAACGTTTATGGGCACCGCAGCGTGCGGTAAAATCGATTAGCGTGAGGATTAGTGGACAGCTAAAAATAATAAAATAATACATCACATATTCGTTCATATTACTAAAACATAAACCGTATCCGTGTGTTATGGAATTCTTTAATATTATAATAGTAATAGAATATACATTATAAATACTTTAAATTAAATGAAACATACGTATAAACTGTTTTACGACGAACAATAAACTGATGAGCTTACAATAGAGATGAATAAACAACTCATATTAAGCATACAAAAATATATATTTAAGAATAGGAAAAATATATGATATTATATAATTAATATGGTGTAACAATGATTTGAACAGAAACTTCTTAAACAAAGTTTCATGTATAAGTATATGTGTTTTCACATTTATCATAATTATTAATATATAACCAGTTGTACAGTGCATCATTTGTTTTTATTGTTTTTTAAGTTTAAGCACTTCCTGTATTATATTTTTGCGGTGTACAATAAAGTATGTTAAATTAAAATCATGATCAATTTATTGATTGAACTAGCCAGCCCGTACGTTTTCAACCTGTTCGTAGTGTTTTAATATGATAAAAACAAAAAATTAAAAGCAAAATATATTCAAAGATTAAGCCCCTTATTAAGTTTTAAAAATATGAAATCTGTAACAATATTACTTATAAACGGTGCTGTTCGCAGTTCTAGTTAAAACACTGATTACAATCTTCCTGTCATTATTGATATGACATACGAAAAAAGAAAACAGCATTGTTTAAATAATCATCAGCTATCATGATCGCAAAAGCTTTGAAACACATTACATAGAAATAGATTTAAATTTATCCATGTAAAATAAACTGTGAAAAATATTTTTCGTGACAACCCGTTTTAGTGTGAAGAGGAAATTACAGAACTACCAAAACTAGCTTAGAGAGTTAACTAATCTAAACAGAATTTGTATTCTTCTGTCTTATAATTTAATAAACTAAACTGAGAGTTCACTAAATTTCGTTCTTCATTAAATTTTAATAAGTTACATAATTATTTATTGTATTTATTCGAACCGTTCTAACAAATACGGCTCGAAATTCGAGCATGCACTTGTATCGCGCCTAATATGTACCGGATCCGTGTGATGCAAAGAAAGCGCTAGCAAATAGAGCAAGGTTATATAGCAATTGATTTTTAAATTGAAGCTCAAATTCTATTCTTTTGCCGATTTACATCTTACATATATTTATATAATATATTTTCTATTACTACTTATCAAAGGCTGTACTTGATTTAGCATTACTATTATTCTTTTATATGTGGTGCGCCAATGTAGGTATGTTCCCTGGGTAAACTCATCGGATTGATAATTAATTATTCTTCCGACAACCTAAGCCTACCTCATAACTACTTTATATTATTTCATTTCAGTTTATGCATCTCTCAGAGCCTGTGTGTAATTACACGTACAAGGGATAATTTTAGATCCTAGGGTTGGTGGAGCTTTTGCAACTTTGCAAAGACTGATCCTTCTTACAGTGCCTGCACAAGGTATACGTACCACTTCATAAAATTTTATAAAAAAGGCCTTATAAAAAGAAAATTGAAATTAAAAAGAAATATTTTACGTTTTTTTATTTATTTTTACATTTCTTTAATATATATCAGCTCAGTACGGGCAAATAGATAATTCGCGAATTACAATATATCTCTTAAATGTATGCGATAAAATATTTAAGTTAACTGTACCAAGTTGGAATGGGTAGCTAGTAAAATAAAATCACAGCTAATTGGAAAAAAAATTAGGTGACAATGTTAAACATTTTTACTAATAACAACATAGTTTTTACCAGTAAAAAATCTCATATCACTAAACAGCAACACTAAAGGGTTGCACTCTAATATCGTGCCAGTCCACTACTATCTTGAGACTGAGAAACCCCACCTCTTATTTCTCACGGAGACGCAGATTGGTTGTCCGTCCGACGTATCGTATCTTTCTTACCCAGGGTATACCCTGGAGAACAATTTTAAATCACGAGCAGGCATATGCGTTTATGTCCGGAATGACATCTGCTTTCGGCGACTCCGACGATTTGAAGACACCACATTCTCGGTACTTTGGGCGTTGGTGGATACGGGTATGGAGAAAATCCTGTATTCCTGTGTATACCGATCGCACAGCGACAATCAGGAGACAACAAGGCTCTCAGAATACCTCAGTGAAGCGGCTGACACGGCTCAACAGTTGTACCCCACAGCCCAATTAGTGTTTTTGAGGGATTTTAATGCCCACTACAAGGAGTGGCTATTTCCATACCAGGACATTGAACATGCTGGGTTAGATGGCTAGCCTTAGCGTTAGATCTCACCCAGCTGGTCCATGGTGCTACGCGGGTACCTGACGTTGACTCGCATAAAGCATATTGCTTGGACCTTCTGCTGACAACTGATCCAGACCGTTACTCAGTATCGATCTCTGCACCGTTAGGTAAGTCTGACAACTGTATGGTGAAATTTGTATCTGTCTACTCGCCGCCCAACCCCAGCCCCACTGAAACTCGGCGGGTGTGGCAATACAAGTCAGCAGATTGGGAAGGAATGCGCTCTTTCTTTCCCTCCCTCCCTCTATTAGTGCGCAAAGTGTGACAGATTTGCTACGTCTACGGTCTGGCTATGGAATATTTTATTCCGTTTTCAGCAAGACAATGGTACGTATCCTTAATACTAGGCTCCTGACGTACCTGGAAGCCAATGACCTTCTCAGTGACCGACAGTACGGATTTCGCCGAAATCGGTCCACTGGTGATCTTCTGGTATACGTCACACACATCTGGAGTGAGGCCATCGAAAAACATGGGGAGGCACTTGCTGTTTCATTGGATATCTCGAAGGCATATAAGGCATCTTTACTGGTGGTAGGGCTTTGTGCAAGCTCGTCTGGGTAGGTACCACCCACTCATCAGATATTCTACCGCAAAACAGCAATACTTGATATTGTTGTGTTCCGGTTTGAAGGGTGAGTGAGCCAGTGTAATTACAGGCACAAGGGACATAAAATCTTAGTTCCCAAGGTTGGTGGCGCATTGGATATGTAAGCGATGGTTGACATTTCTTACAATGCCAATGTCTAAGAGCGTTGGTGACCACTTACCATCAGGTGGCCCATATGCTCGTCCGCCTTCCTATTCTATAAAAAAAAAAAAAAAGGCCTTTGACAGGGTTTGGCATGATGGCCTTATCAGCAAACTTCCTGCATATGGCCTGCCTGCTAGCCTGTATGCGTGGATTTTAGACTTGCTGAGGAAAGAGTGTTACAAATGGTGGTTGATGGCCACTCCCCCTCCCTCTTTCCGAAATGTGTCCGTACCTATAACTGACCAACTTGACTTTATTGGTCATTACTCTCACGTCGACTCTAAATTTTGGCTCTTTTATTGAGCCCAAAGCCCAAATAGCCGCCCGAAAGCTTGGTATCCTCTCCAAGGTTAGACGTTACTTTACTCCAGAACAATTGCTCAGCTTATACAAAGCACAAGTGAGGTCTTGTATGGAGTACTGCTCTCACCTTTGGGACGGCTCTGCTAAGCACCACCTTCGAGCTCTAGAGTCGATTTAGAGGCGTGCCAGGAGGCTGATAGGAGACGAAACATTGGTCGTGTTTAGACTCCAAAGTCTCTAACATCGACGTGTGGTTGCATCACTTTCAGTCTTCTATCGGATACATTTCGTAAAATGTGCGCAGGAATGACATGAACTAATTCCTTCCGCCCCCTTTTACTATCGAACGGCTAGGCAAACGCGACCAATTAGTGCCATAGGTACACAATGGAAATATCCCGCCTACGTACGAAGCGCTTTGAATCCACATTCATCATTCGTACTGCGAAACTGTGGAATGCTTTGCCTGAGTCCGTATTGCCTGATCTGTCTTGAAATCCAGAGTGAACAGGTTTCTTTTAGGCAAGCGTGCTACATCAGGCAAGTCAACGGCCAAACAATTGCCTATTAAGTGTAAAAAAAAACTGACTCGTATGCACCCATAAAAATTATCATTAATAACGTGAACATAAACATGTCAATCAAAGCGTGGTTGAAACCACGTAAAGTGGAGATGGGCTGGACACTTGGCCAGACGGGAACTAAAGTCATCAGACTTTAGTCCATCTACAGTCACCGAGTGGTAATCTAGAGAATCGAAAAAGCCAGAGGGTAGAACACCCACTCGATGAAAAATTAGAAAAATGGCAGGTGCTCAATGGATGTGATTAGCGCAGGAGTGGGCTTGGCGCGCCGGTGAAGAGACCTGTGTCCAGCAGTGTATTAATATGGGCTGAATATAATGATGATGATAGTAATATTTGCATAATTTTAGTAAACATTCTCGAATAAACTAATAAACTTCACAATAACATTGTAGCGTTTGTAGTACAAGCAGTAACTAACAGTCACAGTACTTGTACATCAGCTAAATTGAGTGAAAGATGACGTATCGCGGCAGCTTTAGCTCTTGTGGTGATATTTCGTAATAACGATCAATTATGACCTGTACGTCTGTTTTAAATGCGGACGACCTCGACTGCGGAGCACGAGCTAGCACCACACCTTCGAAGTTACTGACTCCCGGTGGATCCCATGGTGCGTCGTTGCGGGCTAGTCCGCGGCCGTCCATAAAATCGCATACCGTAATAAAACACTGTTACAACGACATCTTATACAAGTCAAAATCTTACGATAGGTACGACGAACTCAATTAAAAAAAAATCATTTAAGAATCATTCATAATCTATATTATATATTTTTTTAAACTTGCCTAAGAATTTCATTAAACGTGTCATTATTATTCGCTTGTGATTGTGTGATTTTTCATGGAATTTTACACGTGAAGGTTTAACAAGTTTTATATTGTCACATTCAATATCGCAATTAACAAATAACCTTTTCAGTAAAACAAAATATGAAAGTTAAAATGCATTTTTTATCCATTTCCTTTGATCTTTTAAAACTAAATACAAACAAACCGTTGCAAATGAATATGAAATAATCCATGCACTTAATAAAGCAGTTGAAACTATATATCTGTATATCGAATAAATTCAGCACCACAACGAGTATGGGCAATAAAAATATTAAAACATAACAGGAAAATGCATCTTATTTTAATATATATAGTTCGTACGTATCAGCTACAATATAATAATGGTAACTAATATGTAACGGTATTTATTTTCTTTCATAAATTGGAAGAAAATGAAGTAGAAAATTATATTAATAAAATATAATTTGAATACAGTTAACGTCCGGGATATTACATGGCTGATAACATCATGTTATTGATAAAATATTTAATTTTAAAATTTCTTCATGGTCTATTATACGGTTATTTGGTTCCATAATATTGAAATAAGAATTTAAGAAAATTCTTCTAGAAAATAATAATTTATGCTTTGATCTAATATTCCGGAAAGTTTAAGGTTTCTTTGAGATTGTTTTTTTTTCAGAATGATATCATTAAGTAGGTTCTGATAGAAGTCAGTTACACGCTTACTTCACATAAACCTCTATAACATGCCTGTGAGTAGTTCTATATAAATTACTTATACATGTTTTGGTCACTCTTGGGAATTTAATTCGAAATTGAAATATTAAAAATATTTGTATTTTACCTGGATATTAAGTCACTTCCAGCCGGCTTCTCATCACGTTTCTGTATTTTGAAGAATATGATCATGATTTCTGAAAAGCATATATTTTTTTAAGCTTTTATAAATCTATTTAAGTAATCTATATTTATACTAATATTATAAAGAGGTAAAGTTTGTGAGGTTGTAGGGGGCAGTCTCTGGATCTACTTAACCGATTTTGAAAATTCTTTTACCAATAGAAAGCCACATCGTTTGTGCGTGTCATAAGCTATATATTAACCGGAAAAATGAAAAGACTTTTCTTGGTCGTGGATTTTCAAAGTAAGTCGAAGAAGAAATGGTCGAACGAAATCGTTTCTTACGAACGCTGCCTTAACGATGAGAGATATATGATTGAGTTCTAGAAAAAAGTTATAGAGCTTGATAATGCCTACAAAAAAGTAAGCGACTCATATGTCTTACTTTTATTATTTAAGACGCAAAAAGTAGTTTTTTAAACAAAGCCAAGATTTGCAGCTTACTTTTGAAGCATACTTATTTATTGCAGCATAATTTGATATTATTATAACAAAATCATAGCCCTATAGTCCTGTTGACAGATTAATTAATTTGCCTCGAACGAAGTATTAAATTTCGTTGAATTCTGGCTGCTAGGCACACAAAATTTCCCTTGAAATATCTGGAAAATCGATTGCTATGATTGAAGGTCTAGCAAAACCATATGCATATGAATAATAATTTATTAATTCCTTTTTTTTTCATTTTGAAATATATAAATTTAGCAAACGTAATAATTTAGTAATAAACAAATTGTCAATACTGTTATCATTTTAAGATCATTCAAAATCATGAAGGTCATGAACGATCATTGGCAAGTTAATACAATTTTAAAATAATTTAAGCGACATTTTATGCTACAAAAGCATAGCAAAGAAAGTAGTGTAACTATCTAAAGGAAATTTTTTAATTGTATATACATAAAGAAAGCAATTTTTGTAGACCAGGCTTAAAAATTAACTGCGTATTCAGTTCACTGAACAAAGACGAAAAGGCTTGATCCACCTAGCTGCTTCATTTTAGGAATTGGTGGAAACACGTGTTACCAAAATTATATCCGACCAAGGCAGATTTCCTTACGAGTCTGTTTTCTTCATCGGCAAAAACGAGATGAAATATAAACACAAATTAAACATACACATCACATGAAAGTCACTATTTACTGACGAAACGAAATATTATAATAATAAAACTCACGTTCTAATTCATCAAAAGTAAAATGTGTGTATTTCTGCATTTCAATCCACATTGTACCATGTTTTTTCCTAAACCTTATCTCCTCCATAGGATCCAAAGCTGAATCCAGAGATGCAGACATATTGATTTCTTAATATGCAATTCAAATATAGTTAAATTGTTTGTTGAATGTGGTTCAGCTATTTTAATAAAATTTATGTAGTAAAATTTTAGGTTAATTTTGTAACTAATTGTCAGATAACAATGACACCAAAAAGTACCTACCTCTCTTATTGTTATTTTAGTATTTACATATGAAAAGGCTTTAAAAAATTTCATATACATATCAAAATTAATATTAAATACAGTAGTAATCATGACCACATGCTCAAAAAAAATTGCGATACATAATTAGTACGCATAGAAACGAAGTTAGCAGGCAGAAGTATCTCAAGCCATCTCGAAATATATACGCCTTTATGCGATACTACCCGGGTCTACATAGGATGTTTATGTCGTAATAACTCCATTGGTTTACGCAGTACCTGCCGGTAGTGCGGTGCACCCTAGTAAAGCTCAAAGTCGACTTGATTTTTTCCGACATATTCAATAATCATCGTCAAAGTTCAGCCAAATTACACAAAACATTAATGTATCATACACCTAAACCTTCCTCACGAATCACTCTGTTTATTGGTAAAAATCGTATAAAAATCCGTTTGGTATTTTTACGTTTATCGCGTTTTAGATTGACAGACAGGGACGCAGCAAAGGGACTTTGTTAAAATGTAATGATGTTATGAAAAACGCTACTCGATAACGTCAATAGGCTTTAGTATTCAAATTGAAACATTGGCTTTTGTCATTAAAACTACTAATTATGATGTACTCCAAAAGTTCGACTTATTATAATATATAAAGCACTTAAGAACTCACCTTACAAAGAAATATCATATAAAATTTTATTTTATTTATTTATTTATTTAACACTTTTTGCACAACATATACATAAAATGAGAGAAGTAGGAAACAATCAAATAAAAAGGAAATAAAAAAAATGGTGCGCAAAGGCGGTCTTATCGCTTATAGCGATCTCTAACAGACAACCTTTGGTGAAAGAATTTTGTAAGAGAACAGGTAAGTGCATTTAAAAATAAAGATTTTCTTAGTAGAAATAATTTTCAGTCATTAATTTTGTTTTTGATTTTGACTTGTTCGTAACCTTTTCACAGCTAAACGCCAATGAAGACCATGCGTTTTCCAGAACCACACGTCTACCAGCACCTGTCATCAATGAAAAGCAAGCGTTTTCCAGGACAACACGTCCATCACCAGTAAACATCAACCACCAAACATCAGTAAAAATCAAGTGTCTTTTGGAACCACACGTCGTCTCTCATCATGTCATACTCTTGCAATTACGGTCAAAGTCAACCTCGAAACAAACGAAATCCGCCGAAATGTAAAAAAAAAGTTCATGGTTCTAGTTGCATCCACGCGATTTATCATGTATCCTTGAAAATTATAATTGGCAGACATTTTGTTCAGTGAATTTGAGCTGCACAAACTGAGCTGACTTTGATTTGAAAGATTTAGTAGCCGAATTTAAGAAACATGTTTAAAAGTCAATTCTATCGATTTCTAAAACAACATTAAATTATTTTTGGTGATATTTTTACTTGATACCTGGTGCGAGCATCAGTTGCAAACATCGAATGAACGAAACAAACCATACATGGACATAGAGTATGTTACGTTGAAGTGGTTGGTGGCAAAGTGGTCCTTACAGAATTGTATTTGGTGATTAGTTTAAATTTCATGAATATTTTAACTTTTTACAAATAATGCGTCACTTAAAATAATTTAAAAATTAGATGTTAAATGAATAAATAGCCGGTAAATAAAGGACTGCCTATCCACAGTAATTATACTACACTAGTAGCTCTGTACGATTCCACATAGCGTAACTACTCCGTCCCCTTAGTATTAACTTGGTGGTCGGGCTAACACAAAGGCATAACACAAACCTGACTAAGATTCGTATTGATAACCACTTTTTCTCGAGTAAGAAAAGCTCTACTAATTTAATCATTTGACAGTTATTTTATTCCCAATTACTTATTTTGTATGACTGTGACAAAGATTAATGAGGAAGTGAGCAATTGTAACTACAATCACAAGGTACCTTCATAGATAAGTGCTTTGATATTTACATAATGCTTTTTATACCTACGCAAGAAAATAAACTGAGATAAAATATGTATATATATAAAATCATATTTCACAATATTACATAAGCAAACAATATATATGTATACGTTGTATAAAATCCAATCAGCGCCGGCAGTATATAACCCCTCCATCGAAAATATCGGGGCATTCGGAGCTAGTTCTTGGAGAAAGCTGCTCCCTGCATTTAGTTCGGTCTGACCTACCCAGCCAATTGGACGCCGCCCGCCCTAGCTAAAATCGCGCGCGAATAAGTTGTCGGGAACCTGTTTTAGTATTTGAGAAGAGTTCTAAGTTGTGTGAAGTTAATTATTTATTTCTTAAAACTTCAATTATTTACTTAAATCCAACCGTCGCTGTTGTCGTTTCTGTTGTTGTGTGTAGTTGAAGCTGTCCTGTTGTACCAGTTTAAAAGTAAGCAATGCGAATTTTCAGTAATAATTATATAACTGCTTGCGATTTTTGTTTGGATTTTTTTATACATATTATTTTCAGAAAAGCTGCTAATTGCGAAATTGTTTTATATAATTAACTAATTCGTCCGTCATGATTATATTCGTAGCAATGAATGCCAGCCTATAAATTATTGACATATATAACAACAAATCCATGTAACTGATAGAATGATTATTTTACACAACATATTTTTATATTTATTTTGAATAATTTGAATAAGATTAAAGCACAAAATTTTGCATCAAAATAAATGGGGGATAACTTTCTTAGTTGTTATGACTCACAACAATAAGTAGGCTGTTGAGTTAAGATATAACAATAATAAATGACTAATGCCTAAAAAATCAGAAAAAGGCCAAATATTTTCAATTGAATTTATAAGCTTTATTCTAATCAAAGCCGCAGTAACTTCAAAAGAAAAAATTAAAAGTTTGTCAAAAAATGGCATTAAAAGAACCATCGCTTAAGCTTTAACTTGCATTTGTAAGTTAAGCACAAAGCACCTTTAGTACGTACGGTGATGTAGTCTTTATATTCTGATTGAAAAAATAATGCAAAGGAACTACTAAATAAAATAACTCGCCACCGCTGCTGTCACGACCACTTAGACTTTTGTGGTGTTTTCCTTAATCGTACGTTACATATTACATACTGAAAGCATTATATTATATAGATTTTTTTTAAAGTTTTTATGAATATTGTTAAGAAAATATAATTTTAAAAATTAATATGTCAATTTAAAGCTGATGTCGCAATAAAAAATACAAATACAATATAAGATTATTAAGAGCTTAAAGATTGTATTTGATGACTTACATTAAAAAAAATCGCTCACTATTAAAATTTCCTCAAAAAATGCAGATTCCACTTGATACAATTTAGTCTTGTAAAATCACGATTCAAAAATGCTTGTAAGAACCCACTTAAATAAAGTATGTTTTGAATACAGAATTATAAAAACTATTTTGCCGTCGGCTGCACTAAAGTGGCCTATCTTTGTATCAAATAGCAAAATCGGTTTTCCGGTTTAGTGAAAGCGTAGCAGACAGACATACAGGTTTACATTTGCATTCATAGTATTAGTATAGTTTATATTTAAAATCTTAAATCATTACATTTAAAAAAATTACTCTTTGGCGCAAAATTGAAAGATTTTAGTAACTTCATTAAAAGTTAGAAGCGAATTGATTATTGCACTGCATTAATTCTAAATAATTTTCAATGTGTAGTCAAAAAAACGATATTGCTTTTTACAGTTAGCGATTATTTGTAAAATGCAGATAGCGAAAAATGTTGGATTTGCTTTATAGAAATTAATTGAAATAATATATAATATTATTATGATTTGTACAGTATCTATTTTTAATTTTTATTTGTATATAATGCTTTAATGTAAAAAAATATTAAGTAAATAAATTATTGCTTATTCAATCGAAATACTTGCTTTAATACACAATTGAGTTTAACATTTGATGTATAGTCACTATTGGTAGCGACTAATTGTAATATTTTTTGATAAATGTAAAATAATAAAATTATTGAAATGATGAAATTGAAAGTATAAATTAACTAATAACAAAATTCTTCCCTCGTCTAGAGGAGTAAGCTTGGAGCTTATTTCACCATGCAGTTTGGTGATCATACGATAGATTTTCATCCGACAGATGCATATTTATTCACCTCCTTGATCATCTTATTATAAATTATCTTACTTCGTAATAAAAAAATATTTCTTTAGTATTGCATTTCCTTTTATGTAAATCATTTTAAGTCGTTTTTATAAACTATAATTTAATTCCTTTGGTGAACGGTTAATGTCTTCTTACCTATAAAAAAGGACATATTAGTCCTTTGATAAGAAGACGTATTCTATAGTATAGTCAATCCCAATGGATTGTCTATTGAATACGTGGGCTAACAATACAATAGATATTGCTGGCACATCTTGCAGACTAGACTTTACTGTATATATAGGATTGTAAGCTAATAGGAAAACTTTTACGTCAATGTTGTCCATTGTTATAAGTATCGAGGTATGATGAGGATGCCGCTATTTGCAGGTACTCGCGAGAATTTTAACGACGTCCTTCGCCTATGGCTCTATACTTATATGTTTAGTTTACAGCTTACGTGTCAAATAGACACACTGTTCTCATCTAAATATTTATTTATAACATATTATACAACGATTTTATGTAGATAGACCTGTTTGTTGTTCAACTTTGAGTCAAAGGACATGGCCAATTTCTGTATGGACGTTTGCATGTTTTTAGGTATTGGAAAACATAAAATAAAACAAAATGTAAATAAATATTTTTTGCCACCTCATTTAATAATTAAATTTTCACCCCTTTTCTGTTGATCTGAAATTTGGTATTTTGCCTTTAGTTCTGATAACAATATAATTCAATATATTCAGTGTCATTGTAAATCCAAGAAAGCCACCGCAACAAAATAGCGAATTACGTATTTTCTCACAACTCCCTCAATACGGATATCAAATGAAAGGACTTCACTGATAAAATACAGGACAACATGAAAATTTAAGCAAGTACGTCCTTACAATGTCACTTTTAATAATGAAATACACGAAAAATAGTTCACACACAGTACAGTCTACCACAAATGCACGTAAGAACAGTCCACACACAATACAGCCAAAATAGTCTATAGAAATAAGAGATAGAATAAGTAGAAGGAGGAAATAAAGTAACAAATAACATAAAACACTGTAGCCATTAAAGCAAATATAAATACGCGATGTATGAGCAAAACATGAGTGGCGCGATATTAGGTGACACGGGCTTCGCTGCAAAAACTCGAATACCGACTGGTGCGGGGCGTGGTGTAGCGGCGCACGCGCATCGTTCGTTATACTCCTGTCGCAACGCATAAAAAAAAACAAGACCGAGGTGGCGAGCCGCTATTCTATTTAGCGGTAAAATAGATGGTATTGCACAAAACCACCACCACTATGTAAGCTTATCTGTGACATTAAAACAACATTAACAACATTATATAAAAATAATTTCCATTGAAGACTACTATATAAAATTCCCGCTTCTATGAATGTTAAAATGTTTACAGCATTTCAAAGTGCAAAAAATTAACCAGAACTTCTATCACAACTGGAAGCAATCAGGTTTTATATGTTTTAGAAATGTTTCTAAACTATCAATTTATACAATGCATATATATTTTCTAACAAATTCAAAAGTGAGTTTATTTGATATGCTTTCACGTTTTGACTACATTTTATTATAAATATACACTGGGTCAATCATCCACCGAATCGAATCGAAGTAGGTAGATATCTTATAAGCGTGTGCTGGTAAGGCTTTGTGCAAGCTCGTCTAGTTTATAAATTTCACCGTTCATTATGAAATGTTGCAACACTTTCGCACCTCCCACACAAACGGACGAAGCCACGGCCGCAAGCTAAAAAATAAATTTACTGGTTGCAATTACTAGTTCATCTGATATAAGACCCTCTGGAGAATTGTTTCTTTACTGAAGATTAATATTTCAATTTTAGTTGGAATCAATACAATTTCCTTTTGTTTGCAATTTTTGATTATTCTTTGTTGTTGCTTGATTTTTGTTATTGCTTTTCTGTTGATAAATTTGATGTAGCGGTCATGGTCTTTGAAAGCTGGCAGATTTTTTATTCAGAGTGCACATAATGCATTAAATCTAATCATTAAACAAAGCTTTCTTTCAATATAAGACTTGTGTATATAGTAAACTATTTTATGACATGATTTTCAATTGCGGCTTACGACAAATGAAAAATGAGATCGGTGAGAGTAGCATTATTTCTGGTTCATGATGCTAAAACGCACACATGACAGTACGCCATGTAATCGTAACGCACACATGTAATAAAACAATTGACCAATGGCAGTCAAATTGAATCATGCAAGAAATAACCAGTAAAATAAATTTACTAGTAAAATTTTATTTAGAATGATCCATAGTCTAACATACTTAAGGATCAGATAATGTCAATTCTTATTTTTTTTTTATTATACGATTATCAAAGAACTTAAAATTAAGTAATAATCAGTAAATAAGTAATCGGACTTAAGTAGTTCATGACAAAAAACGTGACTGTCACAAGACTTTGAAGTAATGGTTATTGAAAAAAATATTAAATTAAATAAATACGAAAACACAGCTTGTTCTTAAAATATTTTTTTTTTTATTTTCATCATACTAATGTTAAGCAATGAAGTATTTAGTATACGGTAACAGAGAGTGGGCAAGACGGCGTAAAAAATAATGTACCTAACAACGACCTTAACACCAACTGCCCCCTTCCCCACCAAGTAGGCGAAGCCGCATACGGAAACTAGTATTTAATAAAATAAAATGCACCATACTGCATACAACCATCCTCTAGAGTCATTTGCCCTCCCGGCGAATATAAAAAAAAAAAAAAAATCCTAGAATGAATTTGTTTATTCATTCTATCTAAATATTAATCAATAGCATGTAAAACATACCAAAAGCACCCATTTATGGGATGATTGTGTCTTTTTATAACGTATGTAATGTAATGTATGTAAATATAACGGCGTTTCCGTACATATATACTGTACAATATATGTATTGTAGCCTCCATTTCGCTTCCATATTGGTTCCTGTTGCTATTTAATCGTATTGTGTAGTTTAACCCCGCAAATCTCTCTTGAGATTAGCAACTACGCAGGACATATTATAGTGCACAAGTGTGTGCGCAAACACAGAAGCACTCTGTATTCCCTAACTCTCATAAATCAAACATGACCGGAAAGAGTTTAGGCGCAGGACCAACGGCTTTACGTGATTTCCAAGGCACGGGAGTGTACACACTTCCAACTTTTAGACTCTGGGCTGCTACTGAGAAGTTTTAACAGAAAAACTCAATACTACTACAACAAACTATTACAATAACTCCTGCGTAGTTGGCTAATCTCTCTTGAGATTGATCGCCGTAGCCGAAATCGGTCTGGGGGACATTATATTTCATTATCTAAACTAAACAAAATTTAATAGAGATAAGTATCAAATTAATACGGTTTAATGAGAGCCGAGTTGGCCCAGTGGTAAGAACGCGTGAATCTTATCCGATGATCGTGGGTTCAAACCCGGGCTAGCACCACTGAATTTTCATGTGCTTAATTTGTGATTATAATTCACCTCGTGCTATACGGTGAAGGAAAACATTGTGAGGAAACCTGCAAGTGTCTAGTTTCACTGAAATTCTACCACATGTGTATTCCACTAACCCGCATTGGAGCAGCGTGGTGGAATAAGCTCCAAACCCTCTCCTCAAAAAGAGGAGAGGAGGCCTTTAGCCCAGCAGTGGGACATTCACAGGCTGTTACGGTACGGTTTAATGAACTGCTGTGTACAAAAATTAAAGGTTAATTAAGTAAATTTAAAAAAATTAAAATTTAATTAATTAATTTAAGTAAATATCGCGTGGAATCATGTTTCTGATGAAATTCTGTGTTCATGTATTAACTGTACACATGTATATTTTACTGGTGGAAGAGCTTCGTGCAAGCTCGCCTGGGTAGGTACCACCCACTCATCAGATATTCTACCGCAAAACAGCAATACTTGATATTGTTGTGTTCCGGTTGGAAGGGTGAGTGAGTCAGTGTAATTACAGGCACAAGGGACATAAAATCTTAGTTCCCAAGGTTGGTGGCGCATTGGCTATGTAAACGATGGTTGACATTTCTTACAAAGCCAATGTCTAAGGGCGTTTGGTGACCACTTCTCATCAGGTGGCCCATATGCTCGTCCGCTTTCCTATTCTATAAAAAAAAAAATTATAAAGGTGATGTAATTAATACAGACTGTCGCTGATGTAAAGACGATGTGTGTGACAGCTTTTTGTATCAATGCCTCCGGTTTATGAACATGGCGCCGCCCAGGAGCCCTTTTGCTTATTAGAAAATAACTTAAAGTTGTTTGAATTTCATGTTATTCATTTGTATTAATAAGGTATCAACTATCAACATTGTTTTTACAGAACAGACCATCTAATGAAAACAATTTATATATTTTCTAGTATCAATATATTTTAATTTGGCCTTGGTAAAAGGCTTAAATGCTAACTACCTTCACCTAAGATGGATGATGTTCAAGACTGACAATACCTGGAAGTCTCAATATGTAGAAATGTGAATATTTAACAGTCAATATGAAACTAAACATGTAGAAGATTCTTCTTTGGAATAAATATTTATATATATATATAGTCCACGCGTTTTGAAGGGTGAGTGAGCCAATGCAAATGTTACAAGCAGTAGGGATATAACTTCTTAGTTCCCAAGTTTGATAGCGCGTGCAAGAAATAATTATTAATACTTCTTATATAGCGCCAATGTCAATCCAATATGATAATTGACATACATGTAAAAATATGCACATGTTATATTAAAGCTTTCTAGAATATCTTGACTTAGACCTTATTAAGGGGATTATATTTGTGTTCACTTTTATATAATTATAAGCGTTATAATTTGTGTTGATTTCCCTTACGAATTAATTAAATTTATTTTATGGTGCACCTAGGTTTTAGGGCCATAATAATGCAAAAAGGACTATACTCTGTCACTGTAAAAATAATATGTAAATTTATTTATGCATTGAGTTAGCATATAACCGCAAGTCAGGTATTCAATTTTTCACGCTTCAGATGCAATGTGATTTCTTCGAGAATCGCTATCTAATATCTAATCTAATTTATCGCTTACTGTAAATTTGATCAGAGAAATATGTAAACAATTGAAGTCATTGACAACCTTAACCAATAAAGCATATGTCTCCTCTTCGTGAAACTATTGTATATATATGTTTATATACAAGATCAAAGCTATTCTCGGAGTCCCCAATGCAAGCTTTAGATTATTTATATATACTATTAATCATACAGTTTTTTCTCAATTACCTGTAACATTGCGAATATAAATATAAAAAATGTTAAGATTTAGAGAACAATGTGGTTTTTTTTTCTATGGAGAAAATTTTATTTATTTATGTTTTTGAACAAACTTAACTCTTAAAAATATTTTTTGTTGTTGTTGTATGTTTTTTCCAAAAAAAAAAAATATATCTTAAAATTGGATTTAAACATGGACTAGCTATAATATATAATAAATATAGAAGCTTATCTTAGTTTATTTTTCAGTTATATATTCCACTTCGTTAATTTTACTTTGTTTCTGTATTTTTAAACGTTTCTTTAAAAGTGTAACTCTATATCATCATCAACAGCCAATCATTGTCCACTGCTGAATATAGGCCTTTCCAAGGTGCGCCAAAGCTCCCTGTCCTCCGCCTTCCGCATCCAGTTGGTGCCGGCCACCTTCTTAAAGTCATCGGTCCACCTGGCTGGAGGGCGCCCTACGCTGCGTTTGCCGATCCGTGGTCTCCACTCTAGGACTCGTCTGCTCCAACGGCCATCGGTCCTACGAAATACGTGTCCAGCCCACTACCACTTTAGCCTGCTAATTTTGCAAGCTATGTCGGTGACTCTGGCTCTTTTCCGGATAATCTCATT
Organism: Nymphalis io; assembly: GCF_905147045.1. Lineage (NCBI taxonomy): Eukaryota > Metazoa > Arthropoda > Insecta > Lepidoptera > Nymphalidae > Nymphalis > Nymphalis io. The sequence goes on from NC_065918.1 coordinate 12,687,193, forward strand.
TGTGATCTTATCCTTCATAGATACTCCGAGCATAGCTTGCTCCATAGAACGCTGAGCGACTTTAAATTTGTGGACTAGTCCCGCAGTTAGTGTTCACGTTTCGGCACCGTATGTCATGGCAGGTAACTCTATATATTGCTTATAAATAGTACTAATTTATTAATTTACTTAAATAACATAAGCCTCCTGTTTACAATATTTCTCGTGTTCAGCATTGAAGAAGAACATCATCATCATCATTAGAAATCCTTTAGAAAAATGATCTGCCACATGTGTTAAACCAAACCACTGGAGTAGAATGACTGAATAATCCCTAGCGCTTTTCCTGAGTTTATAAACTTAATTTTTCTTCTCTTTCTTATCCGTGAATAGGAACCGTGTGTCCTATCTAGATGACCTACAATTAGTGATAATATATTTAATTTATTTTATTTTGATTTCTCATAAATAATTAATGTTATTTTATTTTATCATATTTGATTAATTTTATGATAGTTTATTAATTAAAATGTCGTAATATTTTTCTGTATTTATTTTTCAATATGTTTTGGATGGCAACACGGTTTTACTTAAAAAAGGCGGGAATGATTGAAACAGTTGTCACCGTGGAGGACTGTAATAAAACGCTGCTGAATTAATTGGTTTTATTTAATATAAACAATATCAACCACACTCCACATCAGGCATCAGGATTGCGAAACATTTGCTTATAGTCTACCGATATAAGCACAGACTAATTACGATATAAACACGATAAACAAAATATAATTAACGCGTAGCGAAGTAATGTAGTAACGGCTTGTTCCTTATTTGTATAAGGAACAAGCCGTTACTACTCTCTAAGCAATGGCACCAGTAGTAACTTCGAAATATTATGATAATCTAAATGAGACGAAATAGCCGTCTCATTGATAAAATTTGATTTAATTTCAATTTTGATTCTTATTAAAAATCAATCTGCTCGATTCATTTGGATTTATATTTCAATTTCTCCGACATAATGACTGGACTAATAACTAATAAAACAACGTATTGTCAAGTCGATAAAAATATCAGCTATTCCACTACGACACGAATAGCCCATTTGGAATTTCGAAAAGCCTTCTAGGTTTCAAAAAGTTATTTGAAGTTATTTAATTCAAAAATGTATAAGTAATATGTTGTATAAATCATGTAGATGAATATTGGTTTTATTGGATTTATGTAATGGATATTCTTAAAGAATTTTAATATTGTATTTAAGTAATTTAAATAATATAAGTATATTAAGTAATTCCATCTGTTTTAGGTAAAGGTACAAGATGAATAACACCAATACGACGGAAGATGGCAACGTAAGTTTTTTATTTTTATAAAAGATATATTTTAAGTTCTCTTATATACATTTCTTCTAGGTGCACTCTCTATTTCCCAACTCTCATAATCCGATGGGACAGCAATCCGATACGAACGGAAAGAATTTAGGCGCAGGACCTATGGCTTTATGTGCTTCCCGTAGCACGGAAGTGTACACTCTTCTATCTTCCAGGGTTCGGGCTGCTACTAAGAATTTTTGACAGAAAAATCTAATAACTTTTTATTGGCCTGGCCTGGGATTTTAACCTATCCTAGTGCTGCCTCGCTGGTTTAGTGACCAAAGAGGCAGTCAAAAAAATATAATTATATAACAAAGCTAATTTTTGCAACTTAGATATCAGAATGAATTTTCTACTTCTGCTGTTGAGGGGAATGCTTATTCCAACAGGCCGCTTTCAATGAGGAGATTTTCGAATAAGTGTCATAAGTAGTTAGTTCAGTTTCGATGACAATGCAAACTCCTGGTAAATATCTTAAAAGGAGAAAATAAGGAAGCTTTACTTAAGAGCGTTTATTCCGAATTAACCGATTACATGGTTTTGTTAAAAGGGACTATGAGCCAAATATTTATCAATAATTAAAAAAAAATACACACTAAGGTTCAGTCTTTAATTAAAAGAAGCCGATAAATCTAAAATCTCAACAAACATTATCGATATTTGACAAATTATTTATGAACATTTTGTTTTCTAGACGAGTAAGTTTTATTAGAACGATTTTTTTTTAATGGATTTACATAATGTCACTACTGATTCCCCCTATTTCCTTATATTTATATATATATATATATCAGTTCAGGCTAAGAATCAAACGATCGTCTGCAATGAAAGTATGATATGTAGATAAGTAAGTAACTAGGCTAGCTTATAAAGATATATCTATCTATAGAAATCGAGGTACTGGATTTAAAGCCCAGATCAGGCTAATAAAAATGATTGTGTTTTCAGTCTAGAATTTTATATAATTGGTTACAGCACATAATAAAGAAATAGGCACACACATTCTTTTATCTTGAGAAACAACTACAGCCAATAAATACTGTTTGTGTCGCCGTCCATCTGACTAAAGTAAGGGAATATAATGCACTTAAACTGCTTATATTAATTGTTTTTATTTTTTATTTTTGTGTTTGTTTATGTTGCTACTAAAACTATTTATTATTGTTTCAGATAAATCGGATCATGGCTGTCATAACTAATTATGACACCATTATGTCTACTGTGTCTTTGATTATAGCACAAATAATTTTTAAGTTTTTTGGGTAAGTTTTATTCGTAACTTGAGTATTAATTAAGCTAAGCCTAGGAACCAGACGAGCAAACGAGTATAAAAAATTCTGACACCATAAATTCCTTTGATAAGTTCTAAGATGAGCTTAAAAAATAAGCTCAATTATGTTTATGCCTGTAATTATATATATTTCTTTTGACTCTAACAGCCCAGTAAAGCTGCTAGATCCAAAAGTAAGTGGGTGTACAGTATGTTCTTTAAATTTTAATTCTTGTTTTAATATGTAGTCTATTTTTTATTATTGTTTATTTAATAATGTAGTCTCATTTATTTTAAATTTCTAGCAATAACAATAATCTTAGTCAATAATTAACTTGGTTATAGTTTGTACCACTGCTTGTAATTGTTGTTAACAAACAGCTATTTTTTAGAGGTAAATTTCACTTGTTTTGTAGTTTTCTGCTTTTCACACGTATACTTTAGTTTGCTTTGCATATCCCGCTTTGCGTTTTATTTAATGATACTTATTACATTAGAATTCCTCTATTATGTTAAATTATAATAACATTTATATTCTTTCTTTTCTGGCGTGTATCTACGTTATTTGAATGCGATATATTCTACCATATCACGTATAAAATAGATGACACATATGATATGAGATTATTCGGTTTCAAATTTTGAATTGTTTAATGATGATGATTGAAAACTATGTAATTCTAAATTGAGTAAATTTAAGAGAGCTTTTTAAGATACATGGAATATGTTGATTTGAATTTATAAGATTAGAAAGTTGGGTGAGACAGTAAAAAAAGAATTAGATGATGATTTTATTTTTTTAAATAAAACGATAAGATAATTATTACATCTACGTAAACAGAAGGGAGGTTCTACAAATTCCACTTGGATAACATTGATGGGAGACGATTTCATTGCCCCTAAAATAATTCGGAATTATTTATATTACATTTTATTAAGTTTTTCTTGGGAAGCTTTATTACATGGATCTAATAAAAATGAACCATAATCAAATTGACTACGAATAATTACCTGATATAATAAATTTTGGGTAAATTGGTAAAGACCCCACCACAGACCACACCACACTCCAGATAAATCACATAAAGCCTGAATATTGGTTGAAAGCATGTCTTGAATAAATTAGTTTCATCTGACACATCTAGTAATAAAGGATCAAAACCATCAGTATAATAATAAATTGTCATCTATTTACACTAAGTCATCGAAGCATATCCCTTTGGAAGGATTATTTGGCTAGACCAGCTGACGATAATCTGTGCAAGTACAATAATGATAACCTTAGTTCTGAATAAAGTTACTGTCCTCTACCATATTATCTATTTAACTTTTCGCTTTCCTCTAAAACTTTTCCTAGGACCAGGCGCGTTACTCATATTATTTCTATCCCTTAACTTTCAAACACTCCAACACCTTCACACTATTTATCAATTTGTATTCTTTTCTGTCTAATGTATTTGAACGTATTGTTCACTCCTAGCTTACTCTATTCCTATCACAACATGATATCTTGAGCCCTTTCCAACCTGGTTTTCGTATAATGACATAGTACTGTGACCTTACTTACTTGTTTTTGATGACAATAGATACGGATTGGATCAAAGACATATTAATATAATAGCTTTACTAGACTTCAGCAAAGCTTTTAATATGGTTGACTTTGATATTCTTCTAGCTATCTTGAACTCAATCAATATATATCTTCAGATGTTATTGAATGGTTCTGATTACCTATTATATGGACCTATTTATATGGACGCCAACATAGTGTACAAGCCGGAGACCGTTTCTCTTCGTATTGCTGTCTCAATGCCGGCGTTCCTCAGAGTGGTGTACTTTCGTCGCTATTATTTTCTATCTTTATTAACACTGTTACCAATCGTCTTATTCTCACTTTTCACTTGTATGGAGATGACCTGCAAATCTATTTGATTACACCTGCTGAGAATATTACAGATGCTATAGTTAGATTAAACTTTAACCTTAACATTATATCCAGCTAGAGTAAATCATTTGGCTTATCCATAAATGTCAGCAAGTCACGATTATGCATTATTGGCACCCCAAAATTGACCTACCCTATATTATATGTGATGGGACGACCTTGCACTATGGCAATATTATTAAAAATTTTGGAGTTTTAATAAATGCTTTGTTTATCTGGTGACCACAGGTTTCTGAAATTATCCCTAAAATAATCACGACAGTTCATTCTTTTCAAAGAATAAAAACTTCCCACCCACTAAAACCAAAATACTGCTTGCTAATTAATTGCCTTCTCTTGTCAATTTCGGACGCGTATTACCTTAATTTGTCAAAAGAACTAATTAACAAGTTGGAACGCCTGCAATCGGCATTGCATGCTATCCTTTTACAGTCCATAATTTTGATTGATTTTTTATAGCATGACTATTGGTTTCTTTTTACTTTTTTTTTTATAAGTTTACAATAAAGTTTTTTAAATAATATATATAAATAATAAAGTTAGTACACATGACAATTATCTTCAATAACTAACTAACTTTACGTAATCTGGAACAGTTACGTTTTAAGGTAAAAATGAATAACCAAGTGGAAAGTGTAAGCAGTAATCATAAAAATCAAACGAATTGACAAAATGAATTAAACGTGGAACTAATGGACGATCTACTTTTAAATAAAACATGTTATTTAAAATATATATATTTTAATAAAAAAATTATTTTTTAGGTTAAGGAGCGTACGGCTGAGGATGCATTTGCATCTTTTTTACTCGATCATTTTAAATAACATCGTTTGGCTTATATCAGTTAACTTCGTATTCGAAAATGAAGCCGTTCTCGACGCCAACACAGTAAGTATTTGACATTAACACAAGCTTTAATTTATTAACTTCTGCAATCTTTGTTAGCCTATTTTAGTTCCAATATTGCTAAATAAATTAGAATCACTTCCAATGAATATGCAGTTAAAATTTAATTTGTTCAATTCCGATGACAATACAAACTTTATGTTTAACCAGCCGCTTTACAACCAAGCCAAGTTGACATTTAACTATCATTAACGCTAATAGAAATTTTAATATTATTATATATTATTCAATAATATTCTTCCAAGTTTAATTCAAATCAAAAGTTTAGCCCGCGCACAAAGTACACAACTGCGACTTTGACGTTTGTAAGAACGCTCACCATACATTAAAGTGTACATTTTAGAATGAGCGATCGACTCAGTCGTGTCAAATGGGCTACCTATCTTAACTTACCATTTTCTAAAATTGCTCGTACCAAGGCGTTAACGATTGTAGAAAGAGATTCTATATAAAACGAAAGTAACTTGTCTAGGCATGCTGATTCTACACCCAGGACTTGCTCCAGACGAAGAAACTCCTTAACTTTCAACTGTGCATATCAGCAATTTTGAATATGAAAGTTAAATTTAAAAATGTTTACTATTATTAAGTTATTAATAGCTTCATCATCATAGTGGTAAAGATGTAATCGGGATGACTCACGCGAACATTTTTTTTTACGTAATAATTTATGTAAAACTCAGAAATCTTCGCACTTAACAAGATACATATATTTACTATAATTAGATATTCTATATTATATGTAATATGATATATGAATATATATATGTATATCTAAATTATATGTAATATGAATATAATATATTACAATTAGTTATTTTATATAACAGAAACACTAAAAAACAGCACTTTCTGGGAATACTGATATTACACGAGTATGAAATATTTTAAAGTTATATTATTTGTGTGTAAGTAGTTTACGAAGAGAGATTGATTGAGTTTCAATAATTTGTTTTAGATATGGTGCCGTGGGATACTCTTATTAAGTGAATATTGTACGCTGACATGTTACTGTTGGTTTTTTAATGAAAGTTTTTACGCCTTTAAATCATTTTTAGTTGTAAGTATTCAAAATGCATCGATTGGTTTTAAAATTTAATTCAAAAAGAGCTTTTGTACGTTTTATTTGTTTGCTTATTTGGAATTTTCTTAGTATTTGAAATTTGAATTGCTTTAAAAAAATGAAAAGCTTATATTTATTTTTATCTATTCATTTCATTTGACTTTATATTTGAGTAGTGACAAATACTAACATTTTTTTTCTCTTTCACACGACGCGACAAAGTTATGTGTGTGCTGCCGTGGAAATTTTTTTGTTTGTTTTACATGGTATATATTTACTTTTTTATTTAAATTAGTTTAATACTCAATAGGATTAATGTAATGAAACTTTGTGAGTGTTTTTTTTTAATTCGTTTGATTATTTATTTTAAAATGATAATTTACTAAATATTTATTATTAACACATTTTGCACACAGCTGTTCTTCGATCCAATAGATACAATGAAATATTTAATGGCTTTTGGTTGGAGTCTCCCTGGGATTATCGTTATCATTTATGCCGCGGTGCGCAATTTTCTAGGTGATTCCATTGAAAGGTAAGTTCAAATTTTTATATACTATTATACTTATATTATAAATAATAAATTCAAATGAAAAATATACTTTATTTAATTTGGCTATCACAATTGATAGGTCATTTTACAATTTTAATTTTAAGCTAACAAGAAATTAAGTAGTTACAGTTTACTTTTTAACAATCAGAAGATTATATGCAAAATACGACACATTATTATAAAGAATAATGATCTTTTTTAATCGTTGAATTGAAGCTATTGAATCTCTAAGTTATCAAATTGCGACATTGCTCGAAAAAAAATATACCCAAAACTTCTCGCTCTCTTTAATTCTTATATTCAGCTTTTAAAACAAACAGACTTAGCAACAATAAATAAGCTAACAGTTTATAATGTTTTTAGTTTTTTTTTCTTCGAAAACTAATCGAAAGAATGAATCGTCCGATTTACATAATAATGATTTATAAATGTACTAGCGTTTCAACCGCGGCTTTCTTTAAAAAATCCAGTTAAACGAAATAAAAAGGACTAAATTTGTTAATTATGTCATATTTTAGCACTGATAAAGCGTGAAGAAGTAACAAATATTGACAACACACATGACCATTCTTATTTATGATACGAGCGTGATTATTATTATTCTTGTAACTAAATAAAAAGAGGATTTACTGAATTATTGTAATGCCTCCTTATACTAACATAGTATATGTTAGGTGTAGTAATTCTATATGCTAGAATAACGATATCATTTGTATGACTTACATGTGAAGACGCTAGATACAGATGCCCAGTGCAAGTAATAGAAAAAAAAATACAAAATAAAAAAAAAATCAGGATAGTTGGCGTACTATCGGGGAGGCTTTTATCCAGCAGTGGACGGCGATAAGCAAATAAATAAATTAAGTTATAAAAACCATTCAACGTAAACTTCAATAAATTTTATAATTTATGCAAACTAACTGTTAATGAAAACTCGAAACTAAAAGAGTACCTCTTCACTAATGATAAAAATAAAAGCTATAAGAATTAAACCCTGAAACCAAGGATTAGATAACCTTAAAAGTAAAAATTAATAATATATAAGCTAAAATATAAAAATATAATAAAATTACAACAGAGTTAATAATTGCAACCCAAAGCCACAAAGTATTCAATATTATCAAAGCAATCATGAAATTAATGAAAAAACTCAAAAATCATATCAATCATAAGAAACGACGACAAAACAACGACAACGCAAATTTGAACTAAACACGAATCCTAAAATGGCAGAAGGTCACTCTACTCCGAAATCTGGATACCACGGTTCAGAAATTGAGCACATCGCCATCATAAACATACTATAACGACAAAAATACGTACGATTTTATAACTTTTGAAAGACTCAACCGATTTTGATGAAATAAAGACTAATTTTTTGTAACTCTTAGCCATTTCAAAGGTTAGCCTGAACAAACAAACAGACATACAGACAAAAATATAAAAAACTATTGTTTTGATTTTGTCATCGCACAAATAGCCATATTATTTTTGAAAGACTGTTGATAAAACTCATATCATATCATCAACTCATATCATATCATATCATCATATCATAAAACTGTCTATGTGAGAACAGTCCTCACTTAAATTAGCGCCGTCATGTTTAATGACTGGTCTTGAGACTTATTGATTGTCATGGTGAAGCACATTTAATCCGTGCAGTGACGGAGAAAGAATACATTTCACTGCCCCTCTCTTTCCCATGGGTGTCGTAAGAGGCGACTAAGGGATATCTGAGCGACCATCTGCTCATCTGGTGGTAGGATGCTAACATCCGCCTAGCTTGTTACCACCGTACGCATGGTGAAAAACTCGTGAAGTGGCTTGCAGCCGCGTTTCGAGGTCAGCCAGCGTACAGCCAGAGCCCGAGCGAGTATTGCCGCGATGGGTGTTGGTCCAATTGGAGACGGCTGTTGAACCAATGCCGGGGGAAACTGTATTGACCTGCCGGTCAGGGAGACCCGAAGAAACGGCTGTTCCGCTGGCCGCCCGTGGCATAGTACAGGGGCCCGAGCGTGCCTAACCAGCTCGTGAGGCTGCCCCACCAGGCTACGCATAATCTCGGGGTGGACCGTCGTGCTGGTTGGTGACCGGTAGGTGGGGTCCCGGCGGCCACTTCCGGGGGGTTCGGGGGCCCTTCCGTCCAGCAGGTCAGTGTATTTTTCCTTTTGGCAACCACTTGGGGAAACACGCCTCCACACTCTGCCCATCCCTATCGTGGCAATACATCGCTCGCTTCACGTCTCTTTTCCATTTCATTTTTCCCAAATGGCGCAACAAAAAAGAAATAACGATCGTACAGCGGTGCACACCCCCACCATACCCTCGCTGTTTGAGGTCGAGTTCTCTAACATCTGAGGACTCCACACTAACCTCAACGCTGTCCACCACCATCTCGAGACAGCACGGCCAGTAATGTTGTTTCTCACGGAGACACAAATACTCCGTCCTGCCGATACCAGCTACCTTAATTATCCCGGCTACACGCTTGAAGAATCCTTCAAAGCGAAAGCCGGAGTATGCTTGTTCGTCAGGACGGATGTTTGCTGTCACCGACTGCGCTGCTTGGAGGACCCCTCCTTCTCCATGTTGGTGGTACGTGTGGACCTGGTTCGTCAGAGCCGAGTCTACGTGTGCCTCTACAGATCCCACAATGGTGACTTGGAGACAAGCGATTATTTGACCATCTTAGTCGGGTGGCAGATGCTGCGCAAGAGCAATTTCCTAACGCGGAATTGGTGTTTTTGGGGGATTTTAATGCTCACCAAGAATCCTGGTTGAAATCCCTCAAAACTGACCATGCTGGAAGGACTGCTCATGCTTTTGCTCTCACACATGACTTGACCCAACTGGTTGATCAGCCCACCAGGATCCCAGACATTGATGGGCAAGCACCTTCTCTACTGGACCTTCTGCTGACTTCTCACCCGGTGGAATATCAGGTTGTGGTTCAGGCTCCTCTTGGCTCTTCGGATCACAGCCTTATTTCTACCAGAGTGCCACAGGCCAAGCTGCCGCCACTAGCGGTATGCAAACGTCGCGTTTGGCACTATAAGTCGGCGGATTGGGACAGTATGCGCGATTACTATGCGTCAGTCCCTTGGAAGGAACGCTGCTTCAGTGGGAATGACCCGACAGCTAGTGCCGCTGCTGTTGCTGGCGAGATCATGCTGGGAATGGAATACTACATTCCTAGCTCAGATCTCGTCAGTAGGAGTACGCGTAACCGTTGGTTCACTCGTGAATGTGCCGATGCTGTATCATCTAAGCAGGCGGCATATCGCAAGTGAGGAGCAGGAGCTGTCTCCTGTGTTAACGCGCTTGTTCCAACTTTCTCTCTCTTCGGGAAGTGTGCCGGAGGCTTGCAGAAGAGCTAATGTGCAAGCGGTTCCCAAAAAAGGGGATCGGTCTGACCCGGCAAATTATCGGCCAATAGCTATTGGCCACCTCAGTACTTTGTAAGGTGATGGAACGGATTTTAAACAACCAACTGATCCATTACCTACAAGATCACTGTCTAATTAATAATCGTCAGTACGGGTTTCGACCAAAACGGTCCACAGGTGATCTTCTAGCGTACGTAACACACCTCTGGGGTGAAGCTATCGACAAGCATGGAGAATCGTTGGCTGTCAGCCTCGATATCTCCAAGGCTTTCGACAGGGTCTGGCACAGAAGTCTTCTCTCCAAGCTACCGGCATATGGTCTGCCTGCTCAGCTATGCACCTGGATTGCCAGCTTCCTACACAAGCGTAGCCTTCGTGTTTTAGTAGATGGTTGCGCTTCACAATTCTATGTAGTGAATGCTGGGGTCCCCCAGGGATCTGTGCTATCTCCCACACTCTTTCTTTTGCATATCAATGATATGCTCTCCCTTGGGAACATACATTGCTATGCAGATGATAGTACAGTGCATGGTGGATACCACGGACGCGCAGTGGCTGGGCGGGCGGAAACTGAGGAGAGGCGGGAGAATCTTGTCATTGAACTCGATAGGACGTTGGAGCTCATCGCCAAATGGGGCTCTGATAATCTTGTTGAGTTTAATGCCAAGAAAACACAGGTATGCGCTCTCACGGCGAAAAAGTCAACATTTTCCCCTCTTCCCTCCCTCTGTGGTACTCCGCTGGTGATGCAAAGCAAAATCGCCATGCTGGGGATTGACGTTCGCTGCGACCTTAGTCCAAGGGATTACATCGAGGCTGTTATAAAAACAGCTTCACGGAAACTCGGAGTTCAGAAGTTCAGAGTTCAGTGCGGCGCTTTTTCAAGCCACAACAACTGTGCCTGCTGTACAAAACACAGGTACGGTCTTGCGTGGAATATTGCTCGCACCTTTGGGATGGCTCCGCTAAGTACCTACTTGAGGCCTTGGACCGGTTGCAGCGACGTGCCGTACGCATTATTGGCGACGTAAAGGTCACAAATACCCTTGAACCTTTACAATTGCGTCGTGAGATAGCAGCACTGAGCGCTTTCTATCGACTGTATCACGGCGAGTGCTCTGAGGAATTATTCTCTCTAATTCTTGCTTCCCCCTTCCTTCTTAAGTCCACGCGAGCGGGTTCTCGATGTCACCGCCTAACAGTGACATCAATTCCATCGCGAACAAAGAAATTTGGCAACTCCTTTCTTTGTCGCACTTCCAAAAACTGGAATTCCTTACCAGCTCACGTGTTCCCCTCCTCTTACAACCCGGGTTCCTTCAAACGAGGCGTGAAGAGGCATCTTGCGGGCCGGCAAGGCGAAGGCGGCTAGTGCAGAACGTTTTTCCCGTCTGTACTGGCCGTCGTCACGTTTGGACTCTACTACCACTTACCATCAGGTGGAGTAGAGTCATTTGCCCTCCCGGCGAATATAAAAAAGAAAGCATAATTATTAATTTATTCACGATTTTTTATTGTTTTGAAGGCTTCGTATAAAAGATAATAATTAGAACCCATTTGAGTACTGACATGTAACTTTTGTCTACATATGTCTGCATATATACATATTATCCCAGCAATTTCACAAATACGTAAATTAAATAATACATAGAATATAGTTTTTAAGAGAATGGTTTATTTAATGGATTTGCTATGAGAAACAGAAATTATTTAAAATATACATTTGCATATTAATACTTATACGAAAATCAAATGAATCGTTTGATTTATCAAAATATCGAATATAAAACATAAATTTAAACTATTGCAGATTTTAAAATTTAACTAATATGGTTATGACTACAGTTATACTCTGCGCTACTTCTCCACGCGAATTCGTAATTATAATACTAACATATTTCTTATCAACAGATGTTGGACAAACGTGAGCTCTACAATATGGGTGTTAAAGGGACCGACCACGCTGCTGATCTCAGGCGCATGTAGTAAGTACCTTCTATCATTCTAAAAATACCTATTATAAAAAAATATATCTATGAAAGCTAGACATTGATAAAAAACACCGATATTAAGAACAATTAATTGTTTCTTTTTTAACTTTAATGTCCAACAGCTAATGTCTCCATTAGATTTATAAAATCCGAAAATATAGACATTTACAAAATAAAAAAAAACACTAAGTCCTAGGTATAGATAAAATGAAACCAAAAGATATTAAAGGCAGAGATAGCTATTAAAATCACACAAGCTATTACTAAACTAATTAACTTAAGTATTACTTCTGGTCAGTACCCTATTCCAATCAAAGTAGGAGTAAAGACAAGCAAACCTTAGATTTGCATATTATATGCGATTTTCTTATAGTGGTGGCAAACATTTCTTGTTGAATTTACCTTTATTTATAATACAACACGATTCCACATAACTAGTTGTAACTACTTTAAATGTGAATATCATGGATTATTTGAGATCTTGACCAACGATATCGTATCAATTCGATGTTAAATTTGGTTATTTGTCTTTATTTCTCTTGTGGTTGAAAGTTGAAAAGGCTATATATGTTATTCTTTTATATGTAATTCTTTCTGCGAAATGTAACGACTCAATTAAATTCTCAACTAGAAGATCGCTAATTGTATTATAATGACTTTTATTTTAATAACAATTATTTGAAATGATGTTATAATAAAAATTAAATTAAAAAAAAACGAATGTTTCAGTCTTCAAATACCTGAGTATCTTTGTTAATGTAATTGGCTAGTTTATAAGGTTATCATCATCATGTGATTTGGCGTCCTAACCCTGGGCCGAAAAATTTCTCAATAGCCCGAAGCTTCTAAGTTGACACTCATGTTTCCGAAAGCAAGTAAAGTCGTAGTGTAGAATTGTCGTTCCATCGAACTATGAGAGTGATCGAATGTAGAGTGTGCCCATGTTTACACACGCTCGAGCACTATGATATCTCCTGCGTAGTTGGCTCTGATATCCGTTGAGAATGAAACCGAAATCAACCTGTATATTTGCAAATAACAAAGTTTATTGTTTTATGTTCTTTAGAATAAAGTATTTATCAATGACTTCACAGTCTTCGGTTAGTATTGAATACAATTATCCGATAGACATTTTATTGTACGCATAACATATACAGTCGTGTCCAGAAATGTTAATTAAGATATTTCACATAATAATATGAAGCAATTAATGTTAGATTTTTTCTTTAGTGTTTTTCGTATGCGTCTATTACGTTGTCATCTCAGAGTGGGTCGTATCACGGAATAGAAGTATCTACCGTATAATTTCTGTGATGTTGCGTACTACAGTAATACTGGTAATAATTTTATATTATAGTGCTAAAAATATTTTACTTACTAGCAACGTTTTTATTTTCACCTATTTTGCCTTAAATTATATTTTTTTCATTCGCTTACCTTTATTACTTGTTCTTATTATTTATATTTGTTTTGAGTCATTTTCTGGAGCCATCCCGGTGCGATGTTAATAATTTCTGATACATGAATAATAGCGGTTTTTTTTCTTTTTATTCCAGCAAATAGTATCGTTAATTTATGAACGTTATTTTATTTGACGTTTTTGTGTCTAAAAATTATATATATTTTCCAGGTACCGGTTTTTGGGATTCAATACGCCATATTCCCAATAAGACCCAAAGCTCGTATAGATTATAACAATTTAACACAATTGGTAATGAACCTGTTGGAAAGCCTTCAAGTAACTATAAATAAATTTAATATTCCTTTATATATTATCATATAAACCGTGTGATTTTATTTTTATCAGCTTTATTCATAATAATAATAAATACTAATATTAATATTAGCAACGCTTTTTATAGCTTAAGGATAACTCACATAGATTTAAAGACTTTCCTATTTGGTAACTTGTTGATCTAATCTACTGTTCTCTTCTCAGGGTTTAGTTCTATCCACAATTTTATGCTTTACTGACAAAGAAGTTTTAAATACCATCAAATTAAAATATTACCGCTGGCGAGCAATACGTCGAGACATCAGGAGTCTTGGTATGTATAAACTCAATTTTTCATAATAAAATATGTCATTTAAGATGTAAATAAACAATATGGTAATCTTTAATTTTTTAATTATCTTCATTAATGATATAAAATGGCATCATAGAACTAGCACAGATTGCAAATTCGTTATTAGCTAATATTTTCGCTACTGGAATGGCGAATATATAAGAATTTATTTGTACAAATTTATAAATTAGCCTTGCAAAATATTATCTTATTGAATACGTACCTCTTTTGAGTAGTTTGTGGGAATAATGTATAAATATTTCACTCTTTTAAAATGAACGAATGTCTTATTGACGTAAAATATATATTGGCGCATCTTGGGGGTATGGCCGCCTTGTACGCCGTGACGGCAAAGAGCATAACGGTAAGTCGCCATGCCGTCTCCGCCGCCGCCCTCTACTCCATTATGTCTAGGTGGCGCATATCTATTCAGTAACAACCTGTGAATGTCCCACTGGACTAAGGCCTCCTCTCCCTTTTTGAGGAGAAGGTTTCTAGCTTATTCCACAACGCTCTGCTGCTCCAATGCGGGTTGTTGTAATACACATGTGGCAGAATTTCAGTGAAATTAGACACATGCACTTCACAGTCAAACACGAGATGAATTATCAGCAGGGACGATCTCCGACCATGACGTAATTAATTCAATAGAATTATTATTATTATTAGTTAGTCATTTATCTTGGTTAATTTGCATAATTATGGTAAATATATATCAATGTTCATAACTCGTCTGCTAAGGCCGATACAGATTAGTATATCAGCTGATAAGGAAAATGCAATATATGCTAACTTTTATTGCACCCGTAATCGTCATATGATTTAGTGAATTAGTGATCTTTTGCAATATAAATAACAATTATTATTTAATATAAATAGCTTCATAGTTTTTTACTCTTGTATAGCAACGAAGGCTTACAATAAGATATGTTGCAGTGTTTAATTAAATATTTGATATTTAGTTTTTAGTATAGACTGAAACTTGATGAAACTTGGTCACCTGGATCTCAACAAAATTACAGTAACTAGAATTGCGAACTAAAAACGTCTGCACTCAGGAAGCATTTGTTTTTCTAAAGAAATGTTTTAGATTAATAGAACGGCTAAAATGCAGTTGCCTTCAAACAGTGAAGCAGAATATGATATCCTTCTACTTATAAAGATTCGGGCTTTAATTAGCAGTGGAACCTTCGCAGACTATACCTTACTTTAAGCAATATTAAGTCAATTGTAAAAATTTCACGGGTGAGTAATAAAGTGAGTTCATACAGAATAGCACTGCTTATTTTGAATGTAATGATTTTTTTTCTTAGATTGATAGCAGAACATTTAAAATAATCGTATTATTTTTGCTATAGTTATTTGAAAAAACACATACAAATTCGAATGTTTGCTTATTAAAAATAATAATTCAATATATTATTATATAGTTTGGAACATTAAAATAGGATAAATATCCTTTAAATACTTTATCGTTGGTCGAACATGTTCTTTCCAATTCATTAATGAACCACTTCAATTCTTTGAAATAGAATCGTATTCCTATCTTATCTGTGGAGTGCTTCCATGTAATTAAATTTCTTATTAATATAATATTAAAAATATTCATAAAATTTCCAAACTATTAAAGCAAGTTAAACACAAAAAATCATTAACTGTTGTTTTATTAAATGTTTATTTTAAATGCAGATTATTTGATCTTCATTATAGTACGTTAGGTTTTATGTCCAGGTAATGGTGCACATTCAAAAAAAGAAACAGTTTATATCAGGATATTTTATTATAATTATGTTTTGTAATAATCCTAGAAGACTTCATTCGCATTATCTTTGCAATAACCTCCATCACTATACAACATATCTATATCAAAATTATTTAACAATATAATTTTCTCTTGTTTATCTATTCGTCCCTGGTGTAACTCTAATTGTTGATGCTTTAGCCATTTTTCGTAAATGCGTAAACAAACACCCGAATAACACAAAATATACTGTTATACTATATACTTCGTAAAATTAAAGTTATTATGGATGAGAATTTAGAATTTCCAATTAGATTTGGTATCACTTATCTGTTGCAGCGGCTATCATAATGTGACAATTGACAAGACTTCGATATTAATTCCAATTTTGGCCACGCCACAGGCCACGTGCTAAAATATTATTCGGATCGGATATATGTATGTTTCTAGTATGGGTGACATATAACACATGTAATTTTTCGCAAAAATAAAATATAATAAGCGCAAAAGTTTTATATCACCATAAAAATAAAACGGAAATGTTTTACAAAGAATCCCTATTAGCGAAGCTATAGTGTTTGCAATTATAATTAATTGTCCATTTTTGTCTCAATACATTGATTAGAGAACATTTCGTGTTTTTTCTAACGATACAATTTCATGTTGTTTTGTCTTTGATAACACAAAACCCTTGAAAATATAATGAACTTTTCATGCAATATTTTATTTACAACTGGATTAACCAATACAAAGTCAGATAAATGATTAGCAGTTTTTCTTTATAAGCCCTCCTGAGTTGCGCTATCGTCTTTTCGTGCATTCGTTTTCTTTCTTTAATACTACACTCAGTATTTGTTACCTAAATTATATACTGCAAATACAGCATAGTTATCGGAATTTTAAAATTTAAATATATTTCTACGATTCATTTTCATTTTCAATTTAACCTTGCGAGTAAAGTTGCGCTCTCGTATGAGACACGTGGTATTCCCTATTCTTGGCCAAGTCTTCAGTTTCTAATAATTACATAGTAAGATTCACAAATTAATTTGTATTAATTGTATCTAACTTGTAGCCCATTCCAACCATAGGAGGAGTAAATGCAAACAAGCAACTTTGACATGGGATTGACGCGATATCATTAGGCGAGGTCTTAAATTATCTATGATAATCATTATGGGTTCGCGTTTTTAGTTATTAGTTAAATGGAATAGTTTAGTATTATAAATAAAGATATATTAATGTGCTCAATAGACATCAATGTTATCACATATATAATTTACAACCTCTAGGCAACCATAGATAAATAGACGTAAATTATGAAACAACAAAGGTTTTTATTTCGACAAAATAAAATTTTGAATATAAAATATAATTTATTTATTATTTATAGCTTATAAATAACAAGACTAGTTATAAATGTAGTAAAACGAATCATTATGGTTTTTATCACTATGAAAAGATAGTAAGCGAATTTAAAAAACAGTAACCAGCATAACAAATGTGGGTGTATTATATTATAATGATATTCTGAAAAGAAACTATATTAAAAAACGGTGATAGTGTGAAAATATTTACTATTTTAAAGCGATAAGATGTTATCAGTAAATCAAAGTTAACGCTCATTTATCAGTTTCTTTTTTGATAAGAAAATAATTTAAATATGGGTAATAATACTATATGCAATAATATCGTAGTCACTGAAAAATGCTATTTCCTGAAAAATACACTCGATTAAATAACATTAACCTATAAACTTGAAACAATCCCTCAGAGCTTGTATCATTACATCAACAAACAGATTCATCAGAATTGGAATATACGTTACGTAAAGAAACGTTGCAATCAATTCTACGTCGCTATTGTATGCTTATCGCCAAAAAAACTTAAAAAATATATTTTAACTACATATCATTTCAGTCATGACACGGCTCATCTATCAACAAACAAAAAAAATCTTGTCCATTATAAATCCGAAAAAATAAATTTTATCCATTCAATATGAAATTGTTAGAGGCTTATATCACATTCACGCATTCACATTAATGTTACGTTGATGACGTCATTATTGTTACTACAAGTAAGCTCACTGTAAGCCTAAGTCCAGTATAAAGGGCGTGCAAGACAAGCAAGTATACAATCTTTTTAAGTGAATTTTGAACGCCCAATTTAACAAAATTTTAATAAGTAAATCCGTGTTTATAACTTTATTTAACGTGAACGTTAACCACAAAGCAACGTTATCATAATGTCGGCTTAAATGCGAACGCTGGATGGTCAATAACGGGCGTGACGGCCACGTGTGCTTATGTAGACGAATCTATGTTGAAAAACATGTACAAATTTTACGATAAGGATTTGAAATATACAGTGAAATATTATTTAATACAGTTCGCACATTGCCATCATCGTATCTTTAATCAGATCTGCTACTTTCATGACTACTTATATGACTGCGCAAAAAATTAAATAATATCGATTTATTTGAATATTAACTATTGACCGTTTTCTATTCTTTCACACGTATGAATAAACAAAAAAAAACATTACAAAGACGTATAATAGTTACAACTATACAATATTATTAACAATTATTGCAAAAATACAATACATAACATTCATCACAGAATTCTTAACAAGTTATTTTTATAGTGTACTCGAGGGTAGGTAGGTAGAGGTCAACGACAAAAGTCGTTAGCGCGAAGAGTACGCAAAGTTAAAACTCGAGCGAAAATTCAAGCTAAACACACTTAAAGATTTCGCTTAAATATACGATCAATTTAAAACGCGATTTCTCTATTTAGTATGATACCCATTTCAACAAGGATCGCGAAGGTAATAAATACCACATACAGACAAATAAGTGCAAAGCCAAGGCTTCTCCTGAGCTTGAATTTTGCTATAAACAAACAGATCCACAACAGTAAAGCGGCCACTAGTAAAGAGCCAACCACGAAGTCAATGCCCGCTGAGTTGATGGTGACAGCCGTGTCGGCTCCCTGAGCCAATAAAGTGAGCGTTTTGATAAGCCATGGCAAGCCGAGTGCGAACAATATCGCTAATGAATTAGCCCCCAGCGCATTTGACACGCCAATACCGCCCTCACCTAAAACAAATCATTTTTTTATTACCATTACAAAAACATTATTATTAGTTATTGTATACAACTTTTAGTTTTGATAGTAGTACTTTCTGAAAGTGCGTCTGGTTAACTACCAGCACCGCATATTCTACCACCAAATACCATTCGGGCATTTTACCGTATGTCTACTGGCGATGGTGAACTATCAATTGTTTTGATATCTACATAATAATTATTAATATTTCCTAAAACCACTCAACAATACACAAACAAATAAATCGATACATAACATAAGAACAAATATATATTTTAACATTAAACGCTTATTTAAATTAAATAAAATAATTATTTATCATGAACAATATGCCTTGACATCTAAATTTTTATCGTTAATAAGTTACGATAACCTATGAAATGTTAATATATGACCGTGGATGTTGAATATTTTAAAATCGGTTTAATCGATGTGTTTACAATTGTTGAACGATATGACACCCATTGTGGTGATGTAAGAGATAATTAGCATAATTCGACAATCACGAAATGATTCCACTAAGCTCATGTCACGCACACGTGATAAACACTTGTTTTTTTTTTAAATATATACCTACATAAATACGTCAAAGTATTTTTCAGAATTGTGACATTAATTTTACGTATTTCCTAGATTAATTATTTTACTATCATTTTACAAAGTCATACATATCTCAGATAGTAACGCTCGGAAATTAATATGCATAGTTTGGGGGGCAATTGTAAGATATATAAAAGTATAACCTCCGTTGGGGTTCAAGCTTGTTTCATATCATAAAAATCGGTTCAGATGTTCAACCATGAAACCGTTAGAATATTAGTATAGTATAGGAGATGTTTTATATTTTTTTATACAAATAGGTACTGTCTAGGTCACCAACTCAGAGACATTAACAGGTTAAGACACAAGATACAGGTCGAAGGAACTTAAACAATTACACTATCGTACATCGATTTGATAAAAAATATTTATCAATAAAACAATAACGTATATAATATTACTAACATACCAATATTTACTATCATATCATATTAATAAAAATACGCATCTTTTAAATATAAACTTATCATTATATAACATATTGAAACACTGTGTAATAAATTATTGTTAAAAAGGTCACTGCTACTATATTAAATAAAAAAAAAAAAACAAAAAATCCCTTCACATTTGTCTACTTAATAATAAGTACCAGCCAATAGACCTACGAAGTTTTGAGTCTTGCTCATTAAATTACACTAGTTTATTCGCCCAAAGTGAAATACAGCAAGTTTGATTAGAGCTACCTATCTAGATGAATTTGCAAAAAGTCATACATCTAATAAGAAAACCTTATACTTGAACGTATAGTTTTATCGTTCGTACTAAAATATCAAAGTATCAACTCGAGAGTCAAAACTCACTTGTCGTATTATGGTGCTGATATTTACAAAAACTATCAATTTTTATTATCAACTTTACTAATCGATACGAACATATGAATTAATTTGACCTAAATTAATGTTTTTCGGTTTAACATTTTGATGTATGTTACGTTCAATAAATCTATTTAGAAAAAAAAAATGCCGCGGACGTACCGGAACTTTGAATCAAGGGTGTCTCGTGTCTCTCACCGCGTCTCCTCCCTCGTGGAATTTGTAATGTCAGAACTTCCGAAACTTTAAATATGACCTTTAAATTTTTGTTCCTTCGCGGCCAAACAACGCGTGAATGTGGTAAAAACGCGTGAATCTTAACCGATGATCGTGGGTTCAAACCCGGGCTAGCACCACTGAATTTTCATGTGCTTAATTTGTGATTATAATTCATCTCGTGCTTTACGGTGAAGGAAAACATCGTGAGAAAACCTGCATGTGTCTAATTTCATTGAAATTCTGCCACATGTGTATTCTACCAACACGCATTGGAGCAGCGTGGTGGAATAAGCTCCAAACCTTCTCCTCAAAAAGAGGAGAGGAGGCCTTTAGCCCAGCAGTGGGACATTCGCAGGCTGTTACGGTCGCGGCCAAACATGAATACATTGGATGACGTAACTTACGATATATAAAATTTTTCTTTGAAAGGAAATTATAATAAGCCTGTTCTTAATTTAGATAATATAAAATCCGTAGATAAAGAATAAATAATGTGCAGACGTGTTCGAGATAGCTGTTGACGCTATTCCTTATTTAAATCGATCGCTTTTCATGTATCTCGATATTAAAATCAATAGATGGGATCGTTCGATATTGTAAACACAGATAATACAGGATTTACGTCAATTGTTGAAAAAAGAATTTTATGTAAGCATTTGACATTCTAATATATAACATTAAAGCAATACATTAAAAGTAGTTTAGTGTTAATTTTAGCAATTATTATTACAAATTTTATTTATGTTAATTATAATAGTTTAGTGTATACTGATATACTAGAGATACTGTTCTGACAGTACAGTGCAGAGCGGGCTTTGTAAATTATGTCGAACACAGAGCTGCGTATGCTGCACATAAAACGCAGACGTGTTTTTTTCCGTTTCAAAAATGTTAGTCTCAATAACAATTATTACGAGCATAAATAAAGATTATCGATACGAATAAAAAAAACAATTAAGTCGTTTTGCGCCAATATTTATAATGGATTTTAATACTGTTTAATTGAAATGAGACATTGTTGACAAGTATACACTACTAATTTTCGACAAAAAAACTTCTTAATAGCCTGACACGGGGCTTGTTCAATGGGTCGTCGGGACCTGCAGCCTTATAGCTAGCTACCAGACCAACGGGGCTGTCCAATAATATTTTATGAGTTTTGATGTTGTTCAGCTGTTGTAAGTTAAATCGTTAACAAAACACAAATGAATTGATTAAATTAACATAATGACATACCAACATAAACTTTATACCAAAAAACAATCGCAAGGCACGTTGTTATCAATACAAGATTTATTCAAAGATAATTAATTATCTTAATTTCGCTAATCGCCAGAAATTTTTTTGCGTAGATTATATTATGTATTGATGATTCGTAATTTATTTTGGAATACATAATCGCATACATATTGAACTTGAAAATATAATAATACATATGCTTTAGAAAATTTAGTAAATACTTTTAAAAAAATTTCAGATACAAACTCGAAGCAGTTATATATAGATATATGGATATGTATATCTAAAGTGATGTGTATTTTAATAATTTCGCTTGCTAAATATTTTTTTTAAATGCTTACCTCTCCTGGACATGATGAAAATAGAACAAGCCTCAGGAAGACACCCGCCAAATGCAAGGAACGTCATCCCCATGACTGACTCAGGTATGTAGAATGTATGACCTAGAGTAGAGTATGTATATGTTTTTATGTATGGACAAATGTATACTAATGAATACATATACATATGAGTATATATGTAGGTATATTACTTAGTATTTTTATTAAGTTTCTAGGAATTCAAGAGATTGTAATTTTAAGTTGATTGTAAGTGCTCAGTAAGACCGATTATTTTTCCTTCCTATTTTTTTTATTAGAGGTTGCCTGAAAGGGGTCTGTATAAGACAGTGTGCAATACTGAGACTTAATAAATAACATTATTATGTAAATTAATATTATCAAGTGCATTAATATTTGCATTCAAAATTTAAAAAAAAAGATTTAATTTTGAAGAAAAAATTAATTAAAAATACGCTTTTAATTTGTCTACGCTCACTATTACACGCTCGTTTATTTTTCTTTAAGTGTTTTAAATCCACTCAGTAAAAAAATAGGTCAATGTCAGTGTTCATAAGTATTTGCTCAATAAATATTGAATGCGAACGTTTAAATATTAGTGCACTCTTAATTTTGCAACTCCATAAGTGTTGTTTTTATTCCTAATAGTGATAGATTACGTAACAAGAATTCATCTAAAATATATCTATATCATTGAAGGTTTTTTATTTATTTATATATATTAAGTCAATATAATATTATACAATTTATAGTAAAATGAATTCAATTGAGGTAGAGATTTCGCATATTTTCATGAATCGTCCTAACATCGCAATAAATAGAAGAGCTATTTGATAGTCAGTATATTGTAGTTAGATATTAAAGGATGAAATTAGGGAAAAAATTTCTTCCACCATTTAGTTATTACAAAGCACTGCATTGATCTTGAATAGATTGGTTTAGAATAAGCCAATGTTATGCCTGGTTTCCAATATATATTTAGATGAACATTTAAGGCGGCTAGTGCAGAACGTTTTTCCCGTCTGTACTGGCCGTTGTCGCGTTTGGACTCTACTACCACTTACCATCAGGTGGAGTAGAGTCATTTGCCCTCCCCGCGAAGATAAAAAAAAAATAATTCGAGGATGGCGTAATCGAAATATTTTCGAATATATCAGATATCAATCTAACCAAGTATGCTTTTAAATTACGCCTCGTAAATAATTTTACCAAAGAACACACCAAAATGTGATAAAGTGTTATATCTCACTTTTAAAACACTCACCTAAAACAGTCATGCTCCAAGACACGAAGTAAGAGTTGACACCTATCCATATGATGCACATAAGGAAAGCTAATGGATAGAATCTCTTGCAGGTTATCGGTGACGGAATTGTGAGTCCCAATACAAGTTTGAGAGGAAAAGTGTACAGCCACCAGATCTTAAAGATTATTGACTTCTCCTTCGGGAATTTGAATATACTCTTCTTTGGTTTCTCATCAACTTCCACTATAATAACGACAAAAAATGCGTCAGAGATTATCCGTTCGTGATTGACTAAATTATTTAATATTAAGTAAATGTCTTCAATCAATACTTCGCATGTTCTTCAAATATTACTGCTTATTTAATAGTTCGTTATTTGAAAGTGTTACCTGCCTACTATATAAAGTTTATATATCCTGTATCATTTTACAAATATTTTATTAGGTACCGAATCAATAAGGTCGTTATATTATTCATCAAGTTCAAGTTCAAGTTCAAATTTATTAATAATAATTTGCATCAGTCATAAAGCCTACTTACTATCAATGTTCAGATATTTCATCTAGACGATGTTAGGATATCATTGGAAAATCCCATCTTTCCATCAACTTACCCTTCTCCACTGATATCTTTTCGTTGTTCGTCCCATTATTTGTCTGAGTATCACTATTGTCGAATCCCTTGTTATCAACGCCTTCCTCGACGGGTTTCCCGTCTATTGACACTACGTCTGTTGGAAAAGATATTTTAATTACGTTCTTATAACTAATATTCCATGAAATTGTACTTTAGGGGTGGGTATGACACGTATAAAAGTAGTAACTGCCTCGTTGGTTAAGTAGCTAGCTTGAATGGATCCTGAGCTCAAATATTCAAATCACTGATCATCAAATTGCTGTCCTACCGGATAATTTTAATGGAGAAATAGAGAGTACACCTGTTTTTGCGCAAGCACTTAATATATCTTGCGGAATTAGCTGGTCTCTTTCAAAATGTATCGCTGTAGATGATATCTACAAATTACATTAATATTAACATAATGATTGGAGCATTCTAATGTTTCAGATATTGGTTACTTCGTATCGATCATTGAATTTTTTAGAAAACTACTTTCTTTAAAATCTTTTGAGTTGTTAACTTTGGTTAAATAAAAAAGATTTTTAAATAAATAAAGCGACTAAGCGTTTTACAATCTACGATTTAGATTAATAACAGAAGATTAGAAATAATATGTTATATGATTATTATTTTTTTGAAGTATCCGCGGTGATTTATAGATTAGAGATATCTTTCATCTCGTCAAAGCTTCCTTGAATTCAAGTATCAAAATCGTACGTAAAAATACTATCTTGATATGAATCAAGGTTTGATTAGAAGAATTTATGACAGTACATTATATATGCAATCAAAAATAATTACCTAATTGTATAACTTAAAAAAAAAAAACAAAAAGAGATTTTTTGGAAAATGTATGTTATCCATTTTATATGAAATTAGCAACTATGTGCGGGTCAAATTATTATTTTATCTCGATAATATTTTAATAAATGAGGATGTCCTATGTTGCATAAGACATCGCGTCTTTTTTCACGCGTTTATCTCGTAATATTGCTTTAACTACTGGTTCGAATTTCGAAGCGAAGTGAGTAAATGCAATATTTATTTTCATAAAACGTTTGAATTAATATTTCATTTATTTGTACATACTTGACAAGTAAAATAAACTAAATTTGTCGTCAAATTTACCCTATTTTTTATATACGAGTTATCTATAAAATATATTTAAATGCTTTCGATTTGATATCCGTCGGCATTTTAAAGTTCTACAAATCGTTGATGATGATGAAAATGAAGTTTTTGTGTATTTACATTATTTACAACGATAAACAGATTTTTAAAACTAATATAAGGTAATGGTATGATATTAGCGAATGTTTCGGAAAATTATTTTGATTAAATCGATAAAATCAAATGATCAATTACTATGTTTATACATTATATATCACTGAAACCGACTGACTGATATTTAACAAATGATTAGAAATTTATTCACATTGTTTGTCATTCATCAGAAATATATTAGTTAAATATTTGTTATTAATATAATATTTACTTCACACTTTTATTTTAGGTATTTAATTTAAAAAAATATTATTAATATTTTATATTACTCGTGGCCATGGCATACGCTATTACAATGCGAACAAATTAGTCACTAAATGAACGAGGCAATCAAACGGTGTAAATATTACATTTGGACTGAAGTGTAACATATATTATTAATTATAATTCGTGTGTTACTTACATTCTGAATGTTCCTTGTTTTTACAGTAAGACGCCGTGACGATATCGAACAAAATGAACAGCTTCGGACTAGTGAACATGAAGAGGAAATAAGTAATGTATAGAATGCCCAGTACAGTTGCCTCGTACCACACCACTTGCCCGTCCCACACTATGGCTACCAACACGCCAACATTGATCATGTAGATAAGGACATCTCTCGTCACGGGGCGGCGCTCTATCGCGATAGGCTACAACATAATTATCAATTTGGAATCAATTAATTAAAATGTATTTACATAAAACCTTTCTAAATCTTTAGATCTGATTGTTGATTGTTATTTAATCTGATCTGAATTTGTGCGTGCAAAAATATACAAAGCAATTTTCCCATCAACCACTAAAAATGTTTTCTAAATACGTAAAGCAAATTTGTATTAAAATAATTATATTTAATTAGTTATATATATGCACTTACCGCTACCGCCGCTAAGCTACCAACAGCTGCGACGCCTAGTAAGTTGAATATAGCGGAACCAACTATGGTGCCTATACCCATATCGGACTTCGTCAGGAAAGTCGAGATCACGTTCACGAAGAACTCGGGACATGACGTTGCTACTGACATGAACGTAGCAGCCGCTACGTTCTGGAAACAAATGCTTCTTATAAATGCTAACGTTTAAATAAGTTTAGCAATAAGAGTACGGATGGTTCTAGAAATTTTTAATGAGCGTAGTTTATACACACATTACCTTCTACATTTAAAATATAGAAAAAAAATTGTTTATCATATTATATACAACTTATAATACATATTTTAATCATCTACTTTTTCTAATACTTCAGAGGTCTATTTACACATTGTATTATAAGAAAAAAATATATATGATCCCACAAAATATTTTAAAAAGTGTTAAATTATTAAACTTTTGAAGAGAGTTATATTTAATAAATGCGAGAATGTGATAATAAATGTGTCTTAAGAAATACTTATATGTGTGGATTTCCCTTTACTGACCTGCGGTATCTTCAAATCCTCGCAAATCATTTCGACGCAGGGTATGAAGTAATCGTTGCACACTATTGCTAAAAGTGTAAAGGCGTAGATCCCAAACATTACGTATAGTATGAATGCACCGCTTCGAAGTTCTTCGTCTAAAACAATTATTATGAATATTAAATTGTTCTAGTCGTATTTACATATGTGTATCCATAACATGTGTTAAAACACCCATAAACATTTACGAGGTTGTAAGACCGTTTGCCGTGACGGCAAACAGCATGACGCTCATACCGGCGTCGCTTTGTACGTGCGTGCCTACTTATTGGCTATATATTAATTACTATATACTTATTGGCTATATATTAGCTACTGTATAAATCATGCGTAGAACGGTGACAAGATTGCATTTTTAACAATTTTATTTGAATCACCATTAGATAACATATCATAGTTTTTACATAAAACATATGTATATTGTACATAAACGAAACGACACAATGTAACATTGATATATTACCGCTTTTTAACTATACATGTATCTAAATATATATATTGTAAATGTGTCGTTTGTATTTGATACTATGAGAAAAATATACTATTGGTAAGAACTAATAGCATATTTATTACATTAAAGATAAAATTTCCAAGTCGTAGGAGGGCAAAAGAAAAGCCGATTATCAAAGTTTAAAAAAACATGTACTGAAAAGAATTGAATTCAGTTACGTGTACGACTTAGCGAGTTCCGACTTACACATGCACGTGTAACTTTTCTCGGGATTTACTCGACGGCGAGGACAAAATCAGTTGTGTTGATTATAATGTCACAACATTATTGTTATAATAATATAAATAATACCCTTTTTTCGTAAACCTAAATATATCTTTCAATATTTTTAGGAGAGAATAATGATCTAAAACATTTATTTAAATTGTTCCAATTCAATAACAACAGCTTTACTTGTTCATATTCAAGTGTAAAAGTGAAGAGTTTTTTTTTAAGTCTTTATATAAACAATAACAATAGTTCTGTACACATATACATATGAACACTGCACTCCTAAATGACTGGACATATTCGATAAAAAAAAAATGTGTGTTACAATAGGTTAAGATATGGTTTAAATTAGATGCGTTATGTACCACTGCAACCAATTTCCGGGTTACAGATTTTAACAAAAAAAAACTTACGGTACTTATACATATTTTAGTATAAAATTCAAATCACTTACCATCGAATATACTAACAGGGAAACTATTAACCGAGTCTTCACTAGAGCGTTCCACTTCTTGCATAATATTTCCGACTACCTCAGTCTTCGTCCTCAACCAGGGCCTCCAGTGCCATGTCTCGGACTCACGGGTCAATCTCTTCATGAGTTCCTTTGTTATATACACCTCTTCGCCATTATAGTTAAACACAGTTAAATAATCATCATCCCCATCAGTCACATCTGTAACACGTACCTTTATAAACTAATATCGTAGCAAGGATAAGCAATAGAGTTTTTTTAAATGATCACTAATCACTTGACCAAGGTTTTCCAACTTCTACAGTCAATTATAAATATGATAAAATACTTGTTTAAGGTGAAAGGATTAATTTTATGTGTAACTACGATGAAGCTAATTTTATTATTCGCACCAAACCACAGCGAAGCTTACATTGCCTAAGCATATCACCACTACATGGATCGATTTCGGAATCACAGGGCATTTATCATTTTTATCCATAAATGTCCTATGATAACGTCACATTGTCTAACAAATTCATTAACATGTTTACATTATCTATCTTTAATATTACTTTTTCAAAAGTGCATGATTAAGCCATGAAAATAATATTTATGGTTGTACATAGAAAACAATTTATTTAAGGTATATATGGAACTTAAAAATGTTTAAGATCTTATAATTAAATGTGTATGTAATTTAACTTTCATGTATTAATTGTATTTATTGTCTTATTTGCATAATATGTGTATAATTGTGAAACTTAATTCATGTTAATAAAATCTTAATTAAAATTACTTAAACAAACTTTCGGAGTTTTCCTGTTTTCATGCTATCCTCTTAAACTTAAGTAAAATAAGGTTGTTATAGAGAATATATAGCAGGAAAGGCAGACTAAAACTTTTATTATATATGTAAACATAGCATGGTAACGATCTAGTTGTGCAGCTTCTACGCGAACCAATACATACGAGGAACACTCAAAATTTCAATGTATATACAATGGAATGCATGAGTACAATGATTGAGTAACGAATCTATAATATATACGTGAGCAACATAAGCCACAATATACACTGAGATAATCTGGAATATCTGTGTATGCAGCCGTTTATAATTCTTCAGACAGTTACCAACAAAAACACAAATGTGTATCGTTTTCATCATTGTTGATAAGCTGAGTCAGTTACATTTTTTACCACAAACAAATATACAAATCTTGCAATCTCTCTTTCGTTGGGCCGAAGCTTAAGGAAGCACTTCTCTGAATATATAGAATTAGATTTTGTCGTAACAGTTATTGCATTCAAATCTAAACTAAGTATATGAAAATACGTACTGAAATCTTCGAGAGCCGTAGCGTACGATAAAGATAGCCATAGTGTCACAGCGGCGACCGCAACTAGCTTATATCGGAACATCTTGTAGATTATATTTTCTTCTCATAAACCAAATAGATCTTGATACTTGTTCCTGTTGAAAAATTAAACTGATAAATATATATTACACAGTTTTGTGATAATGCTCATGTGTATGTACAAGTGCATTCCTATTCATTCTCCAAATCCTAATGGGACTGCAATTCTAAAAGACAGATGAAAATTCAGGCGCTTATTTAAGTTTTAATTCCATGACAAATGTAAAATTTTAAATAAAGTTCTTGATATCAAATAAGGAAAAAAATAGATTTTTTATTGTAAAACTATCATAATATCTTAGGTTATAGTTATTTACCCATTATGGGTTATAGATATATTATATTAATATTATCAGTACAGTTGACTGCCTCGTCGGTCTAGTGGCTAGATATATGTCGCGCCAATAAAAAGTTTAGAAATTGATTTTTTTGTCAAAAATTCCCAATAGCAGCCCGGAGTCTGGAAATTGGAAGCATGTTTCCGGTCGTGTCGAATTGCCGTCCCATCGGATTATGAGTTAGGGAATAGAGAGTGCATCTGTGTTTGCGCACACACTTGTGCACTATAATATGTCCTGCATAGTTAGCTAATCTCTCTTGAAATTGTCCACGGTGGCCGAAATCGGTCTGGAAGACTATTAATATTATTATTATCAGTACAGCTAATCTGTAAGAACAAAGTCAAGTCAAGTCTGTAAGAACGCAGAACGTGATCGTGAATAGTCAGAAAGTGATATGTGAAACTGACTCTAATAATTAATATATAATTGATACATACTTCAAAATAGCGTAAATTGATTTTCAACATTCCAACAAAGAGCTGACATCGAAATATTTTAGTTGTTAATAATATAATGCTAAATATATTTCCTTAACAACGAGGATATATTGTTTGCGTAATTGTGAGTTTATCATAACACAATATTCAATCATTAATTCAATTCCTAATTTTAATCCCATATATTTCGTCCAGTAATGACCAGCAATTAAAGCTTGTCACGACAATAGTAAAGTTAACGTGGGTGATACTGTAAAGCGCATTGTTTCTTAAAGCGCAAATTAATATTCTACATATTATTAAACCTTCTCCGACACACGCTGCGTCTTCTGATGTACGTAAGTATATTGGTTTAGTAGTTTTTTTCAGTCAGGCATTACAATTAATTTAAACGTCTCTTCATTTATTGATATATATTTCGAAAAATATATAAACTATAATTGAACAAAACTATTATTTCATTAGAATTAAAAAAATACAACAAAACATACAAATACTAATAATGTTACTATATAAATAAAATGTAACATTCATAAATCCCCCTAAAAACTGTATAGGTAACTATCGAATGAACGATTACCAAATATAGACATATAATTACTACAATGAATAAGTACATTTATAATCAATAAATATAATACAAGAATACCAGACAGTTATATTTACAAATTATGCACGTATCAATGTATTTGAAAATGAACTTTTAAATATATAATTATTAAATATCATACTACACATATGTAATAGAGAAAAGATCTTATTGGTTTTTTATTAATTGAATGATCTTGATGATAAATCTTAAACTTAGATAATAAATAAGGACAATCCGTAATGTAATTTAATCTTCATTGTACGTACGTACTTCATTGTAGTACTTTAAAGAAATATTATTTTTATTAAATTTTAGACATTTGTGCAAGCCCGTCAGGCTACCGTCCACTCATCATATTACTAATATGTTATAGTATTGTTGTGTTCCGGCTTGGACGAGTGAGCTAGTTTAACAACGGGCAAAAGGGACGTAACATTTTTTTCCCAAGGATGGTGGCACATGAGCAATGTAAGTGATAGGTCTATGGGTGGTGCTGAACACTTACCATCAGGTGGCTTATTTGCCAGTCTGCCTACTTATTATACAAAAAATGAGACACTAGAATCTTAAACAATAATATTAACATTATCAAATAGATAATTATAGGATACTTTTCATAATACCTTTAATTAAAATGCCGCTACAATCAATAAAACACAATATAAATAAAACGATTTGTCACAGAAGCATTGCAAAAGTTGAAACTAATTTGCTTAAAGTTTAAATACATTCGTTTTTCGCTCAACGACGCATCACACACTGCAAGTGTTCACATGTCACAGACTACTTTTAACAGAAAAAAGTAAATTACAACGCAATTAAAATAATAACTGCAACAGGCATCTCGTTTTCAAGCATTATTCAAAAGAAAATAAACACAATTTACCTTCGCCTATATAGTTCTTAGCCTTGAAACATCACAATAATATCCTCGCTTAGAAATATGAATATCCCTTTATAGAACCACAATATATATTAAAATATATACAATCACAACAAACGCTTAAGCGAACTAAAATCGTTAACCTAATTTTCATTAAACGTCTCCAAAATAAAATCACAGAATCGATTAATCGATGAATAATCGTTACAATTAATTCGATAATACCACATCACTTCATACTTACTAGTTTTCTTAGTTGACACTTAATTGATTTAATTTATTTATTGATTGTTAAAATAACATTTTCGTGTAGTAAACTCTATATTCCGTTAGTTGTCGCTTGGTACTGCGAGTATTTCATTTTCAACACTGAAACAAAGATATGAATGCCAGGGGTTTTTAAACAGATAATCTTAATTGATAAGGCACTGTCAACGATTAGTAGATTCAATTACGTATTTACTGTATATATTGTGTTTATTGTGAATGCGCAAACGCATCTATTTTAGAGATCTTCATTTATTAAGATAAAATTACCTGATTGCAAGATTGCATTCCTCATAGCTAGTAAATGAGATAAATCTTCAAAATGTTACCTTATGAAAGTATACTTGAATAGTGATTGAATTGTAAATGATTGGACTATAAATATTTATATATCGCTTTTATTTCGTTTCACTTCATGACAAAGGCTATTTCATAACAATTGTCAATTAAAATTCTGTAAATTTATGAATGACAATTCAATCATTACTTTTATCAAGTTTTTTATATTAATACCGACTTAGGATATATTCATTTTTCTTTTTTTATTTACCAACTGTAACATAACCTCATATAAATTTAAAAAAATATTTCAATTTTTTTTTAATATTAATTATTTCAATAACCGGACAGACAAACTTTTTTAATTGATTCTATTGTTAACATTATCTATTTTGATCAACGTTTTAATGAACAAGTTAAAATCGATATAACTTCGAAATTTAAAATAGATGAAACATTATCTTTTCACAACAAAATGATTTCTGTTTTGTAATTTAAAATGCATGTAGATACGTATATATTCTGATACGTATATAGACTGCCTCGTTGGTCTAGTTTTATATTTTTATTTTCTATGTTTTAGCTAGTTGTAGAACCGCAGACAAAGAGGTCCTGGGTTCAATTCCCAGTTCGGGCCAATAAAAAGTTATTGGGTTTTTCTGTCAGAAAATTCTCAGTAGACCTGTAACAGAACAATAAATCCAGAGTCTGGAAGTTGGAAGTGTGCCTCGGAAAGGTCCTGCGCCTGAACACTTTCCGATCGTGTGTATTGTGCATTTTATAAAATACACATAATGAGAGCCTTGATTGCTCAGAGGTTAGAAAACATAAATCTTAACTGATATTTTGAAGATGGTTGAAGCCCGGGCAAGCACTGAATTTTTGTATGATTAATCAATTCATTTCGTGCTTATTACATAATGCGTCAATATCTTATAGCGTATTTGAAATTTAACTCAGAATTGAATGGATTATTCAATGCCGGAAAAATGTATCGTTTTACCTACATTCAATGTCAATCGATGCGAACGAAGCCACCTGAACCGATGTACTTAGGGTCACAACATTTTCATTTTGCGAATATAATATATTTATTCTCTAGGAAGAAAATGTTACAATAATTTAGAAAGTATAATAAAAAAATCTTCTAATATTACCTAGGTCGGTAAACAATGAAAAATGAGTTTGTTCCATGCTATCCTATCCTAATTACTAAGTGCAAGTTTATGTTTTTTAGTTGTGTGTACCGCAGCGGGCTACTATCTGTGAGTTTGCAAAGTGCATCCGTCTGGGCGGTTCCTGGCTCCAACGCCGGTTATGAATTTAGATTCACTAACACCGAACACTTGGGAAATCACAAGTGTCACAGTGTGTTCTACTTGTAGTATTAGTAGCATGGAGCGCCCTTCGTATAACATAATATAGCACCAAGCAACTATTAATAAAAATTAACGCGATTATAACGATTAAAATACTCTTATGGGCAACAATTTTAGTAGAATTTAGGCTAAATGTTAATCAGAAGCAAAATAATGTATCAGGTGGTACTACTAGGTGGTAGGGCTTTGTGCAAGTCCGTCTGGGTAGGTACCACCTACTAATCAGATATTCTACCGCTAAACAGCATACTTCACGATTTGAAGGGTGAGTAAGACAGGCTAACTACAGGCACAAGGAACATAACATATTCGTGCCCAAGGCTGGTGGTGCATCGGCCTTGTAAGGAACGGCCTACATTGCTTATATCGCTAATGTCTATGGGCGGTGGTGACCACTTAACGTCAGGTGGGCGATTTGTCCGCCCGCTTACCTTTAAGATAAACAAATAATAATAAATATATAGAAAAAAAGGTTAAAATATAAATTATTAAATTTTGTTATAGCTATCGGATATTGAAATTGTATCTAGAATTAAAAACTGTATATAATTTATTAAATAAGAGTAAAATATTCGTATAACACTTGATAATTAAAATAATCGGTCATTAATAAAAATAATTAGGAAATGATATCGCAATAATCAATATATCAGTTATTATTTCTTAATTTCAAGATATCCAATTTACAGTAATTAAGCTAAGTGCTATAAATTATATGTGTATACTAATATAACCATTCTATATGCTTTTCAGTAGTACAGTAGTTTTGACGGGATTGAGTTACAAACACCGACAAACAAGCTTTCGCATTCATAATATAATATATTATAATAAAAATACATCTGTAAAGCATAATGAAATTAAAAAAAAAACGTACTATTACATTTTTTGTAGAGTAATTATTTTTTGTTACTTCATTAAGATTATCATAAAGTGAGATTGTATATCAATGCTATTTTTTTTTGTTTTATCGTTTTAGGAAGGTTTGAGCTAAGATCAAACTTTTAAAAGAAAATTTTGATCGATGACATATAGATAGATAGAGATAATTATATTAATCGCTGACTGTACCTTTTTATCTGCAGAAAGTAATCTATATTTTTAATTAACATTAATCTATGAATCATAACTACAAATAATATATAAAATACGATAGTAATTATACGAATTTGAATTACGTAATATTATAATGACCATAAGTAAAATTCTCGATAGATGCCACGAGAGAAATAAGCCTTGTAAGATATTGCAAAGGTATTTTAATTAATTATATAACCCAAGATTTTAATGAAATAGATTTACAATTATAGTTATGATATTGGCTATATATCTCGCTAATGTGATCTTTTATTTTATCAATTAAATAAGTATATTTTAGAAAAACATATATTTTTATCTTTGCATCTAAAAATTTTGAAATAAAGATAAATTATTTATTAAATCATTATGAATCAAAACTATAACGAATGATTGAATGGTGTTTTTCCGGCAGATTTAGGTCGCGGCGGCTATTACCACCGGAGCATGACAAACTGCGCAAGATATATACTTAGTGTATGCGAACTGTAATAAAAAAGCAGATGCATTCTCTATTATATTTTATATTAATTCGACACGACCGCACTGGTTTACTTACTTTACGAGGCACGGGAGTGTAAATACTAGTAACTTTTAAATTTCAGACTATTACTAAAAAATTCTCGACATAAATCCCCAATAAATTGTCATTGGCCTGACCCTATACTTGGACTCACTATTACAGATTTAGCCTTCCAAACTAGTTCAAGTTCAACGAGGCAGTATGTGTTTTTTTAAAAACATGGAGTTAATCGTTTTACGTCAGTTTACGCTGTAAGCTTTATTTTTTATTTCATATATCGAATTGGTCACTTTTATTAAATATAATTTATTTTTTCCGGAATATTTAATATCATAGATTATTCAATTCAATTTAATGTCAAAATCATTTATTTCACTTTAGTCCTTCTGTGATTAAAATAAACTATGTCTAATATTGAACTGTTATCAAATGTTGTTTGACAAGGGTACTCGTTTATATATGGTCTATTGAAATGAAACTTTGTACTTTAATGTACCTATATAATTTATATACTGACTGCCTCGTTGATCTAGTGGCTACATGTAATGCCGCAGACCGGGTGGTCCTGAGTTCAAATCTGTGATTTGAATACCAATAAAATAATATTGAGGTTTTCTGTCAAAAAAATTCAGTTGCAGCCAGGAGCCTGGAAGTCGGAAAGCACGTAAAGCCGTTGTTCCTGCGCCTGTGCGAACTTTTTCCGGTCGTGTCGGATTAGCGGTTAATTTGTATGTTATAATATGTACTGCGCAGTTGGCTAATCTTTCTTGAGATCGGCCGCCGTGGCCGATATCGGACTGGAGGACTATTATTATTATTATGATTTATATTATTGAACAAAGTACATAAATATTTACGAGCTCAATATCCGACGATATGCCGCAATACCTAAACAATGTACTCGTATGCTCTGCGATATAGCAGTTGTAAGTTCGATCTTAACTCCAGGCTTTTAATACAAGCTTTACGCTCAAGTGAATGTAAAAATAGAAATATTAGTAAATAGAAAATATTCATCATTGGTATAGTTATGAGAATCAATAATTGCTGACAAGTGTAAAGATTCTACATCAAATAAAATGTTATCCTTGACTAAAATTTTGACGATCCAGCATTAAAAACGAACAATAATTCAATACCAAATTGATGTCCGAGATCGTGCACGATATGTAAGGTTACGGTCAAAAACGATTTTCTACTCGAACATGTTGAGGTTATTGGACTTTTCGAGGCACGTGTTAACGGACATGTGGAATTTACTAGCTGAATGTTAAACGAATTATTAATTTCAATTCGTAGGATAAAAGCATATTCAGAGCAAAATACCTGTGCATTACTTGATAAAATTAGCTTTGTTTAACATTATCAATTGATAAATTTATTTATTGTTGATTCAAACAGCATGATATTTTATAATTCAAACCAATTATATCATGTTTAGTTTGGGGCGGAGTTTAGCAACGAATTGTAGTTGAATCGTTATCTATTACAACCATTGGTATTTATATTAATTTAATTTATTATTTACTAAATATTCGTCCGTAGTCCGCTCGGCTAACATTTTTAAAAATAAAAAAGGTACCAGTAAATGTCAACCTAGTGGGTAAACCTTGTTTTGTGGGTAGCCAATTTCAGTTTGGTCACTTGCGGCACTTTTGACGCGGATGTGACCAGACAAGGGGAAGACTTCTTTCTCTTGTTCCCTTTTTTCACCACAGTAGACCAGGATATCTTCCAGACCAGCTGTGACAGAAAAGCAGTTCACAATGGACGGAATTTCAGTAAAATTAGATACACGCAGGTTTCCACAAGTTGTTTTCCTTCACCGCAGAGCACGAGTGAAATTAAACACATAAAAATTCAGTGGTGCTGTTCCGGGCTTGAATCCAATCAATCCAATACAATCCTGGCAGACTCACGCGTTCTGACCCTGAGTCATTTTCTCTTTACTTAATATCACCTGTTATAATTACCATTTATTTAGTCACAGTTATTATAATCGATATATTATACGTTTCGAATAAAAAAATAGATTTTGTGCCGTATTACCTTTTTTATTTATTGTTATAAGAACCGTCTGCCCTAGTATTTGTTGCGCAAATCTAAAATTAATAAAACGGAATCTTTATGATAAGTGCATTGTCCGATCACAACTAAATAAGTAATGCAATGATTTTATAATTGCTACAACTACTATAAAGCTTTTGTCAACAGATAATCACAGGACTCACCTCCAAGCTGATTAAACCATTGTTCATATGCAGAAGAATAAATTTAAACCTTAAGCCGAATATAATATTAACCATCTGTCTGAACACGTCAGATAGTCAGATATAGACGTCGAGCGTGAATGAATCCGCTAAGCGACAGCATACGGTGAATTTTCCGCAAAAAAATCCGGCTTAACGTAACAAATATTCTTTCCGCTTTTCATCTCGCATTCTCTATAATTTATATATATATAATTGTTATTTAATAATAATTCATGCACTTTTAATATAAATGATAATAAAGAAGTTATGTCTATTTGACCAATCGTGGTCTAGCCATTTGTGCATGATATATTATTTTGCACAAGCGTGGACGTAAACACAATTTCACTAGCGAAAGGAGAATGGGTTTCTATTGACCGCTCCAATTAAGTACGCTCATGTTAGGAGTTGATGACAGGGAGGAGATGACACAGGGCGACAATAAGAAGTCAGGATAGAACCTGCGACTTTACATCGCTAGTCTTTAAGCATTGCGCTATTGTCGCTTTAATTATTATCTCTCATAAACAACGAGACTCGAAACTAAAATTATATCAGTATCAGTTAAGATAATGAATCGGTGTTAAAGAAGACCGTCGCACTTACCTCCTCAAGTCAATAAAGAATTTTGATAAGAAAACACCAACTGATAATTCTTATAGTAACTAAGGATACGGTTTAATATTAAAATAACTAATATAATTCATTATAAATAATCATAGATTCATGGCTATAATGCTAAAACGTAAATGACAAAATGAAAATGAAAAATAATAATGAAATAGAACAATATATTTATGCGCCATATAAAATAAATAAATAAAAAAACCATTCAAAAGGTATTGTAATTAATTTAGGAATAAAAGTAATAACCTAAATTAAAGTTCTTATTTGTAGCGTACAAACAAAAAAATTATTTAAGTATTGGCAATTTGGTATAATATTTACATTTTGCGCGAACAATATACAAATTGTGAAAACGAAGAACACAGTTCGTGTTTGCATTTGAAGGCAGATTTCATTATTGTGTAATAATTACAATTTCGATTTGGCGATGACTTCTGCTTTCAATATTCGATGAGTTTGTGCTGCTTCCAAACATTCGTATTATAATTTCGGATTTATTTAATGATGTTGAGGTGCATAAATTGTCAGCTAATCATCAACAGTCTTTCTTCGAATAAACACAAAATAACATGTAACGGGAATGTTACTAAGCTTACATATCTATTTTATAAGAGAACCCCTATGATAACATTCGAATAATTTACGGTAAAGGTAATATTTTAAATTAGCATTAACCGTCTATTTGGCTCGCTTGGCTTAGAGGCAAACTGTACGAACCTAGATTTCGTATTAAAAAAAGCAATAATATTGAACGAATTTTTCATTAACGTATTGACTTAATATGTATGTATAATATGTTAAATAAATGATCTATTTAGGGTTCCACTACCCACCTTTCGGCTTCATTCTCATCAGCTCGGAAGTCCAATACAAATATACACGGCATACATATATTCAAATCGATAAGACTTCACGAGTAAGTTGAAATTGAATTTCTTTTTAGATTTGACGAGCCGGTTGGCGTGGTTGGTAGATGCTTGCCTTTCACGCCGAAGGTTGTGGGTTTGATTCCCACCCAGGACAGATATTTGTGTGCATGAATATATCTGTTTGTCCTGAGTCTGGTTGTAACTATCTATATAAGTATGTATTTACAAAAGAGAAGTAGTATATGTAGTATATCAGTTGTCTGGTTTCCATAGCACAAGCTCTGTACAAGCTTAATTTGGGATCAGATGGCCGTGTGTGAAAAATGTCCTAGGATATTATTATTATAATTATTTGCTTATATCCTGGCTTTACAAGCTTCACAAATTGTGTCTTATTATGTTAAATAAAGCAAATAGCAGTTGAAGATTTGCACATTCTGAGGAGTATTTGTGCTTTAATGCTACTAATTAATAAGGCTAATTGTAACTAATACAGTGAGTAACAAATAACTAATCCTATCATTGCCAATTGCAGTACAAGCTTTTTGCGCTTGTTAATCACGTTATATAATCGTGTTATATAAATAAAATGAAGGATTTTTTTTATTTGATTGTTATAAAAATTTTAAGTGAAAACTTGCAGATTGTTTGACTAAAATCTATTCAAACATGAGGTTATTTTAATTTTAGATTAGGTTTAATTTGTAAAAACATTAAATCGTCTGATCTTAGTAAGCCTTTTTTTCTTTTTTTTTTCGCTGGGAAAACGCGTTTATGCGTTTCCCCCACTTGAAGTGGGGGGTATGTGGGACTCGCCGGCGCCGAATATGCGCCGGAATACCCACTAAAAAACCAGCGGTACAAAACACCGCCTTTTCGAGGGGCGTCACGGGATCGCTTGCGCATACTACCGTGACGCCCCGACGGTTGGCCCGCCTCTGCAGGCCTCGAAATCCTAGGGGGTTCTCAGGGTACAAAGACCCCCTAACCCCGGCAACACTTAGGGCGGGAGGAGAAGATGCGCATAGCGCCGACGCCTTCTCCCCGGTCTTCTTCGGCGAAGCGAGTCAGCGTAGGCCCTCTCCTCACGCTCCCGCTCCGCTGCCTCCTTCTGCGACATGACATTTTCGCAGAAGGAGACCGTCTCCAACCAGCACCTCTCGCTACCAAGCATGGCGTTTATCACACTCGGCAGCGAGAGGTCTTCACCAACTAAGGCCGCCTGGGACCGGCGCTGAGGTCCCGAAGCGGCACACTCCATCAGAGTGTGGCACGCTGTGTCCGAAGATGCACCACACTCATGGCAGGAGGGTGTCACCTTCTGCCTCGCTATCCGGTGCAGGTACTTACCGAAACAACCGTGTCCGGTAAGTACTTGCGTCAGCCTGAATGTGAGTGTGCCGTAACTCCGTTCCACCCAGCGACTCAAGTGGGGGCGGACCGCCTCCACTGTCACTAGGCCTGCTGAGGGGGACCTCAGGTCCTCCTCCCACCTACGAATCAAGGCTCGCTGGGCTAGGGCCCTGACTCGCTCAACCTCCGCCGATCCTGGACGGACGCCGCTTTACCTCGTTTCCACCCGGAACCGGTGCGCTTCCGCAAGCACCTCTGCCTGGAGTTCCCAGGGCGGATCGCTCGCGAGAAGTGTCGCTGCCATCCACGACACCGTACGGTACCCACGTATCGCTCTCACCGCTATGACTCTTTGCGGCCTCCGCAGAAAAGCTCTGTTACGAGCGGTGAGAGCATCCACCCAAATGGGTGCACCGTACAACGCCATGGAGCGTACCACGCCAGCGTATAAGCGCCGACATGGTGTTTCCGGCCCTCCTACATTGGGTAGGAGGCGGCCTAGGGCAGCAGCAGCGCTTATGAACTTCGGACCGAGTTGGACAAAATGCTGCCTGAAGCTCCATCTTCCGTCCAGGATCATCTGGGCTTGCACCTTAATCACCGTCCCCTGGACGGTGATAGACGCCCCTCGAGGGGGACCCCGACGTGGACCGTGGAATAGGAGGGCCTCTATTTTTGTGACAGAGCCCAGCATCCCAATCCGGTTCATCGTGAGCGATACTCCGACCTCGGCCAGGCGGGCCGCCACCTGAAAGGTCTGCCCCGTCGCCGTGATGAGGGTGTCATCCGCATAGCACAACACCCTCATTCCGGGAAGGATGGGAGCCCTAAGGAGCCAATCGAATCCGACGTTCCACAGGATTGGGTCGAGTACTGACCCCTGTGGAACGCCGCAGCCTACCCAACGCCGGACAAGTCGCCCATCGCTCCCCTCCCAGAGGACCACTCGGTCCCGGAGGTATGCCCCCAACAGCCTTCTGAGATAGGAAGGCACCCTATGGTATCGGAGTGACTCCCTTATAGTCTCGAAGGGAAGACTATTAAAGGCGTTCGTTACGTCCAGCGATACCGCCAGGACTACGTCTCCTCAGGCCACCGCCTCGGTGGTCCAGGTCTTTAGGGCGTCCAGGGCGTCAATGGTTGATCTACCCGCCCTGAACCCGTACTGAGCCTCTGAAAGACCCGGCCCCACCTCGTTGAGGTGCTGAATAAGACGGGCAGCGAGGATCTTCTCGAAGAACTTGCGCGTCTCATTCAGCAGCACAATTGGCCTATATGCCGAAGGAGAATCGAGTGGACGCCCCTCTTTTGGCAACAGAACCAATTTCCCCTCCTTCCACAGCTTCGGAAACTGCCCACTGGAAAGACATTCATCAAACAGTTCCCGAAGCCTCCCACCTAGATGTTCCAGGGCGTCACGCAGAACACGCCCTGGAACCCCGTCCGGACCCGGCGCTGTGGTTCTGGCCCTCAATCGATCGAGGGCCATCTCCATATCTCGCTCCGTAACGTGTGGTGGAGCCGCACTGTCATCTGTTACAGAGCGAGGGGGCATACTCGGTGGGACGTGTTCGCCTGGTTGGGGAAATAATTCACCAACCAGTCGCAGGAGGAGATCCGGCGGCAACATTTCCGTCGCAGGGGCGCCGTGTGTGCGGAACTTCCCTCGCACACCACGGTACGGGCGTCCCCACGGGTCTCTATTCAGGCCCACCAGAAGCTCCTCCCTTGCTCTCTCCTTAGCTTGACTTATCACCTGCTGCAGCTCCTTTTTCAGCTGGCGATAAGTGGCCCACAGCCGTCCCTCCAAGTCCGCGTTGAGGCCGTTGTGCCTGCGACAGCGGACGTATGTCCTCCGTGCCCGGTTACATGTCGCTCGAAGCTCCGCTATTTCGGGCGACCACCAGTATACCTGGCGGCGTGGTACCCTGCGCCGGGTCCTCGGCATGGCCGCATCGCACACCTCCTTTAGAGCGCTGCGCATGCGGTCCGCCAGCTCGTCGACACTGGCACCCTCCCTCCTTCCCGCGGAACCCCACCGCTGCACGATAGCAGCTTCCCTGACCAGCTCACGATCCAGCTGGCCAAGGGACCACCTGGGGAGCGTGGTTGGTACCCTCAGAGGTTCCGCTGGCCTGCAAGAGGTGGAGATCTCAAACCGGATGTATCTATGGTCCGACAGAGTCTCCACCTCCTCCTCCACTCTCCAATTTCTCACTCTGCTTGCCTCACGCAGGTGTGCACCTGCCCCTTGTTAAGTAGGGACAGGCTGGAAAGTAGGGCCCACACCTGGACAGCCCTCCCTTGCGGGTTTGTGGTAGGATTTCCCCAGGCACGTGATTTCGCATTGAAGTCACCGAGAACCACTATCGGTTTCGGCGACTGCCTGGACACCGCAACTCTGACAGAACCGAGGTAGCTCTTGAACTCCGCCAGGCCGCGGTTGGGGGAGAAGTACGTTCCTACTACTACGTACTCTCCCCGCCACTACGTAGCCCGAGCCCCTCTCAATGAGTGAGAGGGAAGGACCCGTACCGTTCCGAGTGAGGACTGCCACGGTGCCGTCCAAGTACCCTACCCAGTGAGATAAGGGAGGGACGAAATAGGGCTCGCAGGCCTCAGCCAGGTCGATTTGCCACTCCGCCATGGACTGCAGTAGCAGGTCCTGAGCCCCGGCGCAGTGGTTGACATTCGTCTGGAGGAAGCGATCTTAGTAAGCCTAAGTAAGTCTACCTTTATATTAAGATATTTTCTACAGTAATATTTCGTATTAGTGGGAAACGATTTTTGAAAATAGATATATTATATAAGTGCATTTATTATGTTAAGCACTATAAAACATATTTTAATTGAACAAATGGTTTTCAGTGCTTTATAAACTTCTATTTGAAATATCACAACAAAACATTTTCTTCGACAAAAGAAAACAAAGGAAAACTTTAAAGGAAATACGTTTAGAAATCATATTTATTTTTATTTCACTCTTATACAGTAGCATACACAACAGACTTATAACAACTAATATTAAAACACTAAACGGATCCCGTGGTTTCATCCACCATAAATTTGTATTTAATGGACGATTGATCAGTAAATCTTATGATTGTGAAATGATATGTTCAACCATACAAATTTGTTGTATTTGTTAGTAATAATCATGTTTAGTTTTATGATATTATAAAATATAGAATAACACTTTGATTAGAAAGTATGGGACATAATAACTGAGCTCCCAAGGTTGGTAGTCGCATTTGCGATGTGTTGAACGTTTAATATTTCTTACAGCGCATGTCATCCACCGCCCGGAGACCACTTACCACCAGGTGGTCGCTCATTTTATAAATAAAAGGAAAGAACATTATTTATATAATGATTGATATGGTATTTATATAATGATCTGTTGTCAGATATATGTATAATTATCAAGAACGGTTTGATAGTGTGTATAACTATATATGTAGCGCTACTTTATTTATTTTTCATTCGATGAAATTGCTTTAAAATTATCAATTTTATAAATTATACAACAATACATATAAGTACATACAAGGACTTATTATATTTTAGCATAGATAAAGCAGAAATGTGATTAAATTATTTTTATTTAACAAACATTATATGAAGGATGGAGGAGCTATATAATATTTAATTTTTGATTCATTAAAATGAAACTAAATGAAACTAAATGAAACTAATAAAATAATACCTTCACTTATTGTTTCCTCAGAAGTAGTCTGAGCTAGTATCGATTTATGTATAGTTCGAGTTTATTTTTCTTTTCCATTTCTTTGTGTAACTTAGTTTTCTTCGCCTTCTTCACCCAGTTGTCTTTCTTGTGTTCATTAATATTTAAAATAAAACCTTTAGGTCCATTTAATGGTGAATCATAAATCTCTTCGTCGATAAAGAATCTTGATATGGAATCGTATATTACTTTGAATGAGAAAAATAATATAAAATCAAATCCTGAAATGAGTGTAAAGCCCAGCATGAGGCTAAGGAGACCTCCGAAAGCCGCTGAAAAAATAATTTATATACAATACAAATATACTTATATATTGCACA
Source organism: Nymphalis io (assembly GCF_905147045.1). Taxonomy (NCBI): domain Eukaryota; kingdom Metazoa; phylum Arthropoda; class Insecta; order Lepidoptera; family Nymphalidae; genus Nymphalis; species Nymphalis io. The sequence continues at coordinate 12,731,922 of NC_065918.1, forward strand.
CCAAAATACAAGAAAAAAAAAGAAGAAGTATTATAAAAAAAACATGTTGGATATCCTTAAACAAAAACTATTTCTTGCTATTAGATTATTGCAAGGCCGCCTTCGTCCCACGCTCTTATTCATATCAAAACGCAGGTTTTGAGGGAGAATAACGAATAAGAGCTATACTTTTACTACACTTTTCTCACCTTCCAGTTGGCAAGGTGAGAGAGTCATAGTGTGAGAGAGTCAAGACATACGGGACAAAACATAGATCCCTTAAATCCTTGGGTTGGGGCAGTAAACGTGTAAGCAATAGTTGTGATTACACTTCTTCAGTGTCTATGTCTGTCAGCAAAGGTGATAACTAATTACCAGGGCGCCAGTCTACCTGTCTGACAAAATAAATGAACACAAAAACAATCAACAATCTTCTACAGCCAAACTTCACGCTCGGCTCACTCTCAAACAAGCTTGCACAAAGACCTAAGAACATTTGATAATTGCTGATCCTGTAAAAGTTGTTAGGAGTTTCTGACAAGTTTCTCAAACTCAGCCCGTAACTAAGAAGTTGGCAATGTTGCCCACGTGTTTGAGAAAGCACGTTAAGCCGTATATACACTGCGCCTAATCTCTATCCAGTTGTGTCCGATTACGGATCAGAAAGATCGGTATAGAAAATGCATCTGTGGTTACGCATTAATTTATGCACTTTAATTTCTCCTAAGCTAATTATCTACACTAGTCTAGCTTAGCCCAGAATTATCGCTATTGATATAATTGGCTAGTGTGGTCGAAATTTGGTCAGGGAGAGAAGAAGAAAACTTTTTATTCTATTATCCATAATTTGGTTTAATACTTTAATAATAAAAGTATTTATTATTAAAGCTATTATTATATTATCATTACTATATTACTGTTTTTATCAATATTATATTTTCAGCAAAAATTGTAATTTTTAATATAACGTTGATGTTAACTAAAAAATATATATTATTCATAATAACTATACAATATAAATGATAAAATAAATAAAAATACAATATGTATGAATAATTCAAGATTTATCGTTTTAAAAATTATATTTTACTACGAAAAAAATTATTCACTAATTTTCCAATTTATTACGCCTTAAAGATGTCTAGCGATCGAATTTCAACTGCGAAAGCGTCTGGAAATAGGTCGGTTAATTATAAAAAAAAAAACATATTTTGTACTATAACGACCAAAAGAGGCTGATAGGAGATAAACATTTAACAGCAAATATTAATATATGTAAAGGAAACATATTTAGTCTTTGTACTGTGGCTTATGTCTGCACTGATATTGTAATATCAGACCTTACTTCTTAAGCCTTACACTTGTAAAATATTGAAAGCCAACTTACGGTGTTACGCTATTTTGATGAGTATTGTATAAATTTTATAATAATTTAAAAAATAAAAGCTTTTTCTGATATTTCAGGATCGTTTTCCGCGGTGAATTTCGAATTTGTTCTCGTACTTTAGTTTTAATGGTGTTCATGGACTCGTGTCATGTAATGAACCGTGTGAAGTAATTCATTTGGTTGAATGGTGCAGTGCTCACTGCCATGGTTACCCAGTTCACCAAAATTTGTATACACCGAATTGGTGATTGTTTTCTAAAGATATCCTTGTGACTTTATACATTATAACATTTGTAAATTAAGTCAAAATATTAAAAGTAAACATAATTCAACGGCTTCGATTTTTTAAGTTTTTTTTTTCGATTATATTTATTTCTTTCAACACAAACAAAACTATACTTTGTATAATGCAAATATAAATATGATATAATGTATATAATATAATGCAAATATATAATTTATATAATATTAATATTATTATTATTATATATATTATTATTTATATTATTTATGTTAATATTATTTTTACGCTTAGTTATTGTTAGTTAGTTTATTTTAGCATAATAAAAATTTGTGTTATAATAATAGAATATTACATTAAAAAATTGTGATTATAAATATTGCTATCGTGGAATAAAATAATGAAATCAGCTCTTGATTTAAAATTGTCTTTTTCCTAGCTATATTTGGTTAGTTGCAATGATCTACTGGTTAAAGAGTTTAACACATTACCCGACAAATACATAATCAATTGAATTGAATGAACGCATATATTGCAAAATCTAATATTATTTTTATATCTCTATACAGAGGCATTATTAAAAAATAACAATTTAAGCCAGCGATTGAAATATTAGACATTTTTGGAATTGATAAACACCATTCTATTTCGGTTACAAAAAGTATATTTTCTGAATTTGTTTACTGAATATTATATTCGAACAATTTAACACGCCGAATATGACACCTTGTAAACGATTTTTTATTTTCTAATTAGTGACATTGGCCTCCAACTTAGCTCGCCTTCAACAAATTAAAATAATAGGAAATTGCTGACAACAGCTAGTGTAGTTACACTTATGATAACAACAAACGCAGATCGCTTAACGTAATTTCCAAGGTCGTATTCGTCTACAATTTCTATACTGATAATCTTTTAGAAATGTTTGAATCTCACTCATGAAATGTTCAAAACCTACAATGCTTTGCTGCTTTGATACGTGTTTCCTTTATGCTATAAGTGTTATATAGCCGCATATCGCACGGTGGTAAGGCTTTGTGCAACCTCTCTGGGTAAGTACCACCCATTCCTATTCAACCACCAAACAATATTTCGTCTTGCAAGTCCGACCGTTATTCGTCCCACGCTTTTACTCGATATTCTCCCTCAAAACCAGAATACTATACTTTTGTCATCTTCCAGTTGGAAGGGTGATTATTCAATATTTAATATTGTCATGTTTCGGTTAAACGGGTGAATGAGTCAGTGTAACTACAGGCGTGCTGGATGGCGATGGTCTCTTTCTGCGAGAGTGTTATATCGAAGAAGGAGGCTGCGGAGCAGCGGCTTAATGAGAGTATCTCCGCTTCATGTGAGGGAAACGCGTAAATGCGTTTTTGCAACGATATAAAAAAAAGGCACAAGGGACGTCTTAGTTTTAAAAGTTGGTGGAGCATTGAGGATTTATGGAATGTAAAATATTTCTTACATTGCTAATGTCTATGAGCGGTGATGTCCACTTACCATCAGGTGCTCCATTACAAGACCGCTTACCTGTTTCAAAAAAATAGAAACCATTCTGATGTAATAATTAATTGAGGAGTTTCAAGTTCTTACAGAATAGCCGTTTCAAAGTAAATATCATGCGATAGATAGATATGTGTATGTGGGCCTGCAAGTTTTTGCCCCATGTTTTTTTCAACACTAGCATCTGCTGAAATATGTCGCTGTTTTTCAAATACATTGTCTTGTCTATTTGAACTTCCGATTAAGTTTAACAATTAATGATAACAAGCCTTGTAGATTTCACAAACGAATAAAGTGTAATTTTCAAATGTATTGAAGAGATGGCACAGGAAGTAGAAAGTTCAAGCGTCAATGGTTTGTGGGCCGCGACTCCAACGCCTCGGGCATGTGCCATCCTCACTCTTAACAAGAGCTGGGCGCTTAATTAGAGGAGCAATTATTAATATTAGTAATTCCTTAAAAACGGACTTTGCTCGTATGCTTTAAAAATAAAAAATTAAAGTAAATCTTAGAAAGATCGTGAGTTCAAGCCCGTGCAAGGACTGCTGATTTTTCATGCGATTAATTTATGCTTACAATACATCTCGTGTTTAACTGTAGACCAAAGCAGCACTGTCGAATCAGCTCTAAGCCTTCTTATCATGCAGAAGCCTTTGCCAAATAGTGGGGCATTAATAGTGTAATTAATGACGGGAAATGAATATATTTCAAATGTAATAATTTTTTGTAAAAAATTATGATACTATTACTAGTCTATTCTATTACATTAAAATAGGTGGACGCTCACACATATACAAGAGATATTAAAAACAATAACTTACAAACACAACAAGCGAGTAATTAGTTAAATAATGATGTCTTCTTTCAAATGACTAATCAATAATGACAAAAAGAGCGAAATCATTGTTTACCTAAGCCTAGGCAACATTTATAAGTAAGGGCGTAAATAAATAAAATATATGGTATTAAAAATAATCTAACTGCCAAGCGTTGGCACATGAAGAATTTTATTGAATGTTAAATTCATATCAATACGGAAGTTAAAGCAATAAATATAAAAATATTTTGTCATGACAGTTTACGGAATTATTTTTATCGGATCATATAATGAGCGTCAATTGAACACTTGAGAAACGTTTCAATTCTAGCGAAAAAAAAAACCTTAAATATCCGATTTTATCGATCGTGATATGAAATAGATTTTTAGATAAATTTAACAGAATGATCAGATTAATACTCAGAAATAGTTAATCTCAAGAGAAATACGTTTATTGCGTCAATGTAATCATAATACATATCATATATATATATTGTAATATGTCATGGCGATCGTTCGAGCGGTACAGTAGATAAAGTACTGCATCGCTATCTTATAAAAGAGCGAAGATCATAAAAATATTCACCGTTAAAAAACATAATATGTGTAAATTACGAGTATCATTTTAATCAGTCAGGCGGTGTTTGATTTCAAGCAAGTAGACCACCATCCATATTATATACTGGTAATATATACTGGTATATAAGAACACTTTGTGTTTCCGTAACCAAGCAAACAAATACTAATTCGATTAATAAAGAACTCCATATTATTTCAGTTTATAATTTCAGGATCGAAGTAGCTCATATACAGTAAGTAGCTTCATATACAGAGGAAGAGGGATAGAAAATCGTCGATCGTAAATAAAAAGTTTATAAAAAATATTTTTATAAACTTAAAAAAATAAAATATTGTTATATATATATATACAACACCGCTAGGGTTGTGATTAGATTATAGATAGGTTAGCAACTAAATCAATTTATTAGTTAGACTGATATTATGTATAAAACATGTAATTACCTAGTATGTTCTGCCAGTTCAAGTAAACATCTCGACGGTAGCGCGTAGCAACCAAATCGTTGAAGAAGACATTTACAACCGAACGATTCTCTAGAAAAATGTTGTCGCTAAAAGATATATTATTATAATTAATTATATTGTCAATCGATATGCAATACTGTTGTAGTAGCGATAACAATGCAAATAAAATCTTCTTTCTAAGAAAAAAATATTATTGTTTTGAATTTTATATTATGATGACTGGCCCGTTTGACAGTAAGGTACATTAGAACCTTAGGCATTTATGTACTTTATATTGTCACATATGGTTTAATAAACTTCCGTGAATCGGTTAAGGTTAAATAGTTTTCAAAGATATTCAATATATAATACATAAGACGTTATGTGCTACATTTAAAAATTACTCACAAAAAAATTAAAATAGTTACACGTGTAATGTAAAATAATTTTGTATACTTAATAATTATATTTATATAAATACATTTGATGCAATATTAAAATCCATTGTATATTATAATGATAACTTATAAGCTAAAACTTTCCCATAACTATATACAATAAAGTATGGGACATATAAATCCGTCAATTTATTTTCGCAAAAAATAAAACGTAGTGGGATGCCAAGGACGGTCCCTATTTATACATGCATGTATATATATATATATATATATAAACGAAATACCACATATCACAAGATCTCTTAACCTATCCACCCGATTGACTTGAAATTTGTCAGTCACCCCTTCCCCGACGTAGTCGCTTACTAAGAACGGATTTTATGCAAATCCTATGCAAAATACATTTTACTTCTTACCAACCCGTGTGAAGCCTGGACGATTAGGTATATTAATATTTAAACATAAATGGTCTTACAACAATGACGTCGCGCTCAACGGAATCTTTTTAGATAGCTTTCCCAAAGCCACTTCCAATGGATAATCGTAGTGTTCACACTCTGGCATACATTTAACCAAATTATTGAAGCGGTTATCCTTTAAACTATCATTATCAGTTTCTTCGTTAAGCCAACTTGGACCTGTTACTAAAAAAACATTCAAGAATTTTAATGCACATGGCAATAGTTACTCTATCATAATAAACTTATATTTTATAGTCCTAAGTAATTATTAAAATATAGATAAAGAACAGACCGAATAAGGAAAGTCGATCATGGAAAAACACCTTTAATAGATTTTACGTCTTTAACATTATAACATCTTGAAAGACCCATGAATTTCATTTAAAAATATATATGTATATAATTTTTACAAAACGATCCTTAACATCACATAAAAAATTGAAGTTATTGTAAAGTAATAATTAATTAATTTATTATTATTACATATTTTTATACCACAAACATAAAATACAGAAAAAGTTGTACGACTTATCCTTCAGTCAGTAGGGGTGAAAATTATTTATTTATTTATTTATTTTTTTCGCCGGGAGGGCAAATGACTCTACTCCACCTGATGGTAAGTGGTAGTAGAGTCCAAACGCGACGACGGCCAGTACAGACGGGAAAAACGTTCTGCACTAGCCGCCTTTGCCTTGCCGGCCCGCAAGATGCCTCTTCACGCCTCGTTTGAAGGAATCCGGGTTGTAAGAGGAGGGGAACACGTGAGCTGGTAAGGAATTCCATTTTTTGGAAGTGCGACAAAGAAAGGAGTTGCCAAATTTCTTTGTTCGCGATGGAGTTGATGTCACAGTTAGGCGGTGACATCGAGAACCAGCTCGCGTGGACTTAAGAAGGAAGGGGAAGCAGGAATTAGAGAGAATAATTCCTCAGAGCACTCGCCGTGATACAGTCGATAAAAAGCGCTCAGTGCTGCTATCTCACGACGCAATTGTAAAGGTTCAAGGGTGTTTGTGACCTTTACGTCGCCAATAATGCGTACGGCACGTCGCTGCAACCGGTCCAATTCCTCGAGTAGGTACTTAGCGGAGCCATCCCAAAGGTGCGAGCAATATTCCACGCAAGACCGTACCTATGTTTTGAACCCCAGCATTCACTACATAGAATTGTGAAGCGCAACCATCTACTAAAACACGAAGGCTACACCTGTGTAGGAAGCTGGCAGTCCAGGTGCATAGCTGAGCAGGTAGACCATATGCCGGTAGCTTGGAGAGAAGACTTCTGTGCCAGACCCTGTCGAAGGCTTGGAGTTATCGAGGCTGACAGCCAACGATTCTCCATGCTTGTAGCTTCACCCCAGAGGTGTGTTACGTACGCTAGAAGATCACCTGTGGACCGTTTTAGTCGAAACCCGTACTGACGATCATTAATTAGACAGTGATTTTCTAGGTAATGGATCAGTTGGTTGCTTAGAATCCGTTCCATCACCTTACATAGTACTGAGGTGATATGATGTGAGGTGATAGCTATTGGTCGATAATTTGCCGGGTCAGACCGATCCCCTTTTTTGGGAACCACTTGCACATTAGCTCTTCTCCAAGCCTCCGGCATACATCCCGAAGCGAGAGAAAGTTAGAACAGGCGCGTTAACACAGGAAAGAGCTCCGCCGCGCACTTCTTCAGCACTATGGCTGGTATTCCATCGGGACCGCTAGCTTTCCGTATATCAAGTGATTGCAGCTCCGCACGCACATCACGTTGCCTGTTTTTTTTTTTTTTTTTTTTTTTTTTTTTTTTTTTTTTTTTTTTTTTTTTTTTTTTTTTTTTTTTTTTTTTTTTATGGGCCACCTGATGGTAAGTGGTCACCAAACGCCCTTAGACATTGGCATTGTAAGAAATGTCAACCATCGCTTATAGCCAATGCGCCACCAACCTTGGGAACTAAGATTTTATGTCCCTTGTGCCTGTAATTACACTGGCTCACTCACCCTTCAAACCGGAACACAATAATATCAAGTATTGCTGTTTTGCGGTAGAATATCTGATGAGTGGGTGGTACCTACCCAGACGGGCTTGCACAAAGCCCTACCACCAGTAGTGATTTTGATGTCAGGCATCGTGTGGCCACATGAAGGTATTGTTGGTGGCAGCGCACTACCATCATCGATCACGGAGTTGTCAGCAAAGAGTTTAGCCAGGAGATCGGCTTTCTCCTGCGGACTGTAAGCTAGCGATCCGTCCGGATTTCTGAGCGGTGGCAGCGAAGGCTGGCAGAAATTGTTTTGCACAGACTTGGTCAGATGCCAGAAGCTACGGGAGCCCCTAGGATGCGAAATAAGGTCATGACCAATCTGTACAATGCGCTGTGCATCCGCTCTCGTGTATGCCTTTCTACAGGACTTGGAATTTTTATTATAGTTTGCTTTCAGTGAGTCAATGTTAGATGCCCCGCTAATGCAGCCGTTGATTCACTTGCGATATGCCGCCTGCTTAGATAATACAGCATCGGCACATTCACGAGTGAACCAACGCTTACGCGTACTCCTACTGACGAGATCTGAGCTAGGAATGTTTCCATTCCCAACATGATCTCGTCAGCAACAGCAGCGGCACTAGCTGTCGGGTCAAGCAACGTTCCTTCCAAGGGACTGACGCATAGAAATCGCGCATACCGTCCCAATCCGCCGACTTATAGTGCCAAACGCGACGTTTGCATACCGCTAGTGGCGGCAGCTTGGCCTGTGGCACTCTGGTAGATATAAGGCTGTGACCCGAAGAGCCAAGAGGAGCCTGAACCACAACCTGATATTCCACCGGGTGAGAAGTCAGCAGAAGGTCCAGTAGAGAAGGTGCTTGCCCATCAATGTCTGGGATCCTGGTGGGCTGATCAATCAGTTAGGTCAAGTCATGTCTGAGAGCAAAAGCATGAGCAGTCCTTCCAGCATGGTCAGTTTTGAGGGATTTCAACCATGATTCGTGGTAAACATTAAAATCCCCCAAAAACACCAATTCCGCGTTAGGAAATTGCTCTTGCGCAGCATCTGCCACCCGACTAAGATAGTCAAATAATCGGCTTGTCTCCAAGTCACCATTGTGGGATCTGTAGAGGCACACGTAGACTCGGCTTTGACGAACCAGGTCCACACGTACCACCAACATGGAGAAGGAGGGGTCCTCCAAGCAGCGCAGTCGGTGACAGCAAACATCCGTCCTGACGAACAAGCATACTCCGGCTTTCGCTTTGAAGGATTCTTCAAGCGTGTAGCCGGGATAATTAAGGTAGCTGGTATCGGCAGGACGGAGTATTTGTGCCTCCGTGAGGAACAACATTGCTGGCCGTGCTGTCTCGAGATGGTGGTGGACAGCGTTGAGCTTAGTGTGGAGTCCACGGATGTTAGAGAACTCGACCTCAAACAGCGAGGGTATGATGGGGGTGTGCACCGCTGTACGACCGTTATTTCTATATTGTTTCACCATTTGGGAAATATAAACGTGAAGCGAGCGATGTATTGCCACGATAGGGATGGGCAAAGTGTGGAGGCGTGCTTCCCCAAGTGGTTGCCAAAAGGAAAAATACACTGACCCGCCGGACGGAAGGGCCACCGAACCCCCCCGGAAGTGGCCGCCGGGACCCCACCTACCGGTCACCAACCGGCACGACGGTCCAACCCGAGATTATGCGTGGCCTGGTGGGGCAGCCTCACAAGCTGGTTAGGCACGCTCGGGCCCCTGTAATATGCCACGGGCGGCCAGCGGAACAGCCGTTTCTTCGGGTCTCCCTGTCCGGCAGGTCAATACAGTTTCCCCCGGCATCGGTTCAACAGCCGTCTCCATTGGAACAACACCCATCGCGGCAATACTCGCTCGGGCTCTGGCTGTACGCTTGCCGACCTCGAAACGCGGCTGCAAGCCACTTCACGAGTTTTTCACCATGCGTACGGTGGTAACAAGCCAGGCGGATGTTTAACATCCTACCACCAGAAAAATTTGTTTGTTCTTTGGCTTGCAAATCTTTTGGTCGTACGGTTTGTACGCTGATGAAAAATCCAAGTTTGTGAAAAGTTCGAGTGTATTCTGCAGATAAAATATCAAGGAACTTAATAGTTCCTTCTTTATTTTATAATATGTGTTACAATATTACAATTTCGAAAGTAACTGTCTGTCTGTTGTGCCTTCACAGGTATACCACTGAACCGATTTTGATGAAATTTAGTATGAAGCAAGCTTGACTACTACTTTTATCACCTAATACCTGACAACAATGCAATACCTTCACCTAACAGGCGGGTAAAACCGGGGGCAAAATCTAGTTATTAATATATTAAACACACACAGTTAAACTTATTAAACTCCATTCAAAATTTATAAACATTGATATAATCTGTTTATTGTAAAGTTATAACCCGTTCGGAATATAATAATAAGTTAGGCTCTAGGATAAGAAATAATAAAAAATCGAATACAAAAAAGGTTCGAAATGGTCATTATTAATATTTTATTTCTTATGATTTCTATAAGCAATCGGTCGCAGGATCTCAGCCGTAGTATTGCATCCATATATGAATCTCGCTTGATGCCTGTTCTCCTTTACCACAAAAACGTTACATATTATGAAAACGATGCACTGAAATTCGACTTTAATATTTTACTACAATCAAATAAACATAAGTTTTGATTTTTTTAATGAATACCTACTTATTATTTTTTCCAGGCACTCGATGTCATGAAAATTACAAATTCTTCCGTAATCTGTAACAAAATTACTAATGAAAAACTCTTTTATATACATATCTTAAACACTATGGGAACCTATCAATAATAATACGGTTATATAAAGGATATAGTGACATCTTTTTGCAGGCATTAATTCGACACATTAATAGGGATTGGTTATTATAAGGAGCTGGTTTGGCAGACACGTCGTCTCCATAAAGAAACTCCAAATGTATTTATTCAAAGTTAAAGAATGTGTTCCAAATAACCTTTATTATTACAATATATTGAAATAGTTTTTTTTTGTACTAAAATTATCTATTTATTTTTTGTTGTTTCATTACGATACAAAGTGTAAATAAAAACAAAATATTTGAATGCTCCACAAGTGCATTCAAATAACAATAAAAAAACTGTAATGTATTAAGTTTTGAGAGAAACATAAACATAACAAGAAGCCAAGATGGCTTAGTGGTTAGAACGCGTGAATCCGATGATCGTGGGTTCAAACCCGGACAAGCATCACTGAATTTTCATGTGCTTAATTTGTGATTATAATTCGTGCTTGACGGTGAAGGAAAACATCGTGAGGAAACCTGCATGTGTCTAATTTTATTTAAATTATGTCACATGTGTATTCTTCCAACTCGCATTGGAGCAGCGTGGTGGAATAAGCTCTAAGCATTCTCATCAAAAAGAGAGAGGAGGCCTTAGCCCAGCAGTAGGACATTAACAGGCTGTCACTACTTACTACTACTATATATTTACAAACTTTTTATTGTATTTTCTTTTCTTTTTTGTTCATTTACGGCCACACTTATAAACGTTCCTTAGCAAGTGATTAGTTACACAATCGCGTGTCTTCTTCTTTCGAATTTCAAATCAATAATGACAGAAAGAGCGAAATCGACTAAAGTAAACAGCCGCTAAGCAAGGTTTATAAGTAAGGCGTTATATTTTTAAATTAAATCCGAATTTTATACATCTAGTGAAGATGTAAAATATATTTACCTTTTTGCGGGAAGAAGAAGGGAACACAATTACATGTATTCATCAATATTTGTACCTTACGCAGCGCCATACAATTGTGAAACGAATAATGATGGAAGTTCGCTAGGTGTACCTGAAATCAAACGTGTTTTTTAAATTAAATTAATAAATATAATGTTACAAATAGCTTCTAGAAGCTTCTTTAGCTAGCTAGAAGATTGCGGCTTCGAACCCGGTAAAGTGAATATAGTGCAGATCACTTCCTCAGATAAACAGTGTATAGAAGCGATTTTAAAAAATAGTTCAAATATTCCGTTTTTTTAGTTAATACAACTCTCATTGAGCAATATTTTAGCCATTTTTTTTTTCGTTTCCTAGTAATGAAGAATCTAGTGGACGTACCAAGAACCATGAGCAAATGACTAGATTACTTAGACTTAGACTTAGACTTAGTAGAGGTTTTATAAAACTACGTCCAGCGAGAATGCATAACCCTGAATATCTGCCGAAAGGACATTCTTTGTTTCTCGTATGATTTTGACATTCCTCTTCAAATGCAGACGTGAGCAAATCATTTAGTAACCTTCATTATTACACATATGAAGCGCTACAACTCAAAAACAGAGCGACATAAGACTTCAATTGACTGAACTGAATCGATTCGATTCGTCCAGTCTGAACATTAACCGATATCGATATAAACATGAGAAAAATCATGTACTGAAATGTTAGCCAATAGTCGTACACATAAAAAAGTATCAAACTATATTAATATTCTTAGAGCTCTGGTAGCTACGATACGATATTCGTAAGGTTTTTTATGTTAAGGCCAAAAAGTAAGTGGTCACCATCATATAAGAAATATTTACCATTCCTTACATCGCTAATGCACCAACGACCATGGAAACTAGGATGTTATGTCCCTTGTGCCTGTAGTTACACTGGCTTACTCACCCTTCAAACCGGAACGCAACAATACGAAGTATAGACGTTTGGAGGTAAAATAATATCTGATGAGTGGGTACCCACCCAGACGGCCTTGCATTAACCACCTAGTAACCCACCTAGTAACACTTGACAATTCTTCGTGTTTGACAATCATTAGTGGAATATGAAATCTTATCCTATTTTATTATATGCTACTTTTATAAAAAAAATAGGTATAATAAAGTCATAATGTAAATAGACCGCCTTCAGTCAGTCTATATACTTACTGACCCAACTGCAACTCAAAATTCAATACAAATACCATCCCTAACCATTAAAAAAACTACGAAATTTACCGCAGAATACGGTCGTGGATTATCGGAAATTATATGCGTCACATTTAAAGGATACACATCACGATACATTTCACAGATACGAAGTGAATTGTTAATTTCATGTCTTTATATTAGATTAGAAGTCGAGATGGCCCAGTGGTACGAACGCGTGATTCTTAACCGATGAACGTGGGTTCGAACCCGGGCAAGCACCTCTGAATATTCATGTGCTTAATTTCTGTTCATAATTCATCTCGTGCTTTTCAGTGAAGGAAAACATCGTGAGGAAACCTACATGTGTCTAATTTCATCGAAATTCTGCCACATGTGTATTCCACCAACCCGCATTGGAGCAGCGTGGTGGAATAAGCTCCAAACCTTCTCCTCAAATAGGAAGAGGAGGCCTTAGCCCAGCAGTGGGACATTTACAGGCTGTTACTTACTTATATTAGATATGTAGTACATAACATTTCGAATAATATTAGCTTTACTTATAAAAGTTGTTTAACGGGTAATTAGTTAAACAATAATGTGTGAAACTTCTTCTTTCGAATGTAATATCAATAGTGTCAGAAAGAGCGAAACCAATGTTCATTTGAACAGCCGTTAAGCAAACTTTTATAAGTAAAATATTTGTTTGCAGATCAGATTCAGATTACTAATCATTTTATTCATTTATCTTTCAAACTTCTGACTGTAAGAATTGTGAGGACTTCATTGAATAAAGAAAAAAATAAAATACCATTTGATAAATTGACCGTTCAAAGACAATCTTATCGAATTAATACCTATTTTAAAAACTGTCCTTTGTATTTATTGATTGATTGAACAAACGTTGACGTGTAATTGCATTCTTCTGAAACAAAATGCATTATCTAATCTAATCCAATAATGGCATAAGTTAAAACATAATTTGTAGCAATGCATGACATTTAAGGCGATCTTATATAGCACAACTGGATATTATTGAAGCACCTATTAGAGTGAATGATAAAGCTTATGGGTCTGGCGCACGAGACCGTTAGCTTATTTTTTTATTAAGGGCGACGTAATCCTTATTTCCAAGTATATTTCTTAGTGTCAGTGGTTTAAGAGGTATTGCCGTCATAGAGGAGACGTGCAACGATCATTATCAAAGGAAATGTTAGATTTTTTCACATAGATAGTCTATAAAGAATGACATATAATTGTATCGATTGGGCAACATTTATTATTAACTTAGGAACAACGCCACATTTTAGGTCTTAGCATTTGCTCATAAGGTCGATAAGCAGATACACGGTGCGAATATGACCCCCAATTGGTCTAGCCAATCCAAGCCATTGGTGAGCCGTATATAAGTTAAATAATCACTAACAGACTAATAAATCATTATTTTATATACATATAAAGTAAACCAAAAATCGTCGGTCCATCTTGTCAATTTAAAAAAGATTAAAATTAATCGATTTAAAAAAGGTAGCAGGTTCGGGATGGACGCGAACTGTCCAAGATCGGGATGGTTGGCGTTCTATGGGGGAGGTTTTCGTCCAGCAACGGCAAAAGGCTGAAAAAATAATTATGTCAGCTTTATGTGAGATAATATGAAAAGAAACATTTCAAATATTTAGAGCAACACGTCGGATGTAAGCATTACGTTTTCAATTTATTTCTTAATTAGTAAGAAATAAATTTATGTTTCACATTATTTATCACATAAACAGGACTAGGAAAGATGTAAATATTATAAGATTAATGTGATACCGCTATTGCGATTTTTGGACTAACAGTAGTGAATGTAGATACGGATTATTTTATATTACATATTATTTATTAAAATATTTATATAATTAAATCGACTGTTATCCGATAACTATATCTTAATAAAGACTATATCTCGCTGCATTATATGATGCGTCATTGTTTCTTGATAATCGTTTAATTATTACATTCAAATTGATGTGATAATGATTCATTTGTTAAAATTGTATATATGTATTCATTATAATATAGATATATAAAATTTAATACGCAAATAAATCCGAACATTTTTACCGAACTGCAGATCCGTTCTGTCGAAATCCCGTATCTATCTATCTATCGTACACATATATCCAGTATATATGTGTGTATCCCAGAGTATACATACATATATTTTGCGACATTCATTCATTCCATTACTTAAATCTAATACTACTTCATATCACTATAACATTGAGCTATAACATAACGCACGCAGTCGGCAGTGCTTTGGCAGACAAGTTGTTTCACCTTTTTAATTTTACAGATTATTAGGAAAAATTTTCACGAAAATAAAATTTAGTAAGCGC
The DNA here is from genome assembly GCF_905147045.1 of Nymphalis io. Taxonomy (NCBI): domain Eukaryota; kingdom Metazoa; phylum Arthropoda; class Insecta; order Lepidoptera; family Nymphalidae; genus Nymphalis; species Nymphalis io. Next base: position 12,747,005 of record NC_065918.1, read on the forward strand.
TAAAAACTTTTATCGTTGTAAAAACAAAACAAAAGGGTTTTACAAAAACCCCAAAAGGCACTAAATTATTTTGGAATAATTTAGTGCCTTTTGGGGCAATTATTTATTATTTGGGGAATTATAATTAATTATCCAGTTTTTGTGTCAATAAACTGAAATAGCATTAATCAAAAAAGAAATTAGAGTACATTTCGTGATTTTTCTTATAGAGTAAATATTATTCTTTTATGTTTTCTAATACTATAATAAAGAAAATTTATTCATTTTGCTTTATTATTTTTAAATAATAATTGCTGAATAAATCATAACTTATCATAATTATACCTAAGCTAAATTAAAAAAGGGGCGTACGAAATTCTTTGTGTGATGATAAATAAGGTAGTCATAATAACGCCATTATAAGTAAAACATTAAAGTACATTTTTTTTTAATTATTTAAATATATATAATGTTTTTATCGAAAATAGATCTTCGATATTTGTATTAAATTTGATGAAATGAATTAGATACAATTATTTGAAAAAATATAATTTGATCTTATGAGATCTTTAATAAATATTTATTGTATAAAAATGTCCAGTCTACTAAAATATTCAACCGGCAACGGCAGCTAATTTCAAAATTTTACCAGTACTAACTTCACTTTGATAGCGAACTCTTAGTGCCTCCGCTGATCCGATCCGGAGAAGAAGACCGGGGAGGAGGCGTCGGCGCTATGGGCACCTTCTCTCCCCCCGCCGTAAGAGCCGCCGGGACTAGTTGGGTTCTCTGTGTCCCGGGAACCCGAAACACCGGTCGTATGTAATCAAAAAAGAAAAAGCATACCGATGCTTGTTCAACTGATTTAATTTGGTTTTGTCCGGTTTTTTTTAGTTTGTTCATTCGAACTACGCCGCGTGCCTAGCTTGATAGGTGGATGGTCTTTGCGATATTTTCCCACCATTTCGACTCGATGTTTATAATAGCGCCGTTGGGTTTAAAACGCAATAACTTAGTACTTCATTGTTTTATTAAATTTACATTACTTTGAACTAAATTAAATTAAATTGCGAAAAAGATTAGACTGATTTGTGTACTGCTTTGTGATTTCTGATTTGTGATTTCTGTACTGCTAAAATGTTACAATTCACAATATATGTTAAAAGTAAATGTAATAGCTTGTTAAAGCCCAAGCCCAGTTAGAGTAAAGTCTCCTTTTCAGTATCCGCAAGATTAACTGGATTTTGATCCCGCCAAGACTGATACAGATGCACGCATACGATGTACCACTATAGATTTGTGCCTGTCAGAGCGAGACCAGCGAGGATATTCACTTATTCTCGCGTAGTCTCTATTTAGCCTTAAAGGAAATGCATCTAGCCAATGGACTGTCGCAAGTTTCTTTTGCTGTCATGCCATGGTCCCAGTATAAAGATCTTTTTGTAACCCCTTACGGTTTGATCTATCAAATCCCTGCTGCTACACTTATTAACATGCAGAACAGTAAACCTAAGGAAAATGAATACAGCGACATACACAGCGCGACTTTCAACAACCTTGACGGCTCGATTTAAGAATATGTTGACAGAACAGATAACTTTGGCTATAGTGTTGGCCTACATGTGATGTGAACCTCAAGTAATACCTAGGAGGAAGAATTGATTGATGGCGTGGAATCTTAGTTCGGATGGTCGGACTGTACCAGTAGCTATTTCGTAGCCGTAGTCCGGTATAAGTCGGTATCTGATTATGGATGCGCGATTCGCGAGTGGCTCTGGCAGAAGTCGGGTCTGTTAGAGACCAAGGAGTCGTATGAGACTCGACACTCATGAGGAACGCAGTAAAACAAACAGTGGTTTGTTGAGGGGACTAAACCTAAAGCCAATAAAATGTTATATAAATAAACGAAATTTAAAAGATAATATCAAAATAGATTCAATTACTCAGCGTAGAATCAACATCGATCTTTATTTAAGGAATGTCGAAGATTTTTATCATTATATTTTAAATCTACGTATTTACGTCACAACAATAAATTAAATATATCATTTAAAGATGTCTACATGGTGATGTTATTACATATATAATGTAATTTATTTCATTTTATTCTTAAGCTGTTTTAATTCAATAAAATAAGTTTATTTCAAAAAATTTCCTTTTTAGGATAGCGATGTGGCGCAATTATATGCATCTAAGATGTGTATCATCATGGTGACTGTTCTTAACAGCGACTGGCCAGTTACACAGATGCACCCTCTATTATCACGCTCTCATAATTGGATGAAATGGCAATCCGATCGGATAGGAATCGGCTCCACAATTTTTATGACAGCAAAACACAAAAAAAAACAAGGTCGCTCTCACTAACACGTACAGTGTACACACGTACTGAGAACTGAAATGATATCACCATAAATGTATGATATAAAAATGAGCTATAATATAATTTCTACGTGATTGATAATATTATGTATATTTTATTTTATTCAACCAATAAAGATAGTCCTAGAAAAAATGTCGGTATAAACTATTGTTTCGGCACTTATTTGGCTAATATTGGCATAACTGTAACAAATATTCGTCAGCTAAAGCAAGACAAGACAAATCTATTAACTTATAACGTTTTCTTGTATCGTGGGAGATAAGGCGATAAGTTAAAACAGACCCAACCAAAAAGTCTACATAATCTGTGTACAGTATTTTATCCGTGCAGTGACGGAGAAAGAATACATTTCACTGCCCCTCTCATTCCCATGGGTGTCGTAAGAGGCGACTAAGGGATATCTGAGCGACCATCTGCTCATCTGGTGGTAGGATGCTAACATCCGCCTGGCTTGTTACCACCGTACGCATGGTGAAAAACTCGTGAAGTGGCTTGCAGCCGCGTTTCGAGGTCAGCCAGCGTACAGCCAGTGCTTAAGCGAGTATTGCCGCGATGGGTGTTGGTCCAGTGGAGACGGCTGTTGAACCAATGCCGGGGGAAACTGTATTGACCTGCCGGACAGGGAGACCTGAAGAAACGGCTGTTCCGCTGGCCGCCCGTGGCATAGTACAGGGGCCCGAGCGTGCCTAACCAGCTCGCGAGGCTGCCCTACCAGGCCACGCATAATCTCGGGGTGGACCGTCGTGCCGGTTGGTGACCAGAAGGTGGGGTCCCGGCGGCCACTTCCGGGGGAGGTTCGGGGGCCCTTCCGTCCGGCGAATCAGTATATTTTCCCTTTTGGCAACCATTTGGGGAAACACGCCTCCATACTTTGCCCATTCCCATCGTGGCAATACGTCGCTCGCTTCATGTCTCTTTTCCTTATTTTTCCAAATGGTAGCGAAACTAAGAAATAACGGTCGTTCAGCGGTGCACACCCCCACCATACCCACGCTGTTTGAGGTCGAGTTCTCTAACATCCTAAGACTCCACGCTAACCTCGACGCTGTCCACCACCATCTCGAGACAGCACGGCCAGCAATGTTGTTTCTCACGGAGACGCAAATACTCCGCCCTGCCGACACCAGCTACCTTAACTATCCCGGCTACATGCTTGAAGAATCTTTCAAAGCGAAAGCCGGAGTATGCTTGTTCGTCAGGGCGGATGTTTGTTGTCACCGATTGGGCTGCTTGGAGGACCCCTCCTTCTCCATGTTGGTGGTACGTGTGGACCTGGTTCGTCAGAGCCGAATCTACGTGTGCCTCTACAGATCCCACAATGGTGACTTGGAGACAAGCCGATTATTTGACTATCTTAGTCGGGTGGCCGATGCTGCGCAAGAGCAGTTTCCTAAAGCGGAATTGGTGTTTTTGGGGAATTTTAATGCTCACCATGAATCATGGTTGAAATCCCTCAAAACTGACCATGCTGGAAGAACTGCTCATGCTTTTGCTCACACATGACTTGACCCAACTGGTTGATCAGCCCACCAGGATCCCAGACATTGATGGGCAAGCACCTTCTCTACTGGACCTTCTGCTGACTTCTCACCCGGTGGAATGTCAGGTTGTGGTTCAGGCTCCTCTTGGCTCTTCGGATCACAGCCTTATATCTACCAAAGTGCCACAGGCCAAGCTGCCGCCACTAGCGGTATGCAAACGTCGCGTTTGGCACTATAAGTCGGCGGATTGGGACGGTATGCGCGATTACTATGCGTCAGTCCCTTGGAAGGAACGTTGCTTCAGTGGGAATGACCCGGCAGCTAGTGCCGCTGCTGTTGCTGATGAGATCATGTTAGGAATGGAATACTACATTCCTAGCTCAGATCTCATCAGTAGGGGTACGCGTAACCGTTAGTTCACTCGAGAATGTGCCGATGCGCGGCATATCGCGCGTGGATCAACGGCATCTAACATTGACTCACTGAAAGCAAACTACAATAAAAATTCCAAGTCCTGTAGGAAGGCATACACGAGAGCGGATGCACAGCGCATTGTACAGATTGGTCATGACCTTATTTCGCATCCTAGGGGCTCCCGTAGCTTCTGGCGTCTGACCAAGTCTGTGCAAAAAATTTCTGCCAACCTTCGCTGCCACCTCTCAGAAATCCGGACGGATCGCTAGCTTACAGTCCGCAGGAGAAAGCCGATCTCCTGGCAAAACTCTTTGCTGACAACTCCGTGATCGATGATGGTAGTGCGCTGCCACCAACAATACCTTCATGTGATAGCTTCACACCTCTGGGGTGAAGCTATCGACAAGCATGGAGAATCGTTGACTGTCAGCCTCAATATCTCCAAGGCTTTCGACAGGGTCTGGCACAGAAGTATTCTCTCCAAGCTACCGGCATATGGTCTACCTGCTCAGCTATGCACCTGGACTGCCAGCTTCCTACACAGGTGTAGCCTTCGTGTTTTAGTTGATGGTTGCGCTTCACAATTCTATGTAGTAAATGCTGGGGTCTCCCAGGGATCTGTGCTATCTCCCACACTCTTTCTTTTGCATATCAATGATGCTCTCTCTTGGGAACATACATTGCTATGCAGACGATAATACAGTGCATGGTGGATACCACGGACGCGCAGTGGCTGGGCGGGCGGAAACTGAGGAGAGGCGGGAGAATCTTGTCATTGAACTCGATAGGACGTTAGAGCTCATCGCCAAATGGGGTTCTAATAATCTCGTTGAGTTTAATGCCAAGAAAACACAGGTATACGCTCTCACAGCGAAAAAGTCAACATTTTCCCCTCTTCCCTACCTCTGTATCATCAGCGGTGGCACACCGCTGATGATACAGAGGGATACAAAGCAAAATCGCCATGCTGGGAATGGACGTTCGCTGCGACCTTAGTCCAAGGGATTACATCGAGGCTGTTATAAAAACAGCTTCACGGAAACTCGGAGTTCTGAACAAGGTGCGGCGCTTTTTCACGCCACAACAACTGTGCCTGCTGTACAAAACACAGTTACGGTCTTGCGTGGAATATTGCTCGCACCTTTGGGATGGCTCCGCTAAGTACCTACTTGAGGCCTTGGACCGGGTGAACCTTTACAACTGCGTCGTGAGATAGCAGCACTGAGCGCTTTCTATCGACTGTATCACGGCGAGTGCTCTGAGGAATTATTCTCTCTAATTCCTGCTTCCCCCTTCCTTCTTAAGTCCACGCGAGCTGGTTCTCGATGTCCATCAATTCCATCGCGCACAAAGAAATTTGGCAATTCCTTTCTTTGTCGCACTTCCAAAAAATGGAATTCCTTACCAGCTCACGTGTTCCCCCTCCTCTTATAACCCGGGTTCCTTCAAACGCGGCGTGAAGAGGCATCTTGCGGGCCGGCAGGGCGGGGACGGCTTGTACAGAACATTCTTCCCGACTGTACTGGCCGTCGTCGCGTTTGGACTCTATTACCACTTACCATCAGGTGGAGTAGGGTCATTTGCCATCCCGGCGCATATAAAAAAAAAAGATATTATATTATCTGTAAATCAAGAAATAATTTAATAGATATGAAAAATTTACTATCATTATTGATATATATTATGCATTTATATACAAAATTTAAAAAAAATCATAAAATGATCGCACGCAACGATTGAATCACGTTATGATTAAAATATAATTATGATAAATAAAAATATGACACATCATTTGCGTAAACAAGTCTTATAGATATAAAAAAATCGCAAGTTGTATGAATCGTTTATTTTTAAATATATTTTGTTTTCAATTCTTTGAGTCAATTAGTTTTACTTTTATGGCCTAAAAATATTGTTATCTCTTAATTATATAAAGGATTACATAAAATGCAGGTCTCCATTCCTAGAGGGGTTCCCGGGGACAGGGGACCGACTTAGCCTTAGCGGCGCTTATGACAGGGAGATGGTACGCATAGCGCCGACGCTTTATCCCCGGTCATCTTCCATGGCTTGGATCAGCAAGTTTTTATAAAAAAACAAAACTACACCCACGATTTCGGATTTACTATATTTATTCCTATTTCGTACAATTACTATAAAGTAACAGAATATATTTGTGTGTCCGTTTTAATGTCAACATTATATCATCATAATCATGATATGCTTATTAAAGGTCCCCCATCGTAATCGTATGATTAGATAATTATTTTATAAAATTGTAACCTTTTTTATTGTATTAAAGTCACAGACAAGATTAGTTTTAAAAAAATTGTGATCAGTTGTTGTTTATTGATAGTGATATTCGAATGAAGAAGACACAGCTATGCTTAATGAATTATCCCGTAATCCAAGTTAATAGATAAATACTACCTGATATTCTATTGAAAATAATTGTCGTGTCTCCAATACAGCAAAGATCACACGTTTTACTGTTGACTGTACACTACTACTAACGCAACAATGTCATTACGCTGATTTGGCAGTAATAAACAGGAATAAGGAAAGCGGTAAGCAAACTACCGCTACTGCGCGTAATATGCTTTGGGTGGCCGAACATGACGATATGTAGCCTATTTTTTTATTGTTAATAGAAAGGTGGTCTGGCAATCTAGCTACATCGTGATAAGGTCACCACTACTAATAGAGATTAATTAAGAAATATTAAACATTTCTTACATCGCCAATGCGCTACCAATTTGGGCTACCAATTACACTGACTCAGGAACCCTTCAAACTGGAACACATTCATATTAAGTAGTGATATTTAGCGGTAGCATAAGTGATAAGATATAGGTACCTACCCAGACCAAGGATGTTTTAATCTTATTATATTAAGCGAACAATTCTTGTATATAAATATATTTTGACTATCTCGAAAATTTTCTTTAGGTCTCATTTATACATCATCTGATTTTATACCTCTTAAGATGCATTTTCGTAATGGTAAAACTGACTAAGTTTCAGTACAATATTATTATTATTGAATATAATATGATAAGTAACGATAGATAAACTGTAAAATAATAAAATAGTTTACCAGATTGCTTGTAATAAAATATTTAAATAAGTGCATTTATGAGTTAATGACCAGTTCATATATAGTTGAGATCAAAAATATTTATATACAAACAGTGTGTGATTCGTATCACAATATCTTCTCCGAAAAAACGAGATTTTACAAAAAAAAAGCTGAGTGAAGCTCGGTAGCCCAGGTGTAATCAGAAATCAAGATGGAGTTTATGTTAATCGGAAATACCACAGATTCAGAATGTGAACTCTACTGAAGAAATAACCAACGATACGATATTCCCAACACTTAATAAATGGAAGTCACAATAGTATAGTAGTAGTATAATTAACGCGAAACGTAAATCTTTTATAATCATAGATAGCTAAACTCAAATTACCTATTAAAATTCGATCGTTCTTTTGTCGCGTGAACATAGTCTCTGAAAAAAAAGGAAGCTAGATAATCTTGTGCTGTATCTGCGGATTATATTACGCGTGGCGGATTATTTATGTATTATTTTAATAAAACTTGCGTAATATATTACAATATTCTGATTTGATTTTTCTAGAAAAATTTAATCATTTCTAAACAATTCAATGACAAAGTCAATTTGTGTAACTACAAGATTGGGTATTTCGCCGTAAATCAGTTGTTGAGCATTGTTATTGTAATAGTGACAATGCGTAAATAACGGTAGTTTTTATTTAAGAGATATGGTCAGACTATGCAACGAAGAAAGTTAATTCAAATAAAAAATAAAGATTTTTCTGTTCTTATATGAATTTAATAGATTAAATTAAATGACTGGAAATTCTTCGCAAATTACAACAACATGAAAATAAGGCAAGGCAATTAAAGCAATAAAGTCAGACAAATAAACTTCGGAGTTAAATTCGATTGCATTTCCAAATTATTCTTATTCTGAATATATGACCTAACCATGATGAACTGAGAGGCGTTATCTTTTTATTATGCGTGTAATCTTACTGGATCATTCACCTTTCATGCAAGCGTTACATGATATTAATTCAATTTTTTTGAAAACACGGGAGCGCTTGCGCGTACTACCATTTCGGTTGGATTCCCGGAGTACAGACACCCTTCTACCCCCGGCGACGATTACAGCGGGGGAAGAAGGAGCGCCGAAATATTCTCCCCTATCTTCTTCAGCGAAGGCACTCTAATCAGATTATTTGAGTCCAGATACCGACCTTTTGCTTCAGCATGACTGCGGAATGATACTCTCTATATGTATTAAATTATAACTATCATGTTCCATTAAGAAAACGATAATATTTTGCCATTAATAAATATCACAAATGATGTACTATAATTTGTAAAATGTCTTGCAATTTCAACGGTATTATACATATTTTGTCTTGTCTTAGCTACCGAGCTTGGACACAACATTGTTTATGTGTATCTACAGTTTGTAGCCACCCATCATACCAAAACAAAATAACATCTAGGATATTAAACACACTTTACTAGCGTAAAAGTAGACGGCTATCTATCTATTGCTATACTGACTACGACATTCATTCTAACGTTAGAAACGTGGCCCCGAAGCGTTTGAGCGCCGCCTATAGTACATTTTAATCACAAGGCTCGTGACGGTCTACGGTTTGACATTGTAAAGCGGGCGGTAGTGTTAAGGAAATCACGGATTGAGCATTATTACTCTCTCCATGGCTCATAACGTGATGTTATATAGACTATAAAAAAATTAAATAAATAGGCTCCAACGCGATTAGTTTCTAATCGTACTTACTGTTAGATACTAAGATAAGGTCGTTCAAGCAAATAAACAACATCTCCCACATTAGATATTACAATATAAATAATTCTGATGTTTACATTATAAGATTATCTCAATTATTATCATTGAAACATAAAAATAAGAATTTTATTATTGTATTCGATCATATCGTGCCAATACATCGTACAAAACTTTGAAAAATTTTAAACGTTTATTTAAATACCTCATATTTCAAAAACTACTAGCACGAACATCAATTTGTCTAAATCTAAATCAAACGTTTATGATTAATACGCTATTTATCCACAATAGTTTTAATCCTTACGGATTAAAACTTTGTGATAATAATATTAAGCTAGAGCTATCATTAATACATCGACATATTAAGCTATATGTAGGAAAATAATACTGGAACATATCAAAATACTGTCAATATAGCCTATTTGTTGCCGCTCACGGCGTTCCACGCGTGAGAGTAGAATGGTATAGGTGAGGCATCCTATGACCTTTTATGCATCCCCGACAATGTGTGCAAAATTTCATAATGATCAAATAAACAAACTCACTTTCGATCTATAACTTTAGTAAGGATGACCGTCCTGAAAGCTATATGAAAGTTTTATATCCATCGGATTAATATTTTTTGTGTGAAACTGAAAAAAGCAAACAAACAAAGCTTATCTCTATAAAATATTAACTTATATGATTAACTCTATTTGTATTATTTTTTTGACGTCATTCACAACTTATCAGTCATCTAAGATTTGTTAAAACGAAATACGGTCGAAAGTGATTGACAATCTTGTGTGTTTTCATTTTATTATTTTCTTAGAACATTTTTTTTTTTAGTTAGTGATCAAATGAGAATATTTGTTTAACTACCAAATATTCTCATCAGAAACTAAATGATCGTGCAAAGCCAAATGGACAATATGGAGCCTTATGAGAAAATTATAAATGGCCGCTTATCTTAACGTCAGAATGACCGGCCATTTTACAATTTAATTTCATTGTTAATGATTTAGGTACCAAATATTTAAACAAATGTTATAAATAGTATTAAATAGGTACTAAAGACTGGTAGTATTTTATAGCTGATCTGTCACTTTGTACAGTCATTCTAATGCACAAGACGTAGTTAATAGTATATATCTGTAAAACAATAACAATTATTAATATATTTTTATACAGTCGACTGAAACTAAGAAATATGGACCTAAGTTATTATGTTTGAGGACATGCTTAATAAAACAAATATTAAATTCACATAGGCTACAACAAATTGCAAATTTCAAACGACCGTTTACGACTAACCACCTCTGCTCCGCGTAACTGACGACGAGCCGCTCCGCACTGACTTCCCCGCAATCGCACACAATAATTATATTTGTTGCTTGAGTCTTTATTATACGATAACTTCTAAGATACATATTTTCATTACATACTGTATAAGAATATTTTTTTATATAAAATAGGAAGGCGGACGAGCATATGGGCCACCCGATGGTAAGTGGTCACCAACGCCCATAGACATTGGCATTGTAAGAAATGTTAACCATCGCTTACATCACCAATGCGCCACCAACCTTGGGAACGAAGATGTTATGTCCCTTGTGCCTGTAATTACACTGGCTCACTTACCCTTCAAACCGGAACACAACAATACCAAGTACTGTTTCGCGGTAGAATATCTGATGAATGGGTGGCACCTACCCAGACGAGTTTACACAAAGCTCTACCACCAGTAAAAAAAAAGATTAAAAAAGCTTCGCAAATAATTTCTTATATTTGACCAAAATATCCGCTTTACCTTTTAGGTAAAAGCGGATACTATGTGTTATCCTTAGAAGATAGATATATGCTATCACGGGCTATTTTTTAGTACTTTTCATGATGAACATTTCAGCCATACATTATTTCCGTGTACCGGTGTGTCATTCAAATGATAAAGTACAAGACTATTTTAATCTATATTAAATACTCAAGGTAGCAAAAATATTTATCTGAATGAGGATTAATAATTAATTCGAGAAAATGACTTCGCAAATAATCTGTAATTTTTTACTAACATGTAATAAATAACAAACGGTAATTGTAAGTGTACCGAAGATAGACATATTATTCTATCGCGGAACTTTCTGTTGGTCTTTTACCTATAATCTCTAGTACATGGCATGGTAAGTTTTTTTAAGTATTGCGCCGTATACACACAGTTTTTGTCTTGACATGAAGAAAAAACAGAATTAAAGAAAATATTGGGTAAATACCAATACCTTACTTTAATGAACAATGATGAAGGTCATTTTAAGAGGAAATATGAAGCGTTGAAAATATATGGTGATGACTAATTTTACGAATATTTTAGAATGTCCATATCAAGTTTTATTGAATTACTAACTATTATAGCCAATTTTATTAACATGTGCGAATTAAGCAACAGCAAAACATAAACTTAAATGCGGTGCACCACACACGGCGTCGTTATGCGGCATATTTGATTTAAACCCTCACTAAAAGTGTATTTAGGAAGCGATTTTAGTGAATCCAACGAAGTTTTATAAAGGGAATTGCGGAGGCGGCCGCTCGTCTATATACTTATTACAGAAATCGGTTCATTTTGTAGTCAAAGTTAAAATCTTTATTCAATATAGAATCGACCTGAGAACGGTGAAAGAAAAGGCTGTCGTTTTATTCCCAAGGTATGCAATCATCTAATCATTAGTTTTGTAATATCCTTTAACACACAAACCTACCTTAATGATAAATATTATAATTGAATATTTTTGACCATGTCTGGGTCAATGTCTGACGGTGATCGTAAACGCGCACTAAACCTGAAATAATAGGTAATAGTAGTTACAAGCTTATGCTTACATACATACAAACAGTATGTACGTCACAATTTCTGGAAAAGTATTTTATGTTTTGAAATGCTAGCAAAACAAAATTCAAAAACAGTAGTTAATAATTTGGCCTTAGAACACATTCGTTTGACTAACTTAGAGTAGCCACTAACATAGTTAACAAAAGAAATTCACCGGTTGTAGGTTCATTCAAAATAAAGTTCAATCGACCTTTATTCATACTTGTGAATACCGAGTCCTGTCATTAAATATGAGAAAATTCCTTTATTGACTGTCTTGAAAGTAATTGTGGCATTAAATTAGATTACATAGATTATGAGGTACTACTAAGTGGTGGAGGACCCACATTGGCAACTATTGATGATGGATGACTTATTCACAGCTTGGATAACCTTTTATTATCGATTTCCAAGTATATTAACTGAATGCCAAATATACCCTGTCTGTTTGTCTGATTGTTAACTAATACCAGTTTTAACCTAGAACCGTTTGTAATGCGATTCAACTTGGAGTTAGTCTGGGATTTCGATAAAGAATATAACAATATACGGAAAAATACGGGATATGTGGACATTTTTTTTATTTATAGGGAGGTCTTTCTGTTATTTGTGTAACGGTTTGAAAGGTGAGTAAGCCAGCGTATTTAAATAACATCTTAGTTCCCAAGGTTGGTGGCGCATAAGCTATGTTATATTAACATTTCTCTACAATGCCAATGTCTATGGGCGTTGATGACCAATTACCATCAGGTGGCCTAATTGCTCTTCCGCCTACATTTTCTATAAAAAAAGCAGACGGGAAAATGGGCCACCTGATGTAAAATTCTAATTTCTCTTATAAATAATATATATTTTACACTAACTAAATAATAATAATAATCAAAGTAAGAACTAACTCTATTTGTGATATCTCAAACTAATCAATAACAATTAATTTAAAAAAATATATTATTATAATCCCAGTGACATGTTATATGACTATACCAAGAGCCGACTATATTTATTTATATCTACACACATATGTACATTTGTATTTTGGGTTAATATATTAAAAGAAATTAGCATAAAAAACTAATTAATTTCTTATGTGTGCGTCAAATTAGATTAGCATTAATTAAATTCGACAAGTGATAAACTAGTGCTTTGTGAACAACATTGTGATCGTAAGAAATAAGTACAAATAATCTTATGCGATACTGCGGATTACATTGATTATTTTCCGGGTGATGGATTATTTAGATTTTATCAATAATCCTTGCGTAATATATTGGGAGTACTGAATCGATTATTAAGACACGAGAATTTTTCCTCTTAATAATGTATATAAGTGTCCTTAATCAATTATAATCTCAATGTCTTGGTCACTGAAATTGGTGTCTCATATTTCGATAAGTGGAAAATACATATCCAAAAGTAGAACATATATTATATATAATTTATATATTTTAAGCTAAGACTAAACGAGACAGCGCTTTTGTAAATTTTGTTAGTAAGCAATTTTCTGATATGATTTTCGCAAAAATATTATGTTATGGCGATCCGAGGAACGGTCTAAAAGTTGATGTGTAGTAACGCCATCTAGTAGCGAGTTATAGCAATTTAAAAAGTATCAAACTACGGAAAAGTCTATTGAATTCGAACAGACATACGAACGTCCATTTTGATATGTGAGATAGTATTTTTAAAAACTCTTTTATACTTATTTTTATATATGCCTCAAATTATAAGTACAAAACATAAAAACTAGCATCCGCCTGCGAATTTGTATGTAGCATACCCTGCGTGTAGCATCATCATTTTTAGTTTTTAGTAATATCACGTTTTCGCTGTAAAATTTATTTTTATTATATATATATATATATATATATATATATATATAATACGGTATATATATATTTATATATATATAAATATATACCGTAACAGCCTGTGAATGTCCCACTGCTGGGCTAAAGGCCTCCTCTCTTCTTTTTGAGGAGAAGGTTTGGAGCTTATTCCACCACGCTGCTCCAATGCGGGTTGGTGGAATACACATGTGGCAGAGTTTCAGTGAAATTAGACACATGCAGGTTTCCTCACGATGTTTTCCTTCACCGTAAAGCACGAGATGAATTATAATCACAAATTAAGCACATGAAAATTCAGTGGTGCTTGCCCGGGTTTGAACCCACGATCATTGGTTAAGATTCACATGTTCTTACCACTGGGCCATCTCGGCTCTTATATATATACTATTTAGATTATCTTTTTATTTTATTTAAATTAGCTTTGCTGACCGACATTATAATATATCATCCAACTCATATCAAAGCGTGTCAACCTTTTTTGTTGATATTTTTAGCAACGTCGGGTTAGTAAAAAGTAAAACCGATAAATTGCTTTTAATGCATAGGTGGAGACACTGATTCACTAAATTTAAAAGAGACAGCCAAATTAATTGCGCTAGCTGCCATTTTGAATTTTTAGGTAGCGAGATGACCCAGTGTTTCAATTACGGACAAGCACCAAATCATATACCACACTATAGACATGTATATACACATTACCGACCCGCATTGAATCAGATTGGTTGACTATGCTGCAAATTTTCTCCTCGATAGGAAAGGAGTCTTTAGCCCAGCAGTGGGATATATAAAAGCTATTATTATACTATACTTTTAAACTATACATATTTTCTATAACTTGATTACTTACGAGTATATACGATTTCAACAATAAAAATAATAAAAGTCCAGTTGATATTTCTTGCCATTTTAAATTTCTAGTACGACGCTTAGACTAAAAGAAACACCATTAATAGCAAAATTAATTGGTATTGATCAATATCGCGACGTTGAATTTTTAATATATCCACCGTCACTTTACTTACAAAACTAAATTTTCAAAGCATACGGCATCAATTTTTACTTGTTACTTTCAGTTAGATTCTATAATTAATCTACTTGAAATAATTCTGAAAGAACTACTTTAAAAGCTAAAAGACGACTACGGAAAAAATGCGCCCGTTGTTGTCCTGTTGCCATTAGAGATTTTTTTAAAACCCTTTCGCTTTATATTTTTATAAAGATAAAAAGCTTTTGGTGCTTACTACATTTTCAAAAACGTGATTATTTTGCATGTCAGACAAATTGTACACATATATATATATATATATATATTAGGATAGTAATGAATAGTATATTCCTTTAATGTTACGCGTAGTAAATCATATACATGTATCTGCAAAGATTTTCTATGACGTCATTTAAAATTCTAACAAGAAATTTTCATCCAGTCACATCTTCAATGATCGATAAGATTGTTAAGCCGGATTGCGGTCCCACGGGACTACTAATGCACAGGAATATATATTACCTGCACTTTGTATATTTATTTATTTATTAAGTAGGAAGCCAACGTGATGAAATTAATTTTTAACGTTAACATTTTTTTTGGCATTTTCAAATATATACTATACATAGAAAAGTTAGTAGGCTTACACTGCTAAAAAAATTAATTTGTCCTTTGCGGCGGCAAAGTTGAGGAAAACCATTGGCTCAGCCATTAACTATAAGAATGAGGGCATCGATATTACGAAATTATTCAATAATACCTAATGCTCGCTGTTCTAAAAGAAAACATAAACTTTTAAGATCTTTCAGAAACAGTAATAGGATTATGGCATTTACCTGATTTTGAAATTTTACAACAAACAAACAACATTTATAAGTACGCTTGTATATTTCTAATATATCATACATTTGCGAAATCCATCTTTGATTTGTAAAAAGCAATAAATAAAACACGATTTCCTTTCCAAACGAGAAATGAAAAATATAATTTCGAATGAAATTTCTAGGTCTTCTATTCATTTTTATATTAACTTGTTAAATATATCTTTTAAATCAAGTTTTCTATATTACTAATATCAGCGTTGTAATTTAAATGAATAAATAGTATCGAATTAAACAAACAGTGCTTATACTACAAACAATGTATTTGATTAACACACCTTGTGATTATTGTTATAGCGAAAGAGTAACTAATGAGTTTCTATCCGGTGTTTCTCCGTCTACATTCCGAACCGGTTGTAAATATACTTTTAATATAATGGCTGTAAAATGGCGATTAAACAGTTCTTTTAAAACCCTATTTGATTTTTAAAAAGCAATAAATAAAACACGATTTCCTTTTCAAACGAGAAATGAAAAATATAATTTCGAATGAAATTTCTAAGTTTTCTATACATTTTATATTAACTTGTTATATATAACTTTTAAATCAAGTTTTCTATATTACTAATATCAGCGTTGTAATTTAAATGAATAAATGTTACGAAATTTTTCATATTTCAAAATACAGTGACCGAGAACACAATATATGCGAATGTCCGATTAAATATTTCAAGAGCGATGTTCAGTCTGTGACCCGGTCGCGTCGTATCGAGTTCACGACCAATGCACGAGGGTAACCTACTTACTTAACGCCGACTTAAATTATCGAATACGCGTTGCAATATTACGTACACATGTTATGGGCAAACGTTGCGTTCATTGGCTTTTGTAAGTAGTTGAATAATTAATAATAATCAATACTATTCTTTTTAACAATAAAACAGAACTTGTTTGCTTGCTTGATAAAAACCGTCCTGTCCACTGTACGATTTCAACGATTAATTTTGAGAATATTAACTGACTTTAAAAACACATAACGAAATTGTCTGTACGTCTAACGAGAGTAATCAAAGATTGTTGAATATATTGAAGAAGTTATTCCTATATCACTTTTTTAATAAATTAAATTATTTGGCGATATCAGACTGGTGGTAGGGCTTTGTGCAAGCTCGTCTGGGTAGGTACCACCCACTCATCAGATATTCTACCGCAAAACAGCAATACTTGATATTGTTGCGTTCCGGTTTGAAGGGTGAGTGAGCCAGTGTAATTACAGGCACAAGGGACATAAAATCTTAGTTGGTGGCGCATTGGATATGTAAGCGATGGTTGACATTTCTTACAATGCCAATGTCTAAGAGCGTTGGTGACCACTTACCATCAGGTGGCCCATATGCTCGTCCGCCTTCCTATTCTATAAAAAAAAAAAAGACCGTTTTGACTTTGGAATGAAATTAAAAAAAAATATAAAAAAATTCATTAATCTTCTTAATTAATTAGATATAATGGTTGAACTATGCGCATTAAATTAAAATAGGTATATCTTATCATTCTGATAAAGCTTGCAAGAGTATTAAGACAATCTGGCAGGTGTTATTAATAATATTGAAATCTGTTCAATATTGTTTCCCAAGAATATAAGCGGCACATTACATTAGATTAGGTTATGTGATGTTTGACTTTATTATTTATTTAAGTAGAGGTTTCATTTTGTTTTAGATGTTAAAAGCTTCTTTTTTTACACTAAAGTAATTCATGTTTATAAGTTACGCAGTTCCACTTTTATTATTTAATTGTAAAGTTTTTACTTTCGGATGGATGAAAACAGCTATTTTATTTATCTTAACTGAAGTGTAATGAGGTGTTTACAGTAATTTATTTGCAGCAAGTTTTGTTTGCTTTTAAATAATTTTGCATTACTCTGTACAAGTTTTAATTTTGTATTATATATTCTTTTAGCATTCACTTATGTAAAAATCGCTAGAAAACCAAAATAAAAAAAAAGAATATAAAAATTAAAAAACAACATATACATTTCTTCTGTTTAAGTGAGGTGAAATACGCTCCAAATGGGATTTACAATAATTATTGTATTTAAATGTTTCGAGTGACGTCACGTCGATAAAGTAACGCAGTAAATAATCAAATAGTACATAATAAAGATTTTAAAAGAACTAAATAATAAATATTTTCGCTTAAAATTACAGAAACAACGTAACACAACAAATTGGCTACACCTCAGATTGTCAATCACCAATCTTTATAGAAATTATTTATCATTTAATTAATATATATATATATATATACATTTATATATATATATATATATATATATATATATGTATATATATAGATACCATACAATATATATATATATGAAACCGAAAACTTAATAAATAACAATATATATATATATATATTGTATGGTATCTCTTATTTATTAAGGTTTGATCTTTTTGCGTTCTCGTATCGTTCAACCGATTGAGTTGGAACTTTGTAGTTGTTGGCATTCGCGTGAGCTTTGCTTACATAGCACCTTGCAATAGGTATCGCCCGAGTTCCTGGTGTCGGAAAATTGTTTACGAATAAATTTAAAGGGCCGTCGCAATTCAGGTCGAACCTCTTGCGTACTTGTGTTTTATATAAAACCGTATCCAATATTGGAGTTCAAATCAAATCAAAAATATTCTTTACTAATTTCCACCCGTGGCTTTACTTGGATATGAGTGGGAGAGGCGTTCGGTACCTTACGTCCTTTTGTGGTACACAACCAACCTGACAACGTGGAAGCAAAATATCATTATTATACATGATATTAAGTAGTTAAGACGTAAAAGCGTAACAAACAGACAAAGTTATATTCGGCTTTGAAATATTAGTAAGGATTCAAGTAAGCTCTTATAAGCTTCTGTATCGTGATGTTATAGAATTCCATCGAGTAAAACCAATAAGAAACTCATTAGTAAGTAGTTATTATTTTTCTGAAATGAAATACATAGTCTCGTATACATATGTACAAGGTGACATACTACACCTCCAGTTTCTGAAACGCAAATCAATATCAGATTAACTTTGAATAAATTAGAGAATCTGAATAGCCATTGATCGATGGAACCCTATGACGTAATAGGTAATTAATAAGGTCCAGTATTTATTCAGATTAGTAATAAACAGTTTTGGAGAATCAATCATTCCTACATCTCACGACCAATAGGCGGCTTGGGCTCTTTGAAAAATAGCCTCTACAAAGAATAAATATTTTATTATTAATGAGAAAATATAAAAGATTACATCTACATATCGATAAAGGAAGTTGAATACTCTTTCGTATGCCATTTTATTTATCTGTTCACGTTATCGATTATTACAATCGACGAATTTGAATCCTATAACAATGATACGCCTCTTGTAATTTACTATCAATATATAATACAAAGTTTATATAATAACGTCAATAGAAAAACAACGATAATTTATTTTAAAAATATATATTTTAATGTGTATTATTACCTACATGATTGTTTTATTTATACATACGTATTTAATATATATTTTTGTATATGTTATTTCATATATACTTTTTCCTGCGAATTCATTCAAGTGAAACAGTAATAGCCTCTCTCTCTCAACTTTTGAGGGGAAAGTTAGAGTTTACTCCACCACGCTGATCCAATGCGTAATAAATATATACTAATGGAATTTATATGGAATAGCGTATGGCAACTAGAAAAAATCCAAATAAAATTGTTCAAACGAGTTACATCATATTAACGTATAACCATCGATACAAGCATAAATAATAAAAAGAACGGTTCCCTTGGTAGCGATTTATTATTTATTAACTGGTGGTAGGGCTTTGTGCTAGCTCGTCTGGGTAGGTACCACCCACCCATCAGATATTCTACTGCAAAACAGCAGTACTTGATATTGTTGTCTTCCGGTTTGAAGGATGAGTGACCCAGTGTAATTACAGGCACAAGGGATATAAAATCTTAGTTCCCAAGGTTGGTGGCGCATTGGCTATGTAAGCGATGGTTGACATCCAACATGCCAATGTCTAAGGGCGTTTGGTGAGCACTTACCATCAGGTGGCCCATATGTTCGTCCGCCTTCCTATTCTATAAAAAAAAAAAATTATGCTTAAGTAATTTCGTGTTCAAATTAATGCGACTGGACATTCCTTCAATCGTTTTAATGAATAATTTTTTTATATAAAGGTGTTTCAGGTTTTAAAATAGCACATAGGACAGCTTTTATCGCGGAATTTATCCTAGGTTCCTGTGTGAAATATTCATAGCAAAATTATGTGATTAATTCCTCTGGCTTAAACATGTCGTTCATAGTTAAATAAAATTTCGCCAAACGGGCTATTGGATATCAAACTCTACGTGTTTTGTCTGTGTGTAAATAAACAAAACATAAATACTAATAATAACACTACAGATAGTGTCAGTTATCGAATTTAAATATCCGTATCCGTAGCAGCCTGTGAGTGTCCCACTGCTGGGCTAAAGGCCTCCTCTCCTCTTTTTGAGTAGAAGGTTTTTGGAGCTTATTCCACCACGCTGCTCCAATGCGGGTTGGTGGAATACACATGTGGCCGAATTTAGAGAAATTAGACACATGCAGGGTTGTCACGATGTTTTCCTTCACCGTAAAGCACGAGATGAATTATAATCTCAAATTAAGCACATGAAAATTCAGTGGTGCTTGCCCGGGTTTGAACCCACGATCATCGGTTAAGATTCACGCGTTCTTACCACTGGGCCATCTCGGTATATATGTATGTTATATACCTCTTATGTATTTACAATATCGATAACATATGTATAGGCGCGTGTACGCAAAATATTCCGTGTAAATTGTTACCCTTGAATGAAATATAAAGAGGGAAGAGAAATTTGTAAATTTTTAAGTATTACTTGTGGACAGAACTATATGATTCACCGATACATCGATGATAGACAAAAGTTACATCGACTAACATAAATCGATTAAAATAAATTATCGGAAAGAATTTTTGAACGTAATATCTTCGACAAAAACCTGCATTTTACGCTAATTCTATTACCACATACATATACATATATATACCCCTTGTTTTTACCACAACAAATTGTTATTATACAATATCGTAATAGTTATTGCATTTGCATTTATCTGTCGCATTTGAAATCTGATCGGACGCTTGACCTATTCTACATTATATAATATATTTATTAAAATACAGAAGTCTCTACAGTAAAATGTTCACCCATGTTTTGCTAACCGTACCTCAATCTGTAGGTCGTTAACTTATCAACTTACTATACATTATAATAATTGCAGGAATTATATGAGGATGTATTTATTAGACTACTGTATTTCGAGTAAATTTTGCAACAGGACGAGTCAACGTCTCTTATGACTATATAATGAAATAACTTGTTATTTAGAGCATTATAAAATACGTAATGCTCTAAATAACAAGTTATTTCATTATATAGTCATAAGAGACGTTGATGATTTCACTTTGACCAAGAATTTAAATATTTGCTTATGTAAATAGATTTTAACATAGATCAATTCATTGCACAAAAAACTACCGGACTTAACAATAACTTATTTATTGATTTCATTTAGTATTAAATATTATAATAATAATGTCCTTCACACCAATTTCGGCCACGGCGCCAAACTCAAGAGGGATTAGCTAACTACGCAGGAAATATTATTGTGCACAAGTGTATGCGTAAACACAGGGGCACTCTCTATTCCCTAACTCTCATAATCCGATGGGAAAGAAATCCGACACGACTGGAAAGAGTTGAGGCGCAGGACCAACGGCTTTACGTGCTTTCCGAGGGATTGGGATTAGAGATTGAACCCAGAAGCTCCGGCTCTGCGACCTTACATCAAGCCACTAGACCAACGAGGCAGTCTAATATATTAAATATATTAATGCAATAAAGGCTTAGCCGCCCACTACGCTGGTCTTAGATTATTAATTGATGTTATTTACAAAGTCATATTTCAATTGCAAATATTTTGAAGGAGAAAATTCATCATCACCTTTTTTAAAGATCGTTAAATGGATGAAGATACTTATGTGAATATAATCAAAGTCACTTGCTCTGCAGAATTGAAATTTGAGAAGTGCGTTTTAAATTTCTTACAGACAGTCTGTAGTAGGCGTCAGAAATATTAATAAGCTTTTTTTAACTTAAACGATTAACTATAAAGTTTTCAAACTAACGATATTAATTCTCATGGAAATAAGAAAATATATTCTGATAAAAAAATACCGTCCATAACTATAGATACTATCAAATTAAACAAACAGTGCTTATACTACAAACAATGTATTTGATTAACACACCTTGTGATTATTTTTGAGACGGTTTTTCTCCGTCTACTTTCCGAACTGGTTAAACAGTTCTTTTAAAATCCTATTTGAGCAAAATATATTTTTACTTTGAATCTTTTAAAATTAGTTTTTAATAAATCCGTATGAATGAAAAGAGTAGGAGCATAGGTTAATAAAACGAATACATTCGTTCTTAAATCCTAAAAGGCTCAAATGCTGTTTGTAAAAATAAAATCCGCGGAGTGCACAAACAGCCAATAGGAATTACGATTTCAATTTGGCGGTTTTTATATTTTAAGCCCACAGTGAATTCATTCTTAAAAAACATGTAAATTGTACTCGATAGTTATTATATTAGTAATATTATGTTGGTTCAATGTAGCCGTATAAGTAATATTCCGTAATTAAAGAGTGCACTAAAAACATATCGAGCAACCTTTCTTATCCAGGATAATATTTGCCTTAATGTAACTGTCCGATTTACTTGGTTGTAGGTCTTTATGCAAAGCCATCTTTATATATACAAGCAACTGAGGTTTGTTATGTTCCAGTTTGAAAGGTGAGTGATCCAGTAGACACAAAGGACGTAACAATTAGTTCCCACGCATTGACGATGTAACTTGACTAAGAAGAACCAACGCAAGAAACTCAGCGGATTTATTTACCCGACTATGCTTACAATAATACCTAGTGTCCCCAATGAAAGTTAATATTTTTTTAGCTTTTGGCGTAAACGCAACGCATCCGAGGGCTGCGGGGGGGGTATGCCAATTAGTAGCGTGGCTCATGGGAATTTAGTCGCTTTGGAACCCGTATGGACTTTTTCCTGGGGGTTATCTCAAATATATAGTTTACGCTAGTGGACCAACTTCTCCGGAAAATAATAAAAAAGAAAATATCCGCCGTCATAAAAAATTTTAACATTCGAATAAATGAGTGCCGGAACCGCAAGGTTTTACATTTGGAAGATATTATTTTTAAGACACCTATTTCAAAATTGTCTAACTTACTTCATCATTGTAGTAACAATTTCTCTCTTCAGCTTGAAATGACTTAATGCCGGGCGTTGTGTAAGTCCGTTCCGGGGACACGGCAATCATCACTTCGGTGGCCGGATTCGCCATACGAACGGGCGAATCCAGGTCCGGGACGTTGTATGGATTGTCTATGAACACCTGCCAAAAGATATAATTACTTATACATAACTGCATAAAACGAATATGTAACTAGTATAGATGATAAAAAAATGTGGTGTCTGTATTCGTTGATTTTCATACATGATAATAATTCAATTGTATTTAATTATCTACATATAACAAAAAATTGTCAAGAAAATCATTTTTTTTAATAACACTTGAAACCAGTTTTAATTCTCTGGCAATAATAGCAATCATTTGGGATTAACACTACTATTCTATCACTGTATGAAAAAATACTTGACAGCCTTTACGGTCTGTTGTCTGCCTGAAGCCTAGCTAATTTAAAATAAAAGCTGTTTCAATAGAAGCTTTTATCAAAATATCCCATAGTATCGGATCTTCGGACATTTACCGTTTGTGATGAGAAAGCTCTACTTTGCCGGAACTACAATCTAACTGAAAAAACTGTTATACCAATACATAAAACCTATACAAGAAGAAGTAGCGTGTTTCGGAGAAGGTTTTATTATTTATTATTAATATGTAAATAGCTTCGATTGACATTTTCACCCGCTATTGATATAAACAGCTTAAATTACATGTTTTTGAAATAGTTGAACAATTAATACATTATAATACTTCTTGTATTGTACGAACAACTGTTTATTTTTCAAAAAATGTAAATTTGAAACAACTTTAACTATTTAAAATATTAAAATTATAAATTATATTCAACTGATTCTAGTTTACAAAAAATTAAATGTTATATATCCGTGGCTTACTCATGTAGCATTTTTTGGACTTTAACTTTTTTATTCGTAACTTCTATATGAAATGTCTGATTAGAATAATTTAAAGAGTAATTTATAAGTACATGATCAACCTTTATTATTAAACTATTTAATAGCATAAGGATTAATATCATGATACGAATACTACCCATGTAATCAATACACGGGTAGTATTCGACTACTTTGAACAAAAAGCATTTATTGTGACTTAAGTATGATAGTTTGATATGTAACTTCACATACATTTTTATATATAATGATGAGTACTATAAACACATAAAACATTATTATTATTTATGCATCATTAATAGTTTTCATAGCGCACGCCAAATCATTTTTTGCGACCTTGGGTTTCGTAAAGATTTCTTATTTTTTTTCAAAATAAAACTTGTGACAAGAGTAACAAAATGTTACTCGTTGATAATGTAGGTCTGTTTGTAAAAGAATTTTTAAAATCGGTTTAGTAGTTTTTTAATTATCCAAACAAACTTACAAAAAATCAAATCTTAGCTCTTTATAATATTCGTGTAGATGATATTAAATGACTGGCGCTGTATCTGGTCTGTTATAATTTATATTTAAAAAAGTTTTACTTTGGTTTCAGATGTCAGAACTGGGTCAACATTATATTTATTTCAAATGATTAGAAAACTGAGCTTACTAGGTTTCATTTTAAAAACCAATTCTAAGCTAATTAGTATTTTTCAAAACAAATAGATTTTGAAATCGGTCGAGACTATGTTTTTGCAATCCTAAATAAACGATATAAGTATTTACTTATCAATTTTTATATTAATCAATTCAATGTTTTTTTAGTTTTTCACAATTTCAAAAAAATGTACTTTTTCATTGTAAAATTTACTTATTAAAATAAAAACAAATTATCATAAATCTTAAATCGTAATTATTTAAAAGTTTCTTATACTTTGACAGATTGAACTGTCGGACTGTCAGATATATGTGAACGGAGCTTTCAATTTCTATAATGCATACAATTTAGACAGTTTATATTATTTTGTTAGGTTGGTGTGTTTATGCCACACACCAACCTTTCACTCAGCGCACTGCGAGAGCTGTAAATCGGCCCTAAGGGCTACTTGAAAGCGAAAAATAATGCGCTGGGTCCGGTCCATTTTCTTAAAGGTCGGCCCAATCCAGTAGAACGTCGGCTTCTATTGGTTCTTGCGAGCGTTCCTTCGCGCAGTGGGTGGTGTTACGCTGACAACACCCTCATTACGGCGTCGGGGTGGAACTTTCGGTAGGCGGTAGTCATAAACCGTGGACCGAATGAAAATGCCGAACTCGAAGGTCTCCATACAAAAAATGGCCGGCTCTCCTATTCCACATTCCACGGAGAGCCCTGCCCCCGAGTAGAAAGTATTACCCTCAAGAGGACAGTGATTTAGCTGCAGTCCAAGTCGCAGCAGTAAGATATGAGGCTACCGAACGGTATCGTGAATTGCATGGTGATACTTCATGCAGACGATCTGCTCTGGGAACTCAAAGCTGAGGTACTCGCAGAGGTGTACCGATTTCGGGGAAAATGAGAATGATGGTCCAGGTTTACGGTGGTAGGGCGAATCTGGGCTCTCGCTCAGCAAGCCTTGATTCGCAGGAGAGAGGAAAATCTTGAGTCTTCTGCAAGAGCCTTAGCAACAGTGGAGGCGATCCGTCCGCACTTGAATAGCTGAATGACGAGGTGACGCTGCACATTGATTGTCAACTGTTCTGACGCAGTTCTAACGGGACGTGGTTGCTTCTGTAAATACCCGCATGGAATAGCGACGCGGAAGGTTTCATCCCCCTGCCACGAGTATGGCTGAAACTGCTGGCTAGAAATGGTTTCTTTTTCAAGAGTGCGATGTCGCAGAAAAATCTGTGGAGCAGGAGCGGGAGGAGGATGCGGTTGCAGACCGTTCTGCCGATGAAGACTGGCGAGAAAACACACATTCTCCTCCACCGTAATAGACGTCGCAGGAGCTAGAGGGGTGTCTGTAACCCGAGAAATACTTCACGTAGGGAAACGCATAAAATTGATTTTCTAGCAAGAAAAAAAGTGTAAACATAATTAACTAAAACTGGCCCGTTACATTAAAAACCAATATGCATCGTTTACAATTTTTTTTTGACAATTCACAACCTGGCTAGAACATTATAAAGTATTAGTCCTTACATCAACAAACTGCATGTCCATACTGCAACAAATATAAAACATGGTCATATAGGTATGCTAATACTTAAAACCGAACAGTTCGTTTCTTTGTTTGTTTGAACGCGCTAATCTGCCACTGCGACTTGAAAATGCTTCTTTACGTTAGAAAGACTACATAATAAACGCTAACTAGCTATTCATGGTGACGATGACGACTATCGCGAGTGTATATATATAAATATATATATATATATATATATTAGATATATATATATATATTTAGAAGAATAAGACAGGAATAAAAATATTCCACCAACCAGATGGGACGCAAACCAACACAACAGGTGAATAATCAGGCGTAGAACGACTTTTGCGTGATTCCAATATAATAATTTAAAGATACTTCAAACCATTTTCATATGAAATATCTAGATAAAAGAAATGAATTCCAACGAAGATTATATCACATAAAAAGAAAATGTCACATTGCAATTACAGAAATACATAAATAATACGAACGTACATATTTTCCTGATAGAACTTTATAGAAAATTATAGTTAAGAGCTCTTCATTAGCTTGGCTCCTCAAAGCAATGTATCTAAAATAATTTAATGTAAACTTGAAACAAAAAAAGAATTTCGTAAAAGCATTGGGGAACTTTGATGTTTTTTTCGCCTCATACGAAATGCTACGCTCAAAACATGAAGCAAATATTTAAGCGTTAAAAATACATCAATCTATTCGAACTATAATAATATAAGCTTCTTAATTAAAAACATATGAGGACGTTACTTATGTAAGTACGTAAAAGTCGAGACAGCCCAGTGGCTAGAACGTGTGAATCATAAACTAAAATTACACCCGGGCAAAAGCACCACTATATATTTAGGTTATCTCATACTCGGCGTTGAAGAAAAACATCGCGAAGAAACCTGCATTAAATTATTCCACATGTGCATCCGATCCGCGTAGGAAAAATTAGCTCGAACGTTGCCTCCTTAAGAGGAAGGGTTTTTCCTAAATGTTTACAGGATTTATTACATAGCTACACTACATGTACATGATTTTACTGGGATTCATTTCCAAGCACTTTTGAATCATCATTTTACAATTCTAATTTAAATTAAAAGTTACTGAAAACGACCGGCACGAATATCAGCTAATCATTTCCAATTATTAAATTGCATTAATTAAATACAATTCAATTATTATTTTCCCTGCATGGAAATCAACGAATACTAATGCATGTTTTGGTGTAAAACGTTAGCTTTTCTGAGGGGACAGACCAACTCATATGGCGTCAAGCCTCCTCTTCGCCGCCACTCTCTACTCCCTTAGGTGTGCTACGGTGCTTCACATCGGACAGGCGTCCCATGACGACAAATTTTATCTATATATATATATATAACTTTCAAATTTATAATAAATTGATCACCTATTTCATTACTACAGTAATGATGTATATTGACTTTTAATTTATAAATTACTAATGTCACGTGTTATTTGTTGATTATATTAATAAGTTAAATAAATACTGTTTGAAACTCAATAATGTTTTTTTATCTATCTGTATTCGTTCCCATCCCATGGCCTGCCAAAGATTAAAGTATTCACTTTGCCCGGCCTTCCCCTAAGTGATAAAACAATGCTTAATGTAATTATATTTTCGTGATAACAACCAATCAGGCCATGTTCCCCATCATTTAATAGACCGTTTAAACAGGAAACATTAAGTGAAGCTTGCTGTTCTCCGTTTAAGCGCCGGTTATTCGCATAACTCGAATTATTTTAATGAACAATATAGATTTTGTAATCGTCACGAAAAGGATTTTATAAACTCATCATAACTTCTATGAAGTATCCTATGAACACATACCATAGTGAAATGTCGGTTCATATGTTTAGCCTTGTCCTTTTTAAGTCCGTTAATTAAAGTAGGTTAATTACGAGAGTAAGCCATACTATTATATTTTCTTCATTCGAACCGTACAAAAGTATTTCTTAATGTGAGACGTATCACTTTATAAATTGAAGTAAGCTACCACAGTACTACTAGTACCTTTATAACCTACAATTCTAATGACTTTGTTTGACTTCTACTCTATTTGTTTTCATACTTAATACCTTAGTCCGACTTACTCGTTGATACAATGGTTAGCGGTTAAGGCCGCTGACAAGAGTCATTATAAGTTAATAGAAAAAACGCTACAGATGTATACTTAATGTCTTAATATGTTTGTTGATTTATTTTCCAGATTTAAATCAATACAATTAGACATAATACTGGTGGTAGGGCTTTGTGCAAGCTCGTCTGGGTAGGTACCACCCACTCATCAGATATTCTACCGCAAAACAGCAATACTTGATATTGTTGTGTTCCGGTTTGAAGGGTGAGTGAGCCAGTGTAATTACAGGCACAAGGGACATAAAATCTTAGTTCCCAAGGTTGGTGGCGCATTGGCTATAAGCGATGGTTGACATTTCTTACAATGCCAATGTCTAAGAGCGTTTGGTGACCACTTACCATCAGGTGGCCCATATGCTCGTCACCTTCCTGTTCTATAAAAAAAAAAAAAACAAACAAACAAAAAAACATAAACTTTAGCTTAGTTGTGTGTAGGGAGAAACAAACAGATAAGATTTACAATCAGATTCCTATTATCAACACAGATAATGCAGAGATCACAGCATAATTTAAATGATCATTACACCAGCATTTTAGTTAAATAAAATAAAAACAATATTTTCGCATATCGCAATGAATTTTTCACCGTATAAATGATACAAAAAGGTAATAAAACGTTCTAGCTAATTACTTTGATAACGCAAAATATCTTAATATTAAAATGGAAACTGATATATTGTGTATTATGACAGAAAATCTCCAATACTTACCAATGAGCCGAGTGAAGCAAAGCTAGTACTATAATAATCAGACGGATCAGTTTTCAGAATTATGGTTAGGGCAGTCTGATAGCCGCAGGAGGCAACTCGCCTCGGCGTTGGAAAACGAAACGATCTAATCCTGTTGAATTGATAATGGTATTAATGCTTATTACCAATCTAACTTATTAATAGTTGATAACAATAATAGTCACTTGAAGAATTAATTCATTTCCGAGAGCAACTCGAGTAATATAGATTTTCGATTATTCGAGATCTGAGAAGTCGAAGCTCACCGCAGAGCAGTCACCGCGAGAACGTTATATTATGTAATATAGACTATAATAATTATATAATTTAATAACACTTCGAGGACATATGCAACAAATAGCGTATCACTGTAATTCGGTTAAGTAAGTAAGTAAGTAAGTAACAGCCTGTTAATGTCCCACTGCTGGGCTAAGGCCTCCTCTCCCTTTTTGAGGAAAAGGTTTGGAGCTTATTCCATCACGCTGCTCCAATGCGGGTTGGTGGAATACACATGTGGCAGAATTTCGATGAAATTAGACACATGCAGGTTTCCTCGCGATGTTTTCCTTCACCGAAAATCACGAGATGAATTATAACAGAAATTAAGCACATGAAAATTCAGAGGTGCTTGCCCGGGTTTGAACCCACGTTCATCATCTTTGTCAATATTTCACGAGTGAGAGTATTACAATTAAGCTACTGCATAATATCCATTATGAAACTAGAAGCAATTGGAGCGATACAAATCATTATTATCTGTTGGGATCACTTAGACTTATTGTCAAATTTAGTAGCTATGAGTTTGAAAAAAGCAGTACTACCATAGTGAATTAAATCTTTAAATACACATTTATATGTAACTTTATATACGTGTCATCGATAATTTATATGATTCGTGAATTATACAAATAACGTATATATTTTTAATTATACATATAACGCGTTTAGGTTTAAATTACGTTTACATATAACAAATATTTCATTTAATCTTAAATCATAGTTACGTTATACCCTTTGACGAAATGAACACAATGAAAAGCGACGTAGATTTTTCTTCGGCATTTTGCAAAGCGAGCGTTGCAAAAGAAGCCTTTTAGGGATTGAAAATTCATACAATTTGCAGACGTTGTATACATAATACCTAGATTATGATTATTATTTTATGTTATAGGTAGGCGGATGGGCAAGTGGTTACTACCGCCCAATGTGATAGACATTGGCGATGTAAGAAATTTTAACCATTTCTTACATCGGCAATATATATATTGTATATTGTACGGTATTATTTCTTTGAGATTAATAGACTTCGACGCTGATGATCGATTACCAAGCAGTTGGCAAATAAATGTATTAATCATGGAGATAGTTTTGATACTATCTGGTTTTTTTTTCATAACACAACTAGATGTCGCAGCATTACATAATTTTATGTACCATTCAACCTTTATAACAATCCTTACTAATGTATTCTAATACATTCATCAAAAAAACAATGCAACATGTTACAAATTCTACTAAATTCTCTCTCTAAATTCTCTTCTAATAAATTGTTATATATTTTCTAACCAAAGGTATGTAACCTTTTTTGTTCCAGATTACATATTGGCTGGCCGTAAAAAACTTTTCGTTTGTTTTGTTTTTACACTAAATTAAAAGCGAATGCATTTGTTCGAATTTAAACGTGTTTTCTTTGCTAATTGAAATTTGGTATTTAATCATGATTACCTAATTTTATCAATAGCTTGAAGAGGTTTCAACAAAATTTTGTTTTTTATTTAAATATTAAAATACAAAGGTTATGATGTCAAAAACCATTCTAAAATTCAAATTAGTAGCAATATTGCTTAGACTTTTTTGATGTGTATTATAAATGCGAAAGTAACTCTGACTGTCTGTAACGCTTTCATGGCTAAACCACTGAACCGATTTTGATGAAATTTGAGCTTGGAAAAAAAGGAGGGACATAGGGTACTTTTTTACCGAATACATGTTATTTTCCTTGTTATACGCCAAGAGCGAAAGTGGATTTATTTCTTTGTTTATTTGATACGCTTTCACGTCCTAACTAATGAACCAAT
The DNA here is from genome assembly GCF_905147045.1 of Nymphalis io. NCBI lineage: Eukaryota > Metazoa > Arthropoda > Insecta > Lepidoptera > Nymphalidae > Nymphalis > Nymphalis io. The sequence continues at coordinate 12,778,027 of NC_065918.1, forward strand.
CATGAAATTTTGCATACACGTTGTTAGGGGCACGGAAAACGCCATACTTACCACCTCCTCCATCACACGCATGCGTAGCTGCAGGCGGAAACTAGCTTACAATAAAAACGTATTCAATTTATTTATTTTTCGATAGTTTATAATCTTTAAGGGGTCTTTTATTCACTCATTGAGAGGGGCTCGGTCTACGAGGTAGTGGTGAGATGGGGAGAGTACGTAGTTGCGGGTACATACTTCTCCCCTAACCGCAGCCTGGCGGACTTTGAGATTTAGCTCAGCTTTGTTAAAGCTGCCGAGATGGCCTAGTGGTTAGAACGCGTGAATCTTAACCGATGATCGTGGGTTCAAACCCGGGTAAGCACCACTGAATTTTCATGTGCTTAATTTGTGATTAAAATTCATCTCGTGCTTGACGGTAAAGGAAAACATCGTGAGGAAACCTGCATGTGTCTAATTTCATTGAAATTATGTCACATGTGTATTCTACCAACCCGCATTGGAGCAGCGTGGTGGAATACGCTCTAAAAACTTCTCCTCAAAAAGGGAGAGGAGGCCTTAGCCCAGCAGTGGGACATTAACAGGCTGTTACTGTACTGTTGTTAGAGCTGCGGTGACCAGGCAGTCACCGAGACCGACAGTGGTTCTCGATGATTTCAACGCCGAATCTCTGCCCGTCTTGTTTAGAACCCCGAAAAGGTATAGCCGGGTCTCTCAGACGCTCAGGGTCAGGGTTCAGGGCGGGTCGATCAACCATCGATGCCCAAAACGACCTAAAGACTCGGACCGGTACTCGGCACCGGTGAGTCCCACATGCCCATATTCATGTAGGGGGAAACGCGTAAATGCTTTTTTTTTGCGAAAAAAGGAGACTGGATAGATCCAGTAGCTTTATAACTAACACTAGAGTGTTAGTTATAAATTAAGTAAGTACGTCCTTCCTTTGGGCTCAAACTTTCTTCATACCAAAGGTCCATGGTTTAGAAGTGAAAGCGTAAACAGACAGAGCTACTTTTGCATTTCTCAATTGTTTTTTGCATAATCACCTACATATGATTTAAAATGTATATATTAAACCTTACTCATTATCAGGATCATCAACAGCATAATAATTGAAGGTGCAGCAGAGGTTTACACCAGTAAATATGTGCTGGAAGATCTGTTCGCAGCGGTACAGCGTGTTCTTCCACATGCATCGCTCGATTAAGTTGCTACAGGACGCCATCGGAGAAAGCTGTATGAAAGAATCTCAAGAATCAAAAGTATACATTTGTTGTCAGTTATTTACTTGTAGCTGAAATTATGTTGATAGCACTGTGATTATTTGGCAAATTTTCAACATCCTAATAAATTAAATGAGCTACTCCTGTATATAAATTTATATCGTGTAACGAGTCCAACGATTTGGCTCAAATTTTGCATTAAGACAAGATTTGTTTTTAAGTTTGAGATAAGGTTTGTCTATACAGGTATATTTCCTGAAAAAAGAGCCAATTTGAGCAAAAATTAAAAAAAAACCGGAGCGGAGCTTAGACGCCCTGATACTTATCACAATGGAAGTAAAAAGACTGCAAGATCCATTAATAAATAATCAATTTAGCTTATTTTTTACCTTATTCACTCAGCTTATTTTTTCTTGTTTTTGTGTATATCTTATAACAATGATAATGGTGGTCCTATTTTAATTTGATGCTGATTTACAAAAAAAAACACCCTTAATAATAAAATACTATGGAATCCACGGAACTAGTCTTTTTTCCTTAAAACAGCGCTGTTTTGTACGAACAGCGTATGATAGCCTACTTATATTAAATTAGGAATCTTATTTAATATAAAAATTTAAATAAAACATTTTAAATTTTAAAATAATTATTTTTTATAATATATGTATAAGTGAAATACCAATCATCACGAAATCTAAACTATCCGCCCAATTTACTTTAAATTTGTTACAGTTACTCCTCACTCACTACGAATAGATTGTACGCAAATTCTATCCAAAATACATTTTTCTAATTATCTACCCATGCAGATCCAGGACCATTAGCTAGTATGTAATAAATATGAAGAAAGATTTCTACAAACTGTTTATTTTTAGCGTGTATAAAATAAAGGTGAAGTTAGGTTTTGTCTTAGCACACTACTCCGATGCTGAAGCTCATTCGACACTTTCAGAATTTCCCTTCACCACAACTTAACAAGAGATAAATACCTAGTTTCATACTTACAATTAATATAAAAATATTTTGGCTTTATATTCTACTCAATGATTAACCTATTATGTGTTAGACTTCATAACACAAAACAGCAAAATATTTTTTTACGCGTACACGCGCCCATGCATTATTTCATGAAAAAAGCTTGTAAGATGTGCAAAATAAAGACTCCTTCATGCAACCAAGCCAATGAACACTGTCAAATATATTAGCAGTAGGGTTTGACGAAACTTGTATAACATTATTAATTCGAATTTCAATGCATTAGCTACTTTAGGAAGGCTAATCATTCTTAGAAATAAGTTGACGTTTAAAATATTTATCTTTTACAACAAGAACGAGTCGGTTTTGCTAGGTGGTAGGGCTTTGTACAAGTCCGTCTGGGTAGGTCGGTACCATCCACTCATCGGACATTCTACCGCTAAACAGCAATACTTAGTATTGTTGAGTTAAGGATGAATGAGCCCATGTAACTACAAGCAAAAGGGACATAAAATCTTCGTTCCCAAGGTTGGAATGGTTAATATTTTTTAAATTGCCAATCTCTGCGGACGATGGTGACCCATTAACATCAGGTAGCCCTTTTGCTCTTTCACCTATTTAAACATAAAAAAAGGAATACGATTGTAGAATGTCATATACTCCGCGACGATATGCGACAATAATTTAAAATAGTTTAGACCAATCGATTGATCGTTTATGCTATTTTTTTCTTATATAGAGCCTACTTGAATAAAGTATATTTTGATTCTATGTTTGAAATAGTTAAAACTTACCATTCGAAATAGATTTTCTACAGAGATATCGTTAAGGTCCAAAACGTCTTGCAGCTTGTGGAGGTCCCTCACCTGTGATGAATTGGCGTAAGTTGTGGAATGTATTAAAGGAGCGAACTTCAGGGTCTTGAATATAAAATCTGAGGTCATATTTTCCGGAAGAGTTCTGTTAACAGATATATAAATTATTAACACTAGGTTTACCAGACCAGTCATTTAGACTGGTTTGGTAGAAATAGGTATATTCAAATCGCTGGTATATCTAGTGTTAAAAAATTATAAAAACATAAAACCTTCTTTTAACCGTGCTAAAAAATCGTAACTTTATAATAGATAGTTAATAGATCATTTTGTTTTGCTTTTTACTAAAACAAATATAATATAATTGCGATTTTTATTTTATAAATAATTAAAAAAAAATATTTATTCTGTTATTTTATCAATTTCATAATCATTATCTTAATTTAATTTCCATTTTATTGTCGTAATTTAGTGATAAAGCCTTTATTGGATTTTTTAGCATAAGCAGTAAATCTACTGTATCAAGTAATTATTATAATATATCATTTGTATTAAAAATGTTGAAATCGTTTATATTTGAATTATAATTGACACGTAGCAATGACACAGTAATTTTTTTGACTTAATTTATCTCGATGCAATCCGCGTAGCATTTATCTATACTAATATTATAAAGAGGTAAAGTTTGTGAGATTGTAGGGGTTGCTCTGTATCTACTTAACCGATTTTGAAAATTATTTTACCAATAGAAAACCACATCATTTGTAAGTGTCATAGGCCGAAAAATGAAAAAACTTTTTCGTGGTAGTGGGATTTGCAATAAGTTGGAGAAAAAACGGTCGAACAAATATGAGATATATAATTGAGATCTTAAGAAAAGTTGTAGAACTTGATAATGCCTACAAAAAGTCAGCGACAGCATGTCTAACTTTTATATTTAAGTCAAAAAAGTTGTTTTTTATATTAAAAATAAAATAATTTTAATCGCTAGGTCATATTTATTGGCCATATTATTAACAATTGTGAGTGATTACCAAAATAAGTAAACTTATCGTCTCAAGTGTTTAAAACAAAAGACTTTTCCTTTTCCTGCATATAAATTAGACGAATGGTTAAAGAGATAATACGACATAGGTATGGAACCGTGACCGTGTCGTTATCTATCGAGTGATATTTCTATTAGACGGTTTTTTCATATACGTTAATCTATTTAAAAATAAATTGCTTTATTATCAAGGAAATTTTATTTAGATAAAATTTATTTTTTACAGTTTGTTTTTTGGTGGCATAGTTTAAGAGATAATTTAAAATATCAAATACGAGAGACAATTTTATTAATGTACGGCCAATCGATTACAAGTAAAAATGTTTACCGCCTAACGAAATGGACACGGGTCAGTTATTTTATATGATAGAACTACGATAATAATGATCAATTTAACCGAATAAACAGTAGGCCGGACGTACAGAATTCGAAATGAAAAATAGTTCTTATTAATAAAGTAATGTGAAGATTAAAATTTTATAATTAGTCTACTACATGAGCGGCAAGAAGTTAATTTGAAGAATATTAATACTTTATAGAGAACGTAGCATCGTCATTTTATTCTAATACCAGGAAGCGAATACACTTCTTTTAAAATAATTATCACTTAAAATCTGTTTTTGTCTGAGGATTCGTTAATATTATATCGGTAATTAATTTCAAAATAATTGCATCTTTACCTTGAAAACTATGACGCAAGGCAATAAAATGTAATAGAAATTATACGAGGCTGAATTAAAAAGTACTTGGAATTAATATTATTAAAATGAAAGCCTTGTTTTTCTACATAAGCCCTATTACTTATTTCTTCTTCAAAAAATAAAAATTTTTTGGCTCCCGTCATCAAAAATTTAGTTTCACGAATATGCTTCTTCAATTTTGGACATATCTTTAAGTGCTTTCCGACTTTCACTTTCACACACTCCCAACTTCCACACTTCTTGCTGAGAATTTTCTGACAGCAAAACCCAATAACTTTTTATTAGGCCGACCTGGGAATTGAACCGAGGACCCCCGGGTCTGCAGCCTTACATGAAGCTACTAGACCAACGTGGCAGTCAAAATATCAACATGGTAACATACCAGAGATAATTAGCTTATTTTTTCACCATATTTTTATTTTTATTTTTTTTAGAATAGGAAGGTGGACGAGCATATGGACCACCTGATGATAAGTGGTCACCAAACGCCCTTAGACATTGGCATTGTAAGAAATGTCAACCATCGCTTATAGCCAATGCGCCACCAACCTTGGGAACTAAGATTTTATGTCCCTTGTGCCTGTAATTACACTGGCTCACTCACCCTTCAAACCGGAACACAACAATATCAAGTATTGCTTATGTCCAAGTCGACCACGTTGAACAAAATTAGGCAGTTTATTCTGACTGTATATTTACTAAATTTAAGCACTGAACTATGGAACATATAAATGTAATAAATTAAAAGTAAAGTTACGAAGATGAAAGGATATTATTTACTTGCATGATGACATAAGTGCAATAATTTTGTGTAAAGTCTTACTCTACACTAATAAAGAGCATTGTGCTATTTAGACGTACATTAGTACATTAGAAGTGATAATATTTTATAGTACATATATACTGACATGTTAGTAGAAAAGGCAAGGGCAGCTTGTCTTGATATCATGTTTAAATCACATACTGTTACTGCAGGAAACGGAACATCCCAGATAGCACCTTGAGTACTTTCTATTACCTGAAAAGTTTAATTTCAAATAGACAATAGCTGTGGGATACTAAATAACACATTATGACATTAATATTTAATCATTCATTCATCGTCGTTTGCCTTTATCCAATTAAGCTTTTTAAATTTATCATTCTTCTTCCATTCATCACGTTTTCTGATCATATCCTCGGTTAGTCATGCTAAACTAAGTGAATTAAACATTTTTCCGATGTAATTGTAATAAGGCGCCAATTAAGAAGGCAGACAAGCAAATTGGCCACATAGTGGTAAGACTTCACCTTCGCCCTTAGACATCAGCAATACAAAAAATATAACCCATTCCATATACAGATAAAGCGCTGCTACCCATGAATTTTAAGATATAATGACACTCAACCTTCCAACCGGACCACAGCAATATAACTGGAATACTGTGTTATACCGCTAACAGCCATCGGCGCGCCTTGTATTACTGACTCGTATGCCGTGTCGGCAAAGGCATGAGGCCTCTGCCTCGAATTTTGCGGGCAGCGGGGCGGCGGCGGCGGCGGCGCGGCAGCGGAGCGGGCAACGCATACCTGTTCTCCAAACTAGCGGGCAGATCGCGCGGCACTATAGCGGTGTAGTGTTGTGTTCGTGGTTGTGTTGTCGAGATATTTGTTTTTATTCGCGAACGAAATGTCTGAAAAACGGCGACATCTTTTTGATTCAAATTTATTCCTAACGCTCGATTTATTGTGGGCAAAAGAAGAAGTGGATCCCTACTATAGGGCAAGGAAAATAAATGGCGAGTTTTATCGAAATTATGAAGAACAGAGACAAAATCCCGACAAATTCTACGACTAATAATTGGTTAATTATTCTTCTATTTTTATGGTTCACATCTTTGCTGTTCCATATGGGTGTCCTCTCAAAGATTGCCGAAATAATTAGCTCTTGCACGTCCGAAGACATTTTGATACGTCACAAAAAAAATGTACAACACTATACCTACAATGCAGACGCGCAACGCGGGCGGTCACCGCTTGACTGGAGTGCACCGCTCGTTGCCCGCCCCCGCGCCGCTCCTGCACCGCTGTATTCGAGGGTCGGTCCATTTGATTATACGCGTAAGATCCTGCCGCTCCCGCGCCGCCGCCGCCGCCGCCCCGCTGCCCGCGAGATTCGAGGCAGAGGCCTGACGCTTAAGCCGTCATGTCTCCGCCGTTGTCGTCATCTCCCTTTTGTGTATGTGACGCGTATATTATAACCTACCTACTTCGTTTCTATATATAATTATAATAATAAAAATATTTTTATTTCATTATTGCGAAACCGTATGAACTTTATTCAATATTCCCTATTAACTTTATTTTCTTAATAGATTCTTTCAGTAACCTAATACAACTGTTACTATTTCAAGTTTCTATCACCTATATTTATGTACTTAGTAAACAATGACGTTTACAAATACGTAAGAGACGAGCCATGAGCTGGAGATTAGGATATTTTTTATAATTTAGATATGATTAACTCCTTGATGTAATTTATTTATTGTGGTAGGATTAATATGTCGATGCGTGAAGACAGCTTCGTGTTCCTCGCATGATCGTTATTAGCGTAAATTAATATATAACTTTATATAACAATTCAATACAATTTTAATTTTTTGCATGACTCAGCTTTTATTTAATATGACATTACTTTAACTAATTGATAATTATTAATATTATCGTTGAGCATTAAATATTTATGAATATATTAAAAATTAATGAGCATTATTATATATATACATATGCGTTAATATATTATATAGATATTAATTGCGTTTTTGTTATATGTTTGCCTGCGTTTTGTAGAATAGGCAGGTTAGGTATGAATATGTAGCTATGTCCTTAATTAAGATTCAAACTTGCTTTATACGAAAATCGATTTAGTGGTTAACCTGTGAAAGCGTAACAGACAGAGTTACTTTTATATTAATAATTTATAATAATAGGTTAGATTATGGGTATGACATGTAGGTACCTATATGATAGATGAATAGGATTAAGTACTGAGTTTTATACGGGTTCAGAGAAGAAATAGAATCTTATATTATCACAATAGAACCGCGCACTTGTGTGATGTTGACTAAACAGGTTCCTCAATTTCCCTTCGATTTTTCGAAGTGTAATCAAAAAGTAACAAATAAAGAGTAACATTTATAAGAGGCGCCTTCGCTACAAGACCTACAACCCCGGCCACTTGCCCCCTTGGTCATATGTCAAATACGCCCCTGGCTGTACCAATAGCCGTAACCTTTACACCTTTTCCATACTTCATTTTTCTCATTGATAGCCACATACATACTGTAAATCTTATTAGATAGCATTACTTATATAATAATAATCGTTTATTATGGATTAAAAAAGTCTTGACTCATTGTAGATAAGAAAATCAGACGCTAGATAAATATTATAATATCGCAATGAGAACTGATACGATACTGTCAAATGATATTATGGATAGTAAATATAATAAAAAAACTTACGGTAACAATAGGGTTTCTAGCATACCACTTATACGCTGTGAAGACAAAGAATGCGGCGCAAATGACGCTGATAAAAACTGCGATACTCCACACACTTCTAACAAAAGAATGAATTTTTACAATTTGCACTTATACTTGGCGACTTGGTGCGCCAAGCACAAAAACAAACAACACATACATTTATAAATTAGTGTATTACATGTATTGTTAAGTAATTATGAATTATTGGTTAATTAAAAGTAGGTTTGTAACGAATAAGTTTTAGAGTCCTAGGTTTAATAGTAGGTAGGTTGCTCTAGGTCCTTTAGAAAAGTAAAATCAAAAAGTAACAAATAATGGGTAATGATTATGTAAAGCGCCTAGGCTAATAATTAGAAATAGACAGATACAATCAGTTTCTAGTCGGGTATTATTAACCAATACTTTGCTTAAAATGCAAGATATCCCGTCTCTTGTTTATAAAATATCCCGTAAGACTCTTCAAAATTGCTAAATTTTCAAATTAATAACTTACATTTTCATTAGGATTTATACTGTGCGAACAAAAAATATTTTTTATATATATGATATTAATTTTTTTATACTTTTATCGTTTTATCAGTGTAAACAATATTAACGGTCTAAAAATATCAAATTTAATTTTAAATTATAGCCAAACAACATGCCAAATAACTATACAGATTGACTTGAAAAGCGTCTTTAGTTTTGTTTTACCTAAACATATAAATGTACACAGAAGCGAAGCATTCAAATTCTACCTTGAAAGTTTTCAGTGTCGCGCCAAAATAAAATTCACTTGAACAATTATCCAATGCAGTTTTAATTAATAATTTAATGACTTAATAATACTATTCTGTATTTCGCAGCTAACAACAAGCTAAGCAGTAACAATCATTCCAATAGTTTATAATTCATATTAAACCTCTTTGCAAGATTTAAAATATTAAATATTAGAACTAGTGAAGAGCAATCATGTTTATGAACAATATTGTATTCTATTATTTAAAAAAAACCACAAACCTTTCCATAACAGTCAGCTCGTCCATAGCGATATACTTAAATCCATGAAGATCTGTTCTCTTGCAAAATTCCATGAATTTCTTAACGCAATAATTCCATCTAGACAATCTTGTCGGACGAGGCAAGTTGTTTTTAACATTCATTTTAACACGTCTGTTTTGACTGTAATTATCCATTCCATTAAATTATTTAAGTCTAATCCATCGTACAAAGTGAGCGGCCAATCGACTGTCCATCCAGAATGAAAAATAGGTGTGAAGTGTCATACGAACATTTGCCCGTAATTATAAGGCTTTGATCGAACAGATACGTCGACTATGTATTAAATAGGAGGGGTCGTGAAAACTATCGTTTCATTATTATAATATTTTAAGTGATAATTAACTTTGCACTAAACAGAACAACTAACGAAAATTACATACGAATTATATTTTTCATCTTTAACAAGCAATTTATATTAAAATAATATGATAACTAATTAAGCTGACATACTTAATAATTCATATATAGGCATAAAAGTGATTAATATTTTTTAAATCCAACAAAATATACGAATGTATAAATATTTTAGAAAATATAAGTTAAAAACTTTTTAGCGTTTTCATTTATCAAAGCAAAGGAATCTAACGCTATCATTAAAAGCACATAAAAAACAATAAACTCGCTATTATTAATAATTCAGCGAGCATTACAATGTACCGTATACGGTTATTAACGCTCACGCGCGACGGCTTATCATTAATTATTTATAACAAATAATTCAATCCACGTGTTTAATTTGAAAAGTAAACACGAAAAAATATAAAAGTATTCAATAACTATATATTTATTACTCTATTCGTGTACCATTTGACGTTTTACGATTTTATTCCGGGCGAAACCGGTTCGAACCGGTCGCTTCGAACATGTGGGAAAGTAATTTACAAAAGCCATGCAACCTATGACCTTAACTAAGGTTGAGATACAATAAAATGTGCCGCTTAATAAAGAGGCTTATATTAAAAACTATTAATGTATTGGTACAATGGACATAATACGTCACCGAATATATAATATGTATGACATATAATATATAGTATGTATGAGACGATAATTTGTAATAATATACAATATGTGTAATATTGTAAGTAAATTGTCTGTATAAAGTAAATAATAAATATTTTAAAATTACAGTGTACTTTGTCATTGTAATTATATTTTTAATTATGGAAGATCATTTGTGTCACTCATAATAAAAACATGGTTACTATGTTGTGGGATTGTTTTATTAATCTTAAAAAAAAAATTGTACATTTACACATTACAGTTTTATAATCTATATTATCATGAACACATACAAAGCATCATTATTTTGCACCTCATAATGAAATATTGATAAAGTTTTTCTTCTTAAAACAACAAATGTTACTTAGTATAATTTTATACAATAAAAGTTAATGTCGCTAAGAATGCCTCTAATTTTCATGATTACGATCATATGGCATGTTTAAATATATGAATAATTATAACTACTACTATGTACGTAATGCATTTTTAAGTATATTTTATTACTATTATATATTAAACATCTTTATTGCACACTCACAAGGAAAAAAATACATGTAAATAATATGATGCATGCAAGGGGCGGTCTTATCACTCAAGTAGTGATCTCTTCCAGACAACCCTGCATTAAGACTTGCAGGACATAATGAACGAGTGCATTATACATACATACATATACACACACATATTTAAATTTATATAATACATACACAAAGATACATATATACATATTGTATTAGTAATTTTTATATTACTTTCGGTAAGAAATGATCTGCATAGCTATTAGAACTTACTTCGTAATTCACTCGCGAAATATTAATAACCAGATGAAATTGATAACATATTTTGCTGTATTATAATATGTTTTAGTTTTTACAGTCAAACATGCGACATTCACTTTCCGATCACGGTGGAGTCTCTTGTTTGTTTTTACAGAATAACTCACTTATACAATATGTATAATCGCTATACATAGTTTACAGTATATATCTACTTACATTTTATTAATATTATCATATTTATACTAGTTTTATCGGAATATTCGAATTTTAATATATGATCAAAATGATTTGGGCTCAAGCTTTTTTGACTTACACAACTATCAAAGATTGTCATTATATATTATGGCTATATTTTATATGGCTTAGATACAGCTACATGAATCGAGACAGTTTTCATGACGCTGATAAATCATAATTGACAAACGTTCAAAAATATAAGAAAAAAAAACTTATTCAAATCAACCATTACATGGCCACATCATGAAGTGAGATATTTATCTATTACCTTTCTCAATATTAATAATACCAAAAATATTGTCGATACATTTCTACAAAACAAAATTAATTCGATGATATGACTAAAAGTGCTATTTTTTTTTTAATTTTTGAATATATAAAAGGATAGTCAGTATAAGTTCTCAAAAGAATCAAACCTAATGTTTTTATGTCATTCTAAATCTATATATTTAATGTTAGAAACCTGAAGTATTAATATGTGTTTTGTGTACGCGCTAATCTGAAAATCTACCAAACCGATTTGATAAATGTTTTTGGGTTAGATAGTTCATTCATTGAGTAAGGCAAAGATTATATATCACTTTATGGCTCACAGTGTGCAATAACGTTCAACTTTAACTAGAAAAATATAAAAAACATAATTTTTTTTAACAATTATTAACTAAAGTTTTGGTTTATCATGTCTACAAACTTTACAAACGTTATAGTAACACACATATATATATATATATATACATTCTAAAAAAATTAAAGCAAAATTTTCTTAACGTTATGAGATTAAAATTATAATTTGAATATTATATTTCATTATAAATAATATAACTGATATTCCATTAAATTAAACTTTGCCTTGCCGAATTTGTGTTTCACATTACAAAATAAAAACAATAACTACTGATCAATTTCTACGAGGCCGGTCATAAATCATCCGAGCCGGCCAGTTTTAACTGCTTTGTTAGTCTATTAACCATGAGACATGGAAAAGCCACCCACTCGCAGAACGTCTCACATTTTGTCTCTTTCCCTCCGAAGAGAGATGAACTAACGTAAGACTTCAATTTCTTAAAAGTTTAACAACACGATAACGTTTTTTTTGTTATATAATATAATACATATATATAGAATATTTTATTTATCACGAAATAAAAGTATGAAAGTGTAATAGCATATATAAATAAATAATCGCTAGTAGTTCTTAATTATTTATTCAAACTGAAGGCAGACTATGATTCACTCGCGGTTTTCATTGTCATATCGATCCGACCTACTTGCTGAACTTTTAGAACTGGATGCATGCAACCTAAGGCACGTGTAAAGGAACGCATGCGCGGTGAAATTCAATTTATTGATATTATGAATTAGTTTTACCATTTCGATAATTAAAAATATATATGATAAATTTTCGACGTCTCATTTATGGTTTAATTTACTAATGTTTATTAAGTTAAAAATATATTGTCATGTTTTTCCATCTCTAGCCACTTCTTATTAACTACACGTTATATTGAAAAAAAATATATATACAAGTTTCATATATAATTTCAATAAAGAAACGTTAGAAATTAAATGATAAATAATTAAATTTACTTAATTGGACTACTTTGACCAAAATGTCACTCGGCAAGGTAAATTTTAGTAACAGTTAATTTACAATCAATTAAATACGTGAACAATTTAAAAATCATCCTAATTGAATTAATTATTTTAGTATCTTATAACATAATTCAACGACAAGAGTAATAAAAAACTTTTACCTTGAATTGACATCATTGGTCGAGATAAAAATATAAATCTTGATTCGTGAAAAAATGGCGTTTTGAATGTCGTAAATTTGCCTAACGAAACTTTGGTTGTAAAATTATAGTGGATATATTTAGTTAAGTATATATTGTATTATAAATAAATTATATAGAAGATATATTAGCAAAGCAACTGTAATATCAAACTAAGGTTTGTTTATCTTAACTCTCTGTGACATTAGAATAGTCTGTTTAAAAATCATGATATTATTACAATTTTAAAAGAATGCAAATTATAGATACACATATACATAAAATACAGCACTATTAAAGTATACGAAAACTCAAAAGTCTTAATAAAAATTAAGGCTCGACGAAAAAAAAAAAAAAACAATTAAACATTACTTTGGACTCGATGAAAGAACGACTAAATATTTACGTCTCCTAAACTTAAATGTATTTTTTAACTGAATTTACGTTATGCGCTCGTCACGAGCAGTACGCGGTCGGGCTGCACTCAAATTCGCAGTGACATACTGACATCATGTCATTCAATCTCACCAGTTCTCAAGTTTGAGCTGTGTATTTCCGAAACGTTGATACATTATGAGCAATCAACGAGCAATGTTTCTATATTTAATAAATGTTACACTTGAAAAAAAAGTCTTGTATATTTATAAATAAAAATTAGCTGATTGAATTAGCCACGAAGATTTGTACGTACGGATTCCTTTTTCACAGTAGTATAGAACTAATGAATGATTTTAGAAAATTTCACCCCTAAGGTATTGATAAAGGGGACGAAAGCTTAAACGAAAATCTTTCATTTTCGTAGAAATAACTATTGAATTAGATATTCAGCAATTTAAATTCAGAAGCGTGAGAAGCTGCGGATAAAGCGCTAGTATAGATATAATATTTCAAAGCGATACATCCGTGTGCACGGGACGCGTTATGAAACACTCAAAACATCGTAAGGTCCTATTCGAAAGCGCACTTTTCATTCTCAATTGTAAAGTACCACGTTATATGATGATACAGGTCAGTTGCGACCTTTACGTTTTTCATTTAGTACATTTATTATGAGCAAATACAAATACACATCCGTTACAATAATAATAAAACGAATATCTTAGTTTTATCTAAACTATTATTATTACACAGTTATCAATTGATATTTATATAAAGCTTCGACAAATAAAATTAAATCGTATATTTCAAACAATATGTAATAATTTTAATCGATTGCGATTCGAATCAGAATTATTTAATTCATAATACGTAATATATAATTATAATACATTATACGTCCATTTTAATAAACCATTCTCAAGAAAATCAAATTAAAATATATGACTAACTATAACTAACTTTTTTTATATAAAACCGATTTTTATTAAACGATGTACTATAATATATAATATAACTGCCAATATCTGTTTATTGACAATTTTAAAAAAATTATCAAGAAATTCTTAAGGATAACATAAATTCGACGTTAAGTATAAAAAAATGTACATGGTGATAGTGACATCATGTCACCCTTAATAATACCATAGACCTTAATTCTTCATCTGCACACCTCATTTCATCGGTGACTTAATTTTTTATGTATCTGAATATAAAACTTTAAATTAGCTGGAGTAGATTTTAATAATTCTAAAATACGTTCAAACCGTCAACTTAAATTAAAGTACACATTTAAGAGTATTAAAAAATGTGATTTCATTAAATCGATTTCGTCCATCGATTCGATGATTCGACATTTTTTTTTTTTTAATGTATAGGCTAGCGCTTGACTGTTATCACACCTGATGGAAAGTGAGATACAGTCTGAGATGGGGCGCGCTTTCCTAGAAGATTTAATCAAATTATTAATTTCAAATGAAATTTTATTCTTAGACCATACATGTCTAGGGTGCGCCACCGGCTACCGTGTATCGTCACGGCGCCGCTACCGGGAGACGGTGCCGGTTGCCCTTTCACAGACATGTGTCCACGGCCTTAGTGTCGATTAAGTAATAACCTATCATATCTATAATATCTATAACAATATATCTACAGTAAATTAATATTGTATTTATTAATCAATCTTAAAAGGTTTTTTTTTTTTTTTATAACAATAACAAAGATATAAAAACAAACAGTACTGGCACATTTTTTTCTTTTTATATTTATACGTGATTAAAAACGATAAAATCAATTCGACGCTCTCGATATTTTTAGATCGATATTAATAATGTCTCGATTTTTTTATTCGAATACTTAATAATTAATATATAAATTTCAAACGTTTTAAATAACAAGAAAACAACGTTTTAAAAAACGATTTATAAAAATATATTTTAGTCAATTTTGTCTGAGATTCCTTAAAGCAATCTTTCAGGGTCAAATAACAAGGAACTAATGAAATCTTAAACTGACTTAGAAAAAATATATACTGTCGATTTGTCTCATACTAATGTTCAAATTGAAATTTTGAATACTTCTAATATGACCATTACAACTAAATATCCACGTAACACAACTATTTATTTACTTTGTTACTATCCTATCAAGTAAAGATAACTATATAACAAATAACATGAAACTATAACAAACATTAAAAATACTCTTTCATTCGATGTTAATACTTTGGGAAGTCAGTCTTCAAATTCTTTTGGGTATCAAGGACTCCAAATCGGTAACGTTGCTTACGAAATTCGGCCATTTTTTTATAATATTATACAATTCGTCGCCAGGACTTAGAGTCGACATCAACTGCCTATGTGCAAAAAGTTTATAGTCCTTAGATAATTTTTGTAACTGTACGCCTCGCTTGATTATTTTCTGACAGGCTGCGATCTGTTGTTTCGACGGTGGGTCGTTGTTAAACGTACCTATGAAAGCTATGCCTATACTGTACTTGTTGTACCCCTTTGTGTGTGCGCCTTCGTAATCCCAACCTCGGCCGTAGTACACGGAACCGTCGCCGCCGACGAGGAAATTGTAACCGATGTCGTACCAACCACGAGATTCAATGTGGAACGATTGGATGAGACGTACGCGAAGAACACATTGACTCTGGAATAACGAATTAATAAAAATTATAGAAACATATAGTCTTATATAAATTTTTAAATTTATATTATAAAGGTATTGGGAATATATTAGTTGTATATGAAATAAAGTCGAGAAATATTTACTAAGCAAACTATTTATTTTTATACATAAAACTATATATAAATATATTAATACATAAGTTTAGATATAACACACTAAATATACAAGCAATACTAGAGGGTGAGATCACTATACACAGTACAGTAACAGTAACAGCCTGTAAATGTCCCACTGCTGGGCTAAGGCCTCCTCTCCCTTTTTTGAGGAGAAGGTTTGGAGCTTATTCCACCACGCTGCTCCAGTGCGGGTTGGTAGAATACACATGTGGCAGAATTTCGATGAAATTAGACACATGCAGGTTTCCTCACGATGTTTTCCTTCACCGAAAAGCAGGAGATGAATTATAAACAGAAATTAAGCACATGTAAATTCAGAGGTGCTTGCCCGGGTTTGAACCCACGTTCATCGGTTAAGATTCACGCGTTCTTACCACTGGGCCATCTCGACTTACTCTCACTATACACAATACTTTGTATTAACAATTTTTTAAACAAATCAAATATAGTAAGTCATTACTATATTTGCTGTGGGCAGACCACCCGCCCGATGGTCAGACGATTTTAGGAAGATGGCGGGTGCTCAATGGATGCGACTAGCACAGGACCGGGAGACCTGGTGCGCCTGTGACGAGGCCTATGTCCAGCAGTGGATTAATGTGGGCTGAATATGATGATATTTGCTGACTAAACGTAGCTTTATTAAATGCCATAGAAATGACGTAATGTTAATAACAATTTCGATATTGCAATAACCTAAAAAATAATAATTAAATACTTGCAATTTATTTATTTAGTGTACAGGAAACAAACAGTGAAATAATTACAATAAAATAAAAAATATAAAACAATTCATAAACCAAAACAGTTTCCATTTATAAATTAATCATAAGTAATTACAAAACAAGACATTTTTTATATTTAATAGGTGCATGAAATTATATAATTCATTTATATAATTTAATTTAATATAAATTTAATTTTTAAATCAAGAAAACATAATTTAATAATAAATAATCAATTTATAATTAATTAATTAAAAATGCATGAGTAAATTAAGGCTCTTGAGAGTATAATATTTCTTTTACTTGCAGTTTGAATTTTTTAAGGGAGAGATGAAATATATCACATTCAATAAATGTTTTATTGTACTGCAATACAATAGATAAGATATTTCTAATTTATATAACTAACCGAGTACTTATATAGGTACTTGAGATAAGCTTTTCTTGGATATAAAAAGTACTAACCGGATAAACGAATCCATATAATACAGTATAAACTCTTTGTAATGTTATTGTTTATAACGATAAACTCTCTATAACGTAGAAATGAGCACAATTCGGTTGGTATACTTTAAAACCCATACATAAACAAACTATTTATTGATGTTCAGTAACAGCCTGTGAATATTCTACTGCTGAGCTAAGGCCTCTTCTCCTTTTTTCCAGGAGAAGGTTTGGAACTTATTCCACCACGCTGCTCCAATGCGGGTCGGTGGAATACACATGCGGAAGAATTTCAGTGAAATGCAGGTTTCCTCATGTTGTTTCCCTTCACTGTCCAGCACGAGATGAATTATAAACACAAATTAAACACGTGAAAATCCAATGGTGCTTGCCCTGGTTTGAACCCACGATCATCGGTTAAGATTCACGCGTTCTAACCACTGGGTCATCTCAGCTTTTTTATTGATGTTCACATTTCATCAAATAAAGCTGACCACTACATTACTATATACTTAAAAAATCACAAATTAATTGTATAAATAGAAAAAACTGCATCAAAATCCAACGCGTAATTTATAAGTTCAACGCGCAAAAACAGACACACGCGACCACCGACTTTATTCAAACTATTTAAAGATAAAGGTGACATATTTTTCAAGAACGGATTACTAGAAATGGTATTCATGATTGCACTAAAGCTTTATAATCTTCAAAGCAAACATATTAGCTCATCAAACATAATAAAATTTTAATAACACTTTTGCATTGAGAATAAGGAAAATTCAAATGTAAATTTAATTTTAAATAGAATATGTATTCCTATTTTAATTTTCAAGAATAACTTGTACCATACTTTAAAGCATCCCTTGGTTTATTGTGTTGTACGCACAAACATGCTAAATGCCTCTATACAACGAGCATAGATAAATATAAATCAATAGCATTTTTTCCTCCTATATTAATAGTAACTAACAATAAATTAATTAACATAATACATTATATATTCACACACACATTCATATACATTACACATTATTTTAATGTTTTTAATAATGTTTTCTTTAATATAAAATTAACGATACATGTCTAATAATATCATGCTAGAGATACTATCACAGCAGTGATAAAACAATGATTTCCTTTAATGATGATCTCATATTACTTGAAAATTTTGTACTAAAATAACATAGCTCATTAACAGATTTATTGATAATAATAATAATTCTAAAAAATTGATTTTTAATTTTTCTTAACAAATAGAAATGCAGATGGTAATTTGTCACCGCCTATTGAAATTGAAAATGTAACAAATATCCAACTTTCCACAAACTGGCAATAAGTATTAACCATGAAAACTGATGTGTTATATCTACTAATCCACTAGCTCACTCACCATTCAAACTGAAAAAAATCAACCAAAAATTGTTGTTCGGAGACAGAATAATTGATAATTGGGTGGTACCTACCCAGAAAGGCTTGCACCAAGAAGACAGTACAAAAATTATTCTAGAGGAGACCATTAATTTACATTTATACATTATATTAATATTTAAAAATTATAATACATGTGTACCAACTAACCTGTGTTAAGCATGTTTCGGTGGCTGTATGCATAATAATAACCCATGGCACTGGTTGATCTAATTTAGTCAAGGGTTTTTCTACGGGCTGGGCTAACCAGTCACTTCTTGAAACTATCCTTAAATGATCGGGAGCTATTAATAGTGGATCATCTGAAACACCATAGTCATTCAATATATTAGCTATTTTAAGCATAATGTATAAAAAACGATGTATTTTCTTTTAAGCTTAAGATTAAATAAAAAAAATATAGTAAAGTAGTAACCTCGACAGAATTCATACAACTATTTTAAATGTTTTTATCGCTTAAAATATATCAACTCAATAAATAAAAACGTACAAAAATAAATAATATATGAAACATTGATTAGGGGATATACCCAGTAACGAAAAAAGTCCCACGATTAAAATTATACACTTAAAATTAAGATTTTCGCTTTTTACATGAAAGAGAACAAAATAGAGTATTGTAAATGTTCTGCGTATGTCTAACTTGATTATGAAAACTTGCATGTAATAAAAAAATTTGTGAAAAACATTGAATTAGTATATAGTAAGATTAATCTCTGAAATTACCATTACCATAGAAGAAAGTTTAAGCACCTTTTGCAATTCAGAAATCAGATAAAAATAAACTTTTCTATAAACACTTTTCTCACTTCGTTAATAAACTTTATTTAACTAATATTCCTCAACGCAAAAGTTTTGCATTATTTAAATGATTGTTTTTACTTTTCTGTAAAATTATAAAGTATAAGACTTGTGTTTGGCAATGAAACTGAATGACAAATTTTTATTTCTTTTTAATAAGACATGCATAAAATTGTCACAAAAGTATTGTTGTGTTGTGAGATATGGTTTGTATCAAAATAGAATACAAGTCTCATTTATGCACTTAAAGCCTAATAGTCACAAATCATTTCATAGTAGCATACCTTCTTTATTGCATTGCATGCAAAACTTGTTCAGGCAGTTCTTGTGAATTTTATTCTTCTTTACAAGGCAAATCATTCCATCACCGACAACATCTTTTGTTAGTAATGAATAATAAATTGTCAACATTAATGGTAACAGAATTCCTAATATTAAAATGACTTGAAAATTTTCATGACAATATCCCACCACCATAGTATCGGCTGAAATAAATAGTCATATAGATCTAAATTTGATACACAAAAATTAACATAGGTCTTTGAAAAACAATGAAAACACGATTTTGTTAGTCACAAAGGAAGTTAAAGGACATCATAATCTTACAGGACTTGGTAAATATCCTTTACATAGGGAAAATTATTAACAAGGAATAAATGCTGTTATTTTCAAAATATTCACTCTTTCTTTTTATGTAGACCATATGGGCCACAAGATGAAAAGTCGTCATTAAAGAGAGATGGAAAGTGGTGATACTACTATACCCTATGCAGACATTGTGCAATTTAACATGAGACTCAGACTGATACTCTGGTTTTAGGATTTACATTTAGAGTGAATGTAAATCATAGAAAGAGTAACAGGAAGCTGTTGGATGCAGGCAGCACAAGACTAGCCAATATTGAAATCCTTGGGGGAGGCCTTTGTCCAGCAGTGGATGTCTTTCGGCTGATATGATGATAATGATGATAAGTGTAAATACTAAAACCTGAATATATAAATACAATTTATATAAGTTACAACACAGCTATCAAGGTGAGCTGGTGCAAAGCCCTACCACCAAAGAAATTCAAGCTTAAATATAGATTTTTGTAAGGACAATTTAGAATTTCATACTAACTAATATTATAAATGTTTTGCATTTATAATATTAGTACATTTATGTGAGTTTATTTGTTTACAATTAATAGGCCAGTATTTGACCGTTGACTTGCCTGATGTTAAGCATCGACACAGTCTAGGATGTAGCACACTTGCCTAAACCTGTTTACTCTGGATTTGAAGACACCAACATTGTACCTATCAGGAAATACAGACTCAGGCAAAGCAGTCCATAGTTTCGCAGTGCGAATGATGAATGTGGATTCAAAGCGCTTCATATATAGGCGGGGAATTTCCACAGTGTACCTATGGCGCTTTGGTCGCGTTTGCCTGGTAGACTTCAAATGTCACTCGAATAATCACCATGACATTTTGCATACACATTGTCAAGAGTGCAGAAAAACCTATAGTACCTTACACCTGACCCCTCCCCTACTAAATAGCAAAATGCAAGGTCTATAAAAAAATTATTATAATTCTTGATAATGGAAGTCATGTAAAAGAGAGAATGTAAGTAAGAAAATTAAGTAAATTTTTCCAGGATATTGTTTTCTTTTATCAAGTCATTAGAAACTTACTGGGTGATTCAGATGATTTAAATTCTGTTTGTGGATTGGTTTTCTTCTCTTGCTCACTTTTATGTTGTATTACAAGTACAATTGCAACTATACTTCCTATTACTGTGAAACAAACTGCAGAAAATGTAATTTTATGCCACAGTAGTATCTGCTCTTTCTTTGTTACTGCAACATCAAAGTTCTATTATAGCAATATTAACTTATATTTCAAGCCAATAAATTACTTAAATAATTAATTGTCTGTTTTGTAAGTATCTTAAGTTATTTCTCGTTTTTTAAGTACAACCTTGGCAATCAATTTTTTTAAGTTCAATCAATTGTGTTATATTTTTAATTTAGTTATAATAATAATAATTAAGGTATATTTAATAGAATGCTGCATAAAATAAAATATCCAAAAAATGTTTTTTACAAATTAATAAAGCAAGCAAAAAGTAGAAACAATAAAACAATTAACTTACAGGTACTAGCGAGCTTTTCATTATGAAGATGTTGA
Organism: Nymphalis io; assembly: GCF_905147045.1. Taxonomy (NCBI): domain Eukaryota; kingdom Metazoa; phylum Arthropoda; class Insecta; order Lepidoptera; family Nymphalidae; genus Nymphalis; species Nymphalis io. The sequence goes on from NC_065918.1 coordinate 12,799,902, forward strand.
GAATTAGGGTCAGTTTCATTTTCTGTTCTACAGTAAGCAGCATTGTCAACTCCAGATTTATTATGAATCACTTGTTTTATTGTTACAGGTCCATTAAAGTAAGTATTGTTCCCAAATTGCACATTGTCAGAATTTGACACTGCTATTTTACCAAATACTGGAACAGTATTTTGAACTAAATTTGTAGGAATTGTTGATTTATTGGTTCGAGAAATTTTTTGCTTTTCATTAAAATTGTCATCTTCACAATCACTACTTTCAGTAACTTGAATATCACCTAAATCACCCACAACCTTTGCACCAATATTGTTACTTGTATTTGAACAATTTAACTTTAAAGCCATCTTAGTTTCCTGTTTTCATATTTTCGTTATTCCTGTTTTCATTATTATCTTTCTTTTTTCTTCTTCTTTTTATATCAATAAAATATTTATATCTAGAACATAAATAAATAGTAAATAAACAGAACAACTTATATTTACACAAGGAAATTATGAATCTAGCAGTATAAAGTATAAACTCATACAGATAATAATTAAAGTGCTGCAATACTAAAAAAAATATGACAATATTTTTTATCATAAATTTCATATCTTAATCGTATTTTAATAATATATTGAAAAATTGAATTTACGTAACTTTTAATTTTAAGCGACCAAATATAATTAACTACTACAAAAATAAAATCGTCACCAACCACCCAATCTTTGGCACTTAATAAAAGACATTAAACTAGGCGTACAATAGTAATTTGTGTTTTCATTTCTTAAAATTTATTTTTTTCAGTGGGATGAAAAAGACCCCGAGGTTGGTTAGGGTTAAAACGAAATAAAGTCTAAAAAGCTAGCAATCATCAAATCTGATAAAGTTTCGTTTAAATACTTGAATGCTTTAAAAGCAGAAAACTGATAGGTAGGCTATAAACATGTAAGCAGTAACAGCCTATATTATAGAAAGATTAAACTTTTGCTTAATTTGATTTATTTTTTAATATCTATGCAATGTCTTAATTAAGAGTTTGAAAAATATTTACTCTGTAAAACCTAAACCTTTGTCTACCCACATTCTTAGGTGCATTTTAATTATACACTTTTTTCGTTGGCGAGGTGCTAATAAATCACTTAAAGTTAAGTAGACGACAGTAGCAGTAAGTAGATTAGTACCCCTACACCAATTTTATTGTTCTAATGAGCCAAATTGACCTCGTGAACAGAACACGCGAATTTTAAGTTTAGATTGCGGGTTGAATACTGGGTAAGCACAACTGAATTTTCACATGCTTAATTTGATCACGTGTGTAATTTTGAAATTCATTATCGGTGGTAAAGGAAAGCATTGTGATGAAACTTACATGTTTCGTATGACTTTTTGCCAATTTGAATTATTTTTAATATCTATGCAATGTCTGGTTAATTAAGAGTTTGAAAAATATTTACTCTGTAGAAACTAAACCTTTGTCTACCCACCTTCTTAGGTGCAATATAATTAGATGCTTATAATTTGCACTCAGAGTAAGTAAACGACAGTAGTGGTAAGTAAATTAGTACCCTTACACAAATTTTATTGTTCTAATGAGCCAAACTGGCCTCGTGAATAGAACACGTCAATTTTAACTTAAGAATGCAGGTTCAATACTGGTTAAGCACAACTGATTTTTTACATGCTTAATTTGATCACGTGTCTAACTTGATGACATGTGTAATTATGAAATTCATTCTCGGTGGTAAAGGGAAGCATTGTGATGAGACGTACATGTTTCATATGAATTTTTTATAATCCCCGGACTCTATCCGCGTGGAGTTCCAGGCTTTCACGTTAAGAGGAGTGGAGTGGAGCCTTTGCCCACCAGTGGAACATTTACGAACCGATGTAATACTTATACTTTACTTTAGTCAATAATTAGTTGTTTATATAAAAAAATAACATTTTTTCTTCTGGTTAGCTGCTGATTTTGCTGAGCGAAGTGCAAAAGAGTACATAACCACTACGCTTGCAAAGTGCGAACTAAAGGTTACACAAAAAATAAGTAAGTTGCTGTGATTACAAATTACAATAATTGTATACTTACTTACACTACCATTAATTGGTAAACAATCCTGTATCTAAACCTAGCGTTCAAAAAAATTAAAGCATTCAAAAATTATTTAAATTCTATACTTTATTATAGAATATGGATTATTGCTTAATAATTATTAATGCATGAAGTTTCACCCGGTGTGGTTAAATATTATTGATTTTTTACAAAAAAGATGACACTGTAGGTACTACAACATTTTCTAAAAATAAAAATATAAAAAAACAGAACAATTTACATATATTACTCGTTATTTAATTATCGTAAGCAAGTTATAACATGCTTCGATATAAAATATGATTTTTTTAAATATTAAGCAGAAGCAGATATGATAAGGATAAACGGATATATCATATTTAAAGAAAAATATGGTTCATCAGCTAAGGAAAGATATTTGGTGAAGCCTCCAGGTAAACAATGAAACTAGATTAACTAAATTAAAAAAATACAGAAATAAGTAATAAACATTCCTTTTTTAGATCAATTGAATGTAGTGGTATGTAAAGAAGAGCAAACCAATAATGTGGCAAGTGTATTCGCCGAGGTATTTTTGCCCCAGGGTTACCCTCACAGTGTAAGCAAGGATTACACTGCATATCAAATATGGGATACTGCACAAGCTTTTTGCAGTACTATTTCAGGTTTGTCTTTACTCTTGTAAACTAAGTACACTTTTTTAATACTTATTTTTTTGACGACTAAAGACGAATTATTTATGATAGAATATAATCCTATCTGACTTAGAAGGTAGAGTACTATTGCAGGTACACTTGCAACTCAAGAAGTATTGCGAGGTGTAGGAGTTGGAAACAAACATGCTACTCCACTAGCTGCTACTGTTACATGGGTGCTCAAGGATGGTTGTGGCCACCTTGGGAAAATATTATTTGCCATAAATAGTCATGGGTAAGAAATCTATATATACACATTACAGTAAATTGAGTGTGCTTAACAATAATAGAAAATCATTTAGAATCTGTGATAGGGTTCAGTTATGGTTGTTGAATCTTTAACAACACAACAACAAATAATAATTTAGACTAGCAAAGGCAAACTTAGTTTGTTATTAGATAATAGATACAGAAAAGTATGGTATGAAGAATATTAAAATTTTAATGTATTTCTCAGTCCAATTATTATGACTGAAAATAATCTCATCAAATGTTAAAGTAAAATTTTAAAAACTTTGTTAACAGTACTTATCTAGATGCATACAGCAAGAAATGGAGACTATATGCTGACACACTCAATGATGCCGCCATGTGTATTGAAATAGCTTTGCCTCTATTTCGGAATTATATTACATTTGCTTTGTGCGTGAGTACTGTCATGAAAGCTGTTGTTGGAGTTGCAGGTAAGCTTTCTATATCTAAATGAAGTATTTATATCTAACCAAAGTATATATCGTTGTAATGGTAAGGTTTACTTTTTTTAAGTTTTAAGACGCCCGGCATTTATATGACATCGAATTGATTATTATTATAATAATTTATAATTAAAGAAAACCAATAATTATGTAAAAAAAACATAATCTCTTTAATAAAACATATATATTTCCTTGTTGTTATATTAATACATAGCACATCACAGCATGTAATATAGCACCACACACAAGGGAGTAGAGAGCAATGGCACAAGAGGCATTACTGCATAAGAAAATGTTATGCCATTTCTCATCATGGCCACCAACTCATATAGTTGGTCTTACCCACAAAGTGCCAATAGATGTTTCACATCAATAAAATATAACCACAATGAAAATTATAAGCCACAAATTGACTCCAATAAAATTAATGCTAGCTTATAACAATTGATTACCGAGTTAATATCAATAAAGGTGGTGCAACAAGGGCTGCAATGACACAACACCATGCACTTCGTGGCAACATGGCTGATGTATCAGCAAAAGACTCATCCCAGGAAACTGCAGTCAACCTTATAGCATCCTTAACTGCACTCTTCATTATTTCTGTTTTTGGTAAACCTACCTTTTATTTATTTAGTTTTTTCCCGTTTAGTTGAAGCTCAATTAAAAGCCTTTTCATTTTTAAAGCTATACCCTATTAAGAATCCTTAATCCCTTGCACTGTTAAGATGATTTAAAATAACTAAAAGATAAACGGTATCTCTAAATGTTCGAATTTCAAATCAATGATGACAGAGCGATATTTTACTCTTGTCTTGTTCATCCTATGTTAAGGCAAAATTTAAAGCCATTATGTTTTATTTTTAAAAATAACTTAAATCAGACAAAACATAAATTACAATATATGTTTGATTCTTAAAAGCTGTATTTATTATATAATATATACAATTAAACTATTAGGAATAATTAAGCATAATACTAGAAGCATTTGATTTTAATATCTAATGTTTTTTTTTACAGTAATTCACTTTTCATATTCACTCTCATGTTGATACTGCATATTGTGTTCAACTACTTTGCCGTTCGAGCAGTATGCCTCAGAACCCTTAATGAACCACGCTTTATACAAGTAATTGATACTTATCTGAAGAAGGAGGTAATAGCAAATCCTTGTGAGATAAACCGAAGTGAGCCTATTTTATTCTATCAACTTGGTTCCAATTTGTTAGGTAAGTTTATGATTTATTGCTATTTTAGTTGTATAAAAATAATTAAATCATTAATCATACATATACATTTTGTTTCTTTTTTAGACTTAAAAATATGTGGATTTCAAATCAAACTTGGTGGTTCGATGGCGCAAATAATCAAAGAGTCGCCGAAAGCATCGCACCTAAAGGAAATTAAAAACATATACAATGAGAGGAAATACATTTTATATCCAAACACTAACTACAGGATCATGTATATATTTATCAAAGATAAATCATCAACCGATGATATACTGTGCGCGTATTTTCACGCTGTATTGCTATCTATAACAACCTGTGCCATAAATAATTATAAATTGGTTAGTTTAACAGAATTCATATTTAATGATTATTTATTTTTACATTACTGCCCAAAGGGAATGTAATGTTTAGGGTTTATGTGTACATATATGTGATTTTTTTTAATCCACACTAACTTTTAAATGCCTCAATAGATTTTGATATGTGAAGTATCATTAGAATCATTACATCACCCCAAGTGACGCTGGCAATTCATTCATTCAGAGCGCTTGTATTTTTTATTTTTTTCAATTGGTTCATGTATTAACCGATTTTAACATGTCAGTTTTATTATACTGGATATTTATTAGATTTGACTCAGATAAATGTCATGTACAGTATGTGTGTTTCAAAACTTGTTTATTTCATTCTTGCAGCCCTTGTCCCACAATGCCAAAGACCTTAAACCATTTGCCGAAGTATGTAAAATGCTACAATCAGTTGAATGGAGCAGAAAATCAGGCAAACACACTGGCTTTATCTATGAACCATCCTACGAATTACAACGCTATATAAACAGTATTGCCACACAAGAATGGCAGGGAGTTAAATCGGGTCTCATACAAACTGGTCGGTATTACAACTGGTATATGTTAATTCTTTATAAGAATAAAATATTATTGTGAAAATTAACATAAACATTTTAAGTTATTTTTGAAATAAGTAAATAAAGAGCATTAGACTTTGCAATGTAGAATTTGACAAGTAACCATTAACTACTTTTATTATGTTTATTTTACAAAATTCTTTGCTTAATTTTATCATTTTTAGGATGGGATTTGAGCAAGCATTTATTAATGGTGGACGAATGGCGAGTATGCGCCGGACAGTCATCATAAAATGAAATAATATTAGAACATATAGAGCCCCACAATATTCCACAATATACCATTAATACAATTTTCGATTAAGCGATATCGAGCAACATCAGACATGTTCAGACAAGAAATAGGAAACGACCTTGACGATTTATTTAATATAAGATGTTCACAGTACAACCAAACCTATCGGTCGCCAAGTTCCGTGGCGCAGAGAAAAAAAAAGAAACACAATGCTGTAAAAGATCCTGAAAAAAAAAAGATTGACATCAACAACCGTTTGCGAAACGTAAAGCTAAAAAACGCAGACATCGAAAGTCGTAGAAGGACAAGTTTGTGAGAGATTAAGACAATCAATATGTGGTGTGTTTAATTGTGTTTTATTAAAGTACTAATTGTAATGTGACTGTGAAATGTAATTTAGTTGTGTTTAAGAAATTAAAATAAATCAGTACATAAACTTCTACATGACATTAAAACAAAGGACGATGAAGTAGTACAGTTTATACCATTGTTTGAATAGATCAACAAACTGAGTATGTAAGTGTTTGCTTTGTCGTATATACACATTACCAAGAACAATCGGTAACAAGTGCACTCGACCTAAAACTTATCACCTCTATATACTTATTACTTAGTACAGTAATACAGTAATAGTATTTTGTAAATAATATCTAGGACCTATAAGCAGTAGTTAGTCATTTCAACCCTAATATTATGAGTGCGAAAGGGAGTTTGTTTGTTTATTAGTTTGTGTCGCTTTCACGTCTTCAGTCGTTCTCAGGTGTACAGAAAATGGTACATGAGGGACCTAACACCTACCCCTCTAACAAACGCGGGCGAAACCGCGGGCGGTAATTACTCATTTATATATCTAATTTTGTTAATGTAAAGAACGATTGTTTATATAGATAGACAAATAAGTAGACAAATTACAAGTACGTATAGCAAGAGTACTTTTCAATGTAGTAAATAACATTTATTTCATTCAACAAGTCTTATTAACATTTGTTTACCAATTGAAATATCTCATATTTTTTAAATAAGCTTATTCTGTTCATAGGTGATCTGGGTAAAGAAACGTAAGCAAGTCGGCGACAACTTAACAGAAGAAGGTCTTAAGGAATTCATCTGAAACAACACCACCCGGTGTTGTTTGAAAGAGAGCAACTTTCTTTTTTTTTTCTTACCGTATCGAACCACCAAGTTTAATTTTAAATTCACATATTTTTAAGTCTAAAAAAGAAAAAAAAAGGTATATGTATGATTAATGATTTAATTATTTCATAATAACTAAATTGTGTTTTTATACAACTAAAATTGCAATGACACACAAACTTACCTAGTATTCCAATACTTAACTATTAAAAATACTCTTTCATTCGAAGTTAATACTTTGGGAAGTCAGTCTTCAAATTCTTTTGGGTATCAAGGACTCCAAATCGGTAACGTTGCTTACGAAATTCGGCCATTTTTTTATAATATTATACAATTCGTCGCCAGGACTTAGAGTCGACATCAACTGCCTATGTGCAAAAAGTTTATAGTCCTTAGATAATTTTTGTAACTGTACGCCTCGCTTGATTATTTTCTGACAGGCTGCGATCTGTTGTTTCGACGGTGGGTCGTTGTTAAACGTACCTATGAAAGCTATGCCTATACTGTACTTGTTGTACCCCTTTGTGTGTGCGCCTTCGTAATCCCAACCTCGGCCGTAGTACACGGAACCGTCGCCGCCGACGAGGATGTTGTAACCGATGTCGTGAGACCATTCATTTCCATTTATATATATATATTACATTCATATTCAAGAATTATAATACATGTGTACCAACTAACCTGTGTTAAACATGTTTCGGTGGCGTATGCATAATAATAACCCATGGCACTGGTTGATCTAATTTATTCAAGGGTTTTTCTACGGGCTGGGCTAACCAGTCACTTCTTGAAACTATCCTTAAATGATCGGGAGCTATTAATAGTGGATCATCTGAAACACCATAGCCATTCAATATATTAGCTATTTTAAGCATAATGTATAAAAAACGATGTATTTTCTTTTAAGATTAAATAAAAAAAAATATATAGTAAAGTAGTAACCTCGACAGAAATCATACAACTATTTTAAATGTTTTTATCGCTTAAAATATATCAACTCAATAAATAAAAACGCACAAAAATAAATAATATATGAAACATTGATTAGGGGATACATTGTGTTATCAATTAATACTTCCGGTCCTACATATACGGCTAGTTCGGGTACATCTTGATGATTATTTATAAGTATAGATTAAAACTTCTGTTTAACAATTTAATTAGTAATTTCATAATCAAATAAATAGTTGATTTATATTTGTTTATACTTGGAACATTTTATTATATATTATTCTATTTATTAATGGCGCCTTCTGCTTGTTAGCTTCCGGCGCAATTAATAAATAGTGCTTATTGTTTATTTATATTTTCTCAAATTATGTCGATTAATCAATGCTATAATAATTTTGTTTTATTATGTATAATGTAAGGATTAAGCTACTAGAATCTTATTTTACTGATCTGGCTAGGTTATCTGCTGCTTATCAACTTCCGGTGTAATATATTAATCTTTAATATTTAATGTTACATAATCCTGTATTATTAAATAATATTTGTCCGTAAATAATCATTAGAATAATTAAGATAAACAATGTTTAATATTATCTTTTAAGTTTGTAAATTTAGTATTAAATTAGGTCAAGATGTTTTTGTATAAATACCGCCAGTTTAAATATATCGGGCATTGGTATTGTAACCGTTGTAACGAGCATTACAAGTGTTTTCTTATATAACGTATCGTCATTTTCGCCGCCACCCTGGTAATCCACCTTCTATAATTGATATGGGGATAGGGGGAACGAAAAAAAGTCCCACGATTAAAATTATACACTTCAAATATCATTTTACCGAATTTCGCATGAAACATGAAAGTGAAACAATATAAGTGAAACATTATAAATGTTCTGCATATGTCTAACTGGATTATGAAAACTTGCATGTAATAAAAAAATTGTGAAAAACATTGAATTGGTATGTAGAGTAAGATTAATCTCTGAAATTACCATTGCCATAGAAGAAAGCTCAAACACCTTTTGCATATCTGATCTTTCAGAAATCAGATAAAAATAAACTTTTCGATAAATACTTTTCTCTCTTCGCTAATAATCTTTATTTAACTTAACTATTTAACTATATAACTGTATTTAACTTCCTCAACACAAAATTTTTGTATTTTTTAAATGATTGTTTTTACTTTTCTGTAAAATTATAAAGTAAAAATTATAAAATTTGTTTTTGGCACTGAAACTGAATGACAAATTTTTATTCCTTTTTAATAAGACATGCATAAAATTGTCACGAAAGTATTGTTGTCTTGTGAGTTATAGTTTTATGTATAATAAATATAATTTATAAAAAATTGTCAACATTAATGGTAACAGAATTCCTAATATTAAAATGACTAGAAAAATTTCATGACATCATAATATTACAGGACTTGGTAAATACCCTTTATATAGGGAAAATGATTAACAAGAAATAAATGCTGTTATTTTCAAAACTGTAACGCCACACTAATGCCATGCTACATGCCACATGCGAGCCAAGCCAAGCCAAGCCAAGCCAAGCCAAGCCATGCCATGCCATGCCATGCCATGCCAAGCCATGCTATGCCATGCCACGACAGTTAAAGCCAGGACTGTCCACCAAGCCCGCCTGTAACCATTACTTGCGTCACATTCGAGTGACAACAGAACTTAATACCCGATCGGCTCATTTCGGAACGCCATTCGTTTTTGTACAAAAATGTTGCTATGACAACCAAAAGAACGGATGAGATGATGTGGCCATGACAACGGAAAATAACAGTTGTGAATTGGAAAAAGTATTAAGATATAAATATACATTCGATTATTGATATATTGTTATCATTATTACCTTCCCGTTTCAAAACATTCATTCTTTTTTTTATGTAGACCATATGGGCCACAAGATGAAATGGAAAGTGATGATACAAATATTCCCTATGCAGACATTACGCAATTTAACATGAGACTCAGACTGATATTCTTGTTTTAGGATTTACACTCAGAGTGAGTATAAATTATGTCTTTCGGCTGATATGATGATGACGAATGTAAATCCTAAAACCAGAATATATAAATACAATTTATATAAGTTACAACACAGCTATCAAGGTGTACTGGCGCAAAGCCCTACCACCAAAAAAGTTTAATAAAATATCTATATCTAGAATATAAATAAATAATAAATAAACAGAGCAGCTTATATTCAATCAACGAAATTATGAATCTATTATTGTAGCAGTATTAGGAATAAAGTTGAGTTTATTCAATAAGCTCATACAGATAATAATTGAAGTGCTGCTACTAAAAAAGAATATGACAGAATATTTTTTTTTATATTTAAAAAAGGAGGATCTTTGCTCAGCAGTGGAACATTTACGAACCATCATAATAATTTTAATTTACTTTAGTCAATAATAAGCGGCTAATGTAAGAAAAAAATTTTTTTTTTCTGGTTAGCTCGTTGACTGAGAAACTAATAGACCAAGGGGATGTGAAACCGCGATTGAGACAGAGATAGCTTGTCAATATATAATAATATTAATAATAATCTTTATTCAGATAAAAAGTAACAAATTATAATGAAGTCCCTGGTTTCTGAGCTAGGCTCAAAGACCTGTATTACAGAAATCAGTGTAATCTATAATGTTGCCATAGTAACTGCATTCCCAGTTTTGAGAAATAAACAATTTTCAGGATTTAATAAAAACAATACGAGATTATTAAATTTTACTTTTTAATATTTATTATTTTTTTTTAATTCAAATTCTTTTTTTAGTTTCTCTGTCTACGGGTTAGCTGCTGATTTTGCTGAGCGAAGTGCCACAGAGTACATAACCATTACACGCAAAGCGCGAACTAAAGGTTACACGAAAAACAAGTAAGTTGCTGTGATTACAAATTACAATAATTGTATACTTACTTACACTACCATTAATTGGTAAACAATCCTGTATCTAAACCTAGCGTTAAAAAAAATTAAAGCATTCAAAAATTATTTAAATTCTATCCTTTATTATAGAATATAGATTATTGCTTAATAATTATTAATCTATGAAGTTTCCCCCAGTGTGGTTAAATATTATTGATTATTCACAAAAAAGATGACACTTTAGATACTACAACATTTTCCAAAAATAAAAATATAAAAAAACAGAACAATTTCTACATATTACCCCTTATTTAATTATTGTAAGCAAGTTATAACACGCTTCGATATAAAATATGATTTTTTAAAATACTAAGCACTAAGCAGATATGAAAAGGCAAGACGGAGATATCATATTCAAAGAAAAATATGGTTCATCAGCTAAGGAAAGATATTTGGTGAAGCCTCCAGGTAAAGAATGAAACTAGATTAACTAAATTAAAAAAATACAGAAATAAGTAATAAACATTCCTTTTTTAGATCAATTGAATGTAGTGGTATGTAAAGAAGAGCAAACCAATAATGTGGCAAGTGTATTCGCCGAGGTATTTTTGCCCCAGGGTTACCCTCACAGTGTAAGCAAGGATTACACTGCATATCAAATATGGGATACTGCACAAGCTTTTTGCAGTACTATTTCAGGTTTGTCTTTACTCTTGTAAACTAAGTACACTTTTTTAATACTTATTTTTCTGACGACTAAAGACGAATTATTTATGATAGAATATAATCCTATCTGACTTAGAAGGTAGAGTACTATTGCAGGTACACTTGCAACTCAAGAAGTATTGCGAGGTGTAGGAGTTGGAAACAAACATGCTACTCCACTAGCTGCTACTGTTACATGGGTGCTCAAGGATGGTTGTGGCCACCTTGGGAAAATATTATTTGCCTATAGTCATGGGTAAGAAATCTATATATACACATTACAGTAAATTGAGTGTGCTTAATAATAATAGAAAATCATTTAGAATCTGTGATAGGGTTCAGTTATGGTTGTTGAATCTTTAACAACACAACAACAAATAATAATTTAGACTAGCAAAGGCAAACTTAGTTTGTTATTAGATAATAGATACAGAAAAGTATGGTATGAAGAATATTAAAATTTTAATGTATTTCTCAGTCCAATTATTATGACTGAAAATAATCTCATCAAATGTTAAAGTAAAATTTTAAAAACTTTGCTAACAGTACTTATCTGGATGCATACAGCAAGAAATGGAGACTATATGCTGACACACTCAATGATGCCGCCATGTGTATTGAAATAGCTTTGCCTCTATTTCGGAATTATATTACATTTGCTTTGTGCGTGAGTACTGTCATGAAAGCTGTTGTTGGAGTTGCAGGTAAGTTTTCTATATCTAAATGAAATATTTATATCTAACCAAAGTATATATGGCTGAAATGGTAAGGTTTACTTTTTTTGAAGTTGTAAGATGCCCGGCATTTATATGACATCGAATTGTATATTATTATAATAATTTATAATTAAAGAAAACCAATAATTATGTAAAAAAAACATAATCTCTTTAATAAAACAGATATATTTCCTTGTTGTTATATTAATACATAGCACATCACAGCATGTAATATAGCACCACACACAAGGGAGTAGAGAGCAATGGCACAAGAGGCATTATTGCATAAGAAAATGTTATGACATTTCTCATCATGGCCACCAACTCATATAGTTGGTCTTACCCACAAAGTGCCAATAGATGTTTCACATCAATAAAATATAACCACAATGAAAATTATAAACCACAAATTGACTCCAATAAAATTAATGCGAGTTAATATCAATAAAGGTGGTGCAACAAGGGCTGCAATGACACAACACCATGCACTTCGTGGCAACATGGCTGATGTATCAGCAAAAGACTCATCCCAGGAAACTGCAGTCAACCTTATAGCATCCTTAACTGCACTCTTCATTATTTCTGTTTTTGGGTAAACCTACCTTTTATTTATTTAGTTTTTTCCCGTTTAGTTGAAGCTCAATTAAAAGCCTTTTCATTTTTAAAGCTATACCCTATTAAGAATCCTTAATCCCTTGCACTGTTAAGATGATTTAAAATAACTAAAAGATAAACGGTATCTCTAAATGTTCGAATTTCAAATCAATGATGACAGAGCGATATTTTACTCTTGTCTTGTTCATCCTATGTTAAGGCAAAATTTAAAGCCATTATGTTTTATTTTTAAAAATAACTTAAAATCTGACAAAACATAAATTACAATATATGTTTGATTCTTAAAAGCTGTATTTATTATATAATATATACAATTAAACTATTAGGAATAATTAAGCATAATACTAGAAGCATTTGATTTTAATATCTAATGTTTTTTTTTACAGTAATTCACTTTTCATATTCACTCTCATGTTGATACTGCATATTGTGTTCAACTACTTTGCCGTTCGAGCAGTATGCCTGAGAACCCTTAATGAACCACGCTTTATACAAGTAATTGATACTTATCTGAAGAAGGAGGTAATAGCAAATCCTTGTGAGATAAACCGAAGGGAGCCTATTTTATTCTATCAACTTGGTTCCAATTTGTTAGGTAAGTTTATGATTTATTGCTATTTTAGTTGTATAAAAATAATTAAATCATTAATCATACATATACATTTTGTTTCTTTTTTAGACTTAAAAATATGTGGATTTCAAATCAAACTTGGTGGTTCGATGGCGCAAATAATCAAAGAGTCGCCGAAAGCATCGCACCTAAAGGAAATTAAAAACATATACAATGAGAGGAAATACATTTTATATCCAAACACTAATTACAGGATCATGTATATATTTATCAAAGATAAATCATCAACCGATGATATACTGTGCGCGTATTTTCACGCTGTATTGCTATCTATAACAACCTGTGCCATAAATAATTATAAATTGGTTAGTTTAACAGAATTCATATTTAATGATTATTTATTTTTACATTACTGCCCAAAGGGAATGTAATGTTTAGGGTTTATGTGTACATATATGTGATTTTTTTTAATCCACACTAACTTTTAAATGCCTTAATAGATTTTGATATGTGAAGTATCATTAGAATCATTACATCACCCCAAGTGACGCTGGCAATTCATTCATTCAGAGCGCTTGTATTTTTTATTTTTTTTTAATTGGATAGATTTGATTCAGATAAATGTCATGTACAGTATGTGTGTTTCAAAACTTGTTTATTTCATTCTTGCAGCCCTTGTCCCACAATGCCAAAGACCTTAAACCATTTGCCGAAGTATGTAAAATGCTACAATCAGTTGAATGGAGCAGAAAATCAGGCAAACACACTGACTTTATCTATGAACCATCCTACGAATTACAACGCTATATAAACAGTATTGCCACACAAGAATGGCAGGGAGTTAAATCGGGTCTCATACAAACTGGTCGGTATTACAACTGGTATATGTTAATTCTTTATAAGAATAAAATATTATTGTGAAAATTAATATAAACATTTTAAGTTATTTTTGAAATAAGTAAATAAAGAGCATTAGACTTTGCAATGTAGAATTTGACAAGTAACCATTAACTACTTTTATTATGTTTATTTTACAAAATTCTTTGCTTAATTTTATCATTTTTAGGATGGGATTTGAGTAAGCATTTATTAATGGTGGACGAATGGCGAGTATGCGGCGTAAAGTCATCATTAAATGAAATGTTATCAGAACATATCGAGCCCCACAATATTCCACATTCTACTATTGATACAATTTTCGAACAAGCGATATCGAGCAACATGTCTGAAGAAATAGGAAATGACCTTGACGATTTATTTGATGATGAGATGTTCACAGTAGAACCAGAGCCATCGGTCACCAAGTTACGTGGCGCAGAGAAGAAAAAAGAACGAAAATCGAAAACAAATACCAAACACAATGCTGAAAAAGATCCTGAAAAAAAAGATTGACATCAACAACCGTTTGCGAAACGTAAAGCTAAGAAACGCAAACATCGAAAGTCGTAGACAAGTTTGTGAGAGATTAAGACAATCAATATGTGGTGTGATTAATTGTGTTTTATTAATGTACTAAGTGTAATGTGAATGTGCGAAATATAAACATTCCAATATTACTATTTTTTTCCTACTCTCCCGTTTTGTGGTAATATTATTGGAAACGGAGTCTCACCAATTTTTTTTAATAATCTTGCTAGATGTTTTATATTTTCATAGCTGCGAATCGAGCCCTTCGTTAGGTGCACAGAATCGGTAATAAGAATCGAATTATTGCATAATGAATCAAATTGTAATCAATGATCGGCGCATTATCTTCACGTTCAGGAGCGGATGACGATTGCGTAAATCATTGTACTTATGCCTGTGCCTAGCTCCCTCTGAAATTGACAAGGAAGTTTTCTAATTGATTGGTTTGTGGCAGACGTAAGTAATACTTATAATTTTGATATACGAATACATTAACGACCGCGTTTGTTCATTATTGTTATTTTTAATAAATAGCAATTCGCATTTGTAAAACGGTAGGGTATATAACAAGCATTATTTGACAACCGCTCAGTAATTTTTTGTGCTACAATTACCTTATACATATATATTGCAAATTGGTAGTAGTTTATTGGACTTTCTAATTTAGTTTATGGAACATATATTATGTTCATAGGCTTATGAGCTTAATAAGGTAATAAACAATGAACCAGAAATAAAAAATAATGAAAACAGCTGTTATATAGTCTAGTCATCATATTATAAAAAAATTAGTATATTTTTACACTACAAACACTCGGCCGACGTCCAATGCAATGTGTTCGCAATGGAGCGGAAACAGACGTCACGATGGCAAAATTCGTTTATTAAATATTATTATATAAATAAGTCGTCGTTGGTTGACTTTCTTAATAATTTATAGTTTGCTATAACATAATTTAAATACATTAATAAACTCTGTGCATTTAAATAAGTATTTCTTGATTTCAAAAGAAAAATAAAAATTAATCAATCTTGTTTCCATCCATGCCTGGGTTCAACATAAAATTGTAATTAGTTATAATAGAAATGATAGAATTGTATCTGTTAGGCTTCCTGTATATGGCGCCGGATCCGGATTGCAAGTTTGTATATTAATGAATATCGCACGTTGACCGCACCGCCGCCGTGTAAGCGCCGGACCACTGCTGCGCCGCCATTTTGTGTACGTAATGTACATATTTATATTATGTCATATCGTTTGCATAGGTTTTCACATGTGCGTGTCGTACAAGTTTTTCTAAAATGGACGAGTTTGATCATAAATTATTAATTAATTTAGTTCAGGAAAGGGAGGTATTACGTTGCAGTTAACTTCAAACTCAAATAAATAAATAAATATATATATATATACATATATATAGTAAATTTCAATTACACTTCGTAAAATAGAAATGATGGATTTTCTATACATTACGATCCTTTTCGATGACATCTTCTGTTCTTCTTAAATCTGTTTGAAATGAAATTGAGTTAATTATTTAAAAAATCCTTATTTGATGATAAAATTTATAAAAATTAAATCATTTCATTAATTTTTTTTATTTAATTTACATCCATATTTAATCTGAAATATTAAAGGAAAAACATTAAAAGAACAAATGTTACGAACACAAGCACACGAATAAGTCACTTAATAGAATGCAATTATTGTTTAATTATAACTTACTAAATATATATCAATGTAAAATGAATGCCGTGACTGCACGAGCAATAAAAACACTGCCAATAACTACACCGTACCAATTTATTTTAGTATTGTCAATTTACCATACGTCGCCATAATATTCATAGACAGAACATTACACGACATAGTTCCTCGATATAATAGTGTACGCGCTCAGCGCACAGAACCATACACTCAACCATACAACTAAAGATGATCGAATAAATATCCATGAACAAAGTAACAATGATCGTCTGATGTAACATCATTAATAACATGACAAAGCTGTGCGAATGAATTCAATCAATATAATAAACACACTATTTAAGTTTACAATAAAATCGATACATTTATAAATAACTGTTCAATCGAATTGTTCTTCTGTATCCACATAATGAATACCAACAATACTTTGGTAACTTTATTTTAAATTACAGTACATCTACGAAAATGTTTAAAAGATGAAGAATAAATAAATAGAACGGTAAGACGTTTACAGGTAATAAGTATGAATTGAGTTTTCTTAAATTGAAAACAACGCGTTCACTTAAACCTCATAAATATCTTACTACGATTAACAGAACCTATTGAAGCTAAATACAATGATAACAATACAATACTGAGTGAGTAACATCACTTCAATCTAGTATATAGACGTGAATATCGTTCTGTTCGTCGTAATCATTTTCTATAACAACAGTATGCACAGCATACTATCACATTCACTATGAAAAACCCTACATTTATTATATGAACCCAACAACGATACATCTCGCTAATCTAGAGCAGCTATTATGCCCGGAGCTGAATCACACCACAAGTCAATTTAACTTTCAATATCATATTTTTTTTTAAATCTACATATACAAAATACAAAACAATCACAGATATAAGTACACCGAGATAATTGTAAGATATTGTATAATGCATCAACAATTATATAAATTAAAAAAAGAAGGAAAAAACACTATCAAAAACATTCATTTACACTTATCACTAAAAAATATTTTAATTTGAGTTAAAATTTTGAAAAATACCTCACAATTTATTGATATATGGTATAAATTGACTATTGGTGTTTTATGTGAATCAAGCTGAATTGAAAAACCGGGCAATAGTGACAAAACTATCACTACATGGCCACTACTTGGAGTACTGATACTTAGGCGATCTGACTTGTTTTTTTTTCTTGTTTCCTGCATTGCAACATGTCAGATGGCAGTGAATCGCCTAGTGGGTAGCGTGGGGGATTACTTGCCGATTTGCTTAATAAGGAGGTCGGTACTGAGGGACTTGGGGCGTTCGATGGGTAAGCCGAGGGCACGGGACCAGATCAGTTGAGCGAGCACGCCGAGGGCGCGGGACACGCCGAACATTACGGTGTAATAGTTCATTTCCTTCAGCCCGTAATACTGTGAAAACAAATATATATTAGTATATAATTGCATATTCATTACAAACGACATACATTACCGTTAATCGTTAAAAAATAACCTTATCTTTCCTATAACTTTAACCTTGAATATGTTGGAATTATATTGTAGTTATTTATGCTTATTTTAAGTATCAATATTAAGAGTAATTCTAAATAAAATTTCAAAATATTGAAAAAAACGTCCATATTGTATATCATAAATATTTTAAAATTTTATTCACCTGTAATAGCACACCGGAGTGAGAGTCTACATTGGGCCAGGGGTTCTTGACCTTGCCGAGTTCGGTTAGGATTGGTGGCACGACCTTGTACACCGCAGCCACCAGCTTGAACAGCGGGTCGTTGGGCAAGTGCTTCAAAGCAAACTCACGTTGGCAAGTGTACCTATAATTTTTAACATAAAAATTATTAGTACAAACTTTTCTATATTTTAAATATATATTATTTCATTTATTGAGGTCTATTACCTGGGGTCAGTCTTTCTTAGCACAGCGTGACCGTAACCGGGCACTACCTGGCCAGACTTGAGCGTCTTCCAGATGAATTCCTTAAGACCTTCTTCTGTGAAGTTGTCGCCGACCTGCTTACGGAGTTTCTCCAACCAGATCAACACCTATGAACAGAAGAAGTTTATGTAATAAATATGAGATATTTCAATTGGTAAAAAAGTATTTATAAGACAGCTACTCTTGCTATACGTTTAAGCAGTTCGCCTACATATTTGTCTATAAAAACAATCGTTATTTACATTAACGAAATTAAATCTATAAATGAGTAATTACCGCCCACGGTTTCGCCCGCGTTTGTTAGAGGGGTAGGTGTTAGGTCCCTCATGTATCATTTTCTGTACCCCTGAGAACGACTGAAGACGTGAAAGCGACACAAACTAATAAACAAACAAACTCCCTTTCGCACTCATAATATTAGGGTTGAAATGACTAACTACTGCTTATAGGTCCTAGATATTATTTACAAAATACTATTACTGTATTACTGTACTAAGTAATAAGTATATAGAGGTGATAAGTTTTAGGTCGAGTGCACTTGTTACCGATTGTTCTTGGTAATGTGTATATACGACAAAGCAAACACTTACATATTCAGTTTGTTGATCTATTCAAACAATGGTATAAACTGTACTACTTCATCGTCCTTTGTTTTAATGTCATGTAGAAGTTTATGTATTGATTTCTTTTAATTTCTTTATCACAACTAAATTACCAATATATACAGTATCTTTTAATAATATTATATGTAAGTAATAATTTTGAGTATAACAATATAATATACAATTGTTATTACACAATTGTAATAGGAATGGAAATCTTTGGGGGAAGCCTTTGTCCAGCAGTGGACGTCTTTCGGCTGATATGATGATGATGAATTGTAATAGTATATTTATGACTTTATTTTAAATCGTATGGTTTTTTTAACATGATGAATCATTCTACTTTATTGACAAATTTTTATTTGGTTACGAGTAATGTAATTATAATAAAACTTATTTTTATTTAAGTTCTCTTAAAGCCAAAATATTTTTTAGTTTTAGTACTAAATAGACTAAGGAAAATATCTAAACTTTATAAATCATCAGCAGTTAGCATCGCGATAACTCAAGGTGAGTAATCTCTGGTAACAAGAAAATAAAGTTTAATAACGGTTGAAATTAGACCGTCAGGCGAATGGAAGACTATCATATACCTTTCGACATATCAAATAAATAAGATGAGGTCAAGCGAATGGTGATAAAATGTTTTACCTATGATTAAATAATTTACCTCCTGATTGGCGAGTCCGTGAAGAGGTCCGGCGAGACCGTTCAGTCCAGCTGCGAAAGATAGGTAGGGGTCGCTGAGAGCGGAACCCACCAAGTGAGTAGTATGCGCGGACACGTTGCCTCCTTCGTGGTCACTGGAAGCATAAATCAATTTAAAAATACTCGTTAAATGTTTATTGAAATGCGTATTTATAATATTTTTCTCCGATTATAATTGATATTGTCAAAACAATTATGGAAATAAATTAGATCGATATTATAATGTCATATTGGCGGTAAAACTATTAATTCTTTGTGTTTTATATTCACATGACTTTGAAAAAAACACTATCAGAGAAGAGCAGAGAAGTAGACATTTTAAAAATGTATTATGTATCTCTTATTGTTCAAGTATATTCATTGTACGAGAGACTTTTATTTATTGCTGAATGTTCATCTCAAACCATCTCCTCAAACGGAGAGGACCTTGTTCAGTTAACTTTACTTTTATTTAGAATTATAATAATATATAATATATTAGAATTTGGTACTAAATGAGAACTTACTAATGTTTCAATACGTTCTCTTCGTTAAAGTAATATTACTTTAACGAAGAGAACGTTATTTAAATTTTAAATTATTATAAAGTTTAAATTATTAGAAAAGAAGAATGATGATATCGATGACGTAATGACATAAAAGCTTAAACCACCAAATCTATTTATTGCCAAAACCATCCAAAAATTGAAATAAACAAGCTTATGGACTTCTTCTCTCCCAGGTTAACAAACCGTTCGCTAAATCTAGTGTCACCGATTCACTAACACTTGACGAAAACCAACCTGCCGAGCAAGCTGACTTTCGGACTGGATACTCAACTATGGACGAGTATAAAATGCAATGAGCATAACCGGTCTAAGGGGCTTTGTTGACTAAAAACCCTTTATTTTATCTAAGTTGACTACGATGAGACTTCCAAAAGTGTTGAATACCGGGTGTGTTTCGGTCTCTCTATCGTTTGAACATCGTTTGTCTTTTGATCGAAAATCTCAAGTACCTCCTGTACTCGAACGACTCGTCGGATTTGGGTGGAGTGAGGGCTAGAGAAGAAAGCTAGTGGAAGGAATACCCGCCCGATGTCTGGCCTTAAACAAAATGTCAGATGCACAATTGATGGACCTAGCACAGAACCGTGAGAATTGGTACGCATGAGAGGAGGCCCATATCCAGCAGTGGATCAATGTGAGCTTAAAAAGGGGGCGCGAGACATACGTAATAACCATGGTCAAATACATTTTTGAGTTGAGATAAACATGTCGCACTGAAAACTAACATACATATATAATAATTGTTATTATTTACGCCGCGCAAAGACGCGACTACACTATTGTATTTTCAATATCGGTGTAATTATTACAATGTAATTTGTCATTTCAAAGGAGTATTATCATTTCACACGACAGTTTATCACGATATTCTATTTAGTTTCTTATTCTTAAATATAAGATACGAATCTTAACAATATTATCGGCCACTTGTCACTGGATATCTTTCATTTACACAACTTTAACTCTGATGAATTGTCGTCATCCATCATATTACATCATCACAGACATAATTATTATGTAATTCGTTTATTTATATTACTGACACGTTTTTTTTAGGCTTGATTAAAAAAACTGGGCCTGTAGCCAGATGAAACAAATGCAAGTTTAAGTGAATTATTATTTATTATATCTATGAATAGTCTCAAGCTAGACTTACAAACTGAGCGGGAATTATAGAGCAAGAGTGTGTGCGCGAACACAGATACACACTCTAATCTCTCACTCTCATAATCCGATCAAACGAAAAACCCGATAAGAATTCAGGCGCCTTACTTAATTGGTTTTAAATGCTTTCCGAGAGTGTCAACACTGCCAGAGAGATCTAATAACTGTTTATTAATTCACTTAGGTTTTGAACTTTGAACCCAGTACCTCGAGACTTTCCCTAATACGCTAGCCACGAGACCAATGACGCATTTGTCTTAACAATAACGCGGCAGATATTGCCTTGCTTGCGTATCAATACTAATTGACATAGCGATCAGAGCGGTATGGAAAATAATAAGCCGCGGTGAAATCTAACGACGAGTTATAACAAATTATAAAAATTCTTCATCGCGAAATAATACATTTACGTGCCAGCTTCCATTGTAATCGGTCAAACGGTGTCTATGTCTATTTATCTCAAACGTATACACCGAGATCAATTTATAATATGACGTGGACTGCGAAAAGAGATGAAAGCGAGAGATACAGAGAGCGAATGAGCGATGACGGGTCTGACTATAACTATTTCTGAACACAAGAGCTCCGTCTATACTTAATTTATATTTTTAATAAGACTGGAGAGTATACATAGTATAACATGATAATGTCGGTATTTACCAAACCGATTTAAATATATATCGTGTTCGCTTCGTTCGTAATGAGCGGAGCAATAACCATAAACGTCAACTAATCTGGTCAGTGTTTAAGTTGGTCAATAACTGAGGTCAATATCGCAATAATAAACAGCAATCTTATTCTGTAAGAAACTCTGTAAGAAACTCGTGAAATGTTGGCAACCCACTGACGGTGATACGTTATCCTTATGCGTAGTATGCACGCGCATGATATGTCCCCCAGTTGGGTAAAGAGAGATACTCTTCTCTTGAAGAATTTAGCAGAGTTCTGACGTAAGTAACGTCTGCGTTCAGTTTCGACCGTGCTTGCCCGCAAACTTTGACGAGATCTAACTTCTAAGTTCACTATCTCGCTTTATATTACCGACAAATACTGAAAACGGTTCGGAAATAAAAAATAATAATAAATTTCATACTAATTTTATAAACGCAATAAGGTAAATAGTAACTTTAATAGTAACTCATCTAAAACCATTCTCATACTGTACGTACAATGTATTTAATCAAGGTATTGTTGTTTTAAGTGCGATAAAAACGTTTTTACAGATAACTATCATTGAAAGTTAAGCAAATTACGTAGACGGTTGAGTTACTGTTTGTTTAACTTTAAAATATCACAATGCGGTTAATGTGTCGTCGAACACTTGTCTCGTGTTACGTGGTGGGTACACAATTTGATATCGAGATCAAACAACGGATCTTTATATACTGAGACCATTGTTTTTTTTTTGTTATATTATAAATTAATGAAACGACATAAAGTGTTATAAGCTTATTCGAACAATATAAAATACCGTTTAATATAATTTCTTATGTTTTAAATAACATAGGTGTGTTTACTTGGTGATTACTTGGTGACTCTGTGCAAGTCAGACGGGTTGGTACCACAAACTCATAAGATATTCTACCGCCAAACAGCAATATTCAGTATTGTTGTCTGTTTGTATGTGTGTGATACAATTTATTGCGAAACACCAATATAAACAGTTTTCGCCTACACGCTGGTAGTGTAAGGTATAAAAATTGTTCCTCCTCGGGATTCAAGCTTGCTTCATAATAAAATGTCATCAAAATCAGTTCAGTGGTTTCGCTGTAAAACCGTACCACACATCATATAATGTAACAATCAAATTACGTTACACTACAAGCAGAACTCAAAGACAAACAAATTAATTACAATTTCATTAATTGTTAAAGTTTAAAAATTTTTTTTTTAATTCTTCTCATGAAGATGTCTCGAGGTCATATCACTTACAATAATATCGCAAAGCAAAGCGACAAAATGGCACGAACAGATCAATTTAACATCAATGGTCAATCAAACAACGGACAATACAGACAGGCGATATCTGTATAAGTAAAATATACCTGGGGTGACCACGTGTAGAGCCTAAAACCCCTATTTTGTATATCACGCTGGCAACATTTGTTAAATAAAGATAATACATTTTGCGATTAAGCGTAAGAAATTTATTATAAATGCCTTTTTATATATAAAATTATAAAACAAATTTATAAAACTCTCCCTTTTATAATCTAATCAATTGTGTTCTTTCGTAAAATCGTAAGCGTATCACACATTCGGAAATGTTTTTGTTCTATATGAACACACGCACACAAGCCCAAACACGGGAGGAAGCCGTGACGTCACAGCGGTCAATTTACATCTACATTTTTTTTATTAAGATAGATGACGGCTAGGAAACGTAAGACGGCAAAAATTGC
The DNA here is from genome assembly GCF_905147045.1 of Nymphalis io. NCBI lineage: Eukaryota > Metazoa > Arthropoda > Insecta > Lepidoptera > Nymphalidae > Nymphalis > Nymphalis io. The sequence goes on from NC_065918.1 coordinate 12,823,807, forward strand.
AGAGAATTTATGCATAAAAGGTAGAGGAAATAATGAGCATAGCAATTCGCATACAGCAGGGAAATTACACACAGCATGCAACGAGCGACACGTTATGGAAAAACCAGTACACACATTAGCAACAATAAATAAAATAATATTTCACGTTGATATTATCTTCGCAAAGCGTTATATTTTACTTAACTTTCAGATTGCCAGTTGAAACCGGATCAGTATTTTCTACTCGTATAGATAATTGTAATTACGTTGCACCCAGTTTTGATGAGGCGTGTATATATATAAGTTTTTAATTTATTCTAAATGCATAGCGAACGATTAACTTATAATGATGTATAACAATTAAAACTATACATCGCATATTAGATAAGCCGCGTGTAGTTAGTGTTACTTATTCAGCTGTATTATAGTTTAATCATAAATAAATTATAATTCATAATAAAAAACTATTTAAATTTTTCGGCTGTTAGTCGCTACGCTGTAAATATACCAATTTAAGGTTTTTTTTTTTTATAAAATATGTAAGCGGTCGGGCAAATGGGCCACCTGATGGTACGTTGTCACCACCGCCCAGACATTGGCGCTGTAAGAAATATTATCAGTTCCATCAACGGTGCGTTACGTTGGAAACTAAGATTTTATGTCCCTTGTGCCTTTAATTAAAGTGACAAATCGTAACGTGACAGTACGAAGTATTGCTTTTTGGCGGTAGAATATCTGATGAGTGGTTCTTGCACAAAGTCCTTTTTTATATATAACAAGTTAGGATTAAAAAAAAAATCCGAGCAATCATTTCCACAGTATATCACTTATGTAATTGTAATATTACAATATCATACAATAACAATGAACCGTAAGTACATTATGTATATAATATAATATTGGATATTGAATCTGCTTTGTATCGTATTATTGTAACAACTGAATTAGTCTCATAGTTTCTTGGTAGTGTGATAAATATATATACGTATTAAGTACACTAATTCTAAGATATATACATATTAAGACGTGAATATTGCTGTTTTATTATACCTGTTTAATAAATGGAGAAAATATAATCTTCGAACTTATCGTTTGATAAATTCATTCGATACTAATCGAATTCTTATTGTATTTCTCGCGTCATAATTTGTCATGTGATATTTTATCAAATTTTATATAGTTTATTACATTCTGTTGTTTTCTAAGCCCGCTGATATGTATTCGAGAAATCTTAAGACGAGTTTAACGATTTGTTAATGGAATCCTAAGAACTGTTGTATTTGTACACGTTTCGTTTTGAATTAAATTAAAACTATCACGTGTTACTGAGGACGGAACACGCAAAGCACGAACAAATGTTTTAATACGATGATTATTATCTATAGCTCGAGACTCGGTGACGTCACTGACTTATCTTTAAACGTCAATTGCGACAAATGAAACATTGAAATAAAGGAAAATATACGTAAAACAAATTGAGATATAATTCCGTTGTGACTAACATTATCCTTATTTATTGCTTTACTGTACAACCCGTGATCATATTAAAAATTCCCATTGTAAAAACACTATCGAAATCCGTTTAGCAGTAACGTTTTTCTGTATTTGGTAGTTCATTATTTATCACGATTCAGACGATGGAGTCTTCCAGAAACATGTCGAGCTATTTTCGATAAACAACCTAAGTGGAACCGGAACACTTCATATTATTATACACTTACGTTTCATTTTGCAAATAAACTGATACTAATTTAAAATCGGCTTTTGCACAGGTGTTTTGTTATTTAACACAATTAACCTGTAATAATACACTATAATGGAAATGATATTATAAAATAATATGACATGATAAATTACTTGCTATCCTTTTTAGTCTCGGAAACGAGAGTAAGATAGCCATATTTTCAATGATAAGTCAATTTGGTCTAATTTGGTTCAATTGGCACCATTATCGAAAAACACTTGCATGTTAATCGATTTGCGATAAAATATAGAAACTGACAGAATTTCGTTTTATATATATACAATATTTATCCGGACTGACTATTCACGAACAGCCAAAACTGCTTAGTCTAGTCAGCAGCTTAGTCTAGAAAGCCGAAATTTTGAACATAGACGTATTCTATCAAGGATTTTTGAGTATTTCAATTATAACGAGAGATTTGGAGGAGGTGTAACTTTGAATTAAATTTAATAGTATAAGATAAATAACTTCGACAACATTCGATCTTCGGTGCAATAGTTCAAAAGCTTTTTTAAAAGATATAACACTTTGATTTATTGCTTCCACTGGTGACGAGGTGGCTGGTTTATTTTTTTGACTAAAGAATCGGAATTTCTATTAAACGGGGAATAACCGGTTACGTTCTATCCATCGGAATAATAGTCAATGTTTGTACAAAAACTGTTTTTAGTTTATATAAACTCGTAAGTTTTTAATTCGTCAAAGCATATTAAAATAACTATTTTAAACTATTTTTATTAGTCTTGTGATGATCTTGTAAATATAAAATTATTAAGAACCTCATCAAAATCGACACTGTAGTTCCAAGGCATTATTAATAAGGAAAACCTACAATAAACGTATTTATTTACTAATCCCTGAACTTGTTATGAGAAGGACCTAGAATAACGTCTTAAAATGTCAATCTGTTTTTGCAGTCATATAGAAAGTATTCTAAAGATAATTCATCATTCATTTCATACTCTGGAATCTAATCTTGGAATTTCTAAATCTCTCAACATAGACGTAAACAGAGGGGCTAGACGGAGTACATTTGAAAATTGTCATGGCGATTTTAAAATTGTTGATCACATTTTAAAATGAATACATGTAACATTTCCGTACATCTTTCCTACAAACGATATTGTCAATCGCTATGTAACTTTGTCTGCAAAATATTTTCCTTCACAGCCTCAGCACGAGATTAAGCATGTGAGACAACAATTTGTATTTGTCAGATTTAGCTGAACATCCATCATCATCATCACAATCCACCATCATCACAAAAAAACGTTACCTAGTACCTAATAATTCCACTTTCTTGTAGTAAGTATGAGAAAGGACATAGGTCCTTTTATTTATAGAAATACCTCTGATTATTTATTTTAGTTACAGCCTTGAGCTTTCGGTAGAGTATATAGTATAGGATAATCATCCCATTACATCGTGAAAGCAGACTTAGAGATATTATAATGAGGCCATTCATCGATCGAGCGCATAAACACTCTAACCAACAAAATGATGGCTTCCTAGTGAGGTTGGCAACAGGCAGGCTGTCGGATACGAAAGTCTGAGATATAATTTTACAGTTTTATAAAACGCTTCACCAAAATTATTTGACACTATAGCCTAATCCAACCACAAGAGAAGTAAACCCAAATAAACAACTTTGATATTGCATTAACGCGATATAATTGATCGAGATCTTGAATATTCTGTTGTTCATTGGATTTTCGCAATGAATTTGCGAAAAAATGGCGTCTTGAATGTCGGCGAAGTTTTCATCGAGACTTTGGAAGTAATATTAAAGTAGATATAAGTAATTCATATGAATAGTGCTATGATATGAGTAAGTGAACGATGATAATGATGATGATGACGGTGATTATCTTTAATTACCTGTGGATGGTGAGGTACAATCTCATCAGCTCGGTGAATTGGGGGTCGTCGAAACCGAGCATGGTGCAGTAATTGGCAGACCAATCCTTGTTGTCGTCGATGGCACCAATGCCCTTGCCATCGCGGTATGTATTCCTGTAGATTGTCGCAGCAATCACTGGCAGCTTGGCAATCAGGTTCATCGAGTCCTCGTAAACGTACTACCAAGAAAACGAATATATTATAAATTTTCAAGATCATCCTACAATTAAACAATTTAATGGCAGCTGCCTTGTACTTAATAGTATATTCAATCTCTAACATTTTTGAATAGTTAAGGTGATAACGTTTTGGTTTATATTAATTCATAGCTAACATTGTCCTTGACCGAAATTAGCGCTTTTTTAAAATTAAACTTTTTGTTTTCCATTATATTATACAAACTTTTACAATGGTTACTAAAAATATCGTGAGCTTGTTATTGTATACAAAAAAAAAACTCAACCTCAAACAAATAAGTTACGATTCGTGTTTAAAATAAAATTTTATTTGAATGAACTTCCTTTAGCATGTTTCATGGTCACTTTCATGGCCAACGGGTATTACATGAGCTATGTAATATCTTCTGTCTTTTTGAAACTTTATGATTGCGTGTAAATAAAACATATATGGTTTAGAATTATTTTGCAAATAATATATAATAATGAGAGATTGCGTCGACGTATTTGTCACTAATTTAAAACTCACCTCCCAGTATTTGGACTTGTGTACACCCTCGGAGTAAGCCTGAGCGAATTTAGACTCGCTGTTGAGTGCTGTCACTGCCGCTGAGAACTGGGACATGGGGTGCAATTTGCTAGGCATGTTGTTCAGCATCGTCACGACGTGAGCGGGGAGCTCAGCCCTGGATAATAATGACAATCCACAGGGTCACATACAATGACTAGATTATTTTGCTTTTAATATGTTTAAATAAAGGAAGGTAGTTGTATGTATTGAAGTCAAAAGCAATTCGAATGTAAGTAACTACTCAAAAAAGAGCATTAGCATTTGTATAGATCGAATTGTCAGTACCATTTACTTATGTATAGTGTCCGTATGTTTATAAAATTTTATTATTAGGCCATAGTTAAATCATGTCATTGTCTATGCAAGTGACTATTGCGTTCATAGACAGTGGCGCTGTATGAAATATAAAACATGCACCATCAATGGACTGCCAACCAAGAGATCTAAAATAGTACAGTTGTAGACCATAAGCTTATTTTAAAAATTATGCGATAATAGGTGTTATGTATATGCTACGTCTACATATTTGCGTCGTCCATTTAAACCTACAGAAAATACATAAGCTACCCAGTCAGTAATGATATATAGATTCACAAATTGTTTTCCACATACCTTTGTGCCCATTCTTTGGATAAGGCTTTGACCTGCGCTTCAGTGGGTATGTCACCAGTCACAAGGAGCCAGAAAAGACCTTCAGGGAGAGGTTCCTCTCCCCCTTTAGCTTTGGGCAGTTGCTGCTGGCATTCGGGGATTGAGAGACCACGGAATCTGATACCCTCTTCGGGATCCAACACTGACGTCTCCCATACTAATCCTTTGATGCCACGCATACCACCATACATCTAAATGTTAAAATTACTTGTTTTTATCATTACAACTCGAAATCGACTTAAATTTAAATATAAACTTTGTTGTCACAGAAATAGGGTCAATAATGTTTTAACACGTAACGAAAGAGCTCAGACAGATAAAAACTATTGTACTGTACCTTCGCTAAATAATTTTCCTTATACATAATTATGTAATTGGGACGCACAAAGGTCGTACAACTACACGATAATTCTACAATGACATTGTCTAAATAAAATGGCTAACGCAGTATCAGCAAATTATGAAAAAAAATATAAAAAAGTAGCATATTATAAATTTACAAAAATACAATGGATTATTAACTACTTTGTATGTCTGTAAGTATTTTTTGTTGTGTTTATGAACATATGTCAGTTTATAAAGTAAACCTTGTGGCACCTTCATTAATTCGTTTAGTTTAAGTTAGTCTTCTATTAAAATAAGCCTTCTTCCTGATCAAATTTCAAACATGCGAGCAAATGACAAGTAGTCAAGTGCTTGTAGATATTAAAGTGCTCACAAACACAGGTGCCTATCTCTCAATTCACTCTCACCACCCATAGGGAATCAAGGGAGTCAATTCGACACGATCGGTGAAAGTACTGGCTCAGCGTGAATACCGAGGCAAGGGCTTTGCCTAATTTCGAGCTACTGTTGATGTCTTAAAAAAAAAACTTAATGGCTTTTAATTCGCTCGCAATTTGAGCCTAGCACGAGATCCAACTATTTGTACGCTAATTACCAGACGGACGAGTCAGGTAATGACTAAATATAATGACTTACCATGTCAACTGTGACTTCTCCAACTTTGGTGGCTCCATGTTTCTTACGGAATTCACGGATTTTTTCCTGCTCTTTGGGAATTTTCTCTTGCAGTATGCTCTTTAAATTGGTCTGCTCTGCGCTCAAATTTCGCAGCAGAATCGATGCCGTTGGGCATACTTTCTATAAAGAAAAATAAAATTTGTCAGTTTTATAAAGCAATGCGCGCATACAAACCTCTTATTCGAATGAAATATAGTAAAACAAATGCGTGATAAGATATGAATTTGTAAGTAAAAATCTGTACACGAAGGAACAATTAAGTACATAGGAATAGCAATCAGAATAATGTATAGCCGTGGATTTTACGTCAAAGGAAAGTTAGTAAGTCTCAGGGTTTCCCTAACGGTGACGCATACTGAATACTAACCCTTTTCAAATACACGTTTAATCAGGACATTTATATTCTGTAACATTTATGGCATTACTTATAAACTTTGTTCAGTTAAAACACTGATCTCTTTTTCTGTCATCAATGATTTGAAATTCGAAAGAAAACACAGCATTGTCTAAGTAATCATCCCCTAAACAACATATACAGGTATAGGTATTTACACAAATAAAACGATACAGCTTAAAAGATAAAAAAATTATCATTATAGATATCAGCAATAATATACCGAAAAAAATTACTCCGTATCTCATTCGTGAAACGTTGAAAACCTGTATAAGATGATAGGCCATTTTTATGTATGTATACTTTAAATATATTATATACATTATATATTATAATTAATCGTTAAAATCAATCGCGTATAACAGGTACTGACATTTCACGATCATTACGTTCTCCGATTGGTATCGACTATGCTCTTACAGAATATCTCCGCTGATGGCATTATTAGTCGAAAGTCAAATGAAATGTCAACGACAATTCAATAAAACAATCACTGTACCTATGACGATGTTTAATCAATGCTGATCTCGGGTCAGGCTGGGCCAGAGTTTAATATTATTGACATTGTTACTGTACGCTATACTAGCTGTCTTGCTTTGATTAATCAATACGAATGTTATCAACGACTATAAAAACATTTAATTAAATTGATAAAAGGAAAACTATATCATTTTTGTTTTTACTAAATAAATTCAAACAATAACTTTTTAGCATTACGTAAACGATTTGCTAACTGTTAAAAAGTCAACTACGTTTTTGCAATTATTTAAAGTACAAAGTACATATGACGTGGATATTAAAAACCGGACAATTTTATGCGATAATCTTAATAGGCCGTGCGTTATTCTGATAAAAACCAGTCCATTAGTCATCAACGCAACGCGATGAGGTCAAAAAATTATTCGAAGGCTATTTGTATGAATTAAAAGATTTTTCATTTTAACGTACACAAATAGAATAATTTTTAACCTAAATGTGTTGAAATATACAAGGTTATCACGTTAATGAGTAAGCACTATTTCTTAAAGTAGGGCAGACGACGTATATCACCTTTACTAATTACACTAACAGACGGAGTTGATAATAAATAATAAACGAAAAGTTCCAAGCAGCGATCATTTACTTGAGTATATGTTAGGTAGTTACAAATTAATAATATTACCTGGACGAGCAACCTTCGTTAGCCTTTTTCGTTTTGTATTTTTTGTAAAAATATTTTTTTTTTAGGAAAATTATCGATAACATAACCGCATATACAATAGATACCAAATCGTTAGAGCCCTTTCCGAGATACATGGAACATATGAATATATGTATATACAAGAATTGCTAATTTAAATGTATACGAAAGATTGAAGTTTTTTCTACACGGCCGCTTAACAAAAAAAAAAAAAAAACAAATGAAATTGTCAAAAACAAAATCTATTTTTTAATTATTTTTATGTACTCATACTAAATAAAAATTCAATAAGTTTTACATTATTTATCGTTGAATTGCACGCGCCTTCGTTATAAAGAAAAGAGGTCATGGCGCAGACGCGGTGGATAGAGAAACGGTATCTTCATTAGGTAAAAGCCTATTCATAAAAAAAAACTCCTCGAGGAAACTACATTCTCGTTCAAAAAACCCTTAAACAAGGTCAATGACGCGGAAGTTTAATAAATTGTCCAATAACGCGCTTACGTCATTAACCTTAACTTACATTGATTTGTTTGTTTAAACGTTTTAAATCGTTAAATTCTATTTCACTATTATGAGTAAGTGATATTGAAGTATTGGTAATTTCTCGTCAAAAATATTTTATTTTAATAGATACTAGCAAATGATATACTCAATGTTAAATGTAGGGAGGCGAGTGATAAAGATAAGTGCTCACCTCCGCTCATATACTTCAGAATTGTATGATATACAAGCTATTCCTGGCATCGTCAACAACAAATATGAAGGGTATATTCTTTAATCTACTGACTCTCTTCAAAGCGATTGACAGCTTACTTATATATATTATTAACATATAATAATAGCAGTACTTATTAATTATGAGACCGAGATGGTCATAACACACGAGTCTTAATCGATCGATATGTGATCGTGTGCGAGTTTAAACCCTAAACAGCACGTGCCTAATTTGTGTTTCTGATTCATTTCGTTCTTGTCAGTGTAGGAAAACGTCGCGAGAAAACCTGCATGTGTCGGATGCAAAATCCACATATGCATCTAATCCCAATTAGAATAGCTTGGTGGAATAAGCTCCACAACTAAATTATGACTATTAATTTCAAACGTGGTTTAACAGTGTAATAACTGATGAGTGAGGTAGTGTCGTTAGTATCGAATGAGGTGTTAAATAAGTATCCAGAACTTGTACATATTCAAATACCTAAATAAATATCTAAATTATTCATGTAGATAAATAATATCACAAAATACAACTATTATTACGTCGAACACCTCGTCGAGTATAGTTTTATTTTCCTATTATCTTCCAAATCATTATCAACGTCATCTCGTATCTATGATCTGTGTGATAAAAAATAGAAATATCCCGCATTAAATAAAAGATAACAAAAATTTTGAGCGTCAATATTAACCTGCAAAGAATTATGTTATCTAAATATTGAATATATTATTATATTAATAGCAAAAAAAAAAATTTAATGAAAATTATACCTAATAAAATTATGTTTTTGGACGTATCTTTTTTTTCTCGTTTACAACATTAAAAGTTCTAATTTTAAAAAAATTTACTAAATATATTTTTTCTTTGTTGATTAAGTATATATAACATTTTACTGTTTAACGAATACGTTCAAGAAATAAACCGATCTTTAAAATCGTTCATAAGAAATGATTATAAAATCTTGAACGATTTTTTCCGTCACTCAGCGAAGATGTGACATCTGTTGCTACCTGTGTCGTGTTGGAAAAAATAAAGCTCAATGATACAAGATTAAAACTGCAAGCCACATCGTAACTATCGCATTTTCATCATTTTAATGGCTTTAAAAAAATTATATATTCCTATTTTAAACTCTGCAGTTTTTACCGTTTTCTACAAAAAATTCTACGAGTTGAGATATTCGCATCAATTCTGAAAAATTCTGGACTATTTGAATTACGTGAGAGTAATATAATAAATCTTAATTCAAATTCCGTGCATATCACGTAGTTGTAATTTAATAACATTGAAATGATGTTGCACAGAATCACTTTCGTAAACAGAAGTTTAAGCTTTATAATTTCCTGCTTTACTTGTGCGTCATATATCTACATATATATTATACTATACATAGAGAAAAAATGTAATCGTAACAGTAAATGTAAAATTAAATACGAATTACTTAATGCTGAACTAGTATAATATTTTGGAATGTTAACGCCTGTATAGTAATTGTGCGTGCTTCTGTACCGCGTGAAGTCGTAATAGCTTCTGGCAAATTTTGCGCCAAAATATTACGAACGACATTGAAACAAGAATAACCTTCAGCCGCATTGCGTAACGAAGCGCGGATAATCGTGAAAAACACTTGCGTGATTTGCTTCGAGTTCGCATCGCTTATGCGAGGAAGCCACATGGTCGGAATGTATCCCTCATTACAGTACTCTATGATGTGACAGAACCCATCAAATTAGGTTAAAATTTAACACAAAAACATATTTATAGTTCGTTGCATTTAAAACTAAATGTCAATGACATTAAGAGAATTAATTTTGGACACGCAGTAGGTTTTGCCAGGTCGGTATTCGTTACGTAATTTATCAGCTGATAAACTTTTGTGCTTTACTATTTTTAGATGTTCTACGAGCCTATACAAGCGTATTCTATTGAATATGATCGAGTGTTATACCAGAATATTCCAAATGATAAGATATAACGTGATAAGAAATTGTAAGTGAATTCAATGTCAATCTATCACGTGCATGTAATTTGTATAAGATAATAAAGAACCCTTGCCTTTATTATATAAGAATAATTCAATTTCGCGTTATAGAATATAAACTCGTACTAGTAACATTAATGCAAAAAAATAATGCAATTTGTATAATAATTACAAAAATGTATATGTATGTATGTATAATAATTATACATATTGCCTTAATAATCGTTTAATGGCGAGCTACAGTACAGCTAGCAATTGAAATACTCATTCTATTAAACATTGTTTGTTCACATGTTTTCACCTTTATTGCGGATTGCAAACAGTTAAAGTATGTCTCGTTCAAGCGTCATTAAAGGTTTCGTTTGAAATTAGTTAGCCTTATGAAGCCATAGATCTACGGTCGACCCTGAAATAACAAGTCGACGACTCAGAAGTTCCTAACGAGATTTTGTTCGCTAACTGGCGCCAAGATTCTTTGACATAATTATTGCGAAATAAGTTTACTTTGAAGTATTTTTACTTGTTACGTTTTCAACAATCGTGACCTTCCCTTACCTTTTTAAAGGTCAAATAGAGGGAAAAATATTTTTACGTTAATTTTTCCTACAGTTTCTATATAACACTTATACCTTATAGACACGTGCTGAACTCTAAGCACCAACCGGAGATTTAAAAGGGACATTGAGGACGTGAAAGTTATAAACAATGCTATGCATTTTTTAAACCTGTCTACTATATGTACATCTTACTTTTAAAGTTTTTTCTTTAAATTCTATTGAAATCTATATAATATATTTAGTTTTATATACATGCAAACATTGCGGGTAAAACAAAGATTCTCTTATTCTGATATGAGCACTGTTGCAATGCACGCGACAGGACAACCGAAATACCGTTACGACCGACATTACGGACCATTGAAAGTGCCAACAGAAATTGTTTTATTTTTATCGATACTTGTATTCGGCTATGTAGATTAATTAATACATTGGAACATCAATCTCCTTATCAATTTACTTTCCTTCTTTAATGAAATGCATACTTAACATTTTCTTTAAGGCTTATTCAATGTATTCCTTATTCACAATAAAATTATAAAAAAATTATATTGAAAATAATTGGTGAGAGTGACAAGCAGACTTTAAAATTGGATATAATATATTTGCAACGTTAACATGTTCATTTAATCATTTCATATATGTATGACCAGTGAACGGTAGACTAGCTATCATTAAATGGATAAATATTACAATAAGTATATGGTGACAATATAAAAATAAAGAAAGAATAATTTACAAGAATATATTACCTAAACATAGTGACATATATATCAAACAAAAAACACTATTTCCTACTTGATATCGGATTTAATTATATTACTTATTTCATTTTTATATATTAGAAACGAATTTGACCCTTCGCATTATAACCGCGCTTGGAATCAATACGAAATTCAGAACTATGACAAAATTATGGGATATCAACCTTGACTCGTTAATAATATAATTCAATATCACAGCTGATCAATTATTTGTTATGCTTAATAGTTTCTATCACTTATTATATGAATCGTTTGATTTTTTTGATTTTTTTCTAGAATTGGCGGCATGCGGCTACCGTAATAATTCAATGTTGGGAAATATGAATTTGAAGTATAAAAAATAGCCGTTCGTTAACAATATTAAGCACTTAATAACTGCTTAAACATAAAATAATTAAAAGCTTAATCCGAAAATAGTTTCATTCACATTACATAACTTCAGTTTCAAAATGTGGTAAAGAAGGTTATGTATAAGATTTGAGTGAAAAGTTATTTTAATTCTTAGGTGTTAAATATCATTATTAGTTAGCACAACAATTACCTGTATTTCAATTAATTTCGTAGATGTGATCCTGAATAGAGCCATTTTTAAACCCACCGAGCGCTAACCAACACACAACCAAGGTACACCTCGCTATTGATCGTATTCGCGAGTGGAAACTTTGAATTTTGAAAGGTTGGCTGACTTGACTTGCGATAGCACCAGTAGTCGCGTTAAAATGCTGCACGCGCTTGTCTACGATAGATGGCGTGCTTTTATATTTAACCGGTCATTCACTTTTTTATTTTTATATTAAATTTCAAATTACTATTAATTTTATTAAGATTTAAATGTTTCTGTTTAATTTATTAAAAGATTTATTAATTAATTTTTGGCACCTTTACAATGTCATAAATATACACATGACAGTTTACATTATTCTCATACTTTATTATAGGTATAGAAGAAAATAAACACTTGAATTGATCTAAAAAATGAGATTTTTCTATTTTACAGTAGAAAATAATATTATTGATGCATTTAACGACTGGAGAAAAGTAAAACTAGCTCATATAACGTCATATTGTACATCAATAAAATGTTACTTTCGTTTTAGCGTGCGGCAATAATTAATAAATGTCTTATGCATTTATTTTACTCATCCATATACATTTTTTCATGTATAATATTATCATTGTACAAGTCAAATTTTTATTTAAATGACAAAACCCAAATATCGTTATAATCTTAGAAAGTGTACTTTCTAAGATTATAACGATATTTGGGTTTTGATAAATAATTTGCAATTCATAAGGATTAGTAAATTTTATAAAACCGACTATGCTACATCACAATTACAAACATTCTTTTATTATTTTACAAACACACATAATTACAAATATTATCTTATATTACTTAAGTAAAATTAGGAAATTACCAATATTAAAAAAAAACAGGAACTTATGTGTAGCGCAGACCTTATAATCGTTGCTATTTGAATACCTAATTATTTAGTAAACCATTTTACGATTTGCTCTTCAGTCGTCACTCTGTAGATAATTTTGCTTATTCTGTTTATTTTTTTAGGACGTTAATGTCTGCAATCACAAAATGTCCCGATACTTTTATATTATTTTGCTAATATCTACATTAATTACTTTAATTCAATGCAGCAAACAATTTCGACTTGGTCGAAGTAAAGGTGGTAACTTAGGAGCACCGGCTGGAGACGAAGATCAGAAAATTCATAATTTACCTCCTAAACAATGGTTTAAACAAAAATTAGATCATTTTTCTGCGACAGATTTGAGAACATGGAATCAAGTAAGCTTGTATAAAATAAAGTATATTAAAAAATATTTATGTTGTTATCTCTATAACAAAAAAAAATTATTATTATAATATTGTTGTCTAATATAATAATAGCATTATTTCATGCGTATTTTTGTATTTATTTAAATATTTTGGTTGGTTTGGTTCCTTAATATTGATATTTTTCATTCCAGCGATATTTCGTCAATGAAAGCTTTTACGATTTTAATAACCCTGGACCAGTTTTCCTCATGATTGGTGGTGAAGGGCCAGCTGATGCAAGATGGATGGTAAAAGGCCAATGGATAGAATATGCCAAAATTTTCAAAGCTATGTGTATTCAGTTAGAACATCGCTATTATGGAGAAAGTCACCCTACTCAGTAAGTATAATTAATCTACATAAAGATGCTTAAAAATCTAATTACAACATCTTACAATTATATATTTCTATAATTTACTTTAAGTTTTAAGAAGAGATGATATGAATTATACTGTTATACTGTATATAAATACAATTAATTTTTAACAAGTTTATAAACACAAAAACATAAAAGTTTTCCCAGCTAAATGCAGGCATGTTTAGTTTTTGTGTCTAATATTTATATTTATGCCCTATTTCAATTTTAATACATTTTAATTTCCAACTTTAAAAATCATGTCTCTTAGTGAATCTACAATCCACGTGCATACCTAATGTTCTTGTAATATAATATTCATACATATACATGAAAATATAAAGTACAGTTATTAGATAAATAATAACTAAACAGTTTATGTGCAGTAATAAATAGCTCAGATAAAATTGTTTGTGTTATTCCTTATCAACTGAATAACCCCAATGATAGAAATTTCTTTAAATTATTAGTTTGTATTATCATATTTGTTATGAAGGTTATGAAGGTCATTTAAATATACTAATATTGTTTGTAAAAATATGATTTTATAAAAATTAAGGTTATGAAGATACATTTCAGTAAAATTTTACATTGAAGACTTTTATAATGCTTAAATATCTTACTTTATGTCTACCCAAACTCAAGGGGTAGCTGGGTATTAAATATTGATGTTATTTTATAAAGGCCCCTGTTTGTACAATTAATGAAGTCTGCTTTATCAAATAATGTGCTTTTATTTATGATTAATTACAGACACTTTTTCAAGGTCTCAACTACTGCAATGGTTTGATAAAAGATACCATCTCTTTGTGTTCAAAATTTGAGATGAATCTATGTTGTTTTTATTAAAGACATTATTAATACAATCAAACACAGATTCTGAAATGTTTTATAAATATTAGATCTTAAAGAATTATTAATTTATTAAAGAATTAAAGAATCTTAAAATTAGTACTTCAATCATTATTGCTAAAAAATTTTTTTCAAGATTGTTCTTATATATCCAAATTCATGAACATTCATGAATAATAATAGGCAGAATTGTAACAATTTTTAACAGAAAGCTACTTGTGACAATTTTTGATATTAATATTAAGAATGAATTGAATTTGTATTGAATTATTTTAGTGACATCAGCACAAAAAATTTGCAGTACCTCTCTTCACAGCAGGCACTTGCAGATTTAGCATACTTTATAAATAAAATGAATGATAAATATAAGTTCAATAAACAAGTGAAATGGGTTGCATTCGGTGGATCTTATCCTGGCTCCTTGGCCGCATGGCTGCGACTCAAATACCCACATTTAGTACATGCGTCTATATCTTCAAGTGGGCCATTGCTGGCAAAAGTAAATTTCATGGGTAAGTTAATATAATGCTATTATCTATATCGAAATAATATAATTAATTAATTCCTAGAGAAATTTAGATTGTACGTTATAAATGATATTAAACTAATGTGTAATAAGGAAATATTTACAAAATGTATTCAAAAAAATGATATCTATCAGAGAGTTAATTTTCTGTAAAAGGTAATTTACTTATTACGATAACACAAATTTGTTTCTCATTTTACAGAATACTATCAGGTTGTTGTGAATGCATTACAAGAAAAGACTGGTGGTGATGAATGTGTAACACAGTTAAAGCTGGCGCATCAACAGATTGAATCAATGATAAAAACTGATCCTCAAACTATTGAAAAGGAATTTAGGTAACAATTGTTCAAATATTATTCATATTAAACAATTCCAAAGTAGAAGGAGTAAAGATAAATAAGCAAATAACCTTGAATTGACGTGACGTCATTGGCCAATATGTAAAATAATTTTTGGCTTTCAGCATGGACTTGTGAAATAATAGCGTTTTAGTGATTGTGAGGTTCTTATTACGACTTTGGAAGTAAAAATATAGTCAATATAAGTAGCTAAGTGAAATACTATTCTTTTCCACATTTATTTACTTTAAATAAACTTGTATTAATTGTAAACTGTATGTTGTGCATAATGTAGCTGAGTTATTAGCAAATTGCATAGATTCAAATCTCAGGTTGATTTAGCTTTACTCCTCCTATTGGTATATAATAGAATGATAAAATATTTGTCAGTTTCCATTTTAGCAACTGTTTGCAATTCTTCTAAATATCACTAATAATTACACAAGATTGTAACAGTTTTTGTCACTGCTGTGTTGACAGCAAAAATGCAAATATTCCTTTCGTGGAGATGCAATTTTATGATAACTGTTCAATTGTGAAAGTCCCCTTTTTACATGAAAGCGATGTAAATTAATAATGCCAACCTTGATGTGTCCGTCAACGAAGAAACTAATTTCTTAGCTTCTGGAATAGAAGTGAAGATGGCTCCCGAATCCAGATGTATGTAACCCTGTTGCTTGATGTACAGTACAATCGGTTTGAAGAGTCGGATGTATGTAGGAGTAGTACGGTTTTTATTAGGGAGTCATTTAAATTCGAGGTACTTTTATTTGAAGTGTCTTATCCGTTGTCACAGTATTTTTGAACGAATTGTGCTATTTTTTGTCGCGCACTATGTTGCTTGCACAAGGAAAGCCACGAGCGCTTTAGATAGCGCTGGCGCACATGGTTATAGCGTTGGAATTTACTCTTAGATAGCCGAGATGGCCCAGTGGTAAGAACGCGTGAATCTTAACCGATGATCATGGGTTCAAACCCGGGCAAGCACCACTGAATTTTCATGTGCTTAATTTGTGATTATAATTCATCTCGTGCTTTACGGTGAAGGAAAACATCGTGAGGAAACCTGCATGTGTCTAATTTCACTGAAGTTCTGCCACATGTGAATTCTACCAACCCGCATTGGAGCAGCGTGGTGGAATAAGCTCCAAACCTTCTCCTCAAAATGAGGAGAGGAGGCCTTTAGCCCAGCAGTGGGACATTCACAGGCTGTTACGGTTACGGTAGACGTTAGTCAGTTAGGCAGACGCTGGAATTATCGAAATGAACGACTTACCCGAGAATTTTATCTGGAATTTTATAAGCGAGGCGTGGAGTAGACAGTACAACAAATAAATAAAAAAAGACAAATCAATAACTGTGACCCTGTAATTAATCGATATGATTACGCGAAATCTTAAATAATCTACAATTTTCATAAAGGATTCGCGAAAAAATGGCGATATTATTTAAATATCGGCGAATATCTTTGCTGCTTCTTAGGTCGTAATAGGCTAAAGGTGCGTTCAGAACAATCTAAGGTATGTCATTTCATTGCTACCATTTTTTTTTTTTTTATAAAATATGTTGGCGGAAGAGCAAATGGGCCACCCGATGGTAAGTGGTTATCACCGCCCATAGACATCTCTCTTGCATATTTTGTGAAGTCGATTATGACGTAAGTGGGGTTTAGTAATTAATATTAGTAACAGTCTTGTACCTATCGGTGAAAAACCGCTTCGGAGAGGTTACAAACATACGTAACAAACTTGCATGTAAAAAGGTTCTTAGTGAGTTAGGATTTCAACATAATCTTAAAAATTTTCGAGTAATGATTGAAATAATAAAATTATTTATTGGTACAGCCAATATCCATAATAATCACAATAAACTGTTGCTTGTATTTTAACAGTGGTCTTAATATAACAATGACTTTAATTATTATGAATCCACTACCACTATTCAGGGTCTGCAAACCTTTCTCTAAAGCTTCAAAGAATGACATCAAGAACTTTTATAACTCCATCGCAGATGATTTTGCTGATCTCGTTCAATACAATGAAGATAATCGCATGAGTGCTGATATTCGTTATAAAAATTTGACTATAAATACGGTAATTGCTCTCGGCACTAGCAATTTTTTTTATTCTTTTTTCATAATTAATTGTTTTTCGTAACTAAATGTTTTTATTCATTTTCATTATAATATTAATTTTAAATCATTTATTTTGACTAAAACTCGTATACAAATTTTTAGGTGTGTCAAATGATAACAGAGCCTAGTGGTAAACCAGCGTATCGTAAGCTGGCGGCTTTTAATTCAATAATACTAGAAAAGTCAAACCAAACCTGCTTGGACTACAGCTACGACAATATGATTGAAGAACTACGAAATGTCACTTGGGGATCAGAAGGAGGTATGTATCAATTTATTCAACCTTTGTTCAAATAACGATAAAGTATATCGTGTTATCATCATTAGATGTTCTTGTAACACTTATTTGGGTTGTGTAAAGTATGTATACACAGGATTTGACCGTTATTTGAGGGGCTACACTTGACGCCTGACCTTAGGAATTCCTCCCTCACTGGTGGTCTCCCTTCACTGGTGGTCTCTGTAAATGAGTTGCTGTGTTGATGAGTTGTTGTTTTGACCACACGGCATAATTATCTTGAATCATAAAAGTAGCAGCATATAAATGTCTCATTTCGAAATTGACTCCTTGACCTCCCTTAACACTGGAAATTACGTTAAAATATTTTTCAAAAATATGAAAATGTTGCCTGTCCTTTTTTATAATGATTGACTTGATGACTAAAGTTGTTTTAATACAAATATAGGATAAAACATAATTATTTTTTATTTCTAGCTCGACAGTGGATGTACCAGACCTGCACGGAATTTGGTTTTTACCAAACATCATCAGGAGAAGTGGAAGTTTTCGGTGATCATTTCCCTCTAAGTTTCTACATTCAACAATGTCAGGATGTATTTGGACCCAAGTAAGTGAATTTTGATTTTTTATCTGTTTATTGTAACACAGATTATTAATGTTGAGATCATATTTATTCTATCTATTTTTTTTTCCTATTCTATATATTTATTATTCTATCTTCCTATTCGTTGATCAATGATAAATTGTTATTTACCTGATGGTCGTTTTTATTTCTTTTATTTCTTACTTCATATAGTTTTTATACCGTCACTTTTTAAGTTTCCTCTTTGTATACGTATTGATCTTTTATTGTTCCTAAATTTTTGTTAATAATGAAATTAGTTGTATATGTACAATATACTTATATAATGCCTATATATAATAAAATGACTTCAATATTATTGAATAATTATCTTAATAACTAATACACGTTAGCTTTTTTGTAATGTGACCGTGAAACAACAAGGATGTTTGCTAAGTGACATTTCCCTTGGCGGTTTAAAGCAATTCTAGATTTGCTTAGCTTCTCGAAGCTAAGCAAATCTATGTATAGTCATAACTTACGATCTCTGAAGTTTATGATTCTGATAATTGTTAACAACAAACGGCTGACTAGCTGCAATGCTCTCTTTTGTAATATCATTTAGTTAGCCTATCTATCGCACAAATCAATATTTTTTGAATATGCCTTTTATTATTAGCATAAGTTGGTGCTTATGCTAATAACAGCGAATCAAATTTTCCTTTATATAATAAAGGTAGAAACATATTAGCAGTATTTCATGGTGAATTAAAAATGCGTTTGTTCTGAGCGATAACACACAACTAAACGAATGACTCGCGTTAATCATCTGATAAAAATTAATCTGAATAATCGTTTTGAAATGAATCTTTTTACACATGCACACGATAATAGAAATTTAGTTACAATAGCAATCAAAAGACAATATCGTGTTCAACAAAGTTGCCTTAGACAAATCATAGAAACTAATTATTAATGTAATCATGCGTCCTTACACAGGCCATATATACTTTAAGAGTGCCACACCTGCATCTGTCGTCTGTCTTCTCTTAGTAAAACCGTATTGTTCACTATACCCTATTCCAATCGGAGCAGGATTAAAGGTAAACAGACCGTTGATTTACAAATTGGATACGATTTTGTAATTGTTACGCACTGTAAACAGTTCTTGATTAATTTGTCTTAATTTATATTTCACTGTTCCACTTAACTTGTTATTAAACCACATTATTTTAACTTTCGAAGTTCAGATTATGACTTTGCGGATTGAAAAGCAATTTTTTCGCCAATCCATAGTGAATATCATAGAGTATTTAAGAGACCAATGATATCGCGTCAATTGATATCGGTGACCACTTATATCGGTAAATCGCATTCTTGAACACTATCTCTTAGTAAAGTTAATGCGTTGGCAGATAAAGATATAACCTGTAATATTGAACAGGATTTCAGTAAAATAATTATTAAAAACATTAGTTACTTCAACATTCCAAAAAATTTGAAAGCGTTCAGTAACGTTTCTTGTTGCATCTTTACTATAAAGACGGCTTGGCCAAAAAATACCTCATTAAGAAAAATACCTCAAAAGACATTAATACTTTTTACGAAAAACGAAATTGCCTTGTTGTGTATAAACTTAGTGATTCCATTTTGGACTGTCCAAAACTGCTGTCACTTATTTGTATTTCTGGGTTAAATGCTTACGCTTGTACAGCCGTAAAATGTTTATATGTAAAGCTTCCAAATCAGACCTAGGCCATAATTCACCGGTCAATAAAATCATAAAGAGCAACAAGTGTAATTATACAAATTTAGAACGACCATAATGCCACTAATAAGCAACACTTAATTATCCATATATTATTTTTATTTTTTCTTTACTATTTTTTTTAATTTTTTTTTTTTGAAATTTAAAATTTTGTTTTGTCTCACATTTGTTTTTTTGTGTGCTATAATGTGTCTATTGTCTTATTGTTCGTCGAGTTATCACCTGTAATTGAGGTACCACTTTTAGTCGTAATTTTGTCAACTCTGTACTTTCATATATTTGTGTGTACTTTGTTGGTGATCTAATAATTTATTTATCTATTTAATCGTTATTATTTTAATGTTTGCTGGATATATCATTGAAAATATTCCACGTAGTCTTTAGAAGGATTTTTTGAATTTAAGATTTTATTCTTAATATATAATGCTTTGGCATAAATACAGACACATGGTGGATGTGCACCACCACCTCCTACAATATCGTGCCATATCCTCACACTATGAAGATGGCCCCTCCGCTACGAACTTTGGATCTTAGTCCTGCTTCGGCAGTTAGTGAAACCAGAGCGCCTTCGTCTTTTGAGATGCTATCTTAAGGCTCAACTTCAAATCTTACCGACAATGAGGTTTGCCTCAAGCTCAACCCCTTTGCCAGCACCAACGTGTCGTCTATGTAATAAACGATGTTGATCCCTTCAGGAAAAGTGACGTGAGGTTCCACAACATAGGCCCCAAACTAATCGCTGCATCCTTGGGTCCTTGTAACGTCTAGCTTCATGTTCAAGTCGTACCTATCGCGCAGGTAGCCGCTCAACCCCTATGCCAGCACCAACGTGTCGTCTATGTAATAAACGATGTTGATCCCTTCAGGAAAAGTGACGTGAGGTTCCACAACATAGGCCCCAAACTAATCGCTGCATCCTTGGGTCCTTGTAACGTCTAGCTTCATGTTCAAGTCGTACCTATCGCGCAGGTTGCCGCGGTAGGTCACGCGATGGTGAAAAAGTGCACCCCAGATGTTGAATCTGTTATCGATGTCGAAAGTTATAGTCAACTCCATGCCATCCCAGACTACCAAGATCGCAATATCACGTTGACAGTGACGGACGGCCCTGTCGAAAGCCGAACTTCCACTCAGCCAGGGGCCGACACGCGATAGGTGTCCAAATACAGATGGTAAGCAACAATTCGCTCAAAAAACTTGCCGATGAAGACGAAGTTCGAAATGGCTTTGAAATGTAAATGGGTTTTGTTTAGCCTTCCCTTTTCAGTTACAATTAAAATATATTTGCATTTAGGGTCAGTTGTGAAGTGTCCCTACATTGTGTTATACATATCATTTCATTCATATAAACAAACAAATAAACTTTTCGGCTTTGTAATACTATTACAGATGAGGTTGCTGCCTCATTACGTCTCGTAATTGATACGTACTTATAAGTAAGTTGATTATGAAGTAAGACTTTTAACTACAAAATCTTGGCCCGGGTAGCACGCGGCTCACGGGCCGCAGATTGAGTACAGCTGCTCTAAGCGTAGAGTGCCTAAGTCTCTATCTGTCTAACAATAAAAATCGGTATTTTTTTCGGAAAATATTATTATTATTTGTCTTATAAAAAAATCAACTGTACAAAGACAGTAAAAAATAAGAAAACTGTCTCATTTGTCAAATAACATGAGTTGATAAGAGTTGAAGAGTACGTAACGAGAAAACATGAAATGATTTCTTTGCCATTTTATGTCCTTCTTAATATGCGGTGGCGATGGGATGCG
The DNA here is from genome assembly GCF_905147045.1 of Nymphalis io. NCBI lineage: Eukaryota > Metazoa > Arthropoda > Insecta > Lepidoptera > Nymphalidae > Nymphalis > Nymphalis io. The sequence goes on from NC_065918.1 coordinate 12,845,832, forward strand.
AGATTGTTCGATAGAGGGTGGGTACCATGTAGTCCGTCAATATTTAAAGTCATGCGCAGTACACAAGCTGTCCATACAAAAGCTGTATTCACATATCGCTGCAGTTGAGCTAACACCGCGTTGCGAAAATGTCGCATTCACCGGAGCCTACAATTCCAGAGCCATTGTCTCAACCTAATGATGAAAATGTTGAGGAAGTTCCGGAAAAGAAACCGCGACCTCCATTTATCTTCTCGTTTTTCAATTTATTTACTATTAATTTAGATTTTTTCGCTGATTCGTCGGGAAGAGTGGTGTTTTCGTTAGTTTAAATTTTTATTTAAAAGTTTTTTTTTTCTTTTCTTTTTCCTACACTATTATCATCTGTTATGCTCCAGCTACAAATACAAGTTGCCGTGAAGATTGCCAAATTTTCAGTAAGTCATATACAAACAAAATATTTTCAAACGCCTGCTATTTTTGCGAAAATAATCTAATATTTTTTATATATAACGCGAATTATTTCTTTATTTAAAAACAGACACATGTTACATATTGTATATGCGTGCGCAGTTGTTTCCTTAGTAAATCAATATCTGGGCGTAGCCAGTTATGCGCACTAGCTACGGCCAACGCCCTAATATACACAAGCTGTGTGTTACCTTTATAAATAATGATCGCATCTAGTTTATTTCGATTACATCCTAAGATATTGTAATTCTTGATGATATATTTTTACTTTTTTATCAATATTTACGAGCGATTGCAACATTCTGTAAGTATTATATTTCGAAAAAAAATAATATGCTTAATAAAAAAAAGATGTTTTATATGTTTTTGCAGTACGATTTATTTTGTCTTCCTTTATGAGATTCAATCGATTCGAATGTGCTCTGTATGCAAATTTTCAAAATTGTAAATTTAAGAATACTCTAAAATGTAATGTTCAGTAAACACTTTCATAAGGAATGAAGAGTGGGCTGGCTTTAAAGGCCGTTTTCATTTTTTTATAATCTGATTCCAGACATTAAACATTATATCATTATCATTTGAACTCGGTTTTTAAATAAATATAAATAAGTTCTAATTAATTGTCGTCTTTATTACTTTACAATACAATACAATGTAATATTTAATAACTCCTTCATTAAATATATTATAATCGAATAAGTTGAATAACAAAGACTCGATACGTCCGCCGCCATTGCACCACACCCAATGTGCGCGCGCAAAACTAATACGTCAGAACTACGCCCTGCATAAAACTTGGAACTGTTAACTAGAATATATGATATTTACATTGGTAGTTTATATTATATATATATTATATTCACGGAATTGCTTCTCATGTTCACATTATTTGGAACTGGTAGCACTGAGGAAAAACCATTGAATTTTTTTTAATACCATGGACTCACCTATGCGCAATATGAGTCAGTCATGACTAGCTTTTTCTGTCTTAAAACATTTAAAATATATATATTATAATATCAATTGTCTTTTACACTACATCATTCGAATGAATAATTTGTTAGAATTTCTTTTGTGTAAGAAAGACAAGCTATATCGATTAAGCACTATCGGGATCTGGCTATTATAACATTTCGCATATAACAAGTCGTTGAATTTGTCCATCCATCCATCCAGTAATCAGTATCAGTAACAGCCTGTTAATGTCCCACTGCTGGGCTAAGGCCTCCTCTTCCTTTTTGGGGTTAAGGTTTGGAGCTTATTGCACCACGCTGCTCCAATGCGGGTTGGTAGAATACACATGTGGCAAAATTTCAATGAAATTAGACATCCCTCCATTGTATATGGTAAATGAGAGCACCTAATAAAATAAATTTATTTTTATTTATCTACTTACTGAGATTTGTCATAATATATATTTTGTCATAATAAAGCATAAATCCGGTCGAAACCATTAGTATATTTTAATTAAAAGTATATAAGTATTAAAATTAATAAATATGAGAGGGTTTTATTTTCGCAAATAAAACTTTAGTATCATTGTATTGAAAAATACTAGATATGTAAAAATTTTCTCCTATCTGTTGCTTCCCATGCGCGCGCACAGTTAGTTCCATCGCCTCAGAAAGAGTTAAAATGCAAATGGCGAATCAAAACAAAATGTCGGCTTATTGATTTTGTTAGAGATGATTAATGCCGCAATACTCATTGAATTATACGTGCTTTTTTAAAACAATGTTTTACTCTCACGTTTTTAAAGATAATATTTATCTACAAAACAAAAACATTTCGACAACGTTGGCATATTAAGCTGTGTCTTTAAGAATTAGCCACATATTAACATAACATACATCTTATATTCGAATTGAGATTAAATCACTTAATATAAAATGGACAGATATACCAGAAGTAATGAAGCTGTTAGCGTATTTTAGGATTTCAAATTCACGAGAACAATCAAACCGCCTTTTCAAACTTCCGAAATGTACCGCTTGCCTAAACGTGATACAAATTAACATAATTACTGGTCCTTGTAGTGTTACTTGAGTGCTGAAATTCCGATGATTTGTCCAAGGATTTCGCAAGTTAATTAGAAATAACAATGGCACGGATTCAAATAAACCATCACATTTCCATACTTCCATTAGTCGGCCGCACAATAAATATAAATATATTAGTAATATTGACGTGAATAACCTCAGTTTAAATATTGTTTTAGATTCGACGTCGCATTCGTAAACGAGGTCGCGGACTCCACGAACAACTGCTACGGTGGTCTTAACATAGGCATGAAGCGAATCGCATACGTCCACGGCTCGGTGGATCCGTGGCACGCCCTAGGAATGACGAGTACAATAGAAGAAGATGCTCCTGCCATTTTCATCAAAGGTTATTATACAATGACAATTATCTAAGTTAAATTGGTATTTAATTATAAAAGATCTCTCTAAGAAACTGGTCCACACTTTGTCCACACTTCTGGTGACCCAAGAGCTGGCGCTTATTTAGCCCAAAGGCTGAGTCTAGCGGTGCAGATAGCAATAGTGCCAGCGTCTTGGGTACAAAGCCATAGGACAATCGGAAGACGGCGTGTAATGCGTATTTTGTTTTTATTTTAATTTTAGTTATAGAATATATTAATAAAAATAAGATTGTAATAGTTAATAATAAAACATCAATAAAAATACATTTTAATGAACTATTTCATCTAGAACGATACAAATATTCTTTATTAGTTTAAATAAAAAAATAATAATTGTAGGCACGGCGCACTGCGCGAACATGTATCCTCCGAGCGTCACTGACTCAGCTGAACTGGTAGAGGCGCGGCTGGAAATCCGTCAGTACCTCGAATTTTGGCTGAACCTCCCCTGACCCACGAGCCTCTGAAGAAGAGGGACACCCCGCGTCGTGGGGTCCATGACGACGATAACGGCTTCACTTGACTAGGGCAACATATTCGATGACATCTTGTAACACATTTCATGTGTCTATTCCGGTGTTTATTTAATATTTGACGTTATTATGTAATTTTGATAGCTATGGTACACGTAAGTGCGCATTTATGAATAACGCTTATAAAACGTTTTGCCATGTGTTTCTTAGACAATTCGGGCGCGGTATCTTCTGTTTGGGCTCGCTGTATAGTTCTTGATCACGAAGAGTTTTGCCTTATTGGGAAAAAATTGAATGCTGTAACATCTCTATGCGGACATCATAGACGCAGTCGAGATTTCGAATTTAAAGAATCCTCAATTTCAAAAATTGGGGGTTATTACCATCGACTGGTGGTAAATAGAGGTAAGTAAGGATGTACAAGGCACGGGTCATGCGAACGGTAACAGATTGATTATTTTTTAAATGAAAAGTAGACATAGTCGGGAGACAGAAGATAATATATCACTAAACCGCGCCAAGACTTAACGTCTGCACGTTTCATATTTTTGTTGTTCTCTTCTCACAAAGTGATGAGTAATAGTTGTGATACTAGACTAAATTATCTAAATATTAATTAATTTTCTTGTCAAATAATTTTGGAACTGTCTTTTACCTAATTTAAATTTTAATTGATTGTATTTTAAAATAATTCATGCCATGGCGAAGGCGAAACGATTACAACATATTTCAATGGAACATTTAAACTGCAACCACACTAAACATATGAAACTTCGATGGTCATAGATGCGCATTTACGGTAATAGCAGAAATATTATATATTTATATTAAGTAATACCTGTGTGTATTTCGAAGGCATTTATCTTGATATTATGAGACCGGTTAACAGCGGCACGCACACAGTATGTATTGTATTAATCTATTAATATAGGATATAGATGCTTACGTTTTCACAGTCGAAAGAACCGGTTGAGAGTTACTTCACATCGCAAACCACAAAATTAAATACAATAAAGAGAATGACATACTCCCTCCGATTCTTTCGATAAGTGTAAATGCTCCCCCCCCCCCATATTTCAGACGAAATGTCTAAGGGAAAGATTTGGGAAACGTGTTTTAAGAGAACGGAATATATACTCTGGGATGAGATTAGATAATGTGATGGCACATTGGATGGTTAAGATGGTGCAAGTTAGCTGTAGTTGAAAATGACTGTCGGATCGACTATATTGTTTTTATATGATTGCGTTAAGTCGTTTTATTAAGAGTCTGAATGTTCGTAAAACTGTTTTATTGACACCTTTGCTTTGATGTTATATTTACCTATTTATACAATTGACAAGATTATGAGATTTATTTTGACCAAACGAATTAGACTAAATTACATGGTTCTTGGAATTTACAATTGTTTGAACAAACAAATGTTTGTCTTATTTACAATTTATTATATTTGACGTCAAGGAGAACTCGCTTAGCAACAATTACGACAGACATTTAATGCAAAGAAGTAGCTCATTCGCGAAACCCGGGACCGTTAATGTTGGTATTAATCGGTATGAGAGATCTTAGTATGTATTTTCAAAGTACGAGCGCGGGGTATCGCGTTATTAACTACTTCTCGTAGTCGTGCATTACATGATTGGACGGACCATCAGAATTATAAATTACTGGCTAATCGTCCCGGCTTCGTACGGATAGATTGGAAGAAAAATGTATTTTGGATAGGATTTGCGTAAAATCCGTTCGTAGTGATCGTCTACGTCGGAGAAGAAGTAACTGAGAAAAATTTCAAGTCAATCGGGCGGATTGGTTAGGAGATTTCGTGATAAGTGGTATTTCGCTTATATAGTATAGATAAAGAGGTGATAGATTCGATTTGTTATTTATTTAGTATCTGTGTCGTCGTTTGTACACAGACTCATACCCAGGACTTGACTTTATGGCACTTTTTGTTTTCACCATCATTATCGGAAATAACACTAAATGTACCACCTATAGCCGGACGAGAACTTCTGATATTCTCGATGTCACGAGGTCGAATCTACTCAAGTAACAACTCTTACACCGTGTAATCGAGGACATTTAAATCTCTCAGTACTAATCGGATAGCCGTAGTATTACACTTTAATGGTATTCTCGATGTTTGATGCTTTTTACTCAATGTGTAGATCAAATCTATATATAACATCTCGCAGCTGATCCGTTGACAGTTTCGTAGGTTCTCCGGAGTACTTAGAGTTCATTACGTTGCGCGGTTTAGGGTATGTGCCTTAGTATAATTTAGTGTAGATTAGGAAAATATTATCAGTGAGTAGCGATTTACCACCTAGAGGGCCCCGGAGACTTACCTGTCAGTTATAATTCGGCTCTATATTTAGCCTCTAGGCTTAACTGCTCCTTTGAGTAATGGGGCTCATGATGGTCAATTTCAATATTAACATAATAAATTCACTTTGGGGTTATCTTAGCGACAATTTGTTCAATTATTAGTTCAATTAGTGGGGGCAAACGAGCAGGAGGCTCACCTTATTGAATGTGACTACCACCGCCCATTGCCACCTGCAACATCTGAGGGCTTGCAGTTGCGTTGCTGACCTTTTAGGAATGAGTATCATCCTGTCATGTCATATCGGTTCGGAAAAGTCGCCGCCGAAAGCTGGTCCCACAGTGTGGTTGTGCGAAGTAGGATATCCCTTAAATTGTGCTGTTGTGGATTTCATGGCAGCCGTAACAGTAATGATGAGTTTTTTTCCGTTATTGTATTGTGCGATGCGTTACTTGAGATCATTTTATTTTAACGGTGAGATGTCACCATGGTTTTTGCTGGTGTTTTCGAACGATGAACTTTTTATAAGTAGGTACCCATTTTGAGCAACGATTTTTGGAGTGAAATTACGTATATTTGCTAATGAGCAGTGCAAACGATGGAGTCTTGACATTAGAATTCATTTACTTTAAAATAAATTTTGATTACATTCAGAGGAGTTTGATAAATATTTTTGTAGTTCTATCCGACAGAATATTTTTCAACTTTGATAATTGATCCTTTCTTAAAACTTGCCCTCGACTTAATTTAATAGTTTTATTTTTTTGTATTTAATTAAATTAAAAAAGAAATGTAATTCATTGGCTACATTGTTACGAATTATGTTATTTGATTGAAATGTATATGATGTGTTATTTACTTAAGTTAAGTCACACAAATACTGTAAGAATATCAATAACGCGTTCCGCTATCACTGATGTTAAGCACTTATGTCTATACCGACAGTAATATAGGAACGTTATATTCTTATTCGCATACATAATAAGGATTGGGAAATGTGAGCAAAGTATCAGAACGATTAGGAATTCTATAGATATCTTTTTTGAAATATTATAATAGATATGAATATTTAATCTCATAATGTAATGATCGAGCAGCCCACACTAGTGTTGTGTCAGCGAAAGGAGATGGTGTCGCTGGATGTTAGAAGAAAGATTTTTAGGGCTTAAGCCCTTTGTCGTGCGCGTCAGTTGCATTATGTTATCTCTTGATCAATCAGGTCCCGACGGACTTGCAAGCGTTAATGTGTTGCGACAGACCGTATAGCAGGTGGCATGTAGACCTATACAAGATTTCATCGTTGTGAGCTCATGCAGTTCATATTAAATATCGACCTGAACCGTATACATCTACATGTCACCTAAGTACCCATTCGAGCCGATGCGAGCTCTTTCTGATTGTATACCGTAAGTTTTTAATACGTTGGATCTTTCGAACGATGAGGGGAAATACGAAGGCAAAATTATATACATCCATAACAGAATATCGGAAATAATATCTGGAAAAAAATGTTGTCAACGAAAGTGTCATTTTACACAATTGGTCTCTCTGGTTTATCGGTCGGATATATTCCCCCGACACAACACAGCGTGGAGATTATGTAACTTATAGGCATTCGAATATATATGTAGGTATCTCGACATAACTATCGATGTTCGATGCTGTGAACTTTGTCCTTCTCTCTAGAAACTACAGCTCTCTAGCACCCTACGCTGAACTTCACCGCGTAACTGACATCCTATACTTGTATTCTTAAATCAATACTAGAAAATCGAAATTGTTTTTGTTTTGAACTTGTATTGCACATTCCATTTTCTTTTATATTTCCGTATTATAGCAGTTAGTATAAGGATTTTTCTCGAATTAATAATGTCTGAATGTCTGTAATCGACTTAGTAAATAATCACGTAAGCTTTACTCACAAGACAACTGGCAACATCTAAACCAACTAACAAACCGAAATTCAAACGGTTTTTTTGTAATTTCACGTGAATTTTGAAATGTGAGTAAATGCATTTTAACTTTATAGTTTATGGAATAAAGTCGTAGAGTGTCTAACAGTTGTTTTATTTCTTATATCCTTATAACCTTGGTGAGGAAAATAATCGTTATATTTAATTATTTAAAATAAATATGATTTAGCATTAATAAAATTTTCATAATATGTTATTTTACTGCTCAGTTGGCTAACCTGTCTTGAGATTGACCGCCGTGGGCGAAGTTGGTCCATAGGATATTATTATCATTAAAGTGCTAAGAGCATATAAAAATATATTCATACGTACCAACACACGCCCTGCGTATTTTTTTATTCATGCGTTAATTTATTACATAAGTGTGAGTAGTGGCTCATCGTACATTGGTCTCACATTACTAGATAGACCTCTTTAATGGTTGGCCGTTTTTTTTTATTACAGTATAATACATTGGCACTATAAAAATATTATCTATCGCTTCCATCGCCAATGCGTCAATAAGATAGGAAACAATCGCTGTTATTATATTATAATATTATTTAGTATTAATAATTTTTTTGTAATATGTTATTTACTATTTAAACTAGCTGCTCGCTCCGACTTCGTACAGGTAAAATAGGGACTTTACCCCGTGCATTTTTTAATCAATAAGTTTACAACATAAACATTCATCAATCGATCTATTAGCCTATACAATTAGTGCTAAGTGACTGCTTCGTTGGTCTAATGGCTGGATATAAAGCCGCAGATCACAAGTTCCTGGGTTCAAATCCCAGGTTAGGCCAACTAGCAGTAAGGATCCTGAAAGTTGAAAGAGTGTACACTCCCGTGCATCGGAGAGCAAGATAATCAATTGGTCCTGCGTCTGTAACGTACTATTCAACTATTTGTTGTTTAAAAATAATAAAACGTGTAGGTAAATAATTAAGCGTAGTACTGTTCGCTCTCGTTATCCGTGGTTCGCTCACACCGCGGCGTTTTTTTTACTTTTTGCGTTATTGTAACAGTCCTAACGTCTAAATGAAAGGTCCGATTCAAATAATTTAAAGAAGAATTTCCATGTATATAATTAACCTTTATTTATTAAATTAGGTTTAATATCTTTCCATTCTACGCGTGTTTTTATTGACTAATTTGAACAAAAATAGTTATTGTTATAAATTAGATGTATACTGTATAGGATCGCGGACTTTTTTGTATAATTATTACTATAAACACGCAATACATTACTTTTCACAGCGCACGCCAAATCATTATAATATTAGTATCGATAAATAATTATAATTTGCTATAGAAAATGTTACCTAGTCATCCTGTTCCTATTTGTAATTTCTGTTTAACTTTGTGTGTCCTTCTATTCGATTCCATGGCTACATTCTCTTTTCGACTAGTTTTCTATGAAACAAAGCTAAATGTGCTTATTGTATGAGAGTAGTAGAATAATCGGTTAAGACAAATCTTTAAAATATAAACAGCGCCAAATATTATTTTTTAATAACAACTTAAACGAGTTAAAATCTGTTAATTTAGAATTAAATTCATTAAACAATGTGATCCGGGTAATATTAAACTAAAACAATCGGAATACGATATTTTTCTGCTGTAAAATATAGCCTATATTTTAAGTTACACCTCAGCAATATATCGGTGAAAACAACATTCTATTCCGTGCAGTATTTTTTTTGTGATTTGGGTGATGATACAAACATGCAAATAAAAAGACAAAAATATTAAAAACTGTTATTTTGACTTCTGTTGCTTCAATAAATACATGGGGGATGTTAGGTTTTTTTTTCAAAATCTTTAATGTACAGACATCGTTATTAATTAAATAGGTAGATTTTTTTTTTAAAATGATGAGTTTTTTTTTAAATTTCCATGTGCGTCTTTGTACATAATTTTTCTTGTAACAAAACTAACAGTTAAATTATCAAGCAATCGCATTGTTTATTATCTGCAACAAATATATTGAATACTTTATACGTACAAACAAATTAAACAGATAAATAATTATAAAAAATGGGTGATATTTTCTTATTGTACGTATGTAGCTCTTATATTATCTATAATTATCTTTCGACTTCTTTTTTTCCCATCTACCGTGTTGTTAAAAGAGCAATACAATTAAAATATTATAATATGATTAGAGTACGTAAACGTGCAAATTTTATAAATATTTTGTAACACTATACGTATTGGCACATTTTAACAAACCACAATATCAATAAAAAATACTTCTTTAACAGAAATTAGGTTAGATGTAATTTTAGCTTTAATGTTGACTATGCCTCTCATTATCACAAGTCAAGTCGAAAAGTTATTCAATAAAATTACAAAAAATGGACCTATGCTTGAACCGCCGAGGCCGTGACCTCCGCTTTATAATGCGGCACTCTGCGGGCTGAGTTGACAGGACTCTCTATCTGCAAAGATTGCCACAGAAGAAACACAGCGACACCCGCGTTGAATGTGAACTACTTCCTACAGAGCAACACATTACAGGACGGCATTCACATAGAGGTTCTGAGTATTGAAACGGGATGGCGCGATTAATGGATACAGGGAATATAGTACATATAACTAACATATAATTTAAATAAGTTTATACTTACAAAAATATTAAATTTCGTTTTTATACGAGTTATAATAATGAAGGAGGTGGCACCTGTCTGCCACGAGTGCGGTGCGATTGAGTGTGCCACATAGGGCCTCAGCGCCATTCCCTAGCGGCCATTGTAGGCGGAGACTTCTCGCTGCCGAGCGTGATAAATGCTATGATTGGTAGCGAGAAGTGCTAGAAGGAGATGGTCTCTTTCTGCGAAAACGTCATGTCGCAGAAGGAGGCCGCGGGTAGGGGCCTACTTCGTCGAAGAAGACCGGGTAAAAGGCATTGTCGCTATGCCTACCTTCTCCACCCGCTGTAAGTGTCGCCGGGGCTAGGGGATCTCTGTACCCCGATAACCCCCTACGATTTGGAGGCCTGCAGAGGCGGGCCGACCGCCGGGACGTCACGGTAGTATGCGCAAGCGATCTTGTGTCGTCCCCCGAAAAGACGGAGGATGGGTAAAACTGGTTTTTCAATGGGTATTCCGGCGCCTTCAGCTACCGGTGAGTCCCATATACCTCATGTTTGGTAAACGCGTAAATGCGTTTATCCAGCGAAAAACAAGAGATACCAATGAAAATCTATACTAATATTATAAATGCGAAAGTAACTGTCTGTCTGTTACGCTTTCATGGCATGAAATATGTAGCAAGCTTAATTAACCCTAAGAAAGCACATAGGCTTCTTATTTTTATCTAACACCTGCCTCCGACCTAACAAACCGGCGAAGCCACGGACGTAAACTAATTCATTTATATTATATCAATATGTCTATAAAAAGATTCGGAAGTATTTTATTATTTTCGACCAAAGCTCTCAAGATGCACACCTTATCCCAACTTATACTATAAATACTCAATATGGTTGTTTGCGAAGCCTCTCTAATCGTTATTTACATAATGTGAATTAATATTCTAAATTACTAATTGTCCTAATTTTTCCTCATTCAATTTTATATTATAAATTTGTCAAGTTCTGAATCGTACTGTTCAGATTTTCCGGAGTAGAGTGACCTTCATATTAGCATTCGCGTTTCGTGCAAAATTTGCATTGTCGTTATTCTGCCGTCGTGTCTGATTGTTTGTGGTTTTACGTTGCTTTTATCAACTAGGTATTATTAACTATTCTGTTCTAATAGTCTAAGCTTATTAAGTAATATTTTTCTTTAAATTTAATAGCTTATTACTGTTTACTTGTAAGGTTACCTATTCCTTAGTTTTAAGGTATCGATATCATAAATACAATAGGTGTGTATTGTGAATACTAGTTCTTTTTACACGTTTGATCACGGTTTAATAATAGAATGGCATAGTTAACATATTTTGGCCATTTTATACCATTTAACAGGATTTTCGATTATCGGCGAAGCAGCGAACCAAGCGCTAGTTGTAATATTTGTTGTTGTATACATACATAAGTATCTACCGAGGTCTCGTTTGCGTTCATTTGTAGTGTTAAGTTTTATTGAGAGTGTAAATTATGAGGATAGGTGTAAATAAATATATATTGTTAAGATTGCATTTGACATTCTCTCCAATTGTTAAATATTTGATGTTGTACCTTCTATTGTACTTATATCATTAGTTTTGTTTCTTAATTTCGGCTTCACTCAGAAACTACAAATTCTATATGCGACTTTCGTATTAACCATGCGACCATGCTGTTTGGTATGTTGCATATTTTTGTAGTAATAGCTTTATATGTCGACGTAGTCGGAGACGTAACTATCAGTCTAGGCTGTGGCGTAGCGACGGCTAACATATATAACAGATACTAAAAGCCTTTGCAAAAGCGATTTGTAGGTCTCACTTTAACCACTGTAATATTTTTTATAGCTAAAAGGAAGCATAAAATAATGGGACCTGTTTAATTGTTACAAAGTATAATTCCTTATCAAAATTAATGACATATTAATTATAAACGCTATCATGTTAAATATTGCTAACACGAACATTTTATAATTCGAACCAAAACATTAAAAATTTTGCGCATCTTCCAGATTTCTCAGACATCAGGTTTCTTCGCGATATCTTTTTCCACCGTTAAGACCAGAAAAAATCCCGAATCAAGAAGTCAGAAAGCGAGCCGGAGTATTGAGAATTTGCGTTGTTGTCAAACTGTCTCCACATCAGATTGTTTTAAGTAATTTGTATATTTTTACATATAGTTTAAAGTGAAGCAATATTAATAGGAAATTATTATACATAGACGTTGTAATGACAAGATTTAATTTTAAAAGACATTCATCGAAGACTTGATTTTACGCAGGCGAAGTCGCGTTTTCAGCTAGTGAATAACATTCCCTTAAGTTCCCTTGAAAAACGAGGGCATCTGGGCATGCGTCGATTTATTGATTTATCTCAACTCACGGATGCGCTCTGTAATAGCAATCTTTACTTAGTCGAGTCAGTGATAGCTCTGAGGTAAGACGTGTTTGATTTTATAATATTCTGTGTTTTTCTTATTGTTCAACCACTTTACCCAGTGTTCAAAAAGGAAATGTGATACTTGAGTGCCAACATTCTCATCATCGGTCCAAGGATTGTGCAAATTAATCAGGAATCACGACTATTATTTAAATTAGTCTCGAACCATAAAGTTCAATATGATCACTAATTTAACAATAACGTGTAATTATAGCAGCGCTCGTTGTGCATATTAGTTGTCTAAAGATCTTACTATAAAACATGTCTATATGTAATTCTTTCTATAAAGAGCCACCCATTTGTTGCATCTCATGCGCGCGCAACTTATCAGCCCGGATAATTTAGCTCTATAGATTTTGTAGTAAAGTTGCATTTAGACTTGCATCGACGTATTAATTTTTCTTAATTTGCTATTGCGCTCAGCGATTGTAATATTTATTTCCTGTTTGTGTTGGAAGCGTTACATGAACTTATACCGGTTTTCAAAATTGAAATGTGTTAATCTAATCCTGATGATCGATCCAATGATTGTGCAGAATATTTAGAAACCACAGTTTTATTTTTAAATTAGTTCCGAATCATAAAGTTTAATGTGACCACTTATTTCACAGTGAGTGGCCTTTAGTACATTTGTACTGCAGGTTTGACCACCAATCCTATACATGAGTCTTATATAAAGACATAAAATAACATAATGAAGTGCTTTTTTGCAGTATAGTTTACTTGTTGTAGGTTTTAGGTCTTAATTATATTCATCAAATCGTCTGTCGATTTGACCAAAAAACCTTTACATAATTATTTTTATATAAAGACGGAAAAATAATGTTGACTCCTTTAACCTTCATCCATTTGTTGCGCGCTCTCATGCGCGCGCAACTTAACGGCCCGGATATTGTAGCTCTATCGATTGCGTAGTTGAGATGCATCTAAGTAAGTTTCTATGTATTTAATTATATAATATTAACTTGCGAACGTGTAATAGCATTTTATGTTGAGTTGACTGACTTCTAAGTATTCTTAAATTTTACATTTCTTTCTCAACTGGGTTAACTTTTTATTTATTTTTACTTAATATTTCGCATACAATAAATATTATATTTTTACGTGAATGTATTCAATTTGAATATCGTTTTAGAAGCCGCCTTCGTTAACAAGGTAGCGAGCTCTACGACTAACTGCTACGGTGGTCATCGCGATGACGACTACAGAAGAGGTAGTGCACCCTGCACCGGACATCTTCGACAAAGGTGGTTATTTTAATTATAATGTGAATAATATATTTTATTAACCAAGTCCTCTAAGTAAAACAAAAGCAGCCTTTAAATGTTGCACTGCTGGGCGAATGCTTTCTCTGCTTTTGAAGAGAAGGCGATTTTATTTCGTCACATGCAGGTTTCTTCCCGTTATTTCTTTCTTTACCGTCAAGCACACGTTAAGCACATGAAAATTTTGAAGTGCTTGCCTGGGTCATTGCAATCATTTTTGATTATCGTATCTCTTAATTATTTGTTAGAAACTATTTTAACGCTCTGTACATATATTTATAATAGTTGTCAAGTTTTAACAAAAAAAAAATTTTGTAGGCACGGCGCACTGCGCAAACATTTATCCTCCGAGCGTCACTGACTCGACTCAACTACGACTGGTGCGGGCACGGAATGAAATCCGTCAGCGCTTCGGAATTTGGCTGAACCTCCCCTGACCCATTGGCTTCACGAGGCTCCGAACTATAGATAAGCTCCGCATCCATGACAACGGCGAACATAACGGCTTCACTTGAGCACGGCGGGCTTAGCGAAGATCTCTTCTAATTCACGTCACGTGCCCAATTCGGTTTTTATTGGATTTTCTACGTAGTTATATAATCTCAATAGATCTGATACACGTAAGTGCGAATTCATAAATATCAAATATACGTTACGTACGTTTCGCCTTGTGTTTCTCGGAGCACTCGGGCGCGGTATCTTCTGTTTGGGCTCGCTGTATAGTTCTTGATCACGAAGAGTTTTGCCTTATTGGGAAAAAGATGAATGCTCTAACATCTCTACGCGGACAATCCCGAATTTGTAAATGTAGGGGCTTATTACCGGTCCCTCGACTGGTGGTAAATGGAGGTAATTAAGGATGTATAAGGCACGGGTAATGCGAACGGTAACAGACTGATTTTTTTTTAAATGAAAGGTAGACATAGTCGGGAGACAGAAGATAATATAACACTAAGCCGCGCCAAGACTTAACGTCTGCACGTTTTATATTTTTGTTGTTCTTTTCTCACAAATCGATAAGTAATAATTGTAATACTAGTATAATAAATTATCTTAACATTAATTAATTTTCTTGTCAAATAATTTTGGAACTGTATATGCTTAATTTAAATTTTAATAGATTTTATAAATTAAGTAGTGAAACACTATGGCGATTAAACGTTTGCAACACATTTCAATGGAGCATTGCAACCTCACTAAACATAAATCAACCGACATATATGCATATTTATGGAAATAGTAGTAATATTATACATTTATAGAATGTACTTCTCCCTGTGTGTATTTCGAAGGCATTTATCTTGATATTATGAGATCGGTTAACAGCAGCACGCACACAGGTGAAGATTTTGTATTAATCTATTAGTATAGAATATAGATGCTTACGTTTTCACAGTCGAAAGAACCGCTTGAGAGATACTTTACATCGCATTTACATATTAATTAAAGTTTCAATAAAGACTAAATTTTGTAGTAAGTGTTTGTCACATTTACTACAAATTTAAATACAGTAAAGAATGACATACTTCCTCCAATTCTTTCGATAGGTGTTAATGCTTCACGTCATATTTCAGACGAAATGTCTAAGGGAAAGATTTGAGAAACGTGTTTTAAGAGAACGGAATATATACTCTGGATGAGATTAGATAATGTGATGGCATATTGGATGGTTAAGATGGTGCAAGTTAGCCGTAGTTGAAAATGACTGTCGGATCGACTATTTTGTTTTTACATGATTGCGTTAAGTCCTTTTATTAAGTCTGAATGTTCGAAAAACTGTTTCATTGACACCTTTGCTGTGACGTTATATTTACCTATTTAGACAATTGACAAGATTATGAGATTTATTTTGACCAATCGAATTACACAAAATTACATGATACTTGGACTTTACAATTAAAAATAAATGTTTGTCTTATTTACAATTTATTATATAAGACGTCAAGGAGAACTCGCTTAGCAACAATTACGACAGATATTTGACGCAAAGAAGTAGCTCATTCGCGAAACCCGAGACCGTTAATGTTGTTATTCATCGGTATGAGAGATCTTAGTATGTAATTTCAAAGTACGAGCGAGGGGTATCGCGTTATTAGCTACTTCTAAAGCATATAAGCAGTAGTTAGTCGTAGGTGACATGATTGAACGGACTATTATAATTATTCGCCATATTTACTTTTATACACAAATATTTACCAATATATAAGTGTCGTATTTTTGAGATGTTTGTTCATGATTCATGGCAGCCGCGAAAGCAAAACAGTCATGAGCAAATTGTGTTTTTTTATACATACGAATACAATGAGAAGTGGTAGGACGGATATAGAGAGGGATTGATACAATGACTCGATGCTGCCAATAATGTTTGTAGGTCGAAGCGCGGACGGCTATGTCGGACCATTGTATGAATTACATGCCCTTAGTGCGGATCGTATGAACAAAGCGAAACTCATAAACCTCAATAAAAGCAATAAACTTTATGTGTATTTCGTTCGGATTACTTTTATAATTCATAATATATTATGACAGCAACCTAGAAACTACCTCATTGTGCTCACGATTAGGTTTCGGGATCTCCTCCACCACCACCCTGGTCAATACTCCTTTTCACGGCTATTTGGAGGCGATCTTAGAAACTGGATGCGATTTATAAATAAACATTATTTTTTATAACGATTGTCACTCCACTTACAACAACATCCGGAGTGATACACGACTAGAGTCGTATGAATCGTTGAGTAGTTTTAAGAGTCAACGTAGTATTCTATAAACAAGCAATATTATAACAATTCATAGCTTTTTTCGTAGTTTAAGATTTCAACACGACGCGGGCGCGTTTTATTTCAACATTCTTATTATAATTTTCGAATTCTTCTTACCTTACCGCTTCTATTTAAATTAAAACAAAAAAAAAATTAAATTAACGAGATATATTTTTATTTCATTTTCAAGCAGTGCCGGCGCCGTGGTAACGCAGTAAATTAGCGATGATCAAACATTACGTGCCTTAAAAATAAATATGATTTTAGATAGTGCTTTGTGTATGTATGTGAACAAACAGCGTTTAGAAACGATACACGATGCATTTATTTATGAAATATACCGCCTATGTTGGATTCATTATTTATTTAACATCTGTATCGCCGTTTGTACACAAACAATGCACACCGTTACTAGTAAGTGATAAGGCGAATATTATGATATGCTATGCGAGTTCCTCTACACTAGTCGATAGCCGACTGACTTTGTCTTGACTTTATTGCACTTTTCGTTTTCACCATCATAATCGAAAATGACGCTGAATGTACCACCTAGGGCCGGACGAGAGCTTCTGATATTCTCGATGTCACGAGGTCGAATCTACTCAAGTAACAACTCTTACACCGTGTAATCGAGGACATTTAAATCTCTCAGTACTAATCGGATAGCAGTAGTATTACACTTTAATGGTATTCTCGATGTTTGATGCTTTTTACTCAATGTGTAGATCAAATCTATATTTAACATCTCGCAGCTGATCCGTTGACAGTTTCGTAGGTTCTCCGGAGTACTTAGAGTTCATTACGTTGCGCGGTTTAGGATTCGTGCCTTAATATTAAAATAGTGAAGGAAAATATTATCATCGTTTCGCGATTCACCATCCAGAGAGCCCGGAGACTTGCCCAACTGTCAGTTATAATTCGGCTCTATATTTAGCCTCTAGGCTTAACTGCGGCGTACCTTTGAGTAACGGAGCACATGATGGTCAATTTAAATATTAACATATAATTCACTTTGAGTTATCTGAGCGACGTTTTGTTCACATATTGACATATTAATTCAATTGACAAAAATAATTTCATTATAAGTTCTTACGTGCGATCATAAGTTGATTGTTTTATCAAGTCGTTTGAAGTTATTTAATATGAGTCTGATTTAATACTATCGGTTCGTCGGTGTTTAATGTCACAGTTTGAATAAATATTTAGAATGAAACAAAAAGACTAATGATGAAGCTAAATACTTAAAGTTAGAGAATAATGAAGCTAAATACTTAAATTAGAGAATACTTGTAGTTTCAACTAAGTGTGGCATGCATTACGAATGATATTTGCAACTCACACGAAAACCGAACACTCCGAGAACGTCACTCGTTGAGAAATTAGAACCGATGTTGTTAATTGTTTTATATGACGCGTTTATTTTGATATATGATTTTATTTTAACGGTGAGATGTCAAGATGGTTTTTTCTGGTGTTTTCGAACGATGAACTTTTTAGTATAATAAGTAGGCACCTGTTTTGAGCAACGATTTTCGGAATAAAATTACGTATGAGTGCTAATGAGCAGTGCAAACGATTGAGTCTAGAAATTAGAGTTCATTTGTTTTAAAATTAATTTTGATTACATTCAGATGAGTTTAATAAATATTTCTGAAGTTCGATCCGACAGAATATTTTTCGACATTGACAATTGATCCTTTCTTAACACTAAATTTAATAGTTTCATTTTTTGTATTAAATTAAATTAGAAATGTAATTCATTGGCTACATTGTTACGAATTATGTTATTTGATTGAAATGTATATGATGTGTTATTTACTTAAGTTAAGTCACACAAATACTGTAAGAATATCAATAACACGTTCCGCTATCACTGATGTTAAGCACTTATGTCTATACCGACAGTAATATAGGAACGTTATATTCTTATTCGCATACATAATAAGGATTGGGAAATGTGAGCAAAGTATCAGAACGATTAGGAATTCTATAGATATCTTTTTTGAAATATTATAATAGATATGAATATTTAATCTCATAATGTAATGGTCGAACAGCCCACGCTAGTGTTGTGTCAGCGAAAGGAGATGGTGTCGCTGGATGTTAGAAGAAAGATTTTTAGGGCTTAAGCCCTTTGTCGTGCGCGTCAGTTGCATTATGTTATCTCTTGATCAATCAGGTCCCGACGGACTTGCAAGCGTTAATGTGTTGCGACAGACCGTATAGCAGGTGGCATGTAGACCTATATGCAGTTCATATTAAATATCGACCTGAACCGTATACATCTACATGTCACCTAAGTACCCATTCGAGCCGATGCGAGCTCTTTCTGATTGTATACCGTAAGTTTATAATACGTCGGATCTTTCGAACGATGAGGGGAAATACGAAGGCAAAATTATCCACATCCACAACAGAATATCGGAAATAATATTTGGAAAAAAGTTTGTTAACGAAAGTGTCATATTACACAAATGCTCTCTGGTTTATCGGTCGGATATATTCCCCCGACACAACACAGCGTGGAGATTTAGGATTAATTAACTTATACGCATATATGTCTCGATATAACTATCGATGTTCGATGTTGTGTACTTTCTTCTTCTCTCTGGAAGCTACAGTTCACCTACTAACGACCTACGCGGGACTTCAACATCAAATATTTTGACCGTTTTATTAATTGAAACGACGTTTAGACATGTTCAACTTACTTCTACACTTGTATTCTTGAATCTTTAAACTTACCAATTGTAAATCAAGTTTTTTTACAAATTACCTACACAACATAAATTCATTTTCCAGCCGAATCATTTATTTTGTATTGAATATTTCACTTTCTTTATATTATAGAATTTAGTAAAAGGATTTTGCTTGACTTAGTGAATTTTCATGTATGATTAAATGCAATATAACTTTATAACTGATATCGCTTATTTAATAAAGTAATAGAGGACTTACCGGTTGTTTTATTTCTTATATTTATATAACCTTAGTAAGAAACAATTGCTGTATTATTTTAAAGAATTATAACATAGCATTAACAATATTTTCGTAATATGTAATACAACAAATGATGATTGTTGTTAAAAGACATTTTTCATAAAAGTGTACTTCATTTAACGCCAACTTCCTTAAATAAAATCAAGTTGAGACTCCATGAAAATATGTTAACCATCAATTAGATTTTCGTAATAATTATATAATTAGAACATATAGAAAACGAATTATAAAATTTTCCAAAATAATATAATTTTATTAATTATGGCCATTACTATTCTACGTTCACCTATGTTTTAATTGTACGTTTATTCTTTACTAGTTGCCGTCCTGATTTGTAAAATAAGTATTTTATCCCATGCATTTATTAATCAATAAGAAATAAATATTAGCTAATCGATCTATTCGCCCATACAGTACAGTGCAAAGGGGAAAAAATAATATATATGTATAAAGCATAGTAAAACAAGCCCTGTGTATTTTTTCATGTGTTAATTTAAATATCTATATATCCATGCATATTTGTACTAAAATTAATAGTTCGAATTGCAAAGTGTTAGAAATACTTATTTATTTATGTAGGATGTATACTTTGCGAAAATTAAACGAAACGACAGTTGTCATTATTTATTATTTTCCTATAACGATACAGTTAACAAAGAAATACAGTAGTTACAGGGAGTTATCTATAAAAGATTAATATATAGTATCATTAATTGTTTGTAGACATTTTGGAGATCTACAAATCTCTTATACAAACAACAGCCTAGGTCGACAATTTTCTCTTCGACTACGTCATCATATCAAGCCATGCCTAGAATAAATATGCAACATATGCACATGAGAAAATATTATTAAATAATATATTTATTGATACCTAATACATATCTTTTAAATACATAATTAAAAGAACAATTATGTTCTAAACATAATATTAAGACAATAAATATATTTATTTATATAAAATGAATTTCTATTTCATATTATTTTGAGAACGATCTTACCGATTTCATTTATTTTTTTTAAAGTTTCCTAACACTTTGTGGAAGGTTCTTATGGAAAGAAAAATAAATTTAGACTATTATTTTTGTGAAAATTCCCATGTGTATCTTTGTACATATTTTTTTCTTGTATCAAAATTTTAAATATTACTAGCTTTTATAACTATAAAATTATCAAGCAATCGCATTGTTTGTCATCTGCTACAAAAATATCGATTTTGAAAAGCGAAAAAGTGAGATGTTTCCCTTTTTGTAGCTCTTATATTAACTATAATTCTCTTTCGACTTCTTTTTTCTATCTACCACGTTGTAAAAAGAACAACACAATTGAAATATGTTAGGGGTGAGTGAACGTCCAAATATTATAAATATTTTGCAGCACTGTACGTATTGGCACATTTTAACAATACACAATATCAATAAAAATACTTCGTAAACAGAAATTAGATTGGATGTAATTTAAGCTAGTTCTGACTTTGTCTATCATTATTTAATAAAATTACAAAAAATGGGCCTATGCTCGAACCCACGACCTCCGCTTCATAATGCGGCGTTCTGCCGGCTAAGCTAAAAGGTCCCGCGTTCAATGTGAACTACTTCCTACAGAGCAACACATTACAGGACAGCATTGACATAGAGGTTCCAAGTGTTGAAAAGAGATGATGCGGTTAATGAATACAGGGAATGTAGTAGTACATACATGTACATGTAGTACATACGACTACCATATAATTCAAATAAGTTTATACATACAACAAATATTAAATTTCATTTTTATACGTTAGTTTAATTTATAATCTGTCTTTATGTTATGGTTTCACGGATTTTATATATGTAGCAAGCTTAACTCTCAGAAAGTACACAGGGTACGTGTACTTTCTTAGGGCAAAGCTTATTTGATTATGCATATCTAACACCTGCCTCCACCCAAGCACGCGGGTGAAGTCGCGGACCTAAACTAGTTTAGTTGTATATCAGTAAAAAGCTGTCAAGATGCACGACTTATCCTAACTTATACTATAAATACTAAAAACTATATTACACTATATATACTTAAAAACTATAGGTTACTTGCGGAGCCTCCTTCAATATATTCAATTCCAATATATTCAAATAAATATGTAAGTCGCCGTGGGCAATTAATACTGATTAAAATTGACTTTTAGACTATATAATGCGAATTAATATTTTAGAAGATATCACCTTCTTCTGCTTCTAAATGACGTGCAACCAAATGCCCGCAGTCGGCCGGCACGTCGCCGCCGCGCCGTTGCCGTTCGCGCCACGCGTATAACCAACTTCTTCTTTAATTATTTTATATAAATTATATGGCATATGAATTTTATGTTTTTTTTAGTTCTCTAGAATGAAACTCTGATATTAATTTATAGCAATAATTTTTATTATTTTCTTTTCTCTAAGTAAGTCGTTAAGTTGAGCTTAGGTTTCTTTTTTGTTTATTTAATTTATTGTATACATATTATATATTTTGAAAAAAGAAAGAGCGTGATATTTGTGAGTTTGTATATAAGTGGAAAATAAACTGTGGAACCATGACACCTGTTTGAAGAAAAGGCACCATTGGATAGGTACATTATCCAGGTGGACACATGCTATATTTTATGTATAAATATACCTAAATTCATGTCGGAGAAGTCGTGCACCTTGAAAGCTCCACGTTTTGCGCTGCGAGAATAGTTAATGATAGTATACAAAAGTAAAGCACGCCTGAATTCATTCTCATTAAATTTTATATTATAATTTTGTCAATTTCTGAAAAGTAGTGTCCAGATTTTCCGGAGTAGAGTGACCTTCTGCCAGACATGTTAGCATTTGGGTTTCGTTCAAATTTGGATTGTCGTTATTCTGCCGTCGCTTCTGATGTGTGTGTGGCATTACGTTGCTATTATAAACGAAGTTTTATAAAATATTTTATTGTATTAGTCCAAGCTTCTTAAGTCATATTTTTCTTTAAAATTTATAAATTATTACTTATTACTTTTAAGGTTACATATTCCTTAGTTTTAAGACACTGATATCATAAAAACATGAGGTGTGTATTGTGAATATTAATTATTTCTTCACGCATCACGGTTTAAAAATGACATAATTAACATATTTTGGATTTTCGATTATGACGCGGTGATTTGTAGGTCTCCAAAATGTCTACAAAGAAGCCAACGATATAACTTTAAAAGTAGAAGTAGTAGTAGTAGCATAATCATATAAATATAAAAAATATATAATGTAAAAATATATATAATAAATTTGTATGTAAAGCAGACACGCAAACATCATTTATTAGTAGTGAATTAATAGATCGGCTGCAGTCTAATCCCATTGTTCTACCAAACGTCTACGTCACCGAGGGGCGGTGCTCGCACCGTTGCACCGGCCGGCAGTCAGCTGTACGCTTACCCGCAAATAACTCATAACTTTATCCTTGTAAGTTGTATCCACCGCGTCCTATCTTTTAATTTATATCTGTAACTACTGTCTCTGTGTAAATCTGGGCTACGTTAAAGCTTATTCTTCCACTTCTGACTTTTAGTGTGACTTTAAATAAACTGACTCTGTTCTATCTATATACTGTTTTTCCTCAACTTCTAACTCACTCAACACTCCTTCTTAATACACCACCATCCAACACTCACACTCATCACAACATTCCAAAGAAAAATCAGATCAAATCGACAAAAAATGGAAGAAAATATGAGACCTGTAGTTTAGTTTAATTCCAAACTATAGTTCCTTATCAAAATTAATATCATATTAATTTTAAATGCTTTTTATGTTAAATATTGCTAACACAACTATTTTATAATTCCAATAATATGTATATTTTATATCTACATATAATTTTAAATTTAGCACGATTAATAGGAAATTAATATGCCTAAGCGTTGAAATGACACGATTGAATTTTAAAATATTTTTATTAAAAACTTAATTTCATGCGGGCGAAGCTGCGTTTTCAGCTAGTGAATAATGTTGTCTCGTCGAAAAGGGGGTATCTGGGTATGCGTCGATGTATTGATTTATCTCAACTCGCGGATGCGCTCTGTAATAGCAATCGTTACTTAGTCGAGTCAGTGATAGCTCTGAGGTAAGACGTGTTTGGTGTTTGGTTTGGTTTTATAATATTCTGTGTTTTTGTAATTGATCTTAACCCAGTCTTCAAAAAGGAAATGTGATACTTGAGTACCAATATTCTCATCATCGGTCCAAGGATTGTGCAAGTTAATCAGGAATCACGACTTTTATTTAAATTAGTCTTGAACCATAAAGTTCAATTCAATCACTTTATTAACAATAACGTGTATTTATAGCAGCGCTCGTTGTGCATATTAGTTGTCTGAAGATCTTACTACAAACCATGTCTATATGTAATTCATTCTATAAAGAGCCACCCATTTGTGGCCACCCATCTCATGCGCGCGCATCTTATCAGCCCGGATAATTTAGCTCTATAGATTCGTAATAAAGTTGCATTTAGACTTGCATCGATGTATTAATTTTTCTGATCACTGATTTGATAATGAAGTGCTTTTTTGCAGTATAGTTTACCTGTTGTAGATTTTAGGTCTTCATTATATTAATCTTGACGATTTCACCATAAACTCTGTACATAATTATAATATAAAGAGGGAAAAATAATGTTGACCCCTTTAACCTTCTCCCATTTGTTGCATCTCATGCGCGCGCAACTTAACGGCCCGGATATTGTAGCTCTATCGATTGCCTAATTGAGTTCCATTTTAACATGCTTCTACGTATTTATTTCTCTTATCTCGCAAATGTGTTCTATAATTGTATTTCATGAGTTGCTTGACTAAATCATTATTGGATTTCAATTTTGTTTTAGATTTTTGAAGCCACCTTCGTTAACGAAGTCGCGAGCTCTACGAACACCTGCTACAGTATAATCTGACCAGAAGCTTGAAGTGGCTCAGTGGATCTGAACCGAGTCGCGATGGCGACTATAGAAGAAGAGGCTGTGGACATCTTCCCCGAAGGTGATTATACAATTCAGATTATCTAAGTTAAATAGATATTAAAATATTTTTAACGTCAATAAACAGCGGCCTGTGAGCGAGTGTCAAATCAATAATGAGAGAAAGAGATAAATGAGTGCTTAAATAAACAGCCGTTTATATAAGTAAAGCTTTTAGTTATTTATACAGCCGCACATTAAAAAACAAACGCTCGGAACGAAGATTGTTCAACTAGAAATTTAGCTTGTGTGCGTGAAAGCGCTGTAAAAATACATGATTAGAAGCTATTTTATCGCTCTGTACACATATTTTTAATTATTCTCAAGATTTAACAAAAAAAAAAAAAACATTGTAGGCACGGCGCACTGCGCAAACATTTATCCTCCGAGCGTCACTGACTCGACTCAACTACGGCTGGTGCGGGCACGGAATGAAATCCGTCAGCGCTTCGGAATTTGGCTGAACCTCCCCTGACCCATTGGCTTCACGAGGCTCTGACCTACAGACAAACCCCGCATCGTGACATCCACGACAACAGCGTACGTAACGGCTTCACTTGACCACGGCAAGTTTCGCGAAGATGGCTTCTAATACACGTCACGTACGCAATTCGGTTTATTTTGGATATTCTACATAGTTATATAATCCCAATAGATCTTATACACATAAGTGCGAATTCATAAATATCAAATATACGTTACGTACGTTTCGCCATGTGTTTCTCGGAGCACTCGGGCGCGGTATCTTCTGTTTGGGCTCGCTGTATAGTTCTCGATCACGAAGAGTTTTGCCTTATTGGGAAAAAGTTGAATGATGTAACATCACTACGAATTTGAAGAATCCTCAATTTGATAACGTGGGGCTTATTATCGGTCCCTCGACTGGTGGTAATTAGAGGTAAGTAAGGATGTACAAGGCACAGGTCAAGCGAACGGTAAAAGATTGATTATTTTTAAATGAAATATGGGCATAGTCGGGAGACAGAAGATAATATATCACTAAACTGCGCCAAGATTTAACATCTGCACGATTTATATTTTTGTTGTTCTCTTCTCGCAAAGCTATGATTATAGTTGTTTTACTAGACTAAACTATCTAAATATTAATTAATTTTCCTTTCAAATAATTTTGGAACTGCCTTTTACGTAATTAACATTTTAATCGATTGTATTTTAAAATTGAGTGAAATTATTCATGCCATGGCGATTAAGCATTTGCAACATATTTCAATAGAGCATTCAAATTGCATGTTGCAACCACACTAAACATATGTAACTTCGACCGACATAGACACGCATTTATGGAAATAGTAGTAATTTTACATGTTTATACTATGTACATCTCCCTGTGTGTATTTCGAAGGCATTTATCTTAATATTACGAGAACGGTTAACAGCGGCACGCACACAGGTGAAGATTTTGTATTAATCTATTAATATAGGATATAGATGCTTACGTTTTCACAGTCGAAAGAACCGGTTGAGAGTTACCTTACATCGCATTTACATCTGACCTTTATTGTTACCTGTAAAGTTGCAATAGAAGGACGCTTACCACAAAATTAAATACAATAAAGAGAGTGACATACTTTCTCCGATTCTTTCGATAGGTGTTAATGCCTCACGCCATATTTCAGACGAAATGTCTAAGGGAAAGATTTGGGAAACGTGTTTCAATAGAACGGAATATTTACTCTGAATGAGATTAGATAATGTGATGGCATATTGGATGGTTAAGATGGTGCAAGTTAGCTGTAGTTGAAAATGACTGTCGGATCGACTATTTTATTTTTACATGATTGCGTTAAGTCCTTTTATTAAGTCTGAATGTTCGAAAAACTGTTTTATTGACACCTTTGCTGTGACGTTATATTTACCTATTTAAACAATTGACAAGATTATGAGATTTATTTTGACCAATCGAATTACACAAAATTACATGATACTTGGACTTTACAATTAAAAATAAATGTTTGTCTTATTTACAAGTTATTATATAAGACGTCAAGGAGAACTCGCTTAGCAACAATTATGACAGACATTTGACGCAAAGAAGTAGCTCATTCGCGAAACCCGAGACCGTTAATGTTGTTATTCATCGGTATGAGAGATCTTAGTATGTAATTTCAAAGTACGAGCGAGGGGTATCGCGTTATTAGCTACTTCTAAAGCATATAAGCAGTAGTTAGTCGTAGGTGACATGATTGAACGGACTATTATAATTATTCGCCATATTTACATTTATACACAAATATTTACCAATATATAAGTGTCATATTTTTGAGATGTTTGTTCATGATTCATGGCAGCCGCGAAAGCAAAACAGTCATGAGCAAATCGTGTTTTTTTATACATACGAATACAATGAGAAGTGGTAGGACGGATACAGAGAGGGATTGATACAATGACTCGATGCTGCCAATAATGTTTGTAGGTCGAAGCGTGGACGGCTGTGTCGGACCATTGTATGAATTACATGCCCTCAGTGCGGATCGTATGAACAAAGCGAAACTCATAAACCTCAATAAAAGCAATAAACTTTATGTGTATTTCGTTCGGATTACTTTTACCATTCATAATATATTATGACAGCAACCTAGAAACTACCTCATTGTGCTCACGATTAGGTTTCGGGATCTCTCCACCACCACCCTGGTCAATACTCCTTTTCACGGCTATTTGGAGGCGATCTCAGAAACTGGATGCGATTTATAAATAAACATTATTTTTTATAACGATTGTCACTCCACTTACAACAACATCTGGAGTGATACACGACTAGAGTCGTATGAATCGTTGAGTAGTTTTAAGAGTCAACGTAGTATTCTATAAACAAGCAATATTATAACAATTCATAGCTTATTTCGTAGTTTAAGATCTAAACACGACGCGGGCACGTTTTATTTCGACATTCTTATTATAATTTTCGAATTCTTCTTACCTTACCGCTTCTATTTAAATTAAAACAAAAATATTTAAATTAACGAGATATATTTTTATTTCATTTTCAAGCAGTGCCGGCGCCGTGGTTACGCAGTAAATTAGCGATGATCAAACATTATGTGCCTTAAAAATAAATATGATTTTAGATAGTGCTTTGTGTATGTATGTGAACAAACAGCGTTTAGAAACGATACACGATGCATTTATTTATGAAATATACCGCCTATGTTGGATTTATTATTTATTTAACATCTGTATCGCCGTTTGTACACAGACAATGCACACCGTTACTAGTAAGTGATAAGGCGAATATTATGATATGCTATGCGAGTTCCTCTGCACTAGTCGATAGCCGACTGACTTTGTCTTGACTTTATTGCACTTTTCGTTTTCACCATCATAATCGAAAATGACGCTGAATGTACCACCTAGGGCCGGACGAGAGCTTCTGATATTCTCGATGTCACGAGGTCGAATCTACTCAAGTAAGAACTCTTACACCGTGTAATCGAGGACATTTAAATCTCTCAGTACTAATCGGATAGCAGTAGTATTACACTTTAATAGTATTCTCGACGTTTGATGCTTTTTACTCAATGTGTAGATCAAATCTATATTTAACATCTCGCAGCTGATCCGTTGACAGTTTCGTAGGTTCTCCGGAGTACTTAGAGTTCATTACGTTGCGCGGTTTAGGATTCGTGCCTTAATATTAAAATAGTGAAGGAAAATATTATCATCGTTTCGCGATTCACCATCCAGAGAGCCCGGAGACTTGCCCAACTGTCAGTTATAATTCGGCTCTATATTTAGCCTCTAGGCTTAACTGCGGCGAACCTTTGAGTAACGGAGCACATGATGGTCAATTTCAATATTAACATATAATTCACTTTGGGTTATCTTAGCGACGTTTTGTTCGCGTATTAACATATTAATTCAATTGACAAAAATAATTTCATGATAAGTTCTTATGTACGATCATAAGTTGATTGTTTTATCAAGTCGTTTGAAGTTATTTAATATGAGTCTGACTTAATACTATCGGTTCGTTGGTGTCATTTAACTGGAAGAACAGACAATTTTAAAACACTTCAGATACTTTTTCGTTAGTATAGTTTAATGTCACAGTTTGAATAAATATTTAGAATTAAACAAAAAGACTAATGATGAAGCTTAATACTTGTAGTTTCATGGATAACGAATGATATTTGTAACTCACTCGAAAACCGAACACTCCGAGAACGTCACTCGTTAAGAAATTAGAACCGATGTTGTTAATTGTTTTATATGACGCGTTTGTTTTGATCATTTTATTTTAACGGTGAGATGTCAAGATGGTTTTTTCTGGTGTTTTCGAACGATGAACTTTTTATTATAATAAGTAGGTAACTTTTTAGTATAATAAGTAGGCACCTGTTTTGAGCAACGAGTTTTCGGAGTTAAATTACGTACAGGTGCTAATGAGCAGTGCAAACGATTGAGTCTAGAGATTAGAGTTCACTTGCTTTAAAATCAATTTTGATTACATTCAGATGAATTTAATAAATATTTTTAAGTTCGATCCGACAGAATATTTTTCGACACAGACAATTGGTCCTTTCTTAAGACTAAATTTAATAGTTTCATTTTTTGTATTAAATTAATAAGAAATGTAATTCATTGGCTACATTGTTACGAATTATGTCACTTGATTGAAATGTATATGATGTGTTATTTACTTAAGTTAAGTCACACAAATACTGTAAGAATATCAATAACGCGTTCCGCTATCACTGATGTTATATTATGTATAAACATAAGTGCTTTACGCACTTATGTCTATACCGACAGTAATATAGGAACGTTATATTCTTATTCGCATACATAATAAGGATTGGGAAATGTGAGCAAAGTATCAGAACGATTAGGAATTCTATAGATATCTTTTTTGAAATATTATAATAGAAATGAATATGTAATCTCATAATATAATGGTCGAGCAGCCCACGCTAGTGTTGTGTCAGCGAAAGGAGATGGTGTCGCTGGTTGTTAGAAGAAAGAATTTTTAGGGCTTAAGCCCTTTGTCGTGCGCGTCAGTTGCATTATGTAATCTCTTGATCAATCAGGTCCCGACGGACTTGCAAGCGTTAATGTGTTGCGACAGACCGTATAGCAGGTGGCATGTAGACCTATACAAGATTTCACCGTTGTGAGCTCATGCAGTTCATATTAAATATCGACCTGAACCGTATACATCTACATGTCACCTAAGTACCCATTCGAGCCGATGCGAGCTCTTTGTGATTGTATACCGTAAGTTTATAATACGTCGGATCTTTCGAACGATGAGGGGAAATACGAAGGCAAAATTATCCACATCCACAACAGAATATCGGAAATAATATTTGGAAAAAAGTTTGTTAACGAAAGTGTCATATTACACAATTGCTCTCAGGTTTATCGGTCGGATATATTCCCCCGACACAACACAGCGTGGAGATTTAGGATTAATTAACTTATACGCATATATATCTCGATATAACTATCGATGTTCTATGTTATGTACTTTCTTCTTCTCTCTGGAAGCTACAGTTCACCTACTAACGACCTACGCGGGACTTCAACATCAAATATTTTGACCGTTTTATTAATTGAAACGACGTTTAGACATGTTCAACTTACTTCTACACTTGTATTCTTGAATCTTTAAACTTACCAATTGTAAATCAAGTTTTTTTACAAATTACCTACACAACATAAATTCATTTTCCAGCCGAATCATTTATTTTGTATTGAATATTTCACTTTCTTTATATTATAGAATTTAGTAAAAGGATTTTGCTTGACTTAGTGAATTTTCATGTAT
The DNA here is from genome assembly GCF_905147045.1 of Nymphalis io. Taxonomy (NCBI): domain Eukaryota; kingdom Metazoa; phylum Arthropoda; class Insecta; order Lepidoptera; family Nymphalidae; genus Nymphalis; species Nymphalis io. Next base: position 12,876,317 of record NC_065918.1, read on the forward strand.
GATTAAATGCAATATAACTTTATAACTGATATCGCTTATTTAATAAAGTAATAGAGGACTTACCGGTTGTTTTATTTCTTATATTTATATAACCTTAGTAAGAAAAAATTGCTGTATTAAATTATTTTAAAGAATTATAACATAGCATTAACAATATTTTCGTAATATGTAATACAACAAATTATGATTGTTGTTAAAAGACATTTTTCATAAAAGTGTACTTCATTTAACGCCAACTTCCTTAAATAAAATCAAGTTGAGACTCCATGAAAATATGCTAACCATCAATTAGATCATTTAGACTACGATTTTTATAATTTTCATAAATAATATAATTTTATAAAATATGGCCATTACTATTCTACATTTACCTATGTTTTAAATGTTTCCCGTCCTTACTTGTAAAATAAGTATTTTTACCCGTGCATTTTTTTTAATTAGAAATAATTCGATCTATTCCCCCCATACGGTACGGGACAGATGTCCACACAGACGAGAAGCGACAATTCGCTCGAAAAGCTTGCTAGCCGCTTGCTGCAGCAGACATATGGGACGGTACGCAGAGAGAGATTCTGCAGTCCTGCCATCCTCCTTCAAGAGAACCAAATTCACCTCCTTCTAGACCTTGGGGAATGTGCTGGTACGGAGGCAACTGTCGAAAAGCTGCCTCAGCCTATTCCCCAATTAAGCTGTAGCTAACACCAACGCCCGCCCCGTAATTCCGTCGGGGTCAGGCGTGGTGTTACGATTCCTGCTTCCCCCTTCCTTCTTAAGTCCACGCGAGGTGGTTCTCGATGTCACCGCCTAACTGTGACATCAATTCCATCGCGCACAAAGAAATTTGGCAGCTCTTTTCTTTGTCGCACTACCAAAAAATGGAATTCCTTACCAGCTCACGTGTTCCCCTCCTCTTACAACCCGGGTTCCTTCAAACGAGGCGTAAAGAGGCATCTAGCGGGCCGGCAAGGCGAGGACGGCTAGTACAGAACATTCTTGCCGACTGTACTTGCCGTCGTCGCGTTTGGACTCTACTACCACTTACCATCAGGTGGAGAAGAGTCATTTGCCATCCTGGCGCATATAAAAAAAAAATAAAATACGAGCCCGCATGCGATCGATCGCAAGGCTCAGCTCCTGTTTGGTCATCCCCAGCTCGTCGGACCAGGCCGGTATTGGTAGGGGGACTCAGGGACTTGACCGGATCACCGGGAAAAGGACTTTCATCACCCTCCTCAGTAAATCCGGATCTAAAGTCTCCGTCAGTGGGGGCATCCACGGGCGCAATTTTCCCCGCACCATACGGTATGGACGCCCGAACGGCTCTCTGTCGATTCGACTCGGGGCACCAACTTGGCTTCCTGGAACGCCTCGTATGCTACAGCTTTCTGGTCTTTCTGGTCTGGCTTTTCTGTGTAAATAATTACCGCAACTAGATTTTGCAAGGAACAACTTTTTTTCGGTAAGTTAATATCACTAAGTGTTTTTCATAAAATATAATAATCTTATGCTTGTGGACCAATGTTTGCGAAAACGCGCCAAATATTAGAACAAACATCAACCGTTCTGTAACAATGAATGCATAGATTAGTATTCATATTTTTGTATGTATATTATTTTTTAACCTATCTTCAAAGACAAAACTAAGGACTTAAAAGTAATAAAAAATAAATATTTTGTCATCGTAATCAAACTTTATGTTTGAGTGTTAAAGATTATAATGATCTGTATTTGTTAGTGTTATTAAACATTTTTCTATGATTCGTAGTAAGCAATATGTGTAAGAATAATGTGCATATCAAACAAAACCCCTAATTAAGAAGTCAGATGTCATACTTGAACGTTGGAATGACACGATTGAATTTTAAAAGGTTTTCATCATAAACTTAATTCCACGGGCTAAGCTGCGTTTTCAGCTAGTAAATAATATTGTTCTGGTCAAAAAGGGGGTATCGGGGGCATGCGTCGATGTATTGATTTATCTCAACTCGCGGATGCGCTCTATAATAGCAATCTTAACTTAGTCGAGTCAGTGATAGCTCTGAGGTAAGACGTGTTTCGTTTTATAATATTCTTTTTTTGTAATTATTCAACAACTTAACCCAGTGTTCAAAACGAAAATGTGATACTTCAGTGCCAACATTCTCATAATCGGTTCAAGGATTGTGCAAGTTAATCAAGAACTTTTATTTAAATTAGTCTCTCAAACCATAAAGTTCAGTATGATCACTATTTTAACAATAACGTGAATTTATAACGGTACTTGTTGTGCGTATTAAAGTGTTGTGAGGATTTTCAAATATAACATATTTTCATTTAATTCGTTCTACATAGAGGTCCTATTCACCCATTTGTTGCATCGCATGCGCGCGCAACTTGTCAGTCCGGATAATTTAGCTCTATAGATTATGTCGTTAAGTTGCATTTAGACTTGCATCGATGTATTAATTTTTCTTAATTCGCAAATGCGCTCAGCGATTGTAATATTTATCTTATTTTAAGTTTCAAAATTCAAAATTCACACTTTTATATTTAAATTAGTTCCGAATCATAAAGTTGAATGTGACCACTGATTTGATAATGAAGTGCTTTTTTGCAGTATAGTTTACTTCTTGTAGGTCCACGACTATTTGACCACGAAACCTTTACATAACTATTTTTATATAAAGGCGGAAAAATAATGTTGACCCCTTTAACCTTCTCCCATTTGTTGCGCGCTCTCATGCGCGCGCAACTTAACGGCCCGGATATTTTAGCTCTATCGATTGCGTAGTTGCGTTGTATGTAAGCATGCTTCTACGTATTTATTTCTCTTAACTCGCGAATATATCCTGTATTGTATTTCATATTGGATTGACTGACTAAATCATTATTGGATTTAATTTCAATATTTCTTTTAGATTCGATTCGTTCATTAACGAGGTCACGAGCTCTACGAACAACTGCTACGGTATAATCTAACCACAGACTTGAAGCGGCTCAGTGAATCCGTGCCGAGTCGCGATGGCGACTGTAGAAGAAGAGGGTGTGGACATTTTCCCCGAAGGTGATTATACAATTCAGATTATCTAAGTTAAGTAGATATTAAAATATTTTTAACGTAAATAAACAGCGGCCTCACTTATAAACGTTGCTGAGCGAATGTCAAATCAGTAATGACAGATAAATTTAATTTAGGAATTTAAAAGGAAGGCGGACGAGCATATGGACCACCTGATGGTAAGTGGTCGCCAACCCCCAAAGACTTTGGCACTGTAAGAAATGTAAGCCATCGCTTACATCACCAATGCCACACCAATCTTGGGAAGATGAACTAAGATGTTATGTCCCTTGTGCCTGTAATTACACTGGCTAACTCACCCTTCAAACCGGAATACAACAATACCGAGTACTGCTATTTTGCGGTAGAATATCTGATGAGTGGGTGGTACCTACCCAGACGAGCTTGTACAAAGCCTACCAACAGTATATTTTATCGCTTTGAACACATATTTTTAATTATTGTCAAATAAAAAAAAAACATTGTAGACATGGCGCACTGCTTGAACATTTATCCTCCGAGCGTCACTGACTCGACTCAACTACGGCTATTGCGGGAACGGAATGAAATCCGTCAGCGCTTCGGAATTTGGCTGAACCTCCTACAGACAAACCCCGCATCGTGACATCCACGACAACGGTAAATATACGTTACGTACGTTTCGCCATGTGTTTCTCGGAGCACTCGGGCGCGGTATCTTCTGTTTGGGCTCGCTGTATAGTTCTCGATCACGAAGAGTTTTGCCTTATTGGGAAAAAATTGAATTTGAAGAATCCTCAATTTGAAAACGTGGGGCTTATTACCGGTCCCTCGACTGGTGGTAAATAGAGGTAAGTAAGGATGTACAAGGCACAGGTCAAGCGAACGGTAAAAGATTGATTATTTTTTAAATGAAGTGTAGACATAGTCGGGAAACAGAAGATAATATATCACTAAACCGCGCCAAGAGTTAACGTCAGCACGATTTATATTTTCGTTGTTCTCTTCTCTCAAAGTGATGATTATATTTGTAATACTATACTATCTAAATATTAATTAATTTTCTTTTCGAATAATCTTAGAACTGTCCTTTTCCTAATTTACATTTTAATAGATTGTTTTTTAAAATTGAGTGAAATTATTCATGCCATGGCGATTAAACGTTTGCAACATATTTCAGTAGAGCATTCAAATTGCAAGTTGCAACCACACTAAACATATGTAACTTCGACCGACATAGACACGCATTTATGAAAATAGTAGTAATTTTACATGTTTATACTATGTACATCTCCCTGTGTGTATTTCGAAGGCATTTATCTTAATATTACGAGAACGGTTAACAGCGGCACGCACACAGGTGAAGATTTTGTATTAATCTATTAATATAGGATATAGATGCTTACGTTTTCACAGTCGAAAGAACCGGTTGAGAGATACTTTACATCGCATTCAGATCTTACTTATAGTTTCAATAGACAGACATTTACTACGAAACTAAATACAATAAAGAGAGTGATATACTTCCTCCGATTCTTTCGATACGTGTTAATACTTCTCGCCATATTTCAGACGAAATGTCTAAGGGAATGATTTGGGAAACGTGTTTTAAGAGAACGGAATATATACTCTGGATGAGATTAGATAATGTGATGGCATATTGGATGTTTAAGATGGTGCAAGTTAGCTGTAGTTGAAAATGACTGTCGGATCGACTATTTTATTTTTACATGATTGCGTTAAGTCCTTTTATTAAGAGTCTGAATGTTCGAAAAACTGTTTTATTGACACCTTTGCTGTGACGTTATATTTACCTATTTAAATAATTGACAAGATTATGAGATTTATTTGGACCAATCGAATTAGACTTAATTACATGGTTCTTGAACTTTACAATTAAAAACAAATGTTTGTCTTATTTACAATTTATTCTATTTGACGTCAAGGAGAACTCGCTTAGCAATAACTACAATAGACATTTGATGCAAGTGCATTTGAAGCAATGTAGCTCATTCGCGAAACCCAGAATCGTTAATTTTGGTATTTATCGGTATGAGAGACCATAGTATGTAATTTCAAAGTACGAGCGAGTAGAGTTCGTTTCAAAGTAGAGAGCGAGAGCGAGAGAGTATTTTAATTGAATTGGACGGACTATCATAATTATTCGCCATATTTACATTTATACACAAATATTTACCAATATATAAGTGTCATATTTTTGAGATGTTTGTTCATGATTCATGGCAGCCGCGAAAGCAAAACAGTCATGAGCAAATCGTGTTTTTTTATACATACGAATACAATGAGAAGTGGTAGGACGGATACAGAGAGGGATTGATACAATGACTCGATGCTGCCAATAATGTTTGTAGGTCGAAGCGTGGACGGCTGTGTCGGACCATTGTATGAATTACATGCCCTCAGTGCGGATCGTATGAACAAAGCGAAACTCATAAACCTCAATAAAAGCAATAAACTTTATGTGTATTTCGTTCGGATTACTTTTACCATTCATAATATATTATGACAGCAACCTAGAAACTACCTCATTGTGCTCACGATTAGGTTTCGGGATCTCTCCACCACCACCCTGGTCAATACTCCTTTTCACGGCTATTTGGAGGCGATCTCAGAAACTGGATGCGATTTATAAATAAACATTATTTTTTATAACGATTGTCACTCCACTTACAACAACATCCGGAGTGATACACGACTAGAGTCGTATGAATCGTTGAGTAGTTTTAAGAGTCAACGTAGTATTCTATAAACAAGCAATATTATAACAATTCATAGCTTTTTTCGTAGTTTAAGATTTCAACACGACGCGGGCGCGTTTTATTTCAACATTCTTATTATAATTTTCGAATTCTTCTTACCTTACCGCTTTTATTTAAATTAAAAAAAAATATTTAAATTAACGAGATATATTTTTATTTCATTTTCAAGCAGTCCCGGCGCCGTGGTTACGCAGTAAATTAGCGATGATCAAACATTATGTGCCTTAAAAATAAATATGATTTTAGATAGTGCTTTGTGTATGTATGTGAACAAACAGCGTTTAGGAACGATACACGATGCATTTATTTATGAAATATACCGCCTATGTTGGATTTATTATTTATTTAACATCTGTATCGCCGTTTGTACACAGACAATGCACACCGTTACAGTAAGTGATAAGGCGAATATTATGATATGCTATGCGAGTTCCTCTGCACTAGTCGACAGCCGACTGACTTTGTCTTGACTTTATTGCACTTTTCGTTTTCACCATCATAATCGAAAATGACACTGAATGTACCACCTAGGACCGGACGAGAGCTTCTGATATTCTCGATGTCACGAGGTCGAATCTACTCAAGTAACAACTCTTACACCGTGCAATCGAGGACATTTAAATTTCTCAGTACTAATCGGATAGCAGTAGTATTACACTTTAATGGTATTCTCGATGTTTGATGCTTTTTACTCAATGTGTAGATCAAATCTATATTTAACATCTCGCAGCTGATCCGTTGACAGTTTCGTAGGTTCTCCGGAGTACTTAGAGTTCATTACGTTGCGCGGTTTAGGATTCGTGCCTTAATATTAAAATAGTGAAGGAAAATATTATCATCGATTCGCGATTCACCATCCAGAGAGCCCGGAGACTTACCCAACTGTCAGTTATAATTTGGCTTTATATTTAGCCTGTAGGCTTAACTGCGGCGAACCTTTGAGTAACGGAGCACATGATGGTCAATTTAAATATTAACATATAATTTACTTTGGGTTATCTTAGCGACGTTTTGTTCGAGTATTAACATATTAATTCAATTGACAATAATAATTTCATGATAAGTTCTTACGTGCGATCATAAGTTGATTGTTTTATCGAGTCGTTTGAAGTTATTTAATATGAGTCTGACTAATAATATCGGTTCGTCGGTGTCATCTAACTGGAAGAACAGACAATTTAAAATCACTTCAGATAGTTTTTCTTAGTATAGTTTAATGTCACAGTCTGAATAAATATTTAGAATAAAACAAAAAGACTAATGATGAAGCTTAATACTTGTAGTTTCAGCTACGTTCGGCATGGATTACGAATGATATTATTTATTAGGAGTATTGACATTAGAGTTCATTTCCTTTAAAATTAATTTTGATTACATTCAGATGAGTTTAATAAATATTTTTAAGTTCGATCCGACAGAATATTTTTCGACACTGACAATTGATCCTTTCTTAAGACTAAATTTAATAGTTTCATTTTTTGTATTAAATTCACAAGAAATGTAATTCATTGGCTACATTGTTACGAATTATGTTATTTGATTGAAATGTATATGATGTGTTATTTACTTAAGTTAAGTCACACAAATACTGTAAGAATATCAATAACGTGTTCCGCTATCACTGATGTTAAGCACTTATGTTTATACCGACAGTAATATAGGAACGTTATATTCTTATTCGCATACATAATAAGGATTGGGAAATGTGAGCAAAGTATCAGAACGATTAGGAATTCTATAGATATCTTTTTTGAAATATTATAATAAATATGAATATGTAATCTCATAATATAATGGTCAAGCAGCCCACGCTAGTGTTGTGTCAGCGAAAGGAGATGGTGTCGCTGGATGTTAGAAGAAAGAATTTTTAGGGCTTAAGCCCTTTGCCGTGCGCGTCAGTTGCATTATGTTATCTCTTGATCAATCAGGTCCCGACGGACTTGCAAGCGTTAATGTGTTGCGACAGACCGTATAGCAGGTGGCATGTAGACCTATACAAGATTTCATCGTTGTGAGCTCATGCAGTTCATATTAAATATCGACCTGAACCGTATACATCTACATGTCACCTAAGTACCCATTCGAGCCGATGCGAGCTCTTTCTGATTGTATACCGTAAGTTTTTAATACGTTGGATCTTTCGAACGATGAGGGGAAATACGAAGGCAAAATTATATACATCCATAACAGAATATCGGAAATAATATCTGGAAAAAAATATTGTCAACGAAAGTGTCATTTTACACAATTGCTCTCTCTGGTTTATCGGTCGGATATATTCCCCCGACACAACACAGCGTGGAGATTATGTAACTTATAGGCATTCGAATATATATGTAGGTATCTCGACATAACTATCGATGTTCGATGCTGTGAACTTTGTCCTTCTATCTAGAAACTACAGCTCTCTAGCACCCTACGCTGAACTTCACCGCGTAACTGACATTCTATACTTGTATTCTTAAATCAATACTAGAAAATCGAAATTGTTTTTGTATTCAAATCGTTTAACTTGTATTGCACATTCCATTTTCTTTTATGTTTCCGTATTATAGCAGTTAGTATAAGGATTTTTCTCGAAATAATAATGTCTGAATGTCTGTAATCGACTTAGTAAATAATTACGTAAGCTTTACTCACAAGACAACTGACAACATCTAAAGCAACTAACAAACCGAAATTTAAACGGTTTTTTTGTAATTTCACGTGAATTTTGAAATGTGAGTAAATGCATTTTAACTTTATAGTTTATGGAATAAAGTCGTAGAGGGTCTAACAGTTGTTTTATTTCTTATATCCTTATAACGTTGGTGAGGAAAACAATCGCTATATTTAATTATTTAAAATAAATATAATTTAGCATTAACAAAATTTTCATATGTTATTTTACTGCTCAGTTGGCTAACCTGTCTTGAGGTTGACCGCCTTGGGCGAAGTCGGTCCATAGGATATTATTATCATAAAAGTGCTAAGAGCCACAAACACACACGCCCACACACGCCCTGCGTATTTTTTTATTCATGCGTTAATTTATTACATAAGTGTGAGTAGTGGCTCATCGTACATTGGTCTCACATTACTAGATAGACCTCTTCAATGGTTGGCCGTTTTTTTTTTTTATTACAGTATAATACATTGGCACTATAAAAAATATTATCTATCGCTTCCATCGCCAATGCGTCAATAAGATAGGAAACTAAATGGTTACGTCCCTTGTGCCCGTAATTATACTGGCTCATTCTCCCTTCAAACTGGAACAGAAGGATATTAAATATTGCTGCTTGGCGGTAGAATATGTGATGAACATGGTACATACGAATGGAACATACAAAATCTTTTGGCCACCATCATCATATTTCTCTTTCATAAATAAATAGTATAATAATAAAAGTAAGTATATAATTTAATGTCCAATGTTTGCGGCCGATCAATTTTCTATAGCGCTATAAAGGTTTAAATAATAAAAAAATATGAAGTTAAAAACGTACTATTTAACTATTTCTAGTTTGCAAATAATAAAAGGTAGGTAAATATTAGATTAGGTAAAGTGCTGTTCGCTCCCGTTATACATGGCATACACACGCTCACACCCCGGCATTTTTCTTACTTTTTGCGTTATTGTACCAGTCACGTCTTAACGAAAGGTATCGGACCTTATCAAAATAATTAAAAGAGAAATTTACGTGTATGTAATGAACCTTTATTACAAAGCTACTTAATTGTGTTAGGATTAATATCATCATATGAATGTCATCATATTTCGGTTCTACCCGTGTTTTTATTCGCTAATTTGAACAAAAACTGTTATTGTGAATTAACCATAATAGTTAGAAATATAGCCTCGCGGACTTTCTTGTAGATAATAATGTGTACTATAAACATGCTATACATTATTTTAGGCGTCATCAATAATTTTTGCAACGCACGCTAAATAATGTATTTTATAGGAAAAATGATTCCTGGGGTTACATTAGTGCAATTTTAGGGATCTAATTTTTTTTGAAAATAAAATATAGCCTACGTTAATGATATACACTGAAAATGTAACTTTATGTAGGTAAAAATAATTTTTAAAATTGGTGTAATAGTTTTTTAAGTAGTTTACTAAATAAGTATTTGAGAAACCTACACAAAATTAAATTTTACTTCTTTACTTCTTTCTTTACTTTATTATTACCTACCTTTTTTTAACTCTGGAAAAACGCGTTACGCGTTTCCCCCACAGGAGCAGTGGGGGGGTATGTGGGGCTCGCTGGCGTCCAAGGGACCGAGTGCGCCCCGAACATCGGAATACCCACTAAAAAACCCGCGGTACTTTCCGTCTTAACTTCGTCACTTTCGCATGCTACCGTGACGCTCTGAAATATTATTACCTATCTACCTAACCGTTCGTCCTGTTCTTATTTGTAATTTCTGTTTAACTTTAAGTGTCCTATTTTATTCTCATTTACATTCTATGAATAGATTTTTTTTGGTTTCTGCTATCGATGAACGGAGCTAAATATTGTTTTGTTATCTATATGTTTATAAGCGATTTACCACTCATCACGATATCTAAACTATATTATATATATATAAATCTGGGTCCGACCAAAAATTGCAATAATGTAACCCACATTATCATTTTTTTTTCTATAAAAGTAATTATTTGGTGTACAATGCTAAACCTATTAATGAAACCTGAAGTAATGTACTACCTGTTTATAGTTGTCTGTGTAAAGTCCTCGAGGCTATATTTCTAACTATTACAATAAAGTCACCAAAACCGCTTTCTGTTCAAATTTGTCAAAACACGATTACAAACGAACGAAGATGACATTCGAATCATGATATTATTCTTTAAGCAATTAAATCGCCTCACAATAAAGATTGAATATATACATGTTAATTCATCTTTAATTATTCGAATTGCAAGTTCCCTTAGATATTTTCTAAAATCTGGAGTGGTAAAATCGGTCAAAAAGTAAGAAAAATGCTCCCGTGTAAAGCGATCCACGGATATCGGAATCGAACAGTACTGCGTTTATGTATTATTTACCTACACACTTTATAATTTGTTTAACAGTAATAACACGTTTGTAATTTTAATACTTTTTTATTATTTAAATTTTTAAAATTTTAAAATGCTATATAAAAAACTAACGCTATTAAATAACGTGAGATCCTTTCCATACTTAATGTAAAGGATCAAAATAAGAATTTCTTGTGTTAAAATGGAGAATATATTTTAAGTTAGACCTCCAGTAATACATCGGTGAAAACCGCATTCATTTCCATGCAGTAGTTTTTGCTTGATGCGGGTACAAACATACAGACAGACAGATAAAAGTTCTAAAAACTTAAGTTATTTTAGCTTGCTTTAATAAAGACAATTAGTTTTCTCCAATATCTATAATGTGCATACTGTCAAACAGCCTGTTACAATTTTATTAAAGACTATATATTTCTTATTTCGTATGTCGTATGGACAGTACCGTACCTATTATTAAAAAACTAGCCAAGTTAGACAACTTGGATAGTTTTTTAATAGCACAATACGAAATAGCATATCCTGATTTCGTTAAGATAAAATTCCTATTTCTACTAAACAAAGTGTACAAATAAATATATGAAGATGGTATAGGGACATTTGTCTTTTTTTTATATTCCGGGAAAGCGAATGTCTCCACTCCACCTGATGGTAAGTGGTAGTGGAGTCCAAAAGCGACGACGGCTAGTACAGTCGAGAATGTTCTGCACTAGCCACCCCGCCTTGCCGGGCCCGCAAGATGCCTCGTTTGAAGGAACCCAGGTTGTAAGAGGAGGGGAACACGTGTGCTGGTAAAGAATTCCATTTTTTAGTGGTGCGACAAAGAAAAGAGTTGCCAAATTTCTTCGTGCGCGATGGAATTGATGTCACAGTAAGGCGGTGACATCGAAAGCCAGCACGCGTATACTTGTGAAGAAAGGGGAGGAACAATAATTCCTCAGAGCTCTCGGCGTGATACATTCTATAGATATTCTGTCGTTTTGTTTTATTTATTACTCACATCCCGTATCGATAAATTGACATAGTAAGTATCTAGGTTTATTTCAATCGTACGATTCGATTGATATAGATCTTTTGCAAAACAAGTTGTGATAATAATATATAGTTTCAGAAGTGCGTGTAGTGAACAATATCGAGCATAGACGGGAGAGTGACTTTCTTTTGTTAATCTCGGAGGAATGTAAATTCTTGTAATTATATATAATTAAATATTATTATATTTTATCGTTAGCGTTTAAATACCATTTTGAAGGCCGAATAAAAAGTTTTGAAAGTAAATTGTGAGTCGCTTTGTTATACACTTATATTATAAATGTGAAAGATTGTTTAAAATTAGATATTTGTTACTCAATCGTGCTGAAAGTTTCCTAGCTTAAGCCTCAAAGCCTAAGCCTTAAAGAAACAGATAGATGTATAAAGAAAGTATAGGTGACTTGCGACAAGCGACTTTGTTTTACGCGAAAAGAAAATGTAGTAAGCGTCAAAAGTTTTTTATTTTTATAAAAATACTACAATAAAGTTTTATACAAAATCCCAGTTGCCTATTTTATTTGTAAATATAATTCATTATTCAGATGCTGTCTCAACTATCTTATAGCATTGTGTACAGATCGAAGAAATGTATTTAGAGGCCATTTCGTGATTACATATAATATTTTAAATTTGCATACAAAATCAAATAAAAGATTAGCAGTTTTACTTTAGATATAGCCCTTTTATTCAGTTGCTGTGGCGCTCTTGAGATAAGAGTACTACGGAAAGTTAACTATGTCAATAAACTACTCACTGACTGAAAATGAAAAATACAATAAGATGAATCAAATCCACGCCATTCTAGGGCCCCGACGTGAGATGACCGTGAGCGACGTTTCGTCGTTGGCCAGACGGGTCTCCTCCTGGAATTTCGCCTGTCTGTCACCATGATGAGTGTCGTCCGCGTATCACAATACGCCATCCCGGGAAGAACTGGTGCCCGCAGACGCCAGGAGTGATCCCGTGACACCACCCCAATGAGTTCATTGTATAGTGCTGAAAATAAGCCAAATCTATTGATATATCTAAGATATTTCTCTAACAAACTCTAAACAGCTCTTCAGCAAAATTTACTTTTTCACTATCGTCATCGAAATCATCGAAATATGGGACAAACATCCATTTGTCGTATTATTTGCATTATAATAAAAAAGAATAGTTGCATTATTATTTACTTAACTTTGGCTATGTTGTACGAGGTACAAAATTGTTAACGCACATATCATAAATCTTTGAGTGCGCTCAGACATACAAGGTTTCTCGCGATGTCTTCTTTCAACGTTAAAGCTACAAAAAAACTCTACTTACTGTGGACGTAACATCAGCCTATCGGTGTTTTTTGAATAATTTTATATATTATACCTATAATTTAACTTAAAGCATTATTAATAGGAAAGTATATTACCTATGAAATTTTGAAGAATTTTCATCATAAAACTTAATCGGGCGGGCGAAGCCTCGGGTTCAGGGTATTGATTTATCTCGACTCGCGCATGCGCTCTGTAATAGCAATCTTAACTTAGTCGAGTCAGTGATAGCTTTAAGATAAGACGTATTTTATTTAAAATACCGCTACCCACCCCGGCTTCGCACGGGTAGATGATTAAAAATGATTAGGGACATAATTTGCGTAAAATACGTTTCGAGTAACTGTGATAAATTTCAAATAAATCGGTCTTGTAGTTTCGGAGATCTAGTGATATGTCAGAAAATCTGTGGTTCGCTATATTACACTATAGGCGCTTTGTTACTGAAGTGTTCAAAAACTTATCCTAGTGTTAAATAAGGAAATGTTATACTTGAGTGCCAATATTCTCATCATCGGTCCAAGGATTGTGCAAGTTAATCAGGAATCACGACTTTTATTTAAATTAGTTTCGATCCATAAAGTTCAATATGATCATTAATTTTAATAAAACGTGCATTTATAGCGGCACTTATTGTGCAAATTAAAGTTTTGTGAGGATTTTAAAACAAGACATATTTATATTTAATTCGTTCTATATAGAGCTCCCCGTGTCGCATTTGTTGCATCTCATGCGCGCGCAACTTTACAGCCCGGATAATTTAGCTGGATTTTGTAGTTGAGTTGGATCTAGACTTGCGTCAATGTATTGATTTTCCTTAACTAGCGAATGCGCTCAGCGATTTTAATATTAACTTGTCGGGTCAGTCGTGTCAGTAACAGGTATCGGGTATCTCGAGTTTTGTTTAAAATTTTTAGTGTGTGTTGGTTGGGTTACATGAACTTATACCGTTTTTCAAAATTGAAATGTGTTATTTGAGTACCAAAATTCTGATGATTGATCCAAGAACTATGCAGGATAATCAGAAACCACAGTTTTTAAATTTAAATTAGTCCCGAATCAAAAAGTTCAATGTGACCACTTATTTGACAATGAAGTGCTTTTCTTGCAGCATATTTTACTTGATGTAGGTATATTTATACTTAGGTTTTGTCCAAAACAGATGTACATATTTTTTTTATATTACATTGATCCCATTAACCTTCTCCCGTTTGAAGCATCTCATGTGCGCGCAACTTAACGGCCCGGATTTTGTAGCTCTGTCGATTGCGTATATGAGATATATCTAAGCATGCTTTAACTGTGCACTGTGATTACATTTCATATTGAGTTGACTGACTAAATCAATATTGTATCATTCTAAAAGCAAGACGACTTAATCTGAAGTTAATTATGGAGGAGTAGTCTCTTAGATTCCCTTACAATCTGTTGTTTTAACGTTGTGCTTAGTTAGTAGTTGTAGGTAGTTGTATTATTTTTTTCATATGGAATTGTATTTTTAAAAAACATTTTTCAATGTTAAAAATGTATTTTACTTTGATTTTATTTTAGATTTAAAGCCGCCTTCGTTAACGAGGTCGCGTACACTAAGAACAACTGCTACGGTGGTCTAACAATAGGCTTGAAGAGAGTCGCGTACTTTCACGGATCAATGGATCCGTGGTACGCCCTGGTTATGACGAGTACAATCCAAGATTACGCACCTGACATCTTCATGAAAGGTGATTATAAAATTCAGATTATATCTAAGTAAAATAGATAATAAGATTTTAATAGCGTAAAAAATAGTAGCATTACTTATAAACGTTGCTAAGCGAGTGCCAAATAATGTCAGCAAAATATATATGAGTCTTTAACTAAACAGCCGTTCATAAGTAAAGCTATTAACTATTTTTAAAGTCACAGATTTAAAAACAAAAGACAGATGGAGCGCGCGGATCGAACATTATTGTGCTAGAAATTTGACTTGTTTTCGTGAAAGCGCTTTAAAAATTCAATCGCTACGCATAGTTACTTTTTCCTTGTTTTTTTATTAAAATTTACTAACTTCCGAAGATAAATATTTCAATGTAACCTACCGTATACGTATTCCTATTACCTAGCGATATTCGTTAATGTAGGGCAAAATTAAAATTCAAATACGTCTAAAAATACATTTAGTAAAAAAATATTTCGTCATCCTTTTTTAATTTTCGAGAACAGTTTCTACATAATTTAAATAAATAAGATGGCAATTAATAATTAAAGTGGTAGTGACACTTTTGATGTATTATCAGAAAGACGCATCGTTTCGCACTTCCGACCATATATATTTCGGCCATAGCCATTAGGCATTTTGGATCATTGCTCATTTTATTTTAACTGTATACATATACTCTTAATTTTAAAATTTAGTTGACTGTCTTGTTGGTCTAGTCGCTAGATGAAAAGCCACAGACCTGGAGGTCCTGAGTTCATATCTCAGGTCGGGCCAATAAAAAGATATTGCGTATAAAAAGGTACTGTTGAAAATTTTCAATAGCAGTCCCGAGTCTGGAAGCTGGTAGTAAGAACATTCCCGTGCCTCGTAAAGCACGTAAAGTCGTTAATCCTACGCCTGAACTCTTTCCAGACGTGTCGGATTGCCGTCTCAGTGGATTATGAGAGTTAGGGAATAGAGAGTGTGCCTGTGTTTGCGCAAACACTTGTGCACAATAATATGTCCTGCGCAGTTAGCTAATCTCTCTTAGATTGGTCGCCATGGCCGAAATCGGTCTGGAGGACCTTATTCATATATTTTTTATTATTGTAAAGTTTTAACAAAAAAAAAAAACATTGCAGGCACGGCGCACTGCGCGAACATTTTTCCTCCGAGCGTCACTGACTCGGCTCAACTAAAACTGGTGCGGGCAAGGAATGAAATCCGTCAGTACCTCGGAATTTGGCTGAACCTCCCCTGACCCATTGATGTCACGAGGCTCCCAAGAGAGAAACTCCACATAGTGGGATCCACGACAATGGCGTATGTAACGTCTTCACTTGACCAGGGCGACTTTACCGAAAATAGCTTGTAGTACACGTCACGGGCCCAAATATTTTTTTAATGGATATTCTACGTTGTTATTTAATCTTTATAAATCTGTTATACGTAAGTGCGCATTTATAAATATCAAATATATGTTACATACGTTTCGCCACGTGTTTCTCGGAGCACTCGGGCGCAGTATCTTCTGTTTGGGCTCACTGTATAGTTCCAGATCACGAAGATTTTTGCCTTATTGGGAAAAAGTTGAAATTTACTAGGAAGAAGTCGCCGATTTACTGTAGCTATAAAATTAACAATATGACCTTAAAAGAAGTTTCTAGTATTAGAGATCTGGGTGTTATCATAGATTCTGCTTTAAGCTTTCGACAACATATTGAGCATTTTACATCTAAGTCATCTAAGATATCCGGTCTAGTTTTTAGGCAAATGAAAATATTTAAGGACCATAATTTGTCAATTCTTGTGTTTAATAGTATTGGACGTATACTACGTACACCTTGAGTATTGTAGCACTGTTTGGAGTCCAGGATACCAAGTTCACTCCGACAAAATAGAGCGAATCCTTACTCATTATAATATTATGTCACTCAAGGAGCGTCGAAGGGCAACCCTTGATTTTTTTGTCTAAATTAATAAATGACCTAATTGATGCACCTGAACTGCTCGAGCGTTTAAGTTTCGCAGTGCCTCGTGATGGTAACCGCTTACAGAATCGCAAGACGTTTTGTTTGCCTCATACAAGAAGCAATCTTGGTCAGCATGGTCCGCTGTATAGAATGCTATCTTTTGCTAACTGTTTTAGAGATACTATAGATATCTTTAACGTTAATATCAGGGCCATTAAAAAGAAAATGTCTACACAAATGGGTTAATTTTTAGTTCTATTTTTATATTATTTAGTTACTTTTTAGTTTAGTTTAATTCTGTTTTGCTTTTTAGTTATTTATTTTTATTTTATAGATGATAGTTTTTATAAGTTTTCTTATGTTTGTTCTAATGTTACGCTGTAGTTACCAGCTAACGTAATTTTTTTTTGCTTTTTAGCCCTCATATAAGCATGTAATGTCCACATCGAGAAGACTCAATTGTAAATATTTTCAGTTAAATGCATTATTGTATGGCATTGTTGATTGTATAATTGTAGTCAGTTTTGTGGACTAAATAAAAAAAATGCTCTAATATGTCTACGCGCCATTTTAGACGAAGTCTAGATGTCAAATTTGAAGAATCCCCAATTTGAAAAAGTGGGGCTTATTAAGGGACCCTGGACCGATTGTAATAATAGTCTGAATGATCAAACGATGTTCAAAATTAGTAAAATATTAATTAATATTCTTGTCAAATAATTTTGGAAGTATCTTTTACCTAATATACATTTTAAAAATCTTTAAAAAAAAACTAATGAATACATACCATGGCGATTAAAAGTTTGCAACTTATCTTGATAGAGCATCAAAACCTAGACTAAAATTACAATATATAACTTAGATGGACATAGATGCGCATTTATGGAGATACTAGTAATATTTTATATGTATATTATGTACATTTCTGTGTGTATTTTGAAGGTATTTATCTTGATATAATGATATCGGTTAACATCGGCACGGACACAGGTTTATCTTCACCTTGCATTAATCTTTTAGTATAGAATATAGATGCTTACGTTTTCGCAGTCGAAAGAACCGATTTAGAGTCATTTAACATCGCATTCAGATCTTATCAATAGAGTTGTAATAGACATACATTTACCACAAAATTAAATACAATAGAGAGAGAGAGAGATAGAGAGATAATTCCTCTGATTCTTTCGATACGTGTTAATGCTTCTCGCCATATTTCAGACAAAATGTCTTAGGGAAAGATTTTGGAAACGTGTTTTAAGAGAACGAAATATATACTCTGGATGGAATTAGATAATGTGATGGCATATTGCATGGTTAAGATGGTGCAAGTTAGCTGTTATGGGACATGACTGTCGGAGGAACTATTGGGTTTTTTACATGATCGCGGTTAAGCTCTTATATTAAGAAAGCTAAAAATGTTCGCAAAACTGACAGTTGA
The DNA here is from genome assembly GCF_905147045.1 of Nymphalis io. Lineage (NCBI taxonomy): Eukaryota > Metazoa > Arthropoda > Insecta > Lepidoptera > Nymphalidae > Nymphalis > Nymphalis io. The sequence goes on from NC_065918.1 coordinate 12,894,570, forward strand.
CAAGATTATGTGTTCTATGTAATTTATTATATTTGACGACAAGGAGAGCTCGCTTAGAAAGCTAGCTCATTCTCAAAACGATCTTGTCGTTAATATTGGTATCCAACGGTATTAGAGATCTTAGTATTTATTTTCAAAGTGCGAGCGAGGGGTATCGCGTTTACCGTTACCTTATTATTTCTTCTAAAGCATATAACCAGTCGTGCATTCCATGATTGGACGGAGCATAAGAATTATAAATTACTGACTAATCGTTCCAGCTTCACACAAATTGAAGAAGTATTTTGGATAGGATTTGCGTCAACAACGGACTTGACTTTATGCCACTTTTCGTTTTCATCATAATTGGAAATAACACTGAAAGTACCACCTAGGACCGGACGAGAGCTTCTGATATTCTCAATGTTACGAGGTCGAATCTACTCAAGTAACAACTCTTACACCGTGTAATCGAGGACATTTGAATCTCTCAGTACTAATCGGATAGCAGTAGTATTACACTTAAATGGTATTCTCGATGTTTGATGCTTTTTACTCAATGTGTAGATAAAATCTATATTTAACATCTCGCAGCTGATCCGTTGACAGTTTCGTAGGTTCTCCGGAGTACTTAGAGTTCAATACGTTGCGCGGTTTAGGATTCGTATTATATTATAATAGTGAAGGAAAATGTTATCCAACATATATCCAACTGTCAGTTATAATTTGGCTTCATATTTAGCTTCTAGGCTTAACTGCGGCGAACCTTTGAGTAATGGAGCACATGGATGGTCAATTTCAATATTAACATATAATTCACTTTGGGTTATCTTAGCAACGTTTTATTAACATGGTGACATAATAATTCAATTTACAATAATAATTTCATGATTAGTTCTTACGTGTGATCATAAATTGATTGTTTTATCAAGTCGTTTGAAGTTATATAATATGAGTCTGACTTAAAACTATTGGTTCTATCATCTAACTGGAAGAAATTTTAAATCACTTCAGATAGTTTTTCGTTAGTATAGCGTAATGTCACAGTTTGAATAAATATTAAGAATGAAATGAAAAGGTTTATGATGAAGCTTAATATGTGTAGTTTCAGCTAAGTGTGGCATGCATTACGAATGATATTACTTACACGAAAACGAAATGCAAAATTAACCGATGTCGTTATTTGTTTTACATGACGCGTTTACTTTGATCATTTTATTTCAATGGTGAGATGTCAAAATGGTTTTTGCTGGTGTTTTCAAATGATGAACTTTTTATGAGTAGGCACCTGCTTCGAGGAACGATTTTTGGAGTGAAATTACGTATAGGTGCTAATGAGCAGAGCAAACGATGGAGTCTTGACATTAGAGTTCATTTCCTTCAAAATTAATTTTGATTACATTGAGATGAGTTTAATAAATATTTTTAAGTTCGATCCGACAGAATATTTTTCAACACTGATAATTGATCCTTTCTTAAGACTAAATTTAATAGTTTATTTTTTGTATTAAATTAATAAGAAATGTAATTCATTGGCAACATTGTTACGAATTATGTTATTTGATTGAAATGTATATGATGTGTTATTTACTTAAGTTAAGTTACACAAATACTGTAAGAATATCAATAACGCGTTCCGCTATCACTGATGTTAAGCACTTATGTCTATACCGACAGTAATATAGGAACGTTATATTCTTATTCGCATACATAATAAGGATTGGGAAATGTGAGCAAAGTATCAGAACGATTAGGATTCTATAGATATCTTTTTTGAAATATTATAATAGATATGAAAATGTAATCTCATAATATAATAGTCGAGCAGCCCACGATAGTGTTGTGTCAGCGAAAGGAGATGGTGTCGCTGGATGTTAGAAGAAAGAATTTTTAGGGCTTAAGCCCTTTGTCGTACGCGTCAGCTGCAATATGTTATATCTTGATCAACCAAGTCCCGACGGACTTGCAAGCGTTAATGTGTTGTGACAGACCGTATAGCAGGTGGCATGTAGACCTATACAAGATTTTATCGTTGTGAACTCATGCAGTTCATATTAAATATCGACCTGAACCGTATACATCTACATGTCACCTAAGTACTCATTCGAGCCGATGCGAGCTCTTTCTGATTGTATACCGTAAGTTTTTAATACGTCGGATCTTTCGAACGATGAGGGGAAATACGAAGGCAAAATTATACACATCCCTGACAGAATATCGGAAATAATATCTAGAAAAAAATATTGCTAATTGTTAAGTGCCATATTACACAATTGATCTCTCTGGTTTATCGGTCGGATATTCCCCCGACACAACACAGCGTGGAGGTTTAGGATTAATTAACTTATACGTATATATTTCTCGATATAACTATTGATGTTCGATGTTGTGTGCTTTCTTTTTCTCTCTGAAACCTACAGCTCTCTGATACCCTATATTGAATTTCATTATGGAATGTTTCGACCGTTTTATTGGTTTAAACGACGTTTGGACATGTTCAACTTACTTTCCACACTTGTATTCTTGAATCTTAAAACTTCACAATTGTAAGTCCATTATTTTTACAAATTACCTATAAAATCACAATTGTTTTTCTAGCCGAATTATTTATTTTGTATTACATTTCACTTTCTTTTTATTTTAGGATTTAGTATAAGAACTTTTCTCGATTTAAGATCTGAATGTCTGTAACCGCCTTAGTAAATAAACACATAAGCTCTACTCAAAAGACGACTTTGACAACATCTAAACCAACTAATAAACCGAATTTCAAGCATAAATTCGCAGATTTCACGTGAGTTTCAAAGGCTACGTGAGTAAAATCATTCTAACTTTAAAAGTGATATATCTTGGAAAATAAAGTAATAAAGATTTAAAAGTTGTTTTTATTTCTTATATGTACACATATGAATAACCTTAATAAAAAAAATAACCGAGAAATTAATAATAGGAATCAAATTATGACTGCCTCGTTGGTCCAGTGGCTTGATGTAAGGCCGCAGACCCGGTGGTCCTGGGTTCAATTCCCAGGTCGAGCCAAAAAAAGTTATTGGGTTTTTCTGTCAGTGGCAGCCCGGAGTCTGGAAGTTGGAAGTGTGTACACTCCCGTACCTCGGAAAGCACGTAAAGCCGTTGGTCCTGTGCCTGAACTCTTTTTGGTCGTATCGGATTGCCGTCCCATCGGATTACGAGAGTTATGAAATAGAGAGTGCACCTGTGTTTGCGCACACATTTGTGCATTGTAATATCTCCTGCGTAGTTGGCTAATCTCTCCTGAGATTGGCCGCCGTGGCCGAAATCGGTCTGAAGGACATTATTATTATTGTTAGGTATCAAATTTCAATATTTATTATTATCGCTTAAGAATATCATAAATTATTATATGAAGTATATAATGATTTATATTTTATGAAATACTTTAAAAATAATCAAAGAAAATAAATATTAACGAAGCATCGTTCATATAGAAGTTTATATAAATTATAAATTTATAGGATGTTTATATAAAAAAATAGCTATGCCCTCGGTTTCACCCACATATAACTTAAAGAAATCACTAAGAGCAGACTTATAATATTTCAATATATACTATATTTTTAGTTTTATTTTCGTTGGATACTAGTAATTATTAGTTGTCGCCACACCCGGATCGATAAATTGAGAGGGCAACATACAAGTGGCCATGAGAAAAACAGCATTCTCTTAATTTATTGTGACTGCAAACGATACCTTCACAGGAAATGTATCCTTTTAAGACTGAAAGGTAAATCTGTATATTTTAAAAATAAGTATTTATTATCAACTAAATAAGTATAAATTTAACAAAACAATGAGAAAAAATAAATATGCCGAGACGAAACACCTAACTAACCTATAAACTTTAACTTACAAAGTTATTTACAAATACTTAAGTGTGAGTATTTTCAAACAACCTACTCAACTACATGTTGAAATATGTCAAAAATACTAAAACCTGTCTGTGATCTTATCTTTCATAAGAATTAATACCATGTTTATAAAAATCACTATTCAAGTAATGCATTATTTTAGAAGAATTTTGATTGCTTATTTTTAAGTATTTTTTTTAAATTCCGTCAAACATGATTGTTGTGTAACTTTAACTGTTACTCAGTGCAAGCAAAGGAAGTTCACAAAAGATTTTTGGAACAATTGTCATTGATATTCCGCTCCTGTTGGCCGTAGCGTGATGTTTGTAATTGAAATGGGCTATCCAACATTAAAATATTATTTCAATTCGAACTAGCAGTTCCTGAGATTAGCACGTTCAACCAAACAACCTTTTCAGCTTTATAATATTAGTATAGATAATAAAGTTTTTATTGAGCTAAATAGTTTTGTTTAATCTGAATATTTTGGAACAAAAAATATATTTGTGCACTTCATTACATGTCATTTACAGGATTAACGACGTCGATGACGGGAGCATCTGAGCTACACCATCGTACAGACTTCCATAGAACCATTTATCCTTTGCTTATACATACATACGAGTGAAGCCGCGGGCAATAGCTAGTTTAATATAATAATTGTGTGGTCATGGGACCCCAGTCAGGAACGAAGTTCTTTGCGATATTTTTTCAACTCAAAACGTTTGTTTCATCACAAAACGTCTCGTTTGTTATTAATTCTCGATTGTTTTTACTATTTTCCCAAGCAAAAATATTAAGAAACGTTTATTAATTCATTTTATTTTATGTAATAATAAATAATTTTTTTTTATGTAAGAGTGGAGCAAACGAGCAGGCTCACCTGATGGAAAATGACTTCCACCGTCCATAGATATCTGCAACACCCGAGTGCTTGCAGGTGCGTTGCCGGCCTTTAAGGCATGCTCTTTTCTTGAAGGTTGCTATGTCATATCGGCTTGGAAAAGTCGCCGGGAAAAGCTGTTTTCACAGAGTGGTTGTGCGAGGCAGGAAATGATTTAAAAATTGCGCTGTTGTGGATTCTTTTCTTCTCCAGATATCGAGATGGTGAGGATGGAATTTAGAGTTCTGGCGCGATGTCTGGTGTTGAAATTCAGCAGTCGGGACTAATGCAAGCAATTCCTCAGAACATTTAACGTGATATATACGATAGAGGATGCCGAGTGACCGGATATCTTTCTCTAATCTAAAGAATCAAGCCGGTAGGTAAGAGCTTGATCGTCGACAATTCGAACTGCTCTACGTTGAATGCGGTCAAAGGGAAGAAGCTGGTACTGGGGAGCTCCCGCCCAGAGATTAGAGCAGTACTTCATGTGAGGCCAAATTTGTGCCCTCTACAAGGCGCGATGCAATTATAATATTCAAATTTAAATATGAATTATAAGTTATATAAAAAAATCAACTCACTAAGTTTTTAATTTTTTCCTAATTACCCAGAACCGTAATATAATAATTAATATAAGCAAACATTATTTTAACTCTGTTCACAGGTGGGCACTGCTAACAGAATTCAAATGGAATTAAGTTTTACTCATTGCATAAAATAATTAAATTTGGTTCAAAATAATGATTTAAATTTTAAAGGATTTTATTTTGAATGTTGTCACAGTAAATTTTAAAATAAATTAACACACACAGATACATACTGTACAACCTAAATACATAATGTATATAATAAATTGGTGTATTTTATTCAATTACACAGAAAACTTTCTGTTATAACAACTCCTAATAAATACCGAACTTTTAGTGTTTTGGCCGACAGAGATAACGCTCTACAAAGCCAAATTTATCAATTGTCTCTTTTCAAAGGTTGATGTACAATATTAGTTGACGGGCATTTATACATGTTTTTTTTTCTTATTTTGAGTATTTTTTTAAAGTTTGAATTTATGTTTTTATAATTTTTAACTAATTCCACTTTTGTTCACACTAAAAATAAATCGTATAAAATAGAAAGAGGAAGTAATAAACTTTATTACATCCTCTTTATATAAATGCCTACGCATAACGCGGAATTATGTGACATTTTCTGAAATTTGCCTCGTAAAAGAACTTCGTTTCTATATATAGTATCGCGTTTCTATATATATATATATATATATATATATATATATATATATATGTGCTTTACATATACGCGAGGGCGCGTATACGTAAACATAAAAAGCAAGTCCTACCACACATAGATTCTAGTTGATAGAAAGCTAGAGAGGACGACTGTCAAAGTACTTACTTTACTTACTTACTTACTTTTACTGCCCCATAGGTACACGGACAGTAGGCTGCTGCTCAAATGTTACGTGGATATTGTAATAAGCTAGACACCAGAGCTATGTTGCAGCTTAATTCTTCGATAATCTTTTAATTCCATAATTATTATTGAATAAAATATTATTTAAGAATAAAGTTGATAAAAGTTGCAATTATCGTATCACAAACTACATGATCATCACACCATACACCTAAATACATCATCTATTTACCGTGTTCTTAAATAATTACAAAAAAATAAAACAGCTTTCATTTAATACAGTTTTATTCATTTTTATGCTTATATAAAAAGTGCTAAGGTTAATTTTGAATCAGTTGTAAAAACCCAAGTAAATCCTATAGGACACTCCAGAGATCTTACAATCTTCTCATATTATTATTTATGTCTATAATAAAATTGTTGTTCTTTAATATCCTCAACTGTCCCGGATCTCTCTTAAGGCAATAATTAAGAATAGATAACTCATATTATTATAAATAAATAAAAATTACCAAGATAAAGCATACCTCAGATACGCATATTCACAGAATACTATCACGGCAAAACTGGGCTATGAAAGAAAGCTTAGGACTTCATATTCACTTATGTATCTTGATAGAGAGATAAAGTATATACCTATATTATACTTATTTATATAAATATTATTCTAATACAATTGTACAATATCTGTATCCGTACTTAGACAATAAATAATTTTAGGCTAATTTTTACTTTTATATCTTTTTTGTTACTTTTAATTTGAATTTGATTAGATGAATCTGAAAGTGCTTGTAATTGACATGCATATTAGATATACTATTATTGTTTTATAAATTAATCTTTTCAATGTTTTATATTTATGTTGTAAGTGTGCTATTATAAATAAATAAATAAATCTTTTTACTTGCACTTATTTAGACTTACTTACCATTTGTTCTTTTTTACCAATTAGATAGAGTTTCAAGTCTTGTTGTGCTTGTCTGAAGATAATTATGAGGCTAGTGTCATCAGCATAAGATGTTATGTCACCTATCAGGCTTAAGTTGTGTATATCGTTGACGTTGAAAATGTCATGGAAAGTATTTAAATGACGCCGATTTTATATAGTTTTTGAAAAAGGAGGCTATGGCTAATTGTATCAAATGCCTTTTTCAAGTAAATAAATATTCCGAGAGCTATACACTTTTCATCGATATTAATTTTCAGTTTTGTCACGAGGTCAATTGTTGCTTAGATGATTGCTTAGTTGCTTAGTTGCTTAGTTACTATAGTGGTTAGAGTATTAGATTTTGCGCGGAAGCCATATTGATTTTAAGAGAAAAAGCTAGTGGTTGTGAAATTATACAGCTGCTTATATAGAATTTTATAGAATATTTTAGAAGAGAGAATATTAGAGAAGGACAGAGAACGGTAAATACTAGGGTCGGTTTTTTTACCTGACTTGAAAATTGTACTCACTTTTGCTACTTTCAGAGAATCAGGAAAGAATCCGTTTCGCAAACAGTGATTGATGCTCGTTGTGAGTTTAAGTAGTATTAGATTTATAAGACTTTTTATTGCCTTGCAACTAATTCCATCTGAACCCATACTTGGATTGAGATTATCTATAATTTTGCTAACTTCTTCTTGAGTAGTTGGGGCTAGGACTAAGAGTTCACTAGAGTAAATTGAGGTTGTGTATCTATCCTATGTGTTTTTATATTATTAAGATTATTTGCTATGGTTGCAAAAAAGGCATTAAGGTAGTTACATATTTCTTTAGTGTCTGGGATTGTGCCGGCTTGCGTTTCTAATTTTGAAGGGGTGGAGCATAATTTAGACTTATTTCCAGCTAAGTTTCCGATTAACTTCCATATCTTTAAAGGTTTCTTTTCACAGTTTATGTAGCTATTTTTGGTATTTTGTATTTGCATCGTCACGATATTTCTTAGAGCTATGAAGTTATTTCTTATCAAGTCATTGCTGGGATTTTCCTTATAAGCAGAACACAGCATATTTCTTTTAGTAAGCATTCCAATAGGCATGATGACTAATATTGAAATAACCTTCTATAATGTAGGTACACGTTAGTTATTACTGAAAATAATTTTATTTCAGTAATAAACTAACCTTCTTAAGGTCGTCGGTCCACCTGGCTGGAGGGCGCCCTACGCTGCGCTTGCCGATTCGCGGTCTCAACTCTAGGACTCGTCTGCTCCAACGGCCATCGGTCCTACGACATACGTGACCAGCCCACTGCCACTTCAGCCTGCTAATTTTGCAAGCTATGTCAGTGACTCCGGTTCTTTTCCGGATAATCGACGACCTTAAGCACCTTCTTAAGGGCACCAACTGGATGCGGAAGGCGGAGAACAGGGAGCTTTAGCGTACCGTGGGAGAGGCCTATGTTCAGCAGTGGACAACGATTGGCTGTTGATTGATTGATTGATTGAATAAACTAACTGTTTACGCAAATAATTGCATTTTCATTTACCTTTTTTGAATTTCGCTCGAAAACACCCGCAGGTGCCATGGCGCCTGCACGTGACTTCACGCCTCAATAAACGACAGTAAACGTTGTATTATGTCTATACTCAACGAAGAAAAGCAGAAAATATTGCGTATTTCCTAAGGTTAAAAATGAATTCCAAAGTTTACAAGTGGTGTGCGGTCCCTCTGTGTAAAAATACATTCGAATGCCAACCAGGTCGAAGAACAATGTACAAAAGCAGAACGACCATATATAAGTAAGCAACGAAATGATGACGATGATGGTTCTTGAAGAATGTGAAAAGCAATTAAAAGAAAGTATGGTTACAGAACATTTTGAAGAAATTGCAAATTGAGGCAGAGATTAATAAGGATTTATTATAAATTTATGATATATTTAGTTTAAAGAAGTATTCGTAAATTCACAAATTCAGTGACTAGTGGAGCTAAATGAAATATTGTCTTAAAAATTCTTACTGGTAAAAATATTAGGGCTCTTCATTTGCGAGTAATACTATATAGCTAACAGAAAAAAACCTATGATAACACTAAAGATAAATAAAAATGTACTTACAAGGAAGTTTTCACATTTCGAAATTCAGATCATTTCTGGAAGAATACTCACAGCAGCTGATGAGAAGGAAAAGAGCTATAGTGTTCGGTGACTTTAATAGCGATCTACTTAACCCAAACCGATCAATCCATAATTACACAAAAATGTTGTTAGAGATTGGACACCAAATCCTTAACAAAATTGATGCAAAATTTAGTACCCGCGATACACCCTCTAAAAAGTCGATTCTTGATCACGTATCATCCAATCTGAAAAACCATAAATTTCATCTAATACATAGTCACCAAAGTTGGACCACAACCAAATATATCTCGAAGTTGGAAAATACTTACCGGAATAAGAAAAGAAAATAAAGTAGCATACCTGAATTACACAGGGCTTTATCATACAGTAGAAAGCGAAATTACGAATATCTCTGAAAGTGACTATATTAGCTTAGAACACACAATAATAAAAGCATTAAATAAAAACAGAATATCAAAATTTAAAATTCAAAATACGATAAAATCCGACTGAATCAACAAAAACATAATAGGCATGATGACAGTATTAATGAATTAAAAAATAAATGATTTTAGACAAGAGACTATTTTAAAAGGATTCTAAAAAAATATCCCATTTTTAGATACACATTGAGATTAATAAGATTTTTAATAAAATAAAAGTATATAATTCTGCAATCGGCCATTTTATTTAAAACACCAATCAGAGCGAATAACGTCACGCCTCTGTATCTATAACCGTTAAACTCTTGAACAGTTGTTATGTTTACGCGTTTCAAAATTATTTTGCATGATTTATTTAGTTGAGTCGTTGATTATTCGCGTTTTTCTGAAGAAAATAAAACATCCAAGATCTATCAATGATGGAACAAGGTTTTGTTAAGGCAAATTCCTCTAATATGCCCAGGATTTGTTGATGTAAGTTTCTTGTATCAAATAAAGACTTTTTTTTTTATAGAATAGGAAGGCGGACGAGCATATGGGCCACCTGATGGTAAGTGGTCACCAAACGCCCTTAGACATTGGCATTGTAAGAAATGTCAACCATCGCTTATACAGCCAATGCGCCACCAACCTTGGGAATTAAGATGTTATGTCCCTTGTGCCTGTAATTACACTGGCTCACTCACCCTTCAAACTGGAACGCAACAATACCAAGTACTGCTGTTTTGCGGTAGAATATATGATGAGTGGGTGGTACTTACCCAGACGAGCTTGCACAAAGCTCTGCCACCTTCATTCAATCGTTAAATAACGTATTACGTTTCTTGAAATAACGCTCAAATTCGAGTTTTAATATAAGAGTTTTATAATGAGTTTTAAAGACTTTATAATATTATCCAAACTTTTTGCATAAATAGTTATTTTTATCATTATAAGTACGCGTATATACTTTTTCAAAATATAAATTAAAATCTTTACAAAATATTTTTCAAGTACAAAACTCTTTCTTATAATATTGCGTAACACACACGCGTACGCGTACCACGGAATGAAATGAGGATCCACTTAATTCCTTTTTTAAGTATTTTGTCTACGCGACAATTACACAATCACCATTTATTATTAAAGGTTTAATTTAAATTTTATTTGTATTCATTTGTTTTCATATGAGTGTTATTTTCCTTTTTTTTTAAATGAACATAAAGTTAACAGATAAGCCGTGTCCCAAGATCCTTCGGGTTTAACTTAGCAACATTTCAGGAACCTATTGTTTTTCTCAAATGCTATACTGTGGGTACATTACATTTTTTTTATTTGTGACGTCATTTACCTGTATATTGTGATAATAATGGTTAATTTAATGAAACCAAGTAACATGAAATGCTTAAAACATTCTACACAAGGCATTATAAGTTTTCTGTACTGTTTGTTTTTTTTTTGTACCGAGACAGCTAACTGCAGTGTATTCATTTTATCTGTTTTATATATGTGTATATAAGTGGGCAACACCCATTAGGGATAAATTGAGACGAGAATATCTAGGTACACTAGATAGGGGTAGTAGCTGTATTGATTTATTTAAAAACGGGAAAAGAGTCACTCGCGAAAGGATAAGGCTTGAGTTTTTGTAAGGATCATTCTATCTTAACAATTATATACACAAGTAAAGTAATATAGTACATGTTTAAGGTGATAAATTTTATATTTGTATTATATTACTTTTAAATTCTTTTTTTGGCTTTTAAATACACCATGTATTAAAATTTATAAATATACAGGTAGTAAGAGCGTTATCGTCCAATGTCATACGAAATACACACATACTAATTAAAATAAAAAATAACTTAATGAGATTATTACAAAAATTTTGGTAAAACAAAATAATAATTCTTTGAAATAATTTTAATTAGTATTGCAATTATTTTTCTTACCGACATAATAAAAATATAAGAAATAAAACAACTGTTAAATCCTCTATGATTTTATTCCATAAGCATTATCAGTTATAAAGTTAAAATGCAAAATGTTTACTCTTATTTAAAAATGCACGTGAAACTACAAGTTTTAGTTTGAAATTCAGTTTTTTAGTTGTTTTAGATGTAGTCAAAATCGCATTGTGAGTAAAGCCTTTATACCTATTTACTAAGTCGATTATAGACACTAAGATATTAAATTGAGAAAAATCCTTATACTAAATACATACTTCGGGATTATAAAATATAATGAAATGTAGAAAACAAATTAAATGAATTGACAAGAAAAACAATTTTGTTTTCATAGGTAATTTAAGAAAAACCAACTTAAGTTATCTGTTCCTTAACAAGCATAGATATAAAGTAAGATAAACATGTCCAAACGTTGTTTAAACGAATAAAACGGTCGAAACATTGCAGGTGAGTTTCAGTGTAGTGTCGGAGAGCTCTAGAGACACACATCATAGAACATAGATGGTTATATAAGTTAATTAATCTTAAGTCTCCACGCTGTGTTGTGTCGGCGGGGAAATAAATCCGACCGATAAACCTGAGAGAGCAATTGTGTAATATGACACTTTTGTCACTATTATTTAGACATACTTTTCCAAATATTATGTGTGTATAATTTTGCCTTCGTATTTCCCCTCATCGTTCGAAAGATCCAACGTATTAAGAACTTACGGTATACAATCAGAAAGAGCTCGCATCGGCTCGAATGGGTACTTAGGTGACATGTAGATGTATACGGTTCAGGTCGATATTTATATGAATTGCATGAGCTCACAACGATGAAATCTTGTATAGGTCTACATGCCACCTGCTATACGGTCTGTCGCAACACATTAACGCTTGCAAGTCCGTCGGGACCTGATTGATCAAGAGATAACATAATGCAACTGACGCGCACGGCAAAGGGCTTAAGCCCTAAAAATTCTTTCTTCTAACATCCAGCGACATCATCTCCTTTCGCTGACACAACCCTAGCGTGGGCTGCTCGACCATTATATTATGAGATTACATATTCATATCTATTATAATATTTCAAAAAAGATATCTATAGAATTCCTAATCGTTCTGATACTTTGCTCACATTTCCCAATCCTTATTATGTATGCGAATAAGAATATAACGTTCCTATATTACTGTCGGTATAGACATAAGTGCTTAACATCAGTGATAGCGGAACGTGTTATTAATATTCTTACAGTATTTGTGTGACTTAATTTAAGTAAATAACACATCATATACATTTCAATCAAATAACATAATTCGTAACAATGTAGCCAATGAATTACATTTCTTATGAATTTAATACAAAAAATGAAACTATTAAATTTAGTTTTAAGAAAGGATCAATTGTCAGTGTCGAAAAATATTCTGTCGGATCGAACTTAAAAATATTTATTAAAGTCATCTGAATGTAATCAAAATTAATTTTAAAGGAAATGAAGTCTAATGTCAAGACTCCATCGTTTGCTCTGCTCATTAGCACCTATACGTAATTTCACTCCAAAAATCGTTCCTTAAAGCAGGTGCCTACTCATAAAAAGTTCATCATTTCAAAACACCAGAAAAATCCATCTTGACATCTCACCGTTAAAATAAAATGATCAAAATAAACGCGTCATATAAAACAATTAACAACATCGGTTCTAATTTCTCAACGAGTGACGTTCTCGGAGTTTTCGGTTTTCGTGTGAGTTGCAAATATCAATCGTAATGCATGCCGCACTTAGCTAAAACTACAAGCATTAAGCTTCATCATTAGTCTTTTTGTTTCATTCTAAATATCTATTCAAACTGTGACATTAAACTATACTAAGGAAAAACTATCTGAAGTGATTTAAAATTGTCTGTTCTTCCAGTTAGATGACACCGACGAACCGATAGTATTAAATCAGACTCATATTAAATAACTTCAAACGACTTGATAAAACATTCAATTTGTGATCGCACGTAAGAACTTATCATGAAATTATTTTTGTCAAATGTATTAATATTCAATATGTGAACAAAATGTCGCTAAGATAACCCAAAGTGAATTATATGTTAATATTGAAATTGACCATCATGTGCTCCATTACTCAAAGGTACGCCGCAGTTAAGCCTAGAGGCTAAATATAGAGCCGAATTATAACTGACAGTTGGGCAAGTCTCCGGGCTCTCTGGATGGTGAATCGCGAAACGATGATAATATTTTCCTTCACTATTATAATATTAAGGCACGAATGCTAAACCGCGCAACGTAATGAACTCTAAGTACTCCGGAGAACCTACGAAACTGTCAACGGATCAGCTGCGAGATGTTAAATATAGATTTGATCTACACATTGAGTAAAAAGCATCAAACATCGAGAATACCATTAAACTGTAATACTACTGCTATCCGATTAGTACTGAGAGATTTAAATGTCCTCGATTACACGGTGTAAGAGTTTTTACTTGAGTATATTCGACCTCGTGACATCGAGAATATCAGAAGCTCTCGTCCGGCCCTAGGTGGTACATTAACTTTAATTTTCGATTATGATGGTGAAAACGAAAAGTACAATGAAGTCAAGATAAAGTCAGTCGGCTATCGACTAGTGCAGAGGAACTCGCATAGCATATCATAATATTCGCCTTATCACTTACTAGTAACGGTGTGCATTGTCTGTGTACAAACGGCGATACAGATGTTAAATAAATAATAAATCCAACATAGGCGGTATATTTCATAAATAAATGCATCGTGTATCGTTTCTATTTGTTCACATACATACACAAAGCACTATCTAAAATCATATTTCCTTTTAAGGCACAAAATGTTTGATCATCGCTAATTTACTTCGTAACCACAGCGTCGGCACTGCTTGAAAAAGAAATAAAAATATATCTCGTTCATTTAAATATTTTTTTAATTTAAATAAAAGCGGTGAGGTAAGAAGAATTCGAAAATAATCATAAGAATTTCGAAAAAAAACCAGGGTCGTGTATAGATCTAAAACTACGAAAAAAACTATGAATTTGTATAATATTGCTTGTTTATAGAATACTACGTTGACTCTTAAAACTACTCAACGATTCATACGACTCTAGTCGTGTATCACTCTGGATGTTGTTGGTAAGTGGAGTGACAATCGTTACAAAAATAATGTTTATTTATAAAGCGCATCCAGATTCGAAGATCACCTCCAATGAAAAGGAGTATTGACCAGGGTGGTGGTGGAGGAGATCCCGAAACCTAATCGTGAGCAAAATGAGGTAGTTTCTAGGTTGCTGTCATAATATATTATGAATGGTAAAAGTAATCCGAACGAAATACACATAAAGTTTATTGCTTTTATTGAGGTTTATGAGTTTCGCTTTGTTCATACGATCCGCACTGAGGGCATGTAATTCATACAATGGTCCGACACAGCCACCCGCGCTTCGACCTACAAACATTATTGGCAGCATCGAGTTATTGTATCAATCCCTCTCTATATCCGTCCTACCACTTCTCATTGTATTCGTATGTATAAAAAAACACGATTTGCTCATGATTGTTTTGCTTTCGCGGCTGCCATGAATCATGAACAAACATCTCAAAAATACGACCTTATATATTGGTAAATATTTGTGTATAAATGTAAATATGGCGAATAATTATAATAGTCCGTCCAATCATATAACCTATTACTAACAACTGCTTATATGCTTTAGAAATAGCTAATAACGCTATACCCCTCGCTCGTACTTGAAAATACATACTAAGATCTCTCATACCGATGAATACTAACATTAACGGTCTCGGGTTTCGCGAATGAGCTACTTCTTTGCATCAAATGTCAGTCGTAATTGTTGCTATGCGAGTTTTCCTTGACGTAAAATATAATAAATTGTAAATAAGACAAACATTTGTTTTTAATTGTAAAGTCCAAGTACCACGTAATTTAGTCTAATTCGATTGGTCAAAATAAATCTCATAGTCTTGTCCATTGTCTAAATAGGTAAATATAACGTCACAGCAAATGTGTCAATTAAACAGGTTTTCGAACATTCAGACTCTTAATAAAAGGACTTAACGCAATCATGTAAAAATAAAATAGTCGATCCGACAGTCATTTTCAACTACATCTAACTTGTACCATCTTAACCGTCCAATATGCCATCATATTATCTAATCTCATCCAGAGTATATATTCCGTTCTCTTAAAACACGTTTCTCAAATCTTTCCCTTAGACATTTCGTCTGAAATATGGCGAGAAGTATTAACACGTATCGAAAGAATCGGAGGAAGTATGTCACTCTGTTTATTGTAATTAATTTTGTGGTAAATGTCTGTTTTTGCAACTCTATTTGTAAGATTTGAATGCGATGTGAAGTAATTCTCAACCGGTTCTTTCGACTGTGAAAACGTAAGCATCTATTTTACATTTTCTATACTAATAGATTAATACAAAACCTTCACCTGTGTGCGTGCCGCTGTTAACCGGTCTCTTTATATCAAGATAAATGCCTTCGAAATACACACAGGTATTACTTAATATAAATATATAATATTTCTGCTATTACCGTAAATGCGCATCTATGACCATCGAAGTTTCATATGTTTAGTATGGTTGCAGTTTAAATGTTCCATTGAAATATGTTGTAATCGTGTCGCAATCGCCATGGCATGAATTATTTCACTCAATTTTAAAATACAATCAATTAATATGTTAATTAGGTAGAAGACAGTTCCAAAATTATTTGACAAGGAAATTAATTAATATTTAGATATATTCGTCTACTATTAAAATTATTACTCATCGCTTCGTGAGAAGAGAAAAACAAAAATATAAAACGTACAGACGTTAAGTCTTGGCGCGGCTTAGTGATATATTATCTTCTGTCTCCCGACTATGTCTACCTTTCATTTAAAAAATAATCACTCTGTTACCGTTCGCATGACCCGTGCCTTGTACATCCTTACTTACCTCTATTTACTACCAGTCGAATTACTAGTAATAAAGCCCCCACGTTTTCAAATTGGGGATTCTTCAAATTCGACATCTAGACTGCGTCTATGATGTCCGCGTAGAGATGTTAGAACATTCAACTTTTTCCCAATAAGGCAAAACTCTTCGTGATCGAGAACTATACAGCGAGCCCAAACAGAAGATACCGCTTCCGAGTGCTACGAGAAACACATGACGAAATATACGTAACGTGTATTTGATTTTTATAAATGCGCACTTACGTATCTCAGATATATTGAGACTATATAACTAAGTAGACTATCCAATAAAAACCGAATTGGGCACGTGACGTGTATTAGGAGCCATTTTCGCTAAAGTCGCCGTGATCAAGTGAAGCTGGTACGTACGCCATTGTCATGGAACCCACGATGCGGGGCTTATCTGTAGGTTGGAGCCTCGTGAATGAATCGTGATGGGTCAGGGGAGGTTCAGCCAAATTCCGGAGCAGTGACGGATTTCATTTCGTGGCCGCACCAGTCGTTGTTGAATCGAGTCAGTGACGCTCGGAGGATAATTGTTCGCGCAGTGCGCCTTGCCTACAATGTTCTTTTTTGTTAAAATTTGACAATAATTAAAAATATGTGACCAGAGCTATAAAATAGTTTCTAACGAGAAATTAAGACGTGCGTTAATCGAATATTCCTACTGTCTATACTCTAAAATTTTTTGACACCATTATTTGTAAACAACTAGGAAAAGAAAACGATAACTGCGATTTCAAACCCAGACAAGCGCCATTGAATTTCATGAAAATTTAGCTTAATTTATGTTCATAATTCATCTGGAGCTTGGCGATTAAGGAAGCATATCTTCAAAAG
Source organism: Nymphalis io (assembly GCF_905147045.1). Classification (NCBI taxonomy): domain Eukaryota; kingdom Metazoa; phylum Arthropoda; class Insecta; order Lepidoptera; family Nymphalidae; genus Nymphalis; species Nymphalis io. The sequence continues at coordinate 12,912,016 of NC_065918.1, forward strand.
AAGAGAAAGCATTCGCCCAGCAGTATTATATTTGCAGGCTGCTTTTGTTTTACAAAGTGGGCTTAGCTAATAAAATATATTATTTACGTTAAAATGTCAATAATGTAATCTATGTCACTGACATCATGAACAGCCCATTACATATTTTATGTAATTTAAAATATATATATTTACGTTTGATGCCTTATTATCTACTTGGATAATCTGAATTGTATAATCACCTTTGCCGAAGATGTCCGGTGCAGGGTGCACTACCTCTTCTGTAGTCGTCATCGCGATGAACACCGTAGCAGTTGGTCGTAGAGCTCGCTACCTTGTTAACGAAGGCGGCTTCTAAAACGATATTCAAATTGAATACATTCACGTTAAAATATAATATATATAGTATGCCAAATATCAAGTAAAAATAAATAAAAAGTTAACCCAGTTGAGAAAGAAATGTAAAATATAAGAATACTTAGAAGTCAGTCAACTCAACATAAAATGCTATTACACGTTCGCAAGTTAATATTATATAATTAAATACATAGAAACTTACTTAGATGCATCTCAACTACGCAATCGATAGAGCTACAATATCCGGGCCGTTAAGTTGCGCGCGCATGAGAGCGCGCAACAAATGGAAGAAGGTTAAAGGGGTCAACATTATTTTTCCGTCTTTATATAAAAATAATTATGTATAGGTTTTGTGGTCAAATCGACAGACGATTTGATGAATATAATTAAGACCTAAAACCTATAACAAGTAAACTATACTATAAAAAAGCACTTCATTATGTTATTTTATGTCTTTATATAAGACTCATGTATAGGATTGGTGGTCAAACCTGCAGTATAAATGTACTAAAGGCACTTCAGTGTGAAATAAGTGGTCATATTAAACTTTATGATTCGGAACTAATTTAAAAATAAAACTGTGGTTTCTTAATATTCTGCACAATCATTGGATCGATAATCAGGATTAGATTAACACATTTCAATTTTGAAAATCGTTATAAGTTCAAGTAACGCTTCCAACACAAACCGGAAATAAATATTACAATCGCTGAGCGCAATAGCAAATTAAGAAAAATTAATACATAGATGCAAGTCTAAATGCAACTTTACTACAAAATCTATAGAGCTAAATTATCCAGGCTGATAAGTTGCGCGCGCATGCGATGCAACAAATGGGTGGCTCTTTATAGAAAGAATTACATATAGACATGTTTTATAGTAAGATCTTCAGACAACTAATATGCTCAACGAGCGCTGCTATAATTACACGTTATTGTTAAAATAGTGATCATATTGAACTTTATGGTTCGAGACTAATTTCAATAAAAGTCGTTATTCCTGATTAACTTGCACAATCCTTGAACCGACGATAAGAATGTTGGCACTTAAGTATCACATTTTCTTTTTGAACACTGCGTTAAGTTGTTGAACAATTACGAAAACACAGAATATTATAAAACCAAACACGTCTTACCTCAGAGCTATCACTGACTCGACTAAGTTAAGATTGCTATTACAGAGCGCATCCGCGAGTTGAGATAAATCAATACATCGACGCATACCCCGATGCCCTCTTTTTGAGGAGGACAATATTATTCACTAGCTGAAAACGCAGCTTCACCGGCGTGAAATTAAGTTTTTGATGAAAAACTTAAAATGCAATTGTGTCATTTCAACGCTTTGGTATATTAATTTCTTTTTAATATTGTTAAATTTAAAATATTAAGGTATTGGAATTATAAAGTAGTTGTGTTAACAATATTTAACATAAAAAATTAATATGATATTTATTTTGATGAGGAAAAACTACAGGTCCCATTATTTTATTCTTCCTTTTAACTATAAAAATATTCCAATGGTTAAAGTGAGACCTACAAATCGCTTATGCAAAGGGTTTTAGTATCTGTTATATATGTTAGCCATCGCTACGTAACAGCCTAGACTGATAGTTACGTCTCCGACTACGTTGACATATAAAGCTATTACTACAAAAATATGCAACATACCATATAGCATGGTCGCATGGTTAATATGAAAGTCGCATATAGAATTTGTAGTTTCTGAGTAAAGCATGAATAAATAAACAAAACTAATAATATAAGTACAATAGTAGGTACAACGACGAATATTTAACAATTGGAGTCATCTTAACAATATATATTTATTTACACCTATCCTCATAATTTAAATTCTCAATGAAACTTAACACTACAAATGAACGCAAACGAGACCTCGGTAGAAACTAAGTATGTATACGACAACAAAAATTAAACAACTAGCGCTTGGCCCACTGCTTTGCCGATAATCGAAAATCCTGTTAAATGTTAAATGAAAATCCTGTTAAATTATTTGGAACATAACAAAATTTTATCTGCCTCACAGTTTGGTTTTAGGTCTGGGAAAATTACTGAAGACGCAGTCATCAATTTAACGAATTATGTTACTTCTCAGGTAGATAGAAAGCAAAGGTGTTTAGGTATATTCCTTGACCTAGCCAAGGCGTTTGATACCGTCTCTATTCCCATTCTTGTGAACAAGTTGGAATGCCTCGGTATTCGTGGCAAACCGCTGCTGATATTTAAGGACTTTTTGGTTAATCCTTCACAACAAGTTAGAATTGGTGATCACGTCAGTTCTCAGGCACCTGTGATTTGTGGCGTCCCTCAGGGCAGTATTCTTGGCACAACTCTCTTTTTGATCTATATTAACGACCTATGTGAACGAACTCTAAGAAATGGTAAAATTTTTAACTACGCGGATGATACTGCGCTTGTATTCCACGGAGAGACTTGGGACAAAGTATGGTATTATGCTCAATTAGGACTCCGCAAAGTCAATCAATGGCTAAGTGTAAACCTGTTGACATTGAACCTCTCCAAAACCTCATTTATTCAGTTTTCTGTGGCCAAAACAAAACCAGAGAACAGAGTCTTAAGGTTCACACATGTAACTACCCCAGTGATTCTCTTGCTTCCTGTTCATGCTTTGAGATAGCTAAATCTACGACCGTCAAATATCTAGGAGTTATTTTGGACGAAAAACTTAGCTGGCGCTCTCATATAGATATCACAACTGCGCGCACCAGAAAACTTATTTGGGTTTTCAAGAAGTTGAGGCACGTTGCTGATTTAGATCTTCTGCGCACAATATATTATGCACTAGATCAGTCAGTCATTGGATATTGTATAAAAGCTTGGGGTGGTGCTTGTAAAACCTTTATATTAGACTTGGAAAGAGCGCATAGATCTATCTTAAAAGTCATGACCTCTAGCCCATACAGATTTTCTACAACTAAGTTGTATGAAAAATGTCAACTCCTAACGGTTAGGCAACTATACGTCTATCAATTAGTTGTCCAACAACATAGAATCACCCCCTATCATGCCGACGAATACAGTAAGCAACGTGTCATTAAAAACGTATGTCCACCTGTTATATGTCGATCAGCTTCAGCCAAACGACAACATGATTTTAAAGCAGTTTATTTGTATAACAAAATAAATGAAATAAAAAATATACATCCCTATGTAATCGTGAAGCTAAAGTAATTATTAAAAATTGGCTACTAGGACTAGATTATGAACAAACTGAACTGTTGTTGCTATAATATTTTGTGAAACAAATTACACATATACATACATACACACACACAAACACACACACACATACACACATGAAAACACACACATACCTACACACTCCACTCTAATATACAGTATGAAATAATTATTAGTCACTTATTTTTATTTACATAGAACGATTTGACACTAAAAAATATGAGAGGTCTTTGAGCCTAGCTCAGAAATCAGGGACTTCATTATGCTTTGTAACTTTGTATGTGAATAAAGATTATTTATTTATTTATTGTTATTTAATGGTATAAAAAGGCCAAAATATGTTAACTATTCCATTTTATTATTAAACCGTGATCAAACGTGAAGAAATAACTAGTATTCACAATACACACCTCTTGTATTTATGATATCGGTGCCTTAAACTAAGGAATATGTAACCTTAAAAGTAAAAAGTAATAATCTATTAATTTTAAAGAAAAATATTACTTAAGAAGCTAGCTAGACTAATAGAATAAAATATTTTATAAAACCTCGTTGATAATAGCAACGTAAAGCCACGTAATATTAATATACAGTATATAATAAACAGTAAACAATCAGACACGACGACAGAATAACGACAATGCAAATTTGAACGAAACGCGAATGCTAACATGTATGGCAGAAGGTCACTCTACTCCGGAAAATCTGGACACTACTATTCAGAAATTGACAAAATTATAATATAAAATTTAATGATGAAGAATTCAGGCATACTTTACTTTTGTATATCATTAACTATTCTCGCAGCGCAAAAAGTGGAGCTTTCAAGGTGCACGACTTTTTGACATGAATTTAAATATATTTATATATTTATACATAAAATATAGCATGTGTCCTAATAACCTGGATAATGTACTTATCCAATGGTGCCTTTTCTTCGAACAGGTGTCACTGTTTACTTTCTGCTTATATACAAACTCACAAATATCACGGTCTTTTTTAATATGCATAATATGTATATAATTACTGGTGGTAGGGCTTTGTGCAAGCTCGTCTGGGTAGGTACCACCCACTCATCAGATATTCTACCGCAAAACAGCAATACTTGATATTGTTGTGTTCCGGTTTGAAGGGTGAGTGAGCCAGTGTAATTACAGGCACAAGGGACATAAAATCTTAGTTCCCAAGGTTGGTGGCGCATTGGCTATAAGCGATGGTTGACATTTCTTACAATGCCAATGTCTAAGGGCGTTTGGTGACCACTTACCATCAGGTGGCCCACATGCTCGTCCACCTTCCTATTCTATAAAAAAAATAATAATAAAATTAAATAAACAAAAAAGAAACTTAAGCTCAACTTAACGACTTATATAGAGAAAAGAAAATAATAAAAAATATTGCTATAAATAATAAGGAGAGTTTTATTCTAGAGAACTAACAAAACCATTAAATTCATATGCCATATAATTTATATAAATAATAAAATAAAATAATTAAATAAGAAAGTTGCTTATACTATATTATAAGCGGTGATATCTTCTAAAATATTAATTCGCGTTATATAGTGTACGAGTCAATTTTAATCAATATCACGTGAGGAAGCCTATGTCCAGCAGTGGATTAATGTGGGAATATGATGATGATCTAAATATCTTGAACCAAAATTTATTTTGTACATGTATTCCGATCTACGATGCTGTAGCTCAGATGCCCCCGACATTTGCCGTAACAGCCTGTGAATGTCCCACTGCTGGGCTAAAGGCCTCCTCTCCTCTTTTTGAGGAGAAGGTTTGGAGCTTATTCCACCACGCTGCTCCAATGCGGGTTGGTAGAATTCACATGTGGCAGAATTTCAGAGAAATTAGACACATGCAGGTTTCCTCACGATGTTTTCCTTCACCGTAAAGCACGAGATGAATTATAATCAAAAATTAAGCACATGAAAATTCAGTGGTGCTTGCCCGGGTTTGAACCCACGATCATCGGTTAAGATTCACGCGTTCTTACCACAGGGCCATCTCGGCTTATTACGACATTTACGTCGTTGTTAATGTTATAAATGACCAAGTGCACAAATATATTTTTTTATTCCAAAATTTCAGATTAATCAAAATATTTAAGTCACTGAAAACTTTATTTATCTATAATTAATATTATGAAGCTAAAGAGTTTGTCTGGTTGTACGTGCTAAGCGCAGGAACTGCTGGTTCAAATAAAAAAAAAATGTGTGTTGGTTAGCCCATTTATCAAGGAAAGCTGTTGTATAACATCACGTTACGACCAATAGGAGCAGAGAATCAATAAAAAATGTTGCAAAAACAGAGAAAATGTTCCTTTCGAGAGCTCCCGTTGCGTGCGCTGCTTAAACGGTTAAAACTATACAATTATCATGTATGACAGAATTGTTCCTCTTAAAAAAGTTAAAACGAAAGTCCGTGCTAACATGTCTATCTATTTAAGTTGACTTGTGTATACCATATTAGGAAAATGTTGTTAGTGCTATATATTATAAATTAAAATTATAAATTCCTAAAAATGATTTAATATAGCGATTGTTTCTTACTAAGGTTATATAAATATTAGAAATAAAACAACCGGTAAATTCTCTAATACTTTATTAAATAAGCATTATCAGTAACAAAGTTAAATTGCATTTAATCATACTTAAAAATTCACTAAGTCAAAAAAAATCCTTATAATATAAAGAAATTCTACAATATAAAAAAAGTAAAATATTCAATATGTACTTAACAATTGACTTACAGTTGTTAAGTTCTAAGATCCAAGAATACAAGTGTAGAAGTAAGTTGGACATGTCCAAACGTCGTGAATGAATAAAACGGTCGAAACATTTGATGTTGAAGTCTCGCATAGGGCGTTAGTAGGTGAACTGTAGGTTCCAGAGAGAAGAATAAAGTACACAACATCGAACATCGATAGTTATATTGAGACATATATGCGTATAAGTTAATTAATCCTAAATCTCCACGCTGTGTTGTGTCGGGGAAATATATCCGATCGAAAAATCAGAGAGACCAATTGTGTAATATGCCACTTTCGTTAACAATCTTTTTTTCCAGATATTATTTCTGATATTCTGTTATGGATGTATATAATTTTGCCTTCGTATTTCCCCTTATCGTTCGAAAGATCCGACGTATTATAAACTTACGGTATACAATCAGAAAGAGCTCGCATCGGCTCGAAAGGGTACTTAGGTGACATGTAGATGTATACGGTTCAGGTCGATATTTAATATAAACTGCATGAGCTCACAACGGTCTGTCGCAACACATTAACGCTTGCAAGTCCGTCGGGACCTGGTTGATTAAGAGATAACAAATTGCAGCTGACACGTACCACAAAGGGCTTAAGCCCTATAAATTCTTTCTTCTAACATCCAGCGACACCAACTCCTTTCGCTGACACAACACTAGCGTGGGCTGCTCGACCATTATATTATGAGATTACATATTTATATCTATTATAATATTTCAAAAAAGATATCTATACAATTCCTTATCGTTCTGATACTTTGCTCACATTTTCCAATCCTTATTATGTATACGAATAAAAATATAACGTATATTACTGTCGGTAAAGACATAAGTGCTTAACATCAGTAATAGCGGAACGTGTTATTGATATTCTTACAGTATTTGTGTGAACTAACTTAAATAAATAACACGTGATATACATTTTAATCAAATAACATAATTCGTAACAATGAATTACATTTCTTATAAAATTAATACAAAAAAATAAACTATTAAATTGAGTCTTAATGTCATTCATCATCATCAATTGTCAAAGTTGAAAAATATTCTGTCGGATCAAACTTCAAAATGGTTATTAAACTGATCTGAATATAATCAAAATTTATTATAAAGCAAATGAACTCTAATGTCGCGACTCAATCGTTTGCACTGCTCTAATGAGTGCTAATGCACCTACACGTAATTTCACTCCAAAAATCGTTGCTCAAAATAGGTGCCTTCTTATAAAAAGTTAATCGTTCGAAAACATCAGCAAAAACCATCTTGACATCTCACCGTTGAAATAAAATGATCAAAGTAAACGCGTCATATTAAACAATTAACATCGGATTAATTTCGCAACGATTGGCGTGTTAGGTTTTCGTGTAAGTTGCAAATATCATTCGTGCATTCAATGCATGCCGCACTTAGCTGAAACTAAACGTATTAAGCTTCATCAATAGTCTTTTTGTTTCATTCTTAATATTTATTCAAACTGTAACATTAAACTATGCTAAGGGAAAACTATCTGAAGTGATTTAAAATTGTCTGTTCTTCCAGTTAGATGACACCGACGAACCGATTGTATTAAATCAGACTCATATTAAAGAACCTCAAACGACTTGATAAAACAATCAACTTATGATCGCACGTAAGAACTTATCATGAATTTATTTTTGTCAATTGAATTAATATGTCATTTATATATGTGAACAAAACGTCGCTCAGATATCTCAAAGTGAATTATATATTAATATTTAAATTGACCATCATGTGCTCCGTTACTCAAAGGTTCGCCGCAGTTAAGCCTACAGGCTAAATATAAGGCCAAATTATAACTGACAGTTGGGTAAGTCTCCGGGCTCTCTGGATGGTGAATCGCGAATCGATGATAATATTTTCCTTCACTATTATAATATAATACGAATCCTAAACCGCGCAACGTAATTAACTCTAAGTACTCCGGAGAACCTACGAAACTGTCAACGGATCAGCTGCGAGATGTTAAATATAGATTTGATCTACACATTGAGTAAAAAGCATCAAACATCGAGAATACCATTAAAGTGTAATACTACTGCTATCCGATTAGTACTGAGAGATTTAAATGTCCTCGATTACACGGTGTAAGAGTTGTTACTTGAGTAGATTCGACCTCGTGACATCGAGAATATCAGAAGCTCTCGTCCGGCCCTAGGTGGTACATTAACTTTAATTTTCGATTATGATTGTGAAAACGAAAAGTGTCATAAAGTCAAGTCCGCGGTATGAATCACGTCCGGAGTCAGTCGGCTACCGACTATTGCAGAGGAACTCGCATAGCATACCATAATATTCGCCTTATCACTTACTAGTAACGGTGTGCATTGTCTGTGTACAAACGACGATACAGATGTTAAATAAATAATAAATCCAACAAAGGCGGTATATTTGATAAATAAATACATCGTGTATCGTTTCTAAACGCAGTTTGTACACATACATAAACAAAGCACTATCTAAAATCATATTTCCTTTTTAAGGCACGTAATCTTTGATCATCGCTAATTTACTGCGTAAACACGGCGCCGGTACTACTTGAAAATGAAATAAAAATATATCTCGTTAATTTATTTAAATAAAAGCGGTGAGGTAAGAAGAAATCGAAAATAATCATAATGTCGAAATAAAACGCGCCCGCGTCGTGTTTAGATCTAAAACTACGAAAAAAACTATGAATTTGTATAATATTGCTTGTTTATAGAATACTACGTTGACTCTTAAAACTACTCAACGATTCATACGACTCTAGTCGTGTATCACTCCGGATGTTGTCGTAAGTGGAGTGAGAATCGTTATAAAAATAATGTTTATTTATAAAGCGCATCCAGGTTCTAAGATCACCTCCAAATAGCCGTGAAAAGGAGTATTGACCAGGGTGGTGGTGGAGGAGATCCTGAAACCTAATAGTGAGCACAATGAGGTAGTTTCTAGGTTGCTGTCATAATATATTATGAATGGTAAAAGTAATCCGAACGAAATACACATAAAGTTTATTGCTTTTATTGAGGTTTATGAGTTTCGCTTTGTTCATACGATCCGCACTGAGGGCATGTAATTCATACAATGGTCCGACACAGCCGTCCACGCTTCGACCTACAAACATTATTGGCAGCATCGAGTCATTGTATCAATCCCTCTCCGTATCCGTCCTACCACTTCTCATTGTATTCGTATGTATAAAAAAACACGATTTGCTCATGACTGTTTTGCTTTCGCGGCTGCCATGAATCATGAACAAACATCTCAAAAATACGACACATATATTGGTAAATATTTGTGTATAAATGTAAATATGGCGAATAATTATAATAGTCCGTCCAATCATGTCACCTACGACTAACAACTGCTTATATGCTTTAGAAGTAGCTAATAACGCGATACCCCCCTCTCGTACTTGAAAATACATACTAAGATCTCCCATACCGATGAATACCAACATTAACGGTCTCGGGTTTCGCGAATGACCTACTTCTTTGCATTAAATGTCTGTCGTAATTGTTGCTATGCGAGTTTTCCTTGACGTAAAATATAATAAATTGTAAATAAGACAAACATGTGTTTTTAATTGTAAAGTCCAAGTACCACGTAATTTAGTCTAATTCGATTGGTCAAAATAAATTGCATAACGTCACAGCAAAGGTGTCAATGAAACAGTTTTTCGAACATTTAGACTCTTAATAAAAGGACTTAACGCAATCATGTAAAAATAAAATAGTCGATCCAACAGTCATTTTCAACTACAGCTAACTTGCACCATCTTAAGCATCCAATATGCCATCACATTATCTAATCTCATCCAGAGTATATATTCCGTTCTCTTAAAACACGTTTCCCAAATCTTTCCCTTAGACATTTCGTCTGAAATATGGCGTGAGGCATTAACACCTATCGAAAGAATCGGAGGAAGTATGTCACTCTCTTTATAATATTTTATTTTGTGGTAAGCGTCCTTCTATTGCAACTATACAGGTAACAATAAAGGTATAAAGGTCAGATGTATATGCGATGTACAGTATCTCTCAACCGGTTCTTTCGACTGTGAAAACGTAAGCATCTATATCCTATATTAATAGATTAATACAAAATCTTCACCTGTGTGCGTGCTGCTGTTAACCGTTGTCGTAATATTAAGATAAATGCCTTCGAAATACACACAGGGAGATGTATATACCATAAACATGTAAAATTACTATTATTTCCATAAATGCGCATCTATGTCGGTCGAAGTTACATATGTTTAGTGTGGGTGCAACTTACAATTTGAATGCTCTATTGAAATATGTTGCAAACGCTTAATCGCCATGGCATGAATTATTTCACTATACAATCTATTAAGTTTTAGTTTAGGTAAAAGACAGTTCCCAAATTATTTGACAAGAAAATTAATTAATATTTAGATAATTTAGTCCAGTACTAGTAACTAGTACTCATCGCTTTGTGAGAATAGAACAACATAAATATAAAACGTGCAGACGTTAAGTCTTGGCGCGGCTTAGTGATATATTATCTTCTGTCTCCCTACTATGTCTACTTTTCATTTAAAAAATAACCAATCTGTTACCGTTCGCATAACTCGTGCCTTGTACACCGTCACTTACCTTTTTTACCACCGTCGAGGGATCGCTAATAAGCCTATCGATAGATGTTACAGCATTCAACTTTTTCCCAATAAGGCAAAACTCTTCGTGATCGAGAACTATACAGCGAGCCCAAACAGAAGATACCGCGCCTTAGTGCCCCGAGAAACACAAGGCGAAACGTACGTAACGTATATTTGGTATTTATAAATGCGCACTTACGTATATCAGATCTATTGAGATTATATAACTACGTAGAATATCCAATATAAACCGAATTGCGCACTTGACGTGTATTAGAAGCCATCTTCGCTAAAGTCGCCGTGGTCAAGTAAAGCTGTTACGTACGCCGTTGTCATGGGCCCCACGATGCGGGGCTTGTCTGTAGTTCGGAGCCTCGTGAAGCCAATGGGTCAGGGGAGGTTCAGCCAAATTCCGAAGCGCTGACGAATATCATTCCGTGCCCGCAACAGCCGTACTTGAGTCGAGTCAGTGACGCTCGGAGAATAAATATTCGCGCAGTGCGCCGTGCCTACAATGTTTTTTTTTTTCGTTAAAATTAGACAATATTTAAAAATATGTGTACAGAGCTATAAATAGTTTCTAATCATGTATGGCGCGTGTATTTTTACAGCGCTTTCATGCACACAAATCAAATTTCTAGTTGAAAAATCTTCGTTCCGCGCACTCCATGTATCTTTTGTTTTTTATCTGCGGCTGTATAAATAATAAGGCTTTACTTATAAACGGCTGTTTATTTAAACTCATGGTTTTGACTGGTTGACGCTCGCTCACCAACGTTTATAAGTGAGGCCGCTATTTTTTTACGATAAAAATGTCTTAATGTCTACTTAACTTAGATAATCTAAATTGTATAATCACCTTCAGGGAAGATGTCCACACCATCTTCTTCTATAGTCGCCATCGCGACTCGGCTCAGATCCACTGAGCCGCTTCAAGCTTCTGGTTAGATTATACCGTAGCAGTTGTTCGTATAGATCGCGACCTCGTTAACGAAGGCGGCTTCGAATCTAAAACAATATTGAAATTGAAATCCAATGATCATTTAGTCAGACAATTCTATTTTTTTTATCGTGTAGGTAAGTGGACGAGCATATGAACCACCTTATGGTAATGGTCACCAACGCCCATAGACATTGGCATTGTAAAAATTGTTAACCATCGCCTACATCGCCAATGCGCCACAAACTTTGGGAACTAATATGTTATGTCCCTTGTGCCTGTAATTACACTGGCTCACTCACCCTTCAAACCGGAACACAACAATACCAAGTACTGCTGTTTTGCGGTAGAATATATGATGAGTGGATGGTACCTACCCAGACGAGCTTGCACAAAGCCCTGCCACCAGTAATTCAACATAAAATATAATTACAGGTTTTCGCGAGTTAAGAGAAATGGTTTAAGGGTTTCATTTAACTATCAGCGACTCATATTCTACTTTTTTTATATCATTAAATTATTTTTCTTTATTTGATATATTATTTGATTATTGTATTTTTCTTACAAAATTTAAATTTGTAAATTAGTTAAAGACAATACCAATTGCTGTCTAATTGCTATAACACAAATGATACGTAATATTGCATCTTGGTATTGTCATACTCACATTATTTTAAGAGAAGAGTTTAATTTGTTGTTATTTATTTTTGTGTACCGCCCTTGTATTGTATATATAATATTTAAGTATGTTTATCTTGTTTTCTCAAATATTTTAGTTGAATTATATTCTTTTTTTATAAGAAATAAGTTCTTAAGCTATTTACCGTAAATACGTAGAAGCATGTTTAGATGTAACTCAACTACGCAATCGATAGAGCTACAATATCCGGGACGTTAAGTTGCGCGCGCATGAGATGCAAAAAATCTTTCAATCGTCTTTATATAAAAATAATTATATACAACGTCTGTGGTTGTGAATTTGATGTACATCAATATATTTTAATAAATTTTATATTGTAGTTAGTCGTTCGTCTACTGTGCTAATAAATAGACGCAATACAAAACTGTTTTTTATTTTATATCTTAAATTAATACCAAAAGGACCATCTAGTCAAATCGTCAGGATAAATATAATGAAGAAATTTAAAACCTACAACAAGTAAACTATACTGCAAAAGCACTTCATTGTCAAATCATTGGTCACATTGAACTCGATGATTCGGAACTCATTTAAATACAAAACTGTGGTGTCTGAATATTCTGCACAATCATTGGACCGATCATCAGGATTTGGTCTTTCGATTAACACACTACAATTTTAAAAACCGATATAAGTTCATGTAACTCTTCCAACACACACCGGAAACCTTAAATAAAATAAACATTACAATCGCTGAGCGCAATAGCGAATTGAGAAAAATTAATACGTCGATGCAGGTCTAAATGCAACTTAACTACAAAATCTATAGAGCTAAATTATCCGGGCTTATAAGTTGCGCGCGCATGAGATGCAACAAATGGGTGGCTCCTTATAGAATGAATTACATATAGACATGGTTGCTAGTAAAATCTTCAGACAACTAATATGCACAACGAGTGCTGCTATAATTACACGTTATTGTTAAAATAGTGATTATATTGAACTTTATGGTTCGAGACTAATTTAAATAAAAGTCGTGATTCCTGATTAACTTGCACAATCCTTGGACCGATGATGAGAATGTTGGCACTCAAGTATCACATTTCCTTTTTGAACACTGGGTTAATATGTTGAACAATTACAAAAACACAGAATATTTTAAAATCAAACACGACTTACCTCAGAGCTATCACTGACTCGACTAAGTTAAGATTGCTATTACAGAGCGCATCCGCGAGTTGAGATATATCAATACATCGACGCATACCCCGATGCCCTCTTTTTGAGGAGGACAATATAATTGACTAGCTAATAACGCAGCTTTGCCCACGTGAAATTAAGTTTTTGATGAAAATCTTTTTAAATTCAATCGTGTCATTTCAACGTTTAGGTATTACCATTTCTTATTAATATTGCTATACTTTAAATTATACGTCGATATAAAATATACAAACTATTGGAAACAGTTTGATGTGAAGACAGGTTGACTACAACGAAAATTCTCAATACTACGGCACGCACTTCTGACTTCTTAATTAGGGTTTTTTTTTCTGATTTCAGCGGTGGAAAAAGATATCGCGAGGAATCCTGTATGGAAATTATTGGTTTGAATTATAGTGTTAGTATTGGCAATATTTAACATGAAGCGTTTAATATTAATATGATATAAATGTTGGTAAGGAATTATACTTTTAAACAATTAAACTACAGGTCTCATAATTTTTTCTTTTCTTTTAACTATAAAAAATATTACAGTGGTTAAAGTGAGTTATACCGTTGGCTTTTTGGAGACATTTTCGAGACCTACAAATCACTTATTCAAAGGTTTTCAGTATCTGTTTTATATGTTAGCGATCGCTACGTAACAGCCTAGTCCGACAGTTACCTCTCCTTACTACTGTCTACATCGACTCATTACGCTATTACTATTATACTAAAAATATAAAAATAAAATATAATTGTCTGTCTGTGATTACAAAATAACTGCCTTTTTTAAAGATAATATGGCTATTAGCGATTTACCAAAACCAAAACAAACATTTTTTAAATATTTGTCTGTCTTTCTGTCTGTTTCGGCTAATCTTTGAAACGGCTAAAAATTACAAAATGAAATTATTGAGTTATTATATGTAACATTTCAAGGTTTTGTTTAGTCTTTATTTCATCAAAATCGGTTAAGTCTATCAAAAATTTTAAAAACATGCGTATTTTTGTTGTAACCTATACACATATAATGCCTTTTCCTGACTGATTCATCTACTCAGAGCCTAACCACTGTGGTTGGAAACTTGAAATTTTAGAAATTGATATATTTCATAATGGAAACACCTACTAAGAAAGGATTTCTGGAAATTTTACCCTTAAAATGGTTAAATAATGGATGAACGGTTGTAAAGAAAACCGACATTTTTAAAGTTAGGTGAATGAAATTTCATAAACACGCTTCTGGTTAGAAATAAATGAATATGTACTTCATCGTTTTTGAAAAACTACCTTCTAAGAGGGTGAAATAGGGGGTGAAAGTTTGTATGGGGACTCCGTTATTAAAATTTCTGAAAAAAAATAAATGCATACGTACGTGTTATATGTTGCATGCTCGAGAGTGAGCTTTGCGAGCAACTTTTTTGCGAGTAATATTAGCTCTAAAAGGAAATACTGCAAATGTCGTTTTTTTTTAATTGTAGGCAGGTGGACGGGCAAATGAGCACTGATGCTGAGTTATCAACACCGTTCATAGCTTTTGCCGACGTAAGAAATATTAACCATTCCTTACTTCGCTAATGCGGCACCAACCGTGGGAATGAAGATGTTATTTACTTTGTACCTGTAGTTACACTGGCTCACTCATCCTTCAAACCGGAACGCAAACATACTAAGTATTGCTCTGTAGCGGTAAAAAATCTGGTGAGTGGTTGGTACCTTCCGAGACGGGCACAAAGCCCTACTGCTGTTTTTTGTCGATTTTTTAATACATAAAAATTTTTTAGTGAGTTGAATAGTTTTGATTTAGTTAGTAAAAAATATATATTGGTATGCTTGTTCGTTTACAGGATAAACTATATCCAACAGCATGGATAGATGCCGAGGTGTTTAAGCAAGAGAATCGTAGATCGTAATATTTGTATAAAATAAAATTTCCTTTAAGCCATTTAAGTCACTATAAATTATATTAAGTGAAACTATAGGGATTCACATTAAGTTCACTGATATTTTTTTTAAATTAAAAGAATAATCATAATCTAAAACTAAAAAACTACTTAATATACTTTTTTTAACCAAAATGATATTTATTCTTCTTACTTTAAAATCACAGACTTCCAAACAATAATCAATCTTTACTTATACTTAAGCGCGAGCTGCGGGCGGCAGCAAGTACACCGTAAAATTAAATAAACACAAAAGAAACCTAGGCTCAACTTAACTACTTACTTAAAGAAAAGAAATAAATAAAAAAATTGCTATAAATATATAGCAGAGTTTTATTTCAGAGAACTAAAAACAAACATAAAATTCATATGCAATAAAATGAAATCTGTTTTTTTCTTGTACGTATAAAGTATTCAATATATTTGTTGTAGATAATAAACATTGCTGGATAATTTTATAGTTACTAAAATAAAGTCACATGGAAATTTTCAAAAAAAATTCTGTGTAATTTTTTTTTTTTTTTTTCTATATATTAAATGTATATGTATCCAAAATAAAAAATACAACATCTGTCTGCTGTTATCGACGGCGTGAACTTTCAAGCGCGTTATATTTTTATTATTCGTTAAGTTTATATTTCTTTCAACGAGCACCTTCCACAAAGTATTAGAAAACTTTAAAAAAGATGAATGAAATCGGTAAAGTCGTTCTCAAGTTTTATAGTGTGACTAAGGAAAATAGGAATTTATTTTATATAAATAAATATATTTATTTTCTTAATGTTATGCTTAGAACATTATGTTCTTTTAACTATATAATTACAACTAACAGAGATATATTAGGAAATAATAAATATATTATTTAATAATATTTTCTCTTCGACTGTTGTCAAAATGTTATATAATAATATTTTTATAAATTCCTCAGTTATCTATACCAATATATAAAAATATTTTTTCTAAGCTGCATTTGAAAATTGCTCTAATTGCTTAATGTTTGTTGTTGTACCTACCTTCTTACTTAGTACCTCCCTTCGTCTCCTTTTGCGGAAGTTAAATTCGTTAATTGTCATAAAATTAAAATTATTTTGATGGGTTTATTGAATCTATATTGTTAAGACTGCGTTTGAATGTCTCTCCAATTGTTAAATATTTATTGTTGTGTGTTTGTTGTATAGTGCATGGTTGGTCTAGTGACTACATGTAAGGCCGATGATCTGGATGTCCTGGGTTCTAATCCCAGGTCGGGCGAATAGATCAAGTAGCGAATGTTTGTTTCTCATTGTTAAAAAATGTACGGGGTAAAACATTTATATATTCAAGGAATAAACGTACAAATAAAACAGGGGTGAATGTAGAATAATAATTGTCATATTAATAATAATGATATTAAATTTAAAGATTATAAAATTCGTATTCTAAATGACCTAATTGATGTTTAGCATATTTTCAGGAGTCCAACTTGATTTTGCTTAAGGAAATTGGCGTTAAACGTTAAAGTAAACTTTTATTAAAAATGTCTTTTTACAACAATTATCATTTGTTGTATCATTTGGTGTATTACATATTACGAAAATGTTGTTAGTGCTATATCCGTATCCGTAACAGCCTGTGAATGTCCCGCTGCTGGGCTAAAGGCCTCCTCTCCTCTTTTTGAGGAGAAGGTTTGGAGCTTATTCCACCACGCTGCTCCAATGCGGGTTGGTAGAATTCACATGTGGCAGAACTTCAGTGAAATTAGACACATGCAGGTTTCCTCACGATGTTTTCCTTCACCGTAAAGCACGAGATGAATTATAATCACAAATTAAGCACATGAAAATTCAGTGGTGCTTGCCCGGGTTTGAACCCACGATCATCGGTTAAGATACACGCGTTCTTACCACAGGGCCATCTCGGCTTCACAGTGCTATATAATAATTCCATAAAATAATTTAATATAGCGATTGTTTCTTACTAAGGTTATATAAATATAAGAAATAAAACAACCGGTAAGTCCTCTATTAGTTTATTAAGTAAGCGATATCAGTTATAAAGTTAAATTGCATTTAATCATGCTAGAAAATTCACTAAGTCAAAAAAATCCTTATAATATAAAAAAATTCTACAATATAAAGAAAGTGAAATATTCAATACAAACTAAATGATTCGGCAGGAAAATTAATTAAGATTGTGTAGGTAATTTGTAAAAAACTTGACTTACAATTGTTAAGTTTTAATATTCAAGAATACAAGTGTAGAATATAAGAAGTAAGTTGAACATGTCCAAACGTCGTTGGATGAATAAAACGACCGAAATATTTGATGTTGAAGTCCCGCGTAGGGCGTTAGTAGGTGAACTGTAGGTTCCAGAGAGAAGAAGAAAGTACACAACATCGAACATCGATAGTTATATCGAGATATATATGCGTATAAGTTAATTAATCCTAAATCTCCACGCTGTGTTGTGTCGGGGGAATATATCCGACCGATAAACCAGAAAGATCAACTGTGTAATATACCGTAACCGTACCGTAACAGCCTGTGAATGTCCCACTGCTGGGCTAAAGGCCCCCTCTCCTCTTTTTGAGGAGAAGGTAATAGGTAGGTATTGTGTAATATGGCACGTAACAATTAACAATCTTTTTTTCCAGATATAATTTCCGATATTCGATTTTTCGATAGGTGACATGTAGATGTATACGGTTCAGGTCGATATTTAATAGCAACTGCATGAGCTCACAACGACGAAATCTTGTATAGGTCTACATGCCACCTGCTATACGGTTTGTCGCAACACATTAACGCTTGCAAGTCCATCAGGACCTGATTGATCAAGACCCGGTTGATCAAGAGATAACATAACGCAACTGACGCGTACCACAAAGGGCTTAAGCCCTAAAAATTCTTTCTTCTAACATCTAGCGACACCATCTCCTTTCGCTGACACAACACTAGCGTGGGCTGCTCGACCATTATATTATGAGATAAAATATTCATATTTCTGATACTTTGCTCACATTTCCCAATCCTTATTATGTATGCGAATAAGAATATAACGTTCCTATATACTGTCGGTATAGACATAAGTGCTTAACATCAGCGATAGCGGAACGTATTATTGATATTCTTACAGTATTTTTGTGACTTAACTTAAGTAAATAACACGTCATATACATTTCAATGCAATAATATAATTCTGATGAATGATGATGATGAATTACATTTCTTATTAATTTAATACAAAAAATAAACTATTAAATTTAGTCGTAAGAAAGGATCAATTGTCAGTGTCGAAAAATATTCTGTCGGATCGAACTTAAAAATATTTATTAAACTTATCTGAATGTAATCAAAATTAATTTTAAAAGAAATGAACTCTAATGTCAAGACTCCATCGTTTGCTCTGCTCATTAGCACCTATACGTAATTTCACTCCAAAAATCGTTCCTTAAAGCAGGTGCCTACATATAAAAAGTTCGTCGTTCGAAAACACCAGCAAGAACCATCTTGACATCTCACCGTTGAAATAAAATAATCAAAATAAACGCGTCATATAAAACAATTAACAACATCGGTTTTAATTTAGCAATGAGTGATATTCTCGGAGTGTTCGGTTTTCGTATGAGTTGCAAATATCATTCGTAATGCATGCCACACTGAGTAGCTGAAACTACAAGTATTAAGCTTCATCATTAGTCTTTTTGCTTCATTCTAAATATTTATTCAAACTGTGACATTAAACTATACTAAGGAAAAACTATCTGAAGTGATTTAAAATTGTCTGTTCTTCCAGTTAGATGACACCGACGAACCGATTGTATTAAGTCAGACTCATATTAAATAACTTCAAACGACTTGATAAAACAATCAACTTATGATCGCATGTAAGAACTTATCATGAAATTATTTTTGTCAATTGAATTAATATGTCAAATATGTGAACAAAACGTCGCTCAGATAACTCAAAGTGAATTATATGTTAATATATAAATTGACCATCATGTGCTCCGTTACTCAAAGGTTCGTCGCAGTTAAGCCTACAGGCTAAATATAAAGCCAAATTATAACTGACAGTTGGGTAAGTCTCCGGGCTCTCTGGATGGTGAATCGCGAATCGATGATAATATTTTCCTTCACTATTATAATATAATACGAATCCTAAACCGCGCAACGTAATGAACTCTAAGTACTCCGGAGAACCTACGAAACTGTCAACGGATCAGCTGCGAGATGTTAAATATAGATTTGATCTACACATTGAGTAAAAAGCATCAAACATCGAGAATACCATTAAAGTGTAATACTACTGCTATCCGATTAGTACTGAGAGATTTAAATGTCCTCGATTACACGGTGTAAGAGTTGTTACTTGAGTAGATTCGACCTCGTGACATCGAGAATATCAGAAGCTCTCGTCCGGCCCTAGGTGGTACATTAACTTTATTTTTCGATTATGATGGTGAGAACGAAAAGTGCCATAAAGTAAATTCGCGTATGATTCACGTCCGGAGTCAGTCCGTTATTGACTTTTTTTATAAATAATAGGAAGGCGGACGAGCATATGCGCCACCTGAAGGTAAGATGTCACCAACGCCCATAGACATTGGCATTATAAGATATATTAACCTTCGCTTACATCACCAATGCGCTACCAATCTTGGGAACTAAGAAGATATGTCCCTTGCGCCTGTATTACTGGCTCACTAACCCCTCAAACCGGAACACAACCAATACCAAGTACTGCTGCTTTGCGCTGGAATACCTACCCAGACGAGCTTGCACAAAGCTCTACCACCAGTGCATAGGAACTCGCATATTATATCATAATATTCGCCTTATCACTAACTAGTAACGGTGTTCATTGTCTGTGTACAAATGACGATACAGATGTTGAATAAATAATAAATCCAATAAAGGCGGTATGTTTTCATAAATAAATGCATCGTGTATCGTTTGTAAACGCTGTTTGTTCACATACATACACAAAGCACTATCTAAAATCATATTTCATTTTTAAGGCAATGTTTGATAATCGCTAATTTACTGCGTAACCACGGCGCCGGCACTGTTTGAAAATGAAATAAAAATATATCTCGTTAATTTAAATATTTTTTTAATTCAAACAGAAGCGGTAAGATAAGAAGAATTCGAAAATAATCAAAAGAAAAAAGACCAGGGTGGTGGTGGAGGAGATCCCGAAACCTAATCGTGAGCACAATGAGATAGTTTCTAGGTTGCTGTCATAATATATTATGAATGGTAAAAGTAATCCGAAAGAAATACACATAAAAGATTATTGCTTTTATTGAGGTTTATGAGTTTCGCTTTGTTCATACGATCCGCACTGAGGGCATGTAATTTATACAATGTTCCGACACAGCCGTCCACGCTTCGACCTACAAACATTATTGGCAGCATCGAGTCATTGTATCTATCCCTCTCTATATCCGTCCTACCACTTCTCATTGTATTCGTATGTATAAAAAAACACGATTTGCTCATGACTGTTTTACTTTCGCGGCTGCCATGAATCATGAACAAACATCTCAAAAATACGACCTTATATATTGGTAAATATTTGTGTATAAATGTAAATATGGCGAATAATTATAATAGTCCGTTCAATCATATAACCTATTACTAACAACTGCTTATATGCTTTAGAAATAGCTAATAACGCGATACCCCTCGCTCGTACTTGAAAATACATACTGAAATCTCTCATACCGATGAATACCAACATTAACGGTCTCGGGTTTCGCGAATGAGCTACTTCTTTGCGCCAAATGTCTGTCGTAATTGTTGCTATGCGAGTTCTCCTTGACGACAAATATAGTAAATTGTAAATAAGACAAATATTTGTTTTTAATTGTAAAGTTCAAGTACCTCGTAATTTAGTCTAATTCGATTGGTCAAAATAAATTGCGTAACGTCACAGCAAATGTGTCAATAATACAGTTTTTCGAACATTTAGACTCTTAATAAAAGGACTTAACGCAATCATGTAAAAAAAAATAATCGATCCGACAGTCATTTTCAACTACAGCTAACTTGCAACATCGTAACCATCCAATATGCTATCACATTATCTAATCTCATCCAGAGTATATATTCCGTTCTCTTAAAACACGATTCTCAAATCTTTCCCTTAGACATTTCGTCTGATATCGTTGTATGGCGAGAAGTATTAACTGGTATCAAAAGAATCGGAGGAAGTATGTCGCTCTGTTTATTGTAATTAATTTTGTGGTAAATGTCTGTTTATGCAACTCTATTGGTAAGATTTGAATGCAATGTGAAGTAACTCTCAACCGGTTCTTTCGACTGTGAAAACGTAAGCATCTATATTCTCTACTAATAGATTAATACAATATCTTCACCTGTGTGCGTGCCGCTGTTAACCAGTCTCGTAGTATCAAGATAACCGGCTTCGTAATATCAAGATAAACGCCTTCGAAATACACACAGGCAGATGTACATACTATAAACATGTAAAATTACTACTATTTCCATAAATATGCATTTATTTCGGTTGATATAAGTTTAGTGTGGTTGCAATGCTCCATTGAAATGTGTTGCGAACGTTTAATCACCATAGTATTTCAATACTTAATTTATAAAATATATTAAAATTTAAATTTGAAAATACAGTTCCAAAATTATTTGACAAGAAAATTAATTGATATTTAGATAATTTATTCTAGTATTACAATTATTACTTATCGCTTTGTGAGAAATGAATAACAAAAATATAAAAAGTGCAGACGTTGAGTCTTGGCGTGGTTTAGTGTTATATTATCTTCTGTGTTCCGATTATGTCTACTTTTCATTTCAAAAATAACTAATCCTTTCGCATGACCCGTGCCTTGTACATCCTTACTTACCTCCATTTACAGCCAGTCGAGGAACCGGTAATATTTTTTAAACGTGGGGGCTACGTTTACAAATTGGGGGTTTTTCAAATTCGACATCTAGACTGCATCTAAGATGGCCGTGTATAGATGTTAGAGCATTCAACTTTTTCCCAATAAGGCAAAACTCTTCGTGATCGTGAACTCTACAGCGAGCCCAAACAGATGATACCGTGTATATGTTATTCATAAATGCGCACTTACGTTCAACAAATCTATTAAATTTATATAATAAAGTAGAATATTCAATAAAAACTGAATTGGACACGTGACGTGTATTAGAAGCTATCTCCGTTAAAATCGCCTTGCTCAGGTGAAACCGTTACGTTCTCCGTTGTCGTGGACCCCACGAAGCGAGGCTTCTCTCCGCTGCCGAGCCTCGTGACACCAGTGGGTCAGGTATGGCTCATAAAGAAGCACTGACTGATTTCATTCGAGTCAGCGACGCTCGGAGGATACGTGTCTGCGCAGTCCGCCGTGTCTACAATATTTCTTTGTTGTTAAAACTTGACAATAATTATGTGTACAAAGCGATGACATAGTTTCTAGCGAGAAATTAAGATGTGCGATAGGCAAAAATGCCAACTGGCTCAGATTTGCTGCCATCATTATTTGTATTGTTATGAAAAGTAACGGATAATAACCGGTTTAAACCCAGGCAAGCGCCACTGAATTTTCATGTGCTTCAATGGGAAATATTGGGAAAGAAACACCTACACCTGTCGAAAAAAAACTGCTACATGTGTATCTACCAACGCGCATTGGAACGGCCTGTGACATCGATCTTTACCATTCCCGGCGTGTACTTGTGTTGGGACTAGACATAAAAAGAATCTCTATGATAGCAGAATGGGTTACTTGATATATTATTACATCGAAAATATATAAAACATCACACAAAAAATTGTACCGATACTCGAGTAATATCAGTTTGATAAATTCGTAAATGTCACTTGTTTTTTTTTATGGCTAATGGGTGGGTACAAACGACAAATTGGTATTTTTAATTTTTGAATATTTTAATTACGTGGGGTCTTAAAAATATATAAAATCTATACTAATCTATTTACTGGTAATGTACTCTCAACATTTCAAGACATTTAGAACTCTAATGAATCTCGCGATTATTCTTTCTACCAAAACAATGTTCGTTCCACACACTACATTTGGTTTTTGTTTTTTTTTTAAATCTGTGGTTTTATAAATAACTACCAGCTTTACTTATATACCGCTGTTTAGTTAAAGACTCATTTATCTCTTTCTGTCATTGTCGATTTGACACTCGCTTATCAACGTTTATAAATAAGGCCGCTATATATTTTTGTACTTAATAAAAATATTAGTATCTACTTAACTTAGATAATCTGAATTGTATAATCACCATCGGGTAAGAATTCCTGTGCTGACTTCTGTTCTGCAATCGTCATCGTGCGGTCTTGCCACCGATCCACCGATTCGTGGACACAGTAGCAATTGTTCGGGGAGGAGGCGGCTTCGCATCTAAAGCAATATTCAAATTAAAATCCAATGATGATTTAGTCATCAACTTAACATGAAATTTAATTATAGGGCACATTCGCGAGTCAGAGACATAAATACGAAAAAGTATGCTAAGCATATTAGGTCAACTACGCAATAGATAGAGCTAAATTATCCGGACTGATAAGTTGCGCGCGCATGAGATGCAACAAATGGTAGAAGAGGTGCTCTACATAAAACGAATTACATATAAGCATGGTTGGTCGTAAAATCTTCAGAAAACTTTAATATACAACCAGCGCCGCTATAAATGTACGTTATTGTTAAAATACAATTTTAATAATATTGAACTTTATGGGTCTCCTTGACGTCAAATATATTAAATTGTATACAAGGCATTCTTTAGATTTCTTTATTTTCTTAATTAACGATACCAACACTTGTTTTTAATTGTCAAGCCTGGGAAGATAAGTAACATGTATTTTAGTCTCATTCAATTGGTCAAAATAAATCTCATAATCTTGTGAATTGTCTAAATAGGTAAATATAACGTCACAGCAAAAGTGTCAATAAAACAGTTTTACGAACATTCAGAATCTTAATAAGAGGACTTAACGCGATCATATAAAAATAAAATAGTCGATCCGACAGTCATTTTCAACTACATCTAAGTTGCACCATCTTAACCATCCAATATGCCATCACATTATCTAATCTCATCCAAAATATATATTCCGTTCTCTTAAAACACATTTCCCAAATCTTTCCCTTAGACATTTCGTCTGAAATATGGCGAGAAGTATTTAACACCTATCGAAAGAATCGGAGGAAGAATGTCACTCTCTTTATTGTATTTAATTTTGTAGTAAATATTTGTCTATTGAAATTATAAGTAAGATCTGAATGCGATGTAAAGTATCTCTCAACCGGTTCTTTCGACTGTGAAAACGTAAGCATCTAGCAGTAGTCACAGTTAGGCGGGATATCAAGAGCCAGCACGCGTAGACTTATGAAGGAAGGGGGAAGCAGGAATTAGACAGAATAATTCCTTAGAGCACTCGCCGAGATACAGCCGATAGAAAGCGCTCAGCGCTGCTATCTCTCGAAGCAATTGTAGTGGTTGTTGCGGCTGCACACACGTCGCTGCAACCGATCCAAGACCTCCAGTACTTAGTTTAGCCATCCCAAAGGTGTGAGCAATATTCAACACAGTTGTTGTGGCGTGAAAAAACGCCGCAACTTGTTCAGAACTCAGAGTTTCCTTGAAGCTGTTTTTGTAAAAGCCTCGATGTCGTAATCGCTTGGATTCAATCCCTAGCATGGCGATTTTGCATTGTATCTCCAGCGTAGTGCTACGGACGGAGGGAAGAGGGAAAAATTGTGACTTTTTATCAAGAATATCAAAATAAATACGTTCAAAATTCACACAGGGAGATGTACATCCTATAAATATATAATTTTACTACTATTTCCATAAATGTGCATCTATGTCGGTCGAAGTTACATAATTTTAGTGTGGTTGCAACTTGCAATTTGAATGCTCTATTGAAATATGTTGGAAACGCTTAATCGCCATGGCATGTATTATTTCAGTCAATTTTAAAATACAATCTATTAAAATATAAATTAGGTAAAAGACAGTTCCAAAATTATTCGAAAAGAAAATTAATTAATATATAGATAATTTAGTCTAGTACAATTATTACTTATCGCTTTGCGAGAAGAGAACAACAAAAATATAAAACGTGCAGACGTTAAGTCTTGGCGCGGCTTAGTGATATATTATCTTCTGTCTCCCTACTATGCCTACTTTTCATTTAAAAAATAATCATTCGATTACCGTTTGCATAACCCGTTCCTTGTACTTTCTCATCTCGAATTATACTCTATACTGCTTAGCCTCCATTTACCACCAATAATAAATATAGTCGTCCGTCGATAATAAGCACCCACTTTTGAAATTTGGGGTGCTCATATTTGACAACTACACTTTCGACTCGAAGATTTAGCGTCTAAGATGTCTCCCTAGTGATGTTAGAACATTCTATGTTTTCCAAATAAGGCAGAAATAATGATTGTATTTTTTTGCTATGAGCAGGTGGACGAGCAAATGTGCCACCTGCTCAAATTGGAATGCAAAAATAATAAGTAAAACTGTTTAATGGTAGAATATCAGATAAGTGGGTGGTACCTTACTAAATTGGCTTACACAAAGTCCTCCCACCAATAAGTGAACTATACAGTGGCCCCAAACAGAAGATATCGCGCCCGAGTGCTCCGAGAAACTCATGGCAAATCGTGTTGTAATTTTTAATCATAAATGCGCACTTACGTACATCAGATCTGTTAAAATTATATAATAACGTAGAATATTCAATAAAACCGAAATGGACACGTGACTACTATTAGAAGCCATTTTCGATAAAATCGCCTTAGTCAAGTGAAGTCGTTACGTACTCCGTTGTCGTGGACCCCACGACGCGGAACTCGTCCGGACCCTCTGCTTCCATGACGCCTCTGTGTCAGGGGAGGTCCAGTAAAATGTCGATGCACTGATTGATTTCATCCAGTGCACGATCCAATTCTCGTTCAGCCAAGTCAGTAATGGTCGGAGGATCTATGTCCACAAAGTGCGCCGTGTCTACAATGTTTTTATTTTTTTTTAAACTTGACAATAATTAAAAATGTGTATGCGAGCGGGCGATGAAATAGTTTCTAATGAGAAATTAAGACGTGCGATAATTTAAAATGCCAACTGGCTTAGATTTGCTGCCATAATCATTTGTAGTGATATGAAAAATAATGGATAATTACGGGTTCTAACCCAGGCAATGGGAAAAATCTTAAAGAAACCAACATAAGTGTAAAAAAAAACTGCTACATGTATAACTACCGACACGCCAATGCGTGAATCAAGCTGCTTCACTGAGCAGCTTGATTCTCTTTAAATGATTTTAACAAAGTATGTACTTTACTTTAAAATTGAAAAAATATGTGGTGAAGCCTCAGTTCTCTCTAAAAACAAATATTCTTTATTGTGCCCTAGAACCAGAACCACTGGGTGATTCATATCTCGATAGATACGGGCCGTTTGACAATAATGTCAATAAGGTAATCTGTAACACTGACATATCCTTATGCTTAAATTATAAAAGAACAGGCAAATTAAGCACACGGAACGATATAGTACGGCAAAATAAGCGAATAAAATTTTAAAAGTTTATACAAACGCCAGTAAGGTGACGCGCCTTTCTGATAATCCATCAAAATGGTCAATGTAACTTTCAATTAAGCCATCTTGTTTGTTTAAGTTAATGTAACAAATATTGTTAGAAATTAGAAAAGGAACACGAAATAT
Organism: Nymphalis io; assembly: GCF_905147045.1. Taxonomy (NCBI): domain Eukaryota; kingdom Metazoa; phylum Arthropoda; class Insecta; order Lepidoptera; family Nymphalidae; genus Nymphalis; species Nymphalis io. The sequence goes on from NC_065918.1 coordinate 12,939,424, forward strand.
TTTTTTGTGTATTTTTCGATTTATTTCATATTAATTAAAAATGTTTACTTTGCAAACATCAACGAATATCGCTTGGTATGTTAATCATATATGGCTCGTGTATTTTTACAGTGATTTAACGCACACAAGTCAAATTTCTAGTTGATCAATGATCGTTCTGCACGCTCCATCTGTCTTTTGTTTTTTAATCTGCGGCTGTATAAATAACTAACAGCTGTACTTATAAACGACTGCTTATTAAAACACTCATTTATCTCTTTCTATCATTATCTATTGTTTTGACACTCGCCCAGCAACGTTTATAAGTGAGGCCGCTATTTTTTTACGTTAAAATATCTTAATATCTACTTAACTAAGGTAATTTTAATTGTACAATCACCTTCGGGGAAGATGTCCGCACCATCTTCTTCTATAGTCGCCATCGCGACTCGGCTCAGATCCACTGAGCCGCTTCAAGCCTGTGGGAAGATTATACCGTGGCAGTTGTTCGTAGAGCTCGCGACCTCGTTAACGAAAGAGGCTTCGAATCTAAAACAGTATTGAAATTGAAATCCAATTTAGTCAACCAACTCATGAAATAAAATTACAGAACACATTAAGATAAATAAATACGTAGAAGCATGCTTAGGTGCAACACAACTACGCAATCGATAGAGCTACAATATTCGGGCCGTTAAGTTGCGCGCGCATGAGATGCAACAAATGGGAGAAGGTTAAAGGAGGCAATTTTATTTTCCGTCTTTATATACAAATAATTATATACAAAGTTTGTGGTCAAATTGTCTGTATAAATATAATGAAAACCTAAAACCTACAACAAGTAAACTATTCTGCAAAAAAGTACTTCATTGTCAAGTTAGTGGTCACATTAAACTTTATGATTCGGAACTAATTTAAAAATAAAACTGTGGTTTCTAAATATTCTGCGCATTAATTGAATCGATCATCAGAATTAGATTAATTTCAATTTTGAAATCCAAAATAAGTTCATGTAACTCTTCCAACACAAACCTGAAACCTTAAATAAAATAAATATTACAATCGCTGAGCGCAAAAGCGAATTAAGAAAAAATAAAACATTGATGCAAGTATAGATGCAACTAAACTACAAAATCTATAGAGCAAAATTATCCGGGCTGATAAGTTGCGCGCGCATGAGATGCAGCAAATAGGTGGCTCTTCATAGAATGAATTACATATAGACATGGTTTGTAGTAAGATCTTCAGACAACTAATATTCTTAACAAGCGCTGCTATAAATGCACGTTATTGTTAAAATAGTGATCGTATTGAACTTTACGGTTCGAGACTAATTTAATTAAAGTCGAAATTCCTGACCAACTTGCACAATTCTTAGACCGATGATGAGAATTTTGGCACTCAAGTATCACATTTCCTTTTTGAACACTGGGTTAAGTTGTTGAACAATTACAAAAAACAGAATATTATAAAACCAAACACCAAACACGTCTTACCTCAGAGCTATCACTAACTCGACTAAGTTAAGATTGCTATTACAGAGCGCATCCGCGAGTTGAGATAAATCAATAAATCGACGCATGCCTAGATGCCCTCTCTTTTTCAGAACAATTTTATTCACAAGCTGAACTGTATTATGTTCTTGATGAAAATCTTTAAATATTCCGTTTTGTCATTTTAAAGTTCAGGTATTATAATCTAAAGAAGGTCAGGGTTAATAAAAGGAGCGACTCGGTTTAAAAAAAAATATACCTTTAATCCAGTCATTATATATTTGAAAAAAGTGATCAGAAAAAACTGATTTTTTCATGCAAAAATGTATGCGGCAACAAAAAATTTTAACTTACAAAACTATTTACAAATAGAAAAAAGTACTTATGTATGTATGAGTATTTTCAAATAACCTACTCAACTACCTTTTGAAATATGTCATAACTATAAAAAGTACTAAAAACTCGCATTGGTTTTATCTCGACATATTTTATAAGAATTAATGCCATGTTTATAAAAATAACTGCAAATAATACATTATTTTAGAAAGAAATTGATTACCATACAAAATTTTACAGTGAGTCAACCTTAAAAGATAGATCTACGCATGGGCGAGTTAACCGATGTATACCAGCACAAGCTGAACTCTATTTAATATGATTGATCATAAAGATCTCAGCTTAGCTTACATTGTGGTTCTCTTAATCTGACCAATTTTTTAACTTTGTTTTTTAATTGATTTGTTCCTATAAACTTTCAATCATCATCATTTTACAGACTATTATTTTTAGTTAAGTCAAGTTTTAGCCCATTCAACTGAACAGTAATTTAATAGCACTTTTATCGAATAAATGTTTGACGTGCTTCATATCGATTGATGATTTAAATTGATATAACTTTTTATTTATAAATCAATTGAAATAAAACGGACACTAAATTTTAAGTGAAGTTAGCCACAATACATTATTGAAAACCGCACACAAATCTGTTAAACCGTTTCTAAGATTAGTGTGCACAAACTCAAACACAAACAGACAAAAATTCTGACACTCAAGTTGTTTTGGGTTCTATTTCATTGATAAATACCCGATAATAGTTTTACTCAAATATCTTTCATGTACAGACAGCGATCAGTTACATTTTTAATATATGTATTATTATGCTATAAGTGTCATATCATTGTAAGTTTTCCTTATAAAAAAATAAAAAAAAATAATTAACACTAAACCTACCAGAATGGTCAAATAACCGTTTTTGAAACTATAATCAAAACTGCTATGTAACTGCTTTTTTCTATGTTATATACCTTTTCTATATTATATAAGCCCATAAGCAGCTTATCGAAAAATGTGTGTCATGTTCAATGGACAACGTTTGTTGTTAATCGCCTAATTTTATTTCAATAAAACATATAATTCTTTTTTATGTAAGTCTAATTTTTTTGGATTTGTTTTTTATTTAAATATTACTTCATTTGTTTTAAAAAGATAATATAATTAACTGAGCAGAATTGGCTCTGTGATTATATTTAGTATTTAACAATAGAACCTTAATAACATTCAAACTTAAAATTTAAATAAATTATGGTCAAATTTCGACCACTGGACGATCACTAGTTTATAATTATTATGTAAGTACTAAACTGAGATACCAGTGGTTAGAACGCGTGAATCTTAAGCGATGATCGTGGGCTTAAACGCGGGCAAGAATCCCTAGATTTTCATGTGCTTAATTTGTGTTTATAATTTATATCATGCGGTTTGTGATGGAAAACATCGTGAGGATACCTGCATGAATCTAATGTTACTGAAATGTGTATTCCACCAACCCGTATTGGAGCAGCTTGGAGCAATTTAAGTTTGTTATTATGTTTTTAATTGCATTTAGTTTGAGAGTTATTTACCTTTTGTCTTATTCAATGATATTATACTGTATATATATTGTATATTTTTTTTGTAATAATTATATTTACTTTACTAACACAATTACTTTGCTTATTATATTTTTTTGTTCTTTACAAGTTTTCGTTTTAATGTTACAATTATTATAACTCAGTATGGCTGGCGGGTAAATTGGCAATTTCGGTTACTTAGTTTAATAATTTATATAAAATAATTTACATAATATTATAATAATTATATTGCTTATATTTATTTATTACTAAAAATTAAATACTATTTATTCATGTTACTCGCTCTTTCTCTGGCTGTAAGATCCAGGGGTTTCTGAATTTTAAAATAGTTTCTGGTACTGACTTTACTTCAAAACACGGCCAGTGCTCTGCTGATGCATTTTCTTATGATCATCTTCATATATTCGCCTAATCTTTCTTTTGTATAAAATTCGTCCTCCTAAAGCTAAATATAGATCTCTTCTGCAACGTAATTTTGGAGTAATAGATATGAGCATCGGCTCATATCCATTACTCCAAAATTACTAATCATCGGATTCACTGGTGGTAGAGCTTTGTGCAAAATTACAGTTACATTTAATGAACCACAAATGACCGCAAATCTAGAACACAAATTAAACATGAAAAGAAAAATGAACTGTCCATATATATTTAATTACTTGGCCTGACTGACTGATCCATAAACTTAACAAAAAATTGAACACAAAATAAAAAAGAGTCACTATCTTAATTCCGAGTCTATATCTGACAGAACCTATCGTATTAATGGTATTAGTACGATTATTATTATTCTAGTAATTAAAAATAAATACTGAATTATTGTAATAGCCTTTTATAAACAGTAATGTTCACCCTTTCACCGTGTTTTAACTTAAGATGTAATATTGGTATTACAAATGAAATAATACATGTTATATTTTATATATCAGCTCGCTATGCACACACACCGTCTTCACTTCGCGTCAATACCAATATATACATATTATTTTTTTTCCCGCGCTCCGCGATGTGTGTCATCCGAGATGACAAACGGATAGATACACAGATAAAATATATTTATATTATAAAATACTAATACTAACAAATACGTAATTGTAGATGTGTGTACACTACATATATTATATTAAGTGTAGTATTTCCATTAGCTAGGTTCACAATATCTTTATATGGGCAACTGTATGAACATGCTTCATACAGTTGCCCATGAGTAAATAAGCAGCATTTTATTTTTTATGGTATAGGAAGGCGAACGAGCATATGGGCCACCTGATGGTAAATGGTCACCAAAGCCCATAGACATTCATCATCATTCATCGACGCCGTCTAACTATAGGAGCTTGGGCCTGCGTCTACTTCTGCGATCCTCCGGCCAGCCTTGGCATTGTAAAAAATTTTAAACAGCAATTGAGCTTGAGCAAAGGAATTTGCAATAAGTAAAAAGAATTAATCTATAAAATTCAAAACAAAAATATTAACTTAAGATTAATAGACAAAATATTGTCCTCCTCAAAAAGAGGGCATCGGGGTATGCGTCGATGTATTGATTTATCTTAACTCGCGGATGCGCTCTGTAATAGCAATCTTAACTTAGTCGAGTCAGTGATAGCTCTGAGGTAAGACGTGTTTGGTGTTTGGTTTTATAATATTCTGTTTTTTGTAATTGTTCAACAACTTAACCCAGTGTTCAAAAAGGAAATGTGATACTTGAGTGCCAACATTCTCATCATCGGTCTAAAAATTGTGCAAGTTGGTCAGGAATTTCGACATTAATTAAATTAGTCTCGAACCGTAAAGTTCAATACGATCACTATATTAACAATAACGTGTATTTATAGAAGCGCTCGTTATGCATATTAGTTGTCTGAAGATTTTACTATAAACCATGTTTATATGTAATTCATTCTATAAATAGCCACCCATTTGTTGCATCTCATGCGCGCGCAACTTATCAGCCCGGATAATTTTGCTCTATAGATTTTGTAGTTAAGTTGCATCTAGACTTGCATCGAAGTATTAATTTTTCTCAACTCGCTTTTGCGCTTAGCGATTGCAATATGTATTTTATAAATAAAATAAATATTAATAAAGTTTACAGTGTTTGTTGGAAGGGTTACTGAAATCGGTTTTTAAAATTGAAATATGTTAATCGAATGACCAAATTCTGATGATCGGTCCAATCATTGTGTAGAATATTCAGACACAACAGTTTTGTACCTAAATTAGTTCCGTATCATCAAGTTCAATGTGACCACTGATTTGACAATGAAGTGCTTTTATTTTGCAGTATAGTTTACTTGTTGTAGGTTTTAGGTCTTCATTATATTTATTCAGACGATTTGACCACAAACCTTGCATAAATTTATTTTTGTATAAAGACGCAAAAATAACATCGACCCTTTTAACCTTATCCCATTTGTTGCATCACATGCGCGCGCAACTTAACAGCCCAAATATTGTAGCTCTATCGATTGCGTAGTTGTGTTGCACCTAAGCATGCTTCTACGTATTTATCTTAATGTGTTCTGTAATTGTATTTCATGAGTTGGCTGACCAAATTGGATTTCAATTTCAATATTGTTTTAGATTCGAAGCCTTCTTCTTTAACGAGGTCGCGAACTCTACGAACAACTGCCACGGTATAATCTACCCACAAGCTTGAAGCGGCTCAGTGGATCCGAGCCGAGTCGCGATGGTGACTATAGAAGAAGAGGGTGTTGACATCTTCCCTGAAGGTGATTATACAATTCAGATTATCTAAGTTAAGTATATATTAAGATTTGCTTAACGTAAAAAATAGCGGCCTCACTTATAAACGTTGCTGAGCGAGCGTCAACCAGTCAAAACCATGAGTTTAAATAAACAGCCGTTTATAAGTAAAGCCTTATTATTTATACAGCCGCAGATAAAAAACAAAAGATACATGGAGTGCGCGGAACGAAGATTTTTCAACTAGAAATTTGATTTGTGTGCATGAAAGCGCTGTAAAAATACACGCGCCATACATGATTAGAAACTATTTATAGCTCTGTACACATATTTTTAAATATTGACTTTTTAACGAAAAAAAAAAACATTGTAGGCACGGCGCACTGCGCGAATATTTATTCTCCGAGCGTCACTGACTCGACTCAAGTACGGCTGTTGCGGGCACGGAATGATATTCGTCAGCGCTTCGGAATTTGGCTGAACCTCCCCTGACCCATTGGCTTCACGAGGCTCCGAACTACAGACAAGCCCCGCATCGTGGGGCCCATGACAACGGCGTACGTAACAGCTTTACTTGACCACGGCGACTTTAGCGAAGATGGCTTCTAATACACGTCAAGTGCGCAATTCGGTTTATATTGGATATTCTACGTAGTTATATAATCTCAATAGATCTGATATACGTAAGTGCGCATTTATAAATACCAAATATACGTTACGTACGTTTCGCCTTGTGTTTCTCGGGGCACTAAGGCGCGGTATCTTCTGTTTGGGCTCGCTGTATAGTTCTCGATCACGAAGAGTTTTGCCTTATTGGGAAAAAGTTGAATGCTGTAACATCTATCGATAGGCTTATTAGCGATCCCTCGACGGTGGTAAAAAAGGTAAGTGACGGTGTACAAGGCACGAGTTATGCGAACGGTAACAGATTGGTTATTTTTTAAATGAAAAGTAGACATAGTAGGGAGACAGAAGATAATATATCACTAAGCCGCGCCAAGACTTAACGTCTGCACGTTTTATATTTATGTTGTTCTATTCTCACAAAGCGATGAGTACTAGTTACTAGTACTGGACTAAATTATCTAAATATTAATTAATTTTCTTGTCAAATAATTTGGGAACTGTCTTTTACCTAAACTAAAACTTAATAGATTGTATAGTGAAATAATTCATGCCATGGCGATTAAGCGTTTGCAACATATTTCAATAGAGCATTCAAATTGTAAGTTGCACCCACACTAAACATATGTAACTTCGACCGACATAGATGCGCATTTATGGAAATAATAGTAATTTTACATGTTTATGGTATATACATCTCCCTGTGTGTATTTCGAAGGCATTTATCTTAATATTACGACAACGGTTAACAGCAGCACGCACACAGGTGAAGATTTTGTATTAATCTATTAATATAGGATATAGATGCTTACGTTTTCACAGTCGAAAGAACCGGTTGAGAGATACTGTACATCGCATATACATCTGACCTTTATACCTTTATTGTTACCTGTATAGTTGCAATAGAAGGACGCTTACCACAAAATAAAATATTATAAAGAGAGTGACATACTTCCTCCGATTCTTTCGATAGGTGTTAATGCCTCACGCCATATTTCAGACGAAATGTCTAAGGGAAAGATTTGGGAAACGTGTTTTAAGAGAACGGAATATATACTCTGGATGAGAATAAATAAATAATGTGATGGCATATGGGATGCTTAAGATGGTGCAAGTTAGCTGTAGTTGAAAATGACTGTTGGATCGACTATTTTATTTTTACATGATTGCGTTAAGTCCTTTTATTAAGAGTCTAAATGTTCGAAAAACTGTTTCATTGACACCTTTGCTGTGACGTTATGCAATTTATTTTGACCAATCGAATTAGACTAAATTACGTGGTACTTGGACTTTACAATTAAAAACACATGTTTGTCTTATTTACAATTTATTATATTTGACGTCAAGGAGAACTCGCATAGCAACAATTACGACAGACATTTAATGCGAAGAAGTAGCTCATTCGCGAAACCCGAGACCGTTAATGTTGGTATTCATCGGTATGAGAGATCTTATTTATGTATTTTCAAGTACGAGCGAGGGGTATCGCGTTATAAGCTATTTCTAAAGCATATAAGCAGTAGTTAGTCGTAGGTGACATGATTGGACGGACTATTATAATTATTCGCCATATTTACATTTATACACAAATATTTACCAATATACATATGTGTCGTATTTTTGAGATGTTTGTTCATGATTCATGGCAGCCGCGAAAGCAAAACAGTCATGAGCAAATCGTGTTTTTTTATACATACAAATACAATGAGAAGTGGTAGGACGGATACAGAGAGGGATTTATACAATGACTCGATGCTGCCAATAATGTTTGTAGGTCGAAGCGCGGACGGCTGTGTCGGACCATTATATGAATTACATGCCCTCAGTGCGGATCGTATGAACAAAGCGAAACTCAAAAACCTCAATAAAAGCAATAAACTTTAAGTGTATTTCTTTCGGATTACTTTTACCATTCATAATATATTATGACAGCAACCTAGAAACTACCTCATTGTGCTCACTATTAGGTTTCGGGATCTCCTCCACCACCACCCTGGTCAGTACTCCTTTTCACGGCTATTTGGAGGCGATCTTAGAACCTGGATGCGCTTTATAAATAAACATTATTTTTCTAACGATTGTCACTCCACTTACGACAACAACCGGAGTGATACACGACTAGAGTCGTATGAATCGTTGAGTAGTTTTAAGAGTCAACGTAGTATTCTATAAACAAGCAATATTATACAAATTCATAGCTTTTTTCGTAGTTTTAGTTTCCAAAAGTTTTCCAAGCACGACGCGGGCGCGTTTTTTTTTTCGACATTCTGATGATTATTGTCGAATTCTTCTTACCTCACCGCTTCTATATAAATAAATTAACGAGATATATTTTTAATTTATTTTCAAGCAGTGCCAGCGCCGTGGTTACGCAGTAAATTAGCGATGATCAAATATTACGTGCCTTAAAGAGGAAATATGATTTTAGATATTGCTTTGTGTATGTATGTGTACAAACAGCGTTTAGAAACGGTACACGATGCATTTATTTATGAAAATAAACCATCGTTTGTACACAGACAATGCACACCGTTACTAGTAAGAGATAAGGCGAATATTATGATATGCTATGCGAGTTCCTCTGCACTAGTCGATAGCCGACTGACTGCGGACGTGACTTATACCGCGAATTTACTTTATGGCACTTTTCGTTTTCACCATCATAATCGAAAATTAAAGTTAATGTACCACCTAGGGCCGGACGAGAGCTTCTGATATTCTCGATGTCACGAGGTCGAATCTACTCAAGTAACAACTCTTACACCGTGTAATCGAGGACATTTAAATCTCTCAGTACTAATCGGATAGCAGTAGTATTACACTTTAATGGTATTCTCGATGTTTGATGCTTTTTACTCAATGTGTAGATCAAATCTATATTTAACATCTCGCAGCTGATCCGTTGACAGTTTCGTAGGTTCTCCGGAGTACTTAGAATTCATTACGTTGCGCGGTTTAGGATTCGTGCCTTAATATTATAATAGTGAAGGAAAATATTATCATCGATTCGCGATTCACCATCCAGAGAGCCCGGAGACTTACCCAACTGTCAGTTATAATTTGGCTTTACATTTAGCCTGTAGGCTTAACTGCGGCGAACCTTTGAGTAACGGAGCACATGATGGTCAATTTAAATATTAACATATAAACACTTTGAGTTATCTGAGCGACGTTTTGTTCACATATTGACATATTAATTCAATTGACAAAAATAATTTCATGATAAGTTCTTACGTGCGATCATAAGTTGATTGTTTTATCAAGTCGTTTGAAGTTATTTAATATGAGTCTGACTTAATACTATCGGTTCGTCGGTGTCATCTAACTGGAAGAACAGACAATTTTAAATCACTTCAGATAGTTTTTCCTTAGTATAGTTATGTAATGTCACAGTTTGAATAAATATTTAGAATGAAACAAAAAGACTAATGATGAAGCTTAATACTTGTAGTTTCAGCTACTCAGTGTGGCATGCATTACGAATGATATTTGCAACTCATACGAAAACCGAACACTCCGAGAACATCACTCATTGCTAAATTAAAACCGATGTTGTTAATTGTTTTATATGACGCGTTTATTTTGATTATTTTATTTCAACGGTGATATTCTTGCTGGTGTTTTCGAACGATGAACTTTTTATATGTAGGCACCTGTTTTGAGCAACGATTTTTGGAGTGAAATTACGTATAGGTGCTAATGAGCAGAGCAAACGATGGAGTCTTGACATTAGAGTTCATTTCCTTTAAAATTAATTTTGATTACATTCAGATGAGTTTAATAAATATTTTTAAGTTCGATCCGACAGAATATTTTTCAACACTGACAATTGATCCTTTCTTAAGACTAAATTTAATAGTTTATTTTTTGTATTAAATTAATAAGAAATGTAATTCATTGTCAACATTGTTACGAATTATGTTATTTGATTGAAATGTATACGATGTGTTATTTACTTAAGTTAAGTCACACAAATACTGTAAGAATATCAATAACGCGTTCCGCTATCACTGATGTTAAGCACTTATGTCGATACCGACAGTAATATAGGAACGTTATATTCTTATTCGCATACATAATAAGGATTGGGAAATGTGAGCAAAGTATCAGAACGATTAGGAATTCTATAGATATCTTTTTTGAAATATTATAATAGAAATGAATATGTAATCTCATAATGTAATGGTCGAGCAGCCCACGCTAGTGTTGTGTCAGCGAAAGGAGATGGTGTCGCTGGATGTTAGAAGAAAGAATTTTTAGGGCTTAAGCCCTTTGTCGTGCGCGTCAGTTGCATTATGTTATCTCTTGATCAACCAGGTCCCGACGGACTTGCAAGCGTTAATGTGTTGCGACAGACCGTATAGCAGGTGGCATGTAGACCTATACGAGAATTCGTCGTTGTGAACTCATGCAGTTCATATTAAATATCGACCTGAACCGTTTACATCTACATGTCACCTAAGTACCCATTCGAGCCGACGCGAGCTCTTTCTGATTGTATACCGTAAGTTTTTAATACGTTGGATCTTTCGAACGATGAGGGGAAATACGAAGGCAAAATTATACACATCCATAACAGAATATCGGAAATAATATCTGAAAAAAAAGATAATGTTAAGGAAAGTGTCATATTACACAATTGCTCTCTCAGGTTTATCGGTCGGATATATTCCCCCGACACAACACAGCGTGGAGATTTAGGTTTAAATAACTTATACGCATATATATCTCGATATGACTACCGATGTTCGATGTTGTGTACTTTCTTCTTCGCTCTGGAACCTACAGTTCACCTACTAACGCACTTCGCGGGACTTCAACATCAATGTTTCGTCCGTTTTATTCATTCAAACGACGTTTGGACATGTTCAACTTACTTCTACGCTTGTATTCTTGAATCTTAAGACTTAACAATTGTAAGTCAAGTTTTTTACAAATTATCTACACAACCTAAATTTGTTTTCCAGCCAAATTATTTAGTTTGTATTGAATATTTCACTTTCTTTATATTGTAGAATTTCTTTATATTATAAGGATTTTTTTGACTTAGTGAATTTTCAAACATGATTAAATGCAATTTAACTTTATAACTGATATCGCTTACTTAATAAACTAATAGAGGACTTACCGGTTGTTTTATTTCTTATATTTATATAACCTTAGTAAGAAACAATCGCTATATTAAATTATTTTATGGAATTATTATATAGCACTAACAACATTTTCGTAATATGTAATACTCCAAATGATACAACAAATGACGATTGTTGTAAAAAGACATTTTTAATAAAAGTTTACTTTAACGTTTAACGCCAATTTCCTTAAGCAAAATCAAGTTGGACTCCTGAAAATATGCTAAACATCAATTAGATCATTTAGAATACGAATTTTATAATCTTTAAATTTAATATAATTACAATAAATATGACAATTATTATTCTACATTCACCCATGTTTTACCCCGTACATTTTTTAACAATGAGAAACAAACATTTGCTAATTGATCTTTTCGCCCGACTTGGGATTAGAACCCAGGACATCCAGATCATCGGCCTTACATGTAGTTACTAGACCAACCATGCACTATACAACAACAATAAATATTTAACAATTGGAGAGACATTCAAACGCAGTCTTAACAATATAGATTTAATAAACCCATCAAAATAATTTTAATTTTATGATAATTAACGAATTTAACTTCCGCAAAAAGAGACGAAAGAAGGTACTAAGTAAGAAGGTAGGTACAACAACAAACATTAAGCAATTAGAGCAATTTTCAAATGCAGCTTAGAAAAAATATTTTTATACATTGGTATAGATACCTAAGGAATTTATAAAAATATTATTATATAACATTTTGACAACACTCGAAGAGAAAATATTATTAAATAATATATTTATTATTACCTTATATATCTCTGTTAATTATATACTTTAAAGAACATAATGTTCTAAGCATAACATTAAGAAAATAAATATATTTATTTATATAAAATAAATTCCTATTTCCCTTAGTCATACTAAAACTTGAGAACGACTTTACCGATTTCATTCATCTTTTTTTAAAGTTTTCTAATACTTTGTGGAAAGTGCTCGTGGAAAGAAAAATAAACTTAACGAATATAATTAAATAATACGCTTGACAGTTCACGCTGTCGATGACAGCAGACAGGTGTTGTATTTTTATTTTGGATACATATAAATTTAATAGATAGAAAAAAAAATGAAAAGTGCACAGAAGTTTTTTTTTGAAAATTTCCATGTGACCCTTTATTTTAATAACTATTAAATTATCCAGCAATGCTTATTATCTACAACAAATATATTGAATACTTTATACGTGCAAGAAAAAAACAGATTTCATTATTGCATATGAATTATGTTTTTTTTAGTTCTGTTGAATAAAACTCTGCTACTTATTTATAGCAATATTTTTTATTATTTTCTTTTCTCTAAGTAAGTAGTTAAGTTGAGCCTAGGTTTCTTTTGTGTTTAATTAATTTTACGGTGTACATATTATATACTAGCTGTTGCCCGCAGCTTCACTCGCGCTTAAGTATAAGTAAAGATTGATTATTGTTTGGAAGTCTGTGATTTTAAAGTAAGAAGAATAAATATAATTTTGGTTAAAAAAAGTATATTAAGGAGTTTTTTAGTTTTAGATTGATGATTATTCTTTTAATTTTAAAAAATTATCAGTGAACTTACTGTGAATCCCTATAGTTTTACTTAATATATTTTATAGTGACTTAAATGGCTTGAAGGAAAATTTATTTTATACAAATATTACGAACTACGATTCTCTTGCTTAAACACCTCGGCATCTATCCATGCTGATGGCTATAGTTTATAGTGTAAACAAGCAAGCATACCAATGTATATTTTTTATTAACTAAATCAAAACTATTCAACTCACTAAAAAATTTTTAAAATTAAAAAATCGACAAAAAACATACATAAAAATATAAGTGGTAGGGCTTTGTGCCCGTCTCGGAAGGTACCAACCACTCATCAGATTTTTTACCGCTAAACAGCAATACTTAGTAAGTTTGCATTCCGGTTTGAAGGATGAGTGAGCCAGTGTAACTACAAAGGAAATAACATCTTCGTTCCCACGGTTGGTGGCGCATTAGCAAAGTAAGGAATGGTTAATATTTCTTACGTCGGCATTGTCTATGAACGGTGGTGACCACTTAACATCCGGTGGCCCATTTTTCCGTGCGCCTATCTATAACTTAAGAAAACGACATTTGCGGTATTTCCTTTTAGGGCTAAAATTACTAAGTTACTCGCAAAGCTTGCTCTGGAGCATGCAACATAAAACGCGTACGTATGCGTTTATTTTTTTTCAGAAGTTTTAATATTAAATATAATTCTTCTTACATCAAAAATGACAGAGTCTCCATAAAAACTTTCAACCCCTATTTCACCCTCTTAGGGGGTAGATTTTCAATATCTCTAAAATACATATTTATTTATTTCTATTCAGAAGCTTTTATATGAAATTTCCTGCGGGTTTCCATACAATCGTTCATCCCTTATTTTAATCCTTTAAGGGTGGAATTTCCAGAAATCCTTCACATCATAAAATGTATCAATTGCCAAAATTTCAAGTTTCTTACCACAATGGTTAGGCTTTGCGTTGATGAATCAGCCTGGCAAAGTTTTTATATGTGTATGTGGGTTACAACAAAAATACGTATGTTTTTATAATTTTTGATAGATTCAACCGATTTCGATTAAATAAAGACTAAACAGAACCTTGAAATGCTACTTATAATAATTCAAATATTTCATTTTGTAATTTTTAGCCGTTTCAAAGATTAGCCTAGACAGACAGAAAGACAGACAACAATTAAAAAAATGATTGTTTTGGTTTTGGTAAATCGTTCATAGCCATATTATCTTTCAAAGAGACAGTTATTTAATAATTACAGTCAGACACTTATATTTTATTTTTATATTTTTTAGTATAATAGTAATAGCTTAATGAGTCGATGTAGACAGTAGTAAGGAGAGGTAACTGTCGGACTAGGCTGTTACGTAGCGATCGCTAACATATAAAACAGATACTGAAAGCCTTTGCATATGCGATTTGTAGGTCTCGAAAATGTCTACAAAAAAGTGAACGGTATAACTCACTTTAACCACTGTAATATTTTTTATAGTTAAAAGAAAAGAAAAAAATATGAGACCTAGTTTAATTGTTTAAAAGTATAATTCCTTACCAAAATTTATATTATATTAATATTAAACGCTTCATATTGCCAATACTAACACTTTATAATTCGAACCAGTAATTTCAGAAATCAGAAATTTGCGCATCTCCGAGAACTCTAACATACAGAATTCCTCGCGATATCTTTTTCCACCGCTAAAATAAAAAAAAAAAACCCTAATTAAGAAGTCAGAAGTGCGTGCCGTAGTATTGAGAATTTTCGTTGTAGTCAACCTGTCTTCACATCAAATTGTTTTTAATAATTTGTATATTTTATATCTACGTATAATTTAAAGTATAGCAATATTAATAGGTGATACATAAACGTTGAAATGACACGATTGAATTTAAAAAGATTTTCATCAAAAACTTAATTTCACGTGGGCAAAGCTGCGTTATTAGCTAGTCAATTATATTGTCCTCCTCAAAAAGAGGGCATCTGGGCATGCGTCGATGTATTGATATATCTCAACTCGCGGATGCGCTCTGTAATAGCAATCTTAACTTAGTCGAGTCAGTGATAGCTCTGAGGTAAGTCGTGTTTGGTTTTATAATATTCTGTGTTTTTGTAATTGTTTAACAACTTAACCTAGTGTTCAAAAAGGAAATGTGATACTTGAGTGCCAACATCATTCTCATCATCGATACAAGGATTGTGCAAATTAATCAGGAATCACGACTTTAATTTAATTATTCTCGAACCATAAAGTTACGATATATACGATTACTATAATAACAATAACGTGTAATTATAGCAGCGCTCGTTGTGCATATTAGTTGTCTGAAGATTTTACTAGCAACCATGTCTATATGTAATTCATTCTATAAGGAGCCACCCATTTGTTGCATCTCATGCGCGCGCAACTTATCAGCCCGGATAATTTTGCTCTATAGATTTTGTAGTTAAGTTGCATTTAGACTTGCATCGACGTATTAATTTTTCTCAATTCGCTATTGCGCTCAGCGATTGTAATATTTATTTTATTTAAGGTTTCCGGTGTGTGTTGGAAGAGTTACATGAACTTATATCGGTTTTTAAAATTGAAGTGTGTTAATCGAAAGACCAAATCCTGATGATCGGTCCAATGATTGACACCACAGTTTTGTATTTAAATGAGTTCCGAATCATCGAGTTCAATGTGACCACTGATTTGACAATGAAGTGCTTTTGCAGTATAGTTTACTTGTTGTAGGTTTTAAGTTTCTTCATTATATTTATCCTGACGATTTGATCATGTACGTTTTGGTATTCATTTAAGGTAAAAAATAAAAATCAGTTTTGTATTGAGTACAATATAAAATTTATTAAAATATATTGATGTACATCAAATTCACAACCACAGACGTTGTATATAATTATTTTTATATAAAGACGATTGAAAGATTTTTTGCATCTCATGCGCGCGCAACTTAACGTCCCGGATATTGTAGCTCTATCGATTGCGTAGTTGAGTTACATCTAAACATGCTTCTACGTATTTACGGTAAATAGCTTAAGAACTTATTTCTTATAAAAAAAGAATATAATTCAACTAAAATATTTGAGAAAACAAGATAAACATACTTAAATATTATATATACAATACAAGGGCGGTACACAAAAATAAATAACAACAAATTAAACTCTTCTCTTAAAATAATGTGAGTATGACAATACCAAGATGCAATATTACGTATCATTTGTGTTATAGCAATTAGACAGCAATTGGTATTGTCTTTAACTAATTTACAAATTTAAATTTTGTAAGAAAAATACAATAATCAAATAATATATCAAATAAAGAAAAATAATTTAATGATATAAAAAAGTAGAATATGAGTCGCTGATAGTTAAATGAAACCCTTAAACCATTTCTCTTAACTCGCGAAAACCTGTAATTATATTTTATGTTGAATTACTGGTGGCAGGGCTTTGTGCAAGCTCGTCTGGGTAGGTACCATCCACTCATCATATATTCTACCGCAAAACAGCAGTACTTGGTATTGTTGTGTTCCGGTTTGAAGGGTGAGTGAGCCAGTGTAATTACAGGCACAAGGGACATAACATATTAGTTCCCAAAGTTTGTGGCGCATTGGCGATGTAGGCGATGGTTAACAATTTTTACAATGCCAATGTCTATGGGCGTTGGTGACCATTACCATAAGGTGGTTCATATGCTCGTCCACTTACCTACACGATAAAAAAAAATAGAATTGTCTGACTAAATGATCATTGGATTTCAATTTCAATATTGTTTTAGATTCGAAGCCGCCTTCGTTAACGAGGTCGCGATCTATACGAACAACTGCTACGGTATAATCTAACCAGAAGCTTGAAGCGGCTCAGTGGATCTGAGCCGAGTCGCGATGGCGACTATAGAAGAAGATGGTGTGGACATCTTCCCTGAAGGTGATTATACAATTTAGATTATCTAAGTTAAGTAGACATTAAGACATTTTTATCGTAAAAAAATAGCGGCCTCACTTATAAACGTTGGTGAGCGAGCGTCAACCAGTCAAAACCATGAGTTTAAATAAACAGCCGTTTATAAGTAAAGCCTTATTATTTATACAGCCGCAGATAAAAAACAAAAGATACATGGAGTGCGCGGAACGAAGATTTTTCAACTAGAAATTTGATTTGTGTGCATGAAAGCGCTGTAAAAATACACGCGCCATACATGATTAGAAACTATTTATAGCTCTGTACACATATTTTTAAATATTGTCTAATTTTAACGAAAAAAAAAAACATTGTAGGCACGGCGCACTGCGCGAATATTTATTCTCCGAGCGTCACTGACTCGACTCAAGTACGGCTGTTGCGGGCACGGAATGATATTCGTCAGCGCTTCGGAATTTGGCTGAACCTCCCCTGACCCATTGGCTTCACGAGGCTCCGAACTACAGACAAGCCCCGCATCGTGGGGCCCATGACAACGGCGTACGTAACAGCTTTACTTGACCACGGCGACTTTAGCGAAGATGGCTTCTAATACACGTCAAGTGCGCAATTCGGTTTATATTGGATATTCTACGTAGTTATATAATCTCAATAGATCTGATATACGTAAGTGCGCATTTATAAATACCAAATATACGTTACGTACGTTTCGCCTTGTGTTTCTCGGGGCACTAAGGCGCGGTATCTTCTGTTTGGGCTCGCTGTATAGTTCTCGATCACGAAGAGTTTTGCCTTATTGGGAAAAAGTTGAATGCTGTAACATCTATCGATAGGCTTATTAGCGATCCCTCGACGGTGGTAAAAAAGGTAAGTGACGGTGTACAAGGCACGAGTTATGCGAACGGTAACAGATTGGTTATTTTTTAAATGAAAAGTAGACATAGTAGGGAGACAGAAGATAATATATCACTAAGCCGCGCCAAGACTTAACGTCTGCACGTTTTATATTTATGTTGTTCTATTCTCACAAAGCGATGAGTACTAGTTACTAGTACTGGACTAAATTATCTAAATATTAATTAATTTTCTTGTCAAATAATTTGGGAACTGTCTTTTACCTAAACTAAAACTTAATAGATTGTATAGTGAAATAATTCATGCCATGGCGATTAAGCGTTTGCAACATATTTCAATAGAGCATTCAAATTGTAAGTTGCACCCACACTAAACATATGTAACTTCGACCGACATAGATGCGCATTTATGGAAATAATAGTAATTTTACATGTTTATGGTATATACATCTCCCTGTGTGTATTTCGAAGGCATTTATCTTAATATTACGACAACGGTTAACAGCAGCACGCACACAGGTGAAGATTTTGTATTAATCTATTAATATAGGATATAGATGCTTACGTTTTCACAGTCGAAAGAACCGGTTGAGAGATACTGTACATCGCATATACATCTGACCTTTATACCTTTATTGTTACCTGTATAGTTGCAATAGAAGGACGCTTACCACAAAATAAAATATTATAAAGAGAGTGACATACTTCCTCCGATTCTTTCGATAGGTGTTAATGCCTCACGCCATATTTCAGACGAAATGTCTAAGGGAAAGATTTGGGAAACGTGTTTTAAGAGAACGGAATATATACTCTGGATGAGAATAAATAAATAATGTGATGGCATATGGGATGCTTAAGATGGTGCAAGTTAGCTGTAGTTGAAAATGACTGTTGGATCGACTATTTTATTTTTACATGATTGCGTTAAGTCCTTTTATTAAGAGTCTAAATGTTCGAAAAACTGTTTCATTGACACCTTTGCTGTGACGTTATGCAATTTATTTTGACCAATCGAATTAGACTAAATTACGTGGTACTTGGACTTTACAATTAAAAACACATGTTTGTCTTATTTACAATTTATTATATTTGACGTCAAGGAGAACTCGCATAGCAACAATTACGACAGACATTTAATGCGAAGAAGTAGCTCATTCGCGAAACCCGAGACCGTTAATGTTGGTATTCATCGGTATGAGAGATCTTATTTATGTATTTTCAAGTACGAGCGAGGGGTATCGCGTTATAAGCTATTTCTAAAGCATATAAGCAGTAGTTAGTCGTAGGTGACATGATTGGACGGACTATTATAATTATTCGCCATATTTACATTTATACACAAATATTTACCAATATACATATGTGTCGTATTTTTGAGATGTTTGTTCATGATTCATGGCAGCCGCGAAAGCAAAACAGTCATGAGCAAATCGTGTTTTTTTATACATACAAATACAATGAGAAGTGGTAGGACGGATACAGAGAGGGATTTATACAATGACTCGATGCTGCCAATAATGTTTGTAGGTCGAAGCGCGGACGGCTGTGTCGGACCATTATATGAATTACATGCCCTCAGTGCGGATCGTATGAACAAAGCGAAACTCAAAAACCTCAATAAAAGCAATAAACTTTAAGTGTATTTCTTTCGGATTACTTTTACCATTCATAATATATTATGACAGCAACCTAGAAACTACCTCATTGTGCTCACTATTAGGTTTCGGGATCTCCTCCACCACCACCCTGGTCAGTACTCCTTTTCACGGCTATTTGGAGGCGATCTTAGAACCTGGATGCGCTTTATAAATAAACATTATTTTTCTAACGATTGTCACTCCACTTACGACAACAACCGGAGTGATACACGACTAGAGTCGTATGAATCGTTGAGTAGTTTTAAGAGTCAACGTAGTATTCTATAAACAAGCAATATTATACAAATTCATAGCTTTTTTCGTAGTTTTAGTTTCCAAAAGTTTTCCAAGCACGACGCGGGCGCGTTTTTTTTTTCGACATTCTGATGATTATTGTCGAATTCTTCTTACCTCACCGCTTCTATATAAATAAATTAACGAGATATATTTTTAATTTATTTTCAAGCAGTGCCAGCGCCGTGGTTACGCAGTAAATTAGCGATGATCAAATATTACGTGCCTTAAAGAGGAAATATGATTTTAGATATTGCTTTGTGTATGTATGTGTACAAACAGCGTTTAGAAACGGTACACGATGCATTTATTTATGAAAATAAACCATCGTTTGTACACAGACAATGCACACCGTTACTAGTAAGAGATAAGGCGAATATTATGATATGCTATGCGAGTTCCTCTGCACTAGTCGATAGCCGACTGACTGCGGACGTGACTTATACCGCGAATTTACTTTATGGCACTTTTCGTTTTCACCATCATAATCGAAAATTAAAGTTAATGTACCACCTAGGGCCGGACGAGAGCTTCTGATATTCTCGATGTCACGAGGTCGAATCTACTCAAGTAACAACTCTTACACCGTCTAATCGAGGACATTTAAATCTCTCAGTACTAATCGGATAGCAGTAGTATTACACTTTAATGGTATTCTCGATGTTTGATGCTTTTTACTCAATGTGTAGATCAAATCTATATTTAACATCTCGCAGCTGATCCGTTGACAGTTTCGTAGGTTCTCCGGAGTACTTAGAATTCATTACGTTGCGCGGTTTAGGATTCGTGCCTTAATATTATAATAGTGAAGGAAAATATTATCATCGATTCGCGATTCACCATCCAGAGAGCCCGGAGACTTACCCAACTGTCAGTTATAATTTGGCTTTACATTTAGCCTGTAGGCTTAACTGCGGCGAACCTTTGAGTAACGGAGCACATGATGGTCAATTTAAATATTAACATATAAACACTTTGAGTTATCTGAGCGACGTTTTGTTCACATATTGACATATTAATTCAATTGACAAAAATAATTTCATGATAAGTTCTTACGTGCGATCATAAGTTGATTGTTTTATCAAGTCGTTTGAAGTTATTTAATATGAGTCTGACTTAATACTATCGGTTCGTCGGTGTCATCTAACTGGAAGAACAGACAATTTTAAATCACTTCAGATAGTTTTTCCTTAGTATAGTTATGTAATGTCACAGTTTGAATAAATATTTAGAATGAAACAAAAAGACTAATGATGAAGCTTAATACTTGTAGTTTCAGCTACTCAGTGTGGCATGCATTACGAATGATATTTGCAACTCATACGAAAACCGAACACTCCGAGAACATCACTCATTGCTAAATTAAAACCGATGTTGTTAATTGTTTTATATGACGCGTTTATTTTGATTATTTTATTTCAACGGTGATATTCTTGCTGGTGTTTTCGAACGATGAACTTTTTATATGTAGGCACCTGTTTTGAGCAACGATTTTTGGAGTGAAATTACGTATAGGTGCTAATGAGCAGAGCAAACGATGGAGTCTTGACATTAGAGTTCATTTCCTTTAAAATTAATTTTGATTACATTCAGATGAGTTTAATAAATATTTTTAAGTTCGATCCGACAGAATATTTTTCAACACTGACAATTGATCCTTTCTTAAGACTAAATTTAATAGTTTATTTTTTGTATTAAATTAATAAGAAATGTAATTCATTGTCAACATTGTTACGAATTATGTTATTTGATTGAAATGTATACGATGTGTTATTTACTTAAGTTAAGTCACACAAATACTGTAAGAATATCAATAACGCGTTCCGCTATCACTGATGTTAAGCACTTATGTCGATACCGACAGTAATATAGGAACGTTATATTCTTATTCGCATACATAATAAGGATTGGGAAATGTGAGCAAAGTATCAGAACGATTAGGAATTCTATAGATATCTTTTTTGAAATATTATAATAGAAATGAATATGTAATCTCATAATGTAATGGTCGAGCAGCCCACGCTAGTGTTGTGTCAGCGAAAGGAGATGGTGTCGCTGGATGTTAGAAGAAAGAATTTTTAGGGCTTAAGCCCTTTGTCGTGCGCGTCAGTTGCATTATGTTATCTCTTGATCAACCAGGTCCCGACGGACTTGCAAGCGTTAATGTGTTGCGACAGACCGTATAGCAGGTGGCATGTAGACCTATACGAGAATTCGTCGTTGTGAACTCATGCAGTTCATATTAAATATCGACCTGAACCGTTTACATCTACATGTCACCTAAGTACCCATTCGAGCCGACGCGAGCTCTTTCTGATTGTATACCGTAAGTTTTTAATACGTTGGATCTTTCGAACGATGAGGGGAAATACGAAGGCAAAATTATACACATCCATAACAGAATATCGGAAATAATATCTGAAAAAAAAGATAATGTTAAGGAAAGTGTCATATTACACAATTGCTCTCTCAGGTTTATCGGTCGGATATATTCCCCCGACACAACACAGCGTGGAGATTTAGGATTAAATAACTTATACGCATATATATCTCGATATGACTACCGATGTTCGATGTTGTGTACTTTCTTCTTCGCTCTGGAACCTACAGTTCACCTACTAACGCACTTCGCGGGACTTCAACATCAATGTTTCGTCCGTTTTATTCATTCAAACGACGTTTGGACATGTTCAACTTACTTCTACGCTTGTATTCTTGAATCTTAAGACTTAACAATTGTAAGTCAAGTTTTTTACAAATTATCTACACAACCTAAATTTGTTTTCCAGCCAAATTATTTAGTTTGTATTGAATATTTCACTTTCTTTATATTGTAGAATTTCTTTATATTATAAGGATTTTTTTGACTTAGTGAATTTTCAAACATGATTAAATGCAATTTAACTTTATAACTGATATCGCTTACTTAATAAACTAATAGAGGACTTACCGGTTGTTTTATTTCTTATATTTATATAACCTTAGTAAGAAACAATCGCTATATTAAATTATTTTATGGAATTATTATATAGCACTAACAACATTTTCGTAATATGTAATACTCCAAATGATACAACAAATGACGATTGTTGTAAAAAGACATTTTTAATAAAAGTTTACTTTAACGTTTAACGCCAATTTCCTTAAGCAAAATCAAGTTGGACTCCTGAAAATATGCTAAACATCAATTAGATCATTTAGAATACGAATTTTATAATCTTTAAATTTAATATAATTACAATAAATATGACAATTATTATTCTACATTCACCCATGTTTTACCCCGTACATTTTTTAACAATGAGAAACAAACATTTGCTAATTGATCTTTTCGCCCGACTTGGGATTAGAACCCAGGACATCCAGATCATCGGCCTTACATGTAGTTACTAGACCAACCATGCACTATACAACAACAATAAATATTTAACAATTGGAGAGACATTCAAACGCAGTCTTAACAATATAGATTTAATAAACCCATCAAAATAATTTTAATTTTATGATAATTAACGAATTTAACTTCCGCAAAAAGAGACGAAAGAAGGTACTAAGTAATAAGGTAGGTACAACAACAAACATTAAGCAATTAGAGCAATTTTCAAATGCAGCTTAGAAAAAATATTTTTATACATTGGTATAGATACCTAAGGAATTTATAAAAATATTATTATATAACATTTTGACAACACTCGAAGAGAAAATATTATTAAATAATATATTTATTATTACCTTA
Source organism: Nymphalis io (assembly GCF_905147045.1). Lineage (NCBI taxonomy): Eukaryota > Metazoa > Arthropoda > Insecta > Lepidoptera > Nymphalidae > Nymphalis > Nymphalis io. Next base: position 12,963,261 of record NC_065918.1, read on the forward strand.
TATATCTCTGTTAATTATATACTTTAAAGAACATAATGTTCTAAGCATAACATTAAGAAAATAAATATATTTATTTATATAAAATAAATTCCTATTTCCCTTAGTCATACTAAAACTTGAGAACGACTTTACCGATTTCATTCATCTTTTTTTAAAGTTTTCTAATACTTTGTGGAAAGTGCTCGTGGAAAGAAAAATAAACTTAACGAATATAATTAAATAATACGCTTGACAGTTCACGCTGTCGATGACAGCAGACAGGTGTTGTATTTTTATTTTGGATACATATAAATTTAATAGATAGAAAAAAAAATGAAAAGTGCACAGAAGTTTTTTTTTGAAAATTTCCATGTGACCCTTTATTTTAATAACTATTAAATTATCCAGCAATGCTTATTATCTACAACAAATATATTGAATACTTTATACGTGCCAGAAAAAAACAGATTTCATTATTGCATATGAATTATGTTTTTTTTAGTTCTGTTGAATAAAACTCTGCTACTTATTTATAGCAATATTTTTTATTATTTTCTTTTCTCTAAGTAAGTAGTTAAGTTGAGCCTAGGTTTCTTTTGTGTTTAATTAATTTTACGGTGTACATATTATATACTAGCTGTTGCCCGCAGCTTCACTCGCGCTTAAGTATAAGTAAAGATTGATTATTGTTTGGAAGTCTGTGATTTTAAAGTAAGAAGAATAAATATAATTTTGGTTAAAAAAAGTATATTAAGGAGTTTTTTAGTTTTAGATTGATGATTATTCTTTTAATTTTAAAAAATTATCAGTGAACTTACTGTGAATCCCTATAGTTTTACTTAATATATTTTATAGTGACTTAAATGGCTTGAAGGAAAATTTATTTTATACAAATATTACGAACTACGATTCTCTTGCTTAAACACCTCGGCATCTATCCATGCTGATGGCTATAGTTTATAGTGTAAACAAGCAAGCATACCAATGTATATTTTTTATTAACTAAATCAAAACTATTCAACTCACTAAAAAATTTTTAAAATTAAAAAATCGACAAAAAACATACATAAAAATATAAGTGGTAGGGCTTTGTGCCCGTCTCGGAAGGTACCAACCACTCATCAGATTTTTTACCGCTAAACAGCAATACTTAGTAAGTTTGCATTCCGGTTTGAAGGATGAGTGAGCCAGTGTAACTACAAAGGAAATAACATCTTCGTTCCCACGGTTGGTGGCGCATTAGCAAAGTAAGGAATGGTTAATATTTCTTACGTCGGCATTGTCTATGAACGGTGGTGACCACTTAACATCCGGTGGCCCATTTTTCCGTGCGCCTATCTATAACTTAAGAAAACGACATTTGCGGTATTTCCTTTTAGGGCTAAAATTACTAAGTTACTCGCAAAGCTTGCTCTGGAGCATGCAACATAAAACGCGTACGTATGCGTTTATTTTTTTTCAGAAGTTTTAATATTAAATATAATTCTTCTTACATCAAAAATGACAGAGTCTCCATAAAAACTTTCAACCCCTATTTCACCCTCTTAGGGGGTAGATTTTCAATATCTCTAAAATACATATTTATTTATTTCTATTCAGAAGCTTTTATATGAAATTTCCTGCGGGTTTCCATACAATCGTTCATCCCTTATTTTAATCCTTTAAGGGTGGAATTTCCAGAAATCCTTCACATCATAAAATGTATCAATTGCCAAAATTTCAAGTTTCTTACCACAATGGTTAGGCTTTGCGTTGATGAATCAGCCTGGCAAAGTTTTTATATGTGTATGTGGGTTACAACAAAAATACGTATGTTTTTATAATTTTTGATAGATTCAACCGATTTCGATTAAATAAAGACTAAACAGAACCTTGAAATGCTACTTATAATAATTCAAATATTTCATTTTGTAATTTTTAGCCGTTTCAAAGATTAGCCTAGACAGACAGAAAGACAGACAACAATTAAAAAAATGATTGTTTTGGTTTTGGTAAATCGTTCATAGCCATATTATCTTTCAAAGAGACAGTTATTTAATAATTACAGTCAGACACTTATATTTTATTTTTATATTTTTTAGTATAATAGTAATAGCTTAATGAGTCGATGTAGACAGTAGTAAGGAGAGGTAACTGTCGGACTAGGCTGTTACGTAGCGATCGCTAACATATAAAACAGATACTGAAAGCCTTTGCATATGCGATTTGTAGGTCTCGAAAATGTCTACAAAAAAGTGAACGGTATAACTCACTTTAACCACTGTAATATTTTTTATAGTTAAAAGAAAAGAAAAAAATATGAGACCTAGTTTAATTGTTTAAAAGTATAATTCCTTACCAAAATTTATATTATATTAATATTAAACGCTTCATATTGCCAATACTAACACTTTATAATTCGAACCAGTAATTTCAGAAATCAGAAATTTGCGCATCTCCGAGAACTCTAACATACAGAATTCCTCGCGATATCTTTTTCCACCGCTAAAATAAAAAAAAAAAACCCTAATTAAGAAGTCAGAAGTGCGTGCCGTAGTATTGAGAATTTTCGTTGTAGTCAACCTGTCTTCACATCAAATTGTTTTTAATAATTTGTATATTTTATATCTACGTATAATTTAAAGTATAGCAATATTAATAGGTGATACATAAACGTTGAAATGACACGATTGAATTTAAAAAGATTTTCATCAAAAACTTAATTTCACGTGGGCAAAGCTGCGTTATTAGCTAGTCAATTATATTGTCCTCCTCAAAAAGAGGGCATCTGGGCATGCGTCGATGTATTGATATATCTCAACTCGCGGATGCGCTCTGTAATAGCAATCTTAACTTAGTCGAGTCAGTGATAGCTCTGAGGTAAGTCGTGTTTGGTTTTATAATATTCTGTGTTTTTGTAATTGTTTAACAACTTAACCTAGTGTTCAAAAAGGAAATGTGATACTTGAGTGCCAACATCATTTCATTCTCATCATCGATACAAGGATTGTGCAAATTAATCAGGAATCACGACTTTAATTTAATTATTCTCGAACCATAAAGTTACGATATATACGATTACTATAATAACAATAACGTGTAATTATAGCAGCGCTCGTTGTGCATATTAGTTGTCTGAAGATTTTACTAGCAACCATGTCTATATGTTTCCACCCATTTGTTGCATCTCATGCGCGCGCAACTTATCAGCCCGGATAATTTTGCTCTATAGATTTTGTAGTTAAGTTGCATTTAGACTTGCATCGACGTATTAATTTTTCTCAATTCGCTATTGCGCTCAGCGATTGTAATATTTATTTTATTTAAGGTTTCCGGTGTGTGTTGGAAGAGTTACATGAACTTATATCGGTTTTTAAAATTGAAGTGTGTTAATCGAAAGACCAAATCCTGATGATCGGTCCAATGATTGACACCACAGTTTTGTATTTAAATGAGTTCCGAATCATCGAGTTCAATGTGACCACTGATTTGACAATGAAGTGCTTTTGCAGTATAGTTTACTTGTTGTAGGTTTTAAGTTTCTTCATTATATTTATCCTGACGATTTGATCATGTACGTTTTGGTATTCATTTAAGGTAAAAAATAAAAATCAGTTTTGTATTGAGTACAATATAAAATTTATTAAAATATATTGATGTACATCAAATTCACAACCACAGACGTTGTATATAATTATTTTTATATAAAGACGATTGAAAGATTTTTTGCATCTCATGCGCGCGCAACTTAACGTCCCGGATATTGTAGCTCTATCGATTGCGTAGTTGAGTTACATCTAAACATGCTTCTACGTATTTACGGTAAATAGCTTAAGAACTTATTTCTTATAAAAAAAGAATATAATTCAACTAAAATATTTGAGAAAACAAGATAAACATACTTAAATATTATATATACAATACAAGGGCGGTACACAAAAATAAATAACAACAAATTAAACTCTTCTCTTAAAATAATGTGAGTATGACAATACCAAGATGCAATATTACGTATCATTTGTGTTATAGCAATTAGACAGCAATTGGTATTGTCTTTAACTAATTTACAAATTTAAATTTTGTAAGAAAAATACAATAATCAAATAATATATCAAATAAAGAAAAATAATTTAATGATATAAAAAAGTAGAATATGAGTCGCTGATAGTTAAATGAAACCCTTAAACCATTTCTCTTAACTCGCGAAAACCTGTAATTATATTTTATGTTGAATTACTGGTGGCAGGGCTTTGTGCAAGCTCGTCTGGGTAGGTACCATCCACTCATCATATATTCTACCGCAAAACAGCAGTACTTGGTATTGTTGTGTTCCGGTTTGAAGGGTGAGTGAGCCAGTGTAATTACAGGCACAAGGGACATAACATATTAGTTCCCAAAGTTTGTGGCGCATTGGCGATGTAGGCGATGGTTAACAATTTTTACAATGCCAATGTCTATGGGCGTTGGTGACCATTACCATAAGGTGGTTCATATGCTCGTCCACTTACCTACACGATAAAAAAAAATAGAATTGTCTGACTAAATGATCATTGGATTTCAATTTCAATATTGTTTTAGATTCGAAGCCGCCTTCGTTAACGAGGTCGCGATCTATACGAACAACTGCTACGGTATAATCTAACCAGAAGCTTGAAGCGGCTCAGTGGATCTGAGCCGAGTCGCGATGGCGACTATAGAAGAAGATGGTGTGGACATCTTCCCTGAAGGTGATTATACAATTTAGATTATCTAAGTTAAGTAGACATTAAGACATTTTTATCGTAAAAAAATAGCGGCCTCACTTATAAACGTTGGTGAGCGAGCGTCAACCAGTCAAAACCATGAGTTTAAATAAACAGCCGTTTATAAGTAAAGCCTTATTATTTATACAGCCGCAGATAAAAAACAAAAGATACATGGAGTGCGCGGAACGAAGATTTTTCAACTAGAAATTTGATTTGTGTGCATGAAAGCGCTGTAAAAATACACGCGCCATACATGATTAGAAACTATTTATAGCTCTGTACACATATTTTTAAATATTGTCTAATTTTAACGAAAAAAAAAAACATTGTAGGCACGGCGCACTGCGCGAATATTTATTCTCCGAGCGTCACTGACTCGACTCAAGTACGGCTGTTGCGGGCACGGAATGATATTCGTCAGCGCTTCGGAATTTGGCTGAACCTCCCCTGACCCATTGGCTTCACGAGGCTCCGAACTACAGACAAGCCCCGCATCGTGGGGCCCATGACAACGGCGTACGTAACAGCTTTACTTGACCACGGCGACTTTAGCGAAGATGGCTTCTAATACACGTCAAGTGCGCAATTCGGTTTATATTGGATATTCTACGTAGTTATATAATCTCAATAGATCTGATATACGTAAGTGCGCATTTATAAATACCAAATATACGTTACGTACGTTTCGCCTTGTGTTTCTCGGGGCACTAAGGCGCGGTATCTTCTGTTTGGGCTCGCTGTATAGTTCTCGATCACGAAGAGTTTTGCCTTATTGGGAAAAAGTTGAATGCTGTAACATCTATCGATAGGCTTATTAGCGATCCCTCGACGGTGGTAAAAAAGGTAAGTGACGGTGTACAAGGCACGAGTTATGCGAACGGTAACAGATTGGTTATTTTTTAAATGAAAAGTAGACATAGTAGGGAGACAGAAGATAATATATCACTAAGCCGCGCCAAGACTTAACGTCTGCACGTTTTATATTTATGTTGTTCTATTCTCACAAAGCGATGAGTACTAGTTACTAGTACTGGACTAAATTATCTAAATATTAATTAATTTTCTTGTCAAATAATTTGGGAACTGTCTTTTACCTAAACTAAAACTTAATAGATTGTATAGTGAAATAATTCATGCCATGGCGATTAAGCGTTTGCAACATATTTCAATAGAGCATTCAAATTGTAAGTTGCACCCACACTAAACATATGTAACTTCGACCGACATAGATGCGCATTTATGGAAATAATAGTAATTTTACATGTTTATGGTATATACATCTCCCTGTGTGTATTTCGAAGGCATTTATCTTAATATTACGACAACGGTTAACAGCAGCACGCACACAGGTGAAGATTTTGTATTAATCTATTAATATAGGATATAGATGCTTACGTTTTCACAGTCGAAAGAACCGGTTGAGAGATACTGTACATCGCATATACATCTGACCTTTATACCTTTATTGTTACCTGTATAGTTGCAATAGAAGGACGCTTACCACAAAATAAAATATTATAAAGAGAGTGACATACTTCCTCCGATTCTTTCGATAGGTGTTAATGCCTCACGCCATATTTCAGACGAAATGTCTAAGGGAAAGATTTGGGAAACGTGTTTTAAGAGAACGGAATATATACTCTGGATGAGAATAAATAATGTGATGGCATATGGGATGCTTAAGATGGTGCAAGTTAGCTGTAGTTGAAAATGACTGTTGGATCGACTATTTTATTTTTACATGATTGCGTTAAGTCCTTTTATTAAGAGTCTAAATGTTCGAAAAACTGTTTCATTGACACCTTTGCTGTGACGTTATGCAATTTATTTTGACCAATCGAATTAGACTAAATTACGTGGTACTTGGACTTTACAATTAAAAACACATGTTTGTCTTATTTACAATTTATTATATTTGACGTCAAGGAGAACTCGCATAGCAACAATTACGACAGACATTTAATGCGAAGAAGTAGCTCATTCGCGAAACCCGAGACCGTTAATGTTGGTATTCATCGGTATGAGAGATCTTATTTATGTATTTTCAAGTACGAGCGAGGGGTATCGCGTTATAAGCTATTTCTAAAGCATATAAGCAGTAGTTAGTCGTAGGTGACATGATTGGACGGACTATTATAATTATTCGCCATATTTACATTTATACACAAATATTTACCAATATACATATGTGTCGTATTTTTGAGATGTTTGTTCATGATTCATGGCAGCCGCGAAAGCAAAACAGTCATGAGCAAATCGTGTTTTTTATACATACAAATACAATGAGAAGTGGTAGGACGGATACAGAGAGGGATTTATACAATGACTCGATGCTGCCAATAATGTTTGTAGGTCGAAGCGCGGACGGCTGTGTCGGACCATTATATGAATTACATGCCCTCAGTGCGGATCGTATGAACAAAGCGAAACTCAAAAACCTCAATAAAAGCAATAAACTTTAAGTGTATTTCTTTCGGATTACTTTTACCATTCATAATATATTATGACAGCAACCTATAAACTACCTCATTGTGCTCACTATTAGGTTTCGGGATCTCCTCCACCACCACCCTGGTCAGTACTCCTTTTCACGGCTATTTGGAGGCGATCTTAGAACCTGGATGCGCTTTATAAATAAACATTATTTTTCTAACGATTGTCACTCCACTTACGACAACAACCGGAGTGATACACGACTAGAGTCGTATGAATCGTTGAGTAGTTTTAAGAGTCAACGTAGTATTCTATAAACAAGCAATATTATACAAATTCATAGCTTTTTTCGTAGTTTTAGTTTCCAAAAGTTTTCCAAGCACGACGCGGGCGCGTTTTTTTTTCGACATTCTGATGATTATTGTCGAATTCTTCTTACCTCACCGCTTCTATATAAATAAATTAACGAGATATATTTTTAATTTATTTTCAAGCAGTGCCAGCGCCGTGGTTACGCAGTAAATTAGCGATGATCAAATATTACGTGCCTTAAAGAGGAAATATGATTTTAGATATTGCTTTGTGTATGTATGTGTACAAACAGCGTTTAGAAACGGTACACGATGCATTTATTTATGAAAATAAACCATCGTTTGTACACAGACAATGCACACCGTTACTAGTAAGAGATAAGGCGAATATTATGATATGCTATGCGAGTTCCTCTGCACTAGTCGATAGCCGACTGACTGCGGACGTGACTTATACCGCGAATTTACTTTATGGCACTTTTCGTTTTCACCATCATAATCGAAAATTAAAGTTAATGTACCACCTAGGGCCGGACGAGAGCTTCTGATATTCTCGATGTCACGAGGTCGAATCTACTCAAGTAACAACTCTTACACCGTGTAATCGAGGACATTTAAATCTCTCAGTACTAATCGGATAGCAGTAGTATTACACTTTAATGGTATTCTCGATGTTTGATGCTTTTTACTCAATGTGTAGATCAAATCTATATTTAACATCTCGCAGCTGATCCGTTGACAGTTTCGTAGGTTCTCCGGAGTACTTAGAATTCATTACGTTGCGCGGTTTAGGATTCGTGCCTTAATATTATAATAGTGAAGGAAAATATTATCATCGATTCGCGATTCACCATCCAGAGAGCCCGGAGACTTACCCAACTGTCAGTTATAATTTGGCTTTACATTTAGCCTGTAGGCTTAACTGCGGCGAACCTTTGAGTAACGGAGCACATGATGGTCAATTTAAATATTAACATATAAACACTTTGAGTTATCTGAGCGACGTTTTGTTCACATATTGACATATTAATTCAATTGACAAAAATAATTTCATGATAAGTTCTTACGTGCGATCATAAGTTGATTGTTTTATCAAGTCGTTTGAAGTTATTTAATATGAGTCTGACTTAATACTATCGGTTCGTCGGTGTCATCTAACTGGAAGAACAGACAATTTTAAATCACTTCAGATAGTTTTTCCTTAGTATAGTTATGTAATGTCACAGTTTGAATAAATATTTAGAATGAAACAAAAAGACTAATGATGAAGCTTAATACTTGTAGTTTCAGCTACTCAGTGTGGTATGCATTACGAATGATATTTGCAACTCATACGAAAACCGAACACTCCGAGAACATCACTCATTGCTAAATTAAAACCGATGTTGTTAATTGTTTTATATGACGCGTTTATTTTGATTATTTTATTTCAACGGTGATATTCTTGCTGGTGTTTTCGAACGATGAACTTTTTATATGTAGGCACCTGTTTTGAGCAACGATTTTTGGAGTGAAATTACGTATAGGTGCTAATGAGCAGAGCAAACGATGGAGTCTTGACATTAGAGTTCATTTCCTTTAAAATTAATTTTGATTACATTCAGATGAGTTTAATAAATATTTTTAAGTTCGATCCGACAGAATATTTTTCAACACTGACAATTGATCCTTTCTTAAGACTAAATTTAATAGTTTATTTTTTGTATTAAATTAATAAGAAATGTAATTCATTGTCAACATTGTTACGAATTATGTTATTTGATTGAAATGTATACGATGTGTTATTTACTTAAGTTAAGTCACACAAATACTGTAAGAATATCAATAACGCGTTCCGCTATCACTGATGTTAAGCACTTATGTCGATACCGACAGTAATATAGGAACGTTATATTCTTATTCGCATACATAATAAGGATTGGGAAATGTGAGCAAAGTATCAGAACGATTAGGAATTCTATAGATATCTTTTTTGAAATATTATAATAGAAATGAATATGTAATCTCATAATGTAATGGTCGAGCAGCCCACGCTAGTGTTGTGTCAGCGAAAGGAGATGGTGTCGCTGGATGTTAGAAGAAAGAATTTTTAGGGCTTAAGCCCTTTGTCGTGCGCGTCAGTTGCATTATGTTATCTCTTGATCAACCAGGTCCCGACGGACTTGCAAGCGTTAATGTGTTGCGACAGACCGTATAGCAGGTGGCATGTAGACCTATACGAGAATTCGTCGTTGTGAACTCATGCAGTTCATATTAAATATCGACCTGAACCGTTTACATCTACATGTCACCTAAGTACCCATTCGAGCCGACGCGAGCTCTTTCTGATTGTATACCGTAAGTTTTTAATACGTTGGATCTTTCGAACGATGAGGGGAAATACGAAGGCAAAATTATACACATCCATAACAGAATATCGGAAATAATATCTGAAAAAAAAGATAATGTTAAGGAAAGTGTCATATTACACAATTGCTCTCTCAGGTTTATCGGTCGGATATATTCCCCCGACACAACACAGCGTGGAGATTTAGGATTAAATAACTTATACGCATATATATCTCGATATGACTACCGATGTTCGATGTTGTGTACTTTCTTCTTCGCTCTGGAACCTACAGTTCACCTACTAACGCACTTCGCGGGACTTCAACATCAATGTTTCGTCCGTTTTATTCATTCAAACGACGTTTGGACATGTTCAACTTACTTCTACGCTTGTATTCTTGAATCTTAAGACTTAACAATTGTAAGTCAAGTTTTTTACAAATTATCTACACAACCTAAATTTGTTTTCCAGCCAAATTATTTAGTTTGTATTGAATATTTCACTTTCTTTATATTGTAGAATTTCTTTATATTATAAGGATTTTTTTGACTTAGTGAATTTTCAAACATGATTAAATGCAATTTAACTTTATAACTGATATCGCTTACTTAATAAACTAATAGAGGACTTACCGGTTGTTTTATTTCTTATATTTATATAACCTTAGTAAGAAACAATCGCTATATTAAATTATTTTATGGAATTATTATATAGCACTAACAACATTTTCGTAATATGTAATACTCCAAATGATACAACAAATGACGATTGTTGTAAAAAGACATTTTTAATAAAAGTTTACTTTAACGTTTAACGCCAATTTCCTTAAGCAAAATCAAGTTGGACTCCTGAAAATATGCTAAACATCAATTAGATCATTTAGAATACGAATTTTATAATCTTTAAATTTAATATAATTACAATAAATATGACAATTATTATTCTACATTCACCCATGTTTTACCCCGTACATTTTTTAACAATGAGAAACAAACATTTGCTAATTGATCTTTTCGCCCGACTTGGGATTAGAACCCAGGACATCCAGATCATCGGCCTTACATGTAGTTACTAGACCAACCATGCACTATACAACAACAATAAATATTTAACAATTGGAGAGACATTCAAACGCAGTCTTAACAATATAGATTTAATAAACCCATCAAAATAATTTTAATTTTATGATAATTAACGAATTTAACTTCCGCAAAAAGAGACGAAAGAAGGTACTAAGTAAGAAGGTAGGTACAACAACAAACATTAAGCAATTAGAGCAATTTTCAAATGCAGCTTAGAAAAAATATTTTTATACATTGGTATAGATACCTAAGGAATTTATAAAAATATTATTATATAACATTTTGACAACACTCGAAGAGAAAATATTATTAAATAATATATTTATTATTACCTTATATATCTCTGTTAATTATATACTTTAAAGAACATAATGTTCTAAGCATAACATTAAGAAAATAAATATATTTATTTATATAAAATAAATTCCTATTTCCCTTAGTCATACTAAAACTTGAGAACGACTTTACCGATTTCATTCATCTTTTTTTAAAGTTTTCTAATACTTTGTGGAAAGTGCTCGTGGAAAGAAAAATAAACTTAACGAATATAATTAAATAATACGCTTGACAGTTCACGCTGTCGATGACAGCAGACAGGTGTTGTATTTTTATTTTGGATACATATAAATTTAATAGATAGAAAAAAAAATGAAAAGTGCACAGAAGTTTTTTTTTGAAAATTTCCATGTGACCCTTTATTTTAATAACTATTAAATTATCCAGCAATGCTTATTATCTACAACAAATATATTGAATACTTTATACGTGCAAGAAAAAAACAGATTTCATTATTGCATATGAATTATGTTTTTTTTAGTTCTGTTGAATAAAACTCTGCTACTTATTTATAGCAATATTTTTTATTATTTTCTTTTCTCTAAGTAAGTAGTTAAGTTGAGCCTAGGTTTCTTTTGTGTTTAATTAATTTTACGGTGTACATATTATATACTAGCTGTTGCCCGCAGCTTCACTCGCGCTTAAGTATAAGTAAAGATTGATTATTGTTTGGAAGTCTGTGATTTTAAAGTAAGAAGAATAAATATAATTTTGGTTAAAAAAAGTATATTAAGGAGTTTTTTAGTTTTAGATTGATGATTATTCTTTTAATTTTAAAAAATTATCAGTGAACTTACTGTGAATCCCTATAGTTTTACTTAATATATTTTATAGTGACTTAAATGGCTTGAAGGAAAATTTATTTTATACAAATATTACGAACTACGATTCTCTTGCTTAAACACCTCGGCATCTATCCATGCTGATGGCTATAGTTTATAGTGTAAACAAGCAAGCATACCAATGTATATTTTTTATTAACTAAATCAAAACTATTCAACTCACTAAAAAATTTTTAAAATTAAAAAATCGACAAAAAACATACATAAAAATATAAGTGGTAGGGCTTTGTGCCCGTCTCGGAAGGTACCAACCACTCATCAGATTTTTTACCGCTAAACAGCAATACTTAGTAAGTTTGCATTCCGGTTTGAAGGATGAGTGAGCCAGTGTAACTACAAAGGAAATAACATCTTCGTTCCCACGGTTGGTGGCGCATTAGCAAAGTAAGGAATGGTTAATATTTCTTACGTCGGCATTGTCTATGAACGGTGGTGACCACTTAACATCCGGTGGCCCATTTTTCCGTGCGCCTATCTATAACTTAAGAAAACGACATTTGCGGTATTTCCTTTTAGGGCTAAAATTACTAAGTTACTCGCAAAGCTTGCTCTGGAGCATGCAACATAAAACGCGTACGTATGCGTTTATTTTTTTTCAGAAGTTTTAATATTAAATATAATTCTTCTTACATCAAAAATGACAGAGTCTCCATAAAAACTTTCAACCCCTATTTCACCCTCTTAGGGGGTAGATTTTCAATATCTCTAAAATACATATTTATTTATTTCTATTCAGAAGCTTTTATATGAAATTTCCTGCGGGTTTCCATACAATCGTTCATCCCTTATTTTAATCCTTTAAGGGTGGAATTTCCAGAAATCCTTCACATCATAAAATGTATCAATTGCCAAAATTTCAAGTTTCTTACCACAATGGTTAGGCTTTGCGTTGATGAATCAGCCTGGCAAAGTTTTTATATGTGTATGTGGGTTACAACAAAAATACGTATGTTTTTATAATTTTTGATAGATTCAACCGATTTCGATTAAATAAAGACTAAACAGAACCTTGAAATGCTACTTATAATAATTCAAATATTTCATTTTGTAATTTTTAGCCGTTTCAAAGATTAGCCTAGACAGACAGAAAGACAGACAACAATTAAAAAAATGATTGTTTTGGTTTTGGTAAATCGTTCATAGCCATATTATCTTTCAAAGAGACAGTTATTTAATAATTACAGTCAGACACTTATATTTTATTTTTATATTTTTTAGTATAATAGTAATAGCTTAATGAGTCGATGTAGACAGTAGTAAGGAGAGGTAACTGTCGGACTAGGCTGTTACGTAGCGATCGCTAACATATAAAACAGATACTGAAAGCCTTTGCATATGCGATTTGTAGGTCTCGAAAATGTCTACAAAAAAGTGAACGGTATAACTCACTTTAACCACTGTAATATTTTTTATAGTTAAAAGAAAAGAAAAAAATATGAGACCTAGTTTAATTGTTTAAAAGTATAATTCCTTACCAAAATTTATATTATATTAATATTAAACGCTTCATATTGCCAATACTAACACTTTATAATTCGAACCAGTAATTTCAGAAATCAGAAATTTGCGCATCTCCGAGAACTCTAACATACAGAATTCCTCGCGATATCTTTTTCCACCGCTAAAATAAAAAAAAAAAACCCTAATTAAGAAGTCAGAAGTGCGTGCCGTAGTATTGAGAATTTTCGTTGTAGTCAACCTGTCTTCACATCAAATTGTTTTTAATAATTTGTATATTTTATATCTACGTATAATTTAAAGTATAGCAATATTAATAGGTGATACATAAACGTTGAAATGACACGATTGAATTTAAAAAGATTTTCATCAAAAACTTAATTTCACGTGGGCAAAGCTGCGTTATTAGCTAGTCAATTATATTGTCCTCCTCAAAAAGAGGGCATCTGGGCATGCGTCGATGTATTGATATATCTCAACTCGCGGATGCGCTCTGTAATAGCAATCTTAACTTAGTCGAGTCAGTGATAGCTCTGAGGTAAGTCGTGTTTGGTTTTATAATATTCTGTGTTTTTGTAATTGTTTAACAACTTAACCTAGTGTTCAAAAAGGAAATGTGATACTTGAGTGCCAACATCATTTCATTCTCATCATCGATACAAGGATTGTGCAAATTAATCAGGAATCACGACTTTAATTTAATTATTCTCGAACCATAAAGTTACGATATATACGATTACTATAATAACAATAACGTGTAATTATAGCAGCGCTCGTTGTGCATATTAGTTGTCTGAAGATTTTACTAGCAACCATGTCTATATGTTTCCACCCATTTGTTGCATCTCATGCGCGCGCAACTTATCAGCCCGGATAATTTTGCTCTATAGATTTTGTAGTTAAGTTGCATTTAGACTTGCATCGACGTATTAATTTTTCTCAATTCGCTATTGCGCTCAGCGATTGTAATATTTATTTTATTTAAGGTTTCCGGTGTGTGTTGGAAGAGTTACATGAACTTATATCGGTTTTTAAAATTGAAGTGTGTTAATCGAAAGACCAAATCCTGATGATCGGTCCAATGATTGACACCACAGTTTTGTATTTAAATGAGTTCCGAATCATCGAGTTCAATGTGACCACTGATTTGACAATGAAGTGCTTTTGCAGTATAGTTTACTTGTTGTAGGTTTTAAGTTTCTTCATTATATTTATCCTGACGATTTGATCATGTACGTTTTGGTATTCATTTAAGGTAAAAAATAAAAATCAGTTTTGTATTGAGTACAATATAAAATTTATTAAAATATATTGATGTACATCAAATTCACAACCACAGACGTTGTATATAATTATTTTTATATAAAGACGATTGAAAGATTTTTTGCATCTCATGCGCGCGCAACTTAACGTCCCGGATATTGTAGCTCTATCGATTGCGTAGTTGAGTTACATCTAAACATGCTTCTACGTATTTACGGTAAATAGCTTAAGAACTTATTTCTTATAAAAAAAGAATATAATTCAACTAAAATATTTGAGAAAACAAGATAAACATACTTAAATATTATATATACAATACAAGGGCGGTACACAAAAATAAATAACAACAAATTAAACTCTTCTCTTAAAATAATGTGAGTATGACAATACCAAGATGCAATATTACGTATCATTTGTGTTATAGCAATTAGACAGCAATTGGTATTGTCTTTAACTAATTTACAAATTTAAATTTTGTAAGAAAAATACAATAATCAAATAATATATCAAATAAAGAAAAATAATTTAATGATATAAAAAAGTAGAATATGAGTCGCTGATAGTTAAATGAAACCCTTAAACCATTTCTCTTAACTCGCGAAAACCTGTAATTATATTTTATGTTGAATTACTGGTGGCAGGGCTTTGTGCAAGCTCGTCTGGGTAGGTACCATCCACTCATCATATATTCTACCGCAAAACAGCAGTACTTGGTATTGTTGTGTTCCGGTTTGAAGGGTGAGTGAGCCAGTGTAATTACAGGCACAAGGGACATAACATATTAGTTCCCAAAGTTTGTGGCGCATTGGCGATGTAGGCGATGGTTAACAATTTTTACAATGCCAATGTCTATGGGCGTTGGTGACCATTACCATAAGGTGGTTCATATGCTCGTCCACTTACCTACACGATAAAAAAAAATAGAATTGTCTGACTAAATGATCATTGGATTTCAATTTCAATATTGTTTTAGATTCGAAGCCGCCTTCGTTAACGAGGTCGCGATCTATACGAACAACTGCTACGGTATAATCTAACCAGAAGCTTGAAGCGGCTCAGTGGATCTGAGCCGAGTCGCGATGGCGACTATAGAAGAAGATGGTGTGGACATCTTCCCTGAAGGTGATTATACAATTTAGATTATCTAAGTTAAGTAGACATTAAGACATTTTTATCGTAAAAAAATAGCGGCCTCACTTATAAACGTTGGTGAGCGAGCGTCAACCAGTCAAAACCATGAGTTTAAATAAACAGCCGTTTATAAGTAAAGCCTTATTATTTATACAGCCGCAGATAAAAAACAAAAGATACATGGAGTGCGCGGAACGAAGATTTTTCAACTAGAAATTTGATTTGTGTGCATGAAAGCGCTGTAAAAATACACGCGCCATACATGATTAGAAACTATTTATAGCTCTGTACACATATTTTTAAATATTGTCTAATTTTAACGAAAAAAAAAAACATTGTAGGCACGGCGCACTGCGCGAATATTTATTCTCCGAGCGTCACTGACTCGACTCAAGTACGGCTGTTGCGGGCACGGAATGATATTCGTCAGCGCTTCGGAATTTGGCTGAACCTCCCCTGACCCATTGGCTTCACGAGGCTCCGAACTACAGACAAGCCCCGCATCGTGGGGCCCATGACAACGGCGTACGTAACAGCTTTACTTGACCACGGCGACTTTAGCGAAGATGGCTTCTAATACACGTCAAGTGCGCAATTCGGTTTATATTGGATATTCTACGTAGTTATATAATCTCAATAGATCTGATATACGTAAGTGCGCATTTATAAATACCAAATATACGTTACGTACGTTTCGCCTTGTGTTTCTCGGGGCACTAAGGCGCGGTATCTTCTGTTTGGGCTCGCTGTATAGTTCTCGATCACGAAGAGTTTTGCCTTATTGGGAAAAAGTTGAATGCTGTAACATCTATCGATAGGCTTATTAGCGATCCCTCGACGGTGGTAAAAAAGGTAAGTGACGGTGTACAAGGCACGAGTTATGCGAACGGTAACAGATTGGTTATTTTTTAAATGAAAAGTAGACATAGTAGGGAGACAGAAGATAATATATCACTAAGCCGCGCCAAGACTTAACGTCTGCACGTTTTATATTTATGTTGTTCTATTCTCACAAAGCGATGAGTACTAGTTACTAGTACTGGACTAAATTATCTAAATATTAATTAATTTTCTTGTCAAATAATTTGGGAACTGTCTTTTACCTAAACTAAAACTTAATAGATTGTATAGTGAAATAATTCATGCCATGGCGATTAAGCGTTTGCAACATATTTCAATAGAGCATTCAAATTGTAAGTTGCACCCACACTAAACATATGTAACTTCGACCGACATAGATGCGCATTTATGGAAATAATAGTAATTTTACATGTTTATGGTATATACATCTCCCTGTGTGTATTTCGAAGGCATTTATCTTAATATTACGACAACGGTTAACAGCAGCACGCACACAGGTGAAGATTTTGTATTAATCTATTAATATAGGATATAGATGCTTACGTTTTCACAGTCGAAAGAACCGGTTGAGAGATACTGTACATCGCATATACATCTGACCTTTATACCTTTATTGTTACCTGTATAGTTGCAATAGAAGGACGCTTACCACAAAATAAAATATTATAAAGAGAGTGACATACTTCCTCCGATTCTTTCGATAGGTGTTAATGCCTCACGCCATATTTCAGACGAAATGTCTAAGGGAAAGATTTGGGAAACGTGTTTTAAGAGAACGGAATATATACTCTGGATGAGAATAAATAAATAATGTGATGGCATATTGGATGCTTAAGATGGTGCAAGTTAGCTGTAGTTGAAAATGACTGTTGGATCGACTATTTTATTTTTACATGATTGCGTTAAGTCCTTTTATTAAGAGTCTAAATGTTCGAAAAACTGTTTCATTGACACCTTTGCTGTGACGTTATGCAATTTATTTTGACCAATCGAATTAGACTAAATTACGTGGTACTTGCACTTTACAATTAAAAACACATGTTTGTCTTATTTACAATTTATTATATTTGACGTCAAGGAGAACTCGCATAGCAACAATTACGACAGACATTTAATGCGAAGAAGTAGCTCATTCGCGAAACCCGAGACCGTTAATGTTGGTATTCATCGGTATGAGAGATCTTATTTATGTATTTTCAAGTACGAGCGAGGGGTATCGCGTTATAAGCTATTTCTAAAGCATATAAGCAGTAGTTAGTCGTAGGTGACATGATTGGACGGACTATTATAATTATTCGCCATATTTACATTTATACACAAATATTTACCAATATACATATGTGTCGTATTTTTGAGATGTTTGTTCATGATTCATGGCAGCCGCGAAAGCAAAACAGTCATGAGCAAATCGTGTTTTTTTATACATACAAATACAATGAGAAGTGGTAGGACGGATACAGAGAGGGATTTATACAATGACTCGATGCTGCCAATAATGTTTGTAGGTCGAAGCGCGGACGGCTGTGTCGGACCATTATATGAATTACATGCCCTCAGTGCGGATCGTATGAACAAAGCGAAACTCAAAAACCTCAATAAAAGCAATAAACTTTAAGTGTATTTCTTTCGGATTACTTTTACCATTCATAATATATTATGACAGCAACCTAGAAACTACCTCATTGTGCTCACTATTAGGTTTCGGGATCTCCTCCACCACCACCCTGGTCAGTACTCCTTTTCACGGCTATTTGGAGGCGATCTTAGAACCTGGATGCGCTTTATAAATAAACATTATTTTTCTAACGATTGTCACTCCACTTACGACAACAACCGGAGTGATACACGACTAGAGTCGTATGAATCGTTGAGTAGTTTTAAGAGTCAACGTAGTATTCTATAAACAAGCAATATTATACAAATTCATAGCTTTTTTCGTAGTTTTAGTTTCCAAAAGTTTTCCAAGCACGACGCGGGCGCGTTTTTTTTTTCGACATTCTGATGATTATTGTCGAATTCTTCTTACCTCACCGCTTCTATATAAATAAATTAACGAGATATATTTTTAATTTATTTTCAAGCAGTGCCAGCGCCGTGGTTACGCAGTAAATTAGCGATGATCAAATATTACGTGCCTTAAAGAGGAAATATGATTTTAGATATTGCTTTGTGTATGTATGTGTACAAACAGCGTTTAGAAACGGTACACGATGCATTTATTTATGAAAATAAACCATCGTTTGTACACAGACAATGCACACCGTTACTAGTAAGAGATAAGGCGAATATTATGATATGCTATGCGAGTTCCTCTGCACTAGTCGATAGCCGACTGACTGCGGACGTGACTTATACCGCGAATTTACTTTATGGCACTTTTCGTTTTCACCATCATAATCGAAAATTAAAGTTAATGTACCACCTAGGGCCGGACGAGAGCTTCTGATATTCTCGATGTCACGAGGTCGAATCTACTCAAGTAACAACTCTTACACCGTGTAATCGAGGACATTTAAATCTCTCAGTACTAATCGGATAGCAGTAGTATTACACTTTAATGGTATTCTCGATGTTTGATGCTTTTTACTCAATGTGTAGATCAAATCTATATTTAACATCTCGCAGCTGATCCCTTGACAGTTTCGTAGGTTCTCCGGAGTACTTAGAATTCATTACGTTGCGCGGTTTAGGATTCGTGCCTTAATATTATAATAGTGAAGGAAAATATTATCATCGATTCGCGATTCACCATCCAGAGAGCCCGGAGACTTACCCAACTGTCAGTTATAATTTGGCTTTACATTTAGCCTGTAGGCTTAACTGCGGCGAACCTTTGAGTAACGGAGCACATGATGGTCAATTTAAATATTAACATATAAACACTTTGAGTTATCTGAGCGACGTTTTGTTCACATATTGACATATTAATTCAATTGACAAAAATAATTTCATGATAAGTTCTTACGTGCGATCATAAGTTGATTGTTTTATCAAGTCGTTTGAAGTTATTTAATATGAGTCTGACTTAATACTATCGGTTCGTCGGTGTCATCTAACTGGAAGAACAGACAATTTTAAATCACTTCAGATAGTTTTTCCTTAGTATAGTTATGTAATGTCACAGTTTGAATAAATATTTAGAATGAAACAAAAAGACTAATGATGAAGCTTAATACTTGTAGTTTCAGCTACTCAGTGTGGCATGCATTACGAATGATATTTGCAACTCATACGAAAACCGAACACTCCGAGAACATCACTCATTGCTAAATTAAAACCGATGTTGTTAATTGTTTTATATGACGCGTTTATTTTGATTATTTTATTTCAACGGTGATATTCTTGCTGGTGTTTTCGAACGATGAACTTTTTATATGTAGGCACCTGTTTTGAGCAACGATTTTTGGAGTGAAATTACGTATAGGTGCTAATGAGCAGAGCAAACGATGGAGTCTTGACATTAGAGTTCATTTCCTTTAAAATTAATTTTGATTACATTCAGATGAGTTTAATAAATATTTTTAAGTTCGATCCGACAGAATATTTTTCAACACTGACAATTGATCCTTTCTTAAGACTAAATTTAATAGTTTATTTTTTGTATTAAATTAATAAGAAATGTAATTCATTGGCAACATTGTTACGAATTATGTTATTTGATTGAAATGTATACGATGTGTTATTTACTTAAGTTAAGTCACACAAATACTGTAAGAATATCAATAACGCGTTCCGCTATCACTGATGTTAAGCACTTATGTCGATACCGACAGTAATATAGGAACGTTATATTCTTATTCGCATACATAATAAGGATTGGAAAATGTGAGCAAAGTATCAGAACGATTAGGAATTCTATAGATATCTTTTTTGAAATATTATAATAGAAATGAATATGTAATCTCATAATGTAATGGTCGAGCAGCCCACGCTAGTGTTGTGTCAGCGAAAGGAGATGGTGTCGCTGGATGTTAGAAGAAAGAATTTTTAGGGCTTAAGCCCTTTGTCGTGCGCGTCAGTTGCATTATGTTATCTCTTGATCAATCAGGTCCCGACGGACTTGCAGGCGTTAATGTGTTGCGACAGACCGTATAGCAGGTGGCATGTAGACCTATACGAGAATTCGTCGTTGTGAACTCATGCAGTTCATATTAAATATCGACCTGAACCGTTTACATCTACATGTCACCTAAGTACCCATTCGAGCCGACGCGAGCTCTTTCTGATTGTATACCGTAAGTTTTTAATACGTTGGATCTTTCGAACGATGAGGGGAAATACGAAGGCAAAATTATACACATCCATAACAGAATATCGGAAATAATATCTGAAAAAAAAGATAATGTTAAGGAAAGTGTCATATTACACAATTGCTCTCTCAGGTTAATCGGTCGGATATATTCCCCCGACACAACACAGCGTGGAGATTTAGGATTAATTAACTTATACGCATATATGTCTCGATATGACTACCGATGTTCGATGTTGTGTACTTTCTTCTTCGCTCTGGAATACCACCTTTTTTCATCTATTGACACTACGCTGAACCTAAACCTGAAATGTTTCGTTTTATTAATTTAAACAAGGTATTGACATTTTTAAATTTTATAACTTACCAATGTGAGCTCAAATTATTTAACAAATTAGCTATGAAATGTGTCTTATGTAGCCGAATCATTTAATTTGTATAATACATTTAATTTTATTTTGTATTTCCAAATTATAGCATTTAGTATGAGAATTTATTATCTGAATGTCTGTAACCTATTAAGTAAATTAACGTAAGCTTTAATCACAAGACGAACAACACCTAAATTCTAAACCAACAAACAAACCGAATTTCAAACAGAAATTCGCAGATTTCACGTTACTTTCAAAGTTTGAGCAAAAGCATTCTAACTTTAAAACTTATATAGCTTATAGAATAAATTAATAGAGGAATCAAATTTTGTTGTTTTATTTCTTATATCTACACATATATATCTATATGTAACCTTGGTAAGAAAAACAATTGAAATATTAAATTATTTAAAAAATATATTTAGCATTTACATTTTCCTAATCCCATTAATATGTTATTTTTTTATTTTAACTAGAAAAATTGTATTTCGTATGCAGTACAATAGCTTACTTATTCATACAAATGAGTACTAATTAATGTCCAGTGTGGCTAGTGCCGTAGTACAGAGAAACTAATAGACGCAATGACGATTTCCTTCTCACTTACAAAAGAAAGAGAACGAAAATTACGTTACACATGGTTTAGACAGAGATAGAATTATCAAATCTTTTGTCGTAAACAGTTTTAGTGTTTCTCTGTCAATCTGTCAAGTTTGTTTCGCTACTTGAGTAGCACACAAACAACAAAACAAACAAGCTTGGCAGTTGGTGCGTTCATTCTGCTTATTGTTAAATTTTTGCTTATTTTTATGTTAGAAAACTATTCTTATCTAGTAAAAAGACAGAGAAAAAATACTTATTATTTCATGTTAAAGCGATAGCAAGAAGAAAATAGCCGGCGTGTATTTTCACGCGTAATAATATATAAAATACGACGGTTTTGTCCCTAAATATAGTTTCTTAGTTATGTTTATTATGTCATAGCATGACAGGACCAATATAATTGCATTAAAATCCTGAAGATTATAAGACATTCCAGTTTTTATCATTCATAACCTATAATTATTTATAATGTAAGTGCTGCCAGCGTCAGCTAAAAAACGTCCCGATTTTTGATAAAAATATCGACTCGTCGACAATGTAAACAAATAAGTACGGAATCCAATAATAACTTAGTGCTTCGTTATATATAATATGTTATTTTAATTTATTCGTTTTCCTATTTACAATTTCCTACTGACAACATTATTTAACATTCTTCATAAATTTATAACATTATTAGATTCCGAGTCAAGAGGTTAACATAGAAATGTATGTGGCAACCATTCTTTATCAATAATTTAATTGAGTGTTTTAGATTTCAACATCTGAGGAGAATGCTAATCCAGTACCATATAAAGATGCTAAAGTACTAATGATAACGGAAACAAAAACAAATAACGCAACGGTTTTTGGGTGTAGTTGGAAAACAAAAAAATATTTTATTTAAAAAAATGTATAATAAATATTAAAAAGTAAAATTTAATAACCTCATTTTGTTTTAATTACATGCTGAAAATTATTTATCTCCCAAAACAGGGAATGCAATTACTATGGTAACATTATACGCACACATTGACAAGTCTCAATCGCAGCTTTACGGCCCCTTGGTCTATTAGTTTCTCTGTCTACGGGCTAGTGTAAGTTTTTTTAATTATTCATTGACGGTAAATGCGATTTGTATGTAATTCCTATCAGTGTCACTAGATGGCGCTGTTTTTATACAAATCGCAGTTCACGTCTACACTATCAAACAAATAAAAAAAAGCTCGCATTAGGCACACTTAATTGAAGTATTTGTCACGTATTTCACATTTGTTATTAACACCACACTAGGCATATCTACATGCCTGCGTTGTACATGTGTCGGATAAATTGCACATAATGTCTAGTTATTTTTCAAAACACTAATTCCATTGTTATTATAGTAAATATTACAACGTAGATACGAGGGGGTATGTGGTGCTCGCCGGTGTCCAAGGCGCCGAGTGCGCCCCGGACATCAGAATACCCACTAAAAAACCAGCGGTACCCTTTCTGTCTTAACGAGGAGCGCCACGGGATCGCTTTCGCATGCTACCGCGACGAGAATAAATAATCCCTACTATAAGAACCATATACAGTAAAAAGTTTTGAGGCTTCATAATTTTGTTCAGAAATAAATAACCTTTTACCTAACACGATCCTAGTCAACCACAACGGAGTAGAGTTTAATCTGTGGTCACAGCACAAAAATTAAACCGGAAAATAAAATAACGTCTTTTAAGCGACATAAATAATTGAAAATATTGAACTCGAAAAAACTGGAATATATATCTTTTGCTCAATATATTGTGGGCCATAATTTTTAAACACTAGACCATTTCTGAAAGAGTTCGATTTCATTGATATTTGCTTCATTCGAATTTGAAATATTACTGTGATATTTATGACAGTATGTAGATAGTAACAGTTCGCGTCCGGTAATTTTGCCCTTCTGAAGAACAGCAAAGCTACGCAGTTTTTAAAGCTATTTTGCGTCGATTGTGCGTAGATTGCGTCGCAGTTTTCGTGTGCTTGCATTTCACTTGCTCACTGAATACATCTCAAATTCCAAAATATCTGCAAAAAGTGATAGTTACTTGAGAAATAGGTAACATTAAAGCTTTATTTACAAAAATCACTGCTCCTTACAATATTAATTCTTTTTTCTTTATTTACTTAAATCGTGTTTTGTTATTCCATATATAAATTATCATTTTCAATATCGCTTAGATTATTAAATTAAATATTACTACAGCCTTTTTAAAAGACTAATTTCAAAGTAGCCACGTTGCCTCTCACGATGATTAATATTAGCTTGTTTGTTATTTAATTTATAAATAAATTGCTAAGAGTTGTACTGTAATTTTATTTATACTTAATTTTCTTAACTTAATAGGAACAATGAATGTTAAAACTGATTATTTAATTAGTTTAATTAACATTATCAACACAACATACATTATTTATGGATTTAACATCCATTTTAAAAAAATTGACAAAGATAAGGCATTTAAGCGCATATATGATCTCAATGGAACTTAGGCCAATTAAATTTATAACGGACACGAAACAAATATATAAGGTGTAAATTATATTCTTAGGGAAAACCCAAACGAGTTTTTATATATTAATTTTTCTTTTTTTTTTATAATTCGAATTCAAGGTGAAGATATCGAACGCTTGTCCTGTTCCATTTGCGTTTCCAGTCTTTTACCTTTCAGCATAATTTCCATGCACCTGAAAGGACAAATAAGTTTTAATCTCTTTCTAATAACGCTTTTACCTTTTTTTTTTTTTATAGAATAGGAAGGCGGACGAGCATATGGGCCACCTGATGGTAAGTGGTCACCAACGCTCTTAGACATTAAAATTGTAAGAAATGTCAACCATCGCTTACATATCCAATGCGCCACCAACCTTGGGAACTAAGATTTTATGTCCCTTGTGCCTGTAATTACACTGGCTCACTCACCCTTCAAACCGGAACACAACAATATCAAGTATTGCTGTTTTGCGGTAGAATATCTGATGAGTGGGTGGTACCTACCCAGACGAGCTTGCACAAAGCCCTACCACCAGTAACCTTTAACTAAATTACAATGTAACGGGTGTCACAAGTGTGTTACACACACAGTGTCACAATATAGCAATATTAGATATAAAAAGAAAGACATACATTTATTAAAGAAGACACTGGACTTACATACTGTTTTTTTAATGTAATAGCTACTTTTTCGTTTGAAATCTTTTTATAAATAGATTTAGAAAATAATAATGTGATTTTAAAATTGCTTGTAATTTAAAAAAATCGATTGTTATACGATAATGTATACGAAGATATTTTAATTGCTGGTTGAAAAAAAAACAAGGGAAAAGTATAATCATTGTAAGCAGATCTTATTGAAACATTATTTTAAGTTGCTGTTATCATGAAGCATAAGCGAAATTAACGAGATAAAAAAAATTGGTTTACTCACATAATCAGTACGAAGACAATGGCCTGCGTACTTATAGTTAGGTAAAATATTGCGCTAATAAAACTGGTATCGAGCGTGGCTTTGTATATCTGGGAATATATCACTGAAGCGAACATTGCGACTGCATTCTCCATTACCGACAGGAAAGCGAACGCCACACCTGCGATTTAAAAATTAGTTTTTGTTTATATGAGCGAATGATATTCGGCCGCTGCGAATAAATAAGCATCATCATTGAGCTATCTTGCATCTATAGTCATATGGAAACTCAAGAGGAAGCCATATTATTTTCTAGTATATTAATAATCTATTCCTAGAGATATTGTTGAGCTAAAACAGTTTTTCTTTATGAAATAATGTCATAAATAATATTGAGTTTTAATTTATTGATTTAATAAATGAATCGATGGAAGTTTTGAAAACAACAAAAGGAAAACTCGAATAGTCGAAAAAAATACAATATTTCAAAATTAAAGAACACTCAACGTTCTTTTTATCGCAGATTTACAGTTCATTGTGTACAATCCAACGAATTCAATTTATTTTATTTTGCAATAGAAAAATTCAATCTCTAAAGTATGACTGAGATGAATCTTTCTTATATTTAAGACATAATGGCCTCACTTATTGTTAAGCGGATGATTAGTTGAACAATGTTGTCTTCTTCTTTCGAATGTCAAAGCAGTAATGGCCGAAAGAGTGAAATCAATGGTTTAACTAAACAGTCACTGAGAAACGGTTATAAATATATCCGTAGGAATAGCCTCCTGAAATAACGATTGATTCTACTACAGAAGGAAAAAGTTAGTTTTTCAAAGAACTTCTTTGCCAACCCAACTCATCACTATCCCCAAATATCGATTTAGACGGGCCGGTTGGCGTGGTTGGTAGATACTTGCCTTTCACACCAAAGGTTGTGGGTTCGATTCCCACCCAGGGCAGACGTTTGTGTGCATGAACATGTCTGTTTGTCCTGAGTCTGGGTGTAATTATCTATATAGTATATCAGTAGTCTGGTTTCCATAGTACAAGCTCTGCTTAGTTTGGGATCTGATGGCCGTGTGTGAATAATGTCCCAGGATATTATTTATTTATTTATTATATAATTATTATATAAAAAAATATATCGATACATTTCGACATTTTTCGGCATGTAGCGTAAGTATGTGTGTAACTACAAGCACACATTATATAAAATATAAAAATTATAAGTTACAGTGCTTTATAAATATAATTATTTACAATCAGCCACCTAAAGTAAAAAACACAACGCTATTTCGTCCAGACCGTCACAAGGTAGAAAAGCCAAATCCAAGACATGTTATAATGCACAAATGTGTGTGCAAACAGAAGTGCACTCCCGTTATCCGATGGGACGACCTGAAAGATTTCGCCCGAAAACCGCGTAGAAAACATCAAATTCGAAGACACCGGAGTGGTATTGGAGATTTTTTGAGAGCAAAACTTAATATTTATTTAATTATCCCGACCCGTACGTTCGTACGCAAATACGTTGATTCCTTTGATTTATTCTTACCTCTCTCTGCCGGTTCCAGCACCTTGGAGGTCATGGATCTAATTAGTGGAGCGACACAAGGTCCGAGTGCAGCAGCTGTCGCGCCGATGTACATCATAGTCCCTGTCTGCGCATGCGCATATATCATGTGACCAGTCATATGCGCGGACGCACCCATCATCACAATTATCTACTGGAACAAATACATTTTTTCTTACTTATTATTTAAAGAAACAAGCGTACGCTTAAGTAAAAAGGGTAATATTTATATCAGCCATTTTGCATATTATGCAAAATTAATAATGTTCAATAACTAGAGCTATCAAAATAATTAATTATTAATAATATGATCAGTTATTAGTATCACTAAGAGTTTAAATTCGAAAAATTTCAGTAATTTAAAGGGCATATTATACAAAACTTGATTTTATTATAAATAATTATACAAAAACAAATACATTATTTACAGTTAAATGTTGTTATATGAATGTAAACATACAATAGTTCAACGATTCTTCATAATCTATAGGTCCCATACTTTTTAATAGCACGAAGTGGTATTAAAGGTTTTCCTTTTAGCAACAAAATACACAAAGTAGTTACTGACTAGTAAGTAGTAGTAGCAGTAGTGGTAGTAGTAGTAGTAGTAGTAGTAGTGGTAGTAGTAGTAGTAGTAGTAGTGGTAGTAGTGGTAGTAGTAGTAGTAGTAGTAGTAGTGGTAGTAGTAGTAGTAGTAGTGGTAGTAGTGGTAGTAGTAGTAGTAGTGGTAGTAGTAGTGGTAGTAGTAGTAGTAGTAGTGGTAGTAGTGGTAGTAGTAGTAGTAGTAGTGGTAGTAGTAGTAGTAGTAGTGGTAGTAGTGGTAGTAGTAGTAGTAGTGGTAGTAGTAGTAGTAGTAGTAGTGGTAGTAGTGGTAGTAGTGGTAGTAGTAGTAGTAGTGGTAGTAGTAGTAGTAGTAGTAGTGGTAGTAGTAGTAGTAGTGGTAGTAGTAGTAGTAGTAGTAGTGGTAGTAGTGGTAGTAGTAGTAGTAGTAGTAGTAGTATTAGGTAAAAAATAAACATATATATATATATATATATAAATATATAAATATATAAATATATATATATATATATATATATATATATAATTATGTATATATATATGTTTATTTTTTACCATTAAACATATATATATATATATATATTAAATATATATATATATATATGTTTTATAGCTATTTAAAAGAACACTAATATTATAAAGCTGAATAGTTTCTTCACCAAGCGCTCATCCGAAAATAAACCAGTATGATTTGGAAATTACTTTCGTTCACTTGTTGTTGTTGTTTGTTCCATAACTTTTATTTAATTTTGATTAACTTTTTATTACGAATTTCATTACGGTCAAATTTAGGCTACTGCTTATATGCTGCTATATTGAAGATATTGAAGACAAAAGACAAATTTATGACTAACTAAACTCTCTCAGCTGAAACTACACTACATATACTTGAAATTAAAAAGCTGACCTTCTATCGTAATTTCGAGGTGCAATGGAAATATGGAATTTTCAGTCTATGGGAGCTGGTACACTCTTCAATCAATCTTCATCTCCAATAAATTGACCTGATAACTGTCATTGATCAACTAAATAAGGCCATAAGTTTTTGGAAATGTGTCGCATTGAAAACTAATTAAATTATTTTTAACTTTTAAAGCGGGCGAAGCGTCGTCGTATTGCTGGAACTAAGATGTTATGTCATTTGTGCCTTGTAATTACACTAGCTCATTCATAACTAGTGCTGTTTAGCGGTAGTATTTGTGGATAATGAGTGGGTATTACCTACCCAGGCGGTGTTGCACAAAGCCCACCAAGTGAGACGATCGACCAAGTGATATGGTCGTTCATGCATAAAGAAACACAACTCGATACGATAAAGAAGAAGAAGAATTAAGATTAATAAGTCAATAGGTTTAGTTAAACATTGATTTCGCTGTTTCTATCATTATTGATTTGCCATTTGAAAGAAGAAGACAGCTATATTTAACTGATCACCTTTAAGACTTGAATTGTACAATGCTTACCGTGTCTTTCCAACCGAGTACCTTTGTAGTTA
Organism: Nymphalis io; assembly: GCF_905147045.1. Lineage (NCBI taxonomy): Eukaryota > Metazoa > Arthropoda > Insecta > Lepidoptera > Nymphalidae > Nymphalis > Nymphalis io. Next base: position 12,992,281 of record NC_065918.1, read on the forward strand.
GCGGTATACCAAAGAGCATAACCACCACGTACGCCGTACTCAGGTAAGTTCGAAAATTGCTGAAGTCTGTCGCGTCCCATTTAAAAACCTTCGATGTGTACAGATATAACACCGGCTTTTCATCTGTAATTGATTTCATATATAATGTATAAGTTGTAATCAAAATGCCCTTTAAAAAGATTAATCGTGTAATTGAATGTTAATAAATCGAAATTTATTAATTGAAAAATATCAACAAAACAAAAATGAACTAAACGTTGAAGTGAAAACAGTAACCTATGTGTTAAGATTTATTATTATTGATTAAAAACAAAATATTTTACTGACCTCTCTGGAATGTATAAAACGCCATGGAAATCAATAGGAACCAGAGGAACAATCTCCTGTTGTGAGGCCTCTTCTTCGTCAATGTCGTCAAAGTTCGCTTGATGTTATTAAATTCGAAAAAATCATTTATGGGGTTTTTAACGCCAGCCTCTCTCAACGACTTCTGCTCTGGTCTCGTCTGCCATTCCAAGAACAGGAAGCAATACGCGGTCGCGACCATCATCAGGCAGGAGTTGATTGCGAACATCGCGGTGAATGATCGGTTCACCACTCTGTTGTAAAGCAGGTTGCCTGGAAATTGATAATTAAATTTTATATAAAAAAGATGTCTATAAAATCTGATAGGATGTTAATAACAATAATGTGTATGAAATTATTTTTTTTTTCAAAAAGCGAGTGTCTGTTTTGACCTATGAAGACTGACCTCGAAACTTCGGGTCTGCATTCAAATGTCCGAAACGAAAGAGAAACAATCGCTTGAGTCTCCGTGTAGTCGATTGAGGTCTCTCTAAGAGGAAGTCGATTCTCTTTTTACTATTTAATATTCTAGCGTTAAATATAGTCTTGTGTAAAGGATTCCGTTTTCAAAGCTATGAAAATATAACTCGATGGATCGAATACGTATTAAAATTTGGAAACTTAGGTGAATTATTGTATTTTTTTTTACTCTCAAATGGTCCAACCTTTTGGCCTATTGGCGTCTCATAAAATATAAGTTTATATGTATTATAGTTTCATGGTTAGCGGTACATAAATAGACTTCTTGTGATAACAACTATAAACATGTAATCTGGTCCACTGTGTATGACAGTTTTCTATTAAAACACGTCAGTAATTGAGGAAGTTAAAGGTCACGATCTTTTAATCTTAACATATTTGTAGTTTAAAATAATTCTGACAATATGCTCTTCATAATTATTTTGTGTTTATTATAAAATTTTGACATATTCTTTATATATGTATTTATATTACAGAATGTATTACACTAATATTTATCCGCTGCTGTTGCAGCGTTCAGTTTATTTATAGGGATTTTATACGGTTACTTTTAGTACGGAAGGGAATCCTTTGAAAAAAACAAATCAAAAATTTTCGTTATACAAACATTTTCCGATAAAAATATGAATAATATTTTTCATCTTTATACAAAGCAATGGATTTCTAAATAATTCATTTGACAAATTAATAATAAGTACCAAACAAATTTCCATTACATAAAATATGATTTGAGAAGCAATTGTTTTTTTTCCAATAAAATAGGTCTCGTTTCGTAGAAACATGAAAACCGTTTGTTACAAAATGTATTGTAATATACTCGACACGAATTCCGGACTGACTCAGCCGTACGTGTCGCCAGAACGACAAAGGCGATAGAATCACCATCGCGTACGCTCCCATGCATCCCTTCTAAGAGAAAATACTATACACCACACACGGAAAACGAAATGAAACGAGGAAATGGAAATGAGACCCCTAACTAGTGAGACCATGCAACCGGTCGTGACATTAACTCGCATTGCTCTGTTCCCAGCAATCGCTTCCCGCCCCAACGACAACGTCTTGAGCCGCGACTCGTCCCTTAAAATGGAAGTCGCTCGAAACCCGAGAAGGCTTAAATTTCAAGGTGAATCTAGTAAAGTATTCGCCGTCGCCAGACCTAAAGGCGTAACGACGCTAAAGAACCGACAGCACACATTGAATCAGGAAAAAAATGGACGAAATTTGGACACGAACACTAGTATACACTTTCATGATATTTTGTATGGTTCTACGAAGGACAGGTATGGTATTGTTATACCTGGTATGAAGGTATGTTATTTATTGCGAAGCACACATTCTTAGAAACCGAACAATAAATTGCATGCATTTAAAATTCTTGGATCTTTTACGTCATGTTTTCATATGACGAATTTTATTGAGCAGTTAATCTATTAACAATAATTACAAATTGAAATATGATATGTACATTTATTTTTAATGCAAAACAATTCATAAAATGAGTCGATTATACATAATACGATATGACCGTTTACAAGTAATTGTTTATGTCGGAAGGATCGTCTTTCATCACCACAGTAAAAAAAAATATTCCAGGTAATTATTACATATTCCGTCCGCGGCCAGGCCCGCTTGTACGGGGGAAAGTAGGCGTATGGCACCCTGTCATTCTATGTACCCCTGTTGTAATATCATGATGATCGGATGAGTAGTTAAGCTTAACAAACGAACGTATAAACATTTCTTCCGCATTTATAATATTATAATTATAATAAATATATATAGATTAGCTGCAGAACAGAACAAACATCAATAAAAATTAAAAAAACATGCGATTGAGGGAAATTTAATAATTAAAGAACTATGTTTTAATGGGCTCTATCACAAACTTTCTAAAGTTTGCGTTTTATTATCTTTTTGCTTCTTTCCTTTATTTTAAGGTTGCCCGGATGATAGCTGTCTTGTGCATATTTCTGTCTGTATTTTATGTTAAAATATATTAGTTATACAAAAAAGAGCACGTAAATAGTTTATGCAAGGATAGTTATTTTTATTTACTGAATACAAACCTAAAGCGACTCCAGTGGGCATGGTGCTTAAATACACCACGTCCAGCACACCGACCCTCAAGGTCCTGTTTTTGACTGAAGACACATCAGCTATGTAAGCGAAGCATCCCGCGAAGATGGCGAGATCAGCTCCCGTTAGTGCACTCGGGAAAGCCGCAGTGTATATGACGTATTCCAACGGCCATTCTTAAATTTAAAAAAAACGATGATACTTAAACAACTAATTCACACGCCTAAGTAAGTTTCAACAAAAAGTGTACGTAATAAACTCAATCGAACGCGTGGTATTCGAATATACGGGACATGGTCTAATGGAAAGATTTAATCTGAAATTGAATTAAATCTGTTAAATATTAATTTGTTATACCTCATCAGCTCTATGATGAAGCGAAATATTGTAATGATATAGTGCAACACATCTTGTCTGTAGAAAGTGGATCATCGAGGCGGAGAGCGCCAATGTCGTGTACATTTATCTTGAAGTGGTTCGTTATATACTAGTAGAAATACGTGATGATCTGGTTGGTGGTTAACGATAACAGTTACCTTAGGTTCTGAACAAAGTCATAAAGCTTTTATAAATAGACTTTCTAACCCACAATAATCTATTTTATCAGTCATATCAACGCATTCAACGATTTCCGAAAAAACTCATAATATATGTACATAAGAATCGAACGAAGTGTTACGACCGGATTGAATCCACATATCTTCTGAAATGTAAATTAGATAGTCAGAATAAATAAAACAAAATTAACACTTTTGCGATTCGCGATTGCATGCACACGAAATATAAAAACTTAATATAAATTAATATCAAAAATGCAACAAGATATAAACCGTAACCGTAACCGTAACAGCCTGTGAATGTCCCACTGCTGGGCTAAAGGCCTCCTCTCCTCTTTTTTGAGGAGAAGGTTTGGAGCTTATTCCACCACGCTGCTCCAATGCGGGTTGGTAGAATTCACATGTGGCAGAATTTCAGTGAAATTAGACACATGCAGGTTTCCTCACGATGTTTTCCTTCACCGTAAAGCACGAGATGAATTATAATCACAAATTAAGCACATGAAAATTCAGTGGTGCTTGCCCGGGTTTGAACCCACGATCATCGGTTAAGATTCACGCGTTCTTACCACAGGGCCATCTCGGCTTTCTCCGGCCATCTCGGCAACAAGATATAATTGAGGCAAACTTATGCTAATTTGTACGCATCGATATGAAAGAAATGTGCGTCGCTGAGATGCGTGTGCAAGTGGATACGTATGGGTCAATTGCGGCGTCGGCGTGTAACGAAAATGTTAGATGACCTAAAAATTTGCTAACATGAATAATAGCTGGAGTAGCTATTAGTTATTAGTTTATTACGTGTGATACATTTAAAGGTCGAATGACAATGTTAGCGCAGTTCATCTAGTTATAAATAAAGAAATGTCGGTCAGAGGAGCCTAGCAAGCAACGTACATATGAAGATGAAATGTCGCTAACATATCAATTTGACAATTTGAAAAAATTTCAAACAAGGAACCAAAAAGTAAACATAGATCGTCGTCATGACGTTGTGACGTGATGTTGACTTGTTTCATTACTTAACGGTGTCGAACAACGTGTTGGTCAGCTGACACATGGTGATTGGCATTGGAACGGCGATGCGGGTGCGGTTGAGTTTGCTATTTAGTTATATAGTGCTAAAGTTAATTATGCTTGTTTAATGTTTTTCTAGTCCTAGTTCTATTTTAATATAATATCCTGAATCATTGCATCACGCTCTGCTATCCAATCAGTTCTTAATTTGATATAATTTATACTTCTACTTTTTATTATTGATTAATGCCGCGTTACAAATAAATTGTACTACAATATCGATTAATTACTCGTTCGTTTGATTGTTTAGTTACTTATTCATAAATATGTATTCAACTGCGGGCTTTTTTACAGAAATTATAGAGTTATAAGAACTCTTATACAATTATCAGAAAACTCATAAACACTCTTTGGCTATAGAAACGGGCACCAAATAAATCTCATCATAGCCGAATCGTCAATGAATTGGGTTATTTTTAGTAACATGTAATTATCAAATATGTAGTGGATAATGATGGAATAATCTGGAATATCGACTGTTTCGTTGGTCTAGCGGCTTGGTGTAAGGCCACAGACCCGGAGGTCCTGGGTTCAATTCCCAGGTCGGGCCAATAAAAAAATATTGGAATTTTCTGTCAAAAAATTCTCAGTAGCAGCTGGAAGGAGTCTGGAAGTTGCAAGTCTGTATACTCCCGTGCCTCGGAAAGCATGTAAAGCCTCGGTCCTGCGCCTGAACTCTTTCCGGTCGTGTCGGATCACCGTCCCATCGGATTATGAGAGTTAGGGAATAGAGAGTGCACCTGTGTTTGCGCATACACTTGTGCACTATAATATCTCTTGGGCAGTTGGTTAATCTCTCTTGAGATTGGCCGCCGTGGCCGAAATCGATTCCATCATTCCACGCGGCCATAATTTGTACAGTAGCTATTTTTAATTTTGATTTGTATAAACATATATAAGTTATTGTAAATATCTTTCTATCTAACTCAACTTATTTAAAGTTTATGTTTAGATGTTCATTACTCAATCATGTTAAACCGCTGTACGAATGAAACTTAACAAACGTACGAACGTTGGTATTTTTAATTCATAATAAATACTATAAGCGCGTAAAATTTACGGATATCGAATCGAGCGTGTATGATGGTGAATTTCTGTTATCTAAGAAATAGATTTTATATATTTAGGTTCAAGCATATTGTTGCTTGTTTTGAAGTAAGTTTTGTAAGATAACGGCATGATAAATGTTCGTGCAACACGTTATGAAGCGTAACAGACTTGATTACATATCACAGATGTATAAAAATCATTGTTTGCACGCAACAATGCATTTTTTAACGCGTATGCGATTCTTTTAAATTCATCCAATTAAAATTATGGTTCAATAGGCTTTGCAATGCATTTACTTCCTTATAAAATATTATTTACATTGTAGCTTAATATGGATATATTCGTACAAACTAAAAGCAAGAAAAATTTACCAAACGCAATTTTAGACTACGAATATTCTTTTAAGTTTAGTTTTATTTTTAAACTTAATTAGATATGTATCACGTATGTGGTAAAAGAAGCTGTTGCCGCTAGAGTTTCAGTAACTGAATAAGTGGAGACGAGATTTGCTTTCATTAAGTAGTACAAGCAGTTAACATAAAACATTACTACTTAAGTATGAAGTTAGTTTTAATTGCTTGCTTTTTTATATTTGAAAGATAGTGAAAGACAGATACGCTAAATAGACGTAATTCTATATTGAATATTTTACTCATCTCATCTCATAACGTCAATGTAGTTTAAGAGAAAATTTTTGGGGCGGTATCCATGTGAACGCTGCCAAAACAAAATTTATTTTCCAAGAAAGAATGCGTGTCGGACTTTTTCTGTTTATGAAAAATATTTTATTCATTTAAATACGTCATTGAAGTTGCATAGCAATATTTTGAAATCACAGACAAGCAATATAACCGTACCGTAACAGCCTGTGAATGTCCCACTGCTGGGCTAAAGGCCTCCTCTCCTCTTTTTGAGGAGAAGGTTTAGAGCTTATTCCACCACGCTGCTCCAATGCGGGTTGGTAGAATTCACATGTGGCAGAACTTCAGTGAAATTAGACACATGCAGGTTTCCTCACGATGTTTTCCTTCACCGTAAAGCACGAGATGAATTATAATCACAAATTAAGCACATGAAAATTCAGTGGTGCTTGCCCGGGTTTGAACCCACGATCATCGGTTAAGATTCACGCGTTCTTACCACAGGGCCATCTCGGCTTGTAAGCAATATAAATTTCAATAATATTAAAAAGTAGTTGCAAACAAATTACAGTTCTAAAAAAATGTTACGTTCCAAAATAAAAAGTAGCATATGTGGCTGTATTATCGCTAGAAACTAAAACCCACGATGTATTCAGTTTTAATTATTTTTAAAAACTTTTATACATAGCACTTATATGATAACAAATTACATACACTATCAATAGAACATACAATAAAAAAACAGTAATTATGTATCTTACGAATAATGCGTTATTTTTCGTTGTGTTTTTCATTAATTCGTTTCTTTTATAAAATTTAAATTGTACCTACATAATGAAAGAGACAATATTCTAGCTTAGTGTGCGTGAGACGTTTTTTGTTTGATTGCTGTTTTTTTGAAATGTTGATGCAATATATATCATATTTTCGCTGATCGCTCGGAATGTGTTTTATTACCGTGTGGTGTTTACGACTTGAAGTAATATAACTAATATTTATATATTGTTTAAGAGATAAGGCATTTGCTCAGCAGTAGGACATTTAAATAATAATTTAAAGCCTATTCCAGTATACTTGATTGTATTCCCAGAAATTGCATTCACTCAATGAACGTATATAACTAAATGTATTATCAATAGAACATAACTTAAAAACATACATAGCTGACTTACCTTTCATCGTATTGAAGGTAATCATTAAAGAAAAGTACAGTTTGCCGATTAAGCCACCGAGCAGCAGCACTTTGCGGCCCCGCTTGTCGCTGTATGAGCCGAGGAAGAAGGCCAACAGTAGCGGCACTATGTGGCTCGCGATACCATTCCATTGGTGAAACGTTGACACAGTCATCTGTAATACATCTTTCTTTTACTAACGATTTTATATTCGAAGCTGAATATGTTATACGTGATCAAGTAACATGACGATACGAAATCAATGCAAATATAAAACACTAGCAAAATTATTAAAAATTTTAGTCAATTACTTGTATCATTGTATTAATAATTTAATTCAAAACAGATGAAAAGCAAAATCAAACATAAAATTGATTATTATGCAATCATAAAACGAATACCGCTGTTAAGTAGATAAATAGAAAAAATATAACATATCAATGGTATAATTAGACATACATTACCTGTACTTCCTTATTGATTGCATCATAGCTCGCTATGTTGTAGCATATATCTTCGCTATAACCGTGATTGATGGTGCAAGCTCGGAAGACATAAAATGTTTGCTCAATAACATTTGTTATCATGTAAGCCATCATGTAGAAGAACATCACCGGTTCGACGGTTACGTATTTGTACCATGGTTTCTTCTGTATCTTATAAAATGTATTTTATCTGTTAATTATACAGTTACCGGCGTATTGACAATCATAATTGTTTTGAAAATCGAATTTTAAAGGTTTAAAATACTCGTAAATGTATATCGAATTAAAACCTCAATAATATATTAATTTATTTACCGCCCTAAACGTTAAACCGTTACTGCCCTAAATGTATAACCTAACGCGAAAATGTTTTTTTCAAATCGAACTGGTAGAGCCTTAGATAAGCGCGTTAAAGCATACAAACAATTCCTCAGCTCGGTGATGCATTGTATGGGATGGGTAATATTTCTTATGTCACATGTCTAGAAGCGATGTTGACCACCTACCATTAGATGGCACATTTGATAGTATACCAAACAACTTAAAATAAAATAAAAAAATCATATATTGAAAAAGAAACTACATGATAAATCGAATTTTGTTACTTAACTAAATTGAGCCACATTATTACGTAAAGCATTAATCGTAATGTAATAAAAGAAATAACTAAGATAACATCAAGTAACAACTATGTATAAATTAAATATGTAAATGTGCAAATTAAATTCCAAATATGTTATCAAAATTGGCATATATGAGGAACTATTCTCTTTAGAATTAATTGTTTAACCATGCATGTGCTTTATAAACATATTTGCAACAGTTTTTTAATATGAAAAAAAAAAGAAATCAACAGCCATAGGCACACCCAATTGTGATTTTTAAAATTTTTTATACCCTAACAAAAAATAGTTTATGTGGATGTTTATTTTATCAACAAAATGTTGGCATTTATGTTAAATTATGTGAACAACTTTATCAGTAAGTTGAAGGGTTTATAAAATTGTACATTGTCATAAGATAAGGCACATCCAGGAACAAATGTTATATTAAGTACAATGTATTCGTAAACAAGAAAATATTTTACAATACTTATTTAATTGAGAACAAAAAATGTATATTATAAAAATTACTTTAATCGATTAAATTGTTGCATTAAGTATGTATACATATGTAAAACTAAAATGTCTAACTCAAAATAATTTCCGGAAACATTATCCTCTCAGTTTTCATAATGTTTTTATGATTATATTAAAAATATACAAGGAATTACTATATTTATTTATTATCATAAGATGTAGGAAGCATTTTAAATTTATTAAATTAAAAATATTGTTCTCATGAATGCTGGGCTTCATAAGGATTTTACTTTACAGAACTGGAAGAAATTATTATAACAAGTTTTGTTTCTTTGAAAGTGTGATTAAAAGTACTTGTGGATAAGATTGCATCTGATTTGAAATTGGAAACCACAGTTGTTCAGAGAACACAGGCAAAATAACGAGAGTTCAAGAACTCTAAAATACATAGCATTACCAAAACTTTTTTGTATAAAATAAAATAGATATAAAATCCTTCATAAATAAAAGTTTCAATAAAGTTTTTTTTATTTTTTTTTATAATATCAACATCTATTGAACATTTACAATCTCTACAATATACATTTAATTTATTGGTGTAACTTTCATACAACGGTAGCTTTGTGGGCACACAAACAACCTTGTAAATGTGCTATGGCAATACATATCGCAGGAAGAATTAACAACACACATAATTTTACTTATCTTCATTGTACTATGTTTAAATATATATATATATATATATATATATATATATATATATATATATATATATATATATATATATATATCTCATTATTTGGTTGAGGTTTACAGCATCAAAATATAACTAGAAGTATGCATAATTGAAACAAAATATTTATTTTCATCATAATTACTTTTAAAGAGTTAAGGAGTCATGTATTTAACAAATAATTTAAAAGTAAGCATTCATGTATTTTTAAACATTCATCAAGTAAAAATAATTTATTATTTTTCTTGGTCATTTATATTTCTCAATAATATTTGTAATAAATATAACTTTATTAATGCGATTTAAATTAATTTATAGCTGGAATATTATATTTGTTAAAGACAATTATTTAAAATAAATGTGATGTTTCAATCAAAATATTAATGTTTTAGAGCCGTGTAGGGTTATCTTACATAATTTCATTATTTATTTAGAAAAAAAGACTAACCAAACAATCGGAGTCCTCGGATCTCTTTACTTCCATTTATACCGTTGTTTTTCAAAGATAGTTTACTACTTTCACCAATATGAATAAGTTTTTATTTTAAAATAAAAACTTGCGCCGATGATGCGACCACGAGTAATCATTCCAGTACAAAATAAAAATGAAAACATTGCTCTCATACTTTTTACTTAAGCTAGCTACAGCCAGTTGCGGCCAAATGTCAACTGTCAGTCTGACAAGTTGCTATTGTATAAAATATTACTTTTTATAAACGCACTTCATAGCTCTGAATACAAAGTTTTTAGTTATTTTGGAACAAATAAGGATTGTTAAGAAACTTTAGTTATACGTTATTTCTTTTTTTTTTGGGTTTTAAAATAAATTTCAATAGTTTGCAGTGATTTTGTTACTAATATAAAACTATAAAGCTTAAAATCCAGGACAATCATTTAAATACGAATTGTCTCGACTGTCATTTGATTTGCAAATCTATCTTTTTAGTAGGGTGTCCAGAATATTATATTTCAGATATTTCTTTTTTTACATATTTTTAATAAATAAGTAATATAATATATGAAACGGTAATCTATTATTTTGATAGGAAATTTACAATGTGTCACGATTTGTCATTTAAAATATTGTAAAAAAGGTAAACAATTTTATATATATGAGATAATCATAATCATTCTATGATAATCAATCATTTATATCCAACTAAACATAAGTAAGACATATTTTCCAAAAAATATTACATGGCAAATATCTAAGGCAGAATTTGGTTGTACATTTTATTATTTGCTATATATTAGTCACCCAAATTCGCAAAAAGTAATTGAATTTAATAACTTTAATGGGTAGGCTTTGCATCAAGTATTTTTAATTTTTAATAATATTATTATTTAAGAAAAAAATATCTGTGACTGACAATAATATAATATTGTTAAAAAAAATTGTATGTTTTATATCGATCAATTCCATAATATGCAAAATATTTTATTTGTTATTTGAGAATTACTTTTATATAAATATTGAAAATGAATGTAGTAAATTTCATACCACATACATACATAGTGTAATTATGGGCACATGGGACATAACATCTGAGTTCCCAAGATTGGTAGCGCATTGGAGATGTAAGCGATCGTTAACATTTCTTACAATGCCAATGTCTATGGGCGTTGGTGACCACACACCATCAGGTGACCCATATGCTCGTCCGAAAAAAAATACTCATTATATAATTAACAAGTTTTACATTTATTTATTGTATAATTTCAGCAGAACGTGTAACTAGTAAAATAGGAACTCTTTGATCGAACCTAGCCTTACATTACTTGACATTAAATAATAAATTCTTCTTTTATTTATCTATGAGATAATCCAATATATAAATAGACTGATCTGTCTTATCTTTTATATACGTTATACTCTATTTTATCAGATGGATCTTTTTAACAATAAATAAATATGTATTCAACTATTATACTTTAATATTTTAATGTTCAATAAAACACCATGAAAAGGTACGCTTGGAAAAACGGTTCGGTAAGTGTTATTGCTTAAAATGAATAGGCTATCTATAAACATTTGTTACCAACGAGCAATGTAATAATAGAATATATTGTTTTCAGTATTTATTTAAAAAAATGGGTTAGTTTGCACAAATAAACCAAAAATATGTCTGTTTTATGTGTCAGTTGACAATAATTCATTCTAGTCTAGGTAGAATAAACTAACTTAACTTTATTATTTACTGTACAATACAAAGAAAAAAAAATACTAAACATGGATTCAACCTTAATAAGATAAGCATATAACTTTGGCGACCTTATTGCTACATAGCGATCTCTTCCAGGTGCAACGAATAACTCATAGGATATGCAGGTGGCGCCGCAATAATAAATAAAATACCATAAATCTAACTAATAAATAAATGTCAATATAAATATAAAATACACAAATATAAATAAATAAATTATATTATCAATATATACTAACATTACATCATATATAATATAAACACAATAAATACGATAAGTTCCCAAACAAATCGAGTTTAATTAATACCCACTTGATTTATTTGAAAACTTATAAAAAATAAAATACATAAAAAAAATATTGATGGTAAGGAATTTGAGACAAAAAGTGATATTACATTTTTAAAAATATCTCGGGATTTGATATCGGGAATTGGCCGAATATTTAAAGAAAGGTCATTCCAGAGCTTAATAAGTAAGTAAGTAATAAGAACTTAATAAGCTGAATTGTAACTACTCCAGGTTTCCCTAAAAATATAATTTTCTCCTTCAAGTAAGGGGTTCGGAGGAGTAACAAGCTGAAATAACACACAGTATATAACAGAAAGAATGTGCATATTCTGGCAAAGTCGGACGGGTAACCAATTAAGACGAGAACGAAATTGTGTAACGTGGTAATATTTGCGTAATCCAAATATAAACCGAATAAAAGATTTTCGAATTCTTTTATTCTACTCAGGAACCTTTATTTAGAAAGATAAAAGAAGAACTATCTAACGTAAAATTATTAATTATTCAATCCTAGTTTCGCAAGGGTAAGAATAAATAGATAGACTATAACCATTTAGAGTCACGAACTCTTCTTTAGATCTCATTCGTTCTATCACACACAAAAATTGCGTCTATAATACTATTAAAGTTGCTATTATTAAGCAAGCGTAATAATAGCAACCTTAATTTTACTATGGGTATCAATTGAGCGTTTGTAATTGTAGCTTGTATTGTAGCAGACATTTTATGATATAGCCAGTATTTTATAAAATTTACTTTAAGTATAATAATAACAGCGAAATATGTAAGTACCTTTAATAAATAAAAAAATATTACGTGCTAGAAGTGTTAGCCGCGCATAAATTGAACTGGATTGATTAACTTTATTGGGAAACTATTGTTTGTTATGGGATCATTGAATGTTCTCATTTTTAATACAAAAATAAATTACAGGCAGACATCCAATAAAAACATTAAGCTATTCAACGATTAATAAACTGTTGATGCAATCCTTACAAGTTTGACTATGGACCTAGTGAACATATTCAACAAACAATCATTTCAATGCAGTTAAATAAAAATTAAATTTACATATAATCTATTTATTAGTGCAAATGATCCAGTAACCAAAGTTTCGAATTCAGGCTACAACCGAGTTTTCACGTATTAACGTTTATAATAATAATTATAAAAAAAAACAGGTTTAAAGCTTATCCTTTACGAAATATCATCTCGTCATTTACAATAGTAATGAAACCAACTAATCAATTTTATTGCAGAATAATATTGGCCAAGCAATCCTAAACAAATATTGCCTCACATCACAAAGATGCTGCTGGTTACCTCCGAAAGCTGCAACGATCGTAATCGCTTTAATTGGTATATTACAAAGTTCATTACATATTTTATTTTTTTTCACTGGCGCTGATATTCTCGCTCATGCTGGAGTACGTGAAATTATTATCCAAATAATTATTCATACTTACGCTATTGTAGGTATTTTGTTATTTTCATTACATATTTTGCTACTAATCGCTGCAGTAATATATAGCGAACCTTTAATTTTATTATACCAATGGTTTATGATTTTTTATAGCGTAATAATTATTATTTTCGTTTTATTTATGAGTATGAGTAGTGATTTAATTTCAGCTATAATTCTATGCTCATTTTATATCATGTACTGGACTCTGTTTTATATTATCATTTTCCCCGTTATAAACGGTTTCAGAAGGAATATACATACAATTGTAATAGTGATAACATGATAAGTATCTTTTAAAGTATTACATAAGTGTATAACAATGTGACATTTCTTTTTTTTTTCTTTTATATAGTTAAAGGAAATTTATGCAAGGCTAATCAAAAACCAAACTTTGCACTTGATAAGCTATTCGTTACGTTTTCTTTTGAACATAAATGGTATAATGCATAATTTATAATTGAGGTAAAAATGACAATGAAAACAACTACGTTTACCATTCGGAAACTGATCTTTATCTTTCTTAGAATCAACAACAAAACATCAACAAATTAAATAGTATTCTAATAATAAATTTCCTTAACATAGTTGAAAACTGCTGAAAATGACTAGTATAAATTCATAGTAGCTTGATAAAATTGACTTATCAGCTTATCTAAAACAAAATAATTTCGCTTAAAGTACTATTTTGCAACAACCACTTCTAAATTACAATGTTCAGCTAACCCAGTTAATTTAACGCCGTGCCAGTGAGACAAGTGTGTGGAAGTTTGAAATACTTATGAAAATTCTAAGCATAGCATTAACTCACATTGAAACTCAACACACTCTGATCACCTTGAGCCGAGATTGTACAGGAACATTAATTTAAACACAAATTGAAATCCGAAAACCAACTGAGATTTTATGTTTACTTTACCACTTTTTACCACTTTGTATTAATAATTAAAATAATTAATCTCTTGCTCGGCTTTGAAAAATAAACGTCGTGAGAAAAGCTGCGTGTCGAACAAAATTCTGGCGATAAAATAAACCCATTGCCGTATAAGCCTCGAAACCTGCGTAAAAGAGAAAGAGAGAATCTGCCCGAGCAGCATTTATGGGCCGTTACAACACACTACATTTTATATCGATATGTATGTATAATCTAAATATTTGCGTTTCACATCAAATATTATTTCCAATACAAGTCATGCTGACGTATAAACGAGTAGCCGATTGAGTATCGCATTTATGTCGTCCACGGATGTTGTGGAAAACAGAAGGTGTTCCAGGAAGCCGCAGTTGGCGACGCAGCACACACTGGCTAACAATAACATAAGTCTGCCGAATCTCGAGGAATCCTTCCCAGCACAATGCCGCTGTAGCTGAATTAATATCTTCTCCTGGGACATTTCCATTTGTGAAGACGTTATGTCTAGGGAATCTAAAATAATTTTTTTTTTCAATATTCAATTGATTTTTGGTTAAATTAAGTAAAATACCTCTGGTATAATCTAATATTATATTTATTTTAATTTAGAATAGCAAATCAGAATGTCTAAACAATTTAGCACTATTATAATAATAAGAACTATTCCATAAAGTCTTAATGCTTCGCCAACAATGGGATCTAAGATGTCTTATCATTTTGTTAATCACAAACATTGTTTTTGAAATTAAAACTAAAATTATAAGAGAAAATAAGTACATATACAGTACCGTACAGTACATACATAGTTGTATGCAACATAAATATCTAGTACCTGTGAATTAACTTATTACATAAATGAATAATATTAATAACTATCAACGATCATATTACCTGTTCGAAATAACAACGCCGTTTTTAAGCAGTCAAACTCGGTTTTATCTAATCGGCTCTGTCCAATTCTTTTCTGAAGAGCTGCCAACTTTCTGAGTTCGTCTTTGATATTTTGCCGCTTAGAAGTGATAACGGAAGAAACATGATCTGTTGAAATACGGTTTTTTTATTTATCTAAGACTTTATTTACTTAAATTATCTTTCCAGTGACTGTCAAGGTTAGTTGTGTAGAACATGAGTAATTCATAAATAAAAGGCACTGATTGACTATCTATCCACAGCTTAATTCAGGCAACTTCGATTAAAATACACAGTCATAATTTGGAGACTCGTTTTGTAATAGTAAAATCCATGTGCCTCTTAAAATCAAAATATCACAATACGAATTTTGCGCTGTGTTCCTTATTTTTGACTCGCGTAATCATTTTAACACGCAAATATAAATATAATTATGTATATACATTTTTGGTATTAGATAAAACCATGCTAGTAGATAAATGCAATTCTTATTATTTATTTTAACAGGATGCCAACAATATTAATATAGTTTTATAGGTAAGTTATATATAAAAAGCAAAAATAAAAATATATTGTATGCCCTACTCAAGGGCTAACTCAGCATGCTTAATCTTAATGGGATAATCAATTATGTAGGATACACTAATGCATTTTTTTAAAATAATTTTAATCCGGGATAATAACAAAAGTTGATTATTTTAATGTACATAAAATGATTTTTATAAGTAAACCTGGAATTTATACAATTCAAAAAATCTAAAAAATTAAACAATCAGATATATGTTTTTTATATTTTTACTCACCTTGGTCGAAGTAGTATGAATATTGTGCTGCATGTAAGATAAATAGTTCCTTCCAATTACTCTGAAGCAAAGATGTCTGTTCGCTTTGGGATATCTGCTGAAATGCTGCAACGCTGTGCAACCACTTCACCGTAGCAACTAACAACTTTGCAGCTGGATCATAAAGTTCTATATCCAAGAACAGAGGATTTTGAAGTTTTACTTTACGTTCTACATTATCATCGCTCTTTCTTGTTGTTTCCGCTTGTTTTGCAGTTTCGAACATTTTTGCTTGTTCAATGAATAGGATTTCGTTTTTATCAATATGCGACAGAGAATAATTTCTGTCGGAATTTCTCCTCACATAATGTACGGGTAGATCAAAACTTGCCGAGTTTCCATGGAACCCTTCGTCTATAAAATGATTTAAAATTCAATATATATAAAGTTATGTTCAAGTACGAATCTATTTCAGATATTACATTTGAAAACATTCGCGATAACATTGATAATGTTAAATTCACATATAAAAATCGCACAGCTTGCAACAGACAACCATTTCAGTATATCTAGATTAGATACGTAAAGATCAAAGAATTAAGTACATTTGTCATCTAAGAAAAATACATAATAATATCATGTTACATAATTCGCTAGCGAAACTGGTATAACTAGACGCTTTATTAAAGTCATAATGTAATCTTACTAGATCCTTCGTTGTTGCTGTCCATCTTGCACGCTTCTTCAGAACTAGATACTTCGTCTTCTTTATTTTTATCGGGGAGCTGTGAGTCAGGTTTCTCTGACATATTACTGTGAAACGACGCATGGTATTTAGGTGAATGAAGACTATTGGTAAATGTTTCTGGAAAACAAAAGGATACAAGTATTACATGAAATTTAAATAAACAACCAAAAATGAATGAATGAATTGAAATTGACTTCTATCGAAATACTAAAACTGAAAAAAAAAACTATACAACATTTTAACGTAAGTTCTCACTCACTTTGTGAATCCATACACAGTGTTTGATTACTCTCTGCGGGCAATATCGGAGGATAGAAAATATTTGAAGGTAAATATCCGGGATGCGGTATGGAGTAGTGCATTGGATTTGTGAAAAGGGGAATTTTAAAAGGATTGAGAGAGTGTAGAGGGTTCGGGTTGTTGAGTATAGGCCTTAGGTTCTGGATATCCATTGAGTCGGGCACTCTTGGGAAGTTTTGTAAGGAAGGATTTTCTAGAAAAATATTATGATTTCGTTCGTTAAGTGTGTTATAGGCGTAGGGAGTGAAAGTTGGCAGAGTGACAGGGGTATGGGTGGGGAAAAAAGGGGGCTGCCTCGATAAATTATAGCTCAGTTTCTGTAAAGCGAGCTGATGTTGGTTCACAGCTGGTCTGGGAGCACGTTCGTGTTGAACCGCTGAAATATAACGAATGTTTTATCTTCATAACAAAAACCTCTAGAATATGCAAAAGTCATAGCTTTGTTCATTTATAATATCGATATCGGTACAGTTTAACGGTATCTCCGTTA
This sequence comes from Nymphalis io, assembly GCF_905147045.1. Classification (NCBI taxonomy): domain Eukaryota; kingdom Metazoa; phylum Arthropoda; class Insecta; order Lepidoptera; family Nymphalidae; genus Nymphalis; species Nymphalis io. The sequence continues at coordinate 13,010,076 of NC_065918.1, forward strand.
AACTTAAGTAAAGGTTGTCCAGCCGGCATTTTTATAAAATTTTTTTTATAGAATAGGAAGGCGGACTATGTAGTTACTACTGTAGTTGTAGTTAGTGCCTGGTTCACTCATCCTTCAAACCAGATCGCAACAATACTAAATAATGCTGTTTTGCGGTGGATTATTTGATGAGTGGGTGGTACCTACCCAGACGGGCTTGCATTTGTTAATATCTCCTTTGGTTAAGTCGTAACTTACATGATCATTAGCAGACGAACCAAAACTTCATTTATGTGTATAAAACTAATAAAAACTAAAGCTAAAAATATTTAAATAAATATATATCAACGTCACCTTTGTTATCGTTAAAATATTAAAACATAAATGTTTAAGTTATGTATATAAATGAGAATGGGAGCCAACACCTGTCCCACAAAGCAACCCCTAATTCAATGAAGCTTTTATTAAGTTTGTTCTCACAAAAACATGGATCAAATCTTGCGGCTAAAATTACAAGTAGGTAAACAGCGGTAGCGGTCACGAACGACGAACAAAATTTCCAGAAAATAATATCATATATGTGTACATGTATAAAGCTCGAAGGCGTTAGAGGACGATGATACGACAGGGTGACTTGGCAGCATTATGCGATCAATTTGACATATAAATATACTGGGGATACCGCTGTAAGTGAGTTTTTATTTGTTGTGTATCTGCTTTTGACACAGTGTAGCGGGAACTCTAGAAACCTCTTTAATATTTAGGTAAAATGTTATTGAGTGTTTCACCACGATGGTTGTATGTATTAATAGCTTCCCTGGCCAGACAGTTTACAAAATAGTAAAACAATGGTCATGAATCAATTGTGATTCAGGACAGAATAAGACATAATACTACTCATCCTAGTCTCATGCATTACATCATCTCATCTAACTATCCAATAAAAAAAACAATAAATCGTATTCTTTTGTTACGATTACGTTATCATTTATTATTAAAACATACGATTTCTACTTTGTATAGGGGAGAATATTTTAATTAACAAGAAAATAATTTTCATACTTAAAAATAACAAAAAATACTAAACATGTAAGTATTAATTTTACAGAATATAAATATATTTTTGTTCACTAGACCATTTATTATACTAAAGGATTAAAAGAAAATTTATCTATTTCCTTTTTTTTGACGACCAATGCATAATATTATTAAAGTTACTAAAAGTAATTTGTATATAAACTTATTTTTTAATTGTATTTTAATACTGAAGAAGTATACGTCTTCGTTAAATCTAATGGCTGTCACATTATGTATAGTTGGATCAGATCGCGTGTGAACCGCGGCCTGCGGTGTTATCTGAGGGCGCCCACAATTTCCCTCCCTCGACTTTTTTTCACACTCTCTGACACTTGTGTACCGCAAATACTTGAAATGTCTCCTAATGGAAAAGACATGCTTCTAGGAGGAAGCCTGAATAAATACTTTATTGAGACAAGTGGCCATTTGTTCCCGTTCAATTTTGTACAGATTTTTCCGATCACGGTTTTACGAGATGACTTAAGCATGTGAATATTCTACGCGACATATTATATTTTATAAACGAATTGTGTCTTGTGTCACTTCATTTACGATCATATTAAATGCAAAGAAAGATTAAGGATAAACTTCACTCATTTTAAATTTAAGATGAGTTTCAATTATACTATAAGATTTTACATGTCTTAAACAAAAACATTAATTTTGATCGCGATAAATTAGGACTGAAGGGAAATAAAAAATAAATATTATCAAGTTTTAATTTACAAATGTAATAATAATTTATATACTGTTTTAGAATTATTATTAAAATGTATACCTTAACCGTTGGATCTGTAATATGTCTAGTATTTACTAGCATGCTGTATATAATGCTAAGCTGTAAATGTAATTATGTGTTAGTTAATTTTATTATATCTTTTAGTTATATTTCTCGATTCTATTAAATAATTATTATTACACTCACAGTGTCATAAAAAACTTTAAATACAAGTAATACAGTTTGCACGTGAGTATTCCTTATACCCAGTGTTTCGCGAAACACAAGTCTTATGGAAAGTACCTGGTACCCAGGCAAAAGTGACTCGCAAGAAGTCAAGCACGCGTCCATCGAAAGAACGCGATGGAAAACGATTGTGTCTGCCCTTTGCCCTAACGTCATGGGGGATAGGATTTAAAGAATATAAGAAAGTAAGTATGGTTTCACGAATACTAATATACTAAATGACGTTTCATTGATTCACGATTCAGACGATTATATATATTTTTTATAGTACAGGTAGACTATATATTTGTATATTTGTTTTTATAGAACGAGCATATAGATCTAATCAAAGATCTTGATTTTCAAATCGATTGTTTCGCGCAAAAAAGAGATTAACTCAGAGTAACATGGCCTTAAAGTGTAGGAGCCGCTACCTTGGACATTAACTCAACATATTCATTTTACAGTACAATCGATTCACGAAAAATTACAAAGTTATGTAGATTCAAATGGATTTAGAAACTTAAACAAAATTAAAGGAATTAGTTAATTACACAAAAAAACGATATATCATTTTATATAAAAAAAATTAAAAAGTTTGCTATCAGCATTGTCGTTGTTAACAGCTGAGCTGATTTCAAAACGAAGTCATGTAAAATATTTACATCTTATACTGTCACAAATATTACTGTGGCCTATTCCAATTACAAGAGTATTATGACTAATAAAAACTCTAATATTAGGGTCGAGACAAACTTGTGCAAAATGTAATCATATTAATGATTAACAATTACGATTACAACGTATATTCATCAGTATAACGAAATTATTATGGTACTCATTATGGTATCGGGAAATTGCTTATTGAATTTTGGCGAATGTTGTTATCGGCACTATAAAGGTAAATTATTCACTTTAATATATAAGTGGTATAAGTAGAGTAAGTGGAATAAGTAGAGTTGTATTATAAATCAAGATATATTACTTATTAACCCTGTAATACTTAATATAGAAGAGTTATTACCAAATCGCATAGAATATTTAAATCTAAGGTTCGGCAATAGAGGTCCTCTAGCACATTGATACGCTGAAACTCACGCTACACGAACTATTCGATAACTTTGAGATATTGAAGATAGTTTCAAATTGAACACGCATTGTAACGTCATACAAACATTTTTTTTCGGCCACAGTGGACAAATAGTGGTACCTGTAGCTGTAAAAATAGCGTCGTTATCTGCTTAAACGCTAATTGCTTCACAGTTGCAACACATTGTAATTAAAATAAATCGAGCGCTGATTAGGAAGACCTTATTAATATATGTAATAGAGTATAGGCTATCTGCTACTCTGATGAGCTTGATATACAGTACAGTACAGTAACAGCCTGTAAATGTCACCCTGCTGGGCTAAGGCCTCCTCTCCCTTTTTTGAGGAGAAGGTTTGGAGCTTATTTCACCACGCTGCTCCAGTGCGGGTTGGTAGAATACACATGTAGCAGAATTTTGATGAAATTAGACACATGCAGGTTTCCTCACGATGTTTTCCTTCACCGAAAAGCACGAGATGAATTATAAACAGAAATTAAGCACATGTAAATCCATCGGTGCTTGCCCGGGTTTGAACCCACGTTCATCGGTTAAGATTCACGCGTTCTTACCACTGGGCCATCTCAACTTTGACTTTGAGCTTAATATATAAGGTTTCATTTTTTTTTAATTTAAATCTAACTGTTTGTCGATGTGTATAAACATTTAAAAAATTTGTATGATATTGATGCTTTTTTACTGAAAATGAACTGTGGCACTAGTAGAAATATAACCCATCTCTTACACCATCAATGGACTTTGGGAACTAAAATGATATGCTTGTAGGTACATTGACTCACTCAACCGTCAAACGCAACAATACCAAGTATTGCTGTTTGGTGGGGATGTGGATGAGAGTTGCATCCAAACGTGCTTGCACAAAGGCCTACCACCGAGTAACAATGACATTTTATTTGAAATATATGTAAGAAAATGATGTGTGTATATTTTACATTTTTGTAGCGCTTTGGTATTCGCTCAGTCAAAGTATTTAATTGAAATCTTTTTTTGTAATTCAACTCGTGCTCAGCGGTGAAAGAAAACTTGAGGCCGGTGAAACGTGCATTATGTCAAATAAAATTCTGTCACATGTGTATTTAGAAACGCTAATTGACCAGCGTGATGGAATAAGCTCTAAGCCTTTGTTTGATCTTTGCCTTGCAGTGAAACATTTACAGACTGATAATTTTATTACGAATTTGAAAATGTGCAGTTCTGATATAATTTGTGAAAATTAAAATCGCGCGCTGCTATTTGGCAGTACAGATGTCTCTTAGTTTTATTGTAAGTTTATTTCACTCACCGTCCTTTTTCATATTAACGCGTAGACATTTAGAAAAACGGCAAGCCTGACATTGATTTCGTCTGCTAACATCAACAACGCACTGCCCACTTTCCTTGCACACATAATCCAAGTTCCTTAAAATAATAACATTCATATTAAAATGTATATAAATAAATACAATATAAAATAGATAAATCATAGTATATAATCAAAAATACATTACGCCGTCGTAGTTGGATATTGTCATGAACATTTAATAATATAATCGATAACTGTTTGTAGTGTTATTTTAATCCAACTTGTTATCTATACTATAATAATAATAACCATACATTATAATAGACCGGACATAACAGTGGTAGACAAAAACAACAAAATTGTTTTTATAATCGAAATCGTATCATACGTAACACATATCGATGGCAGCAAAGTAGATTCGGCCATCTGCATTTTTCGAAAATGCTTTTTTTACGAAAATAAGCTTATATCAACCTCATCTACAAGTATGTATTAAAGTTTTTTAATCTTTCTAAGTAATTGCAATTATCTGGTACGTAAATGAATACATCTACACTCGAATTTTAGAAAACGCCGCAGTAGTAACGGACATTTGAATTTGTCCGCCTTTACTTCGGAGTATCCACAGATGATTGAACCGCAAACAAAGCGCGGGTACGCGGTCACTTTTTATTAAAATTATAATGTTTATGGGCACTTTTTGTTAAAATTAAATTGTTTATAGTACTCTACATTTATGTATCCTTAAAATATTCGTTTCTATCAAGATACCTACCATGATTTTTACAAAAATATCAAACACAGTAGCGTAGGAAAATCAACAGCAGTTCACGACGCAGAATTTAAATAATAATTTAGTTTATTTGGACCTCATCGTTAACGTTTTGATCTGTTTTTTTCCATTAAAAAGTAGTTTTTAAGTGATAATAATTATTGAGTTATGTTTTTTTTTATTTTATACTCGGTAACTAATCTTTACTAATATTATAAAGCTAAAGAGTTTGTTTGGTTGAACGCGCTAATTTAAAAAAATACCGGTTCAAATTGAAAATTATGTTAGTTAGTTATTTATCAAAGGCTATTATTATATTTAACATCAAGCTACAACCAATAGGAGCTAAGCACCAATAAAAATGTTGCAGAAACGGGGAAAATGTATTCTTTTTGAGAGATTCCGTTGCGTACGCTGCCTGAACGGTTAAAGTTAAGCAACAATCACGTATGCCAGAATTGTTTTTCTTAAAAGATAAAAAAGCAACGATATCATGTGTATCATGTAAGGATGACTTACTATAACCTTTTTTTATTGTAATCAAATTAGTTTTAAAATAATCCATTATTTTCGTAGATTTTTTTCCCCATTGTTTTATTAAATTTATAATTACCCCATTTTTTTAATAGTTAGTTAATCACAAGTACTTATTTTTTAAATACAGATTTACCTTTCAGTTTTAAAAGGATACAATTTCTTATGAAGGTATCGTTTGCAGTTATAATAAATAAAGCACAGAGACAGACATTAAAATATGTCGGAATAGATTTAAGGGAATTCTGTTTTTCTCATGGCCAATTGTATGTTGCCCCGTATAGATCTGGATGCGGCGAAAACCAATAAATACTAACATCCTACGAAAATGAAACTAAAAATGTTGTTATTACTGAAATACTAAGTCCGCTTTTAGTGATTTCTTTAAGTTATACACGGGTGAAACCGCGGGCACAGCTCGTTACCAATAAAATACTTAACTAAGTGATAAAAAATAGACTGATATTCGGTATGTTTTAAAGGGTGATTATACTTTTAAGAAACTGTGATATTCATTTTTATCTGTATATTAGAATTATACTTTATTTATATTAATTAATAAAAAATTATTTTCTTTGATAGTTAATCTAAAGTATAATTTACTTAAAAATAGTATTGTTTTTTTTACCATAAACAAAAATATATAATTATTATGAATAAATAATAAATGAAACAGTATTATTGCATATGCATTATTATTAAAACAAAACATTTGTGTGATTTGGGAAGTTAAATGAGTTTAACTGAGAGACGTAGATGAAGCTATGTGTAATGTTATATGCAAAGTAAATGAAGACATCTACAAAATTTTAGTCTAAAAACGTTAAATACTGTTTTTATGTCGCTTAGATTTCTTTAAATATCCTTAAAAAATAGTTCTGGAGGTTGTTACCTTAATTTATTAAATATTTTAATTAGAATGAACTCTATTTTGATTACAACGAATAAACGGATAATAAATAACGGCAGATGTCTTCTTTTACGTTGAGGCTTTTACAAAGTAAAAAAATACATATACATTATTTCAGAAAAATAACGAAATAGGGATAAAATAAAACAATAAATAAAAAATGTTATTTTAAATCATCATGGAAAATTTCAAGTTCATTAATACATAAATGTCAAAATGGTAACTATTTTTTACTTAATGTGCTCTCCTGAAAAATTGCTATATATGGACATCTACATAGTCCGTATATACTTTGCTGCCATCGATATAACCTACTCATACACAATGAAAATGTAATAAAATTCACAGAATTAGCTATTTATATCACAGTTAAAAAATGGTCAATAAACACAGTTAAAATTTTATCAATCATTCTCTCCAGTACAGAGGTTATCCCAAATCACGCAAGACCGGTTTCACATCACCATTGTCAATTTACTACACTTAACCGATTTCAAAATTTCTTTCATCTATAAAAATCTTCATTGTCAGCGAGTATAATACATAGGCCATATTTAATAAATTTTTAATTTAAACGATCCTAACAAAAATTGCAATAATGTACTTTCACATTTATAATATTAGCATTGATTTCTCCGAAAATATTTAAGCATATTAAACAATATATATATATATAACGTATCTGGTATGGAATGACCAGTAAATATTTTACCGTCGAATACTTCGTTTGAAGAATCCTCGGCAGCCATCGCAAGAAGGCACTCCGTAGTGTTTGCCCGACGCTTTGTCGCCACATACCCGACACAGCGCATCCGACTTGCTCTCCATTACCAACTGTACCAAAAACATACATATGTATATCAGAGTAAATGTTAAAAAATTAAGCTTATTGATCGTCAAGTTTAGCATCGTTTCGAAAGAAACATTTCACCTGAAAAGAATTGATAAGAGGGGTGGAATATAATTTTAATAAAAAAAGAATAGACAAAATTCAAATGGGCGTAATCCTCTCATTCCCAAAGTGTATTATTATGAATAAAGTTAATCTTTTATGGTAAAGTCCAATATATTTGAACGTTTCAGTTACCCTGTTGTAAAGATAGCCCATTTAAATAAACTAAATAGAGAGTTATTTTTATATGATTAACATATTTCGGTTGAAGTGGAATTCAACTATGGAATGTACTAAAATGTATTAGGCGAACCTATGTAAGTAAGGTTAACATATTATATTTTTATTGAGGGTACACGCTAATGTATTAATAAAAGGACTTCGTTATAGTTTAATACCTAAAGCTTCCTCAACTAAAAGTACTGAAGTTTTTACGTATTTACGCATTAGGTTTGGAGCTGTGAATAATATGTATAATCAAACTTTAGTTTTTTTTAATAAAAAATAAATCGCATACTTCGAGAACCAATGACAACTGTCAACCAATGACTGTTGGTACTAAAAATTTTATTTATTAATTATTTTCGATCAATTGAATTATTCTATTCTTGGTCGTATTAAATTCTACATTCTAAATAAAATCTAGAAATATTATCTATTGACACAGCAATATCATCACGATTTTTTTTTCAATATAATTTATTATACTTTAAAATCTATTCAAGTATACATCATATCATAACCTTTTTTTAAATATGTGCATACGAAGTATTTTTTATACAATGGTTCAATCAATTTCTCGTCAGAGGCCCAGCGAATTGCAAATTCGCTTCAAGTTTGAAAGAATTCTGTCGCATCATCGGATCTGCCGTATTAATAATCGATTGATTATGCAAAAGGGATCGAATGACATGCGGTGAATTATAATATAATATATATTCATCAAAAATACGTTTCGATATGAATAGCATTTTTGACATTTTCACTTTAATACTGACAAAAAGAATTAAGCAATATAAGTATTTCTAGTTCATACGTAGGTACGAAAATAATATGAATGTTTCGCAGAAATTATTTACTATAGTAAGACGCTTTATTCCATTTATAAATACGGAAGCTAGTTAATATACTTTTATATAATTTTTACCTTCCTTTTCAGTCAAAGGAATATTCAAGTCACAATTATCTAGTCAACATTAAAAAACACCCGGTCATTATAGCTTATAATGTAAAGCTTGCATCGCTCTATCAACGACTATTATTTTTAAATTATGCTTTATTTTGATGCCTTACATCGAAGACATAGAGTTCAAATCTAGTTAAAATGACACGTGTATTTTTTCACACGAAACGGAAGTTACGGTTTACAATAATCTATTCTAGGTCTGTTGCTTCACGTCGTGGCTTTCAAGCAATAAGTCACATTTTCATGTGACGATTTTCATTCGCTAAGTTAAATCATGAAATAAACTTAGACCACAAAGGTGAGTGAGTTACTTAATTAGTACATTAAAAAAGGTAATGTATTATTTTGAGTTTTTTTTTGAAAATTTATATTACCGAATTGTCTTCGAATAATTTGTATTATTAATTTAAGTTTGATCAATATTAAGAAAATCACGTGATAGTTATTAGATTTTAATCGAATGTATTGAATATGTAATGTAAATTGGTGGATAAGAGTAATTACTAAACAACAAACAAGTCCGTAAAATTTATGTTCCAAGCCGGTGTTAACTTTACATTTCATTACAGAATAATGTAACATACGATTCAAAAGTATTGTTATGAGCCTTCTTGAATAAAGAATATTAATAATTGAGTTAAATTAAGATTAAACTAATGCATGTCTTACTAATGAAATTGAGTTATGATTGTATTTTAAGTCTTTTTTTATTGTTTTACTTTTTACATTTAAATTGTTATACAAACTTTTATAATTTTTAAATATTGATTCATTAAAACAAAAGGTTTAAAGTTTATACAAGCTTTAATTTATATTTTGTTGTTGCTTCGTTTTGGTTTTAGATTTTCTTTTTGTAGCAAGTAATAGTTATTTGTGATTTAATTGTGATTAAATCATGTAGTGTTTGCTTTCAAATGATTTTACAAAATCTGTAGAGTTGTTGTATTTGTATGTATGTAAGAATGACCAATGCAAAAATCGTAAGCAAACCTAATAAATAAATAAATAAATATTTTGATTTTAAAGAATGTCAGAATACATTAAGCATATTCTCCAGATATGGAAAATACGCTACTTTTTTATCATCGATACCAGGGGTGACAAGTGTTTTGTAATTAGCATAAGTTGCTAACAACAATTGCGAATCAATATCAAAAGTCGAGTATTCTTTTTAGTCATTATATCAAGGGATTACGAAAGAAAATCTACGCATGTTGATCTGTGTGTAGTTACGGTCGCTCAGTTAGGACATGTTTTAATTAAGTGTGAACTAAATAGAAACAGTAGTTGGCGATGCTAGAATATTACAATAGGGAAGCTTCAACATTGTTTAAGAAAAAAAGTAAGTAACAGCCTGTAAATGTCCTACTGCTGGGCTAAGACCTCCCCTCCCTTTTGAGAAGAAGGTTTTGGAGCTTATTCAACCGTGCAGCTCCAATGCGGGTTGGTAGAATACACGTGTGGCAGAATTTCAGTGAAATTAGACACATGCAGGTTTCCTCACGATGTTTTCCTTTACCGTAAAGCACGAGGCGAAGTATGAACACAAATTAAGCACATGAAAATTCAGTGGTGCTTGCCCGGGTTTGAACACACGATCATCGGTTAAGATTCACGCGTTCTAAACACTAGCCCATCTCGGCTCGTTTGAGAAAATACTGCATTAACATTATCATTGCGTACCAGCCTCTAGGATTCTATCACATGGAGTGGAATGAGCTTAGAATACTATAATCGTGTAATACATATATTATACCAGTAAATCGTAGTAAGTAATCACTTAATAATCGATTTTACTGTACAATTGCGAATAGTTATATAAATATTAAAATTATTATTTTTAATTAATTAATTATTATTAAATATTATTAAAACAGTTTAGATATTTGGAATCGATTGTCATATTTTTGACATATGAAATAAAATTCATAAAAAGCATACAGTTATGACAGCTCTAAAAACATGTATTTCCACGGTTTTCTGAAAAAATATAATGATTGAATTGAGTATAATCATTACTATTCATAATTTTCTTAAATTAATAATTTTAAATAAATCTTAGGTACATGCAAGCATACATAATGAAATTGAAGTATATCATTTATTGTACCAACTGTACGTTTTCAAAACATTAAATACAGCTTAAATATCCACCCTCCATTAAACCGTACCCAATGTTAAATACGATATCGAAATCAGTTACGCAATGGTCAATTAGACCATATTTTATTGAATATCTGACCTGAACCCTCACAGGTGCTGCAAAAGTCAAATTTTAATGACGGACGTGTGCCACGACACCGACTTATTCCCTATTCACCCTCTTCGTACTAGTTAAATGAAAGCAAAATGCCAACATGTTTTTGTAATTGTGGCGTGACGCCGCGGTGGCAACACAATTACACCGTATGACGATAACTATGCAGCTCTCGAGGTATAAATTATTAGTCTATTAATGATAAATGTCTTTGATTGCGTGTTATTATATATAGATATAAGTATTTTATCGACTATTCAGTCGAATAATTTATTATTGAGACTAAAAAATAAAGTCGTAATGAAAAGTATTGTTATCGATTTATTTATTTATTATTATGATTATCGTTTGTGTTTTATATTAGAAAATATATATATATATATATATATACAATTAAAACGCTGACTTGTTGATAACAATTACATAAGCGCCATATGGACTTCCTTTGTATATTGGAGTGCAAATTATTTTTATTTTTATATATACTATATATATTTACGTTCCAATGTATTTTGTGTTCTATTTTTTATTAGAGTTGCATTTTCAATCTAACAAAAAATATTATTAACTAAAAAGTAGTTTTTACACTGCAAATAGTCTCGCTCATATTTAGAGCTTTTTTTCCTGTTGTGTATTGCTGTTGGACCTACCTAGCGGCCTCTACAGCGTCACCGGGCGAGATTGGCGAGTTGAATTCAAGTCGGATTTATAGTAATCTCTATAATTACTGTAATAAATCACATCCAAGACCAAGTAAATTTATACATTAAATTTTAATTACCGCTATATCCTTAAAGATAACTATATTGTAGTAGAAGCAAAAAACCGAGCAAGTGCGAATCAGACTCGCGCACATTCCGTACCACTACACAATGCTAATAGATTTACCAGGTTATTTTAAAATTTAGACTTTTCATAGGTTTTTCTTTAATTTGTTCATAAAAATAAATTTCTTTAACGACAAATCACGGTTTTCGGATTTTTTCCTGTACTTTTGTTACAAGATATTGCTTTTTGTCAAATTTCATTATTCCCGGTCAACGGGTACCCTAGGTTTTGATTCCCTTTGCGAATGTAAGGGAAATGCGACATAAACGACCTCCCTTTTTTCCATTAGAGGTACGTACCTTAAAAAGTAAAAAAACCCTAAAAAGTAAGGAATCAGCCAAAAATAATGACAATGTTTTTTCTGGCAATATTTTATGTAAAAATTAATTTCAAAATTATTATTCGCATTATATGAGTTTAAAAAATATATAATAAATCTAACAAAATGCACCACCTTTGCACTTTATAACGAAAACGATATCAGTTTAATTCAAGTGCATATTAAAAATATTAGCGAAAATATAAACAGTAATCGAATACCGCCTAATAGTATAGTGAAATATCAAAGGGAGCCTCGCGTTGTCGTGTCAAAGCTATAATAATAAGCTTGGCTTTACTGACGTGCGCTACGTGGGGGGCACTGACATTTCAACCGTACTATTATCATAAGTACGACAATTTTTTGACAATAGAAACAAATAGATTGTTAAATAAAAGCAAAGAAAAAACACATATATCTTAAGTTATTTAAAAAAAAAACCTACTAGAAAAATAGGAAATAGATTTTATACTTAACACCTACTTCATAGCTACGTCATCAACGATGTTACAAAATGTATGTATTTTAAACCGATATGAAACTTACATTTTAAAATCGACTAACTAGATTTAATTACATGCTGAGTTTGTGAGTTATGTACAAGTGAGTCTAATATAAGCGCGTTAAAATAAAAACTTTCTCAATGCGAATTATTCTGCCCCCAAATATCGACTTTTCATTTGACGACTTCAGTTACGATAACCATCTACGTTTGGTGAATATTTTAAAATTAATTAAACTATTAAATCGATATCATTGAAATCAAATGTACTTCAAAGCCTAATATTTGGATGAAATTGATTCGTGATATCATCGCTTGTTCTATACATATACGAAACACGCACATACTAGCACAAGTTTAGATAACATTCTAAAAATACGAAAGTGACGTTAGTGTTTTTTCTCTCAAAATTCATTGATTGCTTAAAACTTCGGTATGAAATCGGATAATTTGAATAAAATACATTACAAAAGAAAAACAATACTCAAAACAATATGAAGACACTTAGAATTCCTAATTAATATAATCGGACCAGATCAGTAAGATGACTTTGAATTCTACTTCTTGCGTTTTGAAAATTAACTTCACTTATAAAATTAGACATTTGATTATATAAGCTTAAAATTATAATTGATTGATGATGAACTGGTGATTTACAACGGTGAATTTATAATTATAACAACATAAGTGTTTTAAAGTGTAACGTTTCTCACTTCGGTTAGTTAGGTGGTTGCAAAAACCACACGTAACGAAATATGTTACAAACAGGATCGCTTATTACCATTATTTAGTATTTTATTACTATTATTTAGAGGATAGAAGCCATTATTAAAATTATATCACATGTGACATTCAAAGTTATAATTATTGAATAATCGCACTCCATCAAATATGTCGAGTAATAAGGCGTGAAAATCTATATGTTTACAATAAATATTATGCGAAGGATTCGATTAAAAAAAAGAAATTGACTTACATACATTTGATACAGATAAAAAACTACAGAACTTCAGGCATTAATATTTCAGTAAACTTGAGTTATAAAATGAATGCACTACAAATGGTTGAGAACAAAATACGTCTACTATGCGACATCTATACTAAATTTCATATTGATTGATATCAATTGACATGCTATGCAAATGAATCGTTACATATGGATGGATAGACAGATCAAGTTTTGGTCTGCACCTCATACTATAGAGCCTTGTTTGTGTGATTCGAACTATATATTTTTGAAACTAAACTTAATTTATTCATATATTATAATAATGATAATATAATATATTAGGTATATCAATATACATTAACGAGCTGATTCAATTGGAATAAAGAGGTAAAAAGTACATATGTATATGTTATATATAAATCTAACATATGTATTACTTTTGGCTGCTATATTATTAAACTAATGAAAATTAAATGATAATGAAAATTTTTTTTGGACAAAATCGTAGCCGTTTATTAACAAGTAGCGGAAGGGACCCGAATATCGTTGGTTGGTTGGATGGTTAGGCAACCATTTCGGATATATCAATATTTCCTAAACAAAGTAACATAATTTATTGGACCCGGTTACCATTAACATAAAATTAGAAGGACACATTTTAATCGACACGTTTTAATCGACCTCTCTTTCAAAATGGCGAAAAAAACCGATACACGTTTGATTATTGTCTCAAAATATACAACATTGTGGTTTGTAGTCAACATTTTTAAAAAGTTAGTGCTATATTTCTTGTAGAAAACTTGAGACATTTTGTAAAAAAATAATAATTATTTATTGACACTTGTGAATTCCCAATATCGGATATCCGATTTTAGGAGTCACGTTATGTAAAATAAGTTGCTTGAAGTAAATACATTTAAAATTAACGCTTCAGCTTAAAAATATGGTTAAATAGTCAAAGAAAAACGTGTTGCCAAGATGATATGAAAAATGCATATTTTGCTGTAAAAAATAAGGAAATGGGATATCTTAAATATACAAAAACATTTGGTGTTCCTAAAAGTACAATGGATTTTATATATTAGCTTTTCCACTCCAAAATTTGATGCAAAAAATACAAAATATATAAATATTGATATCTCTTGAAATGGTAAAGCCTCATTGACAAAAATATAGGAAAATAAAATAATTGACAAATAAAGCTAAAGTTCTACCAGCTATCTGATAGTCGAAGCCTACTTGGTTAAGGCCTGATTTTTTTATTAAATTGATTTTGAAGTTGTCTAATTCCTTTTATGTTTACATAGTATATGAAACCGAGTCAACCTATGTTTAATGTTTTTTTACTTTCCGATTTTATTCTGATATTCGTGTCCCTTCTTCTAATAAATATCATTTGCAAAAAGAGCAAATTTACTTGGACGCTTTATTATATATTATCCTAACAAATGGGCAAGCAAACTGTAAACTTTGTAAACTTCAGCTTATTTTTCTCACAATGATAATAGAAAAATAGTTTTTATTTATTTCATCATATTAAATAAAATATTGTCTATGAATATCTGGTTTATTAATTAATATGGTTAATACGACGATTATTCACTCCTCTCTCGTAGCTTATATGAAATTGCGCTCGTAATTTTAACTGAATTTACCCTGAACTATCGGCGTGAACGGTAAACAGTAACTGAGAATTAACACGGTTTAACCAATATATTTTGAACACACTCGAATTTGTATAAGTATCAATATGTAATATCTATGAAATAGAAAATGGTGTACAAAACGATGGTACATAATAATAAAATGCGAATACGTGGAGCTACCAAGCTCTAAATTGTCGCCAGAATTTTTTTAACTACTTAAAACGTATAATTGATTTAATATATACAGTAGGTACCTATTTCATATGTGGGTTCATCGCTGAAGCGAAACTACTGAAATTAAGTATGAAATTTAAAGATAAAGGTTTCCTGAAATAGACCCGCTGAAAATATGTTTTCCGAAATTTAAATAACAGATATGAGATACAAAGGAAAAAAATATTTTTGTTTTTACACGTAGCTACACGAATTTTCGTATTATTATATTTTCATACAAGTATAAATTACTTGTTTCGACGATGTTGGTGCTTTAATTTGTTGGTTTATTCATAAAACCCTAAAATAAAAAAAAACTGATCGATCGTCATCTACTATCAACTATCAAACTATCGTTTAAAAAATTAAGAACAATATTAACCACTCAGCTCATTATGACAGAAATCTTAATGTTTTGTAATTAGAAACAATTTAGACCGACTTTCTATAAAAAAACATAGATGAATATCACAGCTTATTAGACAAATTTTACACATTAAATAAAATTGTAACCTTATTATCCAATATATATTATTTTTATTAATATTTCCAATTATCTAGCTTTCTAGCGCATATATGGTGTTACTATGAATATCAAGTACAATATTTCTAATCATTAATTTAATTTTGAAAATTATAAATTATTTAATACTAATAAGCCTTAAAATAAAAATAAATAAAATAAAGCTTTTTTATGTGCGTTCACATTAATCAATAATTTAATATAAATATTATGTATAAATAGCGAACATGACACAAATATAAAACGTACTCACGTAAGTTATTCCTGACCACGAAAGCCACGAGTGGCTTGATCCAAAGCTGGCATGGGCGGCGAAGCGAGTAGAAACCCTCAAAAGGCGGGGCGACAATTCTCCCCTACTTTAAGACCTTCTATTGGGCGACCGCGACTGGGCGTTACGTGCTACCGCAGGCCGCATCATTAGCTATTCGCGATAACAATGGGTTGTCTCTTTGTTTATGTCAAAGAACGTTCGTATTAGTTGAGTTAAGTTTGACCGATTTGTTGACAAAATCAACAACCGTTGACGGCTATCGTTGATACAGTATTCTAGACGATGTTATATATACGAAACTTTATGCAGCTTCCTACACTAATAATGCCTGGATGTTTTATTGCGAATATGTAACTGATTGTATACTAGCATTATCTCTGAGAAGCTGTTATTTTATTCAGAATTAAATTTGTAAATCAATAATATATCTTTAAATTACTCATTGGTATCTTTACTTCAAATGAATATTTATTTAATATCATTAATATAACTATTGTACATGACAATATACATAATATAATATCGTAGAGAAAAAACGCCAAACATTTTATTATTAAATAAGCTGTCCACCTAACTCAATATCCAGCAGCAGTCAGTTAGTCAACTGAAAAACTTATCAAACGGCCAGCGTATTAAAAAACTTTGTATCAATTAATTTAAACTTCGATTTAAACCATTTGTCAGATCGATTCTTTGAATGGTAACTTTCAGGCCTTTTGGACTAGGCAGAGGACTCGATAGGAACCCAAAAATTGTAGCCGAAGAACTGATGCTAATGTCACTCAAAGTTAACGATAATAGTTATTAATGCCAGAAATGCCGCGATTGAATGCGACTTTAATTTATTATTTATAATGTATATTGTATCATGGTGACTGTTGACCTTTTTGCAGAGCTTCGGAATTAAACATGGCTACCTACTAACCAAATCTACAACCTTGAAACACTTTGAAGCTCGACCCCCAAGCCCCCTAATTATCTGGTATTACTTACACGCGTCATGAAACACAACGAACAGCAATGGCTTTTTTGGGTGACATTATTTTTTGTATTCTTGGTGAGAAACTAGAGGCAATTTTTCACTTTCATTCTTGCCTTATAGCCCATTTTCGAATAACTCATAACTTCCTTCACGTATATTTCATGTTCATGTGTAATAATGTGTGTAATAATGTATGTATGTGAGTTACTTTATTCCATAACTTTTATATGCAATCTTTACATCATCCCGTGTAGCACTGGCTGATATTTTATTCTTTATTTCGTTTTTTTGTAGGTAGGTAGGTAGGTAGGTTTGTAGGTTGTTTTTTTTTATTTTTGACGTCGTTATAATTAGTTATATTCGTTTTGAATGCGTTGGTACATTCTGTATAATTATTCTTCAATATTTTACCACTGTAGTAATGTTGTTGTTTGTTGTACGATGGTTATTATGATTAATTTTGTAAAAGCTTAATGTGGAATGACAAATCAATAATCTCATATATTTTGAAAATATATTCATATATAGTATTATTGTTAATTAAAAAAAAGAAACATAAAATAGTAAAAATAAAGTATCACCGTTAGCTGGTAGTAAGTAAACAGAATCTGAGCGCAAAAAAGTGATGCAATATTATTTGTAAGACGATGTATGTGGATGATTCGAAAAATTCTGGTTATGTTAGGTTAATACCTACCGAAATGGCCGAGGGACCTAGCCCGAACAAGGCGCCAACCAATTTTGTCGCTGTCATAAATTGTAGCCCATTTGGTTGGCTTATTATAAATAAAAAGACACTTCCATTTTCAACCATAAGATACCTACCATAAAGTGGCAATCCTTGGTATTTGGTATTGGTCCCAATTGTATATAATTAACGTTCAAACTAACGAAAAATTTATTATAAAGTTAAATAGGTGCTGCTTACAATAATAAAATTTGTTTTACAATGTCGTAATTCAAACACAAATATTCAATAGTTCAAAAAAAGTTAAGTAATATTTTTGTAGTGTATCAAATGTCATAATCAACTGACAGAAGTCGAACAAATCTCCCAGCGTTTATTTTTTTTAAATTTACTTTAATTTATTAATTATATTTAATATATGTATCGAGGCAAATAATGAAACAACATTTTGCGGAACGTCTTTATTTCTGATTCCAAATTTTATAAAACAGAATGACTAACTTACTTGATAAGTATTACGAAAGTGCATTACATGCGTTACGATGTAACTATTATATATAATTTAGTAACAAATTGGTAGTTTAACGTTAGTAAATAAATAAATTATTAAACTACTGACTTAACATTGTACAAACTAATTTGTGTTCTCAAATAACACTGTACAAAATCAACAGGGGAAAGACAAATCGATAATTTACAATACATAAGTCAACTTATTGTTTAAATTTTATGTTATTATAAAACAATAATAATTGAACAAAGTTTTATTTCTGTCTCGTCACGTTATCCTTTAGCGGTGGTATCCTTTAGAGGCGTTTCATTCTTAGCGCATATAATTTACACTAGTATTATTACATGTAATGAGAAAATATAAACATTCATTTTTTAAAGCGTCATCAGTATATTGATATCATTTATATTTGTAAATAAATGACGTACTTAAATCCAGTTACTATATTTAAAAAACGATTCGTATGTATCGACAACAGAACAGTTTAAACGACGTTTCTAAATTTTAATAGAAACATTAGTATTTGTCATCAAACATTTTACCTTACTATTAGTTATTCGTAGCGGTCTGAATCGTATGTAGCAAGCAAATGGTAGTTTCTGAATTGTGCCTCGTAGACAATTCTACGATTCCTAAACAAGACGAATCGTTACTTCAATATAGTAAATTGGCATTCATTAATTTAGCGGAATAAAAACCCTTAATATTGGTGTTATAAGTTACAAGACTAGCTCCTCTTATCTCGTTCGTTTTTTGTTAATTATTAGATAGATAATTAATGGTGTAAGCTTATTTACACTTTCTATACATAACCAAGGTTGAAAACGATCGATGTTTCAGCTATTTCTTAGATATGCGATAAGTTTACTGGTGATAACAGACATCCATTGTTCACCTATCGCATCCAATAGTATACGAGTATGTGTAGTAAACAGTTTATTACATCATATATTGATGGTGAATTTAGAATTGGGTAATGAGTAAAGGTCAAGTTAATTATTCATTTATTTGAAATCAATAATCATATTTACAAATTAATTGCTTCCGAATATCCATAATAGTAATTAGAACGTCCTACTCTACTGGATCCGATACTGAAGCCTAATAGATATTACCGTTATTTCTCAATAAACTTAAATTGATTATGACCGTGTTAGAACATTCATATAAACAGTGCTAGTCACTAATTAGTATAATAGTTACAAATTGTTAATATTCTTGTACTTTTATTTATTCCTTATTATTAATTATAAAATTCATCTAAACCATAATCATTTGCACAACACACATAACATCAGTACAATGAATGAATTACTGAAGATAATTACGCGAGTATTATACTAAAGCACGGCGTTACAAGGATCACATCCGCCTTGCGGATATTTTCATTATAATCAGTTATTGAACGATTCCAACGAATCTCGACCACATATTTATGGGGATTTATGAAGAAGTATTTCGAGACAACTTTATCTACCTTATTCATTTACTCAAAACCATTATTTTTTTTTCATTACTTCAGATGAAAAAGTTCAATCAATATATACTTCGGATATCATGTGAGAAAAATATTTAGTCAAATTTGAAAGTGTGATTGTACCTATTATTCTTAAAAATGTGTTTCTCTTACTGGATAGACTACTTAAAACAATGAACTACTCAGTCGTGCGTATTCTAATTCTACAGACAAAACAACGATGCGATTTATCAATTTTAACTGCATTAGAATAACTAACAATTCAATTGAATTTATAGAATAGTTTCGTATTATACAAGCGTTAGGCTATATGTCTACGATTTGCTGTCCTTTAGACCTTTAATGAGGTATCTATATTATGCATTTGTCAGAGGCCACAAAGTGATTTAGAATAACTGTGATCACGATTCTATATTATAAATATCGTTAAGTAATATTTTGTAGCATTTTGATATTTAAAGTATTTGTCTTCGGTTCAACAGACGAGTATCTGGAAGTACACGATCAACTGCAAAATATGCATTAATGAAACATTTTTAATGAATTGAAATAAGGTAATTAAATAAATAATTTCATTAAAAATATCCTTGAATTTTTGAAAAAAATTTTTGAAATAATACTTTTCATTTGACTCATACATACTCAGAGACTGCTATTAAAATATTATATTAACTCGATTCAAGCGTGAATTGCCTATAAAAAACTACAAAAATGTAATGTATTTTATGTACTTAAATGGCATATTCGTGCAATATCTAGTCGCCGCCACATTCAGTTGAATATATTATGTAAAAATGTAATGTACTATGTAAAAATACGCATTTTGAATAATATCACCGTCAACTACCTTTTCAAAAAGCACTCACTAATTTTAAACATTTAATTCTAATAAGTAAAGTTATTATTGGTGTTGTAGCTATTTATAATCCTATTACGTTAAATATTACATTATAATATTTACATATATCTTTATCGACTTATTACATTACTACATAGCTACGTTAAATATGATTTTTTTTTTTCATTATAATTTAATACTACTTATTAAAATACACATTTTCTTGGTGTTATCGGTTTTTAGAGTTAAGTTTTAAACTTATTGCGTTCGGATTATTAAAAAATACTTTTGTTTTATACATATACTGAGATTCGTTGTAAATGTTTCTTAAATCGATAAGATATCTCTTTCGGACTTAAGAACACCTTAACTTTCAATTGACGTACAACTGTGAAACGTCGGAATGCGCTGCTTTTTACGTTGTATCGTCAATTGACTACGGCGTAGTCATTGAGAGTAATGCTTTTACCCTGTTTGTACGTATGTTACCACTTAAGAGCAAACGGTTTAACGGATTTTAAAGAATCGATCTAAAATAGTTGACAATTTGTTTGCAATTCTTCAGAAAGTTAGTTTATATACTTTATTTTTACAATTATTGTTTGAATCACGACATCGAATTAACTTATGTCGTAATTCAAACACAAATATTCAATAGTTCAAAGTAAAATACATATCGATGACGTCACTAAAAATCTAATATTGTCAAATCTGTCGAAGCGTTTGTTTTTGTATCTATGAAATACGTGGAACATTCGTTGAATTTTTTTTTAATAATTTTAAATAACGAAATTGTCAATTTGATGTGATGGTTTTGTTGATTGATATCACGAACGATTACAACAATTTTAGACTTATGGCTAAACTATCTACGGCTAATTTTAAAATCGTAAATTGTACATTTGAAAAGGCTTTATTTGACTTATAAGCGTAGAATATTCACGTATAAATAGAGTTTAACACTGGTGCAAGGTCTATTCGAAGTGAGACTAACGTAAACTGCTTGATATTGCAAACTGCAATCCAATCTTATAGAATATTGTAAGTTACATAGACGCAACGCATCCCTGGAGATTATTAAAAGTTAATTTGTAAAATCATTCATAACATTACTATGTTGGAAATATTTTCGAAGCATTACTTCGGTGATTACCGAGAGGACGAGTGATTTAAAAAAATAATTTTGAAAATTTCAGCCAGCAATACAAATTGAAAAAACTCCATCGGATAATACTTATAGCATGCTTACGTATCATGCTAGTGGCAATTTCAGCCCCCCTCGAAATCGAATAACTCTTGCAAGTCAAATTAAAAAAATACCTGATATTATACGAGTCATAAAAACTGTTGTTATGTTTTAGAATAGACCTTAAGTATAATTGCAAGGTAAATGATTAATCGTTTAAAAGAGCAGAGTTTAACGTAAAAGATAATTTCAAAAATGACACTTCATTAAAAATCCAACCATGACTAAACAGTTTATAAAACTTTAGAATATATTATGTATTTCAATGTTAAGTTAACACAGTGTGTCTACTCGACGATATTGTATGTCGTTTCGAATTAATTCTAATTAAGCGTGTCATTCTAAAACGAAGCTTGCTTTTAAGACAATCCTATTCTAAATCTAATTCGGGTGAATGGTATAATTTCAATAGGTACAATCACTTACTTTTAATTTAATATTCAATCATCTTTAAACACATTCGTCGATATGGTAAATATACCTACATGCCACTCGGGTAGAAAGCTGTACGTGTAACACGGTACTAATGTTATTATAAACATCATCCAACCTGCAATAGTATGAGGTACCGAGAAAATTAAATCAATTACAGATTATTTATCATCTATAATAAAAGTCATTGTCGTTTCATTTAATAAATATATAACCTAATTGTGATGATGAAACGATTGTATGAACATTTTGATGTGTTCCTTTTTCGAAAATAAACGAAGAATTTATAATATTATCTCCTTTGAAGTCGACTTATAAAATTAATATAAAGTATATTTCCGTACAATGAGTTTCTGAAAAACAAACAATGCTAGCTTATCTCGTATATCGTACACTATTGCAGATTTAACAGGATCGAATCTTATCAATAACTTAAAATTAATTCACAGTCACCATGTATGCACATACATCATACATTTAAGTGCAACGGTCCTACATAAATACACGGGCTCCTGACATTTGATAAAAAATATATGATAAGGTGATGTATCATGCGTTCATCTTAATACAAACCACTGGTTCTATAAATGAGAAATAATTAAAAGAAAAATTTTATTTCTTACATATCATTTGATAAATTTTAATCATATTGTTTATTTTGCGAATTGATACTTTGTCAAACGATCTTTTTTACAAAACGATATGTTTGCTTAATAATATTTGTCACTTGAATAATTTCTGTGACGTTTTTTTGGATAAATGATCGTATATCATACACTTTTTGTCAAACATTGAGGAACAAAACTACCCACATACACAAACGGAAGTCAATTGAACGTCTACATTACACACTGCATTACGCTATTTTGGCAAGAATCCTATTTGTACTCTTGTGCGTGAGATGTGAAACGAAATCAATTCCTTTGTTTATATATCGATCGCAAGCCTTAAATTACGATTATTTTATGATACTGAATAAATATTAGGCTATAAACTCCGAAAGGATTATTATAAATTAGAATTGGCGCACTTCTATCGTAATCGTAAATTGGTTGAATGTATTTCTTGTAAAAATTATAATCAAGGAAGATGATTATTTCCGATCGAAGTGCATTTTTTGGGCAAATAATAACAAATAATGGTATTTTATAAAACCGATCATTCGGAATTTTCAATGAGAAAGACGTGTCATACAATTTGGAAGAAATAAGAAAAATAAAAGAATTTTCCTTTTCCTTTAAATCAATACCAAAACAATAATAAAACTGACTCCCTAATAATTTTTCCGAGACACTTTATTAATAGAACTCAAATTATATTATTCAAATTATTTTATTTTATTAGTTCGTATTCAGACCACTAGGTGACACTATATGTCAGATTATCAAAAGCGATGTATATTTGTGCAAACTCTATGGTACAGGACACGCGCTTACTACTCCGACACATTTGAATATCATACTATTTTGTACAGGTAGTATGAATATATATAATATATAATAACCCGACGACCTTAAGAAGGTGGCGGGCACCAACTGGATGCGGAAGGCGGAGGACAGGGAGCTTTGGCGCACCTTGGGAGAGGCCTATGTTCAGCAGTGGACAACGATTGGCTTTTGATTGATTGATTGTACAGGTAATATTTAGGATCGTTGCGCACACAATTAAATGTTCGCGACTAAGGTAAGAGCACATAGTCATAATATTAATATAACGTGTTCATATTAAACAATTACATTGTCTTATACGGACAAATATATTCACAATCGATTATTCTTTCGAAAACACCACAATATCAAATAAATAATACATTAGAACATAAGCTATATATTAACATCGATATAATTGTATTGGAAAAGTGAAGCGCAATTTATATATTTCGAATGTTGAATTTTTTTTTTTAGAATTGTTTATAATTTTAAATTTAGAATGGAAGCTGTTTACAAATTGTTTTTTTTTTACAATGTAAAACAATACAAATATATTAAAATGCACGGAAGCGAAGCAATTTGTTCAGCATTTTTTTGTCACAGTTAGATGATCCTATTTCGTAGGCAAGTAACATACAATAAAACCTAACAAACACTTCATCCAACGACCGTAATTTCATAATAAATATTACATTACACCGATTATATTATCAATTATATTTTTTATATTAATAAGTTATTTCACTTACGTTAATGTGATATGTATTTTATTATTAATACGACGTGATCGTTACTCGGGAACGGCTGACCACGAGTTATTAACAAATACTCATAAACATTTTAGAAGTCAACAATTAAAAATAGCAATACGCCAATGAGATCTCAAAGACAAGATTTTAAATATAAAAAAAAATTATATACAAAATCGTTGTACGAAAACTGTTTCTCGTTTTCATATAACATACTAAGTTCGAATCGAATTCACAAAATTACTTTCAAACAAGTCTTATTGGAGTAAGCACTAATAGTTAGTGCACATTGGTGATTTTAATATGAATTCGCATTTTAATTCCATTGATATAATCCATGAATCTTGTCAAACCTAAAAAAATCAGCAATGTGCGTTAAAATTGGCGTTATTAAAATATAGCCGAAGAGAATTTTTTTTTTTAAATTACTAGAAAAACATTGCCATTTAATTCAAAATGATTAAAATTTGTTACTATAAGTTGGATAATTCTACATAACCCATCTCTATATAATTAAAATCGGTAGTAAGCTGGAAATTATCAAATATTTTAACCATAATGAATGAATTTATTTTGATATTAATATATTATTTTTGTGTTCTAAAATTAATTTAAGCGGTTTCATATTTGTGATATTATGTGTTCGATTTGTAATTTAATGTATAATTATTCTTACAAATGTCAATTTTTTTTTTTATGACTATGCTAATTTTGTCCGACGCATCGTATTCTAAACATAATGTATGTCATACATATTATATTCACATTTGAAATTATAATTTGGCATCGAGTTATCGTGTCAAGCGTGAACAGCTACTTCATGAATATAATTATATAATACATTCAAAATGCATACAATAATTTATTTTAAATAATATAATGTTATCTTTGGCGTGATCGAAATTAATGAAATTTGCGGTTCTACATTTAAATTATATGATATTTTAATATAAAAAATACTCAATATAAACCAAACACTTAATTAAACTTTTGCATCTTTAAAATGAAGCGAATTTATTTAAAATAATTATAAACCAACTAACAGTTAAATGGTGCTACAAACTATGAAAACTATTACGACCACGGCGCCCACTCACAAACTAGACGAGCTTAATGTTGAATACATATTATACTACACGGGTGTGCGCGCAAACACAGGTGCACTCACATAATCCGATGTGACGGCAAATCCGACACAACCGGATTGAATTCGAGCGCAAGACGCAACGGTATTACAGGCTTTTAGGGGAACGGGACGAGAATTTCTCGACAGAAAACCCAATCTCTATTTATTGGCCGGCGTTTGAATATAGGACCTCGGGGTCTGAAGCTCTTAATACATCTGAAGAAGTTTTACTTCAAACACTTCCTTCATATTAAAGATGCAATTTTTTTTTATAAAATATCTAAATCAGAATACAGTTCATTTCAATTCTTTTAAAAGTTTTTTAATATAATGTAAAAAACAAAATCTGTTAATTCCTGAAAACGTTAGACGTGTTTCATAAATACGTAAGCTGTTTAAGATAACTCGAGTAGAAGAATCATCCATGATCCTTTGTTTATAATCATAAACTTGTAATTATTTAAGACAAATTTAATTGAAATAAACTGTATAAAAACTATATATATATATAATACAAATTATATGTCCAGCAATATACATTTAACATTAAAATACCATATCCAACTATATACAAGCACATGAATTTATTCACGAGTCAATACAAAATATAATAATCTTATATATAAAAACAAATAATATTGCGTTTCATTGAATAAAATTATAAATTAATTTATACAATATGATATAATTTAAATTAATTAATACACTAGTTGCAGTATCGAGAATATATATTACGCATTACAAAATAATGTTTAGTTACAAATAGACGTATGATATATCTTGTCAAATTATTTAAATTGTGAAATGTCCAAAATTCATTATAATATATATGTCAACGTATATATATATATATATATATATATATATATATATATATATATATCCTTTTGATCGAAA
The DNA here is from genome assembly GCF_905147045.1 of Nymphalis io. Lineage (NCBI taxonomy): Eukaryota > Metazoa > Arthropoda > Insecta > Lepidoptera > Nymphalidae > Nymphalis > Nymphalis io. Next base: position 13,036,647 of record NC_065918.1, read on the forward strand.
TTATTTTAACGACACGATTCCATTTTCACAATTGACTAGACGAAAACAACGAAGCATACCCAACGTTGAGTTAATTTTATTTTCAATCAAAGCCGTGTCAACCAAATTCTTCGTCTATATAAATATACATAGATATATCAAAAGTAATATATAATTTTTTTCAATCAGTCAAAGATACAAATATTATTAAATAAAACATTAATTTTATTACAAATCAATACAACTTCATTTTGTCATATCTTTTGAAATGAAATTATTCAAGTAAACATAACCTAAATATACATACGCCATACATATATTTATTAATCATTGTTACGAAAATTTGTATTTCCGATAAATAAATATCATACGTCTATTTGCATTATAAACAGTTACTAACAATATATAGGTTACTATTACATTACAATAAAAATAAAAATTAAGGCCCAATCTAAACGACCGATATTTTGAGAGATAAATCATTGTAATCTAATAGAAAAAACACTACCGAACATATTTATTACAATCGAGCATTTTTAATTAGGCATACATAGTTCTATGAAATAATATTGCAAGTATCAAGACAGTTCGATTTGATTACAATATAATACTGCTCAGTTCCACAGCCTGGTTGTAATGTAAGAAAACCAAAATGGATAAACTATATATGTACAGACGGCATACGCAACGTTTATTTATACAAATATAAGTATACTATTAATATATGAATAAGCGTAAAACTAAATTTATAATAAGATGAGAACAAATCATTTCAAAAACAAGTGATATCATCTATGACGAATGTATAGTCAACAAAATTTCCTTTCAATCAACGTAAGAAGATACTTGTAAAATATTCCGTCTGTTTTTAATTGGTTAAAATGAAACAATTTTAACGTTTCAATGAGGTCACTATCTTAAACCACTCAGTAATATGAAACTTAAATGAATGACGGTAATAAAGGCCGGTTCCTATATTAATATAAATGAAATCGACCAGATATCGCCGACCGCAGAACGTAGTGGTCCACGATGATTTAATGATGACAAATAGTACAAATAATTAGCAATTACAAGCAAAAATGATTCGGTTATTAATATAGGAACCGTACATAAGCCATAGAGAATATATATTGGACGTATCATGAATGCAGATCTACAACTAAGACCATAGCCATAGCAATTGATAGAGTTACTGGGAGGGGGACAGATTTTGATCACTCGCTCGACCAAACATAATCACAGTTCGATGAGTGAACCTCAAAATCCAATTTGAGCATGAAGATATAACAAGATCGAATTGTTGAAAGTGTCAGAAAAGACCAAGGTCTTTAAGGCGCTTACATTATAATAGATGTATGATTTTAAATAAGCGATTCATTCAAATTGAGGGGTGAGCTAAGCCCACTTGTCCTCATCACTTTGCTATGCCTATGACAAAGACTCGTTTCATTTACATAGGAGTCACCGGTCAAGCATTTACTTAAATCTCAGCTAGAAGCTCCGAATAGTAGTGGGTGGCGCTCAGGTAATCTAAGAGTCGTCTGGGGAGCGGCAGGCTGCTAATCAGATCACGCCGCACGTACTTTAGAATAACAAACCTGAAACAATTTAAGTATTCACATTTTAATATGCTCAAACATTCAACATACTCATATATATATTTTATAAAAAATGTTGTTTATATCATAAATTAATCACGTATATCATAAATTTACTTTGTCCGTGGTTAGATTCGCGTGTAATTAGAATACGATTTTTAGAGTTTTTAGAAACTAGAAGTAGAATTTATAATAATGCCGTATTTAATTAAATCCATTGAGTTTCTTCTTCGAGTGCCACTCCGACTAGCGAAGTTTGACAGTTTTGTCGTTATTGAGTTTCGTATCCCCCCAAATCGCTAGCATCTATGTATATATGAGATATATCTATCTCATAAGGAAGTAAAGTATCAATGGTTTGTTCAAAATTAGGAGAAAACTTAAATCGATATAGCCGTCGTCTCCTGCTGAGCTTCTATGGCTTAACGGTTGTTTAATATGATTACTACATGGGAAGACGTAGTTTGAATATGGACATGGTCTAATACAAAGTTGTATGATAAATTAAAACTGAGGCGTAAGCTACATTCTCAATTACAGTCTCAACAATATAGCATAAAAATAAAACTATTTTTGGTCGTTGTTAAGCTTACGCTTGTCCGCAATGATACCTGATTGATGGTAAATACTGAAGCAATCTAAGATAGAACGCGCTTTCCCAAGTAGTAGTAGTAGTACTTTTTAACCCGTGAACATCGTAACAGCTGCCTTTTTTGTGCTCAAAGCATCCGTCAATTCTATCAGCAGTTGTAGCAAAGTAATTCCTAAATTGTCTCGCTTATGGCCAACTCTAATTTTACCTACCCTATCATTTTGCTCGAGATGCTATCAACATAGAACATCCTATGCCACTGTCACTTGAACATTTCCTCTTAGGTTGCCCGTAATAACAGATTCGCGTTATCGTTAAAGAGCGATAACGTTTCCTTTTGTGACATCTTTTATTTTGTTTTTTCTAAGTGAACAGGGTGTTATTAATATTATGTCGAACCTTAATAAATGATATACGAGCGAGCGACTTATGGTAATCGTGCTGTATGCCATAATCCTAAATCCACTGGCACATATTTCTATCGAGCTAAGATAATTAAATTAGTCGTCGCAATAAAGTTAAAACAAATATATTAAACAATAAACGCAATCTATTGATGTTAATAAAGCAGCTACTGTTATAATCAGTACATTGTTACGAGTTAATATCAAAAACAATGGATGTATGATTGCATGAAAAAAAATATAAAATAGAACAGCGAGTGAGTGTCCATATTATGATGAATAATTCCGTGTACCGGATATTCAAACGTGATGTTCAATTTAAAATCTCATTAAAATCCGTTCTGCAATTCTCTCGACTTATTACCGTCCATATGAAAAGCTTTTATCGACTTTTAACTAAGTCTATTACATTAAATTACATTACAAGTTGTATAAAACTCTAATTTCACTCAATTTTGTATAATAATAATTTATATAATTGGTGGTAGGGCTTTGTGCAAGCTCGTCTGGGTAGGTACCACCCACTCATCAGATATTCTACCGCAAAACAGCAATACTTGATATTGTTGTGTTCCGGTTTGAAGGGTGAGTGAGCCAGTGTAATTACAGGCGCAAGGGACATAAAATCTTAGTTCCCAAGGTTGGTGGCGCATTGGCTATAAGCGATGGTTGACATTTCTTACAATGCCAATGTCTATGGTTGGTGACCATTACCATAAGGTGGTTCATATGCTCGTCCACCTTCCTATTCTATAAAAATATATAAAGCGTTCTGAAACTACTTTTTTTATAACAATTACAAATATACGTATTTAACTTATTTCAATAAGGTTTGGTGGAAAAACCAAACCTCCAAACCTTATTGAAATAAGTTAAATACGTATACATAAGTTAAATACACCAACCCGCATTGGAGCAGCTTGGTGGAATAAGCTCCAAACCTTCTCCTCAAAAAGAGGAGAGGAGGCCTTTAGCCCAGCAGTGGGACATTCACAGGCTGTTACGGAATAAGGTTTTGGTTTTGTCTATTTAAGAATATTAAATTGCTATTTCGTTACATTGAAAATCTAAAAAAAAATCACTATCATAATTACATATAAGAAATTAACGTGGAAACATTATTATCATTTCATTTATAATTTTCTAAATGGATGCCTATTTTATAAAAAAAATGTTATTTCAGCATGAATAGTTCTAAAAGTGCTCTCAAACAAATCAATTTCATCGTTATAAAAAACAATTCAATGAATCGGAATAGAATCACACTTGTAGATATAGAGGGATAGATCTTTTTATGAAAATAATTTGCAGTCTGTTAATAATAATATGAACCTATAACCTATAAGGAGACCGTGCGTGTCTATCGGAAGTGTGTTACTTATGGAACCAACCTTAATTGAGTTCTGCAGGTTAACGTGATAGAGCGAACGAGTAAGCTAAAAATTAAGGATCTTGTTTTGAAGTTAACTGAATTGTGTCAGCGTTTGCGACAACATTTTAATGTTAAAAAGAACAGATAAATGGTTACCAGGGTAAAACGACAGTGAAAACTCTTTAAAACCATAGGTGGAAAATTAATACAATAGAAATGCAAGCTTATTTACTTTATACTAGGTACTCAAGTAAAAACCGATTGCATTAGTGTTTTAGCGAATTATGTGCGAAAGGGATAGAAATAGTTATCTTTAATTTCCAAGGAATCGTCGTTAGAACGCCATAAAGAGAAACTGTACCTGGGCACAATTAAAATGAACTGAAATATATAGTGAAGCAAAAAAAGTTTGACTATTAGGTTCTTACATACGAAATAAGCGTTTTGTCGTACTGACCACTTTGATCTGAAATATCTCGTTTTTGGTTAAGAATTCCAAATTCAAATTTATAAATTCATTTAGCTGGTACATTTGAGTTTTGAAAACAGTCATTCATTTGTTTTTTCCTCATTATTTTTTTCTTTAAAATATCGGTATATTTATGAGTACGAGCTCTACCGTGGCACCAGTGCTGCAGAAACAGCTCGAAGGATTAATGGTGTATACGGCGCTGGTGTCACCAAAGAAAGCATGGTACGTTTTTGGTTTCAACGTTTTTGTTCTGGAAATTTAGTCCTTCAGAACCAACCCCGTGGACGGCCGGAGACCAAAGTGGAAAATGAAGAATTAAAGGCTGTTGTGGAAGCGGATCCATCACAAAGCACTTCAGAGATAGCTGTAGACTTCAGGGTAAGTGATGAAACTGTATTAATCTACTTTAAGCAAATCGGAAAAGTAAAAAAACTTGAACGAAGTGGACCTCATGAATTGAGTGAATCGAACTTGCAAACACGCGTCGATTGCCGTGTTACTTTGCTCAACCGACACAATAATGAAGGGATTTTAAATCGAATCATTACTTGTGATGAAAAGTGGATACTGTACGATAATCGGAAGCGCTCGTCGCAATGGCCGAATCCTGCAGACCCAGCCAATTCTGCCCTAAACGAAAATTGACTCAGAAAAAGTTACTTGTGAGTGTTTGGTGGACTAGCGCCGGTGTCGTTCTCTACAGCTTTCTAAAATCTAGCTAAACGATTACGGCAGATATCTATTGTCAGCAACTATAAACCATGAAGGAAAAACTAGCTGTTAAACAACTAAAAAAGATTGGTCAATCGCTCTTGGCCACTGCTGCTTCAAGACAACGCAAGACCACACACTGCACAACAAACAACCACTAAGTTAGATGAGCTACAATTACTCCCCGTACCTTGCTCCAACAGTTTACCATATTTTCCGGAATTTGGACAACTTCTTACAAGGAAAAAAATTCAACTCCAATGCGGCCGTCCAAACCGCCTTCAAAGAGTTTATTGATTTTTTAGTTTTTGCCCCCATGGTTTTTTTAGTAAAGGGATCAATAACCTCTACCTAGGAAATGGCAATAGTGCATAGCTAACAACGGTGCATACTTTGTTTAATTAAATATATTAGACAAAAAAAAATTGACTTTATATTCCTCCCATACAAAACGCCAATTTCATATGTAAAGACCTAATATTATTATTGTTCATATAGCGATAACTTTTATTGACAGCTTAATTTTTTTCTGTTTCATACCAAAAGTTACACTCTGTTTAGTGAACTATAAGTCAGCAGGTCTCGATAGTGTTGGATATTTGGACCACTTTTGGAGCTTCTCCTTTGTAAAAATTGAATAATATTTAATGAAAATAGAAATTTCTATGTTCAGAATCAAAAGTTGTGTTCTCCGCCGTACCCATCAATCTGCGTCGTGTATTCGTCCACATTCTTTTTGACTAAAAGCAATATACACTTACAAGATATAAGTTGATTTAGGAACTCAATTATATTTATCGAGTTTAATTTGTATAAAACCAGAACGTTCCCCAATGTATTGTTGTTTCCTAATGTTATTTTGTATACCGCCTCTCTTTTGTTTTGCTTTTTTATCGTTATATTAAAATATTAAACTGTGCTAAATTTTCTAGATTCAACTGATGACGAGCTTGTTTTAGAGCATGCAGTCTGTTATATGGAACGTGTAACGTTGTCATTCATATGTCACGTCAAAATGTAGTTTTGGAGTCTAGATAAATAATAGACGTGACTAGCGGAACATTTTCATTTTTGTCATTCTTTATTCCGCGTTAGTTGAGCGCAGTCAGCGACGTAATAAAAGAAAAAAAAAGTACATTGTCGATTTAATTAATTTTTTGTTCGTTATAAATTTTCAGAAAAATACAGAGTATCAAAAATCATATTGTTATTGAGAAATATGTTCGTTCGTTTAAGAAATATATTTGGTTTGCGAATTCTGAAATTTCTAATCAAACTTAACGAGGCACCGCAAAAACAAATCATGCTGGGCGATGATTTCTAATAAATATTACGATGAAGACAAACCCCGATCACGTCAATTTTATTTAATTAAAAACTAGCATTGGCAGCGGAAAGACAAACAAACAGGCGGACGTTTATTATTAAGCGCAAGCTTTCGAAGTAGTTAAATAAAGTACACTAATAAATAAATAAATAAATAATATTAGGTCCTTACATATGAAATTAGCGTTTTGTCGTACTGACCACTTTGATCTGAAATATCTTCTCTTTGGTTAAGAATTCCAAATTCAAATTTATAAATTCATTTAGCTGGTACAATTGAGTTTTGAAAACAGTCATTCATTTGTTTTTTCCTCATTATATTTTTCTTTGGCGTCGCTTTTTACCGCACAATAGAAATCATGTAATATCGGTATATTTACGAGTACGAGTTCTACCGTGGCACCAGTGCTGCAGAAACAGCTCAAAGGATTAATGATGTGTACGGCGCTGGTGTCGCAAAAGAACGCACGGTTCGTTTTCGGTTTCAACGTTTTTGTCCTGGAAATTTCGACCTTTAAAACCAACCCAGTGGACGTGCGGAGACCAAAGTGGAAAATGAAGAATTAAAGGCTATTGTGGAAGCGGATCCATCACAAAGCACTTCAGAGAAAGTAAAAAAACTTGAACGATGGGTACCTCATGAATTGAATGAATCGAACTTGCAAACACGCGTCGACTGCTGTCTTACTTTGCTCAACCGACACAATAATGAAGGGATTTTAAATCATTACTTGTGATGAAAAGTGGATACTGTACGATAATCGGAAGCGCTCGTTGCAATGGCTGAATCCTGGAGACCCAGACAAATCCTGCTCTAGACGAAAATTGACTCAGAAAAATTACTTGTGAGTGTCTGGTGGACTAGCGCCGGTGTGGTTCACTACAGCTTTCTAAAATCTAGCCAAACGATTACGGAAGATATCTATTGTCAGCAACTATACACCATGAAGAAAAAACTAGCTGCTACACAACAGAAATTGGTAAATCGCTCTAGGCCACTGCTGCTTCAAGACAACGCAAGACCACACCTGCACAACAAACAACCACGTTAGATGAGCTACAATTGGAATGTCTGCGACATCCACCGTATTCCCCGGATCTTGCTCCAACAGTTTTTCCGGAATTCGGACAAATTCTTACAAGGAAAAAAAAATCAACTCCAATGCGGCAGTCCAAACCGCCTTCGAAGAGTTTAATTGATTTCTTTAGTTTTAGCCCTCATGGTTTTTTTTAGTAAAGGGATCAATGAACTACCTATGAAATGGCAAAAGTGCATAGATAACAGCGGTGCATACTTTGATTAGTTAAATATATTTAATAAAAAAAATTGACTTTATATTCCTCCCGTACAAAACGCCAATTTCATATGTAAGGACCTAATAATACAATTTCATAAGAAGCCTCACTAGAGGAGAACCTAAGTTGTAAGGCTATCAGTGTATAAATTAAAAACATTATAAAATGTTAACTTAATTTATTCATTTGGTTTGAACATACGTTTTATAAATAACTGCATTCAAATTGAGCTTACAAAATGATTTCAGCCTATTCTCACAGTTATTTAATCAATGTTTATTACGAAATACGTCCAACCAAAGGGTTAAATGCCTCTCAACATTTAACAAATATTTTAATTGTTTCAATTTTCAGGTCGAAAATTGGAAGTATAATTAATTTTCATTTCAGGGTAGGTATTGATTTCACTAACTCTAATTAATGTCTGATAAAATTTTAACATATTAATTTTATCATAAAAATTAAATCAATCACAAAATAATACATTTTAAATTACGTAATTCAAGTATTTTTAAAGAACAGTATCAGTAAGGACATTACACTTGGACATTTAAGTGAAAAAGTATCTTTTATTTTTTATTAAGTTAGTAGTAAATACCAGCCGTTTCAGTTTTAGTTCAAGGTAGTCCGATCCCATCTCGATTTAATTGGTATTCGACATTATGTTTTTATTAAAGCTGACGGTACTTTAGGCTAGCGATAAGAATTCGTATATTTCGTGGATGCGATTAAGAAAATAGTGGCATACCGCTATTTATTTCTGTTTTACAAACAGTGTAACTCTATAAATTTTAATTTTTCAATATTTTAATTTTTATTAAAATATTGTATTTATTTTACCTAATCTAACCGGTTTTATAAAATAAATTACGGTTATCGAATCGGCAATCATTATTTCGACATTTATTATCTATGCATAAATTACATTCAATAATCATTATGTCACGTGGTTCAATATTTATTTTTATCAATTTCTTTATATTTTATTCAAAAACTGAACATAGATTTTGTCAATGTACTAGGTTCCTGGTTCCTGGGTCGAATCCTAATGTGATTTGAATTGCTTGAAAGCCCTGTTTCATTAATTTAAATATAGGTCTTGATTTCTAATATTATTTTATTGCTAATTAAGCAATAATTTTCCATATATTGACACTTTAAATGTTAACTTTAATAACCTGTCTAGGTTATAACTTATTTTTCTTTGTACCTGTGTCTTTGTATTCTTAGGACCTTTTTAGTGTTTATGCAAGATAGGTAATAAGTTGTTTTGTTTATATAACAAAGATATAAAATTAAAGAAAAATAAAAACTCCCTGTGTTTATTTTTTTTTAATTTTATATATACTTTGTATATTGCATTACAAAGTAATATAGCGTTGTTCCGTGGACTCACCCGAGGAATTGTTGCTGATTTGGAGCTGTTGGAGGCTCTGCTGTTTTATGGAGGAGAGGCTCCTTGTCCAGTGGACTGCTGTTACTGCTGATGCTTTTTGCTGCTTCGCACTATTTTTATTTATTTGCTCACTTATTGTGACATTGCATTCATTTTGCATTATCTGCTGCTTATCTATTTAAATCTATCACTTAATTTTAACCGATGTCAACTTATCTACAACTAACTTGTAATATTTTATTGTATTAATGTTAACTTTATTGACCAGATACTGTCAACGGCCCAACCCCTGATTTTTATATTGTAAATTTTATAATTAAAATTTTATAATCTTTATGACTAGTTTTATTAATGTAACGGTCTTGGTGGAACAAACCCCGTACTCACGAGAACCCCGTGACAACAGACAGATAAATAGACAAAAATAAAAAAAATGTTTTGGTGTTGGTAACTCGCAAATAGCCATGTTAACTTAAAAAGAGGCAGTTCTTTTGAAATCACAGACAGACACTAGAATTATATTTATTTTATGTGTATATATATTGTACGCGTTAAGAAGTTTCATACGTTTACAGTATAAGATATATAGAAAAAATATATATAAAATTTTTGTTTCAAAGTATAAAACATGTTTAAACAAAATATTATAAACTACTCCCCCGATCGAGACGAAATAAGTAGCATGAACGTTAGCTACGGCTTTTAAATAGACATAGCCAGAATTGCGCCACCTTGGGGAGCAAGTTTAAATCCGGGTGCACAGCTTTTGATACAAATTCCAAATTCTCATTTACTGTTTCTCAAACTTTGAACTAAATATTAAACCGGATTTGTATCAGTAAGCTTCTGTAAATATTCTACTGTTCGTTAAATAGACTTATATCGCATTAAGAATGATTCAGAACTGAATCTACAATGGAACTAAACTGCGGGAAGCGGATGTCTTTATTTCTTAGAATTTATTTCCTATATTGATACCGACTGCCGATTCCGTTGTAGAGAATCTAATCTTAATAAATTTAACAGGACTAAAAATATTGTTAACTTTTTTCAATAGTGGTATTTATAAAGATAGATTTATCACGTACAAACACGTATGTGCATATCAGCACCGTTGTTTGCATTTGTACTGTTAGCACAAATGTTTTACTAGAAAATACATAACCAGCGTTACGATTTTTAGCTATGACTATTATTTAAGTTTTTAAGTGTTGTTACATCGCGAAACTTTCGGTGAAAGCCATGATATTGACTGAAATTTAAATATAGATTTTACATATGCACGATTTTTGTCATAAGTCTCAATATCATACAATATCAGATTAATTGTTATTCCACTGGACACATTTAGTGATTAATTTAATTGAATTTAGCTAAATGAGCACCAACATTCTACTGTGAAACGTTCACTGATGGGTCCGGTTCAGGTGTCAATTTAGCTAATGTCAAAGCGTCGACTAATCAAATAGCGTAAGGCTGCCTGTGACAGTGTTTCTACTATTAACGATTAGATTAATTATTAATGCATATAATATTAATTTTACAATATGGACTCTTAGTTTCAAATACATTAAATTGTATTAAAAATAATCCTATGGTGTGTGATATAGTTAAAAAAAGGTTTATCACTATAATAAAAAATATTAGTTCCCAACATATAAAATTATCGTTTTGTCGTACTGACCACTTTGATCTGAAATATCTCTTTGGTTAAGATTACAAATTCAAATTTATAAATTCATTTAGCTGGTACATTTGAGTTTTGAAAACAGTCATTCATTTGGTTTTTGCTCATTATTTTTTTCTTTGGCGTCGCTTATTACCGCACAATGGAAAACATGAAATATCGGTATATTTACGAGTACAAGTTCTACCGTGGCACCAGTGCTGTAGAAATAGCTCGAAAGATCAACGATGTGTACGGCGCTGGTGTCGCAAAAGAAAGCATGGTACGTTTTTGGTTTCAACGTTTTCGTTCTGGAAATTTCGACCTTCAGGACCAATCCAAGGATAGGAAAAAGAAAGAATTAAAGACTATTTTGGAAGAGGATCTATCACGAAGCACTTCAGAGAAAGCTGCAGGCTTCGGGGTAAGTGATAAAACTGAATTAATCCACTTGAAGCAAATCGGGAAAGTAAAAAAAACTTGAACGATGGGTACCTCATGAATTGAGTGAACCGACACAATAATGAAGGGATTTTAAATCGAATCATTACTTGTGATGAATAGTGGATACTGTACGATAATCGGAAGCGCTCGTCGCAATGGCTGAATCCTGCAAACCCAGCCAAATACTGCCCTAAACGAAAATTGACTCAGAAAAAGTTACTTGTGAGTGTTTGGTGGACTAGCGCCGGTGTCGTTCTCTACAGCTTTCTAAAATCTGGCTAAACGATTACGGCAGATATCTATTGTCAGCAACTATAAACCATGAAGGAAAAATAGGCCTGATGCTTCAAGACAACGCAAGACCACACACTGCACAACAAACAACCACTAAGTTAGATGAGCTACAATTGGAATGCCTTGCCATTTTTTGCCGGAATTTTGAAACTTCTTACAAGGAAAAAAAACAACACCGATGCTGTAGTCCAAACCGCCTTCAAAGAGTTTATCGATTCTCGCCCCCATGGTTTTTTAGTAAAGGGATCAATGAACTACCTATGAGATGGTAAAAGTGCATAGACAACAACGGTGCATACTTTGATTACATATATGTATTTAAAGAAAAAAATACTTTATATTCCTCCCATGCAAAACGCCAATTTCATATGTAAGGACCTAATATGTATAATTGATTAGTTTTGAGGTAAGTTCACTGCCACCACGCGTCGTCGTCGCGATCCTAGTCACTTATAAATGTTACGTATCTCTACAAAACCATTTTTTGTAATTAATATTAATTTTACGGTTAACAGACATCACTATAGCATCTTCAGAATGTGAATCCGGTCGTTATTATATAGCAGCCTTAATTAAAATTGTTTTAAGTATATTTAATATTAAAAGAGTATTGTGGAACTCGTCTTCATTTAGACTTACTTCATTTCTTCAAGTAATTTCAATATTTTTTCTTTAAGAATCGGCACGACTAAAACTAAAAACTAAACTATGGTGAGACGAAATTGACATGTATCGAATGAAACTTTACCACACGCGTATCCACCTACACTCATTGTAATATTGTGGTGGAAAATGCTCTTAAGCCTTCTCAAAAGTGAAAGAAACCTTTGTCGAGCACTGGGTCATTTACAAGTTGTTATAAAATAATAATAAAACATGAAAAATCCATCGCACTTCATTTGTTTTTGAGGATGGGGAGATGGATGATTTTATTATTTTTATCAAATGTAGCTGATAGTGCTGTAGACTGATTTGTCAGTATGATTGATCGATGTCGAAACAAAGGAAGCGGAATAATAATTGTAAACTTCAATTACGCAATATTATTTCACTGAAATTTTGTGATTTATAAAAAAAATTGTAAGTATATTGTATTATAATTAGCATGACATTTAAAGATGTACTGACATCGACTATGAGTCAACGGCACAATATTTTACCTACCAGAGAAATATTAACAATATTTAACATGAGACATTAAAAAATATATTACTTAAAATACTGTAATGTTTCAAAAATACAAAAAAATAAATAAACAAAAACAATTCCGTTTGTGGTTTATTTATACATAGTTTAACTATATTAAGCTGTATACATGTATGTAATATTAGTTTATGCGGCTTCGTTTCCTCCGTGACAATAGTATATAATCAATCTATCTACCATATGAACAATATCCGTTCATAACCGCAAAGCTTCTCTATTTTCATTCACGTCACGTCAATCTTTACAATAAACGTACCATGAAATCATATTCCCCATCGACCTTACGAAATATACAACGTTGAAATTGATGAGAGGGAGCGAAGGGATTTCTTTATCCGTCGTTGGTACGGTAAATGCCTGTTTTAATTACGTTCAACATGCAATAGCAAATTTAATACAGTATTAAAAACTGTTCGTAATTAATGCTGTCATTAAAATGGGATATTGGTTTAATATTATTTACAGCTTACTATTAAAGAGTAAAAAACATAATAATATGAATCATTTTTCTACTCGGAAAGTATATGTAAAACCCAGTGTATTTTTAATGGGTAGCATTAGCGATTATATTATCGTTATTATCTAATAATAGTATCTACTAAGTTGAACCTTATAAACTTACTCGTAAACGAACGACGTCACACATGTAAAACGTAGTACACATACTTCTAATGAGTTCCCAATTATGGTGGTATTAATTAAGTACCCTCACGCCCACCATTTTTACTTCATTAGGCGAACTTTTGTACGTATATAAATTAATGAATTTTCGGAATTAGTAAATAAAAACAGGATCACTGAAAGAGTAATGAAGAAAGCTATTGCTCTGAGTTTCTCTGAGAGATCGAATCAGGAAGGATGAAATCCGTAGGCGAACCAAAGTAACCGACATAGCCCAAAAAATTCCTAAATTGAAGTAGCAATGGGTGGGGCACATCGCTCGTAGAACCGATGGCCGTTGGGGCAGAAAGTTTCTGGAGTGGCGACTACGAAACGGAAGAAGCCGCGTGGGCAGGTCCTCTACAAAGTGGACCGACGACATAATAACATTGGATGCGCGTCCCATTTTCCTCGAGATGTTTTTCTTTCACGACAAGCAAGATATAAATTACAAACACCAAATAATAATAACCATAGATTGCACCAACATATTCGGGCAAGTGTCGTCGATATGTCACATGCTTACGTTAAGCGTTTCGGCTACGCCGTGCGTAGCATTGATGTAATAGTGTATGATGTATAACCTTTCTCAAGAAAACACGTCACGGCATCGTGACGTAGCATGTTGCGACAGCGTATAACGTTGCCATATCGTGACGAGATAAGCTGAACGGCAATTCACGATTTCAAAGAGCATGATATAAACGACGTCGTACAATGTAACGTAGCGGGTTACAAAGTTACCTTGATTTCCACGACACGACGTCGAAACGCTACAAGGTGTGCTACGTAACACGTCATTGCGTGTATATGTTTTGTAGTATTAACGCAGAAAAAAATCAGATTGTATTGGTAGGTCGTGAGATAAGCTTTCAAACAAACTCATCAAACTATTATAGGTTAAACGCTTAATAATAATTTATTTCAGTAGAAAAATGACTCAATAATGTTATATACCTAAATTGCCATGCATTTGGACTATTATTATTGAATATTAGTACAGATAAGATACTTATGTAAACTTAATTGTTATTAAAACAACAAACAGAAATATTATTTAATAATAATTATTTACTTATTTTGTAGTAATTGAAAAATATAATTGAAAAATTTTATAGTAAAAGAATTTCTAAAATTCATTTTTACCACCATTTTACAATTTTATAAAGTATGTTTTACGCTATTTTATCATTAAAAACGAATTGATTTTTGTTATAATAAAAACGTCTATCGTACAAGGAATTATGTCAAACATTCAAAAAAAGATTGAACCAAAACCACGGCAATTATACCATGAAATACGAGAATTTAATTATACTATGGAAAAAAACAATATTTTGCTACTGAAATAAAAAGACATGCGACTAAATGTTTATACATCATTCTCTTTTTTCTGATATCACATTTAATAAGATTAAAAATGTCCTTTTAAGGAGGTCTTGGAGATTATTAAACCACGACAACAAGCGTACAAATTTCTTTACGGTCTAAACTTTGGCCACCGGGTACGACAATAAAAAACAAACTAATCATAAAAGCTAAGTAAACTAAGCGGCGCTTGCGCTGGAAATAGATAGATCCATGTTTTTTTTGTATGTAAGAGGGCCATTTCTTAAAGGCAGGCAACGCACCTGCAACACCAAAGGGCCGGCCTTTGAGAAATAAGTACGCCTTTTTCTTGAAAGTTTCTATGTCTATCGGTTCGGAAACGCCGGAAAGGCAGAAAAAGCCTTAAAAACGCACTGTTGTGGATGTGTTCATCCACTGGGTCATATCGGCTCTTAAATAGTTTAATTTACATAACTTAGAATTTTACTTTTTAAATTACTAACTTCAGTTTGAGAATCCCTATAAATCTTATATTATTTTATAAAGAACTAATCGTAAGTTTATCCTGTATCGTTACTAAAGTATTGAAGCACAACCTAAGCCATTCTATGGTGATAAAATTAGCTTTTTCCTATGGATGTCTACGAGGTCGGATTTCTGTCCCAAA
This sequence comes from Nymphalis io, assembly GCF_905147045.1. Classification (NCBI taxonomy): domain Eukaryota; kingdom Metazoa; phylum Arthropoda; class Insecta; order Lepidoptera; family Nymphalidae; genus Nymphalis; species Nymphalis io. The sequence continues at coordinate 13,052,062 of NC_065918.1, forward strand.
AAACAGTTTATCTTTGTATGTTTGTCTTTCAACGAAAACGTTTCATATAGACGACTCTTATTCTACCCTTGCGAAGTCGAGATGGCTAGCTAGTATATTTTATTGATTTAAAATTACATAGATATTTACGGCGCGGCGAGAAACGTAGGCGTACATTTTAAATAAAAATAAATTTAGCTTCGCCTTGGAGATATGTGATCTTTTTTTATTTGTTTTATTTTCTTATTTACCTATATCTATTATTATATAAAATTTAGTTTTATGAGTTAAATTAAAATAGTTGTATTAACTCTTATCATAAATAATGCTGACTTGTCTATAAAAGTGTTATGCACTGATTGTGATTTACTTTCTAAAGCTAATCTTTTTGGCTAATCCATATGAATAAATAAAAATAAAAATACAAAACACAAGTTAATAATATATTGACATTTACTGATCGTCGCTACGTATAAATTCTATACGTAATAATCCGTATTTTTTCTGAAATGTTAGTTAATGTTTGGTCTCAAAAAAGAATAGGCTCAAATAAAACTTCCTATTATAACACATTATTATAATTACTCGGTCTTAATTGAATATCATACGATGGTAGTATGTTACTGAAAACGCGTTTTACCGTTTTCCTTAAGATTCTATGGTTAGAGTCATAACTTAACAGCATGACAGCATCGCAGCCTTTATTGTTCCATAGCTGGACACACGGCTCTTCCTATTTTAGGAAAAGACTTGTACATTATTCTAACACGCTGTTTTAATTCAGATGGGATAAACATGTAGTAGAATTTAACCCCTCACAAGAAATTTCTCTTATGATGTTTTTCTCCTGTTTCCAATGAAGTTTTAAAAAGCCACAACTCTACAAATGGTAGAGACAAAAATGGTCCTTTGGCTCGCAAAAGGTGGTGTAGTTACAATTTTGATATATGTCGTTTAGGTTTGTATTTTGATGAAAAATCCCAGTTTGTGACCTTTAGGTGTTACCGCTCGCGCTGCTACTAGATCGACGTCTTCACCAATAACGAAAACAGCATCGAATGTTGATCAGAGAGAGATTGCTGTCTTGATAATCAAAACTTTATATACAGCAGGTATATCGGCGGGTATACCGGATGGCATACCTGCTGTACATAGCGGCTTTTGGAAACATCTGCACAGAACCCACCGAAGAAGAACTGAAACGTTCATGCTGAATATCATATTATTAATATTAATACATATCGCTCTATTATCTTATCTTGGTGTCTAAAAGCGGTAAAAATAATATAATGCTATTTATTCTTTTTACACCTCCAATGATATGTAAACATCAAATATTGAAATCGAAACATATCACTTATATCAAGGCACATTATTGCAGCCGGAGCCGTTACGACTTGACATCGTTATATCAAAGAATCTATAGATATGAAAGGTGATTGGCAATCTAAGAGCTTCCAATTTATAGAAATTGCATTTTATTGGCTACGAAGGAAATTGGCTAAAAGACTTCATGGAATTTAATAATAATAACGTACACGCATTTCAATTTCAATTAATTTCAATCAATTAAACAAACGGTATTGTATATTAATGAAGTACGTACTCGACGGATTAATTATTAGTAAAGTACGTAAGATATATTAGTACGCAGGTGTGTGCCGCAATGACAGGTGCTCTATATACGCACACACTCACAAGCCGACGAGTCGGCAACGAGACGGGACCGGAAGACTTGAACGGAAATTGGTTTGAATAGATGTGTAATAATGCCAACTTCCTAAATCCTGTTTACCATTGGGATTTTTTTGGCAAAAAAAAATCCAATAACTTTTAACGGTTTAACGCGACATTCGAACTCTTATGTTTTGCAGCCGTAAATTTCTTAGTCATCGATTTCACACACGACATTAAATTAAAATGAATAAAAGCATTGAAATGTCGATCAATCGTTCGTTTCTTCATTCGTTAAGTTAATTTCCATTACATTTCTATTGCACGACGTAAAAAACGTATATATCATAACATAAAATAGACATCGTTTTGCGTGGCAAGTGCGAAAACAAAAAGATCAAATACACAAGGACTGAAATGCAAAGGTTTAAGCAACTAGATTCAAAGGAAACATGTCTGTGACTGGATTGCAAATAGCAGGATTGATGTGCAATTAATGGTCATATCGTTCATGTATCGATTGGAAGATGATTCGAGTCACTTACCAATATTCGGATAGCGTAAGTCGAAACCACGTTCATTTAAACGTTAATTATCACGAATACTGAAGAGGGATGCTCGCAAAGGCTTTTATAAACGATTTTCATATGAAATCCACTTTTAATTTGAGATTTTTGCGTTTGATTTTTTTTAATCGAATGCATTTGATTTTAAACTTGTATTGCTTCTAATATCTCGTTACGCCATAACCACTTAGCAAATTGCTCTAAATTTGACCTTTAAACAGAGCCGTGGGCTGGGAGGATGTAGATGTCTTTTACATAGGTCACGTTTCACAAATAAATTTACGATATATTTATATACATATTTTATATTTTACATAATGTACAAACGTAACATATTCGTATGCCTGCGGTATTAAATCGAGACAGCATTTAAACGAAAACGTGAAATATGATATTTTCAAAAAGGCCTATTCTATTTATTCAAATAAAAATCAACTGCGCTGGAAAAGTTATATTTGTTTTAAATTTCCATTTATTAATAGAAGCAATATAAATCGTAATAAAACTTAACAAAGGAAACAGAGTGAATATATTTTTTTATTAAATTAACGTTGAACAGAGATATTTAATATCGCGTTAATAATAGTTATATAAAATAAGCATTAAATTTACATAAAGCGATTCTATCAATTTAAAAAAAACTCATCAAGCTGACTGTAATTAATATTTAGATGAGGTTTTAAATTGAAATATCTGTAACCGAGTGGGGGGCCGATGTTGATAAATCTCCCGGGGGGTAAACGGAACGTTTCGTCCACAGGTTTACCGAGGCTTTAGTAACATAAGAGTTCAAATAGCGCGCTCTTTGAACCGCACGGACTGTTTATTCAATCTTAACGGTTTGAGGATTTCATTTTACCAACATGGAAACAGATTTATTTTAAAAGCTTTTAAATACTTTTAAAATTCTTAATCACGTTCGGACAATGATTGGACATATAATGTATTTCAAACCATTTTGTTTAGCGATTCAGTCGCTTTGTAAAGAACGAACACGTGCATTTAAATAAAATAATCGCTCTAAACGAAAAAAAGACACTCAAAATATAATTAAGCTAATGATAATGATTTTAGACTTATCGTGGTAAAGTAACTGATATTGATATTTAATTAAACAACATAATAAAAATTATAAATATTATGCTTTTGAATAAAATATACTATATATAATAAATATATGTATAATTACTATTATTTAAATCAGAATAAAAAATATCAGCGCTTCTAGGCGGTTATGATCACATAAATTCCACACATAAATGTAAAAAAGTTTCAAGGGTTATTTTTTTTAAACTGTTTGGATTAAACAGTCAAAGGGAAAATAAACTCATAAAATGATAAGTTGAAACATTTTATCCCGTAACAAGCTCACTCATAAAAATAATATATTTTATACGTAACATATTTAGTTTTATTCGTGGCTGAATAAAAACTTTTTCAACTGGCGTAAAATTCGATAACACAGCGCTCGCGGTGTGCAATGGAGGATTTAAAAAAAATAATAATATAAAAGTGTAACAAGTGATTGAATACCCTGAAAACATTTTATTCCTCTTCCAACTGCGATATTTGAAATGGTTTTAGTTTATTCTCCTATGGGATGGATTCCAAACAACAATCAACATTGTTATTTTATATTTCTTGTAAGATAATATTCGAATATTAAAAAATCCTTCCAATAAAAGGATACTTTTTATTATTCATAAAGAAAGGCGTCTCGACTAAAAAAATATATGACTAAATAAAAGAAACCGTAACAGTAGTAAACGCTACTGCGTTTAGGACGTAGTAGGACGGCCTTCGATAGAACAATTTTATCTTTACGAATACTAACGAATTTAGTATATAATTTAGAAAGAAGAATAAATATTTTTTTAAGAACTAACTTTTAACATTACTGAATCAATAGCCGATCCAAAAAAGCACAGGCTGTATTTCATGTTCTGAATTTGTGTTTTTAATTAATTTAGTTCTCGACAGTACGGTAGCGACAAACCAGATATTTAAATCAATAATGCTACAATAGCATTTAAGCCGAATTTGAGAACTATAATATGATTCTATCAAATGTATTGCGAACCGAACGCTAATATTATTTTACTTATATAATATAAACTATTCAGTCAACGTAGCTTTCCATTACGTCAACGTTTCTAGTAGCATAACAATAATAATTGATAGACTGGTGACGAGCTATCGTATTGTAGTCGGTAACGAAGACAAAGGCACATATTCTAAGTGATTTTGCTCCAATGTAGGTACAATACTGACCAATTACTCAAGATAATAACTAAGATAATTTATTTATTCAACGAAATTTATTGAATATTCATTGTTAAAAGAAATAATATACATATTGTTGTCGATTGAATATTATATGTCGCCTTTGTTATATGTATCTTATATTTTTATATTAAAAGGTAGGAAAGTTTTGTGAACACGCTTTTTTAAAAAAACTAGAAAAAAATACTAGTCCAAACATGAATAGTAACTATTGTTTTCGTATTATATTTACAGAGAACGGTTTTAGGCTATAAAAGCGATAAGACTTTAGCTAAGCGGTAACGATAAATATTCTAATTTGTACGAAACAGCATCTACAGTTCGAAACCGGGGATGAAAGAAATCGCATCGCAACGCTAGTCAATAATTAACTAATAATAACATTTACAAGTAATTATACCAATAACACGGCGTGTAAGTAATATAGTGGAAATATGATGTGCCGGAGGGATGTACATCCATGCAGTTGATTGAAAATATATTTGTAATTTCATATCAATTCATATTTATATATCGACTGTTTATATTACGTTACGATATAATAACAATCACTAACTTAATTATAAGAAATCAAATACAAAATTATAATAAAACATTTGAACACAAATATTATAATAAAATTGTATATAGAATATACTTTATTGATAACACTAAAATTACAGCAGTGGACAATTTAAAAATTAAAATGGCAAAATACACAAATGTACAAAAAACACTCGCGTTATTCATTTTTAAACTTGGATTTTTTATTGTTTTGCGGCTGTTCCATAAAACAATAAAAAAATCCAACTGTTGAGGTTTTACATGTACAACTTTAATCGGTTAAATAGCGACGCATATAGTTAGAAAACTCCTAAATGTCCATTGCGATTGCCATCTTCCAATGAAATTCAGTTTTTATTAATGGATGGAAACATTTTATGAATAAATTCCACTATACTAAATTCGTTGAAATAAATAAAAGGCTTTTTCTGTACAATGATTTCAAGACAGTATTTCAAGTATGATATTACGTTTTATAATATTCCATTTTAAGATATTTAATATTTCAACGGGCGTCAATTTAAGGATATGTTCAAAGGAAATCACTTACAATATGCAGCGAAAGCTCTCGAGCATAACTCAAGAGTAGGAAGAATTTCATAAATCTAGCTGATTTTCGTGAGACGTGTAAAGCACAGTCAGTCAGAACTATTTTGAATTAAGTTGGAATACTTTTGCATTTTTGGTATAAAATTGTAACTTCACAAAATATTTTATAATTTATACATACGTTAGATAGTATAAATATGCATTCAATTTTAATATAAATATTTAATATGTTTTAAAGGCAACTTTTCTTCTAAGATAGATTCAAGGATGTTTACATGACTATAGCTCAACTTATAAAATATTTATTTTGTATATTAGTATTTTATATTGAGTCTATATGAGAGAGTATCATCTCGGATACCATCCTGAATTACAAATTTTTAAGTATTCATTGTATTACGAAATCATTAGATTAGCTTTCTTATGTTTATTTTATGTATCGTTTCATTACATTGTTCTCGCGAGGCAGTTATCGTCAATACTAACAACTTTTAACATTTTTATTAAATAAAAGCCTGTGAAGTCCCACTACTGGGCTAAACCCGAATCACATTTTGAGGAGCAGGTTAGCTTATTTCATCACGCAACTCCAATACCAGTTAGTGGATACAAGTTTTTAACCATCGTCAAGTAGGAGATTAAATATTATAAACACAAAACAAGCACATTGAAATAATAACTTGAATGTCAGACAGTAAACATGTACACACGTATGAAAGAGATGTTCTTTCATCGTCAACAAATAGAAATGGTAACCGCTTTACTACAGGTAAACGATAGTAAACGATATTCATTACGATGCGCTTGTTTGTCAGTTCTCATTTTGATGGCCCAACAATATCAGCACATTGATTAACAACGGAATGTTTCTGTTGATATGTCGCCGTCGGTCCAATTCGTAATGCTTTCGATGAGCTTCGACACATACACATTTATCGTCAGCTTGTACTTGTACAAATACTTTATCACCGATAAAGTAAATGTAAATTCTAATATAGCAAATACATTATATAAACTATGTTAATATTATATATGCGAAAGTAATTCTTACTGTCTGTTAAACTTTCACGACTATACCACTGAACTAATTTTAATGAAAGTTGGTACGGAGCAGGCTTCAACTTAAAGAAAGGACATGGGCATTTTTTTATACCTTTCAGCTACAAAACACGCGGGCGAAAAATAATTTTGTAGTAAGTTAGAAACTTTTTATTTTATTACTTTATATTAATATTTACCATCGCATAGAGTACTGTGTTTCATCTTGATAAGAATATTGACGCCATATCAAATTAAGACTTTTGAATTACTAAGTTTAATTGAGATTGAGTAACGCTACAATCGAAGCATGCTTTATTTGTGCAAGCTATGTAAGCTGCGCTTTCACTTAAAGAAAATTGAACTTATAGTTGCTTATTTTATAGAATAGGTAGGCGGACGAGCATATAAGCCACCTGATGGTAAGTGGTCACCAACGCCCAAAGACATTGGTAATGTAAAAAATGTTAACCATCGGTTACATATAAATAAAATGTCTGTCTTTTATACACCCCTATTATATTCGGCTAATTATAATTCGGCGAATTTATATTCTAAAATGGTTTAAATTTGGTCCTCTTATAGAATTAGCATCAAAACCAAACCACCGATGAAATAAATAAACGATTCCAAATAAAGGTAGCGCCCCAGATATAGAAAATTTAAAAAGCGCAACGAACCCTTGTTTTAATAAAAATAATTAATACAAAAAATCGATCCCCAAAAAGTAAACCAGCCGGTTTTAGATAATGAGATGAGGTATTAATTGAATAACAATTAAACGAAACGGAACTACGATCAACGGCGAACGCTTCAAAATTTAAAAGATTAAAGGAAAAAGGCCATGTGAAAAATACGAGGAAAATTACGCAGAGGTGTGTTGCTTTTGCAAAACAACCGCCGTCGTTTTACAAGCGCCGGTTCACAAGAGTAAAGTTGCGACGGTGGCTTTACACAAATAAGGATTCGAACCGTTTGTTCATTAACCTTGTCGTCCGAACTGAGCCCGTAGTAATTTTTATTTGTTTTCAAATTTAAAAAATTGAGCTTAGGGGAAGAAAATTTTTCAGACAACAATGAAATCACTGGAGGCTATTTCGACGCATTTAGATGAAAAAGAAAAAATAATAATTTACGAAGGGTTAGAAAAGTTACCCCGAGCTGCTAGCTGTATTGAGTTAAGGGTAATTATATAGAAAAAGAATAGTTTTGTTACTCTTTTTAGTTAAGGACCGTTGAGTATTCCGTGAAAGGTTTGACTTTTCTCTCGTAGTGTTCGAAACTTGTGTGAAATCAAGTTTTTGTATTTTATATTTTAAAACTCACTTAGAAACTTTAAAAATTAAATTAAGGATAATCTTTTTATCTATTTACTGTAGGTTTTGAAATTTTAGTCTCACATTTAAATTTATCATACTTCCACAGTGTTGAGTACATTGAGCTGAAATTTTGAACATCATTTTAGTGCTGATTTTATATTACTTATTTTTTTGTATTTATTTATTAGGAAGCCAACGTTATATATAGCCAACTAAGAAATACGATTTCATAATAAGTATATAAAAATACCCATTTTAGTCGAACTTAACATGCAAGTTAGAAGTTGTTGCTCACTTAAGTATAGTCTAATTAACGAAAAACAAAAAATCCGTAACTTATATAACAGTGTTTGTTAAAAAATATTTTAATGGATTTTTGACGTTAACCACAATAAAACAAACTAGTAAATAATAATTTGAGCTAACTATGAATCTATAAATCAGTCCTTAAAAAAAAGAAATATTCAGTAATCTCAAAAAAAAGTTTTTTAATTTCTTAAGTGAAATTTGAATTGACTTTGTTAGAGGATTATTTAATTTTTTATTTTTTTGTTTTTATATATATTTAACTTTATAAGTATGTTTTGACTTTTGCTTTAGAAGAGTTTTAGTACGTGGAATAAATAAAACTTACTTTTATACTTAAACTTATTTTTATTGATTCGCATGTAGCCGTGAGTATCTTAATTCCTTTATTTTAGCATTATAATGTTAGTTATTTTTGACTATCATAATAGTACGAAACTCGACTCGTGACTCAATCTTGAACGTCTTTTTTTTCGACTTTTAATTTAATGAATTTTATCGGTAATAAGTTTAAAAAAACAAAAACCGAAAATAGAGTCGAGTGAAAATAAAGTAAGATTAACTTCAGTTAAATTGAATATCGTTATGCATCTTGCATGCCGTTGACGCCGACTACCACGACATCCTCGCAATGCACTAAGGCTCTTTCAATAGTGTTGGTGTATCTTAAGCTTCAAAATAATTTTGTCATTCCAAAATGATAAAATTCACACCGGACCTTTGAAGTTACCGACTCGTGGCAGATCTGACGCAAACAGACTTTTCTTCCCACGGAGCGTCGGTGCGGGCTGGTCCGCGTCCGTCCGTAACAAAACGCACCAAGGGAACTCAAGGGAATGTATTTACTCTAGTATAATTGAACGCATTTAAAACTTTGACTATTCACTATTCTGCCAAGTAGAAATAAAATTAAAAATAAAAATTATTTACAGAGTTCTATTTCATGCTACAACTCATGTAAATACTTCAAAGTATGCTTTAATTAAACAGACTTTTATGAATTTGTACATTAAAGGTAAAACCTTTAATGTACAAATTCTGTAGAGCCAGAGGGTGAATTCTACTGACAAATTGTCACTTCATTGCAATCGAATCGAAATGTAATCGTTGCCGTTTAACCGTTTTCCTATTCAACTAACACAACGAACCAGTTGCGGCTCGGTCGAAGTTGAATCGGAACAGACAAGGGAACGTATTGTAACACTTGAAAATTAGTAGTTTTGGCTCTCACTTACGATACAGCTGAGGTTTATTTTCGTGAGGAATAGAATGGGTAGCGTATCGTAACCTTTATAAATTAGTAGAATTGATCCCATGTTTGTCATGAAAATACTACGGCTCAGTATTTGACCCTGAGGAATAAAACATTAAAGTGTTTATTTGCAAAATCAAACCCCGTGTCTCGAACAAATTCTGCAATCCATATTAACCTTTTTATTTTTTACTCTTCATCGAGTTTTTGTGTTAATTAGTAATAATCCATGAAAGTTTTAATTAATGAAATCGTTATAGAAACCAATAACATTTCATTTTCGTTTCATTCCAGCTCTTCTTCATAGCGTACAATAAAGCTTACTAGGCCAAATTATGCTATTACTTTTATATTCGAAAAATAAATAGAAGCCTTTCAAAATGTCGCGTGTATCGCGAAATTTTAATATATTATTTATTATCTGTTTGGTTGCTATGACATATGAATTAACCAGAACACAGATACTTTTTTTCACTCCGTTTTGTACTCGAATTAATAACATATTTTATCTAGTTGATTTTGAAGGCTACTGATTTTGTCGTCTTTTCAATTGTAAGGATAAGTGCGTTTTAAACACAATTTATTTAATTACACATTATTTAAAGAGTAACCGATTATTATTATTATTTTATATATAATAATACATGCGACTTTGACGTACGATTATAGCCCAGCAAAATTTAATATTTCATTCGCGCGCCCCCTTATCCGCCCCCTCTCATAGATCGCACATCGCATCAAAAGCTTGTTGTGTAAAAAAATGGAACGACTCATTTAGCGGACAATCGTGTCATTCAAAATAATAAAACTAAATAAGTATATTCAACGTGTGGTTGGCATATCAAATTATAAAACCAATATCTTATAAAAAGTAATTGCAAATCATAGTCAAATTTTAGCAATTTTACTTTCAAGTCATTAATCAATTCATAAATTATTTATTATCATAATTTATTTACTTAAAAAAAATAATTTATTAATAAGGTATAATAATAATATAAGGTTATATAATTTAAACTTTTTTAGAAAAAAAAAGTGTTACAGACAAAAATATACAAAATTGGTTAAATTAATGAGGATTTAGCATACTCTGATGTAACATTTGAAATGTTAACGACATAATAAAATAATTCTGTAAATTAACATAACATAAGACAATATTGTTTTCGAAGAAACAAACGAATGATTTATCGATTCGTCTGATATTAATAGTCCGGGCGTTGGGAAAAATAATTCTGTCAAAAATGGTAAAAATAGCTCGAGCTCGGCTAGAACTTTTAATAGATAACATCGAGTCACTCACAAACCTCAGATAACCTTGCGGGATATAAAAATCTGGTCTATTGATATTGATTACGCTCATAATACTTCATCAAACTTAAAAACTGCAATAGACGTTCTGTGACGGTGATTGATAACTATTACAATTAACTTGGAGCCCTTGCAGCTGATTGCTGGATTTACGGGAACTCAGATTAAGTATGACGAATTCAAAGAATAATATTTTTGGATTCAGAAATATGATCAACGTAGACATATCGTATACCTACCAAAATATCCGAATTTTACAGTTATTTAAATTCCAATCTGTTCTTATACTCACAATATGACCTAAGGACAAAATATAAACGGCTATTTTCGTTTCATTAAAATAAAGCTTTCTATGGCGCGTGTATGCCGTCAAAAGTAAATAGCAAACAAATCAAGTGTTGCCTTAATGAATCTTTAAGTGACTCTGAAAGGAAACTTATTGAAATCAAATAAGGAGTGCCTAAAGTAGCCATTTTCAACGTCTGAATTTAAGCTGTAAGTAATACAATATATATAAGATATATAAGATAATAAGTAATATAAGAATTTCAAAAGTTGCCATATTCTTCTTGATCGTGACAGTCAACAGAGTTACTCAATATATAACTAGAAATTTAACTCTACAAGTAAAGTAACTGTATTAGAGGAGTGTAACTTAGAAATTAGCGAATCGTAGACAATTTTCACCTCACTTATGAAATGAATATATTAATGCATGACTGCAGCTCAGCAATCGTTTAAACACGTTGACACAATCTATTGAAATATATCTATAATAATACTAAAGTAATATTATATTATACAATATTTACCTGCACATATGCTGTAAGCTCTGCACACGCTTAAATCGGGATACTGGATACAGCAGTTGTACTCTGACAGGGCCGAGCACTGGGCGCAGGTTCAGAAAGAACAGATAGCGGCCGCTGCGCGACGTCTCCACTGCGTTCTCGATGAATTCCACAATAGTCTGCGCTTTGAACATCGTACAGCCCCCGAAGCAGAAGTTACCTGAAATTAATACATGATTAAAATTTTGCCCCTTTTTAAATATATTTCCTTTTTGTCAAATTTGATTAAATGTAATTACAGATAATAATTTAATACTTTTGAATGTTTCGGATTCGTATCGATTTTGATATCATGGAACTAGAAGTATTGATGAATTGTTGTGAAATTTTATTATTAGGCGGAACCTTCGTTATCTATCCAAATAAAAAAAAATGAAGTTTCTATCTGTGACTTCAATATATCTGCCTCCTTTAAAGTTAATATGGCTATTTACGAGTTACCAAAACCAAAACTATTAATTCTATTTTTGTATTTCTGTTGGTCCGGGTTAATCTTTGAAACGGCTAAAAATTACAAATTGAAATAAAAATAAAAGCACAAGCTTTAGAATGCAATTTTTAACTAGGTTGTAATTTTGTTCTATTAGTCTCAACTTAAGTAACAGTTTTGTTTTGTATTTTGTACATTATTATTTTTTTAAGTTTACCTATTCCTTAGTTTTAGGGTATAATTAAGTTTGCATAAAATTATTTAGTTACATCCTTATATTAGATAAAATGGGTTGTTATTTTTTTCCACTACTTGCTGCTGCTTTACATGGGTAAAGATTACCCATGGAAGTAATTAGGTAGTAAAAAAATATATGTAGCATGCCATGCCAAAGATATTGTTGTATATTCATTTGATAGAAATGAAAATACTACAACTAATATGTATATAAGGAGGAATTACAATAATTCAGTATATCCATTTATGTTCAATTACTAGAGTAATAATAATCGCACTCATATCAGAAATATGAAAGGTTGTGTGTGTTATGAATATTTATTACTTCTTCAAGCTTTATCGCATCTAAAATATGACATAATTAAAATATTTTGGTGTTTTCTACCGTTTTAACTAGATTTTCGATTAGGGCGCGGGCGAAGCCGCAGGCCAAGCGCTAGTTTTTATATATATGTAAAATATGCAATATCCTGCCTTATGGTCAAGGTATAGGTCAATAAACGACGGAGTTTTTAGAAAAAAAAGACTAGTAATCGTTTTCAAAATGACGCTAAACTTAATGTGTTTTAAAGGGCGCAACATCCCCTCCATATTCAAACGCTATCCATTCGAGAGATTCGAGTGCCATTGTTTTTAGCATATAAAAGCCTAATATATTCATATATGTAAGTTTTTGCGATTAGAATAAAGTATCACACTGAAAATGCACTAACAGTTTATTTTTAATTTTTTTCTTCTGTTAGCCCTTAAATAGTCGTAGTAATGCAAAGCATGCTGTGCTGTTATAACTAATAATAAATTAAAATAGAAGTGGAAAGTACAAATAACTTCCGAAAAGTAAAGATTTTTTTAAAATATGATTACATTAGTATTTGGTAACTGAAAATTATACATAAATTATAAATATTTATAACAATATACTTTTTTTTACACTTAATAGGCAGCGTTTGACCGTTGACTTGCCTGATCTTAAGCATCGATACGGTTTAGGATGTAGCACGCTTGCCTAAAAGAAACCTGTTCACTCTGGATTTGAAAACACCAACGTTCTACCTATAAGGAAATACAGACTCAGGCAGAGCATTCCATAGTTTCGCAGTGCGAATGATGAATGTGGATTCAAAGCGCTTCGTACGTAGGCTGGGATTTCCACTGTGTACCTATGGCGCTTTGGTCGCGTATGCCTGGCCGTTCGATAGTAAAAGGGGGCGGAAGGAATCAGTTCGTGTAATTCCTGCGCACATTCTCCGAAATGATAGAAGACTGAAAGTGATGCAACCACACGTCGATGTTCGAGACTTTGGAGTCTAGACTCGACCAATGTGTCCTCTCCTATCAGCCTCCTGGCTCGCCTCTCAATCAACTCTAGAGCCCGAAGATGGTGCTTAGCAGAGCCGTCGCAAAAATGAGAGCAGATTTCCATACAAGACCTCACTTGTGCTTTGTATAAGCTGAGCAGTTGTACTGGAGTATAGTAACATCTCACTCTCTCAATCAACTCTCAACTCTCTCAACGTTTGGAGAGGATACCAAGCTTTCGGGTGGCTATTTGGGCTTTGTACTCAATAAAAGAGCCGAAATTTAGAGTCGACGTTAGAGTAACGCCAAGCTCAAGGTGAATAGTTATAGGTACGGACACATTTCGGAAAGAGGGAGGTAGCTGAAATTCCCTCTTTTTGGCGGAAAACAAACACGCCTGCGTCTTGGTTGCATTGAACATGACCAAATTGACATCGCCCCAATCAGACACTGCCCTTAGGGTCATGCTCATGCGCTCAAAAATGGCCTTTCTCTGAGCCAGAATTTGGGCCTCACTAGCTCTCGACAACTGTGCAATCATCTGGATACCCATGGATACCGGGTATCAGCAGATCATTGATGTGCAGCAGAAATACTGTAGCCGAGAGCACTGACCCCTGGGGAACACAGGCATTAGAGCCATTTGATCCGACGAGTGGCCATCAATCACCACTCGTAACGATCAGTTCCTCAGGAAGTCTCCACGCACAAAGGCTACCAGGCAGGCCATATGCAGGAAGCTTGCTGATAAGGCTATCACGTCAAACCTTGTCAAAGGCCTTCGAGATATCTAAAGAAACAACAAGTGCCTCCCCGTGTTTCTCGATGGCCTCACTCCAGGTGTGTGTGACGTACACCAGAAGCTCACAAGTGGACCGATTTCGGCAAAATCCGTACTGTCGGTCACTGAGAAGGTCGTTGGCTTCCACGTACGTCAGGAGCCTAGTATTAAGGACAGGTTCTATTGTCTTGCACAGAATGGACGTAACCGAGACGGCACGGGCTGCACGTTAGCAAGCTCACGAGACTTAGACACTTGACCAGTCTTAAGAGAGCGGCGAAACAGACGCGTCAGGATAGGAGACAGTTCAGGCGCACAGTTCCTCAGGACAATTGCTGGAATGCCATCAGGTCCGCAACAATATAGACGAATCATATCGAAAATACTGTTATTAACTTATTACATTGTATTTTATTCGTACTATAATTAAATTCAATATTCGCTATCAACGATCATAGCAAGAGGTACAGTCCCGGTTGCAACGTATAAGTTTTAAAATAGCAATTTCTGTTTACAATTCATCTCGTTCAAAGTTTATTCTACGCTGAGAAAAATATGTCGTTTTTCGATGAAATTCTAACGTTTCCATATCGTTAACCTGCAGCTTTTATTATTTTATTAGACTTTACTGCAGTAAAGTCTAATAAAATGTAAAGTTACTCATCAACACTTTAATAATAAAAATTACTGTCTACTGTCAAGCTGAACTTAAAAGCAAATAGACTGTTAGTTTTTTATAACCAATTTTATATACCAATCAAAACCAATAAACAAAAACGAAATATTGAATATAAATTTTACGGCAAAGACAAGTCTTTGACGCAACACAATGTATAAATATATACTTTGAATCTGGTTTACATCATTTATTATGTATGCCGCCGTCCGACGCCATTTTAAGGATTAGCCGGTTCATCCTGAACGAAAATAGCTCGGTCAAAACGTATTAGACTTGATGTCAGTGTTTCCTAGGATATTATTAAAAATCTTACTATGAATATAGACATTTCAGAGATGCATCAAAGACTAATTAGGTCTTATTTATAATGAGATCGAGCTCGCATTCTCTGTACCATAGACATTAACATCGACTGCAGTTTCAACGAACAATATTTGCATCTCGATTTATTTTATACTTATTTATAACATGATACTTGCATACAACGGCATGTCGACTTTTATTACAATCAACGTGAGAGAATTTTCGTAAAAACCAAGTGAGATAATATTTCGGAAATGAGTTTTTTGGTATTAATATGTAGTTAGTATATAAAACAAAAATTATTATTTAACAATTGAAGTGATATACAAATATAGTAGTACTACAAACTATTTTTATACAGTCGGTCCACACTACGAAAATATGGACCTAAGTTATTTATGTATGTACACACAAACCGCATTAAAAATTGCAAATTTAAGATGACCATTGATGACTCGTAACTGAGCCCCCATCGCACCGCTGTCCGCCACAATAAAATTATTTTTGTTGCGATATAGACAAATATTTTCTAAATTAAACCCCTAATGATAGTAGACACTTTTTTATATATATAAAAACACCATATCAGTTAAAAAATCTTCGCAAATAATTAATTTTTTTTACCAAAACTTAAAATATAAAACCGGATACTGTAAGTGAGATTTATCCGTGCAGTGACGGAGAAAGAATACATTTCACTGCCCCTCTCTTTCCCATGGGTGTCGTAAGAGGCGACTAAGGGATATCTGAGCGACCATCTGCTCATCTGGTGGTAGGATGCTAACATCCGCCTGGCTTGTTACCACCGAACGCATGGTGAAAAACTCGTGAAGTGGCTTGCAGCCGCGTTTCGAGGTCAGCCAGCGTACAGCCAGAGCCCGAGCGAGTATTGCCGCGATGGGTGTTGGTCCAATTGGAGACGGCTGTTGAACCAATGCCGGGGGAAACTGTATTGACCTGCCGGACAAGGAGACCCGAAGAAACGGCTGTTCCGCTGGCCGCCCGTGGCATAGTACAGGGGCCCGAGCGTGCCTAACCAGCTCGTGAGGCTGCCCCACCAGGCCACGCATAATCTCGGGGTGGACCGTCGTGCCGGTTGGTGACCGGTAGGTGGGGTCCCGGCGGCCACTTCCGGGGGGGTTCGGGGGCCCTTCCGTCCGGCGGGTCAGTGTATTTTTCCTTTTGGCAACCACTTGGGGAAACACGCCTCCACGCTTTGCCCATCCCTATCGTGGCAATACATCGCTCGCTTCACGTCTCTTTTCCATTTTATTTTTCCCAAATGGCGCAACAAAACAGAAATAACGGTCGTACAGCGGTGCACACCCCCACCATACCCTCGCTGTTTGAGGTCGAGTTCTCTAACATCCGAGGACTCCACACTAACCTCAACGCTGTCCACCACCATCTCGAGACAGCACGGCCAGCAATGTTGTTTCTCACGGAGACACAAATACTCCGTCCTGCCGATACCAGCTACCTTAATTATCCCGGCTACACGCTTGAAGAATCCTTCAAAGCGAAAGCCGGAGTATGCTTGTTCGTCAGGACGGATGTTTGCTGTCACCGACTGCGCTGCTTGGAGGACCCCTCCTTCTCCATGTTGGTGGTACGTGTGGACCTGGTTCGTTAGAGCCGAGTCTACGTGTGCCTCTACAGATCCCACAATGGTGACTTGGAGACAAGCCGATTATTTGACCATCTTAGTCGGGTGGCAGATGCTGCGCAAGAGCAATTTCCTAACGCGGAATTGGTGTTTTTGGGGGATTTTAATGCTCACCACGAATCCTGGTTGAAATCCCTCAAAACTGACCATGCTGGAAGGACTGCTCATGCTTTTGCTCTCACACATGACTTGACCCAACTGGTTGATCAGCCCACCAGGATCCCAGACATTGATGGGCAAGCACCTTCTCTACTGGACCTTCTGCTGACTTCTCACCCGGTGGAATATCAGGTTGTGGTTCAGGCTCCTCTTGGCTCTTCGGATCACAGCCTTATTTCTACCAGAGTGCCACAGGCCAAGCTGCCGCCACTAGCGGTATGCAAACGTCGCGTTTGGCACTATAAGTCGGCGGATTGGGACGGTATGCGCGATTACTATGCGTCAGTCCCTTGGAAGGAACGTTGCTTCAGTGGGAATGACCCGACAGTTAGTGCCGCTGCTGTTGCTGGCGAGATCATGCTGGAAATGGAATACTACATTCCTAGCTCAGATCTCATCAGTAGGAGTACGCGTAACCGTTGGTTCACTCGTGAATGTGCCGATGCTGTATCATCTAAGCAGGCGGCATATCGCAAGTGGATCAACGGCTGCATTAGCGGGGCATCTAACATTGACTCACTGAAAGCAAACTATAATAAAAATTCCAAGTCCTGTAGAAAGGCATACACGAGAGCGGATGCACAGCGCATTGTACAGATTGGTCATGACCTTGTTTCGCATCCTAGGGGCTCCCGTAGCTTCTGGCGTCTGACCAAGTCTGTGCAAAACAATTTCTGCCAACCTTCACTGCCACCGCTCAGAAATCCGGACGGATCGCTAGCTCACAGTCCGCAAGAGCAAGCTGATCTCCTGGCTAAACTCTTTGCCGACAATTCCGTCATCGATGATTGTAGTGCACTGCCACCTACAGTACCTGCATGTGGCCATACGATGCCTGACATTAAAATCAGGCAACGTGATGTGCGTGCGGAGCTGCAATCACTTGATGTACGGAAAGCTAGCGGTCCCGATGGAATACCAGCCATAGTGCTGAAGAAGTGCGCAGCGGAGCTGTCTCCTGTGTTAACGCGCCTGTTCCAACTTTCTCTCTCTTCGGGAAGTGTGCCGGAGGCTTGGAGAAGAGCTAATGTGCAAGCGGTTCCCAAAAAAGGGAATCGGTCTGACCCGGCAAATTATCGGCCAATAGCTATCACCTCAGTACTTTGTAAGGTGATGGAACGGATTTTAAACAACCAATTGATCCATTACCTAGAAGATCACTCTTTACTTAATGATCGTCAATCATGAAGTCCAAGGGGTTTCGACCAAAACGGTCCACAGGTGATCTTCTAGCGTACGTAACGCACCTCTGGGGTGAAGCTATCGACAAGCATGGAGAATCGTTGGCTGTCAGCCTCGATATCTCCAAGGCTTTCGACAGGGTCTGGCACAGAAGTCTTCTCTCCAAGCTGCCGGCATATGGTCTGCCTGCTCAGCTATGCACCTGGATTGCCAGCTTCCTACACAAGCGTAGCCTTCGTGTTTTAGTTGATGGTTGCGCTTCACAATTCTATGTAGTGAATGCTGGGGTCCCCCAGGGATCTGTGCTTTCTCCCACACTCTTTCTTTTGCATATCAATGATATGCTCTCTCTTGGGAACATACATTGCTATGCAGACGATAGTACAGTGCATGGTGGATACCACGGACGCGCAGTGGCTGGGCGAGCGGAAATTGAGGAGAGGCGGAAGAATCTTGTCATTGAACTCGATAAGACGTTAGAGCTCATCGCCAAATGGGGCTCTGATAATCTTGTTGAGTTTAATGCCAAGAAAACACAGGTATGCGCTCTCACGGCGAAAAAGTCAACATTTTCCCCTCTTCCCTCCCTCAGTGGTACTCCGCTGGTGATGCAAAGCAAAATCGCCATGCTGGGGATTGACGTTCGCTGCGACCTTAGTCCAAGGGATTACATCGAGGCTGTCATAAAAACAGCTTCATGGAAACTCGGAGTTCTGAACAAGGTGCGGCGCTTTTTCACGCCACAACAACTGTGCCTGCTGTACAAAACACAGGTACGGTCTTGCGTGGAATATTGCTCGCACCTTTGGGATGGCTCCGCTAAGTACCTACTTGAGGCCTTCGATCGGTTGCAGCGACGTGCCGTACGCATTATTGGCGACGTAAAGGTCACAAACACCCTTGAACCTTTACAATTGCGTCGTGAGATAGCAGCACTGAGCGCTTTCTATCGACTGTATCACGGCGAGTGCTCTGAGGAATTATTCTCTCTAATTCCTGCTTCCCCCTTCCTTCTTAAGTCCACGCGAGCTGGTTCTCGATGTCACCGCCTAACTGTGACATCAATTCCATCGCGAACAAAGAAATTTGGCAACTCCTTTCTTTGTCGCACTTCCAAAAAATGGAATTCCTTACCAGCTCACGTGTTCCCCTCCTCTTACAACCCGGGTTCCTTCAAACGAGGCGTGAAGAGGCATCTTGCGGGCCGGCAAGGCGAAGGCGGCTAGTGCAGAACGTTTTTCCCGTCTGTACTGGCCGTCGTCGCGTTTGGACTCTACTACCACTTACCAACAGGTGGAGTAGAGTCATTTGCCCTCCCGGCGAATATATAAAAAAAAAAAAAGTTATTCTTATAAAACAGATTTGGACTTTTATTTAGAATTTTTCATGAGGAATAATTCAGCCATACGTTATTTTCTTGTAACCTTAACACGCAGTGCACGCCGAAGAAGCTTTCAAGATATATGGCTTTCCTATCTTAGTGGACCAATATGATCATGAATTTAGCTAATTCGTCTACATAAAAACTCTTATATCCATCTGAAAAATAAGACTTTTCAAGCAGTCAATTTTTTTTCAAACTTCGTGCCATGGTTCTCGAATTTTTTTTCCTTGTTGTATAAACAAACTTATAAAATTTGCGTTTTGTATATTTAACGTTTGTATAGATATAAATAGTATATATGCCATAAAATAAAATCAAAAAATAAGAAACCTAGATTCAGCCTAACTATCTAATATAAACCTAATATAATAACCAATAAAATGAAATAACTTAAAGGTAAAACGCTGTAAACGCCGTGAAGCGAAAAGTATTTGGTGGAATGTAATTTACTGTAATATCTCCTAAATTATTCATTCGAATGGTATAGTGTCAGTTTAAGACAATTTAAATCAATATTAAATCGCTATGGTTACTAACATATTTACCTGAATAAGGATTAAAAATGAATTCAAGGAAATGTCTTTGCAAATAACCGCATTTTATGATCTTATTTGTAATAGAGAATGATGATGCCAAAATATTAACAAATTATATATGTAACCTCAATCCATTTGAATGCCCTTTCTATTAGTAAAAACCGTATCAAAATCCGTTTTGTAATTTAGATGGAGTTAGAGGAGATACAGAACGTGGAATATATCGACTTTGTTTTATACTATTTATTATAGATAAATATAGAAAAAGATATTATTTATTTCAATCAATCAATCAATCAATCAACAGCCAATCGTTGTCCACTGCTGAACATAGGCCTCTCCCAAGGTGCGCCAAAGCTCCGTCCTCCGCCTTCCGCATCCAGTTGGTGCCCGCCACCTTCTTAAGGTCGTCGGTCCACCTGGCTGGAGGGCGCCCTACGCTGCGCTTGCCGATTCGCGGTCTCCACTCTAGGACTCGTCTGCTCCAACGGCCATCGGTCCTACGACATACGTGACCAGCCCACTGCCACTTCAGCCTGCTAATTTTGCAAGCTATGTCGGTGACTCCGGTTCTTTTCCGGATAATCTCATTTCTGATCTTATCCTTCAAAGATACTCCGAGCATAGCTCGCTCCATAGCACGCTGAGCGACTTTGAATTTGTGGACTAGTCCCGCAGTTAGTGTCCACGTTTCGGCACCGTATGTCATGGCAGGTAAGACGCATTGGTTGAAGACTTTCGTCTTCAAACATTGCGGTATAGACGACTTGAGGACTTGACGAAGGTTGCCAAATGCTGCCCATCCCAAGCGAATTCTTCGATCGGCTTCCTTCTCGAAGTTGTTCCTACAGACTTGTATTATCTGTCCTAGGTAGGTATATTCACTAATAACTTCGAGAGGTTTCCCCTCGACGTATATCGGTCCCGGCACTACATGCCTATTGAACATGACCTTGGTCTTGTCCAAGTTCATACCGAGACCGACACACCGGGAAGACTCGCCTAGGCTACGCAGCATTTCGGTGAGTTGTTCCAGCGACTCTGCTATGATGACGATATCGTCGGCAAATCGAATTAAATTATTTATTTATATATATATATAAATAATTATAGATATTCTTATACTATGTTAAATAAGAGAAAGATCAAACAGATTTCAGTTTGTTTTGTTTTAGAAAGACAATATGATTTAATGGTCTACCTTAAAAAAAGTTGTTGCTTTAGCTCATAGACATCTGCGCTACGACAAGCAGCAAACCACTTATATCACCGTCAATAATCGTAACATATCCCTAGTGCATTGTGACTCCCATCCTTTAAATTACAATACAGCAATACAATTTGATATTTTAAAAAATATAACTGAACAAAGCCACCAATAAAGCTGTAGATGCATTTAATAGTTAAATGTTTAAGTATGAAACTGACAAGGTCACCTGATGGCATTATAAGAAATATTAACTATCCCTTACATCGCAAATGGACCACTAACCTTGAGATGTAATGTCCCTCGCGCGCCTGCAGTTACACCGACTCTCTCACCCTCACTCAGTATTGCTGATTGGCGGTAGAATATATGATGAATGGGTGGTACCCAGACGGACTTGCACAAAGCCATACAAGCCAAGACGCCAAATAAAATCAAATTTATGAAAACAAAAGCATTCATATACAATTTTGAAGGATGAAAATTTGTTCAATTGGCATAATTTCCGGGGTAAATGTGCTCTATGGATGGAACAAGTTTGGTCTTCCTATTGAAACTAAGTTTTGAGTAGCCGCGGCTGAGGTTTTAGTTCTCGCTTTCATAATGTAATAAATGGTTGAAGTAAGCAAGTCTATCCTGAGCTAATTTGATTTAGTCGTAACACGCTTTGAATCAAATAGTTTCGTCTGACATAATCCTAAATTCGGCATTTGAAAGGTAAATTTTAGTTTAGTTTGTCAAATAATTCAACGGCTTTAGAATTTATTTAGAATGTTATCTTTTGTTTTTTAACTCGACTTTCATAACAATGAAGTTTGTTAACAATATAACAAATTAATCTCAAATAGTTAAGATTAATATATTTAAGACGTTGGGATACGTAGAAGCAAAGTAAAGCTCAAGCAACCATAATTTCGTATGCTTGTTTTATTTTTTAAGGGAATATGATGTGAACCGTTGGTAATATGTGCAAGATACAAAAATTAAAAAGATTTTTTAATTTATTTCGCTAGGCTTCTAAAAGTACAATCGATTCATTTTACAAGATTATATTAAATGTAAAGCTACCATCGGTTTGGAATTCAGATCGGAAATCAGGCAAAATAAATAGTTATTTCTCTTTTCCAACAAATACATTAACATGTTAACAAAATCATATTTATATATGTCGTGCCAAAAAGTCAACAAATTCGAACTCCATACCATTTTATCAACTGTAACTCGTAATACTTGGTTGAACTTAATTATTGTATGCTTATAATATGTATTTCCTGGACAAAGGGATTTTATTTGTAATTGTGAAACCATGTCAATGATTTCATGTGATGAGCGGACAGACAAGCACGTAGCGATAGAAGTATTTTCTACTATTTTTTTAAATATATTATTCGCATAGTCCGATGTGATTGTCAAAGTTTCGTTACTTCCAAATATTGAAATATAATATGATGGATTACATATATATAAACATAAAAATTTTGCGATCGTTATTCTTTTTTAGAGGGTTTGATTGAATATGAACGAAAATATTTTTCACCTCGTATTTATCGAGTATGAATCCCTGAAATAGCGTTACATTGAAATACCGTTTTGTGCGAATAAAATAAATATTTCCAATACGTTCCGTTATGCTCCAATGACCAGCTTTACACAATTCTACGTGACTTTAGACACGTCGTAGTTTGCATTTTCATATTTTCCTGTCTTAAACAATTTTTTAATTTAAAAACGACGTATTCTAGCTGATGACGTATTACAGCTATATAAAGAAGGATGGCAAGTTTACTTTTTAAAATCTAAATGGAATCTACAGTATATAGTAGATTATATTGGAGAAACTTAAATGATATTAAATAGCACAAAGCATGTTTTTTCTAATATACACATATTATATTAAAGCAAAAGAGTACTGACTGATTACGACATCTCAAAAACTTTTTGAAATTAACTTGAAATTTAGCAAAGTTACTCCTTTCGCGACTAGACTCTTTGAAATTTCAACTTCAACGGAGGAAAATGGCAGAGGTTACTTTGATAGAATTTCACCCGTACGGAGTCGGGACGAACAGCCAGTATTTAATGAATTCGATGAAATCAAATATATATTTTTATACTATACAATAATTACTGAAGGTAATTTACATCACATGTGTGTCGTGTTTTATGTTACTGAGTTCACTGACATGAAATTTATTTATTCAGGTTTGTTGATTCGATTTTAAAACATGAATGCTTTGAAATGTACCAAAAATTCGCGTACGGAATAATTTAGTAGTTCACAAAACGCAAACCCTTGTTATATAGTGTACAACGTGAAAGCTATCGACCATCGTTGTGATATATAATATACGAAGGTTTAAGTGTTTATTGTATTAATTATATAATTATATACAATCAGACAAACACTGTAATCGCATCGCAGCATGCGCATAATAGAAATAATATACGACGAACATTTCACAAATTAAATTTAATCTTAATTTCTCGCAAACGCAATTTCAAAATGAAAAGTGTTAAGCAAACGGAACCTCAATTTCATTCGAAATGACTAGTCTAATGATATCTCACACGTTTGAGTGCGCGAAAAAATTCACCCTCACGTTTCAATAAGGGAACTTAAAAAGATTTTCCTTTGCCTTTTAATATCACGGACGGTTCTATTCGAAGCATCAACTTGCAAATTTCATGCACGTACCTCCAGTCCAGAACAGCGACTGACAAATAGATATATGGATATACTGACATAATTAAATTTACACTACGCTTCAAATGTTAAATATTTACGAGGTTGTCAATCAATGTTCACTTACACTTTCGAGCGAATTAAATCAATAGCAATAATGTACTATTAATATTATACAGTAATACAGTAACAGCCTGTTAATGTCCCACTGCTGGGCTAAGGCCTCCTCTCCCTTTTGAGGAGAAGGTTTTGGAGCTTATTCCACCACGCTGCTCCAATGCGGGTTGGTAGAATTCACATGTGGCAGAATTTCAATGAAATTAGACACATGCAGGTTTCCTCACGATGTTTTCCTTCACCGTTAAGCACGAGACGAATTATAAACACAAATTAAGCACATGAAAATTCAGAGGTGCTTGCCCGGGTTTGAACCCACGATCATCGGTTAAGATTCACGCGTTCTTACCACTAGGCCATCTCGGCTTACTAGGCCATCTCGGCTTAATATTAATTAATATTATACCACAATGTATTTTTATCATCTTGGCTTCGTAAAAACGTTTTTCGTTTTAAAACTTAATACGTTGAGTCCAGAATCAGTTTCCGGTATCAGTTTCAATTAAGGCTTTTATACGTATAGAGGATTTTGTACGTAATCCTTAAACATAAATGAGACGACTGAAGCTCTACGTGGAACGTTCATATAAAATATGTTGCAATCATTGTTGCTAAAAAAAACGCGTTGAAAAATTTATCGAAATCAAATATGGTCCGATCGACTTCGTGGAATTTGAGTTATGTTCAATGGGAACATTAACATGAAAGCAGAATCGTTTCGCCGATACATACTTGGCGAGTGTTACACGAAATTGAAATGAATAGATCGAAGTACGGTTAAACGTGGCCCGTATTTTGTCGTACCTAACATTGATGGTATTTGAACATACAAAGTAGGAATTGCACTAATGTACGCTGCTTAATTACGCTCCATTTACAGTTCGGTAAACCGATACGAAAACAAACCGTCAACGTCATTCTATTTCGGGGATTTGTGGTCAATTTTGTATTCACCGTTAAATGAATAAGTGTCTCGCCTATTGATGATCGTGAGACAACGCCAATAGAGCGCTTTATGGTCATCATTCAGTGGTAATTGTAAAAAACACAAACTATACATACTGTATAATTGAAAGAACATGACATGAAAAATAAACGGGAAAATGGACTCGCGCACTGAGGGTTCCACACCACAAAACACTAAAAGATTTACCAGGTTATTTTAAGATTTAGACTTTTCAAAGGTTTTCCTTTAATTTGTTCGTAAAATTCAATTTCATTATTATTATTTTTTTTAAACAACATATTTACGGTTTACGGACATTTTTCTTTACTCGTGCTACAGGATATTGCTTCAAATCAAATTTCATGATTCCAGGTCAACGGGAAATACCCTATAAGTTTTGATTCCCGTTGCGAATGTATGGGAAATGCGACGTAAACGGACATATCTTTTGGTTGCCTAGACTTAAAGGGTTGATTTTTTCACACCACCAAGGGGCGGTCCCTTGGTGGTGTGAACTTGAGACCTCAGTATTTGTTATTAATTTCAAATTTTGTACCTCTACGCGTTCGGACGGACTGATTGACGGACAGATCTTAAAAGGGGATATTTTTTCCTTTGGAGGTACGGAACCCTAAAACCGTCTAAGACCTTGCCTTGAGTAAGAAATGATTAAAAATTCTTAAGAAAATCTATTGCAATCAAAAGTTTTTCACTTCTTTTAAGTTTTCTTTAATTAGCGAATCTTCCGGGAGTGAGATTATTTATATTTTTTCTTATTGCAAGAAATGCTTTAAGATTCGACTGCTTTTAACAATATTCATGGTTTATTTTATTTTTTGCAAAAACAAGGATATGTGGTATGAATTGATATCAAACCCCTAATTAACGTAATAATTAAAAGATTCGTTATCCTATTTACACATTCGCCTTTGACATAGGACATATTTTATTCTACATAATGAAGTAGCCCTTTGACGCCATTGGACACGACACGACCTAATTGATGTTTACCCCGGAAGGCCTCGGACAACGCGTTAGGCCGGCGACACAAGTGGCTATTGCCAACTCCTGATAATAAAATCGAAAAATCGATAGCCTATTGGAAGGGATATTATTATCGAAGCCATTGTCTAACTAGTACGTCTTTAAAGGATTACGGTGCTAAGATGTCTAAGATGGTCGCTTGACGCAATTAAATATAGAGACAGCCTTTAAGTGTCCCACTGTTAGACAAAGACCGCCTCTCCCCATGATAAAAAAGGATTGGACATGCTCCTATAATACCGGTTTGTAGTTAAACAATTGGCAGAATTTTATCCAACACATGCAGACATGATTCGTCGCTATGTTTTTCTTCACCGCAGAGCACGAAATAAATTATTAACACAAATTAAGCAAATTATAAGTCAATGGTGCTTGCTCGGATTTGAAAACGCAATATTCGGTTAAGTTTTACATGTTCTAGACACTCAGCCATAACGACAGAGAATGAATTTATAAGAAGTACATAAACACGGCATGATCTTAATGATTATAACTATTTACGTAATTGGAACGCCGTTTTAATTAAAATTCGTGTTTGCTGCTAAGCCTTTTATTAAAAAACGCGTACACGGTATTGCCTCTAGTTAGGTACTATCCGCTCACCAGATATTCTACCGACGCCGGTAATGAGGCGCCAGTGTGCCTAATTACATGCACAAGAGAGGTATGGTCTTAACTATTAAGCTTATAAATGCTGCATATTACTTCAGTTAATGATTTTACATGTTACAAAAATATATTTTTTGAATGAATTTGTTCTGTCAATAATTTGTTACATGTATTTATGTAATAATATTTTTCAAATAAGTCGAATATATCAAAGTATGAACGTATTTTGTTTTTAGTTAAAGATAGCACAGAAAGTGACGTCGCTCACTAAAAAAATTCTAATAGTAGATGTTTTTTAATTTGAGTATGTTAGAGGTTGCCCACTAAATGTAATAGCGACTTTTAATCTTTTTGGCAAGCGTTGCCGTCATCTTGATTAAATGCTTGTTTGCAAATATTAACGACAAACTGTTTTTGCTTCGTACGATATATATAATTAAAAAAAAAATTGTTTTAATTTTATATTCATTTGTATTATATAAACTTTTACTTTTTAATATAACATTTATTTATTTATTTATTAGGGAAACATACAGCATATCGTATATTACAACTTAATATAATAATCATATTTTAACACTTATGCCAGTTAAGTTTCCACTACTGTTTTAACAGGGAAGTGGACTAATTTTGATGTTACATAAACATATATTACAATATAAATTAATGGTTTGTCAAATACCCTTTTGAGATTTATAAAAAAGTGGTAATCAAACTTAGAGAGCATAAAAAATTCTACAAATTCTATATCAAACTTTTTTCCGCAAAATGAATAGTTAATGAGATACGTCGCGCTGAATTCTGAAACCGCTACGCATACGCAAAGGGAACGGAGACGAAAAATTTCTCAAAAAAAAAAACATAAACGCAAAACACTGTATTCTTATAAACATAGTAAAATTACATATAATAAATGTAGAGATTTTAGCATTAAGTTGGATAAATTAACCTACATCTTTCTTAGGATACTGAAATTACCAATAATAATACAATTATACACATAATAAATGTGAACGTAACAGCCAGTTAATATTCCATGGCTGGGCAAAGACATCCATCATACAGCTCCAATGCGGGTTTACTCACGATGTTTTTCATTACCGTCAACACGAGAAGAATTATAAAAACAAATTAAACACATGAATACTCGGTACATTAAGCGGCAAATTTCACCTGTACAAAGAATACATTATGGTGCAATTCTCTTAGAACCACCATACTGTACCAGGTTTAAAGTCGGCTCGAATTTCATCAAAACAGTAGAATAAAGTTGGCCTAATAATGCAATGAATAGCGTATACCAACTCGCTAGAGATGGTTTTGTGATCACAAAACCATCTCTAGCGCCACCAAATCACCTAAAAGTTATTTATTTTCAAATGCAAAAAAAAAACAATGGAAAAAATTGATAGAAGTTTTGAAAGAATGGGTTCAAATTGAAGGTGACGTGTGCTTATATCGCGCTACCTCAGACGATATTGATGATGACGAAACGCATAATAGATATTTTGAAGATTGAAAATAATGAAAGACTCGAAGAAGACAAATAAATTGAATGACATTAAACTATTAATAAATAAACATTTAATAACTTTATTAGCAATGAAGTCACACATATTTATTTATCTGCTAACGAAAACAGGATGTTATATTTTAATATTATTTATTTTACAATTCCGTTGAACGACTAATACCATTAAAAAGACTCGTCTTATTATAAATAAGTATTTTGAGTACGTGTAACGTGAGAGTGACTTTCATTGCGTTTAAAACGGCATCCAATTAATTGGCAAACTGTTTGCGTAACATCCCAGACGGATTGGAATCTTATCAAATATCCCTAGTATTATCAATTTACTGGCAGAGCAAATACTTTAACACAAGCGAATGCTTATCATAAACACGAGTGAAGCAAATAAAATGACTTTAACGAGAAACGGTGGGAAAAAGGAGAAATTTAGCCATGTCCAGACCACAGTTGGGCCATCGGCTCGTTAAAACAAGACAAAAATGTAAAAGTGCAAGCGTTGCGGACGGAACTTTGCAGGCGCATTTCTTTGCGCCGGATTGGGCTGTGCGAAATTGGATGTAAAGTTAATTAAACCTTTTACGTTCTACAAATCCATACAATGAAAAAGGCTTAGTTTGCAAAGTTATAGATAAATTCAATTGTTTTTTGTTTGAACCAAGCTCCGGTTACATTCTTTATATAACGGACGGAAATAAACGTCACATAGCGACTCTTGAGCTATTATTGATTGTGCAGCACATGGATTTTAATGGTCTTCACTTTAGTAATTTACTTTACCTTAGTTAAAGTGTTATCAATTATAAAAAGGATGTTTTACGTTGAAGTTGAGAATCATTAAATTAAATACTTTCTCGCGTTTCCTTTGTAAAAGAAACTAATTTCAATATACAATTTTTAGAAAAGGCTATTATGTTAAAGTCTAAAGTGATATTCCAATAAATGGAGAATAATCAGCCTTCTTAGGAAACTGTAAAGGTTCTTTGTTTGTAATAGAGTTACCACTACTGTCTTCTGCGGTGTGACATGAATCTTGTTACAAACTGCAACTAGAACTCGCCATATAATGTGATTTATCACATCAGTTCAGTTACTAGACTTGAACTATATCATTTAAATTATGAATAAATAATGGTTTTAAATAAAAAAATTTATTTCTAAAAATAATTTCAATCATCACTCACCCTGATCGTGTTCTATCCTGACGTGTCTCAGGCCGTTGAGCTTGAAGGTGAGCGTGAAGATGTAGTGGTCGTCACTGCTGTCCCGAACTATGAATGACCCATCAGGCTCGTTAGACAGTATCTTCTCCGCAGCCTCCACCGAAATCGGTCCCCAATACCATCCATACTAAAAGAAAAAATCCCTGTTAGTATATTTATTATTGAAAAAAATACGGACCGCGATGCTATGCATAGGGAATAAAGCCATTAGGGAATACGCGACTTTACAGATTGACTGAACTTTTGTTATAATTTGCAATTCATTAGCCCGTCTGTTTGAAAACTGGAGTTACCGTAAACCGTTTTGATTAAAATAGAGTCGCTCTACATTACTATACGTACGTGAATGAAACTAAAGGTCAAACATATATTTTTTTATCGTTGTAAAACAAACACAATTGATCCGTTAACTTATTGGATACGCAAACGCTTTTTCACTTTTGTTTGTTTACGTTATTGATTAAAAAATATCGCGTTAGTCGATTGTTTGTAGTTTAGATTTTTTTTTTATAGAAAAGGAAGGCGGACGAGCATATGGACCACCTGATGGTAAGTGGTCACCAACGCCTTTAGACATTGGCATTGTAAGAAATGTCAACCATCGCTTACATATCCGATGCGCCACCAACCTTGGGAACTAAGATTTTATGTCCCTTGTGCCTGTAATTACACTGGCTCACTCAGCCTTCAAACCGGAACACAACAATGCCAAGTACTGCTGTTTTACGGTAGAATATCTGATGAGTGGCTGGTACCTATCCAGACAAGCTTGCACAAAGCCCTACCACCAGTAAAATTCAAAACATTCAGCTATTTACAATTTTAGTAATAGCTATTTTCATTAATAATGCGACCGAAGCTCTAATTGAGGGATTGCGTATCATACTACTAATTTGTTAATTACGTTAGGTTCAGAATGCTATTGAGCGGATCTCTCAATCTATAGTTTATTTTTTATTGAATTTTAGTTCATTCTTTATTTTAGAGCTGAATAAAGTGACGTATAAGCTTGCGAAATTCCAGGCATAACAAATAATTCAGATATGAACTGAACAAAGTTCGCCTATAAGGTTTGTTAGCGATGCCCTTCAATCCGATTATATCGGATGAAAGTGGATCACATTGATATTCTTCTGTACTGTCGATCTTTTGGGGTTTTTACGCTTTATTGGCTTAAATTTTTAGGCCGCCGTTAAGACAATTTTTAAAATTTGCAAACAGTTTAGATTTGTAATGAGATACGTACATGTCAACTGCGACGATTGGTCGAATGAATTATGTTATTTATGTTGAGGATTATAGAGCATTCATTGACTTTGGACTATTAAACGTACAATAGATTAGTTGATAATGTGTAATACTTACATCCTTAACTCTCTGGATCGAGGTAGCAAAGTCCATAATTGTGTCCTCTTCGTTGGCCGAGCGACGGGAATTCGATGGGTGCGGAGACTGCGGCAACGGCGGAAGGGCTCTACGAACAGCCGCCGGGGGAGATTCCCTTCCGATTCTCTCCACACTGTCACTGTCACTCGACTTCCGCCACCGAAATAGATTGCAGAAACTTTGCTTTAAGTTCATTGATAGCATCCGAACCGGAGACATCTTCACTTTCAAACCCTGATTCCCCTTTTTCCCCTTATCTTTGTTCTCTTCTATAATACTACAATCCTTTGGAATATTTTCCTTATGCTTCTTATTTTTGGAATTCATACTCAATGTATTTTTATTCGCTTTCTTATGATTATTGTTCGT
Source organism: Nymphalis io (assembly GCF_905147045.1). Classification (NCBI taxonomy): domain Eukaryota; kingdom Metazoa; phylum Arthropoda; class Insecta; order Lepidoptera; family Nymphalidae; genus Nymphalis; species Nymphalis io. The sequence goes on from NC_065918.1 coordinate 13,083,501, forward strand.
TTCCCCCGTTCTAGATATATCGTTGCTCTCTTTTAGAAATACGGCTGTGCCAGTATCTTTGTTGCCGTGGCGCATATGAATACCGACGTTGGTTATTATTGTGTTGCTTTTCTTATTAATCGTATTTCGACACTCAGAATCGCTGGAACTTGAGTACAATGTATGGAGGTACTTCCTCATCTCACGTAAAGTCAAATGGAGCGAGTCGGTATCCGAATCGGTGACGTTCTTCTTGCAAGACGAACTGGGCAAGCTATGCCTTTTAGTTTTGGTGTCTCTGTGTCTCGTTTCCTTGGACTTGTAGCCTCTGTCTGGCGCGACGCTATTAACACTTGTGCTCTGAGAACAACTCTTCCCACGCCTTCTATTATTCCTCTGCGGCTTTTTCCCCTTGCCTCTTACATTACTGTGACTAGGCCGAACCATATCAATGGGAACCGCATATATATCACTGTCGAAGGGGACATTGTACATGTCAGTTATGTCGGAAGTTTTCGCAGACAACGTGTCGTGCGATATAGCCTGCGTAATGAAGCTGGAGTCGTCCGCTTGAAACTGGGTGACGAGGGAATTATGACTACTGGAAAGTCGTGAAGAAAGAGAATTCCTAGAGGAGGGTCTATTAATTCGACACGGACTGAGATGTAAAAGTCTCGGACTCGCGAATCGGTGATTAAGACACTGCCTGCGTTCGTAAAGCGACTCGGGTTTTAATTTCCTCGGATACAGCGGCGACGCGTGGCTAGTGGTCATTGCAACTTCTAAGCTCGATGATTTTGATTTATTAATATTGTTCGTAAAAACAACTGATGGAGGCACGCACACAGCCAAACATTTAATAGGTGAGCCCACAAAAGCGGGTATACAATCTATACTTGTATCCGGATTATCCTGAAACAATATATTCATCTTTATCTTGTTTATTTTTACTTTAAAATTCAGTTATAAAACTTCCACTATTACTGAGCTAACAATATTACATTTTTTGCGATCACGGACTGATGAAAAATAAGTAATCAGAAATAAGTAATCAGATATCGGCAAATAAAACCTTTTAAACAAACCTATAAAATCAATTAAAGCTGTCTTTTATCTCCGAAATATTATGTAGTATATACAATCACGATAAAAAAAATATTTATATCAATAAACTTCAGAAAATAAAAATTAATTTAAAAAAAGTTCTTTAAACTATTTTAAATATTTAAGAAAGTACGTTACCTACCTGAAACTCAGGAGGGGGTTCGATGGCAGTGACGATGACTTTACCAGGCCCTTTCTTCACTGTATTAAAAAAATCACCGCACATGCGTTCCGAAGCGTCCGTTGACTCGCAGAGCGACAACGACCGCTCATCGAAATCGCTCTCTTGCAACTGCATATCAAAGAGCATCGATGTATATGCGCTGAGTTAAATAGCCAACTATATCGTCGGGAACGGCTATAATCAAGAGCTGTCGTTCCGGGAAACTCGAATGTCCTTACACGACGGCAACTTTTGCACCACTGACGGATTATTGTATTACTATTATTATATCGTACCACGTTTTAACAGACCGAATATTTCGTGGATGCTACGGATTCATTATTTGCGACTAATATTGTGTTTTTCGGGACAACACTTTATTAATTTAGTAACGATTTATTAATATTTATACAAAATGCATATTTAATGTTGCGAAATCGAATTAACTGGCGCCAAGGCAATTACGAAAACTTTTTAATTCGATCAGTTTTAGTTTAAAATTCGATTTTATTAAAGAAAATATACCTATATTTGTAATCGAATATTGAGAGTAAGATCGATTGTGTTTACTAATCAGTAACGTCAGATTATTGATATTGGAGATGCTGTGGGCATTTCGTAAGCCAATTAACACCAATATTACAAATGCTCTGCCAACTGTGTGACCTGGGATGTTGCGTATCTCTTGTTAAGGGCAAGTGATTCAGATTAATTAATCTGAATCACTTGCCCTTAACAGCGAAATATAACAATACAAGTATTATTGCTTGGCGATTTCGGTTGGCAAGTCTACAACTATTTTTCTGTCAGAAATGAAGCTTCTGCAGATTATTTTAAATTACAATTTTAATATTACTTAAGGACACAAACAATATATGTTCATAATGATCTAAAATATTAAAACGGATCACATATATAAACCAAACCAAAAGCAATTTATAAATAATTCAAAAAAAAAAAAACAATGCCCGAGACCAATTGTGTTTGGTTTGTGGAACCATAACAGACTATAAGTGCACATTATGAGGTTGAATTTTAATTTAGTTAAAACATTTAAAGCATTTCATTAAATGTAAATAAAATCTATTTACAGCATGTTTATTTATATATAGGGATTATGATTCACATTAAAGTATGCCCTTTCGCTATTGACAACATGAAGTTAATTATGATAATAGCGGCTTTGTATGTAAGTACATGCAAACTTAAATTTACTATTTAGTGTTAAAATATATTAGATGAATTACAATTGCTAGTCATCCCATCACCAAATAGCATTGCAGTATTAGCTAATACAACGCATAAAACTGGCATTTGCACATAAAAATTTCGCTGTAGCAAGCATCTATTATAAAAAAACTTAATACATACATTAACATATGCTTTGTTAATTAAATACAATGGAAAAAATTAAAGCTAGGTTTTAAAGTAAATATAAAATAATGAAATAAAAATAAGATCTTCAATTTGTTTATTTAGTTTTTTGTTAATAGTATAAGTATCAAGTATTAGAATGTATATTGTAAATTTTAATTGTATATGCACAAAATATCAATGAAGAAATCTATTATTAAATTTTCGTAGATATTAGTTCAGACAATATATTAAGGCATTATATTTGATGATATGTATGATGATATGTATGATAATATTTAACTTCTTATTATTTTTAAGTATTATTATTAAATATGAAAATTATTTACAAATTATATGTTGAATGAAGTGTTTATCTGTGGATTGATAACTTGGTGCATTATTAATAGATTTAATGGGACAGTCACATTGCAGCAGAAATTGTGAAAAGTTTACCTGTATTTATAGCTGTACAAATTCTCAGAGGCAAATTTGCTGAAATTTAAATGAATTTTATTGTATAGAATACTAGGCAATTTTTTTTTAATATTAAATAAAGTACCTATGTTATTAAAGACATGCCTTATTCCGTATAACGATATATCGCAATTAAAATATATTCAATCATGCTAACCCCTTTTTTTAACGATTTTAAATAAAAAACTTAATATATTATAAATTCTTTACGCAAATTATAACTTTTTACTATTAGAATAATAGATCAATGTAAATTATGAGACTACAGATCGATTGGCACTTATTGTTGTTGTTTCAAACTTTTGCGTCCTGTCCATGTGAGTTTATTTATAACCTAAACATGAATGTAAACAATATTGTAAAACTGCAACATACTGTAAATAAAGTTATGAAAGTTGTAAAAACGAAAACGTAAACACTTCTGCTACCTTGATAATAATGATCTTTGTACTAAAATTACGCAAAAACTTTTTAAATCGCTAAGAAGTAGCTAAAGTAAGAAATTTATTATAATATATATAATGACGCATTAGAGATAAACTTACCTCGGATGCAATATGATGCCATCCACTCGCGGAATCACTAGAAAACGAGCCACTTGTAATCAGCAGACCACTGTCTTCGCTCAGCGGAGGCGCCTCGGAGTGAGTAGAAAACGAAGGCGGCGACTCCATCTCCTCAAAGTCACTCAACTTGTAAAAAAGTTTGTTGGGAACATAAAATGAACATAAATCTTATAAATTCCATAAAATTAAGAAAACTATAATTTTTTTTTATTACAACATTCAACACTAAAGGTACATCTAAAAATGACTAATGCTCTCTATCTCTTTCACTCCTTGTCGCCGTCGCCATGGTGCTTAACTTTTTTAATTGTAAGGATTCTTGTCTTTTCAGTGTCTTTTATTTCAATAAATATAATTTTAATAATTTATATATATCTAACTATAATTTTACTCTGTGAATTTAATTTCCGTTACACACACACACACATATTTGTGATACCCTGTTTGCATTATGTCTATTATCATCATTAAAGAATAGTTAAATGATTTTAAAAATATTATATATACGTATGGTTTAATATAACTATAAATATTAAACAATGTATATGTTACTTTTTTAATTTATTTGTATCTTAGTAAATAAGATTTGTAAATATTTAAACCATATATTCATACCAACAGTAAGTGATCTTTGATTCCGTCAAAAAATTGGCCTTTATCATTTATTTAACGAAAATTTAATCTATATATAAAAATATATGTATAACTACAAATGCATTTCATTACCTATTTAAAATCCCTATTCTTTTACTTTCTACTGACTGACAACTGACAATATGACAGTTCATAACGTTCGGATCAAAATGAAGGTCACGTCCATGTTGCCTAGCCGAGCTGATCCCGAAGCTTAATACGAGTATAATATACGCGCCCGAATAAAAACGAACACGATCCGACAACTCACGGAAACAGTCGAAACTGAAAATGCGGAGCTCTTCTATTGTCTGAAATTCGTTGAAATCGAAACTGAATTTTCGTAATTCGTTTCATCTTCACCATTTGTCTATCGAACCCGCTTACAAAGAGTATTTCTTACGGCAGTTGCTTTTATATAATTTACGAAGTTAATCTACTTTTCTTTTGTAACAATTTGGTCAGTAGTGAAATACAAATCTATCAATGTCTACTTTTAATGGCAGTCTGGCTGAATAATCTCCATCTATAGTATTTTTTTTACTTTCAAAGAATTTCCTAAACCAAAGAATATGGTAGAACATTAAGCAGTTAGTATAACATAATTATGTGGCATATAAATATGGTTGTCAAATATCGATACATTCAGACTTATTTATTCAAAATAACTCCAGCAAACAAGAATTATATTTTATGGATTTACAAAGTCTATAATAATATTATAAATGCGAAAGTAAATCTATCCCTCTGTTACGCTTTCAAGTCAATGGCAGAAGCTACTTTTTTATAACAAACTCTCCTCCCAACACCAACATCTCCCCCATATCTACAAGCGGACAAAAATATCTTATTTCGATTGTTTAATTTAATAATAACCAGAGTTCACGTTATTTAACGAATTTAATGCCAAATTAACAGATTTTGAGAAAACTAGCGCCAAACTTATATGAACCCTAACCTAACTTATCTGTTAGTAGTATAGTTACTCAAAAGAAAATCATTGTTGGCGCTGTTTATATTACAAAGGTTTATCTCAATCGATCTCAACCGATTACCAGTACAGTAACAGTAACAGCCAGTTAATGTCCCACTGCTGGGCTAAGGCCTCCTCTCCCTTTTGAGGAGAAGGTTTGGAGCTTATTCCACCACGCTGCTCCAATGCGGGTTGGTGGAATACACTTGTGGCAGAATTTCGATGAAATTAGACACATGCAGGTTTCCTCACGATGTTTTCCTTCACCGAAAAACACGAGATGAATTATAAACAGAAATTAAGCACATGAAAATTCAAAGGTGCTTGCCCGGGTTTGAACCCACGATCATCGGTTAAGATTCACGCGTTCGAACCACTGGGCCATCTCGGCTTTTTTTACCAGATTACCAGTACTCTCATACAATAATAACAAAACAATATTTGTTGTTTCATCGAAAACAGATGTAAAAAAAAAATGTAGCCATAGAATCGAACACACGCAGTTAATAAGTAATTACAAATAAGAACATGGGCCCTATTGCTAGGTAACAAATATTATTAGATCCTTACATATGAAACTGGCGTTTTGTACGGGAGGAATATAAAGTCATTTTTTTTTGTAAAATATATTTAATTAATCAAAGTATACACCGTTGTTATCTATGCACTTTTGCCATCTCATAGGTAATTCATTGATCCCTTTATTAAAAAAACCATGGAGGTGAGAATCAATAAACTCTCTGAAGGCGGTTAGGACTGCCGCATCGGAGTTGAATTTTTTTCCTTGTTAGAAGTTGTTCGAATTCTGGAAAAAATGGTAATCTGTTGGAGCAGGGTCCGGGGAGCATGGTGGATGTCGCAGACATTCCAATTGTAGCTCATCTAACTTAGTGGTTATTTGTTGTGCAGTGTGTGGTCTTGCGTTGTCGTAAAGCAGCAGTGGCCTAGAGCGATAGACCAATCTCGATTGTTTAGCAGCTAGTTCTTCCTTCATGGTTTGCAGTTGCTGACAATAAATATCTGCCGTAATCGTTTGGCCTGATTTTAGAAAGCTGTATTGAACGATACCGGCGCTAGTCCACCAAACACTCACAAGTTAATTTTTTTTTATTCAATTTTCGTTTAGGGCAGGATTTGGCTGGGTCTCCAGGGTTCAGCCATTGCGACGAGCGCTTCCGAATATCGTACAGTATCCACCTTTCATTACAAGTAATGATTCGATTTAAAATCCCTTCACTATTGTGTCGGTTGAGCAAAGTAAGACAGCAGTCGACGCGTGTTTGCAAGTTCGATTCATTCAATTCATGAGGTACCCATCGTTCAAGTTTTTTTACTTTCTCTGAAGTGCTTTGTGATGGATCTGCTTCCACATTAGCCTTTGCCTCCGCACGTATACTGGGTTGGTTTTAAAGGTCGAAATTTCCAGGACAAAAACGTTGAAACCATAAACGTACCATGCGTTCTTTGGTGAAACCAGCGCCGTACACATAATTAATTCTTTGAGCTGTTTCTGCAGCACTGGTGCCACGGTAAAACTCGTACTTGTTAATATACCGATATTTCATGATTTTTATTGTGCGGTAAAAAGCGACGCCAAAGAAAAAAATAATGAGGAAAAAACAAATGAATGACTGTTTTCAAAACTCAAATGTACCTAAATGAATTTATAAATTTGAATTTGGAATTCTTAACCAAAGAGGAGATATTTCAGATCAAAGTGGTGGTGGTGGTATATATATATATATATATATATATATATATATATATATATACATATTTAAATAAGGTTTCCTACGAAAAAAGCAATAATGTAACCCAAGAAATCATTTTTTTCCTATAAAAGTCATTACTTGGCATGCGTTGCGAAAGCTATGGATCATGCCTTTAATTGTGCATTTTGATACTTTGCTGGAATTATTAAACTATTTTATTTTATAAAAAAGTAACATAAGAAATAATATAAACAACAAGCTTACAAGTGTCACTGCTTGCAGAATTCAAATGGAATTAAGTTTTGCTTATTGCATAAAATAATTATATTTGATTCAGAATAATAATATAAATTATAACAGATTTTATTTTGAGTATTGTCACAGTAAGTTTAATATTTAAACATCAAATGTCATTAAAAGTTTCAATCAAAAAAGTCTACTATAAATTAAGTATTATTAGCTTAATAAATAATTGTCTTATATTTTCCAATAACTTTTAGAATATAAATTGGTGTGTTTAAAAATATTTATAAATATAAAATATAAACTTTTAAACGACAAATAAAAACAAAAAAATCAATATTTGACAGCTATTGCCAATAAATATGTACGGTCAACTATGTAACCACAATTCTGTACACGTAAATATCATTTAAACTCTTCTTTTTTGTCTACGTTGATTTACTCGTGTTTTCATCGCATATTTATGATGAAAAGTCGAGAAACAGAAACTGCAGTAAGTGTAAATAATGAAAACATAAAAAAGTAGTTAATAAAGCATATAACTTAATACAAGAATTAAAATATTACATACATTCAATAGACATATGATTCGAGTGTTCTCTATTCACATGCAAATGCATATTTTAAGACACATTTAAGTTGAAAATTTTCGTAAAGAACTTCGTTCTTGATCTGAGTCTCCCGACCGCACAATTTTTATAATGCCGATGTCTGTGAGTGGTGAAATATTGTAATAAAAAAAAAATAACGGGTCACTTTTTCAAGAGGTCTGTCTCATAATGTGGGACGAATGTACGATGAGCCACTACTCATACATAGAAGCCATAAAAATAACTTAATAATAAATAAAAGCATGAAAAAATACGCAGGGCGTATATGCTTTACGCATATATATTATTATATGCTCTTAGTACTTTAATAATAATAATGACCTGCGGACCGATATCAGCCATGGTGGGCAATCTCAAGAGAGGTTAGCCAACTGAGCAGTACATATTATATTGCACAAGTATGTGCGTAAGCACAAGTGTTCTCTCCATTACCTAACTCTCATAATCCGATGGGACGGCAATCCGACACGACCGGAAAAAGTTCAGGCGCAAGACCAACGGCATTTCGTGCTTTCCGAGGCACGGGAGTGTATACCCTTCCAACTTCCAGACTTCGGGTTGCTAATGAGAATTTTAGAAAAAAAAATCCAATAACTTTTAATAATAAATTCTGGTCAAATAGGCCCGACCTGGAATTTGAACCCAGGGCTTCAGGGTCTGCGGCCTTATATCTAGCCTCTAAGCCAACGAGGCAGTCACTTAGGACTTTACTGTATGGGCGAATAAATCGATTGGCAAATGTTTATACATAATTGATTAAAAAATGCACGGGATAAAATGTATGTATGTATAGTTAAATAAACAAAGAATAATAATAACTATATATTTTTTTATAAATTCCTACTTCCCCCTTCCTTCTTAAGTCCATGCGAGCTGGTTCTCGATGTCACCGCCTAACTGTGACATCAATTCCATCGCGCATAAAGAAATTTGGCAACTCCTTTCTTTGTCGCACTACCAAAAAATGGAATTCCTTACCAGCTCACGTGTTCCCCTCCTCTTACAACCCGGGTTCCTTCAAACGAGGCGTAAAGAGGCATCTTGCGGGCCGGCAAGGCGGGGACGGCTAGTACAGAACATTCTTCCCGACTATACTGGCCGACGTCGCGTTTCTACTCTACTACCACTTACCATCAGGTGGAGTAGAGTCATTTGCCATCCCGGGGCATATAAAAAAATATATATAATATAAATAGAACATTCCTGGAGCAAAGTACCTCTTCCGTTCTATATCAACTACATTCCGAACCTGTCGTAGCTTTACATTGAATTCAAACCAGAAATGGTTTTAATCAAAAGTACGAGATCCGAGTCATCCGAGTAAAGCCGAGATGGCCCAGTGGTAAGAACGCGTGATTCTTAACCGATGAACGTGTGTTAAAACCCGGGCAAGCACCTCTGAATTTTCATTTGCTTAATTTCTCTTTATAATTCATCTCATGCTTTTCGGTGAAGGAAAACATCATGAGGAAACTTGCATGTGTCTAATTTCACCGAAATTCTGCCACATGTTATTCCACCGACTCGCATTGGAGCAGCGTGGTGGAATAAGCTCCAAGCCTTCTCCTCAAAAAGGGAGAAGAGGCTTTAGCCCAGCAGTGGTACATTTACTGGCGGTTACTGTAATACACCGTACTTGAATAAGTTTATTTTGATTTTATTATGACTTTGACCTTAAGTTCTTAAGTATATACTTCATACAGTGACTCAAGAGACGGTTGCTAACGTTATATGCATTAACATTTGCTTTTTAAATAAATGATTTAGTTGGAACAGCTGTGAGCCTACTTAGACTCTCGCCGAGGGTTGGAGATGGATGGCAGCTTGGGTTGATAAAATTTTGAATGCATCAACGAGGCCACAAGCCACATCTAAGTATTCTGATGTTTTTTCTGTTTACTTAGATGTAGGTACATATATCATAGAATAATTTGACTATGATTATGAGTGAAACTATGACGAACTTTGGGCGGCAAAATTCAGTATGATTATCGTTGTATAAAGATAAGGTATTGTCGCAGATTCTATTAAAACTATCTATTTTATTGTAAATAAACATAATATTTAAATTCTTTTTATTGTAAATATATGTGTGAGGCAGCTGTAGTTTGGTACTTTACTAAAATATCACGAGTCACGATTTCCACGATTATTATATACACAATGCTATGAGGGAAACTAAAATATATGTCTTAAATATATTACAGAATACAACAGTATTTTTTGATTATTCCCATTTATTGAATATTATATATCTAAAAAGTGCCATTCCGACATCAGTTGTCGAGCGTGAAATTTTAGTAAAATCGAATTTCTCACCATAAAAGAATAATAAAAGAAAATATTTTATATTTCTATATTTTACCAAATTTACTTAATAATTATATTTTTTATTTAACTTATTATATTAACATTTACGCATATACGTTTTGCATGAACTGCAATGCGTAATATTTTCATCAATATATGGCAAATGGCCAGTGCTCAATTATGAACTATAGGTTATACCGTATACGTCAACGTGAGAACAGGAGCTTTATTTATGATCCACTGTCCAGTACATCGGCCCAACGACACATCATATTAAATATTTCGAAGTTTCAAAACGAAACAATAGAAAAACTACCTTTGCGACAATTTCATTGTAAATTATCTAATATAATAATTTAAAATAATGTAAACGTCGTATCTTATAACAAATCTATGTTGAAATAACCACAAACCATTACATATTTATAACTTTTACAAATCTGCCATAATATTTAACTCGAAGTAAATGCAATACTATACGCAAACTATGGGTACCTAATGTATCGTTGAAATTCTTGTTATTGTTTTAGATTATTATTATTAAGTGATTGTTGTTGGTAATTATATAAAATTAAGTTAAACTTCAAAAGATAATTACAGTTGTTCTTAGTTTTACGTTTTGAGAACCCTTAATTTGTTAATGAATAATTTGTAAAAAAGAAACACTTAGTTCCCAAATAAAAATTAGGCTGTATTAGCTTTGCCTCTGCTTTACTGAAATAACAAATAAAACAACACACTCCTGACACATTTATGTCAATTATTGTCAACTGTGGGTTTGTTGTTTGGTGTGTGATTTATTCCATCATTTTAGGTGAAAAATAATGTTGTACGTAATTGAAGATACTGTGTATCATTTATAAAATATAATATTGTTATTTATAAATTATGAATATTTTGTAGAACAACAACCAATTTTATTTTTACAATGGCCGATTCACAAGTGGCCAATATTGTGAATGAAATTTTGGTAAGTACTCTTTATATACGCTACTTACTCTATGCAATATTTAGATAAACATAAAAATGTATTGTTTTTAGCGAGTGGAAACCGTAGAGGAGGCTTTTAGCTGTTTTCTGGTACATAAACAGGATCAAGAAAATGAAAGGTTATCTGTATATCAAAAGAAATTGTGTGCCATCATGAGCACTCCCAGTGCTGATTTACAGGAGTCTGCTATTCGTCAATATTTGACTCTGACCGCAGTTCTAACGAATAGATACAAAATGAAACAACTTTTGGGGCTTTTAGAAAATTTAGTAAATACTAATGTCCTTCAGGCAAGGTAGGTTTTTGAAAATAATTACACTTAAGGTTAAACATAATAATATTCTATATATATATATATAAAATTTTATTTCACTTACATAGGACTTTGTGGCAATATGTTCCATAAACATTCTGTCAACGTAAATTTAATAAAGGATTTTTTTTATTAGCTTTACAACACTACCAGACTGTTTTAGGATTTTTTTGTCAGACAGTAAGTTTGGTTTGGTGATCTTTGTATTTATTACTTTTTATTTTGTTTTGTGGATCATTTATTCTAATAAACTTTATCATAAAACATGATTGTTGAACTACTCACCCCCTAAGCAATAATTATAGTATTAACTTGGTGGTAGGGCTTAGTAGTATTGGTGCAAGTCCATCTGGGTAGGTACTACCCACTCTTCAGATATTCTACAGCCAAACAGCTAATTTTTAGGGCGAGTGAGCCAGTGTAACTATAGGTACAAGGGTCATAACATCTTAGTTTCAAACCTATTTTTATATATATCTTTATGATTATTTTCTTAAGTACCGCACTATTTTAAAGATAAAAACTCCTGCATGTTCTAAGATAAATTTTATACAGAACAAACAGGGTTGTTTAGTACTTTTAATACATTTAACATTGATTATTAATTTTAGAATGTTGTGTGATTGTATATTAACAAGTGAAAAACTTGTATATAAAAATAGTGATTATTGGATTGAATGTTTTAATTTGATCAGAAGAATTATTGGTGGTGTTGACTACAAGGGGGTTAGAGAAATAATGAAGGTTTGTTTCGATCTCATATATATACATAATTTTCAACTTAATTCAAAATGTAGCTACTAAATAAAGTATTATTACTCAATGTAGGGATGCCGAGAAAAAGCTCAAACACTGCCTGTCAGGTTAAATTCAAGCACTATGCCACAAATGAAAGCATTGTATAATGTGATTGAGTACATCTTTGACCGCAATGCTTCTCTGCTGCCTGCCTACTTTATTGTCACAGAGATTCAAAAAGACTACCCCGACAATAACCACTGGCCTCATTGGGTATGGCTTTACAAACATATATTATTTTTATAGAAATATATACTTTAACGTAATTAATACAATTGTCAAATAATAATCTTTTTAGTAATTCATTTAATGGATTAAAACATCATTCATATTCAGATTGTTACAATTGTTATTTATTTTATATTTAGGTGTGTTATTTATATGTTAACTACAGTGTTCTTTTATTACAGCAACTTGCAAAACTTCTCACAACATTTGTCGAAAGTTTTAAGCCATGTGCTCAAATGGTTTCCATTATTGGACACTCGCAAATGCTGCCGGTAGTTGAATTTTCTGGATATGCTGATCATCTTATAAATCCTTGGAGATTAGATCCTACAACTTTAAAGTTCTCCCTCAAAGGGAATCTGCCATATGATGATGAACTACTGAAACCACAAATTGCATTACTTAGACATGTCTTACAACAGCCATATTCTAGAGATATGATGTGCTCAATGCTAGGTCTACAGAAACAGCACAAACAGCGTTGCATCGCATTAGAGGATCAATTAGTTGAATTGATGATATTGCCAATGGAGAGAAGTGAACAAGAGAATGAAGATGATGAGATGTCTTCAACTCATTGGTGCTGGTTGCATTTATCATCGCAAGTTATATATTTAATACTTATAGGGTTTGCATCTTTTCCTAACATTGTAATGGGACTTCATAACAAATTAATTGGTCATGATCTTAAGAAAGGCCGGGATCACCTCATGTGGGTACTTTTACAATTTATATCTGGAAGTATTCAGAGAAACCCACTTTCGAACTTCCTGCCAATCATCAAATTGCACGAGTTACTTTATCCAGAAAAGGAACCTTTGCCTGTTCCCGACTGCACAAGAGCACACTGCACACACCAAATGGCTGTTGTCTGTATTTGGATGCATTTGTTGAAAAAAGCCGAGTCTGAACACAAAACTATGACAATGCCTCAGAATCTTAAAGTTCAATATGAGTAAGTCAAAGTGAAGATAAAAGTTATTTTCTCCATGTTTTATCACAGAGTTGTTATTCTACTATTTCAATTAAAGTAAAACTATGAACATGCTGTTGAGATATATAACATATTCAAATATACTTTGTAACTAAATGATGTTTCTTTCAGATTTCTACAACACCTTATGACATCAAACAACACACCAACTCTAATGGGCTCAGACTATAGGATAGCTTTACTCTGCAATGCCTATTCAACTAATCAAGAATACTATTCCCGACCAATGGGTATAATTATAGAGACATTATTCGGAAGTCAGAAAGCCATGCCCAATGGCAATCCAGCCACTCCTCTACCGACTGTTCCATTGTCCATGTGTATTTTGGACAGCTTAACTTTACACTGTAAGATGTCTTTAATACACTCAATTGTGACTCATGTGGCGAAGTTAGCTCAAAATAAGACAAATATACCAGGAAGCAACATGATGGCACCAGCTCTCGTTGAAACTTATAGTAGGCTGCTTGTGTACACAGAGATAGAGTCGTTGGGTATTAAAGGGTTCATAAGTAAGTTTAGAGCTTCTAATTGATTCTTTCAATAATATAATGAAGAATGTGAAGACCTGAGTTTCAGAATACCTTGTTTATTATAGGTTGAGGTATTGTGCACTCACAATCTCATAGTCTACTAAGTAAAAGCACTTTTTTTTTCGGTGTATTGCATTGTTAACTAATACAAGTTACCCAATCTGATATTTAAGGTACATTCATATTATACTAATAATATTCCATAATATTAACATATTTAATACAGTTTTTAAATCTGTTGGTATATAATGGTGATAAAACAAATTGATAATTTCTTAGTTATTAACAAGTTAACTCCTCCAAATGCGGGAGGTGCTTTTAGTTTCAATTTATGCATAATGTTGCTTGAAATGAATCTGAATGCAAATGTTTTCTGATAAAGTGACATTCAGTTCAACAGTAGGTATTGTAAAATTTTGAAACGTTTTATGAAATTACCTTAAATATACAGATTTGTTTTAAAATTGAATTCATAGAAACGAGCTGAATTAAAGTCCAGTTTTTTTAATAAAAACACTGACAATTTTATAAAAGCTCAGGAATAAATTATGAATAGACAAGAGAGGTCAAAGGAATTTGTTCTTATACAATATATGTTAATTTGCAGATCAGCTATTACCAAACGTGTTTAAGTCCCACGCCTGGGGTATTCTTCATAATTTGCTTGATATGTTCTCGTATCGAATCCACCACATCCAGCCTCACTACAGGGTCACGCTTCTATCAAACATTCACTCGCTAGCTGCTTATCCACAGGCCAACCAAAATCAGCTGCAGTTATGGTTTGTAGATGTATATATTATATTAGTTGTCCTATGGTAGCTGGCATTAGATTTAGATTATATGTATGTTTAGAATACTTTAAAAAATTCGTTGCATTTTATGCTCCGATTGTCCCATCGTAACGTGTATAAAGCATATACAGCCTATACACCTCCTGAGTTCCTCAAACATTGTTAAAATGATTGTTCTCGAAGTTTCTCGATTATTTATATTTCTCATTGTATTGTATTTATATTGCATTTTACGTTTTTTACAATTTCAGTTTCGAAAGTACAGCATTAAGGCTTATAACCAGCTTGGGAAGTTCTGGAGTCCAACTTCAAATGTCGAGGGTCGTCTCTGAGCCGAAGTCACTCGTGTCCAGTGAGAGTGAGGAGCTTAACCGAGTTCTTGTTCTCACTCTAGCCAGAGGAATATATATGACTGGAGCAGGTAAGATAATATATGGGTTTTTAATTTTTATAGTTGTCTCCGGTGCATTCACATTTAACAAAAGCATGTTTCAAAAAAATTACGTTTAGTTTTGGAGACAGCATACTAATAATACTATTTTATTGAATCGCTTTTAATTTGCTTATTAAAGTTAATATATTTTTATCCTTTAGTAGTAGGCTGTGTTATTCGATTTTTTTTAATGTGGGTTTTTGTATTGAACGAGCTTCTCAAACGAAAATGCGGCTGTTTTTAAATTCTGGCTTTGACATACTGAACAAAACAATTTCTGAATATTATGCCTTCAATGTACTATGTATTTGTTATATATATATGTAATTTATTTTCAAGGTCAAACTTGTTCTTTTTTTTTTTTTTGTTCATTTGTAACATAATATAAATAAAAACTTTGCACGCAACTCCGTTCATAGTCGATAGATAGTACATAGAAGGCATAATATTCAGAAATTGTTTTGTTCAGTATGTCAAAGCCGGAATTTAAAAACAGCCGCATTTTCATTTGAGAATCTCGTTCAATACAAAAACCCACATTTAATATAAAAACGATAACACTTCCTACTATTAAAGGATAAAAAAATATTAACTTTAATAAGAACATTAAACAGCTTCGTGTTAATTAAATTTTCAATACTTGGAAATGTTAAAGTAAATAATATAGATGAGCTATCGCTAAACGAAATTGAATAATATACATATCTCTATTTGATATTTAATGCCAATGGTGTTTATAGTTTATATATAAAATAATCTATGTAATAAAATGTTTTTTTTTTCTTTTATGCATTTCTATAATATTTGAAATAAACATTTTTACAGTTCTTGTTGATATTATTATTACTAACAACGTGCAATAGATGGCGAACGAGTCTGTCGCCATCTATCGGATCTTGCAAAACAATTATAAAGAAGCATTGCATTCACTGTTCCATTTTATATTATTTATAATTTGGATAGGGTCTTGACAACACAGGTACGAGAGTCATAATGCAGCAAAGAATTGGTAACGTTTATAATAATACATTTGTTTTTGCGTAAATTTGACCGCTTAAAGTTATCGTTAGCGGGAAGATTTTTTTTTTCTTATGTTATAAGTACACGGATTTTAAAACTGGTCACCTTATGGTATGTGGTCAACACCGACCATAGATATTGGCGCTATAAGAAATATGAACCATTACTTACATTGTCAATACGCCACCAACCTTGGTAACTAAGATGTTATGTCCCTCGTGTATGTAGTTACACTGACTCACTCGCACTTCAAACGGATACTAAGAATTGCTTTTTAGCGGTAGAATATCTGATAAGTGAGGCGTACTAACCTATCTACCCTTACCACCTAGTATCAGAAGATCGAATATTCCAGCTATTATTATATCAAATTTAGCAATCAATACTTCTGTAGTCGAAACATAAAACACCAAGTGGCAATATAGTTAATAAGTTTTATTCATTTTTCTAAAGGCTCACATTGAAATATACAAAGTGGCGTTTCAACAATGATATAATTAGTAGAACGACTGAACATTGCAACTCCAAAAAGTTATAGTTAAACGATTTGTATAGTCAGTTGTTAGTATTTGATAAAGTAAGTCTAAGTGAAGGTAAGTTGTGACTTATCCTTTTTTATTTGCAGTAATTTTTCTAGATGTAAATAAACCCTATCAACTTACTTTGTCATTAAAATCTATGTTTCTGTCAAAAAAACTATAATTTACTAGTCATATTTACAAAGTTTTTAAGTTTGTTGATTTAAAGTAGTGCTACAATTATATTATAATAATGATATATAAATGTATTATTTGTTATATGATGAACTAGCGACTTTGTAGAAATTAAAATAAGCATAAATATTAAAGGTAAGGTTTTGCTACTATGAGGGTAAAACGTGTTTTTAATATACGAAGTAATATATTAATAGCGAGTTATTACCACGCACACAGCAGAGATTTGAATGATAGATAAAAAAATCTGTTGTTTCATTCATGCATTCACTCGTTCAGAAATTAAGTAAGCATTAGACGACCTTTATACTTTTCTGTAATATATAATTTATGTTTTTACAGGTAACGACGGCGCGGCTGTCAAGGAGCTACTCACTACGATAATGACGAACACGCCACACTTGTGGTCCCAGCACACCTTGCAGTGCTTCCCCCCTGTACTCGTCGAGTTCTTTTCGCAGGTTTGAAACTTTCATACTTTAAAATATATTTCGAAATTGTGATGTAATTGTGTTAGTTCAGAAATAATTTGATCACAATTCATTTGGATTTAACTGGTAAATATTGTGCGTGTTAAGAGTTCCACAGATTATATTAAAATCTCATTGCAAACTAGTGCAAGCATGGTATGTGTATATATAGCCTTTACCAAGCACAGAGGAGTAAAGACGAATAAACAACTTGGTAATCGAATTGACGCGACATCATTCATCCATATCTTGAATAATCTATGATATTTACCATGGATTAGCAAAATTAGTCGGAAAGTTAAATTAAAGTGGATGTAAATAGTTAAGTGGAATGGTGTTGTACTATAAATAAAGGTAAATTAATCAAGAAATAATTGTAGTGCACATCGCATGTTATATGTAAATCTAATGTTGGTTTATCGATACTATTTCTTCGATTGCAATTCGGTATCGTTGGTGTGTTGAATGTGACATATATTTTAATATAGATTGTTATTTTTATCTTGCTTTTTTAACTAGTAACTTTACGTAAAAATTCATATCTAATCACACACGATATTAAATTACGAATATCGAATATGTTCCTAGACTAGAAACTACAATCCTTACTCACTTTTATAATCATTCTATTAGAAATTGCGTTTTGTTTTTCTTCCTTTCTTATTAAAATTTATAATCATGGTATTATTAATGTAATAAATAAATTATTAGTGGAAAGTTATCGTAATATTCTTATATAACTTAAAGTTAGAAGTTAATTGATATACTTAATTGGCTATCTAAAAAACATGAAACGAGCTGTCTATCATACAAGGGCATTTTTTAAAAATTCAAGTTAATTAAATTATCATTGTGACGTCACGAGCGTCCAGTAACTCGTATCGTTATTAAAAAAAAAATTCTTAATTTGAATGCATAATTTATTAAAATATAGCTTATACCAAATTTATACATCTATCAGTTTCTATACAATTGATTTTTTTATAAAATATATTTTTCGTTAAATAACCCAGTAGTGCCGATTGTTAGTTACGTATTAATAAAATTTTCTTACAGAATCCAGCACCAAAAGAGAACAAGCAGCTCCTAAAGAAGTCGGTAGAAGAAGAATACCGCAAGTGGACGTCTATGGCCAACGACAATGATATAATATCGCATTTCTCGGTGCCCGGAACTCCGCTATTCCTGTGTCTCTTGTGGAAGATGATATTCGAAACAAATCGAATCAATCCTATCGCATTTAAGTTAGTTCAATGTACATTTATTAACTTAGTAATAACTCAAATTTGAAATATCCTCTACAAAAATACCCATGTAAAGTAACAATTTGAACTCTAGTGGCAAAATAATAATACGACACAGTCGACCCAGTAAGACGTAAAGGATACTTAATAGCTAACAAAAGTCCATCGATTTCAAACTCGTTTCTCTTGCAACTATGAGTCCATATTGCTAACATATTGTCATTATAAATTAATATTTCTATTCAATATCTCAGAACTCCTTAATATAAGAATGTTGAACAAATGCTACTTTTGCTTCTCTAGAAGAAAGTTTTTAGAGTCGATTGAACTATGGTACACTTCGCTGGTTAGCAGAATTAAACCCTTCACATGCAGATATTCTCAGAGTGTATTCATATATTTCATCGGCTATCACGAAATGTTTTTGAGTACATAAAATTTAAGTCAGTATGAACCGGCGATCGGTTGTCATTAACTGGTTCTGAGATCCCATCGTGGCTGTCTTTTAAACAAAATTTATTCTTCAATCAGAATCTTGGAACGCATCGGAGCTCGTGCGTTATCGGCACACCTTCGCAAGTTTTGCGATTACCTTGTATTCGAAGTTACCAATCCCGCTGGAGGACCTCATATAAACAAGTGTGTGGACGCGATCAACGACATCATATGGAAATACAACATAGTGACCATCGACAGACTTGTATTGTGTCTCGTGAGTATGTTATCTGTGCTCGAGGCAAAGGCGCTTAACTAAATGCCTTAAATTGTTTTATTGCTTGTCTAATTAATCTAATATATTAGTTTATATATATTTATAATTTAAAATCATATTAATAATAACTGAACAACTATATTCATAAATAATATATTATACTACACGTTTTGAATGTGTTATAGAAATATGTTCCCAAGTTTTTTTTTTTAATAAGTAATATGTTGCCACTAATAAAAAATATTCTTTAGTTTACTATCTCTGCGTTAATCTTTATGACCATTACAAGCGGTAATTTTTAAGCCATTAGTGGAAATTATATGTCACCTAAATTATTTATCATAATGCTCTCACAGGTCCTCCGTCCAAATCCAGATGGAAACGAGAGTCAAGTGTGCCTTTACATCATTCAGCTGTTACTGCTAAAGGGCTCAGAACTAAGAAACAGGGCGCAGGACTTCGTCAAAGAGAACTCGCCTGAACATTGGAAACAAAATAACTGGTATATTAAATAAAATAAAATTAAAATATACTTAATGAAGTATGCTCCCAATGTTAAATTTAATGTAAAGCTTCCACCGGTTCGGAATATACATTTTTCTTAAACGAACCGCCAACCAACTTACGGCCTTTCTTTTAACGTTGTTTATTGGTTGATTAGTTAATGAATGCTGTTTCTTCTTCTTTCGCATGTCAAATCAATAATGACAGAAAGAGAGAAATCATAAGTAATGCCGTCAATAGTTACTCCTTTTCATCAATCTTATAAATCATCATCATGTATAATGAACGATTTATCCTAAAAAACAATGAATATTAACTCTAAGCTCTTTTATCATGCTTTACTTAATTAATTCAAGTGGTCATATGCTATGTAGCCTAATGCCGGACTCAGTAAACGGACTATCTTTTTGCGATAAAGATCCGTTCCGACCAGGAATCCCGAATCCCACTAAGAATAACGAATTAACGATTCGAAAGCGCTAATTAGAAACTACTAGTTCAATTAAAAAAAAAATATTTTTTACTAATTATTGGGTATCAGGATCAAGTTACAGTACATGATATCAAAGTATATTCAATAATGTAAGAGAAAGTAATTACGATTGAAATACAAGTTACTCTATTAAAGTATTTTAATAATTAGCTGATTTAGCTAATTTTTGTAATAAATTATTAAGAAATACGAGTAAGGTGCAATTATAGAATGCATAAACATGCAAGTGTTCACTAAAACTAATGATGCGTATAATTTCAAACGAATGAATCGAAAACACGCTAATTGTTCATTTTCTTAGTACTGAACTAAGGCACTGTCGACTGTTTTACAAAATATTTAGTATAGAATATTGCTTACAATCTTTGTTCGTTTATATTATAAATAGTGAATTATTTTGTTCTTTATTATATCTTTACATTTATAAAAACAAATGTAAAGATACCATTCAGTTTCGATTCTGAGAAAAACCGACAAGTAAGTCCGGCAAATGTAATGATTTTCTATAAAATAAATTACATAAACTTGCAATAAAAATTGTTAGACACACGGACATTTTCAACGCACGCACTCCCGCTATATATATACTTGTTATTCGAAACGTATTCCTTAAATTATTTATTTATAAATATTGTTTGTGTGTATAATAATATAGTAATTATATTATTTTAGATGACATGAATGTAAATATAATGCTTAGTAAGTAATTGTATAATGTTCAGTACGAAATAATAATTCAAAATAATTTCTATATTTCAGGTACGAACGCCATTCCACCTTCCACCGCAAATACCCAGAGAAATTTGCCCCAGAGGAGACGAGCGGAGCGTACGGTGGGCCGATACCAGTTTACCTCAGTAACGTCTGCCTTAGATTCATACCCGTGATGGACATAGTGGTGCACAGGTATTTGGAGATACCGCAGGTCAGCAAGAACCTTGAACAGCTGCTGGAACACCTGGGTTATTTGTACAAGTTTCACGGTGAGTGATTATTAACAGCTATTTCAGTTTCAATTATCATTTATCGTAGATTGCTTGATATGCTTTCGGAAGACTACGGTTCTTAAAATCACGAATTGGGCACGTCAACAACGCGTTGCTTTGTAGATGGTGAACTACAGGCTATTTACTTTGGTACTCTTGACACCTTTGGTAGACCCAAAGGCGTCAATACTACCGTATTAAGTTCTGTTAGACATCTCGGCGTAGGACTTGCTAGTGAAACGACTATAAACTGGGTCTATTGAACTTTTTGTTTTAACATTCGATATGTTACAAATATAGACGAAATAATATACAGCCGAGATGGCCCATGATATGATTCAATATGGATTCGAAAAAAAATTTTGCTCTAAAAAAGTTTACTTGAATAGTGTTATATTAATATAATTATAATAATAAAGATAAATTCAAGAATTGTTTTTAGTGCATAATATAGCAGAGCTATTAGAAAATCGCGTGGAATACATTAATCAAAATTTTGTTTATGTTTACTTCTGATTAGATTGGAATAGGCTGTATGTGTCCTCATTAGAACTATCATAACAATATTTTTTTTTCTTATATGACCTTTCTTTGCTTGGCTAAGATCTCCTCTCTTAAACGCTTAGAGCTAACTCCGCTGCGCTGCTTGTGTATACTTCCTTAATATGTTTTACTTCATCTCAAAGCAAAATATGAAAGAAACACATGTAAATACAGATGCGATTTTTCTGGTTTGAACGCGCAATCGTCGTTAGATTCATTCTAGTTTGTTTTTATAAATTGTTGGGTAATTTATACCATTATTTTTTTATAATATATTTAATTTACTATATAATAAATACCATGTTTAATATATATATACAATGTCTTGATAAATAATGTTTGTAAATAGCATGCGTGAATTTAGTTTGTGCTTAGACTGTTCACACGTGCCTAGATTGTGATAGCGGTTGTGTTCTGTGCTAGGCTATATATGTGACGGCTCTTTGTCTCTATTGGAAGTTGGTGTTTATTAATATTTCTTGGGTTATATTTATATTTTCTCTGTTTAAATGTAATGTTTGAGTAGCTTGAATTAGAAGTGATTTATGTGTAATATTAAAAAGTAAATATATAACGTACGATAAGTATAATTAAATAGTGTTTTTTTTCGATGTTTTTTTTTGCGATTTTTTTTTTATAGAATAGGAAGGCGGACGAGCATATGGGCCACCTGATGGTAAGTGGTCACCAAACGCCCTTAGACATTGGCATTGTAAGAAATGTCAACCATCGCTTACATAGCCAATGCGCCACCAACCTTGGGAACTAAGATTTTATGTCCCTTGTGCCTGTAATTACACTGGCTCACTCACCCTTCAAACCGGAACACAACAATAATAAGTACTGCTGTTTTGCGGTAGAATATCTGATGAGTGGGTGGTACCTACCCAGACGAGCTTGCACAAAGCTCTACCACCAGTATATATAGTAATGCGATTATACTAGTGAATTATGATTTTCAATATAATGCAAACAGCGAAATTATCTTTCGTATAATTCCAGACCGTCCCGTGACCTTCCTCTACAACACCTTACATTATTACGAGTCCAAGTTACGAGACAAGCCTCTTCTCAAACGGAAGCTAGTCAACGCTGTACTGGGTTCGTTAAAAGAGGTCAGGCCCACGGGATGGGCCACCACGGAAACCTTCCAGACCTACCTCGCTAAGAATGAGGTTGACGCTACGAGCTGGGCTCCAGATTTGAACTACTACCTGAGCCTGATTAACCGCATGGTTGACAGTATCCTTTTCTTAAATAATAGACTTGTACATCCGTGCTATTTACTTTTTGTATTACATAAAATAAGTCAAATATTATTTAAATTTTACATTCAGCAAGGTAAGGCAATTTTATTAAATTGTTAGGTTATCTTTTAAATGACTGTAATCGCTAAGAAGGTTAAATCGCTAATATTTAAATGTTGTCATAATCAATCTATTAATGATACTGAATTCAAAACAAGATCATCAAATTAACGATTTCTTTAATGAAATCCCAGCGATGATGGGCAACTCGCACTTCCCAAACACCGATTGGCGCTTCAACGAATATCCGAACCCGTCCGCACATTGCCTTTACGTGACCTGCGTCGAGTTGATGTCACTGCCAGTAACACCCAACATCGTTGGGAATAGCCTTCTCGATGTCGTCACTAAGGGCTTCGTGGTTATACCTTCAACGAAAATTCAACTCTGGATAAACGCAATAGGGATCATAATGGCAGCGCTCCCGGACCCATATTGGACGGTTATTCACGACCGTATTTTGGAATTAATAACGCATAACGATATGGTTGAATGGTCGTATCAGCACACTCCGTTCCAGCTGTTCAAATTGTCGACGACTAACGACGCGATGCTGGAGAATAAGTACAGTTTGACGCTGGCTTTGGCTCACGCTGTGTGGTATCACGCCGGCGCGGGACAGATAATGCAGGTTCCTACGTGAGTTTGTATACGATTTTATCTTATTACATTTACGCTTTCATTTTACAAATGATTGAAATAAAAATATTTCTTATTCACGTATGTAATTAATTTATATATTTTTTAATGCCAGTTATATTATAAGAACAAAAAATTAAAGCTAAAATTAAATATTTATTTATGAATAATATGAATTTAATGATAATACCTAATTGACATCTTTAAAAATATTGTTTTATGCGACTCAAGTCTAAATATTGTAAAATTTTATTAAATTATGTATTAAACACAATTCCAGGTTCGTCAAAGATAAAGTGTCACCCGAGATACGCACAGAGATGCAACTTATATTCCTCTGCCACCTCGTGGGACCATACTTGCAAAGATTCAACTCCGACCTGTCCCGGGCTGTCATGGACATCACCATTGCATTGTATGAGTTGCTAGCTCATATTGACAAAACTCAACCACATTTGCAGTATATTGATCCTATCTGCGATTTGCTGTATCCTTTTTAAATTATAAACGTAATTTAATTACTTATGACCAACCCGTCTTGGTACGAACTAGAGATGAGCCATATTTACTAGAACATGTTCAAAACTAGGTATCGAATTGGACGTGTCCGAACAAGTCTCGTAATATAGTAGTATCTCGTAATATAAACGCGTATCGTGTATTTTTTTATATATTAGATAGGCGGACGAGGCCACCTGATGGTAAGTGTTCCCACCACCCATAGACATTGGCATTGAAAGAAATGTTAACCATCGCTTAAATCGCCAATGCGCCACCAACCTTGGGAACTAAGATGTTTATCCCTTGTGCCTTTAATTATACTGGCTCACTCACCCTTCAAACCGGAACACAACAATACCAAGTACTGTTGTTTTGCGGAAGAATATTTGATGAGTATTTAGAAGTATTGGATGTAATCGACAATGTGTCCCTTTTTTTATTAGACATCAGAGATAACAATGAATCATCATTTTAAATTTCACAAAAAAATATATATTGTTACTAGTAACAATTTAAAAAAAAAGTTTTATTTGCCAAGAACTATTGTAAGATATAATTATCTCTTATATTATCTATTATAATATTAACTTTAACTCGCAACAGTTATCACATTAAATACATGTTCGTTGGTGACACGATGAAGAACGAAGTCGAAAGCGTCATACGTAAACTGCGTCCCGCGTTACAAATGCGTCTGCGTTTCATCACGCATCTCAATGTCGAACAAATAAACACCGCCTAGCAGAACGACTACTACAGCTACACGCCTTCGAGCTCGAGTTCCAGCTCCGAGTGATGGGCTTCGCTGTAGTAACCCAAGTGATGTGAACTGACGGGCAAAGTGTTTTCAAGTGAAACTTATGTTATACGATGGCGCCTGACTAAGTATTATACAGCTCAGTGATCTTACCATCCATTAGGTTTAATGTATGCTGGGTTAACATGAGGTAGTTATACACTTTTTTTGTATACATTTTCGTATAAATGTTTATTGAATTGCGATTATTTGTATTACTTAAAAAGTAAATTGTTGTATATATATAATGTACTATGAACTAAAACTAGCGTCAGATTTCGATTCTAGAGGCTCCTAATATTGAACATTTTAACTTGAATGTTACATTAACATTTAAATTGTACACGAGTAATATATATATAAAATGAAAATTGTGGTGCAAGCAATAAGAACCGGTATATGGGGCAGAATGTCTACTTGGTAGAAGATCCACGGAGTAGACATATAGTGTGGTCATTAAATAAACATCTAAATTAAATTCATTTTCATTCATTAATGACACTACATATGACCAAAGTAACAGCACAAATGTTCTACATAAATGTCTTAGAAGTTAGAATGCTAGTTTATAGACCTTAAGTGAATCATATGACTTTTTCTTTTAATGTTAGACAGCTTAACTAATGTGACAATGTAATTTAAGTCAGAATCGAAGTAGAATTACTTATATAATTATTGTATATTATCTTACAGTTAGTACAAAATATTTAAATGATTATTATAACGACAAACTTTGATTAATTGTGAGTAAAAGCAATAATACAACGTACAATGTTTGTTATAATCAATAATAAAAAGGGAATTATTAGTCTTTTGACATTTAAATATAAAATGATATAATTACCGACAGCAGTTTATGGAATACTGGTGTCGAATCTCATAAGTAATATTAACAAATGAAACGAAAATATATTTTTTGATACATATAAATTAATATAGCTACATATTGCGTGTCGTGGATAATATTTGAATATAGAATGTTTGGAAGACAGTAAGGTATTTCATTTTGTGCAACCAAACATGCTAAAGTCAGTTATTACAATTATATACATAACGTTACATTGTCAATCTCTTGTCACGGTGCCTTAAAAGCAGTTATTTCATAATTATCTCTAGCCGCTCAATTAGAATTGCGTCATGTTGTTATTTTGGTGAAAAAATATTTAATAAAAAGATGAAATCATCAATCATATAACATGTACTTAAATATTTTTAAAGAGTCACAATAATAGTGTCATGAACCATTATATAAAGTTAACAGCAATAAAAAACTATTAATTTAATAGTAAAGTGTAGAAGTCAATAGTATTTCATTGATAACATCAGTCTATCTTAAATCACAATATAAACATCACAAACTATAAACTTATTAAGTGTATGTAGCTTAAGTATATGTATTTTCTAGAAATTAGTGTAATGTAGTTTAAAATAATGTATTAATTTAGATGATAGGAGTAAGACGTTGGGTCTCATGACAATTACTATTGCCTTTAGTATCATGCAAGATTTAATGAAAAATTTTAGTAATTCATAAGTGTACTGAATATTTATTGTATTGTAAGCCACATTAACTATTATAAGGCTAATTTAAATATTTTATCTATGGAATGAAAATAAATTATGTTTTTTACTAAACTATTTATAAATGTAAGATTTTCTGTAAACATTATAAAAATTCCTTGAATTTGAATCATAATAGAAGAGCAGTGAAATCTACAACTATAATATGTATATAATATTATGTAACAAGTGAAAATTAAGTTATGACATAAATGTGCCACTCTAACGCTGGCCAACACTCCAAGAATCTGCTGAAGACGTTGAGTTTACCTTAAGGCAATTAAAACAAAGTAAAAATATGTTGAATTATTTGTTTTAAATTCGAAACAGATTTCTACAAAAACAAAACTACTAATGAAATAAACTCAAACGAAACCCAACCTTCAGAGCATAATTAAATAAATTGCACTATACATTAATGAATGATTTTCTTAATTTTGTAATAAAAATGATCTTTTATTTTTGCCTATCGAAGGAAACAATAGCAAGTAAGGCGTTACTAAGATTTTTAAATAAGTGAAATTTTTGATACTAATTAGGTATAATAGGATTAAATAATTTTGTAACTCGCAATGGAAATGAATTCCCATAGAAGTATGTATGTGACAAAAAATCGCACATTTATCAACAATCACAATCTATTTGAATAAATATTTTTTTAAGTAAAACAATTCTTAATAAATGTTCTGTTCAAAACAAAATAGATGTACATATTTTATTAAAAAACCAATTATATAACGTAGAATGTGGAAACTGAACTTTTTATGTAAAAATATTAAAATGATAATGTATGAATGAAAATTACTCATTGATAAAAAAAAATCTCGAACAAAAACACTACCATTGATGTAACGAAATAATTTTTTATAAACTTTTTGTAGTTTGATGTTCGATACTTAGATTAAAAGTAAAGATAAAAATCTAATATTAATATAAGTGTCATGCTGCCGGCATGATGTACTGGCTAAGTGCTTGATTTTACTATTGAAACGAAAAATTCTGAAAAGCAATAGTAACCGAAACGTTAGCTTTATTAGATGTACTCCATGGATAGCCTCGTTATTATAGACATAGATTGTTATCGTGATTTTATACTTATCATAAAATTAAGGGTACAGAAAGAATCATTTGTTACAGTATCATAGTGAATGAACAAAGATTTTACAGTCCTAGGCTCACGACAATAAACCATGTTATATTAAAAATTAATCTCATCTGTGGATGTAGTGTTATTGTGATATTTTTAATTTTGAATTTTTGTTTGTCTAAGAAACTTCCGAATCCTTAATTTTAAGAAGAGTATAGTAATCAGAAGTCTACACATTAGAGTATATGATTTTAAATGTTAATAATAGGATCAATTTTTTTAAATACTTATCGTTCCCTATTTAAGGCACTTAGTTTTTATTCTAATATGTTTGGATATGTGCATTATTTAATATTAAGTAGATATCATTCTGTTTAATCAATGCTAAGATTTTCTATACTTGATTTGTTCATATTTAATTTGTTAAAAAAAATACAGCAGCTTGACTAATTATGTTTTAAATCTATGAATACATGCTCATGTGTACATTATTTCGATTATAATATTAAGTAATATTCAAAGCAATAACAATTCTATAGCGTGATTATATTTGTAATTTTAACATACATATTTTATGTATATTAATTTTTATCATGCAATATTTTCTATCATTACTTGTGTATAATGATTGCGATATAATATTAATTTCAATTATATTCAATAATGATTTATATATATTTGTGAGTGGTTTTAATGTTAAATGAAATAAAAATTCTTGATAATGCTTTAAACTTTTTTTCTTAATTAATATTTCAACGATTTTCCTTGGCATGACAACCTAAGTAGGATTACAAAATACGAATTCTATTCATACTTAAATTTCATATGATAAGTTCTTGTTTCAACAGAACTGTTGTATATTTTTCAAACAGCAATTTCCGTACAATATTATATGATGTGTAATGACGAACATTTTTAACAGCAGATGGATAGCACTTTTATAAATTGTAGCATAATTGTAAATGACAAATTAAATACATGTTACACTAAGCGTTAATTTTTTCGCACTGTTTAACAAATTATAAAAAAAAAGAACAAGCTTACTTTTACTTATACGTTATACTAATGAAAGCAATGTATAATGTAACTTCTAAGCATTAAAATCCATAAAAATAAAAAGGTAAAAGCTAAATAAAGTAATAAAAATTTTTTGAACTTTCACGATTATATACATTAACAATTTCATAATTTATGAAAATATTAATAAATACAAGCCCTTCAAAGTAAGAACAAAACTTTTTTATATATTATACTTTTACCCAATTAGGATATAAAAATATATATAGAATAACTTAACAATTTAATTAGTTAATTATTAAAAGCTTACCTTCTTCGAATTGTTTAATTCTTGAAATATCATATCCATATTATATAGTTTGGCTAACGAAGGAAACAGGAACTGCTATCAAAAAATGTTGTAGTCTTTTCAATTTAGAATATTGCTATAATAATGTTATTTTTTTTAATAAAAAAATATTGGTATTTAATATTTTTAACAAAATTTTATTACCGTGCAAATAAATAGTTAATACTATTTTCTGCCTACTCAAACAATAAACAAATTACGAAATAAAACCATTATTTAAATATTTTTATTTTTATTATGCTTATGTTTACTTAAAACATTTTTATGTTTTAATCTATTAAATTAAAAAAGATCGCGCGGTGCATCCGTTATCTCAGTGTGAGCCGCCATTTTGTAGTCCAGTGCGCCGTGAATATTGAATAGCGTTGCTTGGCAACCAGTTATTCAGTCAGTTGACTATCTGTAGGACGGCTCACAGCTTTGCGATAGTCAGTTACACTGCTAACGCTGCTAACGCACCCTGTGTTAGCGGTGGTGAACTAAAGTTATTTAAATAAAAAACGCGAGTCGACCGTGTGTGAAGTAAAAGCCTTGTGTAAATTACTTGCACCATGGCTACAGAAGTAATAAACAATGTACCAGAAAATACAGAAAAAGAAAAAGAATTAAAAGATGACGCTGCGGCTGATAATGGTCAAACAAAAGAAGAAGCACCGGCGTCGGGAGAAAAGACAGAAACGAAGGTAGCTGAAGAGAAAAAGGTTGAACCGGCACCACCTAAGCCCACCGTGCACAAAATTAATTTTGAGAAAGATGTCGTATATTTGTATCAATTCCCACGAACTCCTTTGTTGCCGTCGACTTCGCCGTACTGCTTGAAAGTTGAAACATGGCTCCGCTTGGCTGGTATCAAATATGAGGTAAGTGCTTGATGTTGTGAAACTAAAAAGAATTAACTTTTATTTTCATTTTACTTACACATTGCTTGCGCACCAATCGATCGTTCCATGTTTAAATTGATTAAGTTGTTGTTTTTAATAATGCACTAAACGGTTAAATTAAAAACATGAGAGCATGATGAAATTATTTTAAAACCACAATTTATTGGGGATTTTTTTTAATTCATGGAACTAAGTAATATGCATCCCTTCATTGTTTTTAACACATGCTGTGGACGACGCTGCTGCCGCGAATTCCGGCCTTGCGAATGAAATTATTTCTTCATGTTAAAATCTCTATTTAGAAAAAAAATCGGGTTCTAGATATTGATACAATGCATATTAATATAAAGGTTCCTTTTCGTATGCAGCAATTAAGGAATTTGTTTAAACTATCCCTTTCAAAATACGCATTACTTTCGTAATTCTTTATTGAGTCATTTCATGACGACCATTTTCAATTAATCTGGAAAATAATAAATTAATACAAGTCAACACATTTGTTGATTTTATTCTTTCATAACTTTATTAGAAAGATTTAATTAATCAATAAATAACTATTATAAATTATCAATTTCAATAAATATTAAATATCAATTTATATGAACTTATGGTTTGTGCAATGCGCATGCGTCGAGTATCATCGTATATCCTGCCCAGTTTAACGTTTTTGGAAACTTACTGCGCATGACCAACTGAACGACGCTCAAACTGACCAACCATGGTCCATGGTATTCTCTTTGTTCACCAACACGTGATAGCATTAACCGTCAGCTTTATACTAATTGAAATAAAGTATCAACTTGCCGAAAACACTTTAATAAATGTAGGAACATCATAAATTTTATAACTAAGCTTCTTACGGATGTCGGTGGATTAAAGATACAAATTTTTATTACTATTTCATAGATTTACTAAAAAAAAAAACCAATTATTTCGTGTTATTAAATTGACCGATCGATGACGGAATATTAAATTATCATTCCTAAAAAACTTAAATATATTTATAATATTAATTTAAGAATACATGAAATAAGTAGACAAAAATGCACATAACATTACTTTATTAACACTATATATTTCTGAACAAATTATCTATAAAGTAATGTTAAAAAATCTGACATGTAAGTAGTTCGATAAAGTAAGATACCTTTTACCTTACCTATGTTATATTCAATTAAGCGATCAGAATCTTTAATGCAGGTAATTTTAATGGCGTCTTGCTGCCATGTTGTTTTTGATGGTTTAGTTAAGCTTCTCAGTTAATGTAAGAAATATATATATATATATATATATATATATATAAAACAATATAACGAGCCTAGTAGCAAATAATACGGATTACTCTTAAGGCTTAGGGTTATCGATTTGTCTGCAAATTTTGAAGGCGTATCTCTGGACTCAACCTTGTTCTCATTTTGTGAATTTAAAATTGTATCTAAATATACATTACAAAATTTTGAAGTTTACTTTTAGTAGTTACAATTCAATTTTAATTAGGTAGAGAGGATTCGATCTTTAAAAGTAATTATTTCCGGGTCAGCCTTTATCAAAAGTTGGTAGCCCTGAGCCAAATGCTAGCTATCCATGGTGCATTCAACTGCGCCATCCGCTTCAGGACCAGTTATTCATTTAAACAAGTATTGGTGCAAACGAATTTGTGGTACGATTTACAATTTTTGTGCAACGGCAGTAATTCTCAAAAGAACTGTTTCTTAGAGTAAGATAATGTTCGTTTTGTGCGCCAGATATTTGTTTATTAAATTATTTTCTTGCCCCGTTGGTCTAGGGGTTAGACTTTAAGACTGGAGCTCCTGAGGCCTTGGGATTAATTTTGGGTCGAGCCAATACAAAATTATAAAAAATACTCAGTAGCAGTCCGGAGTTTAGAAGTTAGGAATGTTTACTCACCCGTGCCTCGTATGCACGCCGCTGATCCTGCGCATGAACTCTTTCCGGTCGTTTCAAATTTGTCGTCCCGTCGGATTATGAGAGACAAGCAATAGGGAGTGCACTAGTGCTTGAACACACCTCAATAAGACTGTCAGCGCTTTAAATTTTTATAATTTATTTATAACAGGTAACAAATAGGCCAGTTGATGGTAAGTGGACCGCCCATAGACATTGTCGTTGTAAGCAATACTCACCGTTCTTTACATTATTAATGCACCACCAACCTGGAAAACTAAGAAATTATGTCCCTTGTGCCTGTTATTATTTTGGCACACCCTTGAAACGGAACACAACAATGCTAAGTGTGCTATTTACCATAGGTATAAGTGATAAAGGGGTGGTACCTTGACCTACCTACCTACCACGAAGTAAATGGCCGCCTGATTAACTGATGTTACTGATGTCGTTATGATCAATTAGGTGAATTTGACGCTTGTATAATCATAGTCACACAAAGGCTAATAATAAAAGTAATAACTTGATTATAACCTAATACGTATAAATCACAGGTACACCAATGCCAAGCGCTCCGCCCAACTATTTATTACACAGCATGAATACATCTAACCATGCCATTTTCAACGCGTTTATATTAAATATTTGAAATAATTCGAAAACTACTTATTTGAGAAACGTAGAGCGATTTCTATCCGTCCGAATTAATATTTACCGAGGGTCTTAGATGCGTCCTGTTTGTATTGTTCATGTTTGTATTGTATTGTTATCTGTTTGATGAAAATATTTGATTCATCATTCATTGTGTTTTAGTTTAATTCGTAATTGTTTTTTAATTTGATTTTCGTATCGCTCAAACAATATATTTCTATTTTGTTCTGTGTTTTTATCGATTGTTTTAACATCACAAGTCGAAGTTACAAATTGTATTTTTTCTAATCAAAAAAGTTCTTAGTATCTATATCCTTCGGCGTGGATTCGGAGTACGCATATTATAGCACCGCTTTAATATCGAGTTATTTTTAAAAAGACACGTATTGATAATGTTGGTTGAAGGTTTAAGGTTTTTTCGACTTTTTCGTTCACGTTTCTCGGGACAAACAATATAATTAGGGGGATTAAATTGTTTTCTGAAATAATACCCTAGTAAAAGTTTGATGCGGTGTGAAATATGAAAATAAAATTCAAGTCATTATTTAAAATAAATAATAATTTATATTAGTATAAATTTAATTAAAAAAATTAAGATTGTTTGTTTCTTAAACTTTCACGTCTTTACCACACAAACGATTATCATTAAATTTTGCATATACGTTATCAGAAACAGAACAGGACAGGTTACCTAACACCAGCCTCGCACGCGGACAAAGTCTCGTTCGGAAACTAGTAGACTATATAACATGAAGCTACTTACTACACACGGACAGATTTAGAGTTAAAGCAAATAGAAACATATACTATACTTTTAATTTTATGAGCGATTATAATACACGTTATGATATAATATATAATGTGATAGTGTAGGAAATATAGGACGGTCTTGTTTATTTATAGGCAACTTCCTCAAATATCTTATCGAAAAATTTGTGGACACATGAGCAAATATGCATTGGTTATCAGAACTATTGATATCGAACTATCGTCGCCTGCGCACCTTCTGTGATATTTGTACGTGATGTTTTGCGACGATGTTTTCTCTTTTGATTTGCTTTTGTTCACAAGTTGTAAATGTTTTGTGTTGGATAAGAAATATTCGTGTAGTAACAAATTTTACTATTACGTTCAGTTTGTTTTGAACAACGCTCCTTTTATACCGGAATTAAAGAAAGTTTATGTAAACTTGGTTACCTTAAAAAAAAAACGATTGAACGTTTTTGTTATTTAAATAATCAGTCGCTTCCTTGTACTTTGAGAGCATTAGTCATAACACTCGCATTGAGGATTAAAAAACTTAATTGAAAAAACACTGCACATTGCCCGTAGCATGGCCGCCAGATGTCGAGCCATTCTCTTATTATTCATAAGGCTGGTGAAACACGCAGAGAAAACGTACGCATCCGAGGTTTATTGTATCATTGTAGTTATTACCAGAGTGGCACTAAAAATGTATTTGCTGGCACGTAATTAAAAGTGCACTACATCGCCTGAGGAGGAGAGAAAGATATGAGAATTCTGTTATGAATGCCTAATTACTCGTTGCTCGAGTAGCTTTATTAAGGGCAGCGAATTAAGCGACTAGCCGGCAAGTTACGATTACTGAGTTTTTAAAATTGCTTATATTAATTAACTCATTACGGTCATTTCTCCATAGTGTTGCATATAAACTTATGCTCCCTTGTGTACAACAACAGCTATCCATTCTACTTGAGAGTGGTAGTCAAACAGGTATAGTTGCAGAAGTAACTTGGCTTTAATAAATATATTATAAAGGATATTATTCTGCCGCGTATGTCTGTCTTGCACAATACACTAATGCGTGGGCTAAGTGAATAGTCGTACCGCTTCGAAACATTACAATGTTGCACTGTTATTAAGTGCTTATAAAAACAGGGCGTCGAAACTTGACACAATAAAAATTAAAAGCTTATTGGAGCGGACAGAATTGGGCTGGACCAGTTTTGGTGCTCGTTGGAGAGGAAATTACAGGTTTTTTATTTTCGAATATATGTATATATTATTTTCTTTCGAGAGGGGATAGCAATGAATGTTATAAAATCAAAAATATATACATTGGAGGTCATATTTTTGTTGTAGATTTATGTAATAATTAACTTACTTAATCCAAATAGGAAAAGATTAATTTTTTTTTATAATTTTACTAGTTGAAGTAAAACAATTAAACATAACAATGTATTGTATAGTTACACTTATAAACACTTATAAAAAGTAACGCAACCTCAATAGATAACGCATTTATATATAAACATCATCTCATACAAATCATTACAGTTTTTATAAAAAAAAGTCCGTTCACAAGTTCATAGCAGCTCAGTTAAAACGAACGGTTTTATAACAGAAAGCGATTTGTATTACTAATGTTGCGGTTAGGATCCCATGTGTCAGAGGAGGGAGCTGCACTGGGGCCGTTGCCCTCGCTAACCTTGTACGCTATCAACTAATAAATTTACTCGACTCTCAACGCAACACTTTCGTTTTACGTTACAATGTGTTAGTAATTCGTAATGAAGTAAATTCAGGTCATATTTCTGAATGCTATGCGGAACATTTCGGTTTTGATGACGTTGTAAAATTTTCTTTTCTCGATTATTGTTTTACGTTAATGACATCAGATATCGTCTACTTGATATTTACTTTGATATTGCGACAAATTCTCATCATTATTTCACAAAAATATGGAATCTTGACGTTTACAAGTAAAATATGTTATGTAGGCACTCGTGTATGCGCTCCCGCACCAAAGACATACAGGAATAGACGCTGAACTACAATTGAAAATATATTCAAAGGTTTAAATAATATAATAACTAATACGAAATTATGGATACTAATAAGATATTATGGTCGTGTAAATTTTTTTTGAAGTAACGAATGTTTGTCGCACATAGGTGAACATGATAATATTAATCTTTATACCGTTGCCTACCGCTATATAACTTCATAAGTTGAATTAATTAGACGATGTTTTCGACATCGGTCAATAACCTAGTTATGTATGGAGTTTTATTACGTCCATTATTTTAATTATTCACACATGTCACATCCTCGCCCTTGTGTTATAGAATAAATTAATGTCGAAATTACTTGATCTCGTCCCCTCCTTGACAATTGTATCGTGTTAAAAGCTATTAAAAATGTTAATACATATGTATATAGGGCTTTCAGTTTCAAAGTAATGTATTCGTAATCGAATTTTTATAAGCGACTACTTGTGTTGAAGCTTTTTTTTGAAACGATTCAATATTAAAAACCAATATCAATAAGTCGATATTTAGGTTTAAAAAAATTGTTATATTTCATATGCAAATTCTTTACAAGCTAGTTATTTTGCAGTGTTGAGTTAAATTATTAATTTCTGAAGTTTAATAGTTAGTAATAAAGTAATAATAATAGTAATCAAATAGGTGTTCAGTTATTGAAGTATTTCAAGCAAAACTTGTAATAAAAAAACATCACAATAGTTCAATAACTAAAAAATCGTCTTCCTATTATCATTTACCCCAAAACTTGAAGAACTGTTGATAAAGATGCGCAGATTCGTTTGAAGCTGCAATAAAAACACGCCAATAAATATTTTTAAGTTTGTTGTAAAATGGATGCCGCTATCGCAATAAAGAGTTTGATGACTACTTTTATATTTAAGATTTTAAATTAATTTAACGAGCCATAACCTTGGGAATTAATTGAATAAGTTATCAACTAAATACAGGCTTTCGTTAATTTGAGCACGTTGTTATACAAAAAGAGATGTGTTCAATCGCAATCGTGCAATAATACGTTTCACTTTTATCGGCATATTATAAGAAAATTCGTCGATGCTCACTGAATAAATACTTATGAATATATTGTCATAATAAAATATTCATTAGTGTCGATGCGTGTCGGCCTGACTTGCACGCTCGCGCATGTATAATAAAAACTATGTTAAGAATGTATTGGCATCACATATGTAAGTTATGTTCAATTGATATTGCTATGAATGCTTATTAAATCTTAATGTGAGCGTCGCATTGTTATTAACATCTATATTAAATCGTACAGAGTGCAACAACTCGTTGCTATTATCGTAATGTAGATAATTACGTATCAATTTAATAATACAATAATTTCTCTATCGTAAATAATGTTTAGTTCAAATTACTATAACGAAAGTACAAGACAGAAGCATTTTAAAAATGTCAGATTTTAAAATATAAATGGGTAGCCTGAAACTTTTTGCGTTTGATTTTGATAAGAATCGCATTCTAAAATGCATGTAGCTGCAATGTACAAAACATATTAATTACATATTTTTCTCTAAATCGGGCATAACTTGAAAACTATTACTGCCTAAATTTATATAGAGGCAGACTTACGAGCAAATATTGTGCGATTGCTTCTATGCCTTACCACATTCTATTTTTAACCACACGATTACCACATTCTCTTGTTTCAACTAAAATGTTTACATAAATATATCACGCAAGAAGTAACCAAGTAAATTTGTGGTCAACGCCAATAACTTGCGGTGGAAGCTTTCACAGAGGAGTTGAGTGTGTGCGAAATGTACCGCGGAAAGCACCGCATGCGACATACTTTCATCTGGTTTTACGCATTTGATCTACAAGAAAGTAGCGAGAGCGTTTCTGTAGAAACCTATGACGGCGCGCGATTCTAGATAGAGCACTGACTAGTCTCCCACTCGTTGGCGTTAACAATGTAACAATCGAAATATGTGGAGATCTAGTTTCAATGTGCTCTGAACCTGAATAAGTTATACTACTTTAAGATATTTCTAGCCAACGGATTCATATTCACCACAGATAGTTATTTGTTTATTAAATTTACTTTTAGCAATCTAATGTTTTTTAATTAATTAATTTTTGTTAACAAGGCTTCAGTTTTAATTACTTAATCCTCCTTGCCGTTTGGGGATATAAAGTTCGTCTGGTTCGAAGTAACTAGTTAATTGGGTGGGATCGTCACGCAACGCTTCTACATTTTGGTTCACGCCATCGATAATTAATTAGGGGACATCGATTATGGTATCATTGCTAAGTTCGTGTCAAATCCTACTTAGTTTATGGTAACGATGTCATACTAATTTCGGTTGACACGTCCTTCCGTTTCGACTTATTACGATCGACCTAAATTTGGGAAATGAATTTAAATAAAAATATACATAATATTCATTATCATATTTTCTAGAGGTAAAATTATACATTTGCTTCTTGATGTCATTGTTATATTTTTCACCGGCTGTTAGAGCTTCGCTCAGACATTAATCTGGGTGCGTACCGCCCACTCGCTATTCAACTGCTAAACATCGATACTTCGTATTGTTGTGTTTCGATTTAAAGTATCTCAGTGCAATAATACATACAAAGGGCGTAACACCTTAGGTATATTATATTGATTTAAAAAAAGAATGATTTGTATAGGGTGTATTTATATTGAGAATAGTTTTATATGACATACCCTAGTGGAGAGCAACATGGTTGTTGAATTCAATATGTTATAAACTATAAAAACAGACTAATTTTTTTTATCGATAATATAATGCATAACAGCCTGAATATTAACTGTTTACTTCAACTAATGAAACAATTCGAAAAAAATACCAAAAACCTGCATATATGTTGATATTTCGTCAAAGAAAACACGGCCCAAAGTAATCGTTTAAATATAATTAACAAAATACAATGTTAAGGGACAATTTTCACGACGATTATTTGATATATTGATTAAATTCAAAAAGCCACAAATTAGATTGGTTTATAAAGTTTAATTGTATTATATTTACAAAACACGGATCGATATCAGATTTTGTGTTATATCGCTAGTAAAGTTATTAAAATATTGGAGTAAATAGAAAACATGGAAGTTTTCCGGATGAATCACCTACCAACACCGACGTTTCTAGAAACTAATAACTTAAATTGAAGAAAAAAATATACCTTAATCTACGATTAATTTTTTACCAGTAATGTGAATGTAGTTAACAAAAGAGTTGATGTAAGACAGTTTATTATAGTCATCGTAGCCACTTTCTACCATCGAGCAAGTACACTGAGTGGTTTAATAGAGAGAGGCGTGTATATAAGTAAGCTTTATTTTTAGTACTACAGGTTAATAACAGTGTCATAAAGCGATTGAAGCGATTATAAAGATATCTTACGTACAATCGAATACTTTTACCTTACGGCAACGCATTTCAGCTTCTACATTTCTATTTACAGCCTATCAAGAGTGACCAAGTTATAACACTGAATATTCTACTTCTGAAGTCAAATTATTTTGTATTTAAGAAAAAAAATTATACGACTAAATGTTTGTTTTTTTACGTGATTATAAATTCCGAAATTCAGTTATTCTGTTCGTTCTTGAAATAATTTTTGATGTACAGAGACCAAAAATACTGTTGAAAATATAATTAACTGACAATGTCGAGAAACGTAATTTATTTCGCGGTCGCGTAGATGTTATCCTTTGTCAAGTCATCAAGGTAGCCGATGCATTTATTATTCCTATTGGGATCTTCGTTTCGAGCGGACGTATTTGGCTGAAGAATGCGGGCCGGGTACGCGTCGACCTCAGACGTTGGTCCATCAGGACGGAAGTGCGCATTGCTTGCTTAATCGCAAACTCGCTGATTCGTATTCGATACAGAACCTATAATATAACCGACATGCACCGTTATGCATATCAATAATAACGCAATGCAATCCCGATTAGGTGCGCTCAAGTTCGTCGGCAACCTATTTTTTTATCCTAGTCACGAAAGTATGCTAAATACCCCACAACTGTTATTGTTTCTCGTGTATTAAAATATATAACACATATGTTTTGGTACATTATTATTATTATTCAGGGCGCAAGTCAAATATGTATGTTAATTAATTATGTGGAAACTTGTGTGCCTTACGATCATCTAACAGAAACAAATGTAATTTGTTTTAATAAAATATCACGTCGGGTTTTACTTTGCTACGAGCAATCCTTCTGTAAAATCCTTTGTAAGTATAGGAATACAATTTTAAATTGTATTCTTTAAGCAAAATCGTAGTTTTTCTTAACGTACCGTGTTGAATAATTCTAAATCAATAGATCAGCGAAAACCACACTGTGTGTATCGCAATGAAATGAGAAACCCGAGTAGGTTGGCCACTGAGCTATGAAGTCACGCCACGCTATGTCGGCTGCACTTTCTCAAGTCGCCGCCGTACTCCGGACGCCCGCGCATGTACAGACAGACGGCAAAAACTGACGAACAACGCCTAACCTTCGGAAGCTATTGGAAAATATACATCCCTTCCTGCCGTTAAAGTTACCGGTTGACGATTTCGCTGAAAGATTTAACCTGTTAACCTACTGGTGATTGCGAGTAACTTGTTGTAGATTTCTTGTCTACACAGCCAGCTGTGTTCTGTGAATCTGTTACCTGAATTTGTCATTGATATATGTACGTTCACCTGGTATTTTTAAAGGTGGTTTAATATATTATATATATATATTAGGTACAAAATGATGAAGACTATTAAATAACAATAAAAGACAAAGTCTCTCAGATTATTATCTAGATTATTTTACGAACACACAGGGGAAGACAAAAAATAGGAAATAGTAAAAAACGGATTCAATTTTTATTACTATAGAACTCGTAGTGAAGTGTATCATTACTGCATCTGTAGATGTCTAAGAGCCCTTACTGTTATGTTGTACAAAGAGAAAATAAGTTGCGTCGAACGGTCTCGGTTTTTGTCATAGGAAAAGTAAGATGTCCGACGTCAGTAGCAAAAAATGCTTTAACGCTTCATAGGATAGATTTAGTACATTTTCCCAATAAGAACATGACAATTTTGACGTTTATACCACATTATAGTTGAGACTTTCACATTTACTAGTATATATCCAAAGTGCTACATACAAACTTGCGTCGGCTGCGTAGAATGTAACATAATTAACCTTAATCGACGAAAACGAAAATATATTTATAAAAACAATTCTGTAATTTTTTAATTTCAAATAAAACATCTCACAATTCTATTCGAGTCAATTATTATATATATTGTTTTGTAAAGTTACTTATATCCGTTTTGA
Organism: Nymphalis io; assembly: GCF_905147045.1. Lineage (NCBI taxonomy): Eukaryota > Metazoa > Arthropoda > Insecta > Lepidoptera > Nymphalidae > Nymphalis > Nymphalis io. The sequence continues at coordinate 13,124,193 of NC_065918.1, forward strand.
TGATTATACTCGTAATAACTTTATCTTTTATCTATTTTAGATCACGTATATTAAAGCTACTACCAAGTCGTGTTTAGTTAATTGTTGAAGACACAGATAAGACACGTCAATTAACGATTGTTTTTGGTTTGTAGTGTAGTGTCTAGCGGTTGTTTTGATATTTTATTTATTTAGTATAAAAAACTCGACCAACCTAATCAGTCAATCTAGGGAATCAATAATATAGGAAACAGACTTAGATGGAGTTCATGCTCTGACAGATAAATGTTCAGTGAGCAGATATATCAAATATTTATTACATATTCAATTAGTTTATTATTTAAAATTCGAAGCTTTTAAAAAAACTAAAAATAATTGTACAATTTAATGGTATATTATATAAAAAGTATAAGGCGCAGCGACATCGTAGCTTCGAATCACGAATAGTAAAGAATTGGAACACATATGGTTACACCTAGGTATTAATTAGTTTCATTTTTTTACTGTCTTTTAATTTATACTTCTTTGTTTTACCATACTTTTCTTAAAACTCAACTTAAGAAAGTAATCGTAATTATTGTCAAAGTTAAGTTATGAAGTGTTATTAAAATTATCTTTATTACTTTCCTACCTATTGCGTCACAAAGAGAGCTTTGTGACTCATCGCTTCAAATCGTGTAAATTAAACGGAGCCATAACCTCATTAGCGTTAATTGCAAACAATAGTGGCGCGCAGGCGGGAATTAATTAAATTTTTACATATTCTGCATCTCAAAGGAATAATTAAGTTGCTATAAACTGGAAATAATACAATTTAAATGATGTCGTATACATTCAACTTCAACATTAATTTAAATAACATTTTAAATTACATACTTTACCTTTTTAATTCTCTCTCTTCCCTTTTTTAAACACGTCTAAATTTTAAGTGCTGACGAACACCGCGGTAGTACCTAAAATGTTACATTTTTTATACAATTATTAATAATATAGTTTCTCTTGAGGTATAAAAATAGTATAAACATATATAATAAAGTTTACATTCATAAAATAATTAGAATTTTAAAATTTAACTTAACACACGAAAAATTATCGTTATAATTACTTTAAGAAAGACCCAAAAAAGCATTTAAAAAGTATAATATTTTAATTCAAATAATTATATCGAACTTTTATCTTGTAACACTGTTATTTAATATATTGATAACTTATTTTTTGTAAAAGATAGCCTTCCGAAATCCGATCAGCTTCCATGAAATGTAAAATATTTGTTAACCGACGCCGACTTCCGCTCATTCAAGTGATCAGTTAAACAATGAACACAAGCGAGAAGTGTAGGCTGGATAAACCTTTCTTTGATATACTTTAAAGAGGACAATCATTCCATTACATGTCATTAGAAAGCAATTGATTCTAATTCAGTTGTTCCCTCAATTTATCGCACATAATAGAGAAGAAATATAAAGTTGGACCGTTAGCTTGAGGAGCTTCACTTCTAGATATATATAAAATCATCCAAGATCATCGTTCTTTTAATACTGCTCTGTATATCATTCTCTTAATTGAACTTATTTATATGAATACTTAAAGAAAATGAAGTTTGAATTATATTAGTATGGGGGAGAATTAATCGGTCGGCGCTTTTAATATGAAGTCTAGACTCGTTTAAGAACAGAGAATTATTGGAATAGAAGTACTTGAGCTGTTTTGGGTTTTCTTTTGTTATAATATTACTTATAGTTTTTATTAGCTTTTTTCTTACTATAATAGTAAGTTTATTTTTTTGAAAAGTGTTACATAACATTCGCAAAAGTAACGCAATAAATACATACATTAAAAATGATCAGTATCTCTATAATGTAGATCATGATACATTTTTCTTCGGATTTTTTTTTTATTCATAAGGCTGAGAAAAAGAGAGTGCGTACAAAAGCGGAATACAAATGCTGATTCTACATACGGAAAATATTATCTCATCTAGCCCTTTGTATCCTATTGCTTTGCATTCGTAGATACATATCCTGTCACTTCTCTAGATAAGCCTGTCTATATTGGGACTTAGTTATTTATATACGTAGCGCTTTTGTTATGACTGTTCAATAGAATTTGCAGAGTTAAGTAGATAATGTTTATTGTTTGGTTTTTAATCATGTTATGTCTATGTCGCATATCGTCCTACATCAGCACTAACCAAATCGTCTAATTAGTGCCACGTCAAATTTGGAATAATTGATTTTATTAATGTAACAAAACGTTTAATTATTGAAACAGCTATTATAGCTATAGTGTTTAATAAGCGATTTGTTTAAACAAATTTAAGGAAAGTCGTAAATTTTATTATTAAAATGTTTATTTAAAAAAAAACTTTTAGATTTTTGAGTATAATATATTTGATGTATTAATTCGATTTTGTGTACAATTCCGGAGATGTTCCGAGATATTGTAATCAAATAATCTATAATACAATTTCCTGCCAAGCGATCTTTCTTTGCTTGTACGCAGCCGGATATTCAGTGCTACGACGTCGGAATTGATGTTATAAAATAGCATTATATAATCATTGCGGTAATTGTTGTGTTGTTTTTGACTATATTTAGTATTAACAAATAATAAACTCATTTAAAATAAACCGTATAAATTATAAGTAATTATACATATATTGCTTAAAGTATTAAAATTTCTCTTTAATCGATTAAATCTACGAGTACGAGTTTTGGTAATAATAAAACAATAATACAAATATGGCTTTAATGTGAAGTGTTTTCTCGAAAGCTGATGTTTAAGTAACGGTGTGCATTGTGATGCATTGTTTACACTTATCGCTAACGTCCGCTGGTAAAATTAACTCGAATTCAGTGCTTGTTGTTCCTACCAACTAGCACGGTATCTACGTAATTAGTAATGTTACGTTAATGCAGGCAAAGAGTTGCGTTGTTGGTTTGGAATACTGATAGCGAGGTCAATGGGCTCTTGTTTCGAATCGCTTGTGTTGAGTTCGCGAAGTGATTCGCGTTAATTTCCTACTGTCGGATATCGATCGCTTGGTAAATTACATTAGCTATGCGTAATTTATTGGTGCGGGATTTAAAATTAAACACTATATTTGAAAATATTCTGAGAAGTGGCTGAATGTTATCAAAATATTCTGAATACTGCGGCATGTTATTTGACAAGGCATTACCGATATTTAAACTAATAATAATAATATTTGTTAGTATACTAAATGAGTCAAAAGTTATATCTGGAAGCATATATAGCCGGTTAATAGCAAATTAATTGTATCACCTATAAATATATATAAATAATATATACATGTATTAACATGTTATGGATTAGGTAATTGTCAAGAGCATCTGTTCAACTTATGCCTTAATGTAATTTTGTGTGACAGATGACCTCCCGACCGAATCCACATCGCAAACTGAAATGTAAAAGCTTCCTTAGTTCAAACTTCTATTCAATGATCGCATTATCATCAATTTGAACTGCCATAGTGAAATGATAGAGGTCATCCTGTTCGAATCGAATTTAATCTCTTATGCATGTGATATATGTAAGAGAAGCTTAAAACGAAAAGTTAGCACTCAGTCTTTTTTAACTTGAAGAAAAGAAGGAACGTAATATCAATTATTATTTAAAATGTTATATTATTTATTTAATCAATGCAGAGGTGATGTAGGAATAAATTTATATAATATACCCTAATTATGTATGTATGTCATATAGTATATATGTACGAATATAATACGTAGGCGCGTAGACGTGGGGGTCGGCAACCGGGAGTGCTTCGACCCGCGTGGTGCGCCTGCGCGACCCCGGCCATCGACCAGCCCCGACGGGAGGTTAGGGGTGCGCCCGGGAGGCGACAGTAATCATGTCTGCTGACTATCCACAATATACGTATGTTATGTAACGTCAGGACCAAAGCTTGGGCTATTTATGGCTTTTTTCATTAAATGTTTAAAAATATAGAATATTATAAAATTTATTTAAATTGATTTGAATATCTCATCGTTTGTAGGATAAAATGGATAAAGATAGTTGTAAAAGGTTCTATATTTAAAAATTCTATTAGAAGCGTATAGTTCCGTCCGTAAGCTCATCATCTAATTGCCTTGTGTCTCTTTGACACAATTATTCAAATTTGTAAATTGTTTTTTATAAAGTAATATTTTATTACATACTCTATACTTGGTGTTTGTCTATATGAAATAAAAACAATAAAAAATATCTTAATAATACGAGTCCAAGTTGGACAATACTTAAACATAAATTCTAAAATAATTGTCTGTCTGCTGTGAAGATACTTTAAAAGAAACAATTATGTCGCTCCGTTAAAGGTTCGCTTACCTGTTTATTTTACACAATATGTCCCTAAAAAGGCACCAAGTTTAAAGCTTACTCAATGAATAAAGCAACAAGTCCTTGTGGAATGTAAGGATTGTTAATATTGCAGAAATATTAAAGTTGTTTTGACGAAGTCTTTGCATTAAAATATATATATTAGATTCACCAAATTATTTATAATTACCTAACTATAATCTACTTATAAAATAGAAGCAATCGAATGAGCAACTACGACAAGTCTATAATTTTTTTTCTCACGTATCATCAAATTATCATGTCGATGATATTATTCATATATAGCACAAAAACGTCTATAATATTCGCGATTTTTTTACTTCGCTGATATTACATGTAGAAATAAAAAAACTTTAATAGCTATTATCTTAATCATTTAATAATTTTTTATGATCTATTTTTATATAACATGACGAAAATGTTTAAATCTTTCAACCTTAAAGCACAACTTATAATATTTCACATAAACTTATAAATTACGTTTGACATTCCTTTCATTCACCCCTCGGTGAAAACCCTCTTGTGACACTTCGAAGTAGGTCGTGGTACAGTGTGCGCCACCTATTCATTAAAATAAATTAAAAATGCTAGCGAAACACAAAAGACGTTTTTATTTCATACTGCATGCTGGACGTCATATTAAACATAATAATAAATATGCGATAAAACTTTGCACTACACTACTCCTTTTATTTATTTCACCGTCTGTACATAACTATTTTTTAGTATCATTAACTATGTCAACTTATCGTGTTCATAAATTACCCATTCGGATAAGCTAGTTGAAATAAAAAGTATTTTGCATGTATACAATTAAGGATTGATACTTCGGTAAATTGATAATCGTGGGCGCGAATATTTCCACAAACAATATTGCTTATTGAATGAATATTTAAACCGATTAATATGTTAGATTATTTAGTCGATAGCGAGCAATGCAAAAATTTCATATTATAAAGTGACTCGTGTCACAACATCCCTATTTAAATTGCAAATAATTTCCGACAATGTGGCGAGTCTATTCTTTAGTGTTTAAAATATAGATACAGTAACTGTACCCGAGATCAAGGTAACATTTCTCATGTAGAAAAGGAATTTTAAATGCTCTGACAGAAAACCGGTATCAGAGGACACACATCCGTGGGACGTTATTCGGGCTCTTTTAAAATTCCGCTTCGCGATCCTCTGAATGATTATTAGCCTATAAATTTTTGAATCTGTGTTTTTTTTATGTCTCAAGCATCTATAAATTATCTTTCTTAGATTGGGTTTACAAATAAATTAATTACGAAAATGTTTAATAATTTTCTTAACTATATGTGTCCTATAAAACCAGTTTTATGAAATAAATTAAAAAGCAAGTAAATTTTTTTATACTTTTGAGTTCGAAACTTATAAATTCAATTTCGTACATCATTCTTTAAAATTAAAATAGATGGAAATAATAACCGCGATTGTTTTAATTTCACAAGTAGCCGTGATTGATATTATGGCGCTCTCCCTCGGGAACGTGCTTTGAATTCAGGAAGCTTCGCGCGCTAAATATGCTAATCTGCCATTAGGCCACCACTCAAGGAATTCCAAGTTGATCCGTTCACTGCCCATTGTCGTTCGCGTGACTATGTTAATATGTGATAGAAGTGCATTACATTGTTTGTAATGCCTTTCATATTATGTTTTCTATTGTACAAAGATATTTATGTTGTAAAATTTCAATTTAATAGGATTAAACTAATCTAGATGTATATACAAAACAGGTTTTTGTTTATTGACGTTTTTTATTAATAATATAATTGTTTGAGAGGTGATCAAAGTACATCGGGTAGATTTATTTTGCAAAGAATATATATACATATTCTTACTGTACTTGGTGTATTCGTTGTTTAGTTTATTAATTAATAATTCTTTAAATATAATATACGTAATTTTTATTTTTTTAGCCAATTGTATTTGTATGTAAATCATTTTATACAATAAAAAATGTCGATTAAATAACCCTTATTATTCGCAACATCCGGTTCGAACATCATAACTGTTATCAGATAAATTATTATAATATCATAAATGTTTGAAATTTACAAAAAACGTTTTATTTTCTGTTAACGATATTTAACATTTAATAAAGTAAAAATTGAGATATAATTTTGTGTTTATTTTGATACAATTACCAAGGACCATCTGTACAACTACGATGCGAAAAGCTTATCACTTAGTATTTGATAATAATGAACCTTAATTTTAGTTATTAAAACAACAATTTAGTTTACCGTCTTAAAAGATTTGTAGAATTCATAAATATTTCAATGATACCCATATCTCAGACAGGCATCGTCATTCGTGATGATTTAATTAATCAAACTTTATAAGTTCTGTAGAAAAAAAAAATAGACTTATATGAACCTTTATAACTATAACCTAAATAACTCAGAGTTAACGCCGAAGTTAAGAAATAAAAAAAAAACAATATTAAATCATTACAATTACAATCATCAATATACTTAATACTATAACATATCGGTACCAAATTTTTCAATCCACTTCCTGTTATAACTTACGAAGATATTATCGTGTATCCTAACCGAAATTTTACTTATCACACTTTTTATTTATATATGGCAGTCGTAGGTAATCGTAGGGATGTCGCAGGCAGGCGAGCCTGCCCGCGATAGCTGTGGGGTGAGCGGGGTGGGGCGGGAGATCCGGCCGGTGAACCCTGTTCGAAATCAATACAGCTGCCGGCTCCCCGCCCAGATTTTGGGTCTGCTCTAGCGCGTCACTATGGTTACGAGACTTGCGGCCCGATCAACCACGCACACATCCACAAGCTTATACAACGAACACTAATGTAACCTTATTGGAGCGATGAGCATGTTTACTGTTTGCTGACAAATATGATTGTAGCGGCTTAACTTAATATAATGGATGTTGACTGTAATTTTAAATACGAAAGATTTAATGACTGAAATTTTGATCTCTCAACTAATATAACAATAATTTTATCTACAACTTAGTAGCTTAAATTGTATATCACACTTAATTCTGAATACTCGAAAGTTCATATTTACATAATATATTGCCGATGTGAGATTTCGTCTTTCCCTTATAAGGCTATGCAGGGACGACGCTCCCGTCAACCACGCGTGCCCGCGTCTCCCCGTGTCTGTCTTCGGTCGTACCAACATTAACGCGCAACTACATATCGCTCTCTACTCATAATTTGATCGCTGTGACCACCTGTTGGTGCTCACGTGTAAAATGCATTTATATGTTCCAAGTATTAGCGGAGTCCGTCAATGTTGAAATGTTACCAAATTGTTTTTATAATTAAATAAATTACATACGTAACATGCGAATAAGGGGATTATAACAATGACACGAAGAGCTTACATAAAGAACATGTAGTTTATGCTCGTAGGTACACAATAATGTATTTATGCAATTTACTCTACAGTAACAGCCTGTTAATGTCCCACTGCTGGGCTAAGGCCTCCACTCCCTTTTGAGGAGAAGATTTTGCAGCTTATTCCACCACGCTGCTCCAATGCTGGTTGGTAGAATACACATGTGGCATAATTTCAATGAAATTAGACATATGTAGGTTTCCTCAAGATGTTTTCCTTCAGCGTTAAGCACGAGATGAATTATAAACACAAATTAAGCACATGAAAATTCAGTGGTGCTTGCCCGGGTTTGAACCCACGATCATCGGTTAAGATTCACGCGTTCTAACCACTAAGCCATCTCGGCTTATTTATTTACTCTATATCGATTGGAATATTGGAAGGCTGTATGTTTCAGTGACGTTTTTCAACGTGGTAGCTCAGGTCAAGCTTGATGTGCATGCTCAACCCGGTCGAGCTCGCCTGTTGCTAGGCCGTTTATAAATTTAAGTTTCAGTTTGAACTTAGAATATAACGTATGTAAAAAGAACATTAACTCCACATTCCAGATTCACATAAATCTAAGTAATATCTATACACAAACGCTTCTTCCTTTCTGTTTCTTTACCAAATTTTTACAGTTGTTATTGACATGTGCCTTGGCTAAGTACTGGCTATAAAAATACAATTAATTTTATATTTTTTAAGGAAAATCAATCAGTCATTGCATCGCATGTTGAGTATTAGCTGGTAGGATAAATACAGGCTTAAGCCTAGCTTCGTTCATGTAAATTAATTGTATGTGGCGAATAATGTACTATGCCACTTCATTTTCAATAACAAAAATGTTTTGACGATAAAATCTATATAATCATCAGTGTACTACTAACTGTCTTTAGAATATAGATATTTTTCATTTTATTATGCTTAATTTATTTTAAATTAAGATATGGCTCATATAACTCAAAATGTTAATAACTCTCTTCATACCGCTAACCTGTCAAGTTTAGCATGTAATTACTTAATAACAACTTCTTCGAGACCTTGTTAAGTCCCGAAACTTTGTCGTCGTCTTCCATGTACTTTAGTTGCTATGGCTTTATTCAAGGGTTTTTAAATATCTTATCAAGAGTATCGTATCTAACATAATATTGAATATATTTTAATGACACATGCAATTTAGATATAATCTGATTTTACTTAGCTATGCGAAATAATCAAAACCGGTTTTAGTTTACCTACACTATAATATTAATGTACTTGAGAAATATACAATACTCTCTTAAATAACTTGTATTTTTTTACTTAATATTGTCTAATTTTTTTGTCGACTCCTGAACCTTTTTAAATATTCCATGAATGTATTATTGTTTCGTCTTTCTTTCTGTGGCTTGTTGTCCTAAACTAAAAAACCAAATTGCCAGTGTAAGCTATTTCAACAATTTTAAAAAGATTATTTTGTATCTTCTGAGCTCGCACGCATATCAAAGTTTCATATTTTCTGCGACATGATATTTCATTTTAATTTTCCGTATCATTAAGCGTTATATTATTAAAGAATCATATAAAATGCACAACTGTAGGGAAATTAAAGCGAAATAAATATATAAGTGGCCATTTTTGTTATGGATAGCTGGTGACAATTGTGAGAATTCTTCTAACATTTGTTTCAGAATTTCTAATAAAAGCGTTGCAATAATGTTTAGACATACCGAGTTGTACTCTTTCTTTTCCTTTGTTTATTGTTTTGTAAAATTGACTGTTATTTTAACTAGGCGGTCATATATATTAACGATGTAATACTTTTGTTTCTCACGGTAGTTATTTGATGTTTTTATTGTTGGATGTGGTTATCAAAAGAGATTTCCTTATTTTGTAGAACGTTGATCACAAGGCGAAATTCCGCTCTAAAAAGGGACAGCTTCCCTTTGTGGAGCTGAATGGTGAAGAAATAGCCGACAGCGCCTTTATCATCAAGGAGCTCTCGGAGAAATACAACAAAGATTTAGATGCCGGTAAGTGTCACATATCTTTTATATATTTTTACAGTTTAAATGTTTTGTAAAGGAAATGATTAACTTGATATCAAAAGTATAAGTAAGTGTGTTTATGTCTTTACAAGAGAAAACTGCCTCGACTACTAACACGATATTTTTTTTTTATAAAAGAGTAATAACTAACAATTACTAATAAATTGCACCTCGCTATATAGGTGGCTTGTATAAAGTAGCGTTTTTGAAGCTTTTACCATTACATGGGCTTAAGCTATATGGTGAGAGCTTAAGCTGTGTCAACATAATATTCCATCCAGGATAATTAATTACATCTCTCCTTTATTTTCTAAGCTCACGTCACGTCACAGATTGGCCGATATGATCCTATGCAAATAACCTAATATAAAATTTTTCATGTAAATAATAAGTTTAACTTTCACTTATGTGGAACTTTAATTGTCTAATATTTATTTTTACCACATAATAAAAAATAATTACATACATATATAGAGATGTGTATCCCTATTAAGAAAATAACAGATTGCATTAAAATTGCTCTTTGTTATAAAAGGCGAGAAAATATTGGAAAACTCCATTTTCCATCAACTACGAAGTAAAAAGCTTTATAATTAAGTAAGGTTACATTGCTTTTAAAAAGCTATTCATATTCTTGACATTTATTCTTTAAAACGTCCAAGATCCAAGTCTTTGTCATTTATAAACTAGACTAGTAAAGTAATATTGACAGCCCTCCTTTTGTCTTGTCTTTTGATATGAAGGGGTGATATTCTTTCATCCGATGTTATTATTTGTTAAAAGGTATTTAGCCCCGTATACGAAATTAATACTGAGATTCCAGGTATCTTTGAAATGCCCGGGCGGTATAGAACTAAAACAGCGGTTCTGGGAGACGCGCATGTGCGCTTAACGCATAGAGTCGAACTAAATTAGCCTGAAAGTTCTAGAATTACGTCTTTCACAGGTCTGACGCCCGACCAGCGGGTAGTCACGCACGCGATGATTTCGATGATAGAGAATCACCTTTCGTGGGTGATTCTCTGGTGGCGTGCCAAGTACCCGGACAGTGTTATCAAGGGCTATCAAGTGAATCTACAAAACGCTCTGAACACCCGCCTTCCAAACCCGATACTCAACTTCTGTTACAAATTCACCTCTGGACGCAAGGTAAGTTCCTCTTTTGACAATATTTTGATGTTTTGGTTGTAGGGCTTTCTCCACCGGCCGGCGTCTCGACGCTATCGACGAAAACAATAACATTGAATAGTGAACATTTAAAGCTCGCTCACTTTGTTATCTAATAATTTTGTTCCAAATAACATTTTTGGGGTATATAATAAAAATACAAAGAAAATAGTTTTAGTAATTAAATATTTCTAAAAACCTTATAATTGTAACAGCGGTACACATCTTTTATTTAAATCTCTAAAAATAGCTTGTGAGTAAAATATTCTAACGTTGGAAACAAAATTTCCGGATGAAATTAGTAAAAATTCACATCATACAATTATGTTTTGGCGTATTGATTATTCGCAAAATGGAGGTATTAACAATATTTAATAAAAACCGCCATTTTGAAAATGTAAACCCCCATCCTACCTCCTGTTGTCTGGGAAAGCTAGTTTTATTATAGGTGCACCCCCACCCCACTGCATAGGATCGTCGCACTCTGTAGCGCAACACGGTGCACTACGCATCTCCCCCTTACCCCCATGGCGTCTGCAGTCGCCATATTGCTGACAGGCAGTAGTTAAATATCCGGGCACCTGTTGAATTTTACCTAGTTGATTCCGAGCCGTGATAGCGAAATGTACATCATGGTTAGTTGATACGCGTTTTATATTAGCTTATTAATCGACTCAATACTAAACAACCGTTGTTAATGCAAGAATTTTTCAGTGGAATAAACTAATATGTTTTTAAATTAATATTAGATTTTTTTAAGGACTTGAATGGTTATACAACTTTTATCCTTTGTTAATAGGGTATGAAGAAGGCAAGGGCTCACGGTATCGGCGTGCACAGCCAGGACGAGATCATCGAGTTCGGCAAGAACGACCTCCGCGTGCTCTCTGACCTGCTCTCCGACAAACCATTCTTCTTCGGAGACGAGCCAACACTCGTAAGTATCTAGCATTAGAATTGATCGGTCCCATCGTTTTGACAAATCGTCGCCACTAATACGTGTTGATACCGAAAAATTCGATTTGTCACGGGGTACGCAGAAAGTTGCTTTTATGGCTTTGAAGATTACGTTCTTTATAAATTTTTTACAAATTATCCGAATTATAGATATAATCCGAAATATGATAGTAATATTTTTTAATTGATCCTTTGTTTGTACGACCACGTTCATTGATGCGGCGGCGTTGCATCGTCGGGTGGGGGTGGTTCGCTTCCTGCACGAGGGGTCGAGAGCGATAACCGATCCATCATTCCAACTTATCTAAAACAGATATAGCCTCAGGATCGGTCAAGTTGCGTTATTGACATAATTTAATAGATAATAGCTTTAAACAACAAATACAACAAATTAAATTGTAAATATTCGATGATTGTTTTTTTTATAATTAGGCATCTTTTATAATTGCATACGTAAAAATAGCTTTCGAATCATTACTATGAACGTTTAGACAAATGACTTTTCTTTCCAAAATTGCTGTATTTCTATTTTTATTAAAACATATTCGTGTTTGAAGCGTTTGTTACAAATGTAAAGTTTTTAGTAAATATTAGTTTTTTTTTTGTTTCGTAACGTCGTCTATCGGTATGGAATTACCTGTGTTAGTATTTGACGGAAATCGATCGAGCTTTGCCCGGGCGATAGAGGTGGGTGTAGTTTGTGGGAGGCTATGGTCGGGGTAAGGGTGGGCGTTGTTCAGGTTATGACCCAGCTCGTCGGTGCCCGCACAACCTAGGACGTCTTGACCTCTCTTTGTACCTTACACTAGCCAAGTACAAAGCTCTAAGACATAGATTACTTAATTATAACTAAACCGAACCGTTACCTGATTTATCAAATTAAAATTTTCTTGAATAATTTAAAAATTAAATTGTATCTGAACTGAACTTTGACATTTATGTTTAATTAAAAAATACTTATATATCTAATAGGCTCATGTAGAACTTTATTTAATGCAAAAGTTATTTTTTTAACTACGTAAGAAAACTAAGTTTTAACTTATTATTTACGAGTTGAAGAAATTTTATGAAATCAAAACTAAATATATTTTTATCTTAGAACGAGTACAAACATGCGATAAATATATTATAACTGCATTAATCGTCGTAATATTATAATTAGGTCTTACGATTAGTTACCGACAATACTTAAGTTTGTTCGTTTAGATAAAAACAGAAAAATGGTAACCGTTTTGATGTTTCAACAGCTGGATATAGTGGCTTTCGCTAACCTAGCTCAGCTGCACTTCATAGACAAGGAAGTGCAGCACGCCCTACGCGATTCCCTCAACGAGTCGTTCCCTAACCTCGTGGGGCTCGTGTCCCGTCTCAAGGAGCGAGCCTATCCCGATTGGGATGAGATATGCGCGATTGAGACCATGGCGGCTGCTGCAAAGAAAGAGAAAGACACCAAGGAAGGAACCGGTCCCGCTGAGAAACAGGCACTGGCGGATGACGCTGAGAAAGGAAAGGTACGTAGCTTTAAATAACTCAGCAGCCATCATTCCAGTGTGAAAACTTCATTGACAGGATTTTGCGTGAAATTCTCATTAGTCTGCTCTGATTGCGTCACAAGGCTTGATGATGGGAGCCACATGTCACTCGGCTGGAACACAATTTATAGCGGAAAAAAGAACATTTTTTTCGTTTTGTCGTGAGTTTTAAGAAAAACTTAGAGGCATTTTTAATATATCATCGTCTTTGAATGATATTTAATCTAAACAACATTTAAATATATATCTACAAATAGATAAAGCTTTTTTATTCAATTCCAGGGTGACGAGAAAGAGAAAGAACTAGAGAAGGAGCCGGAGGAGAAGGAGAAAGAAAAGGAGAAGGAGAAGGAAAAAGAGAAGGAGAAGTAAATGCGATTATAGTGGACGCTCGTACCCACTACCATACTTACATACAAGTTGATACATTTAGGAGTCAGACTCATAATACAATCTGTATATTGTAAGCGTGTAAATCCATTTGTCTTTCCCGTATTATCAGTTGGTGACACGAGTCCGTCTTATAATGCTTTCGTTTGACCGGCAGACAAGAATTACCTCACATACTTGATCGACGAATGAAAAAAATGTCTTTAAATGACACGTCCACATAAAGTTATCAAAATTAAAATCGAATTTTCGTAGTCGTTTATAAAAAACAAAAATGCGCGTAAGGGAATTATTTGTCCGTCGGTCTTATTTTAATCCATTATTTTTGCTTGATATAGTGTTTTGTGCGTTTGTCGACCCGTTATTATAATTCGTTGGTGTTATCTAAATTTAATTGTACGTTTAATGCTTCTTGTAGTTATCAATATTAATATTATTCGATTGCTTTGTCCATATTATTTTGGTATTAAATTTATTACCAGATAGGTAGATCGGTTGTTAAGGTACTTACAGGAGTATGTAAACATTTATTTGAATAAATTATATAGAAGATTAATTAATTATAAGCGAAATTAATATTGTCATTCATTCATTGTATGGTTAAGTATGGATTGTTTAGTGCTTACGATCATCAATGACTTCTCGGTCATTCGACTGTAATTAGTCATCAAGGGAGCGTTTCATGACTTTTAAACTGATTCATCGGGTAGGATACGTATATTACCTTATTTATGAGAATATATACTCAATTCATGTTATAATAATAACGGTAGGCATTTCAAATCGGACACGTTATAGTTGTGAAGTATATTTAACTAAGACTAGTATAATTGATACCAAAAATTGGCGAATGTTTATTAGATAAATTGAAAAGTAAATGTTTAAACACGCGAGAGCGGGACATCGGCCAAGCGAGGTGCGCTCGGAGCCTGCGTTTGCGTAAAAATGTTTTGAGGTTCTTGTACTCTATTGGTTTATACAAATAAAAAATAAAATAAAAAAAAGAAATTTACAATTTACAAATTTTTGATAAAAACGAATACAACCTGGAAGACTGTTTTTCATATTATTATTATGTATTCATAGTCCGTAATGTTTTGATAATGTATTCATTGTTAAGGTTAAGATGTATTCAACTCTTAATATATTATTATAATCGTCCATAATATGTCGGTCCGCGTCCGAGCATTATACTCGCCGTCGTCGCACCTCTAGCGAACCATCTGCGACCCCCATTTCCCATTTCATCGATCGATTCATCATCATTTCATCTCTTTCATTTTCATCGTTATCATCATAAGTTGCATCATTATTACCTTCGCCATTTTCATCGTCATAATCATCCTCGTCGTCATTATCATCCTCGTCGTCATTATCATCCTCATCATCATCATCATCCTCATCGTCGCCGTCATTATCATCATCGTCGTCGTCATCATCACCATTAACATTGTTGTAGTAGTCATCATCACCCCCATCATCAATTCATTCATTGACATAATTATGATTCATGATCAACATTTAGCATCGCATCGTCATGAAAAGCGTTTTATTTCGGTATCGTTGCCACATCGATGGATACCAATAAATCGTCACTGAGACAGGCTTTATAAACTAAGTTAGCTGGTAATTTTAAAGTATTCCCATTATCGATTCACTTTAACCGTTATTATTTCGAGCAGTCGTCAGACCTATATAGCAGTTTCGAGGTGTTGAAACGTTTTCACCAGCGTCCAACGTTGATATTATCCGTGGACGTCGGCTTGAAATAACTGTCTTGATTATTAAGGGTCTGTAGTTTGGCGGCGGAGCGTTGCGAACTTTGGTCTCGCACGACTTTTTACGTTATTATATCCCGAATAGGCGAAATTTATGTGAGACCACGATCTATATGCCGGTCTCTAAGCTTACCACTAGTAGATGACAGGTCGTTCGCTAGATGGAGGACCCCCCCCCCCCCCCTACTTTATAGATCGAGTAACTTATCTTCAAATCTCTATCGACTATCTCTTATTAATATTATACTTAGCATAGTAGAATGTACATTTGATAATATCTAAAATGATGTTCACAATGAGTAGATATCATATTAAGTGGGTTCGTCTTCCCCGGTCCCGCGAGACTCGGTGCGGCTCACTAAATGGTATTAGATTTAGGTCCTAGCGTAACGTAGATAGCTCGTGAACGACCACCTGTCGCGTTAGCTGTAAGCCCCGAGGGCGAAGCGAAATATAACTCGTCCCGTTTTATAACAATAGTGGTATTAGTTCGGGTTTTTGAGTAGACGTATGATTTTAATTTCTCATTATTGGGGTATGGTAGACGTCCGCGTCCCTCCCGACAACTGCTGACCATCACTGCCATTAGCCTCGGATGTAAGAGTTAAGATTAGGGAAGTTAGATTAGGACGTTTGCGGTCACACCGCGCGACGAATTCGTTTAAACGATTCGCGCGTGTAACTCACTCGTACTCTAGCGATAGGTACATATATAGTTGTAATATTGAGGCTAATATCGATGACGATAGCAGAGCCTGTTTCAGTGCTTCATCTAGCTCGGGCGAACACGAACGAGCTAACACTCCACTTCTCATGTCTTTCACCGCACGTACGCATCACGCATCTGTAGCGCGTCACACGCTAAGAGATACTATAGTACGTTACGATACGATCATTTATATACATTATATATACTGTATACCTCTCCATACTCTTGCAAGCCTTCACGTCCGCCATATCGCTCGGTATATATTAGGACTATTGATTATTCATTGAATCGATATTTAACCTATCAAGACGTAATAAATCAAATGGCATAGCGTTTTCATAGCGTGTGACGCTCTTAAAGTTAGTAAGTGAGCGCGACGGGTGTTCTGTTTCACTCGGATATCTTAGTTATAGCTTTGTACGTAGTAGAGGTAGGCTTGAGCGATAACGACGCACTGTAGACGTCGGTCGCGATTATGGGACAGTAAAGAAGCGACATGTTGATTGTGTCGTGACACGCGGTGATTGAACAAGAGTAGTACTCTTTATTGTCCCACTTCATAGAATATATTTACATTTAATAAAATTCGACTTTTTTGAAATGACTCAATTTGTGTTGTAAGTTTTTAGTGCTATAATACAAATTAATCATAAATAATTATAGGTACTACCGTATGTTTTATATATAAAATAGATTTGTAGATGCAATTTTATTGAAATGATTTTTATTATGTATTCGTTATGCTTCATTTTGTATTGATTTGGATTCACTTTTGTGGTTTATTCAATTATCGTGTCAATATCTAGTTATGTAAGTAATATTCATTAGATAGTAATGGTTCGCCATAATTGTACCCTTTAATATAATTATACAACTTAACTGAGCTTTCAGTGGAAACGATTCCCTTTAAGAATTTCTGTATAACATTCTATCGACATTAAAGTATATATCTAATATATTGAGTCTGCAAGCGCTTTAGTGGGATATCTACCTTATATCCCGCTAAAGGGTAGAGCAGGTATTATTTTATTTAAAACGCCTGTCCTTGTACCTTCCTTGAGTTAGTTTTTTCTAATACATTTACAAGCTGAATTTAAATGGACAAAAGACAAATAATCGTTTATTCTATTTGTTATGTGCAATATTGATAAAAAATATTTGAAAGGTCACATTCATTACTTAAGGTTTACTGGTTTAGACACTCTTGTAAGCACACCTTTTTTGTAATAATAACGAAACAATAGTTAATATTTGAAATTACAGGCGAATTAAAAATATAGAAAAATATTTTGTTTCTATTTTATTAAAATTATAAGTAGTAAAAATTACATGAACAACCAAGGTTGCTAGCGACAAATCTAGTCTACTGCCTCATATTATGTATACCTTGATGATAAATTAAAATCGACCTGGTTTGTTCCTTTGTGACTACAAATACATTTTCCTGTAAATTGATTTGTGCTTTGTAAAAAATGGAGCCTAATATGTATCTAATATATTCGCAGTTTCAGTAAAAACAGCGTTAGGAATACATATTTATATATATTCCTAACGCATAGAGTATTATTGAACTGTATTGATTTTCACTTCTATTTATTCTACGAAAATAATGTTTAAAAATATATTTCGTCGTTTCAAACCTTGCACACTATTGGGTTATTCAATATTTTCTTGTTTTTAATGTATTAATTTGAACTTCAGTTCACGTTGTACAAAATAGTTTTGTACACTATACCCGTTTCTATTTATTATTATATCTTAGATGCTCATTGAGATTCTCTTGTAAAACGGAAGAGTTCTGAATATGCCATCGAGTACCAGAAGTAATGAGTTTGTATTTGTTTATGTATTATTATGTACCAATGTTATGAGTATCACTTTTTATTACAAAATTATTAATATTTTTCCGTACATTAATATTACAGAATATGTATGAAGCATCAGTTAAAATTTTGATTTCACAAAATTTATGCCTCAACGAAAAAAAAGCCGAGATGGCCCAGTGGTAAGAACGCGTGAATCTTAACCGATGATCGTGGGTTCAAACCCGGGCAAGCACCACTGAATTTTCATGTGCTTAATTTGTGATTATAATTCATCTCGTGCTTTACGGTGAAGGAAAACATCGTGAGGAAACCTGCATGTGTCTAATTTCACTGAAATTCTGCCACATGTGAATTCTACCAACCCGCATTGGAGCAGCGTGGTGGAATAAGCTCTAAACCTTCTCATCAAAAAGAGGAGAGGAGGCCTTTAGCCCAGCAGTGGGACATTCACAGGCTGTTACGGTTACGGTATGCCTCAACGATTCCTTAGCGCCTAGATTATTATAGATTGCGCGAATAGCACTCTTCTGCAGCACACATAGGTACCGCAGGGATAGTGGCTGCGTTACCCCAAAGCGTAAAACATACTGTAAAAATAACTAAAATATACTAAGCGAGTTGTATCAACGTCATCAAATTTTCGTCGTTTACTCGTTTAAATAGCCCATCGAAAGAAAGGCCAAGAAATTCAGTGTACTTTACCTGGATCTAACGACTCCATGTCGGCTTTCACATTAAGGATTTATTTTAACTACTGCTAACTAAATGTAACAACGTAATATATTAGTTACAGCACTTTTTACATCGTTTTACTTTACTTGTTTTATTTTAATTTGAAAATGTAATGAAGCAAACACAAGTTACAACAGAGTTCCAACAAGATGTTAGTGTACCAAGGAAATTCAATTATGAATATGGGCAATACAAAAGGTGCGATTATTGAGAGACTCCATACCAACTGTGTACACATATGCAAAACTTTATTTATATTTAATTTGCCTTAAAGCGTAGTGGAACCTCTTCTATCTTAGCTTTTAAAATTTTCGTTTTTTTTTTTTAAAAAAAAGAGGCAAGATAAAGACTTCAGATATGTGAAAAACTATTAATCTAGGAACAAACACAGCTAAAAAATAAAAATGTTCTTAGGTACACAGGTAACAGCCTCGATATACTATATATAGGTAGGAAGGGTCTAATGAATACAAACGCATGCAGTAATTTTTTTTATTTTTACTTGTGACTACAATAAATGGATGATCTTATAGCACCTTTATTGTCTACTCCTTCCTGCCCTTATCCCACTATATTTCCTTCCACTTCTTTCTATCACTCATCTCAGTACTTACCCGTTTCATTCACATATCATTTCTTACGCAATCGATCCACACTATCTTCGGCCTCCCCCGTCCCCTATATCCATTAACATTCACACTCAGCAACCTTCTAGTAACATGCTTTTCATCTTCAACTCCTCATCACATGCCTATACCGCGCTAATCTATTACTCTTCAACTTTTCATCTATTAGTGCTACTTTCAGACTTCCTCTGATATACTCGTTTCTTATCCTGTCAATTATAGTTACACCGCACATCCCTCTTATCATTCGCATCTCCTCCACATGTGTTCTTTTTGGACCCTCTTTTGCTGCCCAACATTAAGAACCGTACATAAAGACAGGTCTAATGACGGTCTTATAAATATTCCCTTTGATTTTCAAGGGCATTCGTGGGTCACAAATGGTCCCAGAGACCTGTCGTTTTCGTCGTCTTTTCATCCATCCCTTTTAATGTAACGTCAATGTATCCCTGTCAATCGGTCTGGACTCCGTTTACTTCCCGGCAGAATAAGAATAGGGTAATCCATCTCCTCCAATTGATGTCATAGAAGGCCACTAAGGGAATAAAATATATATATATATATATATATATCATTTACAGGCACTTGATGGCTTTATTGACATTTGTGGATTGGCAAAACAGTTTTAGAATAGAATATATTTTATTAACTCATTTAGATCCATTATTTTAGTTGATTAACCATTGTAAATAAGTTGGTAGACAGTATATATAAGTACCTACGGTGATGCCACAAACAACATTATCAATCTATCACATTTGTCACATAAACTTACATGTATCAATAATTATAAGAGAAATGAAGTAATTGCTAAGTATGCCATCGGCAGAGACTTACTATTTAATAGAAAAAGTTTTTACATCAACAGTGTTAAGTTTGAAGAGTGAGCCAGTGTCATAACAGGCACAAGAGACAAAGCATCTTAGTTTTCAAAGTTGGTGATACATTGTCATTGTAAGGGATAGTTAATTATTTACAGAGTATGGGCGGTGGTGACCACTTACCATGAGGTGGCTCATTTACCACTATATCCCGACCTCCATATTTTAAATTTAATATAATGAGAGTACTCTATAGAAATGTTATTGGATAAAAGTGAATTTACTTTCACCTTGTATCATATCACAAAGTGGACCCTTATTACCGCTAGTATTTGTTAGAGACGAAGCATTCAGCATACATGAAAATAGAATTCAGCTAAATGGTGGCAAAAATTTGCTACAAGAGAATCTTTTATCATTGACTATCATCTGATAACACATTGGCTTTTTTTTAAGTAATAGTGTTGATTTTGCAATGCTAATAGTAAAAACATGTGCCTAAAGAAGCAGCATAAAAGCATGTGTTTTACATAGCTATTATAAAACAGAGATGAACATAAATCTAAGGATAATTTTTAAGGGTTGCCTTTCAAATCATTTCGGGATTGAAGAAAGCAAACTAGAATGGCAATGGAATTTGATACAAGGTGGCTGTAGGTTTAATAATGTACTCCTGTAATGTATTTTTATACTATAATTAATTTATTAAATAATCTAGTAAATATTATAAGATAACTTACCAAATATTGTTTTTTACAACTGGTTTTTAACACTTTTCAACTAAATTTGCAGGAATAACAGTCCATGTTATTTTTTTTATTCTGTCACTGTGGTTCTTAATTATATGTATAACAGTAATGAATCCTTCAGGCTGCCCGTATGCATACACATGCATTCATAAAATAGTTACACTTCATAGCTCTGCTTCAGAGTGCGATGTTGTGTCTGGTACTTAGCAGGGAAAGTGGTGACATACGATTGCAGTTCTGCAATATGTTTAAAAAGTAATTGGAAATGGTGTGATAGGTGTCCTCCAAGCTCTTGCTCAGTTTTTATTCCATAAATAAATGAATATATATATATAAAACAATCTTTTCAATCTATAAAATAAAGTTATATCTTTATGCCTCTACAAATGACAGAAGTTCTGGTTAATTTTTCTTTCTTTTCTTCTAGAGAACCACAAAAATTGTGATTCGAAGGGGAAATGCTGTTAAGATTTTTGAAATAATTACATTTTAATTTTATCTTATTTACTTATTTAAGACCTCAATGTTAATAACTACGATGTAAATTAACATCTTTTTTGGTATAAAATTGTATTTTTCTAATTCTAATTTAACATTACATTTTAAAGTGATGATTCAGATATGTAGGTTTTGACCAGCATACCTTTCGACTCACATGGAGTGTTTGGTTCAGCCATTTGAGGTGTTGGTATGGTCTCCACCAACTGAAATATAAATTAGACATATGAGTAATAGAGAAAACAATAGCAAATTATTTAATGATTATTATATCCCAAGAGACACTTAATAAATAAAGTTAAGCAAATGATAAAGTTTAAGTGATTAAATGAGGCCTACTAAGACATTATATTTATTATTAATGTTATTAAATAGTTTTACATGTAATGTTCAGTGTTATATATATATATATATACATACATATATATATATATATATTTATATATATAACACTGAACTGAATATATATATATATATATATATATATATATATATATAACAATAATAACCAATTAATAATATAACATTAATAAACATTTTTAAAAATAAAATATTATAGATAATATAGACCAGACATTTTGATTTGGCCAATAAAAGTTAACATCCTTGAAGTTTAACTGAGGTAGTTTGTATGCACTTGTTTAATTTATAGCTCTTAATTAAGAATGGGTTGCATTCAGGGTAGATAAACGAGACCTTTTTATACTTAAAATACGAGTGCTAGGTTTTAACAGAAAAAGTGGGAAGGCATTGATGAACAATATCAAAATCATATCAACGCCATTGTTGTTAAGGCTGGTAAATTGAAAGTTGATACCTTAATCCTTGGTAGTTTCCATTTTCGATAGATTTCTGATCAGCTGCTGCGTCCCTATTAAAAATAAAGTAACCCAATTTGTAGTTAAATAAGTTTTTTTAATTTAATCCCGTGTAGTGGAGTCGACAATGACTTTATATTGACCTTGTTTATTATCAATAAATTATTTACGAATTTCATTTACTGACTCAACAAGTTATGTAAAAAGTTAAGAGATGACACTGATTCTTTAAAAATGTACTCCTAGAGTCCCAATTGACCATTGTTTTGATTTAGTTTCTTCTATGGACGGTAGATGACATATTTTATTTCTGATATGGGTGGGTGTGTATTCATTCGTCATAGACAAAAATGATTACCTATTATTTTTTAAGTTTATTCTTTCCATTGTTATGTTAGAATGAAATTGAATATATATTTTTTATAAATTATACATACCAAATTGTTTATAAAACATATTGTGCTTTACAGCGCTATCTATTGTTACTCTACGGAACGAACTCGATATACTGTTTCTACATACTTAATTTAGTATTGCCACCATTACTTTTGAGACAGCACGTTACATATAAAAAAAATATAGCATTAATTTATACTTTCATAATTAAGGGGACATCTTAGATGGATGTTTGTCTCATAAAAAGACACCATGCTGACTAAATTGTTATTGCTTCATAAACACTGCTATTCTCTAGTTATTTTCCAAGTGTTACAAGCATGAGCGCTCTCCACTGACCCGCATACAATACGTCCTGAGCCCAGATGTGATCTCACGGAAGACACCCTCAGGTTGGACGTCATTCTTGAACGATGGTCCGAGATAAGTCATATTTCAAGGCAAGAAGTAATAGAACTATAATTTGTCTCATAACCGCCACCGTTTGGAGACGCTGTAAAAGCAAGTAGGCTTACAACTTCACACAATGAGAAAATAGAGGTCACCGTGTCATACACATTGGTACATTAAGGTACCAACTTTCAATTTACCAGCCTTAACAACAATATCGAAATCATATCAACGCCATTGTTGTTAAGGCTGGTAAATTGAAAGTTGGTACCTTAATCCTTGGTAGTTTCCATTTTCGATAGATTTCTGATCAGCTGCTACGTCCCTATTAAAAATAAAGTAACCCAATTTGTAGTTAAATAAGTTTTTTTTAATTTAATCCCGTGTAGTGGAGTCGACAATGACTTTTTATTGACCTTGTTACGTCCGAACTTTTCAGTCTCGATTTTATGAACTTGGTCCTAGCTTATATGTAAGTTAATTAATTTTTAAAGGACCTCATATATTTTTCTTTTGCGCTCGACAGAAAACATAGCCACTTCCATAGATAATAGCCACTTCACAGTTAACTGACATGATTTTTTAGCTTTAAATTGGTGCGCTAATTGCTAAAGTGACTGACAAATCAGATACGTACTGTAGGTGCATTAAAAATACCGGCTCACGCTTGTAACACTTGGAAAATAACTAGAGAATAGCAGTGTTTATGAAGCAATAACAATTTAGTCAGCATGGTGACTTTTTATGAGACAAACATCCATCTAAGATGTCCCCTTAATTATGAAAGTATAAATTAATGCTATATTTTTTTATATGTAACGTGCTGTCTCAAAAGTAATGGTGGCAATACTAAATTAAGTATTTAGAAACAGTATATCGAGTTCGTTCCGTAGAGTAATAATAGATAGCGCTGTATAGCACAATATGTTTTATAAATAATTTGGTATGTATAATTTATAAAGAATATATATTCAATTTCATTCTAACATAACAATGGAAAGACTAAACTTAAAAAAAATTAGGTAATCATTTTTGTCTATGACGAATGAATACACACCCATATCAGAAATAAAATATGTCATCTACCGTCCATAGAAGAAACTAAATCAAAACAATGGTCAATTGGGACTCTATGAGCACATTTTTAAAGAATCAGTGTCATCTCTTAACTTTTTACATAACTTGTTGAGTCAGTAAATGAAATTCGTAAATAATTTATTGATAATAATATAATTATTTACTTATTTAACTATTTTACCAATAACTAAACAATAATATTACTGAAAATTTATATACCTGCCGTAGATATAAATAAATTAAATTATAGTTCAGACCGCTTTAGTGATACAATACCATCTATCATCTTTTTGCATAACTAACCACCCATGATTATTTTTGAAAATTTTTATTAGTCCGACCGTAAATATAACTACAAAGAAGTAAGATTGGCTTGTTTGTTTGTTTTCGGATTCAATCCAAAATACTGATCCGATTATTTCCACATTATTCTATTTTAAAGTACCTATCTACCAAGAAAGAAATAGGATAGCATTAAGTCAACTTATTGGACCGTCAGAAATTCTTTTCGATTATGGGGGCATATTTTGCTATAATTAAAAAAAATTCAAATAACATATTATGTTCTTCCTGAAATTATAAACAAAAATAATTCATAATATGAGAATCTGGAAGAAGTAAACATGGCTTCCCCTCTTTATAATAATACTTATAGTATAGTGGGATTTAAAAATATTATACTATGTATCGCACTCCGAAGTGAAATATTTAAAAAACAACAACAATTTAATAAGCTTAAAACAATTTACTAACAAACCAAAAAAGTTATAAAATTTTAATATTCGAAAACCGGCCAGTGCTCATTTGATCTGCGTATAACAATTTCCCATTTAGCTTTGACTTTACTCCGAGTCATTTAATTATTTTTTTTCGCAGTTTTTTATTATATATAAAAAACTGCTTAAATTAATGTTACTATATTATTTGATGAAATTAGTTACTCGTGATACTAAAGGCAAAATAAACATTTTAGGAACATATTATAATAGGTATCCACTGAACCAAAATCCAAACAATGGTATGCGTAAGTCTATACATATGATAAAACTACATTTAACTTGAACGGGAAGCCCATATAAAGTATCATTCTTATTAAACGCAGAAATACAAATAAATAACTTCATACATAATTTTGATATTAGACAGTCCTTTCGAGAATTTTAATAAAATATATTAAATTCAACTTTATATAGGTACGTGGGCGAAGGCGCGGCGGATTTTTAGTTATTTGTAAGATAATACCTACGCAAAGAAATTAATTTAACTTATCCGATAAAAACGTAAGATTCATAAGTTTCATTGGCGTCTGATAAATGATAAGTTCAGTGATATTTAACTGCGGCTTACAATGCCATTTCGAACTAAATTTAATTCGAATAGAAATAGTATCTCATTTTAAAGTCAACTCATTGACGTAAATTACTTCCAACTTTTATCTAGTTATTCCCTTAACAAAAAATATAGACGATCGTGATAACCGTCTGTTAGCTTTAATTTCTAATCATCGAACACATTTTTTTAATGATAATATTGTTCATGCATATTGTTTAAAAGCCGTGTGATGTTTTAGTGTGTGGTTCCGGAAGTATGGAATAGAGCCACCCATATTAAGTAATGGGTTTCGCGAGACCTTGTTAAGGTAATTTTTGTTTAGCTTACATATCAATATATCGTACACGAAAACATTTCAACCTCCCTATGGGGTGATAACCGATTTATCTAAAAAGTTTTATAAAAAGTATATTTATGTTTACCTATACGAGGTATAGCCAAGTCTTGCTCGAACAATACAGCTTACAATATGGTCGGTCGGAAACGTCTACGAACAACTTGTAAGTAAGGGATGATCCTCAGATTAGGGGTGCTCAAGGCAAAGAAAGGGTAGTAGGTAGGTATGCGTAAGAGATCCTGATATTTATATTATATTCTTATGTCAGGAAGAGTAAAGATGAACAAACCATAGATTTACATATTTAATTATTCTCTATTATGGACGAACAATTATTGATTAATATATATTTATTAATAATATAACACTATTGTTTCATTTAATTAATTACTTACATCCACTTTAATTTTACACACGAGGTTTCTGTAATAACATCGTTGACATCCCAACGGCATCTTAAAATTGTTTATTTACTTTTCTTGCTAATGGAATCGGCTATAGGTAATCACAAAACTAGGCACCTAGTAAACCTTAGGAGGTCTACTTTGAATTTGTTTTATATGAATACAACGATGATTTCTATAAATTCGAATAATATTTCATTGAAGCCGACCCGGCAGTAGAAAGCCTATAAATAACTATATTATTGTTTTCGAAAATATGACGGTGTCTAACAGTTAACCCAATCACAAATAACAATACTATTAAATATTTATAATCAGCGCTACGTAACAAATATGCCAATTCGCAAATAGGAAAAACGTGTTCCCGTCTACTTATCAATTTTTTGTTTTTAGTTTAAATATACACATACATACACATAAAGCAAATCTTTGCGTTATACTTTCCCACAGCTCTGTCAGCTTGGCAGTGCACTGCTATTGTTAACTAGCCAATATGTAACATTTAATATCACACTAGACCTGAACTATTGTAGATAATTAGGATTATAATTAAACCAATGCAACTTCAACACTTGAAAGTCTGTAGGTAATTATTTTTTTATTATCTATCATATAAGCTTTGTCATCATTAAATATAAGATGGTATAAACAGAGGGTATATATTTTTAATAACGTATCTTAGACTATTATGAATATTAATTATATTTTACATAAACTTTGAGGGAAAAATGATATAAATGAAAGTGAAAGCCGCATCAATGTCTCTCTTTCTCTTTGAGTACTCTTTAAGTAATTTAGAAGAAGTGACTCAAATTCGAATTTAAAATTTTATTTTGTTTCGTCCAAAGAAGTTTTACTTAGTTAAAAATAGCAGTGTGATTTATTAACACATAAGAGTGAATGCAACAAGTGAGTGTTATCTTTGTAAATTAAGGGCACAGCTCTATCGCTCATTGCAACGAGCATCGTTATCTTAATGTCGTAATAAGTAGAGCGGAATGCATTTATCAAGTTCCCAAAATTCAGCATATTCCCGAAATTATCACATAACTCGGAACTCGGAATCGTCGGTTAAGATTTTCATCTTCTAACTACTGGGCTTTTATTTAAATTTTTATTATTTTTTACCAATTCAATTGAAACATAACACAGATATGTAAACATCGTTCAGCATTTTTAATGTTTAACAAACTTCTCCGTGTAACTTTGTGTTAAGTGTTTGATTTCCAATAAAATTTTCTCGGATGTTTTATTAAGTTAACTTAATAAAAATAAAACTCAGATACAATCTAGTTTGTGCCTTTCGGATCGTGATTATTAAATAAAAAAGTTGCAAGGTAAGTATTCAGCTCGTTATGGTTAGTTAAAACTTTAATGAATTCTTTATTGTTATTCTTTTAAATTTTTTTTTCTATAGGTAATCAGTAGATATGAAGGTAAATTAATTAAATATACACAAAGGTAGGACAACTTCTCCCGGCTTTTGTTAGTGTTATATAGAGAAGGATTTGTTTGATATACTAATATTATAGTTTTGTAACTGAATCACTCAATCATGAACTCGGATTCTAGTAACATAGGTAAAAGTTTTTAAACAATTTTTCTAGTTCGAAAATGAGTTTATGAATACCTTTATACTAGAATTAAATTTTGGATATTTTATGAATTTATTTTCAATTAAATAAATTATTGTTATTTATAACGCTTAGTTAAACGTGAATTGTATATAATGCAAGCAAAGGGCGCATACATTGGACAGTGGGTTCAGTGCTGATATAGAGACATGTAGAATAATAAAACAAGTTCAAACTACTTCTGTAATGTACTTAACATTATGATGATGAACATATTGATAAATAAATAAAGAATATATTTTGAATGAGTTAATATTTTTTTTATATATCCCGGATAAGACGCGTAAAAATATCCATGACCATGTTGAAAGGATTTTATGTATTTTTATTAAATAGGAGTACAAATTCGTATTACATGCAGTCATAAAGCGCTTCGAAAAAAAAGGACTGCAATACAACAACAACTGGAAAATCCCTTGTATTTTACGAGGAAAAGGAAAATTAAAAAGGCGACGGGCACAGCTTCCCTTCCCGTCAAATCACATGGCAAGCTTATGCTACGACTATACATAATAGAGCAGTTTTTTCCATTAGAAGTTTAATGGAATTTGTTGTGTTGGGAAATATTATAAATATAAAAACAAATTATAGAATGTGTTAATTCAGGTTACTAAGCTAGAAATGCTCAGTGACCACCCCTTTGATTCATTGTAAGTACTGTTCATTGATTATTATGAATCAAGCAATTTAAGCTAACATATATAACTGTCTACCGATCATTCAATTGTGATACAACCATAAACATGATATCATCTAACTTTATTTATTTTTATTTTTATTATATTTGGGAAACATACAGTATACACCACATACATTATACAACAAATTAACTCGCTCACACACCAATCAAGTTTCCACTTAAA
The DNA here is from genome assembly GCF_905147045.1 of Nymphalis io. Lineage (NCBI taxonomy): Eukaryota > Metazoa > Arthropoda > Insecta > Lepidoptera > Nymphalidae > Nymphalis > Nymphalis io. The sequence goes on from NC_065918.1 coordinate 13,152,980, forward strand.
ACTAATTCATGTATGACAGTAAACAAGCAATTTTGAAAATTATAAATAATAATTATGAAGATTTAAACAGTTAACAACAGCATAACAATAATATATATATATATATATATATATATATATATTAAATAGATAAAATAAAAACATTGACTAAGTTGACAAATGCACACAAACTCTTTTTTTAAATGTATTGAGCGTACAAGAAAACATGTCCAAGTCTATAAACTTCCTTTTGTAGCTCTTACAAGAGCGATATATAAATTCATTTTGAGCATAATTGGTTCGAGTGGAGGGTAAGTGGAATAAAGCACTATTGCGTGTGTTCACTTTTTTTACATCTAAAGTGAATTTTGCTTAAAAGATATGGACTATCATTCAAGTTATGAATTATTTTAAATAAAAAACTTTGATCTCGCATTGTACGACGATCCAGTAAGGAAATCATTTTAGGTGGATTACGATTCAGAGTGAAACATTTAGAATTAAGATATTTAACAAATTTATGTTGAATTTTTTCTATTGTATCAATATAAGTGTTATATTGAGGATTCCAGACTACAGAACCATATTCCAGCAATGAACGGACAAAGCAATTATATAAAAGGACAAAGGATGTCTTTTTTAAAATCTTTACTAACCCTGAGTATAAAGCCAAGCATTCGAAATGTCTTTTTTTTTTCGCTGGAAAAACGCATTTCCGCGTTTCCCCCACATGGGGTGGGGGTATATAGGACTAACTGGCACTGAAAGCGCCGGAATACCCACTAAAAAACCAGCGGTACCCACTACGTCTTGTCGAAGGGGCGTCACGGGATCGCTTGCGCATCCTACCGTGACGCACCGACGGTTGGCCCGCTCAAGCGGGCCTCCATTCCTAGGGGGTTCTCGGGGTACGGAGTACCCCCCTAACCCCAGCGGTGCTTACGGTGGGGGAAGAAGGTGCGCATAGCGTCGGTGCCTCCTTCCGGGTCTTCTTCGGCGGAGCGAATCAGCGGCGGCTGACCTCGCCTCTCACTGTCGCTCCGCGACCTCCTTCTGCATCATAGTACGTCCCAGGTGACTTCGAAAAAACATTTGACGGTATTATTTTTAAATAAACAAAAGTCAGAGTAACAACCTCCAAATATAGTGTCAGTCATACTACCTCATAGACTTAGTATTTATCATATTCATTTTTAATGTCTTATGTCTAAGTCTGCCTGTCTGTCTGTCTGTCTGTCTGTCTATCTTATGTCTAAGTTCCTTGTGATGTTTTTCTTTTTGTGTAATATGTTTTTTTTTTTCTCAAGGATAAGGCTTTTTAGTTTTAGTTTTTTGTTCTTATAATTTCATTTATTTATTTTTGTGTGCGCGCATTTGTTTATGTTTACCCAATAGTCAGGGGCCATCTGAAAATCAGTGCTGTGCATTAGCACAGCTTATACTGAGATGAACCTCTTGCTACCTACACTGTATTCTTTAAATTTAATTATTTTTCTTCTGTATAATCTATGTAATGTATGTGTGTAGCAAAATAAATGGTTTAAATGGTTTAACATGACACTCGCAAAAAGAGGCCATCTCCATCCAACACCTCTCGCTGCCAAGCATAGCGTTAATCACGCTCAGCAGCGAGATGTCTCCGCCAACTATCGCCGCTAGGGTATGCCTCTGGGGCCCCCACGCAGCACACTCCGTCAAAGTGTGATGTGCCGTGTCCAGTAGCGCACCACACTCATGGCAGGAGGGTGATATCTCCCACCTCGCTATCCCGTGCAGGTACTTACCGAACCATCCGTGTCCGGTAAGCACCTGCGTCAGTCGAAACGTAAGTGTGCCGCTCCTTCTTGTTACCCAGTGATTCAAGTGGGAGCGGATCGCCTCCACTGTCGCCAGGCCTGCTGATGGGGATCCCAGATCCTCCTCCCATCTGCGAATGAGAGCTTGTTGGGCTACAGATCTGATTCGCCCCACCTCTTCTGATCCTAGACGGTCGCCATTCGCCCTGGCTTCCACCCGAAACCGATGCACTTCCGCGAGTACCTCGGCCTGGATTTCCCAGGGTGGATTACTCGCAAGAAGTTTCGCCGCCGTCCACGACACCGTACGGTAACCTCGTACCGCTCTCACCGCTATAACTCTCTGCGGTCTCCTCAGAAGAGCTCTATTACGAGCGGTAAGCCATATAGCCCCTCCCGGAAAGGACAGGTGCCCGCAGGAGCCAGTCAAAGCCAACGTTCCACAGGATTGGGCCGAGAACGGACCCCTGTGGAATGCTACAGCCTACCTGACGTCGAACAATCCACCCATCGCTCCCCTCCCAGAGGACCATCCGATCCTGGAGGTATGCCCCCAGAAGCCTCCTAAGATAGGAAGGCACCCCATGATATTGAAGCGCCTCTCTTATTGTCTCGAAAGGAAGACTGTAGAAGGCGTACGCCACGTCCAGCGATACTGCCAGGACCACATCCCCTCGGGCCACCGCCTTCATGGTCCGGGTCTTTAGGGCGTTCAGGGCGTCGATGGTTGATCGACCCGCCCTGAACCCGTACCTCTGAGAGACCCGGTCCCACTTCCTCGAGATGAACAAGACGGGCAGCGAGAATTTTCTCGAAGAGTTTGCCCGTCTCATTCAGCAGTACAACTGGCCTGTATGCCGAAGGAGATTCTGGAGGACTTCCCACGTTCGGCAACAGGACCAGTTTGCCCTCTTTCCATGGCTTTGGGAACTGCACGATTCGAAATTCCTTGGCAACTATATAATCTATATGGAATTTAAATGTTAATTTGCTGTCTAATTATATCCCCAAGTCTCTCACCTCAGTTACTCGGGTAATATTGTCATTATTCAGTTTATAATTAAAAGTTATTGGATTTGACTTACGTGTAGAAGAAATAATGCAACATTTCTTAATATTTAAGTTCAGTGAGTTTTCGTTACAATAGTTACACAACTTATATAGATCATTTTGCAAAAGGCTGTCCGAAGAATATGAATATGAATATGAAAATCTTTAACGTTATTCCTAATCCGAAGGATTAGCAATAACTTTAAAGATTTTCATATCATCGGCATACAACAGTATAGATGTTTGATCAAAAATTTTATGAATATCATTTAGAAAAATACTAAATAATAACGGATAAATAACTTAATCTAGACGATTATAAACTATCACAATTTTATTTATTTTGTTGTCAATATGCTTTTTTAAAGTCTATAGCGCCGAATAGATTACTATTAAGTGTTTACAAATATCTAATGACATAAATAAACAATAAGCAAATGTATTAGCTTTTAAACTAAAGTAATTTTCCAGTTCAGAAATGTTTGTTGAATGTTCTGCACTGCACTCTACTTATTTTTCCTGTGAACGAAGTTGAAATAGAAACGTGATAGTGAAGAGGAATACGATTGTAAACACATAAAGTTAGGGTAGTTGGGGATTGAGGACAGTTCGTGTCGGTTTTGTTAATCTAAGAGCCGAGTTTTCCTGTAAAATCTATCTACTGGACTTCACTAAAGAATTGAAATATAATTCGTCGAATTGTATGACACATCTTGTCCGAAAGGACTTTTTGAAATTACAATTAAAACTTTAAAAAATCGGTCGAGTGCGATTCAATCTTTCGTTGAGAATGGGTTTCGTGCGATTATGAACGAAAGTTCAAGAGGGAAAACATTCAGAAATTAATACTGGTACAGCCCTCGATAGCCACATAAATCTATTACGTGATGAAAAAATAACTTAATATATGATAGTACTACACTAAAGATATAAAGAAAACGGTCAACCTCAAGTTTGACGCGAATGCGTACAAACGAGTTAAAATAAAAAAATAAAAGCAAGTTTTAATTGGAAGTAAAGACTAACTTATTTTACTTACTAACTTATTTTACTTACTAACTTACTAACTTATTTAAGTAAAGACTAATTTATTTATATTATTATAGTAAGTAAAGACTACTTATTATAAAAGTGCAACCTTTTATCTCAACCTTTTGTATGGAGGTGGCTTCAAATTAAACTGGAACTTTGATCCACACGCAATTACAACTGTAATTAAAAGTAAGCATGTATAGTTTTAAAACTAACACCAGATATATGAAATAAAAAGTTTTATCTCTTATTAAGATAAAATAAAGATGAGTAAACTATATAAGTATTAGGTAGTAATATTAATTTTTTGGTTTAGTTAAAACCGTTTTTCGTAGTTTTATTTTTACCCGAAATATCTCCTCTTTGGTAAAGAATTCCAAATTCAAATTTATAAATTCATTTAGCTGGTACATTTGAGTTTTGAAAACAGTCATTCATTTGTTTTTTCCTCAATATTTTTTTCTTTGAAATATCGGTATATTTATGAGTACGAGCTCTACCGTGGCACCAGTGTTGCCGAAACAGCTCGAAGGATTAATGGTGTATACGGCGCTGGTGTCCAAAGAAAGCATGGCACGTTTTTGGTTTCAAGGTTTTTGTTCTGGAAATTTAGAACTTCAGAACCAACCCTGTGGACGGCCGGAGACCAAAGTGAAAAATGAAGAATTAAAAGCTGTTGTGGAAGCGGATCCATCACAAAGTACTGCAGAGATAGCTGCAGACTTCGGGGTAAGTGATGAAACTGTATTAATCTACTTTAAGCAAATCGGAAAAGTAAAAAAACTTGAACGATGTGGACCTCATGAATTGAGTGAATCGAACTTGCAAACACGCGTCGATTGCCGTGTTACTTTGCTCAACCGACACAATAATGAAGGGATTTTAAATCGAATCATTACTTGTGATGTGAAGTGGATACTGTACGATAATCGGAAGCGCTCGTCGCAATGGCTGAACCCTGGAGACACAGCCAAATCCTGCCCTAAACGAAAATTGATTCAGAAAAAGTTACCTGTGAGTGTTTAGTGGACTAGCGCCGGTGTCGTTTACTACAGCTTTCTAAAATCTGGCCAAATTACTAATAATACATTACGGCAGATATCTATTGTCAGCAACTGCAAACCATGAAGGAAGAATTAATCAATCGCTCTAGGCCACTGCTGCTTCACGACAACGCAAGACCACACACTGCACAACAAACAAACACTAAATTAGATGAGCTACAATTGGAATGTCTGCGACAACCAGCGTACTCCCTGCTCCAACAGATTATCATTTTTTCCGGAATTTTGACAACTTCTTACAAGGAAAAAAATTCAACTCCGATGCGGCAGTCCAAACCGCCTTCAAAGAGTTTATTGATTCTTGCACCCATGGTTTTTTTAGTAAAGGGATCAATGAACTACTTGGCGGACACGTATAATATAAGTACAAACATACGTCTTGGCCTACTAAGCACATGCCGGTAGGGGAGGTGATTGGACAGCAAGAATGCCCTAGAGTTGTCGTACGCACCGACGATCTGATACAGTAACAGCCTGTTAATGTCCCACTGCTGGGCTAGGACCTCCTCTCCATTTTGAGGAGAAGGTTTTGAGCTTATTCCACCACGCTGCTCCAATGCAGGTTGGTAGAAAACACATGTGGCAGAATTTCAATGAAATTAGATTCTCACGATGTTTTCCTTCACCGCTAAGCACGAGATGAACTATAAACACAAATTAAGCACACGAATATTCAGTGGTGCTTGACCGGGTTTTAACCCACGATCATCGGTTAAGATTCACGCGTTCTAACCACTAGGCATCTCGGATCTGGTACTCTTATTATAATTAATTAATATAATTATGTTATTAATTATTTTCTTGGCAAAAAAAAATCTTTTTTCCCAAGAAAATATCTAATAATTATTTTTTAGCCGGTTAACACAACACGAAATCTCGTGTTGTGTTTACCGTCTAAAAAATAATATCTAAAAATTTAATTTAGCATTTTCATTTACCACGACTCAATGTGCATGATTAGATAGTACTGAACAAAATAATATTTTGTCAATTTCAAATATAAAAACCCTCCCAAAGTTATCAGAATAAAATCCGAGATTTTAGTTGACGAGGTGACATTGACATTACATACCCTTTATAAAATTTCCAGTCGGCATGATTTTTCCAACATCTGTCATATTTCAGCCAATTTACAAAACATCTTAAGGAATTGTACAGTTAATAATAAAAATTCACTTTCCTCACACCTCGTCCATTGTTGAAAACAGTTTGAAAATCCGTTGTAGTTTATGAGTTTATCGTTTTCAGATAGACAGGCAGACAGACGTAGCGGCGGGATTTTGTTTACTAATATGTAGTAGTATCTCATGATCGTCATAAGGAATATTTGCAGTTTTTAATTTGGCTAGTAAAACCGTTAGTAAATACTAAAAAACTGTAACGGCCTAAATACGATCCTCATGATACCCCAAATTGAGATGCATATGAAGCAACATACGGGGACAGTTCTAATTGTTCTGCATTTAGAAGAACTCCAACATTTAGCTATGCAGGCTCAAATTCCTATGAGTGAAATTATTATGGTTTATGTGGTAAATGAATATAAAATATACATGTAAAACAATTATTTTAGTTATACATTCTTTGTAATGTTATTACAATAATAAACCACAACATTGTTTAGATAATTCAAATGTCCGCTTTTTGTTATTGTTGCTATGCGAGATAACAAATTCCATATGGAATCATTTCGTACAAAATTTAATAAAATAAAGAAACTGCGTATTTTATTATGATAATAGTATTACATTGTACACAAAAAAAAACCTTCAATTTCAAAAATTTATCTACAGGGCTTTTCGGCATTAATTAATTAATTAATTTTGCAGATCAATTAATTCATCAGTTGAGACTTATTGGGCAAGCGCCGCTGTTTTCACGTGCATGTTTGTTCATTTCACAATAAAGCCTAGAAATATATTGAAAGCTTTTTAACATTTTTATTACTATAAAAATACGAGCTGTGCCCTGCGGCATTAGCCGCCATTCAATTAGGATTATACTTGACTTTTTTTTTGGTTTTGAATCGTAGCGTAAATTGATACAGTGTGATAACCTGCTTCACTAAACGGATTTGCTAAACGAAATAAGATGTTTGCAGACAGAAAAATAGTTCCTGAGATTAAAGCGTTCAACCATGTACATTTTTTAGATTTACAACGTAAATAGATACGACGTTAATAGAGACGATGTTCTGTTAGACTTTTCTATTTATAATTCAGTAGATAAATATGTGCTTTTGTTATTTCTTTATACTTTTCTCTTCCACTTTTGTCAAACATTATCAAGTAGTATATTTCTGAGCTCGAGTATCAACTGTACGCCAGAAATATACGCGTATCTTTTATTTACAATGGTATACATTTCAACCAAGTCCATGTTAGTGTAAACCAGTTGGTTTGAGTAATGTTTGCGATTTGAATTGTTATCCTCTTTGTTGAAGTTTTCGCATGATGGATCGGTCATGAATAATTTAAATTAATATTTGTTTGTTATATATTAATTGTTGCTTCTATTTCATAGTGATTTTATTTCGAGCTTCGAGTTATATGCAAAGTATGTTAGACCGACTTCGGTCACGGCGGCCAATCTCAAGAGAGATTAGCCAACTGCACAGAACATGTTATAGTAAACAGGTGTGTGCAAAAGCACAGAAGCACTCTCTATTTCCTTACTCTCATAATCTGATGGGACGTCAATTTGACATGACCGGAAAGAACTCAACGGCTTTTACGTGATTTCCGGCACACAGGCAACGAAGTGTACTCACTTTCAACTTTTAGACTCCAGACTGCTCGAAAATCTTCAACAGAAAAAACATATATATATACATATCTATATCATCTAATATACGGTATATAACATTTATAACGTATAATAATATAACATATATACATAGTTTACTCTCAAAATTGAAATCAATGAAGCTGAAGCGAAATACGACGGTTTAAAAAATTTAGTGAACAAAATTTTTTTTAAATAATCTAGTATATATAAAACATTTGAATAAATAAATGGACGTGAACTTGTTTAATATTTAGCAATTTTAAAACCAGCATGTCTAAAATTTTAAAAGTAGTAAAAAGCCCAATTTTTATTCAGGATAGAAACTCGATCGACATTTGCTGTCTGAACAATTCGTATGTTCATTTTCAGTTCCATAGAGCTGTCTGTCAAAGGCATTCGCTTATACCGAATACATTTTACATTAGGAAGAAAGTTATGTCATTATTACATTATCAAAATTACCAACACAATTTTTATATACAGTGTAACCTTAACATTACATAACTGAAGGGAAATAAAAAATCTTCGTTATACCAAGTAATTTGTTGCAATGAGGTTTGTTATATAGGGATTAGGTTACTCTATGATGCGTTATAACAAGGTAAAAAAACTTGTACATTTACATACATAATGATTTATTATTTCTCTCGTCATTGTAACTGTGAAACTAACAACAGTGACAAGCTGAAGTGTACATTACTTGGCATCAAACAACAATGATTGTCTTACGAAAAATTTAACTTGTCTAAAGCCTTTCGAGACATTAATTATTTAGGAATTGAGCGTGAATGACTGATTTGACACGTTATGTAAAGGTTATACATTGAAAGTTAGGCATTGGAGTTGACAAAATTCGTAATTAAATACTTACTATTTATATTCTGTAATGGATGAAAATTCGCTATAAAGAGGTTTCTGACAAATTTATTCGTTATGGACAGGTATATTTTGTATTGTTTCTTTCGAGCAATTTTAGGGGATTTCAAAGATTTTCTTAAATCGAGGGAATCGTTATATTGGGGCTCGTTATATTAAGGTTGTCCTTTTTTATTTTCTTCCTCATGGTAATTGGCCTTTCACCCCTTTTACCACTGGCAATTCACTGGCACTGTAAAAAATAAGAGCCACATAATATGTTACATAACATAAATGTTATGTTACATAACATAAATGTGCTCACAGAAGACCCACAAGTTTGAAGGTGAAAAACTCTGCGAAACAAAGTCATACAATATGGCGGTATACTGGTGGAATATCCCGGTGGTCTTTGCAAAGTCCTTCCAGTGGTTTTTATAACTGTTTTTAATGGTTATATATTACTTATAGTTAATATACACTGATAATTACACTAAATAACTTCGCCGATTATAAAATAATCTATTTGTTTATTAATGAGTTATTTTATTTTTTTAGTATTTAATTGTATTTTATAAAATCACAAAACTTCAATTACTTCTGATAAATAAATCACACAGCGATTACTAAACTATAAACTAAACGCGCGGTTTCATTCGCTCTGAATCTTACAGCTCTCTCCCCTGTGTTGTAGGATGATGTTTATATAACGTCTACCTTACTTAATAAACGGGTTATCTTTATAAAGCAAAATATTATTTTCAAGTCGTACAGCTAGTTCCAGATATTAGAACGTTCAAATAAACAAACATTTCAGCAACATATATTATATACTATAGATTTAAATACTGGTGGTAGAGCTTTATGCAAACTCGTCTGGGTAGGTACCACCCACTCATCAGATATTCTACCGTAAAACAGTAGTACTTGGTGTTATATCCGGTTTGAAGGATGAGTGAGCCAGTGTAATTACAGGCACAAGGGGCATAATGCCTTAATTCACAAGGTTGGTGGCGCATAGGTGATGTTTAACATTTCTTACAAATAAGCGATGGTTAACATTTCTTACAATGCCAATGTCGATCAGGCCGCCCATATGTTCGTCCGCCTTCCTATGCTATAAAAAAAAAGAATTATCGTAAATACATAAAATTATTTATTTTATTAGAACGTAGGTTTCTCCTAAGGTCGTTCGTTACATTTTATTTGTTTTTTCTAAAGATAATTAAAAATTTAATCTAGAGATTATATTGTTCACGTTCATGATTGGAGAGCAATCAACTTATTAAAATTTTTAGATTTAATTGTTAAATTTACAATTATACAAAGCAACTTATTTATTTCAATATTTTTACTAAAATATAAATAAAAGTGAAGATATTAAACCAATTTAATAGCTTTTTATTTATAAGTCGCCATCGTCAAATATTATATTAATTAAATATTTGGCGATGAGTCTTTTCTTTATATAATAGATAAAATTAGATTAAAGATTAATAATTACATTTTTTTTATATTTATAGTTAAAATATTGTTAAAAAAAAGATACTATTTTGGGTCTGGTATTTACAGATTTTAAAAATTTAATCCTCTTAAAATCTAATTTTATCTGTTTTTATTAAATATACATTTAATATAAGTCTATATTTTATAACTTGGTAAACAAACCCATTGATAAATAAAGAATATTCAGTATTATTTGTATTTATGAGAAAAAAATTATTAAAAGTATAATTATTTCTATTTGCATCTGGGCGCAGGACAGTGCCTCGCTAAGTCTCGCGAAGCCTACCTTAAGTAACGATAATGAAGAAAATTGAAGCAAGAAGAAACTGAAGTTCCTGCCTATTATGCTAATAAGGTTATCAAATATTAAAATAAAAAATCATAAGCTACTACTATTCTCTATACAAAGATAATTTGGAGGATTACTCAATACAGTATATATATGTTATATTTTTCTTATCGTGAAATGACGAATAATGAGGAAGAGCTTTACGATTTGTTGTTGAAAAAATTAAGACGTGGTACAATGAAGTACATATATACACTATTCGATTGTACCTCGTCTTTCATTTCAAGCGATTTACAAGAATGTTTTGACATACTCGACGGTTTCACTGTTGTTTTTATTGCGACTGTAATTTAACAACTATATATACACACCAGCTAATACTGTGGAATTCTGATTACCTTTTAGTCTGAAAATGGAAAATTGTGAATCGCAAGAGATATTTCATCGAAAGAGTTTTGGTAAAACAATGTGTACAAGCCCGTAATTTTCATTGAAATCTTCTTCAAAGCTTCTATAGAGTTATTTTTATTCCCTCACCTTTGATGTCGAGGATAACTTTTTTTTTCTTAAATCATTTAAAACGAAGGAAAAAATTAATTACCTCCGCCACTTGCAGTCTTAAAAAGAAAATACATAGTGTTTTCTGTGAGTCTAAGAAATATAAAATTGATTTTTATTCTGGTCTTTATATATATTTCAGTCTAGTTAGTATTAGTTTTTAGAATTATTTGACAATAGAACCACGGTAACTATCAGGGTTACGGTTACGGCTGTCATAACAGCCTGCCGTTGGTAAATTCACCACTGGTATCATCACTGCGGTAGAATATCTGATGAGTGGGTGGTACCTACCCGGACGAGCTTGCACAAAACCCTACTACCAGTAAAAATGATACGTCAAATGCACGAACAATACTGTCTGTTGAGATTTAAAGTTTAAATAAACGTCCGAAGAGTTATTTAATAACTTTCTATTTCAGAAAACGAATATGATATATAATACACACGTGAAGTGTATATTAAAATTTACGATGTTTATTCATTCTTATCAAAATCAATAACATTATATCCATTTCAAACGTTTCTGTGAGTAAAAAATAGTTTAAATTTGATAAGTTCTTTCGGATACACTAAGCCATGTTTTAAAATACGTTTAAAAACTAACTAAAAAAAATAAAAATTAACTCGTAATTAAAACTGCTAAACATCTGTAACAGCTTTGAAGAGATAACTTTTCACGGTTCACTTGCTTTAACCATTGGGCCATGTTGGCCTGCTAAGGTAAACATAGTGTAAGTATTCTAACGCGAAGCGACAGTCTTTGCGAAACACCTAAACATTAAATGCTTATTTCGTCTTTATACTTTAATTTATTGTGCTGTCTACATTTTTTTTATTTTTTAAGATATTCTCGAACCAAATTAAGAAATTCCAAGAATCATTATTTTCTTGGCTAATTGTCTGCACTTATAATGTTTACTATTTTTATCTCGAGTACTAAACTAGCAAAAATTCACAAAGCGACTTATTATCGTTCTATATTAAACACTCATATTGTATTTATCCCTCCTACACAATACCTGAAGGATTTACTTTTTATCTCCCCACTTGCCTTGCGCTTTATAAAGATATTGATTACAATGTAAAATAAACTTTAAGTTAACGTCTTACGTAACAAATTTCAGTAAACAGATTCACAGCAATCTCTTCAAAATTGTGTTTAATTCTTGTTTTAAGTTATGTTTCTGCTTAGCCGGTCAAGAATCGCAGGTTTAGGTCTTAGTGTAGCTAATTAGTACTGCTAGTAATTATAATTGGCTCTAGTTCGATCTCTGGTCTTGAGAAATATTTATAAAGCAATACGAATGTTTTACAGTCTACGTAGTTTCCGTGTTGGGTATATAGCATTTGTATAAATAATGACCGCGCAGAATGGAAACAATGTTAGTAGTTTTGAATTGAAATCCCCGTTGAATTGAGAATGGATCAATTACGTCTTTGCTAATACTCAATTGGCCATGATGATGATGGTATTTGCGGTTTTGCGTGTCTTGACAAAATTGAATTTGAATTGATTTTCTTTAAATCTTGATAGCTAATTCCCCGAACCAGTTGTACCGAAAAAAAAACCACCGTATAGTCGGAAATTGCATCTAAGTGAGCATGACAGCTTTGCATACGTTGTTTATTTAAATTAATGCGGTATATTTTTAATGAAATAAACAATTTATATATTTTTGTTTTCATTTTCACTAAGTCGTTTTATTATATAAACTATTAGAGAAAATTATTTATTCCCAGTGATTCTACTATGAACTCACCAATTTGATAGCTGTTTATTACTGCGCACGTTCGTGCATTAATACTTTTACTTTACTAGCTTTGACGTTGATTTTTATTAGGATAAATATCGTATTAGATTATTGATCAATAGACAAACAATTTTAAGGTTCCATTGCCATGTCAGGCAGGAGCTATAAATAAGATAAACTTTAGAAGTACTTTAAATGTTTACTTGTACATAGATACACAAAAACACTCGCATAGTGAAATCGAGTTTTACAAATAATTATATTAGTTAAATGTATATTTTAAATCAAATATAAATTGTTCAGTATGCAGACTTCCGAATCTATTAAGAGCCAAGTAACATACAAACATTAATATGTCCTAACCATACTGCATAACGATTTAATTTCGTTAAAATATAAACTTAGGTATAATACAGTAACGTTGTAAAATAAAATTTATTGAAGATAAATAAAATAACCTTTATATTACTGTAAAAAATATAAATCAAATTATAATATATCGTTAATATGTATTTAAGATCAATAAAATTATTATCGGTTCACATATGTGATAACCTATTTAACAGCACTAACGCTCACCCATATGCGTTAATTTAGAGCATTGAATTATTATTGTGGCGTTGTCATTGTGACAGCTAATGACTATAATTTTATTGTTTATAGCAAGGATGATAGAATAACTTTGTCATATGAAACGTACGATGGCTGCGAATTTTTAATAAAGTCCTTTGTTAAGCAACCACCATCTTAAAAGTCGTGCTTTTGCGAGAAGTTCACTCGCTTAGCTGCGCAAACCGGTTTGCTCAAGTACGCACAATGTCATGTAATAACCTTATCGTACATATTATCATATATTTCGCTATTTGATTGGAAGTCGTTGATCCTTAAAACAATCGTTTTACATATTTTTGGATGTACTCCGGTCAAAATAAACTTTTGAATTTACCATAATTCGCATAGAGCTAAAAATTGCAATACTGCACTGTCATTTTTGAGTAAAATTCTTAGAATTGCGTACCCATATTTAAAATGATTATATTATTTATAAATATTTTAACACCTTTTTAATATTTAAAGTGAAAAATACAAATTAATTTTAAATTCTGATAACATATTAATATTTACATAAGTGTTATCAATTTTATCTTTAACTAACTACCCGTTCCGACATCTCATGGATAGAATAAGGTAACATAAATAGTTCATATTGAAGGACAAACTTACAAAGTTTTTTTTTCGCTAAATACATTGCCGTGCGTATGCTTTTTTCCACATCACAGTTTCTTCACAATCGGATGAAAGGTATCGGATTGGAAACTCATAGAGGACAAACATATAAAAGGTATTTTTTATATAGACGAGCAATCCGTCCAAACATCGCATGGATGGAATTGATATAGTAACGCTTATAAAGAAAAATGAAAAATCATTTCTTTAGCTTTTTACCTACGAATACAAACGTACATCCCAACCCCATAAATTGCTTATGGTGGGGTACTTACATAGGGGATAAATATACAAACACACGTTTTTATTTATATCGTCACCAAACATGGGAACCGAGATTTTATGTCCACTGAGCTTCTCATTATATTGGTTCACTTACCCTCCAAACTCTAAATAAACTCACTTCCACACATCGCTCACTAATGTTATAAATATTAGTAAGGATGCACCTCTACGCGAATATTTTAGCGTGTTTTAGTGGCCGTACTAAAACATTAATATACCTTTATTAAAAAATCTTATCAGTAAAGAATAAAAATGACCGCGTTAAAGAAAGAAACGTTTGAAAAACGCCGTCTTAATCCAACAGGGATCGCCACGATGCTATAATTGCGGAGGAATTGGTCGTGACATTAAACGTTGAGTTTTCACTCTGCGGTCACACGAGTGTTACAATACGCAATTTATATGTAGTTACTTGTTAGTTATTACATATTGCAAAAATGTATATTGTATAGTGATGCTGTCTGGCGCGAAAATCATACAGCCACGTAAAATAACTTAAATAAAACTGTACAAAATTTTTTGTGTATTGAAAGTTATTTTGTTTATTGGTTTTGTTTGTTACGCTTTCACGACTTAATTAATCTAACTATCATAATGAAATTTTGGATACAAATTCTCAAGGGTACAGGGAACTGGACGAAAGGTACCTTATCTGTGCTTCAGCTACTCACGTACAAGTGAACGGGCGGAAATTATTAATAAATAAATTGTAAAAGTATGTATAATATATAATTAATATTATTAAATATATATATATTTAATTTAATTATTAAATATATATATATATATATATATATATATATATATATATATATATATATTTAATAAATAAAATAGAAGGTTTGTATCTTTGACCTCTTTTCGTTGCAAAACCATTCATCCAATTGTGATGAAACTCTGGTGAGTTCGAGAAGGTTGCCTAAAAAACAAGATTTTTCTTTGTATGTTAGTCTTTCAAAATATATATTCAATTATCAAAATATATACTAATCGTAACGATTATTTAAAAAACATGCGTCCTAAGGTTTATATTCAGTTCTCGGGAAAAACATTGCGAAGTTAAAACGTAGTTCTCGAGCAAATATCTCAATTAATATCCCCGTCACCCCGTTTAATAAAAAGAATTTTTGACATGTGGTTTAACTTATCCCGTTTTTATTTATTCGAAACAATAAAACGAAACAAAATGTACACTGCGAGTTAGAACAAAAATCAGATTGATATTATTAGTAATTAGAATAGAAATGGCCGATACAAATATTTCGTAAATCAATTCTGCAAATACGAGATATGTGTCGGTCCATTATATAATACATACCCTCGTCGTTACAATTGTCATTAAAAGTCCATCTTCAAAATTGATATCCATTGTGGAATAATTCACGAAATATGATTGACAGAAGATTAAATCGACTCACGAACCCCCATTGCACGATATTTTTTATGTCAATCAAATTGAAAACGTCACTTATGCTCTTATGAAACGGAAAATGTAGCGAACTCTTAAATTACTTAAAAGAATGCCACATTCAATTGAATCGATTATGTAAATTATAAAATATAGTTTATCAATCTAACTCGCTTTATTTGATGAATAAAACGAATGATTTATTTGGCCTACATGATGCGTGGAGGCATCGTAATCGACTTTACAAGCTTGTATTCATACTGTTCAATTTCAAGATAAAATATTTAGTAACAAAACCGTTGCTATGTTACCGATGATATAAAAATTGTGACCTTAACATAATACCTTATCTCACTGCATTTATTTATAACAGATTGAATAATATTATTTCTTATCTTTATTTTATAGAGGCATGTTTTAAAATTATCGGCAGCGGATAGACGTTTTCTTTGTTCATTAGCTATTGACGAGCTTTGATAAAATATGTTCGAATCATGCATATTCATATAGTTTGTTTTCTTCATATTTTCAATGATGATAATGATCAAGTGTTGGCACATATATATTTTTTTTTCATGGAGAAAATTTTTACATGAACTGCGTTGTGGTAACTGGCCGCTATATACGCTGGAGTGCATCAACTTCAGTGTTGTTAAGTCGATCGCCATGAGTTTTGGCATATATACATAGTATATTTCAGGCATATGTACAGGCAGATGTATATTTCACTTTTACATATGCCGAATTTGTATTTAAATTTTTATAACGGTTTTAACCACCCGAAATGGAACAGCGTGGTGGTATAATTACCAAGCTGAAGACGTGAGGCGCCCACGCAGCTTGTATCATCAGGGTTTACGACGCACCACACTCGTGGCAGTAGAGTTATAATTCCCGCCTCGCTATCCAGCACCTGCGTAAGCGTGTACAACGTGTGTCGCTTCTGCTCGCTGCCCAGTGACACGTGGGGGCGGATCGCCTACACTGTCACCAGACTTGCTGATTGGGACCCTAAGACCTTCTTCCATCTGCGAACCAGGGGTCTTGAGGCTAGAGCCCTGATTAACCCTAGGCGGTCACCACTTGTCTTGACTTCCACCCTGATCCGTTACACTTCCTCGTAAAGCGCATGAAGCCATTGGCCCTGCGCCTGAAATGTTCTCGTTGGATTATGAAAGTGACGAAACAGAGTAGATCCGCGCAAACACTTGTGCACTATAGTACGTCCCGTGGCAAAATAGGTCTGAACGACAAATCATCATTATATCAATAGCTATATACATTACATCTTTGCACCCCCTGCCCTGCTGATACCGCGACCGCTACTTTGGTCGAGCCTAGCGGGCTTGCCGGTAACTGGGGGCCTTTTTTTGGGCGCATCTGCCATTGAGGAGGGTTTGCCCATAATCGCCGCGCTGGGCAGGCGTGTTGGTGAGCGCAGTAGGGGGTAAGATGTTTATGGGGGGACGCTGCTGCCCATCCCCTCTTTTCCCCGTCCCTTAGTCGCCTCTTACGACACCCACGGGATGAGATTGGGGGAGTACTATTCTAGGCCGGTACTCCACGGCAGTACTTACATTGGACCGATGACCTTAAGAAGGTGGTGGGCACCGACTGGATGCGGAAGGCGGAGGACAGGGAGCTTTGGCTCAGCTTGGGAGAGGCCTATGTTCAGCAGTGGACAATGATTGGTTGTTGATGTATGTATACATCACATGACATCATCATTATATAAAACCTTTATCTGTAAAATATAGAGGCTATAACATTATAAAGTTTTAAACTTTTACAGCTTGGAGCAATCTTATGCCATATTGTATGACAAGTCCCGACTTCAGAGTTCATAGCTCATAGTCATAGTAGTGGTAGACTTCAAAGTTACCCCTCTTACATCACCCCTTAAAGTTGAAATTTCCAAAAATACTTTCTTAACGGATCCTTACGTTAACATATATTTCAAATTTCAGCTATCCAGGCTCAGTAGTTATGGCTGTGCGTAGATAGACAACACAACAACGGACAAACGGTTTTATAAAAGTACAGACACGATAATAATGGAGTTCCAATGAATACCTCAAATCAATAATAATAATAAATTGATAACGATAAAGAAACAACATTGTACTTTAATTACCGCTATGCTTTTAGCCGTATTAGTTTATTTTATTCATTTCAAATTGTTATCGTAAACATGGAAAATGTATTGAACATGGTTTATTCTATCGTTTTTATTTACGTAGAATTGGTTATTTACATATAGAAACATTAAACAAAGTTGTATAGTTAACTATTGCTGGTACTTGAATGGGACGAGATGGCCCTGTGAGAAGAGTACGCTGAATTTAACTGAGGATCGCGTGTTCAAAAGTGACTCTTGCGGAATGTAAAAAAATGTTTTTAATTTGTGTTTAAATAATACTTTACGCGTTCAGTAGTGAAGACACTCACAACTGTAATACATTAATGGGTAGTCACTACATAATAAATGAGTAATTAATTGATGTGTTTACGGCTAGCGAACAATATTTTTATATGATTTGCTCATGTGACATAAATAATAGTGATAATAGCGCCATAAGAAACACTGAGGACCGCGTCTGTTTCCATGGTAACGCTGCATTGCTACATTGGACAGCGCTTTGAATTTAAAAAAAGGGACTACCTATATTATTTGCTTATGTCTGCCTGTCACGCTGTAGTTCAAATTCCTTCTAAAATCGGAGAGACAGACATCTTGGGCTTATGTAGTTGTCTATTTTTTTAAAGTATTTTTTTTATTCTATTTTGTGTCATCACCTGGTAGATCTGAATAGTTCGATTATATTGTGAAAAGCCACAGAAAAATGGTCTGCCAATAGGTTATATATATATATAGGATAACTTAGTACGGTTTTAATTGGAAACGTAATTTTAACTACCGATAAATTGATACGTATGTCGTTACAGCAAAAATATTTCGACTCAGAAATGCTGATCGGAATGAAGCAAAGCTTATATTCTGCCCAACTCTGCAAGGTTTTCTCATTTTATTTACCGGTACGAGATTCCCATTCCACTGGGATTTAGTTTTTCAAAAAAATATAATCGTAGTCAACTTCAAGTCTACGATAAAATAATTAATTGGCTATTTCCGGAGTTCGGGGTATAGATACATAATTTAGATTCGATTATTTTTTGAATAACTTGACGTCTATATTTAATATCGGAAGATCATTAGTATTTTTTTTAATAATACAAGCAATAAATAGCTAAATTTATGTTAGAATTATTTTACTGTTCCTGTATCTTGTAGATTATAAGATTATGGGTTTATAATGAAACTAAATATGGAATTTATTTGCGTAGTAGAGCAAATATCACTTGACGCGGATGGAAATACAGCGACTAATTAATTATCATAACGAGGATTGTTTTTATTGCGTTATGATGTAACAGTTATCTGAGTATATTTTCGTATTTAATGTATATTACATTTTATTAAAAAAACAGAAAATATATTTAACACTTTTGGTGAAAAAGTAACTGAAGGTCCTGTTATTAAGAATAACTTATACCACGTTAATCCGCGTCAACGCCGCTACTGCGCTGTTTGGAATTAGCTTGTGTGTACATCTTTTACAGTCTCTTCCAACAAATGCAGGTTTTATACTCAATATTTGTCTTCCTCGCCGAGCACAGATAAATTGCGAGCGGATCAAGACTAGAAATAAAATTTGAATTGTTTCTGTTAAGAACTAGATTGTCTAAGCACAGATAATGACATACATTTTTAATTTTAAAGATATGATACATATAATAATGCATTATATACATATATTGCATTATGTATCTATATATTATTACCATCGAAAATTGTATATCATGGTTTTTTGTATTTATTATAATAGGATATGAATCTTCTGACGTCATTCGAAAGGTATGGAAGCAATAAAAATAAATTGGTTTAATGTGGTAAAATATATAGGCATACATAATATAATATACTACTCTTATTGGGTACTGACTACTTAATGAGAAATCGTTTTGCTATATAATATATCGTTTTGCTATATATTAACTTTTAGCCAATTTACCAAATTCGATCCTACTGATTTAAATATTAGACCCAACTTATGTGCTACTAAACTTGAAGGTACTTAGAAGTATAGCATGCCTCTTTGGAAGTTGAATTTTCTAAGAATTGTGATTAGCGTCCAAACAGACCGCAACGTTAACGTTTAACACTTAACTAGGAGTACAAAAAATCTAAATTAATTTTAGTGATTATAAAATGATATACCAAAAATATATTCAACTAAATAGATTCTCTTCGAATCCAATTCAGAAGGAATTTTGGAATGAGTCTATTTATAGCGACTTTTATCTCGGCTGTACGAAGGATAGCTGAAAATATAAATATATAAATATAAAGGTTATAAAGATTTAAGCGGTTTTTTATAAATTGTACGTATACTTTTTTGTTATTATATTATTATGAAAAATATTAATTGCATTTTATATAGCAAACTCGTTTGTCACCCAATACTTTTAGAATAACGTTTAGTTTGTACTAGGCATTGTGTTTGTGTGCGTGTATGGAAAAGTAAAATTCAACACAACAGCATTGTGTCCTATTTTATAATAGAGATAGATAAAAAAAAACAATAATAGAATAGTTGTGTCATATTACATACAACAATGCGATATCACCTTTCATCATTTCATGTCTACAATATTTATTTAAATTGGTTAAATTTCGTTGTTAGTTTCTGAGTGCGTGTAGTCTATTAATTTGGTTAAAAATATTAAGATTAATCTAATTTTAGCATGTGTGGATCAAACCGTTCCAATCAAGCGATTAAGCTGAAATTATAGAGTTTTTGATAAAATAAATGTATAAAAACAGCTATATGAACGTTTATATGTAAAAAAAAATCTTTACTTGTATGCATTAAAAATTTCATTATTTAATCAGTTTTCAATGTACATTTTATTTTTATATTGACAGCTTTACATCTTTAATTTTTTTTGAATTCGTATTTTCCATTACAATTTTGTGTCGAAATATCGAACTTAATAGTAAATTACACTAAGGCTAATCTCATTTAAACAGAACCGGAATGAAATATGGCACAGGACCAACGGCTTTACGGTCTTTCCGAGGCACGATATTATAACACTTTAAACCTCTTAATTCCGATCTGCGAATCCCTTAAAAGAGATACCCAATAAATATTGACACCCGGGATTCAATATAACAATATTTCTTATTCAAAAAAGCACTTATACACATTATATTGTGTCATGTTACAGGATTTCGTTGAAAGTATAACCGGTTTTAATCTTCTTAGTAGAACTGGCACAAAACGGAGTAGTTATTTTTTTTTATCAAATCAAATATATATATAATCAATTCGTACCCGCAACCTCGCGATCGGGAGAATAATTCATAAAATTAATTTGTTTCTTTTTTTCAATTGTCAAAACATTGATTACAGAAAGGGATAAATCAATGTTTAACTGAATACCCGCAACGTAACCTTTATAAGTAAGGCTGTTTTTATTTTAGCAACAATAATGATGCTGATATAAATCAAAAGAACTCGTGACGGCCCTTGCAACAGCTGAAATCTAATTAGAAACTCACCACTGGTCAAATAACATGGGAAACAAAGTGATATGCGATATTGATTATATTAGTTATAACATTTAACGGTAACAAGCATCAAAATAGCGTTTCACTGTAAGACGATTTACAACATTTCACGCGTGAGAAATCAGTATCGGAGTGAATTAGAATATTATAAAACAGCTGATATTTTATCAATTATTCGTCGAGTAGCTAATTCAAGTCATTCAATCAAAGAAATATAAAAAGGTAATTAGAAATGAACAACTGTTTTTGTTGCTTATATATCATTGAAGTTAGAATTTGTTTTACAATGTACGCTTTCGTATATCGTAACTGGAAGTCGATATTACACATTTTTTATATTGTACAAAGAAAGTACGTTTTTGTAAGCAATCGTATATAAATAAGTAAAAATTAACCCTTGAAAAATAAGTAACAGCCTGTAAATGTCCCACTGCTGGGCTAAGGCCCCCTCTCCCTTTTTGAGGAGAAGGTTTGGAGCTTATTCCACCACGCTGCCCCAATGCGGGTTGGTGGAATTCACATGTGGCAGAATTTCGATGAAATTAGACACATGCAGGTTTCCTCACGATGTTTTCCTTCACCGAAAAACACGAGATGAATTTTAAACAGAAATTAAGCACTTGAAGCTATGAATATTCAGAGGTGCTTGCCCTGGTTTGAACCCACGTTCATCGGTTAAGATTTACGCATTCTTACCACTGGGCCATCTCGACAAACTGGCTCATTTTGAAAAACAAGCTTTGTAGCATTATAATATGTATAAAAACATAATTAAATGTTTCCTAATACATATATAAAATCATTTAATTTATTTTTATAATAAACACACTAACAGTATACATATTACACAATTATACACATAAATTCTGATATGTATATCAATTATAAGTGTACATTACATTCAAAGATTAAACTTTAAATATAAATTAAAGATAATGATTTATAAAAACAATATTTTGATGATGAACTAACCGTCATAAAATGATGAGTCTTATTTTTAAAAGTATTGAAACTGTCATGTAAGATGTTATTGGCATGAATATTTTTTACCAATTCGTTATGTTTAGCACATATACGTACGTACTATTGGAGCTAGCTTTCCTAGACGAGTTTTCGTGATAGGAATATAGAATATTTTTGTTAAATAACATCGGGGATATTAAATATAGAAAATAAATTTTAAATTAGTTTTTTTTCCAAGTACAATATATTTTTTTTAAATGTGTAAATGTCAAGCCTTACTGTTGAACAGATTTTTTCTGATTAGGTTACGTAGAAAAATACACTGATAAATAGTTATCTAAGAGGAAAATAATCTAAAATATTATTAAAAAATTAAAAAAAGGTATATTAATGTAAGTTTTTTAATTACACGATGTCTAAAATCAGTCACTAGAGCTAATAAATACCTATTTCTATATGAAACATAAATAATTTTAAAGTTATTTATTTTTCCGACGGCCACGTGAAAGATTAAATTCGTAAGCTAACAAGTTTTAATAATTATTTGATACTTAATGTAAAACGTGAAAACTTACTAGTTTAACTTTGTACTTTTGAGTAATCTTTGCATAATTTTAAATAATAAATCCGTTATTGCTCAACAAAAGCGAATCAACATATATACTTTATTAATTTACTGTATAATAATAATTAAAATTAAATAAATAAAAATATAAATTACTTGTTTAAGATAAAAAAAAGCTTTCAATCATGCAGGACTATATGTAGCGACGCTTTTATGAGATTTAATATGTGGTGGCGTCACTGTTTACGGCGCAGAGGCGGTCTCGGCGACTTGTGACCGTTGCGGAGACCGGAGTCAGTCTCACTCGCATCGCGGCCCTCGCAGTCGGCAGTGCACTGCGGACGCGACCACCGCCAACGATGCGGCCTCCAAACTTACTCAAGTTTTACCTCTTCCTAACTCTCCTCTACCTATCTTTCGCTGAAAAATGCCCTCCGAAGTGTCAATGCGTACACAACACGGTCCGGTGCCTCCACCAAGACCTGCAGGCGATACCGAAGACTCCCGATGAAGCCCACACTTTGTAAGTATTCAAACTTGACTTTTTAACGTCTATTTATAAAGTTGCGTTATTATTATGCGTGCGAATGCCGCTGCGAAAGAGATTTTTACGAGTAAATTTTAGGCATTGCGATTATCGGGACGACTTATTGCGATAATTTTTTTAAGATTGATTTTTAAAAATCAATTTTCGAAGATTGTAAAAGTTTAAATTGAAAACCAGCGTGTAGATTTTGACTTGTATTTTCTTTCGTGGCACAATTTGATCGGAAACTTGGTGTTGGTGTAGGTTTTTTATTTTACTGATTGCAAAATTCTTGATAAATAAAAATAACAGTCGTTTATGAAATACAATTAAAAATGTATCGTGTGTAATTTCGTGCTAGATATATTTTGCGTTATAAAATATGTTTTTAAAATGTTATCTAAATAAATGATAAATTATAAATATATTAAATTATTGACGAAATATATAAATTATAATTAAGTAATCTGTTTAGATTCGTTTCTATTTTAATGTGACAAAATTAACGTTTGCTTAAATTTTACATAAAAAACGGCAAAGCGTATAAAAAATTGACAATATCTATAAAATAATCATCAGTTCTCCCCTTTTTAGTACCATGTTAATTTTAATATGATTATAATCAATACTATGTGGTCCATCTGCGATAATTTAAAGAAAAAAATACGTCTTTCTAAACATCGGTATTGTTTCCTAATTAAATCTTTTCATTTATTTCCACTGACGACACTTAAAAGGAACCATAATTTAAAGTGCTGTTTATAAATTATATTGAATATAGTTGCATTTTATAATTTGTAGATTAATTATTTCTATTGTCATATAAATGATTGCCAATTAAATGATCGTCAATTATTGTATGTTATTCAGTTACAAAATGTGCTTCGTTGTGACATAAATATATGTTTCTGCAAAAAATGCAATAAATATATGTTTTGTATTAGAAAACTAGAAATTAAATAAGGACCATCATTGTATTACAAGGTATTATTAGTGATAACATATAAATATACATAATAAAGGGTTATAATAAAGATATATGCATGAAACGTAATGATAGGCATATCTTATTTAAGATATGCGAACGCTTAGCGTAGAAGTATAGAAATCGATACGTTTCGGAATAGGGTATATTTAATTTTATTTAATAAATAAACAAAGTAATCAAATTTATATAGGCGGACGGGCAAATGGGTTACCTGATGGTATGTCCCCTGTGCTCACTGGCTCACTCACCCTTCAAACTGGAACACAATAACACTAAGTATTGGCAGTATATTTGGTGAGTGAGTGGTACCTAACTTGCACAAGACCCTACAAATAAAGTAAAGCGCCGACGGGATGGCGAATTAACATAAAATAATATAAGCATCTTTACTCTGACAACAATTTTCTAAACTATGATTCTTAATATCGGATATAAAGAATAAAAGCGCGGTTCACGTGATATATTGTTTAATCTATAACTGTATTACAGGATACACGTTCACAAATGTTGCGCGACATTTTCCATCATAACTTTGAATAACTGGCTGAAACATATATAAAACTAATCTATCTATATGCAAATAAGTTCACTAGGGTATAGTCCAGTCTTATAGACGTAAAATATACATTAAAAATACCTCGAAGATATAACAACATTTTGAAACACAAGGAAACATCTTCATTAATTACTTGCTAATATTATAACAATAAAATTACGCAGACGGTTTTATATTTACTTATAAAATAATTTAAAACGTATATTAAAGAAAACTATTATCAAATAAAACATTTTATACTGTACATGATATAGGTGATAAGAGAGCTGAGAGTTAATAATCGTTAACGCTTATATTGAGGGACAATTATAAAAAAATTTTGGGGCCATCATCATTAGTTTCATCACGAACGAACAAATAGACACACAGAGGACAAAAAAACAGACATTATCTTTTATTAATATAGATAAACATATAAATTTAAACGTTATTAATGCCGTCAAATCAAATGTATGGCACACCTAAACTGTTTGTTACTCAATTATGCCAAAACAGATTCGAATGAAACTTTGTACGTAGTCGTAGAGCCGAGATGCCGGCGTGACTAGAACGCGTAAATCTTAACCCAAGATGAAGAATGCGGGTTCATACCCGGGCAATTACTACTGAGTTCTTTTATTGAAAATAATTTGGCTGAGTGACTTATATACCATAATAGGTCATCACCAACCTTTGTAACTAAGATGTTATGTCTCAATCACTGTTTAAATCGGAAGACAACATTACCAAGTATTACTTTTTGGCGGTGGTAAATGTGATGAGTGGGTGGTATTAAATTATAATTAAAATATAAGTAAAAAATTACCTTTAAGTACATTGATTGTGCTTGGCAGTGTCCATTAACCTGCATATGTTTGATGAAATTCTGTCGCTTTCGATTCCACAATTCCGTATCGGAGAAGCGTGGTGGATAAACTATAAGCCTTTAAGAGGAGAGAATGCCTTAGTCTTAGTTAGCAGTGGTTCATTTACAACTGCTGTTACTTATGTAGTATTTAAACAGCATATAGAATATTTTTTTAATGTCTACCATCTACACAAAACCTTAGCAAAGCGTTAGTTTAAATGACAGTATATAAAAATCACACACATAACACTAGTCTCGCCCGCGGCTGAGCTCGCGTGTTAGGGACGTGTTAGTACCATATTTTATGTCCTTCCTTGGTGCTTAAGCTTGCTTCATACCAAATTTCATCAAAATCAGTGCAGTGCAGCTGTGAAGGCGGAACAAACAGAGTTATTACATATTTATAATATTATAATATTAGTATAGACATATATATTATATATGTCTATTCTAATATTATAAAATAATTATACTTACTATAATTATTAAAATTGAAGTACAATGTAGCAGCGTTCATTCATCCTCGTGTTGTAGACATTATCTAACTTTTAATCGTATGTCTTTTCCAGCGAATGGAAATATGTGAAATTGTCATATTCCCGCGGATTGACATTTTATTTAACGCAACGTGTCTTGAGTTCCATCGATTTCCACACCGTAGCTTGAAATATATTTATGTCAAATAAATTGACATAAATATATTTCAAATTCATAATATATCAAAATAATAAGTCAAAGTAAATAATGCTTGTATAAGGTCTTGATGGTAATCCGACGTTTTTGGCAAATGTTTTTCATTCTGTACTTGTGTAAATGAAAAATGTGTCAAAAAATAACTCTATACAAAATATTTTTAGTAGAATAACGTTGAAGAACACAGAACTATAATTTTTATTTTCTATATTCTTCGACTTACAATAAGTGGAATGAAATTAAAACATTCTTAATGATAGGTTGTGAAGACTTGTAATTTGTCTTTGTCGTGTAAGTTTAATAAAGCTAAATAATTTAATAAAATCACAACCAAATTGTTTAGACTAAAGACTGGTACACAGATTATATTTAAATAATACGAGTTCATATTTGATATTATTTAAGGTACATCTATATTCTTCCGAATCTTCTATAGATTTAAATTGAGAGTCGTTTTTTTATAAAACTACTAAACCAATATACATCAAACTTATACAAGAAGATGTAGCGCGTTTCGGAAAAGGTATATTATATTCTTTTATAAGTAGCACCGCTTTGTAGCTTAACCGCTTTCAATTAAGACTGTTGACGCGATAAGCGTGAATTTCATGTTTTTGTATTTTGTAAAAGTAATATCGAGTCAAATAAAGAAATCTATGTTTCGAATACATTCGTTATAAAGACAAATAATATGTTAACGACGCTTTTTCATTTCCTATAAAGCGGAATCGACAATTTAGAACAATATTTATTTGCTTAACCCGCGTTGAGCCCTTCGTGCCCTTAGGCCAAGCGTTTGAAATCAGATAATTTATCTTTCATATTTACAATAAAGGCTATGTGCCTTAAGGCTGGTAGCAAAACGCTTTAATTGTTTCATAATTTGTAGGAAGTAAACCGTTTTGTTTACCGATATATATGATTTCAGTCGGCTTGTATGTATATTCATCTATTCCCGTGTAACTTCTAAACTATTCATCAGAATTCCACTAAGGTATCGTTAGACATCTTTTGAGTTCATTTAAATTTAATTTAATTTAATTTTTTATAAAATATACCACCGTGTTGGGTATCAAATGAAAAATCAAATTTTTCAGAGTGCGATTTTTGCGTAGTCGGATTTTAGTATTTAAGCTTTTACTTATTTTATTAAATCATTTCTATATATTATATCATTTCCATTATAATATTAACTTAAAGCATAATATATAATTGTAATGTGTCAAGTTTTAGACTAAGTATCGCTCCAAATATTAGATTTACAAAAACTCAGACGAGTTACCATCTGTTATTATGTACAAATATCATTGTGAATAATAACATTTGGTTTGCTAATTACTGTTATATTCAATTTAAATATATTACATTCGTAAATAAGGAAAATTTTATTGTTTAAGAGGGTTAAGTGTATTTTCAACAATTCATTATGTGTTTGAGATCAGAAATTTATATTGGATTAAACCTTTAATTAGAATATAATAAAATTCAAATGTATTAATTAAATCAAAGTAAATATAAATCAAACTTAAAAATATCTTCAGAAGAAACCATGATCGCGTGCAATGCTGCATTTTCCATTCTTTCTTCATTCTTATTCGTTCTCTATTTCCTAAATAGAATATTAACGTCATATTAAAACACTTTAAGGTTATTTTACTACGAAAATTATTTTCTCTTACCTCACAGAAGTTTTATTGAGGTAAATTAACGCAGGCAGTTTATAAAATTAAAAGTGTGTTTATTTATAATATAGTAATCATTCTACAGTATACATTGTATTTCTATGTAGGTATTTCCTAGTGCTTTTAAAACCTTTTTATCTTTAATAATTGCTGGATTTTAGAATTCAACTAAACGTTGTACTAAATTAGTAGTACGAGGCTTTGAGCTTGTTAATTAAATGTACAAAGCGTGTTCTTCTCTAACACCTGGCAGTGCAATGTTGAATATCTAATATTGCTGATATTGCCTGTCTTTATTTACAGAAGTGACGTTACCCCGATTAGTTTACGACAGAGCCCGATTCCTTGTCGTTCGCATTAAAGAAATCGTGAGAGTAATATTAGTGACTAAAAACCTTTTTGCGTCAGGTAAAAAAAAGTTCAAACATTACATATACGAACGTTGCAATTACAGATATTGAAACGTATATGACAAGATATTTGAAATGTTTATGGTGACGTTTTTTATAATTATAATTTTGGAAAGTTTGTTTCGTATTTTTTATTTTTATATTTAATATTGCGATGCTAATCATTTAATAATTTTCATTTGAGATTATTATACGAGTACAATAACTGAATATCAACATGTCTTGTCTCATTTCAATCTCTAGCTCAGTGCACGCATGTCAAGTTACGTCTCGAATTATGTTATATATCACTCGGATGGAACAAGACAGAGACTGGCTTTCGAATTATTATATTAGTAAGGTTTCTGTATTAATAGAGATGCGCGTCACAGAAGAGTAGGTCTCACATAGTTTATAAAATAACATAAGTTTATATACACTTTTATAATCACATATTTTCCCGTAAGTAGATAATCTTTATAAATTGTAATATGAATCTGGCCCAAATTATCCCAAACACCCATTTATGTGTGTGTACATCACGTTCATTCGTGAAGGTGCCTTGCAATTCGGAACAAGTACTACTGTCAGTGATAAACAATTTTATTCTATTTTATAAGTTAGATTTTTTCATTGCAACTTTGTTTTTTTTTTTCATTGTATTATATTTTTCTAAAACAAAGAAATACTAAAATGAATGAATGCAGAGTTAGCTTATAATTGTGTACATAATATTAATCATAAATTTCAATTTGAATTTTCATAGATACATTCATCGTGCACGTTTGGGTTCTAAGAAAAAAATCGACTGAATTTTGTAAATCCGAATGAATTACACGTAACATATTCACTTTAAAGAGCCGAGATGGCTCAGTAGTTAGAGCGTATGTATCTTTATTGAAGATTACGGGTTTTTTACTGGTGGTAGGGCTTTGTGCAAGCTCATGTGCGTACGTACCACCCACTCATCAGATATTCTACCGCAAAATAGCAGATCTTGGTGTTTTTGTATTCCGGTTTGAAGAGTGAGTGAGCTAGTGTAACAGGCACAAGGGACATTACATCTTAGTTCCGAAGGTTGGTGGCACATTGGCGATGTAAGCGATGGTTGACATTTCTTACAATGCCTTTGTCTATGGGCGTTGGTGATGGTGATAATGATGTATTGATATATAGTTATGCATTTAAATTCAATCGATCATACAATTTTTAAGACAAAACATTATCAACAATAGTGTTAAATATAAGAAATGTTTCAGTGGAAACAACAAGTGGATCTTTATCGAGGTTCAAATCCGGGGAAGCATCACTTAGTTTACAATTTTAGCATTAATGGAAGAACGAAACGTCCCAAGCAATGTAATTATAAATTTGTCTTATCAAATATTGCAGCTTGCTGTAACATATACTTAGACAAGATACAAATATAAAGAGAAAACTCACATATTCAAGATTAAGCCATCCTTTAAGTTTATAATAATGTTAAGTTATGAACACACTTACCGGCGGACTAAAGTTTAGCGCACTCTAACTGAACACGCTAACTTTCTCTTGCCTCGGCTTGGTTTTATTCATCTTTGAAAAACTTACACTAATGTGAGATGAATTTAATTAATTAATTAATTATACGTGTACAACAATAACATACAACACAATTACTTAAAAAGAGCGAGGTGGCCCAGTGGTTAGGTTATGTCAATCCTAACAGGAATTTGTGGGATCAAACCAGAACAAGCACCGTTGGCTTGTTTAGTGCTTTGTTCTTTGCCCAATACACAATTTCCAAAGCTTCGAGAGAAAAAGATGCCTTTGCCCAGCTGTAGAAGCCATGGGACATTTAGAGTTTGTTGCTGTCTTTTCTTTACTTAATCATTCTTTTCGATTTAATCTTATATTTAAGTCATAGGTTGATGATCATGATGATGAAAGTGGTAATCTTATATTTCGTTTTTATTTAGATATAAATTAGTCTAATTATAATTATAAATAGTATAAAGGCATTCGTGGGGTAAGTGTTATGCATAGAATTTCATTTAAACACTAGTATTGATATCTTACTTAAATAGAAACGCAATCTAATTATAATCATAGTTAAATGAAATTGAATTGAAATTCAATATATTATTGGCATAATATCATTTCTTATTCTGAAATAGTTTATTCTAAATATAAAAACAATTACTTCACAAAGTTTACTCAATGAATAATGACTTCGAGACAAACCAAATCCCAGCAGACGATGCCGCGAAATGGAAACTAGCTCGGTATAAGCTCGAGTTTAATATAAAATAAATATATTAAAACCAATAATTTAATATATAACGATTCTATATACATATATTGTGTTATATAACACGGTAATTTTGACTCTGATAATGAGGACACAATATTGTAATTAAATTAAGCGAATTCCCTTTATTAAGCGATTTAACTTTTTAATGTGTGTTTATTTTTCGTCCCGATAGTCTGGATTGCTATGAAATAATTTTGAAACCCTTGCCACTATCAAGTGCGGTCATGATATATTATACAGAATTTATTTTTAATATATTTGATAGTTAATTAATGAAGAATTTTTTATTTGTAACTATTGAACATTTTAGTGAATATTTTAGGCAAAAAATAGTATGTATCAAATATTAGCGTTAATCGTGTTTTAATATATCATATTTGGTTATAATGAAATATAAATTAAAACAAGTGTGAATTTTTTAAACCAATGATATATTATTTATTCAAAAGTAAAAACTGATTTTAAGTGTTAAAAGAAATCAAAAACAAACTTAAGTCGTTTGCTCTTCGTCGTAATAGGTCTTTTAAAACGGAGCGTTTATTGTTGTTTCTTTTTGAACGTTCGAGGTGCAAACCTGCCTTTGGATTTGCTAAACCTGTTTCTATCTACAGCAAGATTAAACTTAGTTTAAGAGTCAAGACTTAAAGTCGAAAATTGTTTGTGTTTTTCCTTACTACAAGTTCTCTACAAGTAAAGTAGTAATTATTCGCAGTAACAATACACGAATTTCAGCGATTTCTTAATTAGAAACGTTTTAGAACGGCAAACATCAGAAATGCTTTTAAGAAGTCTGAATTTTTTCAGATATTTGATAATACGTTCGAAATTTAAATGTTAAATATTAAAATCTCTCCTCAGTTATCCTGTCAAAAGTAGTATAAAGCTGTTGCGGGAAGTATAAATATGCTGAAAATGCTATTAGTATTCAACGATTCTGTCGCCGTAACTGTCTGTGGTTAAACCGGTTACGTGGTTAATTTTGAATAACTTTTGTGTGTGGTTTATAACCAATTCTGATTCGAGCATGTAGTGACCGATCACGAAAATAACTAGAAAGATGGAATAGTTTTGCAAGATAAACCAGAAGGAAACTAAATTGTCACGATGGAAGTATTCGAATAAAATATTAAAATATTTTAAATGTATTCCTAAGAATACCTATTACTAGTTTCTAACTTCGCGCTTTACAACCAATTAATAAAAAATGAGAACAAATGAACATTCATCGAACTCTTCTATTATTTTGAAGTATAAACTCCAGTCATTTTATGCCATCGATGAGATAGTTTAGCGTGTATACCAAACTGTTCCTATTTTTTGATGTTTTTTTTTCTAATAGGTTACCACTGACGATCAGGTTGGCCAACTTGCCAGATAGTTTATTTAAAAAAATTGTGAGAAAAATATATATTATATCTTAAATTATTGTTAATGTACGTCATCCTCTGATCTTTGATTAACTTAAAGACGCCTGCTCTAATTTGATTCAGAGCCTGACTAAGATGACTTAGTTTCACGTATCATATTCACTGGTTAATTTGATTATGTATTCAACCAGACCATTTCAACTCTGTAATATCTATGTATTGTACATGCAGCGCGTGTTGAACCTATTAATAAAATTTTGAAATGATAAGTTGAATTTAAAATTCGAATCATAATGAAACATTCTATATACGACATTCTATTTATTTTGAAATTTGTATCAATAATTTTCTCAACTTGTATTCATGATATATACAAAAAATAATAAATGAGTGACATATCAAAGCACAGCTCATACTACTTGGGCTAGAACCATGAAAATTTTCATTTATTCCTTTTACGCAGTAGGTTGGCGTATTTTTGAAAATTAAGCCTCTCTAAGGTCTATTATAGAGCAGACGAGTCCTAGAGTGGCGACCGCGGATCGGCAAGCGCAGCGTAGGGCGCCCTTCAGCCAAGTTAACCGATGACCTTAAGAAGGTGGCGGGCACCAACTGGATGCGGAAGGCGGAGGACAGGGAGCTTTGGCGCACCTTGGGAGAGGCCTATGTTCAGCAGTGGACAATGATTGGCTGTTGATTGATTGAAGGTCTATAAAAGGGATGAAAGTCCTTATATTTTGCAGAATGAGCTATGAGAGTTTAAATTAAGCTATTTTGATTTAATGCGCAAACGAAACTGCGCTAGTTATGTATTCATCGTAGTAGTAGCATTTATATCTTTGAATTTGAATATTTGTTACTTTGAACTTTGTTACGTTTCTATTTACATGTGTATTAAGCTGGTTTGTTGGTCAAGTAGCATGTACAGGTTCAGATCCGATGGCCTCTGATTTAAACCATTGGAAAATTAAGAAATTAGGATTCCTGTTAAGAAATTTTTAATAGAAGTTCGGAGTTAGGAAGTTTGGCATTGTTAAATGCTGTGTTAAGCCGTTAGTCATGCACCTGAGCTCTTTTGCGGTCGTATCAGATCACACACACTTGTATTTGTGCACATCGTGAGAATATCCGAGTGGCGTAATAGGTAAAGATTATTTGTATATAAAATCGTTTAAATACAAGTCGATGTTCGTTGAACAACTAAATCGAGAACAGCAACAGCGTATGTAATGAAAATGTATTTAATGAAATTTTGAATTTTTATTCGTTTACAATTTTGTTTCGAACAATTGAAACGAAAATATTATTATTAAAATCCCGATATAAGGATAAAATAGTTTGGAAAAGCAGTCACGTGTAAGATAATGATGAAATAAGCGTACGCTTATTGCAATAGCCTGGAGAAAATAAATCACACTTAATATTATATTCTTCGCGATCTCAGCGCAATATATTTTGTGCAATCATATTAAATATTTATGTCTGTTTATGTTTAGTAATATATTTCCAAGTCATAACTTTATTTAAAGTTCATTGAAAATTCTAAATCATTTTCATATTATTCGCCCATTATATTATATATTAGCTACCCTGGCTTCGCACGGGTATAACTACGTTTGTATCGTAATACATATAACTCTATATATATTAGTCAGATTTCAGCCAATTACTGAAAGCTTTAATGAATTACACACCTACACCATCATGAATTACTCCGTCCATTGGTGAAAACCGTATCAAAATCTGTTCAGTGCGTTTTGAGTTTATCGCGATCAGACAGAGAGAAAGACGCGTCTTTGTTTTATGATATGTTCATTACATGTTCTATATTTGTCATAATGTCACATCAATGTCACATCTATAAAGCAATATTATTTAAAAACTATAAGACAGGATAAGTAAAAAGAATAATTCTTTACCCCAAGAAATATCGGTTAGGTATCTTAAAAATGTTTTAGTAAAAGTTTTTTGTTTTCTTCTCACACAAAAAAATGTCTTTCTCATCCCGAGCTCCTCTAAGAACAAAACTCAAATCGTATTAAAAATAACAAAAAAATATATTTATTACATAGAATCAACTACTTGGATGCACTTCTTCTCAACTCACATCTTCTCACGTCATTTCCCGCGGTTGCGATTTGTATAGAAGCTATTTTTAATTTTGGTTTATTTTAGTCAACTACTATACTACTTGATAAATAAATTCATAGTTTTTACTGTACAGTCTGTAGAAATTGGACTAAAAGAATTCAGTACTTTTCGAACAAAATAAACATTCCTAGCCCTTTTTTATTACGGATCAATTTGCTCTATCTAAATAGCGAGTTTATATTTAAAAGGGCAATGGAAGGCCCTGTCTCTGTGTTATTGTTTGACGGATTCGAACACATTGAGATTGAACGTGTTTTTCTGAGAACGTGACGCGAATACGAATTTAATATTTAAACTGTTCATTGATAGCGTTTTGTAACGATGCTAAAGCGTCTTAAAATATAAATTCATTCATTGTTCATTCATTGTTATTTTTCTCGACACATGCACGCACGGCACGGGTATTTCACCAAACTATAAAATGTTCAACGCGAGCTACTTTGCCAAGAAATATATTTTTGTACGTTTCAAAGTAAATAGATTTTTGAATCTTGTTATTATTATGTAAATAAGACATTTAATGTTATACAGAGTAATTTAAGATAATGTTTACCAATACAGAGAGTTTTTATTTTGTACGATAATATTACTATTTACTTGATGCTAGGACTTTGTCCAAGCTCGTTAAGGTAGGTATTCATTCATAATATATTCTACCGTCAAAAAGCAATACTTAGTATTGCTATATTCTAGTGTAAGAATTAGTGAGTCAGTGTGACTACAAGCACATGGTACATAACAAAGATGTTAGAAAACTAAGAAGTTTCCTAGGTTGATGGCGCATTGGCATTGTCAGCAAATGGCTACGCCTATAGATTGTATAAAAAAAAACAAAGTATATAATATCTGTGGAACTCATCTATGTACGTCAGAGAAAAAGTAATGCAATATCCTGCGAAGTCATGGCCTTCTTATAAGATGAAGTTTTCTAACTTATTTCATTATAGAATTTTAATCGCAGTCCCTCTAAAAAGCAGATAGAAGCCAGAAATGTTTACGTCCATCTTAATAAAATGTCACTGTTTTAATAAAATGTAGTGTTTGACTTTTCATACCACTCAACCTTAGATACGTCATTATATTTGTCTACTCTGTGGTAGCTAATGATTGACACCAAGGCTGTATAAGTAAGGATTAACATACTTAAATATTCAACGTCTTATTTGCTTAGTATACTTCTGAAGATTGCCCATTAGGTACACATATGGCACACTACACGACGCATATAAATTGATTCTTGAGTTACTTCTATACATCATTCTATTATCGAATCGAAACGTACATAAGATTCAGAAAACTCGTTTAAAATTCAAAGGAAGAAAAATTATCGTGAAAACTTTTGAATTTAAACTTCTGTTACATTAAATCATGCTATATCAAGTATCGGTTCTTGTTCTAAATTAAAATAATGTTTTGTTTTATTATATGTACGAAAGTTGTTTTTAAAACACGCTCGCAATACAAAAGGAATTCTAATAAAAATTAGTATAGAAATCGATCGAAAATGTCGTGAAATGAGATGTTAGTATGATGAGCTGCTCAGAGTAATTTTCTGTCATATATAAAAGTTAATTAATTAACATCATTAGAGTATACATTGAAATGAGATCTGAAATGAATAAATTGTGTAAATGGTTAGATTATTAAAGCTAATAAACTCGTGAGTAAATAAAAATAAAACATATCGTAATATTTTAACAATCCCAATAGACATACTATTAATGGATTATCAAGCTGCATTATTAAAAGTCCGGAGGTTTCGACTTTGAAGAAAAAGCATAAACGGAACTTGGAAAGATAAGATTTAATTAATCAACTTAGGGAACAACTTTTAAGAGCTGTACTAAAGTACATTTTAATCACGAAATACTTCGAAACAGTTCCTTACGATTTCCGTTAAATAACTTCGTCTTTTTATTTCGCACCCAAGTCTTCCAATTCCACTCGCGGAATAGTATTTAAGCTAGAGAAGAAAATCAAACAATAGCTTCTAATAAAAAAACCATTTTGATAAATTGCTAGCTCAGTAAGTTGTCGTCTGTACTGTAGAATTACCTCCGAGTTCAAAGTCTGTCAAGAGCATACGGGTCTTAACACGTCGCTCTTTTCCACTTTAGCGGTGGCATACACAGCTTAAAATTTCTTCTGATGTTTGCACATAGAACGTTCTCACCATTAGTTTGTCACGAGCAGATTATTTCATAGTAGCAAGAAAGATTAAAACGTTGTCTTGTTGTCCGTAATTAAGCTATTCAGTCCTCGACTTCTATCAACTGAGGATTTTCTTCAATAAATCAATATTAACGAATAATATCTTTGCCGTTTACGGTTGTAGTAGTAATCTATTATTATTGTAGTACTATCTTAGTAACAAACGCTTATAAGTATCATAATAACAATCGGAATTTTAGAATTACAATAATAATTTGTTTTGTTTAAGCAGTCTAGTATTTGTTAAGTTAGTTTTTATTTATGTTACTTAAGTAAACCCACTGCTATACTAAAGGCTGCTCCCCTGTTGACTAGAAGGTTTGTAAAGATTTTTCTCAAAGGGAAAGGAGGCCTTAGCCCAGTTGTGGACAATAACAGTCTTTTTTCTTTGCTTTTTTATAATATGCAGGTTTCCCAACGTTGTTTTCCTTCAACTCGTCTCGCGCTCGAAGAAACAAAATAAGCACATATGAAAATTAAGCAACGCTTATCTAGGTTTGAAACAGAAAATATCGATTAAGACTCTGGGCTCTTTTTGTAGGGCCCTTATATCATTATATTATTCGAGTATGAAGTTGTCAACTCCTAGCTATAAATTATTCGATATCACTTCTAAATCCATTTTTATCTTTATCGAAGAAAACGCGACGTTTGCTAAAGAATGCTCGCGACTTGGATAAATCATTTGAAACATCGACGTCTTTTTGTTTCTGAACTGATTTAAAATTGTGATTTAAGTTTCGAATTCGCAGTCAGAAATTTTAATGACGTTTATATAAGTAGTCTAGTTCAAAAAGTCGATTTAATGAAAATACCTATTCATGTTTAATTATGTAAAAGAGTTTATTATCCTTGTCAGTATTTATAATTATTAATCTGTTTTATTAACATTAATTATTGGCTTAATAATTATTAAGAAAAAACAGTTATTAGTTTCTGTATTGATATATCCAGTGATTAGAACGCTTGAATCATAATCGATGATTGGGAGTTCGAACCCGATTAAGCACCACTGAATTTTTATCTGTTTATTCGTGTTTTTGATTCACCTTATGCTCAGCGGTGAGGAAAAATATCCTGAGGAAACTGAATATGGCGGCAGAAGTTAATAGCACATGTGCATCCATCAACCCGTATTAGATAGATGAAAGTATATATATATACTTACTTATATACTAAATAATGTAATATACCATGACATAAGATATCTTATAACTAAATTTCATTTTAATCTAATCAAGTCGTATAGGAGTAATGGTATGAAGCTTTTCAAATGAATATACGTTAAAATATTTATAACCAAACTTAATACAGTGAGATAACGACTTTGTACGTGTACCAAAATACTTTAAATAATATTAAACTTAAAGAATACTGTTATTCCGATTTTTGTCATCTTCTTGAATAACCTGCTTTATTATTATTTTTTAAATAAACTTTCATCGTGAATGTGTGGCAAATGTAAGCTACGTACATACCTAATAGTTATTTTTAATAATAGTTACATACTACCATCGATTGACCTCATTTATAATTGAAAATCAGCAATATCTACTTATTAAATCGATACAAATAATCATTTGTCCTCGTCGAACCTGAGTGAAATTTATACATACTAATATAATTTGAAAACATATCCCAGGTTACAATGAAAAAAATAGTGCTTGTCTTAGTTAAACTCAACGAAATAATAATTAATAAATCGTAGATCGTATTTAGAATTAAACTAAGGGTAAATATTGCATCGTTATTCCGGTTCAGGATTTCCAGAGTCGAGAGGAAGCCGACACTTTGTTCTTGAAATTCAATTTCAGCTTCATAGCCCTTATTAAACGGGTCGTAGTTCGCATTAATATACAGACAGGCAGAAGTTTAAATTGAAGGATGTAAGGCTAAAACGAATGCATGTTTTATAAACTAGATAGTAGCTAAAGAGCTTAATAAAAAAGTTTTTGTGATTTGTTGACTTTTCCATTAGTGTTTGGTAAAATAATATAGTGAAGTGAATGAATATATATATATATATATGTTCAAAAACTATTTTAAGCATACCAATTAATTTTATAAATGGATGAATTGCAATAAATTTTGAAAACATTCATATATTATCTTAGCTGCTATAATCATTTCCAAAAAATATATATCATAAAACATTTGCCGATATTATTGGAAAATTTCAAGATTAAATTTATAACCTAAAACCAACAGAACAAAATATAACATATTAATAGGATGACACTTCTGTTAGATGTTCTGAATGCTAACGATTGTTTTTATCGATGGCTTTTAAACGTTTGTTATGAGCTATGACAAAAAAGGTGGTCTAATCAAGATTCATCGCGCGTTTTCGTTTGTTCAAAATATTTGGCATAACGTTACTAAATAGTTATTAGCATGCCGACATCGTGATATTAGTATTGTTAACATTTATGGCCGACTATTAACCTTTTATAATTCATTCGGCTCGTTGATAATGATAACAATGACCTAGAGCGGATGGCATTACATTTATCAAACGACTTCTATGAATTATTATTATCTTTAAATTCTATTTTAGTGGAATGATAAAACGTCTCTACAACATTACAGTAAAATTAAATAAAATAACCATTTAAATAAAAAAAATAACGATAAAAAATTCAAATGTATGTTTTAGCGTTTACTTTTAAATGTTGCTTAGGGAGTGATTACTTAAACAATGCTTTATCTGCTTCTTTCGAATGTCAAACCAATAATAACAGAAAGATGGAAATCACTGTTTAACTTAACAGTCGCTAAACAAAGTTTATAAGTAAGATTCTATTGGCCTTTTGTTTAACTTTTTGAAACCCATATTTTATCGAACGCTTATGAAATTAAGAATAACTTCCTGATGCTACTTAGCTCGTTCAATTACAAAAAATCAACTTTGTATTTTATAGTTGACTAGTTCCGGTAGCTAGACTAGACACTGCTTATATTATCTGTTAATTTAATTAGAATGGTTGTTCTGAAGTAATACACCGAGCTCGTGTCATAAACAATTAACTAAATATTTAAAGTATAAATTCAGACAATTTAAATTTATACGTAAATTTTCAAAGAGATGTGTACTAACGGTTGCACAATTGACTGTAATAAATAGATCTTCCTTTAACGAACTGTTTCTTGTGCTTACATTGTTTTTATTCATCATATATTAATTTTCACTGACGTATTACTTGATGGTATCGTGCATACGCCGAGGTTAGGGCTTAGTCAGGATTTGTAGCCTGAGCAGATGATCGTAGTTTTAAGTCTCCGGATGCTAGAGTAAAGATCAAGTTAATATTGCAGTCAAGTCCTAGGAAAGGGTACTTAAGAAAGCTCGTCTCAACCGCAGCAATCGTAGTAGGATTAAATTGGCTTTTGACTCTAGGAAAAATAAGCATTTTAGTCACAAGTGAAATCGGTTGAAAGCAACTTCAGGTTTCCCTTTCTTCTAATATTGCTCAAATCTGTAAACTCTTGTCACCTATCAATATACAATGGTTTTAATGCTCGATGCTGGAAGTGTCAGTTTGCAAAACCCTTCAACTTTGTATAACAGATATTCGCATTA
This sequence comes from Nymphalis io, assembly GCF_905147045.1. Taxonomy (NCBI): domain Eukaryota; kingdom Metazoa; phylum Arthropoda; class Insecta; order Lepidoptera; family Nymphalidae; genus Nymphalis; species Nymphalis io. The sequence goes on from NC_065918.1 coordinate 13,193,016, forward strand.
TAAAATACTCCGCATTTTAGACTTGATCAAGGCCTGAAAGTTCTCACCTATTCAGACCGGATCGGTTTTGGTAATATTGTGACTGCAAAATACGCAAAGGCCCTAGCCATCTTTTCGATATTTCAAATCAATTTACCTGATCTGACTTCCTTGATAAAACTTAATGTTCTTACTTTTTTTTAGCAAAATTCTATGAAACACTAAATTGAAACATACCTTTCATACAAAAATTCTAAACGTTTTAAAATTTTAAAATTAATTTAAAGGGGATCCCCCCTTCATAAATTTCCATCGAACTATTGTTCAGTCAATCGTACGCCATACGTCAGGGCAATATCGTTATTTTGCTCTTCGGGCGCTGTACCTTTATGCAAAAATATGCGAAAGGTTTTTCTAAAATTGCTTTAACATCGTTCTATTGTTAAGCTAATAAGTGTACTAACACGTGAAATAGCTTTGTATCTTAATCGGTTTTCACTTTCACCTTTTTGTTGTTTAATATTGATGCTTGTACATATCTCTCAACTTAATAAAGTTTATTGGATAAGTGTTACCCTATTTCTTTTTCCCCTGACGACATGTGTGCAACAGTTCATGATGATAAGTTTAGTAGTTTACTAGGAATTAATCCTTTGGTTATCTTTTTTGTCTTAATTTTAGGAAAAATATGCATACAATATTTTATATTCTAGATTAACGTACTCAACATTGAGTTGTTTTTCTCTTTTATTTTATTTGGATAACAAGCATTATTTAGTTCCTTTTGGAAGCAATACAAGACATCCGATTCAACAGAAAAAGTCAATTAACATTTTTTGGTTATATTTTTTGTAGTCCTGGAACGGAATCACCACAGATATTTATCTGTTACGTTATTGGAGACCGAACAACTCCATCCGTGTAGCCTACACGTGATAGTCTATAGCGCGGCGGCGATAAAATATTCCAATCCAATTTTTATAGGTGCCATAAGATATTGGATGGAAATCTGTACCAACTAAACTATCAAATCGGAATTTGAATAAAAAGTAAACCCACGATGGCAATGAAGACAAATTACTTGATCGAAATTGATATGTATTTTCGAATTGCGATAAAACTGATTATATTTAACAAATGATTTATTTGAAACTGGTTTTACTCCGCGTCTTCGCCCGCGTATTGTATAATAAAGTAGCCTTCCTTGGTTCAAGTTAGTGTCATACCACAACTAAATCGGTTCATCGGGTCAGCCGTAAAGGCTACACAGATAGACAGACAGACAGTTTGTATTAATAATATAGACATAGAATATTTTAAAAATGTATAAACGCAAGTGACACATGTAATTTTATTTTTTATCAGAATCAAGGCAAAGTTTTCATTTGACTGAAACTTGTTGAATTCGAATCTGTTCGTAAAATTTTTGATATTGTCGCGCCTAATGAAGTTTTATTCCAAAACTTTTTAAAAAAAATTCTGAATGGACTTTAATTGCTCAGTAAAATACTTTTATCTTGGAAAATCTGTTACTAAAGCTAAGGCGAGCTAAATGATATCTGAGCCAGGGACAGAATATGATAATCTAATTGAACTTTGTTAGAAAATTTACTTTTCTATAAATGATTAACTGTTCATCATAATTGTATACTATAAATGATTTGTATACATATATGTATACTATAAATATCATTTATAGTATACATATATGTATACAAATCATTTGTATACTATTTCATATTTGTATACTATAAATGATTAATTGTTAGAAAATTTACTTTTCTATAAATGATTAACTGTATCATAACCAAAATATAATACGTATGTAGTCATCTTCTTCACCATCATCGTTGGCAATGCATAAATTTAATTAAAATACTCCTTAACCTTTCAATGCACCGACATCCAAGGGTCTAATATTTTATGACGCTCGCGCCTGTAATTATTCTAGTTCATTCGCCTTTCAAACCGGAACAGCAATATAAAGTATTGATGATTTCCAATAGGATAACTAGCAAGTGGTGTCTACATAGAAGGGTCTACACAAAGGGCTTATCAATTAATGCATGATTTTTTAATAAGCCTGTAATTGTAGATTGTTACTTAAACTGATTTTAAACGTTCTTTTGAATGTTTGTGTGTGTCACCGGTCACCGATAACTCGAATGGGCGTGTATTTTTTTGAGTACTTGTATTTCATTGGTTTTTTAATAAATAAATGAACAAAAGAGTTAGAAGGTAGAGGAACAAGAGGTTTTCTTATTTATTATTTACTAGTTTCTACCCTATGTCCTTTTCTGCACCTCTCATGACGTGAATACAAAATTTCATAATGATCTCTTAAGTAGTTAAGGCGTCAAAGCGTAACAAACAAACTACCTTTCGCATCTATAATATTAGTAAGGATAATGTACTTTGTCCAGAACAACGTATTATTTTAAAATATAAGTAAGGTGCTTTTGTTTAAGCTGTCGATGCAGATACTCAACATATATTGTTTATTTATCTTATGACGCCTTAGCATGTGGACGGGTTTCAATGAAACCCGGCCTAGTGTGATGATGATAGCTTTATTACTACGAATAAACAGTAAATAAATAAATTTAGATATTAATTATTTAAGAATTGATATCGGCCTGTCAATCTATTTTTAAACCGGGAAAGACCAAAGGATAATTGCGAGCTTTAATGTCGTAACACGAGTTAGGGGTTTCCTTCAATTAATTTAAGTTGTTTAACTTAATAAAATTTTAAAGTTGCAGATATCGCTAGCTATTTCAGTGGAAGCGAACTATAATGTCAACAAGGCAAAGTTTTGTTTTATTATATATTTAAAAATATATATTATTTATTTAAAAAAAACAGAATAATTTCAAGTCGATTCCATGATGCTGGTCGATTACAGATTGATCAGATTTTCTTAAGAAACATGCAAGAAACAGGAACAAGGGCTTAACATTAACATGCTTACCGAGGAACAGGAGTGTCAATACTGCCAGATCCCAGAATTTTTCGACAGAACAACGAAATAACTTTTTATTTACCAGACCCGGGATTCAAGCCCAGGACCTAAATAATGCGGCCTTTTAAGCTAGACTAACGAGGCAGTAATTGATATATAAAAAGGCTGGAGAATTGTATTACTGAAACCGACAATCTTATAAAGAGCTAGTCCAAATTGAATAATTCTTTTTACGTCAAAGCGTCCTTTCCAAGGACGGTTAAGGCTATTTTAGTTTACGCTTCGTCCATCTTGAACGGCTTAGTCACCGTAAATGTAAAACAATATGGCAAACGTTTTTATGTTAAAAGTTCAAACCGGTGCGTTAATAATAAGAATTCACCAATTACATTAAATGTTAAAAAGTATTCAATTATTGTATTTTGTTTATTGTATTAAATAGGCAGACTGGCAAGAAGGCCGATGGTATGTACCAACTTCATAGACATTAGAGCTGTAATAAATATTAATCATTTCTTACATCGCCAATGCTCCTCTAACATTGGGAACTAAGATGTTTTGTTTCGGGCCTATAGTTACACTGGCACACTCACCCTACAAACCAAAACACAACACCGCATATTTTACCGCAACGCAACTACACTCAGTGTGTGTATCGTGAGTACTGGTACTTATCCAGACGAGCTTGAACAAAGCCATACCACAAAGCCTTTTTAGTTTATTAAGCTTAAGCTCCAAACATAATTATGTATTACATTTATAGACATTTTCAGTTTACAGTTGCATCATTTTAATCCCTTGTTAAGGTATTTTTCTAGACGACATCAAAGTTAAATAATTAATACTTGAACATGTAACTAGACTGTCTATATGCGCATTACGCGGAGCTGTTGAATCGTTTTTAATGATACTCGACATGACGCTACCAGCATACTTGAAAGTTTTTGTCCCAGGAAATAGTAGAATCGCGAGTTTATAGTTAAAAGTGCGACGTTATTTGTAAACTTCAATAAAATTGACTTTTCATAATGACAAAGCGGCTTTGTATGAACCCCTTTTAAACTTTTTAATTACAGTTGCGTGTTAATTATATATTTTGTCATTTTTTTTTATATTCATTGAAGGAATGTAATGCAATTGGTACTTCAAATAGAACCTCTACCTCACATTAAGGCACGTCATAGCACTGCACTGCACAGTAAAACGAAGACTGAGCTATATTCCTTGTGGTTGTTATTACAGTGATTCGAACCGAAGCATTGTAGAGCAAAGGTATAAGAATAATCATAGTTACTGGTACAATAATTTTTGGAGTGTTTGCTTAAACTGGGCTCTACCAAACCAACCACTAGTCTAAAGTTTAGCGGAATATATTTCTATTCATTCGGATTTTTGACATTAAAGATAGAATAAATTTTAAGTTCATCTTCCAAACAAAAGGCATATAAATATTTCTAAGGATTGTTCGAAAACATGCGGGTTTGCACTCGATGTTATCAAGCGATTTAAGTGCTTCAATATCGTTTTAGTCTGTGTAATAAGTACCCTATGCTCTGTCAAGCAGGTTAATAACTTTTTTGACAGCTGTCATCGAAAGAACAGATTACGTATAACCACAAAAAGAGTAATAATGGAAGTGAGAAATGTACCTAATCTTATTTAATTACATTATTTTAAAAGCGAAAATGTATAATAATAATAATATCTTGGGACATTATTCACACACGGCCATCTAATCCCAAACTAAGCAATGCTTGTACTATGGAAATCAGACAACTGATATACTACATATACTATTTTTTTTTTGTAAATACATAATTATATAGATAATTACACCTAGACTCAGGACAAACAGACATGTTCATGCACACAAATGTCTGCCCTGGGTGGGAATCGAACCCACAACCTTCGGCGTGAAAGGCAGGTATCTTACCAACCACGCCAACCGGCTCAATGTGTCTGTTTTCTTTAAAGATTATTTCATATTATGTGTATATATATATTCTTATTTAGCCATGAGTAATAAATATTGTTATATTATATATCAATCGAATGTTTGAGACGCGAATGAATAAATCGATACATAATGATATGACAAATAAGATGATATTTTATTTTAGGCTATTATTCGCCACATAAACCTACAAAATTGAATTAAAAGTTAACAAAGCAGAATTTGTTTAGACACAATACGGCTTAAAAACCAGACTATTTTTATTTGCCGACAAAAGCTTAGAATCGATACTACATACCAATTAAAGTGTCAATAATCGAATCGATAACCGAAGTGTAAAGTTGTCGTGTTCACTAGTTTCAACTATCAAAAAGTTAACAATCAAATGAACAGAGATACCTATTCTGTTGAGAAAATATATAATTTGTTATGCAGCAGAATTGTGGGTTGCTGGAAACAAACTTGCCAGAAGTTAATCCAACTTTATTAACTTTATTAACCTGTCAAATGTTTTTAATCAATGTCAAGCATACGCTCACTAACAAAAGTTTAGCACTCTAATGTTTATTGGTGCCTGGATTCAAATTGTAACCGTTGGTTAAGATTTCTAAGGTTCTATCTACTAAGCTTTTGCTCTCTTGTTGTATGTATATATATTTTATATATATTCCTAAAAATAAAATATCAATTTCAAATAATTTTCACTATTGTATTGCTTAACATTACGTAACTAAATAATAAAATATATACTGAAAAGTAAATATGAACATATAATTAGTATCCTTTTTTAACTTGATCGGTATAATTAATTTTTATAATATATAAAAATAAAAATAATATAGCTTAATTGTAGCTTACATTTAGTTTAAATAGACACAAACACAGAACCTCACTTTTCTACTAATTATTTGGCAGTCAAAGTTTTGAAACGAAATACATAAAAACTGAAAATGTTAATGTTGTTTGTGTGTGTTAAGAAGTTATAATTGAAACGCGAACTTTGCTTATTAATAACATAAACACGTATCGTCTAAATTTTCATCATTATAGCCCACATTGCAAGAGCAACTATGACGTCACTGCTATGTAATAACCGTGTGTTACAATTTTAATACTGCTACTACAAGAGCAGCAGAAGTTCCATTACAAATTATTTAAATTTAAATTAAACCTTCTTTGGATGCATCGAGTGTACAACTTCGAGGACGAATTTATGTGTAGCGATATATGTAACGTTTCAAGGAAACGATTTTGATGCATAAAAATTGCTTCTATGGCGGTTTTTACAAACGCCTTAATTTATTTATTTATATTTGTATGGTCATACGATGTATGGGATAAAGTTTGAATAATCTTAGCGTGTCAAATAGATTTAAAAATGGATGTCTTTTGGTTCTTATGCACGGCATTTGACGGCAAAAATGGCGTAGGCAATGTTGAAAGTCGCTTCTTCTTACTACTCTTCTCGACTAATCGGCTAAAATGGCTGATTATTTAACAGAAGATGAAGCTAATCGGTAGAGACGTTTATACTCAACGCAGTGAAATATATTTTGACAACTTAGTGACGTGATAGTGATATGCAAATATACCGCACCTTAAACTTGCGTTATAAGGATTTCTATAAACGTAGCTTGTAGGGATTATTTTCTTGAAAATACTAATTTACTAATGTTTTTTTTTAATATGCGAAATATTTGGTTATTCTTTCGCCTTAAATTTATTTAGAAAACAAATAAATAAATATGGAGTAAAAATAATGTTTAGAATTTTATACTATTTATTTATTAAAGAATATATTAATATCAACGAAAAATGTAGTTAGTGTCTTTTAAATTAATAATCACTAAAGTTAATTATCATTAGCTACGTGTAGGTACATAGTCGTCGTGTAAAATGAGCTTAGGTTAACTTTTAATTTTTTAATATGATTTCAAAATGGATTTCAAAGCCCAATAACACTCAGGAAGAGCGTTAAATATAATGTGACATTGAACAAAGAGTTCAAAGACATAAATTACTTGAGCAAATTGACTTTACACGTGAATAACTTTACGACGCACAGTCGTATATATGTCACTTGTATGGAATTCCATTTAATTTTGTTTTATTACGTAATTAATTAATTACGTAAACCTCTAATTATGAGCAGATATTGAAAGAAAGTAATCTGACAAATAATGTTCTGTCTTTGAAAGAATGAAAAAACGAGTACTTTGTGATCGCAGCATCCCGGCATTTTGCCAGAGTTTTATGACTATAATCAAGATTTGAATGCAGCAAAATTACACGCGGACAAAGCTGCCCCAAACAGATTGTATCTACTGCATATAGAACAGTATAATATGACAGTTCCAAATGCTGTGATATTGATTTTTCTGTCACAAATACATTTTATAACAGTGGTTAGGACATTGGTTCAAGCCCGGGCGAGCAGCACTATCTTATCAAGCATAATGTGTGTTTCTAATTCATCTCATGTTTGGTGGTAAAACATCGTAAGGAATGTCATGATGTCATGATGTCAGATGATAATACCAAATGTCCTGCCCAAATTGGAGCTGAATTGCTTGAAAGCTACTCATTAATATGAGGGGAAGCCTTAGCTCAGTAGTCGAATCGTCAGCCATTTACACCTGTTGTAAATGAGAAAATATTTCAATTAGCGAATAATACGTATGATAATCCTTGAGAGTCCTTGAAAATATGACGTAGTTAAATCGCTTCACCGCAAGCGTTTTAACTAAACAGCGTTTAAACTAGAGTCAATGCAATATTTATCTTGTATTTTTAAAGTGTCGGTGTTAAGTTGCCTAAGGCGTACTTTAGGCAGGTTTGCGCCGGGGTATTTACTTTCTAGCGTCCTCAGATAAAAGTACAGACAGCAACCAACATTATTCTCTGTTAAAGAAATATAAACTAAATACACACACATGCACACAATACGCAGTGTGCAAACGCACATGCAATAAGTTTAAACTCCATCATTTTACATTTCGATAAGCTTGTATTATTTATTGTTGATTGCTGTAAAGTACCTATTGGCGTGCCTCGAGGGTAACACCGACTCGTATGCCGTCTGCAAACGGCATGACGCTCTTTTATGCTGTCATGAGATAAATATACGTATGTATTTATTAACAAAATACTTTGCTTTTATGTTCTCTTTTGATATTTTACATATATTTACCGCCTCGACATTTTTTTTGTAATATTGCGTAAACTGTAAACATACATTAAGTAAAAGCGAAAGGTGATTATTTTATATGAGACTAATTCATTTAATAGTTGTCTAATAATGGAGGTATAAATAGATTCAGTTATGATACTCACTGGAGTGGTGAGTTTCCGATAAGTCAGGTATATATATGATATACAATATGATATGATATACAATACCAGATCCGTGTGAAATATTTTTTATTACCTTCAGTTCGTTACGAGATAATGGTGACATATTGAGTAGCCATTGAATATGCATTAATTTCACTTTTATGAGAGGTCAATCGATATATGACGTACGAAAATTCAATCAGTATGAATTCAGTATTGTTACACGTGATCTTAATTGTAAAGAACATGATACTACTTCCGGAGTCGTACAGGCTTATATGCACAAGAAAAAATCTATGGAAAACACGTATATTGTGGAGAAGTTAGATTATACGTACGTATAGACGCTTCATTTGTAATAACAGTACCAGAAAGTTTATTTTCGTTTTTCATGGAGGCGGAAAATTGGCCGCCAAATACGAGATTGAACGAATGGTTTTGTAGGAGAAACACCAGCGATCTACGACAAAATTAAAAATAGGTCAAGTAAGTCTAGTAAAGATAGCGAGTGTTTAGTGTTATACTATCAAAACGTACGTGGACTGAGTGCACGAAGTTGCACCAACTAGCTGCCGAAATTAGTGCTTCGCAGATTGATGTATTTTTATTAACGGAAACATGGTTAACGTCGGGCATTAAAGGCGAAGAGGTTGTGCCCCAGAGTTATAGTATTCTAAGGGCAGACCGGCTAGGTTCGAAACGTGGTGATGGGGTTTCTATCATAACAGCTCCACGATTTCAGCTTAGACGGATTACTGTTACGAATATGGTGTCGACAGGGTGTGACATAATTTGTGCAGGGTTATATATACTAAACCATCTACTGGTTACTCTTGTGTGTATTTATATTCCGCCTAATACGGACGAAGATAAATATTTGCTAGTGTTTAACGTTATTGAATCGGTTTGTGAGAAATTTGAAAATGTTTTAATATGTAGGGACTACAACATGAATTCCACAAATATTAATATTAACAACAACTTTGAGTATTTACTGGAGTTTTGCGAACTACAGCAGGTAAATAGCATTCCTAATAGCTTCGGAGGGTTACTGGACATGGTTCTGGCCAGTGTGTCGGTGGGCGATGTCTCTGTGCACCGGGCCACCGATACACTCACACTGCCAGACGCTTACCATCCACCTATTGATATAGTAGTTGTCCGCAAGCTAGAGGCGAACAACAGTATTTCGTCAAGTGAACAGGTTAGTGATGTTGGAACTAGCACTGAATGGGATTTTAGAAGAACTGATTTTTATACATTGTATCAGAGTTTAAAGAGTGTGACCTGGCAATCAGTGTTTAATATGACTGATTCCGACACAGCTGTGGCAGAATTTTATGTTATTCTTAATAAATGTTTAAATAACTGTATTCCCCGTAAACCGCGTAGGGCGGTGCAATCTCGGTATTGTTACCCTGTGTGGTACTTGCCATCAACTAGGCGCTTCATTAGATTCAAAGCGCATTTTCATCGTTTATATAAAAAAACCTTACATTGTAAATTCCGTGTTAAGTTTTCCTATTATAGAGCGGTAGGCAAATTAAGTATTAAAGCGGACTTCCGAATATATAAAGATCGGTTTGAGAAGGATATACGATTTGATCCGTCGACGTGATGACTATGTAGCGTCAAAACGTAATAAACGGAGACCTATTTTAAGTAATGGGAGATCAGTACCAGGCAGCGAATGTGCTAAGTTATTTGCTGAATACTTCAGATCTGTGTATTCAGATAAACCACCTAAGTTAGATGCACAAAGAGAGGCAGAACAGGCTGAGGTGTCTAACCGACGCATCTATATAGGGTCATTGAGTCTGGCCGATGTGGAGCTAGCTCTTGAAAAACTCAAACCAAAAAGGTCCACTGGTCCAGACGGCATTCCGCCATACATCATTAAAGATTGTCGGTCAGTGTTTGCTTCCCCTTTGTTATATATCTTTAATTTGTGTCTCACAACCTGTCGGTACCCAGATGTGTGGAAAATCACACGTGTGGTTCCGGTACCTACGAATAATTTCAGAACAAACAAAGTGATTATAGGCCGGTAGCTGTACTATCAGTATTTGGCAAGTTGTTTGATTACAGTAACAGCCTGTAAATGTCCCACTGCTGGGCTAAGGCCTCCTCTCCCTTTTTGATGAGAAGGTTTGGAGCTTATCCCACCACGCTGCTCCAATGCGGGTTGGTGGAACACACATGTGGCAGAATTTCGATGAAATTAGACACATGTAGGTTTCCTCACGATGTTTTCCTTCACCGAAAAGCACGAGATGAATTATAACAGAAATTAAGCACATGAAAATTCAGAGGTGCTTGCCCGGGTTTGAACCCACGTTCATCGGTTAAGATTCACGCGTTCTTACCACTGGGCCAACTCGATTTTCATGTTTGATACTTTCAAACAACTTACCAAATACTGATAATGAAAAATGAAATCATACATCACTTAAAAAATGTGTACAGGTTGAGATACAACTGTCTGATGCCCAGCACGGATTCAGAGTTGGTCGCTCGACTACGAGTAACTTATTATCATTTTACTCATACACTACTATGGCGGTGGATTGAGGCTTTCAAGTTGACACTGTATATTTTGATTTCCAGAAGGCGTTTGATACGGTCGATAACGACTTATTGCTCCGTAAATTTGCAGCCGCCGGATTTATTCCTGCCTTGTTACAATTTTTCTCCTGCTACCATGTGTACATATATATATATATATATTATTTTATTTCCTGTAAGTAATTTATAAATACGTGGAAAGAACAATGTTATTGCTATTATCTAAAATAAATACAAACGAAACGAATGAAGCTAAATTAAATTTAACATTTTGTTCTTTATTCCAAGCTCATTAAAATCTATTTTTATTTGCAGTTGTTTCCACTTAAACGTTATCACGAGTACCTACCTATTTTGAACATGTAACAATAAAGTATTCATTAGGAGTTTTATATCTGTAACTCTTTCGCTACCGGTCGTACTCGGAATGTGAGAGAAATATTTTGTCGGTAAATACTTTGTGACATACGACATTTTAAACTTATAAACGAAAAAGTTTTAACAGAACGTATTGTTCGTAGGATTTTTGTTGGTGATTTTTATATTCAATTTCAAATTCGAATTTTGAATAGAAATGAAAATGATTTATTTATATATGAACATAATAGTTTATTAATACATAATATACATTTAGAATTCGTATCGATAGTTTTGATAATGTAATTATGAAATATTTATTCATATTTTATTGGGTGAAATTACCTTTTGGAACTAATTGTAATCAGTTCGATATTCGAAAGTTCTCAATTTCTCTAAATCGAACTCTTGTCTCTTTGTTTCTTTCTTTATACAAAACGAGAACAAATGCATCGCTTTTTTTAATAAGTTCATGTATGAACAGACTTGCTACTAACTATTTAATTTAATTTATTTTATTTATAAACTAATGTAACGCTAAATTTCTCACTGGAGAAAAACCCTCTCAAGGAAAAGTTTTCGATCATATTTCACCATGCTGCTTTATTGCTTTAATGTAAAAGAGTTTCATCCGTTACGTATAGGTTTCCCTCCCTATTTTCTGATTCGCGAAAAACGAAATTATTTATAGACACAAATTAAACTCATTGAATCAATAGTACTTGACTTGATCTAAACCCACAATCCTCGTTTATGATCCCGTATTTTATCCACCAAGTAAACTTATTTTTTAGCTTTATTTATGTTTCTGATTGCATAACCCGAACGCAAAACGGCAACATAGTGCTTTTTTATAGTAAGAATATAAAATTTACTTGGTTTATATTTGCACGTTTTATTTATAAACAAATAAAAATAACATGAATGAATGAATGAAACAATACATGGCTTTCCACTTGCATTGGAGCAACGTGGTAGAATAAGCTCCAAACCTTCTCCTCAAAAGGATAGAAGGCATTCGCCCAGTGGTGGGACATTAACAAGTTCTTATTTACTTACTAACTTTTTACATAACATATTAGGATAAATGATGCAACTGTAAAAACTGTTGAGCGTAAATCAAATCATCAAATTTTATGAATATATGTAACCAGCTATATATATATATATTTGTAAAAAATCCACGTTTTAACGTTTAGTCGTAGTAGTGTTGTTGTTAAGATTGGTCTTGACGTTTTCAACAAACATGACTTTCAAACTATTTAATATTAGTAAGATTGCATAAGTTTTCGTATAAACTATCTGCAGCGATTAGATTGCTTATCGTGTTATTGAAATAGGAATCAAACTGATGGAATTGCTAACTTAATTTAATTCGTAAATTATTCGTTAATTATCTTGAATATAGAATATGTATATGTTAACTGCACAGCAGATAAGATACTGGAACCTCAAGACTATATCATTTTTTGGTATTATAAAAGAAGCACGCTCTTTAAACAACTCAATATGATTTGCCTTAATGTAGTACTTGCTTGGCGTAATCAAATTGAATCGAAATCTTTTATTCAACTTACTAGAAAATCCTGATATGAAAGAAACCAGTGTAAGAAACTCAGCGGGTTTTTTTATCATATCTTGGAATTGTTTACAAATTTAACTGTACCTAAATACATATTATGTATAATATGTTAAATGTGTGTTTACAGCCGTGCCTCGGAAAGCACGTGAAGCCGTTGGTCCTGCGCCAGAACTTTCCGGTCGTGTTGGACTGCCATCCCGTCGGATTATGAGAGTTAGGGAATAGAGAGTTCACCTGTGTTTGCGCACACACTTGTGCACTACAATATCCCCTGCGTAGTTGGCTAATCTCTCTTGAGATTAGCCGCCTTGGCCGAAATCGGTCTGGAGGACATTATTATTATTATTATTAATATGATAAATTATATAATACTAACAATCTTCTGCCTGTGTTGCAATGCCTATTTGAATGTGTTTGTTAATAATTTTCTAATAAGGCTTTGGAAGAAATAATCTCTGTACTCAAATGTATACCCATTGTTGCCAATTGCCATGAACATTGTATGAACAAATGTGCTGCAGTTCAGTAGCTATTTACAAGTATATAGTATAAAAAACTTTTCCGTATAAAAATCATATGTGTGCCAAGATTCACTGTGATCGTTAAACATAATAAAAAATACATGAGACGATAATTACATAGAAAAAATTTGCTTTGATAATAGTCACCAATATTTTAATATATGCAGACTTTTTAAATCATGAATTTATATTATTGATTATAACGTCATTACCAAAGTACCAATGATGACTACAGACAACTGAACTTATGCAAACAGTTAGACAGAACAGACTTAAATATATATTTTATTTAATACACAAAAATGAGTAATTTTTGGTAAGTTATCGTATTCGTATCGGATTAGTTAGTATAAGAATAAAATAGTCCCATTTTTGTTTATTTATATATTTTCATACAGTTTTAGGTAAATCCACAATGTCCTAAAATGGTTAAGTCCAAATATCAATAAAGTAAATAATAATAAGTTTGGTTAATTTATTGTGCTATTTGAAACGGTGACACACTATTACGACGTCTTCCTTTTAATCCTTTTAAGTTTTACATTTTATAATAATTTTATTATACTCAATGGCGCATAACATCACTTTCTGATATTTCATGAACGGTTTTCGAAGGTAGTTTCGAGTTTGATCTTACTAATGTTTTGCGAGCTTTTTTTATATATTTGCCGGGAAGGCAAATGACTCTACTTCACCTGATGGTAAATGGCCCGTACAGTCGAGAAGAATGTTCTGTACTAGCTGCCTCCGCCTTGCCGGTCCGCAAGATGCCTCTTCACGCCTCGTTTGAATGAACCCGGGTTGTATGAGGAGGGGAACACGTGAGCTGGTAAAGAATTCCATTTTTTGGTAGTGCGGCAAAGAAAGGAGTTGCCGAGCTTCGATCGGTATAAATGAAAATTAAGTAGTTTTTTTCATGAACAATTAAAAATGTCGACTGCGATTTTATAATCAAAATATTTAAAGAATAAACCATATTTTAATAGAATCTGTCTAGTCAAAAAATACAAAATGCATTTAAAATTTTATTGATTATTATGAAGCAATTCGCCGTATTAGTAGACGTGTTTCAAATGACACATTCAGTGACGTCATCAAGTACAAGTAAACAATACGAATATCTGTTAGCGCTAGACTGGGACTCTGCAATTCTAAAATAGATAAATAAAGAACAACCATACTATAAAAAACTTCTAGCTCGAGGGTTTTATCTTCGCGCCAGGATAATTTTGTATGGGTCATGCATGCGGGGGCTTCATTCGGTCTGTTTATTTGACGCATTATATGTTTGTTCATGTTTAAGAGATCCACCGGCGTTCACAATTCACAAGACATTCAGCTATTTTTTTGTTATTGTGTTTCCATACTTGAAGGTTAAATGTTAACTATTTTATAATTAATATTTTAATCATGAATTCTGTCTTTATAAATGTAAAGGGAATGAAAAAAGTTTATAAACTATATTTGAACTTAGTTATAATTATTATAAATAAGTGACTCAAGAAGTATCCAGACGAACAGTAGGTAATACTTAAATACATTTAACAGATGTTCAATTATCTTAATGTAATACTTCTTATATAAATAAACACGCTCTGTAATTAAAGGTCAGTTTAATCTCGAGTATTATATTACTGCCCGTTTCACGCGACTCCGTTTGAATCGTAATAATAATATTTCTGGATATTTTCGTACTTTATCTTATACAGTCTATCAAATTTCATTACGATCACCTCAGCGACTCACTTCCGGTTCCTATGATTAACGAATAATTATTGTACATTAACCGATCGTTTTTGAGTTACGAATAACACATAAGTTTTGACGTCATATGAATGCAACTTCTACTATACTAATGTATCATACTGATAAAATATTTTTAAATGTGAGTTGAATTTATATAATAATAATATTAGTCTGATTCGCGTCCATGATGGTGTGAACATGTTTATATCCAACAAACATTTGTTGGATATAAAACAAATATCACATTGTCATTTCAAATTATATCGGATTCTGTTGTAGGCAATATTAAAAATAATATAATTTGATAGGAATAAAAATGTTCTATTTTATGTGTAGTTTAAAAAGGGATGGCGTACTACTTTAGTTTAATTCCTTAAACTTATAACTGCCTCGTTGGTTTTGCTTATAATATAAATCCCGAGGTAAATGGTTAAGCTCGGTAATGGTACTCCGGTTTATTTTTATGTTAAGTAGCATTTCGAAATGAAAGTAAGCATTCTTACATTTCCGTGCTTTGCTAAGATGAGATTAAGGTGAGATTAAAAATCAAAACGTCTTCCTTGTGTACGTAATTGATCTTAGTTTGGTTAAATAGTAGTATTAGTGCGCGCCATTTATTAAAATAAATTAAATTGTAAAATCTATTGTCAAACTTACCATTTTAAATCTGATTAAAACGTATAAAATACATTTGAAGTAGTTTCTTAAAAAAATATCTCGCCGGGGCCTTTCTTTTTCAGTGTGTAGTCATTTTCAGAGCGTCATGGTAGAATGTGCAAGCGACCCCGTGGCGCTCCTCGTTAAGACGGAAAGGGTGCCGATGGTTTTCCTATGTAAAAAAAGGTTCTTAAAAATTGGTATTTCAATATATCATAATAATTCTACGTCAATAACTATAACGGGTTCTGAACTTAACCACTGCCAATTAACGACTCATGTCTCAATAAAAACTATTTTAAACTCATTCAATTATCATAATATTAAGTTTGTTAAATAATAATGAACTCATTTAATATAAAAATAGTGTTGAATCAAAAGTCCCGTTTGTGTGAGTGCGGTATTTTATGTTTGAGTGATACAAATTCTGAAAACCATAATTCATTGTGATGATCATTAAAATTTACATTTGCTTAATGATAAAACTTTTAAATCATCTTAAGTTTGTACAGATTATGTCATTAAAAAATAGACGTTTTTTAAATTTTGAGACTAAGCATTTTTATTTTATACTGTTTTCCTGGCCGTGTAAATATCGACTGTTGAAGTGTATAACTTAATGTGTTTCAATGCAATTAAATAGTAAGCTAGAACTAAGTTAATAATTATAAAAACCTTCTGTATGGAAACACATGTGCACACTATAATTGTTATTGGAGAAGGTAATTACTATCTAAAATATAATGTAAATTAATTATAATTAAAAAAAAACATACATATTTGTGCCATAATATCTCCTTTTATATCGACTCTTAATACAGACACTGAAATTTAATACGCATTCAATATCAAACAAAATCAAACTATAAATACATATTTAAAATACGTGGAAGTTCCAACGTTCTACGTCTGTCCATTCGGTGTATTATAAATTCATTGATTTATAGCGCGTACATTCATTGAATGGGATCAAATTCATAATTCACGATAAATAGCTTTTGTTAATAAATTCACTTAAGTACTAATTAATAGAACGTGAATTTGATAGGTATCCTTACTAATATTAAAAATGCAAAAGTGAGTTGGCCTGTTAAGCTTCACGTCTAATACTACTACTACTAACTACTCAACCGATCATTATGATGTTTTCCATATTGTCTGAGGTACAGAAAAGGTAGTTATTGATAAAGGTAGCTAATACCAAACTCTTTGCCCTTTGCTCTCAAACTTTACACGCGGTCGAAGCCGCGTACGGAAACTGGTCTCATTATAATGAAAAATTCAATTCGGACGTGTTATATTATAGTTCAATATTTTAAATAAGTTAATTGTATTGTTGTGAAATATTTCATATATGCATATGTCATGTCAAAACCAGCATTTAAAAACGCTATAATTAAAAGAGATTAAAATACAATTTAAATTACCATAAGTGCAATACATACTTACCAGTAGAAACACAAAAACACACTCATACACACGCACCTCCATTCATTACATTCTCATCTCTTAATAACTTTACTTTATAATAATAATAATATAATAAATGTTTATTTTCAGATAAATATCAATAGTGTTGGTTACAAGCTTAAAAACTATGTTAGTAGATTAACTATTATTTAGCATACATAAAACAACAAGTTGATACATGAAGTTCCCCCCAATGGTTAACAAATGGATTATCCATTTTCAGCATCAATGTATTCAGGATACCGTTAGAAACTCCGAGCTTACTTACATTACTTGCCGTTTTCTAGTTAGTAATTTGATATATTATGCTTAAGCTAATATTGGTTTTAGTTACAAGTCATGTAATACTTAATATAATAAGCTACCTCAACTGTTGGATTACCTAAAAAATAAATAAATATATAATAATAAATTATGTGTAACCAGTATTCGCCTGAAGCTTTGCCCGCGTGTTGGGGAAGAGCGGCGGGTATTAGGTACAAAAGTAGTCTAACGTTAGGTTACAGGCAGACATAGTTACTATCACATCCATAATATTAAATATTGAGAAGTACAAAACCGAGACATATAGTGGCATATTGGTTGAATTATTTAAAGCTTATCAATGTTTGAACTTAAAATTAAAGACAAGCATCGCATACACCGAGGAGTATTGGCTATTAGTTTTGTTTGATCATTTGTCTATTTCTAGATTTAAGCATACCTGATCGATATTGCAGAATTTTGTTATGATAGTATACAATATATATTTTAGCAAAACACATAGTTAAATGTACGGTCGTGTCTTGTAGTTTTCTTTTAGATTTAGCTTATTATGTTAACGCAGTCGTAGAAAATTGTCGGTCCCGGCGCTTTCCGAATAACCGCTATAAAACGTGATTCAGATACACGTAAATTTATCCGTTGAATTTGTCGATTTTCGAATGCCTAGAAATCTAAGCAAATAGTTTTAAAAATAAATTAGAACAATATAAGAAATTACTAAAATAAATTTATTCTTAACAAAAAAAATAATATATGTACAATCATAATATAGCTGGCTTTTTCTTTAGATGTTCTTTTATTGTTTACATGTTTTCTTTAAACGCCGTCTCGGTTAAGTAAAGCTTTTACGCAATGAAACAATTGTAATATTAACCATAAACACGTCTCCGAGTATTCGGATGTACCTACACTGTAACTGAAAACATAATAATATTTTTATAAACCGCGTAGAAGGAACAAATAGTACAAAAATATTATATTAATAATAAATTAAAATACCGAATAATTTTTATAGTCGGTTCGGGTCAGAACAAGCTTCGAAAAGTAAAGAATATTAAAAATCTAAATGAAATGCCCTTGTGTTGCTTTAGTTAATTCGAAAACTATAACTAAACGATACGATGTTGAGAACTTGGATTAGCAAACTTGTAAGCTTATCTCAATGAAAATAAAGTTTTTAAAGTTGACGAATGAGTTACGTTTCAATCACATCTGCAAATAAAAACGGAATTGCAGAGTTCTGTTAGAAGTCAATTCGAAACTAGATGATGAATACAGTACGAAAAAGTAATAAAAAAACTATCAGAACAAGCGATATCGACCACAATAATTATGTTAATTAACGGAAGCATCAATACGACGTAACAATATCAGTTTTTGTCAATTTATCAAATTAAAAAAAATTATAAGAATATATTTACATTATATTATTTATTAAAACCACTCGTTCTATCAAAAAATATTATAATACATGTTAACACAATATTATAATATAAAATTATATAATATTATTATTATATAATTTATTATTTATTTATTATATTATATTGGTCTAAATATCTAACTAAATATGATAATATAGAAAAAGTACTTTTAAAAAATGAGAGGAGTGCTTGCAATGAATAGAATTAGACTGAATATTGTAATATACTCAAAGGAAAAATATGGCTATTCTTTCTACTGACTTTCTCCGTGCGCATATGTAACGATTTTAATCTATCAACTCCTAATTTGTAATTTGAATCGTCTGAACAAGCTTTCAATCAAAATTAAGCAATAAAATAATTGGAATCTTTCAACTATTATAATGGACAATTTGAAATATTATTTCAACTCATAGAAACTCGCCTTTACTTGCATGGAATCGTTTGCGCAGTTGAGCGATTTTAGCATTAAATTGAAAATCGTAAAAAGCGATGTTAAGTTTGTGTCACTAGTACTGGAATTGAGTAATTAATTAATTTAAAAACAAACTTTTAATTGAGAGAAGTTTTCTACTTGACTTCATCAACTTGCGGTCATAAATTATTGAAATGTGCTAAATACAAAATATGTTTGAATGTATTAAATGTAAAAAATATGTAATTATATATATATTTATAAGATTTTCGAAAATTTTAGGCGCGCCGTATTTATTACTTAAATTTTTTAAGTAAGATCATCCTAAAGTTGGCATATTGTCGCTGGTGTATTTTCATACGACCGGCTTTACCTCAATAACCGAGTTGACGAAAGTAAAACACATAAAAAGTTCGAGCAATGGAATGTCTCTGTGAAAGAATTATCACTTAAGTTTTTAAAGAAAAATGGGATGATGCCCTTTGAGGACAAAGCTACCCAAACCTTTAACTTTGGAGAATGCCTTTGGTATTTTAATCAGTTTTCCTCACCAAAATCCTACAGTTTTCTTAACATTTCAGAAATTCCCGGGTTTAAAATATTTATGGGCTCGATAAAGCGATTGAGCGTTGTATTGACGTTTTTCTAAAAAATAAATAATTTTGCTATAAATTTTGCGCCAACAACTAACGAAATGTATCTTATGAGAACGGAATTAAATACAATTTAACTACTCGGTACAAATAAATTTAATGTACCACTTACGCTTGCGATTTAACTATATCGGTTCGTTCCGTCGCATTCAATTCTGGAAACTCTCTTCGTTGCTGCTTCGTAGATACTGGTACTGTTTATTTTTTGGACTCGCCTGTTTTCTCATTTTTTATTCAAAACGTGTGTATTATAAATGAGACCGAAAAAGGTGGCAAACATTCGCATTTAAAATAAAATAATATAAAAATTCTATTTCAATCGGACATGTAGTTTTTGCATAAGTCGGAATATAACAAACAAAACTTATCTCTATAATATAAGTTAGAGTATGATTGCGCATAGAGTGCGTTTTAATCTCTCACGAAGCGTTCTATTGTAACAAAACTTCTCAGTTACCAGTAGAAAGTACGCGTATTAAACCTAATCCTCATACCTTATTCCTGCTAGAACGATTTCAAAAGTGCAAACGTGTTATGGCGCAACCTGTATAAAGCTAAGTATTCAAAAAGCGAATAGTTTGATGATATTTTTGAATGTTTTTTTTTAAATGGTGAACGTTTTTATGACCACATTTTATTATTAAATATTAGAGCCTTCTTTGTAACATTGCCAATATCAAATTTATATTTATAAATGTAACCTTAAATAATAAGTAGGTATAAAAAACTTTAAAGTTGAAAGGTTTTTGAAAAGTCCCTTGTACCAAAAACTAGAAAATTATTATATTAGGACATACATGCATACATAACATGACGCTCATGTTATGTGGATAGAGTCACTTTGTGTTGCAGAGTCAGCAGAATAAGATATAAATGAAAATCTATCACTTTTTCTGTACTCCTAACAACGTGAGTACAAAATTTCTTGATAATCGGTTGATTAGTTAAGACGTGAATTAATTATATAAGTTACGTTAAAAATATATATTATCTCTGCGTCCAAATCTAGACAAACGAAGTTAATCATGAATCGTTTAATAGTGGAAATAACCGTTTAAAATAAACTAAAACTATTAATATTAACTCAATATATCCATTGAATAAAAAAATATGTCGAGTGTCAATCTAAATAATATCCATACCAAATTCTATTCAATAATAATACTTATGATTTGATTTTAAAAATATAGTTTACTTTGGCTGTAAGGAGCATGCAGATAATAAAGTCATTACTTTTTATAGATATAAGTTCTTAATTATTTATTAAAAATAAATGAAGTAATGCATTAATTTTAATGTGAATCAATAAGGTTAGATTAAATTATATTACCATTTAAGTAGTTAGCAGTTTCGAATGCGGTGCGAAGTTGATGTTTTAATATTTTAGTTTTTTTTATTTAATACCTAACAAGTATTTACAAGAAATTATTTAACAAATTTGTAATTTTTTTTGTCGATGATAATTGGTATGGGTACTTGTCATTTGGCGTACCTAACAAATAAGTGTAATATAATAACATTCACAATTTCAAATTTGGTTAACCGGTTTTTTATATTGGCAGGACGTTTTATATTATTTCTTTGAAACAATGAATTACAAAAGAAGTGTTAAAAATAAATAAGTTATTTCTAGATATATATGTACATTTTAGAAATATTGTGCGAGTTTAATGATTTCTGTAATAGTAATTCAATTATGCCATCGGGCGACATGTGAGCTAAATGGAGCCTGATAAATGTCAGTCGTTATAGTGATTACATTACGAGTGCATACCAAAATGCGAAAGCAATGCGTTTTATTATTTGAATATAAATTCTAATAAATGTGACATCACAAAGTTTTAAAATTTTCCGCCAATATGATTATAATTATTAAAAATTACATATGTTGTTAACAACTATAATATATTTTGTTTATTTTAGCCGGGCTTCTCGTGACGAACATATTTTGTATTTAATTTAAAAGCGCACTTAGCGTTTATTGGATGTTTAATAATTTAAGCAATCCAAAATATTTTCGTTCTTAATAATGTTATCGATAAACTTTAAAGTACATCTCATGTGATTTAAGCTGCGAGTTTAAAATTAACATTTCACCTTTTATTTTCAATAGATCAACTTAATAGCATACATAAAACAAACGTTTGATTTTAGTGATGTAATAATCGAGTTTTATCAAGTACTTATGGCACATATCTACATTATGGCATTATTAGATGCAAGATTCTTCTTCTAATGCATTGCATTCTATTTACTCTATTTAAGAACTAGTTTTTTGGAACGAAATTCTTTGACGCGCCTTACAGTAGAGTGAAATTGAAGAAATTGTCGCATAACGAATTAGCGTTATGCATTTTTTTACTTAGTGGAAAACTAAGAGAGAAATAGCGTTATGCTTTTTTTACTTATTGGAAGGGCTCCTTTGGGGGGATCCGTCCCCCCAAGGGAGCCTTTCCACTAATTTCCGGATTATGTAGGATTCTTACCCACTAAAATCACTCCGATGGCCATCCTCGGCACGGATTGGATAGGCTGCGGGATCGTAATCTTGCCAAGCACTCCTCGCTAGTGCGTACGGCAACGCGAAGCCAACCCGGCTGCCGTCTTCCTCGTAAGAGTTTCAGAAATTCGTAAATACATTTGGTTAATGATTTCCCGTATCTCTGAACGTTTACTCTCGAAGTGTTTCCCTATACTTTGCTTAATATTATTACTATAGATAATATAATGATGAAGTCCTCCTGCTCGACTTCTAATCTTAAGAGAGATTAGCCCCATATGCAGTGCATATTATAGTGCACAAGTGTGTGCGCACTGTTCCCTCGCACTTATAATCCGATGGAACGGCAATCTGGAACGTCAAAAAAGAGTTCAGGCGCAAGACAAACGGGAATTTAGAGATTTCAAATTTCCAGACTACGGGCTGCGAATCTTTGACAGAAAGACCTATTTGGTCCAGCCACTAAATTAACGAAAAGAAAAAAAAATAGAATCTAGATATATCTAGATTCTAATTTTTTAACCTGAAAATCTACGTTATAAACAAACATTCTTGGTGGCAGGGCTTTGTGCAAGCCCGTCTAGGAAGATAACACCCACTCATCATATATTCTACCGCTAAATTATTACTAATACTTATTTTTATGTTCGGTAATTAATAATAATAATATCCTGGGACATTATTCACACACGGCCATCTGATCCCAAATTAAGCAGAGCTTGTACAATGGAAACCACATGGACAACTGATATACTGCATATACTACTTTTCTTTTGTAAATACATACTTATATAGATTTAAAAAAATATGTTAAGCTAATTGAAATCAATTAGCGTTATCAATAACGACTGATTTCAAAAAGTCTTTCAACTTTATACAACGTAGTCAACGAAATAAGCTATATCCAATACAAACGTCAACCGTCGTACCACTTACACAATTAACAGAACTCTGGCTCTGCTATCGAATCTATCCAATCGTCAAATTGAACTAAGAAATGGTTTCAATTTTTTTTAAACAGAAAAATTATGATAGCAATCTAAGCGCCAGACGAACTTAAGCATTTTAAATTTCTAAAACAGTTTTATTACACAAGCAAAAAAAAACTATGCGAAAAATAATGTTTCCCCAGAAATTCTTTTGTTTTCCTTCACCGTCAAGCACGAGATTAATTATAAGCATAAATTAAGAACATGAAAATTCAGTGGTGCTTGCCCGGGTTTGAACCCACGATTATCGGTTAAGATCCACCACGTGTTCTAATCATTAGGCCATCTCGACAATTTAATTAATATACAATAAATATTTAAGTCGAGCCTAGATGGTCGGCGGAGGTCGGGCGGATCAGGGCTCTAGCCCAGCAGGCCCTGATCACCCGATGGGAGGAAGACCTGGGGTCCCCCACGGCGGGCCTGGCGACAGTGGAGGCGGTACGTTCCAACTTAAGTCGCTGGGTCAAAAGGAAACTGTAATGTATGGGGTAGTTTTAGAATATTACTTTTATAACTGTGGGTAATTGTAAACCCATGTATGGTGGTCCCTCGCTATTAAACGCTCAACCGAATGGACGTCTTTTATTGCGCTCAGTAATTATCCTCAAACAATTATCAATAATATTATATATTATTCACATATTCAACAGTGGCGACGAGTAGTAAAGAAACTACGTGTGTGACGCATCGTTTTTATTACTATGTCGGTGGGAAAACTGGAACACTTCGACCTTGGCAAGGACGATTGGAATTTGTATGTGGATCGGTTGGAACAGTATTTTATTGTTAACGATGTGAAACCGGCGATACGAGTAGCGACACTGATAACGGTGATCGGAAGTGACGCGTACGAACTGATGGTGAATTTATGTACACCAGTCAAACCATCTGCGAAAAGCTATGAAGAGCTGGTGGATGTTATGCGACGCCATCTTCAACCAAAACCGAGTGTATTGGCGGAGCGGTTCAAATTCAGACAAAGAGTGCAACGTCATAATGAGTCCGTGGCGGAATATGCGGCGGCATTAAAGAAATTGACGAAACATTGCGGTTTTTGTTCGGAAACATTATTGGATAATTTGAGGGGTTCATACATGCCCAAATAAGATTGAAGCAATTCAGAAGGTTCGCATACCGAATAATGTATCCGAATTGCGCTCATTTTTAGGATTAGTTATGTATTACGCTAGATTTGTTCCAAACATTAGTACAATTTTAGCACCATTGTATATTTTATTAAAAAAGGAAAAAAAATATGAATGGAATACAGAAAGTAAACATCTGTTAACATCTAGTGAAATTTTAGCACATTATTCACCTGACTTACCCTTAATTCTAACAACTGACGCTAGTAGTTATGGAGTAGGGGCTGTAATTTCACATATAACCGCTAAAGGGGAGCGACCTATAGCTTATGCGTCTCGGGTACTTAATGCTGCTGAGAAATCGTATGCTCAAATAGAAAAGGAAGCTTTAGCTATTATTTATGGCATTAAAAAATTTCACACGTACTTATACGGAAGGAAATTTACGTTACGCACGGATCATAAACCGTTGGTAGCTATTTTCGGTGATAAACATGGTATTCCTACAATGGCGGCTAGCAGAATGCAACGGTGGGCCGTTATTTTAGCTGGTTATAATTATAATATTGAATACGTTCAAAGTAATAAGAACGCGGCCGATGCTTTATCTAGATTTCCAACGGGAGAAGGGAAACTACAAGTAGAGGAGAAAACTTACGTTAATTTCATACAAATTTTTTTACCTATAACACGGAAGACAGTAGTAGAACATCAGAATAAGGATAACATACTTGAGAAAGTAATTTTATACTTACAACCCGGGTGGTCCAAGGCGTGCGACGATGAAGATCTTAAGCCATATTTTGTACGTCGTAATGAATTGTATTTAGATGCGGGGTGTATAATTTGGGGATACCGCTTAGTAATACCTAAATCATTAACATCTGAGTTGCTAAAGGAAATACACGTTGGTCATTTAGGTATAGTAAAGATGAAGAGCATTGCACGTAGTTTAGTCGTTTGGTGGCCCGGTATCGACGCCGACATTGAACGCACTTGTAATGAGTGTGTTACGTGTGCGATGGAAAACGCAGCACATATATTATTCACATATTCAACAGAAACGAGGCACGTTCTCGTTCAGGCTGACGCAGGTGCTTACCGGACATGGTTGTTTCGGTAAGTACCTGCACGAGATAGCGCGGCGGGAGGTGTCACCCTCCTGCCACGAGTGTGGTGCGCCATTCGACACGGCGCATCACACCCTGACGGAGTGTGCTGCGTGGGGGCCCCAGAGGCATTCCCTGACGGCGGTTGTTGGAGGAGACCTCTCCTTGCCATCATCGACGCGATGCTCGGAAGCGAGGGGTGCTGGTCGGAGATGGTCTCCTTCTGCGATAGTGTGATGTCACAGAAGAAGGCTGCGGAGCGGGCGTGGGAAGAAGATACCGCTGCAGACCCGCTCCGCCGGAAAAGACCGGGGAGAAGAAAAAGGCGCTATGCGCACCTTCTCTCCCCGCCACAATTATACGCCGCCGGGACTTGGGGGGGTTCATAGTACCATGGGAACCCTCCCTAGAGAATGGAGGCCCGCATAGGCAGGCCGGCCGTCAGAGCGCCACGGTAGCATGCGAAAGCGATCCCGTGGCGCTCCTCGTTAAGACGGAAAGGGTACCGCTGGCTTTTTAGTGGGTATTCCGATGTTCGGGGCGCACTCGGCGTCTTGGACACCGGCGAGCCCCACATACCCCCCACTGTTCCCGTGGGGGAAACGCGTAATGTGTTTTTCCAGCTTTAAAAAAAAAGAAAAAAAAAGTCGAGCCTAGATAACCTGCGTAACATGACCTGGCCGAGGTTAGGTCATGTGAATTTTACCCGAAGATTGCGGGTTCAAATTTTCATGTACTTAATTTGTGTTTATAAATTTCTTGCTCAGTGGTAAAAGAAAACCGTGAGAAATCACACACGTGTTTTATAAAAATATGCCGCATGTGTATCCATCGAATTGGGGCAGCGTTGTGGAAAACGGTCGAAATCATTTCAAGAAGATCGGGCATAACCCAACGTTATATCGGCAGCCATTAGGTAAGTATTTATATTACACAAAAAATAAAAAAAAACTTGCATTATATATTTAAATGAAAATACCATTCCGTTTTTGATATCAAAGAGGACCTACATACTAGGACTATATATACTAGGACGTCTATTGTTCTTACATGATTCCGAAGGAAATCACCGTCACGCGTCATGGTTCAATAGAGTTACCTTCATTAGTACAAGGCCGAAGTCCTACCTAATAACTGCTCGATACAATGGAGACATAAAATATTGTATATTTGGTATAGTCTTTTACATCTCATTGCAAATTATAGATAGGTAATTAAACAATGATAAATTAGAAGTCTTCGATACCGGCTTGCTAATGAAATAACAATTATATTATTTTA
The DNA here is from genome assembly GCF_905147045.1 of Nymphalis io. Classification (NCBI taxonomy): domain Eukaryota; kingdom Metazoa; phylum Arthropoda; class Insecta; order Lepidoptera; family Nymphalidae; genus Nymphalis; species Nymphalis io. The sequence goes on from NC_065918.1 coordinate 13,219,865, forward strand.
TAATACTCCTTATATTTATTTATTTATTTATTTATATAAGAAACTTCTAGAAAATTTAAAAAAATAACAGCAAAAAATACGACAATATTAGGCTATATGTGATGTACAGTTTTAGGGATTTACAACAATATAATTGAAATGACGCTACAGTCATAAAATTAATAATACACTTATAATACTAATATTACGCTCAAATTAATGAAGGTAAAAAGAAATAACAAAACAAAATATAAAAATCCAAGTAAAAAAAAAAACAAATTAAATAAATAAAACTCTAAAGCTGCTGCTATTTCCATGCTTTCATTAGAATTAAAATTATGTTTATAAATTTTCACTAAAACAAATATATTATGAAATATTAATATATAAGGACAAATGCCTTTTTTTTGTTTGTATAATATTTTTATACAAGGAAAGGAAAGGAAGATAATATAAACTAAAAAAATACATATATTAGATAAAAGACTTTTTAGATTTATTGCATATATTTTTTGCTTAAAGTTTGTAATATTCCTGTCTACTATTCACCTTTGCTTTCTCAATACCTAAAAGGTTACTTGGAACACCTCACCTTCGTACACATTTTTTTTAATTAGTTAATTAACCACAGCAATAACAAAAAAAAACATAAACTGAATAAAATAGCAAATAGCTGCATTTTAAATCGAGATCAGGTTTTGATGGAATTCCATTTATTTTTATTTAAGTGTGCTCGTGTATTACCTTCTTAATTTTTCTTGTTATTATTTAAAAGATCTATGCTCTTGTATCTAGAGTACCACAACTATGTAACCTTAGTCGATTTTTTAAAAATATTATTATTGAGAATATGTTCATTTCATTTTTATAGTCAACAACCCTCTGGATTATCTTAAAATGAATATAAAAAAAATAATGAATATCGACATCAACCTTAATCGCTTTCAAGAACATGTTGATGATATATATTTAATAAAACCTAAAAATGGTGAAACCTACAGATCTGCGAAAAAATATTAATATGTAAATCGGAAGTTGAAATCTGGCAGGGACTTGACAAAATAATAAGAGGGTGGAACCTATACTCATCCGACGTAGAGGCGTTATGAAAAGAGCTCCAAATAATACTCCTCAAAAAATGAAGAGGCCTTTGCTCTTCAGCGGTACACGTTACTTTTTTACTTGTGATCTTTCACGACGATAACCTAAAATTGCAAATCCCTAGTCATTCGCAAATACTGCATGTATTATGTCATATTGATTATTAACGAACATTTGCTTTGAAATTATATGTATGAGTATTATAATTTATCAATAAATTTGTTTGAATGCTTTGTTGCAATTAAAATGTAATTCGAAAATTGAGTATAAATAATGATTTATACTCAAATTTCGAATTTGTCGAAGGACCTTAGAAACCGACTAAGGTATGTAACCTTAGTTGCGGTACTCTAAATACAAGAGCATAGATCTTTTAAATAATAACAAGAAAAATTAAGAAGGTAATACACGAGCACACTTAAATAAAAATAAATGGAATTCCATCAAGACCTGATCTCGATTTAAAATGTAGCTATTTACTATTTTATTCAGTTTTTGTTTTTTTTGTTATTGCTGTGGTTAATTAACTAATTAAAAAAAATGTGTACGAAGGTGAGGTGTTCCAAGTAACCTTTTAGGTATTGAGAGAGCAAAGGTGAAAAGTAGACAGGAATATTACAAACTTTAAGCAAAAAAATATATGCAATAAATCTAAAAAGTCTTTTATCTAATATATGTATTTTTTTTAGTTTATATTATCTTCCTTTCCTTTCCTTGTATAAAAATATTATACAAACAAAAAAAAGTCATTTGTCGTTATATATTAATATTTCATAATATATTTGTTTTAGTGAAAATTTATAAACATAATTTTAATTTTAATGAAAGCATGGAAATAGCAGCAGCTTTAGAGTTATATTTATTTAATTTGTTTTTTTTTTAACTTGGATTTTTATATTTTGTTTTTGTTATTTCTTTTTACCTTCATAAATTTGAGCGTAATATTAGTATTATAAGAGTATTATTAATTTTATGACTGTAGCGTCATTTCAATTATATTGTTGTAAATCCCTAAAACTGTACATCACATATAGCCTAATATTGTCGTATTTTTTGCTGTTATTTTTTTAAATTTACTAGAAGTTTCTTATATAAATAAATAAATAAATATAAGGAGTATTATAAAGTAATATAATTGTTATTTCATTAGCAAGCCGGTATCGAAGACTTCTAATTTATCATTGTTTAATTACCTATGTATAATTTGCAATGAGATGTAAAAGACTATACCAAATATACAATATTTTATGTCTCCATTGTATCGAGCAGTTATTAGGTAGGACTTCGGCCTGTTACTAATGAAGGTAACTCTTTTGAACCATGACGCGTGACGGTGATTTCCTTCGGAATCATGTAAGAACAATAGACGGCCTGTAGTATGTAGGTCCTCTTTGATATCAAAAACGGAATGGTATTTTCATTTAAATATATAATGCAAGTTTTTTTTAATTGTTTGTGTAATATAAATACTTACCTAATGGCTGCCGATATACCGTTGGGTTATGCCCGATCTTCCTGAAATGATTTCGACCGTTTTCCACAACGCTGCCCCAATTCGATGGATACACATGAGGCATATTTTTATAAAACACGTGTGTGATTTCTCACGGTTTTCTTTTACCACTGAGCAAGAAATTTATAAACACAAATTAAGTACATGAAAATTTGAACCCGCAATCTTCGGGTGACATTCACATGACCTAACCTCGGCTAGGTCATGTTACGCACGTTATCTAGGCTCTACTTAAATATTTATTGTATATTAATTAAATTGCCGAGATGGCCTAATGGTTAGAACACGTGGTGGATCTTAACCGAAGATCGTGGGTTCAAATCCAGGCAAGCACCACTGAATTTTCATGTTCTTAATTTATGCTTATAATTAATCTCGTGCTTGACGGTGAATGAAAACATCGTGAGAAAACCTGCATGTGTCTAATTTCATAGAAATTATGCCACATGTGTATTCTACCAACCCACATTGGAGCAGCGTGGTGGAATAAGCTTCAAACCTTCTGCTCAAAAGAGAGAGGAGGCGTTAGCCCCGATATTGCATTAATATTATATTGGATCATGCATCAAATGACGTGAAACAGAAGCTTAAGCTTAAGCCCTGCTTTATTAAAGAAGACTGGACTTTTTTTTTAAATTATTTGCCGCTTAAGAGCACGTGAAGAAAGTGTGTATTGTGCAAGTAAAAGTTTCAAAAGTGCCTTTGAATTGGGTGTAAGCACTCGAATTTAATGTTTACGTAATTATAGACTTCATTACACAATACCGATGGATCGTAATAAATTTTCAACGTTTTACCTTTTTTTTCCAAATGTCAAAATTTTTTTTAATGGATCCCTTGACTACCTCAAATGAAAATATATTTTACCTTTCCCGCTACGACTTTCCTGTCTAAGTTCCACCTGAGCAGGCTATTATGCATCTTATTGACTCAGTAACAAGTATCACTTAAAATTCATCTCAGTACAAAGTTAATAAAAATAATAAAGAATTTTTATCATATAGCAGTCTTCATAACAATATTCTTTTACGCACGTTTTTCCCTTAATTGAATTTCTCCAGCAGCTGAGTATCATGTATTCGTGATTTATTCTTTTTGTTATTGTAATATCAAATACCTACTTACTTACTTTTAGTTAATGATTGGCGAACGAAAAGAATTTCCGAGAGCGCTTGCATGACGAAAATTAAACTAGTATAAATTAAAAAACTCTTATTTTTTATGATTCCTATGTTTTACTTACTCTGGCGCTATTATAATTTGCTATCATAATTTTTCTTAGTTCAATTTGACGATTGGATAGATTCGATAGCAGAGCCAGAGTTCTGTTAATTGTGTAAGTGGTACGACGGTTGACGTTTATATTGGATATAACTTATTTCGTTGACTACGTTGTATAAAGTTGAAAGACTTATTGAAATCAGTCGTTATTGATAACGCTAATTGATTTCAATTAGCTTAACATATTTTTTTAAATCTATGTAAGTATGTATTTACAAAAGAAAAGTAGTATATGCAGTATATCAGTTGTCCATGTGGTTTCCATTGTACAAGCTCTGCTTAATTTGGGATCAGATGGCCGTGTGTGAATAATGTCCCAGGATATTATTACTATTAATTACGGAACAAACAAATAAGTATTAATAATATTTTATAATTATAATAAATTATATATATTTTTTCTTTTCGTTAATCTAGTGGCTGGATCATATGGGTCTTTCTGTCAAAGATTCGCAGCCCGTAGTCTGGAAATTTGAAATCTCTAAATTCCCGTTTATCTTGAACAGTGCGCACACACTTGTGCACTATAATATGTACTGCATATGGGGCTAATCTCTCTTAAGATTCGAAGTCGATCAGGAGGACATCATCATCATATTATCTATAGTAATAATATTAAGCAAAGTATAGGGAAACACTTCGAGAGCAAACGTTCAGAGATAGGGGAAATCATTAACCAAATGTATTCGCGAACTTCTGCAACTCTTACCAATACGATAAAAATATGATTTTAAAATTTTGTTAATTGTACATGCGACATCTTGATTAAACTTGTACAATAAGGACTTGACATCTGAACGGTGACCCGCAACGGTGACCCGTACTAGGGGATATTGTAAGCGGTATCGCATTAAGGGATCACGTATTGTTTGGTTTGACGACAATAAAGCTGTTGATCCACGATAACGGACAAGAGGAGTAGTAGAATATTCTTTAAAATACAGTACAATAATTGTACATAATGTAACAAAATATTAAATTAATTTAAATACATTTATCGATTAGCTTATTTTTATTTTTTATAGCATTATACGGCCTCACTTATATAAGTCTTAGGGGTGATTAGTAAAACAAAGTCTTCTTTTTGAATTTTGAAAGTTTTTAACTAAACAGCCACTAATAAGCTACGATTATAAATAAGACAATAATATTTTAATTTTATTTTTGCTGTTTCTTTAACATATTGAGTATTGTATACCGTAACTGAATGAAAATTGAATGAATGAACATATGGAAATTCAATGGGGCTTATAATTGAAGTCATCTCGTGATATGATTATAGGAAAAACGAATCACCCTCCATTTTGAAAGTAATGTAACGGCTTGTCACATGTTGAAGACATGGTATTCGTGTGATCAAATAAAAATATAATTCTAACTTATTGGCTTAATCGCATAAATTATATTTGGATAATTGATGTAGTTTTTTAGATATACATTAATAGTTGTAACGAAGAACTCAAGCGTTATGATTGAATTTCGTTACATATATTGTATTTTTTTTAATTTTTTTTTTACCCATACTTTTGATTGATCTTTTGATGTTTAAAAAATTTAATATGTTTATAACATTTCAAACAAACAACGGTGCCGTTTAAATTTATCCTATCAATAGTTTTATTCGCATTTTGACTAGTGACAGCCTGTGAATGTCCCACTGCTGAGCTTAGGTTAGTTTGGAGCTTATTAATTATAAAAACAACAATGTTGCTTGCCCCGTCTTGAATATTGAGCATCATGACTACATACCATTGTTGATTTGTTATAAATTAATAGAGTTAAGTTAGAGGCATCTTGCGGGCCGGCAAGGCGAAGGCGGCTAGTGCAGAACGTTTTTCCCGTCTGTACTGGCCGCCGTCGCGTTTGGACACTACTATCACTTACCATCAGGTGGAGTAGAGTCATTTTCCCTCCCGGCGAAAAAAAAAAAAAAAAATTATAATATTAATATAATAATAATAATGTCCACCAGACCGATTTCGGCCACGGCACCTACTCTCAAGAAAGATTAGCCAACTGCGCATGACATATTATAGTGCACAAGTGTGTGCCCGAACACAGGTACACTCTCTATTCCCTAACTCGAGAAATTTGGTCTGACGGCAATCCTACACGACCGGAAAGAGTTCAGGCGCAGGACCAACGGCTTTACCTGCTTTCAGAGGCAAGGGAGTAAATACACTTCCAACTTCCAGATTCCGGGCTGCTATTGAAAACTTTTCGATAAAAAAAAACCAACAACTTTTTACTGGCCCGATCTGGGATTTGAATCTAGGATCTCCGGGTCTGCGGCCTCACATCTAGCCACTAGACCAACGAGGCAGTCAATCATCATATCAGCCGAAAGACGTCCACTGCTGGACAAAGGCCTCCCCCAAGGATTTCAGGCAGTGAATATGTAATAATAAATAATATTTTACATTTATAAATAGAAATTACAAATATCAAATGTAAATAATTGATTTCAAACTTTAAATAGCAATTGAAGCAAGTATTGCTTCAATAAAATTCAATTGACTTTATATCTTTTTTTCCTTTTACTATTATACGGCCGCTGTGGAACGTCGACCATGGCTACGATCCGAGTTAACTTAGCTACGGTTTCTATTTGAATGTATAATAGACATTAATAACGTGAATTCAAATAGAAAATTAATTTCATCGAGTTCAAGTTTTTACTTGTCAATGAATAAATACTAGAACGCTATTATAAAATTATACGGTTTCTATTTGAATTCACAAGAGCTGTGAGTCGAGATGGCCCAGTAGATAGACAACTTGGGTCTTGTGGATCTTGAAGGATTCAAAACTGGGCGAGCAGCTTATAACTTATCACGGATACAATTTTTTTTATATGTATTTTGCTTAGGAATCCTAAATATTATGCTGGATAATTGATTATTATATGCATTTACCGTAAGGCTTAGGGGTTACCGTAAGGGTTGGTACTACCCGCTCATCAATTATTCTACCGCCAATAAAGTCAATACTCTATATTTCTGTGTTCTCGTTTGAAGAGTGAGTAAGCTCTATAGAAGATATAAGACAATATAACAATACAACGATGCTGTTGTTAGCAAAATGAAGTTGTATGGAGCCAATGCCTAAGGGTGAAGGTAACATATATATATAAAGACGGATATTCTACTTGTTTTGTAATATGATTTAAAATTACATTAAATTGAAGAGTAATTAAATTAAAAAGAAGAAGCGAAATCCAATATATACGTCGAAATATGTTTACCGAAGTTAGAAAGAACACAAACTAACAGAAAAATACAAACAGTTAATCAATTTTACTAAAGTTTCACAGTAGCGTGTAAAAGAAATATCAGAAAGTTGCTTTATAAAGTACTGTTTTGCTTTAAGTAATCTGTCATCAAACAAAAAAAGACTCGAATATATTAAACGTGCATTTTTTTCTACTATATTTAACAATAGCCCGTCCCGGCTTCGCATTGATAGAAAAATGGTCTACAAAAAACGTTGATACATATAACACTATTGGTTCACGCGGCACGTTAGCAGTCTACATGATTTTTCCGACGCGTTCAACATTTATCCTCATATTCCAGCCAATTTTTACAAAACCTTAGTATATACATCTGAACCTTCCGCTTGAAACGCTTAATTGGTAAAATCCGTATGAAAATCTATTTGGTAGTTTCTGAACTTATCGCGTTTAAACATACAGATGAGATGGGACACTTTGTTTTATAATATATAGTGATACTGTAGGTATATAACAAACTGGAAATAAAATGTACATACAAATTATGCCTGAAATACAGCAGTTACTTAAAATTTCCATTATAAAGGATATTCAAGGTTACAGATATTATATTCATGAATTTTTATGTTAAATTAAATACGTGCCACGTTTAAGCTGGTCAGAAATAAGACACCGTTGTCAATATAACGTTATTTATTCTCCGATATAATCTTAATACCTAAAAATAATTAATTTGTTGGTTCCTTCATTTTTCTAAAAACCGCTACCATGTCAGCTGTCCTCTTCCATAATGACAGTTGACAGACCAGATGTAATTTTATTATAAGTTATATCCAACCGACCGATATTGATTGTGTATTAATTAAGTGCTAACACAAGTAAATATAATATAAATTTCAATCATCTTATATTTTCATTAGATTCATTGGTGATATACATATTTTTGGTAAAAGGTCATTATAATATTTACAGCTTTTTAAAATATAATAGCTTCTTTGGTTATTTATATATTGTTGTATATTATGAGGGTTGATAAGTGTTTTTGTGCATGTCCAGATTATTTTATATTTCGATCCACAACAACACCTTGACACATACATATTTACAATACACACAAAAACACGGACGATAAAATATAGTTTAGTACAATTAACAAAAATGGAATAAATTTCAATAGAATAAATAATGCTAAAAATGTTTTTGATCTCATTTCTTAAATAAATTAATAATAGATAACATATTAAAACCGTAAACAGATTATCACAATAAATAATAATCATAAAAATCGGTTGTGTATGCAGATACATGCTTTCTAATTTTCCGCGCTTAAACTTAGTAGTATCCGTTTTATTTTTGTGCAAAATTGCGTTTTTTCATTAAAGACACTTGTATATAGATATGCTTTAAAAGCAAAGCCTTATATAAATATAATAAAAAATTGAGCCATTTCTGAGATACACGAAATATATTATACACTAGAATTGCTCGTTTAATATTATAAGTTATGTCGAACGTATTTGCAATAAGTAGACAAGAATGAAGTTCTTCTATCTTAGAATAATGTGTGATAAATACTACTAGTTTATTTAAGAAACAATTTAATGCGATCATTATTTTCGAAAATCGAGGAGATACTTAGTTGATTGAACTTTTTAATCGACTTTGAAGCATTGTAGCGTAAAATTCTCGCTGAGAAAAACAAAATGCATTTCCAACGCGAATCTCTTCTGGATGTATTGTTTTATTGTATTGTTTTTCTAATAGGTAAATTATTTGCAATTAAGCTTCGAATGTACAGTTATTTAAATTCTAGGTAACTATAAAATTTAGTATGTGCTAAAAGTTTTTTTTTATAAAATATCAAGGTGGACGGGCAAAGGTGCCGCCATAGGCGGTGTAACAAATATAAGCCGCCCCTTAAATCGCCAATGCACCAACCCTGGGAACTAACAAGTTATGTACCTAGCGTAATTACACTCGCTCACAAACTATTTAAACCGGAACACGACAATAGTAAGTACTGCTGTTTTGCGGTAGAATATGATAAGTGGGTGAACCCAGACGAGCTTGCACGGAGCCCTACCAGCAAGTAAAATTACGTAAATAATTCAACTGTGATTGACGTGTGTTAATGTTTAGGCTTTAATTACATTTATATTTTGGGTGATGTCAATGATGAAGCTATCAAAGCGAATGAATCGTTGGAAACTTTGATGTAATTATGTAACATAACGCTTGACTTAATCGCTTGTGTATAACCGCTTATTAGTCGTACATCTCTACGTTCATTTAATTTAGTAGCTCACATTAATTTGCTCGTTAAGCGCTTATATTTTTCACTGTTGTGGTTTTTCCGTTGCTTAAATTTATACCAGGTATTTTCTTAGAACTCATATATTATACTCATATCATTGTTAAAATTAGCTATTTTTTAAGAGGATATTTATCCAATTTTTTTGTAAAAGTTTATAACATAGCAAAGCTCGAATGATTTTAAATGTTGAAACTATAAACTATAAAAAAGCACTAGGAGCCACTCGCAAACACCGCAAGGTTGATACTTATTAATTTTATAATTTATTGATATGATTAATTACACATTTAGTTTTGTTTAAATAAAATAAGTATCATGTATTACGAAAATATTAATTATTAAGAAACATTGGTATTCCGATTCCAATTTTATTAAAATATGAAAAAATAATTATGAATTGGTTTTAAAATTTAAAAACAAATGTGCACTTTGTTACTTAGCCGACATGGTCCAGCAGATAGAAAAAGTTGACGTAAAATCCTGTGGTTATTTGTTATTTATAATTCACCTTTTGCGCGAAATCAGCGGTTAAGGAATACATCATTACTCCTTCCATGTGTGGACAAAACCGGACTAGCCTTTCATGGTTTTTCCTTAATGAGTTAAAATAACATAAAATTGTAATATATTTTTCATCGAATTTTGATTTTCTTTATATAATCGTGTATCGATCTACTTATAAGAAGACGCAGAGGATTTCGATTTAACATGTTATATTAAATTATGCATTTTGTTACAGGGACGTGCGTTTCAATCGTATCTATGACATCGCACCAGGCATTTTCAGCCATCTACACCGGCTGCGATCTTTGCTCCTCAACGACAACCAGTTGAGGGCAATACGTTCCGGTGCTTTCCATGGCCTACGACGACTCAAATATCTCTACCTTTACCGAAACCACATACAACACATTGACTCCGATGTATTTCACGGAATGGTGCACTTGGAACAACTGTAAGTATCGAATTAAGTTTCAGACATACCTATTCTTAATATTTAATTCGATTTTATACTGATTATACCATCAACCACTTAAACGTTATAGTTAACTGTTAGACGGTAATTGAATCATCGTTATTATATAATCTATATAAATATATCAAATAATGATAATTTCGTCTATCTACAATTGATAGATAAATTCGTTTCAAGTTTTACTTGACTTACGAATATACTATATAATATACGCTCCGACTGTCCAACTACCTGTTTCGAAAAATTGCATACTATTAAGATAACATTAGCCTTAGTTTTGTTTTCAAAAATAAAAAATGTATATAATAAACACGTAATGGACACGAGCAGTCTTACTCAGTTGTTTTTTCCAAACACAAATGCGCAATTTTGTGTGCGTGAGTCATGTTAATGTAAATGTTTCTAGTGCTTAATTACGTAAAATAAAATATAGAGCATTTGAAACTGTAGCGAGTAATCAAGTTTTGAGAACATTAATTAGTATTCAGAAATATAAACAGACTGCTTAACATCAAGGAAGCTCCTCTAATGTTTTCGTCGGCTTGCATTGTTTTAGTGTATAATGTATTAGTACAATGCGTCGTTGTTACTGTGTACGTTCGAGCGTAAAGCGCTTTGTATATTGTGTATCAAATAATTATACGAACGCTATGTAATAATTATAATTGGTGCGTAAATTCATATAAATATATCTTAGTGGAATTTGACCGATTTTACGTCTTTGTGCAACCTATATGGGTGGATAAAACCCGTTCATCAGATATTTCACCATCAGATTTCTTGCACAGACATCATAAATAACTCTTGAAATGTTGAAAACTGTGTGTGTGTTAATACCTAAAGTATTATAATTATTATAGTCAATATCACACAGCAATTTCTCATAAATCACGATATTTTTTAAGTGTTTCGAGTTCGTTCTAACATAATATCTCTACTGAATAAATCAATGAAGCTCAAAATTTAATGGCTTAATATTCTCATCAGTGAGAAATGTGCGCAATTCTGTATAATACATTATAATTTCTCTCGGTATTCAGCATTCTAACTATTATTATAAATGCGAAAGTGAGTTTGTTTGTATTTTACGCTTTTGCGTCTAAACCAGTCAGGGGTTCAGAACTGTTCATAGGGTACTCAACTCCTGCCTCCCCCCTTACATGCGGGCTAAGTCGCCGGCGGAAACTGGTAACAATATAATCGTTATTCGACCCGTGTTAGTACCTACTGAATACAAGTACTAATGTAGTATTTGTAGCCGGCTACAATTTGCACTGATAAGCGTTTTCCGTTCAAAGTCTATTGACGCTGCGCGTTATAAAATGTTCATGATGTGTTACCCAATAAATCTAAGACAGGAAATTTATTAGGGGAGCATAAAGAGAATAATACGATGTTGTGATATGTTGCCTGTGCATTACAAAACCGATCACAATGAATACTGCCATTGATTACATCCATCGGATCCCTCACATCAATCATCATCACTCGGAAAATAATCAGTTTATATCATAAAATATATAAATATTGTTTTTGATAAGGCTCTTTGAGACTAATAAACTTGGACATTTTATTTGACTGCTGAACGAGATCAACATGTGAAAAGATGATATAAAAATGTTTTATTTCATCATGGATTTTTATGCTATCCACTCTGATGTAGCCGCTAGATGGCGCTGTTGAATATGTACTTTTATGCCCTTTAGCCGATCGTCATGACAATGTTCGTATATACACATAGGCAGGGCATAATCTGCTAGATGTTGGCAGTAAAATATGTTACAGCTAATTAATTGTTACACGTCATATTTAAATTAAACTTTTCCATTTCCCTTTTCACATTATGATCACCAAATCTTATTAAAATACGGGCGTTAAGTTACAAACAAATTTTATATGACACGAGTTCATACGGAACTTTTGGTCAACAGCAAAACTGTAATTTAGATACGTATATCTACATTTTATACATGTAGCTGGTGACCAGCGCGTTGACTATTATTTTCGTAACATTAATTTCATAATTATATCTGCGTGGTGTTTTAACAAATTACTTGGAATATAGTGTCACCATCTCCAAGTATATATAAATATGAAGAAATTATTGTCTTCTGTCCAAAAGGAACTGTTCACGATTTTAATCTATTAAAAACAAAGGCATCATTATTAAGTTTAAAAAATATTATATTTTTTTTATATACGGATAAGAGTCGCTTATAGTGTATATCGTATATAATTTTAGCAAACTTCACTAGAACATAGGAAAACAGTTCAGTTTCTGTAAATAACTGACATCGAGGATCTCTTGAAATCGGACAGGTCAGATATGGAGTATGTACAATTTTAAGTCTGAAACAAGTTCAAATAAAATTGTTGGAAATGTTCGTCATCTGGAAGCAAATTAGGATTTTTATGGACTTTCTGATTTTAGTTTCGTCATATTGTTGACAATAAAGATGGACCAGATGTTGATTAGTATTTATTTGATTATTAGTTATTTATAAACTGCTTGTTCACTGGTTCGAATTTTATGGAACGTACGAACAATTTTGCTATTTATAAAGACTGACTTAATTGGCGGGAGGCTGCAATTACAAAGTGTAAGGAGTACACACTTAAGCCGTTGCCCACCATGAGGTTATGACATCTGGGACATTGATGTTTGCCGTTAGAATAACTGCTATGGAAGTGGGCTATCTGCAAAAAGCGATACCTATGATGTTTTTTTTAAAAGAATAATAGCAATACTCGCTTTCTGAAGGAATTACTAAAATTTCTATTTATCCCTCCATATAAGCTTGTGTTAGGAGTGAGGACGATAATAGCCCCAGGGGTCAGTATCAAACCTTCGACTTTTACGTCGCTAGGCGGCCCATAAATCATTGCGCTATTCATGCTTATGCTATTAACGCATTGTTCTTCAAATTTAGAGTCTTAAGTTAGTGTAAATAAATAAAATAATAATAACGAGGAAAATATTACATTACTATATTAGGAAAAGCGTTGTTAAAGCCGAGATGGCCCTGTGGTAAGAACGCGTGAATCTTAAGCGATGATCGTGGGTTCAAACCCGGGCAAGCACCACTGAATTTTCATGTGCTTAATTTGTGATTATAATTCATCTCGTGCTTTACGGTGAAGGAAAACATCGTGAGGAAACCTGCATGTGTCTAATTTCACTGAAGTTCTGCCACATGTGAATTCTACCAACCCGCATTGGAGCAGCGTGGTGGAATAAGCTCCAAACCTTCTCCTCAAAAAGAGGAGAGGAGGCCTTTAGCCCAGCAGTGGGACATTCACAGGCTGTTACGGTTACGGTTGTTATTTTAGTGATTGAATTATAATCAATATATAAACGACGCCCAATGTCAGTTTTTTTTTAATTCGTGTCATTATACTAGGGATATGATAAATTAATAATAAACTGCCTACACTAATTTTCAAACCTTACATACATACATTACGTAAACAATAACGTGAAATTATATTGAAGTATTAAGCTGTGTACAGATTAAAAGCAGCTTAAATACCAGCCGCCACGCCACACGTAGGTACTCGTAGTTCCCGTTCGAGGCTGCTCAAGTGCCGAGCCCCGAGTGTGTGGAAACGCGCCAATCATCTGCTCATTGGCATTATGTAGGCCTTAAATGGCATTAAAAACACGCGCTTTTTTATATGATTAAATTGAAGAATATATCACCTTAGTAGATATTTAATATAAAACCAAATACATTTTTAATCTAAATTTGTATTATGAAATCACTTTTGAAAGTTAAATAAAAACCAAGGACTACTTTCTTCTTTCTAATTTATTTCTTAAGCTAAGTTACTTCTTTGTCATCATTATTGTTATATGCAATTGATTGATTACATGCAATCGAATCGCGAAGGAACTTATTAACTAAGAATAGAAGCACAACAGTTTTAATCGTTATTTCTATGTTGATCTTAATGTCGCACATATAAAAATTGCCCCTTAGGTCAAAGGAAAATTAGTGATTAAGCTTTTTAAAATGGTGTACCCCTTCAAACACAAATAACCTTTTGCTGGCGTATTCAATATAATGTTGTACTTGTCTCATGAACTTTTAAAATTTAAGTACGGATAATCTAATGGAAATTTTCACCTAATAGTTTATATTTTCAATATAAGTCATTGAATTTATTCTATTTTCATTTTACCATTATTTAGCTTGAGCTGATACAAAAGGTACAGTGCTTAGTGAAGGTTACATGCTTCACTGTGTTATATCTTATTGTTCTAAGAGCTCGGTAAGCTTAGTAATATAGTCCATGTTTAACTCGACTATACCATACCCTACCATTATAACTAAACAAGTAACTTAAATAATATGACCAATATTTACTAATGTTTTTATAGGTACTTGCACGTTAACGAAATACATCAAATTGAACCGGAGACATTTTCCAACATGCCACGACTTGAACGATTGTGAGTCTACTATTATTAAAGTTATTTTCGTAATAATTTTATTATTATTTTTATTCGTGTCAAAAAATGTCAATGGCACATTATTTTTAGATACTTACACAACAATAACCTGAAGACCATTCCACCGGGATCATTCAGAGGGATGCCGAAGCTGCAAAAACTTCGGTTGGATAGTAATGCATTAATTTGCGATTGTGGTATGCTATGGTTTGTCCGGATGCTCGCTGAGCATAGTGAAATGAGCATCGCTGCTACTTGCTACGAACCAGCCGGAGCTACTGGAACATCCTTAGCTGCAATGAAAGAGAAAGATTTCCAGTGCCGTGAGTTTTATAACCACATTAATATAATATTAAAGGTTAATAACTGGTAGTTTAATAATTGACATTTTAGGTCACCCTGAAATCGCCTCCGATCCCGAAGATGTTATAGTAAATTTTGGAGAAGATGCAATGTTCTCTTGTAATGCAACTGGAGAACCGTCACCTGAAATTATATGGTATCGAGATTCCACAGTGATACCTATCGATAATTCACGCTATGAACTAATGGATAACGGCACCCTGATGGTTCATAACGCAGACGCGAATGACGTTGCAGTATTTGAATGTAAAGCCAAAAACCCAGCTGGTGAGGTACAGTCCAAACCAGCCAGGATGATGGTGCAAATCAAACCAGACAACCAAGGTATGTGCCTAGATTCATAGATAGACTTACATACAGGTTGTATTTTCTTTACCGTTGGGAAGTAATTGGATTAGAAACCTACGACAAAGTTTCTTATATACTAAGAATAAAACCAAACTAACAAACATACTGTGTATAAATACTGTACATCAACACAACACATGAAAATCAAGATAAAGTGTTAATCTGTTAATAGTATTGCCTTCCAGGTCGCAATTACATTTGCGTCTCTTTTTATTTAAATAAAACAACTGTTAGAAATGACAGAAAAAATTCACTGTCTCATTGAATTAAAACAGCGTATGATTTTTAGAAGCGTTCGATACTTCAAACGTTATTTGGAGACATAAAGCTGTTCAGCAATCAATTGTTTAAATTGATTGCTGAACAGCTTTATGTCTCCAATGAAAATAATGAAAATTCGTGCTGTTTGTGTTAATTGTCTAGTAATTTGTAAATAACTTAATTCGATTTCTTAAATATGTTAGCACGTCGTTGATCATGTAATGCTTGTAAACGTAGCAAGCCCACGAATCTACTTCAAAGACGAAAACGTTAAAAACTCCAGTCGGTAAAAATGTCACCTGTATATATGAATTATTTCTTTATAACATTGTTTTCACTTCCAGGATACCCAGTATTTACTGTCTTGCCTAGAAATCAAATAGTTAAAATCAATCAGCCTATTACACGCTTTGATTGTGTGGCACATGGAAATCCTAAGCCACATATTTCTTGGTATTTCAATGACCAACGGATATTACTAAGCGAAAGACTTTCAATGCGTCATAATGGTTCCATAATTATTGAAAAAGTACAACATGAAGATTCAGGAGTGTACACATGTCAAGCTGAAAATATAAACGGGAAAATAACAGCAGCTGCTACTCTTGAAGTTATGGGTAATTATCTAAATAATTAAAGTAAATATCTATATATTTAATTAAGTAAATATGTTGGTTAAAAATGGTTTATATTTAGTAAATATCTATATAATTAAAGTAAAAGACTTATACACGATTTCTTAAAAAAATACTCAAACCATTTTTATCGTTTGTTTTAGTTGCCCCAGCATTTATCACAGTTCCGAAAGATCAAACTGTAACCATTGGTGATACGGCGCAGTTTATGTGCACGGCTAGAGGAGTACCTAAGCCCGTAATTACGTGGTACAGGAATACTATGGTATTGCCACCGAATGAAAATATTGTACTACGAAATGATAACCAAAACTTAACGATTATTGAGACAACTGACGACGACGATGGCTTATATCACTGTAGAGCTGAAAATTCTGAAGGTCTTACGGAAATATCTGCTGTACTTAAAGTGCAAAATTTTCAAATTATTGCACCCAAAATTCTATTAAGACCTGAAGATACCGATGCATTTAAAGAAACCTCAGTACAAATGCCGTGTGAGTATGAAAGTGAGCCGCCAGCAACGGTAGAATGGAGAAAAAATGGAAATCGAATTTTTTCAACTGATCGAATTACAATCTCACTTATTGGAAGTTTGATTATTAATAATGTCAGCCTTAGTGATGCGGGTAGTTATGAATGTTCAGTTTATAATGAGTACGGCCGTGATACTGCGTCAATATTTTTGAGTGTGAAGGATCATATACTACCTGGTGATGAATATGTAAATATTGCTCTAACTGAAGCCACGCGAGACGTTGATCAGGCTATCGCAAAAACCATGAAACAACTATTCAGCAATCAAAGTTCAAATTCCAACTTACATGATCTATATAGAATAACAAGATTTCCCAATGCACCGGCGAGAGAAGTAGCGCGAGCAGCAGAAATCTATGAGAGAACTTTGGATAAAGTTAGGGAATTTATACAGTCTGGTTCAACAGTTACTTCCGTGCAACCATTTAATTATGAAAATGTTTTATCCGCTCAACATTTAGAAGTCATCGCTCGTTTATCTGGTTGTGTCGCACATAGAGAAGCTAAAGATTGTTCGGATATGTGCTTTCACCTGAAGTATCGTAGTTTCGATGGAAGCTGTAATAACTTTGCTTTTCCTTCTTGGGGCAGTTCTCTTAGTGGTTTTCGAAGAATTCTTTTTCCCATCTATGAAAATGGATTCAGCCAGCCAACTGGCTGGAACAAGGAAATAAAATACAATGGATATACTTTACCAAGTGCGCGGCTGGTATCTACTACAATAATAAGTACAACAGAGATATCAGAAGATATTGCAATTACCCACATGACTATGCAGTGGGGACAGTGGCTTGATCACGATTTAGATCATGCTCTGCCTTCTGTAAGTTCACAAACGTGGGATGGCGTTGATTGTAAAAAAACTTGTGATTATGCAGCTCCGTGTTTTCCGATAGATGTACCTGAAAGTGATCCCCGAATAACCAACCGTCGATGCATTGATTTTGTTAGGACAAGCTCAGTTTGCGGCTCGGGCATGACCTCAGTACTTTTTGGCAAACTGCAACCTAGGGAACAAATCAATCAATTAACATCCTACATAGACGCTTCTCAAGTTTATGGATTCGAAAAATCCGTTGCGGAAGACCTTCGTGACCTAACGAACGAAAATGGTACTCTTCGTGTTGGAGCCAAATTCCCTGGGAAAAAGCCATTATTGCCTACTACGGGTTTGAATGGCATGGATTGTAGACGTAATTTAGAGGAGAGTAACCGAAATTGTTTTGTGGCTGGTGACATCAGAGCCAATGAGCAAATTGGTTTGGCTGCAATGCATACTATCTGGATGAGAGAACACAATCGAATTGCTACTGCATTGAAGGGCTTTAACCCTTTCTGGGACGGAGACAAAGTGTATCAAGAAGCAAGAAAAATTGTTGGAGCTCAAATGCAAGTAATAACGTATGTACACTGGTTGCCTCTTATACTGGGTCCCGAAGGATATGGACAACTTGGTGAATACCATGAATATAATCCAAATCTTAATCCATCTATCTCCAACGTCTTTGCAACAGCGGCTTTGCGATTCGGTCACTCAATTATAAATCCAATTCTGCATCGCTACGATGAAAACTTTGAACCCATACCTCAAGGGCATTTACTATTACGCAATGCATTTTTCTCACCTTGGAGATTAGTTGACGAAGGTGGAGTAGATCCTTTACTGAGGGGCATGTTTACTACACCTGCAAAACTTAAAACTTCGACGCAAAATCTTAATACGGAGTTGACAGAAAAACTATTCCATACTGCCCACGCCGTTGCTCTTGACTTAGCTGCTATTAATATACAAAGAGGAAGAGATCATGCCATTCCTTCATACACTAAATGGCGCCAAGTTTGCAACATGACAGAAGTTAATGACTTTGATGACTTAGCAGGTGAAATTTCCGACAAAACTGTGCGAGATAAACTCAAAGAACTTTATGGATCAGTCGATAACATTGATGTTTGGGTAGGAGGCATCTTAGAAGACCAAGTTGAAGGTGGCAAAGTTGGTCCTCTATTCCGTTGTCTCTTAATTGAACAGTTTAAGCGCTTACGAGATGGAGATCGTTTCTGGTACGAAAACCCCTCTACATTCAAACACGAGCAACTAAGACAAATCAAAAAGGCAAATTTGGCAAGAATATTGTGTGACAACGGTGATAACATTGACACAATAGGTGAGAATGTATTCTTACTACCAGAAGTTCAAGATGGTTTAATTTCTTGTGAAGATCTGCCATCGATCGATCTTCGGTTCTGGACCGACTGTGAATCTTGCGGTGACGATAATGTTGGTACAGACACGAATAGAGTTCGAAGAGAAATTGTACCCGATGTTGACTATTACAGCCAACTTACTGAAAACGATCATCGTATTAATACATTGGAAGATTCTCAGAATGATATGAAGCAAACAATTGATGAATTAAAAAGACGAATTCGGCAGTTGGAAGAAACTTGTCCGAATAATGATATAGAATAAAAAGGAAACTGAATAATTTAAACGACTCAGGCTACGAATCTATTTAATCACTTCTCCCGGTAACAAGGCAACAATTATTAATATTTAGCTCCTTCATATTCTTATTGATGTATTTGATGTTTAAAAAAAATAAAAAATACAAAAAAAGATAAAATAAAACAAAAAGTAAAAAAAAATGTTGATGTAAGTAAAATAACAAAAAAATACAAAAAAATATGTGTACACTAATATTTAAAAAAAAAACATGTATTCGTACATAAAAAAAATATCAAAATCCCTATATTTGTGTAAGTAGTATTCTTCGTCGTATTCGTAAGTCTTCTCTGTGTGGTCCAACTAATTAAGAATTTATTTAAATTTTATTAAAATAATAATTTATGCTATACACATATATATGTATATATATATATATATACATATATATATATATATATATATATGTGTGTGTGTGTGTGTATAATATATATATACTATAAAGTGATTTTATTACAAACAATTTTGTTGTCCTATTTTTACAATTGACTGTAGGTCCTTTATAATCCGAATACATGCCGTAAAAAAAACCTTTAGCACTAAAATATCTTCATTTAAATTATAGTCACATAAAATACGTGTTATCACTTTTCAATGTTAGGTGTCTATGCAATATAATCTAGTCGTAATAATTAATCAGTACTTTAAGGATAACTAATTATTTGACAACATATGTTTTGTGATTCAGTTACGGTAATATTTATTTGCAATAATTCGTCTGATATATAAAATTAAACAACCTAGTGTGCCATTATTATTTTAAGTTTGCTATGTAATTTTTCACTTGAGGAGCTAAGTTTCGCAGTATTAATGTTATTTGCATTTACTAAATAACAGTTTCTTAAGGGTATCGTGGTATGTGTTCATAGGGTGAAAGGTCAAGATCCGTCCTAAATTGTATTTTGCGGGGTCAGAGACACGAATTAAGAATGTATAATAAGGACTGAGTATATTTCGAGTTCGGATAATAAATGAACGCTAAATTTATGCGATTATGAATTGCACTTAAGCTGTTGTTGCTGTTTATCTAATGTTTTTAGAAATAAGGTGGATGAGACTGCGCTACCCTTAACTACTATCTTGAAAGATTTATACCAATTGCTAATTTTATTGATACGCTTTGAAAGGATTTGATGTCGACGTTTTAGATTAGTAAGTAGGTCTCCATACATTAAATGGGGGCAAGTCTGCAACATAGCAGATGTTGATAACTTATACGACCTGGCTAAGGGAATTTCTGACAAAACTCTCAGATTAACAAGCAGAGGGTAATTTTACGGACGTCTATTCTGTTGTCGAACTGTTTAAACGAAACGCGTTTTATTTAAACGCATTTAATGGGATTTGCTGTAGATGTGTTAATTGTATAAGGTAGTAAGTATTATTAGGTTTATTTTAAACAGATCGCATGAAAACTTCAAAAAGCATTTTAATTAAAATTAATTCGGTATTCATGTAAATCATTTACAATCTGATCGATCATATCAGATTATCTTTCCAAAAAAAAAAATGAGGTATTTTAAATGATTTACATTAATGCCAGATTCATTTTTAGTTACGCATATTTAAATCATAATTCATTAAAATATTTCTTAATGCTAACCGACACTAGTGTCATAGCCAACATAGCCCAGCGATAATAGTACATGGATCTTTTAATCGAATATACAAATCAATATGTGTATACCTAGTCCTCAGTGGTGAATTAAACATTATAAAGAGGCCTATGATCATCGAGTGAGACCCTGCTACAAACCCGCGTTGAAGCAGAATGGATTAAGATTTATTCCTTTACATTAAAGGAAGAGTGGGAATTTGCCACGCATTTTCGGGCTTTATTACTGTACTTCATGCGGTCGGTTTGAAATTCCGTATTTAACCATTATACGGTTATAATCTCGTAGTGTAATCTCAATTATCTTTACAAGAAATGATGCAGAGTCTTTGAAATTATAGACTATTGATATATTTAGATCTGTAAAGTTATTCTATAAGAACACATTCGATACACACCGCAGAACATGATCGTGAAATGTCAGAAAGTGATTATGCAACATTTACTATAATAATTATAGCGCTTATATGATACAAGCATTGAAATAGCGTATTACAGCATGGTTACAATATTTTCAGCTCTTACAGAACAGCACTTAGGATACTTTAATACGAAATATTTAAATTATTCATCCATTCCATCTATCTAATAATAATTATTAAACGACGAAACCAGTTTATCCGCGCTTATTGCATTACTTAATTAAATCAATATCCGAACGACGCTCACAATCCACTACATATGAAAAACCTCTTACTCAGGTTTTTTTGTAACTTCATGATTAAAAATATACTTAAAAAAGCTGCTCCAGAAAAATTCGTACAATAATGTAATAAGACTAAGACTACTAATTATTTGGAACTAGCTTTGCACTGAATTATTGCTATCTTTTTCTTATGAGCGTTAAAACATAAGTAGATAGACAGGATAGAATTAATTTGGTCATTTCGAATTGCTTAACGAAAACATATTTTTACAAATAAAATCAGCGTCCGATAACTCACTATAATTAAGTCACGTAAGAAAGTTGAACCCATGATATTTGGTGTAAATGTCAGTTGTTGAGTCGACTGCATCAGAGGATTACTTAAGACTATATTGTACAATTCAAACTTGCAAGATTGTATGCATATATTATTAAGTTACAGATGTTATATAGTAGATACATACCACAATCTGCTATATAGCGTGCAAAGTTAATAATTATGGTATTATTATCGTTGCCACAATACAAAACATAGTCATTAATAACAAACAAACCGAAATTTTAAAGAAAAACATTCAAATAAGTGACTTCAAAAACCAGACTGTCTTTAACTTGTAACAGAGACCCTGCAACATTTTTTCTCATATTTAACATAATATCTGACTGTAATCGATGTTTAGTCATGTAAATAAGTGTCTATCATGGACGTGCTTGGCAATTAGCTTTGGGGAGGAATCATGAAATATTTATTGTATAGGAAGAAGAGTTGGTACCATTTGTATTTTTCTTTCTTGGTTCCTTAAAATTATGTAACTCCTGTCGCTCTTGTATATTTAAGTATTCTATTATATTTGGGAAAGGATTTTCACATATACAACGTGTTCAGATCTTGTATGTTATCTTCCCTACTCCTCCCTAAGTACGCCCATGATCTAAGCATACAACACCAAGTTTATATATTTGTGCTTGTTTAACATCAAACATAATTAAGAATAATGCAATGTAATATTTATATGTATAACCAGAAGCGTCTTATTCTCTTCATGTAGCGATGTACTCGATGATAATAATACATAAAAAAATATTCGTAAAATAGAAATAACAAATTTTTTAATTTACATATTATGTGATAGGTACATATTGACAACTAGTATCTACCTCATTATTTTATGTAAAAAATATACTATTATAAAAAAATATATACCATGAGTTATTTAAACAAAACAATTAAATATTAATTTTCAGTTAAATGAAAAGAGTACATCGCTACATAGTTTTAACGATTTAACTAGGTGAGGCTATAGCACGTGTTTTTAATCAACTTTTAACTCCTGTCATTTGTGTGTCATATATCACATATGTTTGCAACTATATCAATATCATAATTTAATAAGTAATTAATCGATTTGGAGGCTTAAAGTGCAAAAAGAAAATTATAAACAAAACAATTAAAAAAAATGACGTAAGTCTATCTATTTTTTTTATGTAATGTCTAAGACGCTCCGAATATATTATTTATTAGCTATTTTAACATTGAATATTTTGTTATTGGTTTAAATTTAATAAAATACGCACCACAACTTAAATATTCATAATACCTATCTACATTTCAGTGGAATTTGTGGGAGAAATATTAAATTAGGCTAAACATGGTTCGACTTTAACAAAATAAGTTTCAATATTAGTTATTTTAAATTTACACAACAACGCCAAAAATGATAAAATTTTACACTTTTTTAATGTAAATTAAAAAAAAAAAGATTGTTAGGTTAAGTTTTTTCTGACGTTTATTACTTTCACTTTTTCACAAATTCTAATGAAATGAAAAAAAAAATTTAGCAAAGAACATTTTATCGCAAACAAGGCTCCATTGTAAATATCTGACAAAACATGCGTTCTTTGTTTCGTGAAATTGTTTTTAACTGTCTAAAAAAATGGTTGCATGTGAAGTTTCATTTATTCACTAATTTCGCAATAGTAGACAATGCGCTGACAGAATGATTAAAAAGGCGTGTAATTGTTTAGTGAAATAACACAACCAAATATACATCCAACTTTTTAAAAATTTTAAATTATTATTATCGAATAATAAAAATAGCTAATGATAATGTAATAAAATATGCAAAATCAATGACGAATTGTTTCCGGAAATTTGTTTACTAATATTAATTATTATTTGCGGAATAATTAATATATTAAAAATCAGTGTTATAACTAGAGCGTAACAGTACTATGACAATATTTTAAGCAGGTTCGAGAAAGTTAAAGAAAGACAATTTAATGTAAATGCAATATAGTCGTAAAAAACATTTGCATACATTAACTAACCAATATTACGATTACGGACCCATAAAAAAAACAGTCAGTACAGTATTAAGATACGAAAACGTACTGTGCGTTTGAGTCGAAAATAGCAAAATCCAGTTCAAAAACAAGTATTTTTGAAATTGCATAGTAGTGTTTACACAGCCTAATATAATTGATCCTAACAACTTATTCAATTTAACAAACTCTGTGGTTTTCAAAAAAACACAGCGCTTTGCGTAGGAATCTGAAGACTAGCTTAATGTTGTTAAGTACGTCCAATAACGATACTAGTTATAGTTCTGTTTAAAAAAAAATGTCGTAGTAACTTTTAATGATTGTCTCCGTGAAGTTGAGTACTTACCTACGTATATTTAATTGTTGTTATTTATTAAGTTTATCGTTATTTCATTTGGATATATATCTATATACATAATATATTTTTTATATATGGACAATATAAGTATTATGTAACCAAAAAAATGGAAACTATTTATAATGCAATATGTGTTGAGTCACATTTCGGTTTTTATTGATTGAAATTGAATGAATATTAAGTACATATCTTTTAATATCTTGTTAAATGTTATTATTATATATCGGACTGTTAATTGATAGCGGGACTAGTCCTAAATATTAACTACAAACAGTGCGACCATTGCCTATAATCATGGAACTCTTTAACTCGAAATGAAATCCAGTACTGTGGTTAAATCTATAAACTAGTTACCTATATATATTAGATCATAACGTCACGCTGTCAATTAATAAAACATGTATTAGAAGTTACTACATCATTGTAAAATGTTTAGATGTTTGTGTAGTAAAAGTAACCACATATTTTTACCGAATGAACTAATTGTATGAATGACTAATTCATAAACGAAATAATACCTAATTTTGTTAAGAAAATTATCAAACTTACACATTCCTAAAGAAAGAGAAACATTTAGTAAGTAAAAAATTGATTAAAAAAATTTTTACATAAAATTTTGATTCATATGATTGGGTTTTTCATTTGTTGCATTTATATAAAATATCTACCCAATAACTATTTAAATAAGTGGTAATTGTTTTATTTACAATTTCTAAAAGATGTCCATACAATGAGTAAGGACTCAAATATATAATCTAATAAGAATCAAGGTCTGTATTATATAAAATAATTCTAAGTTTGATTACATAGATTTTAAAAAGAGATGATGGTCAATGAAAACAAAATGCAAATGCAAGACAATTTATTTTTAGTACCATAAGACAGAAATTATTTACCATTAGTATTAATTTTTCATGTTTTCATTTCATGTGTTTCTGCGTGGTTTCATTTACTACAAAAATTCTAAACATTACTATAGGATGGTGTATTATGCTTAGAAAATAAAAGAAAATAAAAATGTCTGCATTTCATTTTAAATATCCTTCTTCCCTGTTGAACAGTAAATTTATTTTAAGTAGACAGTCATTCATACCAAATCCAATTAATTGCAATCTTAATATATAATAATAAATAACTAAATAAAAAATTACATGACATGAAATAAAATCACTGTGTTATATTTGGTCTAAGAATTCATCATTTATTCTTAACAAAATTATAATAAATACAACAATTACTACATTTATTGAGACTAGTTTAAATGCCTATAAATTTGGTATGTCTGCCAGTTGCTAATAATTGATTGTTATCTTTGTTTCTAACTTCCACTTCGAGGAAGGCTATCTTCTTGCCAACTTTTCGGGTGACAGCTTCAACAAGTACATTGTCACCTTCCCTGGCCGCAGTCATGAAGCTGAAATATTTTTTGAAACAATAATATAGAAATTAAAACAGATGAGCTTTAGTTCGATGATTAAAAATAAGGTTTTATATTTTTAATGAAGGATATGCACTCACATGTTACACATTATAATGTTCTAACATCATGAACATTTCATTTCAAAATTAAATCTATTAATATTAAAAGTACCTCACACTAAGATCTATTGAGACTCCTCTGGTATCCACATTTTCATTAGCCGTTAGAGCATATGTGGAAATTGCATCTACTAGATGTGCAATAAATCCACCATGTAGGGTACCGCGCTGGTTCAAATGTTCAGGGCCAACTTGGAACTGAGTCACCAATCTACCATTGTCACAGCAAACAACCTTCAACTTTGTGAATTATATATTATGAATACTTTAGAAAGTTAAAACTTTTTTTAGATATAAATTAGTTACATAATTTATTGAACTCATATCATACACAGACTTTTTAATTAAATTGTAAAAAAAAATTGCAATATTCAATGAAATTTTTCGAATCCCTTCGGGGATTAAATTGATTGTCGATAAAACCACAGTACTATTATAAAATGAGCTAATATTAAAAATATTACCTTTCGTAGGTTATGATCAAAACATTTAGTTTGAGCGATGGTTTTTGTAAATAGTTCTGCGACTTTTGCTGCTTTATTACTCATTTTAGCATATCTTATGATATCTAGAAGAAAAAAATTATGTTAATTCAAGCTAATCCATTTCACAACAACCAATGTTTACTTTGTTTTTGACATTGACATCTAAAATGTCAATGTAATGAGTGTCATTTAATATTACTAATAATACAATTAGCACAATGTTTACAAAATTGTAAAAAAATACTCAAATTATTTTATTTTCACTTAAAAATATTATGTTGTAAGGAGTCAGTCGAGAAGACTGGCAACACAGGGGCACCGGGCTATAAAAGAACCCATCTTGAAATGATGGGCCTCTTTTTGCTCCTGAAGATTGGAACTCTATTTCTCCCATCTAAGCTGTGTCGTAGTGGTATATTTCTCTATTAATGTTAAACAGTCATTTTCCGTTACTAATTTAATTCCTTTGTTTCTTCATTTAACTTTTCATTTCTGTTATTTTAAAATCTACTTCTGGTTCCTAAAAATGTATTAATTTTTGCCCGTGACTTTGTACTAATTGTAACTGTTTTCATAATCAGTATTTATCACCGGCGGTTCAAAGTGCCTGACCTTGAGATTTGTTGATGGTCATAGCGAAACATACAAACTGCACGCAATAGAAATGGGAAATTGTTGGGAATGAGGGGTATGCGCGGAATGAAAACTATTTCACCAACTCCACAGCCCGTAAGAATTTCGGCTTCTATAATATTATATATAATATGGAAGCGACATCACTTTAATGCGGGTTGTTCCACTGCATAGCTCTGGAGGATTTAAGTTCCGAAGCAGCATAATCGAAATACTCACTTTCAGAACGATGTTATGCGCGGGGAGTGTGGAGGCAGAAAGATAGTTAAGAAACTCTACCGGATAAATGGTAGTATCGCTTCTAGAACTATGTTTATGGACCAGTATACCACCTGATTAAACTCACCTCTTTAAATTTTTTCCAAAATACTGTGATTAATAAAAAAAGCCAAGAATTATTCGGAGTGTTACTTGAGATACATCTCCATAAACGAGATAAATGAATTCCTCCACCGAAGGAACAATCTCACAAAGGTTATCTGGTAGAGTTACTAAGCCATTCGATTCGGGAAATGAAACTCCACCGATTTTTAAAACAACGTCCGTAAATTCTTGCGCACTGTGTTTCTACCTAATTGAGCCCTCACGTTCCTTGTCAGAATCAATTTCTGTGTTAGGGCCAGAGTATGGAGCATATTAGATATGCGCTCACCTCATCAGCTCTTATCGGGTTATAACGGGTAGAGTCTAAGAAAATTCCAACAAAATAAAACAGTAACCCTTCCCATGGTGTGATCGCTTCGCCGGATGTCTTGCAGAGTGCGATTGACTATTTCAACGGCCTACTTGTCCGCCATCGTAAACTCGTCCTAAACGATTAGACTGGAAGTTGGAAGGGTGTACACTCCCGTGCCTTGGAAAGCACGAAAAGACGTTGGACCTGAACTCTTTCCGGTCGTGTTGGATTGCCGTCTTATCGGATTATG
Source organism: Nymphalis io (assembly GCF_905147045.1). NCBI lineage: Eukaryota > Metazoa > Arthropoda > Insecta > Lepidoptera > Nymphalidae > Nymphalis > Nymphalis io. The sequence goes on from NC_065918.1 coordinate 13,247,885, forward strand.
AGAGTTAGGGAATAGAGAGTGGACCTATATTTGCGCACACACTTGTGCACTATAATATTATGTCCTGCGCAGTTATCTAATCTCTTTTGTGTTTGACCGCCGTGGCCGAAATCGGTCCGGAGGACATTATTATTATTATTAAAGAGCTAAGGGCATATAATAATATATATGCATAAAGCACACGACCTGCGAAATTTATCATGGGTTTATTTATTATTAGGTACTGTTTATGGTTTGTATGTAAATGGTGGCTCATCGTACATTCGTCCTACATAATGAGATAGACCTCTTGAAAAAAGTGGTCCGTATTTTTTTTATTATAATAGTTCATCTCCACTCACATACATTGGCATTATAAAAAAATATAAACCATCCCTTCCGTCGCCAATGCCCCACCAACATTGGGAATGTGCCTGTAGTTATTAGTAATTAGTTACTGGCTCATTCGCCCTTCAAACTGGAACACAAAAATACTAAATATTGCTTTTTGGCAGTAGAATATATGATACACACTACAAATTTTGATAATTTTTGATTACAAATGAAATGGACTAAAAATTAACGAGGGTTAGAGCAAGTCATCTCAAACAGCAATAACTATTTTACGCTTACGTATTAAAATATATTAATAACCATTTGCCTATCGTCTTCATCTTCTTACGGTTTTGTCGCTATCAAAAAACTGACCATCCGTACGTAGTAATACATAGTTGGAATAGTTGCTCAGATCAATCAGCTTTATGCAATCCTTATTAATATTACAAATGTAAAACTGAGATTGTTTGTTTGTTACGCTTTCGCTTCTTAACTCCTCGACCGATCATCATGAAATTTTGCATACATGTTGTCAGGAGTACATGAAGAAATAGATGGTGAGCCCCGCGTGTGGGATGGTGGCAGATGTTAGTTACACCTGCCCCCTGCCGAGTCAAGCACTTTCAACCATTTAACCCTTAATAACCTAGAGTTTCAATTTTGATACTAATATTTTAAACCGAATATTCACATCACTATTAGTTTTTTTTTATATGTTGGCTGTATGTATTTTACTGTTGTATAGTATTCTATCCAACGAAATTAAAAAAAAAACAAATGTCATTATTGTTTTATTTTATCTGTGACATATTACTTGCGCGGCAAAGTGAACAAGTAAACACATTTTACTAAAAGTTTTGTTGAATATAAATTTGATATATTTTCTTTTTCTGAAGAATATAAATACTTTTGAGGTAAGTGAATACATTATTTTCGCTATGATATAATTATTTTTAGCAAATACATGTTTTACTTGAAGAAATTAGTGCTTTTTTTTTGGTATCAATATTGATACTTCAGGCATTCCGCCCTACATAAAACCTACCTACTAACTCTTTAGCTATAAAACTTTTTGAACTTTCGTTTCATATTTTTTCTGCATAGCTTGGTGTGGGGATTACTTTTGTTTTTATTTATTATAGAAATTTATCCAAAATGCGGCCAGAAGAGATTGAGAACATATTGAAGCGGTTAGAAAATGGTGAAATTTCGGAAGACGATTCCACCGACAATGAAGATGACATAGACTATTATTCGAGCCAAAGAGATCGTCTGATGGAGCTAGATGATGAAGAGGATGTCGGTAATTTTCCCACTGACCCAAACTTGTATGCAGATCCGCCTGCAGCAAACGTAGATACCGACATGCAACATAATTTAGAGACTGTTGAACGAAACCCAACTCCTACAACCAGCAGCCAGAACAACCTGCAAACTGCACCTTTCAACTCTAGAAACTTAGTGTGGAGAGTAAAAAATATGGATTTAGTCCAAAATGCTTTCCAGTTTGCTGGAAATACTGAGTATTCACAAGAAATTATGAACTTAGACACTCCATTTCAGTTTTTTTCTTATTTTTTCGGTGAAGACATTTTGAGATTTCTAGTGGACGAGTCAAATAAATATGCCTTCCAAAAGAATCCCAACTTTACAGAACCTGTAACTGTCTTAGAATTACGTAAATTTATTGGAATTCTTATTTTTACTAGTGTATATCATTATCCTAGTGTCCGGTCATACTGGTCAAACATTACAAAGTTTGAACCCATAGTACAAACAATGAATCGCAACAGATTTGATAAAATTAGAGAAATTTTTCACATGAATGACGACTCTAAACATTTGCCCATTGATCACCCCCAGCACGACCGACTGCATAAAGTAAGACAAGTGATAGACTATTTGAACAAGAAATTTATTACTTTACCATTTGAGCATCGTCTATCACTAGACGAGCAGATGTGTTCCACAAAAATGAAACATTTTATGAAACAATATTTACCCAACAAGCCCCATAAGTGGGGATTCAAATTATACGTGTTATGCTCTCTGTCTGGTTATGCCTACAGTTTTGAGATTTACTCGGGAGCTAAGGACATGGACCGTTTACCTGGCGAACCAGACCTCGGAGCTGTGTCGAATACAGTTATTCGATTGCTACGACCAGTACCAAGGCATGTCAATCATATAATTTATTTTGACAATTTTTATACGAATATTCCTCTGGTACATTACTTGACCAACGAAGGTATTTATTGTCTTGGAACAGTACAGAGAAACAGGCTTGGAAAGTCGTGCAAGTTGCCGGATAAACGGGAGATTATGAAATCCAACGTACCCAGAGGAACATATCACGAAAATGTGGCCTCTCACGAAGGCCTAGAATTGTCGGCCACAAGTTGGAAAGACAACAAACAGGTATTATTACTATCCACGTATGTTGGCGCTGAACCAGCGGATACTATAACCCGCTACGAAAAAAAACTAAAGGCCAATATTCAAATATCATGTCCTCGGGTTGTAAAAGAATATAATGCACACATGGGCGGCGTTGATTTGATGGATAGCTTCATTGGTCGATATCGCATCCGCATAAAGTCGAGAAAGTGGACAACGAGGCTCTTCTACCACTTGTTAGACATGACTGTCATCAATGCTTGGGTACTGTACAAAAAGGTAAACACAAGGAAAGGAAAACTTCAGAAGAATATTATGAAGTTAGCAGATTTTAGAACTGAGCTTGCCGATACTTTATGTAGATATCAAAGTCACTCAAAAAATAAAAGGGGCAGACCCAGTACCAACAGTCAACAAGACAATACAGTACCCTCTAAAAAACCCCGGACAGGTGCACAAGTACTACCCCCAACTGACGTGCGTTCCGATTGTATTGGCCATGAAAAAATATTTATGGAGTCTAGGAATAAATGTAAATTTAGTAATTGTAGGAAACTTACCTCCTGGTTCTGTAAAAAATGCAAAGTATCGTTATGCGATAATAAAAACAATCGATGTTTCGCATTATTTCATGCATAGGTCATTTAAGATTTCTTTATGGCCATAATGCCTGAAGTATCAAAATTGATACCTGTTTTTTTTAAAATAAATATGTAAAATAAATATTGTGATTTATTTAGCTATTTTTCCCTTCATCTAGACCCTCAAGCAAATACAGTAATATTTAACAAAGAAGACTCGCGTAAATCAGGCTAAGGGTTAATTGCTACTGTTTTATCACAAGGCGGTCGACCTCTCTCTTCCGTTTCTTAAACTTTAAATCTTTTAAACTTAACGGGATTAACAATGCTATGAGATTTGAAACTAAATAAATACATATTATATAGTAACATTTATTTTGTTGTATTATTCTGATCGACATAAATACTTCACAACGCATTTGCTCGTGTTGTTTTTGAACAATGATGTATGAAAAAATATTTAGCTATAAGCTATGTGATATGACTGAGTAAAAACTTATAATATTGTTTTATAAGTTACGTATATTATAATAAATTAATAATTCATTTTTTTTTTATTAAATATATTTTTCTTTGTATGTTTAAATTTATTAACCCCGCATCTTTATGAAAACTGCCCAATATTATTAAAACCTGTCTATAACACAACAATATAAGTTTGATAACGGCATAAAAAGTATTAAAATTAATAATTGCAAAGGCGAATGAAATTTCTTCATCTACAATTTTGCTATTTTATTTGAATAGGAGTATTTTAAAGTATCACAATCATTTAAAGCAAAATGGCAATAACAACTTGCTATTGAGGTTAATATCTATTAAATTCCATTTTTAAATAGGTTTATTATATTTATTGTATCATAGAGGCTAAAGGGGGTATTCATATTTGCAATTAAATTATGTGTAAATAACAATTAATCAAAATGTTTAGTTACTATTTAACTATATGATAATTTTAGTGAACGTTTAATTATACTATATTATCTCTTAATAATAATTAATCAATGACTTTAATTAGTAAAATCCATATTCGTAACAAGATCTCCAATCACGAAGTGTATGCAGTTGGGATTTACGTAAACATTCGCTTAATGTATGGATACATGATATGGCTTATGGACGACGAATTTTAAAACTGTTGATTATATATTTTTTAGCTCTTAAGTGCAGTAATTAAAAAAGAGTTATTTTAATGTTTTAAATAAAATGCATCTGCTGATAACTTTTTGAAGTAGCGAGAAGCCCACGCGTGGGATTCTTCCAACTAGATACTCCATTGCGGTTTGGCTTTGCGGATTTACATGTCTTACGAGTCCAACGCTAAAACCCCTTACCGCCGAGCACGAAATGAATGGCAAACATAAATTTAGCTTAATAAACTTAATTATAGTGCTTACTTTGATTTAAAGCTACTACAATAGGTTAAGCCTAGGAAATAGGTAAAAACATCTCGCCTCTCTATTATTATTGTACTTATATAATAATAATTAAATAATCTTATATTCGTAATAAGTTAAGAGTAGGTTAATTTTCTTTAATACTGCATAGTATGCGAATTATTTACTTCGTCATATTTATATTTTGTGCCAATTTTTGTGAGTTAAATATGTGAAATTTCAAAATCATTAGATATTTAAAATCATCATTATCATTTAAAAATTTAACATTCCATAAATATTGAACTTACCGATTTAATTTTTTTTTAATGACCATAATATTGTTAAGACAGTAGTCAGTATACATTACAGCCAAGTCACCCACTTAAAGTAAAAATGCCTTAAATTGCGACTTATCTCATACACATCTACACTCACTAACATAACGTAAATTTACAAGTGCATACTAAGTAATTTCTGCTCCCATTATTAAATACAAGGAACCAGTTCAAACTGGAATGTTATGTAAGTTGTCTTGCTTTAAAACCGGCCAACTTTTTTGTATCGAATTTAATCGGGTGAGTTTAATAATCTGTCAATTCAATCGTGATAACTGATATCTCCAAAATGTACTTCAAAGAACGCACTTTCATTTTGCTCTTTGTAATTATAGTTTGTATGGAGCAAAATTATGTTAAAATGAAATGAATACGGTTGAGAATAACAGTCTTAGGTCCTTGGTTAGTATGTCAAGGTTTCAAATTAAACTAATTTAAAATATTTTACATTAGTTTGTGTTTGTAACAGCTTACAAAGTCAAGTATCAATTTCGAAGAATTTCAATTTACAAAGACAAATATCATTAGAATAGAAAAAAGGTAGCTGAAGGTATTATCTTGTATCCTGTCTGGTTTTACACACAAATATATAATATAGTTATACTAGTATAGATGTCATTTTGGAAGTTTTAGTTTATATAACTTTATTAACTATAAAAAACTTTATAGTTGTAGATCATTCATACAATGTTACGTACAATTTTTATATGAAATCTTTAGAAATATTTTCAAATTTATACCAAAATTGGTTTTTTCAAAAAGTGTGTAAGGTAAGGTGTTACAATGGCAAACAGTAATATATTATACCGCTCAAATCTGAATTGTGAACCAAGCTTTATAATATTTTCTAGTTACAAATAAATAGCGGCGGTTATACGAGTTGTTTACTAGATATATCTATAAATGTTTAAAGAAGAACCTAAGGGAAATAAACGGTTATTCTCGAACATACGTGTTCGCATACATTGGCTCTCCGTGAAACCAAACAAGGCCGAATACAATAGTAAAACAAACATTAGACGGACGTCTAGTTTCTGGTTTATTTTTAAAATGACAATTTTTATTAAAATGTAACAAAGGTTTTCTACGCAATTTGTGCAAAACTAATACTTAATATAATATAATACTTAATATTTGCAGGGCTTGAAATTTCTTATTATTGTCAGGTCATCGTCATATTTCTCTTGGAACTAAAGCTACAAGTAAATATCGTGAAAATCAATTAACAAGGGAACGGTGAAAGACAGTTGAGTAGATGACAATTCTGTAAATACAATATTATAATAGATGCGATCGGTGCGTGGTGATAGTGTTTATAAATAAAAAAAACAAATATCCAGCTCGGCAGCCATTTATTATATCCCTCCATATTTACAACTCTCTTTGCCGCCTTTTTATAAGACCATGTTGCCAACTTAAAAATATTAAAAAGACAGTTACATCTTAACAGTAAAAATATTACGTCATACTTTTTTAAAATTATAACAAAATCAATGAAATATGGTACGCCAAAATAACATAGATTAAATATACTATTAATATGAAATATTTATCAATCTCATTAATCACTAATTACAGCTAGTTTAAATAGGTTTGTTACAATAAATCATTATTGTTTCTTTGTTTATTTATTTAAGATTGGAGATTGTCTAGTGTACTTTTTTTTTTTTTTATAGAAAAGGAAGGCGGACGAGCATATGGGCCACCTGATGGTAAGTGGTCACCAACGCTCTTAGACATTGGCATTGTAAGAAATGTCAACCATCGCTTACATATCCAATGCGCCACCAACCTTGGGAACTAAGATTTTATGTCCCTTGTGCCTGTAATTACACTGGCTCACTCACCCTTCAAACCGGAACACAACAATATCCAGTATTGCTGTTTTGCGGTAGAATATCTGATGAGTGGGTGGTACCTACCCAGACGAGCTTGCACAAAGCCCTACCACCAGTAAACAGAACAGAACAGTACAGAACATAGATCGTGGGCAACGAGTAAATACGTGCAAGCACTAAGGAGTTTACGTGTGTTTCATTTGCGTTTACGATTAATCTCGAGCTTGGCGGTATATAATTGAGAGTGGTGTTATTTTCATTTGGTTTTATGAATTTTATATTTAATTTAATTTAATAGAAATAAAATTATATTATGTAAATTAAACCTTGCGTGCGATCAAGAAATCTTGTCAAATAAACTTCAATTAGTACTTGACATTTTGTAACAATAAGCAGTTGTAACGCGTATAGATAATTGTAAAGAACTACTTGTTCATGTTTTAAGCAAAAGGAGAATCAGACAAAGAGAGTTGAGTATTCAGGAGATCATTTGCTTAATAATTTCATACAGTAAATTTCAGTTAGGTATTTCAATTGACTAAATCAAAGTGACATTCTTTTAAGAACACACAAAAATGTATATAATTCTATGCGTTTTTCGGATAAGACATTTGTTTCACTAAACACGCACTTTTTAACTCATGACCGAGAATATTTGTTACATAATATATAATAATCGATAACAAGTAGTTAAGACGTGAAAGCGTAACAGACAAACGAATAAACAAAAATAACTTTTGCATTTATAATATCAGTAAGGATTATGGAACGAAATGAATAAAAAATAATATATGACTGCTTCATTTTAATGTTATAACACCATTATACGTATTCATTCTAATGCATTTCTTGCAAAAATACTTGCTTAGAGTCGATTTGTATAAAATATAGTAAATTTGACTTTTAGTTACGGGTTATATTTTAAATTTATAATGTGTAAAGGTTAAATCGTTGGATTTGGAATATTCAATATGTACGTTTTCACGGTTGCATGCGCAAGCGATCCCGTAGCGCTCCTCGATAAGACGGCAAGGGTACCGGTAGTTTTTTAGTGGGTATTCCGATGTTCGGGGCGCACTCGGCACCTTGGACAGCGGCGACACCCCCACTGCTGCTGTGGGTGAAATCATTATACGTATTAATTGTAATGAATTGCCTGCAAAAATACTTGCTTAGAGTCAATTTGTATAAAATATAATGAATTTGATTTGCAGTTACAGCTTACATTTTTAACTTTATTTTTCTAAGTTAAAAAAGGTGTGGTATGGTAGGTGGCGTAATGGCAACTCCAAGGATCAAATTAATTTGTGTTCCAAGATTAAAAGCTTGTAAATTTACACCTACCAGGGTAGTTTCTGTTGTAGAACTATTTTTGTCATGAATGTGAACAAAACATCTTAGAAGTTAATCTTTAATTATCGTATATTTGTTTTTGTATACTCTATATTCATCGTAGTCTACAGCTGGACATAAACCCCATGGTGCGGCAAACATCCTGATGATGATGCTTCACTTTCACCCGACTGGAGGGCGCCATCTGCGTTCCGCTGTTACAAAGGTGGGACACGCGCAATATTAATTATTATACATGAAATACATGCTACGTTACATACAGAAACATGACAAAATTGAATAATAATTATGCAATAAAATACAGAGTATATCGACTTCAAACAAAATAATTTGAAGTTTTCGTAATCAAATATACAAGATCATTATTAATAAAATTTAACTTAAATTTATAAATAACAAATGAAATATTATCGAGTGCGTAATATACTTTATTATCAAAAGATAAAATGATTATTATCGTACTTTATTTAAGTGAGTAAACTAAATTTACTTGTAAAACCATACGGTAGGAGCTCTATCGGCTTTATTGTTACCGCCTCTGTTACACGCCGCCACTGAATAATTAACATGCATTAATATTCCTTTTATTTTTGCAAGTTTCTTCTTTCAAGTTTTTTCTTATTTTAGAATTATAACATTATACCTGAGAATAATTTTTCTATTGAAGAAATTATTATAAAAAAATAGCCATGAGGGTCCAGTGAATATAACACGTGGATGGATTATACTAACTATAAGTCTTTAATGTGTCTTTCCATCAATTCACTATGTAAGTAATTAGTATGATAGAAAAATCAAGTATAGACCTCGCAATTATGTAGCCTCGTGATGTTCTGTCAACACTAATCAAAGATATTAAGATGAAACCATAGACTTACTTTTTCCACAGACATAATTTACAACATATTCCTGATTTGATAAATTCCTAATTGTAGATATTAATCGTAGATGCTGTCCAAAGATTCAAGATGCTTTATAATAATATCTTCTCTTTGACGTCCAGTAAACATGATTTTTCTTCTGACACTAGTCTACTCTCCATTATTTAAATATTTCATTAAATGTAAATTGTGTATGTTAACAAATAAATTGAAATTATACTGATTATAGATTTTTATATTACTTATATGTTATTTTCAATTAATTAATTCATCGCCATGTTGTTCTAGATATCTACAGCAGTATTACATAGTTTCTACCCATCCTCATAAAACATTTAAAATTTGAAACAGATTGTTCTCATATGTGTCATCTCTTTCATACGCAACATTTACGGTGTATTTTATCTCAACTAGCAAAAATACGTGTATTAAAAAAAAAAGAAGAAAAGAAAAATAAAATGATAAAATAAGCGTAGATAGCGTGTTAAGCAACACTGACAGTTGAGTGTTTATTGATCGCTGACACTAAATTTATGTGGTCCTTAATGGCTATTAAGCCGAGTTGGGGGGTTCAAACCCGGGCAAGCACCACTGAATTTTCATGTGCTTAATTTGTGTTTATAATTCATCTCGTGCTTAACGGTGAAGGAAAACATCGTGAGGAAACCTGCATGTGTCTAATTTCATTCAAATTCTGCCACATGTGTATTCTACCAACCCGCATTGGAGCAGCGTGGTGGAATAAGCTCCAAACCTTCTCTTCAAAAGGCAGAGGAGGCCTTAGCCCAGCAGTGGGACATTAACAGGCTGTTACTGTTAATGGCTATTAAACTGTATTTTATTCACAAATTACTTATAATAATATAATAATAATATTCTGGGACATTATTCACACACGGCATTCTGATCCCAAATTAAGCAGAGCTTGTGCTATGGAAACCAGACAACTGATATACTACAGATGCTACTTTTATTGTATAAATACATAATTATATAGATAAAAATAAAAACATTAAAAAGAGAGAAAAAGAAGTTATATTGAAGTTAATTTGACTAACAAATATTTTGACTTTAATCAAATAATTGACTAACAAGTCATTTTTAATACTTAATAACTCATTTCGTAATATACAACAATTATAAAATTATTAAAGTTATAATATTATCAAAATATAACGATAGTTTAACGATGAAACATCATAAAATTAAAATTCTTGAATGTAAAATGAGTTAACAAATACGTAGTAAGACCTACAGAAAGGTAGGTTGAATGTAATTTCGTGTAATTAATGTAGTGGATAATCATTCCTCCGATGGCATTAAAATATTTCGGTGCAATTGCGATTCGTAATGATTCAAATTAAGCACCGCCTCGTTACCGTCAGAAGCAATGGTCGGTATTATGTTATATACTTTGATTCGTTTATGTAGTTTCATTTTATTTAATATAATAAGAATATATGACGTGATGTATTATTAATCAACTATTTAATGTATAACATCGAATACGAAAATTGTAGTCTCGATTTATACAATAAATTTTCACGTTAATTTTTTCTGCAAATTGTATTGAACATTTTATTTCAAATAGTGATAGAACAGTTTTAATATTATTATGATAAAATATTCACGGTAACGACAGTATGTATCAGTTCTTCTTAAATTTAAATAATTTAAGCAAAGATATATGATAGTCAAACTATGGGGTTCAGTTTTAAAAAAATAGTTTGACTTATCGTTAAGTATGCTTTTCACTGGTATGTGAGTCAATACTGTCCTTAGGCGTCATGTAACATGTTATATAAATTGCACTTGAAACTTGTCACGGCATTATATGCGACACACATTTCCAATAGAAGTGCGATGTAAAAAAAACCACAATTAAATTAGAACAATATAGGCCTAACATATAACTAATTATACTACATACCTGCTGCTCTTATTTAAACGATTAACGGACAATGTCGCCAGGCTTTGGTAAGTAACCTTTATTATAAAATTCGGACATTGTTGTGTGAGTAAATGTTGACGTTTACTTTAGGCCTGTCTAATGAGGATTCGTTTAATTAAGCTTGTACACACTATAAGCCACGTTTACTGAAATTATATCGCCTAAAATTAAATTGCTTACTCATGCTTACAACGTTATATTAAGTAAGCGTGACTCGTAAACAGTATAACAGCAGCTATAAAAAAATTAAACTATGGAGATGGTATAAGTTATTTTTTAATTTTAAACAATGGAATGTTTATTACATTTTCCAATTTTTTTATAAATATTCACCTAAGACATTGTTTTTTTTCGTTGATGTTTTCTACGCAATGATATTTATTTTGAGATGTATCATAAGTTGTTTAAACGATACTAATGTTTTAGAGAAGTAAGTGTTATTTTTCGAGATTCACGCAAAAACTAATAATTTGATTGACTCAGATCGGAAAAAGACTATATGGTCGAAATTTCCAGAACGAAAACGTTGAAACCAAAAACGTACCATGCTTCCTTTTGCGACACCAGCGCCGTACACATCATTAATCCTTCGAGCTGATTCTGCAGCACGGGTGCCACGGTAGAACTCGTACTCGTAAATATACCGATATTTCATGTTTTCCGTTGTGCGGTAATAAGCGACGCCAAAAAAAAATAATGAAGAAAAAACAAATGAATGACTGTTTTCAAAATTCAAATGTACCAGCTAAATGAATTTATAAATTTGAATTTGGAATTCTTAACCAAAGAGGAGATATTTCAGATCAAAGTGGTCAGTACGACAAAACGCCAATTTCATATTTAAGGACCTAATAACTTATATACGTATAGAGCGACACGCGCCTGCTCTGCGGGGTTTTCTAAGCCAGGACATTGTGAATAACATCAATAAATAACAAACAATATTACGATGTCTATCTAAAGTACCCGAACCTCAAATCCCATAAATATAAAATATAGCCTGAGATTAAATATAATATTAGAATGTACATTGTACATTGAAATAGCTTAAAAACAATTTAACCGTCTGAAATGTAGATATTTTAAGAAATAACTAAAGTTGTACTTTATATATAATGATGAACAATTCAATTTAAAAAATTACCTAGTTCCACTATATTAACGCTCTCAAAGAATTTTTAACGATTATATTACATAACATCAACATTTCTCTACTGATGTACTGTCCTAATGACCGATTTCAGTCATAGCGGCCAATCTCAATGGCCAACTGCGCAGGTGTTATTATAATGCACAACTGTTTGCGCGAACAGATGAACTCTCTATTCCCTCACTCATAATCTGATGGGATGGCAGTTAGACACGACTGGAGAGATTTCAGGTACAAGATCAACAGCTTATCGTGCTTTCTGAGGCACGGGCTGAATTTTTTCGACAGAAAAATCCAATAACCTTTTTATTGACCTGACTTGAAGCCAGTGCCTTAGGATCTGCGTCCTTATATCTAGCCACTAGACCTCGTCTAGTTCCGTCGTATAGTTTAGGAGAATGGAAAGAATAATTAAGTAACGCATGATGCTATAAGGTTTAAAGAATAAATATAGTGTAACCATAGTATAATACAGTAATTATCTTTCGTAATAAAAAGAAATTGTCTGCTTCGTATATTCTAATGTTATATATTCGTAATGTTAGAATAAGCAAAAGCCGTATGATGAAGTATGAAGGCTCGATAGTTAACATGTTTTTTTAAGAGAATAAAGGAACCTTTGTTCTACGTGATGATAAGTGGTCACCAGATTTGTATAACCTTGAAGAACTTGACGCTCGACTCTTAAAAACCCCTGTTTATTATAGTACTTTGGGAAAAATTCAGCGTCAAGTAACTTACCATATAGATGAAATATTTATTATAAATAATATTTTATTACTAATGTTCAATTTAAGGATACAAAAAGAAAATGGTCTTGAAACAGTTGAGTTAATTTTTTAGTAAAACGATAAAGGTTTAAAGTCTACGTTACAATAATAATATACAGCTAACATAACACATCTTTAAAAACAAAAAATATATATCTTCTTATGCGAATTATCTACAAGTACTAAAACTATAAGTCTGAGGATTGCCTGTTTGAACGAACTAATCGCAGGATTTACCAGCTCAGTTGGCGTTTGATCGCCATCAACTTATCGACTCGTGCGTATACGTGTGCTCCTTGTGATTTTCCGACATATTTTGGATTTGATATTTCTGATGCAATACATATAAATTTTTGGATTTTTGCGTTCTCCGTTTAGCATATTTGGATTTGTTGTTTGTTATAGGTTCTTTATTAGCGATGGACGTCGACAACGAGTTGTCATCTGATACTAGTGTGGGCAGTAAACACCCACACGCAGGCCTCGTTCTGCTTGCAAGTTTTTAGTTTAGACTGGCGAACAAATTTTCTATATGATTTGCTCATATGGTAGACAATATTAATAGTGATAATTATTGTGAATAAGAAACACGACGGACTGCCACCATGCCAATTGACAGCAATATAAATACGTTTTTAATGAATATAATGTGCTTATTATTTACAAACCTGGTAATGCATTGTTCTATTCTTACCCGTTTGTTGCCCCTCCGTTGTCAATTTACAATTTACTAATAGTACTGAATATTAATTGTTATCGATATACAATATGAGCAAATCATAATGTAAATTTTCATCAGTTCCCTAGCCAATGGTCAATACTCATATAAATAAATAAAGGTATCAAATCCGGTCAGCTACAATAGGATATTCGTAAGGTATGTTCACCAACGCTTGACTCTTCTCCGTGAGACTCTTCCTACTAAGAACACAGCTTTTACAATATTTTTTACGAATTAGTATATCATAGTATCAATAGACCGCTTCAGTTCAGCCTATATGCTTACTGCCCCGCCTCGTAACTACAACTGAAATTCGAATGGCATGTTTCTTGCAGAGGTCCAAGCAGCTCAGGAAACTAAAGAGTTGACAAATTAATCTTGGAAATATCACTTAAAAAAATACAAAATTTGCTTCTCATGTTCATATTATTGGGTACTGTAAAAAATCAAAGATTTTTTTGGAACTTTTTTTACGTGGCTTACAGTAGAATGAAATGGCAGAAAATGTCGCATAACGAAATAGCGTTATGCCTTCCCGTCTCTTTCTCTTTATATTTTATAAGGTTGATGTGACAACAAATGTAAACCAAAAGTGAAATTAGTAAAAATGATAAAAGCAAAAACATGTATTCAAACTTTAAAAAATATTCAAAATAAGAGAAAAGGAAGATATGGATAAATGTTTAATGTTTTTGAAGTTTTATAAAATTCAATAATATCGTTATATTTCTGGCAATAATGGGTATTACGTTGTAATGGCACTCCCTTTTTTTATGTATATCAAAGTTCATTAATATAAAATAAATATGTAAAGTAAATCTAACGTCCAAGAGACTAAATAAATAAACAAGATACTTAAACAGTCTGCCTCTTTTTACTGTAGGTTAATATTATATTATGATATTATTAGGTTAATATTATATTACGATGTTAATCCTTTCTTAGATTAATTAAAATATTTAACAATTTAAAGAAAACTATATTTTTGGATTTTTTCATGAATTAATTTTAGTTTTTGATTCTCAGTGTTAGGAATGTCAAATATTGATATCTTTTTTTCTAAGTTATCATCATTTAAATAAATGATTTTATCTTATTAATGTCTAAAACACGAAATATATGTTCCAATAGTTTTTGAAAAAAATTAGAAAATTATTTATCAAGTTATTATTGTTTAATTTATAGTGGTCTCTTCGTATTATATTATATTGTATATATTATAATTAGTTTCTTAATCTTTTATTAGAGAGAGTTGAATAAAGTAAGCGGAGACGCTTTTTGGTGTGACAAAAATACAGTTATATAATCAATTAAAATCTACATGTTAAAACAGGTTTTTTTTTTTTAAATATATTTGGCTTGTTACATTAAATTTCAGTGTTAATAAAATAATTGTCACGTTCCATTTGCAAACACATATTTAAATTATCCAAATATCCTTCGCACTAATTTAATACATATCAATTACACAGATAACATATACGATTTGTCATTAATTAATTTTGTAACATAAGAACGTTGAAACTATATGCACGGTGCTCGTTCTGATTCGATTAAATAGTAATTTGTTCATCAAAATATAACGGTGTTTTATAATCTATAATATTTGTATATTTGTTTAAAACATATAAGTATTTAATACGCTTACATCGCCAATGCTCCACCAACCTTGGGAACTTAGATGTTATTTAGTTATTATTTCCCTTGTGCCTTTATTTACACTGGCTCGCACACGTATTAAACCTGAACACAACAATACGAAGTACTGCTGTTTTGCGGTAGAATATCTGATGAGTGGGTAGACGAGCTTGCACAAAGCCCTATCACCAGTAAAATGAATGATATAATGATCAATGTCCGAAACTCTATTGATATTGTCACATCCGAAACGTCGAGTGAAGGAGAATTGTCAAATAAGGCATTTTTTTTGTAATTTTACTAATGGTTACTAAAAATAAATCTAAATGACGTTGGGACATTTATTTTATTGTTATAGTGACCTTCACTTTTTAATTTTTTTTGACATTGTTTCTGATAACCTTATTATGTACATAACTATCCTAACGGGATTCGGATATAAATAAATATCTCAATTTGCAAAGCTTTTCATTTCAATTTCCTAGAAAAGCTTGCATCGAATAGTAACGAAGACACGACATATCTTAGCAACCTGTTGGTCCACAGGCGAGTAAACGATATCGAATCCGTCCGAGACAAGAAAACGTAAATGCGCCGTCGTTAAATTGAAACAGTAATAAAAAACAACAAAAAAATGCGTTAAAAGCAAACACAAACTACTGTACACACATATCTAAATATTCAGAGAGCGTACTATCTGTTACGCTTTCACGACTATACCACTGAACCGATTTTGATGACATTTGGAATGAAGCAAGCTTGAACTTTAAGGAAGGTCCACTTTTCTATAGATAACACATGCCACGTTTACCAACCAAGCGGACGAAACCGCGGGCTAAAACTAGTATTTATATAGAGTTGGATATTTAATATGGTTGTACCGCGTTTATGACAGTTTAATTACTACAAGTAAAAATCTTATTTGAATAAATCTATTGAGTTTATTTAACAAGCTATTAAAATCATGCTACAACGTCAGAGCAGACAAAAACGTCAACCGATGATTAATTTGGATAAACCGTGAGGCATATTCTGGTATATTCATAAACTAACAAACCCGCGGCTTCACCAGCGTGGATTTAAATTTGGTAGTATCGGTAGCCTTATTGACTTAAAAATATGTAATTTCGAAATCACAGGCAGACACTTCAATTTTATTTATTAACATAGATAGCTTAAAGTAGTAGACAAAAAGATACGTAATTGAACTCTAAATTGGTATAACTTATGATAGACACAAATGATTCGATAAAGTAAATCTTAACGATACTCGGGAATACACCTTATAATAATTATTTGTATTTGTAATTTTTAACCGTATTGAAGATAACCCCGGACAAACCGACACACAAACTGATAACTCGCAAAACGTTTTATTTAAAAAAAATAGGTAGTTATTTTGAAATAACAGATAAAAGCTCTATTTCATTTATTGATATAGATATCAATATGTAATTACAGGCACAAGGGATATCACATATTAGTTCCCAAGGTTGGTAGCGCATTGGCCATGTAAGCGATGGCTAACATTTCTTACAATACCAATGTCTATAAGCGTTGGTGACCACTTACCATCAGGTGGCCCATATGCTCGTCCGCCTACTCATTCTATAAAAAAATAATAATAATTGTGCAGCCAATTCATATTGTTGGTCGGAGTCGTCTGAAAATCAGTATTATGGTTATTCAACCTAGCTTTAACTGTTTGGTTGTCCATTTCGGATCCGCCATTCATTTGTGTAAGTTTTGTTTTGTACATTTTGTTTAGTTGAAGTGGTAATGTTCATGCAGACATTTATTGTTCTTTTAGAAATGTTATCTTTGTGACCTTTATGATTAGCTTCATGATGTGAGTGCAAATAAAGATTTTATTTACATACCTATCAATCTAATAACTAGGCAAAAAACTAGTACTAGCACAAACGATCCCTTGACGTCACAGAAGGGGAGTACCAGTACGGTTGAATGCTTAGTCTGGCATGGCTTTGTGTCTGACACAGCACCATTAAATAATTGTTTAGCGAAAATAAACATTCAGTTAATGTATGTAGTTCATAGAGTCAAAACTCAAGCACTAATCGAATTATGTTAACGATGATCGTCAAACGTCCAAAAATGGACTGATTGCAAACTCAGGTTGTTGAATCCATAATTAATGATCAAATCAAACACCGCGTCACGTACAGATGACATCAACAACACGACCTAACTATACCATGCGTCTGTAAAACATTTCAATTTCGAAAACCAATACATTCACTGTCAGTTAGTAAGTGTCTCATCGTTAGTTTATCGAAAGTAAACATATTTATTTTATATATTTTAAAAAATATACATTTATATTTAAATTTAAAATTTGAACATTAAAATCTTATTGGATTATTGGACTTTTATTTATATAAGTATTTTGCACAAACAATGCTTAGAGAACTTTCTAGTGAACTATAGTTTTTTTTTTAATTTGTCCACAAACAAATCACTGAAAGCTTTTAATACTTTTTAATTAGATTTTCGTGAATATTATTAGGTTAAAGTTGGTTAAAACGTATATTATTTTCTAGACATATAATTGATTAACTTAATAAGACTGTATTGATTAACTTAATAAACTTAATAAGACTGTTAACAATTACAAATCTGTACATCTATACAAATAAATAAAATTGAACTTTGACTTCAAAATGAATGCCTCTATTTAAGTTATTTTTATTGGTGGTAGCGCTTTGGGCGAGCTCGTCTGGGTAGGTACTACTCACATACTTATGTTTCGGTTTGAACATTGAGTGAGCCAGTGTAATTACTGGCACAAGGGACATAACATCTTAATTCCCAAGGTTGGTGGCATAACGGCGATGTAAGCGACGGTTAACGTTTCTTACATTGATAATCCCAAAATGTCCCAAACTGAATTTCAGGCTAGAGAAGCCGCAAGTTCAGTTAGTAATTAAATATACGTCTGAATATACAAAGTAATATAACCATTTGAATTTTTTTTATTGAATATCATAGACTACAATATTAAATACAAACTTAACAAGTTATTATTTCATAAGCAATGTTCTATTTAAAAAGGTATTATTATTGTTGTTCCATATATGTCTATATACTATATCTAGAATGTCGATTATCAGTTCATTATCATGCATGATATAAGGCCTACTACACAATTTATGTATAACGGGCGTCATGTCGCTGATTACAATGTACACGTGTTAGAAGTGAAACCATACTCTTCTCCATTTTGCTTCTGAAACGTTGTAATCAAATTCAACCATCATTCATTATACCTTGACTATAGGATATATAGATGTAATTGTACGTATGTATTAATACGTGTGTTAAATAATTATACTGAGTTCCTTGCCAGTTCTTCTCAATAGAACCTTAAATTTATGATTCAAAAGTAGTTTTAAGAACGAACTTGAATGAAAACATAATTTGTTTTCATTTGTCTTTAAATTTAACTTTCACGGTAACTATACTACCTTATTGCTATACTTTATGTATTACTTTATTGAAGACATTTAAGAGAGAAGACCATATCTAAACACCTAACCTTTGATAATAAACTTATTTTCCACATTAGTCATGTTCCGTAACGTTCATAACAGTCTGTTACGAAAATCTGCGAAATTGGCAAACAATTGCCGAAGACCAGTTGTCATAACGATTTTCTATTGCCATATGCACATGCCTACGTAACCTAGCATCCGTCATCCGGCTAGGCTGAATTTGGCCCTAATTGGGTAATTTGCATTACAAAACGTCGTAGAAATATAATAATATTTATATAAACGTTCATTCCAATATCTCGATAAAATTATATTGTGACTATTAAGATGATAAAAAAGTGGAGTTTGTATTTGTCTTAATTTTAATTTCCATGCGGGATAAATAATAATTTAATTGTATTTAATTGTCTATTTAACTTAACGAAAAAGAGAAACTACTGAGTTTCTTGTCGGTTCTTCTCAATAGAATCTACATCCGGACCGTTGGTAGCTTTAAATTTAATTTAATATTGTAAAATGATTGAATAAAGTATGTTTTGATTTGATTCTAAAATGTGTTATGTATTATTACATTGGTTATTTATTAAGTAGAAAATAATCAATGGCATGTTGCCTTAAACATTATATCTTTGTTTATGTACTTAAAGAATTGAGTTTGAACGTGGCCTAAGCGAAGATTCCAAATCCATTCGACTATTCTCTCCTTCATCCTATTTATTACGTTCTGCTTTCTAAAGTTCCTATAAATGTTGAATGTTTATTTTAGTTTGTATTCTATTTTGTTCATTTTCATGTAAAATATATAAAATGAAGGTGTGAATAACCCAATTGGTTGTCCTGTTTCATTAAACAGGCTTGTAATATTATTTATGATAACGAATGTTTGTGTTGTTTCAGAATTTTATGTTGTTTTTGTAAAACGAATCAATCTCTTTCTTGTAATATATATTTAAAATAATCTGTGCCCCCTTGGCACAACAGATGCCATTAAACTAAGAATTGAAAGAACATATTCAATGTTAGAAAAATGTTTTCATAGAATTTATCATTTTCATTGTATGTTTTAGTTAGAAAGGTAGTTAGGTCAATTGATAATTAACTATCGCACACTGCATGAACTACAAGTCACTGCTTATATTTATAGTCAATGGGGATAAAGTATGTCCCTTGTACCTGTACCATAAGCTCAATCACCCTTCAGGCCAGAACTTAGCGTCACAATTCACGGAGTATAAGTCTTGGAATATTTTATGAAGGACCGGATTAAATTGCATTCGTACTCAAATGGCATTCAAAAATGTTGAAAAACAACAAATATATTTATATATCTATACACATGCAATAGTATTAATTAAATTAAAGACAAAATTACTAAAACAAACACCAGCTAATTTGCTAATAAATTAATAAAACAAATAAAGTACTCAAAACATCAACCAACGACATATAACTCTCAAACGGTTCTAATTAAAGTTCATAAGCTGTAATTTTTTAAAACACTTTTAGCAGAGCGTTTATGATCAACGCTCTATTTCTTACAAACGGTGGCAACATTAAAATTATGACCATGATAAGTCTACTTTAGGAATGTAAAATAAAGGTGCAAATCTTCTAGTGGGTATTTTATGTTGGCAATTAAATGAAATTTTATCATAAATACAGATTATAACATTAACAGTCTTTCGTCGATACTTTCACGCGTTGCATTGAACGATAAACTATCACTGAACAATAGATGCTCGTACAAATATCGTATTTATTATCGTATTGTTTATCTCATCTTACGTAACATTTACCAATCTCCTGCTGTCGAAGTAAAAGTTCGGATTCACTTACGTCATAATTCAGAATTGCATCGTACTTTCTTCAAAAATGAAAGATTTTCATACAAAATTAAATATCTTGTATCACTACTTTACAGGTTAAGCTTTCAAAAATCAATAATGTTAATTTCTTGTGTCATAGGAAACTGTATGCAAATTTTCATGGTGTTAGGCGCAGTAGTCTGAGCCGCCAATGCGCCACCAACCTTTTTTTTTGTTTTCGCTGGAAAAACAAATTTACGCGTTTCCCCCACGTGAAGTGCAACAGAGACCCCTAAATGCGCCACCGACCTAGGGAACTAAGGGCTCAATCACCCTTCAATCAGGAACACAACAGTACTAAGAATATCTGCTTCGCGGAAAAATATGTGATGAGTGTGATCCAGATAGACGTGAAAAAAGCCCAACCACTTAGTAAATATAAAATCAAACTAATAATATAATCATAATATAAGATTGAATCTGGGTGAATCTGTTAGTTTATTACGTTTTTCGAATATTCTTTACTTCCTCGCTCGCTTCGCTCACAGTATATATAATTTTATTGGTAACGTTGTTGCTCTTTTCTGAATTGCCTTATACGGCTGATCTTTTAACAAAACATACCTTTATATTTTCGGAATGTTAACACCACACGAACACAATTGACAAATAATGCCGATGGCGTTCTGGCCTTGCAATCGTTTGCGTTTACATTAATACCGCGTAAGCTATAAATAAGATCATTGACTAATTGCTCAGAATATAGAATAACATAGGGGAAAGGCATTTTTTTAAATTAGCTTATTTATTTATGCACAATAAAACAATTAATAAAGAAATTATAACAAAGATTACAAGAAGCCCAATCATAGATTTGCTGCTCAAAATAGAATCAGCTCAAGAACAATATTATACATTCCCTATCCATAATTAAAATACATATCTTATTATAGATAAAAATTTAAATTAATTAAAATACCTCTATAATAATAAACTGTTGAAATGGAAGTTATTATTCTATTTTTCTTGATTACGTTATCTTCTTTACTTTGTATTGTGGGTGTAGAGCGAAGTAAGTTCGAGAAAGTAATTTGACTCGTTTTGTGATATGGTTTCCGCGAGCCGACCACTTTACGATAAGATATAGGGTTGTTCATTACAAGAAATAAAAAAACGTAATAAAAGTAACCGAATTTTGCTGTTTCAAATCCGTTTATTCACCAATCAATTTTCATGCGCCTAATTTGTACGTATTATTCATCCTATATTTTGGGGTAATAGGAAACTTCGTTAGGAAGCATGCATGCATGTGTCGGATGGAATTCGGCCATATATATATATCTACCCCAAACCTCATTGGAAATTGGAATTGGCGAGGTGGATTAATCTCGCTACGTCCTTCAGTTTAGCTGCTGCTACTTTCTTAAAGCATTATTGAAATCTTCTATTACTAATAAGTAAAGTATCTAATTTTATAAATGCAAAAATCGTTTGTTTGAATTATAAAACGCTCGACTAGATGGACTTTAATACAACTTAATATAAAAATCTAAGCCGCCAGAAATATGTTAAAAAACTAAATTGGTCAATACTATTGTCATTATAATTATTTATTGAAAATAATTCAACATTATAAGCTAGTTTGTTAAAAAGCACACTAAAATTTTTAGATCAGTCGCTCGTTGTGCCATAATAGATTGACATTTGTGTAATGAAATGCGATCTCGTTTCCAAAATACCGCACATTTTCACAGCAATCGGGTAATTTATGTTTAAAGATAAATACGTCGCACTGTATTTCACCAAAAATTGATTAAGCAACAAATTATATGTCATTAACGTCAATAAATATCCGATATGCCACCGTAGACAAATGACATAGAGATAAATTGATCAGTTGATATTATATGAAATGGAAGTCGGAAGTGCGTCAGCCCTAGTTCAGTTTACCAAGCTTCCTCATATCACACCTTATTGGACGTTATCCATATATAATGTGGACCCGATGTATTACATATAAGCGGAGTGGCGCCTATTACGTAATCCGCTAAAAACGGATTCGTTATAGACATTTAATCTTATTTATACTTGATTTCAATTGAATTTGTTCAATGAACAACGAAATAAATTCTGTTAAATGTTCTCTTTTCAAAACCTAATTTGTTGATTGTTTTGTTTAATATGTTTGAAATGTTCTGAAAAATCAAATATAATCAGTCGTAATAATTTTTATTATTTTTGTCTTGATGTCTTTTAATTGTCTGTTGCACCATTTCATACGAAATATACTACAGGTGTTGAAAGACAAGTAA
Source organism: Nymphalis io (assembly GCF_905147045.1). Lineage (NCBI taxonomy): Eukaryota > Metazoa > Arthropoda > Insecta > Lepidoptera > Nymphalidae > Nymphalis > Nymphalis io. The sequence continues at coordinate 13,270,823 of NC_065918.1, forward strand.
CATAAGTATTTTGCAAGTTGAAAGTTTTTTTTTTTAAAAGAAATGTTGTGGTTACTCCTTTTTTATTGCCTTTGCTTTTTCATTTCATAATATAAGCAAATTTTATTGAAAAAAAATTCCATTTTTAGTTGCGTGTCTATTTGTTTTGATAAACATTACAATATATATATGAAAGAGTGTTCGTTAGTTTGTCCGTCTTTTACGCAGCAATGAATCGTCGCAATTCTTTTTATCTTTATTCCGAGAAAGGCAAGGTTCCTGTGTAATAGGATTCTATATCATAATTTTGTGATTATCAGTTTTTACATTATACATAAGCCGATATAAATAATATGTTAATATATTGTAAGACGATTGATCATTCAATTATTCAAAAAACCTTAAGATGTTTTTCTACTTCCTAAAACTTGATTTTTTTTATTTATGAGATTAGATGTGTGGATATAATATGATATATCAACAAGTATAGGTATGTATATTATATATATCTGCATCTATAAAACGATGTCATTATACATGCCAAGCATCAATACTAAGTTCGGTAAGAGTTGGCGGAATTTAATAAAATTATTCGTATATTTTAACTGTAATAGTGATTATGATTAATATACATAAATTATACAAGTTTTAAGTTTTTAAAGGCTTAGAAACAAAAAGGTAAGAACAATTCGTTCAATATCCATTATTTAAGTAATTCACTTCTATCACGTGAACGCTTAACCCTGAGATACTTATGTCCTCCAAACAACAAATATTTACGTCATTTATTTTTGTTATCATTAAAAGCGTTACTTTTATTTTGGCGTTCCGGTCAACGCAACGTAACACTTATGCAATAATATTTAGCGTGACATAAATATTAAAATGTATTACGCATCATTATAGTGCAGTTCACCACGTTTGAAAGTTACCCAAATATACTGCACATATTATCTATATATGCTTTAAAATAGCGTTCCAAATTACTGTTTAATGGATCGTTATTTTAAAAAAAACCAAATGTGATATCTATATAACGTTCTCTAAGTTTCCGTAAGCGTCACATAAGTTTCCGTTTTTCTAACACAAATAAATCATGAATTGAAACAAGAAGAATTATTGGGGTACACCACATTAGATCTTTAAATATTTCTCTTATCAACCTCATCGAAGTTACTATAAAACAATTCACTACAGTATTACCTATTTCCGGTTTGTCTTTGCTTCTATTATACCGAAAGACCTTTGAGAATATTTATTAAAAAGAATGAACAGGTACTTCTCATTCAGTTACAATTAAAGTTGATAAGACAGCAAATCTCATACAACTGGAAAACGTTCAGGCGCAGGACTAACTTTCTTAGGCTCAAAACTGTAAACAACTATTATATTTCGTACTGCTACTACGACTTAGTTAACAAAAAACGCAATAACATTTTTATTAGGCCTACTCGTGAAATGAAATAATGATCTTGGGATCTGAAACTTTATAAGACGGCCTCTCCTTGAGCGACGAGTTTCAGATATACCGTTTGAGCGAATAATTTGACAGGAATTAATCACGTAACATAAAGTGATGTAAGTTATTACAATTGTATTCACGTACGATGACCTTATGATATCGCAGTAATATTGTCACGTTTGAAAGTTTGCAGGCGTTGATTGCATAATATATTACTAAATAACATTGTTATCAATGGAATATTCTAGAAAACGATAATACATCAAGAATATTATTCTGGGGGTGAAGGGTAAAATTTATTCCAACTTCGATACGAATCTGTTAGCGCGTATGTATTAACTACTTACATTTGTAATTAAACGGCTGCCGCTCGTGGCTTCGCCCGCGTGTGCAGGGAAGGGACGTGATAGGTACCCATGTCGTTTTCTATGCCTGCTTTTGTATGCATGTAAGAAACACACGCACATTTTTTTATTGTAAAATTTTGTAATTGCTTACAATTTTCAATATAATAAAGAAATACTCGGTATTAGGGCTAATATTTACTTGATGGTAGGGCTTTGTGCGAGCTTGTACCACCCATTGATCAGATATTCTTCCGTAAAACAGCAATATTAGTTTGGTTGTTTTCAGATTTGAAAATGAGACGATTGTTTTACTCCAAATGTGCGCTATCATATAAGTCACATAATTTAATGATAACCTTGCTAATTTATATTAAAACATAAAGAAATTACGAATATCATATTAAGGGAATTTCGTTATACTATTTATTTATTTATCTAGGTCGTTTCAAGTTATATACGACGTTAAAAGATCCGTGTTGACGTAAAAAACCACGTAACATAAGTGCAACATCATTCTCCTGTTAATATAGTTTGAAATTTGTAAATATTTCGACTCGCATAATATTATAGTGCATGAGTCAGATAATTGCGTTATGTCATGGAGGTCGGCATGACGGGTTTTCAGCTATAAACTTCCAGATCATATTTCGTTGCCCTCGGTCTTTGTAAAGTTATAGTTTATAGCATTATCCAGATACGAAGCAATAATAGCGTGTAATATACATGACTATATGTTGGCGTATTTGGATAAAATGAGGTTGCATATTAAATGAACTTTAATAATATTTCTGATAGTTGGTTGCATAGATTTTACAACTAAATGAAATAAACTATAACATTATATATTTATAAACGTAGTCTTTCTTTTTTTGTTTGTTCCTTGATTTACAATAGCATTTGCGATTTCAAATATGATGTTGTGTATTTTAATCTGTAAAAACTACATCACGATGATATCAAATATTCGTTGTGCCGAATTTTTCATAAAATCTTTTATGTTTTTTACAAATTGTTTTTGTGCGGCACTAACCACGAGTTAGTATTCGTTACTATTACGGAAAGCTAAAGCCAAATCTTTTTTCAATATATCTGCAATAAGGGTTTTTTGAAGACGAAGCAGACTAGTTATGTATGTTCTTGAAATAAGTTCCTAATTAAGATTGACCGTGCACTATATCTCTTGACTTACATTGATTGAGAATAAACACTTAAAATTAACAACTATCAGATAACCATTCGAAGTGATTTGTTTAGCGGGTGATAAGTTAAACAACGCTGTCTTCTTATTTCAAATGTCAAATCAATAATGCCAGAAAAAGCAAAGTCACTGTTTAACTAAACTGCCTCTAAGCAACGTTTATAAATAAGGCTGTAAATATAAATAGCACTAACTTTTTGACACAATTAAAGTAATCACTTCTTCCCATCCTCACTAATGCTATAAAAATAAGAAAATAATTACGACTATAATTGTGAATATGTTTTCATTCTTACCATTATGTATACATAAGTGGTGCTTGAATTCACGTACCCGTAAGCGACCTTTATGTGAAAATATTCACCCCAGGCTCTGTGCAGCTGTTAATTGCATATATGTATTAAGCATTGGAACAGTCGTGAAATAAGCATCAAATCTTCAGCTCAAAAGGAGAAGATTCCTTAGTCCAGCAGCGGGATATCTATAACATACAATACAATACGCTATACACACCATACGCCTACAATACGCTATACCATACTAGTTTTCGTTATTAAGTAGATTGTCATAATCTACCGCTTTTGGTTTTGATATACCTTAATTTTTTGTTATAATAATTATTTAATATTTAATGTTAGCGATCTTCATATTAAAATGTGTTTTTTTTTAAAGAATAGTAATTAGTTTCATCAACCATTTGTTACCATTTGTTCAAATCTTGAATCAACGGGAATGAAATCAAACATTTTAACAATCTATTTTGCATTTCGCTATTTGAGTGAACGTACTAAACTTGCAAAGTATGTTCTTGATGCAAACAACCGGCCGATTGCAGATCAAAGATTGAAAACGATTCGGAACTTTGGTTTTCTACTATCAAATTACTCATGCAATTACGATTGATTCAAGCTCCGATCGTGACGTCTAAACTTCGACAAACTTTCTAGTATGGATTTCTAACTATTAATTTAACATGTAGGTACCAATTAAAATAATTTTGATTACGGGTCGACAAAATTATTGAAATTCGAACAATTCGAATTTAGAACTTTAAGACAGGTTTTATTTTTGATTATATGAACAGTAGTTAGAATGCAAGGTTGTTAATTGTTAACATGTTATATATGTAAAAGTCTGTAAGTGTCCCACTGCTGGGCCAAAATGTCTGCTTCTTTTTGAGAAGACGATTTACTTTCGTCGATGAACGCATATATGGCAGATTTTCATCAAACATATGCAGGTTTAAATACGAAATTTGTCGTCACCGCTGAACAATAGATTGCAGTGCTACCGGAGTATTCTAGATTTAGTTAGATGACGAATATTTACGGACGTCTAATTCCCAAGTTTAGTAGGGCATGGCTATGGAAAATTGCCTTTCACATTTAATACGGTGTTTCTTACATATTATATTCATTACGGTTAATATTTATTATAGCGTCTATGTTTGTAGGCGATGGTGACCACATACCATGATGGACAGGCATATTATGATATGTAGTCACTAACCAATTTAGTAATAAATACACACACAGTTCACAATTTCGCTAGATTTATTATGAAGCTACGGACACAAATTTCACTATTGTTAATGTATTGACTTTGATTCATTTATAAAACGATACTGTATAATAAAAGGCACAAACGATCCTAGGTTAATATTATTAGTTCCTTATACACGAAAAATCAGTTTTATATAGAAAAAAAATAATGAAAATTATATAATTTTGTATCAAAGCATTTTTGTAGTTGATTTTTACATACTTAAAGAATCAGTAATTAAAAAAACATTAGCTATATTATGAAATTAATTTGAATTTGAAATTCTAAATAAAATGTAAGTATTTATTAATAGCCAGTATTAAAAATCAGCATGATGTGCTTACCTAGTGTAAATATTTTTATGCGGAAATGGCAGTATGCCGTTTTTAAATTAAATTGTTTTTATTTATGAGAGTACACAATGTAGCTCATTTAGTCGAACGAACCATTAACCGCTTTTGTTCCCTCCACACTACTTCCCTTGTGACTTATTTTACAATATTAAATACAATCGGCTTACTGTAAATTATTTGTAGTATTGTATTTATTAATTTATTTATACATCTATTTCTTCTTCTTTCTTCTTTTCTCTTCTTTTAAGAATTTTTCTTTTTTTTAGAATTCTTATTTTCTATTGATTAATTTCGTTATACATCTATTGGCGGCCATTGGGGGTAGGACCGACACGCATGCCGTGACGGCAAACGGAATGACGCTCTTTTATGTGGTCACGACCCACTCTCTTCCGTTGATCTTTATAGCTCTTGTGTGTGCGTGGCGCGTGTATTACGTGGCGAGTATACTTCGTACCAATTTATAACATTATAATATCCCGTAATAAGATATATAAGAAAAATATCTTTCTTTTAAGACTTTTAACCTCTTCACTCTTAACCGAAGATTGGGGAAGAAAAAAAAGTTTCATTTGCCTAACTAGTGATTTTTATTGTACTCTGCGACGAAAAACATCGTGATGAAGCTAGCATATGTCGGATGAAAGTCTGCAACAGGTGTATCCACCAACCCACAATGGATCAGCGTGGTGGAGTAAGTTACAAAGCTCCTCCTCAAGAGGGAGAGGCTTTCCTGTGAGGATCATATTTTTATTTTCATCTAATTATAAAATGTTTGATAAATAAATAAGTTTATATTCAATTATGTATTTCGAAAATAAAGGTTCCGCGTCGACTTTCACAAAGAATATATATGTAACTTACGTTTTCCACGCTTTTTTGCCCGTACATGAACCTGATGAATTTAAATAAGTACAAACTACACTTATTAAAATAAATGCAGCAATGTACGTGTATTGTTTCAAGTTGATATAAATTCTTATCTAATGTTGTGAATGGTGTGTCGGTTTATAAATACTGACTCCGTCGCTGGTCTATTGGCGAGCTTTTAAGACGGTCCACGCCCAGGATCAAGCCCGTCAAAAGATTTTTGTCTCGAAAACTTCTCAGTAGCAGTCCGGAATCTGAATGTTAGACACGCTTACCGCCCCGTGCCTCGGAATAAACGTAAAACCCAGCGTCCTGAACTTGAAATCCTCGTGTTGGATTTACCGCACGATCGTGATGGGAGTGAGGGATAATACTTTAAGCGCACATATTTATGGGCTATAATATATGTCCTGCGCAGTTGGCTGGTCTCCCCGAAAAAATTCTCCGTGGACAATATTGGTCAGGACTTCAGTACATCACCCATACATACATTTGGGGGTCAAAATTGCTCACGTCCGTAGGTCTCACCAAAGTCAGGTTTCATCCCTCATTACCCTACACGTGGCCCCTGGGTGGTGCTAATTGAGCAACATATTCTAGGCGGGAGGCTCCGGCCATAGCTAGTATTACCACCCTGCGAACAAAGCCGCACCGCCATAGCGATTTGTCGAGCGGCTAGATTCACCTTGTCGCGCAACACATCGTGTTCCTTTGCGAAGTTCGCAGTAGCTTACCATGGATTGATCATGATCATGGGGGATTGGGTCTGTATAGTTGTGCTCTGCATTTAGTAAAAGGTTCTGACCGCACTCGCAGTGACGCCGGGCGGCTAAATCTGGAGGGCAGCGGGATCCGAAGCACGGTGCACCGCTGGCCGACCGCAGTTAGTAGGGGGCCTAATTAGTAGGTTCGCCATCTATGAAAGGCCGCCCCGCCAACTTGCGAAAAATCCTGGGATGGCTTCCATCGTGCTGGTTGGCGACCAGAGAGAGGTCCCGGTGGCGATTCCCAGGGGGGTTCGGGCGTCCCCGCGGTCTCCAGTTGAGTCTACCATCTCCGTCTCTGCGGTGAAAGTCACGATGTCCAAAATGCGGCACTTCGTACAACTTCCATTTCCTCATACCTATTCACACCCACATGCAATGGTTTGTAAAAACAGAATGAAGAAAGATTTACAGCGGTTGCTCCACCTCTCTTTTTCAGTGCATCTCTCAAATATACGAGGTTTGCACTCCAATCCCTTTGCGGTCCACCACCACCTTGAAACCGCCAAGCCGCACTTGCTCTTTCTTACGGAGACACAAATTACCAGTCCAGCAGATGTAGCGTACTTACAGTATCCCGGATATTCACTCGAACACAACTTCAAACCTCGTGCTGGGGTCTGTATGTACGCTCGTAATGACGTCTGATGCCGGCGTCTCCGAAACTTGGAGGTACCCGATTTTTCAGTAATGTGGTGCGTATCGGATAGTTTCTGATAATAATAATAATTTTATATTTATATATATATATATATATATATAGAATATATATATATATATTACAACTGGCAGTAAGTAGTGACCTTATACATAAATTATTCTCATTAATTGACGAATCAAAGATTAAAAAATTAAAGTAAAATTACTATTTCATTTTTATTGAAAACAAAATTTAAAACGTTATGTGATAAATAATTATCAATGTGAAAGTGAGCATATTTGTGTACTGCTCTTACGCCTCAATCGATGGCTGTTAAATGGAGCAAGATACAATGCACATTGACATTTTTATCTCGATTAAATACAAATACGAGCTACACGCTAATAGCCGCGAGCAACACACCGCAGAGCGGAGAAACTGAGATCTCTTTGCATAATCACAAAATTTGATGGCTACTCGATGCGGTTAAACGAACACATGTGTTGTATAATACCAGTGCAGTTCAAAACACTAATTACTGGTCGGTCATTCAACGGGTAAAAGGCAAAGGCGTTCTCTTTGCTCGTTAAACTAAACTAACGAAATACGACGCTTCTGGTTGTTTGCGATTTGAGCTCATACATAACTAAGCATATATATAATTTTCTTTCAAAGTTTGGCTGTTTTAATGTTTACTCTATTTGAAAATCATAATATTTGGTTTGCGTTGTCAATACGACTTCAGTGGAAATTTAATATGTTGGACGACTGTTGCCATACCCTATATTGTTTGATATTGCATTTTACGGATGATTGCAAATTAAAATGATTGCGTCATCATTAAATTTTATGCAGCGTTCTATAGGAAATGCACCACTAAATCTGTTGAACGTTGTTTTTATAATCTTTTATAAAGTTTGTGTATAATATAAGTTTTCTTTGTCTAGTTTTTATTGAGAATATGTAGGCACTGACATGAGCTTGAGAATTCTCTGTACTCCAAATTTTAGTCATAAAAATAGGGTTCTCCGGTTTCAAATTAAGTTTTTATGTTAATTTTAACACGATAGGATGAATTATTATTAATACTTTCCTAACAAATACAAAAAGTGAGCATCTTAAGGCTAAGTAACATTAAAAACGTTTACATCTTTACATAATTTGTGTCGATAACAGAAAATTTACAATGTCGTCACGTTCAGTATGTACATGAATCGGAATAGAACCGATACATTTTCACGCTGTACTAAATCTTATTTAAATGACATAGTTATTATAAAATAATGAATAAGCACTGCCCTTAAGTATTTAAAGAAAAGTACTATCCATTATGTATATGTATATACTAGATATAACTATTAAAAAACTTATAATAAAAAAGACAAAGGCGTTCGTTAGAATGCACGTTTGCGTATTGTTTCAAGAAATCTCTACCTGCAACCGTCTGTCAATCCATAAAGCTTGTGCTTGTATCATAATATTGATTTGCAGCTCTATTTCTACAAACAGTAACCCGATATAAAGCCTTATCTTATCTGCAAATAACTGAGACTATATAGCTTATGCACACAAGTAGAACCGAGATAGCCCAGTGGCTAGAACACCCTGTTTGGAGTTGTTTCTCCATTGGGCGCAGTTCCAGGTGGCAGATAACGGTTCGTAATTAGTTATTAGATTCGAAATTGAATAGCACTAGAGTGCGGCGTGAAACATCGGTGCCGACTGTCAATCAATTTTCGATCTACTTCACGGGTTGGGCTGTCTTATACGAAATTCTGGGGAGCATAAAGCTGTATAATTGTTTTTTTTCATACAAAGGTAAGAACTTATAACAGATAAAGAGAAAGAGAAGAGGAAATGAAGAAGGTAGAGGCCAGCATGGTCAGTAAATTGAAAATAGAGGATAAGGTTACCATCAGACTCTCTCGGTCTGGACACTGAAACTCACAGATGGGCGGCCGTAAATGCCTCAGTGTTAGAAAACATGTTGATCAAACAGATATGAGCAATTCTCTGCCACCTCCCAGAGTAACGTAGGCACGGTCTAGAAAAAACGAAACGAAGGAGGTAAAGGACTCGGGCTCAGATATGAGCTTGTTGAGTCGCTTGTCAATAGTGTGGATCGGGCCCTCTTATTTGACATTCGACTGGGACTTTGGGGATGAGTTCTTCGACTCTTCTGTGGCACTGTTAGTCACGTAAGCCAAAAGAAGCCTCTCAGGCTCGTGAGTGCGAAAATGCAGCTGCAATAGACGGTCTTATAGCCTGCATTTCAACCAATTTGAAGGCAATTAAGAAGATTGCAGAATGCTATCCCAGCATACAAGAGACCTAGTCTGTGGCCTGCGCCACGGAGACTGTGGACGCTGTCATCGAGAAGCTAGTCTTCTGGTAGAACGAGATCTCTCGGAACTTGATAGGGCGTTACCCTGGGGGAGAAAGCCAGAAGATTAGAGGAGGCTTCGCGTGCCCTGTTTCAGAAAATCCTGGAAAGGGTGACAGCCGAGGTGGCCTCACACTCTTCACCTTTGCCCCCTGAGTAGAACTATGAACGGATCATAACAAGAAAGGGACCTTGGAAAACGTACCGAATGAAATACTTTATTTCTGTACACCAACCCGCATTGGAGTAGGGTGCAGGAGTTTGCTCCGAATATTCTTCTCAAAAAGGACAAGATGCCCGAGCCCAGCAGTGGAACATTGGCTTAACTTTATTACTTTCATATAATTATTTTCCACATATCGATTAAAATATGCTTTTAAAGCATATTTTTTGACATGAATATATTTTAAACGTCATCAAATTTTCGCCAACAATTTTATTTTACGTAACGAATAATTTCCATGTTGAGTAACTAGTGATTTTAATTAAATGATCCTTCGCCGGTAGTACACATTTATTTTCGTATCGAGGTTATATGTCGTTGTTTAATATTAAAATTTTAATTAACTACTATTTCATTAATAGCAAATTAATTAACATGTAATGATAACTACTATTATCTTGATTTGACTTTAAATTTTGTTATCATATTTTTTAATAAACCATACAAGCGATGTTGAGTTGATACTGAAATCAAATTTAATATAAAAATTTATATAAGACGACTTTTACAAGCATTTTTAATAAGCATTTTATAAAATAAAATAAGCTTTAAGATGCTACCGGAATGTAGCGTCCGAGAAGATAATACTATAATTTTAGAAAATATGCTTAAATTCAAAATCATTTTGTCATCTTTATAATATATAATCGAAAACGACGTTTTCTCATTTATCATAGCAGAAGCCTCTAAGTGTCTCACTGCTGGACTTAGATCTCCTCGCCATTTGAGGAGATAATTAGAAGCTTAAGTCACCACGTAGTTTTAATGCGGGTTGGTAAATGATAGAATTTCATCCGGCAAAATTTCTCACAATGTTTTCTATTCTCGCCAAACGGGAGATTAATTAAGCACAATATATGTATGCATGTATGTAAGATTTACGAATTCTGAGAACAACAAGGATATATCTTCTCTTTGATATAATATGAAATATATGAAATACTTTATTCGGTACGCCGCTCGAGTCGTTACCGTGTGTCGCTCGAATGTGTCCACTACGAGAACGGTTTCAATGCAGTGACTGACTTTGAGATAAGATACGTCCACTATAGTCAAGTTCTCATGAATGCAAGCGCAAAACGGCGCAGCGAACACGGAGTATGCTATTCTTCATCCATATCCTTGACATCGTGTCATATAAAGACTGGAATCTGAAATATTACTGTCATAAATTTTGCGAAGTCGACGACAATATATTCATAACATTCTTATTCAACTATACCTTACAAGAACTTTTAAATCGTCGTTTTACAAAGATAAATTTAATTAAAAGGTACCGATAATAAGATACGCACCGCCAAGGTCTGGAATACCCTTCCGACCTCCGTTTTCCCCACCACCTACAAGGCATGCCTTTTAAGTTATGTCGTTTCCATATTTCCCGGCAAGTTTGAATTTGGAACTGTTCTATATTAGAATGTGTTTAAATTTTGAATCTCAAAACAGTTGAAAGTATTAGGATTAATGCTATTGTTTAGTCACAGCGTCGATTGGAATCTGTCAGGTTACGTACGAAAATGAATCTTTCTAAGGAAAATGTTCGTGCAATAATTTTCTACAACTTTAGAAGAGGCCTGACACGGCCTCAGTATTTTGAAAAGCTAACATCTGTGTTCAGTGATGAAGCCCCATGTCTGCGGCCGCTGGTATTTAGAATTTCAGCGTGGACATACTAGTTTTAGTGACAAATCTCGCGAAGGACGCCCAAAATACGCCTTAACTGAAAATAACATCATTGCTGTGAGACAACTAATTCTCGAAGATCGTCATGTGACATATCGAGAGATAGACTCTATTAGGCATCTCAGGGACAACCATTCAGAAGATCTTGCATGAAGCGCTTGGTGTGAGAAAGCTAATTTGCCGTTGGATACCGCATCTGCTTTCCAACGATCAGAAGGCGGCTCGCGTCAGATGGTGTAAGAAAACTCTTCAAAGGTTCAACCGAGGAGAGTCAAATCACGTCAACAACATCATCAGTGGTGACGAAACTTGGATCTATGCCTATGATCCTAATTCCAAACAACAATCTACAATCTGGGTCTTTCAAGACGAGCCAAAGCCGACTAAAGTTGTTCGTTTTCAAAGCACTTTTTTTTCATTTCATTTTTCAATAAAAAACCGGCCATTTTGCGCTTATTGTACTTGAAGATCGTAGAACGGTTAACGCAGAGTGGTATACCACAGTTTGTTTACTACAAGTCATCGCTGAACTTCGAAAATCTTACTCAAAGCGACGCATCATCCTGCACCACGACAACGCAAGCTCACACAGCGCTCGTCAAACGATTGAGTATTTGAAGCAGGAAAAAGTAGAAATTCTTGACCATCCTCCATACAGTCCTAACCTAAGCCCTAACGATTTCTTTACATTTCCTAAAATTAAGAAGTCTTCGTGGTCAAAGGTTCCAGTCCGGTAAAGAAGCAGTCGACGCTTTCAAGTCAGCCATTTTGAACACCCCCACTTTAGAGTGGAATAAATGTTATAATAACTGGTTTGAGCCAATGGAAAAGTGTATTACGCTACGTGGTGAATACTTTGAAAAACAATAAAAAGTACTATAAGGTTCTAGTTGTGTTTTTTTCTTCAAACGAAAAAACTTAAAAGGCATCCCTCTTACAATATGGGTACCTTCGAGTCTAGAGTGAATAGGCATCTTCTAGGCAAGCGCGCTCCATCTTAGACTGTATCTCCATCAGGTGAGGAGCCTATACATTAAAAAAAAATTAATTAAATTAGTTTCGAATCTAGATTATACCAAGGAGAGCCGCCGAGATAGTCAGCTGTTATTTCTTTAAACCAATGAAATGCGTACATATCATTTACAATTATGTTTATCTATCCTGATTGAAAATCGACGAATAAAAATTCCAAGTTATTTTATCTTCTATATAGTCTTGTACGGTGCGATATCAAGATGTCTTTAGTCTATTACCATTATTAGTATTGGAACACAGGGTCATTACACATTACATTACATTTTAAAGAAATTTTGACTTACATTACAAACTTTTAAAAAGTATTTAGGGTGTAATAATAAAATTTAATCTAAAAGACCTTAAGCCATTTTTCTCTGGATTTATTATCATAACTAATCATAGACTAAAAACAACAACATTTTGCTGCTATCTTTAGATTACTTATTTTAACTGTCAAAAGTCTTAAAGAAATCTTACTACGCTATTCAAATTAAAAAGTTCGCAAGATGTAACTCAATTAATGTTTACATTTTAAGTTATTATTATTATAATTAACAATTATATATATATATATATATATATATATATATATATATATATATATATATATATATATATTGTTAATAATATAATTATAATATTACAAATATTCATTAGAAATTTCCATGATTACGCAGACTTACATTTTATCATTTAACATGTTATGCACATGACACGTTAACTTATAATGAACATCAACTGCAAGAATATCGAAGCTGAAGTTCAAAAGCTTTGTAATATAGTTTGCAAGTTTGCCAACTTGGTATAAATGAACGTTTAATATAGTGAGATGTTCAACAGGCATTTGTGTTATCAAGCATGTAGTTTTGTTGACGTCATGGGTATATTGTTAGCCTTTGTGGCTGCGTAGCCGTCTTGGAGAGCATTCATACTAAGGAATTGTCACTTCGTCGTGATCGAATCGTATTCGTTGCTGGTTAATCGTTTTCTAATTCTACTAACACAATGATCTGCTTGCTCTTCGGTCGAAGTTGGATTGGAATCGGAAACGTATAGTAACCGTTATAAATTAACCTTTTTAATTTCCCGACGCAATTATCTCCTTAAGTAGTATGACTAAATTAAAGACGGGTTGTAGGGCTTTGTGCAAGCTCGTCTGTGTATGTACCACACACTCATAAGATATTCTACCACAATATAGCAGTAGTTGGTATTGTTGTGTTCCAGCTTGAAGGGTGAGTGGGCCTGTGTAATTACAGGTACAAGGGAACCTTGGGAACTAAGATGTTGTGTACATCTTAGTTCCCAAGGTCGGTGGCGCATTGGAGATGTAAGCGATGGTTAACATTTAAATTTGAAAAAGCAGCTGTTCAAAATAAATAAATAAAACGAAGGTAGTCGAAGAAAACTCGTGCACCCTATTGATGGTCGCACGGAACAAGTAAATACGTGACCACGACAGAATACCACAGATAAGTGAAAAAGATTTGGAATAATCTTGAAACGTAGTCAATTTCATCTATTTTTTGCTCGAAACCTTGGTGCTTGTCAAAGTTTAACTAGAACGGAATATGCTTAAAGCAAAGATAATTATGAAATAAAAATAAACGACAGTTGGTTAGATTAGATTAGTTTTCCTTTGTGAAAATTCCCTACTAATTAAGAATAGTGTAATATTTAAATCTTGACATGAGAAAATGTTACAAAATACTAATTTGTTTGTCTATATTAACATACTTTAATATTTTTTGTTGTATATTGTTATCGTCTTGTATTGTTACGAGTGCCGAGTCGAAAATTCCTCAAAGTCTTGAGATGACAAATTATTGATCTACTATATATAAGATTACGTTTATATATTATATACCAAACGATCGTCTTGTTGTGAAATCCCTTAGAAGTACTGGTTAAAATTATAAACTGTAAATGGCAATATATATTCATATAATATATTCATTCACAAAAATAAATACCATGTTTGTTCTTATTATTTTCTTTATTAAGTTCTTATAAATTATATGATTACTTATATCTAATCTGAAGACATATTTTCATACAATTGCGGACTATTATGTCCTCGTTATGGAGAAATACTCGTATTTACGGATCTCCGTGTGAATCATGCGGATACTCAATCATTAATTGCATTTCCTGGTGTGTACTTACGTGGTAAGCTCATGATAATGAGATCATTACGGGCGCAGGATCATCATCCTTTCGGGCACAGCAATATAGTATCAGATAATACGCTTTAACTCAAGTCTCATGATGTTATTTTATATAATTTCAATGATTTGAATTTTTTTTTATTTAAATCCTGTGTTGATTATATAACTATTTTTTTTAAAAAGCAATTGTATTTTATCACTTAAAAATCGTTTTGTCTTGTTTTTATATATATCATTCACATAGATCGAGATTACTTATAGAATGTATTTTTCAACGTGAGGAGAATGTAGAATGTATTTTTGGGAACGGAAAAGCAATTGTCGACAATTTAGAACCTACTATGTTGAAACAAAAAGCTATTATATGCTAATTTATCATCATCATAATTATATTATTCGTCCACTGCTGGACATATATAGGCATCTCTTAAGGTGCACTACTGAGCCCGATCTTCCATTCTTATTAAACACCACCTTTTTGATTAACCACCGTCTTGATTCCACTGGGCCACTTTGGTTGCTCGGTTCCACAGCAGACAACACAGACATACAGCAGAGATTGCGAGCAACACAAGGCGTGCTTTTTCTTTATACTTTGACGGATATGTAGTGTCGTTTTCTTTTAAATCACCTCATTTTTGGACGAGTTTTTTGAAGATAGTCTAAACTTTGCATAGCTGTGAACTCACCTGAGTTGCCCGAACCAGGATTTCATAAATAACCTTGGTATCTTCAGCTTTATAATATAATAATAGAAAAACAAGGCGTTTTGTGCGAAAAATGCACGTAATAAATATATAGCGTGTCTGCCCTGAAACTATAACCGTCTAAAATGAAAAATACTTATTGTGTGTATCCGAAAAAAAGCGTTTATTTACTTCGTTATAACATTGGATTTTAGTGTAATTTGACTCCATACATTTTTAAAACCATATTTATTTGTTATTTCAACATAAACCTCTCTTATTATGTGAGAAACTATACAACTCTGATGAATACAACATTCAAATAACGGAAAGTCAATTATGTAAATGACGTACGTACGCTTAAAACATAATTAGTACTCAAACTATATGGAATTGAAAATAGAACTGAAAACAGCACAGTTTAGGATATGAGTGAAGCTTAAACTTTTGTTGATTGTTAATTTACCTTTGAGCCAACATAAAAGTTTTCTCTTTAACGTGAACTGAAATCCAAATGACAAGAGCACTCCTGTTTAAGGTTGTCCGCTGCGCCGTAAAGCCAGTGCATATGACATAACATACCTTGATTTTAACTAGACGGTAAACAGCTCCACGATAATATTAGTTTAAAACTTATTTACGTTTATTTCGGTTAAAATATTTCACGTTTGCTTTTGATTCGGCAAGGACATTCACCTAATGAGAATTTGTGAAAATATGATAATTTATTACGTTTACAATTAGGAGACAATTAGGAGTTATAGAATTTAATAATTTCTTAATTTTAATCGGATAAGAAATACTATCACCATTCTACGCAGTTATGATTCGTACAGTAACTTCTAGATTTTTTAGTAAATTACTTTTATTGTTATTATTTTCATTGACGCGACTTCAAACAATCGATAGTTCTCAATTAAATAACCGTTTACAGTCAATTTCTTTGATATTTTCGTATAAAACAAAGCAAAGCGATGGCTTAACTGCAAATCGTTTTCAAATTATATTTCTATGTGTATATTCCGTTTCAATCGTTTTAAAAAATGTATGTTAGAGTATGTAAGAACCATTTATTGGTTTATACTTCTTTTTATTTCATTTTGTTTACTTCGTCTGTCACTATCTGAGGGTCAACTGAATTCTTATATAAGTTTTCGCTTGCGGCTTCGCCCCTCGTTATATGTGTGTATGTATGTACCTCTTTCTGTGCCCATAATAACTTGTAATCAAAATTTCATGTTGATCAGTTGAGTAGTTAAGACGTGGAAGCTTAACAAATATATAAATAAACTCAATTTTGCATTTATAATATTAGTATCTTCAAAGTAAAGTAAAATCGTATCGGAATTTAGATTATTTTAAATCATTCAATATTCAACCATATTTCAATTTTTGATCTTGTTGATAGAAAATATTGGGAGAGGCCTATGTTCAGCAGTGGACAACGATTGGCTGTTGATTGATTGATTGATTGATAGAAAATATCATATTAAAACTCCCGGCAGTGCAATCAAGTTTGGAAACAAACAGCCACTTCACGATCGTGTGGATATATTAATTATATACATAGTCTATTTGAAACGACTTTTGATCCTCCTACACTGAAAATAAATTTGACTTGCAATTATGATAAATTTAAACTCTCTATCGCAACGTAAATCCCAAGTTTCATAACGAAATATAACAACATTTAGCCTAATCCAATCGAAGAAGGTAGAAAAATAAAAAATCCTTTACATATGTAATATTTAAAGGTTTGTTTTCGTGGTTTGCTAATGGCTCTGCAATGTTATACGAGTACACTACACACAGTTTTTGACTAATCTGTCTTTATTTATAACACAGCACTATTGCACTCAACTACTTATATCCATTTTAAAAACGCAATTTTTTCAAGAATAATATACATTATTTAAGTTCTCGATAGAATTCACATGTGGCAAAACTTCAGTGAAATTAGACACATGCAGGTTTCCTCACGATGTTTTCCTTCACCGTAAAGCAAGAGATGAATTATAATCACAAATTAAGCACATGAAAATTCAGTGGTGCTTGCCCGGGTTTGAACCCACGATCATCGGTTAAGATTCACGCGTTCTTACCACAGGGCCATCTACCAACATGTGAATTCTACCAACCCGCATTGGAGTAGCGTGGTGGAATAAGCTCCAAACCTTCTCCTCAAAAAGAGGAGAGGAGGCCTTTAGCCCAGCAGTGGGACATTCACAGGCTGTTACGGTTACGGTGTTACGGTAAGTTCTCGATCAATTATATTGCGTTAGTACAATATCAAAGTTGTTGATTTGTCTTCACTTGTCTTGTGGTTAGAATAGGCTATAAAGAATTTTATCTTTTACCAGCCCCGCATTTATGTTTAGTCATACAAGGCACCGAACCACTCATAAAAAATAAAATAATTATACACTGTTTCAGAATGGGGGGCCTCAAATGTCAAAGTGCCAAGGGGGTAGGTTCGGACTAAGCTATAGTCCGAACCTGCTTTTATTACAAAAAGGGAATGTATTTGTAATTTCAGGATCCTAGCAAAAACTACTTATCTAAAGTTTATATAACGATATAAGTAAGCTATACTTATAGTTATGTATGTTCTCAAATGAATCGTAAAAATAAAGCGGGAATGGTCGAGCAGGACGCGTTGAAGGAAAACCAAACTATAAAATATATATTGAAACTTTGCAGAAAGTCACGAAGTTGTTTTAATAACGGCTAGTTTAAAATAATAAAACGGCCATATTAACCAAATTATAGATCCGTAAATAAAGGGTTTGAAGGCTGACAATTAAGTCTCGGAGAACTGGGATTCTATAATAATAATTTATTTAAACATACAAACATAAAACATAAGTTGACATATGGATTACAAAGATTATATGCTTGTGCTATTTAAAACTTAAGTCATGTTTAAGTGAAAGTAAATGATTTGGATACCATGTATTCGAAAATACTTCAAAATAGCTATATATTATTAGAAACATTCTGTGACCACAAACAACATGACTATAATTTTATTAAGTTAATTTATAACAGGTTTTCCTCAATTATATTTTTTTCAATAACCATCAATTTATATCTATCAAATCTGCCAGTCATCTTTTGTCCTCTGCATTTGTTTATAATTGAGCGTTTTTTTTTCTTTTGTCTTGTAATTCAAACACAAAAGTAAGTTAAATCATTACCTTCATTAAATCTGACGATTTTGGACAAAACAGGCGCTATTGTCTTATTAAACTCAGGGCTTGATCTTTCATTATTAGGCGATTTCACATACAGATTCCTTTATTTATTGTATACATATTAGATTCTGGCCTTTTGGCTCAGGCAATCTCCGGTTTTTATTTAGTTATACATTTACCAAACGACAATACTGTGTATTGTTGAATGAGAATCGTGAGTGAACCATTGTAATTGTATGCGTAAACTAATAAACAAATTGATCTACAAGGTGACAGGCGCTTTGTTAATGTTCAGGGACTTGAAAGCATTGTCTAAGTCTACGACTAGACTGTGTATTGAGATGATATGTCATCTTCATCATTTTCATCATCTTCATTCAGTCATCATCATCACGATGATCTATATATCGATTGCCTCGAAGGTCTATATTGAAACTAAATACAATATAAAGAAATAATATTCATAACCGATCATATTTATGCACCGAACCGACCGTAAGACTAACAGAACGTTTTTGAACGATTCGATTGAGAAACAACAAAAATGATAGCGGTATTCCCTTTATCCTAGAATAGCATTCCAATTATCTAGATGAAAAATAAACCCGACCTTTGATTAGCAGAGACAATGAGACGGGCAGTTAAATCTTTATTAAATTTGCATTATTACTCTCAAGTCGAAATGTTTCAATTGCACAACAAACAAACTATTAAATTAATAAACTTAACAAAATCTTTGAACCTAAATTGACAATGATGTCCAGTTGGTCAGCTTAAAATATTTTTGCTATTCACTATGGATTCGTAAAATATTGACGTTTTGAATGACAGCAAGGTTGTTATCGCATATTTACAATATATTTAAAGTTTCACGTGACTTATTATTGCCTTTATTATATTTTCTTTCTGTAACATTTTAATATATGTAAATGTACGTAACTTTATAATGCAAGTAAGTCCCTTTTTTCTTTTATGAGGTATTCTCCTTAATTTGTCATCCATCTAATCTTAAGCTATTTCTTTTTTTGTTTTTTAATGTTGTATTGGTATAATTACTCCTGGAGCTACCTAATAAATAAATAAATTAAATACATAGTTAAGTGAAATAGTATGGCATTATAAAGATATATTAATTATTAGATATTTGTAGTGCATAACGTAGCAAAGTATTTAGCCAATTGCATGGAACGTGCAATTCTGGTGCAAGCTGGAAAAACAATCTTATTAATATTACGTATTTTTCAAATTTTATTGCAAGATTTTTAAACAACTGGCTGCCTTTTAAAAAAAATTCAAATAAATTTATGATTTATAACACGCCTTTTTAAAACATTAGTCAGAAGTAATTTTTTCGTTTTCAATAAAAGAAAACACAGTGCTTTGTTAGGTATTATATTTTATCGCATCGATTGTCCTAACTAATGTTATAAATGCGAAAATGAAATTGCTTATTTGTTTTTATTATGCTTGTACTTCTTAGCTATTCAACTATATTTTTTATTCAAGTATATTTTTATTTGATTCCATTCGATTTTTTACCCACGTCCGTATTTTGCAAACTAAACATAAACGGTCTTACTTACCTATAAACGTTGTGTAGCGGTTGTTTAGTTAACTTATGTTGTGTTTTCTTATGTCAAATATCAAATTAATAATGACAGAAAAAAACAAATCATCGAATCGAAAAAAAACAGCATATAATAGAATATTGCTTTCAATGATTTATTTCATTTGTTAGTAATGTTTTAGTAGTCATTTTAATAAAATCTTAGCGAAATAATGCACTTTATTGTATTGAATGATTCTTATTATTAAAAAAACAAAAACAAATTGTTAACATATGTTGGGTAGCGAATATTTGTTTACCCAATATAATCAGGAAAGAAAATACGTTTAGTATTTGGTTTGGCCCCAACTTAAAAATATTTCGTTTTATATTATATTGACTATATTATTATTTTATTAACGTAATTTAAATATTAAAGTACAACTTAATATTTTGAGACGCCGTTAGCTTAACAATTTGTCATACTCAGTATTATTTACATACGCGATAAAGTTGACTATTCTGATAGAAACAGTGACAAACATTATTTAGACAGGAGTAAGTACTTAATTTTTTGAGCACCATTGGCCATGACCACTTGCCATCAGGTGGCCCATTTGCTCGTCCACCTATGCATTTTATAAAATAAAGAATTATAATATGTATTTAACTTGATGTAAAAGCATAAATATATAGTTATTCAGTAAAGTGACAACCGGGAAATAACAACACACTGGTCAGTGGACTCCGCTCTTATTTAGGAGAATTACTTGGACTTCCATCACTTTGCTCTGAAACCGGTTTTGTGTTCATTCTTGAAATTTCTTCCGATATATGTATTACAGGTTCCTTTACGATTTTTTCCATTTTTAAATTATTTTAGTATTGGTAAGGATGTGCCACTTGTTGGTAAGACAATAAATATTATTTATATAAGCAGTATAATCCATGTGATCCTAAAAATCAAAATTCGAAGTCAAACACTGCTGTTTGACTGTAAAATTACATATTCAGATTCTAAATGAGATATATAAGACCTGAAAAGCGAAAAAACTCAGTGAGATATTATTTTTACTAGATGTTTAGAAACGCTTTAACGTTTCATTCACAAGCTGTGTCATCGGCTGGTTTTGTAATACATAAATGGCTCTTGACGTTTTCTTAAAGCTTTTTGGTGTGCTTTTTTAAAAGCGTATCATTTTCCCATTAAAAGTGATTAACTAATTGTACGGTAATATAAGTTATACGCCTATGTTTGTTTCTTGAAAAACTCTTTGGTGATAGAATTGGTAGGCGGTACCCACCCACCCAGTCTTGCACAAAATTCTACCAAAAAATCAATAAAATAGGCTCACATTTATATGTGCTCGTATTTTCACGAAAAACCGGCTAATTTAACCATTTTCTATGATTTAAATTTTATATTCCGCTTGAAAATTATCAAACACTAAACACGTTTTGTTTTATCGTCTTTATAATATTTTATTCAGTTCTAAGACTCTTTATAATATGAGAATTAATATTATCAATTGGTAAAGAATTGCGGAATTTAATTACAGTAGAGAAGAAACAACTTGCTCGAAAGTTGCCTGAGGATGAATTAACTTTGCAAACGGATAATAGGTGTTTTTAGTACTTACTCGTGTCTAAATAATGTTTGTCACTGTTTCTATCAGAATAGTCAACGTTATCGCGTATGTAAATAATACTGAGTATGCAAAATGTTAAGCTAACGGCGTCTCAAAATATTAAGTTGTACTTTAATATTTAAATTACGTTAATAAAATAATAATATAGTCAATATAATATAAAACGAAATATTTCTAAGTTGGGGCCAAACGAAATACTAAACGTATTTTCTTTCCTGTTTATATTGGGTAAACAAATATTCGCTACCCAACATATGTTTACAATTTGTTTTTGTTTTTTTAATAATAAGAATCATGCAATACAATAAAATGCATTATTTCGCTAAGATTTTATTAAAATGACTACTAAAACATTATTAACAAATGAAATAAATCATTGAAAGAAATATTCTATTATATGCTGTTTTTTTTTCGATTCGATGATTTGTTTTTTTCTGTCATTATTAATTTGATATTTGACATAAGAAAACACAACATAAGTTAACTAAACAACCGCTACACAACGTTTATAGGTAAGTAAGACCGTTTATGTTTAGTTTGCAAAATACGGACGTGGGTAAAAAATCGAATGGAATCAAATTAAAATATACTTATTACAATTAGACTAAGTACTTTTGAACTGTTATTTTCCACGAATTAATTATATTTAATGTATACGCCGTTTAACGATTGTAGATTATAGTGAGTACTGAGAAAAATCGCCAAGAAATTCTACTAGGCACCTTACTCTGACCAAAAATTAAATGGTAAGTAATACGTATGTTAATTAAATACAATTTTATTTATATATCGTAGGAATAATACCTGTACACTTTTTCTTCACAATGTCATCTTTATGTTCTTGTATTGCGTAATATGCCTTTTTAAATCGATGATATTTTTAAGTTTCATGTTTTTAACAGGCAAAGAGAAAAAAATCACTCATGTTAATAACTCTATCCGTATTCTAAATATGTTATATAATATATTATTTTTCTTGGTTTTGTGTGAATGAGATGTTTTTAGACTAATAATATATGGTTCTTGCTTATATATAAAAACTAATTCATTAAGTTATGATATAATTATTATATATATATGTAAGAAGAATAAGAAAAGAGAAATCTTATCTTAATTAGTAAGGAATATCTAAGTTTCCGTTTTTTGACTCTAGTCATGTTTGGATTTGTGTCTGCGATTTGTTATATTATATTATATTTTGCGTCCGGTTATCTGTTATTTATTTTTTATTATTAAAATTCAAAAATAGAAGTTCATTTGTTTAGTTAGATAGATAAAATATTGATGTAATATAATCTTGTAGTATCTAAAAATATATTATTCAATGATCATTAAGATCTAGTCTACACTAAATTTTCAGGAACAGAACACTACACAATAGCTAAGTAATTATTAGGACGTCTGTTTCGTTTACTGTCTCGGAATGTGTGAACTTGTTGTTTAATAGATTTTTAGTAGAATTTTATCGTAATTGAATCGAAGCGTAATCGTTGCCGATTATCCGTGGTCCTATTTCTTTAATTTAATTATCGACTATTGGCATAATATTTAACAATTAAGTTTGGTTTTCTCGTTACGATATATGTTAACATTATATTGATTTGGTTATAATCCGAATAAATATAGAATAATCAAAGTTGGATTGGAATCGAATCGGGAACGTGTCGTATTCGTTATAGATAAGTCGAATTGGCCCACTGTACCTGTACCTTTCTCTTTTATATCGGGCCGGTTACATCTTAATCGGCATTAGCCTATTTTTTCGTTCGAGATCCCTAAAGCGGCTTTGTATTATCATAACCGAAAGTAAAACTAAACACGTACTAAAATAACATTCGTATTGCGTAACCATCGCCATCAATTATTATGGTACTGGAAGGCAATAAGATTGTTATTAATTTAAACACTTTCGCTTACTTTAACTTGAACATATATTTTTTCCAGCATGTTAATAAAACTTATTGCATAAGTCGTCTTAATAAAATAGTTGTTTTAATATTTTTAATCGCATGTTACCAAAACTAAAATCATAAATATTAATGCATACGTTCAATAAAATTCAATATATTCTTTTATACATTCAATAACCGGTTCTTTGTGCGGTTCAGATTCGAAAAAATGTGTTTTATTTATTTTTAGACAAAACGTATTTATTCTTGCTACAATAACTTAATTTATATTTATTTAAAATTTTAAAGGTCTGTTTTAATCCCACAAAATAAAATAAAAATAAAACGATTCGCAATATATGTCACTAAAAATTTGTAAATTTGCAGACATTTTCTAAAATTTACTGCTAAACTTGTGATAATAAATATACTCAGCGTATTGCATGTCGGGGAAAGCACATGCGTGAATTGTATTCTAAGATTCTAATTGGTCCTAATTTTTAAAACATATCGACATCTTTTCATGTACAAAAGTACAGTTTCGTTTATAGTTTATATGGAACTACTAAAACAAAATAAAATATAAATTGTATTCTCATAATCATAATTATGCAAATTTTATAATCATTGTATTATCTAAATATTCTTTGTTTATAGTGTAACGTAATGGAGCACTAAACGATATTATATTTAAATATTCGTCGAATTTCACTTTCGTATGACGTCTAGAAATATCCTTTGAACTTCCCACGCTTCCTGAGGGCCCGCGGAGGACCGGCGAAAGTGAACATCCCCTCCTCGAATCCGTGTGCCACGGGGTGGGCTCGCGTATATATAAACTGAAAACAAACTTAAACTAATAGAGTAAACAGTTTTACCGTCGAAGCTATCAACGGCCGTTCCCCGCCCCACCATGCGAGGGATATGGAGCCTAGTGGTCAGTGAAGTTTTTTAAAATCGGAATACCGTCTCGTGGTTTTTTGGGTGTGATTGATCGATTCTATATAAATTCGGGTTATCTTCTCGACAATTTTGGCGTGTCGATTGTATTAATATATTCCGTATTTTTCGGGCGAAATAACGTTGCGTTTCGCAGATTGATTTTTATATCGGAGGTGATATTGGCCGTTAATTTTATTTAATTTCGGTTTAACGGGTATTCATTATTAAGCCTGTAGTTTTTAATTCCTTTTTTTATAACGGCTTCCTTTTAAACGCTATTACTTCAGTAATATTTAATATTTTATAGATACTCTAATGAAAAAAATAATTTTCAAATTAAATCAGAATCGGTTGCTAATTATTAATTAACATCAAATAGCTCCGCTCACAAACTGTTTAGTGAGTTTTTTTAATCTAGTAGCAAAGTCAAATATTGACTCCACAGACTAAATAAAACCACCGGTCCAGTGTTTTGCTTACACGCTTTTACGCGCTTTAGTGATAATAACGGTCAAATATTTGTACCGGACAAACTTCACATTTTAACGCAGCAATTTGGAAATCTCTCCGGAACTATGTATGGTGTAAAAATATAGTTTTAACTTATCATTTGAAATCGTTCAAATGAGTTCGTTATTTGAATATTCAAATTTTGACATATATTTTAAAATCCTAAAAGGTTATGTGGGTGTAATATGAGGAATATTGTTGTAATATTTAGTTTCGAACATAATTTATCGTAACATAAACATCAAATTTATTACTTTTAACGTAAAATAACTTTATCCTGGCTAATCAGTTCATTTAACATTAAACTTTAAACCAAATAATACGCTAATAACAAATAAAAAGCTAATGACGTAGTCAGAAATCGTAACTAAATACGTTTTTTGTGCAATTTGTAACATATGTCTTATCTCAAGCTGAGGATCCTATTCTTTTGACTGAGTCTTGAAAGAGTTAATTAATTATTTCGATATTTTTATTCATTCTTAATTAATTAAGATTGAAAACATAATATTTAATTCATCTAGTAAAATGCTATTCAGAGATGCTTTAAAGTAAATTTTGAATTTAGAACAAAGAAAGGAAGAAAAAAAATACCAATGAATTTAAGTAATAAAATTAAGTAAATAAATTAAATTTGTTTACGATATGAAGTGGTATAATGATAATGATTTATATGTTAATTAACAATTATACGTCACGCGCCTTAGGATATAATTTGTTGAATCACAAATATTTGCGATATAACAGAATGAAGACACACATTTAACATAATGCTCTTGTACGTAACTATACAACTATTATATATAACAAATATAAAGCCCCTTGAAATGTATACAGAACTAGTCTCCGCAGGTTATTCCGTCCGCGTTTGACGAGAACGTGGTGAAGATCAGGCTAAAGTAAAGTAAATTTCGCATTTGTAAAATAAGCACGATACTAGATAGTTAATAATAAATAAAGGAGCCTTAAATCCTTTAATTTTATTTTGTAACACCTAATCATATTTACGTTGACTGACATAAATATGCATATGCATGGATATACATTACAAACATTTACTTTTTAGCATATTCTATTATTAAAATACACAGATACGTAGATGATAAATGGTGGATAAAAAAATTATTTCAGATTAATTGCATAACTATTGAGTGTAAAACAAAATGACTTCCTTATAAAAAGACGTGATATAAAAAAATCTTATCCGTACCATCTTTGTTACGTTTCCCTTCGACGATTCACAGCATTGTTTTAATCAAAGTATTCTTTATTAAAACCGTATACGATTTTCGTTCTAATTACTTAAGTCGTGATCACAGAATTGTGTGTATCATTTACAGATAAATATCTTTTTAATCGTAAAGGCGTGTTTCTCGTGGGTTGCATAGCAATGTTTGTTATATAAGGAGCGGATTTCTTTCGGTTCCGTTCTGTCGGGTCACGAGCACGAACGACTTTATTTTGGTAACGACCAATTATACGTAACTCTGGGGAGGACGTAAGCAAACAAAAGCCTTCACATTGCACCATACGAATACGACAACGATTAACGGTTATGTATCGATTCGCACGAAATTCTTTAAGTTACAATTTAAATTTAATCGATTCTTTTTTTAAATCTAAACCGATATGTTTTATAATTAAAATGAATTACATATAATCGTAAAACGAAAATAAATATTTTATATATATATATAAATAAATTAAAAAAAGATACTTCGACATCTCGTTCATAAATGAACTCATCTATGATTCTTTCAAGTACCTAAGTAGAGAATAATGACAAAAGTAAATACAAATGACGAGTTATTTTTATCCTGGGCGTGACGCGGATGTTTAATCCTGTGATAAGATCTAAGCGGGAATATAAAATGTAATTGAAACTGTTGTGTAACTCTTGCATAACACCATCCGTTCTGTATGTTACTACCCATGTGCGAAGTACTATAACAAATGTACTTTCACGGGTTTTCACTATATTTACATAAGACATGATAATAAGTTAATAAGTTTTACATATAAAAATCTTTGAAATTTTATTTACAGTTTTCAAAATCTATTCTTATTAATAGATATTATAAACGTGAAAGGCTTTTTTTTATATTGGTCCTTTAATGTTCGAACGATTGTATTTGAATTCTTAATTAACCTATGACGTAGAACACGTCGTGTAATAAACACACTGGTTACATATATCAACAATTTTGAGATCAATATATAAATAAATCATGCTCATAATTATAATTGGAAGCATATCAATAATAGTCAATATTAATCTCATGTATACTTGAGCATAATAATAATATTCGTGTATTTAAAATTTCAGAACTTCATTGCTGGACGTGTATGGACACAGCAATGCGTTTAAATAACTGGCTATTAAATTTGAAAATGTTTTTTTGTTTATGTAGCACTCGAAGCTTTAATTCTTTCACACAGGGTAATGAGATTTTTACTGTTCCAACTTTCACTGGTTTCGCCATAACAGCCGTGAAGTACTAAGTCATTACTTCCTGTTTTGTCTCAAGCAGGACCGGTCATAGATAACTCTAGGCCAACTTTCTTTTATTATTCGTTCAATGCTATTACATAATAAGTTATGTTATTTATGTAACTCTCAAATGTCAGGTACATTGTCGTTTGTTACAGCACATAACAATAAAAGTCAACTGATTGTAATTTATAACTTGCTTATCATATAAACGTTTATTGTCTTCTAATTTATATAGGATTTCTTATTTATATAGGATATTTGGATAGCAGATTGGGTTATAAGCAATTGTTTCTAAGATTGCTTGAAATGTTTTCATTATAATAATTGTGTTAAACTAAAACTCTAGAAGCTAAAGAAATAAATGTTATCTAATTCTTTCTTGTGTACTATTTATAATTTTAAATAAACAGTTTGTCAAATATCCCACATATATATACTTTATACTACAATGTGTGTCATATGCCTTGCGACTTTATTATAGATACTGCTATGCGTACACGGCCTTGCGTTACAATAACACTTGGTTTTGAATTAAAGAAAGTGTTTTATTTGTTACAGATTACCCTAGCGGTAATTCTACAAATCGCTCTAGTATCGGGAAAGGCGTTATTACCACAAGATCAACATGCTCAGCAACAGTTAGAACAGAAAGGACAAACGAATTCTGCTCAGAAACGAATCGGATACGATTACCCTGCGCCGTCAAATGATTTAGTCAATCCTTTCCAAGATCATGACAATTTACATCCACACGATGGCCACCATGAAGTTGTCGATGAACATGTTGATGAATATCATGGCCATGACGACCACAGTCATCATTTAGAAGAACATCATATTGAAGAACATCATGACCATCAGGATCACCACGATCCCCACGACCACCACGATCACCATGATCACCACGACCATCACGATCCTGGATATTGGAAGAAGAAGCTAATATGGAAACCAGGATGGAAGAAAATTTGGAAACCAGCCAAAAAACAAATTTGGAAGCCATCTTGGAAAAAGATTTGGAAGCCAATCTGGGTGCCAACGAAAGTGCCTGTGTGGAAAGAAATCAAAGTTCCAGACTGGAAAAAAATTTACAAGCCAGAATGGAAACCTATAAAAGTGCCCGCTTGGAAAGAAGTTAAGGTTCCCGATTGGAAGAAAATAACCATTCCTGTTTGGAAAGATATTGTTGTTCCTGGATGGAAAGATATTCAAGTACCTGCATGGAAGAAACTATGGAAACCAGAGTGGGTAAAGGTTGGTATACCCGGCGAAAAATATTTAGGTAAAGATCATGAAGGTTGGGAATATACATCTCACGACTTATGGAAAAAAAAGTTAATATGGAAACCTTTATGGAAAAAATACTGGAAGCCAGCTAAAAAGCAAATTTGGATTCCTGATAAAAAATTAGTCTGGAAAGACCAGTGGAAGCAAATATGGAAGACAGAAAAACAAAAAATTTGGATTGATGACAAGAAACTCGTATGGAAAGAAGCTTGGCAGCAGATTTGGAAGCCATCGAAAAAACTAATTTGGGTGCCCGACAAAAAGCTAGAATGGAAAGAAGCATGGAAACAGATTTGGGTTCCGGACTGGAAAGAAATTTGGGTACCAGGAGTAAAGAAGATATGGAGACCTGTATGGATATCTGAGTGGTTCCCTTCGCCTGATCATCACGAACATGTACACAGTTGGGACAGAAACGACAATAGCTTAGCTGCCAGTCAAAAATCAGTAGCAGTGCAACCAGCTCCACAACAACCACAACAGCAACAACAACAACAATCAATCTGGCAGTTTCCAAAATAATTTATTAAAAGCTTAAGATATAGTCGTATATGTGTAAATATGAGTCAAAGATTACCTTTTAAGTTCTGACTTCAGATATAAATGGCTGATGAAGTCAGAATATGAAGCTGACTACAGATACGAGGAACAATCGCATCGCATTCTGCAAATAGGTAATGACTGTTTTATAAATATTATCTATTTGCGTTGCGAATAAAAAAACCAGGTGCGATGCGATCGTTAACTCTAGTGTAAAAACATGTTCTGTAGTAATAAAGTTTTAAATGAAAAGCTTTAATAAGTCCTTACTTGGATTCAGTCATTTATCGAAAAAGTATCTCATCCCTATAATTTTCGTATCTCTTTTATTGGATGAATGAATTTTGCAATTATAGAATTTCAACTACCGAGTTGCAATAAAAGTTCATTCAGGCTGTTTACAGTTTATAATTCCGAATATCTGATTTCATTCTCCAATGGGTCGTAAAGGTTGTTATTGAATGTAACAGCATTCATTTGGAGAATGTTGAGTTCATTTATGATTTTTGTTTTTCGAATTTAATACCATAATATTTCGGTGACCATATTTTGTATAAATGTGAGATTGGGGAATAATTCAACTTTTTATGTAGATGAACAAGATGAGTCATATTCATAAGAAATAAATATTGTTAAAAACGTTGATAAAGGCGAACTGGTAATTGTTCTGATGACGCTTATCATGAGTCAAATCAATTTTAAACGAATATTTCATACAAATGATAGATTAAATGGACTGAGTATGTTATTAAAATTCTCGTTGTTGAGATATTTGTGCCCACTGATGCTGTGTATGTTGATTTATGTGCATTGTTAAGTTTATTATTAGTGTAAGTTGTTAGCTGATAAAGCGGAACCAATGAAATAAAGAATAAGGTTTTGTTTTTAAATAGTCTAATTTCTTTATCATACCTATCATTAAACATATCTAAATATAATATTTAAGTTTATTATAACAATTATAACTTTGTTTTTAATACAATTATAAAGTATATTATGATTTACTTACAAGTAAATCATAGTAATTCAATTCTATTTATTATAATTTCGTTTAAAAATAATGTTAGCATTATGTGTTTACAGATGATTACTGAAATTCCTATTTTCCAGAGCAGTTAAGCGTGAAGCTTGTATTAATTTGGTTTGATTGTGCTCAAAATTGAATACGATTTAGCTTTATTGTGCATATCATTACCTTAATAACATGCATATGCATGACATACAATAAGTAAAGAGTATTATTATGTATTCATAAATAATAACAAAGCAAACAAACAACACGCAGACAAAAAAAATATCGACTAAAATCAATCATAGTTGCGTTTGACTGTGACAAATGATCTTTACAGAAAACTCTATTCAAATCAATTATATATTAAAATAGCTTTCTTGTAACATGGACGTAGTTTAAAAAAGATATTAAGATTTATATTTATTTAAATTATATATTTATAATTATATATATTATTATTTAAATATTTAGAAAGTATATAGCATACCATAGAATTACATTTCAATCAACTGATGGTGATGAAAAAATAAGTAATTTATAAGTAGTTAACATTCAATATAATCTCCTAAAATTAATGCTTATTAGAATAAAGTATATTTTGATTTCAATTTACTTAACAGATTTACTTAACAGCATTTGTGGTGACTTTTTTTAGAACTGCTGTTGTGTCTTTAAGACCTTAATTTTATTCAAATAAACTGACTTGTGTTTGATTAGCTGGATTCGGATTCGAATTATTTATTAATAGCGACAATTCTAAATCGAATTATATGTTTGGAAGAAATTATATTACATATACCCCTACACGAACGCGGTGAAATAAGTCTTAGTCAGACAGCGGACGGGACAAGATGGTGAAACTCCGCTGGCAAGACGGCGCTGCGACAGTGACATGTCAGCGGCGCGTTGTTTTCTATTAGTATTCATATTAATAGTCACACAGAGGGTTAAACGTGGACGATGCACGATGGACCGGTATGACGTCTTCTATTGTAACTAGTAAGGGCGTGGATCCATGTCTACGGTGCGGCACCGGCCACCGTGTATCGGCACGGCGTCGCTGCCGGGAGACGGCGGGGCGCCTCAGAATATCACTCGATAAAATTAACATCCTTATATCGTTTTATCATTAGATTTTCACAGCGATCTCTGTCAATAAATGTAGTACGATTTTAGAATACAGTATATTTTATAAACTATAACAGTTTTAGGAACGTGTATTTCCAACTCGAAATAAAACCTCGGGCCATCAACAAGTTTGGTTTTGACGTTATTCATTTTGAACTGTTTCTGCAAACGTATGTGTTAAACGTATATTTGAAAATGGAATTTGGAAGTATCATTTGAATTGTTGCTTTTAATAACCCAATCGAAATTTATTTAAAAACAAAAACATAGACATAAGGTCGATAAGTATTCGGCTATCACCTGATGAAATTTTTTTATATTTTAATATAATATAAGATAATCAATACATGCAATAGTCGCATTGAATAATGATTTTGACTTTTACTATAGACCTTGCAATTGTATTGTAAAATTATAGCATTCTTATGCCAACCAAGGAATTATCAAACATCGTAAATTAGACCCTTGTGCCAGTTATTACACTGTCAATCTTACTCTTAAAATTGGAACGTGCAATACTTATACATTTTATGAATATATACGTAGATAAAGACGCTGTGTCACATTTTTAAATTATTTGAATTTGTTCCTTTAATGAACATTTCAAGTCAATAAACACTACACCACACTCACGTTTTAAAACTTTAAGAGTTATAAACGTAATGGATGAATGGAATATACATACGAATAAATAATAATCAAAAAATAATAATACAGCCGAATACTTAAAATCATATTTTTGTTTTATGACACCTTCTTCTAATTAAACTTCATATATAACTACATCATAGATGGAATAGATAAATGACTGGAGTTCATATCTATTCGGTTTTATAAAAAACGGTACCTTTAACGGTATTTAAAAAAAAAACAAAGGACTAGCCATTCCCATTTTACAACGTATTATTGGTGTTTTTATTTTGGATTTTTTTATTTATTTGTTTGGACGTGATTGATATAGCACAAATTTTCAGTTAGTCAGTTCAGTTATTTAATAAGTAATTACTCCTTTTTACAATTAAATTATAATATAGCTTATTTATATACAGTAACAGCCTGTTAATGTCCTACTGCTGGGCTAAAGCCTCCTTTCCTTTTGAGGAGAAGGTTTTGGAGCTTATTCCACCACGCTGCTCCAATGCGGGTTGGTATAATACACATGTGGCATAATTTCACTGAAATTAGACACATTCAGGTTTCCTCACGATGTTTTCCTTCACCGCCAAGCACGAGATGAATTATAAATACAAATTGAGCACATAAAAATTCAGTGGTGCTTGCCCGGGTTTAAGCCCACGATCATCGGTTAAGATTCACGCATTCTAACCACTAGGCCATCTCGGCTCCACTCGGCTTATATAGAATTGAAATATTGTTTATTCTATACTGATATACCAATACGGTTCAACTGGTCAGGATTAAATCTAGAACATTAATATCGCTTTTATAAATAGAACTATTGATTTTTAAAACTATATAACGTATTTAATAATCTTCTGTATTAAATACATTACCAATCAGTTGAGAGCGTTCACAATACATTATTTGTACAGTAGAGGTATTCTTTAATAGAATTCGAAACAATGACTATAAAAATTATAACATTTACCGAATATACGCTTCGCATTAGCGCATGCTGAATCAGCAATCATTGAAATGTTGAAAACCGGCTTATGGTGATATACTATTTTGAGGCGTGTATTCTTGAAATGCTATAATTATTGTGATCAATGTCACATATTACGACAGTTTTCTGATGTGAGAGAGTAAGGATTAGCCCTACAGTTTGTAATTTTTTAGGAGTAAGATATAATTACACGAAGACCTTACGGATAAGCAAATTCTTTGAAATAAGTGATGTGTTTAATTTTTATATTATTTGTTTATCCATTTTACTATTTTCAAACTCATATAAAAATGACCGTTCATCATCAGATTGATAATTTATATATTTTCTGAGCTATAATAATAGGTTAATTTTTTATAACAAAGATTCTTAGTTCAAAAGATGATTTAGAATCGAATCACGCAATATTAAGCCAGCAATACACTCTACATACTGTTGGCGTTGAGTATGTATCCGTTGAATGTGACCACAATGCGCTCTACTGCATCGCTTGCGGGAACAATAAAAACTTTATATGGAACTATGGCGGCGTATATAAAAGTATCTGCAATTTAATGCTTGGGACTGGCTTTTTCGAACTCAAGTTAAAGCATTATTATTAGATATGGTTATCATGCGTACCATTTAATATTAGTTATAATAATTGAAGACCGAAAGAAACTGTGTATTTACGTAATATATTTTTTAAGAAAAGTTATACTTTTACTATTGTAGTTTGACTATTATTTTTTATATAACAAATAAAAAATTTATATATACCTTTTTTATATCAATATAATTTATATATATATATATATATATATTAAACCAACATAAATTTTTAGTAGTCTTTGTTCCGGCTGTTTTCAAGGCAATAGTCTTGTGCATCTCCTATTAATTGCAAAACTGCCTAAAGTGCCACCGGATGAGCCGTACATTGTGAAACTATTGAAGATGAATCTTCAGACCGATCTCAAGGTACTTTATTTTTAAAATAGCTGCAACATAAAATAATTGCGCTCATAATTATACTTAGACAAGTAAGTTCTTACTGGTGATAGAGCTTTGTGTAAGCTCGTCTGGGTAGGTACCACCCACTTATCAGATATTCTACCGCAAAACAGCAGTAATTGGTATTGTTGTATTCCGGTTTGAAGGGTGAGTAAGCCAGTGTAATTTCAGGCACAAGAGACATAACATCTTAGCGATAGTTAACATTTCTTACAAAGCCAGTGTCTATGGGCGTTGGTGACCACTTACCATCAGGTGGTATACACTCATCCACCTACCTATACTATAAAAAAATTATAATGTAAAAACCATCATAAGGATGAATAAACCAATTTATTCGTAACATTTAAATCCATTGACTAAACTCACAAATTAATTCCCACGATGCGAACCTCCATCCGAATCCGAAAATAGCAGTCGACAAAGGCAATATATTCCAACTGCACTGTGCGGTATTCTTTTGTTTTACCTTGTAAATGAATGATGAGAACGAACTTTGCTGACTGTACTAAACAGAAATTGTTATTTAGTACAGTCAGCACAGTTTATCCTCCTTTCTGAGTTTTCTTTTTTTATGTTAGAAGGGGTAAACGAGCAAGAGGCTCACCTGAAGGAAAGTGACTACCACCGCCAATGGACACCTGCAACACCCGAGGGCTTGCAGGTGCGTTGCCAGCCTTTAAGGAATGAATACGCTCTTTTCTTGTAGGTTTGTATGTCATATCGGTTCGGAAAAGTCACCAGCGAAATCTGGTTCCACAGCGTGGTTGTGCGAGGCAGGAAATGCCTTAAAAATCACGCTATTGTGGATTTCCAGACATCGAGGTGGCGAGGGTGGAATTTAAGATTTGGATGCGATGTCCGGTGGTAAAAAAAGATACCAACTTATTTGGAATTTCCTGTTGTTTTAGAAATATCTTTAACACCTGTAAGAGCAATGTTAATACCATCGCATCGACGTTTCATATTATTAAAGGATATATTTATAGTTTAAATAGATAGGCAGACTGGCAAAAGCGTCTTATGGTAAGTTGTCAACACCACACATAGACACACTGTGTTGAGTGAGTTACCTGCATAACGCTCTACCACCAAGAACAATTATAAATAAAAACGACAGCTACGGACAACATTCATTTTCTTATTTGAATACGTATATTTATTGTCATGTATTGTTTTATCTTACGATAGAGTATCTTTTTTTTAATTGATCTGTATCTTTAGCTCATAAAGCGACGTTCAACCAATTTATGTCATCTCATTGCATTCTATGGAAAAAAATCATCCTATACAATCATTAAAACTAATAAATAATTTCATTCGAAAATTTTATTTTTATATACAAACACTGTCTCTACAATATTTTATGACCATTTATTGACAGCTGACACAGTACATAACATGTACTTTTTTGAATGAAATACTGAATGTAAAAATAATAATAACATATTTAAACGAACAAATAATTTATTTTCATTTAGAGTCTCTCTACTGTTGTACCATTTACATAATGTAAATATATGAAAACGATCTTTTTGTCAACACAATATAAAATGAAATAAGTTATTTAAAATGTTATATGTAAAAGAAAACAAACTGTCAAACTAAATATGATGAACAAATACATTTAATTTATTAACAGCTAGTTAAAAAAAGAGTTTTATGCTCTTAGATAAATGCTGTGTCGACCATAAACATACTGCTCGATAAGTATATTGTATTCATTTTCATAGTATTATGTATTAAGGTTAACGCTTCGACGATTGAAACTGTCTTAATTACTAAAAAAGTACGTCTTTTATAATTTTGTATTTGTAAAAATGTACCTTAACGAAATACTTGCAGCGTCTTAATATAATGTTGATTACTTTGACAGAATCAGTGATAATTCATACATATAAATAAAATTGAATTTTTAGTCTATGATTTTAAAATAACTGCCTCTTTTAAAGTTTATATGGTTATTTGCGATTAACCAAGACCAAAATAAGCTTTTTTTAAAAATTTGTCTGTCTCTCTATCTGTTCGTCCATGCTAATCTTTGAAATGTCTTAAAATTACAAATTGAAATTATTTACCTATCATAAAAGGTATTTCAAGGTGCCGTTTAGTCTCTATATCATCAAAATCGGTTGTGTGTATCTAAAGTTATAAAAACTTACGTATTTTTATTGTTATCTATACACATACACATAATGACTTTTCCTGACTTATTCATCAACGCAGAGCGTAAACCAAAGTGGTTAGAAACTTGAAATTTTGGCAGTTACGTACACTATATGATGTAAACACCCACTAAGCAAGGATTTGTGGAAATTCCACCCCTAAATGGTTAAAATAAGAAATGTACGATTGATCGAAGAATGAAATGAACGAACGAAAACCAATCATTTTCAAAGTTAGAGGTATGAAATTTCATATAATACCTTCTGATTAGAAATAAAAAAGTATGTATTACGGTGTTTTTGAACATCTACCCCTTTAGAGGGTAAAATAGATGTTGAAAATTTGTATGAGAAACCCTTTGTATAGTTTTTTCTAACCCGGAAGACATTTCATGCTTCTTTACTTTAAAATCACAGTCTTCCAAACAATCATCTATCCTTTACTTATACTTCACACAAGCGGAACCGCGGGCAACAGCTAGTAATTTTATATAATATGTACATAAGAAGAAAATATTATCTTGCGCCTAATTTCCGCCTCCACAAAGACAATCAATTCTGGGGTAATGTATTCTATAATAAATTCCACAAATATACTCGTATTTTAAAACCGAATTAATTTACATAAATGTATTGTAAAAAAACATTTACATTGTATATTATATAATATACAACATTTGTAAGGTTTTACTGATTTTTAATAATTATTTTGAGATTTTTAAAAAATAAGGGTAATATTTTTAACTACATTAACACTGGTTGGAAATTATTGAGCGAAAAAAATTACGCGATAAAAAAACAAAACACGGTAAAATTGACTCGCTTGAT
This sequence comes from Nymphalis io, assembly GCF_905147045.1. Lineage (NCBI taxonomy): Eukaryota > Metazoa > Arthropoda > Insecta > Lepidoptera > Nymphalidae > Nymphalis > Nymphalis io. Next base: position 13,307,939 of record NC_065918.1, read on the forward strand.
CATGTCAGGGTGATTACAGGTGATTACAGGAATTCCAATGAAAATTGTAATAAAATTGTAAAATATTATTTGGTAATAAAATGTTGAAAGTAATTGTGAAGGATTGTTTTAGTGAGGTATTTTTACACATTATCTTGATGATAAGAAATATTGGAGTTAGTATTTGTTGATTTTTATCTATGTAAATAAATCGGTACAAAAGAGTTAATATTGACTATCTCGTCGGTTCGTGTCGGTTGATTAGTATATTTTAAAACACAAATCGACTTCCATTGATTTTTAAATACTTGTAGGTTCATAACTATTTATAATAATATTTACATAAATATATTTATATAACTTTTTAAGCCACCATCCTAACAATACTTTTGCTGACCGATGTCGTTTCCGATCGAAAACAAGTTTTTAATTGCATTGGTTTTATATTCACGTTCGGATGCGAAAAATAATAATATAACGGAACTATTCTAACAACAAATTTTTTAACAACAATACTAAGTTTATTAATACCCTAAACATAGACATTGATATGATTGATCCTAATTCGCCTGGATTTGAACAGGGTCCAGTGTTTCTCCATCGGCCCAGCCTTCACTTAACGTTACGTTTTCCTGAAAATAACCACGAGTTTTTTAGGAATGAATAAAATAGCTTAGCATATCCACCTTTATTAGGATGAGTCTTAAAATAACACATTAATTTTATATGAAAATTCTATGGATTGATTATGTTATACAGGCGCCTAATATATTATTTTGGCAATTTTGCAAATAACACTATTGCGCTTAAAATGAGTTTTTAATTACTAGTTGTAGACGCTAAATAATTTTATAACCCGGATAATTACTAATAATAAGTCCTCCTTACCGATTTCGGCAACGGTCTTCAATCTCAAGGGAGATTCACCAATTGCACAGAACATCTTATAGTGCACAGGTGTTTGCGCAAGCACAGGTGCACTCTCTATTCTCTCACTCTCACAATGGGACGAGATGGCAAAGCGATACGTCCGGAAAGAGTTCAGGCGCAGGATCAACGACTTTACTTGACGAGATGGCAAAGCGATACGTCCGGAAAGAGTTCAGGCGCAGGATCAACGACTTTACTTGATATCCGAAGCACGGGAGTGTACACACTCCTAACTTGCAATCCAACTTGATAATTACTAACAATTATATAGTGACTGTATATAATGTGAATATATGTATTGTAAATGACCAATAAATTTTACAGATTTCTAAAAGTAGATCGCGCACTAAGGAATATTGCCATTAAACTACAAAAAGTAGGTTTCAACACAGTTAGTACGGCAAAATGCAATGACGCTAATCAGTGTAAGTGGTTCCTTGAATGTCAGCTGTCCGCAAAAGTCATTCTCTTCATAAAGTACTGTATTCTCCTATTATAAGCACGTTCTATTTTAAAATGAATTGAAATTATAGATTCAAGTAGATTAATATTAGATCCTTACATATGAAATTGGCGTTTTGTACGGGAGGAATATAAAGTCAATTTTTTTTTGTAAAATATATTTAATTAATCAAAGTATGAAAAAAAGCCGAGGTGGCCCAGTGGTACGAACGCGTGAATCTTAACCGATGATCGTAGGTTCAAACCCGGGCAAGCACTACTGAATTTTCATGTGCTTAATTTGTAATTATAATTCATCTCGTGCTTTACGGTGAAGGAAAACATCGTGAGGAAACCTGCATGTGTCTAATTTCTCTGAAATTCTGCCACATGTGTATTCCACCAACCCGCACTGGAGCAGCGTGGTGGAATAAGCTCCAAACCTTCTCCTCAAAAAGGGAGAGGAGGCCTTAGCCCAGCAGTGGAGCATTCACAGGCTGTTACGAATCAAAGTATGCACCGTTGTTATCTATGCACTTTTGCCATCTCAAAGGTAGTTCATTGATCCCTTTACTAAAATAACCATGGGGGCGAAAATCAATAAGCTTTTTGAAGGCGGTTTGGATATCGCAGATATTCCAATTGTAGCTCATCTAACTTAGTGGTTATTTGTTGTACAGTGTGTGTGTGGTCTTCCGTTGTCGTGAAGCAGCAAGTGGCCTAGAGCGATTGACCAATCTCGGTTGTTTAGCAGCTAGTTCTTCCTTTATGGTTTGCAGTTGCTGACAATAGATATCTGCCGTAATCGTTTGGCCAGATTTTAGAAAGCTGAACGACACCGGCGCTAGTCCACCAAACACTCACAAGTAACTTTTTCTCAGTTCATTTTCCACTTTGTTCTCCGGCCGTCCACGGGGCTGGTTCTGAAGGTCGAAATTTCCGGAACGAAAACATTGAAACCAAAAACGTACCGTGCTTGCTTATGCAACACCAGCGACGGCGCTGGTGTACGGACACATCATTAATCCTTCGAGCTGTTTCTGCAGCACTGGTGCCACGGTAGAACTCGTACTCGTAAATATATCGATATTTCATGTCTTCCATTGTGCGGTAATAAGCAACGCCAAAGAAAAAAATAATTAGGAAAAAACAAATGAATGACTGTTTTCAAAACTCAAATGTACCAGCTACATGAATTTGTAATTCTTAACCAAAGAGGAGATATTTCAGATCAAAGTGGTAAGTACGACAAAATGCTAATTTCATATGTAAGGACCTAATATATATATATATATATATGTATTATATATATATATATATATATATACATATATATGTAAATATAATACATATTGTCTAACTTTCAGTTTCAATAATTACATTTTTATTTCATATTTCATAATAGCAAAAAAGGAAGTCGGTCAACGTAAATCTATCTGTAGAGATGAATTCCGAACGAGAACAGCGTTTAGCTAATAACTGGCAGCTGACACAAAAATGACCGCATCCGCGTGTGCATCAGAATGACTGTGCAAAGTGACAGATCAGCTATAAAACACTCCCAGCATTTAGTACCTAATTAATACTATTTAGAACATTTATTTAAATATTTGGTACCTATGGTATTATCAATGAAATTTTATTTTAAAAATGGCCAGTTATTCAGATATCAAGAGGTCCGGCCGTTTATGATTTTCGCATAAGGGCTCCTTATTGTGCATATGTCTTTGCAGAAACATATTTTAATACCTATTTGGTACCTGAACACACATTTTTATTAAATGAATAAATAAAATAATAAATATTACATTCCCGTTTAAGATTTACATGTTATAACCACTGGGCCATTTCTGCTCTTTATAGTAATTTTCACACATCATCATCATATTCGTACATCATTAAAAGTATCAGTTATTGAAATAATTATATTATGAGTGTAAAGTCACTTCGCTTAATTAACTCAACTGGATCTATTCACAGACCACTTCATTATTCCATAGAAATGTAGGAAACAAGTTGATCAATGCAGACCTCTCTGTTAAAGGGATCTTACAAAGACTTAAAACGAATGCAAGGCTCAGTAGAAGGGTGCAGTTATTTGCCGCCAAACCACAGGGTGACTCGACGTTTTAATTAAAGTAAACAATCAAGTCCGAAGAATGATAGAATATTACATAGTATGCTAATACTTTAACTGTCTAGATATTTTTTTCGAGGTATAAATTTCTATAATATGTGCAGAAAAGACTGTGTCTGCGTTTTTATTATAGTATTCGCAAATGACTTCGCCCGCGTTTGGTGGGAACGGGAGAGCGCATGTATTAGGTATGTTATATCCTTTACTATATCCCTAACAACGTGTATAGAAAAAATTATGATGGTCGGTTGATTCGTTAAATCCTCACAAATAAATAAAGAAAGAAACAAACGCATTTATAATATCATTTAGGATAGCTAAACCACACTAATAACATATAAATAAAAAAGAAGTAAATCGTTTTATAGATAAGTGATTGATATAGTTGCATTACTAATAAATATATAAAATAATCGCGTGCATCAGAATGACTGTACAAAGTGACAGAATCTCCGAGGTAAGAGCGGCAATTTTAATATTTCTTTTTAATGATATAGATACAAAAATTTAAGCAAAGGTTTAGTACCTTTGCTTAAATTATAGATACTAAATGCTAATAGTATTATAAAACTGATCTGTCACTTTGTACACTCATTCTGATGCACGCAAATAATCCTTTCTATTTATATAAAGAATAATTAAATATTATAAATATCACATCAGGCTCATTTTATCATACTAAAAAGATTTATATTTATAACATCACTCTAATATTGACAAGTTATAAGTTTGCTTTTTTGTATATATGTAACATATATATAATAAAATATATATGTATGTATCGGTGGTATTATGAGGTTAGCAGAAAATATTTTGTAAGCGAAGTGGAGGGTGACGATTGCACGAGCGGAGCACAGCACGGAAGGGGCCGCGGATGCGTTATATCAATACGATTCCGGAGCCTCTCCGATCCGTGCCGAGGACGGCCGTTGCAGTGGTTCCCCGAGCTCAGTGAGCTCTTTGGTTCTCTCGTTTGGTGGTTGACCATAAAATATCCAGGTCGCTCCCCCAAAGGAGCCGGGTACCCTGAAAAAAAAGAAAATGGTTATTGAAAATTGAACGGGTGTGAAAATTGCTTGATAGAGGAAATGAGATAAATAGAATTATTGTTAATTCTATATATATTGTATCATTAAGTAATAAAGTTTAATTATTTTAATAGTTCATAGTGAAATCGCAAAAAAATATTTATAAACGAGTATCGAATAGCAGCATAATATGATTGCCGAGTTGATATATACGAGCTTCTGTATACCGATGTGATTATAACTATCGGTCGGCCGTATATTTCCATCAGGTATTCGTATATTTGCGTCGGACGTCCGCGTTGCTTATACGACGACCGTATAATTATAACTATCGACAGGCCGTATCGCATTTTCCTATCAGGTACCGTTGGCATATTGCTTTCCAACAGACTCAGGCATGCAATCTTTCTCATAATATGGTAAAAAAGCTTGCAAATATATGAAATAAAAGAAGAAAATACTATAAAAGAAAATAATATTATAAAAAAAGTCGTTATCTGCCTCGGCTGTATCTCCGCTTACTATTTTAACACGCGTTTTGATACGGTTTCACACAGGCACACATGTGCCACCACTGTAGTAGTGGTTTTTCATTCATCCGATTGTGATGAACGGATAAAACTTTTTCGTCAGTTGTTTTGCGTGCACCCGCGAACAACAACTGCTGCTGTAAAAAAAAAGCTATTTTTTTTTTGTATTTCAGTCCTTCAATATAACGGGACAGAAAGTTAGTTGATAACAATTATTGTTTTGTTTTACACGATGTTTATTTATATTTAAGACTGCTTGTTAGACTAAAATGCTAAATATTTTTTTATAACGAATAATAAAATGATGTACTATGAAGAATATTCTGTACGCCGTGCTTTTTTTTAACCAATGATATATAAACAATCAATTAGTAATAAAACAACAATTTATTATATATCTCGTTTTAATTCTAAAACTACCATTTCGATTTGCAAAGTGCAAAAGTCAATATTTATCTTCATGAAACCTCAAAGAAAGGTATTTTTCATATCGCCACGTTTTTTCTCATTACGGTTTTTATGATACTGTATTGCAGTTGGTAGATTAATTTCGTCATAAATATTCATGGTATTGCAACGCAAGAAATAATTTGACGTTTGATAGTGCAGTTGTGAACATGGTTTGCCAATGAAAGATACAATCATTGAAGCTTTAAATCGGTACATTATTTACCTTGTGGTGGGTTTTTTAGTTTTTCGATAGGTTTCAATTTGACCGACTAACCACATAATAGTTTCCTTGGACAACCGATACTATTGGCAAAAGTCAGTAAGTCAGACAGTATCCCAGATGTCCAAAGGTGGATTGTGGTGGTTATGTGCTTTAAAAAATTTAGGCCTTTCCATTAACACGTATTCCGCAATAATATCGTCGTCTGATAAAATTTCCGACATATTATCATAACATCGAACTATATTTAAATTCATTACAAATAATACAAAGAATATTTGAGAAATACGACATTGACAACAAGAAAACTGTCGACAGCTTGAGAGTTAACCATCCGCCATAATGTTAACTCTCCAACGTTGGTTGGTTAATTTATGAAGCTTATAGTTAATTATTTGACCATTGGTAATACTAACTATTGACCAAAAAATTTTTGCCAAAATGTAACCATCGCTACTATTTTTAACTATTGATTGAGTTAAATATAGATCAAAAAACCGGCCCTAAGTGTTTTGAACGGTAGTTAACAAGTTAACAAAGAAGTGTTTACTGTAACACTTCTTTGACATTTTGCTGTAAGCCTAGTACTTGTATGATATATGTACCACATTGGCCTTGTATATATATCTACATAAGATATATTTATTATCTTTCATAAATTTAATAATATACAACTACTAATAAAAACAAAATACGAGTACTACATCTATATCCAGTATTCATTTCTTGATTTATCTATATTAATCTCGGAATACTCAGATTATCAAGGAGCGAACGTGAATATTGTCTGGTCCAAAATAACGCGATTTTTAGAAGTTTGCTTTCAAAAACTATCTGAAAATATACCTAAAAGTTATGTACCAAACTACATAGTCAAAAAGCATTCTTTCTCTTGATGGAAATCCAGAAGGACTATTCTGTAAGAATAAATTCGAAACCAACCGCAGAAAACGGTCGTGAAATGTTAGAAGGTGATATTTAAACCATTTAAACCATTTATTTTGCTACACACATACATTACATAGATTATAAAGAAGAAAAATAATTAAATTTAAAGAATACAGTGTAGGTAGCAAGGGGTTCATCTCAGTATAAGCTGTGCTAATGCACAGCACTGATTTTCAGATGGCCCCTGACTATTGGGTAAACATAAACAAATGCGCGCACACGAAAATAAATAAATGAAATTACAAGAACAAAAAACTAAAACTAAAAAGCCCTTATCCTTGAGAAAAAGAAACATATTACACAAAAAGAAAAACATCACAAGGAACTTAGACATAAGATAGACAGACAGACAGACAGACTTAGACATAAGACATTAAAAATGAATATGATAAATACTAAGTCTATGAGGTAGTATGACTGACACTATATTTGGAGGTTGTTACTCTGACTTTTGTTTATTTAAAAATAATACCGTCAAATGTTTTTTCCAAGTCACCTGGGACGTACTATTACGCAGAGGAGGGGGTAAGTCGTTCCATATCTTATATGCATATATATATGATATGCGATATGTATTTTTTTTTATAGAATAGGAGGGCGGACGAGCCTATGGGCCACCTGATGGTAAGTGGTCACCTACGCCCTTAGACATTGGCATTGTAAGAAATGTCATCCATCGCTTATACAGCCAATGTGCCACCAACCTTGGGAACTAAGATTGTATGTCCCTTGTGCCTGTAATTACAGTTACAAGGGACATACAATCCTGGCTCACTCACCCTTCAAACCGGAACACAACAATATCAAGTACTACTGTTTTGCGGTAGAATATCTGATGAGTGGGTGTTACCTACCCAGACGAGCTTGCACAAAGCCCTACCACCAGTGATAAAAATAATTGACCATAATAATTATAAAATTTTATAAATACACACATATAAATAGCATATCGCCATACGTCGGTAGTCAACATTTCGTGGGTGAATAATGAAGTGAGTTATTTTAGAACTTACTACTGAATTGAAAACGGAAGTCAAGTTACATCAAAACAACTTTTATTATGACCAAAAGTTATTAAAACACGTATGTTTTATGTTACTATAATTTTTATGTTTTTAATATAATTTTGCTTGACTTTATATCATACAATATTGAACTTAGTACATGTAATACTTGGCTCATAGAATGTAGATCAAATACCATCGATGCGATAGTCGAGATGAAATAACTTGTAAAGCCTCAAATAAGTCCTCGCTTTATTTTACTTTAAAACATAGAATGTTTTTGTTCATTGAATCGAGATGAACATTTATGATTTGAATATTATATAATTATATTTTATAAAGCATTTATTGTTAAATTGTTATTTCTCTATGATTAATTTGTTATTTTTTTTTACAATTTATCTTGCATCTTCTATCCAAATTTGGTATCTTGTTAATGCAATAGAGGACACTATTCTAGAATTATCAAGATAGACAGAATATATATATATATATATATATATGTAATCCTTACGGATTTAAGCCTCTCATCACATATTCTACAAATCGTAAAAAGCAATATTTAGCATTACTCGGGAACTAAGATGTTATGTCTTTGTTATGTTTGCGGAAGAATATCTGATGAGTGGATGGTACCTACCCAGACGATTTTGCACAAAGCCCTACCACCAGTAAATACATAATTTTTTTTTTTAAATTAGCGCAAGATATAATTTAATATAATAAAAGTACAAAATTACTTATGACGTAAGTTAGGCTATGAGACTAGACTATGAAGTTCGAATCGGGTCTTGTCAAAACTAAACTAATTATTTTGAGTAAAAGTTAACTAGGGCAATTTTTTTTAAGTATTCGATAGCGTCGACATTAACAGCGATTTAAATGGAATTCAGATTATTGTCACTAGATGGCTCTGTTTTCATTTTATACAAATACATAGTTAACATCAACACTATTAAATAAGTAACAACACCCGCACTAGGCGTACTGTGCGCCTATAAAAGCTTCTATAAAATTTATAGAAACTTTAAAGTTGTTTACCCATTTTACCCGTTTACACCGGAAATATGTTTAAAATGTATACGATGCGTTTGTTTAAAAATCGCTTACCTCGTTTGCAAACTTACCTGTTACAAAATGATGATACTCAAGATCATTTATTGAGTTTAAGCTTGCTTCATATCAAATTTTAAAATCGGTTCTGTGATTTAACATTGGAAGCGGTTACGACAAACAGACAAAGTTACTTTCAGATTTATAATATTATAACCCCTCGATATATACACTTATAAGTAATTACATGTACATTGGTTTTCAAATTTAACGAACAAATAATAAATATTAATAACAAATAAAAAACGGAAATTAATGAATGAATAGTGGAATTCAATAATAATGAATTTTATTTAAATTAAATTACTATAATTTATATTAAACTTTTATTTTACATCATCGTTAAGTCTACACAATAAACTTGGAAAGCTATTGATCCTGCTGAACTTTCCCCAGTCGTGTTAGATCGCCGTCCCAACGGATTATGAGAGTAAGGAAACAGAGTACACCTGTGTTTGCGCACACTCTTGAGCACTATACATTTATCCTGTTGAACGATTCTCCGTTAAGTATGGCCGCTGGGAGAGTAAACCGTTCTCGAAAACATTAAGAACGTCAAATCCTAGCTGTAGTTTTATAAACATTTAAAAACCAGTATCAAAATGAAATTATATTGTAATTTTTAGATAAAAATCACTATTAAAACTGCATGACTTAGACCAATTGCATTATACAGTGTTAAACCTTTTACCCTTATGAAAACTATAAATATACTAAATAGTATTGTTACTATGTCTTTAGTCTTTGTTTTCTTAACTAAAGACTACTTACGTAATATTTGTCACAAGTTAGCTGACATGGATCTCACACGTAGCCTTGTGGCGGACTGTCAATACTATCTTATCAACAATATTGGGATGAGATTATAGATAATTTATTACTTTTTAAATATTAAACATATCCTAATATACTATCGAAAAAAGAGTAAAGATAAACAAACTTAATATTTACGAGTAAATTATTTAAATGCATATATCCTGCATATTTAGCTTATATATAAATATTAATGGATCGCCGAAATGTATGTACGCGAATAACTTCCGAACAACTGCACCAAATTCGATAGTTGTTGTTTTTTTATTGTGTTCGTTATTGTCAGAACAAGCTTTGTATAAAAAAATCTCATAATATTAAAAATGAGAGTGAATGAGACAAAAGATTGTCATAATATCAATCTATCCAAACTGTCAAGATTGTCAGCATGGTGACATTCATTCATACAATTACCGCTTCTTTTGCAACAGCAAAACGGTGCTTCGTGTGTTATGATGTATGTTTAGTATGTTTAGTAGATGTTTATCTTCGTATTATTTATTATTATTGATGATAAGAAAATGCCACCAGTGAGCTATTTAATGCAATTAAATAGCTTTATAATTAAGGTTGATTATATAAATGTAAATTTCTCTTTAAATTATTCGAATCAGATCTTTCGTTTAGAAGTTAGGACTAGTATAATAACGCAAAAAGTAAGAAACGCTGTTATATAAAAAATTGATCAGCTGCTGTGCCCTTTCGAACATTAAACTATATATTTAATTTAAATTGATAGCTTAGCACGGCGGGAGGAGAAGATGCGAATAGCGCCGACGTCTTCTCCCCGGTCTTCGTCGGCGAAGCGAGTCAGCGGAAGCACTCGAGGAGAGTATCTCCGCTGAGTGCTCCCGCTCCGCGGCCTCCTTCTGCGACATGACATTTTCGTAGAAGAAGACCATCTCCATCCAACACTTTTCGCTACCAAGCATGGCATTTATCACGCTTAGCAGCGAAAGGTCTCCACCGATTAAAGTCGCCAGGGAAAGGCGCTGAGGCCCCCAAGCGTCACACTCCATCAGAGTGTGGCATGCCGTGTCCGTTGGCGCACCACACTCGTGGCAGGAGGGTTACCTCCCGCCTGACTATTCCGTGCAAGTACTTACCGAAGCACCCATGTCCAGTAAGCACCTGAGTCAGTCTGAAGGTCAGTGTGCCGCCTTTTCTCGTTACCCAGCGACTCAAGTGGGGACGGATCGCCTCCACTGTCGCCAGGATATGGCCTTAGCCCTAATAATAATGTCTTGCGGACCGATTTCAGCCACGTGACTCGTGATAGATTAGCCAACTGTGCACGACACGTTATTGTGCACAAGCATGTGCGCTGACACAGTTGCTTTCTTTATTCCCTAATTCTCATAATTCGATGGGACGGCAATCCGATATGACCGGAAAGACTTCAGGCGCAGGCTTTTACTGCTTTCCGAGGCACGAAAGTTTACACCATTTCAACATCCAGACTCCGGGCTGCTACTGAGAATTTTCGACAGAAAAACCTGACCTGAGATTTGAACCCAGAACCTTGGGGTCTGCAGCCTTATATAGCCACTAGACCAACTAGGCAGTCACTTAGCACTTTACAGTATGGGTGTATAGATTGATTCACTATTGGTGAATCTTTATATCTATCGTATCGCTGCGAAGTTTGTAGTTAGTCTTTAATATAAACATGACTTAACGAGTTTACATCACAAAGAGCCGATATGCGGCAGCTACCCCGGACAGCATCTGTTTTTCTACACAGCTATACCGTCAAGATTTAAGAGGTTACTATGAAGTGGTGAATGTGATAGCGTATATTTAAATATATTTTATAATTACCACTAATAAACGATATTTATAATTTGAACGTAAATAAATGACACCATAATAACATTTCACATAATATTGTTTCATTGTTCATTTAACTTAAATCGTACACTTAACTATTTTGGAGTTTTTTTAAAGATTAACATTTTATTATTTTTGCAATAATTAGAAATTGTAACTTAAACTACACGCAAGAGAATGATGTATTTTTATGTAATAGATAGGCGGACAGGAAACTGGACCACCTGATGGTAATTGGTCAACATCGCCCATAAACATTAGCGCAGTAAGAAATATTAACAATTCCTTTAATTGCCAATGCGTCATCAACCTTGGGAATAATTATAGGGAATGGGAGATAATTAATTATATTTACAAATAATCTTTATAACGATGAAAAGCTGTTTATCGTTATTAAGCGTTTACTATATTCTTACTTCAAAAATATATGAATTTGTTTCTTAAAACGGTTGCTGCGGCGCTGTTGAGACCAGAGGACCATGGAAAAAAATGATAGCACTCTATTATTATAGAACTGTACCGTTATCTTCAGAATAATTTATTTATTTATTTGGATCTCCAACAGTTCACATTCAAATCACTTTTTACATTAACTTATAAGTAACTATGCACAACCAATTACAGGAGAACACACCATTCACAAACATAATTACAAAATATACAAATCAAAAATGGAATAAAACCAGAAAATAAAAATATTTAAATAAAGAACAAAAAACAAAAGGAGAAACAAAAGGTAACTAATTACAATAAATTAAATAATTTCTTGAATATGTGAAATACAAAATAACTATTGAATATTGCCGGTCAATCGCCGAAAGCGGCATGTAGGTGATGCATCGGACGGATGAAATCTTAAATTTTGCTGCCTGTTGCCACGCTCTTGAGTGAACCATTATATATATTGTCAACGCGCTGTCAACGTTGTGTTCTATCAACGTTATGTCCCTTATATCTGAACTTAAATCGAACATTCGAGACCTGAAAGCTATTTATATTTGGCGGTAAATAGAGGTGCTACATAGATGAGTTTGCGCCCGAAATTACAGTCCGTAAATATATTAGGAGATGAATTATAAACACAAACCTCGGTCGGTTGAGATCCGTGTATAGAACATTGTGGCATCACCACTTAAAATCCTTGTAGGGATTTATTAATTAGGATATACATGAACTTAAAGTTATAAAATTAAAGGCACAAGGGGCACATAACATCTTATTTCGGAAGGTTGGCAATGTAAGGAACGGTTAATATTTTTTATTTTACCGAATTCTATCGGCGGTGGTGATAATTTTCCATCTGCTAGTCAATTTTGCCCGACACCTATCTATTTTTTTATTTATTTAAAAAAAACATGTTAAACCAAATGCTTTGATTTCATAACGTTCACGAGAAATACTATTCATGAATAAATCTGAAAAAAAAATAGAATACCATCAAAAAATGATTAAAACTCGTTGATTGGTTTCGTGAGATATCGATATTATTTCGTATAGATAAAATGGTTGAATATTTTATTTATTGCATATGTTTGTATTGAATTTCCGTCTAGATTAATTAGGCGAATGGGATAGTTCCAGCCTTCTGGCCTCACCCGATTGCGATGTACTATGTTATAAAAATAAAGTTAAAAAAATACAATTTAAGTTAAATTTGTAACTATTTTTTTTGTTTTAGTTATTTAACTAAGTTTCGAAAATACATTTATATGAATATTATATATAAATATAGTATACATATGAAGTAACTTTGCAAACCAATGAACCGATTTTGGTACGCAGCAAGCTTGAACCCCTAGGACAGACAGGGTATTTTTACCTAACACCAAACTCCCGCCCCTCCACACGTAGACGAAACCGCGGGTGGAAACTAGTATTCTATAATCTCTGAATGATTAAGAACGAACACTATCTTAAGCGTCTTTTATTGTTCTTTCTTATATGATCTGCCAACATTCGAATCGAAATCGCAATACAAGCATTTACTTCACAATTGTCTATGTCATCTCAAGCCCACTGCTAGTGAAATGCCTCTTCCAAGGATTTCCACGGTGGTCGATCTTGGACTACCCTCATCCAAAGGTTTAAAAAACAACTGTAAAATATTAAGTACTTATGATTAATATAAGAAAAATTCTTTCCACAGTTTGAGTTACTCAATTTTTTAATAATTGTAAATTCACACTTATCTATTCAATTTATGAATACCGTTGTGATCAATTTAAAGACCGCCATTTTTTATTTCACTCAAATGTAACTTTTAATTAAATCAAATCAAACTATTTATATTATATTATATCCTTTTTCAATAGATATTAAAATACTTAGGTCAGACATATTACTTAGAAAAAAAATAAACATTCGATTCCAATGGACATAAATATTTGAAATATAAAGTAAATAATTATTATTATTCTAAAATATAAAATTACAGATTATTATAATTATTAATAAATCCTTAATTGAAATATTCTTTACTCCATTTCATATTATTAGCACTTTTAAATCGTCATGATACAGGATTAAGTTTGAAATTGCTTCGGAGTGTAAAACCGGCAAGTGACTGAAATACTTTCCAGGTAATTATAATTATTATAAGCCCTATTTTGTTCTAAGCGAAATATCACTAATCACGAGATACCCTCAACTATCCGCTTGAAATGTGTCTGTGGGTACAGTTATAGAGGTCGAAGATATTGTTCACTATGCTGTGGAGTTTCTGCACACAGTCAACCCGCCAAGCATACCACATCATATTCATTATCTAAAGAGTACACCAATAATGTTGTCAATATAATTAACGTAAGTAACGTAAGTAATTTAAATCCTCCGAATTGTGTAATGGCATATGACTTCAAGTAAAAACTCTGTGGAAAAAAAAGCAACCATTTTGACAGGCAACTATGAAGGTGAAAATGTTTTCACTCCGACAATAGCTTTGATTCCATCAGATTATCAGTTTGAATTTAAGCGCTTGCAATTTCCATTGAGTTTGTTTTGCATTCACTTTGAATAAAGCACAAGGTAAAAAGATTTAAAGAGTGAGTTCATCTGAGGATCTCATCGTTTTTCAACCACAAAAACGTGTTGAATGTGTAAAAGTAAATATGCGGGCCTATGCGGGCCTCCAATCCTTGTTGGGTTCCCGGAATACAAAGAACCAATCAACTAGCCCTGGCGACGCTTACGGGGGGAGAAGATGCATAGCGCCGACGCCTTCTCTCCGATCTTCTTCGGCGGGTTGGATCAGCGGAGGTACTGTTCTTACGCCGACGCTCCGTGGCCTCCTTCTGCGACATAGCACTTTCGCAAAATTAGACCATCGCCATCTAGCACCTTCCACTGCCGAGCATAGCGTTGATAACGCTCGACAGCGAGAGATTGTCGCCGCCAGGGAATGCCTTTGGGGCTACCTACCTACCGGCGGAGAACTCTCGCTGTCGATCGTTATCCACGCAGCACACTCCGTAAGGGAGAAGTTGCGCACCACACTCGTGGCAGGAGGGTGATACCTCCCGCCTAACTATCCAGTGCAGTTACTTACTGAAACAGTCGTGTCTGGTAAGCACCTAGATGCTCGAGATCTGAGTTAACCCCTACCATGTACAATACATAAAAAATCGAGAATCTGAAAAATATATGTAATTGATATAAATATTTTTTATGAAAAAAAATTGTTAAAAATGTTTGATTAGTTTTATGTTGGAGATTATTATATGGTGTAGGCCTGCCTATAGATGTATTATGGTGTGGAAACCCCATGTAAAATAATAGAAACCACATCCTCTACAAGGTAACCTTGTAGGTGATGTGGAATCCTGTGTGATGACAAAGTTTCTAATTAACTGAACCATTCGTTGATTTTTTATCAATAAAAAAATACTATTTTTTATGTAACCCGCCGGCAGCGGACGAATATCCGCTATATAAAATCAACAATCACTATATTTTAAGTATTTTGTTTATATTTTAAGCTTGGTTTCAGGAATAAAATATTATCGTGTGCACAGTGAAGCGCGTAGGCACCAGCTACTGATCTATATTGATATATTATTTCAGTTTCAATCTTCAGTACAGCCAATAAGACGGGATGTTCTCCGTCTTATTGCCTCCGTTGAATATGGGAGGACTAGTTTATTTTACTCCCAGAGAATCAGAATTGCCTTTCAATTCCGTGCGATATTTATTTATACAGTAGCTATTTTTAGCTGTATATATCTAGTTAAGCCCTCTATGATAATAAAAACGAAAATATTGAAGACTACGAATAATAACATTAATTTGATCTTGAATAAATAATAAAATAAACCTTCTCCTCAAAAAGAGGAGAGGAGGCCTTTAGCCCAGCAGTGGGACATTCACAGGCTGTTACGGTACGGTACGGATCTTGAATAGAAATTAACATTATATGATTGTATTCAAAAATATGAGAAATGTTATTTAAAGGCTGTCTTAACGACGCATGCAGGCGGCCTCACGTTACGTCACATAAGAAATGAAATATAAACAAGAAATTTGCGATTGAAAAACTGAGACGATAAGCTAGATTTAAAAATTATACTTAGCCTACGATAAAAATTTGGTTTATATTATTCATGATATTTACCATGACCTATATATTACTTGTATTTTTATTTATTATTAAAAGTGTTCATTCAACCCTGGCTCATTGTTCTAGTGGGTAGCTAGATATCCGAGAATTGAAGCCCCCGTCAAGCCAATAAAGAGTTATTGAGGTTTTTCCATCAATAAATTCTCAGAAGCAGTCCAGAGTCTCGAAATCGCTGGGCTTCAAATCCCGTGCAACAAGTCAGAGAGCATGCACATAAAGCCGGGGCGGGGCTCCTGCGCCTAAAATTTTCGATCGTGTCCTATCTAATTATGAGGAAGAAGGAATCAAAAGCGCTCTTGTGATATGATATATTACATCTTGGCTATTAAAAATATTAAAAAAGCCTTAAATAAAAATTAAAAATAGTTACTGTTTGTTTGTACTGTTACTTGTTTTAAAAAGGCTATTTAATGAAATATATTAAAATAATAAACATTACTTTTTCTTAATCTTAATTATCTTTTGCGTACATTCCCTTCATAAAGTCATCGTCAAATTAAATTACTATCTGAAGTATTTTTCTTACATATCAGACTGTTTGTGTGCTGTGAAAGACAGAACCATTTAAAATCTACTTAGAGAATAATTTATTTTAAACGAAAAAATTAATCTTTGCACGGACCTTTTTATTTAATACTAAAAGCTTACAAGAAATTGTATATTGTTTATATTTATTATTGTATCTATCTTATATGCTTATGAAGTTATGAATGTAATTCTGTCGGTCTCTATTTATTTTTTGCGTTTCTCGGCTACACCACTGATTTTGATGAAATTAATTCGAATAAAGCTTGAATCCCAAAGACATTAATTTTTAATTGACCCTTCGATTTAATATTTTGTTTTAGTTTAAAATTAACAAATTTGTTATAGAACTTTTAACCCTAATAATTGCAGCTAAAAAAATGGCATTGCATTCAATTTGTTTTATTATAAAAAAAAACTTTCAAATATCAATTATTTTGAATGAAGTTTAGTTTTTAAATTTGTTTTTTCATATCCGTAGCTCCGTAGTTCTTTATATATATAATACAATTTAAGCAATATTTTCGGTATTTACAATACTTTCTGTGTCTGTTACTCTTTTATTCTTCAATAAATAGTAATAATATAAATATTTTTTTAAAGTAATGGGGCTAAAAATGGCTTGTTGACTAATAATTGTATTTAATTATAAAAACAGAACCACAATCCTTTTTCTATAATGAGAGTAATTATTAAAATAAAATTGAATCTTCCTTTAAAATACATTAGAATCGCGACTTTTCTATGTTATTTAAATATATCGAAGTAAGTGTAAAAAGAAATAATAAAATACATGTGTATTAAAAAATATTGAGAAAGACCAATGCTAAATAATATAATTGTGTACATAATAATAAGAATATAATTAAAGTTCAGAATTATTTACAAAATGTATAAAATACAGCCGATTTAAATTATGAATTTTGTTTTAAGTTTAACAAAGAAGAAGAGAATGCTATCGTACTTAATACTTTCAAACTTAGTTACCTTCATTGGCGAGCCATAATATAAATAAACTTTTAGCTTTTACGAATTCAAGATTTTGTATTAAGGCTATGCTTTTTTGGAGATTTTTTTTTCATAAAAACCACGTAATAAATTCCGATTATAAAATTATTGTTTATTATACATATCATGGACTGTACAACATATTCCTTTTAAAGAGTTTAATTGCAAAATGGCGGAAGTGTAGCGTTTTTGGCGATGACGTCTCCGCGTTTCAGGTCCACGGCCCGACAAACAGGTCCTGTAATTTTAGGATTATGACAAACTAATGAATTTTTCCCGATTTTATATATAATAACAGCTAGAGAAGTACAAAGGATTTCTTTTTTATACAAGTTATTTGTTATTAACATGACTTTTTTGGCAAATTTTCTACATTCCGCTTTAAAAGTGCGCATTTCGGCCAAAAATATAAAAAAACAAACACAACTTTTATTGGAAAAATTATGAAAATAATCCAATATCTTATAAGTAATTTCGACATTCGAAAGCTATTTACAAAAAGAATGTCTATGACATAATATTATTGTTTAAAAAAATGTTGATTAATTTGTTTTATATTCTATATTATTATTTAAATTTGTGTGCACGAAATAATCTATTCTATTATGTCGTACTTTTTTAAATGTAATACATTTAGTACAAAGACTGTAAAGCCTTGAACGAATGAAAAGCTCAATGTAAGAAATAAAGAAATTTAGCTTAATGCAGCTAACTGCCTTAGATATTTTTCTCTAAGCGAGTTTTCTCAGCACGGTACTTTACTCTGAATCGGTTTTATGAAAGTTATGGGGCTACTTTTACAAACGTCGTCGGTGCCTGAAATGCCTACTTTAGAAAATTAAGGTCAATTTAGTCCAAAGTTGAAAAAGATTCTAACGAACATTTTAAATACTGCATTTTTCTAATTCTTTTAAATAACGACTTAACTTATATACGTAAGTATATAAAGTTAAGCCGTATCATGATAAAAGAGAGTAGTAAATATTTTTGTGTCAGAATAGTTCCATTCAAACATTAAGTTGCTCTTGAATTAATTCTCGAATTTTATTTTCCCAAAAGAGATACTCTTGCAACAATAACCTAAAAATCTTCCTTCTAGGAAAAAAAACCAACTAACAATTATTCGCATCGAGATGAAAATTGTTATCGGATTACTATTACGAATCAAATATCAAAAATCACCACCGATTCTACGTCTTCTAAAAATGTTCAAGGTCGAAAGTACCGTACTGTACGGTTTTTGCATTTTTCTCAATGATTGTGTTCATAAGAAGAGATTATACGGATAGCGTATATCATGCAATTATAAATAAGAAATATACTTTTTCCTAAGAAGTTTCTCTTTTGATCTCAAGAATGTTTTCTGAGGTCTCATCATTTGAAATATCAATATAGCATGATACATGATATAGGAATAATAGCATGCACGCTTACTTCCGATAACTTTTTTTCTTTTAGTTTTTTCGATCTATATAGGTGGCCGTATATGCAGAATGTACGTTAAATAATAGATTATTAGGGATGTACTTGAAGGGAAAGCCCGGGCTCAAGCCTGTACACAAAAAAATAAAAAGTCAAATTCAGAAGCCTTGCCAGTGCGCAATATGAGAAAGGTATGCCTAGCTATCGCTGGATGTCTTCTAAATAAATATGTTTGAAAACGAAAATTGGCTTTCCTGGTTTTTTGCAAGGGTTTACTAAGTGTCGAAGTTGCATGTTTTTTTTTGTTTAAAAACTTATAAGAACGACTTTACTATCTAGTAATACGTAACTCAAAAACGATTGGTAACTGAGCTACAATAACTAATCGTTAGATATCGCGCTCTACACAAATCTATATAATTATTCGATCATTATATATATAACTGTCATTTTTCTCTTCTACATAAATAATTAGTTATTCAATTGTGAAAATACAAAATTAATCGAATTAGTGGGATGTATGACATTTCAAATGAAACTCGTTATTATGATTTCACGAGAATTCGTCTACTACAATTGCACCATTGAATTTCATTTTACATAATAGCTTTATCTGTTCTAAAATGGTAAATCGACATTGGCTATTACGATTGTTACAAAGCAAAGCTCAGGGCGGACAGTATTGACAGAACAAAACGAGGCTTTAAAATGCCACAGATAATTAATTGAATCCGTCACAGAGCAGTGTTCGCAAACATGAAGGATCAGATCCCTTTGACGTGACGGACTTAAAGCTGTACAGGTTGATGCTTGTCGCGTGTAATAGACAATTAGATATCTAAAAGGTCTGCAAATTTCTATTGAGTATTGTTAGTTTTTATGATTTTGACAACATTCGCTCGATCAAAGATTGTATTTATTCGTAATAAAAATAATAATATGTTGTACTACACAATAAATAATTACAAACTTAAAAGATACTAACAAAACGAAAAGTTTTTTATAGACAATTAGTACCTATAAAAAAACTGCTGTTAATTGTATTGTAGTAATGGTATTGAGATTTAATATATTTTTAAATACATCACATTATAACCTATGGAGATTTGAAGATTGATTTGAAGAAGGGTTGTTTGTTTTTAAAGGTTTTTCAAATAAGGTTTGTTTTTACGATACCCTCAGTACCAAGAAACAGCTAGATCACTATTACATTATGAATTTCATATATCTCGATGTTATTAAAACAATAAATAATAATTGTTAAACTAAAAGCCCCGAGAGTAATCTCAATTCTGCGTACTACCCCTACTGTTGGCCTAGTATATATTGTATTTAAAACTTAAAATAATAAATTTAATAATTTAAATAATTAAAATCCTAAAGAAATCGGTGTGATATTAACACAACACGTCTTAAACAAAGCTTTTTGTTATTATTTAACACGACAATAAAAGAAAACAAAAAAAAACAATTTAAAGTATTACTTAATACTTAAAAAACGAATTATATATCAATATTTTTCGTTACTAAATTGTAACATCCTATGAATAGCTTGTAAATTCACTAAGCGAAATTGTAATTTACCTTGAAATAGCTGCAGGCGTCCCGCCGTGTTCTTACTCTTCGCCGTATTAATTATATTTGCTTTATTACAAAGTGAACAAGGAACTAATGAAGTCGGCGTCTCTTCATGCAATGACGTGATTCTTTAAACTAAATTTCGTCCCATATTTATTTTGAGATTTCTTAACCAAGTAAATATAAAATAATATTCTTAATTTACATAATATATTATCAAATGTCCTATGTACGTACATTTGTTTGCAGTACCTATTTTTCAACGATAAAATCTAGTGACAAAAACTAAAGTAGGTAAATGTTCTAATGAGCTTATGTTGTTGTAAATTTTATATTTATTAATCCTTTCAGGGTCAAATTCTTGAAAGAACATATTTTTTATTTACATTAAAATTATACACTTCTAAGATTTACGCATGCTAAAAAACATCGCAAGATAATCTTAATGTTCGTTTCACAATTGTATTCGAAAATATGATAGATAATCCTGGATAAGTATTTCGAATATTCTGATTCTGAATAATGTAAATATAACTTGTCCACACAAAACAACTTCTTAGTCTGGATATTAGAAGTAGTTCTTACTCGTTTTAGAATCGTGTAGTTTCGTGCACACATGCATGTTCGAATTACATTTATTTACGCCAGAATTTATCTTCTACAGAATTTGTTGTATTTGTTGCTTTATACTTATTACAATAATTCTAAAAGAGAAATCCTGATAGTTGCATCGTCCCAGATAAAACCTCTTACTTCTTACCAAGCCACCACGTTCATATTGTTATAGCTGTCCATTGTTTATTAAAAATATAGTTGTATTGCTCATAATGTATGCATAAATGTCTTAAAATAAATTTTAATAGAACTTAACCAAAAAGTTTCCAATATAGCATTAAAAGATATCATATCAAAGACAAATATCATAAGAAATAAGACACAAAACTCAGGTAAAAAAAAAAACACAAATTATTTTGGCATGGCTGGTGATTTCACTGTTGAGTTTACTGATCACCATGATTGTTGGCACTCACCGCTAGATGGCGCTGCAGAACGTCAATTTCTATACCATTCAACCGATCACTATGACAATTGGTATATATATAGAGGCTGGCTAGCGTCTGTCGATGGATAGATTTTAAAACTCAAATTACGTGTAGAAATTGGAAAAAACATATAAATAAAAATAAGAGGGGCTTTTGCCTTTAATATTTATTAGAAATATCGTTGTTCTGTGTATAACGTATACAACAAATATATTTAAATATTCAATTAAATAATATAATATTACTAATCTTGATAATAAATTAAGGATCTTTTTATGAACATCTTCATATAAAATCAAAATTTACTTTAAAAATACCAATCTATACAAATAAATAAAATTAAAGTGTCTGTCTGTGATTTTAATAAAACTGCCTCTTTTAAAATTAATATGGCTATTTGCGAGTTACCAAACCCAAAAAAAAAACATTTTTTTTATTTGTTTGTCTATTTGTTCGGGCTTTGATTTATTTTGTCTTTATTTCATAAAAATCGGTCTATCAAAAGTTATAAAAACGTACGTATTTTTGTTTTAGTAATATACGACGTGCCTATTAACCCATAGATGGCGGTGTGTTAAATATGTCAATTTCTGGACCGTGGTGTCCAGATCTTCCGGAGTGGAATAAACTTCTGCCATACATAATAGCATTATGATGTTGTTCTGTCGTCTTTTCGTCTGATTGTTTTGAGTTTTTTCATTAATTTCAATGTATAATATGATATATTATACAATATGATAATATTAAATACGTTGTGGCTTTAGATGTAAAAAAACATTTCTTTCGTTCTTGTCAGGTCTGAGTTGTTTATTTCCGAACCGGTGGTAGACCGTAGAGTTATGACAATAAGTAAGTGTAACGCTTCTATATTGAATAAAGATTTTTGACTTTTGACTTTGGTTGCTATTATGGACTCGCTTCTAATGTTTGTCTATTAATCTTAAGCTAATATTTTCATCTTAATAATTTTTTTAATCGATCGATGTAATTGCTTCGTTTGTAAGGTTTAATAAAGTTTGCATTCGATTGTTTAGACCTTATAAACTATGTTTAATTAGATTAGAACAGTTATAATTTTTTTCTATTACTTGCTGCTGCTTTTTCAATTGGCAACTGTATGTATACTACAAATAATATAGTATATAAGGAGGCTAAACAATAAATCAGTATTTGGATAATTCAGTATTTATATTTAATTATTACAATAATAATAATCGCACTAATATTATTAATACGGTAACTTGTATGTGTTATAAATATTAGTTAGTTAGTTATTTCTTCACGCTATATCACAGTCAAAATTAACATATTTTGGCCTTTTTATCCCGTTTAACTGGATTTTCGATTAAGACGCGTGCGAATCCGCGGGTCAAGCGCTAGTATACTATAATATTAAAGAAAGAGAATTCTGTGGTCTTTCTGGACTATGTTGGATTGTATGGTTTTCGCAGGAAACTAGTCTTGAAACGTTGACATATCAACCGTTAGTGCTTAGGTCGCTTTGTGACCAATGCTCTTTGATAAAAATACTTCTTAGAAACCTTTGTAAATACTGATCAAAATAAATGTGCTCTACCGTTATACGTCTACATTATATTTGAAAATAGAATACGAAAATAAAATACAATAATTATAATAACAATGATATTCTCGAATAGTCTATTTGCTTGTTAATTTATATATATAACTAAAAAGCAATAAACTAAATCATAAAACACTTTCCAATTTCATATTTTTAATAATTCTAAAATATATGGCCAGTCATATTGTATAAAATATATGCTATGTAGGTATAGCCATTATTTATTTATATATATATATATATATATTAATATTCTTATTAACTTTAATTATTTTAATTCTTTGTAGGCCTGTGTCACAATAACAAAGCAAGTTTTAGCACTTTAAAATGCTATGTATTTCACTGTGTTACTCATTTATATTTTTAGATGTAAGAAATATTGTAATAACAATTGTGTGTCCATTTCAATAAAAAGTGAACATCTTTATGTACGAACCTAAAGCTGGCAAAATTTTCTGAAACGCTCCATTCGACACGCGAACTCAGTTTCTATGCTTTTTCTTCTAAAATGACCAGTATTGTATTAGGTTTTTTATTCGGGTTGCACATTTTTTACAAATAATTCTGAAGAATATGGTATATAGTATAGTTATTATACTGAGTATATATTATATATATATATATATATTTCGTATATGGTTCGTACATAAAGATGTTCGTACATATAGTTCATTTAACTAAAATATAATAATTAGTATAAAAAATTGTGAGATAATAAAGTTGTTAATGATGAGAGTTGATGATGTGATCTATTTGACGTGGGTATTATAATAATAATAATATCCTGGGACATTTTTCACACACGGCCATCTGATCCCAAATTAAGCTTGTACAAAGCTTGTGCTATGGAAACCAGACAACTGATATACTACATATACTATTTTTCTTTTGTAAATACATACTTATATAGATAATTACACCCAGACTCAGGACAAACAGGCATGTTCATGTCTGTCCTGGGTGGGAATCGAACCCACAACCTTCGGCGTGAAAGGCAAGTGTTCTACCAACCACGCCAACCGGCTCATATTTCCGAAATATTCAAGTTACAGACACACTTTTTTTTTTAATTTACCTTATATACCATAGATAATATAAAGGATACGGTTAATTACGTAGGTATTACCAGTAATTAACTCATCGTACAATTGACATCGAATGATCAATAGATAATAATCAATTGCTACATATTAGTAATTGAATCGAATATTGTGATGCGGACAATAGAGCAAGCTACATGCCAGGTCACATTATTAAACTACAGATCAGGGCCGGATTTTGGGGGCTGGAGGCACTGGGACAGAGTAGAATTAGATTAATTTTATTTCTAAGTATTATTTGTACAGTTTTATGTTGCAATAATTGATTGCAGAACAAATAACATTCTTTTAATGAAACATATACAGTTGTAGTGAAATATAAAATTATACGAAATTAATTTATATAGAGTTAACTGACGAATGGTACTTTGCGAGCTTATTCAACGAAGGATCGTTCTTCATTTCGCTGAATACTCGGAGTAGACCACTTTTAATGCTGAAGTGTTCGAAGTCTATTTATTATAAACTAGCGGTTCACCTGCGGCTTCGCCCGCGACATCATCAACAATCCAGTTAAACGGAATAAAAAGGTCAAAATATTTTTTGTAAGGTAGGTTTTTATAAGGTAATTTTCTTAAATCTTAGCTGTGATCAAGGTTGAAGAAGTTACAAATATTCACAACACACAAAACCGTTTATATCTATATCCATACGTAATAAAATGTAACTGATCGCTGCCTGTACATGGAAGACATCTGAGTAAGACTATTATCGGGGCCATTATTGATGCAATAGAACCCAAATCAATTATCGTTAGAATTGTTGTATGTTTGTCTGTTTTTTGAAAACCCAGAAATACGTATTTATTTATTTCTAACCAGAAGCTTGTATATAAAATTTCATGCTTCTTACATAAAAAATGTCGGAATACCCATATAAACAAACCAATATTAAACCCTCTTAGGTGGTGAATTTTGAAAAACGCTAAATTATAAATTTATTTATTTTTAACCAGGAGCTTGAATATGAAATTTTATACTTCTAACTTTGAAAATGACGGATATCTCTACAACGGTTCATCCCTTATTTTACTCTTTAGAAGTGGAATTTCCAAAAATCCTTTCTTACTGAATTCTGAATTCATTTGAACAATACCTTTGCTGTGAGGTAGCTCTATATAACTCTAAATTTATGAGAACGTATCACCACTATTTTCTGATAAAACAATTTATTTTCTAAGTATCAATGTTTCCTTGATTTGCTTGCTTTATATGTTATTCGATATTTGACATTGTTCCGATATCGGGTTTAAAGCTCGTATCGTTTCATGATTCTGAGTGACAGCTCTGACAATTAGGCGACAATGTTTGTGAGCTTGCTAATAGTGAACTTACTGTTCAAATTCGATTTTAGTTTAGTTGATTTGTTCATTTTATTTATGTTCATTATTTAGTGGTGTATGGGATCGTATAAAAATACTCTCATAATTATAAATAAAAAATCATCATTATACTTTTATTACAAAATATAATGACTTAATATTATTAGAGATTTTGAATGACCATTATATCAATTTTTAATTCCCTTTAGTTATTTTTAAGACCCTTTTTGATAAAAATAACGGTGACGGCACTTATTACAGACCTTCTACACCACAACACAAGATAAGTTATTTTTTTAAAACTATATGATTAAAATATTCAGAAGAGCTAGGCCGAGTTCCCTTTACTTTCTTTCGAACAAATTAAATTACTTATTACTGTGAAAGTAAAACGAGTTAAGTAACCTTTGAATGTCCCACTGCTGGACCAAAAATTTCTTCTCACTTGGAGGAAAAGGTATGGAAATTATTTGACTAAGCTGCTTCAATGAGTGTTGGGTACAAATATAGCAGAATATCAGTGAAATTAGACATGCAGATTTCCTTACAATGTTTTCATCACAAAAATTTAACACATGAAAGTTTAGTGGTGCTTGAACCCGTGGTCATCGTTTAAGATGCACGCGTTCTAACCACAGGCCCAGCGCGATTTTATTTTTTAAAAGTATATAAAATTTTAACATGAGATTTAAAATAATCACCTTAAGTATAATGTAAGTTTGTTAAAGTATCTTAGCCTGGACAAATAAATCCCCACAAAGGGGAATTCCGAATGGGATTGGAGCTCAGTGCTTTGTAATGTAAGTCGGGTTGGTAAACGTATAAGACTCAGGGCTTTCGACCAACATAAGCAAGTACCAGATGTTTTCCTTCAGTATAGACAAACGGAATCCAAAGTTCATTGCCCGTTGTCGCCAAAATCCTTAATATATAGATTAATGTACGACTACTCCACCGATATAAAAATAAACTGAAAAAATATATTATAAGGTTTTTTATATGTATTAAAGGTTTCTACTGAGAAACAGTAATACTTAGTGCTGTATGAGCGAGCCAGTGTAACTACAGTCACAAGAGACGTAACATCTTAGCTCCCAGCGGTTGTGATGTGGCGATGTATGGAATAGTTAATAATTCTTAAAGTGCCAATGTATGGTAAGCACTTATCACCGTACCTACCAATTATATAAAATTAAATGTACATAGACTATATACAAATGATTTTATTATATAAATACATAAAAAAAGTTTATTTTTGTTTATCTCGTCTGCGTTCCATAATTATTTATTCAACTTTGGACAATTTTTGATGATCGCGGGAACATCTCTGGTACCATCAACTTACAGTGAGCGGGATAGGCGTTTCAAATACTAATTAGCAGAACAGTAACTTATTCGGTCCAAGTTATTTTGTGGCGAAGGACGACCAAATTATAATTGATCTATATTCAAAATTTTTACTTAGTTTTTTTTTTATAAAATTGGTTAATTGATAAATATCAATGACTAATAATATAAGACTAATTCGTTTTATTTTTCTAAAAAAACTTATACACTCTCATACTCTCATAAATTGTATGATTGTAAGATTTGTTATACATTTTCATTTCAATCAACATAGATTGTGTGATTGTAAAATTAAAAAGAAAAGAGGGTAAAGATGGTTTTTTTTTATAGAATAGGAAGGCGGACGAGCATATGGGCCACCTGATGGTAAGTGGTCACCAAACGCCCTTAGACATTGGCATTGTAAGAAATGTCAACCATTGCTTTGCTTACATAGCCAATGCGCCACCAACCTTGGGAACTAAGATTTTATGTCCCTTGTGCCTGTAATTACACTGGCTCACTCCCCTTCAAACCAGAACACAACAATATCAAGTATTGCTGTTTTGCGGTAGAATATCTAATGAGTGGGTGGTACCTACCCAGGCGAGCTTGCACAAAGCCCTACCACCAGTATATATATATATGGTTCTTTGAAGTGACTAATTGTACATTTTTTTTAATCTACATATACTGTTGACCTCATCATTTATACATTATTGTCATTGTTATTTATTAATAAATAAACATTTTCACCGAAAACGTTTTATTATTACATAGCTTGGCATCAAGTAAATAATTTCAATATCTTCAACGTGTTATTTAATTATAGCACACCGTAAATTTTGCAAATTTCAGGAACAAAGTGATAAGTTTTCTGTTTTTCTTTTGAACGTGATAATTTCGGGTATTTTTTTACAAAATTGACGAAATACCCGAAATAAAAAATAGTTTTACATGAATAGTTTCAATATTAGTTGATCTAAATCACGCTCTTACTGTATAGCATCTTCTGCACAATATTTAAAAGGATAGGATCGTTTGAAAGTTTAAAAATCGTTTCCTGTAAAATCAAGACGTTACACTATCGTCGCAAGTGAGTGATGTGTCTGAATCAAAAACTATTTCATATTTCCATTTTATTAAAGTGGAATGGATTGTCAACAAAAATTGTTTGATGAATTACGCTTTTGTCTGTTGATACCGGGGAGCGCAATTGGAATGGAGTTTTTCAGGATTTCGTTCAATGTCCGGCCTCTGAGAGAACGGCGTTCCTGACAGGTCCACTATAGAATGGATAAATTTGCAGAGGATAAAAATTTTACCATTTTTCATTTGGCCCATCAACGAATAATACATTTTTTATCATTTTATTTACATCAAAGACTATGTCCGTGCCATTTTCAGAAAGTTTTTTTTTCATTTCGCACCTTTATAAAATAGATTCCGCCCGCGACTTCGCTCGCGTCTGAGGCAAGTATTAGGTAACCCTAATACACGTTGTATGGGTAATTTTATGATGATTGTTTGAGTAATTAAGTCTCATTTTTGTTTAAAAAAAATAGCTCAAGTATTTGAGGGGAAATAAGTTTCCAAGATGTAACAATAGTTGATATCAAATTTTTGTCAAAAGAAATCATTTAAAATGAAATATGTATACTATATAAACATTTAATAAAACACACGTAATCTTTGACATTAATTTCGTATTACAAATCAATTTACATTCACGTTGCATACAAATAGAACAATGGCAAACGGGTTTCATTCGCTATGCGGTTGACGTATCACAATTACAAAATTTAAAATCAATTCGCGTACACTATAAAATATTTTTGAATTGACAAAGAAGAATAGCGATTTAAAATATGATCAATTTCGGTAACGTCGGTAATCTCAAAAGATATTGAGGCATCTACGCAGGATATATTATAGTGCACAAGTGCCCAAGCCCAGGTTTCGCTCAATCTTATGATCCGATGGGATGGCAATCGAACACGACCAGAAAGAATTCAGACCCATGACAAAAGGCTTTTATATGCCTTTCGAAGTAGTTTACACATTTATAATGTCTGCGCAATTAAAATAATGGTATTGTAAAGTAATTGGCTGTTCTCCATCTAGAATGGCTACTGGGACTGTCATTATTCTCATTTCTCTATTGTTTCTCAATTATCTCTTAGCTCTTTCTGTCATTTTTAATTTGACATTCGAAAGAAAAAGACAGAATTGTTTCAGTAAACATAATTAAGGCCGCAAATCATCAACAGGACTGAATAACATAACTGAACAAATCACTTGCCATGAACCAAACTGATGCACAAAACAACTACTTACCTACTAAACACAAATAGATAAAATTTATGCAAGTTTTGATTTAACTTTGCTCCCCAGTATATAAAAACCAATAAGACTTAAACTTATTTTCAAACTTTACTCTTAAACTTTGGTAAAGCATTATTTGTACGCCTAGAACCTTTACTTAGGGTATACATATAGGTTTTAGGAGGAGTAAAGATAAACAAACTTCAAATTTACATATACATGCTGCTATTTTGTGCACTGCTAATTATTCTTGATTAACATATCTGTATTTATAACGCAAACACTATTGAACTCAATTACTTATATCCACTTTAAAAAAGTCCGATAACAACCTTGCCAATATTCAAATTTATATGATTCAAATCCAAAGTTATTTATTTATCTTTACTCATCCTGCCGTTGGAATTAGCTGCATATACAAACTAAAAGGTTTCTAGTTAACATTATATGTTTAGACTCTAGACCAAATAGTAGCGAAGCGTTTAGAGTGATCAATGATTACTGTGAAATTTCCTATTCGGATAAGCAATTCGCCTAAAACTAAGAGCTGTACAGACTGAATTTGAGCTGTAGTTTCGGTAAATCAGCATCAGTATATGTAACCTATCTGTATTTGTTACCCTAAAATGTGCTCGACCGACAATAATGCTGTAGTCAAACCTTTAATATGATTAAAACAATCACATATCTCACTTTACACCCATAAGGAATTGATTTAAACTAGTCCGTCGGGACCATTAATGAAGTAGGAAAGGATAAATTTCAAAAAAATAAACAAAATTGCAGAAGGATGAGAAGAATTTAAATGTCTGGGATTTTGAGTTCATATCCTTATGGCAGATCTTATTAGGGTATTATTAAGAGAAACAGAGACAAACCCAGATACAAAATATTCAAAGCTAAGTAAATATTTCATATTCAAACATACATTAAACTCACTTACTTATTATGAATAAGCTTAAGATAGATAAGCAAACAATAAAATAGACATACAATTAAAAACAATTTAAAAACTTAATAGTTAAAATTAATTTAAATTAACAATTTACATATTATTATTATTATTATACGTCTATATTTACAGAGATAGCTTAGTTTTAGAATGTAATAATTTAAAAAATTATGTTATAACTTAGAAATTTAGAGGTTAGTGAGGCCGACCAACATGAACAAAGTGCGTTCCAGGGACATTTTTTACCCATCCCGGGGGTGGTTTGGGTACTGGCACCCATTCCTTGACCTCAGCTGGTCCCCACATCCTTTTCCAAACGGCAACATAAACTTTTTTCTCCTGCCACGTTTTCACCCAGCGGGGTCTCCAAATAAACCTTTTCTTCCAAAATCCTTGGAAAGCAGGCGATTCATAATGGTGGGACGATCTCTCACTGAAATAGTTTTTTAGAAATCAAAATATTAAAAAACTTAAAACTTAAACAAATAGACAACGAACTATATTAATTTTCAATTTACTTTGCTAAATATATAATACATTACTTAATGTTTTACAGTGGAATTACTATTTGTATTGTATTTTACCTACAGTTCTAGTAAATACCACCTATAAATCTATTATTATAACTCTAATTACACAATACTATATATAGATAGATGAGCCGTTGCAATTAAATGTACAAGGGATATAAAATCTCAGAGACAATGTCTATCGGCGAAGGTCTATCTAACCACGTACCACTAATTAAACTAATTTTTTTTCTGTTATAAATAAAATAAATATGCTTAAAAGAGGCGTTCATAATCTTGAGAACTGTGTTCTTATTGAGTCAAGATAAGTAGAGCAGTACTGCTATTCTTTGAGAACGAACTTGAACATTATCGCGAAACATGTCCGGAAAATGTCAGAAAATAATAAAGAAATCTCTGTTGAAATCGCTTCTGTTAATTGCAATTACAAATATAATTCAACAAATTCACGTCGGACTGTTACTAGCTGTTTTGACCACTTGCCAAATTCTGAACTAATATCGACATCTTGTCAAACGTCACATTTTGATACCCGCTGCAACAGATAAGTGATATCATATATAATTTGAAATACTAAATTCCCATCCATAACTGTATTTCTGTTATTATTTGTCTTTGGTCTTTATATATACACCAATATAACCTATATATAACTTATGCATTGACACTGAGTTAACTGACATAGACTTTGCTCATACGCAGCCATGGAGATATCAAGATGAGAGATCATAGACAATTATTAGCACTTTTTAAGCAGAGAGAATAGAATTGATATTTAAAGACAGCTTTCGATGAAATTGTGTCACATCACATGATTGGGAAATTAAAAACTTCTCAATTTTTCGATCTATCATTCATTGATAATTTTAATCTAGATTGATATTTATTATTAAACAAATACTTACCAACAATTAATTATATTATTATTTTAATACAGTTATTATATATGTTTTCATTATAGGAAATGTGATTAATCTTTAACAACTGTTGGTGTCAAAAAAGCGTGTGAGTTGTCAAAAAAATAATTTTAGTGTTGTTTAATTCATTGTTGATGATTTTCTAAACAATTACAATAATAGAAAAAGTCACATTGTTCACCTATTTTATTTAAATGTTCATTTTACATGTTATACCTATATTTGTGAAAACTATAATGTTTAATTTATATAATACAAAATCGTAACACGTATTATTTTATACATACCTACAAAGATCTAAGAATCTACATACTAGTGTACTTCAAGTTTTATAAATATACATACGGAGTGCATTTATTCAGATTTTTGACCTAAAAGTGATTGAATAGAAATATTCTAAGATGGTATTCGACTTCAGAGAATATCGAGGCATAAAGGCTATTTGCCTGACGATTGGACAAATACTATTATTGTACGTCCTGTCTTATACTCATACGGGTAAGACGTTCGGTATTACGACCACTATTTTTATATCGTATTGCTTTCGTCGTATTGAATTGTTACATATATTAAAATGTAAGCACAAATAAGATAATATAATATTTAAAAAATAAACAATTTTTTTTTAAATTCATGCATAAAAGTTTTTAGAATTGTGTCTTTTTCGTCTCTGAAATGAAGTTTATGATGAAACTAGTTACACAGCCCGTCGAGAGTCGTCGCACGTTTAGAATAAGGGTTAAAACGTTTATATCGTAATTCGTACTTGTATAACTTCATTGTTTAACGCGGCGCACGCTAGTAAAGTCTAGTCGGCATGATTTTTTCCGACACCAATCATCATCATATTTCAGCTAATTGAAACAAAATATACCATATACTTAATGAATTATACACTTAAACCTACCTCATGAAACACTCCGTCTATTTGGTTAAAGCCGTATGAAAATTAGACAGATACACATTCAGCTGCTTAAACGAAAAGAAAGAACGCACAATACGACATTTTCTTTTTCAAAGTGAAACAATAGGAAAATGATTGCTACTCACATTGGATTCGCAGGCGACTCAGTTGTCTTCGGGTCACTGTCTTCGCATTTTATAATAAACATCTGAGCAAAAATAAGCCATCCTAATAAAACCTGAAATAATTAATTACTATATAAAAATAATTATTGCGTGACGTTGGCGTTAGTAAATTAATAGTATATTAATGACCGAATTGCGGCTACGGTGGAGATAATATTATAGCGCACAAATATGTGGTCAGACACAGATTCACTCTCATGATACAATTGGACGACATTCCGACACGACCGAACAGATATCGGTTAAGCAATATTATTAATATACATATTATTTTGGTAAATGTATAATATTTATCACACTGTCATTTTTAAATTGCAAAAAGAATGTACTTTTAAATGCTCAAAGATTCTTATTTACAATCTAGTGTACTACAAAGGCATCGTTTCATTAAAATAACATTACGGCACACTTTAGCAAATGAATAAACCGCTGAAGTGAATTCCGCATCCACCCTTAACTAGTTTTCAAACATAAAATTCAAAGGAACTAACCAGTGATCGTGCACTCATTTTTGATTAGATTTGCGCAAAAATGAACCTTAAAATTCAATCAAATTGTTTCGCAGTTACTACACCAGTCTTCAACTTATCACTGATAATAAATTGTACCATAAATGCCTTATATAGGTATACATGATTTGGCGTTTATCCAGGGGTGTTCAATTTTATTTCCTGTGTTTAGTATTCACGTGGAGTTTTGAGAGTATGCACGGAAAGTAATAAACGAACAATACGGTATTCCAAGTTTGTGATACGGTTCTCAATACTAAGCAATTTGGTAGCGCAATTTACTCGCATGCCTTCAGAGTAAAAAAGTTGGATTAAAAACACTTTTTGTTTTAATTTTACCAACTTGAAAAGTAGAAGGCGGTTCTCAATTCGACTGTATTAATAAATTTTATGTACGTCCGAGTATAAATACTATACCACATGTATGTTTATAAACACGATTTTGATCGTTTTTTTGGGTTGAGTTAAAATTTTATTAGTTTAAGATTTCAAGGTTTATGTCAAATTCATTAGTATTAGACATTGTTAAGTTTCTATTTCAGCATTAGTTCTTAATTTTTTTAAACACAATATATAATATATTATTTTATTCTATGTAACATTGGTAGATTGTTTAATTAACCTTCATTCTGTAGGAATCAAAACACAACTGTTTAAAAAAACAGTAAAAACTGAAACACGATTTTGCCGCCCAAATCAGTTATTTGCAAAAAACTCGAACGCAATTTCCCCCTTCGACGTTGGGCTCGTTACTTTTCACCTACATTCGCATCAGATGCAGGTCCCAGTTGAATCTGCCCGCAATCACAAACGGAGCTCGGGAACAAATTGAAAAGATTGTTCGCTTCTGATCGAATTTATTTCGAACGACATTCTTACTTAATTCTTATTATAACAATTCCCTTTTAGTTAGAATGAAAAACTAAAATGGACTTTAACCATCTAGTCCGTCTCCGAACTAAAAAGTTTTTATACGAATCGTAAAATAAATAACATGTTTTGTTTTTACCTTAAATAAAATATTTCTAAAGTCAATTAATAAGGAATATTTTTCTATCCTATTAGTTAGATACATATATAGGTAAACACCTAAACCATCAATATATACGAACACTATTGCAAATTTCGTAAAAAAAACATTTCTATGCGACCTATCATTTGACAGTCAATGGAAATAAATTTAGATGCATTACGAACATCGCAAACCAATGCTATCCATAATAAAATATATTGTTCCGAGTAGAATACGGTATTAATTCGAGCATCCTAAAAAATGCTTTCTCGCAAAAGAAATAACAACCATTATAGGATGTTAATATTTTATATATGTAGTGTATTTTTCACACACTGGTGTCAGGATATGGAACGTTTGTCATACGTAACGATTATGCTATAGGGAACACACGTACACTTTATATAATAAGGAAAGTGAATCTGCCTTACATGAAATTATATTGTTAGTCCTACATTTTATTTATTTTAAATAAAAAGGTGAGCGGATGGTCAAATGTACCACCTGATGCTAAATGGTTATCACCCATAGCCAACAATTAGAGAAATGTTCGTACAGTTTATAGCCTCAGCTCTAAAGTTTATTAATATAAATAAATAAAAACACTGTCGCATTTCTCAAGCTAAGCTATAAAGCGTCACTTATGATCGTAAAAATGCAATCCATTTTAGATTTTATTTCCCGAATGCTTGACGTACCTAAATTATCGTAAATCAAGGAATGGAAAAAAGTTTAAATTTAATGCCTCTGTTACCCGACTATATTAGTTATAGTAATTTATTTGTGAATACAGTATACGCGTTTTTATAATAATGTATGGTTCATATATGTTTAAATGTCTTAGCTTATTATGCGCGTATATATTATACACGTCTATTTTTTTATTAAATAAAATAAGCCAAAAATATAAACAAACATATAAAACAAAAAAAGCACAATTCAAAAGATACTTTACAAATCTCGACCGCATGGAATGGTAACAAGAATTCTAGCAGCATATTCCCTTTGAATCCGCAATTCCGATCCTTTGGGCGAGCAATAAACCCAGTCATGTAAGTCTATCTTTTGTATATAAGTATAAACATCCTAAATTATTTAAAATGAAATAATAAACGTTATTTTTAGTTCAACTCATACAAGTGAACCAGTCTATTGTAAATAAAAATTGCTCTTGGCCTTCATTTACGCACTACTGCAGACTTGTAGAGATATTTCAATAAACATACATATAAACAAAACATGAAAAAAGCATTGGCATTTGCATAGGTCTAAATAATTAGGCGGACATGCATATGGACCACCTAATGGTAAGTGGTCACAACCGCTCATAGACATTGGCGCTGTAAGAAATATTAACTATTCCTTACATAGCCAATGCACCAAAGATCTTATGAAGTAAGATGTTATGTCCCTTGTGCCTGTAGTTATACTGTCTTCCTTCAAATCGGAACGCAAAAATACTAGGTATTACCCTTTTTGCTGTAGAATATCAATAGCGCAACGAAAGGAAAATTAGTCATTCTTTAGAAACAGGTTAGTATTTTTTTTTTTTTAATTGCATAATACGTTTTACTAATCATGTCTCGTAGATGAATTCCAAATGTCACAATCTACATATAAAATTCAACATGGCAGTCGCTAACTGTCAAAATCAGTTTTACGTAATTTATGTATAGGCACTATTCTGCAGTCGAGTAAGTTCTAAACTATAAATGCAATTAAATATTCCGGGAAACTATGTCCGTTACAATTTGATATGTTTTTGCTCATTTCAATATATTAGTTATTCTAATGTTTGCATTATTTTTTGGACTTGTAATACATAAGTGTTATAAAATTATTAAGCGTTAAATAAAAACATTTATTAATTATACCTAATATATTTATGTATTATAATTATTTATTATTAATATTTGTTATATTTAAATATGAGAAGCCTTGTAATACTAAACGGTAAATATACTAAGTATAACAGTAACAGCCTGTAAATGTCCCACTGCTGGGCTAAGGCCTCCTCTCCCTTTTTGAGGAGAAGGTTTGGAGCTTATTCCACCACGCTGCTCCAGTGCGGGTTGGTGGAATACACATGTGGCAGAATTTATGAAATTAGACACATGCAGGTTTCCTCACGATGTTTTCCTTCACCCAAAAGCACGAGATGAATTATAATACTAAGTATGGTAATTGAAAATCAAAGAACAAATATCTTTTTTATATTCATTATATTTAATTATTCTTAAATTACATTCGTTTATAGTGATACAAGTCCGTATCGACCAAAATATTAACCGCATGCCTGAATGCTGAACTGTTTCAGTTTTACTCGGAACAAGAATCCTGATTACACACGAGATTCCTATTCCATTAAGTTTCAGCTAACTACATTTGATATTACATAAGAGGAATCTGTTAGTCGAAACATTTTTACAATAATGTTTTTATCACATTTTTTTATCACTTGAACAGTGGCATGTTTCGTAATATTTTTCGGCGCTCCGGCCGTATGTCTTGTCGCCTGTGTTATTATTATATTTATGATATTGTACTATTATTGAAAAGTAAAAAGAAATCATAACTCTTTTCCGCCCGTGGCTTCGCGCGTCAGAGGGCAGATGTTTGGTTAAGTCGTTTTCTGTACCGCTGACAACTTGTCTGCAAAATATCATGATGATCGGTTCTATGAAATCTTCTTTGATGATATTGACATTCGCATTTAAAATATTAGATAGGACAATAACATTTTGTAATATGTTATCCTATTATCTAGTCCTATTTAAATTAACTCGAAAAGTTAAACAGTATTAATTTAGTTTTAGTATGATTATTTTCGTTCCGTTCTTTCTTAGATCGACATAAAGTTACCTCTTTCGAATTATTCCGTTAAAATGTTTGTAACTCCATAGTTTTTGATAAAGCTTTTTCCACGCTGTCATGCTGCACTGGTGCTACGACTACGACGCCCTTGTAATCCCGATATGCTAACGGAAGACTATTTAGAATCCTGAAAGAATTTAAAATTATTTTTATTTGCTGTTATTGCATTAACGACATTCAACCGCTATTGTTTCTAATGTGCTTGCGTATTAATTTGCTTATTTAATTCAATTTAGTTATAAAATATAACTCAACTCCACTTTTTCAGAACATTTGTTTACAAGTTAAAGATAAGGACAAGGCATACAATGGCATGTTGTCATACAGCTTTGATAAGGGCATAGACGGATTAGCTGGATTTAGGGGAGGGCAACTGAAGCTACAGCCCTAAGGTCTCCAAAAACGATATTTAAAAAAAAAACCAACATATACATAGTAAAATGTATATAAACCTTGTACTTTACTAAATCCATATGTTTGTGAAAAGAATTAAATTTGTTTCGCAATTAATTATTTACTATTGAAACACCCGAATGAAAGCAATTGTAAATTTAATTTAAAAATTATTAAGTACCCCACTCCTTTGTTGCCCCAGGGCCTCAAGTTCTCTAAATCTGGCTCTGATAGACGGTAATAACCCACAACATCTTGTAGATCTTGTAAGTGCTTCAGCCAGGAACGCTTTCATCTTTTATACAATTTATCTTTATAGTCAACATCTTAATTAAACTTAAAGAACAGTTTGACAAAATTAGCCTCGTCCTTAGCAGTAAAATCGATGACGCTTAAAAAAATCTTTTGAGAAAATTCAAAATATTCATTCTGTACGTCAACGTGAATGTACCAGAGAACCATAATTGAAATTCTACGGAGCAATGTTTTTAA
Source organism: Nymphalis io (assembly GCF_905147045.1). NCBI lineage: Eukaryota > Metazoa > Arthropoda > Insecta > Lepidoptera > Nymphalidae > Nymphalis > Nymphalis io. The sequence goes on from NC_065918.1 coordinate 13,345,972, forward strand.
ATTTGAATTGCATAGATTTTTTTAAGTTCTTAATGTTAATAATTTAAATCTTATTTTTATATGATTATTTAGAGAAACTGAAATTTCTTAAATAGCAGCTATTGAAGAAATCTCCCACCGTCATCAGGTCAGCTAGATTGTATTAATTTTATGACATAACTATGCAGGTGTATTTGTTAAGTTTTATGAGCTTATCAGCAAATCCTTAATAACTTTATATGAGGGATGCAATTAGTAAATGACTTTACAATGTATAAATTAGAATGATTCTTTTTTTTATAAATCGCCAGCTACTAACAACATACAATTCTAGGTTAATATAAAAGAAGTTAGAGATATATTTTTCTTTTCTCTTTTCTGGCGTGTATCTATCTACGCTATTTGACGCGCAAAATATTCTGCCCATGTCACCCAAAATTTGAATCGTTTAATGATGATGAATAAAAACTATGTAATTCTACAGTAGATATCTAGAACAATATTATAATGAAATAAAATATTTATTTGAACACAACATATAAATAATATAAAAATATGATAATAATTTTAATTTTAATTTATTTCTTACAGTAAATTTAGTTAGATATTTAATAAATGGTGAGGTTAGAGATTGTATTTTCAGCACGATTTGAACACTCAGCGCCATCTGTTAGCGCATAAGCATCATACGGAATTCAAAAGACGAAATAATATAAGAAAACCTGTATAGGTAAAATAATTTTTTTAACGATAAAAAGTTTCTGAAGGAACAGGAGCGATTCGTTTCTTACTTATTATTAAAAGGAGAACATTATTTAGGTACTACAAAAGACTAAAATACCTCATTGATATTTTCATTAGGTATAAAAAACATGATAGAAAAATAAATTGAACAATATTTTATCACCTTTGTTATAAAATATAATATGTTTTACTTATTTATTAATATATTATAAATATATTACAAATAAAACTGCTTTATTTGTTTTATGCCAACATTATATTAAAAACAACAGCACATTTATAGTGGTGCCATCTATTTTTTTTTGGAAAAACTGTTATCATTTAACAATAGTTGTTTACGAAAAAAATAGATGGCATTAATATATATATCTATGATAAAATTTATTTAACCTATCACAACTATATAAATTTATATGAACTGATTGCAATGAAACAAAAAAATAAATTACTTCCATATATGTTGTATTTATGAAATATATTCTTTATTATTTTTACGTTTTGACACTTCATGAAACCAAGATCATGCTATAAATATTTTCTGTGACAGTTGATATGTCAAGGATCTTTTGGCGGACGAATGACTTTGACAGTGAGTTGTAGTTACAGAGTTACCATTTAGTAAAATCTTTTTACTTTTAGGGAACACATCGAAGATTGATGGAAGCCGCAAATGGCATCCTTGTTTGATACTTAGTAAAAGGATTATAACGAAGCCAGTGCATTTTATAATCATTCTACGTAGGTACGTACGTACGTGCGTAAACACCTGAAAGACACAAAAAATACCTACTACAATAATTATACTTTACATTTTATAAAATTTAGTCCACCAGTTTTTATGGACGATAATTTAGTATTCTCAGTTAGATGGCATAACTTATCGGTCACAGCAGCTATCAAAATATGACATTTGACAAGATATCGATATTAATTCCGATTCCACGGGCCAAAATATTTTTGTTGTTGACTGCATATGTATTGTATATATATTTGAACAATTTCACCCTTGTTCCGATCACGGTTAATTGGATATTGGTGCATTGTTGTATCTCGCCGCTAGACAGCGCTGCTGCTCATAAGCTTCTATACCATTTATCCGATTGCCATTTATTGAACATATACTATTTATCGGGTATTTGTAGTATTAATTATTTTTTATAAATGACTACTCAATTTCCTTATATATTTAATAGAGAAATTGTGTTTATAATAAATATTTTATAAAGTATGACGCTTAAGATGTCATTCAAAGTCAATTTAATATTCCTACAATAAAGATGACTTTTTCTCGAAGGAAAAAATAAATATCAGTTCCTAAGCTGTTGTGTGTTTTATAAGAAATGTGAATCTATTAATATATCCGACGAAATTTACAACTGATTTTAAAATCGCTACTTACAATGTAAATAGTAAATGTAAAAACCTTTTCATCATTACACAACTTGAAATCTGTGGTCAGTGATATATAGCTAATTTAATAATAAAAATAGCCGTCTTAGGTACATTCGTTTAGTGTAAATAACATACGTCAGAAAGAGATGGAAGCCTTCAGCCTGAGTGACGCACATCAATTATTATTTATGATGGCAATACTAATTGTGAAAATATTAATCAATAAAACGGAGCATGCTTCGTTCTCTTTAGCAGAAATAGTATTCAAGTATTAACAGGCTTTTGGTGATTATTTAAAAAATATTAGATTTTTCATCTTAAAATAAAATCAGTGCAGCTCAACAATACAACAGCGTCGCAATGCAGCAGTTTTTAACAAATACTTGTAAGTTTCACATTTTTTGAGATATTATAATTAAATTTTAATTAGCAAATATTTTACTAAAGTTTTCTTAAATATGCATATTACACTATTTTTCTATTTTATATATATATAATGTATATATATACAGTAACAGTAACAGCCTGTTAATGTCCCACTGCTGGGCTAAGGCCTCCTCTCCCCTTTGAGGAGAAAATTTGGAGCTTATTCCACCACGCTGCTCCAATGCGGGTTGGTAGAATACACATGTGGCATAATTTCAATGAAATTAGACACATGCAGGTTTCCTCACGATGTTTTCCTTCACCGTCAAGGACGAGATGAATTATAAACACAAATTAACATGAAAATTCAGTGGTGCTTGCCCGGGTTTGAAACCACGATCATCGGTTAAGATTCACGCGTTCTAACCACTAGGCAATCTCGGCTTTTTTTTATAATGAGGTCCGTGTGTACTCAGTAAGCCAATGGGTAATCGGTCATATTACCCACTTGCTATGTAACTGTGAGGATACTTTATCCTAGCAGATGCATAGCAAGTAACTGCTGTTGAGAAATTGGCTTGGCTCTGCTATATTTATCTGTGTAAACAGCAGCAGCAGTTACATAGAAAAAAAATCTTAAGCTTAATTAGAATTGTCCAGATAATATCAATGCATAGTAATTAATTTAGAGCTGAAACTGGGCAAAAGAAAAAAAACATGTTTCTGAATTTGCTTTGAAGATGACGTATACGGCAATTTAGAATATTTAACATTATTTCAATTTAATTCTGTAAAATACGAATAAAAAGTTCGGTAAAGGTTTTTTTTGTTTTTAGTAAAATAGGAAGGCGGACGAGTATATGGGCCACCTGATGATAAGTGGCCACCAACGCCCATAGACATTGGCATTGTAAGAAATATTAACCATTGCTTATATCACCAATGCGCCACCAACCTTGGGAACTAAGATGTTATGTCCCGTGTGCCTGCCATTACACTGGCTCACTCACCCTTCAAACCGGAATACAACAATACTAAGTACTGCTGTTTTGCGGTAGAATATCTGATGAGCGGGTGGTACCTACCCAGACGAGCTTGCACAAAGCTCTACCACCAGTAAATAAATGTATTTAACATGTATTAGTATTATCAAAATATTATTTACACTTATCCTTTAAAGCATTATCTTATTATTTATTGAAACATACATTGAAAAGCATTCTGTAAATCAATAAATTTAACGCATGTGCAGTATGCACTTCGTGCGCCTCTGTACATCTATACAAATAGAACATACCTATCTACTAATAGTATTCCTCATTGATCTGATCAATAAAAACCGGCATCACTAAAAGTCAATACTAATAATACGCAAATATATAGGCTCTTTATAATATGCTTAAAGATTTTCGGTTTTATTGTTTGTACCTTATAAGTGGACAATTTTTTTTTTAACTGGTAGCTCAAATATTTAAATTATAAGGTTGGTACAAGAATCTATTCCAGCGAGTTCCAGGGACAATAATATTAAAGGTAGAAAGTGTAAACACTGATTTACCTCTACCATGAAACAGTTGGCAGCACTTTTAGCGTTTTTAAATTAATCAATAGTAATTAGGTACCTAATTAAATTATATTTCTCTACATTGTCTTTCCTACATGTCAAATAAAAATGTAGTTTAGAACACTCTAAATTAAATGGTTGGATTATTACATACCATAGCGGTGAAATTATATATAAAGAAAAAAGTTAATTTAAGAATGATAGTATTAGTGATTTAAAATGCAGCCACTTATATCACCTGTCGGTAAGCTTTCATAAAATATCTATAATAAAATGAACAGGAAAAATTTACAAACAATACTATGTCTTACCAGTGATACTGACAATTTTATAATCATATGTTAGCTAATTTATTACTGTTAGCTAATTAATTTACTCAAAAAATTTACATATTCCTTCTTACTTTTCTTTGTTTGTATTTTTTTTAATGTTAATTTCTTGTTTGTATAAAGACTCGAATCACACTTTTCAGTGTTACTTGAGGGTTTTAAAACTGTTTATTATATTTCACAATAAAAATAAAGTAATAATATTCTAACATGATTTATAGTTGTTGGAAATGCTGTTTTAGAAGCATTAAAGTTGCTAAGTTAGGAACTGGCCCTGATGAATAAGTATGTATTGTATTCAAATTAAAAAAGAGTTTTTTGTTGAAACCTTTTTTAATTTGATTTTAGTATAAAAAGTTGTACAATATATTATTTGAATATCTTTTTGTTTATACAAAATATTAAATATTTCTCATTTATTACTAGTTCTAAAACAATAAGACATATATGCATAATATAGTAAACAAATTGAGAACTACATATAATATTTATATACAATAGAAAAAGTGAGCTAGCAAGCACCATTTACCTTTTATTGTTTAAGATTACTTAAGATTAGACCATTTATTATATAAAATAATCTTACAGTGATAATATCATATGTAAGGTGAACTAGCATCTCAGTAATTATTTATAACAATTTTGTACATATTTTTGAATGTTTTAGATATCCATGTATTCATGGATTGTTCATCATTTTAAGTACATACAGTTGTGTTTGCTGATTACTGGCTAGTACTTTCACAGTTCAGAAGCCGAGAAAAATAATGCCCTATAAGTTCAAGTAATTGGTAATAAGTATGCATTTGTTACTAAGTTCTAATATATTATAATTTTTTTTTAGATAAATAATATTATAATATATGTTTTAGAACACTTTATCTTCACAGAGTTCTTTGTTCCCAGCATCCTTATTGTATTGATCCCATTGGGGCACAGTTACTTATCGCACACGTAACTGTGTCCCACGCTTTTGAATTAGTCCATCCAATTTTGCAATAGATGGTGTGAGAGAGGTTTTAACAAATTAGTTTTTTGTTACTGTGACCTCTCTATAAAGATGATAAATTCCATTACTAATTTTTTTGCTTATATTATAGGGATGTGCAAATCTTGTTACTGCATTTTGTCGGTAAGCTGTTATTGTAAGCATTCGCTTCGAAAACACCCTACTTAAGTCTAAAATTTTTGTTAGTTATGTCTTTTAACATGTTCGAATAAAAAAAAAAACGAATAATTTGATTAAAAAAAAATAATAACATCGCCCATAGCAAAATTACCATAAAGTAACTAAGTTATAGTTACCATTTTATTTACCTTTAATTTTTATAGCTAAAATATTTGCATTACTTTATCTTTTCGTGACCTTATTACATTTGCACTTCTGATAAGAGAATCGTTCTAATAAATCCTAATAAATCATTAGTCTTGCGATGTGAACTCTCGAATGATGACATCTTTAAATGGTATTGATGATTGATTGACATATTTAACTTATTGATGACATTATAAGGCATTATGTTCGTTAATAAAAATATGTTTCCAATGTTTATTAATAAAATCAATGTGCTGCTTCTCAGTTCATCAAGATTAGTTAGTTAGTTGGATTCAGATTACTCTTATTTATTTATTATTTTTTGGAATTGGTAATATTATTAAAATAATAATAATTATACATCCATTTATAATTTCCTCACTATATATCACTGAACTTGAACAAAGGGAAGTTTAACATTTCGCAAATATATCTTATGGGACAATATTACAAAAATTTAAACAACCAATCAATAAAATCATTAATTTAAATGTATTAAATATATTATACTGCAACCAGTATTCTAAACTCACTACCAACTAATTTACACATTATAGTGTTTACATTATCATCATTATATACAGATAAGTATTGTCTAGTATGTTTATTTATTACCAACATTATATCTTTGTTTGTATATAATAATTATATATTTAAATAACATTACATAAAATTGACTTGCTTTATGAAGAAAGCTTAGTATCGATTCGTTATACCCTTTAATAAAGTGGTGTTCAAAATCATAAACTTTGTATTCGTGCTAAATTATAAAATAATTAAAATTTGTTTAATACAAGTTATATCATCAATGTCAGGTATTTATAAATAATAGTATCGCGTGTATGATAACTTTCGATGTTAAGGGAGTGATAAGTATAATTAATCTGTCTTCTTTCGGATGTCAAATCAATAATGACGAAAAGAGAGAAATCAGTGTTCAAACAGCCATTATACAATGTTTCTGAGTAAGGAGATAATTTGCTTAAACGTCGATTAAAGGCTCATTGCTTACTTATTCATATTACTGGTTTTTTTTTTTACCAGAGACCATTGTAAATTCCCTAGATAAGAAAATGAATGGTGCTGTATTATGTCAAATGATACATGTATGTAGGCATACGTTTATCACATCCTATATTAGTCGCAATGTTACCAAGTGCTGTGTAATATGTGAACCTGTGAAATATGTAATTTATTAATATAAAATGAAATATGATCGAGTTCACGCTTTATCATTTAAACAGTTACGTATCAACATTTATATATTTTAATTGTTTATTTCTTGATGTAATATACTATTTTGATATATTTAAAACAAATATGTTTCTATAAATCGTAAATTTGACATTAATTTTATTTGATGGTTAGGTACCACCCATCAAACATTCTATCGCCGAACAGCAATACTTTTTATTTATTATCCTATATACTTAATATTGTATAACGGCTTGAAGGGTGAGTGAGCCAGTGTAACTACAGGCACAAGGACATAACATCTTAGTTCCCAAGGTTGGTGGCACATTGGCGATGTAAGGAGTCGTTCATAGGTCTAACACTGCAAATCTAAGGGCGTTAGTGTCTCTTCAAATCAGCTGACCCATTTAACAGTCTGCCTAGTTATTTAAAATACAAAAAATATATATTAGAATTACTTTTTACGTTTAATTTTTCGAATTATCTATTTGATTACTATTTTACTTGTCATTGTCTCGTCCGGAGCGATTTAGTCACTTGATGGTGTGGTCATCTTCGCCCATAACCGCTGACGCCATATATCAGCTGCTAACCACGGGTTCTAATATAGTATTCTTGTCCCAGGAGTTACTCTGATTCTTTCAACCATCATACTTTATAGTTGTGCTGATTGTCGGTAGAACAAGTTGATCTGGTGGTACCTCTTCTACAAGAGCTCTTTGTAGCCATAATCCTTATACTAGCATAATCAGTGGTCAAATATTCCCTTTTATTTTTAATCTTAATCTACGTGACGTTTCGATTGTTTGTTTGATATAAGTTTTACTCATTTACTTTTATAATACAGTTAGATCCCAGTCCTATATCATTAAATGAAGCTAAGCTCTTGAGAATTGATAATTATTTAGATAGTTGAGATATTATTATAAAACATTCAAATATTTTAACATTTCGTATTTCTTGTGATATTAGACTATAAAATACTAAAATGAGCGCTTATTTTCGACGCTGACACATTCAAATCAGCTTTCAAACATTTTTGCGTTTGTGTGAATCATCAGCAGATAAATAATTCGCCGAACCAACTTCGTGCGGGTAAAATAAGGATTATATCCCGTGCATTTTTTAATCAATTAAGTATACCCTACCCTACCCTTAAGTATGCCCTGGTGGTAGGGCTTTGTGCAAGCTCGTCTGGGTAGGTACCACCCACTCATCAGATATTCTATCGCAAAACAGCAGTACTCGATATTGTTGTGTTCCAGTTTGAAGGGTGAGTGAGCCAGTGTAATTACAGGCACAAGGGACATAAAATCTTAGTTCCCAAGGTTGGTGGCGCATTGGATATGTAAGCGATGACATTTCTTACAATGTCAATGTCTAAAGGCGTTGGTGACCACTTACCATCAGGTGGTATAAAATAAAAAAAAACATTCGCCAATCGATATTTATGCCCATATAGCGTTTTAAAGTTTTAAATAATTAAAAAAATCAATAAAATTAAAAAAACGTGCTATTCAAATATTTATAGATTACAAATAATAAAAGGTTCAGATAAATAATAGACTAAATAGTAGATGTAGTACCGTTCTCTCCCGATATCCGTGTTCGCTCACGCCGCGGCATTTTTCTTTTTTTTTGCATTATTAGTCCTAACTTCTAAACGAAAGGTCCGATTCGAATAATTTAAAGACGAATTTACATGTATATAATCAACCTTTATTATAATTATTACGAAAGTCATATTTCGATTCTACCCGTGGTTTTTATTGACTAGTTTGAAAAAAAACCCTTTATTGCGATTTAATAGTAATAGTTAGATATTGCGGACTTTTTTGTAGGTAATGAAGTACTATAAACATGCGATACATTATTTTTGGTATCATCAATATTTTACGCAGCGCACGTTAAGTCACTAATGACTTTTATAGAAAGAAAGTGATACCTTGGATTAGATTTTTGATTTAAATCTATAATTTTTTTGAAAATAAAATGTAATTTTTTTTTTATAAGCGGTTTAGTAGGTTTTGAGTTTTAAATTTTACCTCTACAATATTACTATAGATAAATAATTAACTTCATATTTAGTTAGGCTAGGTAACTAACATTTTATACTACTGATAAAAATTAAAAATAGTTTTTGTTTATATATATTTATTTCTTGACCATTCACTACTACAAACGCAAAAACGTCTCGCAAGCTGATTTGGCTGTATTACTTACGCTGCTTTAGTTCTTTAGTTGTTGTTGTTTCTTGATTAGTAACAGCCTGTTAATGTCCCACTGCTGGGCAAAGGCCTCCTCTCGCTTTTTGGGGAGAAGGTTTAGAGTTTATTCCACCACGCTGCTCCAATGCTGGTTGGTAGAATACACATGTGACATAATTTTAATGAAATTAGATGCATGCAGGTTTCCTCACGATGTTTTCCTTCACCGTCAAGCACGAAATGAATTATAATTACAAATTAAGCACATGAAAATTCAGTGGTGCGTGCCCGGGTTTGAACCCACGATCATCGGTTAAGATTCACGCGTTCTAACCACTAGGCCATCTCGGCTTTCTTGATTGTATTGATTAAATTCGATAGAAATATTCAAAATATAAAATGCAACCGTTTACTTAAGACTCATAGTTTCATATGAATACTATCATGTTATACTATTACAAATATATTTTATATAAAAATAAAATATCGTAATCTAAATGTCTAAGCCGTTAGTCATTAAGGATTCCTTCGTCTGGAGCCGATGAGTATCTAAAAATTGTGGTGTAAATTTAGGTCACATTTATAATAATAATGCATCATCATCAAATTTCAACTCTACACAAGATAAGTTAAAGTGATTCTAATTGAGCTTACAAGATTTGACCTAAACAAAGTAACAAAACATTCCAAGTTTAATAGGGTTGTAAAAATAAATCATCAGTAATAATACTCACCCGAAACACCAATATATATAATGCTAGTATATAACGCTGCATTCTTGATTCAAAATGTTCAATTACAGACTCGATTTATAAGTAAGTGACTTTCGTAAATAGTGATATTTGTTGGCCATTTCTATCCTTGTTAGTAATCAAACGCATCTGATGGGATACCATTGGCATTTATATCATTTTTATGAAACCACATCTGTAAAGTCGTAAGATTAACTTAGGAAGAACGACTTAGGCTAGCATGAATGAATTTAATTCCTTGCTTTAGAAAGGTTAGAAAAGGTACTTACAATGTACTCTGAAACTAAGGAATTTTATTAATTTGATTTATGGTAGGGCTTTATGCAAACCCGCCCGGGTATGTACAACCTACTCATCAGATATCCTACCGCCAAACCTCAACAAAAAAAGAAAAAAATAAAGATATCAGATAAATTTAAATTCTATTAAATATGTTAATATGAAATGGCCTCCGGTACAATTTTCTTTACCTTGTTTGTTCAGATCATGAATCTCGACACAGTTCATATCATGCTGATGATGAACTCCAACACCCGTCGGAGGACACGCCGCTCCTGCGTCGCTTTCCGCGTGTGAGCGACACCGCTAACGTCGTCACGGCCTGTATTGTCAGCATGATGATTCTTTTGCTGCTAAGTGGATTTGCGATTGGCGTTTATCTACTGATATTGCAAAGCGATGCAGGTAAACGACTCTTTTTATTATTTATATCCAAATAATAATAATAATTATCGATTTTTGAAGTACAATTAAAATAAATTAAAATAGAAGAAACTTATACGGGTTTATTTTCAGATAATATGTTGCCTCCGATCGAGATGCCTCTATTCGTGGCTCGAGCCCAGTGGGACGAAACGAGCCCCGCGCGTTTTGAAGATGAGGATCATTTGACCTTCAAAGCAAAGTCCGTGGTGATCGAACAGACAGACACGGGCCAGTGTCAAGGGAAGGATACTTGCATGCAACTGATGAGAGCAATGCAGGTATGACATTTGCTTAACAATAAAAATTAACTAATCCATTGATTGGAAATATTAGATGAAGATTATTGTTAGATAATTTTTTTTTTTATAGAATAGGAAGGTGGACGAGCATATGGGCCACCTGATGGTAAGTGGTCACCAAACGCCCTTAGACATTTGCATTGTAAGAAATATCAACCATCGCTTATAGCCAATGCGCCACCAACCTTGGGAACTAAGATTTTATGTCCCTTGTGCCTGTAATTGCACTGGCTCACTCACCCTTCAAACCGGAACACAATAATGCGTCAGTTCTTTATTTATTATTGTTAGTCTTATCGAATTTTGATAATTCATTGTGAAAAATATCGAAAATAGTGCTAATAGTTGCTTTAATAATAATGAGTTACGTCTCAGTGAATTGTTTCGAATGATAGCTAACGTACCTTTCTGAAGTACAGAAGAGTTCTGGTCTCTGGTACTTTTTGATTTTTTATTTAATGATTTGGTGTAAAATATATCAATCATAGTGAGACGCTAGCCTACTACTATGCGTTTTGGCTCATATAATGGTTCTTAATAATAACTAGCATCGTGCTCTGCAAAGTCAATGTTCGATGTTTTGTTGAATTTTTTTATATGCTTTGTGAAATATTTGTATTATTTTATTATAAATGGCAACTTGTGACGCAACCAAGGTTCTTAGGAGTGATTTTGATTTATGTGCTTATACGGCGAATGTTGCCTGGGTTACCGCGATAAAGTTATCCATAACAGCATTTAACGTCGTTATGCCAATAGTTTTTAATGAAATATACATATATTAAAAATGACGTATAAAATATTTGTATTTTTTACTGACAATGAAATATATTGGAAAAAGCATTGCGATTTATAAATATTAAATGCCACGATTTTAAGTTTGTATATAATAATGAATCAAATATGTTATATATTTACTCTAGCTGTTTTGCAAACAAAGCAATTTTTTTTTTCATAATTTTATATATATATTTTTTATAAAATCTGTAATCTAAAAATAAAATAAAAAAAAAAACAATGTTTTAAAATGTATTCTGAATTTGCGGCAAAATTTAACGTATTACGTACGTAAATTACGTCGTAACGGTCGTGTACAATTTAAACTGAGCTTCGTTTTGAGTATTGCAGATGCGACTGAACTTAATAACTCTTTCATTTTCAACCATAATCGATGCTAATATGGTATCTATCAAACTGTTCCTATTAACTTATTCCTGTACACTTAGGGCATGCAAGAAATCACATTGAAATAATACTTAGAAATGAATTTTAAATGTTACACGTGGATGTAATGTTAATCTTAATTTCAGGCGAAATTGGATGATAATGAAACATTGCCGTTTAACTTTGCGGTTTCTACCGATGGATTTATCTACGAATGTCTCGGTTGGGAAGAGCCGTCACCACTGTATCCGGACCTTAATGGCCTTGTCATCGCATTTATTGGTAAGTCATTAACTTATTTGAATAGGCTATGCATTTTTGGCTTTTAAGGCTTGGGCGATTTCTAGAGCCAGTTTGTCTTACTAATCAAGACGGCATGCGTCGGCATTTTATAAGATTATAATTAATTGGTTCTGAAGCTATTTGCATTAATAAAAACATCTCTTTGTAATTCGTTTATGATTTTCATGTGTTTTGTCTTAATAGCTCTAAGGCTTCTCCTCGAAAAGGCGAAGAGGCCTTAACCCAGCAGTGGGACATTTTCAGGCTGTTACTTTAAGTTTGTCTTTAAAACAATCAACGCCTTAAATGCTTATTCATTATTTTATAGATGAGATATACAATCCGAAAGCCGTGTTTTTTTAAATCATCTTAGTCAGTAGCAGAAAAGTTCATTTTTAACGGTTTCCTGGTATGCGGGATTCCCCTATATATATTACAATTCTATAAGGTAATTAAATTAGTATTTCAGGGTTGACAGCTCTTTGACAATAATTATAGATATATCACTTATAAAAATCACATTCTCGACTGCATTGGCATTGTTGTGTGTAAAAAAGCTTATAAAATTTACATATATAGCTGAACTGTACCTATGACAAATGAAAGAAAAGGTAATAATATGTAGCTTAAGTATAGTTACAACGGTATTTTCCAAATAAAACTTTCGTAAAACGCATAGTCCGATGGAGCAAATAATTTAGACTGTAGCTCAAATGTTTAACAAGTATTCCTCGAAATTCGACCTTATTTATTAAAAAGTATAGTCGGGTTGCCGAAAAAGCCGAGTTGGCCCTGTGGTAAGAACGCGTGAATCTTAACCGATGATCGTGGGTTCAAACCCGGGCAAGCACCACTGAATTTTCATGTGCTTAATTTGTGATTATAATTCATCTCGTGCTTTACGGTGAAGGAAAACATCGTGAGGAAACCTGCATGTGTCTAATTTCACTGAAATTCTGCCACATGTGAATTCTACCAACCCGCATTGGAGCAGCGTGGTGGAATAAGTTCCAAACCTTCTCCTCAAAAAGAGGAGAGGAGGCCTTTAGCCCAGCAGTGGGACATTCACAGGCTGTTACGGTATGGTCGGGTTTCTTTAGTTCTAATAAGTTGTTATTAAAAGTGCTTTAAGCGCGAGCTTAGGAAGATCATTATTGTTAATTGTTGTTTATTGTTATGTAACTTATGTTTCTAAATATTTCAAGAATGGTCTCGATAGTAAATAATGGCGATATAAAATAGCGAATTCCGCGACGGTGTAATCAGTTTACTTTTGCAAGCGATATTGATAAAATCTTTGCAAAGCGAAAAAAATAAAGATATCCGCTGCTTAAGCGAAGACTGCAACTTTGTGAACGGCTTTGCGATTTGTTATATTGTATTTGACGTACAGCGGCAATGTGATTATTTTGATTTACATCTCATTTTGTCATTTCGTAATTTTTGGTGTCAAAAGTCGGATACCGGTATTACAGCGTAAAGGAAAAGTTTTCCACGTAGGGAACAAGTAGAAATGGATTCTTCGCATCAACGACAGCTTATCAAACAGAACCATTTGAGGTTCGCAGATGATGTTGTTGTACTTGCGAAAACAACTAGGAAATTTGGAACAATGATACATTTGCTTGGACAAGAGTGCTAGAGTTGGACTCTCTAATCCAGAATATAAACACGAATAGGAAAAGATTAGTACAAGTACAAATGACAACTACATAAAATATATGGATAATAGAAATTACACATGCTTTAGCACAGGCTTTAAGATTATACGGCAATGGGCTGGTCATATCTCGAGGATATGGATATGTCATAACGATTTTATGAACTTAAAAGGGCCATCAGGAAAAAAAAGCGTCAGCAGATCAACAAAACGGTGGACTGATGATATTGTTAATACCTCGCAAGATATCGATAATCCAATCCTATCTGGATTGGATTATCTTCACCCAAACAAGATCCACGAGACGACAATTAATCAAAATAATACCAGATTAATAAGTTAAAATGTACTAACACGGCTAACAAACATTTGAAATGTAAATACTTGAGGTGGAAATAAATAAAAGGTTTGTTATTATTATTACGACTTATTAATAAAATTTGGTGATATCTTTGCAACAAATAATGATTTGGAAGAACTGGCCTTGTGAACCATCGAATTGACACACGCAATGCAAGACCTGTCAAAAGAAGACCTTGATATATGAGCCAAGGAAGCTGAAGTTAAGTAAACGAAGAAAGGCTAACAATGGAATAATCGAACCGCCTACGAGGCCGAGTTAATTACCGGTAGTCCTTAGATATGGTTTGAAAAATTATGGCAGTATAAAATTCTGTATGGCTTACCGAATGTTTAACAATGTTACTAAAGAAAGTTTTCCCAGGCTTCGTATAGACGATACTTTGATATCAATGGCAATTTAGTTTTAAGTGTTCTTTACTTTAAAAAAGGTTAGTTATTTTGTGCACTTTTTCGCTCCAGATCTTTTTAATCCATTAAATAGTTAACGTTAACCACACATGCGCCACAGCAATGCTGACGTTCTATCACAAAGATCTTGCTCTGCAAATAATGCCACAAGTATGAAACCCTCGTACGGATATTACGAAGTAAATCTCTGACAACCAAATTAGTTGGATGAAGTGAACAAGATGGTTAGTAGTTTAAAGGATACGAATATGAAGACCCGATACGATCGAATTGGTAATACCATATGGTATGGTCGTTTGAATATGGCACTTTAGTAGAGAATGGATGGCACTTTAAAGAGAAGTCTCCGAAACTGCAAGGTCGCAGGGAAGGACTGAACACTGTAATAACAAGAATTAACAACAACACATCGCATTAAAAATGAACAAAGAGGAAAATTGAAAATAGTTCACGTTAACCATATCACATGAAACGAAATCACAGGACTTATGATATACAGGACGAGTATGGCTAAGGAGGGGTTAATGTTGCGGCCGTGGTATTTTCTAAATGCAGCGTTTAATAGGTATTTCGTAAAAACACATGATAGTTTTTTATGTGGTCTATCGATCGATCAAGAAATATCTAGTAGATAGTTCAAATGTTTACCGAATAATTCGGGAAAGTTCAATGACCGTTAGACATATACAAAAATATACCTTATTTAGTAAAACGTAATTTCGGGTTTATTTAGTTCTATTAAGCTGTTTTTAAGAGTGCGTTATGTATTTCAAGAATGTTCTCTATATGAAATAATAGCGATATAAAATAGGGAGTTCGCGACGGGGTAGTCAGCTTACTTCCGAAAGCGATAGTGATAATATCTTTGCGAAGCTAAGACTAAGGAAGATACCCCGCGACTTTGGCGAAGGCTCTGGATCTCTGTGCGATTTGTTATATTGACTTTGTGTACTTTGCGTGCAGTGTTAATAAATCATTTCTTATTTTCACCGAAGACATTTCATTATCCAAAAGCTCATGAAAGTATTAGTAATTCTACGATAGGATATCATTTGGAAATATTTAATGAAATGAATGAATACTTAATGAACGTTTTATTTCTCATAACCATATTACGATGGTGTCCTTACGAATGAACGGACATAATATATATTTTTAATCTTTTGTTTTAGGTAATTATACTGTAGAGAAGCCTTCGACCAATCAACTTGAATCGGCGTATAATCTAATAGCCGTTTCCTTAGCCAACAATTACCTGGAAAGAAATTTTGTATTCACTGGCAAAAACGATACGACATTAGTCGTCGGTTATCTAAAGAAGGCGTTGACCGATTTGGGTAGATCAAAATTACAAAGGCTAAACTTACTGATGCCTAAAGTATACATGTTTAAATCGGCCAAATATTAATAATTGAAGGATTTTAAGCCTTTTATTATATAATAATCATATAAATATACTCAAATTTATTGGAACCCATCTCTGGTCGAAATTGTAGGGATATATTATGTGTCTACACTTTTTAATCTAAATTTAATATATACATTAAAAAATTATAAGATGTAATATTTCGTGTCCGTCTGTCTAACATTGCCTTCGGTAGTCCTGTTTAATGTAAACATTTCTCCATATGATGTAAAATATAAGTCCATACTACGCGCACAGTTGTCGAAACTACGACTAACTGTACGCATTACATTATATATCATATACAAGCCCGAAGAAAAATAAATGGTAATATAGGATAAGTGTTTCGTTCCGTCTAAATTTTTAAAGATTATATAAAATAAAATTATTTTACTAGAAATATTCCAATACAGAAACAAAAACGGAACTTAATAATTATTGTTTGTTTCTTGACAAAATGCAAGCCTAATTAATTATGATTTCGAAGTGTAAATCTTACAATTTTATATAATAATTTTATATAATAATGATGTATAATTTTTAATTAAGTAAAATATTTATAAAGTGTTTTTTAAAGATAATACTATTTTTTAAAGATGTTTATTAAGTTTCGTTAAATTCATTTTTTAAATGAATTCAAATATAGTGTCATAATAATAACATTAATTATTAAAATTTGGTGCTCAAATATTTGAAAACATTCAATGTATCTTAATACTTTGTATAATATACTATAATCATATATATACATACATAATAAGTTATAATATATAAAATATATATTTTAAATACATAACATTCATAAAATGACTTAAAAATAAAATATATCGAAGCAATATTGTTAATTTCAAATTTTGTATAACTTTATTATATTTTATATAAATGAGGGGAAATAGTTTGGTGATCAAGAGTCAATAATATATATTGATTACATTTTAAATTATCACGTAACAATAAACCGGTAAACAAAAAATTCAAACTTTACAGGCAAATCGTTCACTCATCTGTGTTGACTCCGAAACGAATTTCTAAGAAAGTCCATTTATTTGACAAAACATAGATTTCTACACTAACTATAATTCCAATCGAAATAAGGAGTAAAGATAAACAAACCTTACATTTACATATTCCATGCGATTTGTTAATAGTTATGCCGTGATGAATTTACCTTTATTTATTATACAATAACCTTACTAAGCTTTTTTTTTTTCTCGCAGTGGAAACCTTCAGAAAGGTACACTAAAACCACTGCGATGGCCGTCCTCAGCATGGATCGGAGAGGCTGCGGGATCGTGTTGACATAACGCATCCGTGGCCTCTCCCGTGCTTTGCTCCACTCGTGGCTCAGCGGAGCTCTCATGGGAGGGCCAAGACGACGCCGTCGTCGTCTCCGCCGAGCAGGATTGGCCCTTTCCCGTTGCCGCTCCGCCCTCTCCTTCTGAACCATGACGGTCTCACAGAAGGAGGCTACAGCCATCCACGCCGATTCCCTGCGAAGCATCACCGACACGATTGCTCGCAGGGACAGGTCTTGTCCGACTTCACGGATCAGGATCTCCCTCTCCGCACTCCACGCGGGGCACACCTCCAATGTATGCTAAGCGGTGTCTCGGTCCGCGCCACAGTGGTGACACATCGCCGTCGATTCGCGTCCGATCTTACACAGGTATTCTCCAAAACAACCGTGACCGGTCATTACCTGCGTAAGTCGGAAGGTGACTCGTCGCTTTCGTCTCATCCAGGCTTTCGCAGGCCTGGCTGGCAGGATCGCTTCAACGACGCGTTTGCGTGCGTACCGTTCTTCACAAAGACGGTCGCGCCACGTCGCAAGAGCGCTCCGGTGTTCCTGCCGCTTCAACGCCTCGAGCGCACTCGAAGTGGGCTCGCTTTCACTGTTCTGGCGGAGGATGCGGGTCTGTTGGTAGACCTTCACATCCATATCCGCCAGAATATCCAAGGGCGGAAAGCGCGCTAGGACGGTTGCCGCCTCGTTGGATATCGTGCGATAACCGCGCACTATGCGGATGGCCACTCTCCGCTGCGAACTTTGGATCTTAGTCTCGGTCCCCCGAGATTAGGCAGCAGTCTGTGCATGGCTTCCGCTACTTACTCGATCCGGGGGGCTAGGCGCTCGAAGTGCTCCTCGAAGCCCCAGCGACCATCCAGTGTGAGGCCCAGATATTTCATGTACCACAATCTTACTAAGCTAACCTTTTTTTTTTATTTATTTAATTTTTTTTTTCGAGGAGGAAAGGCATTTACGCCTCCCGCCCGGACACGACCGGGACGGGTATGTAGGACTCACGGAGCAGAAGGCCACCGTCCTACCCACTAAAACCTCCTCGTTTCCGCCTCACCGCATGGTGGCGGGGTTACGGGAACGCGTTAGCACACCACCGCGACCCCGCCTGCGGCCGTCGCTTTGGATGAGCGACCCACCGGTTGTTTTTATTGAGGTTTTCTCCTTTTGGCCCGGCCGGTGAAAGCAAGACCCTCGGTCCCACCACAGGCTGGCCCCTGGGGAAACGAGTTTGAGAAGGCGGTGACCGAAGTCTGTCCACCCAGCATCGGCACCGAAACTGGGCGAACCCGCCTCTCCCTCCTCCTTCTACTCCTCCTCCTGTCTCCGGCAGCCCGAAAGGACTCCGGAGACCAACTCCTCCTCTCTCTCTCCGGCGGCCCAAAAGGACCCCGGAGTCCTCCTACTTGCCACGAAGCCGCTCGCTGGTCCACTCTGCGCAACAGAGAAGTACCAGGAGCGGCCCGCGACACTTCCGCCGCGTCAGTCTCAGCCCCGGTCGAAAAGCAATCCCATTGCCCAGGGTGCACCACGTGGAGGTGACTGACATGCACCCCGACTGACATGCACCTTTACTAAGCCAACCTAACCAAACTTCTTATATTTTACTTACTAACTATTACCACTCTAATTTTACTTCCAAAGTTTCAATTACAAGTTCGCGGACATTCAAGAAGCCGAGATGCCCTAGTGGTTAGAACGCGTGAATCTTAACCGACGATCGTGGGTTCAAGCTCGGGCAAGCACCACTGAATTTTCATGTACTTAATTTGTGTTTATAATTCATTCCGTGCTTGACGGTGAAGGAAAACATCGTGAGGAAACCTGCATTTGTCTAATTTCATTGAAATGCTGCCACATGTGTATTCTACCAAACCCCATTGGAGCAGCGTGGTGGCATAGAGGAGCCCTTAGCCCAGCTGTGGGACATTAACAAGCTGTTACTGATACTGACTGGACATTCAAAACGGCATTTGTTGGCGAATCTACAGTGAAAAACCAATGATGCGAAGGCGAAGTAAACCAATGATGTCGCGTTTATTCTATGTAAAAGTTGTTTGTTTGCCTTTACTCCTCTTGTTGTTAGGCTATACGTTGATTTATTAATAATCACGAATAGCATTAGGATTATTGTTAACATTCACTAGTGTTGCTATACTTATATATGACTGAAATATATATTATAAATATAAATAATCTGTCTAATGTTTCATGTTATTTCATTTTGCTAATTAAAAAAATGTATTGATTATTAATACCGGAAAACGAATGCCAAAATGAATTTCATTTATATAATTATTTTTGCATCTGAAATAATAATATAATATATAATAATAAAAATATAAAAACCTAACATTACCGGTTTATTGTGTGAACTTTTGAAGGCTTCGATTTTGTATGTTATTTATTGTTTAATGTTAAAACTCAATCGAAGTCGTGTAGATTTTAGATTATTTTATAGCTTATTTTATGTATACAAAATAATCTTTATAAAGTGTATTTTTTTCGTAATATAAGAGCAAAATTTTGAAACATATTTGTCACATTAACGCACAGAATAAGCTATAATTTACACTATTATAAATGTAAGATAAAAATGTTAGAGAATTTGAATAAAAAAAAAATAATGTTATAGTACGTATTCTTGATCCATAAGTTTCTATGATTTGTTTTTAAACACCAATATGGTTTTGATTCAATAACGTTAATTGGTAATAATATGGATTTATTTTTAAGTCTATTTTAGTGTACCACGGAACTGATAAAACGTTACTAGATATTACGAAACATGATAATATACGTATTACTTCGATGATTATTATCGTATTTCAAATGTTACTCACAGTTAAGCCTCGGTCGGGCGGCTGACGGGGCGGGACGACGAAGCAACGCTGACATGACGATTGCGAGTGTTGTTCTAAGAGTATATTAGTAGTCACACAAACAGTGGGGCGTGGCCTTCTTCTATACTAACTAGTATATTACAGATGCATACGCTCCATTGCCGTCCCGTCTCGCCCACTGTCTGACGATGCCATACAATTAAAGTCATGTATGTTGTTATAGTTTTAGTAAGCTGCAAATGTGGGCGAATTCACACGTTAATTTAAAATATAATGGTAATTGTGATGAAATGCAACTGTTTTACTATTCACAACATCAATATCCCAGCTTTTAAGGTATAATATATCTTGGTATACGCTTTTAGCCATACTAATTACGATCAGTTGCTTTGGCATCAGATAAAAATATTCTTTAGAAACATTAGCTCTAGATACTCAACCACCAGCACTTCTCCCTAAAATACTCTTAATCGGTCGTTTCAAGATATCTATATGATCTACTAATAAGATTTTTCCGCATTCCGCTAATGCCTGTTTGTTGTTATGTTTTGAAAAACATTCATTTTATTACAAAAAAAAATATATATGCCGTTGAGAATAACGCATTCCTCAACGATAAATAACGTTAGTAACTCTGAGGCCTGCAAACTCTCCGGTGTTGTTGGTGTCCATGGGTGGTGGTAGTCATTTTCCATCAGGTGAACCTCCAGTGCGTTAGCTAGGAAAGGTGATCGTATAAAAAAGTAATAAAAGTCAATGTTTCTGTTTATTATTTACGAAACATAAAAAAGCAATTATTTTGAATAGATTTTATTCATCGAAAAAAAAAAATCAAGACAGGTTATCAAAGGAGTTTTCTCGTACGCTTACGCTTACGCTTTTTCATGAATATTGTTCCCGTTTATGGTAACGATGGTATGGTTGCTCTCATATAATTTCTTAGAATTTATATCGAAACTAACGTAAACAAAGCGAAACCGAAGCTTAGATTTTTTCTAATCTTGGGTTGAATAATGTATTATGGCGTTCTACTTCTATGGGGTAATGCAGCGGATATTAATAGAATTTTTGTACTGGAGAAGAGGGAGTCGCTTCTCAATATATATATATATATATATATATATATATATATATATATATATATATATATATTTGATTGTATGTACGCAAAAACATAAAAAAATTCACAGAAATTGTGACGTACATACTGTTAACACCAGAAACAAGTATAAACTTACAACTACTATACACAGTACTACTGTACACAGTGTGAGTAAGTCTTTTATGGGACAGTGTATACGCTTTTCCAACAGAATCATAGAGAACGTTCAAAAATATTCACTTGTGAATTTTTAATCGTTAAGGAACGCTTGTATGCTAAAGGATATTACACGACCAATGACTTTTTAGATGATTGCTCACTGGAAATGAAACGATCGCCTCCAGGCCATTTTAAATAGAAAAATATAATTATATTATTTTATTTAAATAAAAAAATGAGATATAAAAAAACCGTTGAGTTTATAATGCCGGTTTTTCTCAGGTCTTTATTTACGAACCGGTGGTAGATTTATGGCAATCAATCAATGTAAGTGTAACAATTCTGTATAGAATAAATATTTTCGACTTTGAACTTTGTTAATTAATAGTTGAAAATTTATTTATTCGAGTATATATAAAATAAACAAAACAATTTAAATTATCTGCTATATTTGTTGTTCGTCAGTGTCGTTTGTACATTTGCGCCTTTACAATCACGCTTAACTTGGGCGACAAAATTTCATCCACAGCCTCTTTAGAGTACAATTTTACATTTTACAAAGAAACATCTTTAGAGTACAATTTTACTTTCATGTTTATCCAACGAATATTTATGGCAGCTACAACACTTAATCAATTTCGATTGTCATGCACGCTGTATTTTTTGGAACGAAGTTCTTTTACGCGACTTACAGTAGAGTAAACTGACGGAAATCGTCACGCAACCCCCCTTCAAGTGACCTTCCAATCTTTTGTAAGTAAAGTAAGCATTGATGGAACGTAATACCTTGTGGAGCCCGATGTTCTCCAGATCTGCAGTAACAGACCCGTTCATCGTTGGACCTTGCGTCTGTCCCAATGTGGTACGAGCCATCCCCATAGTGAAGTAAGTTGCTACATTTTCGGTACCGAAACCCAGGACCTCTACCTTTAACGTAATAATCGAGCAACATTTGCGTGGTATTTATAGTTAAATCGTTCAGGGACAATTAGTCCCTGAGCTTACTTACCTTGAGGTGGACTGTCAATACTATCTTATGAAAGATCGAGATGGGATCAAAGACAATTTTTATTGCTTTAATAATTTTGACATATTCATGAGTGTGGATAGGTTCATATCGCGTGGCTAAAATGGATAAGGCATATAGAGGCTAATTCCACCCTATCGACGGACAATTTTATCGCAGCCTTAACACGCTTCGTTAGATGTGGTCGTGTGCAATGTAATTTAAGTTTACTATGGAACAAACTTTGTTGGTGCTTGAATTTAATTATCGCCTTTTATGCAGCATGCTTCTTAAGAAGAAATACTTAAATTCAAATATCTAGTTAGCTCTTAATTTCCATTTGCTTTTTGTCGCCAATACCAAGTTTTGGCCTTTGATGAAATTTCCAAAATAATAATCATTCAAATTGAAGTCATATTAAATTCAAGGTCTCTGTGTTCGATTAGTTCTGATTCAAATGATCTTTCAGTTTTAACACCATTACATTTCCTCACTTTAGAGCCTTTAATAACTGCTCCCGATTATGATTTTTCATGTGGCAATATTAATCGATTTTAACGTTGGTAGTTGCAATCGTTTCAATAAAAATGTTGGTCCAAATGGCAGAACGAATATTAGAATACATTGACATCATTGTCTTGTATCGGATGCAAATTCAAATAAAACTTCTTGCATTTATTTTTATTTTACCACTAATATAATATATATATTTATATATTATATTAGTGGTTAGTATTGATGCTCATATATTGGTCAGTCCGGTGTTAGCGTCATGCTGGTTTGCTGCGGTCAGATTCAGTGGTAACAGATCCGTGGCGTTGCGAGGTAAGTCTCATGTCAGAGTGCGACCTCATCCGGCAGGGTCCTCCCTGACGGATGAGATCCCCAGTGGCCCTGAGTAAGGCCCAGTAAGTTCGATCACCTTTACCGAGAGACTCCATCTTGCGAGCCAATCGGGAAGAGCATCGAGCACTCGTTACATCTTTAACCAAGCAGGCCAGGCGTTAAGCGACGTGGTGATTTACGCCATATCGTCAGCGAAGTGGTTTAGAGTGGCTCCAGATGCAACGGGGATGATATCGGTGAAGTTGGTGTACAACACAAGTGACAGGCCGCTGCCTTGAGGAAAACCAGCAAAGATTGTGTGTTCCTTCGATAGGGTGTCCTCAACCACCACTCGGAAGTCTCGTTCACGATGCGACGGAAACCAGCGATGTTGACAGCTTGTAGATCAAGGCGGTATGTCGAACATGGTCGAAGGCCTTTTCCATATCGAGCAATTATACTGTGACGGTACTCTCCTTCTTTATCTAAGCTGCCGTCGGCAAATGGAGTATACCCTCGACAACTAAAGCGTGGACTAAGCTCAGCGCAGTATCCGAAATGTGTCAGTCTCTGAGTGATGATTATAATCAGATGACGAAGCAGAAGTCAAACACCTTTAGGGGAGGGGGAAAACTTATTTAGGCAGGGAAACCCATCTGGGCGGGGTAGTTGGAGGCCAGCCACCCTTGCTCCTTGTTGCTGACGCGTAGATTTGACGACACGGTGTGCTTTCGGGCAAAGGGCAGGTGAGGTATTCCGCAGCAACAGATGTGACGCTTGGCGCGGATGCGACGGTTGAGGCACGTAAGGTATGCGCGGCAATTGGCCACAGGACGGTAGCTCGGACGGAGACATGGCATCTATATCTACTCACGTGATGGTGAGGTGCAGCGCGAGGACTGAGAAAGACGTGATTGATTCCTCACTTTGTACCATGGAACACGAAGCAGAACGGCGCGGATGTGTTGGCTCTGTAAAGGGCATTTGGTTATACCAGAGCCTCTCTTAGGAGGCTTCATACGAACGACCTTCCGCGACCGACGGCTAAGCCACACTATACTGTGACGGTCTCTCCTTCTTTATCTAAGCTACCGTCGGCAAATGGAGTATACCCTCGACAACTAAAGCGTGGACTATGCTCAGCGCAGTATTCGAATTATACTGGTCTCGGCGTGGAGTCAGATAACGCAGTAGAAGGGATTCAAATACCTTCGAGGGGATGTGGAAAAACCCTCCAGGGAGGAGAACTTATTCGGGTGGGCTAGTTGGGGGCATCCTCATAGTCTCCCATTGCCCTTTTATTGCTGACGCAAAGTATTCGACGACACGGTAGCATTCAGACTCAGGGTAGGTAATGTAAGGTCGTGCAGCACCGGCTACGGTGCGCAGGCGCAACGGGTGTGATACGTGGCGTGGACGCCGTAGGTAAGTCGCGTAGAGAGTGCGTAGTAGTTGGTTACGGAGCGGGGGCGCGTAGGGAGCGTAATGTGACCGCGGGGACTGACACAAATGGTTCCTCGCTTTGTGTCGAGGAACTAGAAGTGGAACGCAGCCGGCTGCGTTTTGGGTCAAAGGGTCTTTGGTTATACCAGATCCTCTCTTAGAGGGCTCCTCACTGATACTGCTCCGCTGGCACACTGAGGCGAGTCAGTGTGGGTGCTGTGTCTGAGGGAAAGGTGTATAGTTTAGCTTATCGCCTATGGAAGGGCCATAGGCGATAAGCTAACGGACAATAATCAGACTATTTTTCGCCAAATTTTCGAGCGGTAAGAGTTGTTGTCTTAGACAGCAAACTTTTGCACGCCTCACTAATTGTGCTTTCTCTTTTTTATATTCACTGTTCTTGTCAGACACGAGTTTAGGCGGTTTAGCTATTTCTTACCATTTCTGTTTTGCATATTGTACTGGTTAGTTTTGGTAATATATAATGGTATTATGGTATATTACATGTTACAATTATAAATAATAAAATATAAAAAAACTAGAAAGTAATTATAATATATAGTAACGGTTAATTGAAAGAAATTATGGTTTTACGATATGTATAGTAATATGTACGAGTGTTATGCAGTTATATGCTAGGGTTCAAATTTAGGGTATCAAAGTTGTTGGTAAAGTAATTATTTGAATACTGTCTAATTAAATGGTAAAGTGGTAATTGGTACCGAAGACTCATATATATTGTATGGTCACGGTTAGTTGTATTAAATTACGGTATATATAGTGGTATTACGGTAGCTATAGTGATAAGAATGGTATGCATATATAGTAGGATGATAAGTTTCAAAATGGTACGATATTTTAACACTAACACTAATAAAAAACACACTAACTTGGTAAAATGGTAATGACTACGGTATATACGGCGTATACGCTATATATTATAAAAATGGTTGGTGAAATGGTAATTGGTACAGCATATGTAAAGTGGTATTATGGTGTATATAGCGATACCAGTGGTATGCAAATATAGTCGGACGGTAAGTTACAGAATGGTACGATGTTATAAAAGTGGTTGGTAAAATGTTAATTGGTACTGATGAAACGCATATAATGTATGGTTACGATTAGTTGGTAGAAATTACGGTATATTTAGTGGATTGTTTGAGTGATACGCAATTATAAGGTAGAATGGTATAAATATGGTTGGTATGGTAATTCTTTATACACTGACTGGTTAAAGATTAAATTTTTTTAAAGGGTATAAATAGTAAAATGGTTTTAATGGTAATTGGTAAATGCGTAATGCTCGGATATATTAGTATATCTCGGAGCATTGTACTGTATTCCCTGTGTTTGCAATACACGAGCAATATTGATGCGAGAGTCGCACGATATATAAAAATGTTAATTAGGTACATAGGAAACGAGGGTTATTGTTTTGAAAGTGTATATTAATTATATAAATACGTTGGTTACCAGTATATATATGTAAAATAAAAAAAATGTAAGAATAAGCTGAATAAAACCGCCTAAAATCGACATATATATGTAGCGTGCAGATGTTCACTGTCTGTCTGACTTAATAGTCAGGCCATTTCGTATTCACGGATTTGCCGCGCCGAGAAGACATGAATTTTCCCCGGTTGGACCATAAAACGTACAAGATACTTAACACTATGTGGAGAAACATAGTGTCGCTTAGCCGTCGGTCGCGGAAGGTCGTTCGTATGAAGTCTCCTAAGAGAGGCTCTGGTATAACCTAATGCCCTTTACAGAGCCAACACATCCGCGCTGTTCTGCTTCGTGTTCCATGGTACAAAGTGAGGAATCAATCACGTCTTTCTCAGTCTTCGCGCTGCACCTCACCATCACGTGAGTAGATATAGATGCCATGTCTCCGTCCGAGCTACCGTCCTGTGGTTAATTGCCGCGCATACCTTACGTGCCTCACCCGTCGCATCCGCGCCAAGCGTCACATCTGTTGCTGCGGAATACCTCACCTGCCCTTTGCCCGAAAGCACACCGTGTCGTCAAATCTACGCGTCAGCAACAAGGAGCAAGGGTGGCTGGCCTCCACCTACCCCGCCCAGATGGGTTTCCCTGCCTAAATAAGTTTTCCCCCTCCCCTAAAGGTGTTTGACTTCTGCTTCGTCATCTGATTATAATCATCACTCAGAGACTGACACATTTCGGATACTGCGCTGAGCATAGCACCACACTTTAGCCGTCGAGGGTACATTCCATTTGCCGACTGTAGCTTAGATAAAGAAGGAGAGTACCGTCACAGTATAATTGCTCGACATGGAGAAGGCTTTCGACCATGTTTGGCATATCGCCTTGATCTACAAGCTGTCAACATCGCTGGTTTTCCGTCGCATCGTGAACGACACTTCCGAGTGGTGGTTGAGGACAATTACCCTATCGAAGAATTACACAATCGTTGCTGGTTTTCCTCAAGACAGCGGCTCATCACTTGTGTTGTACACCAACTTCACCGATATAATCCCCGTTGCATCTGGAGCCACTCTGAACCACTTCGCTGACGATATGGCGTAAATCACCACGTCGCTTAACGCCTGGCCCGATTGGTTAAAGATGTAACGAGTGCTCGATGCTCTTCCCGATTGGCTCGCAAGATGGAGACTCTCGGTAAAGGTGATCGAACTTACTGGGCCTTACTCAGGGCCACTGGGGATCTCATCCGTCAGGGAGGACCCTGCCGGATGAGGTCGCACTCTGACATGAGACTTACCTCGCAACGCCACGGATCTGTTACCACTGAATCTGACCGCAGCAAACCAGCATGACGCTAACACCGGACTGACCAATATATGAGCATCAATACTAACCACTAATATAATATATATATTTATATATTATATTAGTGGTAAAATAAAAATTACTGCAAGAAGTTTTATTTGAATTTGTATCCGATACAAGACAATGATGTCAATGTATTCTAATATTCGTTCTGCCATTTGGACCAACATTTTTTTGAAACGATTGCAACTACCAACGTTAAAATCGATTAACATTGCTACATGAAAAATCATAATCGGGAGCAGTTATTAAAGGCTCTAAAGTGAAGTTCCCGATTTTCTCGCTGACGAAGATGAAAATGGAGAATCTCGGTAAATGTAATCGGTCTTGCTGGGTCTTATTCAGGGCAACTGAGAGGTCTCATCCGACATGGCCTTGAAAACACTGGCGGCTTCAAGCCGCCGCAGTCTGACACCAGACTTACCTTGCAGCGCCAAGGAGCTTCCACTGCCATTACATTAGGTTCTGTTTTCTTACTTGGCATTCTATTCATATGTATAACTTAAATAAATTTATTTTTTATAAATATTTTTTTGATAATCTTCTCCAATATAATAAATAAATTCATTTAATATTTTTGGTGTTACATTCTATCGTTCAAAACAAGATAAATTTTGATTACAATAATTTAAAACACTGACATAATTTAAATATTCACTTCGTACATGTGCACATGTGCACGGCACTCCGTGCCTATTTCCTGCGTAGCATCGCCACCACGATTGACGCAGAGAGAAGTCTTTCAACTTTGTAGTAGTAGTAGGTAGTAGTAAGATCTGCTCCTCCGCGTTCTAGGCGGCGGTGTCCCGGCTTATGGCGCAGTGGTGACACATCGTCTTTGTTTTGGGTCCGAATTTTCACAGGTTATCTTATTATATATTCAAATTATGTTCATGGAGGTATTCAATGCCAACGTGTATTTTCTAAAGTTAGCAATTGTACAATTTCTTCAGGCAACTTAAATTTGGCAATAATTAACATCTCTTGTAACTGTTTAATTGCACCGAGAAAATTTGTACCATTGTCGCGAATCAAATCCTGATAATTACCTCGTCTGGAAACATCAAAACGTTGCAATAAATCCCTTAGCTTACTAACTTATGTCTGTGACTCCTTCTAAATTTATAGCGCGTGTTAGCATACATATATTTATTGAATGATTTTGAAAAACCGCGTTCTAGATCGGTCCTGCGTAGTCAACGGTAGCAGATTTTGAGTTTGTGACTTCTTAATGTATTTAACACATTGCGAATATTCTAGAATGTTTTTAACTTAATATGTTGCTTAAAAGGTCCAATATGTTTTAGGGAAATGGAGATGATTCAACTAATCAATTATCTACGGTCCACCGCGCTTAGTTTAAACGTGAATATTAGCATCTAATAATTTTATCAGATGACTCTTACCAGGCAAAGTTCTTCCAACTCGTACAATCCCATTTTGATCAACAAATAAAAGCAAAAAGGGTAAAATATGCTAACCTTATTTATACATGTATCCTTTAATTTTTAACTGTCTTAACTTATCTACGCTTCAAATTCTGTACTTGTTATTTGTAATGTCTATTGTAGTTAATTTAGTGTGTAGAACAATTTGATCGATTCTGTGTTTTTCTTTGTCAATATGCTTTAAAAATATTGAACTATTGCTACACCACTTTTGAAATTGAAATTCACCGAAAATAATGAATTTGTTCATACTTTCATAGATTTGTTTGGTTTCTTCCAAACTATCGCAACCAGTCACATCGGCGTCGTTATAGTAGTTACGTAATTTCTGTTGCAATGGGATAGGGATAGGATTTGATAATCTCGGTTTTCTAAATTTAGACCACAAAAATTCAACTGGCTGTGCCATGTTGGCAAATAATCGGGAATATTAATGAGTTGATGTTTCCATAGTTTTCTTGATGCAACATCCATCTTTGAAACGACAAGATGAATTACAATAATATCCCGTGTGTCTATGTTAACTTCGACATTACTAAACATGATGTTAGAGAGTCTAAGCAACTGTCTAAGAGTAGTTGGTAGTCACCAATTAATTTTAGGTATTAATAGGTATTAATTAATTTCTGTCCAAAAAAAGCTTTTAAAATTGAATTACAGGTCGAGCTTT
The DNA here is from genome assembly GCF_905147045.1 of Nymphalis io. Lineage (NCBI taxonomy): Eukaryota > Metazoa > Arthropoda > Insecta > Lepidoptera > Nymphalidae > Nymphalis > Nymphalis io. Next base: position 13,375,716 of record NC_065918.1, read on the forward strand.
TGTTGCATTATGAGCTGTTTCCGTGCTTTATAATAATTAAATTCCGTTGTCGCAAACAAACACTTGATGTATTGTCCGTTAAATGTCAGCAACTGTATTTTTGGCAATTTAACTTCACAAACATTGGATATAATTTTTTTTATTATTTGAATTGCATGCATGCACATATAATTAATTAATTTAGATGACCTCCAAGAATTCTGTCCCGTCTATTCTTAAAGAATTTATAATAATTTGTTAATTAAATTAAAATAAAGTTGTACGAGTACAATAAATCACTACAGTGTATATAATAAAAGTGTAAAGTTCAGAAGTCTTATTTTAAAATTAAAGCTTCAACCGCCAAGTCTATCAAATCATTAAATAATTGAAGTCAAGATCACAAGATTAAAATGTTTCTAAGTCTAGTCAACATAATGTTTTAATACCCACACAAAATTGAAAGCAAAAAGCAAATTATATTTTCGCGTGTACTTTAGTATTTTATTAAGAGTAAATTTTACGTATTCCTATCCGCGACCACTCGCACTTAAACAAATCCGGGGTCTCGGCACCAATGTTACGACAGCATATGTAATTTCAATTTTAAATATAGCTCGATCAAAATTTATTAACAGAAAAGTTGAAATTCTCTGCTATATCTGTTGTTATTCCAATGTGGTTTTATAAAGATAAGCGTGATTGCTTCACTTGGGCGACAAAAAATTATCACAACTCAAAAATTGGTTCTTTTTATATTTTTCACAAGTCAATTTAAACTTATTGTTTGTTTTTCACAATTGTCTGGTCTGGGTTTCCATTTTCGGGGAGTGTATATTCAAACCTATATATTGAAAGGGAACTTGATACATAGAACAGAGTTTAATATTTTCGTTTTGAAAAAAAAGACTGTAACATTAAAACTTGTTAAATATTTGAATGTGGAAATAGAAACTATTTAATTATATCATGATTTTATAAAATCTATGGAAAATACTTATAATAAAGCAGTTACAAATTTAGTTTTTTGTCTGTCTGTCTGTTTGTACATGCTGATCTCTAAAACTACGGATTTGATTTTCTTGCGGGTTTCACAGGTAGATTAAGCTCAGCTTAGAGCAACATTTAGGCTTTGCTTCATTGAAATCGTATAACAGTGAAAAAGCTTAAAATAATATTAAATTGGTCTTATATACATATAATAAATCAGTAAGAACCGTGTGCTTAAATTTTCAAAAAAACGAACATTTGTGACAAAAAGATTAACAGAAAAAGAAAATGCATTTTTTTTCTAACCTAATTTTAGGTTAGAGCTTACGAAGGATGCTTCGACAGCCATAGACCAATATTATTTTAAAGCGCAGGAGTTTTCGACAAAATGTCCTAATTATTGAACTCTCCAACGTACAACAAGTTTCCCTGTAGTGTTATTTTTATTTCGTTTTCGTTTTAAGCTACGTTGTTTATCAGAGAGATGTAATTAAATCACGTAAAAGTTTAAATTATTAAAAGTAAATTCAAAAATATAATGAGAGCATCCTAACATTATACTAAGCCGTTATTATATATTGTTATCGATAATGTTTCTCATAAAACTTGTAAGACTAAGTAATATGGAAATGTTTTTACTCATCATCAGAAAGAAGACAAAAAAACAAAAGTAATTTAAATTTGTCAAGATATCTCATCTTGCAATTACAAGTATCTGGTATATAGTCAATTTCTTTGACTGACTATTTCTCAAAAACATTGCTCTGTTATACTCTCTTACTTGTATGTTAGCTTTACTTTGTCTTGAGTATTTCCGCTAGACATGTTGAATTTGGTGCTGGGTGGCTGAGTGTCAATGCTGAGTAACTGAGGCTAAATACATTCTTGTCGATAATCAAAACTGGATTATTAATTAATTAAATTAACAATGAATGGTTTATGCCCACTTTTTGAGGTACTGTAGAGTTCATACACTTGAAAATGATAATATTGTCGAAGGTTGGAGAGAAAGTATCGCTTATTTAAAACCACTGCGTTTATTGAACCAGGTCAAATACAAGTCAACATAATGATTCAGAGTTCCATTCTCTGATCCTCTTAATGAAAATGAGTCAAATATAGATTTAATTTCAAATTTAAATGAATTTTATTAATTCGTATAAAGCATATATGGTTTAATGAGAACTCTCAAATAAATCCCAATAACGATTACAACGGAAATAAGAAATAATATTTGTATGAGTAATATAATATTATTTATGTATTGTTAACCATGTACATGTAAAAATTGTTTCTGTAAATTTCATTTTAGAATAATTAAGTAACGGGTTAATAGATACTATTTAGACTGCTATGTGATAATTGTGAATGATGATGTCAAACGACCACGACACTTTGTTTACGTAAACTGATATTACTGAAGGGCTGACGTTTGGTGAGCGATCAGGCTATGTTCAGTGACCAAGCTGGGCGGACCTCCCGTAAACAAGTGGCGATTAGGTCTATCGAAGGGTTTGCTGATGGAATTATTAAGTTAAGCAATTTGATATTGTATATTAATAAATAATATATTCATGACAAAAGAGCTTTGTCTTTGGTGATTTCCACACAGGTAACATACATTTAATTATATATGATAATCTACATGTATGTATAAGATGGATGAAGAAGAGTTTCTTGTCGGTTCATCTCGGTAGAAAATTCTTTTAGAATAATATTTATTTTTTTATTTTTATATATTCTTTTAGAGTAATATATTTTTATTGAGTTTTTCAGTAAATTTATTTATTACAAATGAGTCACTGTTATTCTTGTGTCTACTTGGTCAAATGTTTCTCTTTCGTTAATGAATATTATAATCTAATCACAAAATTGGTATTGTGCACTGGCCTAACATTTGATTTATGATTACAGAAGGAATACCAATAATTAAGTATAGTGTCTCACAGCGATTTAAGATGCTGTTTCTAGCAATCGGTGAGGAGATGACCACGTTTGATCCGACTAAAAGCGACTTGGGTGCTGAACCTGGTACAACCATATCGAAGAACACGCCGAGGAATTTGCCATGAACACCGTTTTTATTTTTGCTAAAATAGGCTTTGAGGGGGTCTACGTTATTCTGGTTTGATACTGTAAAGCCCCGTATTCATGATGAGCAATTGCTTATAAAGTTTGCTCAATTTGTATTAGTTGCTTTAAAATTATTGCTGTTAATCATTGTATTTTAAAAAAGTTGTTGCTAGACGAGCGAAAATATTAAATAACGTAAGTGGACGTGATTGCATCCAGTTTATGTATGGTGTATTTAATGTAGAGCAGTTATGAAATAATGTAGTTATTATAGCTCTCTCTCATTGGACCAAACATTTTCAGAAAATGTTTGGAATCGCTGTTTGTCATTATCGCAATGTCATCAAATGATCTATTTATCATTCTGATCACTCATCAAATTTTCTTTTTGCAGGAGATGGTTTCGCGTTCCTTACCTTATTTTGTTATTATTAGGAACTGTAAGTTGCAGAGAACACAACAATACTACTTACCCGAACAACATTTTTTCCACAAACTGGCGCGTGAACGAGAAACGTTCATCAGTAACAACAATTATCAGCAATTTTGTCATAGTTCATCCACGATGCCTATCAACTGTTGCTCAACAAGTATTTACCATGAATACGGGGCTTAAGGATCAGTCATGCCTTAAACTATATATAAAGTCAAAAGCCTTTGTATTCAATAAAGTTTGTATTAGTAATGTAATATTATTTGTGTATCGTAAACCATGTACATGTATAAGTTATACTGTTATGTGATATATGGTATGTAAGGGATGACGTCATACGATCTCAACACCTTGCTTGCGTAATATATTCTGTTTCAGATTTTCAATACATATACTTATTATGAACAAGTCACTGTTCTTATTCGTGTCTACTCGTTCAAATGTTTCTCTTTTGTTAATACATATTATAATCTAATTTCAGAATTGGGATTGTGAGCTGTCCTAACATTTGCTTTATGATTTCAGAAGGGATATCAATACCTTACAAGGGTGTCTCACGGCGATTTAGGATGATGACCTCGTTTGATCCAACTATAAGTGACCTGGATGCTGAACCTGGGTCAATAGTATCGAAGAAATGGCCGAGGAATTTGCATGGAATGGCGTTTTTATTTTTGCTAAACCAGTTTTTATATCAATAGGGTAGCTATTATATCTAGATGGAGAGTTATGTTTAATGATTATGTTTGGTTCAATGAGAGCATTAGACAAAACATTTCCAGAAGATGTTTGGAATCGCTCTTTATCATTCTCGTAATGTCATCAAATAATCGATATATCATTCTGATCACTCATCAAGTTTTCTCTTTGCAGAAGATAGATTCGCGTCACACAACAGTACTACTTACTTGGACAACATTTTTTCCACAAACTGGCGCGTGAACAAGACGCGTTCATGTAACAGCAGTTATCAGCAACATTGTCACAGTTTATCAACAATGTCGCAGTTAATCAACGATGCCTATCAACTGTTGCTCAACAAGTATTTACCATGAATACGGGGCTTAAGGATCAGTTATGCCTTAAACTATGTATAAAGTCAAAAGCCTTTGTATTAAATAAAATTTGTATTAGTAATGTAATATTATTGTAATATTATTTGTGTATCGTGAACTATGTACATGTAAAAATTACACTTTTATGTGATATATGGTATGTAAGGGATGACGTCACACGATCTCGACACCTCGTTTGCGTAATATATTTTGTTTCAGATTTTCAATAAATATACTTATTATAAACAAGTCACTGTTGTCCTTAATTGTGTCTACTTGAAAAATGATTCTCTTTTGTTAATAAATATTATAATCTAATTTCAGAATTGGGATTGTGAGCTGTCCTAACATTTGCTTTATGATTTCAGAAGGGATATCAATACCTTACAAGGGTGTCTCACGGCGATTTAGGATGATGACCTCGTTTGATCCAACTATAAGTGACCTGGGTGCTGAACCTGGGTCAATAGTATTGAAGAACTTGCCGAGGAATTTGCATGGAATGGCGTTTTTATTTTTGCTAAACCTGTTTTTATATCAATCGTGTAGCTATTATAGCTAGACAGTTATGTTTAATGCTTATGTTTGGTCCAATGAGCGCATCGGACCAAACATTTCCAGAAGTTGTTTGGAATTGCTCTTTGTCATTCTCGTAATGTCATCAAATGATCGGTTTATCATTCTGATCACTCATCAAATTTTCTTTTTGCAGGAGATGGTTTCGCGTTCCTTACCTTATTTTGTTATTATTAGGAACTGTAAGTTGCAGAGAACACAACAACACTACTTACCCGAACAACATTTTTTCCGCAAACTGGCGCGTGAACGAGAAACGTTCATCAGTAACAACAGTTGTGATACCTATCAACTGTTGCTCAACAAGTATTTACCATGAATACGGTGCTTAAGTGGTATTATAATATAATATAATGTTATTATTGGTCATGCCTTAAACTATGTATTAAGTCAAAAGCCTTTGTATTCAATACAATTTGTATTAGTAATGTAATATTATTTGTGTATCGTGAACCATGTACATGAATGTATAAGTTATACTGTTATGTGATATATGGTATGTAAGGGATGACGTCACACGATCTCGACACCTCGTTTGCGTGATATATTTTGTTTCAGATTTTCAATAAATATACTTATTATAAACAAGTCACTGTTGTCCTTAATTGTGTCTACTTGAAAAATGATTCTCTTTTGTTAATAAATATTATAATCTAATTTCAGAATTGGGATTGTGAATTGTCCTAACATTTGCTTTATTATTTCAGAAGCGATATCAATACCTTAGAAGGGGTCAATGATGTTTCTGGTAATCAATGAGGAGATGAAAGAGATCACGTTTGATCCAACTACAAGCCACTTGAGTGCTGAACCTGTTAAAACCAAATCGAAGAACTCGTCGAGGAGTTTGCATGCAGTTTCTATGTTGCTAAAGTAAAATGCTAAAATACGGGGCTTAAGGATCAGTCACGCCTAAAAAAAAATCTTGCATATAAACTCGAAAAAAATATATTTTTCCCTTGTAAATTATGTATGAAAAGAAGTAATAACAATTGCCCTAGTAATAACACATTATTTTTGAATTGTGAACCAAGTGCATGAACCTACAAATTATACTGTTATGTAATAATTGTGAGTGATGATGCGACACGATCTTGATACTTTGTTATGTAATATGTTTTGATTTAGATTTTCAATAAATATAATTATTATTTATTTTTATTTTGGAAAGAAGCGGTACAATTATAGTAAATAATATATTTGGTTTTACATGAATTTGCTGTAGTAAATTTTTCTTTTTTATGTTTAATTACAAGTGGTGTTTATTATTCTATACGGTTTTTTTTAATATATTAAGTGTTGTTTTTACCATTTAGTAATACAACTTTTGGTAAATCTTAATAAATAAATAAAACAACAAATATTGTTGAAACGTAATTAAAATCGAGTAACCGTTTTTCTTATTTATGTCTACTTGTTTAAATGTTTCTCTTTTGTTAAGAAATGTTAAAAATCTTATTTCAGAATTTCGATTGTGCACTTATACGGCGACGTCAGCAGGTAAGCTTAGAAATAGTTTTAAGTTTTAGAGACTCACAGACCGTTTTGACTATGGATAAATTATAATGAAATTGAACATTTACTAAAAGATTTTTACAAGAAACATCTAATTTGGCCTAGAGAATAGGTTTGAAATAGAGACGCCGATGACTCGGTATTGAATGGTTTTAACTACTTATAACGTTATGACCTTTATAATCTAAGAAAGAAATAATCTTGCACTCCATGTATTTTTAGGATATGTTACGTTGTTAGCGAAACTTATTTTAGCGCTCAGTAATGAGTTTTATTAATGATGTAGATAAGTTTGAGAACGACATGCTTAAACAGGAATATTAAAGTAATCTCCGCATTAATTGTCACATTAACTTCATATGCGATATCTTAAAAATAAAAACCGACTTAAGACTTTTCAAGTATTCGATAGAGTATTTTCGAGTATAAGATATCTGGCATGTGGTCTTCCCCACGAAAGTTAAGTATAAAAAGCGCAGCAAATTAAAAAAACTACTGGTCTCACTATATATATAGTTCTTACGCATAATATTTCTTGATACTTTACAAATAAATATTAAGTTTAGGTTTGATTTTCCTCAGTATAATACGTATTAAATTTTACATAAACTCGTTATATTCTATTACTGGTTTTGTATAGTATCATTTTAATCTTACTCTAAAATTACATATATTACACTCAAATATTAACTCGAGAGCAAAGAATAGTAAGATGTCTTAGAAGGCAGAACAGGTTAATAGACATTAAGCTTAATGTTCATGTAGATAAAAATAAAATGTTAATTATTTAAATATTAATTTATTTTATGAGTCACAATCAGACTAAAATTCAATGTCTAGTGACTCATCATAGTGTATACTAACATTCGGACATAAATTTTTATAGTTTCATTCATTTTTAAATGATAAAATAAATTAAAACCGTATGCAATATTATAGTTCACACTATAGTCACATATGCTGAGTGACATTTATAGAATGTTGCCATGTAAAAAATTTCTATTAAATCTCTATCTCAATTTCGGTGTGCTAGACTACACCAGCTTTGGCTATTATTATCGATTACGGTACAAACTTTAGATCAAGTTCAATCTCTTTTCCAGATCTACAGCACACGATAGCTAATTGGTAGGGTAAGACATGACGGGTAAGTTGAAGGTTACGTAGCCACAGTAATAAGTAAATAAATTTGTGTACTTAATTGTTATATTCGGCGAACTAATCGTGAAAGGTACAACACTATAAATAGGTACTATAAGTTCAAAAATCATAAAATTTAATCATTTGCGTTTCGAAATAAGAAAACATTAATAAATTAAGAAGCGATTTAGGTCTGTTAATCAAACTAATAAGAACTATAATATAGTATTTGATTAATTGGTGATACCTTCATGTTAATCAAGATCAAAAGGTATGTTAAATAATATTCACAATACAATTCTTCTCACCGACCGCTATGCATTTAAATTATTTATTTACTTAATAAGGCACACAAAACAGGTAAGAGCTATGTGACAACCCTGATCATGTGTTCAAATAGTAGTCACAGTGCACAAATATAAATCACTTAAGTTGTATAAAACGTAAACAATAGTAAACAGCAACTAAAAAAATAAAGAAATCCAGTTCTTAAGAAAAATATTAGATTATTAAAATACTTACTTACAGTTTTATATACTTGTATATTTGCTGTGCTATCAAACAAATTAAGATTGAAAATTTATTATGAAAATTACAGTAAAAGTCAAATTTGATTAATAATGACATTTTAAATTAAATTTGTTTAAGATTAGTATAATTTTTTAGACCTGTAATTTTAAACGGAATTTTGATTCTGCAAAGTCAATACATACAAATACATCTTGAGTAAGGTATTCGATTCTATAATAAAATTCAAGGAACACTTTTACATTTTCAAAGGATATGAAACAGATTTAGAAAAAAAACCTTAAGGCGTATTATGTATACAAGATTATTATTATAAAGATAGTTGACTTTACAGTCAACACTTTATTTTCCTATAGTCTTATGTATGTATTTTATATTATGAATGAAGAGCAGTGTCGGCTTTACGGGCGGGGTAGGACGGAGCGCCAGTCTGGAGTCTACTTTACTTATCCACTGATTTTGATTATCTTTATAAGTTGAACATAAAAAAGATCAACTCAAGAAGGAAGATCAAACTAATGCAATATTATTCTATACTTTAAGAAACCTATATTCCAACCTTATCGAACGACTAACTGACATAATAATATAGTTGGTCTGTCATAATAGACAAAAAATAGTGGCAAGTTTACCATAATGAGTAGAACTGAAAATAGGGTCAGATCTTACTTCCACAAGTACAAGAAAAACACAGATTATGTAAATTTGAAAAAATATTTCCACTTTCCCCAGCTTCTGGTAACACTTGCTCTATAATGTGAACTGGCAATTTTAAATGGCATATTTCCCAGACTAGTTTGCAAACATATTTTATTGTTTTTATTTCTGAACTACCATGGCAGAGAAGTAGAATGGGACGGAGGGTGATGTCTGCATCAGGCGGCACTTTGGCGGGGACGGTAAATATAAAGTTTGAAGTAATATGATCAATTTTCACCCCATTGCCACTTTTTTAATAATCAATTGCAAAAATAAGGCTTTGGAATCCGAACCGTTTGCTAGTTACCTGTGCTACGCACCTGCCGTGGCCCTGCATGCAAGTAGCAAACCACAGACAATTTAGTTATTTATAATGATTTGACATATTCCTAACACATTATATTATTAAATAATGAATGGATAAAACATTTTGTTATTATTAATAATAACAAAAACATTTTATTTATTTCTGTAAAACGAAGTTGGTACAAAATTAAAAATAAGTTTATTTAATTATTAAGGGGCACCATATGCATGACTCGCTCTGAAATGGACTGTATTTATTAATTTAGCCAACCAACAAAACACAGTAATAACTGCAAATTAATAAGTGTAAGGGTAAAAGCTGCCATTCACTAAGAATCTAAAATAACAATGAAAGATATTCATATTACAATACTACTACAAACTATATACAAATCAATATAAACAAATAAAAAAATTAACTTTTTTGATTAGAAGCTAAATAATTTTACTGCTAGTCGGTCACCGGCCTAATGTCGATCTAGATCTCATGTCCAGCAAATAAGAGTGCTGATAAGTCAAGGTCGAGAGGCTACTTATAACTTACGCCCAGTTGATCCTAATTGGGTCCTGCCTGGATGCAGAAGACAGAGAATCGGGATCTTTCACACTATGTGAGAGATATGTCTCCAGCAATAATGAACGTCAACGACTGTATGAAAATGATAATAACATTCTCATTCATTCCATTTAATTTACAATAAAAAGTAGACTTGCATACAGTACATGAATATGCAAGTCGGAGGCAGCTGCTACTTCGTTTTTAATTTAACTGAAAGACTTTAAATAAATATCACTTTGTGGTAGCGCTTTGTGTGAGTCCATGCGGTTAGCTACCACCTACTCATCAATTATTTATTAGTAATAGCGATATTTAGTATTGTTGTGTTCCAGTTCCGTTCCCGCTGCTGATCTCAGAACTCATCGTTTAATATATATATGTAACTATTGGGATTTTAAGACGCGATCATACCTTTATAATCATGCCCGACGTTTCGAACGATTTATACCTGACGTGGAATCACAAGCTGTCTAATGTACCGGTAAAAGTAATTTATTTAAAAGAAACAATTCATTTAACAGACGAACAATTACCTCAAAATAAACTGGAAAAAATGGGTAATTACTGTTGGGAAATATATTTAAATAGTTACTATTATCTCAATACAAATATAGAAACTTAAGATAAATTTTGCTTGATAACTTCACTTTTTTAATATATAGGTAGGTGTATAGGTTGTTTACCTAAGCTTCTATTTTTGTGTGTAAAATTAAACTTAAATTAATACCATAATATCTATATTATTCATATACTTAAACTATGCTGATGCTAAATGAATTATGGGTATGAGGTGCTTCCATCGTGCCATGGCTATAACTTCGACTAACTAAAATAATTAAATTTGCGTTATAATGGGGACGCGTCTATCTCACCTCATAATATCACCATCAGTTTAATTTCTTAATCAATAATAATTTTAGGTTACTATTGGGCCTGCCTTGACTATGTAGTGCTTTAGAAATGTTTGCACAAGTACCCACAGATGATTTCTTTGCGATCATGAGAAAAACATCTGCGTCTTTGATAGGCAGAATCTATGTGTCAGAACGGTGACAGTCACAACACAATTCTAACGATTATTGCGAATATAGAGGCGGATATTCCATAAGTTTTTGTAATACTCTGGTTTATTTACTTCATACATAATTAATTATACTTAAACTCTTATCATACATTTTCATTGTTTTTATTGACATTAATTAATTTTCATTGTTTTTATTGACAATAATTAATTATGCATTCTTGTGTATTTTAATTGATACTTTTGTGATTAAGAATAATAAAGTTATTTCTATTATTGTTAATAGCTTTGCAGAACTACTGCACTTAAAAAGGTTTTTATGAGAACTGAGTGATTCAATCTATTTTTACATGGAACCCCAAGATAAGTGATATTAAATGCAATACTCTGTATTTTGAAATGTAAATTAAATACGTAAAAATCTAATATTCAGAACAGTTTGTGGTAAATATTGAAATGTATTAGTATCCGGGAAATGATTATGTTTCGTATTTCATTTGGTAATTTAGAATTCATATTTAATTCATCAGTAATTATATAGATCGCTCTAGTTTCATAACCATACTTTTAAAACGTTATTAGAAATACATAAACATAAGTCATACATAACAACGAAATATATTTCTCTGTTATTACTATTAGTAATGTGATAAAATGCGAATACCGTATCATAGTCTGACAATATATATATTTTATATGCGAGGACACGCCCATGTTAAAGGGCAGTTCGGAAATTCTTGAAAAGGGGTATATTTCGAATAAACATCCCTGTGACTGAACAAATCGCCTGTGAGAACCAATCAGTGCCATGTACGTGTCTATAAAAGGGTGCTAGACAAGGCTAGTTGCACAAGCTATCTCTGTCGCTAGGGTTATCAACCGATTAACTATTACAAGTAATGTAAATATATCAGAAATTCGAAATATTTTGATGATCACTAGTTACTGCTTTATGATATGCCTTTGTTTCTGTTCCCGTTTGCTTAAATAAAATTAAATAAAAGTAAATAATTGTTTTTATAACATTACTCTATAAAACAAAGTTATATTATCTAGAATATGAAACAGAACCAGGTAAATTAAGTAAAACATTATAAATAGGAAAAAATCTTATAAAGATTTTACGTAATTTCACTGCCTACCTTGATATGTTAAGCATGTTATCAAGTAAAACCTTTTTTAAAATAAAGCTTTTGTTATTACAAAGCATATAATAATTTAAGCATTTATTTCAGATTTAGCCAGTTATAACAAAGTTTTTACTGTATATATAATGATTTTTTTTGTTTTTAGCTCTCTGTCTGTTAGCAGTTGCAAAGGCTTCTTCAATGCGTTCCATTCTTTCCTGTTATCATTGTTCATCTTTTCAAATCTGCAATCGCAATCATCCCACTGCTTAAATTGTTTACGCTTCCTTTTTTTGTTCCAATAGAAACTATAATACTTTTGCTTTACTCCATTTTTCTTCACCTCTTATTATATGTCTAGCCCTATGTCACTTAAGACGTTTAATTGTTTCCTTTCATGTCCCTTTTTAATTCCAAGCCCTAAAATATATTAAATATGTATTATTGTTTTGTCACCTGTTTTACTCTGGTGAAGTTAAATAAAAGCAAACAAAAATAATATTACTTTTTTCACTTTTGCTAACCGCTAGTTGGCAGCCCTACACTACCCCGACGAGTAACCGATTTCCCCACGAGGGACCGGACAGCTGCGTAGCAACGAGAGGGAGGCCGGGATTATCTTCTTCACGTTGCTAAAGTTGAGGTTTGCCGTCGCTTTCACTCGAAAGTCCAAAATAGCTCATGTTCATTATGTTCTTGACACAGCGCTTAAAAAATCAGATTATTAAAACATTTGGACCAAATTCAAAAGATTCAAAGAAACACCAAATTTGACATAGCGGAAGTTATTTACGGATTTATTTCATAATTAGCACCTATTTTAAAAGATTTGTCAAATTTTCTGAAAAGAAATACTTCGGCTATTTAGGTACAATCTCAGAGCTAGAGACACCCTTCAACGTCTTTAACGAAGTCGGTGTGTGTCGAATGTCACTTTCTGACATTTCACAACTTATTTTTGCGGTGAGTTTCGAGTTTGCTCTTGTAGAATAAGATTAGTAGGGCTAATCCAAATAGTTTAAATATTATTTATTTATATGGTTACACAAACAAAATACAATCAGGACATACATTAAAATAAAGAAATTATACAATCTTAAGTTAGAATAATTGGTGAACAACGAAAAACGTGAGAACGAAAAAAAACGTGTACACGCATGCTCATTAAAATAATAATACAGTCAGTTGCTCTTTATACAAAAGTCAATAAAATAAATGTAAATTACGGTAATCAATTTAAAATCATGTTACAATTTAAAATTTTAAAATGTTATCTCCCAACGATATTTGATTAACTTTTTTGTTAGTCTACCTTAGTAGAAGCCACAAATATCAGAAGTTTCATTCGTTAACGTGGGTTTTGTGTAGTTTTAAAACTATACTACCAAGCTTGCCATGCTCATTTCCCACTACTGGTTTACTGAGACCTATATCTTATATCTATTGAGATTTTAAGCGGCGAGCATGCCGTCTTTGTAATTAGGACCGCCGACTTTATAATTTCGACCGACTTGTCCCTGACGTGGTACAAGCTGACCAAATGTCCCGATAAGATGTGAATACTGTACTTGTATAAGAAACAATTTATATAATTGACGAAAATCTACCGCAAAATAATCTGGCGGTAATATATTTTTTTTATTTCGAAAAAATTTTATGTCGAAAAAATATTTAAGCAGCTACTATTATCTCGACACAAACATAGAATGCTAAGGATACATTTGCTTGAACCAACTTGATAAAAAAAGATTATAGTATAGAATATTGAAATTTGCATTAAGTGACGCTGATGCGTTGCCGTGTCTCCCTCGCCATCAAGGTCAAAGGAATCAAATACTGCTACCCTCGGTTTTAAGTATATCGTACCCCCAAATTCTCTACCCTCGTGGACAACACTCAATAATGCAACTCAATTATGGACCCTCTTTTTGCCAATACATGCAATATATGTAGAAGTACTTAGTCGCCGATTATTAAAAATATTGTATTATTGTATAATTTCAATATAATTATTATTGATATGATATGAAGTTATTAATAGGTATGAAAATTTTGAAATTTGAAACGTTATTAATAGTTATGAAACGCACCAATGCACGTTGAAATTTGTATACCCGAGCAAATAAAGCTTCCTACGCTTTTAATTTTAGTATGTAGTAGACTTATCTACTATAATAAAGTTATATGTTACTAATATGTATATGAAGAGCTATATTATATTATTATTATTTAATTATTGAGAAAGGTTATAAGTTTTGACTATAAACCACATATGGCTTTAACATTGAATAATACCACGTCATTAATGTGATAATAAAGATATATTTCGACGCGATACCTCTATAGCGTATTCTTCGCCGACACGAGTCGTTAAGTCGATTTCCGCTATTGAGTTATTAAAAGAGTTGTCATTTTTTATTTGTTTTACAGTTCACGTGTTAATCATTAATTAAAAAATGGACTACGGGCTATTATTTTTTTCAAAACATTAATTTTAATATTATCGTATCGATATAAAATATAGATAAATAATTTGGAAGCGTACGACAATAGTTTGAGGGCAGGATCGCATGCGTCATTCGAATTGTTTAGTTTGAATTATAATGTTAATTAATGCAGATTACGTAAAGCAGCTAGTTGAAGATAAAAGTAACGGTCCGTAAATGTTACGCTGCTGAGCAAACATCTTACCTCCTTTTGAGGATAATCCTCATGAGAAGAATGCTGATGTTACACCTTCTTAGCCGAGTACGAAAGCAATTATACAACAATTTCACCACATGATAAATTTTGCTTGTCCGACTATGAACCGTCAATTTTAGGTTAAGATTCACGTGTGTCCACCGAGACTTCGCGACAAATTAAATAAAAGGAAGATATAGCTCGTATTAACAAAATAATGAAGTGTATATACAACAAAGCATTTGATGCAACGGATTATCGCTAAGTACCAACATCCAGTCTACGTACAAATGCTGTCAAGGGGTCTATTAAAATGAATATAAATAATAGAATAAAATATAATAAAAAATCCCAAATGCACTGTTAAATACTGAGATTATTCGACGTCTTTTTAACGTATCATAATTCTTTTAACAATTTGATTTTTGTCATACAATTATATTATTACGTGATCATAAGGTTACATGATCATGAGACTAGCCAACTGCGCAGGACATATTATAGTGCACAAGTGTGTGCGCAAACACTCTCTATACCCCCTGACTCTCATAATCCGATGGGTCAGCAATCTGAAACGACGTTAAGAGTTCAGAACCAACGGCTTTACGTGCTTTCCGAGGCACAGGAAACCTACGGGACCTGAACTCCGAATCGGCATCTGAGAATTATTAGCCATAATGCCACGGCCTACCCAGTCACTAGTTCAATGAGGCAGAGAAGTATGTAGGTTACATGACTGTTATATAACGAGCAACGACCATGTTATTATTACCTTATTCTTGATATTGAACTAGGAGAAACAGGTTTTATTTTATTACTCATGAATCCCTTTCATTTGTGTGAATATGAGCAACAAATAATGTAACTTAATAGTCTATGAGCTATCAGCATAACGAATTTCGTTAATCATATATGTAATCATATGTGTACGTGACACGATATTTATTTTATTATCAGGTGATGATTTAAATTGAAGGTATTGAATAAGCCGGAAAGATCGGGCAAATAAGCTTGCTAAATCAAATGGTCACTTGTAACACAAATATTTGATTGCACGTTTACGTAAAATACACATTTTAATATCGCCTACATAATAATGTCAACACGTCATATTAAGATCACGTAATACATTTGAGAAAAAAAAATTACAAAATATAGAAAGCGGAGAATGGTAAGTTGATGTTATTAAAAGGTTAATTAATTTAGACGTGCTTATTTTATCCGACCGAACAGTAAGAACTTCGTGAAAAAACGATCATTACAAACACGTGTAAAAATTTTAATGTCATGATACAATTTGACAGCTAACGTCCGCCATCTTGTGACGTTACATACTTGTTTTAAAGCTTTTTACAAATATTTAATGAGTTAAGGATTTGAGTTTTGATAGTAACAAAGATTTGTAATGCCAAGCTAGAAAAAACTACAATTCATGCCAGCTTGTTCTACGACGCTGCTGACGAAAGCTTCCAGATGGAAAACGAAATTAATTATAAACAAGAACTAAGCACATAATAATTAAATGGTACAACAATAACATACTGTGATTAATTTGTATCGATAGCAATAACAACGATTAATAGGGACTAGTATCGCGTGTGCTACGTTCGGCCAATTTTTTGCACGCCCAAGTCACATTTTATCTCTTTTGTGTTCACGTATTAACATAGAAATATATGTAGCGTATAAACACAGGCTGGATAAAAAACATATCATTATATGAAAAATATTTCACACTGATGTTGCAAAAGCCGAAACGTCTTCAATTAAAAAACGATCGATTGCTATCGTTTTGCGTAACCGAGCATTAGTAATTTTAACTTGTTAAATTGAAGATTATTTTTGATCAAAAACTTTACTTTATTTTATTTATATGTACATCAGTCAATTTATTAAGAAATATTTGATTTGAATGTTAAACATCGGTTAAGATTCACGCGTTCTTACCACTGAGCTATCTCGGCATTGAGTTCTAGTTCTTTAAAAAATAATATTGGCGAGGCAGTTAAATAAAGAGGTTGGATTTTAATTGATTAAATAGCTTATTCAGCTTTGTTTCTTATTTTAGAGCACAATATCTTAAATATAAAATTTGCATGCCTCACTTATGGGCTAACTAATAAATAAATTACGTAAGCAAAATATTAGGAACTATTAATAAAGACAAAACGTGGAACAAATATAACGAAAAAAGAAAAAAACATAATAAAAATAGAAAATTATTAATCAATGTAAATAAACAATTTGAACAACTTACTACAAAATGAGGGAAAAGTAAGTGTTGTCTTTCTCATAACATTAAAAAAATTAAAAGAGGCTATGCTAAGTGGTTAAGATACATTTTTATTTGTCTCTACACTTTTTGATTTGTTTTCGTACTAATAATCTTGACACAAAGAGTAGCTACTACATTTTCATCGTAAGTAGGTACATGCAATAATACCATGCTATTTCCTAGTGAACTGTGACCACTTGACCATTATCAGGTAAGTCAAATGTTTTTCACGTTACCTCTTAGTTAGCTCTTATAATTTGATTTCAATCAGTATTGTTTTGAACGTGTTGTTGTTGACGCGTTTTGAACAGGAAACACCGCATTTCAATGAGTTTGTTATTGGATTTATACATATTTTTTATTAAGCCATTATATCCATAAAGGTTAAATGCTGACTTTCCTTCTCCATCACATTCCTGCAATTTTAAGCAATGAAATATGCTTTCGATTTTTTTTACAAAATCAAAACTCACGACAATACAATGACACCCTACTTACTGACCTTCGAGCTGTCAAATACATCGACCAGCACCCTCCGTGTTTCAATCCTTGCAAACAATTGTAGTTCTATCTCTTTCATTTCTATTATATTACTCTGAAAACAAATGAATACCGGCGTAAGAGTAATGCAATAAGCCTCTTTTCGAACATAAATTTACCAATAAATATGCTCATTTAAAAAAGAGTTTAATAGGAGCCATATTATAATGCACAAGATTATATAGATAACCAAATAGCTTGAAGTTCAGTTATTTTTAAAACTAATTTTATACAGAATACATAAAACCTAATTATGCATGATTAGTTACTTCTACAATATATAATACCATTCAAAATATAAAATGTAAAAAAATGCGAGTCTGACAAATGGCTAAAATCTCTTGCAATGCGAATGCGGTGGTGGTGACCAATTACCATCAGCTGGCCCTTTTGCCAGTCTGCTTATTTCTATAAATTAAAAAAAATCATGAAATGTTTCAGTTTTTCGTTCATTTATTAGCTAGCTAGCTTAATTCTAAATTTAAAGTTTGTGTGTCTTCTATAAGTATGTTAGAATATTGATGATCGATAAGTGAGTGGGATGCGAATCGAGAATTACGAGTAAACCTACATCAGGTACAATTAATTGTTATTATTTACATAAAATGTTATCCTTCTGAGTAAATGTTAATATTAAGTCAAAATATAAAAGTAGGGAAAGCCCCTTATAAACGTGATATTAAAATAGCAATACGAAATATGTTACTCCATTGTTCAATTATTACACAAAAATTTTCATCACAATTTTTTTCGCTTTTTGCCGAGTGAATAAAACACGTGAATCTCAAATCCAAGCACCATCGAGTTAATATATGTTTAATTCGTATTTTAAATTCATTTCGAAGTCCACAGATAAAAATAATAAATAAAATAAAAATGTCGTGAGGAAAACTCCAACAAGAAGAATGAGTCCTAAAAATTCCAGAAAGTTCTCTCGCCAGAGGATATCTAAGTCCGTCTTCACATAATAAATTTTTTATTAAATAATTATATAATTAACCACGGAAGGATGATTAAAAAACAAAAGTGAATAATTTTTATTTTTATTTCTTAATATAAAAATATAATAAGATAATGTCATTTCAACACCATTTAAACAATAGTTAAATCGCATGTATTTAATTATTTGCCATAATTAGTGGTTTTATTGTATGATTAATAAAAATATGTTTAAGCATATATTCAAAGACCGTGTCGGCACTCAAACAAGCTGACAAGACTTTTGGGTGCTAAGAATAAAAATAAATTTTAATATTTTTGTTGCAATGCATTAAATAAAATAATATTTTTTATAACGCATACACACGGAAACCACTGATTTCTTGAACGTTAATTGTTAAAAACACATACTTGTGAGTTTGTAGATATTTATTATAACATTTGAGATATCCAATAGTTATAACCAAACAAAATTTATTTATACATTACTACATCGAATGAACAAAAACAATTATATTTTCTCAAATCAAATTTTAAGACAAATCATAGAAATTAATTTACCACCTATAACGAATTCGATACATCGAACTGAAAATAATAAGAAAGATAACATTCCTATGTTACAACGTGACCGACGACAAACGTGCTGTTTTTAAGGCAAATCAACTTAATGATATTCGTAATTTTAAACGGTAAGTATTCATTATTTCACACACACGCATCGATTCGACATTATAAAGATGTAACCACAATGTCATAACTCATAACATTCTAAGCAACATTTTAACTATAAACGTCGTTTAGAACAGTAAAACAAAAACAATATACCTTACTAATACTTGTGTCGAGCTGCCTTTGTTTCATATTTTAATAATAAATGACAGCTGGATATATCAAAATTATTATATTTTAATATTATTTTTAAGTGTTATACGATTTTACCTATAAATGTTGTTTAGGGGGTGATTAGTTGAACAATGTTTGTCTTCTTCTTTCTTATATCAAATCAATGGTGACAGAAAGTGATAAATCAGTGTTGCAACTAAACAACGTTTATAAGCGCGGCCGTTATTGTACAGATAAAACAATTGATAATGGTTTCATTTCCTGTAGTAATCCTTATATGCTAATATAACAGTCGATGATTAATAAGACAGCACATTTACAGCTACCACCAGACACGGTATTTATATTTAAATCCTTTATTCCTTAAACTATATACATTACGTAAATGCTTAGTATTCTAGTTTAATCTAAATCGATACATCACAGTTAATCTATTTCTAATTTTCTAAAACTGCCTTCGACTGACACGCTGTCTCCTTTAATGACCTTTGATGGGTTCCGTGAAGATATTATTCCAGATGCGTTAATCATTTCCATCTCGTCTAAAGAGAGTAGAATCTGTCTTTTCTCCAGCATCAGATCTCTTGTGTATTCGATCATTTCTTGCAAGGGTATGTGACCGCCATAAGACGTCGGTAGACACGAAACGTCTACTTCGTTTTGAAGGTTCTTTATATTTGTGTGAGTCTGGAAACATTTAGTATTATTATTAGACTGGTATGTGTGTTGTCTCAATTCTATATGTTTTGTATATAGTGTCATTTCAAAAACTGCGCCGACCAACGGCATTATACGACAAATCATTTATATACGACGAATAGAAATGTAACGTAATAGTATTAAATAAAATAAAATTGAAATTTTAATGATGATCATTATGGGTACAAAAACAAATGCAAATTGTACTTGTAACTAAACTTTTAACTTTTTTTACTACTCTAACAACGGGCAAAGCGCAATGTCAAAGTCAGAGATAGAATTAATAATCCTTACAATGCCAATATATATATATATATGCGGTGGTGACCACTTACGAGGAGGCTCCTTCTGTCAGTCTGCCTACCTATATAAAAACTACATGTTTTATAATATATGAAAGCTACTTCCTGAAGTCTACCTGACTCATCGTATCCGCATTGATAATAAAACGCGGTTATTATCATAAATATCGGACTCTGATTACCGGCGTACATTTGATTACTCTTTAATAGTTTGAAAACCAGGAAATGACAAATGGCAACCGTTTTACACAGCCGGGATACCCTTTAAATGGAACTAATAAAAACAAACAAGTTTGACCTATAAAGAATAAAAAAAAGTAATATTTGTACGTTTTTATATTTACTACATAATGGTAATTTAAGTTCGTTCGTGTTCTAGAATTATAAAATGAAAATGAATCCTTTGACAAGACTTAATATTCGATGCAAAAAATAATATGATTCTAGAAATAACAAATACGTTTATTTTCATACAAAATATTCAAAATGTAAATAAATAATTAGCATAAAATGAGAAATTTACTTAATTGTAAAATTACGACTCAAGAGTCAGGAACTTAATTTTAAGATAACATATCCGATGAACAAAACAGAACCCTTAGACGATCACTCTCCATTTGTCAACCCAAAGTTCTAGCCAAAAATATATTTTCAATAAATAAAAATGTTACCTTAAAAATAACTAAATATCTTAAGTTTCTACAGACACCCTGACTTATTGTCTAAATAAACTCTTACGGTCTTAAATATAAAAGTTTTTAGCCGTTGTTAAGTTGAACAGAATTCTTTCAAATGGCAAATCAATGACGACAGAAAGAGCGAAATCAGTGTTTAACTAATCAAGCAACGTTTATAAGTAAGTCCGATAGTTTGTAACGAAACTATTGAAACACTCATATTGATGTCTTTTATAGTTTTGAGGTTAAATGAAGACACTATTTGCTTCAAATTGTCTACACATTTCTGACACATATTTAGTAGAAAGCTAATCTTTGTATATAGAATTCCACTACACATACACACAGGATAGTTACATTATTAGAACCGAATTAGCCCAGAGGACAGAACGCCCGAATACCTAACGATGATCGTCAGTTCAAATCTGTACAAGCTTCGTGTATAATTTATACTTAGCAGTGAATGAACGCATCGTTAGTATGACTACATATTACAGATGCAACTGCCACGCCACATGTGTATCCGCCAAGACGCACTAGTGCGGCGTGGTGTAATGAGCTCCAGCTAAATCTAATCGAAGTTAGCTCGGCCGGCTAAAGGCCGTGACATTAAAAGATTGTTATTATTATATAAATTAGGTGTACAGTCTTACGTGTAATCTTTCTTTAATTTTTGTGGAGACTTTTGTCTTCGCAAAGTCAATGATATACTTGAGGGCGACCGGAACATTTATGAGCTGGAACTCTTTGTGACGCATTGGGATTGATTGCTGAAACAAAATGTGTTATTTATTATTTATAACAATTGTATTATATTGAATAAGTATGCATACTTATTGTGTTTTCTTAGTACTCTAAATTATTCTCTAAATTATAATTAAATCTGAATTATTAAAATTAAAATAATTTAATTACTTATTATGTTGTTTCGCTTCGTTACTTTTAAAACGAATAAATATATTCTAATTCACATATGACGCGCGGTCCAACAAACAAAGCTGTAGAGAGCTTTATGTAACTGCAGTATAGATAAAAATAACATTAAGACTAGAATCGAAATAATACATTACATTAATTTATATAATTATTACCCTTTCCTACATTAGCCGGATTTAAAAAAAATTGCATCATAAGCTCACTGGTATAAAACATCACAGCAAAGTACTCAGTAGTTTTGCGCGTATTTTCGTAATTTCCATTGAAATGCTGTATAATTTCATAGTATTTTCTTAACTTTCATTTTCAAAAATATCAAGGCCTCTTCTGGTTCTACAACTCTTTAAAGAAGAGTTTTACAAATGACCTTGTGATCAAACTTCGACTTGTGATCAAATTTATACATGTCGAAATTTTTAGTTTGTAATATAACATAAAATTAATATAATCTATTCGATTCGTCTATTATTTATACTTTCGAAATATTTGATTGTACAATCATCATTTTATATTTATATTGTTTTTAAACGTATCTTTATATGCTTAAAAGTTTATAATAATTTAAAAATACGTTTAACTTTTTATGTGACATTTAGCCTGCATTAAATTTTGATTACATTTGTCTATTTCATACAGTCTGCCAATTTTATTTTTTTCTATAGTTGCTGCTCCACTTCTTCTTTCATATTAAGTTTAAAGTCTATAACCTTCCGCAATAATCGACAAACTAACGCAAACAAAATTATTCAAATTGGATTCGTAGTCTTTCAACATTTAATACTTCGCAATTACATGTACATACGACTACTGACGTATGACGTATATGATTGACATTATCAATTAGGACTGTTAAATTCAACTATCAAAAACAGCATTGGAGTATATAGTCAGAAATTAAAATACTGGTATTTGTGAAAAGAAAACTACTTATACTCGAACCGACAAATTAAAAGTCATAGATTATAATGATACTGTATAATTTCTTATTCACATAATTATGACATTTATTTTATAAATATTTATAGGTTCAATTTCTGTTTTGTATTTAAATTTAGTTTTATTAATTATTTCGCCTATTTATGTTATAATTATTACTATATCAACCACTATAAACTGCCAGTTTTAATATTAACTTTTATGTAATTGCAACAATTTGTAGCTTTTGCAGCAGCTTTTAGCAGTTTAACTTTTAGTCGATAAAAGAGTTAAGCTCCTTTTTTTATTCAAATCTTTTGTCATTAATACTATTTTACAAGTAATTTATATTTAAGACACTGACAGCTCTTAATGACGTTCGACGTTATTGTAATACTTTAGCCACGTAATTATAATTAATAGGTGGGTTATTAATTACAATTATTGTCTTTGTAATTTAGCTCGCTAGTTTTACATGTACATATACATATTTTTATGGTAAATAATTGTAGTAATATTTTTTATTTTTTATTTTAAATATTTCATTTTGTGTTTGCCCATTGACAATTATTGTGCTTCCTTGAAACCTACTCGGCTAAATATAATTTCATAAACGACTCGCACGAATAATTTCAACTTAAGAATTAAATTCTATTGTCTATTTATTTAATTAAATATCAAATACATACGATTACAACTAAATTTGTGAAATTACGACCACTTGCTCTGCTGCAGGTCTCTCAAAGGCAAAAGGAGGTGAAGGTTGTATACGTATAAGGGAAAAGATGACACCTGATGATTCATCATTTTATTTCATCTTCAGGTCGTTGTCAGAACGAGTTTTACGAGAGTCATTAATAACAATAATTAAATACATGAACCTTATACGACATTGTGTCATAACTGACGTAACTTTCTATTATTTCAGGCTTGTAGCCTGGGATTGGTCACAACGGATTTTTATTATACTTTATTACATTCAAATCATTTGGATCAATTTCAAAGATACCGCCATTGAAAATTGAAATGCGTTATAACTATAAGAATTAGCTTCCGCCTGCAGCTTCACTCGCGTATGCCCTTTTCTGTATCCATTTTAGATTTACAATATAAGTTAGGTGTGTATATTATTAAAAATGTTATAACTTACTTCGCCCCACTTTATAAGACGCGCAAAGTCTATGGGATTCCAAGTGGTCACGTGAGCAGTCGTCGATCCGCTACCATCGCCCACGTGTGTGAAACCGAAAATCTGGTCCGTCGGCTCTTCCATCAAGGTTTCATAAACAACCATATGAGCGCGACACATGTCCCAACAGCCGAATTTTGACGCGTCGAATTTGCCTGCAGATAAAATTATCATAATGTCCATTTGTTTATTCAAACAATTATCTTGAATGAAGCGATCTAAATTAACAATATAATAACGAAAATAACACTTTGGTTTCAAAGTGAAAGTCATCATACGGATTTATGGATGAATGAAGATGTGTAATGTCATGTGAAGTCGCACGTTACAAGTGTCAAAGTCAATAACATCGCAGGAGGCAAAGACAAATACAAAACTCGCACGTGCTCTTCCACAAACAAAGCAAATCGCACAGCACATTATGTAACTAGTTATCACCTAATGTCAATGTACTAGATCTTACCCATGTTGTAAACGATGACCCGACGACCCTTGCTGTCTCGAAGCGGCGAAACAACTATGTACCTTGAAATTAAGTAATTATTTTGTAACGTCAAACAATTATGTCACCAAAGGAAATTGCATTTATATAACATGTTCGCAATGCTAAGAGTTCAAGGCTTCGCTCGGGAACTTTCAAATAACTGATGATACATATCTCCCACAGGCCTTTATCTCAGGCTAAATCGTGTCATACCTTAATTGGCTAGCAATAGAGTCGATATCTGAACGAAAAAGCTATACTCGTTTGTGAGCAACGATACGCTGTTTATAATTAAAATAGTATAAATTGAGCAAGTATCTTGCATAATACGGACGCCTCGTTTTGTAACCATGTTAGTAGGTTTATTTTTTTGCATATTGAGGCCAATATCGCCGCTATTGATTAGTTGCTATTATTATTTCCTACAATGCATTCACTCTCTTTAATACTTACTATTCTATAATTTTAATAAGCCGACTGGACTGAAATATTTAAAATATTTACCCATTACTTAGAATCTCCTTTACTTTAGGATCTTCGCAGTCTAAATTAGTGAATATGTTGGGATAAAACTTTCTCAAGTTCAAATATTTCAAGAGTGTTTGCTGAGCCATTGGCACGCTGTATTTCTTGTGACGAAGAAAACGTAGTAAGAATGATTCATCTGTAAAAAAATAAACATGTTTATAATTTGGTAATATTTGTTGTTCGCGTGTTGTATTTTTAATCTTGTTACATTTAAGTCTCGAGAAGGGAAAGGCAATGTTACCGAGAGTTTAAGTTTATATAAGGGATATTATTCCCAAAGCTTTCTTTATGATAAACAAGGCCTGGCGTCCTTGACATATTATAAAGCTGTGTGGTATTTAATGTCTGTTCAACTGGTTTTATTGCAAACAATTTCTTTGTGGATACAAAGGCAATGTGATTGTCATCTGTTAAGTTTTTTTTTTAATATAAAACCAGGACTTGATTTCTTAAGCTCTAAACCAGTTTTTTATGATAAAATTTTTTATACTTATCTTTATAGTCTTTATTGTAATTTCTTTCTTATCTGTAAAATAAATTTTTACTCGTTTTCTCGCGTAGTAATTATGACGTTTGTCGAATGAACTTGAACAAATCCGTAAAACTCTGTTTGATACCAGCCTGTTACTTGTTAAACCACATTCCACCAATTAACACTGATACGCTATATCTAGTAGCTTCACTATCATTATATAGCTGCTCCGTGGTGGAATATTTAAAACTTATTTGGTTTCCCGTCGAGAAATTCTTAGTAGAAGATAAGAATCTAGAAATTGCCAATGTTGCCACACGTGCGTCGCAAAGCACAAAACTGTTAGTCACGCCGTCCCATTGAATTATAAGAGTGAGAATTAGAGAATGCACTCGTCCAGTTGGCTAATCTCTATTGAGAATTTCCACCGTGATTGAAACGTATCGGGAGAATTCAATCTCATTATTTTAATATATCGTGCTTCTGGCTATTATAATTTTATGTCATTAATTCTATTTAAATAAAAACATTTTGTTTGACCTGTATTGACACGATATCGTTATGTAAAAGAATCATTCAATATTTTATCGTTTCATTGTTATCTTGCCACCCCTTCGTCATTCATACAGAAATTTAGTAATACTTGCCTTGTCTAACATTTTTAATATCATTATTCTGTTGTATCCAATCGCGCATAATTCGTATAGCTTGTTCTTTAGTTGCTGGTGTTTCTCTTAGTTCTCTTGCTGCCACTGCTGCTATATTTCTGCCGGACCGGCCCACGCGCTCGTCTTTCTCACAGACATCGTTGTTGGCGGTCCACGTAGTGCTCACGGTGAGCAAGACGCTCGCGGTCGTCATTTTTTATTTTTAACCTGAGAACAAAATATACTAAATTAAAAAAAAACATTTACGTGAATGTTAATATAGACACGATTTTCGCATTTAAGAAATACACAATTTATGTATGCAAAAAAAATAAATTTGATGCTTTAATTATATATTTATGTATAAGTTTGTGCAAGCTCGTCTGGGTAGGTACCACCCACTCATCAGATATTCTACCGCAAAACAGCAATACTTGATATTGTTGTGTTCCGGTTTGAAGGGTGAGTGAGCCAGTGTAATTACAGGCACAAGGGACATACAATCTTAGTTCCCAAGGTTGGTGGCGCATTGGCTATAAGCGATGGTTGACATTTCTTACAATGCCAATGTCTAAGAGCGTTTGGTGACCACTTACCATCAGGTGGCTCATATGCTCGTCCACCTTCCTATTCTATAAAAAAAAAAAAAAAAGAATATCTCTGATAAGTATGGCTCTCTTATGCTTATTATATAGTTGCAGTCAAGGTCTCTGCCGTAGCCTAGATCAGAGTATAAGTTTACAGCCAAGGCTCACATAACGGATAATTACAAGGCAATACTTATTTAACATTGATTAAACATTAGACTTTCCCTTCACTTTAATTTTAAATATATTTCTGTTAATACTTAATTATAAGTGCTCATACAAGTTAAGGAACATTACGGTAAAAGCTATAGTAAATATGGGGTTAGTGACGTTTACATTGCTGACGAATTATACTGAGGGAGTGTTAGTGTTGTCGTTGATGATTTGACATATCAGAAGGACAAGGAGACCGCTATAAGTACACGACCTGGTAACTTCCCGACAATAAATCAAAGGAAACGCTTTTTGTCACAACAAATAAGTTTTCCCGCACAGTTTCTTGACGTGTACCTAAGTTATATTAAAATATTTATTTTATTGTGTGATTTTTAAACTCTTACAATCGAATAATATTCGATGAAGTTACTTAAATATAAAACTATATATTTAAACGAAACACCATACAATTTTAGAGCAATAAATAAACTATATATTCGAATTCTCGCTATACAAATTTAAAAAAATAAATAAAAAAATGGAAAGGTTTTAAGTTTTAGGAAGCTATTTAAGATATTCAGATTTCCAAGAATTTTATATTCTAGTTTCTTAATTTCATCATTTCATTCTTACGTCTCGTGTCCTCGATTGTTCAATATTTTAATTTCTTTGCCTTCAGTTAATTTACAGCTTCGTAACAGATGTTTTTTTTTGCCTTAGAGATGATTTTTTCCGAACCTTTGATAGATTTACTTTAACTTTCAATAAGTAATTGTAATGATTATTTATTTCTTAAAGCAATTTGAACTTAATAAGATTTCAATAAAAACTCATTACTTAGACTACTAAGATAATTAATATATATTTCAATCTTTTGCGCAGATTTTAAAATAAATAACAATATATATTTACTAAATGAAAAAAGAAATGGGACATATTTAAATACGTATTTAATAAGAAATGTTTTGTTAATGGTATAGGTTTGTTTAATGGCAAATTTATTATATTATATATATAATAAACCAAATAAAAAAATAAACAAGTTTATTCAATAAACTCATTAACTAGAAATAGTAATAGAGGTTATTAATTAATAATTATGTAATGCTATTATATTCGTATATAAATATATATATTAATTTAAATGCATACATTTTATAATTACACAATTTTGTATTTTTATCTATATCTTGTGACATTAGAGAGTTTTGTAAAAATGAACGAAAATTGGCTGGAGCCGGTTATAACGAGGCTGACATACAAAATATGTCATGATTTAGTTTGCGATATTTATTCAAGTATTACGTCCAACATTCGCGGCAGAAATAACGATTCCTTGAATTACCTGTTCGAATATTCAACTCGTGGAGAATTTGGTATTTCGATGGTTTTTTTCATGAAAAATTAACAGACTTAGAATTAATCCAGTCAATCGTTTTTTTTTTTTGTCTATCACGAATATCTATTTTGAATCGATAACGAGAAAACGTTTTAGGATGATTAAAGTAGTAAGTTAAATCTTATTTGCTAATAATAATAACAATCACTATATCTCCATTGCAAAAATTCATATGGTACGTTTCTTATCCATAATTGAGTTTTAGTCAGTACACTGCAATCAGAATAATTTTTAAATAAAAAACGTTATATAAATTGCCAATCATTTGAGTTGTTTTGGTTGTAATTTTAAGTGGAGCGCGTCAAATACTCGTTTATTACATAAGGATGTTTATGGGCATTTGTAGTATAATGTGAAGCCTATAGTATAAAGGCTTAATTTAATAAAGATACTTTGAACCCAAAATATGATTCCTAGCAAATACAAGATTGCTATAACTAGTTGGGCTCAGCTAGTTAATTAAAAAAGTTCTTATATCGGAACCGACCCATAAATATACACATGTATACTTTAAATTTTTTCAGCTGTCTACACTATGTGTGTGAGTGGTAACAAAGATTCAAACACAATTTTCGCATTTATTGTTAATATATTACACTACACTTTTAAGGTCTTTAACAAACGTTAAAACGACTTCAAAAAACAACAACCTATCTACATTGCGCTAAAATAGAAAAATGGTTCTTTTATATATAAATAGCAGCTCGTACTTATTATTTATTACTATGTTTTACACAATGCCATATTTTGAAATTGAAGGAACCTAGTGAATGGTTTTTTTAATCTAACATTCATTCATTTCATTATCATTACGCCCTCGTAATATATGTTGTGTTATGTTATATAATCTTTTCTTTTGTTACTGTATTTCTAAATGTAATAATCCGTTACGTAAGGTATGGTTAAGTCAGGAATAATTGCCATGCACAGTTTCACGATACACTTAAAATGTCAAGGCTGACTAAGATCGGGTACACTTGGTCAGATAAGTGTATCATGAGAAACTTTGTTATGAAAGTTCCATTCTATGGGGACATGGCTGGCTGACTCTATTTCGTTACTACAATTATATTTACCTACATGTCTTGTATAATATGTTGCCAATATTTTTCGTATCGGATTTATGTTGTCTATGTAAGCATAGCTTTAACAATCGCGTTTAATTGCGTAGTACTGATATTAGCGATGGAATATTCGATTATACAATTAATATGGCTTAGGAAAAAAGCTGAAAACGTTCAATTGCTATTAAAATGTTCTCTATTTTTATTTCAAATATATTTTTCAAATTATGTTTAAAATAATAATTATTTGTTATATTTCATTATTATATATTGTTTAGCATAATATTACACAATTTAAATGAATTTCAACCACTATTAAAACCTTGACAGAAGAAATCCATTATTTTATGGACGACATTTATGCCCTTGACAGTTAAGACAGATCATAAAAACGTCAATCGATTCTCATAATGGTGAATATAGAACTTCAAATAAAAGCTCAATAAATCCATTCTAAAAGTCATAAGTCAATATTTTGCAAAAATTTAAATAAATTCAAATCACATTTGCGATAATTGTTAGATTTGATTCGATCTAGATAAAGCACACGAAACAGTTTATCTTATAAAATACATTAAAACTTCAATATAATTTCTAATTTTTTGCTGTATCTCAATCGTGTCTTTTGTTGTCTTTGAATAAATGATTATTATTATTTTTATTATTAATAATAATATATAAAATGCGCATATACTTATTCTTCTAACATTTATATGTTTGGAAAAATAGTTTAGAATATTTAAGAAAAATCCGGTACAATGAACAAGCACAACCTTATTACTCCATTTCCAACTGCACAAAGAGAATTTTGAATTGTGTCATGTGATTTTTTTTTAAATAATTCAGTGTTCATAAATTAAAAAAATCTAAATACAGTGTACATAAATACAAAAGATAACACACCTCAAGAACGAAACGATGGCCTCCTGGCTGTTTTGTTTCGAGACCGAGGGAGTTTTTATATTGACTATTAGTAAGTAAATGTAATATTTCTATATTGCAGGAATTTGTATATAACATGAAGTCAATAAAGGTTATATAATTCTTAGGTAAATATAGACTATACCCTATTCCAATTTGACTAGTAATAAAGGCAAACAAACCGTAAATTTACAAATTGCATGCGATTTTCTAATTGTTCTGCTGTATTACGCACTATAAACAATTTTGATTAATTTACCTTAATTTATAATACTAACTAACTCTATTCCACTTAACTAGTTATAACCACATTAATTTAACTTTCGAAGTTCCGATTACAACTTCGCGGACATTGAAAACGCCATTTTTTCGAGAATCCGTAGTGAATATCATAGATTATTTAAGATCTCGACCAATGATATCGCGTCAATTAATATCAGTGTCGAAGTTGATCGTATTCACGTATGTTTTACCGATCAAATCAACACGTTTAGCTGCCTTGGGAAAAACCTGTATAGGAGTTCATTATTAGTATATTATACGAAATGTAATAAATTGATTTGTAGTATATAATTGCTGTTTCTTTCGGTTTTTTAGGATTCATGCCGGTTTTTTTATGTGCGGACAGTCATCTAAATGATTCGAGCAATGAATTAATGCTAATTTTATATGTTGTCTCGGGTAGAAAGTAGTCTGCCTCATCAGTAAATGACACAAGTGTTGGATACAATAATACAGATAAAGGTCGACCATACCATGTTATTAAAAAACCTTCGAATTCAACCTTTGGTTATGATTTATAGCCTAGCTTCACAAATTGTTACCAAATGTCTAACGAAACATGACCGTAAACTATTCACATTTTTTATTCAATTTAATAACTATATACATATATAAATGACACAATAATCGTGTTTCAAGTCATATTGTTACGAAAACGGTCAAATCGGTTAAGAGTTACGATCTGTAACTTGAATAATTAAATGGCCTCTTGCCGAGGTGGCCCAAAGTCTATAAGACGTGAATCTTTACCGATGATTGATATTTGTACCCTACCAGTGTGCATAATGTGTTTAATTTGTGTTTATAATTCGTCTGAGAAAAACATTGTGGGGTGAAAATCGTCCGTATGTGTACCCACCAACCCGCAAAACGAGAGGGGAGGGGTTCCAACTATAAGAAGAATAAACCCAAATAATCAACTTCGACACTGATATTAATTGACGCGATATCATTGGTAAAACATACGTGAATACGATCGAATGCCTCATGGCATACGAACAAGCTAGCCGCTTAACCAAATCGTCACAGTCCTCTTCTCGAGTAATATTTTTATTGGTTTCTTTGAGAAAATCATTCCCTTGCTTCTTTTTTAAATAAGATGTAACTTCTTCTGGTAGATATTTGACTACAACCCCCAAAATGCAAATTGTGTTTTTCAGCCAATTATCTAGTAAACCAAAGGCATCTTTATCAAGTGCTAATTTAGCAAAACCTGCCAATGTTACAATTATTTAATTCTCCGATTAGTAGCGCAGCTTCTTTATACGGCTTAGGATGAATTCTCTCTATTTCACTACCCTCAAAAACACACAAAATCTGCCTGAGGGCAGTTAAATCCTAAAACGTATAATCCTCTAGATGTTTACCTCCAAAGTCTTCAAAAACTTGGTCAGCTATTGCCAAAAGCTGGTCTTTACTTAAATTACAATCTAAACCGAAATTTGTTATGACGGCAAGGTTACTCAAAGTCAAATTTTGGTAATCTTCTGGCTTTATAGCAATCGTGACCCAGTGTAGTAGCGATAACACTTTAGTGGGAATATTTGACGTAGCTTTATAAAGAAGAATAATCGAATCCCAAATTAATTCTGCTTGCGAAATACTCAGCTTTACTTTTCCCAAATGCGATAGACAATTAACGATTTCTTTTGGAGATAATTTTTGCAATTCGTTCAACTTATTATTTGTATTTTTTGAAACAATTACTACTTCTTCGTAAGTAAGACTGTAAACATTTCCAACGGACAAGAGAAAAATAATCACAGCGTACATGACGATGCTACAAGACATTCGCGTTTCTCGGTTTCCGACAGCTTTGTGAAATTCGTAGTTGAGCGGTTTTCGTTCATTATCTATATCATGTACATATTCAACCGCTTAAAGGTCACGAAGAATCAAATTTAACAAGTTAAGATAGGAATACACACTTATACTATGAAAAAATTAAAAAAACGTATACACTTTTTGTAACAACCGTGACTTATCCAATTAAAAATAAATATGTTTGATCTTATCAATGGTTCACATTCTAAGTTAATTTCTTAAACATATTTTTCCGCATATTATATAAGTAATATCTAGAAGAATAATTACTTTAAAAAAGCTACAACTTTTGTTAAGTCGGCAATGATTGTTCAAAAAATATTATATGAAGTTTTAAGTGCGAAACTTAAACGTTTAAGTATCTACTAAACTAAACCATTAAAATTTTGACAACATTAAAAGCACAAACACTGATCTTGAGATTATTAATAGTTAGTAAATTATATAATGTGGGTTGAATACATAATATGCCCAGTGGTTAGAACGAAACTTAAACGAAATCGCTACCACAACTGAAATTATTAATTTGTATCTTACTCGGCAGTGAAAGAAAACGCCCTGAGGAAACCTGCCTGTATCGGATTAAAATCTGCCGCATAATTATCAACGGCACATGAACCAACAATGAAATGGACTGGAATAAGCACTACACTTCCCTATAAAGAAAAGAGGCCTTATCTCCTAGGGTGAAGATTAATTTTGACTTTTTCCATTTCAATAGTTTTATTCGTTTTTACCTACGATTTACATTTATATTATTACATTTATTTAGTATTATAAAGTAGCTATTTCTTATGATGCTTTTTCTTACCGTTATTGATAAAAATCACCCAAACGTGGAAGATTTCCCATCAGTTCCTTTTATTATGATATGTCAAATTTTTTATTAATTGCGCAGTTTTCTTAGCACGTGAATTCACAATAATAACTTTTTATAACGCTGATCTAACTATAAAAATTAAAAATCATGGAGGCAAAAAAAAAACTTAAAAGGAACCGAGTTTTTAATTAAACGCAATAAAAAATTAACAGCATCATTTTTCATTAATTACTAATTACAAGCAAGTCTAACATAATACGAATGTTATTTATATTTTCAAATAATAAAAGCGATATCCGTGATGCGTCAAAACGACTTATCGTTAATTCGAACATTCACATGAAAACATGTTTACCTTTACGTACGTATAGTTATGATCTAAATCAACCCTTGCCAGCCCTTTGTTGGATTCAGCGACAGGGGTGAGCTTAATGACGTCGAGAGGGGAGTCAAATTATATATACAAAAATGGATGTCGGCATCTGTTTAATATTAATAGACACAGTTTGCCCGATCACCATGAAGGTATACATATACATTTTGAGCATGGATGATATTTAAGCGCAAGTCGTATAAGATAACAAAACAACATATATAGCTATTATAAAATAAAATATAAAGCAAGGAAATGAATAAAAAACAAATTAATAATAATAATATTACGAACACAAGTAAACAAGGTGATATGACGTCATACGGAACCCGTTTTATCGTTCACAGTAAACAACGTTCAAACTTCGTGTTAATCGATACGAATCGAATATTTTTTTTAAGTATACAATTCTTGTGAAGCAGTCAAAAGGTAGACCAGCGTCACTTAAGCTGCGGTCCACGGGACTTTTGTGGTTGGCCCACCTGGTTTTACTTTATTTGCAACTATTTTAAATTTCACCTAAATAATTTGAGTTAAACAACTGCTTGTGGCCACGACCACTGCAGTGTTTGAAACGTCATGAATGATAAAAAAAAATATACACGATTAATCCGTTCATAGTTATTTCATTTAATTTGTAACAATCCCGAAACCTTAGAAATCATTTCATAAATATTATTCGTTTACGGCCCGCGACACCATGACACGTGTTTGTGGCTCCTGTAAAGAAAAGGTTGAGTATCGCTGAAGTAGATGGTAAAATTACGAAGCAGAACAGGTCCCCCTGTTCTGCTTCGTTGTTTAGCAAACAATAAAAGATACAAATCGTTTACCAAAAAACTAATATAAATTATAAATATTTATGTACATACTTGCTTTTAATTAATTTTATCATGAAGATTTATCAAGATTGTATTATTATTCCGACAAAAAAAAATTAAGTACTATAATAAACTCCGCTTTAATACCTAATTCTTATTAATGGCTTTAACTGGACATTCGACAAGACCAATAGTTTAAGAATTTATTTATTATGAAAAATTTAGATAATTATAGTTAAAGTTTTTTTGTGTATATTTAATTGCAACGTTCTCTGTTAACGAATGAAGAACGTAGCACACAAAAGTACGCTATAAGTCCAATACTTTTAACAAAAAAGAGCGTTTTAGTCTTATCGGGCGAAATCTTAGCAAGTTTTCTCTCGACGCTTGATTGTATAAACATAAAGTTATAAATTAATTTATAATAATTAAAAACTTATATTATTTTTAATTATATTCTTATTTTGAAAAATTATAATACCCGAAGCGAAATATATAAACGGCGTAACAGCGTACAGCGGAGTACAGTAACACTGATCAATGACCATAATGAGAAAACATTTATCTTATGATATGATAAAGATTTTCTTGTAAGCTATAATCGTTTAAAAAGTAAACAGTTTGTCTTGTAATCACAGTGTTTGTTAAATAATTTACCTGTAACTTGTTATATCTATATAGAATTTAATAATAAGCGCTCTTGTATGACGCAAAAGCGGTAAGGATATCATATTATATCTAAACATATCTGTCCTTGTTATTGAAGCAATCCGAATGGAAACTAGCACTAAGTTCACTTAACCGTAACATCGTATACTTGTAAAACTTTATTTCTGATTATATTTATATAAAAAAATTGATAAATATAGTCATTTATGTGTAATAATTTATGTATATATTTATATGTATGTACAGTTTTCAAATTGTTTTCATTAATTATTAGTTTTCGTCCGCGACTTCGCGTGCGTGTTGGGTGAATTTTATCAAAATCGGTTCAGTGGTTTAGCCGTGAAAGCGCAACAAACAGACACAGTTAGGTATAATAGCATTATTATAGATTTTTAAGTCAAGAGCGTTTAAGATGTTAGATGTCCAATTTGATCTAAAAATTGATGTTTTTTTAATTTGTGAAGGAGATCTTAATAAAATTATTAATATTGTCCCTGGATAATATAAATATATGAAATAGAAAACAATTTTTAGCATTCTTACTTTGTTTTAGAATAGTCTACAATCGCAAAATACACAGGTTATATATATATATATATATATATAACCTGTGTATTTTGCGATTGTAGACTATTCTAAATAAATATATATATATATATATATATATATATATATATATATATATATATATATATATATATATATATATATATATATATGTGTGTGTGTGTGTATAGTAACCTAAACGACTCAAGTACTCTTCTTAAAGATGATTCCAAATTTATTAGAAAGATGTATGTAGGGGTTAAAGAAATTGAAGATTTAAAATGACGTTTAATAGATATAATATTAATAAAACTAAAAAAATAAAATAAATATATAAAAACTATTTATTTATTATTCTAGCTACGCTATTATAAACGCAAAATTGAAGCGCATTAAATTGTACTCTACGCCATTTATACATGCTTTACATACATATGAATAAGATATATGATAAAAATATGTCTTTCATTTTTGCGAAGGAATCGAGAGAAATCAGAAAGATACTTATTTTTACGTCGTCGTATGTTATAAATATAGTTTTAGTATTTAAATACAACTACTAGATAATTTCTATACGAAATCTAGCAATTGTTAATTCCATGCATTTTTCACAGACAGATTTTTTCCGATATATTCGAATAAGAGTAAGTAAAGCTACTTATAAGATAATTTTAAGTGACCAATCTAAGTATTTTCACTGGCAATTCATGCGTATGTACTTTGCTATAATTTGAATTATTCATTTTATTAAAAGAAAAGCTTAGAATTCGTTTACTTTAACTTTTTAATATATTTAGCCATTTTCGTTTATAAATTACTTATAAGGCAACACTATAACAAACTTTAAAATTTATATTTAATAAAAGTTTGCTGTTAAACTAGATTGTTCCAAGATCTGCACATCACAGTTCGAATAAAATCTAAGAAACTGCGAATTTAATTCTGCTAAATTATAAATGACATTTTGATATAAAATGCTACATATACTTTCGAATATCAAATGAATATTAACAGAAAGAGCGAAATCAGTCTTTAGCTAAACAGCTACTAAGCAACGTTTTTAAGTAATGTCGTATATGATAACTTTCGTCTTAGTTTTCAAATTGTTTCACACGTCAGTATCGGTAAGGTAACGAACGCGAAGTATATCTTACAACAGCTTTAATTAGAACACACGTACTTCAGGATATTCGAGAACCCGTAACCTGTAATATCCTGCTAATATTATAATATTTATAAGCAAGTTTCAATGCCTCGACTTAGTAATAGACATTGCCATATTAAGCAACATATGAGCGTCAATAACTGACCGACGGTGCAACGATCGAATGCGATTAGTCGTAGGTTATATAAAAATATCGAACCTTTAAATATTACGCTATAATTCTTTGGCTTAACTGCCCTTCTAATTCAATTATTTATTTTTCGATATTTGAATTTGAAATCGCTATCTTGTCAATGTCAAATGCAAATGGCAAATGTTTTTTTTTTTTTTTTGTATATAAGTAAGTGATTTTTTATATGTATAAAATAGTTCATTTTGAATTTGATATTATTCAAATATTACTAAATAAACATTAGTAATTACATTAATGTATGTAATAACTTGTATATATATATTAAATATATTAAGCAAAACCTGTATTTTCACAAATTTAATTTACGTTCAATATTTTCTTATATTGGGCGCATTAAGGACGTTTAACTGATATTGTTTCCGCTTACAAATGTGTTAACAACGAATACTAAGGTAATAAATAATCTTCTGTATGTATTTGCAGTGCATGAATTTGATCGTGTGTGTTCATTGTGTATCGTTTAATACAATTAAATTCACATTATTATCAATCAATGCCCTTTATGCACATGCATAAATAACAGTTGAATTTGGAATAGAGCCATTAAGAGAAATATATTCTCTGCTTTGATATTCCTTAAAGTTTCTCGTTGTTATCAATTTGGAAATGTTTTTAACTTGAAACGATAAACATATATTTTGTACGATAATTACAAAAACTTTAATCATATTTTTTATATTCTTGAAAGATTAATCGTTTCGGTACAGCTTGAAGTCAAAAGTAATTATGATGGAGCGTTCGGTGGATAAACATGTGCAAAAAGGCTATTTAAAAAGATATTTTCGTTGTATTAACGAAAATATTTATGTTATGTTTTATTGCCTTATGACGTCACTTAAATCAGTCCATAGTCAATTTAATTCCAAATTTGAATTCTGCCATGAAAAATCGAAGAGATATTATAGTTACGGTTTTATATATGTAACATCTCTTGGCGCCCCTTGGGAGTTAAACCGACTAGTAAGCAGTGACGTCACGGCAAACGCATGACTTGTTCTTATACCATCATGCTCCCTCTCTGACGAGAGGGATATGTATATATATGTATATCCTTCTCGTCAGAGGGGAGAATATATATATATATATATATATATATATATATATATATATATATCCACTGTTTTCCTAAATAATATTATACTTAAAAAAATATTTATTAAGAAAACTATGTATTTTATTTACTTCATATTTATTTAATTTCTTATAAACTGTTTCTATTGTCATCAATTTCGCTATTTTATATATATATATATATATATATATATATATATATATATATATTATATTTTTTATTAAAATTATAATTGACGTTTTTAAACTGCCTGTAATTTGTAATTGTTCATTTGTCATATTCACATACAAATTATACAGTGAAGATGCAAAAGAACACAATTTTATATGTCTCCAATATAACGGATACTAAAATGTTACCTATACAGGTAACTTTGTTTGTTTTTTTACGAACTACTTCTACTAGTAGTAACTACTACTACTGTTAGTGTATGCAAAGTTTCATGGTGATCGGATCAGCAGTTAAGAAGTGAAAGCGTAACAAACAAACGTACTCACCTTCATAATATTAGTAAGGATATTTGTAGATTTTATAGTTTGTTACTTTTCTTGCCTTACTGTTACAAATCGGTTCCTAAGATATAGTGCTTCCTTTCAATAAAACTCTCCAGCTCAATAACATTCCTCGGAGTTCAAGCTTACTTCATACCAAATTTCATCAAAATCGGTTCAGTCTTCTAGCAGTAGAAGCGTAATTTCCGCTTTTATAATATTATTATAGATAAAAATACTAAATAATTATAATATATTGTTAAACCAGTTCTAGTTTAATCGCATGCCTAGATTTGTAACCTTGTATACCACCTTGCACCTGGCCTCACGCCTAAACACTTCTGTACGTTATATACCTACGTATCAAATACAACATTCGCTTGGTCAAAACTTTTTTACATCTACGAGCTAAGTCATAACCGCTTTGCCGGTTTATAGGAATAATTTAACGTTTAACTATAAAAAAAAAATTACGATATTTAAAAAAAAAAATTAGACAATTGTATTTTATCTTCTAAAGTAACTATGTATCTGTTTACTTTATCGTGACTTGATCGAAATTAAATTAAACACATGTTAGTCTAAAAAAATGTAGTACTTCTCAAAGAATAACAATTCTATTTCATATAAGTACTATTTTCGTTTATATAGCATCTCATTATGGTTATTGGCTTCAAGCTGAACACCTAAGGAGCAAAAGAATAAACCTATACGTCAGTCTGTAATGGTATTTCGTTTTTGGCTCGGTAAATTAATAAATTTAAATCTTATAAAATATTATATTGATAAATAAGAAATATTACTCACCACAAAAATAAGTGTATATATGATAAAAAGCGTGGCGTAAGTATTTATAATTTGTCCGTCTACGACCGTGTTGGTTGCTGTCTCATCGGACTGTAAGTCTAATTATCTGCGGAATGGTTGCAGGCACTGAAATTTGTTCGAAATTTTTTTCTTCAGGTTTATATTACTAAATAAAAAATTTAAGCTTCTTCTACTTGGTGGTAGAACTTGAAGCGAATATGTCTGGAAAGGGAACCACTCATGATTAACTCTACCGATGAAAATAATTAGTTTTTTTGTACTTCGGTTTGAAGGATGAGAGAGCCTCATTATAGTCACAAGGAGCATCATTCAATAGGCGATGTAACGAATGGTTAATATTCTTTCAGCGTCCATGTTTATGTGTTGTGGTGGCCACTGACACTCAGGTATACTCATTGACAAGTCTACATATGATTAAAAAAATAAAAAATAAAAGGTTATGCTTCTAAGATAGTAACAGAAATAAAACAAATATAGTAGAACACTATTTATCTTTTTAAATATATACGAAAGTCATAAAATATAAACAATGCCAAATTATAATTTAAAGGTCGGCGTCTCAAATACTTGAGTTGGACGTAAATATTTAAGTGTCTTTTCGATATTCGACCGTAACATTGCGTGATATGTGAACATCGTTTAATTTTGAAAATTCATTTTCGTCTTACACGCGATGTTTACCTATTATCCAATTACGATACAAAACGATGTACAATGAACGCATTAATAAATAATGTATATTACTGAACGTGACGTTTAGTTTATAGTTGTCAATTGGGAATGACGAGTGACTAAAAAACATATAAACATCAGATTTATCTATTTTATACGTGACATTGGCACAATATTTTGCGCTCAATTAGCGTAGATACACGCCAGAAAAGGGATAAAAAAACATCACATTCTATTCATATTCAAATAAATTAATAAGTTTTGATTCCGATTAGGAATGTCATCACAATGAGTGAGTGTTTAAAATAGGGATATTTAGTCGAAAAGGCACGGATGAAAATCTAGACAGATATCGTAATTAAAAAATATACATTCATTTTGTAAATTGGAAAGTTTTTTACAACTTTAACATAATGACTTGTCTCTAATTAAGTAAAAATCTAACTAAATTCGATTTTAACTTTAAATAAATATAAATAATATAAATTATGAATATTATTTCGTATGCAGAAACGCTTGTCAATATGAAATAGTTAAATCATTATTTTAATTCAATATATTATATTTTTAGGTCAGTTCCTTAACAATATTTGCATGAAATCTTGTCAAAGCAAATCATTCTCTTCATGACATTGTGCCCGCGTGTTAGGAAAGAAGGCAGGTGTTATCTATAACGAATTAGCCTAAGTCCTTGGGATTCAAGCTTACTTCGTATTGAGTTGTTATTCAAAACAAAAATCAACACCTTGAAAAAATTAAACTCGTATAAAATATCATTATCTAATTTATTCTCGAGATTTCCTCTGAGATTACTTTTAAACTGTTATTATATTCAAGTCTGTTTAGTATTGTTATTCATTAAATTACAATTATAAAGGATAATCATTAAGAATCTACTAAATATATTTTATGTTATTTATTATAATTTTATTTAAGACAGACGAGTAGATGTACCCGTAACGCTCGTATGTCTATTTCCTTATCTTTCATTTTTGTTTTAATTAAAAACGTAAATGTAATACAATATACTGGAAACCTCCATATTTAATTTTACTCTTTAGATTAAATAAATTATAATAATTAATAGAAAAATATAACTAAGTTGTATCATCTATCTTCGTTTTACTAAATTATAATTAATTTATAAGAACTAGTTCCGAGTAATGTAATTTTACTAAATGTTTAACGTTTACAAAAACTATTTAGAGACTGTTCTACCATGAAGGTCACAGAATCATTATCAAAATAAATTAAAAATTAATTCATATTTGACGAAGTATATGTTAAACAAGCGGTTTAGTGTGTTAACGAATAGTCATAACATAACACCACTCAAGTACATACACAAATTTTATGGAGTTATGTAATATGGAAATCATTTTCGTAATAAAACTTTTTCGGAATATAAAAATTTTCGCATATTTATTGTATTGTGAAAATTAAAGGGCTAATTTATAACGTAATTTATAATTTATTATTGTTTAATTGACAAGTAAGATATTTTTCTTAAGTTTGCTAAATAATATTATCTTGAAATAATTTCGTTGCTTAAAACAAAATGAATTGATTAGTATTCAATTTCGACACAATCTTATGTTATATTTGAAATAAGGATCAAATAGAGATACGATAAAATGAAACTATAAATGTATTTGAAAAGAAGTTCATCTTTGAACTTTTGTTCAAAAAATAAATGAAAAAAAATTCCAGTAATTACGAAAAGCAATGACCATTAAAACACGATTAGTTGTAATTATACAAAAATCAGTAAAACCCAACTAGTCAAACTTAGCATCATTAAAGACAGGTAAGTTGCCTAATTAAAAATATTGCCAAAAATAGAAAATGGAAAAACTAGTTTAATGTAATTACATAAAGATTATATATAATTTCAAGTTACAAATTATTTAAAAACTATATTATAAATAAGAAAATAAAAACTTTTTTTAATGTTTTACGTTAAAGAAACAGTCATTTAACATATACGTAAATAATTCAAAATAAATACACAAAATATAAAATATATTATTTTAAGGTCGCTAGCAGAATTAAAAAAATGAAATAAAACTAATTTCTACTTAAATCTACTATAAAATAAAAAACTTACAAATAAAAAATCACGCGATAGTATCCAGTGCCGAAAGCAAGTTCACTCAACGACGTACAAGAGAGCAATGGATCAACTGCGCCCGCGCACCGGTCTTCTATCTTTTGTTCGACTCACTGTGCAATATACCACAAATGAAGCAAGATCATAATCGCATTAACGATATATATCATAACGTTTTCAAAAATATAATGATTTCAAAATACCTTGTAAATAAATCTAAAATTATTTTTATAATAGGCATATTTACCTTCTATTATCTATGTAACCTCAAGGCACTCGTCGACCTCAGAGTAGGCAATGAAATTATACCAACTCATTTTCCGGCCTAAGAGTAAAATGAAAAATATATGCAGCCATTACTATTCAATTTATAATATATTTAGCTCAAAACGTATT
Source organism: Nymphalis io (assembly GCF_905147045.1). Classification (NCBI taxonomy): domain Eukaryota; kingdom Metazoa; phylum Arthropoda; class Insecta; order Lepidoptera; family Nymphalidae; genus Nymphalis; species Nymphalis io. Next base: position 13,418,237 of record NC_065918.1, read on the forward strand.
ATACTAGTTATCGCCGGCGGCTTCGCACACATTTTAGGGGGAGGAGCAGGTGTTCAGTATATAAAATAGCCTATGACCTTCCTTGAGGTTCAAGCTTGCTTCATTCCAAATTTCATCATAATTGGTTCAGTGGTTTAGCCGTAAAAGCGTAACAGACAGACAAAGTTACTTACGTATTTATAATATTGGTGTAGATATATGTTTCTATAATAATAATAAATAAAAAAAATAACAAATATATGACTCTCTCCTCCTGGGTAAGTTAGAACTTAATTACCTTGTAGTCGTTTTTTTTTTGGTTACGGATACCGACTTTTTACACGTTTTTATTTGTATACATTACACATACATACATTTTCTTTTTTTCGATTATAATAGGTTGTATTTATTTATGAAAAAAAGCAAAGTTTATTTAAAGAAGTATTAAATAAATCAATTTAAAAATAGGCAATCGACTGACATATATATATAGGGGAGGAGTGGGTAATGGGAGTCACTTAAGCAATAATCTCTCCAAAACACAGGTCTTTGTAGTAATATTTATTAATATAAGTTTTTAACATAGTTTACTTAATCAACTATCAGTCTGACGAGTTTCATATACTTTGGTGACCAACTTTCTTAATTATATGACTTAAAGAAAAAAATCACTTTGACCACTATTGCCCACACATGCGGGTACGCATTGGGTAATGGGAGTCAACAGATTCTAACAGTTGTCACACACATATCCTTCTGCTGAATCCATCCGGTGCAGTCTGCGTGTGCCCACAGCCCACACACCGTACATCTGTACCAGATCTCTTTGTTGCGCCCGAACTCTGTACAAATAAGGCAGGTACTAGTACCAATCCCTTCTCTATTTTCCAAGTCATCATCTTCATCGTCGTCACAAATGTTATGGAGGCTTGAATCTGACTCGGAGGTCGATTGGATGTCTTGTAAAACACGTCTTTTAGCCTTGTTTCTTTGTTTTTGCGTTTTCTTTGCTTTCGCAGTAGTTATTTTGTCTTCCATTTTTCTCTTACATTTTTTGCCTTCTTACCTTCAGTTTTGTATTTTTCTTTCTCTGCTTTCTCTTTTTTCTTATTTTCCTTTTCTAAAAGACTATCTTTTAATGGTGTATACGTTAAAACTTTTGCATGTTGCTTAATTCCACCCTTTCTCGTTTTGACACATGGTGTTTGTTCAGGAATTGAAGCAATCTTTCAAAAGCTGTATGTGAGGTTACAATATTTTTTTGTGGAAGAATCGGCGATAGCAAAACAGAGCTAGTGGATGCGATTGGAGGTGTTAACAATTGCGGAATGGTTGGCATTACTGGAGTGGTTGATGCAAAGAAGGAACTAGAATTTGCAATTAGGGATGGTGAAGTTTGTGCAACGACTTGGCTAGGTGGAGTGGCAATAGTGTACATTATTTTAAGCTTAATTTTGTGTAACACAGTAATTATAAATAAAAAAACTCTACCTATTGTCCTCGCAATTGTTTTCGTATTCTAAATGAGGACAAGGAAAAATACTAATTTCAAATTTTTTTGCTTCCCAACATTTTATTCGTTCTCTTATGTATTAATTTTTTATTAGTAATTTTTTGTTCGTATGTGTAATATCTTATTTCTTTGCAATTATTTGACAAAATCGTTTTTTATTCCTACGATAAAAATATATACTCAATTCAATAATCCGAAAACAGTATTTAATTAAAATAATTAGTTTACACTTCGTACTGTTCGTTATTTTTTATTTTAGCTAAACACAGTATTACAGGTAACAACATAATGTTTAGGTAATATTCTCGAACTACTATTTGATATTTCTAGTTTTTGGTTTTAGTATTTAATCAAACGCTTTTGAACAAAGCTACATGAAATCATATTAGTGTAATTAAAAAAATGTCACATAGTTTCACCATAACGGATGTACGTATATTAACATCCTCTATATAAGGGCCGACAGTACACCTCTGGTGTTGCAGGTGTTCGTGGGCGGTGGTAGTGACTTTCCATCAGCAGAACCTGCTACCAGTTCGCCCTCCTCTTACATGAAAAAATGCCACGTTGGTGGAGAAAAAATTGCCGATCTAAGCAATTGAAAAGCGAACGCTGCCAAAACTATACCCGTGTCACAAAAACTTTACATGAGAGAATTGTAAGTCTCAAAAATGTAAACAATGAAGTTAGCGTTAGCATGTATTACAGTAATCATTTATATGTTTAACGAAATAGGAATAAATTAACGACAATTTAAATTTACTTGTCACAAATTTACTTATCAATATAAATAACATGATAATTTTAAGCCTTTTATTTAGATAATAATATTTATGTTAGAGGGGTGCAAACGGGCAGGAGGCTCACCTGATGGAAAGGGACTTCCACCGACCACCTTCAACACCGGAGGGCTTGTAGGTGCGTTGCCGGACTTAAAATTTGTTTGATTACTTATAAAATCAATAAAATTATTCTAAAGAAAGCTTTATATGCTATAAAGATAAATGTATTCGTTCTTAAGCGATTCGAATATACGTGAAAGTGGATTTTCGATCGACTTTTTACAGGTGCTTACACGCAAAGAAACGAGATTTTCAAGGCCACAGAACATGCAGTGTTCTTACGATTACATAATTAGTTATAATGAAAAAACTTTATTTACTATTACAACTTTACGATATTTATTGGCATAAAAGGAAAATAAATAAGTACTTTGCGGTTTTTTTACTACCTTTTGTTGGAAACATATTGTCTACCTGATGGAACCTAAGTGTCATTCATACATATTGGTACGGTAAGAATTAAGAAATATGGACTACCTACTCTTTATACTGTAATTGCACGGTGTTATGCAATGCACGGTCCTTGGCGCCTGTAATTACTCGCCCCTCACTTACAGAGGGCCAAATTCTACTAACCTATAACGATTAGGATACGTTCCCGATTCAATTCCAAGCCAACTGTGACTATTATATATTTATTGGGATCAACATATTTTGACCGTTGTGTCAAAACCAAATTTAATTGTTAACTTTTGTGCCAATCGTCGATAATTAAATTAAAGAATAGGAAAACGGGTAAACGGCAACGATCACGCTTCGATTCGATTGCGATAAAGTGACAATTTGTTACTAGAATTGGACCCCTGATTATGATGATGTATTGATTTTTGACGGTCGATTATTTGATTAGTGCTATAACCCATAAAGATGGACCTGTATAGATAAACTATTTCACCGGACTAAATTCTTGCTTTTCTTTTTAATTTCATAGATGATAAGGAAGAAGCAATATTTTTAGACCGATCATCGCTCTTGGACGTAAAGAGACACCTACTATGCGTATTTGTACGCATAGTGTTTAGACGTCGAACATTTAAAAAAAATCTTTCAAATCATATATAAGCAATCCCACCACCACCCATTGGACAAAGGCTTAACTAAAAGTGGTACGATATAGAATATATCTTTTTTATATCTTAGTAATGCAATATGGTACTAAAAGTTTTACATGGCGCCGAACAGGATCTTAAAATTGTTGGTGTGAATTACTTGAAAGTGAAACAGTTCAGTCTGGACGAGTGTGCTTGATCAGCTAAAGTAAACATGGCCGCCAAAAAATAATAAAAGATATGCAAAATACACAATGTTCGCATATTAATATATATATATATATATATATATCTTTCCCAAAAGACAAAAATACTTTAAAAAAGCGGTTGATTCAAACTTAAATCACACGTTTGTTCCAAACTTCTTGAAACAAAGTCATTAAAAAAATAAATGTATAAAATAATAAAAAAGCATCCTTATCATTTCAATTAAATCTAGTAGGTACTCCTTAAGTTTTAATTCAAACAGTAAGTTTAATAGTAATAATAAAACAAAAAACTTATTTGTGTCTACTTTCATAGCAAAAAGTTGCATGTGCATCCCTTGCCCTCCTCCCGACGCCCATTATACGCATTATAACATTGATACAACAAAAGGAGGGGACGCATCACTGCAAAATTCAAGGGCGCGACCAATGGCCACACACAGACTGCAATATTGATTATGACTACACTGTGAGTGTTTATATGTATAAAGTACTCTAATGTACTCTAGTAAAGAGATTAACAACATGGCTGCATCCTATGCCCATTGATTTATTAGGGAGGCATGTGTATGGACACATGCCTCCCTAATAAATCAATAAGAGGTGTTGGGGGGGGGGCGGTTAAGGGAGAAACGAGACGCGTAACCCTTCGTTTAACAGACATTGATTTTATAGTTAACACCGATAAACATAAGCGTCGTTCTATCGTAGCTATAGAAACGACTGTTAGCAGAGCTTTTCAGGTGATTCAATTTTGTCTAGCTCTATTGTTTTTGTCGGACACAATGAACTAAACTATTCCATCAAACGAACTTAGCGATTTATTTTAAAACATTTTCTTTTTGTATCAAAACTATAATTAATTTTTGTGTTATTTGTCAAGTCTGGTAACGTTATAATTTGTCCTCTAATTAAAGTTTTCCAGGATTATAATATTGTTCAAATTACTGTTACTAGATAAAATATATAAACAAATTGTTCAATAAACCTAAAATGTACACTAAATCAAGAGTATGAAATATAACTTTTATTTTACACTATTGATTAATTTAAATTGATATTATAATTAGAAGGGAAGCAAAAGGTTCGTGATCACTAGACAGTGTCTGGACAGACATTCGGTAGCGTGTCAAGCCAAGTTCATAGAACTGTCAAGCAGCACCGTGTGTAATATTACACGAACCATTTAAAGTCACTTTTAACCCCCTCATAACACAAAAACTATTTCACATAAACATGTCAAATTTGGCTCATATATTTAGACATACATATGTGCTCCAAATTTGATAAACACACCTCAAACGCTTATTTAGATATTAACGTCCAAAAATCATCATTTTTATCACTGACTGACCTATAGATCTAAATTCTAACCCAGTTCCAGAGGACCTAGAAATTTCAAATTTGGCATCCACATATGTTGGGTGAAATCAAAGGAATAAATCAAACTAGTAAATTTTTATCATTTTATTATATTTTTTTCAATTAATTGATTCTATTAGGAACATTTACATATAGTGCCTGTAATGTAAGAATCAGCAATCAAAATTGATGACAGCCGGTCTTTATGTTGATTTTAAGGTATTCACGTTAATACATAACTAGTGGAATACCACCTTTAATTTTTTTAAAACAAACATCAGTTTTATTACTTATTACTACTTATAACCAAAAGTATAGTCGACGTTCGTATTTATTACGTTATTAATAATATTTTAGATAATTTCTGTACAAAAAGTAATGATATCCCATCAAAAACAATCATGGAAGAGCCCTATGTTTGATGGCTTGTTTCTACCAGCAAGCCAAATTTTTGGAAGAATAAAATAAGAACTTACAGCTTTAGAACTTGCGAAGGCTATAATTTATTTTTATTAGATCTCACTTCTTAATATTGAATCTTCATAATATTGAACTTGGCTCTCATTTCAAATTTATGTTTTTGATGGGATCAGTATCAATAACAACGTATTTAAAATTATATCTGAAAAATGATTACTTATAATTAAGTACAGCGATAATTATAAATACATTAAATCTGTTTTGGGTATTATTAATTAGTTTTATTTTTTAACTCACTCCTTGATTCAACCTTCATGTTCAATTCTAAGCCGGGATCTATCATTAGACCTTTGCCTGCAAACTGTTGCTATCTGAAAAACATAGGAACATATCTTCTCTAATTTCAAGATGCTTCGTTTTTATTCAGTGCATTTGTTACACAGCTTATATAGCTATACTAATATTACAAAGAGGTAAAATTTGATTTTCTGTTGGTTTGCTTGTAATGGATAAACTAAAAAACTACTAAACCTCGTCAACGTCAACGAACGTCAACTGGTGTTGCTATACTTTATCATATTACAGAGATATGTAATTATAAAACAAATACTTGTGTAAAAAGAATGTGACTACCACATATCTGGGTAATTTACTGATTTTTTTCAATTAAAATGTTAACTACATAATTTATTAATGACTGATTAATGATAGCTTAGAAAAAAATATATGAAATTAGATAGTATATTTAATACAGGTATTAGGTATATGCACAATAATATTGATTGCCTTTTAGAAAACTCTTTGTAACAAATAATTATAATATAAGTAAAATCAATTATTTTAATTTTACTTATATTATAATTATTAGTTAAAACTTCCAAAAGTAAATGAAAGAGGCGACAATAATTAATGCAAGGTGTTTTGAATTAAGTTACTTACCATTAGCTATTAGGTGACCACCATATCTGGTACTTTAAAAGGCAATATTATATTTTATTACAAAAATTATAAAATCATTACCGATTATGAACAACTCAATTCCTAAGTATTTTCCTAGGACTTCTTAAATATTATACTGGCCCGTGCGTGTAAAAATAATCTAAATAAGTTTATGTAGTCTATCTGAACAATTCAAAACCAGAAAAAATTAACATTTTTAAAGTATTAAATAAAGAATATGTAGATAAACTACTCAAATGGGGTAAAATTAAAAAGGATGCTCCACCTACATTGATGTGGACAATTTGCTGGTTTCTCTTTGGACTCGCTTATCGCGAGTGTCTCCTCCTTGAAGACCTGCTTTGAACATCCATTGCGCTTTGGAAGTTCTTACGGGAGTTTATAGCGATAACATTATTTAAGTGAGCAGTTTGTCACCAACGTGACATTACTATTGCAGAATGATTATTTAAATTATTATAATTCATATATAAGGTACGACGCTGACGTCGAAACTTCGGTTGATAAATTGCATGTCGCTTTTTTCCTTGAGCGACATTAGAGGGGAAAGAAAGGAACAAATAATCTGAAACTTTTTTAAATTGTATTTAAAAGGAAGGCACACATTGCGTATCAACGAGTTTCTTTAATTACAATAAATATATATAATTGCGATTTTAGGCATCGTGTTGCAAGAGTATTTATTTTTAATCACCACATTACATCCTATAATTATACATCAGATTAAATATCAGGAATAATTACTCTATAGGCATAATTCCAAATATAAATACAACATTACATAAAAAAATCTAGAAACATTAGCAATGATTCTTCAGACCGCGTTTATTGTGAGAATCTCTTTATTTTGCGCTCCATTTTTTGCGTTTTTTTTTTTTTCATCTTGTTCCATATCCTCGGGTGCCGGATACAAGGAAGTTGACCCATACCAGCCAGAAAATTCGAGCTAGCAGCAAACAGCAGCAACAGCCAGCAGTAGTTGCAGTAGTAGCATTAGTAGCAGTCGCAGTATTAGCAGAAGCGAGTCAAAAGTATCACTGTCACTATAACAACGTCCTTAAGATATCTGAAAAAAAATATATTTATATATTATAAATTTATATACTATACGTGCGCGTGGTAAGCGAAATCATTATTTAGTATTAAAATTAAAAATAATTTGAGGAGAAAATTCCTTTATTGATATTTAAATTACATTGAAGCCGTGACACACTATAGCAGTTAAATATATTATAATCTTAATACATTTGAAAATATTTTAATCTTTTACTGTAAATATCTCTTCGTTTTTCGCTTCGATTTTTGCGTTTTTTTTTATCTTGCTTTGTGAGTGCCTATTCAAAGAGGCGTGGTCAAAGGAGATTTACTAACACCATCCAATAAATTCGAGCCGGCAGCAACTCCAAGAACTATTCAGAAAAGACAGTAAAAAGTTGTGTGAATCTGTTGCTAACATTGCTACTGAAAAAGGATTATTTATATAGTACATGTAAGTGTTAAACGAAATCGTTATTTAATATTAAAAATAAATAAAAAAATTGAGAGCAGAAAATTCTTTTATTGATATTCAAATTTCATGAAACAGTGACATATTGCACACTATTACAGTAATTATATTTTATAATATTTGGAAATATTTTCAAAGCGAGAAAGAAAGAAATTGTTTACTATTAGGTCTATTACGATACAGTAAATCTAAAACTTATGAGGGGGTTAATTAGTAGACATTTATGACTCATTAATTATTTAAAACTTACTGTTATACATAAAGTTTCACAAATAAGTTATAAGGGTATTTAATTGTAATCACTACAATCTATCTTATATATTATACATCAGATTAAATTTGTGCACTTTAAACTGCTAGGAAGATGTAATTTTAAGCCGATTTCTGTCCAAATGTAGACAAAAAGTCACAGTCTAACTTGGTAAAATTAAATCCGTAAGGACGGTTCATTTGTCCACCTATTCTCAGTCGACTTATTCAATTTTATATTTAACCTGTTCAAACATTACAAACGACATCACTCATCATCATCATCAGCTTTAGTCTTAATAACCAAGGACAACCCCCACCCCTTTCTCCTGCTCAACCAAGTTTGACTGTTTTTGTACTCATTGAAAAAAGTAAACACAATATAAAAACATTACGATTCTTCACACCAATTTTATTGTGGGAATCTCTTCATTTTGCGTTCCATTTTTTTGCGTTTTTTTTCATCTTGCTCCGTATCCTCGGGTGCCTTTTCAAAGAACCATGGTCCAAGGAAGTTGACCCACACCAGCCAGAAAATTCGAGCCGGAATCAAGAGCAGCAACAGCCAGAAGTAGTCGGAGAAGAGAGTCAAAAGCTGTGTAATCACTGTCAGTATGACAATGTCCTTAATATGCCTAAAAAAATATTTATTATTAAATGAAGAAATGAAAGTACTAATAACTATGTACATTAATTTATTTTTCATTTTGGGTATAGAAAAATTAGTATTTTTATGCTCACTCTCCAATTCCACCTTCCATATTCAAATCTAAGCCTGGGTCTATCATTTGACCATTTTCTGCATATTGTGGGTAGCTGAGATAATACATGACTTGGTTACTGCCTATATAGAGTATTGAGACAATCAAATTCAGGAGCTGCAAAGAATAATGTATTATAATATGCTCCGAAAATAACACAAAATTCATAAAAAAAGTTGTAATGAAACCACAGTCAAAATACAATATTTGTACAAATTAGTGTAACAAGATGTGTGTGTGATGTGTGTGAAGTCACCTGCACCTAATAATTAACATATTTATATAATATGAGTTTAAATTTATAAAATTTAAGTTACATTATAAAGGAAAAGGTATAGAGCATATTCCACCATTCTGCACTCATTGCACTGCATTTTTCACTCATTACGTAATCATTAATGATAATCAGTAACAACTTACAATAGTCCCAGACGAGATATCTCTGAAGTGAAGACAAAGCATGGTGCTGTGGTAAATCAAAGAAGTAACAAGTGCTATGTTGCGGTAGAAGTTAACTGTGGCTCTGTTCTCGGTGAAAATTTGTTTTGCTCCCCTTGTTGGGGCTTTTCCTTTTGGTGGCTGAAAGACATAAAACATACTTAACATCGTGTAAATAATAATGCATTGTAATTCTACTAAGCCTAACTTAAGTAAATGTGTGTTCAAATCTAGACAAGTGCTTTGCAATAAAAGGAAATATATAGAAACATGATGACCATACATAAAACTTAGAAGCCATACTATGGGTAACTAAAATTGTAATAATGCAGCATGGTCCATATCCAGAGATTCTAATCCTAAACAAAAGTGTCTTAGCTTCTGGTATACCCTTTTTATTTAATTGTTTAACAGCAAATAAAATTGAAACATTTCGATTTTAAAGAGGATAAATAAAATACCTTTAGGAAAGAAATATAAATACATTCCCATCCAATTCCGCATCAACACCTAAATCGGAAGTTTCATTCCTTACAAAAAAACATACAAGAATTCAAACAAAAACATTGAGAAATATGTAGATTTGAGTTTATATAAACGAAATAGTATGAAATTAAATCTAAACTGGAAAGCTTTGAAAACCTCACAAAAGTAACATAGAAAAACTGGAAATTAAGATCGAAAAAGTTAAAATATATTATAAATGTATCAATTGACAACTAAGACATGAGACATATTTCGCTCCAGCTCAAAGCTATACAATAACAGGCTGCTAATATCCCACAGCTGGGCCAAGGCCTCCTATTCTTTTTGAGGAGAAGGTTTGGAGATTTTCCACCACGCTGCTCCAATGCGGGTTGGTAGAATACACATGTGGCAGAATATCAATGAAATTAGACACATGCAGGTTTCCTCACGATTTTTTCCTTCACCGTCAAGCGCGAGATGAATTATAATCACAAATTAAGCACATGAAAATTCAGTGGTGCTCGCCCGGATTTGAACCCACGATCATCGGTTAAGATTCACGCGTTCTAACCACTAGACCATCTCGGAGGCTATAACAAGCCCATTATTACAGAATAGTAATGTACTATAAAAAAAGAAACTTCATAAAAAACAAATAAAATAAAATTAACAGCATAAGTTAAAGTTTAAAGTTAAAGTTAAAGTTTTAGCGGTTCCAATGTATACTTTTAAAAATTCACACACTGAAACTAAACAACTCTTTTAATGCGGCCGGGAATTCTCACTAAATGACATCCCAATAGTAACAATTATAACTGGATGTCACATGCAGGGGCGTAACTTGCCCTTGATGGGCCCTATATCAAAAGTTGATGGGAGGGCCCTTCGTCTTAATGGCAGCCATGACTCTTTTTTCACGCGAAATTAGGGCCTTGAGCATCAACGAGTTAAACTACCTATTCAAATTTATTTTTATAATTTTTTTATTAATTTTTAATTATCTTTTATTTTTTTCCCACACACACACACACACGCAAAAAGAACACAAGAAAAAATTTAGGGCTCATTTACTAGGACTATTTAGGACTAAATTAAACTATGAGGCTATTAGCAAGTGCTCAGAAGAAATTGTCTCGACTATATTTCGACTATTACAGATGTAAATGAAGTACAACAAATATATTTACATCTATATTTCAAAATATAAATTTTAGTAATACTGAAACTATTATATTATAGACAAAAAAGGTAAAGCCCTGGATTATGGTTAGCATTTTAATTTTTACAGACAAGAGATCAGTTACAATTACTTTCAAAAAGAGACCCTGATTAACTACAAAAAGATCATTATCAAACATCATAACAATAAAATGCCAACATTGGCCAACAGAAAACATTAAATCTTAAACTGGCTCTGTGACTATAGGGATCCCGGTTGTGGACGAGTAACTACTAAAAGTAGAGGTATCTAAAATATTAAAAACAACCAAAAAGAAGCCTAAGAGATGAAGCTGCATAAAGCATATTTAAAATTCCCCCATACAGTACAATGACATGACATGTGAGCTTATCTGGGCACTTAGCCAATATGAGACGAATATATAATAAAGACGGCTAAACAGCATATTGCTCACAATTGTGGAGAAAGATAGTCCTTTTAAGTATTGCATTTCTATTGTTAGCTACATGTCAATAATTATGGAACTTCACGCTTATGTCTAAAGTAAAATAAATTGTTGGATGAAGAATAGTTTACACCAATGTTATGTAGTTAACACAATAGTGCAATACCATAAATACTAAAAATTGCCACTTAACGCAGTACAATAAAGATGCTAAATTATACCTATACCAAGATATAATATTAAATGTGACCATAATCAATATATATATCTAAGACCATTCTTATATATGTTTAAACAACAAATAAATAATAACCAATTAAGCAAATATTGTTTAAATAACTTATAGAATTGAACTATGAAAAACCAAAATATCTTCTTGATGAGCTGATATATATACAACATATACTATATACACTACACAACATTTATGTAATAATTCACAATTCAAACAGACAAGTTAACATAACACTTACAAAACAAACAGACTATGTAAGTATTTTTTGTTCATTGATATTATAATATAATATAACATTCAATTTCTTTTTTATTCATTTTTTTTTTACTTTTTTTAATTAACCCAGATTCTTGCAAAATTATCATTGTTTTATATTTTAATAAGTATACATGTACAGATAATTTAATGTACTATGTCTTGGTCTTTAAAGTAGTAGAGTGCCTTAATGGGTTAATATTATTTTATTGATTTTATTTAATGTATTATTGAGGTAAAACATAAACACTTAGCGTATTTTGAAGAAATATAGGTGTCCTAAAAGAGAACTTACCGGTGCCATGATAGTGTTAGAATCCTACACTGAAAACCGCCCTTCGATGTAGCGATGTAGGATCTAGACCGATGTTTTACTGAATAATCACTATGATATCAATTTTGAATATTACTTTAATATTACTGTTCAAAATTTAATTTCACACTAGACTCGACAAATATCACTTCTCTTAGAAACACAAATTAAACATATTTTTTTAGATCTGACACGATCAATACTGAAACAATTCAAATTGACAGACGACTTTCCACTGTTACGTCACGACCACGAATGAAAAATTGAAAAATCACTGATCTATGTGGCATGCGTTCGGAAATACCTTACAAGCTCTTGGTTCTACGTTCCAAACAACTTTGCGATTGAGACGGAGTAAATAATAATACTAAATGAAAATTATTATACAAATTAAGAAATATTTATTTCTGTATGGTGTCGATTTGTTATAAATTTACTCTTTTAACTAAAGGTGCCCATATACAGAACGATGAGTCATTATTATCCGTCGTTTCGTAATAATTGAATTATATACCAACGACAAAACCGTCGTACCTAAAATTATTAAAAATGGTATCACCAAAAATACGGTAAAATAAAGTACGAAGTCAGACAGACGAAAAGAGACAAAAATTGACTAGTGGACCGCAAAGATCTATACACTGTCGTTTTATCGTTACGCTCTTCAAGATTGCATCGGTGTTTATTGCGATCTCCAATGTCATGATCGTCGTAAATGAATCGTTAATGATCTTAACAAAAATTACAGATCCATCGTTTCGATCAGTTTATGTTCCGTATATGGACCCCTTTATCACTAATAATGATGCGCGCACATTGGCTTCTAATTCACTTATTACGCACGATTAAATGTTTTAATTTATATTTTTATACATATTTCACAACAATTGAAATTCTTCGTAAAAAAGTATATTATTGTGATTTAATACGAAATTTATACGCTAACTAAAAAAATAACAAACTATATGTTATTCTTAATTGTATGTGCTGTCTTTATAATGAAAGATATACATTTTATTTAATTTACTAATTCATTACATAAATTAGTATTTTGGCGGTAATAAGAATAAGATTTCTTTCGTACCCATTTGTATGCATGAAATAAATCACATGGAATCTATGTTTGTTACTTAAACAAGCCAAGCTAATAAACTAATTTATAATCAATGTAATAGGTACGGACGTCACCTTTTTGAACATGTAAGTATATTTATATTATTTAAGTAAGTACGTCACTATTTAATTAAAAACATTATAATTTGTTTTTAGCTAAAATATAATATTATAAGCCCTCAAGTTTTTATAGTATAGTTTTTTAGTTTGTACTGTTACATAATTCATAATACGATCATCTTGAAATATATTTGGTAAACAAAAGCATTTTCAACACAAATAATTCATTAAAATTTTATGTTTCAGTATATGCATATATTGCAGATATTTTTAAAGACCTAACATACATACATAAAATATAAATACCAAATTATTTTTCCTTTAAGATTCACTTATGAAATATTTCATTCAAATCATCATATTCATTGCAAGTCTATCGTGTGCGGTTACTGTAACGTGAGAATGTTCCAAGTGGGAAAAAGTATTATATTTCTGTCAGATAGATGGCAATTCTCAATTTTACTCTGCTGAGTGCCGACTTGCCGATTGAGAGATTTCGTTTCGTTTTATTGATTTTGAATGAATTAGTCTGAAATGCAAATTTAAGTAAATATAAAAGCTTTAAATTTCCGATCGATATACGTTTTGAGTCCAAGCTACAAAAAATATGAATCTAAAAGACATTGTGTACAAACCTTGACCCTCAAAGATTGACTGCTCTTTAAAGTAAAAAAAACACGGTACGTACTTGCAATATATTAAAGATAATATTTATTAGAATATTATATTCAAGTTTGATTATTTTTTCGAAGTTGTAATAGTATATACAGTTTGTTAGTTTTTTATAAAAATGTTTATGTTTTACGATTTCCTAACCCTATTTCAAACGTGTCAAATATTATTCCTATTAGCAAAGCAAAGCGAAATCATATATATATATATATATATATTACTTAAATGAGAATTAGCAATGCTATGGGGCGAATTTCATAATGTAAAATAAAAATTAATAAGCAGAAAAAGTGCTTAAAAACTTTTATATTTGTCATTGTGTTCCATTAATTGTAACTCTAAGGATGTTGGGGTAGATGGCTATACCTAAGTTCTGTTTTATATAAGTAAAGAAAAATATCATAAAAATTATGGTATGAGGGTGTGAAAGTACTCAACTGCACATATGTACTTGATTTATAAATGGCTTATTATTATTAGTGCAAAGCATATCTACCATGAATATTTCAGTATAAATAAAAAAAATGACAAGATTATATATTCCATACCAGTACCACCCACTCATCAGATATTCTACTGCTATACAGTACTACTTGGTATTGTTGTGTTCTTGTTTGAAGGGTAAGTAAGCCAGTGTAATTACAGGCACAAGGGACATTACATCTTAGTTCCCAAGGTTGGTGGAGGATTGTCGATGTGAGCAATGGTTAACCTTTCTTACAATGCCAATGTCTATGGGCGTTGGTGACCACTTACCATCAGGTGGCCCATATGGTCGTCCCCCTACCTACACTATAAAAAAAAAACTTTAGAGGCCTGCAATTATTTTCTTCAGTGCTAAAGTTAATGTTACTGGCTTTATTTATATTGCTATTTTGTTACACAGTAGTTTTATATACAACTAGATCAAGAGACGCTTCAATGTCAAAAATTTTTCTTTGGTCAATTTTTTTTATTTGATAGTTCTATATTAATGTTTGTGTGAAAATTAAAACTTGTTTGAAAAATATACTAAGCCCATCCGAAATCTATTTATAAAAATTTCTTACATTAATTTTAATTAATGTGAAATTTGTGTATACTTTTAAATAATAATAAATTTAAAAATATGTATTGTTTTATTGCGAATTTTTATGATAAAATAGAACTTTCATTTTGTAAAATGAAAATGCTTACATGACTATATTATTTAAATGAAAATTACTTCATTGCTGTGTCTATATTCTTTGCTTGGATCGGTAGATCATATAAAATTTTAATAGGACTTCGACTTTGTTAGTAGATAGAATGTGTTTATCATACTTCTTACCTAATATACAACATTTAAATTCTATGTATGTCATTGTTAATTAATGACAATGCAGTTCAGAATTCTTAATACTTTAAAATCAATAAATCCTTTTGAAAACTTTTAGTTGCAAGTTGTATTAGCTGCTTTCAAGACGTCTGCATATCTCAAACGACATAATTATATTTTAAACTGCTCATAAAGTAATGAAATTTATTATAATTTTTATAATTGTTGAATAATAATTTGAATGGTTTTTGCTTATACTAATTTTATTTTTAGATTGAAACATCTAAATGATACGAGAATTTTACGACAGTACAGATGAAGATGAAATGGAAAGTCTGTATCAGATAGATCCAGAATGTTTGGTTCTCACTCGGCCAGATCGTGATATGCATAACCGGTGTTGCGGTGGCAAGGCATGGTGTATAAAGGTATGTTTTTTTTAAGACTACCAAAAGAGGAAGAAAATATACGCGGATAAAATAAAAAATTGTGAAAAACTGCTTGTTTGGTGTTTCATTGTTATTTTTTATTAATTATTAAAATTATACTTTTATAATATGTATAATAAAACCAATCAGTATCGTGCTCAGCAATTTCTTTGCATGTACTCAGTACTTGTATAGTCATTTCCGTAAGTTTCCTTTTTACGTTTCATAAATCCGAGGAAAAAACGAAATCGCTACAGGATCACTGTGTTCCTCTATTCCTTCGTTCATATTTCGTACTGATAAACAGTAAATAATAAATTATTTATTTCATCAAAATCGGTTGAGTCGATCGAAAGCTGTAATGACTTGAAGTTCATGTTCGTATCTTTGCTGTCCACTATTTTAGGCATATCTGTACAAATAACTAAAATATAAGTATCTGTTCTAGATTTCAAAATAACTGCTTCTTTTTAAGTGAACATGGCTATTTTCGAGTTACCAAAACAAAAACAAATCGTTGTTTTTGTTTTGGTAACTTAAATTTTAGAACTTTTTTAAATTTTAGACTGCAATAATTTCAATATTTTATACGTTAAATTCATACAGGCATTATGTAAAAAGGGCAGGCTTTGAAGGATTTTCTTCATTAACTGAATGCTACGCTGGCGAAGCCGCGGGTTTTGCTAGTATTTATAACAATAAGTGAAGTCCTTAATTCCTGATCCCTGAGTTCTAAGAAAACAATTTTTCATATTATCAAGACCTTACTAACTATTTACATATATATACATATTATCTAGATTCAAAAACATGTATTACATTTATTGTTAATGACGATTTATACAAATTAAATTATAAGCTACACATTTTATATACAACACTTATCGATGTTGTTCAGAGGGTTATTACTTAAAAAATGTTGTCTTCTGTATGTCCCCAAAAACCGGAATAATCGCCCAGGGAATGGCCTCGTCTACTCTTAAGGCAGTTGTCACGGTTAAAACGGAAAACTCAATTGCTTACCCGGATTCGAGTCGATTAAGATTCATTCTATGGATGTGATTCCATCCGCTGGACTCTTATCGTCACTACATCTATATACGTAATATCGGTTATTACATATATACATATGTGTACATGTATATATAGACATTACAATGTTCTAAAAGTTCAATTCTAAAAATAATAGGTTATTGCTTATTATACGAATAATCCATTTACATATATATATATATATATTATAATATTGTCCATATCGGGTAACAATTGTAAGCTATTATAAGCCTTATTAAATACGAAGCTGTCACTAGTACAGTATGTAGATTCTTCTTCTGTATTTAATATCTTATTATAAACAAAAAACAGTTTATAGCTCATATTCATAATGACAATATGTAATGTACATATATATGTGTATATGTGATAGTTCATGCAAGCTTGGTGCTTGAAGGCGTCACGTCAAGGAGTATTCCTAATGAACTAGCAATTTATATTCGGCCCATTGTCGACAGAGGGATTGAGTCTGGTACTACCCGAGTCACGCCAACCAGAAAATAAGAATTTAACTTTTAGGCTAGTTAGGTGGAAAGTAAGCAAATAATACTTAGATTTTTCCGCAGTCGATGCGGTAGCCATTTTGAGTTCTTGTCATTGGGAGATCCAGTTTATTTGAGTAGACCTCGTTTATATCCACATAACCAACGTCACCGCAACCGATGATAGGCAACAATATACGAAAACAATGATGAACGTTGGCATTCAATTGTAGTATTTTTTAAAATTGTTATTAAATAGTGCAACGACGATTAAAATTAGCGTAATATTTCTTCGACTCACTTAAGAGAACTATCATAATTACATTTACATTTTTAAATAAAGAATTTGAGTCAACCGGAGTCAGCAACCGAGAACTACCTTCAATTATTGATTGATCAAACAAGCGTTTATGATTTAGATCAGCATTTTAAGAAAAAAACTGGCTACATTAATTTCACTGACATTAGTTTGTAGATAAAGCTGCAAGTATTCACCATAAATATAGTACTGACTTTTTACAGAAGATCTTGTTGAATTCATGAAAAAAATAAAATAATAAAGATTATAAAATGCAACCTTTAAGCACGCCAGCTTACATTTCACCAATCAGTGACTTACCCCAATCATAAATGCAAAAATCCAAGGGTTTTAAAAATATTAAGTATCATTTAATATTAATTTCAAATTGAATGAATGAATGAATGATATTCATTCAATATATATTTCAATTGCCGAGATGGCCTAGTGGTTGGAACGCGTGAATCTTAACCTTGATGATCTTGGGTTCAAACCCGGGCAACCTCCACTGAATTTTCATGTGCTTAATTTGTGTTTATAATTCATCTCGTGCTTGACGATGAAGGAAAACATCGTGAGGAAACCTGCATGTGTCTAATTTCATTGAAATTATGTCACATGTGTATTCTACAAACCCGCATTGGAGCAGCGTGGTGGAATAAGCTCTAAACCTTCTCCTCAAAAAGGGAGAAGAGGCCTTAGCCCATCAGTGGGATATTAACAGGCTGTAACTGTACAATATATATTTCAATATATTTTAAAGGATAACGATTAAGACTGAATACAAGATAAGATGACTCGATATGACGACGATGAATTTATCAACTGGGGTTACTTTAGAGTCGTGTCCATAAAGGATTCATAGATCCCGTTACGACACTTAATTAGGAGTTAATAAAGCTTTTTATATCATCGTTTAAATGTATTAGATAACATTCTCCATACGTCTTTATCATAGAAATACGAATACGAAACTATTATATATTTTTAACTATTATTAAAACTATTATTATTTTTTACTATTATTATATATATATTTGCGAAACTGAGAATTTATAGTTATATATATATATATATATATATATATATATATATATATATATCATTGGTTTTGGTAATATTAACATTACCTATTAAGTAAGCCTTATCATTACTATTATTACCGATTAAATTTATGAAAAAATACTTAATAACTGAGACGATCAGATTAAAAAAACAGTTAATTTCGTTTATCAACGGACTTAAATTTTCGAACTTAAATTCTACTTAATTAATCTCAGTCACGGCCAAATAGGTTTCACTCATAATTACTTCAATTTGACGAGCCGTTTGGCTTGGTTGGTAGACACTTGCCTTTCACGCCTAAGGTTGTGGGTTCGATTCCCACCCAGGACAGACATTTGTGTGCATGAACACGTCTGTTTGTCCTGGGTGTAATTATCTATATAAGTATGTATTTACAAAAGAAAACTAGTATATGTAGTATATCAGTTGTCTGGTTTCCATAGCACAAGCTCAGCTTAATTTGGAATCAGATGTGAGGCCGTGTGTGAATAATGTTCCAGGATATTATTATTATTATATTATAAAAAATATAAAATAAGCAAATACATGTTATTTTTCGAAACAAAATATGTTTCTCACGAATTAAATTAAAAGTTAATTTATATGAATTTTACGTAGATTATTATTGTAGAAGAATAGCGCGTTAAAACAATCAAATAATACGTACTTTACTACATATTGAAATATATACTTGCGCCGTAGACTAAGCGCTGGGTTTTAAAGGGTCAATAAAATAGCTATTGCGAGTTTTTCAGTAGCATCCCGGAGAGGATGTTGACAGTGATTACACTTTCGAACTCTTTTTGGTCGTGTCCGATTTGCTGTCCCACGACATTTTTTCAGAAGGCTGAGTGAGTGCATTTTTGTTACCGCATACACTTGAACACTATATTATATGACAATTCCCGTCTTAACCGAAATCGGTCAGGAGAACATTATCATCATGTACTTTCTAGAATATGTAAAAATGGAAAATCAGGTCGAATGTCGAATATTCGTAGCATCATTAATGCTAGTAAACAAAAACTTAGTAAAGTACAAATTAATTTCGAAAATATTTCTAAAACAAAATTATTAATTTGCAGTATTATCATCCAATTAGATATAAAAAATGTTCATCAGAGTCATATGAATGTCGAAGTTGACTTTTCAAAATGCCTTCAATAAACTACTATCTCGATCTTGCTAAGAATCCACGGAATATACCGTTGATACTTTTAACGATCGTTCTTTTGATAACCCTTAAGAAACCTACGTATTTTCAAACAATTATCCATTGAAAATAAAATTTAGATTACGATAAGATAACTGCGGTCTCGTGCAGTTTAAAAAGAACGTACAATACGTTATTTTGTCATTAATATTTATAAAGTTCAAAATGACAAAGAATATCAGTCATTACTTTTGAACGAGTCCACCTGCATTGTAAAGTTTCTTTATGTTAGTCGTTGTAATTATTGGTTCTAGTCTTGTAATTATTTAAAAAGTTTTACTAACTTTAGAACTGTAATGACGATATAATTAGTATTCGTTATGAATGATTAAGAGATAGGACAGTTACTACTACAGCCTGTCTTTCGATGAAAAATTTAATGATTTATGAGAGTTAATATGAACCCCAGAGAAAACTACGATGGCACAGTGCACTTTGTATAAATCTTAACAGAAGGTTGAAGGTTCCAACCTGAGCTAGCACCACTGCATTATCATTCCAAAATTTATCTCATACGCTGTGGTGAAGAAAAATATCTTAAGGATCTTATAAATTATCTTAATGATTTTTTTTAATATGTGTATTAAACAATGCACCTACATTGGAGCAGTGTTGCGAATTCTTTTGTGAGCTACTCTTGGTGACATTGCTACTCTTTTTGATCCACTGGCGTTGCAGAAGCCTATCGGTGTTTTCCGAGTCGTTGACGTTTGTGTTTGGGAAAAGGTACTATTGTCCCACGAGAAGTTAAATTTTTTGGCTATTTTGAAAAATTTCTTCTCAAATGATAAGTTAATTCACAACTTTATACATTTTGTAGCACTGACGGTAAGTTATCCTTTGTTAGATGGGTTTTAAATCCTTTGCAATATTCGGATATTCTAGAATGATGTGCCAAGTTGACCCCGAGATGGTTTGGTCGCAATTGCATCTCGAACTGGATTTGAGCTTGAACTGGTGGAAATATTCGGCTCAAAAAGTACGTAGAACCGTTGGTTCTGTAGCTGTACTCTTTTCATTGGGGTCTGTTTTATCGTCCTATTGGATTTGAAAACCACTTGCGTTTGCGCACATACTAAAATTAAATAAAAAAAATTCATTGAAGGCATATGTTCTTATTCTTTAATTTTTATCGATCTAACTATAATTACGGCTTGGAATAATGACTGATTACATGATTGCTAGTGTTTGTTTCTTGCGTCGTTGATGAGATCGTTTTTTTGTACTGACGTCATTGCTTTGTAATTGCGTCTGTATGATTTTATTAGAAATTCAAAAAGACCATTATAGTATTTTATTTAAAAATCATATATTAATAATTTGACTAGCTTATAGAGTATGCATAACTTTTAAATGTAGGTTATTTAAAAAAAAAACGTTAAGACGACTTATTCGAATTTTCCTTAGAATTGATGTTGTTAGATCGATGCCTAGTGGGAATTTTTTTACTTACTCGATAGAGTTGACGTTTGTATGAAATGAAAACAACACCGTCTAGTGACAATAATCCGAATTCCATACAAATCGTAGTTAACGCCAACGCTATCGAGTAAATAAAAATTTTCACTACGCACCCAGTCCGCGTCGTACAATCGAATCGTTTGAGCCTAATAAAGTTAAAAACATTGAAATTTTTTCGTATTTATTATTTTAGTAAGGACACTATTAAATAGTTGATGAAATGAGTATACTAAATGTATTTTATTTATACTAATATTATAAATGCTCCGTATGCTTGTCTGTTACGTTTTCCAGGCTTAACCTCTGGACCGATTTTGATGAAATTTTGTACGAAGCATGCTTGAATAAGCCGAGATGGCCTAGTGGTAAGAACGCGTGAATCTTAACCGATGATCGTGGGTTCAAACCCGGGCAAGCACCACTGAATTTTCATGTGCTTAATTTGTGTCTATAATTCATCTCGTGCTTAACGGTGAAGGAAAACATCGTGAGGAAACCTGCATGTGTCTAATTTCATTGAAATTCTGCCACATGTGTATTCTACCAACCCGCATTGGAGCAGCGTGGTGGAATAAGCTCCAAACCTTCTCCTCAAAAGGGAGAGGAGGCCTTAGCCCAGCAGTGGGACATAAACAGGCTATAACTGTTATGCTTGAATCCCAAAGAAAATCTATATCCTAGGTTTTTCTTCGAAACAATAGATGAAAATGCGAAGAAATTATTCAGATCAACGCCATTCATTCGTATTATAATTTTTTTGCAGGATATATGTGGAATAATATGTGCAATACTAACATGGTTACTTATACTCTACGCGGAGTTCGTGGTGATGATGGTGATGCTCCTGCCGGGGGTGTCAACGTACCCTCTATACAGCTACATCAATATAATCATCTTTCAATGTTTCGCATTCCTGGCTTTCGCGTCACACTTAAGAACAATGTTCACTGACCCTGTAAGTTTTTCTATTTGCTTACTGCCTTATTATTAAACTGTAACGAGTGATTAGTAACTTGTAACGATATCTCTCATGTTGAAAGATACAATTAATTACCTGGTGTTCTCATTGTCCTGAATGTTCCTCTTGTTCTTCCCCAGGGTGCGGTACCTAAGGGGAATGCAACCAAAGAGATGATAAAGCAAATGAGCTTCCGCGAAGGTCAAGTTATATTCAAGTGCACGAAATGCTGCAGTATCAAGCCCGAACGGGCTCACCATTGTTCGGTGTGCCAGCGTTGTATCAGAAAAATGGATCACCACTGTCCATGGGTCAATAATTGCGTTGGCGAGAACAATCAAAAATACTTTGTGCTCTTCACCGTGAGTTTTATGTTTCAATCAAATCAATTCAAAATGCTTTATTCAATCTGGAAGCATTACAATTACTTATTGATTATTACATTTGAAATTACCACCAGATTTGAAAAAAAAAATACCTTGAAGAACCGATGAAAAAAACTCGGTGGGTTTTTGTAATTGTTTACAAATTTTCAGTGTATAAAAAAAAATATCCACGAGATTACATTACACCCAATAGCGTTGTGAACTATAGTCCTTTATCCTATATTATAAAGGGCTTGTTTAAAAAAACCGTACATTGCCCTCGCTCTTGGACAATGAGTAGCTATGTTACAATATTTTACGATTCGAATAATTCATTCATTCATTCAAGTAATGTTTTCCCACAGTTCTACATAGCGGCTATATCCATTCACTCGTTGACGTTATCCGTGTACCAGTTCGTGACGTGCATTAAACACGAGTGGCGCGATTGCAGTACATATTCGCCGCCAGCGACCGTCGTTCTTCTCTTGTTTCTGATCGCCGAAGCCTTACTCTTCGCTATTTTCACTGCGGTCATGCTAGGCACGCAGCTCCATGCGATCTGGAACGATGAGACTGTGAGTATAACACTGGTCGGTTCGTAACACGGGGAAACATTAATTTCTATGTTTACATTAGATTCGGGCCAGTCTTGATAGAAAACCAGAAACAAAAGAACAACGAAAAGTTTTCGAAAATAAGGTTCTTTTTTAAAAATAATGAAATGAATAAATCGTCCGCTCTCCGTTTGAGTGGAAACTAATTTTAACTTCCGATATGTGTCGTGTGACCATCGGATTTAATGGGTAAGATTATTTCTAACACAGTCAATGCCAATAATCAGATTTAAGATCCATCCATCCGCGTACCATCCACTAACCGGAATGTAGAAAATACTCCGTGTATTGATGTTTGACCTCATACGGTCATCCCCTACAAATGGATACATTAGTGAGCTTCTTATTTTATTTTCGAAGATGTATATAATTTTTTATTTATTTTTTATACAATAGGAAGGCGGACGAGCATATTGGCCATCTGATGGTAAGAGGTCACTAGCATTGTAAGAAATGTTAACCATCGCTTATATCACCAATGCGCCACCAACCTTGGTAACTAAGATGTTATGTCCCTTGTGCTTGTTTTACACTGGCTCACTCACCCTTCAAACCGGAACGTAACAATACCAAATACTGCTGTTTTGCGGTAGAATATCTGATGAGTGGGTGGTACCCAGAAGAGCTCACAAAAACCTCTACCACCATTGAATATATTTACCACCAGTTAATATAATAATAGCTTAATGTTACTTTTCAGGGCATCGAGCAGCTGAAAAAAGAACAAGCGCGTTGGGTCCGCAAATCACGATGGAAGAGCATACAGTCAGTTTTCGGTCGTTTTTCAATTTTATGGTTCTCGCCATTCACTCAACCAGCGCCCAAGACAAAGCTTGAGAGCTATTTGTATAGTGTTTAAAAATGGACGGCCTTCACACGGTTTTAATCACTATACTTTATTACATAAAGGCTATGATCGTTCGTGCGTTACGCACATGGCAATACCAATAACACCAATGTTTTCTTCAATGTGTATATTCAGATGTTTAATTTATTTCTCTTTATAAGTTTAAATGACAAAGTTTATTTACACCTTTGACTGACGCGGTTTATATATATATGTATATATATAGTGTAGGAGAAGTCATTACATACAAGTGCATTTAACGTTTGTTATATGTTCAGAATAATCTAAGCGTTATAATATCGATGTGATTTAATATCATAGTTATCAATGGTGTTGAAAAGGTTGACCACAAAAGTATGCTACAGAAATACCATATAGTACAAATATCTAAAATGGAAACAGCTTTCAGTGGATAATTATAGATGTTAGAACATTTGAAATATATATTCTATGTTGGCGATTGGTTTTATATATAAGCTGGTTAGGAAGCCAACGTAAGCTGATCCTTCACTCTGATCTTAAAAATATTAAAATACTTATCTGCCTAAGTTTTATTGCAGATTTTCATCATTTGTGACAAATGTTTCGTGGTTATTTTTTTTTTTTTTTTACTTGCACGATCTTGACGCAAGATCAAAAATTTCGCATCAGTTAACTAAATAAACAACAATAGATGTGACCTCCTTTTAAATTATATTTCTATATTTTTTAGATCTGGCTGTAAAACCGATTGCATTTATCTGGAATGGATTAAAACTGTATATTTTTATTACTACATAAAGGCACTGGTTTGCCCTGAATTAGATATTTTTATAAAGGAAGACTTCTCTAGTACCATATCATTGCTCTAATTCATAATCACAGCTTAAAATTTGTTATATAATAAAACATATTAAATCGAACTAAATGATATTCTTATACTTATAATATTGAAATGATGTCAAATAATATTTATTTTAAACGAACGCGATGTCCTGTGAAATCCCGTTGGGCCCTGTGGGTTCCTTTCGTTCAGCCAATTAAGTTTGCAGGCATAATGGTAAGATGCTAAATCTAAAATTCTAAACTGTTAAAGACATGCAATGAGCGTGATGTATGAAAGCCAAGAGCTGTCTTCGTTTACTTTACTTACTTTACGGCATTTACCATTATTGGAAAGCAGGTAACGAAAAATTGTATCATTTTAGCTTTATTTTTACTCTTCATTGTATTTATAAAAATTAATACGATAATTAAAAAAAAAAAACAATTACGATTTGACGAAGTATTAATACTTTTAATTATACTTTTGTGGTTATCTGTGCCTATTTTTATCACATTAATTGAAACACCGGATAGATTTCCGAGCACATAACATGCTTAGTTTTTTTAAACAACATCTCTATTGAACATATTTTTTTTTTATAATTAAATTTTATTATGCAACTATTTCGTTATATGTTATGTGCATTGTGTGTTCCTCTTTAATCGAGTTCTGTAAAACTTGCATTGTTTTGAAAACACTCGTTGTTCAATAGTAGATGTTTTAAAAGAAACGCAAATTTTCACTCGTAGATGTATTTATAGTAATTATATATTGTCTTTTAAATACGATTGAATTATGTATCTCATGTCTTATTTGCAACAAGTTTATATTATTCTCCGATGGCGATAATAACGAAAATAACGTGAGGAAAAAACTTTTATTTTCATAACCATGACAGAAGCCATTTTTGTTATGGAATTAAAGCTGTAGTATAAACAGCTTTTCAAATTAACTAGTTTAATTTAAGTATTTTTTTTGTTATTAATTAATAATTAAAAAGGAATTTTTATGGCGGCAAAAAAAAAAATTAAAATTCAACATGTGATTGATTTTCAGTATTACGGAACAGATTTAAATAATAGTTCACAAAAATAATTATAAATGTTTACATCTCATTTCTAATATTTTGTTTCTAATACACGAACCATAATTTATCGTCTATCAATGCACGTTACATAATTCAATATTACATAAGTTTGAGATTATTATTTATCTATATACGTAATAGTTGCATGTAAAATTCCATCTTTGTCTAAATTGAATTTAGAAATACGTGAATTATGTTAAATATTTAATCTAAGTAAGAACGCTCGTCGTTATAAAAGTCATGTAATTTTCTTTTTATGTATATATAATATGATAAAAATTTAAAATGTTACTTTTTAAATTTAGAACGAATCATGTATTGTAGGAACGATCTCTTATTATTATTATTTTTTTTTTTGTAATAAATATTGAGGTTCTGTGTTCCTCTGAGACGATATTAAAAATAATTATTTTTCTAAAATTGTACGATACGAATTAATTATTTTCTGCAGCTTTTTCATCTAATTCCTCAATAAACCTTCCGTGTAACGCTTTATTCGAACACAAACTAAATAGAACAGCTTATAACAATAAAAAAAAAAACAAATATTTTTTTAATAATATTACTTCTGTGTCCGTTACGAAGGTGATCTTCCAATATTTCAAATCTCCCGAATATTGAATTCCATTGTTTTAGGTGATAGGTACATATGTGTATCGGATGATTACTGATAGTGTTTTAGGTTTTAGTTTATTTTAGTTTGAATAGACGATTCCTTTTATTTAATATAATTTCCTAAATTATCATGTTTCTGTATAACCTGGGACGTGATGATTCGTCTAAGTTGAAGTGAAAAAAAAAAAATCGAAAATCGATCGAAAATTGTCCATTGTGTGTTTTAGCGGGTAATCAGCGTAAGGTTAGTTAAATCCGTACTAAGTTTCACCCTAACTTATTAATATACGACATCTCGTCTAAATTATAAAACATCTATTTAAACAGAAACATACAATAACATTCGTCCCTTAAACAGCCTCTATAATTTCTTTTTACATGTGTTCGTTTTGTTTATACGTTATACTAAGACGCACCATAATTAAAAAATCAATACCGTCGACTTAATTATAAAAAATACTTCTATTTTGACATTTATTTGATTATATAATCTTTTTTAAATAAAATACATATGTATTTCAATCAATAGACATTCGTGAATTGTATATCTAAATCTATTTAATTATTATATACGAAGTTTAGTCGCACATTATACATAAAAAATATAATCGATACGTTCCTATTTAATCATTGGAATTAAATGCCTTTCCCCACTATAACGTAGTCCCGTTTATTCTCGTAGACCTCGAGCTATATTTTCATACTCGCAATGTCTTTGTAGCGTTCAGAACTTAAAGAGGCAACTTCAGAATTTAAGAATCGTGTTAGCATTACATCCGATAGACTATATATACATAGTATTCGTTACTGTTAGCTGTCTTAAACGGCGCCGGTTTCAATATCCGCTTAAGACAAATATTTTTATAGTGTGTTATTTTTTACGCGTATCGGGACCTCGACATCGGTCTCTTAGTGATATATCTAGGCGTAAAGCGTTTATTTATAAAGTAATATGTGATTCGATAGTAATGGCAATAAAATTTATAAAAGTGTGTACGATATCGTATTTGTTTTGAAAAAAATAATCAATTTAAGTGCAGATATAAGTAGGACGACGATATATCATAATATAATAATAGGTTTAGACTCACGACGTATAACTTTAAACGAAATGCATATTAGGGAGTAAGTAATTATTCCGTAAAGCGTAAATATATAAATTAAATGAAAATTTTATTAATCCAAAATAATATACAATAAAATATTCGTAAAACAGAATGATTAAGAAGTTTCTCGATTCGATTTAAAATTTTCAACGTTCGATATACAATGAAGTACTACCATAGCGTGCCTAGAGTATTTTACAAATAATTTACAACAATATAGACTATATATACATCATATTATTGCACCTGGATCACACTCAGTGCCTACGTATTGTTATATATATGTCTTATCGATGTGAAACTTTTTATTTTCATTTGTATTTACATATTTTTTTTTACATGTATTAAATATATTTTATGGTAATATTGAATGGTCCAAACACGAAAATGCGTATAAAAATAAAGAGCTACAACGCGAATAACTGTTATGAAAATCACATTTAAACTTTTCCAGTCACAAGAGTAGTAAAGACAAAATTTAAACAGTTTTGACATCAAAATGTTCGAACTCGACTAATCTATAATATTTAATATCGATTCGCGAAAAACTTGCATTTTAAATGTCCGTGCATTTGTAAGCGGATCTTTGGAAGTTGAATTAAAGTGCTTATAACTAGGCGAATAGAATAGTGTCGTATTGAGCACATCTCACATTACTTCATTGCATATAATATGTAAATCGTTGGTTTATCTAAACTAATTCTTCGAAAGTATACGAAGCAATTCGCTGGTTGTCAGTTGGCACGATGCGTCGCGCTAGCTCGCACGTTACTGCGTGCCGACGTCGCAACGCGTTCTTGTGTTTCGGCCCTAAGATAATAGTTACTTTCACAGGTGCTTCTTTGTGTACTATTTAATTTTTTATTTTATTATTATTATTATTGTATTTGATATGTGTATGTATTGTTTGTCGACTTGTGTTGATGTTTACACGACATCGTTAATTCCACGTAGATTGCTAGCAAACGAAATGTGTTCGATTCGATGATTCTAATTATTAACAATTTTTGCATATTTTTGGTACAATATTATAGATATAAAAGGACACTTGAATATGTGAACCATGTACGTTACAGTCTCAATG
Organism: Nymphalis io; assembly: GCF_905147045.1. Classification (NCBI taxonomy): domain Eukaryota; kingdom Metazoa; phylum Arthropoda; class Insecta; order Lepidoptera; family Nymphalidae; genus Nymphalis; species Nymphalis io. The sequence goes on from NC_065918.1 coordinate 13,447,045, forward strand.
CAAATATATACAGTTTGAAATAAGAACAATTGAATATAGTCTATGAAGTTTTCCATAGTAATAATAATGTATATATATATATACTTAAACATATGTATAAGTGATTGTGTGTCGTTGTTTTTTTGTTTTCGAATGGCATCAATAGACCTTAACATCAGCTATCAATTAAGCCCACCTTTATGGTGACGAATTAAACAACTCATAACGAGGCATTCAACCAAACTATAACGTTTTCAAATCCGAGCATGTACAATTGTACGTGCTCAATTGAGTTAAGTTGAGTTTTCAAGTCCATTGTTGCCATTTGTCTTGTGCTTAATGATATACTAAAATCTGCTTAGAAAATCTGTTTGCCTTCAAGTAATTTATATATATATATATATTTAAGTATTTATACAAAAGTTGATTACGTCGTACACAATATTTAATGTAAATCACGGATTAATGCCCGGTTACTATATACAAGTAACGATTCGTTTTGCTCACCGGTGGTAAAATTGTCTACGAGGTGTAATTCCAAAGCGTCGGTATAGTTCATTATAGTTACGTTTCGTTTTAAAATCTCATATACATGACGTATATGGACGATTTTAACGGATTGCAGTTCAAAAACGATCGTTTACTAATGTATAATAACGATTCGTTAAATATAGAAACTGGGTATAAATAAAATGACTGTCTTAAGTCTAAACTAATTTGATAGGACCAAACTAACCTAACAGAATTAAAATGCTTGATATGCTTATACTACCTACTACCCGATATGCTTAGTCCTGTCAAATTAAATGAGGATTTAATGTACAACTAAATCGGTATCACTACGTACGATTTATGGTACCGAGACGAAATTCTTTGGTGAATGAATGTCGACCAGAAATGGGTCATTTAGATACTGTTGATTTACATTCACCTTCAGTTTCTGAAAAGGTGATCAAAGTCAGATAAAATAGGTTGATTCTAATCTAATTACTCATTGGGCGATTGCAGATGTCGCAATAGCAGTGATGACCAATGAGCGATGAGTTTTTATACATTTCAAAATTTGGCGGATACTCACGTTACTGATATAAAAATATGCATACATTTGTAACGATACATTGGGGATAATTAATTCGTAATAATCACAAAAAACAATGTCATTCTAAACTAACAATAAGCTTAATATTCTAATTCATGTGCCTGATATTTTTTCTTAGTCCATTAAATAATCTGTGGTCGATAACAAGTGACTCGTGACCTAAGATAATAGATAAATATTTAATATTGTTAACATTCTATAGAGCACCAATGATTAATATTATGCCTTTTAACGCCTTACCGATACAGAGTTATAAATATGTAGAAAATGTGTTTTGAATGATCGTGCAAAAATATCTGTGGAATAGTTGAATTTAATAATTCTGTGGTCCGGTGCTAAAAGGGCCATAGAATTTGTATAAATTTTAAGTAAATTTGGAAACAAGTTTTGTCATTTGCCAATTCATTTAAAATAATATTAAATGCATAAAACTGCATAATCATATCATTACTTATACCAACAATATTCCTTTGCTTCTGTTTCTGTTCTGGTAAACAAAAGTTAGGGTTTATGGATGTTGGCCCGTATAGCACCATTGGCTGTTATGCAAGAACAAACCCGAAACTCACCTCAGAAAACGGTCGTGAAATGAAAAAAAGAGATGTAATCATTACAACATTTCAAGAATACACTCTTCAAAATAATCTATCACCATAAGTCGGTTGTCAACATTTCACGGGCGAGTAATGAAGTGAGTTCTTACTTCATTTTCCTGGAGGCCACAGAATTGTTTATTTTGATACTTTTTCACTTAATTACACTTCTATCATTTTATTAGAATTATGAACATGTTAGTAGAAATGAATGTCACGATTCATCATATTTAACACAGGTATATTTGCATTGCATACGTGTCACCCATGTGTATTGAGGATTACAATTTTTTATATCTGCTTTGAGTAAAATTTTAAATGGTGTGAATATTATTATATTAGAATTTAGCAATATCAATAGCCACGTTGTATTTTAATAGAGAACAATTACGTTTATTGTTTTAGAATAATTATGATATGTCTGCTATTTATTCGAAGTTATAATGGAGTAAGTCTGTAATGTATTTTAGGAACGTTAGATAATTAGTAAATTTGTTAATTAGAATGTAATTGAACAATACCCTGTTACTATTGCCTTCGAAATGTTGGTGGAATAAATTTTGTAATTAATGGGCCTTGCGGGTAAAACGATTGATAGTCGCTAAATATTTACAATATTCGCCATGGGTCTTTCTCTCTGAATTTTACTAATAATTAATTGCTCCAACTATGACGTACGGGATGCGTTTGAAGTCTAATTCGTTTATTAAGTCATTAATTAATGAAATTATTTTGGTGTTGCTCAATTATTTGGCTGTACAATCCTATTCTGAAAACATCACCTTCAATACCTTCGACTTCGGTCTAAAAAAAATTTAAACTTTGTTCAAAGCCGAAGGTTTGTCAATCTTAGCACCGCCAAAGCCGCAGGCTCGGACTTCTGTGGATCCAAGGCCCATAGGCACTTAACATTTGACCCCTCTTCTTTCCGAAGCAGTTAGAGGAAATATATATATATATATATTTGGCGGGGCCCGCAAGCCTCGTAGGCCTAGGCATTAATCCAGGGCTGCAAAGACAAACAAAATAATCCGCATTATCGTATAAAAATCCTTTTCAAACCGATGCAAAATTTTGGAATATCTGTTATATGTCACTTGAAATGTGAACGGACCGACGAATATCTCTATCCTTGTTTAGGTTCTCGAAAATATGACAACATTGAAATAGTTCGTCCAGAGAATACAAAATATAATAATAATGTTGTGCTCAATTTTTATCCTAAAATTTGAATCGTACTTTACGAGCCATTCGCATACGGTATCATTTTGCAAAATAAACGAGTAGAGGCGAAATGTAAAAACACGTAAATAAAACTAGCTAGCACGTGATTAGAACTGGGTATAGTTCTTTTTTCGTCTTCTATTGTCTCTTATTCTATCTTTTCTTATTTTATTATGCCATTGCTACTATCAGAGCTCAGAGATCCGATGGCGACTATTGCACGCTTAAAATGCAAGTAATTAATTTAACTTTAAAAGTTGCTGACTAACGTGAGTGTTAAGCCCTTTTAAATATATTAAGGCCGTCAACGGAAATGTGACCATTACTCGTACTTAAAGTTTAATAGTTAATCGTAATATCGGTTTTTGATGTAATTTTTAATGATCTGTATTTTTAAAGATCATTTGATACAGTGAATGATGACATGATGAGGTGATAGTTTATTGTTATTCATTCAATCATTCAATCGTTATTGATATGTTGATTAAACAATAATTCGTATATGTAATGTCTGTTTTCAATAACTTAGCTTAGTTGTAGATCCAATAAACTTCAAAATGATCATCGATGCCTTTATCAAACGCTAATGTTAGCAGTTATAAGCAAAACTTGAATATGTCGTGGAAAATCCGGTTGAAACGAAGTTCTTTTCATTGTATATGATATTTTAAATTAAAGGCAAAAGGCATTAGAAATGAATTAACAACACTCGAGAGCAATTAAATGAAAAGTAAATAAATGACGACTGTTATATTAATAAAATTTTAATCTAAGCACATACGAATACACTTATAGCTTACACGCATACGCTTCACGTTTATACTGCAATAATATACTTATACGTAAGCTAGTAAACAAACACACATAGTATAGAAAAACTGTCGTAACGGAATATCGAACGAAAACACTTTAAGGAATTTCGTTTTAAACCGGCAATTTAAATTTGGAACCGCCTTGCTATTACAATAAAGTATCCGATATTACAATTTAAAACGTCGAATACCAAAGGAAAATAATATTTCCCGATTCTTTTGTTTCGGGGATTTCGTTTGTAGAACACTATTAGACCTGAAGGTTAGTGGCTTAAGTTTAGTTTCACTAAATTTCCGTTGACGTTCTGAATTAACTGACTGTTTTAATATAAGTATTATTGTCTCTATAATAATAGATGTATTCCAGTAGATGTAGTACACTAAGTTTAACGATGGATACGGACATCGCCGTTAATTATTATTTATCATTAGGTTACGTCACTATATTTAAGAATAATATTTGGTCACAAGAAATTTAAGGTGTTTTTTTCAGTGAATACGATCTTAATGGAATTAGAGTTTAAGTAAATTGGTCTGAGCAACAAATTATCTAAACATTTATATGTAGAAATATAGTAAAGCAAATGTATATTTTATCTATTATACTATTTAATATAATATTAAACATCTTTTTGTTTTGTGGGTGCTTACTTAAACTAGAAATAAATCAATTTAAAATCAAAAATGTTTTTCATTAAAAGTTTTTCTCCAGATTATAGTATTTATTTTTATTTAATAATTAAAAATTATGGAATTATTCAATTGTATAATTGAAAAAGAAACGTTTTTGTGTTAAAAATATTCAGAAAAACATTTGTTATTGCCTCGTTTAACTTAAATAACAAAATAAAACAAGTAACTAAATTTTAATATAAATACACCTTGAATCCTCAAGGCCGTTTCAAATAGAAATGAAAATGTCCTGACAGATTTTGGGCACGTCAGCCATTCTCATGGAGGATTAGTCTTCTGCGCAGGACATATAGTGCACAAGGGTGTAAAAAAGCGTACTATACGCTTGTATAATTTTACCACCACAGGGAATTCATGCATTTTATGAAGACTCAGTTATATCAAAATTCGTCCCCTTTTTGTATGAACAGGGATTTATGTTTTAAGTATAATTTTATCTGTTTTAACATTTTAATAATCCATGCAAAGAAGCACGTGATGAGAGCCGCGACGTTAGGCCTAAAAAAAATTTTTTATTTTATATATTTGAATACCTCTAGTTCGTTTTATACTTAGACTATTAGTATGATTCGAGAAATCGTGACATTAATTGCAGGTTCTATCACTAGTAAATTATTAATACTATATATTATAAATATAAAGTAGGTCAAATAAAAAAACTTATTAGGTAAATAGAATATTGAATCGTCGGCATCAAACATACATATTGTTAAGAAGAACTATAAAACAAGGATGTATATAACACGGATTACGGGGAGAAAATTAATTAATTGTTAAATATAAACAAAAATTAATCAGGAACGATTTAGTACATATATATTTGTATATTTATATTATTAGGGATACAGTACTATCTTCACTAGCAAGAAGATTCGTATGAGAAAGTCGTTACCGTAAAAATTACTTTGCTTGAATTAACAGAACTGTTATGTCAACTGCATTGAAAGCAACCTAGAGCGCAGTGGTCAGTTTGTTTATATATAATAGCACAGGTGACGTAAATGGAAAGTTTTGCGTAGTAGAACATCGTCAGGCAGGTTGCGGTTAGGCTTAGCCGCGTTCCCCGCCGAGGTAACCGAGTGCCAAATCGACCTGTCACATTTCGTTACGCAACGAGCACCATTAAATAACCTCACTTCATTTACACCTTCAACCGTTATGGTACGTGAGTTGTCTTTTTTATTTATTTTTTATTTTAAAAGTTTTTTCAAACATATTCAATTGCAGTTGTTGCTACGCGCGACTTGCTTGTTGGTTGTTGTGGCGGCATCTATTTGTCGACCGTACGATCCAGAAGATGGGGAAATCAAGAGCGTCCTGCCATCTAGTGGCGAGTTTGAGGCGTTTTACCCGCGTCAAGCGCATGGATTACCGAACGGTTCTTCGCGGCCTGCTCATGGGCATGGCAGTTTCTACAAGCACCGCAATCCGGCGCTAGTTGACGTGAAAAATGCAGCTGCGTACGGTTTCCGCTTCGATGGCATGAGGAGGTTCAACTTTGATGACGACGAAGAATAATTCGTTTTTTAAGAAGAAAAAAAATATATTTTATCTACATTAAAAAGTGATTCATTTTTAACCTTTTCTCCCCTACGATGTTTTTTTCAAGATTTATATATAAAAAAAATACTTATTAAAAATCATAATCGTGACATATATATTATTAAAGTTTCTTAAAAATAAACTACATCTATTTTTATGATAAAAAAAAGAAATCGTAAATTATAACTGTTAGTAAATATTACTTAAAAACGATACTGCTGCTTTGTTAAATATAGATTTATTTCTTTCTGACAATATTCATTTGATATTCGAAAGAAGAAGACAGCATTGTTTAACTAAAACCTCGCTGTAACGTTTATAAGTAAGGCTGTAACTAATTAATCACTGCAGTACCAAATAAATATCAAAAATTAAAACCGATTTAAAAAGGTTTTATAGTCTCAGTAACAGCTAAAGTTCAATACTTTTAAACATTTATTAAAATTAAGTATTACATTTCCAATAACATATACAGATAATTTCATCTTATTTCATTCATAAAAATCACCTAGCTGCGTTACTTTTTCAATATATCTTATTTTTCAAGAAACGAATAGGTAAGTGAGCTTATTAAAAAGCAGTATTGGAAAAATAAAAACATGTTATTGATTGATAGTAAGTATAAAAAAAAAAAAAAGTGGTAGGGCTTTGTGCAAGCTCGTCTGGGTAGGTACCACCCACTCATCAGATATTCTACCGCAAAACAGCAATACTTGATATTGTTATGTTCCGGTTTGAAGGGTGAGTGAGCCAGTGTAATTACAGGCACAAGGGACATAAAATCTTAGTTCCCAAGGTTGGTGGCGCATTGGATATGTAAGCGATGGTTGACATTTCTTACAATGCCAATGTCTAAGAGCGTTGGTGACCACTTACCATCAGGTGGCCCATATGCTCGTCCGCCTTCCTTTTCTAAAAAAAAAAAAAAAAAAAAAAAAAATAAAAAAATAAAAAAAATAAAAGGAAAGTCAAAATAAAATAAATTTCAACATGTCACTAAATACCGAATACAGCGTCCAATTCATTTGAATTTAAATATCATAGAATCAGCATGCTAAGCTGTGGGACCAAGGTCTTAATGTACATTGAGTAGCATTTATCTGAACCGTTGATATTTTAATCGTTTTCCCATGCAAAGCAGATGTATAAGCAGGCTCTCAGCTCTCGGTTATTATGTTGTTAAGACTTATTTCGAGGGCTAAGAATGTCATGATAACTGTAAAAGGGATTTTTGGTGCCTTAAAGGCTGGTTTTCTCGCTTATCTCATCAGAGAGCGGCTCATTCGTTATTTTTGATAGCACGTATATATCATAGAGGACGCTGTCGTTAATGACCATTATTTGTTATCTAGAAAGACGGACGTTCAGTTTAAGTGAATTCATGGAATAAAAGCTGCCACAATGGCTCATTTTCATATTTTAAGTAAACTTATAATGTGTTTAATTTTCTAAAAATACATTCAATATTTTATAATATAACTGTATCGCAGATAAAAATCGATAGAGACGAGCAGTGGTTAAAATGCGTGAATAATAGATTGCAGACTGAAAAAGTCTTTGAAATAAGTAATTTCAAATATATTTTTTTGAATTTTCCCAAGCAAACGTAAATACCTTTAGATATCCTACTGCTGGGCTAAGGCTTTGTCTGCTATTGAGGAGAAGGCGAGGAGCTTATTCCACCACACTGTTTCAAAGAGGGTTGATACACATGTGTTCTTGTTATCTACTGACGCATGCAGGTTATCATTCGATACTTTCTATCAGCGGCAAGCACAAGATGAATTATTATGAATACAAATTAACACATGAAAATTCTGTGGTGCCTGTCCGCGTTCGTACCCGCAATCTTCTATTAAGGTTCAAGTGTTCTAACCGCTAGGTCATCATTCCCAGAAGGACACTAAAATATTATAACTATAATTGATAGGCAATATTCCTTGTTTTTATTAAAAAAATATAGTTATAATACAACGAAATATTTTATTCTGAATAGGCTTAAATCCTCGTACTATTTCAGAAACATGTGTAACACCGAATCAAAGTAAAAAATAATACTATTTAAAAAACAATAAATATATTCTTCCCTTTATATAAAAAGATATTTCGAAATACCCTTCTACAGAAGGAACTATAAATAATACAATTAAATAAAATTGTAACTTGAAATAAAGGATTGCTATAAATACATATATAAATCTATATTTTGTTAGAAATTCTAAGTCATATTTACGGACTCTTTATTTATAAAAAGTGTTTAAAACAATCAACCCACCCACGTAAATAACCCATACGAGTGTAACTCAATCCGTATCTTACAATCCCGACACAGCGGAAATGAATATAAAAAAGTAATGAAGACCCTCAGTAAAATATCAATCAAAGGTAATTAAGAATCTACGGGACCGACGGAACTTTTTTGTTGTTGCATTGTAAATGTTGACGCTGCACCCATTTAGGATTTCACGCGTCGGAAAACATGACGAGTCATGAATCCGTTTGAGCATCGCGACTTGTAATAGAGCCGTCTCGATTCGACACGACCGTCGGCAACATCCTTCCCATGCCATTACGAGAGCAGCAGACCGAGCGCCGGTGGAGCCTTTCCCTTCGCCCCATGTCCCAAACACTTAGCCACATCCATAAAAAAGTGTGAAATTATCTTAAGTGGCCAGTGTCTAAGAAACTCCTTTTTAAATTCGGGCGAATATAACGGTACGTTCTAAGTAAAGATAGGAGTGTAGATAAGTTAATAAGATTATTATTATACTTGATGCCCGGGCCGGGGACCGGCTTTTTAGGGTCGGAATGTTTCTGAAATCGTGTATAAAAAACGACTGGTCCCAGGGGATCGGTCATTCCGCGGTTGGATTGGGTGCGCGCATCTCCGTTCTGATACGAGTGGGACTTTTTTATAAGCCTTCTTTTACTCATTTTCGTTGTCTTTAGTCATTAGTTGGGTGCGGCAGGAATCTACGTTGTCCTAGTTATTAAATAAATCAAGTGCAATGTATTCGCACAGGAAGACATCGGTAAGTTATTATGGTGATTTGTTATTTTGTATATTGTTACGTTGCGATTTTCACTATATATATTTTTAATATTTTTTTTTTATAATATTTTAAGTTTTAAAACAAGAAAAATATTAACACTTAAAATATATATCTATATGGTTTAATCTTCTTTAACCGAAATAAATTAAATCTTAGCGTCGGAATATGCTGAGACTAAAAAAAAAATTATACCAAGCAAATGAAAATTCATGTTGACTTTACCGACAAACAAATCAATTCCCTGTATAGGCTTGTCAATCTTTAGTGCTTACTTTTCCATTAACGATAATCTATTGTTGGTTGAAATTTCAATTTACATAGTGGTACCGTTGCGATGAATGAGCTCCGATAGGAGTGGCAAGTCATTGTTGTTTCGAATCATGACTTTTGTTAACACTTTCATTGTGACAGGTACCGCCATCATCGATGTAGCTTTGTGGTTACGAAAAAGTCAACCGATCATCAAGTATCCATAGATTATTATCATATTTAATATGTAAATTTATTAAACTGAAACAAATTTCATACTCTCACTTTCTAGCTAATTTTCTTTCAATTTACTAAACAATAAAATATATTTGCAAAATATACGGCTTAATTGCTTCAGGTGTAGAATTATTCTGTATTATTATCTTACCGGAAAACACTACCATGTCTGGGAGTCTTATGAGACATTATTAATAATTATAACATTTAAGGACGCAAGCGTCACAATAGCGTATCACAATTATTAATTAGCTTTTAACAATTTACGTGAGTTACGAAACAGTTATTACAGAATAGCACTGCTGGAAAATATAAATTTTATCAAATTATTTTTGAATTGTAATTAGATCAAAATATTTACGACAATGCGATTTCAAATATTCAGAATATGAAACTTATTATATTGAGTGCACTAATCACAGCTGCGCTAAGTGATAAGTTTCCTAGATAGATCCTTACTAAAAAGTACAATATTTTTTATATAAATGTAATATTATAAGCTGAAAGATGAATTAAGCAAATAAGTTCCTTTTAAGTTATTCTTCTGGAATTGCGTCCGGTGACGTCACTCATACAAAATGTGGGTATTCCCTGGATAGCTAAAATATTAAATTTATCTAAAATCCAAGTAGTATATCCAAAAACAAACCTTCATTATTCTTAAATTCATCAAACAATATATTCAACGTCTATCAAATTCAATATAATACACAAACATATAGTAATACTTTATATGAGCCGAGATGGCCCAGTGGTAAGAACGCGTGAATCTTAACCGATGATCGTGGGTTCAAGCCCGGGCAAGCACCACTGACTTTTCATGTGCTTAATTTGTAATTATAATTCATCTCGTGCTTTACGGTGAAGGAAAACATCGTGAGGAAACCTGCATGTGTCTAATTTCACTGAAATTCAGCCACATGTGTATTCCACCAACCCGCACTGGAGCAGCGTGGTGGAATAAGCTCCAAACCTTCTCCTCAAAAAAAGGGAGAGGAGGCCTTAGCCCAGCAGTGGGACATTTAAAGGCTGTTACTGTTACTGTTTATATTGAATTGTTTCAAGTCATATGCCAGGGTAATTACAGGCACAAGGGCATAGCATCTAGGACCTATAGTGGGACCGTACTGGCGGTATATATGACGGATCATAATTCGTACATAATATATAATTCTATAAATCAATTTCTTCATAAACCTTTTTGAGTGCTGTATATTATACTAATACATTTTATATAACATAAGAGTTTGTTTATTTGTTTCAACGCGCTAATCTCAGGATTATAACATTACGCTACGACCTTTGGGGGCGGAGCAGCAGCACGCGTTGAACTGGTAACATATAAAATATATTTTTTTTAAGTTTTAATTTTAAATTCTTCAATTGTTGTCTACAAGAAATTGCTGAGAGGCGATAAGACCGCGTTTAGTGATGCATATTGTTTCTGGTTTCTTTTTAATTGCATAATAATTTATATAATATATATAATATTTTGTCATTGTATTTACATGACAAATTATTATGGAATACTTATTATGTAATTATTTATGTAATAAAATAAAGAGAAACAAACGCTTGTCACGTAAATAGTCTATATTTAAAGCGGGCGAAATTGCAAAGCGCAGCTACATATATAACGATATTATATATAAAAATTTTCTCCTAAGCGCGCTGCATCTTCTGGTAAAAGGCTTAGTAATTTTTTCAGTTAGCCGCCTCGGTCAACAATAAGGCAAGCTACGACTCATAAAACGACGTCATCGGATGCTTCAGTTCAATGGTCATTTAAAATGAACTCAAATTAGTTAATCTGTCTTGAATCGGTGTTTACGAAACTGTCAAAAAGGCCCAAGTTTTTTGTGTATTCAATTTGAATTAATTAAATTCCTTACTGATATTTAATGAATAGCTTGAATTCCGTTGAAACGAATCGTTTATTAAAAAGTCTACTATTTTAAATCAAAAGTCAACTTCTAAAAAACTAAATACCACTTCTCCGAAACTATCCATCCGATTGGCTTAAAATTTGTCACAGTTACTCCTTCCCCGACGTAGACGCTCACTAAGAACGTTATTACTCACGGTTATTACGCAAATCCTATCGAAAATACATTTTTCCTCTTATTCGTCCGTTCAAAGCCGGGACGCTTAGCTAGTTCATTATAGAAGCGGTACACTAACTCATTGAATGAAAAAAATCTTTCAAATGTTTAGAAATAAATACCTTTAACCTGAGAAAAACCGGCGAAAGAAACTCAGCGGGAATGTTATTTTAAATGTCGCATAAAACTTTACGAGTTTAGAGTTTTCTTATAACGAATATGGTATAACAAGGCAGGGCAAAGGTTCTCTATAAAAAAAGGGTTCATATCGAAGTAAATATTATAAGTGTAATAATCAAGTTATCATTTTAGAAAAAAATATTAGTTTGTTTTTAACGAGACAGTGATTAACTTGCATATATATGCCTGTCTGCGCTTCGTGATTACTGCGTTTATTTCAACGATTAATTATCGTGTTTTAAATAATATGGAATCATTTATCATTGGACAACGATATCGTATGTTTTTATATTTAACTTAAGCCCTGCGGTGATACGCGTGTAAAAATATTACCTCCGACTTTATAAGTTAATTTTAATGACGATATTCATGGGTTTTAAGAAGTAATAATTTTTATACTTGTTTTTAATAAAAAAACATTCAATTATGTCATTATATATATAGTTATATTAAGTTAGGTACGTGATTTACAAATCAATGTGCTCGTATTATTATATGATTATATATAAAATGCTAAATATTACTTGAATTTTTGTTTTTTAATAATAATGAGATCAATATCAATAATAAAATAATTACGTACAGCAGATTAGTCTATAAGTTGGAAAAATAGTCCTACGTTATATTGTGAATTGCATTGCGAATTGGTCGTTGAAGATTTATTGTATTATTATTCATGTATTTTTTTTAATTACTTATATTTTTTATAGTATAGTAGGACGAACATATGGCCCACCTGATGGTTAGTGGTCACCAACGCCCATAGACATTGGCATTATAAGAAATATTAACCATCGCTTACATCGCCAATGCACCACCAACCTTGGGAACTAAGATGTTATATCCCTTGTGCCTGTAATTACACTGTCTGACTCACCATTCAAACCGGAACACAACAATACCAAGTATTGCTGTTTTGTGGTAGAATATCCGATGAGTGGGTGGTACCTACCCAGACGAGCTTAGACAAAGCCCTACCAGTAAAATAAAATGATTGAATCAATGTATTGATCCTCAATCTCCAGTAGTGCATAGAAATTAGATAATTTTTTGTTGTTAACACCCGTAAGTAAATTATGTGTAGTTGCCGTAACTTTTCGAAGAATTACAATAGTTTCGAACACAGAAAAAGCCAACTATTAAAATGTGAACAAGCGAACTTGCCCATTCCAACTGCAAGACAAATAAACAACCGACATTGAATTGACGCTATATCGTTATCGTTAATGTCGTTTTATAGTTGTTATCGAAAATAAAATGAAAGTGAATATAGGTTGTTAATTGGTTAGTAATCAAGAACTGTTTATAGTGCTTAATATAGCAGGGCGCATAGCAAATCGCATAGAAAACGTAAATCTAAGGCCTTTTTATCTGTACTCCTTCTTCCATTGGAGTAGGCTATACGTTCGTAGCGTGTGTGTCTGCTGCTATGAATTGGTAGCTTTACTTTTCATTTGATACATTTTCAACCATATACCGATGTTATAAAATCTAATCTTCATTTCTTAAAATAATAATTTATTCACACATTTCACAGCTTGGGGTAACGTGTACCAATTGTACTGCGCTGTATTCTGAACTCATTTTCAGAATATAAAAGTTCATATGATGTGTGTAAGAGCGTATGCGTAAATAAAATTCGACTCAAAATCAAAATATTTTTTTAATTAAATATACTTTTACAAGTCTGTGAATCGTTTAGCGCTACCGCCGGTTTAAATAAATACAAGTAGCCAATTTTAACGGCGTTTTAAATTTTTACAAGACTGCCTCGTTGGTCTAGTGGCTTGATGTAAGGCTGCAGACCCGGAGGTCTTGGGTTAAATTCCCAGGTCGGGCCAATAAAAAGTTTTTAGGTTTTTCTTTCAGAAAATTCTCAGTAGCAGCCCAAAGTTGGAAGTGTGTACACTCCCGTGCCTCGGAAAGCACGTAAAGCCGTTGGTCACGCGCCTGAGCTCTTTTTGGTCGTGTCGGATTGCCGTCCTATCGGTCCTATCGTCCTATTATGGGAGCTAGGGAAAAGGGAGTGCACCTGTGTTTGCGCACACGCTTGTGCACTATAATATCTCCTGCGCAGGTGACTATTTTTTCTTGAGATTGGCCGCCGTGGCCAACATCGGACTGGAGGAAATTATTATTTTTACATGTTGTATAAATATACTACTAAATGAATATATAACTTTAATATCTTTATTTTGTCTCACCCACAATATATCGTTACATTTTAAGTACCATAATTTTCTGGGTTGGTTGAATCATAAAAAGCGAATGCCCTTCGACTCTTAAATTTTAAATATTAAATTGATAACAAATTAAAAATAATTGAATGTTTTTTCCTAGGATTCAATTGGAATAACCTTAAAACATTGTTTAGTATTTTGAAATAAGCAACCTTAACGATAATAATTACCACGAACTAAATACAACCCATTAAAGCCAAATATACTTTATTCAAGTTAGCTATTTTAACAATCTTTGAAGGTAACTGGTAACTTTGGAATGCAGATTCTTTCGAGAGAAACTCGTTTTCGTTTCCTCAAATGAAATACATAGTCAATTATAATTAAATTTATATGTTCTTAATGTAAATCAACGAATACAAGCTCCACGCTTTTTATCATCTATATATTATTAAAATGTGTATGTGTGAAGTAAAGTGGTAAAATAATATAAATGAAGTAGCCTTAAAAATATTATAAATAAGTTTTTTGAAGTATTAATTTCCTCAGCTATTTCAATATTGGTAATCAATTTTGCGAATATATTACAAAACAATGTGGCAAAGAATTTTCGAAAACAATTTTCGATACTAAATAATTTGGCAGTGATTAAAGTTTTTATTGAGAATTCTGTTTTGTGGTTAATTACGGAATATACATTGACAAACCATTGCACATTGTGACGTAGTATTTACTTTATTCAATGGTTCCTAACCTCTTCAATATTGTCACTCTTATGATTATGTTAAGGATTTTATTTTACACCTTCCCTCAATGTTAACAATGAATACAGTGCATATAAATACAAATCGACTTTAATAAACATTAAAAAATTGCACAAAGATATTGAGAAGAAGCGGAGCTTTGATCATTGCAAGCGTATAACTTGTACAATGTTCTATAAAATAATCACAAGATTAAAATAAGTACAGCTTGTTCGTTAAAGATAGAAACCAAACGAACAACGCATCGCTGTCACTACTTTTTGTAATATTGGTTAACTTTCGAACTATTTCTTTATTATGAACGATTTCGCTTTCTACTACTAACATAACAATAATTGACAGATATTAATGTACTCGAATAAATCTCATTAAGCCAGGGATATGTTTCGTTTTATTAGATGTATTATATGAAATTTTATTATTATTTTTTAAGAAATATATATAATTGCATTTGCGAAATTAATTGTACTTAAGTTAATAAATGAAAAATTGTTATTTAAGTTTAAATTAATACAAACCATTTACTTATAGGTTTACACATTTGCTTATACACAAAATCTGTCTTTACAGATGAGCGTCCTTCTGAGTTTGGTGCTAATAGCTTCTACGGAGGCGTTCTTCTTAAAATGGGGTTCAGATTCCGGGTAGGTGATACAACAATACCTCCTTTACAGATATACTGTATAGAAATATAAGTTATTAGTATACTAAGCTAGATTAATGCATTTGCGATTTTATTTATTTGCTTGCGAAATTATCTTGCGAAATGATTATGTCCAATTTAATATTTATATTACGTTTCGATCGTATCGGTCATTGATAATTGTGATACTATTCTTTCTAAATTGAATACATTTTGTTACAGAAGTCAGTCATCTCAGAAGTCATGGGTGCAGCCGATGTCGCCATACAGATATCAATACATGTACCCGTACGAATCAAGAAAAATATATCAAGTACAACAACAGCAATACGCTCAACCCGAGATGCAGATGCAACAGAACATGGCACCAATACCCATCAGCGTGCCTGCCGGAGCAAGTCTCACGCCGGTGTCTCTTCAACATGTTCAGCTCGTGCCCTGTATGTGCCCAGTGGCGCCAGAAGAAGCGGACAAACTACAAGAGCAAGCCGGCTCCGGTCCGTACGTCGCGCAAACTTACTCGCAAGCTTATTCCGTCCCGCAGCAAATGACGGTTGCAGACGCTCCAAAAACGAGCAACAAGCAGTAACATTATACAATATCCCACCAATGATTCGTGTGTTTATGTAATAATTTATTTCACTTCTCTATTTATATTTACATAAGACTGATAGATTAAGATGGTCGTGTAATGTTCGGAAATAAATAAATTAAAAAATTATGATAACTTTTATTTCATATCTTGTTGAAATTTTTATAATACTTTAATTTATAATCAAACAATTGTAAATCATTCGTTAGTGATTTTATAAATTATTTGCTTTATAGTTTTTATAACTTCTTCTGTATTAATTAACCATAAATAATAACTAAGAATACATAACAAAACGTTTTTGTTTATTTCAGAACTCTGTCATTTATAAGGCGCTTAAGAATTTTTTTTGTAATACTAAACTGTAAGTACTAACAAACAAGGTGTTATTTATATTTTAAGAAAAATACAAGGTGAAAAAATAAGTTTTTTACGTGCTAAAATTTTATAGAAAATCTGTTTAGTTTTTTAAACAGATAAAACTATTTTCATATTAATGAAGCACGTGTGCCAACAGATTTATAAGAATGATTTTTTATATCTGCAGTGCGCGTACGCCGTTTTTTTTTTTGCTCAAACGCGGCGGCCACTCAAGCCAGGAAGTTACCTCACCACTTTCATTGTGTTCTAGATATCAATCGAAATACGAAAACCGCGTGTAATAGGTGTAAGAATCACTTATATGTTATGCGGAGAATTTTAATGGACGCTTAAGATAATTTCAAATGTTTTATGTTTAACTGTAAGGAAGTATTTGTGTGATATTTTGAATCTATAATCATAATAATTTTTTAATTATTATTTATAGATAACTGTGAGAAATGCTTTTGAAAGGGCATAAAATATATATATATATTATGCAAATACTTCGAGTAAGTTAAGTGAAATGCTCCGCCTTTCGTTCCAGAAAAGTTCATTCGGGCCTTGAGTAGGCCTTTTTTTTCAGGCAGTGGAAACCTTCAGAAAGGTATCTAGCTCCCATGGCCCTCCAACTGGGTTATGTGGGATTCTTACCCACTTACACCACTGCGATGGCCGTTCTTGGCACGGATAGGAGAGGCTGCGGGATCGTGTTGATATAACGCATCCGCGGCCTCTCCCGTGCTTTGCTCAGCTCGTGGCTCGGCGGAGCCCTCCTCAGGGGGCGAAAGTAATCGCCTGTCGACCTGTCGTCTTGTCTTACTTTGCGGACCAAGATCTCCCATCACATAAGTGTGAACACCTATGTTTATTTTACATTTTGATTTTACCGTTATTATAATAAACAATATAAACAAGTTATAGGTATATTTAAGGAGACCAAATAGAAAAATTATAAAAAGACATTTATTTGAACTATTAATTGAATGTTTTAAATGTCATTCAGCAAAACAAACAAATCTCTTTTTTTTTTCATTTAATCACTTCTTAGCCCTTCAACAGCTTCTGATATCAATAATTAATCATTTAGTAGGCGTTTAAAAGGGTTCGACACCAGGACGACGATTTCAAAACAATAAACAAAAAAGCAGAGGACAATCTTAATAGAGTTGTAGATAATATCAAACTTACGTAAAATGGGTATAAGTGAGATGCATTTTAACAGATAATAAATAGCATGAGTTTAGTAATTTTTTTTTTACTTTATGTTAGGCAGAGAATACAAAGCAAAAAGATTTATTGTAATTGTATATATATGTTTATTTATTTATTATAATTAATATATGCTATTTTATCATGCTTCATTTGGTAGAATTTTTAAATCTTTACACGAATTTTATTGAAATGGATTATATATTTACGATCGCCGTAATTATAATTGAGTTAATTACTTGATTTTATTTCCTTAACGAATTAAAGTTTAATGACTTTCATTGCTTTCTTGTGTAAACATATAATTATATGATTAAATAATGAAAAAATACAGCAGCTTAACTTCAATTGAAATTAAGTATTTTAAGACATTCTTTCTATAGAGGCCTTACAAGACATATGAAGGCTTTTTTTAATATAACAAAAAATAAAGGGTTGTCTGTTAACAGGTAACTGTTAGAAGTTGTTCCTCATTTAAACTACATCATCCTGCTTTTATGGTATTGTTTTTCTTCCAATCATTTCTATTGTATAATCCTCAGTAGTTTCCCACTTGCAAATATCATCCCTCACACAGTTTTATCTTTCAATATCTTTATTTCGGCATTTCCCTTAGTTCTTAGCCATTTACATTAATTAATATTTATTTAAATGAAGCTGCTATAGTCTTGAAACTGGGCCATTTTAATTTAATAATTATACATAATCGCCGATAAGAAATGTTCGCTTCGGTAAATCACCATGAAAATCGATGTTGTACCACATTAAGTATTGTCAAAATAACTTACAAAACAACAATGACATCAATATTATTCTCGATTACAGCAATATTTTATTCGATCGATCAATTAATTCAAGAAAGATCGAGTTTTTTATTTCATTTATTGTGGGAAACGGTTTCTAATGAGGGATGGATGGCTCTGGATCTGCCTATAGCATTCGTGTGCCATATATAAGTATTAACAATTGCATCGGCTTTCATTATCGGTTCGTCTTCACTTGCAGCAACATTGCATCGGGTGTATAATTCGTATTGATTCCCGTGGTATCGTGTCGCGAGCTTTTCACTCTTTTTCGACGTCACCAGTGCTTTCCATTACATTGTTTAGAAACAATAGCTACCACACTATGGATTGTCGTTCGGTGGTATGTTCGTCTGGTTTTTATGTATTAATACTGTCTTCTATTGATACACGATGTAGTCAATTAGTCTAATAACTAACTTTCGGTTTTCATTTTGCATACATAGTTTTTTATGTCTTTTGTAATCAGCGTATAGGTTTTGCGTAGTTAGATTATTTAATGTTGTTTGTGAATATATATGACAATGCTGTCAAAATTGTGTTTAACATAAGTTAGATAAATATATTGATCCTGAGAACTTTAAAAGGTTTTTTTTTTTATTTACGGAAATAAGGAATATTATTTTTGTTTTATTGTCTTCTAAGGTTGATAGAAATACCACATTCATTTCAAGTTATCATGGTTAATGTGATGAATTATATTAGATTTTTATAAAGCAACTTTTTATAGACTTATTTCAATAAAGTATCGTTAAATTTTTTTATTTAAAGTACATCTTTGAATATTACACTTTATTTGTTTATAGCGTGCGTGCTTTTAACTTCAATGTTAGCTTTCGAATTAAAACTTAGCTCTCAAAGTGACAAACGAGAATGACTGATTATTTAAATATTTCTATTGATGTCATTAATGTTTGAATAACTCTTATAAAAGTCAACTCCTTTCTTAGTTTAAATTTAAACTCTTCTTACTAGACCTATAAAGTTATGTAGATTGCCAAGCTTTCTCATTACAAGACAATTCGTAATATATTTATAATAGTATAGATTTGCGTTATAACCTGTTGCATTTACTAAATTGCATTTATTATTTGCAGCTACTCTTCTGCCTGGCTGTATTTCTAGCAATACTCGTCACAAACGTGGAAGGGTAAGTACAGTCAGAAATATTAGATTATTTATAATTGTTTCTGTTAATCTGTAAGATCGTTGCGTGACATCATTATAAACAAAAATATGTCAAATTATAATTGATATTTAGCAATATTTATTTATGATTTTACTCGAAAATTCAACCTTAGAATCGGTTATAATATTTTAAATATCAATAAGTTTTTTATGAAATTATATTTTAAAATATTTATAAAACAGTTTTTTATTAAAAAAAAATTAATGTATTTACATATGTCATTATTTAATATTAATTTATTATGAGAAGTATTTGTTAGCAGGTTATTTTACTAAAACAAAAGCCATTTTCATAATAAAGCTATCCATTATATTTAATATAATCGTAAAGTTTAATTGTCTTTAAAATCTAGGTGGCCCAGTGGTTAAAAAAGATTCGAATATGGATACGTACCGCTGGCTTTACTTGAGCTTATTCTGTGTATACTTTTGCTTGGTACTGAAAGATATCATAATGAGGCAACTTGAATGTGTCAATTGTTTTTCTGTTAGATTTATATCTGTACACACGCAGAGTAATATCGTGGTCGAATGATCTCCAAATAGAATTATTGATTTTTATGTAGTCTATCGTTAATTTGACGTGTCATACGAAATTATTTAGAATTACTATGTATTTTTAAACTTGCTCCATTCCGACATTTAATTCTAATTAATTACATTATGAATGGTTCATCTGTAAAATATTACAGTGCGTTTGTATTCAAATATTAGAAAAATAACTTTATTGAATATTTAATTTATTTGTTTATTACTTTCTAATAAATTCAATTAAAGCCTATAAATGGATCGTCATTAACTTTAATACGACACATTTGGATGTGTCTATTCGTTTTTGGTATACATGAGTTAAATTATACCTCCCCTTACTAAAAAATATTGTTTAGCGATTATTGTATCGTATCATACTGTTTCGCCTCATTTCGAATGTCAAATAACTGATAACCAGAAGATGATTTGATCTGAAATATGATACATTACTCGCAAGAGCATATTTTTAGCTAATTTAGTCATATGATACAATGTCTGAAACTTGGTAGTTTCCGAGTTATCTAATTTAAATTTAAATATTTTAATTAAAAACTGGTCGTGAATTCTATGCACTAATCATCTTTTTTTAACGCACATACATATTATTGATAAACCTGAACAAACATGACTGATCCTTTATCCTGAAAAGTGAGATCATCGAACTACACGACACAAAATTAAACGCTAAATACCGCAATTTCATTACTAAAATATAAAAGGAAATGTAGTACACACGTTACATCAAAACGTAAAAAATAAATAAATATATATTTATTTCTGAAATTTATATGAAATCTGGAAAATGGTTTAAATTGTTTTATTTCCTTGTTTCAATGTCGACATTCACACGGACGTGCCTAGTATTATCCTTACAAATGCTAAAGTGAGTTTGTTTGTTACCCTTTTACGTTCTAGCAACTTAACTGATCATCATGAAAATCGTTTGGCATATCGATTAAAAATATGTCACTTGGTCTAAAATATATGAGAAAGTGAGACGATTGAAATCGCCTCGGCTTGAAACGAATGCCTTTTTCTAAGTTCGCTGTAATGTTACTCACGCCAATTTCGTAACGAGGAAAACTAAGATTCAGTGGCATGTGACGGAAAGAATGATTTTCTTCGCCAATATGTGTTTACAGTAGGCCGGCTCGCAGTCATTGTTA
Organism: Nymphalis io; assembly: GCF_905147045.1. Classification (NCBI taxonomy): domain Eukaryota; kingdom Metazoa; phylum Arthropoda; class Insecta; order Lepidoptera; family Nymphalidae; genus Nymphalis; species Nymphalis io. The sequence continues at coordinate 13,468,247 of NC_065918.1, forward strand.
TTAGTTTTTATTGTATATAATTTTCATAATTAATTAATTTGCGTGTATTCGCATACTCGTAATAGTGTCGTCACGCATTTACAAATGAAATGATTACATAATTAATATTGTAAGACGTATGTTGTTGGTTTGTGTATTGAAAAAAATATTATTGCGTAAAATTTTAAGTCCAAATTCAGAATTATCACCTTTTGAGGAGATTTGGAATTTCCACGACGCTGCTTCAACGCAGGTTTGTGAACACACATTCATATTTCTTCACGATGTCTTTCATCATAGTTAAGCAGAATATAAAATAAAAATTAAGCAATTAAATTCAGTGGTGTTTGGCTGGATTAAAGCCAATCATCAATGGATTCGTGTGTTATAACCACTGGGGCATCCCAACTCGTTAATGTTTTACAAACGTTTAATTTACGAGATAATTCGGTTCCTACATTAAAAATAAATTTACTGTGAGTGAAGTCGGGAAGAATAGCTAGTTAAAATTACACAAAGTCAATTTTTTTTTACTCAATATACTTAAAACTATTATACTTCCTTATTGATTGTCAAAAGTCTACAAACTACCAGTTCGAAACGAAATACCTGACGTTCTTTCCTTTCCGGTAATTACCTTTCTTAACAGCATGTTTACAAGGTATATATTAAGTATTAGAAACAGCCTGGAGGCGATCGTTTCATTCCTAGGGTGATTATCATCCATAAAGTCATTATTTTTTATAATAAAGGTTATAAACACAAACGTTGCTAACAATTTTTTTTTAATTTATTAATTCATTATTTCGAAGTTTTCTAGGATCTTGTTACTTAAAATTATTTATCCGACTAATTTATAATTGATGTTACAGACGAACGAAAAAAGTGGTTATTCACGTACCATATAAAGTGAAGAAAATCAAGCACACGCACACGGTATTCAAGACTATTCATCACCACCATTCGCATCACGACCACCATGACCATCTCGATACTTTACTACCGGCTGAGGAACACGAGCATTTTCACCACATGCACCTCGACGAACCACCGATAGTCCAGAACCATCAAATACCCACTATTGGAATCACGGGTATCGGGCTCCCGGATTTCTTGCCTGATGCACCTCTAGATTTGCCTCTAAGTATCCCAGATTTGCCGCGAGATATCACAGGGAAACCCAAGCGCCCCAATGTTCCAATGTTCATACGAGAATAGGTATGAGTTCTTTTTTCAAAAATCTAGACCCTTATTTAAAAGCTTCCATCGCTGTATGACACGTCTCTTTTGTTTTTTTATCTAATTAAAAAAGGTATGTGATTAATTAAGTATTTTTTTCAGAGTTAGGGAACTTCTTTAAATTATTTTTATATTATATGCCAAGTATATGAAAACCCCACTTCTTGTGTTCATGATGTCGACGTGTAGTGCTTTAAAATACAACCAAAAATATGTACAAAATGTAAAGACTATCATTATCTAGGTTAAGTATTTAATGTTGCGTTTCCTCTGAATTTGAAGTTGGCAATTTACCAACTGTTTGATACTCTTTAGAAAAACACGAAAATTTTTAGAATATTTTCTGAATTATAATATTGTTTTGTTTACAACTTAGGTTATTATACAAGTTTAAGTGGCAAAAAAATTGACAATTGTCGTTTTGTGAAAACACAGTTTAGAATTATATTACGGGATTTCTTACTTTAAGCCAAAGTATGCTTGCCAACTTTATAAGCTATTTCTACACTTTTATACAAAAAGATTCAATATTATTTATTATTATATTATAAGTTAAGTTTGTAAAGCCAGCGTTAGTGATGTATGATATAATAAGCTTTGCGATGTTCTTGTACAAAAAATATATTACATCTATTTAAATTAAAAATAAATTGCAAATTGCCAAATGTATTGCGAATATCTGGACGAACATTTTATTTATATTTTATTATCTATCATGTCTGCTTAACAACATTTTACATATAATTCACTTGAGCTGGCTAATTAAAATAATTACGTAAATTATATTAATACATAAACATACTTTTGTTTTATTTCAAAACACGTCAAATAATGATATATTAACATTATAATAACAGAATTTCTATAACTTTTTACACGACAATTATTTTACAAATTTAAGTAAATATGAGTTGCTATTTCAATCCATAGATAAGAACTTATTCGTATTATTAATTTAAATAAAATATACTTGCAGTTCATATTTTCTGCTGATTTAAGAAGATACGAAAGAGTAGATACTTGAATAGGCCCGATTCTTTTAAATGAAATAGGTAGGATGACGGACAAATGGACCACCTGATAGTAAGAGGTCACCTGCATAGACACTGGCGCTGTAAGAAATATTACTATGTCAATGATCAAATGCTAATGCCCAAAGTGCCTGTAGTTACACTGGCTCACTCTAACCGGAATAAAACAATATTAAGTATCTGTTGCTGTTTTGCGGGAGAATATGTTATAGTGAGTGGTACATAGCCAGAAGGGCTTGCACAAAGTTCTAACCACATAATACATCAACACCACTACCACAGTAATCAATGAAATGTCGCATAAACGTTTTCCTATCAAATTTGGCTATTGACGGTGGCCATTCTCAACAGAAAATACACAACTACGACGTATAATAGTCCACAAATGTCTGCTCAAAAGCAGGTGCACTTTTTGATAACTAGTGGGACAGTAATCGGCGGAGTTCAGGTGCAGGATCAACGCCTTTTTATGTCCTCCGAGGTATGAGAGTATTATTACTGCCAGCTTACAACCTTCCCTTTCAAACAAGGGAATTAATAATTTTATTATAGACATCCCCCGGGGCTCGTACCCAGGACCTCGAAATCTAGACAAATGGGATGGTATGTTTTTTAATATAAATTAGTGACACAATATCTCTTCGATCATGCCACCCATACCATCCATAATCTTCGGTTAAGATTCACGTGATCTAGTAATTGGATCACCCCGGCTTATAAATGAACCTAAAATATGAAATTAGTAAATATAATAGAATTCGTATTCTGTCTTCACTTTTTAAATCGGCTTATAACTAAAAACAATTTTAGAAGTGATCAGTGTATGAGAACAATTGGTAAATTTTGAAGAACATAGGTTACTTACTAAGGATAATAGGTATAACCTTAGTACACTTAGATTATACCTATTATCCTTAGTAAGTAACCTATGTTCTTCCTTGGGGTTCAAGTTTGCTTCATAGCAAATTTCATCAAAATCAGTTACTTTCACATTTATAATATTAGTATCTAGATTACTATTTATATTATGACGTAAAACTATTAAATGAAATAGCGTAATATAACTCTAGAGCGATTTTTATTTTGTTTATTTTGTTATTCTTTATCCAAATACTGCCAGCACCGGCTCTGGATCAAGATAGTGCAAGATTGTCTTTCAGCGCCATTTTTTTGACGCTTTTACTTTACATTAATTGCATTTCAGTAAATATTATATAAATAATAATTACCACATTTACAAAAGTCAAACAGCGTGTTGTACACCTGGAAATTGTTGTTGACATTATCTAGCCCTTTGCTACCTGGCGCCCAGAGCGATCGCTCCTCTCGCTCTACCCCAGGGTCGGATTATTACCATAATTATTTTTAGTAAACGATTAAAACACAGCTTAATTTAACATCCATAATACAATCATTGGACTTCGAGAGAAACCAATAAATCGTAATCGAACGATTACATTTTAATGAGAAATAGAGTTCAAGAAATATCTGTGACGCCTACGGAGATTAAACCTTTGATTATACTCAATATATTTTATATTCATAGTTTTATTGTGCTCAACGATCGCTTGGCGCAATGGAGTCTTCCGCAAGTATGTAATAAAAACCATACGCGAAGACAGACACGGCTTAGCAGTCATTGATAAACTTTTTGCTAGAATTGAATCCGTTAATAAGAACTCCTTGACATTCAGAATCTATTGAAAATGAAGCTATAACCGTGGATTCATTGTTGAGCTTCAGTTAGATAAGCGTGTCGGTTTATTTAATGTTCTACATGTCGGCAACCATGTCAAAAGGATTTTTTTTAGAAAAAAAGAATAAGATAGAAATTAGAAACGATAATATTAGATGTAATTGTGAATTTATTTCGTAAGTAACAATACAAAAAACGAAAAATTAATAAATAAAAAAGTTAGTACGAAAAATGCCATGGACGCAAAAATTTATAGAGATTGGATTTCACTAGTAGTTATTTGATTCAGTTTTCATCATAAGGTCATCATAAGCTCGTAAGTTCCAAATTATTGTAAAAAAACAACTTTCAGTATTGTCAAATACTGTAAATATTACGACGTCTTTAGGCGTTTACTGTCAGGGTTAAACTGCATCGTTAATCTAGTGACTAGAACTTTGTTTTAATTAATTCTCAGTAGCTTCTTGAGCAGTTAGGGATTGGAAGTGCTTACATTATCGTACCTCAAAAGCACGAAAAGCCTGTACTTTTGGTACTGTTTAAAGTTATTGAGGTAGTGCAGATTGATAACCCATCACATTATAAGCCCTTGTATATTATAATATTTCTTGCACTAGCACCATTTCCATATAGTATGTGTAATCATGATCGCATCGAATGATGGCGAGAATGCAGCGTTTTCCAGGCAAAAATAGACCAGCCTTCGTGTCATCATGGTGGAATTAAGGCCGGATGCATGCGAATTAGTTACTTCTATATTTGAAGGAGATGTAAATTGTCAAGGAACTTTTTGAATATATTTATTTAATATTTACATAATATGTTTATAAGACCATACAATTGGGTCGAAACTACTTACAACAATAAAGTCGTATCCGTATTTCTATTATTTATACAACAATAGCTCTATTAAATTCCGATAGAAGTGATTTGACGCATTGAACGCAACCTAATAACTCTAATATGCAATACGATTACGGCATCCATTCTACAGCCTCATCGAATGCGTTGTTTTGGAACGGTAGCGAAATACTCATTTCAGGTAGTGCTACAAAAGCTGACTTCAAGTCAATAACACTACAGTGTAATTTGAACTGTAACCGTAAGGAATTAGAGTGAAAATAGCGGAAGGAACTGTCAAGCTGTGTAGTAAATTGTGATCTTTTTGTTGACATCGCGGGTTTATTTAAGTGAAATTAGATAAATGGTCATCTCACGATATTTCGCTGTTCATACCAGCGACGCATTGCGACGGTGCAGTGACTGAATTTTTGTGATGATCAGTGGCTAGAGATTTATATTTTCTACGAGTAATAGATAGAAGTTAAAAAAATGTGAATGTTGTTTCTCTTATTTAAAGTTTGTTTGTTTCGATTCGCTTTATCGAGATATAATTTAAGTGTATTAAAAATGGATTTAGTAATATACACTTTAGTGCTGTTTGTTTTGTTCGTCGACAGCGACGCCGGAGGTCATGGAGAAAAACATCAGTATGTATCCAACTATTTTTATTGCTAGCCATTAGCGATATATAGCTTTGCGCATTACCTGTTAATATAATATATATAATTTCTAAAAAGTATACGTATTAAATAAATGAATATATTTAATATATAAATATACATATTAAAGTATACATATGGCTTAAGCGAATTACATTAGTTAAATTATCTTTTCTTTGTGTGTCACTAAAATTGGTTTCTATTCAATTCGTTTTCATGTTTCTATTTATTTAAAAAAATTCAAAAAGGTATAATTAAATGTAATTTTTTTTTCAGCGATCATGTAAAGTTACATGTACCAGAATTCATTCATCATGACCATCACACAAAAGTGATTACAATACACCATCATCATCATAAGCCTAAAAAGGAACATCACCACCATCACCATTATCATCAACCTAAACTACATATTACACCACACGGTAATCATTATCACCATCATCAGAAGAAATCGACATCTCATTCTGTGTCTAAGGGTCATTCTAGCCATAAGGGACATGGCCACCATGGCCACCATGGCCTCCATGGTCACTATGGCCATCATGGTCATCATGGACATCACGGTCACCATGGCAGTCATCATGGCCATGAGCATAAGCATCATGATACACCATCTGTAGGCTACGACTCACCGTCTGTAAGTTACGACCATCCTCCCATCAGTTACGAACCACCCAAATTTAATTACAACCCCGGTCTATCTTATGGAAGTGATTATGGATCATTCACGCCTTCTGTACCAGATATTCCAAGCGCACCTCATGTTCACGGTGTTGTACATACAGTCAAACAAGTTAAGGTTTTCGATTCATTACCCGGTGCATTACCGGGAGTATCGTCAGGAAATGCTAATACACCTTCTCATGGTTATGAAGTAAAAGAGCAAGAAGAGGAAGAGGAGGGTGAAGATGACGTATTCACTGCTGTTAACACTCTATCCCAAACGTACCCCGGCACTTTTGGATATGTAAGAAGTGCCACGGCTCATTCAGAAAACGATCCCTTTTCTGAGATCGTCCAACAGAGTACCGCTCAATCGCCAAACCATGATCCTTTCGCTGCTGTAGAACACCCAACCTCATTTGCAAATTTTGAAGGTGCTACCGGGTCAGGTGACACGTTTGGTACTGCATCTATTCCTACTCAAGGTACTTCATTGCCAAATGTACAACCGTCACAATTCACTGGAAATGCTATAAATGATGCTACAGGATTTGATGATCGTAATAATATAATAATAGGTGACGTGAGTAGTACTGCTCTTCTATCTCCTGATGAAGGTTTTGGTGGCGATTCTCCCGTATCCTTTAGCCGAGAAGCTGGTATACAGCAAACTATTAAAACTGGAGGGGTAGAAAGTTTCGTTTATTAATACTAAGGACATTTATAATTAAATATAAATAACTAGATGTAATTGCTGTTTCACTTACACTTTTTGTCCGATTATAAATGCACATTCGTTGTATGTGTATGGTATGGTACAAGTATGAAGTCTTGTTTAAGAATCGGGCTATATAATGTTTTTTTTTAATTAGACTAGCAGTTACCACAACAGTATAGACATACATAGTTTAAGATTGAAATACCAAATCGTTTTATTTAATAAATGATAAATTTAGAAAGTAGTAGCAATAATAATTATATAATGTTAGTCTATCCATATTTTCTATACTTAATATTTAAATTTGTAAGTGGAAGTAGAAGTATGTTTTTTTGTCATTTGTTGTTAATTTTTTTAAGTTGTTTATTTGATAAAGATACTACTTTTACGATCGAATAAATTTAAGCTTATTGAAAAATATTCTACGTATTTTTTTACCATCACATTGTTATTTGCACAGGTTGACATTTATATTTTATTCATTATTATTATTTTGTTTAAATAAATATATTACTATTGTTGTATGTCTTTTTTTTATTCAGCCAATGATTTGAGCAGAAATGAATTACGCACTGGCGCAAATCCAGTGTTTTTAAGTTTACCGATTTTCAGTTCAAGCTTTTCTTATTCCATTCTTAATTTTTTTTTAAAAAATAAATAAATAAGAGAATATTTATTAAATATAAGCATATTACATTTGACTCTTCCCTACAAAATTATTTTACAAATGAGTTACATAGTAACAATACATGGTTTTTTTTATTCATTAAAATTATATTAATCATTTAATTATAAATAAATATTTTTTTGTGTTACTCAAAGTGAAATTTTAAGTAAAAATGTTATTGGTATTCACATATCTATTAACAAACATTCAATTCAGCGTATAAGTTATTTTTGAAAAATAAAAATAAAATACTTATATTATGACACAATCAACACGACGGCTGCCTGTAATTATGTCACACGTAGCTAACGCGACAACCGAAAAGTGAATAAATCGGACATGCTCCACTTTCATGTTGTGTAACTGAAAACAAAACAATATCGACGTAACAATAACAACAAAAATAGAGCTGTCGCAGTTGCGCAAGATGCTTTTTTATAATTTCCTACTTTTATCAGGAAGTTTGTTCTCGTTGTATTTTTTACAAATGCGAATGCGGTTATCTTTGTAAGTGTATCTCGTTTCATTGTTTTTCTTTTACATTTCCTGGTTAATATATATTTATAATGGAAATCGTACTTGGTTAATGTACGTTGTAATGCGTTTCTTTAAAAAACTCCAAGTTGTCTTTTATTGTCTTTTATTTCTTCGAGAGAACCGGAAACATTTATCTTTAGATTTATATAACATTTATACATATTCATACCTAGTTTGATATTAAATATAGAGTTAATATATAGATGTGTATTATTTAGAATAAAAAAGTAGATACTTGATGAGTCCAAAGTAATGTGAAAATCTATTTAAGAATTGTTGCAATAAAAGTTTGAGATGCAACCTAAGATTATATTTTAATCTTAGGAGTAAAAAAGCGAAGAAAACGAAAGTTAATTGCTTTAATTTCAATTTGGTGATTATATAAGAAACCGATTGTTGTGTGCAGTTTAAAAGATGAGCCAGTGGAGTATGTTGACACAACAATAAAAACCGCAGCTACGAAATTGTAATCCCAATTTTTTTCTTGTGATGCTATCTGGAAATAAGCCATGCAGGCACATCAAACTACCAAGCTCAAACAAATAATATTTTCTTTTAAAGTCAGCTAGTGTGACGAACTATTTATCAGCCATCCCATGGTTTGAGGTTCCACTAATCTATCGCTAGTATAGAAATATATACTAAACACGGACAAAGCGTCTGAGATAAAAGAATAAATATAAATATTCTGTTGTTATAAATAAATAAAATATATAATAATAAAATAAGCTAAATTATTTGGTGGCAGGGATTTGTGCAAGCCCGTCTGGGTAGGTTACCCACTAATTGTAATGTATGTGAATGTTGCCGGCACTGCTAAGTAATAATAATTATTATAGTTTTATTGTATTGACATAAGTTTAGAATTTGACAGTTTTTGGTATTAAATGGTAATTCAAACGATTCAAAATTTGAAACCGAATAATCTTATATCATATGTGTCATATATTTTATACGTGACATTGGTAGAATATTTTGCGTTCAAATAGCGTATATACTCGACAGAAAAGAGAAAAAAAGTAATGGCGAATTTGTATTATTTCTCTAAATACAACACTTATCAGATATTCTATGGCCAACCAGCAATACTTAGTATTGTTGAGTTACGGTTGCTAGGGGAAGTGAGCTAGTAAAAATTCAGATACAAGGGACATAGCGTCTTAGCTTCCAAGGTTGGTGGCACATTGACGATGTAAGGAATGACTAATATTTGTCATGGAGTGTCTATGAGCGGTGGTGACCATTTAAAAAAATATATATACTTATGTTTTAGTTCTAGTTGACTACATATTTCAACAATTATGTAGTAAGTAATAAATTTTGATGTTGTTATCGCTGTTTTGCTCGCTGCAGTCTATACAGTCTACACCTTCTGGAACGATTTGAATATTATATTTTCAGTTCAGGTCTACGAGTTCTAACTATTGGAATATCTAGATTAACTTTTATTAAAACCAATTTGATTGACAGCAATGAAAGTACTTATAACTTTAAGGAACTGAGTAACTTAATTGTTACTTCAAATGATTTGACATAATCGTGCAATATTGTTAAATTTTATAAATGTTTTATTCAAATCAAATCAAATCAACAGCCAATCATTGTCCACTGCTGAACATAGGCCTCTCCCAAAGTGCGCCAAAGCTCCCTGTCCTCCGCCTTCCGCATCCAGTTGGTGCCCGCCACCTTCTTAAGGTCATCGGTCCACCTGGCTGGAGGGCGCCCTACGCTGTGCTTGCCGATTCGCGGTCTCCACTCTAGGACTCGTCTGCTCCCTGGCCATCGGTCCTACGAAATACGTGACCAGCCCACTGCCACTTCAGCCTGCTAATTTTACAAGCTATGTCGGTGACTCCGAATCTTTTCCGGATAATCTCATTTCTGATCTTATCCTTCAAAGATACTCCGAGCATAGCTCGCTCCATAGCACGCTGAGCGACTTTGAATTTGTGAACTAGTCCCGCAGTTAGTGTCCACGTTTCTTTATTCATTATCATGTAATTGTTCCAGAGCTTTGTCACGAGTACAACAAAAAATAACCTAAAATTTATACTTTCTTTACTTTAAGTTCCAAATACTAAAACATATAACATCCCGCCTTAATGTCAGCGCCTTGATCTAGTGGTAGCTACATTCGTTTTTTTGGATATTATTTAAGTAATTATGGTATATAATTCTTATAAATAAATTGTAATCATTCTTTAAGCTAAAAACAAGAGCAAAATGATCCAATTGCTAGAAAATGTAGTTCGATGGAAATATTGTTGATTCAAACCCTATAAGCACCACTTCACGTTTAATGGTGAAGGAAAACATCGTGAAGTAACCAGCATGTGTCGGATGAAATTCTGCCACGAGTGTATCCACGAACCCGTGTATGAGCAGCATGGTGGAATGTACTTCAAACCATCTTTTCAAAAAAGAAAGGATGCCTTCTTTCCTTCCTTTCCATGACCTAAATTGCCTAGTAGTAAAAGAAATGACTTTGGTCCATCCATTTATTTTAATTGAAATAATAATATTGCATTATGCGTATCTCATCAGAATAATTGATTCGATTTTGTACGATTCGCATTGTGAATTACATTTCGTAAATCGATTTAATCGAATCGCTTCCGATTTGTTGGAAAAATGTCTCTAGAATATGAAAATTTCGTGTATTGTCATTATTAATTTTAAGTATTTTGAAACGATTTGTTACATTTATGATAGACTATGATTATTTACCCTTTTTTCTTTTAGAAGCTACTTTAATATAATGTATTGATGACTATTGTTTCAATTTACAAATATTATATATATTGTAAACTCTCTGTAAAATGAAAAGAACTATGCCTTTTCTATTGACCCTGAATTCAAAGTCTTTATATACGACCTACGGACACACATTTTTTCTAGACTTTCATGTGGATACTTGCTAGTCTAGTTGAGAAGGTTAAGAACTGAAAAGACAAATAGAAGACACCGATTAATTTCTTGCTCAGACAAAAACTTGAAACTTGTTTGATTACTCGTTTGAGCATCGTTAGTCTACATCCTTATAAATTATCAACTTTTATAATATTGTGTTTATATAAATAGTAGAAATAAAAGACCAAAATACGTTCTTAATAACTTAATAAAATTCCCTAAATTTGTATTGGAATATAAACAAAAAAAAACCTTTTTTTGGAACAAAAAATATAATCGATTTAATGTAATGATTCAATCATTTATCGATGCTACTCTTTAATTCAAAGAAAAAATAGCGATTTATTTAAGTTAAGCCTATTTAAAACATGTATATTATTTTAAAAAATATTGTGATAGCAGATTGACAAATTTCATATACGATACTATAATAATGATAATAAAAGAATTATAACAATATATGTATTGTAATATTATGTTATGTTCAGAAACCTTAAAAAATATTATGTACCAACACATTTAAAAATGAACGTGTTTTGTGATTATGTAAATATTTTTTATTGCTATAATATGAATAGGTGTATGTCATTGCAATGTAAGTTAATTACGAAGCTTTGTTTATTTTCGTTTGTATCGAATAATACGAGGTTTCTCAAACGTGAAAGCTTATATATTAAAAAACAACATACTTAACAAATTTACACAATATAACATCTGTGTTTGCACATTATTTTTCTTAACCTTGTCAATTGCCCGTACAAAATTCGATCAAATAACTTATTTTAGCATATTTAAATTAAGCGTAGTCAATTATGTTCGTGATAAGATCATTATGTTTTGATAGATTTTGTACCAACTGTTTCAAATCGTAGAAATCTTATTTATAAACATTGCTCTCACGATACAATAGAATAGAATGGGAAACGGAAAAATGACAGAGAAATTAATAATAACAAAAAGGTGAATTTTCTAATCTAACCGACAATTGTTTTCACATTGCAATGAACAGTCGAAGAAATGCCGAAGTTTTAATTGCAAAGTAATAATTTATAATAAGATTCTATATTTTTTTATAATCGTTTTTTTATATATATATGAATTCATATTTAGAATCCGCCATAATTGTATAGTGTGTGGATATTACGATTACTTTATTTATTTTGGACAAACGACATACAAAATTAAAAACAATAAATTAAATAAGAAAAGAGAGAGAGAGAATATTAAAACATAATCACTACTACATTAAAAAAGCCAATATGGCCTTGTGGTTAGAACGTGTGAATCTTAACCGATGATTGTAGGCTCAAACTCGTGTAAGCACCCCTGAATTTTCATGTGCTTATTTTGTGTTTATAATTCATTTCGTGCTTGACGAGGAAGGAAAACATCGTAAAGAAACCTGCACGTACCTGATTTCATTGAAATTCTGTCATATGTGTAATCTACTAACCCGCATTGGAGCGTGTGGTGGAATAAGCTCCAAACCTTCTCCTCAAAAGTGAGAGGCCATAGCCCAGCAGTGGGACATTAACAGGCTGTTTCTACTACATTAAAAAATTAGCAACATTTTTAAAATTTTCATGACATTAAATTTAGTTATTTGAAGAGAGAAATTAAATATGTCTATTATATCTATGCTATTTATAAATAATTTACTGCAATGGGTACAACTTCTATTAATAAACGAATTTATGGCAAATATGTATATGGGAAAAAAAATGTCAGAATAAGTTTAATAAATCCAGCCAAAATATTAAGCTTCAATATTTTTCTTTTAAGAATGTTTTATTTATAACCAGTAATTATATTGTTTTGTATTTTGTAACATCACGATTGTTTGCTTAATATTATAATAACAGTCTTTTTTGTTTTTTTTTATAAATATTTTAACTTCATTCAACCATTCTTCGTTCATGCAAAAATGACGTTTAGTCACATGGAGAAAGGAATTTGTGCAAGCCTATCTGGGTAGTACAACGCCCATTCATCACAAATTCCACTGCTTCAGTAATACTTAGAATTGTTGTGTTCAGGTTTGAAGGGTGAGTGAGCCAGTGTTACTACAGGCACAAGAGACATTGCCAAGGTTGACGGGGATTTGTTAATATTTCTTACGGCGCTAATGTTTGTAATGGGTGGTGGTAACCACTTACCATCATTTACCAGTGTGCTTTTCTATTTTGTATAAAAAACTATACCTTCATTGGATATAATCCTATTGTTATTTTTTGTGCGAAGTTGCAACGGGTATATACACGAAACGAACGAGATACATTATTAGATGATCAATGAGATAAATATTTATAATATAAACAATATCAAGCCGATAGCGTGTTAATTTGTAAATACTTCTCACCGCACGACGCTTGCCATTGTAAGCGTTTTTACTAAATATCTTGTAATAACATTAAAACTACTAATATCAATGTGAAATGGATTTTTTTGTAAATTACCTATTAAAATGAGTGTGTTCTTGTGATAAATAAATTGAAATAAAGTTATCGTTTGAATGTGTGCATTGTTGTCAACACGAATTGTTATTGTGACTCATCTATTGAATAGTATGTACGATGTTGTCGATATTTTTTTGAAGATCAATAGTTTTCAATTACAAAGTTTTTTGGTTTAATTATGGCAGCGTTTGAATGAGCAACTTAGCAGTGTTTCAAGCCCTCGGGGTGATTGCTGGAATCGTGCCAAAACGCTATATCTCTTAGGACTTTCACATTTTAAGAAATCAATGGATAATTTATTTATTTATTTAATAATCAAAACCACGTAACTAAGTACATGTACATACCTGAATCTACTTATACTAGACATGTATTTGATAAGAATTTTACTTTTTTTAACAAAATTCACACAAATTTTTCGGCATTTTTCTATTATTATGAACGATCCCCTAATTTTGTAAAATATAATAAAAAAAATTGGTCAAGTGTCCGATATTCAAGGATTAATATAGTAAGTTCAATTTGGATAACTCAAGTTAAAAGTTTATTTCTTGGATAACTAAGAAAAAACTTTTTTTTTGCAATACACTACAGAATCTTTCCTTTACCTCGTAAATTACTTAAAATTAAAAAAAATCTAATATTACCTTCTCGTATTTGATCTACTAATACTTACTCTACGGTGATCTGTAGGTACTTAATCTCCGGAGTGAGCATGCGACAAACGCTACGCTTTAAAAAGGTGATATAAGCACTGCATGGTAATGTTTTAGTATAATATTACATTAGAGAGCTTACGTTTCACTATTATAATTTTCCTCGAGACAATTTGACATATATAAATATGGAAAATATTTCGATTATAATATATGATGAACAAAGGTGAACTAACACAGATTAAAAATGATTTTTAAAAGACGTATTTCCATGCAATAAATCATTTATTTATTTTAAGAGGCCGAGACTGTTCCAAGTACCTGTACCAAGTTCCAAGTACGCTGTAAGGAAACAGAGACATCGGAATTTTCTGGAAGTTGGCTGGAACTGAGGGATGTGATATTTAATTTAATGTCATATAGCAGTGCGAAATCTAGAAGTTCAACGGTCAATACAAAGACGCTAAATAAATAATATATAAGAATAGTATATAACAACAACATAAAAGCAGAGATGGCCTAGTGGTTAGAACGCGTGAATCTTAACCGATGATCGTAGGTTCAAACCCGGGCAAGCACCACTGAATTTTCATGTGCTTAATTTGTGATTATAATTCATCTCGTGCTTGACGGTGAAGGAAAACATCGTGAGGAAACCTGCATGTGTCTAATTTCATTGAAATTATATCACATGTGTATTCTACCAACCCGCATTTGAGCAGCGTGGTGGAATAAGCTCTAAACCTTCTCCTCAAAAAAGGAAGGGCCTTAGCCCAGCAGTGGGACACTAACAGGCTGTTACTGTACTTACTGTACTGTATAAGAACAACATTATATGTAATTACATATGTAATGATAGATGCAAATAATCAATCAACGAACTCAGAAAATGACACGGAAAAAAGTAATCGGAGATACGATTAATAATAAGAATAAGAAACGGGTCACACTCGTCGCGCCGTTTCTTCGCAGATTTGAGAAATTACTTTGACTATCAATAAGGAAGTTTGTTGTATAATACGCACATCGTTCACTATTAAGAATTTAATGGTGTTGTTGTTGACAGTTCCTTGAAGGTCCGGTATAGTGGTGATAACGTAATGCCTCTAACTAAAGTCGAAACATAGCTATTATTGAATAAACTAACTCATATGATTTAGTCAAAGTAAAACTAAATTTCCATAAGTTGTTAATATTTCTACATCCTATATGTTTGTTTAGATTATATTACGCATTGGATGAAATTGATTTGTTACAATAAACTTAAATGTCGACCATTAAATAGTTTAGGCTTATCACAATTTATTATCTGAAAAAGGACGTTTTTTTTTTTTTTTTAAAACGGAACATTATTGATTGTTTTTTGGTTCTCGGTGAAAAAAACTCACGTTAATATTATAAGAAATATAATTATATCAACAGTTTATTCTTAAAATATAATTTCACAACAGTCTCTTAGGAACTAAATAATATCAACAATCACCCTATATTACATAAATATTAGCGTTCGATTTTTGATCTTTGTACATTATTTAATTGTTCATTTAACTAATTTTTATTACTCAATAATAATTCCAAAAGTTATAATAACCAAATATCTTTTGTTATAATAAATTTATAATAGACTTTTATTAAAAAAACACATAATTTAATCTGTTATAAAAAACTTCCCCTAAACCTCGGCTAGGTTTAAGTAACTCAAAGAACATTATCCCGATTTATAGTAAGACATAACCAATACGAATGTAATGGACAATTGATATATAGCGACGATTAGCGTAATTTATGGGCCGTAATAAAAATATCACCATAAATTTTATGGAAACAATTGGTCGCTGTTAACTTTCAATACATGTAATGTTATATATACCATATTAAATTATTATTGTTTTTTATTTTTTATTTTTTTTGATGTGGACATTTTGGGGATTTATAATAAGGCATTAAAATGTAATACCTTGATCAAGAAATAATAAAAAGAAAACAAAGACGTGTGAGTGAATTTAACAAAACGTTTTGTTAAACTAACATAATCAATCTACGATTGCTATGGCAAACTCAATAATGAATTTAAAAATGGAATTTGTCATTATAAATTATTGATTTGTTGTAAATGATGAATAATTACTAACATGGTCTTTAAACTATTTTCCGTATAAAGTAATTAGATAATTAATTGGGGCTAAAGATAGCAATTCTACGTGTCTCGTGGTCTCGCTAAACGGTACATTCAGAAATATTGATCCCTGAATTTAGCTTCAGTAGCCATGCTCGTCTCCACTGAGCGCGTATCCACCATGGTCACCACCTTCGAAGCTTACGGGACTGTCCTCGTGACCGTGACTCTCCTCCGCCGCTCCCCAACCATGACCTGTGGTGCAGATAACATTAATCAATTTAAAATGAAATTTTGAGGTTCAATTAAATCAAATATGGAGCGCCAGATAATAAAAATGTCTATTCTGATCTAACCTTTGATTATTTTTAAATGATAAAAACATGCTAATGAAAAGAAGACATTGCAATGAACAGTTTAGTCCTAAGTTATTTTATGAAGAAATAAAAGATAGATACTACTACTGATACTAATTATATGTAAACAAAAGTGAGTTGTATATATTTAACGCATTTCCGTAGCTTTTTTGTATGGGTGCAATATTAAACAACGAAAAAATAAAAACGAAAATTAACATTCTTTTATTTCTGGATTTCATTGCTGCCCAAAGCATTCTCAAAGTCTTTTCACTGACACTATGAATATGTTATTTTATCTATCCACATGTCTATATATATATTACTAGAAGATCAAAGTAATATCAAAACCTAACGAAGGTGTTCGATTTTCAAATAAGTTCGAACAAATTGAAATGTTACAATTACACACACATGTTAAAAAACCGTGTGATTCCGGTAAAATAGAATATAGAGTGACACATCCGCCGTACAAATTTTTATTCCGTAGTGCTATTGTGTCAAAAAAATCATGACACTCATAAACATAACAATTTAATGAAACACGCGTCAAGATAGCGTATCACGGAAAGTCAGTTTTCAACATTTCACGTGTACGACACGAAGCAAGTTCTTAGAAAAATGCACTTCAGTTTGGAAATAGCGCCGAACTCCTATCAAATGGAATAAGCACAAACGAATTTTTCAAAAGTAAAGTAATTTTAACTCAGAATTTTTTTTTTCTTTTGGTTAACTGTTACTATGACATTTCATAAAAAATCAAATATATAAGAGCCGAGAAGGTAGTTGAACACGTGAATCTTAACCCAATATGGCGGGTACAAACTCTGGCAATCACCGAGTTTTCATGTGCTTATTTTGTATTCATAATTTTATTTATCTCGTGCTTGGTCGTGAAGGAAAATGTCGCGAAGATACCTATAAACACAATAAACTGAAATTCTGTATTCAAAATCGTTGCTAACGAAGTTTTGTTGCCAAAGGACTTTTTGCTATAATCATTTTGTTACATGACCTTATTTAAAAACATTGATAACTAGTAACCACCGTAGACCGTTAAGCTTTTCTTAATATACAATAGGTTGTCGAACTGGCAAATTCGTCACCTCATATAAGTAGTCACTATCGCCCATATTGTAATGAATGTTAACCATTCTCTACATCATCAATGCGCCACCGATTTTGTAAGATGTAATGTCCCTCGTGCATGTAGTCACACCGGCTCACTTAGGGTAAGTCCAACCGGAACACAACAATATGTAGAATAAGAGATGTCAGGTATCTGTATTTTAAATATTCTAAAAGTACCCTAAGTCCATCAGTAAAGTACATTAACAGCTTGTTAATGTCCCACTGCTGGGCTTAAGCCTCCTCTCCATTTTGAGGAGAAGGTTTTGAGCTTATTCCACCACGCTGCTCCAATGCGGGTTGGTAGAATACACATGTGGCAGAATTTCAATGAAATTAGACAAGCACGAGATGAATTATAAACACAAATTAAGCACATGAACATTCAGTGGTGCTTGCCCGGGTTTGAACCCACGATCATCGGATTCACACTTTCTTACCACTAGGCCATCTCGGCTAAGTCCATGAGGCCACCGATTTTTATAACAAATTTTATAAAATCCGTCAAACTTCGTTAGTACATATATAATATATATAGTATTAGTGTATAAGATGTACATACCTCCGCCAAAGTGAGGCGCCGCTTTTGGCTCCCCATACGTGTATCCAAGAACTTCATAGTGGTCATCGCCTCCTCCGCCACTCTTGTGATGGATGTGCTTGACTATTGTGTGCTTGTGGTGATGGTGTTTCACGAACACCGGGACGTGGATGATCACTTTCTTGTGACCACCACCGCCGCCACCCGCTGATATTAGTGAAGACAGCTCAGCCACGCAAACGAGCGCCAACTATAAAATTACAATTAAATTTAAATAAAGTTTTACGTTTAGTATTATGTTGCGTTTATATTTAAAACATTATATTCTTTAACTTGTTATTATTATTTTAATTACTTTTCAACCCTGAATCAAATAATACGTACATATGAAAAAAGTTCATTCAAAAGAGAAATATTTTTATTTACTAATTCAATCGCCATTTTTATACGTATTTAAGTTATTGACTTCATTCAGTCGAGAAATCTGGAAGTCTAGAAGTAAGCAAGTAAAGCGGTTGGATGCGCCTGATCTCTTTCTGGTCGTGTCGGATTAACATTGTATTGGATTATGAGGGTAAAGGAATATACTCGTGCATCATAATATGTCCTGTGCAGTTGGCTAGTCTTTTGAGATATCGGTAAGGATCTCACATCTATATACTATACAGAGACACATGAGTGGTTATTCACTGATGTATTCTAATGAATCCTACTACTATCTTAGACTGAGTAGAATTGCTATAAATCTTTTAGACACAGGAGTCACTCTATATATACAATTTATACGGTCATCTGATGATAAGTGGTCTTGACCGCCTATGAACATAGCTGTAAGAAATATTAACCATTCATTAGGAACCTAGACGTTATGTCCTTTGTGCCTGTAGCTACACTGACTCACGGTGTGTGAGTCTTTCGAACCGGAATACAACAATTCTAGTTCATATATTTCAAAACAACTATTCACATAAAAAAAATCTCGCAATGCGTCTAAGAATTAGTTTATAATTCGCAAATAGTTATGTCAACTTCGCTCAGCTTTTAATAACGAAATGACTGCCGTTATAATATATAATTAAAATAACATTTGACATTACATAAGTATATAACAATTATTAAGCTTTCTAAATATATTACAATAGAGTCTCGCCATGTAAGCCAACAACCATCTAAGTCATTTAACGTAGCTATTTTTATGTTGTAATAAAATGATTCGCTTTCAAACAAACAAAACTAAAACACAAAAAGTTTTTACCGCGATCATGTTTAGCCTCTCACTCGGATTTTTTTTCCTTTTTTTTGTAATGACGTATTGGACAAGAAAGGAAAATAAACGTATCCGGCTGGGGGTTTGCGCTGACTGGAATTTGTAAGGCGGAAATGATAAAAATGTACATAATAACGTATGTACGCTCATGTGGTAGCCGTAAATAAAATTGTACTCTAAATTCAAAAATAAATCTTTTAAATATATAGTAATTTATTTTGTGTTCTATTTTTAAAACAGACTGTGTATGTTCAGCTTAAGTAAATTTTAATCTACGTTTTTCGGGTTATTTATTTTTAATTATTTAGTACAAGGAAGAATAAAATACATTTATTAATATCTGATTATTTTAAATGATCCAGAAAATTAGTACAGACACGCTCAGCGTGCTTTGGTTTATATTTAGTGATAAGAGTCTCCGCTCACTCTAATTACTGTCGTTAGTTCCGGTCTCGTGTAACATTATCGTGAATCTATTTCGTGTTCAGCTTACAACCATAGCTCTTATTACCTTAAGATAAAGACTAGTTTACAAATCTGTTTCTAGACCATACAGTCCAATGATCTACGTCGCGTAATAAAAAATCATCAATGAACATAATGAATGATGATGACGCTATAAACTTGGTGCAAGTATGAAATTTATAATATATTTTGTATGTAAAACTATTATTTAATCTTACATTAAAAAACTGACAATTATCTCATATAATACACTATTCTTCTTGACAATACGATTAAATTTTTCGTTTATTACGTTACGAAATGTTCGTCGTTAATTTAGACGAACAACATATATAACACAGATATACACATAACTTCGTATTACTGTTAATTATTTCGAAGAATAATATAATATTATATAGTCCACTTCACATATAAATTATTACTTGAACAAATTTAAAAACCGTTAAACATTTTTACATGAACTTTAATGTATTTGAAATTTCAACTGTTATTGTCCACTCACCAAAAATCGTGCGGACATCGTGAAGAAGTGAAGACCAATCTTTGATGCAGTTAGCTGGTGTGTGATAAAGAAATTTCAACTAAACTTCCTTTTATATTGCAACGTGGTCGCGTTTCGCGACACTGCCTCTCGGTGCCTTCGATCTAATCCACATTCAAAATTTTGCTATGGAAAATTGAATTTTATTTCATAACAATAATAAGGTTTAATTTATTAATTGAAACGCCATGGTTAATATTTTACATGAATATCTTATATTTTATTTGAAATTGAACCTGTAAACTGAAACAGAAGGTTCAAAATTGACTGCAGTAACGTGGTCATTTAAAACTCCATTATTAGAGTGAAAATATGATTTAATTTGGCGGGCTAAGTGGAAATTCCATCTTAGTTGTAATAACTCCATAGGAAGATAAAAGAAAGGAAGGCAACATAGAAGTAGGTATGTAAAAAAATCTATTCTAATTACGAGATTCGGAAACGATTTGGAAACCCCATTTTGGATGTAGCTTCAAAAAACCAAATGAAGTAAAAAACTAAACTATTTTGTTTACTTCATATTTTTTAAATTTAAGTCGTGAGATTTTCTAATTATAATAAGGTTGGTAATTTAAATCACACCTGGATCGAAATTTATCCATTTTTATACTCATGTTTTTATACCATTTATGCCTTTCGGATGATATAAGATATGTTCATTCCTCTCATCTTATGACGAACACAAAAAAATACATAACACAATTTCAACGTATTAAGAAAATAAGAATAGTCTTGGTATCTTTTTGTTTTTGTACTTACAGCAATAAACAATTGCATAATTATTTGCAATTGTTTGCAATTTTGTGTAAAGGCAAACTTTGGTATGAATAAACCTGCCTCAAACCAGGTATTACTATTGAATAAAACTGGTGGGTTAAGAGAAGCGTGTAGGAGTAAAATATAAAAGCCGATGTAAACATGAAAATGAGAAACAAATGAGTTTTTTTTTGCTATTTCGTGTCAAGTTGGTGGAGAGGGTGCTTTTGAGTCTCGACATTCTGGCTGAGTGCCAGATAAGCCACTTTCAAACAAGGTACTTTTTCAGTCAAAGTGAGATTTCACGACAAATAATATTATCCAAAGGCAATCTTTAGCTAATCCGGGTCCCGAATTGAGTAATTATCGTGATGTCGGACTAAGGGGGTTGACAGACAGCGTTAGCGACTTACGCAGCTATAAAGCAAATTAGTTGGACTCTGTGCAAATCAACTTTAATAGATTGGCGAAAAATATTTGTTAAGATGAAAGATTTCGAAGAACTTATCGGCTCTAACAATGAATACTTCTCGAAAGAGACTTTTAAATGGATTTATTAATAAAAAGCCTAAATGCTTGTAAACTTTTGTAATACCTTATTAGATACCTCAAATAATTTTATTAAAAAACTTAATTAATTAAACTGATTCCTACCATATTTGATGCAAGAGACGAGTGATATAAGAATACTATTTATATCAATAATATTAAACAAATGATAATGCAAGGTGAAAGGTATTTCTTCTGTAGAAGTTGATGACCGGTTTGAGGACCGTTCTTTATTTGAAAATAATTGATTAGAACTGAAAGCCGACGAGCAAATTGGCCACCTGATGGTAAGTGGTCACCAACGCCCATAGACATTGGTATTGTAAGAAATGCTAACCATCACTTACCACCAATGCGCCACCAACCTTACGAACTAAGATGTTATGTCCTTTAGCGTAATTACGCTAGCTCACTCACCCTTTAAACCGAAACACAATAATACTAAGTACTGCTGTTTTGCGGTAGAATATCTGAAGTCAATAAGAGTGAATGGTATTTACCCAGACGAGCTTGCACAAAGTCCTGCCACCAGTAAAATATACTATATAATAGTATACCAAGTAAATAAATATATGTTTATACACATATATTTATCATTATTTATCATGACTTCTATAATTAAAATATAAGTGTGGTGGCACATCAAAAAGTTCACCCAACATCTATACTTTTAAGTGTATAATTATGTTTAAAAAACCGACTTCAAATAAAATTCTAACGCATAATAAATCAGCCCCTATTTTTTCATCCTTACGCCAACACTAATTTTATTTAAAATATAAATAGGATCAAACAAAGGACCAAGGAAGTAAACCTTCCCAAACAAAAAATAATTTTCAAAAACAGTTTTTTCGAAATATTGACTGACACAGTTCCACTTTCTATCACCGGAAAGAATAACTGAACAAATTTTCAACCATATTATCTTTTTGGAAGACATTGTTATCATATTATTAATGTGAATACAAACGGTACAAGAAAAACAAACTTTTTTCCAGATTTCACTCTTATTTCAGCTGAAAGTGAATCTTGTGTGCAAATGACCTACATAGCAAGCTTAACAGCGCGTGCGCATCTTACGACTCTCACTATTCGTACCGATGATTGTTTTTTTAGTATTAAAGTATATTCTTAGTAACGGAAATAAAAAAAAATAGTTCCGTAAAAAAGGAGCGTGAGCAAGTTTGAGTAAGTTCTTAAAAGCACTTTTCAAATTAAATTATTCCATCATTAAAAATCTAGATTCTTACTAGAAGAACTGGCCAATAAACTCGATATTCTTTTCCTCCAACTTTTAATTAAATATAATTTAAATACAAATAAAAATTAAAAATAGCACAAATCATGTCCGCGAAATGGTGACAAGAATGCTATGAGAATTTTCACTTTGAATCGTAATTCTGATTTCCGAAAAATGAACCAGAATCCTGTATCCAGCAGAGGCAGTAAGACGATATTACGTAATTATAAAATTATGTAATGTTATTTATTAATTTAATTTATATATTTAATATGTTCTAACTAACTAAGCTGAGTAAGTTATAAATGAGATGAGAGGGAAATTGTCTTGAGACATTCCGCATAACATAGACGTCGAGTAAAATAATAATCACACTGCAAGCCCATAAATGTCGTGCGATTCCGCCAGTGCGAGTCGGTGCAAGTTTTCACACGATATGTCAAATCATCGCAAAACAAGATATGAATAATATAAAAACAAATGAACTTGATAGCTCACTGCTACTTGATATGTCCCGCATGTTTTGCTTAAGATTACGTGATCCAGTGTATCATCAACTTAAAAGGACTTAAAAGTAGCAAAGACCAAAGCTTGTTAACCCTTTTAAGCGCGCACATAGAATTTGGTTTTGTTATAGTGTATATGTAGAAGACGTGCAGAAAGCTTAAATGTTATATATATATATATATATATATAACATTTAAGCTTATGTTATGTTAGCAAAATGTTATATATGTATAACATTTGTGTGTGTTTTTAACACATTTTACGAATCAGTATTATTTTGCGTCTGAATATATGAAACATCAGACTTACAGTTATTTCCAAATTTAGAAAATATGCTTATTAATAAAATTGCTACACGCTTTGGCATGCCAGTGAATCTAAGGTGAAGGTGACAGGAAAGCTGATATCGGATGAGCCAATGAACCGTGTCGTGAGCCAGTCAACTCGAAACAAAGTTTCCTATGTGCGAAGGTCAATGAAGAAACGCACGTTTCTCCCGCGGACAATCAGGTAGAAAATATTTTATTGGTTTCATAACTTGACACCGATATTTGAATCTGCATGTTTCAGGTATTTCGCAACGGTAATTGTTTAGGGTTCTGCACAAACAAGGAGGTCTACTGTATTAAGTTTATTTGTAATATTTACTTAGGTTAGGATCGGAGTTAAAAATTCTTTCCGTTGTTTTTAGCGGTGCAAAAAGTTCGGTCATATTGTCTAATTACCGTACAATAGCGTGCGAGAAGCGTTATTCGCATCGTACTATTGTTCGCCACTATATCTCAATCGTGGATTATGTGCAAATTTTATCTTAATAATTAATCATTCCTTCATCGAATCGCCCCGTTCGACGGTTATCCTTAATAATACAATTAGAGAAATAAATATAGTCAAATAGATCTTTGAGGTTAGACAAACATATCAAGCAAGTCTATTATTAATCTGTTATATTTATAAAGCAGAGTAGTTTGCTTGTTTGAATGCACTATTTCAGGATCTTCTATAGTCAGGGTTTCCAGAGCTGATCACTTGCTAAATATGTCGCGCGTGAGTCCCAAAAAAATCCAAGTACCGCATTCATAACGGTCTTATACTTTTTATATAAACATAATTAATATTCGGCTATAGTTTCCTTTCTGATTTTCGGGAGATCTTGGGAAGAGACGTTTTACATACAACTAGTTTTCGCCCACCTCATCGCTTGCGTGATAGAAGGGGTGCATGTTTTAGTCGTAAAAAAGTAGAAAATGTCCTTCCTTAGATTTCGAGCTTGCTTCATACGAAATTTTATCAAAATGGGTTCAGTGTTTTAGCCGTGAAAGCGTATTAGACAGACAGAGTTACTTTCGCATTTATAATATTAGCTAAGATAAAAAAAAAACTCGTACATTTAGAGAATCAAGCTAAAATAGACTACGGATATGCTTAAAATTCAGCAGCAGGTATTTCTTATCTTTAATTTAATCTAAAAGGTATTTAATAAATAATAATCGGTCGGGTAATTATGGATATGTACGAATAGATTTACATTACTAATGAAAAAGAGCTGTGAAAAATGTAACATACACATATGAACAGAAATGTCAAAAAAGTACGGTTCGAAGTGGTTAAAGAAATAATCTATATTAAAAAATAATTGAAGTACTCTGAGTATCCGCTTTAATAGCTCTGTTTGCTTCATTATTAATTTAAAAACTAATTTATCATAAGCGCAAATAATGATTTAAAGAAAATATAAGAAAATGATGAAATAACTTCATATTCATAATAAGGTTAGATTTAAAAAATATACCGAAAAAGTAACATTTTATCATCGACTTTCGAATAATATTAATCGAGGAAGCGCGCAGAATACAGTGATGAAAAAAAATGGGTATATTGTTGCGTAAATCATTTCCATTGCATAAGTATACTTTCACATAACTATATTAATGTACGTTTTTTAATATATTTGCCTGGAAGACAAATGACTCTACTCTATGCCTTATTTATTTGACTTTGAATACGACCTCCGAAGACCTAACGGATAATTAGGATAACTAATGTCATGTCGCATCATGAAATTTTGCATACACGTTGTCACGGGTACAGAAATCGCCACCCATACGCGAGCAAAGCCGAGGGCGGAAGCTAGTATTGATTATAAATGTACAATCAATACACAATACATATTATTAATATGTACAAAACTAAGTTTATCCTAATACAAACCATGTAAAGCTTAATCAGATATAAATCATACGAATACGAATAACACATTTTCGTTTCAAAGAACATTCATTTCCATCTAACTTCACTATGATAGATTTGAAATATCTATATACAGTTACACATCTGCAAACAAAAACATCCCTACAGCAGACTACAGGTCACCTCTACTCATAAACGAACCCATCCCACTTTATACCCACGAATTAAATAATCATCACATACATTTCATTGAGATTTAAAAAAAAGAAACGTCTCAAATTATCTATTTTTGATTTTTAATCGACTAGTATAAGATATATTTTAAAAGTTTTCACGAATATTACAGGTGAAACTTTGATTTTCATACTGAAAACCAGATGACTCTGTGCCGTTTTTAATCAAGCTATCGTTTGGTTCAGTTGGCGAGTATATAAGGTCGAGCGAATTTTGTCAATACTGCCCAAAGAAGACAGGATTATCCAGTGTTTTAAATAGATACCCTGTTTCTTTTCGGCGAAAATAAAACTAAATATAAATAACATGAGGTTATAAACGCTCTCAGAATCTATGTCTGTCGAGTTTTTAATAATGTTGTGTTATATAAATGTGTATATATTACGTCCACGACATATTTGTATGTATAATTTATTATACAATAACGATAACATAATTATATATTAATATTATTATATACAAAAACGTTTTATTCAATAAACAATTACTCTTGAGACAGAATCAGATATTACAGGAAATTCGAGTATAAGCTGGTTAAAATGAATAAAATAGAACTGAGTCATGTTATAAAAAAGTATATTGCATTTTATGTTTTAATAAGCTTACATTTATATATCGTATGTTAAATACTCCCATCTAGTGTCCGCGTCTAGAGTTCTGCAACGACCTGAATGCAGTTGCAATCCCTCCCCTACTCTAGAAGACTTCAAAGTGCGCGCTTTTCGAAACATCGTATATAATGAACAAGTTAAACATTTCAATTTTATTTTAATATATACCGAGATGGCCTAGTGGTAAGAACGCGTTAATTTTAACCGGTGATTGTAGGTTCAAACCCGGACAAGCACCACTGAATTTTCATGTGCTTAATTTGTGATTATTCACAATTCAGAATTATAAAATTCATCTCGTGTTTGACAATAAAGGAAAACAACGTGAGGAAACCTAAAATTCTGCGACATATGTATTCCACCAACCTGCATTGGAGCAGCGTGGTGGAATAAGCTCCAAACATTCTCCTCAAAAAAAGGGAGAGGAGGCTTTAGCCCAGCGGTGGGATATTCACAGGCTATTAATGTTTTTTATTGTTTTTATTTTAATAGGATCTCCAACAAGGAATACACATGATAAGCTTTAAATACATTCTGCGAGTTATAAGTCTATGTGTTCCCTCAGTTACAGGGAATCACAGCCTCCATTCCATACAACTAATATAAATAGTAAAATTAAAATTAACGAATTAAATAACTAAAACAAAAAAACAAAACTTCTTATGTTAAAGGACTAAATTTTTCTTTATATTATAAGTTATTATATCGTTAAAACGCTCATTAAAACATTCTTTAATGTTTGGTGAAGATAATTTTTAAATATATTTTGGATACATTTAACAAATTTAGCATATTGATAATGAGGGTACAATTGTAATTAACTTGAAATGTTCATATGTCATGACTAGGTATACAATTTTTATACTTACCTTATGTACGTTGGAGCAGACGAGTCTTAGAGTGGAGACCGCGGATCGGCAAACGCAGCGTAGGGCGCCCTCCAGTCAGGTGGACCGATGATCTTAAGAAGATGGCGGGTACCGACTGGATACGAAAAGCGGAGGAACGGGAGCTTTATCGCACCTTGGGAGAGGCCTATGTTCAGCAGTGGACTACGAATGGCTGTTGATGATGATGATGATTACGAACCAAACATGCTTAGAATAAGGGAACATTATGTATTGTTTAATTTGTAATTCGGATAGACTAGATAATAATATACTTAATTGTTTTTCCTTTTTAATATTATATATACAATATACATTGATATAAAATATGGATATTGTTTAAAAAAAAAATTATTATGTAAAAGCTTATTAATGTCTTGTTGCTGGGCTAAGGCCTCCGATTCTAATTTAGAAGAAGGTTTTGAGTTTACTCCACCATGCTGCTATAATGTGGGTTGGTACCCTTGTAGCAGATCGGACACATGGAGATTTTCTCGCCATATTTTCACCACCGAGTACGACATGAAATATGAAAACAAATTAAGCACATGATTCAGTCGTACTTGCCGGGGATCGAAACCTTCGATTAATATCGACGTATTCTAACCATGGGCCATCTCGACTGAATATACAGTTTATTTAAAAAAAATGGCCGACCACACACTTCGTGTTCACATCCTCATATATTCTTGTCCAACTTGATGGGTGGTCATACCGTCTCGCGGGACCTCATACAGTGACTACAAACGGTTTACGTGGAATTAGGACGTCTCATATCTTTCAACTATTTCAATTAATTAGTTGACGTGCCCTTCTTTGACGGTAGCTATTACTATTCGTAACGATCTGTTTAATAACCGGACATTACTCGGATTATGAAATGAAATTTTATATCGTATTAATATATATAAATCGAATAGGCTTTCTTTAGAAAACGCTTTCCTCTTTTATTTATTTTTATTAGCTATATTTATATGTATCGTAATGTTATTCTTTTTACTTGGTCGTTTTGAATAGCACCACCCGCTCAAATTCTACCGCCAAACAGCAATACTATATTATTATAGTATTATTATGTCACGGTTTGAAGGGTAAGTAAGCCAGTGTAACTAACCACAGGCACAAGAGGCATAACATCTTAGTTCCTAAGTTTGGTGGTGCATTGGTGATGTAAGGGATGGTTAGAATTTCTTATACTGTTAATGTCTAAGGGCGGTGATGACCACGTACTATCAGGTGGCCCATTTGCAAATCTGCCTACCTATTTAAAAAGGAACTAAGAGATGTGTGATTAATTAATTAATACAGTTAATATTTATGAAAGTAACACAGATATTAATAAAAATTTGTTACTGCATTACTTTTGAAAAACAGTTAACAGACCATAAAAATATGTTCAATTCCTTGAATAAGGAATTATTAATAAACATATACAAACCATGTCCACTAACATTCAAATATTAATTTTGTTTATTCAAATATATTATATAACATATATGTTAACCTATTTCTAAATAAACGACGTTTTATTACATTAAAATGTATTTATATTTCCCGGGTTGAAACAAAATGTATTTCAGTCGTAATAGCACCATCTATCAGGGACCATGCACAATGCTTATTCGTTACTCAAATGTTAGTACATTCACTTTACGCAAAAATCTACTCGATTGAATGTTAGATGGCGATGCATCACTTTACTTTCGAATTGAATTGACATTTTTCATTTAATAATTTGACACAACTTGTAGAGTAGACGAATTTCTATTTTAAAATTTTAATGTGAAATAAAATGTCGCCTGTAACTATTTCATTCACTAAGAATTTTCGAGATTTATTTGTTTTTAAATATTTCAAAGATTAAAATAAACTAACAGATATATATAAGATATTATATACAAGGACATACTTTGAATTGGGACGCCAAAGTTAAACCAAAAACATATAGCAAACCTTAACCGCATAGGTTAATGTTTGCTTAAAATATCAAATGGCGCCTACGGCTGATATCTATCTCCTATACCATACGATACTAGTTAGAACATACATACTATATTTATTTTATATTAAACTCAAATGTAACGAAAGATTGACAATAAAGCTTAATAATTTATGTTGTATATATAAATACCAAAGTGAACACAAAACATAGTTCGATAATATACCAAAGGATAGAAAATTCCTATGAAGAATGTATGATGAAATAGTAAATTAAAAATTTAAATTTTATTTTAGTATCTGCGACATATTGTGCTTAAGTAAAAAGTAAGAAATACAAATTAAAGTCTTAAGTAAAAAATGTTACGTCATAGCTCTAAATAAAATAGTGATAGAACATATTAATTTTAGATGAAATATAAACCTCAC
The DNA here is from genome assembly GCF_905147045.1 of Nymphalis io. Lineage (NCBI taxonomy): Eukaryota > Metazoa > Arthropoda > Insecta > Lepidoptera > Nymphalidae > Nymphalis > Nymphalis io. Next base: position 13,498,062 of record NC_065918.1, read on the forward strand.
AAATATATTTTTTAGCTCATCTGAGGCACTGTTACACTTTAATCTGTTTTGTAGTCTTAATTAAGCCAATTATAGTGTAAGAATTTTTCTAGGATAAAAACATGTATAAGCCAGTTGATTCTCTCGAGTTTTTTAACTGGCCCAGCTTAATCATAAGCTATCAAAGACGAGAAATCTAATCAAAATCGGTTCAGTACTTTTTGCGTGATTGTCATACAAACAGAAAGTTTATATAAAATAATTGATGCATGATACTATCGAATATGTAAAATCGTTAATAGGTAAAGATAGTGTGTGTTCATCATACAGGATGTCGTGACCATAGTCACGAAGCGGTCAGTTCTGCCCGGGGCCCGTCGGATCCCTGATTTAACGTAACACAAAAAATACTTAGATAAGCCGACTTTCTAATATATACCGCTACGGTCGGCCCTTCCTCCCTTGTATGTAATAAATCTTGAAGAGTCCTCCTCTTAAACGCAGCGCTCGTCAAACGTTTCATCTTTGCAATTATTTTATATTTGTTTGTATTATTGTTGTTTTTTCTGTTGTGTCCGATTTTTAAAAATTATTTCGATTTCAAATAATATAAACTTGATATAATTAACTTTTTTTTTCGTTAAATTTCCATAAAACGAGTAAAAAAGTTGGATTTTGATTCAAAAGATAAATCGAAGAAACATAATGTATATTCTACGGGTGTTGACACCAGTCGTGTTAAACATGACAGCCAACAGTTTGGATAGCGCTGTCTGACATTTTAATGTGGCCTAATAATCAGAAAGAGTAAAAAACTGTGGAGTATATCGGTGGGCTTTAGCATGCCTCTAGATTGATGCTTCTCGTTGGCTCCGGCACTCGCGACGACTCTCACCAGCCTAGGGGATCTCTGATACCATTACAAAAACCCCTTTTTAACCCCGAATTATTATTTCTAAATATGTTAAGATTATTATACCTAAAGGAGAATGACCAAAAATGTATGGACTTTGGTCCAAATGTCCACCACTAACGAGAACTTTGTAATAAAATAGTCTACTAAATACTGAGTCATTATAATCAGATCGCAACAAAAAATACGCAGTCAGTAAAAAGTTCCATCTATATGTTCTCCAAAGCCATAATTAATTTCAATGAGTAACGCCATAATTAATCCCAAATTATTTCATCATATATTAAATGATCGAAATGTTGCCACCCGAAACAATTCTACTCAACAATATTTTGATATATTTATTATATAAATATACATATTAACATAGTAATGACGTGGTAAAATCGATCACAGAGCACAGAACCCAAATCAGAAATTAAAATTCGTTCTTAGTATAAACATTTTCAGTTTTTTATCCAAGTCAGAATATTATCTCTCATAATAAGTGGCTGGACCGTTAAACCTCAGAGAATGCACGGGCAGTGAATGAACTCTTCGTATCGATGGTGGATACGTAATTTGTTTGTTTCTTACTTCCTCTCGCCCTATTGATACTTAAAAGCTTCTATACATATATATAATTGTATTAAAAGTGTTATCGATACGTCTTTATTTGATACATCTTTAGGTATAAGTTTCGTAAACATTTGAGTTTAGAAATTATTTGCTTGGTGGCAAAAATCAGTGATTCCATTCATTTATAGATTCTGTCAAAATTTGGCTTGATCGTGGCATATGGGACAAAATTATCTATGACGGTACAATATTCAATGTAATAAGAAACAGGTATTAAAAAATCATAGATGCGAATAGGTCTTCAGACGAAGAGGATTCGGTACGCCCGGCGCTTATCATTACGAATTCAAGTCAACAACATTTATTCAATATAAAACCTTACACTTATTGATTGTCAAAAATCAGATTGAAAAAAACCAGCGAAGGAAACTAAACGGGCCTTTTTTATGTCATCTATTACAATTATAAGTAATATACAATAATAGAATTATATTTTTTTATTTAAAATGGCCCGGAGGCAATCGTTTTATTCCCAAGGTGCACAATCATTTAAAAAGTCATCGGTTTATCATCATTCGTATAAAAGCAATAAATTTTAGCACATAATAAACATTTTAAGCTATTCGCTGATTAGAAACATTCAAGTTTCTTTGTAGATTTGAAAAATAAGATACAATACAAAACTGTTGCTAATTAAAATAATTCTCAACCAGGTTCATTAACGTTAAGTAATTTAAAATATATTCAACATTTTGGTTAAATTAATAAATCACTTTCGCCCTGTCGTTTCCCTGATCGCGTATTTTAAAGAGTTTCACCGATGCGCAAGCGCAAGTAGGAAGTACGTGCGCACGCAACGCCTTGACACCTAAACATCAATCTAGTAGTAGTTCGCTAGTAATGTTCGTATCATATGTTCTGCGTATGTTTATTGTAAACGGTGCATATTTTATGATGTAACGCTATTTAAATATTTGTTATCAATAATAAGAAATGAATATTCTGTCTATTGCTATTTAGACTAGTTGCACTCATTACACTTTTTTATAATTTATATGTATACATACAGTGTTTATTACGCGCTTGCAATTTTTTTTTTCAAATATATTTTAATAGAAATAACTCTATTATTTAAAAAAATCTTAATGTTTCCCTTATATAATATGCTATATATACGAGTGTTAGCTGTTGAGTATTTAAACAAAAAGTTGAGTAGACTGTTTCAAGACCTTTTTAAAAAGTTTAATAAAAAAAAACGAGGAAGTTTTTTAATAGCTTCAATGTAACATTTACGTTGTTTTCTTTGTAATAAATAAATCTCTTGTCGTTACGGTTCCTAGTTTGACTCCCCGATAAACTGTATCACATTGCGAACGTACATTGAAACAGTATAAAACATAAATTAAATGTGAAATGAGCGCACTAATTACAGGCGAATGAATCGTTAAAGAAAATTCATTATGTAAACATAAATAACATTGTTAGCCCGAAAAAAAATAAAGCAAAAAAATTCATATTGAAATTAACTTTTTATGAGTAAATACATCATTGCTATGTAACGATATATTTCAATATTATTTCAATGTAGAACTATTTGCCTATATAGCATATTTATAGTCAAAATCAATATTTTGTAGTTCTTAGTTCTCGCTTTTATACTTTGTCCGTTATGCTAGAAGTTTATTTCACGATGGTTATGCTTCGCTGGTAGGTGGATACAAATTTGAAAGAGTTTCATCGTAAGCAATTTCATAATGTTTTCACCGCCGAGCAGCATCCACAGGTTCGATCCATCCATCTGGGATATTACACGTAAGTGGTTTTAATATGAAATGTTATCCTAATAATAAATAAAAGGGCTTCCCTATTCCCAGTTGATTGATTTTTGATATTTATTCTGATGGTCGTGGGTTTGCGCAAATAAATATCATATATTGTTCAGCAGATAAGATCCACCCGATCGCCCCATCTCATGTCAAAGGGGCTTCCTTAGATTGTCGCCACAAAGGTAATGGAACAAGCGCTTCTTTACGGCTTTTCAAACTATAGAGCAAATTAGCAAACTTCACTTTAAATTTGGTGTTTGTTTTATTTCAATCTGCTTATAAATAAAAAAGTTATGTCAATTTAAACAATCGTGTCGAACATTTATTCGATAAAAATTAAGTCTGTAAAATGATGATGATTGAAAGTTTAGGAACAAAACAAAGTTAAAAAATAGACAGTTTCAGAGATTAAGACTACTTCCAATGTAAGTTGAGATCAGATCTATATGATCAATCATATAAAATAGGGCTCAGCTTATGCTGGACTTTTAACACGCCCACGCGTTTATGTAAAGCGCGCCGATTGCCGCGCTGTTGCCTGTAGCATTGAGTTATTTGCAGCGAACGCACGTCGCTCTTGATAACATTTACCTGGTAAACCTCTGTCTGTTTTCGTTTGTAATATATTTTGTTAGGTTAAGGTAGTAAGCTTATTATAAAAACTGTACTTATTACTGATAAAAAAATAACGATGTATGTAATACACTAGCTATTGTCCGCGGTTTCGCTTGCGCGTCAGTATAGGTAAAGAATAAATAGTTGTATGGAAGTCTGTAATTTTAAAGTAAGATGCATTCGGATTAGATGTATGTATGACAAGTATATTACGGCATTTTTCTCAAAAGTCATGTATGACGGAATTGTTCCTCTTGAAAAGTACCAAAAAAGTTTGCGATAGCACATGTCTATCTTTTAAGGTTGACTCACTATAATCTTTTATATCTTAATTTAATGTTATAATCAAATTTGTTGAAAATAATACATTATTCGCAAAGTCGTTTTTATAAACATGGCATTAATTCTTATGAAAGATATCGAGATAAGATCACAGACAATTTTTAGTACTTACCTACCTACCTACGTTTAGTAGGTTGCTTGAAAATACTCATACATACACAACTATTTGTTTTTATTTTGTAAACAACTTTGTAAGTTAAAGTTTATAGGCTGGTATTACGTTTCGTCGCCGTGCGTATATTTTTTTCTCATGGTTTTGTTAAATTTATACTTAGTCGATTAGTTGATACTAAATACTTATTTAAAAAAAAAACAGATTTTCGTTTTAATTTTGAAAGACACAATTTCCTGTGAGGGTGTCGTTTGCAGTCACAATAATTACTTATTGTACAGGTAAAGACATGAAGTATGTCGGAATAGATTTAAGGCAATGCTGTTTTTATTATGGCCAATTATATATAGCCCTATTTGGACCCGGGTGCATCCAAAACCAATAAATATTAATATTCCATCAAATAAAACTGAAACATAATCAATTAAAAGAAGGAAGAAAAAGAAAGAAAAAAGAAAATCCAATAGCTTTCTGAAAATGATTTTGTAAATAAATGTGAAATATACTTTTTCACTCGAAGTGTTGACTGTGTTCATTTCGACTCCAACGACTCAAGGCTCACAAAACATTTTTAACGTACGAGAAACGTCACTGAAGCGTAGAAAGACTGACGGATCGAGATAACAATTTAATAGTTGCATGGGTAATAAAACGGTTCAGAAATTGGTCACAATTACCCCGGTTACTGCCTCGTAACATTTTAATAGTCAAGATCAATTTTCTGTGGGAACGAACGATGAGATTTACATTAGGCTGTAAGTATTTTTTTATCAGTATGTTGTTTACGCGCTAGTGTTTTCCTTATTTTTAGATGGAACAATGTATATTTTTTTTATACTGATTACAAGCAAATGACCATGTGTATTGGGTCTAAAATGTTCAGTAAATATGAGATAATAACGTATTCCAAAATCTTAAATTTATCAGATAACCGAAAAACAATTAGGTAAAATCCGCCTTTTTGTTATATAGAGTAGAAAAATAATTACTTAATATTCAGGCTTAGCACACGACGATGTTACATGGATTCGAAATCACCATGAATGGCTTCGATAAAATGATGTTACTGAGTTACGGCTGTGCGAGACTTGGCGGCCGTGGACTGCCGTGACCCAGAAAAAATTGACGTTATTTGTCAATATGAAAAATTGACAAATTGACACTAAATTTGTTCTTGATTTTATACTTGAGGAATAAATTCTTAATAAAATGATTTAAGCTTTAATTTAATTGGCTTTATTTCCATCATAGAATGATCTGAACAAAACGTCATTTAGAAAGTCATATTAAATATTTGAGCCAATGTAAATTAATATATTTTATTTATAACATTTGTTTTGGACAACATTCTCTAGACAAAATCTTGCATGCATTGAGTTAAATAATATGTTTATTGATCGGTATCGTTTTGTAGAATATGTAAGCCGATTTAATTGCCATAGAAGCATAACGTCTTAAGTGCCATTACAGCGGAATTATAGCGTAATATACACTCGTCAATGTGAAATTGATTGAACTCTTTTTAAAATAAATTATTTAAAAAAAGTCCCAAGGGAGCGTAGTCATGATGAATGTAAATTCTTACCTCTGGCATCAGCTTATCACCTGATGACCCAGCCAACGTCACAAGAGTCAACAACAATAAACATTTGAAAAATGCGGCGTTACGTTTGAACAGTGAGAGGAATGACATAATATATATTATGATTAAATCTAGATCACAAAGATATATTTTAACGACTTACGAACTTATTTTGTTTAGCGGTGTTTAGTTACACTGATTTAAAATACAAAAATTTAAAATACAAAAGAAGAAGACGCAGCATTGTATAACTTATAATACCGTAAAAACATACAAACAACGCTGATGAACATGGAAATCGTTTTTGACATTTTCGCGTCCCTTGCTACCTGGCGCCTAGAGCGATCGCTCCTGTCTCTATCCCAGGGTCAACGGCGATTATCAAAATATTTATTATTTATTTACATTTAATGGTTTTTCGATTCTATCTTATAAAAACTAAAACCATTTAATAACACGAAAATATTCATTTGGCCTATTACCAGTTTAAAATAAGGATAGTTAAGAAAAAGAACCGGTAATTGTAATCGAAAATAATGTACGAAATAATTCGGTGAATAAAACTTAGTTTTACAATAAAAGGAATACCTTATCAAAAGAAAGCAGGAAAATGTTTCCATTATACATATAAGCTAGTTTTATATGTACATAATTATTTTTCCCACTACCTGTTAAGATATCATAAATTATTATAATAAAGTACGTAAAATGATTAACACGATTGATACCGCGTGGCGCGTACCCCTAGAGAAACGACTATCACCGATTCACGTTGCTGATTTTTTAATGTTATTAGTTTTTTATAAATCTACCTGGCAGAATGTAACGGACAAGCGTTATGAATTCTAGTTTTAAAAACTTCTATATACCGATAATGTACTGGAGTTAAGATTATGAACTCAGAGAGATTAGATATTCCAGTTGTTTAACGATGACACGTTATTTTGATGCGTGTTTCGTTCAAATATAATAATTATTATAGTCATTATAACAGGTTATTATCAGATGGTTCATGATCGAGTTCTACGGCGAGTTTCGTGAGTTATTCTCACGGAATAGCTCCACAGATCTTGTATAACTACGATTCTTATTTTTCGCATGACAGACTCCAAATCGTTTAATTTTGCATTAAAAACTTCCACCGGATCTATCGTAACGTAATATTAGTAGGAAATGTTCAACATTGTATAACAACACACGTGCAGTTTTAATGTAAAGCCAAGAAAACTTTCATATAGCGAGTGTTATTTAATATTATTAATGACAATGAATGTTTTCGTTTAACACTAGGTCTCCGACTGGGAACATAGCTGTGTGAGCATAGGTGTCTGTGTAAAAACAGATGGACTCTTACGGCTTATCTAGCCTTTCATATCCAAGGACGTCTGGTAGGCTTTTCCGTCACAGTATTCTTAATGATACAATAAAAAGATCTCTTATCACGATTGATGTTCCTGCTCCTAATGAACCCTACGGAATTAGTGGCGATGATGGCAAGAGACTTGATGGCCTGACACTGATTCCTTGGGAACGAGGGTGGGCCCCGCTGTGGGACGGTACATGCGTTGACAAACTGGCCCCGTCTCATATCAGGAAAACAATGTTAAAGGCCGGTGCCACCGCGGAAAAAGCTGTAGCGATCAAATGTTCTAAATATTTTTATTCCAAATTATGTCTTTGTTCCGTTTGCAGTTAAAACGCTTGGAACTTGGAATGATAATGTAAGCATTTTTATTAAACACAAGCTGTGCCCGCGAATTCACCCGTGTATAATATTTCAGTATATACAACATTTTTAGTTTTTTTTTCGTGGGATATTAGTATTTATTCGGTTTTTGCCGCACCCGGATCTAGATAGGGCAACATACAATTGGAATCATACATGAGAAAAACAACATTCCTTTAAATCTATTCCAACATACTTAAATGGATAATACACAGGGAAAGACCCTGTGATTTATTTATTGTGACTGCAAACGATACTATCACGGGAAAATGTGTCCTTTTAAACTAAAACATAATCTGGTTTTTTAATAAGTACTTACTAACCACATAGTCGGTTAATTGATATTAACCGACTATGTGGTTCATTTTTCGCCTAGAGAATCGGAATTCAAAAGGAAAATGCTGCTAGCATTCTTGCTACCATTCCACGCGGTTACGATTTGTAATATTTGTAAATATTTTTAATTTTTATTTGCATTTATTTATGGCTTTACTTAACTTGTAAAACTAATCGAGTATGTATTCAAGCAACCTACTTCTTGTAATAATATATCAAAACAATAAGAAGTACTAAAACTGTCTATGGTCTTATCTCGATATGTTTCATAAGAATTAATATTTTATAAAAACAACTTTGCAAATAATGCTTTTTAATTAAAATTATCTTAGAAAAAATTTGATGGGTGACTTAACCGACATATACCAGCATAATCTGGATGGACTCTATTTAATGTGATTGATTATATATGTAGATCTGTTCAACTTTCATTGGAAGTAACTAAATCTGTGCAGCTGTCCATTTTTTAACTTTGCTTTGTTCCTATTAACTTTCAATCACCATCATTTTACAGACTATTATTTATTATTTATTTAAAGGTTCAGCCAATTCAACTGAACAGTTATTTTATATAATTTTTATCGAATAAATGTTCGAAGTGATTCTTTAAATTGGCGTAACTTTATTATTTATGACACGATTTAAATAAAACAAATACTAAATTTTTGGTGAAGCTAGCCACAATACATTAGTGAAAACCGCAATTAAATCCGTTAAGCCGTTTCTAACTTTCTACTGCACAAGCGCACAGACAAACACAAAAATTCTAACAATCATTGTGTTGTGTTCTATTGCGTTGATAAAAGCCCGCGGTAATAGTTTTACTCATATATTACTCATATATTCCATCTACAGACAACGATCTCTTACAGATTTGTTATATGTATAGATATAGATATGACTTCGTCTTGTTTCTTCTTCTGTGTATGTACACGAGTAAACTACACAGTTTTTGTATCAATCATGTATAGAAATGAAATAAATAAAACATGGAAAACACATACCGTATTATTATTATACAATACAAAAATATATAGAGGTTAAAACGGGTGAAAAATAAGAATATTCTAATGCGTCAAAAACTCTTGAATGCAAGTCTTATACAATGAAAGCGAAGCAGTGTTTGCGCACACACTTGTGCACTATAATATGTCCTGCGCAGTTAGCTAATTTCTCTTGAGATTGGACGCCGTGGCTAAAATCGATTTGGAGGATATTAAGTATAAAGTCGGCTCTACACTCACCAACATTGACAACCAACAACAAAAAACGACACCGACCGCGGAACACCACGAAGCGCGAATGCGCTGCCGTGAAACCTTCAACACTTTCGTTCCACGGTTCTCGTGGGGAGTGGTTTTCTGAAAAACTAAGGGTAATGTGGACTATTATATATTTTTTGTGTTTAATGTTGTTGTTATTATTTTGTGATCTACTAGAGTCTACCTATACGATTTTGTTTTCAGTAAAACGATTATCAGTTGATATGTATAATTTTGTATGATTACGTTAGAATCATAATTATTTAATCTGGTATTCGTTTATAGATTTTCATAAATTATGATTAAATGGAGCATTAACTTGAGCTATTGGGCTATGCGTGTCGGTTTCCTCTATAACAAACAGTTTATTGCTACGATTATGTGATCGAGACAAGATCAGGGTTGCAAATTGTATTTCTATTTGAAAAAGTCTATTTCTTATAAATAAACAAACATTTCAAAATTTTTAACTTTTTTATTCAAAGCAAAACAATAAAAAATTCATTATTTGAAAAGACATGAACACACACACATGACACACTAATTCCATTCAAACACTTTTTTTACCAAGTGGCAGCTTTTTGCGAGCTCTTCTGGATAGGTACCACCTTCTCATCAAATATTCTACCGTAAAACAGTAGTACTTTGTACTATTGTGTTCAGGTTTGAAGGGTGAGCGAGCCAGTGTAACTACATGTACGAGGGACATAACACCTTAGTTCCAAGGTTGGTGGCCCATTGATGGTAAGTGGTGACCACTTACCATCAGGTGGTCCATTTGCATGAGCGTCTACCAACTCTATCTCTATAAAAATATAAAATAAACTAATACCACAAGTAGTCAATTGATTTAATAAGTATATTCTCAATGATTAAACTATCTCTATATCATTATTATTATTTTTCTGAAATAACATAATTGTAAATATTTTAATGATTAATAATATATTATTTGTGACAACCCTATAAAAATATGTAATGCGTTAATGCGGACGTACGCGATCGGGTGCGCACGCGACGCTTATGAGTACCTTATCAGCACTATCATATTAATCTATCTCTCCAAGATACAAATTGGCTGTTGAAATGTGCTTTATTAGTTCATATACCGTAACTATTTTTTAACTATTTACTTCAATATATAACATTTAATCAAAATATAATTTATTTAACTAGTTTACAAATACTTTTGAATTATAAATAAAGACTTTTTTATTTATTTAACAATAATACAGTATAATCCATTTTTGTTATTAAATTAATAATTTATATTAGGAATATAAATCGTACATAAGTACTTAATAACTGTAAGAGCTTACCGATCAGAAAAAAATTAGTATTGAATTCTTCCTAAGCGATTAACGCATTGCGAGGCTCGGAAGCACGTCTGCTGTAAGCCAAGGTACCAATTAAACCTTATACCACTTTCATGCACTATTTACCTCATTTACTCAGCACTAATCAAGTTACAAATGTTCTATTGTTTTCTTTATATCTATCTTTGAAAGAATTAAGTATTATACTTTTACATTGAAATGAAAAAAGTATCATTTCACTAATGTATTCCTAGCACTAATTGGTCTGGCGAGACGTGAGGCCTAGTTTATGTGTTGATGTATAATTTTAGTGCCCAGGAAACCCCCGACACATAAGCAATTGCCCCCCAGTAAACATATGGGTGATCATGGACTACGAACTGTACGAGTACGTAATACAAACTCCACGCGTTTTATCATCTATAATATTATACGTGTATCATATATATATATGATCTCGAATAAAATATATGTTTTTTTTACAAACGATTTTTTAACAGAATCTAATGTATAAACTAATTGGAGCATTCGGAATCTTGTTTATAATTACATATTCTTCTCGTCTTTACTTTTCCTGTTTACCTACGTAGTAATTGCATTTCATTTTCTTTTTTATGTATTACTGCCAGGGGTAAGCCATAACACTGTAAATTTCTTGATTTGAACAAAAAATCAGATTTATAAACCTTAATATATTATAACTTCATGTGTTTGTTTTTGAAATACTTGGACCTGCCAGTAAGGCTTCGTGTACGCACGACATCAACATAACTCGCCTCAGAAGGGAAAAGTATGATCTTAATTATCGCACATCAGATTTGCATCTCGCATGCGTCCCCAAGGCATGTGTTTGGAGAGCCAGTTAACACAAAGCAGAATTACCAAAAGTGATCCGTACCAACAACGTCAACGTCAGTAGTTCGTCACAGAATACAGTTTATGACACTTCTGAGGGAATACTGAGATTATCATCTATCATATCATGGGAACAATAAGATTTATTTTAATTAGATTATCAGACATAAAGGCTTTATTTTTTGGCATTATTCAACTAGTTCAAACATTAAAACATGAATAATACACTTTTATTTGTTGTGGGTATATTCATACAAATCATAACAATTTATTCATATGTAAAAGTTATAAAATTCTTTTTTTCTTTCTTTTATTCACTTCTCCACCATGTCCATTCACCGGTCCACCTGTCCTTCATTTCGACTTATCCTCGGTAAATGCATTAATATTCCTATTTCACGACTTCAACATCACGTTTTACTTTTACTAGGGTTCGTTACAAATTGCTATAGTCACAGAAATTAATTATTGCAAAACGTGTGTTAAGTCATTAACTTCACAAAGAAATGCGATTTATAAATGTATAAGGAACAACCTCACTATTAATTTTTCATTCTACATTATTTTCTTATATTTAAAGAAATATATCGACAGTGTAACTGGTAACTATTTTAGAATAGTAGATAATGTATATTATATTAGTAAACAGATTTAAATTTAATATTAAATTATTTTAGTTATATCCATATTATACTATATGATAATGCTTTACAGACTCGGATTTATGGCACCGGTAGACGGCCCCAGCCAGCCAAAAATAATATAACTTTAGTCCAACCGCTTCGGAATGCGGTCCTTAAATGTTTAAGTGCCTTTGAGCTTTCGATCTCTACGTCCTAGCCTGATTGCAGAAGTTAAAATTAGAAAAGTATAAGAAAATAATAATTTATAATGAAAACAGATTATTTTAAATTAAACACTATACTATATTATACGTTTATATTAACTTAAAGCTCATTTACACATGTCACTTTGAATATTTACATATTAGAGAACCTACTCCTCGAATATGTACATATTCAAGCTTTTTTAAATATTCTAAGTCACTTGTATTTCATTTTTGATTCATTCAGAGCGTACTCTAAAAATTAACCCTGAACATGTGGTCAATACGTTTATTGTTTCTCTTTTACCTTAATATGAGAACTATTTCCCAAACTAATGACGCAATGAGCTGTGAAAAATGCAAACAAAGTCTGCTTTCATTCGTCTCATATTCTATTTATTGGATGATAAAATGTAAACAAAGATGATTTAACTCTGCGTGATATCTTTAGATGTACATCAAAATCGATACAATATCTCGCTTTCGTCACTTAATTCTCACTTACCCCGCACTAAACTTACGCACACATGAGCTACGCTATGATCTTTCAGGCGTGAAAATGAATGTTATAAATAAACACGCGCAACGCGGCCAATTATCATACTAGCCTGAAGTCCTGTGCCGTTTTGTCTATTGTAAAAATTAATAAAAAATTTAACAAACATAAGTGAATACGAAATTCGGCTCTCGCCGATCAGCAGCAACCGGCGATGGATTGGTTTAAATTGGTCGGTATCAAGATTTTGTGATACTATCGTGATTGTGATTAGTGCAAAGGACTGTTGCTATTTTAGTGTTATTTGTGATTGTGAAGGATTAGGACGTTATTTATCACATTGCATGTTGATTATTTAGTGATTTATACAATTCATTAGTGGATTTTATATATATATTTTTTTATTTAAAAAACCAAATAAATAATTTTAATAATTAATTATAATTAATAATTATAACCACATAAAATAATTAACAGTGGAATAAGTTATGTACTCCAAGCAAACGCATAATTGTTTAAGTACCTCTTTTTCGTAATTTGTCAAACAGTACGACGTTGATTTCAATCTATGTTGTAAAAATATGTATGTTGTAAAAATATGTATTAATATATATTAATAGAGAATATTTTTATACAAATTGAATGTAGTTGAAAATTGTAGTAATTAAATGATTAATCCCAAATACAATTATAATTAAAATGATAAATAATTGGCAATAAAATAATATATTTTTTCTATTTTTTACAGTTCACTCTTCTTGTAGCTGTTGCTTCCATCTCTGTAAAGGCAGATGGACCTAAGTAAGTTTTAATTATACTATAATAATATATGTTTTGTACAATTATATAACAACAAATTTTTACGATTGTGTTACATCAAATTTCATGTATTTATTTTTCATGCTACGCGATTATTAAAGTTATAAGTATTTAAGTTATGCATCAGCGACTAATTTTAATTTATTGGTATCCTAATCCAGCAAGGCGATAATTGTCAAACGCAGCTAATAAATGGGGGGCATTATGATAAATAGCTTTAGAAAGTGTAAGTTAACCATTTTCGTATTAAATGTTAAAAGTAATTACAAGGCGGAATTTATTTGCTAGTACGTGTGATGTGCAAACAGGGTAGTGATGTCGCGACGACGAGAGGGAAAGCCCGTCGAGTCACGCGTGCCATTGACTCTAGGCGGAACCGCTAGAAAAACTAACTAGCTTGCATGCGAATGCTATTGCTTCGATGTACTTTCTTCATACGATTTTAATTTTCATTACGATGAAAAAATAGAATAGTTAGCAAATAGTATACCAACACTAATTTTCTCTTGTTACAGGAAAAAGATCCGCATACATCTACCACAGAAAGTGAAGCATATCCACCATCATAAGAAAATATACATAACGAACCACCCTGCGTCCTCACAATATGCTCCGGCCTATATGCCGAGTGCCGAGGGCACAGTGGCGGTACCTACGAACGTTTTGCCAGTTATGGCAAATCTTGTACCAATAAACTCCGTGGATCTTTACGACGAAACTCAACCACGACTGCCCAATATCTCACCAGCAGCTTCGCAGCTCTTACCTTTGTACCATGCTCGTGGATACTACGGTCCAACCCCAGCTGGTATAGATGAATCAGATTACGATACGGTTCCTGAGCCAGCTGAATATATTTCCTCATCTTTTTCATCTCCGAGCGCGGGACATCCTTCTAGTCATCCTCCTAAGCGAGTAAAGATTATCAAAATTAACGAACAACCTCGTAAAAAAGTAATACGAAAGGTAAAGCCAAAACGAGTAGTTATACGGAATAAGCCTCAACCCCCTCCGCCATCAGAGGGCGAACATCCAGTATCGACTTTTCATGAACAATTTTATTCAGACATTGACGGCTCTGGAACAATAAGGAAAATAAGAAAGCCTCCACGAGTAGAGAAAATCGTGGATGGTGACACAGAACATATTCATACCTACAGCGAGGAACATATACATAAAGTCATACTGAATGATGGTCCAAAGATTGGTAATGTTGTTAGTGTTGATCATTTTAATGGAGTAACTGGAATTTCTGCTGGTCAAGGGATAATACCGTTTAAAAATTCTCAAACTTTAATAGCCATACCGTCCCACTCTTTTGGTAATATAGGATCTGTCGGTTCCTTAGGAAATACGGGTCACTTTGAATATGCTGCATATAATCCTCGCGAAGTTACACATGATCATATATTTCATGATCATGGAGAAATTTCTTCAGATATAGATTTAAACAAGGACTCTTTTGGTTTGCCACCTAAAGTTTCATATAATAGTAATGGCTTGAGAATAAGTGGTTCACAAAAAAGACATAAAATCAAACATTCTCAAAAAAGCAAAAAGATTGCTAAGCCGACATCGAATGATTTCTCTTACTATGAGAGCATTTATTCTCCTAGCAGTAGACCAAATAAAATACAGAGGCCCTCATTGACCGTACCTTCGTTCGAAGTTTCTGGTGAGGCAAACTTTGAAGATTATAGGCCTATTCCCGATTTTGGATACAAAGAAAATAAAAAGCCTCGTAATTCAGTAGCCACATATTATGGAAAATCATCAAATGATTATCGACTGCAACAAGCAAGTGCTCCAGCTCCATTTTCTGTGTCATCGACCGTAGTACACGAATATAAACCTAAAAGATTTTTGGGATCAGCTTCTGCACCTTCAAGCTTATCAAAAATTAGAGACCCGTTCGCTAATTTCAAAGATACATATGCAAATAACTTTGAATACGACACGTATGCTTCCTCATCAAATGTTTATGCTTCTGAAGATAAAAATGACGTTGGCTTTTCGAATCAAAGTAAAGGGAAGGGAAATAAAAAGTCAATATCAACCCAAAACATTAGATTTGGCAACCAAGATCATATAACATACGTTGATCATTTGGAAGATGAAAGTTTTGCAGGCGACTTTGACAGCGATGGCCCAACAGCTTTAGAAAATGTCGATCAATTTGATCAATCACAAAATAGTGAATCAGTGACAACGGGAGCGTACACGATAAAAGACTCTTCTTCAGCCCACCAGTATTACTCTATGATGGCTGCGAAGGCTCTTCAAAGTGAACAAATATCTGTGCCTGAAGCTTCCAATGATAATTTTCAATACGCTGAAGCGCCGACTCCTTCAACGACAGAGTTTACATCTTTAGCGACCTCTGTCATACCTAGTTCAAATATTTACAGTTTTCAAAGTACAGAAAATCCCCACACCGAATCTCCCAAATACATACCTGAGATAAAATCGAGTAATAGGAATAAAGAGGCGTCTCGTCAACCGAATTATAGCAAAGTCCTCTTGGAACCTAGGAATCGTTTTATGATAAAAGATATTCAGGCTCCAGCGAGAGATTACAGAACAAGAGCGATACAAAGCCAAGAGTCGGCTCGATCACAGGATGAAGAGGCTGCGACCGTAAGAGGAAAACTTAAATATGGTGATAAAATTTAAATTATTTGTAAACTTTTAGTGGTAAAAGTTGGTTTTTGGCCGTGATATCAGAACTCTGTGTTCATCAAGAATGGGCGCTGCGGTGATATAACAGAATAAACCACTGTGGTATCTTAATTTATTTTTAAAAATATGTCGGTTTTAAAAATGTAAATAGATTGAGTAAATAATTTTTTTTGCATTTTAATCAAATTCTTAGATATTATATAAGAATTAAAATAAAGAAAAAAATATCGAAAAAATATTTTCATTTTCTTCATGTCGCAGAACTCAAAATTATTTCTTTACAAGTGTCGGTAATTTTAGCAGGCTTTTAAGTCAATTTTATTTGATACAGTTTTAATACTGTAATACTCAAATGCATATAAACCAATAACAATTTTTATAATACAATATTTTATTTATTACAATACAATGTCGACTGATCAGCTATTCAAATATATAAAGTTTAAGCCAAAAACAGTCTTTGAACAAAAATAATTAAAAAATATTATTTATAACTTTAATTAAGTCTTTAAGCGTTTATTGTTAATTGTATATATTTAATATATAAAGTATAATTATTTCAGGTATTTCACCGCACAAGATACTATGAGAATGAATGGTTATAATTGAACAAATTGTTATAATACATAGTACAAGTCCTTTTCTACAGGATTTCTTAACTATACTTCCGCCCTTACCGTTACCAAGAAAGCTACTTTTCGTTTCAAATAAATGTATACAAAACACTTCTGAATTATCTATAGTATTAGACTAACCTTACAGACGCTAAGACCGGAGTTATAAGGAATGACCGATATATACGGGGCAGTACTTTGTATTGTCAAGTTCCGGTAAGGATCCGGTTCGGAGGGATAGGGAGGCAGTGTAACTAAGCACATAAGGCACATGGGATGTAACATCTTAGTTAAGGTTAAGGGTAGTCTTACCCAAGGTTGGTGACACATTGGCGTTGTACGTAATGGTTAACATTTTACACAGTGCCAATGTTTATGGGCAGTGTTGACAACCAATAGTATGTCAGTCCACTTATCAATTGTATATAAAAAATAAACAACGGTCTTGACTACTCTTTCGCCTATCTAATAAATCAAACGGATGTCTATACTTTTAAATGAAAATCTGATTATATCGAATACGCTTGCTAACTCTGTGTCTCACATAAGAATTAACACCAAATTGAAATTTCTTACATAAATTATTTTTTTAAAAGAGCATATTTTACTATGT
Organism: Nymphalis io; assembly: GCF_905147045.1. Taxonomy (NCBI): domain Eukaryota; kingdom Metazoa; phylum Arthropoda; class Insecta; order Lepidoptera; family Nymphalidae; genus Nymphalis; species Nymphalis io. Next base: position 13,515,531 of record NC_065918.1, read on the forward strand.
TATTTATGTTTAATTGTATATTATGTATTTTGTCAACAGCAAGACGCCTAACAAAAAAACAACGCCTTTACATTTTTTTTCTAAATTCATATGAAACATCTTTGCCTTACAATTTTGTAAGGCGCTGTCTCTTACCGTTGACAAAATGTTTAATGTTTTATTTTACTAAGTTATATGTCAAATAGGAATAATTAAAAAATATTTTTCACCCTTTCCAGGATTTGAGCTTCTGTATATTATTAATGTATAATAAGCTCTTTGTATAGATACTAGCTCCTCGTTATATTTATTTCATTGAATTGAATTGAATTGCTATTTGATAATGTAAATACTACATTTTTTAAAACATAGTAGTGATTGATAACTTATTTAGTAACAAACGTGATCTACAAGCCAAATATTCTACATTTCTTTATTTTTTGAGGTTAATGAACGGATTGAAAATTCTTCGAGTTATATATTTTACACAACATATTATTAGTTATATGAATACTTTAAAATTGTTTTCTTAATAATTGGGTTTTACATCAAAAGTAGTTTTTACATTCTAAAAATTGTATATGTATGAGAGCAATGACATTCTCGTTAAGGTATTAAGGACAGAGAAATTACTCGGTGCGAGATTATTATACCATAGTACAACAAGTACTCGCTTATTACAATATCCTATTTGAAACATAAATATAATAATATAAGTTCTATAATAATATCAGTTTCTAAATCCGGTGTGTTTCAAGCCTAAGAAGAAATTTTCTTAATTAAATTTCCTTAAAATTTCCAAAATAAAATATATTGTAAGTATAAAAAATCTGTTCCATATCCATTATTATAATAGTTCACCAGAATTGATAATAATGTATATAATGAACCTATACAAAATATAAACTGATAATCACTATAATAAAAAAGAGCCCTAAATATGTCAGTAGATGAGAAAGTTATGTTTTTAAAAATTATACATCTGTGATAAGAATCCAATGGATCTTTTTAATTGATTATTTAGTTATGACCAATTTACCCACATCTAATGATGATATACATTTAACCACAGCCATGAACACATGAACGTATTCTTTGCTAATACTCGTTCGACGTCGAGACCAGTCTGATATCCATGAAGTATTTTTAAATTACTTCGAAGAAATTAGACGGGAAGGAAACCTTCCTTGTACGAGCTTTCTATCATGATTCATGGGAATCGGAACGTTCGGAAGTGAAGGGTGATTGTGTAACCGACGAACTTAAGCACAGACCGCGTGAGTTCAATTTCTTATGTAATACATCTTATTTGACAATTCTTTTTAAATAAAGAATATATATGTATAATATTGCCCCACTCTGGATTTTATCTCGGACCTCGGGGTCATTGGCTTTATGAGCTTACTAGCCCAACGAGGTGGTATTCCAAAGTAATATGCAATCAGGCATAATACTGAAAGTAACTAAACTATACTAATTAAGCAGTGTCGATGTTAATTAGTTATCTAACTTTTCTAACCACGAATGCTGCGGAGCTGATTCACAGCCGAGCTGAGCGGAGACTTCAGTTACTTAAAGTCCTTTTTACATAGCAATAAACATTTTAATCATGAAAACCGCGTAATACTTTTGAATATAGTGATTATAATTATTTCAATTGTCATAGAGTATTTCTCACACGCTTTATCACCTTGATAATAAAATTCTCAAGTAGTAGAAAATACTGCATCAGCGCACTCTCCCACAGTATACAAAGGTCAAATGGCAATCATTTTACATCGTAGTTTATGATCTATAATTCGTATATACTTTCATGTTTTTATTTTATACAAGATGTTATGACTGTGTTTCGCTAAGTTAACGATTATTATTGTAAATATATAGATTCGAATATTGTCAAATACTTAAATGAATGTTTTTTTAATTATAACGCCAAAACTATTTTTTCCATCAAAAAAATCGGTAAAAATAAATAACGTGACTTCTACTCTCTTTATGTGTTTTAACAAGTTGAAAAAACAATTAATGATGTTTGGTTATTTTTAAGCATTGTTACTAAATGTTGATTAGCGACTATTTAGTTAAAGATTTATTATTCTCTTTCTCTCGTTTTTGATTTTACATTCAAAAGAGGAAGAAATCGCATTGTTTAACTTATCACTCATTAAACGGAGATTATATTTACAGTAAGGCCTTATATGATTTTTTGACTCGATAGTGAACTATATCGAGCATTATATAAGTTTTTGACTCAACAGTAGTGTTTTATTAAAGTAACATTGTAAGACAATCTTTGCATTACACAAATCAACCCCGTAAAAGCTTTTTCTGAGATCACATATTTGTATATGATATGGTTTTTGACATTTGAAATAACAATTCTAATAATTTATTTCTAATAATATAATATTACGATACGTTCCATATTTAATTTCACCCCAACTTTGACTATTCTATACCTATTCGGATCGGAAAAAAACGATATGATCCTACCATATACCGTAATATCAAAACCAAAATTAAAAATTTAATAGTTCCACTATTAGACAATTCAATTCAAGAATAGGACAAAAAAAAAGGCAACGATAACGTTCTGATTCGATTGCGTTCAAGTGACAATTTGTTAGTAGCATTTGTCTCCTGGTATCCTCATAATGTTTTTCTTCATCATCATCGAACACGAAGTTATTTAACTTCGAAGAAGTATTTTCTTTTTTATAAAATAACTTAAACGTATTACGTAACATTACTTTTATTTTAGTTCTTTCTTTCAATTTGAATTTCAATATTTAAGTCATATTCTTTAATCATGCAATTATTTAGTTGGGTATTTAGAATCTTATATTAACATCATTGTGCATAACAACACATATAATTCTGTTGGTGGTTCTAATAAAATAAAAAATAAAATGAAATGAAACTCAGTACTAACCAGGATCACAAACCGCGACTTTCATAGCCTAGAGCTTATAGCACACCGGGCTATCTCTTTTTAAGAACACAAAAAAAAATTAAAAAGTTGAAGAATAATTAATTACAACTGTAAGAATGTACGGTAATTTCTCACTTCATGCACACAATTTACTCTATAGCAGAAACATGTTAATTGCTCTTCCGAGCGGAATTATGATGACCGAGCCATTTCGCTTCCGTTATTATCTTTACGATGTAACTATTACATAAGCCCTATTATATACATTTCACTGCGAATTCATAATCTTTTACGATAAACATTATTTAAAGAATGTTGATGTAATAAGATACGATGTTAAATCGCGTCTGACCGAATGTCTTTGTCTTTTGAAAATTGATAATTTAGAATTGTATACTTTTATATTATTTAATATTAAGATATTTCTGATTTCTTCATTCTTGTTAAATAGTAGCAGTAGTAATTCTATTCACTTAAGTAAAAACATACAAAAAATTATTCTACATTTATTTATTTAAAATTACTTTATTGTGTGTAAGGGACAATATTATATGTAATAAAATTAATGACATAGTTAAAAAAGTATGTAATTAAAAATAAAATAGGTTTTTTAGGCCACAAAAATTAAATTTCCTATCTTGTATCACAGTAGTTTCTGCTCGGGAAGTCATATCGAAAATGCATGTATTCGCAGAATAACCTTAACTTTTCTTGTATCTAGTTTATTTTTAGTTTTTATATTTGACGCTGTAGCCGAAGTTTCGGCATAAGTAATACTTCTGGAACATTCAACTGGCTGTCGTTGCGCTTGGACTCCACTTCCACTTAACATCAGGTGGAGTAGAGTCATTTGCCTTCCCGGTAATTATAAAAAAAACTGCTCTTGTGCAGTTTGATAGGTACATATATGAAAAATGAAAATGTATGTAGGTGGGTAAGCTGCATATAATCCAAAATCACTAAGTGCAGCGCTGAGAGAATAACGGACAAGTTTACTATAAAATAAATATAATAAAACTTGTTAACACTTTATCTTTTAAGCCAGCAGTTGCATCCACTTTAGCGGTTTTTTTTTTAAATCTTAGTATTGAGATAGTGAAAGCAAAGTGTGATATGTTAAGTTAAAATGACTCATATAGGAACGTGATGTGTTTTTTACAGCTGACTAACTTGTTTATAACTTTATAGCGTTTAAGCAAAAATCCTCTCCTCAAGTTGAGACACTTATAAACTTGTGTGCTTGTATATATGTGTGTAAAATCACAACTACTTTAGCCTAGCCAATCGAAATAAAATATCTTATTATTTACATCTTTTTATTTCTTAATTGTATTTTTTATATATTATATCTTGTAAATAATATTGTTTAATTAACTATTCAACATGATATATATCAAAACAAACTAAATTCAAAATATTAAAAATAAACAATAGTAAAGGAGAAATTGGTATCAATTGGCGATCAAAGACATTTAAACTTTAAATTAGTTCGATTTTTGAAAACGAATCACACTTGCACTGAGGCGTTTGGAAAAAAAGTGTGGTGTGGTGTATATATTTTATGATTCTTCCAATATTTTATGTAAGCAAGACAATTGCAAACTTTGATGTAGTGATCTGATTTCTACAGTTTTAATAATGTAATAATCATAAATGTAATTACTTCTGTTGTGGGCGATTAAAACAAATAATAAGAAATAAAAAAAATAATTATATTATTTCATAAATCATAATTGTATAACAATAACTTAAAACTAGAAAACTTATTTACAAAACTTGTACTTATACTTATGTTATGGGTCTCACCGCGCCAGCGAATACTATGACTTAGTTGGCATTATAACAATATTTACTTTGTTTTTAAATATTACTTTCTTTTGTGATAAGGGCCGCCCCCATGACCTGAGCCTATCGCGTTCGAGTAACTATCTCCAAAGCTACCGAGGCCACTGCCGCTATGACTGCCGTGGCTTCCATGGCCTCCTAAGTCAGATAAACTAAAACCTCCGTGACCACCATGACCGCCGGAGCCTCCGAACCCACCACTATAGCCGCCTCCATGTCCTCCACCGAAGCCTCCAGAGCCGTGACCATGACCGCCTCCTACACTGTAACTGTCTCCGCCGTGTCCACCACTGCCATATGAATCAAGGCTTACGATGGAATAACTATCATGTCCACCTCCATGGCCTCCCCCATGGCTCCCTCCATGGGCTCCACCATGACCTCCGCTTCCTCCAAATCCACTTCCACCTCCATGGCTAATAAGACCAGTAAATCCAGAACTATAACTATCATGTCCACCTGATCCACTGCTGCCATGGTCATCATGTCCACCTCCATATCCACCAAATCCTCCATTAAATCCACTGCTTGAGCCATGGCCTCCACCGAAGCTACCACCGTGGTCACCTCCATGACCACCTCCAATTGCACCTCCGTGTCCGCTGCCAAAGTCACCTCCATGGCCACCTCCATAGCCACCTCCGTGACCACCACCGTGGCTGCCGCCGCCAAATCCACCCCCATGACCACCGCCAAATCCACCCCCATGACCACCGCCAAATCCACCTCCATGGCCACCGCCAAATCCACCTCCGTAATCACCGCCATCTCCAAATCCAGCATCACCACCGCCCAAGTCATAACCACCTCCATGGCCTCCACCTAAGTCATAACCTCCGCCGATATCACCCCCATGACCACCTTCTAAGTCGTGACCTCCATGACCGCCTCCTCCTATGTCAATGCCATGACCGCCACCACCTCCATGGCCACCGCCTATATCATGGCCTCCTCCAAATCCTCCTCCAGAATATCCTCCATGACCGCCACCTAAATCGTGGCCACCGCCAAATCCAGCGTCACCTCCGAAATCGTGGCCTCCACCGCCGAAACCTCCGCCATGTCCACCTCCATAGCCACCGCCGCCGCCGCCTCCGCCACCACCTCCATGGCCTCCTTTTAGATGGTCAGCGAATCCTCCGTGTAAATGATCTGCAAAACTTCCTCCGTGGCCGCCGTATCCTCCACCACCACCTCCGCCGCCACCGCCACCATGTCCGTGGTCATCATGATGCTCGTGCACTATCACTTCTTTTGAAGAATGATGCTCCTCAGGTATATGGACTCGAATGTGTACACTAAAACAAAAACCATCACATAAATAACGAGGAACTGTTCCTACATCGTTTCTTCATTGTCATCGCAAAAATCTTATAATAGTCACGTTAGTCTATATAAAAGTATGAGAAACCGCAATCACAATAGGTCGCAAAGCAAGGTCAGACGCCAGTGAAAACTGTTAGGGTATACAATGGCTTTTCACAATTAATCACAATAAATGACTCATGAGAAACGATTTATAGAAATTTCAACCGAATTATTCCATCTACGGTTGTATTTGCGGTTTCATCTAGTAAAGTAGCATATCTAATTGATAAATAAACGGATAACTGTAAGACCGCAATGTACAAATGAGACGATGGCACAACAAGATACAACTGTGTATGGGATATATATTGCATAGGAACATGAAAATACTAACTGTTCATGTCCAAAAGTCGCGGTGCAGATGCCAACGCTAGCCAGTAGTACACAGCTCAGCTGAAATACAATATAATCTAAAGTTATTGATTACGTAAACTACATCCTTAAACTTGTAAGCTCGGTAGATGAAATCGAAAGCGGTCGATACAAGTTGCGCTAGATGAGTGTCTACGTCATGCGTATTCCGCATTACGCAATCTGAGGATCTTTGTGGACACGCGATTTGTTTTAATACTTTAAAGGGTTCGATAAACATAATGGCCGTTTTTTAAAACTATTTTTTCAGCTAGTTTTTATTTACCTCTTAACAAGAAAAAAAAACAATTTAGAAAAAAAATAATTGTGATAACCGTAACCGAAATATAATTCGAATTAAGATCATCAAATGAATTATCGTATACGATACTTCATTTCACAATTAATTTATCTTACTTTTAATATATATATATATATATATATATATATATATATATATATATATTTATATATAAATATATATATATATATATATATATTTATATATATATATACATTAACTACTAATTTTGTATATATCACAGTGATAAAAGGGCTACTTAAATAATATCAATCATGGCAAATAAAATTTAATGTATAAAACTGATTTTATATGAATTATTTACTAAATGATATATCACAACGATTAAAGGATCGTTGTCGCTATTTCAATAGTGTTACTCACGGCAAATCGGTAAGCCATGATGTATGGAAACTCCTTCCACTGCACCGCTGGTTGAACTTTTGTAGCACTAACAACGACACTAGCCTTTTATATGACAGTGAATGTGCACCCCTACTTCGAACGCAAAATACAACGAAAATGTAAAACGACTTTGTGTACATTACGCTACATAGTACATACATATATAATACTTGACAGATATATTCGATTCTCCAAGCCGGTCATTGAATATCGTTGTAATTTTCATAATGAAAGTTTATACTTTATCTTAATTATTTTAAATTTGTAATAACGGTCATAGGTCTTTCAAAAGTTTACGTTACAAGATGAATATAAAACTTTTACTTTAAATAAATAATTCAGTCTTAATCAAATCAGTCTTTTGGATGTTCAGTACAATTAATATGCACTCGGTTTTAAAATATTACGATCATTATATATTTTGTAGTTGATATTAAAATGAATGTAATGGATTATATAATTTTATGTATTTTCAAAAGTATTTTATAGTGTTAAAATAAAAATATTTTTTTTGTGGAATATGAAAATTACTGTAATGTTAAATAATAGTTTTTAATTTGCCATAATATATATAAGAAATATATCGTACGAGTAATGAGACAGAAAAGCATTTTGTTTACACATTTTTTAAAACGTTAGTCCTAGTACAATATGAATTAAAATAACAGTAAAATTCACAGCATTAATACTAAAAACACTAAAATATTATTGTATGTACAAAGTCCTTGATTGCTATAAAACTACTTACTGACTCGCGTTAGAGATCAAAAATAGGATTGATATCAATTAATAAAAGTAACAGAAAATTGTGTTATATATTTCTGATATGCAATGACATAAAAATAGAAATATCCAAGTCTGACTGATTGAATGGACATGCATAAAAAATGAGAACAATATTACCAAAACCCCCCAATTTTCCTCTTTTCTTTGACTCTTAGGGGCTGGCTTCTATAGAGGTATTTCTTTGTACCCAATTTTTCCACAATAAGCAAGTGTTATGCTTAAATATCGTATAACGATATCATTACGATTTTGAACGGTACGACGGTATGATTTTGAGGTAGCGATAATAAGCGATACTCTTAATAATATTACTAATCCGATTAATATGGAACTTTCACTTAATGATACATTACCGTTTCAGGACAGACATAGACTATAAAACATGCATGTATGTCGTGTATTCTTTTGAGATATAATTATAGCTTATTATGTCAACGTAGTCGAATAGAAAATTGATGGTCCGGGCACTTTCGAAGCGTATACTGCGAAAGCATAACCATAACAATTTACGCGAAAATTTCCTTAATAAGATTCACAGATCTCCAAAATATCTACAGAAATGTTTCAGATAGCATATTTACTGAATTGTATTTAACTATGTTAATAAAATTTGAATAAGAAACTTACGTTATCTTCAGTTAAATTTATTTAAAAAAAATTGTGAAATTAATATTTCAATTTGTATCTGTAGTTTTAGAGATATTTTGTGAGTAAACACATGATGATAAGAGCCGGTGTGATTTATTACTTTTACTAATTATTATATAATAATATTTTATGTGCAATTCTTTTATATATTTATTTTATTAAACCGCTGTAAAGCCGTTTTTGATAATCGTTAGCGAATTGGCTCAAATGTAGTAATTGGATAAGGTTTGAATAATAAGTTTTTTTGTATAGGTGTATTTCATGAAAAACGCAATAGATCACTAATAATTATGTAAAAAACATAATTTCTAATGCATCCCTTTGTTCATTTTTCGTCGAAAGAATAGGAATTGCGAATCAAAGGAGAAAAGCTGCTAGCATTTTTCCCACCAATCCACGCAGTCATGATTTGTAGAGCACTATAAATATTATTGTAGAGACATGCTATTTATTATATATTATGCTTAAAATGAATTTATATATCGCTCTTGTAAGAGCTACAATAGAAAGTTTATTGCCTTGGACATGTTTTCTTGTACGCTCAATACATTTAAAAAATGAGTTTGTGTGCATTTGTTAACTTAGTCAATGTTTTTATTTTATCTATTTAATTTTTATTATATAATATTGTTTTGATGTTGTTAACTGTCTGAATCTTAATAATTATTATTTGTAATTTACAGAATTGCTTGTTTACTGTCATACATGAATTAGTTTTGAGTGGAAACTTGATTGGTGTGTGATCGAGTTAATTTGTTATGTAGTGTATGTGGCGTGTACTGTTTGTTTCCCAGATATAATAAAAAATAATAAAAAATAAAAAATAAAAATAAAAATTAAATGCCTTGGAAAAGTTTTTGTACTATTACTCCAAAGTCCAAATCTTTCAACTGCGAAAAAAGATTTATTTTAAGTAAGAGACGAATAAGCTGTTAATAATGCTGGATCTCTAGTAACCACTTTGTTTCTTACCGGTTCTTCTCGGTAGAATCCACATTCTGAACCAGTGGTATAAGTGTATATGGTGGTGTAAGTAAGTAATTCATAAGTACTTATAAAAGTATATTTTTATAAATATAATTTGATTTGAATATTAACGCCATTTGTTCACTTCAGCATCATAAAAATAAAGAAATATTAAATATTATTTAAAGTACATGGTCATCTAAAATGTGTCACATCTTGGAAAATTATTTTCAGAACTTGATTTGTTATAAAATACTATATAGAATGGTAACCTCGAGTCATCTTGACACTTGTCTTGGCTTCAGTTAAGACTCAGCTTATTCTTACAATTATGAATCTATTTTTAATTTCTTAGAAACCTTCAAGAAAAGAGCGCACTCATTCTTTAAAGGCCGGCAACGCATCTGCAAGCCCTCCGGTGTTGCAGGTATCCATGGGTGGTTAAAATCACTTTCCATAAGGTGACCCTCCTGCTGGTTCGCCCCTCTTACAAAAGAGAATAAAATCCTATTTGTACTTTCACTCGAATTATATATTTATTCATATCTTTTCCCTAATGTTCGGTTCTTATATTTAACGAATCGTTATTGTAAATCAGTAAGGGATCGTTGTTAAGTCGATCTTATATGTTGTAACGTAATGAACAAAGTTTTCGTTTTCTTCGAAACCAACGAAATGTTTTCCATAGGGCTTTTAAATTACAACTTTTAGAGAACACTTCTATCCGTAAGTAGAACGAATTGTTTTTTGAATATAGCAAGCAACCGACACCTTGGTTTTTAATAAAAGAAATGAAAATCATAGATTTTATGAATCATAATTAAATAAAACATATTATATATTATGTACAAAGTAAGAGCATTTTTTTAAATAGTGATGTGGAGCCGCAATCCATACGCGGGCGGGATCTAGTAAAATTATAATTGCATCAAGCAATAATTATTCTAGATTTTATATAATAATTACCTATTCACTACTTTCAGCTTATTTTTATTTGTCTGATGTCCTACATAGTTAACTTGCGGAAGTAGGAATTTTACATAACGAGTTCATCAAATTCTTATAAATCCGAATTCTCATAATTACATGTCTATTATAATAGACGAATTATACATTATGTATTCGGCGTATTCGCTATTTTAACATATTATTTACAGTGCAAGATTTGAAAACGATTGGTCTGCTCTAGCAATAAATTTTCCATTTGACGAGAATATAGACGAGAATGATATTATATTTCACGATATTAAATTGTTAAATCAAATTTAATGACTACGTAATAACTTTACTCAACCCGTAACAACTGCCAAATGATAGTCAATTAACTAAAATACTGCAAGCAGTAGTGATTCAAGATCACAAACGCCTAATACATATGTACCTACCTACTTTAAAAAATAATAATACACTCTATCCGTATCATAAATTTATCAGATTTAAATGATTTAATTTGATTTGAATTTTGGATGAGATAGTAAATTAATTAAAGGAGGTTATATGTTGAAAAAAATCATATTATGACCATAAAGAACAGAAAAATAACAGTAAACATCCAACAAGTCAACAAAAAGAAATTCATTATGGCAAGCTATTAATATTTTTATATATTAGAAGTATGTAATTGAGCTATTTAATTAATTAATTAACGTAGTAACTGTCTATGAGAATATATCAGTTTTTATAAAATATATAATGTATATTTATCTGAGAATACTCCAGTGTTAAATGTGAGTTTGGTCATAGGTGATGGGTCTGTCCTGGATGGCCTAATTAAATATGTAGAAAGCATTAATATATAATCGACGATGTCTGATAGCTTCGTGATAATAATATCGCGGACCGCGAAACACAGCTTGTATAAAATAAAAGAAAAGCACGAATCGATAAAATATGCAAAGATATAAATTTGCTAATGTAATAATCGTTTGTATTTAACCTGTCTCTGGTTCATCATGACTTATGTAAGTCTCTACTCTATAATGACTCTTCACTGCAGGAAATGTGACTCTGATGCGAATGCGTCGCTTTCGATTGTACATTTATATATAAATCTCTCATAAACGTCATAAACACATTCTGAAAAATACATATATATTATATAGTAGAAAACCGAACGATAAAACAAATTTCCATTTAGTTATTCGCAAGAGTAAAATTGATTATTGGCTGTTAATTGGTTTAAATTCTTCAATTAATTCTTAAACTGCGAATCTATATAATATGATTATAATAATTTGATGATTATACGACTTATTGTACAAGACTGTTACTTTATAAGAAAGATTTCGCTCGCGGCTTCGCCCGCGTGTTACATTGGATTATATTATCTGTGGAAATGTTAACACCTTGCACAGTCATTATTTCGATCGACACGATCGGATATTTCTTGCCGTATTGAAGAACAAGAAAATCTAGACGATAACAAATATCTATATACTTATGTAGTCATAACTGCAAATCAAATTAGAAGTCGATTTTAAAGCCAGTATTAGATTCTATACATTTACCTGTCATTAAAAAAATGATATAATTATTAATAGCTTGTATTATATAAATAAAGCTGCTACTAAGATTTTTTTAAATATAAACCTCCTCAACAAGGAGACCCGCCAAGTAGGGATATACACAGGATACTTTACTTTGACTTTAATTAATTAAAAAAATATATTTAGAAGCACTTATTTAAGTAGATTAATACTTCGGCGGCCCAACATCGTTCAGCTCTTATAATTAGTTATTTGTTCGTGAAATATTTTTTTAGGGACACAAAATTTGAGCCAAATTCTCATATCCGTTTCCGAGTATCATTCCAAGTATCATGTATTAAGAATTGCTCATTTAATAAAACAAGATATTAATTTTAAAGCTACCACTGTTTTGGAATATAGACTCTACCGACGAACCGACATTTACTCTTTACAAACAAATAAAATACAGAGGTCTGACAATTTAATTTATATAACCTGAACCAACGTCAAAAAATACTTCACGCTTCTTTATCATCTAAAATTGTTATAATCTTGTATTAAATAATATGCCATATTAATTAAAAATCTGATAACGTAAGATTATAAATAAAAATAATAATAAAGATTATTAAATCGTTTACTTTTTTAACCATTGCAAATCGTTTACGACGTCTCGCATGTTGCGTTCAACTGACGATATTTTATTTATAAGCGCCAAGTCTGGTTGATAAAGATATATCACGCAAGCTAATAATTGGTAAATCTACAAAAAGATTACATGAAATTGCTCAAACACGATACTGTATGTCAATACAAATAATTCAACAGCTCGATATTATTCTCGAATTTTAGATAACGTTACATCTTTGCTGTTGCACGAGTGGGCCTAAGCCGGGTCAGGTACGTACATCTCTCCAGGCTAATGTATTTCCGGCTTTCTATCTCCAACTCTATACCAATATTTCTGTCGTTAGCTATATAAACTTGAGCTCGCCTGAACTTTCATGGTCTTGTATAGGACTTAGCCCAGCAGTGGAACATTTACTTTTGCATTATAAAACTTACATTAGTGTAAATATATTTGCAATGAGGTTATTTACTTACCTATTCTATTATCAATTCATTGCACAATTGAAACACTGAACAAAACAGAATTCAACAAGATGACAACGTAATGCTTGAACTTGACAACATAATATCATCCATTATAATCTCTAATCGTTCATAATTATTTTATTACTGTTATATATTATTGTCATATGTATTAAGTTTACAGTATAAACTTCGAAGTTTTGCGTATCTTGTATCTCCGCCACTTGTGTGCCAAATATAAAATGTTAGTTACTGTTAGACAAGTGACTTTTAATTCGTACTGTTAATGCGGTCGATTTTTTTTTTAATATAAAAATAAGAATTACGATATAACTTGACCTATGATTTATATAAAAATTGAATGTATAATGTAAACACTCGAATATTAACATTTGGTCATAGTTCATTGCCATTACAGCATAGAAAACACAAATATATTCATGCTTCAAGACGACATAGTGCACGCGATTTTGATCTTTATAATAAAGATTGACTCAAAACATTGACATACATCTCGGTGAATCATCAAAGATTAATACTCGTTGTGTTTTTAACAAAATTAATTATTTCGATGGTGATTACGTGTGTACGTTCACTTTTTTTAGAGAGGAAATATGTTATGTAAGTGCGCCCTGCACCTACAGTGTTATGAACATGTAATTATTATATCAATACTTTGTAATTGGATTATATGAAATTATCTTAATTACAAAATAACTTTTAAATTATTTATTAAATATTAATACACTTCATTCGAAATTCAAAAATAGCATATAATATTTACTGTTATTATCATACCTATTCCGATTCTGAATAAGTTCACCTTAGCCACGGCGATGTTGAGACTTTTATTTGATAAAGCATATAATATTTTATTTCGTTTTGAAAATTTTCCCTGATTTATGAAGCAGCACCATGTTTTTTCTCTACGCTATACACAATTTGTTGTGCCTGTAAATACACTGTCTCACTCACCCTTCAAACCAGAACACAACAATACCAAATACTGCTGGTTTGCGGTAGAATATCTAATGAGTGGGTGGTATACCTAATCAGACGAGATTGCACAAAGCCACCAGTGTGTGAGCCTGTATGTATGTGTGTGTGTTTGTGATTTAGGGTTTGTGTGTCTTAGGGCTATTTTTCATATGCGTATACGTCATATAATTTAATCACATGATTTTATCTTTATTTATAAATGATGACATGATTTTAGAGCCGGTTGGTGAGGTTGGTAGATACTTGCCTTTCACTCCGATGGTTGTGGGTTCGATTCCCACCCAGGACAGGCATTTGTGTGCATGAACATGTCTGTTTGTTCAGAGTCTGGGTGTAATTATCTATATAAGTAAGTATGTATTTATTTACAAAAGAAAAGTAGTATATGTAGTATATCAGTTGTCTGGTTTCCATAGCACAAGCTTTGTACAAGCTTAATTTGAGATCAGATGGTCGTGTGTGAAAAATGTCCCAGGATATTATTATTATTATTTATTGTTTTTATTTATTTGTTGTATATAAACTGCACTGAAATGTCCTATAGAATGAATAACTCTATTTTACTTAAATTAGCGACCGGTCAGAAACTTGTACACTTCCTACATAGACATGGAACGCTGCTTTCTACTTTGTAAGTATCTATATTATCGAAGGCAAGTTTGACTACCTGTTTTATTGTCGATGTACTCTTATATATAGGTACATATGTTTTACACCTTAATATTTTAAACTCATAAGAAAATTTGCTCAAAGACTTATGACAAAGTATTTAAACAATAAACAGTATTTTAGATATTGCTTATCTCGTGTAAGCATACTGTTAGCAATACAATTTAAGATTCAATTTGAATAATTAAAAGATTGTTGCTATAGTCTCCAATTCTAATTATTCTATTAAAATCATATTAAATAAAATAAATTATACCTACTTACTAAATGCGTCGGAATTAACGAAAACTGACTTAAAATACAAAATAATCTAAAACGCTGACAAATCAAAAATGTTCTTACATGATAATGATTATGTCAATCAAATATTTTGTTAAAGTGTGTTGTTGTAAAGTGCGTGCACAAACACAGGTACACTCTTTATTCCGTCACGCTCATAATCTGATTGGACGGGTATACGACGTAACCGAAGAGAGATCAGGGGCAGGACAAACAGCTTCACTTGCATTTTGAGGCTCGGGAATGCGAATACTACCGACTTTCAAACTTCAGGCAGCTACTAAGATATTTTTTTTTGTTATAATCTTATAAGTTATTCACTAGACCAACGAGGTGCTACGTGATAAGGGTCTGTACTTAGAACATTTTACCTGAAATGAAGAATTAACATGCGATACTAACCTATAATGTTAAATGATCAATTCTTGTATATATATATATTTCGTATATCTCTGAAACGGCTCTAAAACTATTTGGCTCTAATTTATATTTAGATAAGGTATTGCTTTTTATTTTAAGTTTATAGTTTATATAGGTCTGGAAAAAAAACGTATTACTTTACGAAAATTAAAATAAAGCCGATCGAAGCTCAATCAGTTAAGTACCTACATATAAGCGAACAAACCATTCTGAGACTTCTGATTTATGATTTGCAAGAAGAAAATGAACATTGCAACAAGTACTTAAAACTATAAGTACCAATAAACACTTATGTTCGAGGATTGCGTTGTATGAATTTTACGTGTGCTAATTTGGCACAGGCAGCTAAGACAGGCAGCTAAGACAGACAGCTAAGACAGGCAGCTATGCTATATTTTAATATATTCATTCTATATTAATACTACTTCTTACTATATTAATTACTTCTTTCTATATTAATTTTAAACTTTCGAAATATTATATTCGTATTTACAGTTAATACATTTCAAAATAACGTGACCTAGCCAATGAAAGTCGAAATTTGGTAAGAACGTTTAAAAACGATATTTTCCTGCTTGTAAGAAATACACATTCGCCAATCGCTTGAATTTACTAAAACTAAGTGTGAAAATAATAATTGCCAACAGTTTATATAAATTTGCCTAACCTTACATTTCGTTATGGGCGTGCTGTTTGGCAGTTAAAAATATTAATACCTTAGTATAAATACGAAATATACATTTAATTTTATCTTTTTATAGATTTGTAGAAAAGTTTTTATTTAAGAACATAGTTTGTTTATATTTTTAATACAATGTATATAAAAAAATACAATCTAGTTAAAGAGCTCGCGTCAAATGTAAGTGAAATTAATGATAGAGTTAACATAACGCGGTTCTAGATAATGATATTGCTGCTAATAACAAATAATCAAACAGCGCTACCAATTTCCTTAGAACTAGATTTCCAATTTCCTCAATAGAGATATATTAGATTATATGGTTACCTAACTGTGAACTAAATCACTCGTGACGGAGAAATATAGATCAATAGAACTTAATATTATTTCTTTAAGCATGTAATTCTTTTAGTAATATTGATTAAATGTGATGTATCTCCCAGCTAAATTCGAAAACATTTTTGAAACAATTCTATAGAAACCCTACCTATCTGATTTTAAATAACACGTTAATATGGCATAGCGACTGCGTCATAACTGCCTCGTTGGTCTAGTGATTAGATATAAGGCCAAAAATCCCGAGGTCATGGATTCAAATCTCAAGTCGGGCCAATAATAAATTATTGAATTTTTCTGTCGAAGATTCTCAGTAGCAGCCCGGAGTCTGGAAGTTGGAAGTGTGTGCACTCTCGTGCCTCGGAAAGCAGTTGGTTCTGTCAGTCAGGTGGACAACATATAGCATAGTGATAAATTAAAAAAAAAATACAATTTTATTTTTTAACGCGTAATTAAATGAAATTAACACCAAGCAGGATTTACTATTTATGTTGTATATTTATTCACAATAAACGTCAAGCCGGACGCAAATAAACGTTGTATACTAAGACGCTATGCTAATTTTATAGTATAAAACTAATTCTCAAACCAAATGGTTTGAGAATTAACAAGACTCTATGGATTCTGTTATTTTATTTTACCAGTTCCTTGTACGAAATACTCAGACAGTCCTACCGAATGTACTATCGGAAATACTAGTGCGTGTTTTATTTTTAATTGTACTAATTCTGATGCATTTGAAATGTCAGCCACAAGCAATATGCATCACTGAAGAGGAAATGCTCAATGAATATAAAAAGTGCCGAAAGGACTCCTATATATCTCCATGCGCAATGATAGTACTAACAATTTGCCTTCCACTTTTCGTACTCTGCATACCGCTGATTGTAACGAAAAATTACATAGAAACAACACAAGCCCTACTGGGTTGGACAATATCGTTATTACTTAACGCAATTTTTACAGAACTTATAAAACTCACAGTGCGTCGACCTAGGCCCGATTTCTTCTATCGCTGCTTTCCTAACGGACTAGAGGATACCGATTTTAGTGTAGAACAATTGAATGACATTATTGACGGCAGAAAATCATTCCCGAGCGGTCACACAAGTTTCGCATTTTGTTCCCTCGGTTTTTTAAGCCTTTGGATGACGGAAACGACTAATGGGAATATAGGAATGCATGTGTTTCGTTTACTTCCATTAATATTGGCAACAGTTATTGGTACAAGTCGCTGTATCGACAATCATCATCATTGGCAGGATGTTATAGCGGGTGGGGTGCTTGGATTCGTGATATCTTATATTTGTTACAAACTATATTGCAACCCGTCTAACAATCGCATTTAATTTAAATAATAAGGACAAAAGGTTGAATATTAAAAATGATAACTAAATTGTTTCATTTAATATTAATTGCTTAAATGAGCAATGACTACATCAAAGGTGTTCTTTGAATAATTTTATGAAAATCAGAATCTCATAGAACAGACTGGATTTTTGATTCCAAAAAATAAATAATGTTACTGAGCTTCTTTTATAGTCTCGGATCGGACAGGACTAATTTTATAGATTAGACTTATATCTTGTAGCTATGTATATGAATTGATTATTCATATACAAGTTAAAAAATTAATATTGTTATGCTGTCTGGAATTAATAGACGTCGACAATTTTAAAACGATTATTGTGAAAATTGGCAATTTGTTGTATTCAAGAATACAACGACGAACAAATCGTTTTTGTATCGTCACTCTTAACTCTACCACCGCTTCGGAAAGCAAAAACAATAAATTATTATATTATTATTCATATCTGAAACTTACTCGTATAGTAAATACGTCACTCCGCTACGTCTGTGAAATTCAAAGGTTTCATTGTTTTGTATACAATAGTATTATACTTCTTAAACCGATTAAAGAGAGACACAGAAACGTGACAAGATGGAACCTTTTTGTTTCAGAAACGTTGCAATAAAATTCAATCTGTTTTTTCTTTATTACTACGGGGTTAAAACAAGTTTTTCTTTATAAATAAATTCATAAAAGAAACCACAATGTTATTAAAATAAAGTTTATTGTTAGCTTAAAAACGGAAACTAATTGATTTACGATAAATGCTACGTTTAGTACATTTGCATAAGATCATATATTTCAAAAAGCAAAAATATACTTACTATAATAGAAAATATTTAATATTAAAAATAGGAATAACCATGTATTTAATTATGTATTTTACATTTTTATAATGATTAATTTTGCTTGTTAAAATGTTTATATGTTAGTTAAAATACAAAGAGGTACAGAGAGAATAACAATTTTGGAAAACATACAGAAATCACAATCTTAACTTAATTAATACAGCCGCTTAATATTAAAACTCATTTATGATTAATTTATATTACTTGCTGTGAAACAGATTTTGGTAAAACAACAACAAATGTGGTCAATGATATTAAAATTTAAACAATACGAGCAATCTCAAAATATTTAAAAGTTTTCTTGTAATAATTTAAATCGAAAAACACTTGTATAGATATCTTTATCAGTTAGGTTTCAAATCAAACAAATGCTGAGCTGCGTCTCCACAAAAAGAAAATTGGCAACATTTGAGCTGGCAACACGGGTCGGTGCACTTAATTTATCGAAGGCTCCGTAATTAACTGATTAATATGCTGTTTAATCTTACCGACAATTACCAAACATTCTAATGAATATCGAACACATAAATCGCCAACAATTTTAGAGGAATCGCACCTTAACATCACAACATTTGTCGTTAAGTCTAAACACGTACAAAGTTCGAATAAAGCGTTTAATGAAGTACAATACAGTGTACATTAAGTAATATGTATTTATTTTATGTAACAGTTGCCTAGTACACGTTGGAAGCCCGTATGTAATGTAATAGGTATAAATAACTTTTTTTTTCTATATAATAATAACAATCATAAATGTTATTTGATTGATTAAACATCTATATTTTATTTTATAAACATTATAATTATTTATTATCTGTAATATAAATTGATATTAATATTATGAATAATGTATAAAACAATAGCGTATGATTCTGCAAACGTAGCATGTTTTATGTTGCATTAATAAGGGATATTATAATATGCACACGAAATGAAACGCCCATATAAAATTGACGACTTTAGTACGCCATTTTGAATTCCATGGATTGTTTAGTTGATGACGTCGATACTATTCTTCGAATTAAACACATTATTGATATCCGGTTACTACACTCAAGAAACGATAACCGTTGCTTACGGGCGGTAGAGCTGTCTATGAGGCGTAATTCAAATGCCTTTACAAAAACGCATGGGACGTAAAAATTTAAAGGTTATATGCTCGTTAGTCGTAACTAAAATCGATTATTAATGTACAATGACGATTCCTTAAATATCGTAAACGAGATGTCAATAACGGTTGTAAAACATATACACGCTCATATTATTGCAACTTTCTCCGGCTGTTTTTCAACTTTAAAAAAAAATGTAAGTACATTTTGCCTCGTTTGTAAACGAAATTTAAATACTAATAATATCTGAAGGAAAACAAAATTTTAATATTTAAAGTATGTATGTATGTGTTTATGTATGTAAATATGTATCGTATTGTACATTTCGGTATACTGATAATAGATCAGAGATGTAAACATACAATTATTGGAATTAATATTAAATAGTTGACGCTATTAGTTAGGGGCGCCATATTCAAAACACCCTCCTAGCATTAATTGAATTGTATATAAATACAAAGACTATAAGAATATAACATGAATATTTCTTTAAAAACATCAGCAACAATTACGTAATATAAATATAATATTGTTTATAATAAGTACATGGCGTTAATACGCGTTTATTAATAAAGTACATTAGAATAGAATTTGTATAATAATTATCAAAGTCTAAATCTACAAATAGTCAAATTTCAAAAAGTTATAAATATCAGTTTAAAAAAAATGCAAATTTATCGAAAGGGTATTACGAATTTATATGAAATATTAAAACCTATGGGTAACATTTTAAATTAGGGGTCATATTAGTAAACCAAAAAGCGATTAATTAATAAAGTTAAGGAATTTTTAAACTGCTTATTGACTTTAAATAATAAGACAAAAAATAATAATTTTATACAATCTGTTACTTAAATATGTTGCCATAATAAACTAAAATAATAAACGATGAGATATAATGGCTAAATTTAAAATATTAAAAATTATACATAAAACCTATATAAATGCAGCGCGTTTCGTTTAAGTCCATGAACTTGTAAGTAAAAAGACATATAAAATTATTGTTAACTACTTGACACAATTATGGAAATACTATTTAGCTAAACTCAATATTGAGGTCAATAAACATATATGGATACATTACTATTATTAATAAATAGGGCTCTTAAAAAGTTATTAAATAGAAAAATACTAATTAGAATTATTTTAAAAGCACAATCAAATGCAGTTGCAATTGTATACAATAACAATAGTATTAAACGCTCGCTGCCCGCGGTGACATTCGATTGGACATCGGGATATGCGCGTGCGCACCGTTCGACTTGTGTTGTGTTCGAATTTCTTATCAGGTTGAACAGATGTTGGTGTATGTAATTAGACATAATTATTTTATAATAAATTTTATTTTATTTCGTTAATTGCACCGACTCCCTTATCGTATAATGCAACGGATAGAGCGTGAAGCGTCAACTACGGCTATTCATAAATGCGCGTCATAGGCGGCGCTCTAATCCGTTATATTACGTCACGGACAAATAGTGTTTAATCCTACTATTAAAAAATTACTTCATACTTTCTAAGTAGAATTATTATAATATTCTAATGTATTGTTCTACGATACAAATATTATATGTTAATAAAGCGCATTCATTAGTCTTAAAAAGCATTACCAAGTATATTTTACTATTGAATTTAAAAACGGACAATTTTCTACATTATATATTTTATATTTAGAATTAATAAAATACAACTTTAATGATTAACGTAATAGGTATTAAAAAGAACGAGGCAATACCACTACAAATGCAAATGCAACGAGTCTTGTTAACAATATCTTTATTCAAGACATCTTGTTATATTTATTTTAGTTAAGTAATCGTGATGATGTCATCATGAGTATCTGATCGATTTCGGCTTTGAAAAGCATTCTCAACATGAAATAGCAAACTGCCCATGATATGTAATAAAGCAAAACATTCGTTCGCAAACAAAAGCACTTTATACTCTCACTTTCTTAGTCTGATCGGAAATGATCGGTGATCGATTTATCGCAGGATTAAGGCTTCACGTGCATAGCGAGGTTGGAATTCGGAGCCGGAATCTCATTTGTAGGCGAACAAGTTCTATACTAGACCGGCAAGATAGAAAGATTGCAAACGAAATGAACAGCACCTCTGTACATATTTCCTTTCAAATAATTTTTATCACTTTTTAAGGAATAAAATCACGTATATATCGTAATTGCCAATACGTAATTGACGAAAAGCTGTCCATATAACATTCATATCTGGAATCGCTTTTTCTCGTTTTTGCATTAATTGTGGGACACGGCAATGTGAAGGCAACGTAATCGAACCTAACTATAATATTATAAATGCGAAAGATATTTTGTCCTTCCAAAAACGCGGGCGAAGCTGTGGGCGTGAACTAGTTAATAATATAATTAAATACTTATTTTTCCAATTTGCGAGATTTTTTGTTTTTTAGTACAACTTAAGGGATATGGAAGGTATGTATTTAAAAAAAAGCGGCTTATATTTGTGTGAATAGGCTGTGTAGCCGATATCGTTACGCAAATAAGCTAAGGCAAGTATGCTCATAAATTCATAATCAAATTTTATCATTCTGCAGTCGGATCTTATACATTTGTTAAATCTAATTATTTATTTAAACTGGAATTGACTATAACTGGGATACAAAATTTTTTAATTATTATACCTAAAAATAATCAAATACGTAGCATATGTGTTTCTACAATTGCAAATTATAACATAGGATTATATACGTGTATATTTTAAAAGCAGGCATAATTTTGTCTTTACCATTCTGTTATTTATTAGTATATTTTATCAATAACGATACAAAACAAAAGCATAAACTATTGAAAGAAATATTATATAATTTAATTTAAAAAAAAAATATATGAAATCTATGCACGCTATATATATTTTGTATTGCCATATAAAAAAATTTGCATAATAGGACCATATAAAGTCGGTCTTCTTTTAACTAAAAATATTTGAAATAAATTGACTACATATAAATTTAAAACAATAATTAGTAAATAAAAAAATATATAAACAATAAAAATAATCGTTTAAAACAAAATATACAAATAAACAAGATATTTACGTATAACGAAAATTTAACTATGGAATACGATACTTCTGTCCTCTATTTTATAGTTTAATGCGAAAAGGACAGGTAACAGAATTAACAAATAAAAACTTGTGGTAAATTTAATTTATATTATAGATTATGTATAAGCGTTAAGCGAACTTCACAGGATATTTACGTGAGGAACCAGCATTGCCTTTGCACGCAGCCAGGAATTTTGAAAATTGATGGCTACGTAAATTTACACGTGCAAAGACGTAGTATATAAATGCTAAAGTTTTGCACGAAAAAAATGACTAAGAAAATGAATTATATTTTAGTCGCTTGTATTATCGCGTCGCTGATATAAGTTGATATGCTACTGGACACATCTATCACAATTCATCTTTTACCTTAGCGTGTGTTTTGCAAAAGTTTACCATGTCCTCCGTAGATCTATCTCCTTCGTAATCAGCCAAGTGTTTTCCCGATGCGTATATTTTGAACGTCGGTAAAGTTTGTATGCCCGCGAAGTCTGCCACCTTTTGGTTTTCCGCTGCATCGATTGCTATAACTTTGACCGATTTTTTTTCCTTCTGCATTATTGTTGCGAGACGACTGTAAGCTGGTTTCACCGTCGAACAATGTCCACACCCTGGAAAATCGATTGTACTCTTATTAGATGTAATACGTTACACGAATATGTTACATAATCAACGATTAGCAAAATATTGACGAATTATTTTTACTAATTTACTTTAAATGTTATCACATGTATTTTTTTTATAGAATAGGAAGGCAGACGAGCATATGGGCCACCTGATGGTAAGTGGTCACCAACGCCCATAGACATTGGCATGTAAGAAATGTTAACCAATGCGCCACCAATCTTGGGAACTAAGATCTTTTGTCCCTTGTGCCTGTAATTACACTGGCTCACTCAACCTTCAAACCGGAACACAACAATACATAGTACTGCTATTTTGCGGTAGAATATCTGATGAGTGGGTGGTACCTACCCAGACGAGCTTGCACAAAGCTCTACCACCAGTACAGACACTTTAAAGGCATCGTGAAGGTGACGTGACTTGATTTTCATGTACATGTCATCTACATAGCTTTAAAAAAGGTTTTACAAAATGGATATAGGATATTTCATAGACAGTTGCAATAATCCAAGAAATTTCAGAGTTCAACTTTCGGACATCAACAATGCATAAGTTGTGGCAGTAAAACTTCTTCTGCCTATTCCTTTATTACGGCAGACATTTCGCAAGGCGGTCTATTTTTTTTAGTTTAACAACTCTATTTCCCAAATTTTCTCTTCGTATTTTTAATTTTATTTTGACCAGCAATTATATGATGGTGATCCATCTGATGATATTACTCAGGTAATTTGTCTGGTAAATGGTGTACAGTAAATAAAATATTACATGGAGTCTTTCTCATGGTCTTTTAGTTAATCCTAGTAAGTTATCAGTTCGCAACGAACAGTTACATAACACCAGCTTAGGTAGGCCACCTGGACACCACCCAGCATATGCTAGAGATTTGATCCACAGGGGTGACCGGTGTGGGTCAAAAGACTGTTCAACGGCGTCAGGGTCGTATGCTACGACTGCCAGTATGTTTCTACCTCGCATGTCCACCTTTGACTTAAATGATAGCCGATGGGGCTTTGATCAGCATTTTGAGTACCTAGTGCCATCGATTGAAATAATTTCGGGCGGCATGCACAGATTGTTGATATTATACCATCTATGGCCTCAACGGAGCACCTGTTTGGTCTTACATACTGTCTGGAGTCCGCCTATGCAAAACAGAGTTCTAATAAACTTCAGAGTTCATGACTTCTCCCTACGAGCAGCCTATTATTCATTTAACAGGGGATCCAGGAGTAAATTCTATATAGTGAATACTTCAGACTATCATCTTCTCCAGTATTTTGCCTATGTCTGGAAATAGCCTAATTGATCTGTAGAATTTGTGCCCTCGCCCAAGCTCTTAGCTTATCATAATTCCCAGTATTATTGAACCTACCCACAAATATTAACCATGAATCCGTCTTCCACGAGAGCCTTTTTTTGGTTCAACTAGCTTGGAAAGCGGCTCAGTTCTTATCCCGTAAATGGTTACTGTTACGCATTCCATTTTAATCGGGGTTTGTATGCGCTTTTGCCCTTATCGCTCCGCATTGAGTCGTTTTCTATCAGTAATCTAAAACTTTGTACACACCGTCCCAGAAACTCTCGCAGTCCTCAATCACAAAACTTATATTTCATTACTAATTTATTGGTATAATTTTTTTGACAAAATGTTGCCTATAATTTCTTATACTTAATTTTGTTATCAATTTTCTTTTAAAGTTATTTGCTTTCTATTAATTTTTATTTCAATCGTTTTCTAAATTTCTCCCAATTGGCTTTTTTTGTATTGTATTCCCGTATTTATTGTATTTAATTTTTTGTTGTGGTCCATCCATCCTGGTTCACTTTTAAGTCCATAACATACTACATTATATTGGCTGCAGGTGGTTATATTAACTGTGTTTTGTTTGTTTGTAGTCATTCCGGACTTTGAAGAGGGTGAGTGAGAGGAGTACTGTGCCTTTATTTCAGACATCGTTCTGTGACAGCTAAACTTAATTTATTTAAAACAATAATGGTAACTTACATGTAGCATAAAACATAACGAAGGTAGGTTTCGACGAAGATATAACTTCTTGGAAATTGCCATCATCAGCCAACATTACGTTCACACCAAACCCAGCATCTTGATTACTCTGCACTTTCTGTGACGTCTGATGTTTATCCATTTGGCTATGGATGAATGATACGAAGTCTGCTTCCTGTAAATTATTTATACTAAATTAGTTTAAAAACTTGCTGCTCATGTTTTTTTTTAACTTGCTAAATACTTCCCCTCCAGGAGCCACCGACAAGACTTCGGCCACCTTAAGCGGGAGAAACGCGTAAATACGATTTTCAAGCGATAAAAAAAATGGGCTACGATATTATAGTGCCCACATATTATAGTAAACAAGTGTGTATGCAAACACTCTATTCCCTCATTCTCATAAACCGATGTGACGGCAATTGGTTTTCAAACTATATAACGAATACGAGGTGGACTTAATATCTAGGGCAAGGGTATCGCAAATATGAAAATTATAAATTAAAAATATAACAAAATACAAAGAAATCACCTTTCTTCCGCCGCTATAATCCTGTACCGATTTGTCAAAGTAGCTAAAGTACTTTATAGTTGGGTATCCTTTGACGTCATAGTTCGAGCATATATCCTTATGCTGAGTGCAGTCTACAGCAGCGAACGCCACAATTAATTCATCTGCGAACTTTTCCGCAGCTTTAACGAACTCCGGTTTCGTGCTTTTGCAGTGACCGCACCCTGAAAATATAGGGAAAAGTTTTGTCAATACTTTTATTTTTCGAGTGGTAGTATTGTTTCATTATCTTATTTTTACGCTTTTGGTTAAAAAAATTGAAAGGGGTGAAAATACATAAGACTAGATCTGCTTTGTATGCCTGCACCGGGGAGCTTGCAGGTGTGTGGCCGGCCTTTAAGAAATGAGTTTTACGTATATTTACGGGCCCTCTGCCCTACTATTATTATCTGCATATCGTACTAGTGGCCATTGCCACCGTAGCCAAAATTAAGTCTAAAGGGTTGTCTCAAATAATTACCTTGATTAATTATAAGTAATAAAATTGGTGGTCATCGATGGGCATTTTACTGCAGATAGGAAGAACCATCAGCGTTAATTCTTATGTATTTATAAATGTACTTACAGGGCGCATAAAACATGACGATGGCATGTTTGATCTTCCGAAGGACGTTGCGGAAGCTCGCCGAGTCAAGGTGACGAACGAAAGACTCTTCTTCCGACCAGGGAGTCTCTGGAGGGGGCGGCGGTGGTGGCTCTTGTGGTGACTATTTGTAAATGGAATGGAAAAGACTAATTAGTAAAGATTCAAAGATTGAAAAATGTGTCAACGAAGAATTTTATACCAACCACACTGGTTTATAGTAAAAAGTATTTGAAATATTTTTAACCTACTTCGTACTTGTCAATGCTGAATGCGATTTTACAAGAAAGTAATTTATTAGTTTAAGTTTTCACGATGCCTGATATGTTCCGAATGTAACGACTCTACGTTCATTTGACTTGATAATATCGATATTTACTTAGATAGTTGGTAGAAATGTTACCCACTAAATCATAAAAGTGTTAAAAGTAAAAAATATAAATATATTTTGTAGCAAAATGTCTCGAAATGATGTGAAAAATCCCCACTTTCTTAGTACATATGTGATGAGGTGATATTTAGTTAATATGTTTTATATCGACTACATTAAAAAAACTATTCTTGAAACTTTAATGAAGACATGGAGATACCAGAATAAAAGCTGCTATTTACATTTCTGCTGTCAAGTGATACGTATTTGGCAGTATTAATGCAGTGGCGAGAAACTATAAATAACCAAGATGATTTTTTTTTGAGGTTATATATCCGCTAGGTTATATATCTTCTGTATTTAGAAAAGGCAAAAATATGTAAAATTTAATGTTTGAACATTAATATTAAAACATGGAAAATACATATCAACATCAAATTATTACAATAGTGGCAAAGTCGATTTATCACCACGATGAGATATTTAGACAAAAACGGAGCATGTTCGTTTTATAAACGTAAATGAAATGTTTGTTTTACATCTTACCTTAATAAAATCAATAATCTGTTGTTCTTGACGAGCATGGCCAGCATCGTATTTGAATTCTCCGCGATTAAAATATTTCAAAGTTGGGTAGCCTTTAACACCGAATCTAGATGCTAATTCCGGTTGTTTCGTCGCATCGACTGCTGCTAACAGCCCGTTTATCTGAAATTGAAAAAATATAATTTTTATGTATCATTATCGTCATCGTTCGGGCGCCTTGGTTCGTTTATTCGGTGTAGCTGTAGTGGATTTTGGAGACTGCTCAAACCGAACCTCCTTGGGAATGTTTAGACACAAACTGCTCATGAAAAGATTTAGGAAATTTTGATTGATTTTATCTCCGTCCATTCCACAGACTAAAACAAGTGTTTAAGTAGTGTGTTCATTTAATGACATACGGATCCTAGAGATAGACATTCATGATGCAAGAGGTTCGGTCTGCTCAGCGAGCTATGATCAGGACTATGCTTTTTCTTTTCAAAAGAATAACAACAGAAATCATCTGAACCAGAGTCAAAATAAGAGTTGACGCATTTTTGTAAAATGGCACACCCCATATCCTAAACAATTTTAACAAGATCATGGCGATCACATTTTGGGATACTAAAGGTTGCCTTTTCATTGATAATAGGGTACGTGGCGTTTCCTTAGAGGGATTGTGTACTTCTTTATCACGATTAAAAGAAGCTATTAAAGAAAAAAAATTAGAAAAACAGAATACTTTAGCACGCCAACGCGCCCTTGCACACGAAATGAAAAAGGAGCTCCATGGAAAAGAATTAACGACTATGAGAAAGTAATATTATTATCTCGAAGGATTAAATAAGATATATGACAGATTAAAAATGTATTATAGTTAATGGAAAAGGAGGATATATTGAACAGTCAAAATAGGATAATGTTTCATTTCACCTTTCTCTGTCTTTCTGCAATTTTTTTGTCCTTTCCGTTACTTTTATAATTTCATTCTATTGCAGTTTTGATTATTTGGATTGTATAAAAATGGTGCTCTAATGATATTGTATTTTATTATATCTCGGTAGAGGAGAAATCAGTACCGTTTCTCACGTGCCTTCATTTCAGCATATAGCGCTGTTGTCGGCTTTTTCATACGTTACAAATTCAACTTAGCACTAAATTTCGGGATACTATGTTGACTGCATCTCAGCTAAGCTTTAAAATTTAGTACTTTAACACCAAAAGTAACCAGGAGAAACTTACATTCTCATTTTTAATCCTGGTTGCAGCATTTTCAAACTCCGGTTTAATTCGCTTGCAGTGTCCGCACCATGGAGCGTAGAATACAACCAAAGCGTGTTCAGCTTTAGATAGCACACTATCAAAAGTTTGAGCTAAAACAAAAAATAAATAAATGCAACTAATCTTCTTTTTTATAAAATAGGAAGGCGGACGAGCATATGGGCCTCCTGATGGTAAGTGGTCACCGATGCCCTTAGCATTGGCATTGTAAGAAATGTCAACCATCGCTTACATAGCTAATGCGCCACCAACCTTGGAAACTAAGATTTTATGTCCCTTGTGCATGTAATTACTCACCAAACCGGAACACAAAATATCAAGACACATTACAATACACATTATAATACACTTGAATATCTAGAGACGAGCTTGCGCAAAGCCCTACCACCAGTGACTTGATATTGATACCACCAAATTGATAGGACTTGAAAGCATAACACCAAATATGATGCTTTATGCATTTTATACGACAACCTAGCTTGATGTTTAAAAAACATCTGATACAAACTATTATCTAAAAGTATCGACACAGGCTCTTGATTTAAAAGTTGTATAATTCTAATAATAACAATTTCTTCCGGACCGATTTCAGTCACGGCGGCCAATCTCAAAGGAGATTAGCTACCTGCATAGGACATATTATTGTACACGAGTGCACTTGTGTTTGTGTACACCACACAAGCACAAGTGCACTCTCTATTCCCTAACTCTCATAAGCCGATGGGACGGCAATCTGACATGACTGGAAAGAGTTTACACATGTCCACCTTCGTTGTTTTATATCTATTTAATCTATAAAAAAATCATACTAACCATTTAATATATTCCATACACGAAAAAAAAACATGATTATCCAAACATTACATGAACATCGATGAAAAAAAAAATAAACTTTAAAAAGTTACGTATATATGAAAATTTAATTGTATTAAAGAAATGTCAAACTGCAAAAGAAATTAGAATAATAATTTAGTTGTCTTAACTGACATGAATATCTTTATTAATAAATACTCTTGAAAAAAAAATATCAAACAAAAAGTTTCGTTTCAAAATAATTCAACATCAAAATAAAATTAATTGACTAATTAATTAAAAGTTTAAATATCATTTTAATTATATATGATTATTACAATGACATTATTGACAAAAAGGAGTAACTACTGAATTTCATGTTGGGTATTCTCGGTGTGTTTGTAGTCAATAGCTTTCATGTTAATTTACCTTCTAAAAAATGTCAATTCAAATGAAAGTAAATTAAGCTTGTAAGAGCCTGTTTGGGTAGTTTTTTTGAAATTTGAAATTATCTAACTTGTGGTGTTTCACGACTTCACTGGCAATCATTTTTGCTTGTATTGTCTTATTCATTTATATATATACTGTTCCGATTAAAGTTAAGTGGACTATAGCGCTGTTACAAAAAAGGACAAAGGGTACCTAACACCAGACCCTGCTTCCCCCTCCCCTATTTACAGTACTAGTATGAAATAAAAAAGAACATATTAGCCCAATGTTACTATATCAATAAATAATCAAGTATCATTAATAGATATTAATCTATACATTAATCAGAAAAGCAATCTTATCAGTAACAAAATGATTACTGACTGTGCCCTGCAAGATTTCTAGTTTATATATATTTTTTAATTAATAGATATATATGCTTGTACCGCTTAGCCAAGTGCACCTCATTAAGTAACTATCGTTTCAGAAGTAATAACATGACAAACTGTCAAGATTTTATAATATACCTTAATAGTACTTATTCTGAATGCTAAATGAAATAATAAAAATTGTCTACTAGGTGATATTAGCGTATTTAACCATACAAACTCTCTAGATTCATAATATAAGTATCGGTATATAGACTAAATGTAAAAATAATTATTATCATTGGTCAAGTAAGGCCTTGACCAATGATTTATATCTTTCTGTTATTATGGATTTGACATTCGAAAGAAGAAGAATAATTATAGGGGTTCACTTTGTAACTATTTATTGTGAATATTTTTATTCAAACTTTTTGAATAACTTTTAAAATTATTTTCCCCTCATTTGTTATTCGGTTTAGTTATTGAAGTAACATAAAAAAAATGTTGAGAAATTGCTTCTATTAGAAACGTGTTATTGTTCTAAATATAAATGTATACACAAAAACAGCCTTCTTACAGTTTTATTAGCTATACATAACTGTTCTCGCTTAGAGTAATTGTTGTATATAATCGATTTCTCCTAATTTTATTTCGTCATTGAGTAATAAGCATTTAAATACAAAAAAACTCTATCAGTAACATATGTAGGATAAATAAAAAGATTTTTAAATCATAGCTCACCAGTTAAATGTTCCACATCAGTATCCTTTGACCAGCTTTCATCGACAACTTCTTTCTTCTTCTGTTGCTGAGATGTGGGATCTCTCATGAAGTCCACAATAGCTTGGTGTTTGTTATCTCCTTGGTAGGGAAACCGAAACTGCCCTTTTCTGTAATTAAAAAATGTCAATATCAAACCATTTGTATCTTATTTTAATTTTATCACAAATAATATTATATTATTAATGATTGTATATTGCTTAATCTTAACCCTTACAAAAAACTAAAGAAAAATTTGATCACGTTGAAAGTTTGTAAGTTATTAAGTAACAAAATAGTACTAACATTCCACAGATGAGCTGAATTATAAGAAGTATGATAATAATATTGTAAGATGCTGACAAGTTAGAAATTAAATTCTGGTATAGTTTTTTTTTTTTATAGAATAGGAAGGTGGACGACCATATGGGCCACCTGATGGTAAGTGGTCACCAACGCCCATAGACATTGGCATTGTAAGAAATGTTAACCATCACTTACATCACCGATGCACCATTAACCTTGGGAACTAAGATGTTATGTCCCTTGCGCCTGTAATTACACTGGCTCACTCGCTCTTCAAACCGGAACACAACAATAGCAAGTACTACTGTTTTAAGATGAGAAATCATTTACAAAATTGTTTGTGAATCGAATTTTTTAATAATATATACAGATAACTAGCTAGTCCACTCATTTAGCTGGACGTTAAATATAACTTGGTGTCTTACATTTTTAAAAGGAACATTGGACAACATTATCAGCAGTAACATAAGTACTCTCACCCTAACAATGTATAAAGTTATTTATATTATTTACATTGGATATGTCTATTGCTGAAGATTGCCTCTCAGATTGTCTGTCACCTTATCTGGATATGTCCATAAAACATACTTTCTCATTCATGTTATGAAGCTGGTTTAAAAATGAGGATAAAGCAAAGCTTAATTTTGATACTTACTCAAAGTACAAGAGAGTAGGAAATCCAGTTATGTTATATATCTGTCTAATTTTTGAATTGCCCGGCTTTGAAACATCAATAGCTGCTAAATATGCTTCCCCCTGGAATTACAGAAAATATGTATTATGTGTATATATATATATAATTATGTAATAACAGAAAATGCGTAAAACAGATTCGTATAAAAATAGAGTAGAATTATAAATGTAGCTCAAGAAAGAGCTCTAGTCAACGTTTATTATACAGCCAAAAATGAATACTTAATGTTTTATACAACAGTAAATAAATGGACATTTATAAAGACACATTAAGCAAATGGAAGCTATGTCGTGTATTCCTTGGCTCGAGCCCGCAATCAGTTGAGAATAGCATGTTCTAGTGAAGAACAATTTGTAGCTAAGCTCACTGGCCCATCTCGTCTTACTTCTTTCAGTTCCAATGACATATCATAAAGTGCGGGTCACCACTTTACACCAGACAGCACATCTGCTTATTTATAAATGAAAGAGAAAAACTGATAACATTTATTCGTTGAGACCCCAGAATTTAATATTATATATATTTACCTTCAAATCACCTGCAGCAGCTACATAATCTGGTTTCATAGACTTACAATAGCCGCACCAGGGTGCATAGAACATTATCATGGATTTTTTATAAGTTGCTATTCCTTTCTTCAAAAACTTGATCAATGCCTGTAAAAGTTCACAAGTTATAATAATTACATATTCAAGTATGTATCTATAAAACTTGTGCAGACTTGTCAGGATGGGCTACACTCAATCATTACTTGTTATACAACAAACATCAATGATGTTGTATTTCGATGTGAATGTTGAGCAATATTGAGTTTTTCTATTGGAAAATTGGTTTTTCTATTCTAATGTAAGGAATTGATTTTACTATACTGTGAGTCTACAGGTGGAACTAACCGCAAAAACAGAAAATTCTTTATCAGCCTTTTAAAAGTAAAGGTAAAAGTTAAGAGTAAACAACAAATAAAGTATTTTATATAAACATTTAAAAAATTCTATAATCTTCTCTTTCAATCATATGTGTTGAACAAAATAACTGATAAGAGATAACAAACATGAACAATTATAATTGCAGTATTCATTGATTTAACATATATCATACAAAAGTTATTATTTTGGAGTAGAAAATTGTAAATTTTATATTTAATCTAAAACAAATCAATTTTGCATGCATTGTTTGATAATACTGTAAATGACTTTTAATGTAAAAAGTTTATATTAGAATTCAAAGATAATTTACCATGAACAATTAAATTCTACACACCTATTATTTTTTACATTTACTAATGGAAAATGATCAAATAACTGACATTTACGGTGATTAGAATTGATAATTGAAATTTAAAAACACCTTAGAAATGTTACTACATTTTTGGGGCTATTCCGAATAGTCATGAAATTGGGCCTTGGGGAAAACTGCAAAATAGGCCAATAGCTTTAGCTTATCTTGAGGATCTTGAGGTTCTGAGTTCCAGCTTTAAAAAAACACTATGTTTACTATATGTCAAGCTTGAAATTATAAGCTAGCTATAATATGAGTTTAATTTTTTTCACAAAAAATTTTTACCTCTCCATCAGCTAAATGGACAATATCAGATGCCTCTGGATCTTCCTCCCAAGGCAAATCTCCTGTTGGGTCTCTAAGGAAATTAACCATGGCACTAACAGTCATGCCTCGGTCATAGTCCTTATGGTAATCGCCGTCTTTATAATGCTTGAGTCTGTATGGCTTTTCAGTAGACACCTTTAACTTTTTGCATAATTTTTTACCTTCACTAGAATATAATAAATCATGATTTGTAATTTCAGAGGCTTTACGGTAAAAATCCTTGTAAGCAGGCATACAAATAATATACAACATACCTTCCACTACAGTCCATCATTACCAATGTAGCTTGACCTTTCATATTATCAGCAGCTTCCCTAAATACTTCCAAAACTGACTGAGATGCTTTGTTATTATTAATAAAGAGAACCAACACATTTGTTTTGGTTCTAAGTAACTTCTTAAATTCTTTTATATCATCAATATCGGATATAACTGATGTTTTTTGTTTTTTTACTTGTGATGATAATTGCACATACAAGAAACATAGGATTAATACCTAAAACAAGAGAAATATAAATTATTTAAGAAAACAAAGAGCCGGTGTACAATTGCTTCCTCGAACGGGTTATATTTTATAGCAAATTTTGAGTAAACATTAAAAGTAAAAATATCTCAAAAAATATATAT
This sequence comes from Nymphalis io, assembly GCF_905147045.1. Classification (NCBI taxonomy): domain Eukaryota; kingdom Metazoa; phylum Arthropoda; class Insecta; order Lepidoptera; family Nymphalidae; genus Nymphalis; species Nymphalis io. Next base: position 13,549,981 of record NC_065918.1, read on the forward strand.
AATACACTGTAATCCTTACTTACAATAAAATTATAAAAGAAAATACTTACCTTCCAAAACTGTTGGCGCCACATGTTTTAAGTTTAATTAGTTCTTAGATTTATTAACTTTTTTTAAGCATATAGAATGTAAATAAAATATCTGTTACACCTAAATCTACATTTAAACAACGTCTAAAACTATAATATATAATATATTTGTGGAAGACTTATTATGATAAACCTTACAGCCGAAACCGCAAATTTTTTGTAATTATTGGACTGACGTTAGATGATGTGTCAGCGATTCGGCGTCTACTGCTCTCTGTCATTGTCAGTTGCCGAAAAAACCATATCATACCAAACGTCTTTATCATGATATCTCATGATAAAGTTTTATATAATATTATTACATATGGGTAATAATATGTTAATTAATATGCTAAACAATGTATATATAATATTATTATCTACATGGTCAGAACGTCACAAACAGGCCGATGTTTATTGCTTTAGGAATAAATTGGCAGTAAAATTTAAATCTTCATTAAAATTACTGAACATCTAAAAATGACTCAGCCGGTAAACTGAGCCATTAAATAGAAACTTTAATTGATAAAAATTGACATTAACAAAGAGCATATTACAATATTATAAACTACATACAAAACAGGTATTAAATTATTTTTGGATAGTTACAATAAGTGTGGCAAAAGGTTATAATCAAATAACAGCCTTTTAATTTCTTATTTAAAATTATAGTATAATAAGAATTAAGTATAAATCATATTTAAGGCTGAAGTAAATAAGGTGTTTTTTTTATTATTGGACTACATATCAGAACAGACACATATAGAGAAAATAATAAAACTTGTTACCTTGTAACTATTATTTTTAATTTTTTGATTTTAACCATAATTAAGACAATAAAATAAAAAATACATAGCAAATATTTTCAGGTAAGCTTGTAATCATAATCCAAATATGTATATTGTTATTAAGACATTATTATATTGTTCCAAAAAATATAAGGGCCAAAAAAACACTTTCTTTTTTATTAATATAATGTATTTATTTCGACTGTAATTATTATTTTATTATAATTAAATAGTAAAGATAACAAACAAAAATCATAATCGGATAAATTGAAAACACAGGAAATTATTCAAGTAATATAATTAAAAAATGGTATCTTAAAAAAATTGTGATATTACGAAATTACCAAATTTTAGTAACACATAAAAATATTTCTATATTATATTTAAGTGAATTTATACTTAATGTAGACTTGATTTAAAAATAATATCTATTTTCCAAATCAGTAATATTAGAATTTCAAATATGTGATCGTGAACTTGAAGTATTCAGTTTATTTATTAAGATGTCAAACATTGATATGATTACATGATAAATTTGGTTCTGAATGACAATGGCACTATCTTTAATACAATATTTTCAGTATTCCTAGATTCTCAGACTCAACTGAAATATTGTTGTCATATAGCTTTCTTTAATACTCAAAAAAATATTTAGTATCAATCTATTAATAGTACTTAAGTAAATAAAAATTGTAGATTGGATTAGCCATATCAAAAATAGTAAGTTTATCTTTGGGAAACAGATACAGAGTAAGACGCCACCACCATTGGGAAGCACAACTTGTTACACACACTTATACATAATATTCAGTCTTTCTTAATCACTTGACTCATTCAAGTCTGCTACATCTATACCTGTGTCATCGGCATCCTGCACAACTTCCTGCAAAACAAGAAAACTTCTAATTATCACATGTTATTACATCTCTAGCTGTGCCTATGATTGATGATGTTAAATTAATCTTATACATGAAATAAACATGAACAATGTTTACACATATTAAGTTGATATAATTTAATAGACCTTACTATTGAGCTAATAATTTTTGATGAAACTTAGAATAAATAGTACCTAGAATGGAAAACCCCATAATGTGATTTTTTGCAATACATGCACCTTTTCTATATTTTAAATATTGTAACTTGGTCAATGGTTGTTTTGGTTTTGGTATTTTGAAAATAGTCATCGTAATGAACTTAGATATAGAAAAGAAAATTATTTCCAAAATGCAGACATTTATTTATACAGATTAATTTTCGATTTTTTAGCGCCATGATGGTGACATCTACACATTAAATTTTGCTACATTAGTCCTTAAGATTTTTATAAGACTTCTATTTTTAAAGAAATCATGTTATTGCTGCATATTAATTGCAAAAGTGTTGATGTCAATGTAGAGCAGAAAGTATAGTTACATAAGTGGCGTGCAAAAGTTTCGGACTAACCTTTTTATCCTATAGAATTAATATTTGATTTTTTTACTTGTTCATTGTACAAGACATTTAATTGAGTTAGGATATAGACAATTATATTTTTTCGTAGCATATCTTACGCGTACTACGTGAAATTACTTTCGTCGGTGTGCAAAAGTATCGGGCCGCTAATCGCTGTGGCTCTGTAGGCTTAGTTTGATTATAGTTTTTTTCTCATCGCTTTCGAAACAGCTCTGCTCTACTCTTCAAAGAAAAATTAGGTTTATTTCTGCGACAAAGCCGAATACACCGAAACACAGGGATATTCAGGTTCATGAAATCGTATTTAATCTTTCTTCAGAAAAAAAGAGTTCTCTAAGGTCGCAAGAGCTTTATATATTAATAAAAGTCTAGTGTCAATTGTATTGTTTCTAAGTATAAATCAACAATACATTTTGTGACAAAAATTGGACTGGTAGGCCTCCAAAAACTTCGAACCGTGTCAACAAAATTATAAAAAGGAAGTGTGAAGTAAATCCACAAAAAAGCACAGCCAATATTTCACGGGAATTATGAAGTGAATATTTAGCCGAAGATAAATAGCCAAGTAAGGAGTCCCGTCGTCTGAAGGCTATGGGGCTAATTGGACGTGTTGGTGTGAAGATGTCATTAATTGGCAAAAAATATATGAACGCTATGTTGTTTTTCGCGAAAAAAATACTTTGCGGAATGTGTTGTTTTCTGATGAATCAAAATTAAATTATTTGAAAGTGATGGTTGCAAGTACGTAAGACGACCAAAAGGTACTAAAATACCTAAAGATACAATATGAGGTATCAAATTCCTACTGCAAAACACGTTGGCGGAACATCAAAATATGGCGAACATTTTCAGCTAAAGTCGTTGGTCCGCTGGTAAAAATTCATGGTAATATGGACGCTGTATTGTACAATTCTATACTGGAAGACCATATGCTTGCATATGCAAGGAAAAAATTACCTCGCCACTAGGTTTTTTAATACGATAACGATCCCAAACACGCTTCGCATCTTGTGAAAAATTTTCTTCAGAGTAAGAAAATCCGTGTCCTTGACGTGACGTCGCAATCACCGGATTTGAATCTCATTAAAAACCTGCAGAAAGACCTGAAGCTTCGTGTTGGAACGCAAAAGTCAAGCTAAAAAAACGGAATTATGATCTTATGCAGCATGACTGGGAAGACTTGACAGAAGAACGAATCTTATAATTAATTGCTGCATAGCTGCTAAAGGCATGGCAACAAAGTATTACATCCAGTGAAGACTAAAAAAACATGGTTTCCGAAATATCATTAGTTATTTTTGTTTTTTTTTTTTTTGACGAATATATGCGGCCCCATACTTTTGCACAGCCAAAAATGATTTTTTTTTAAACAAATAATTATTTAAAAGCAATACTTATGTATAATTCATTATTATCAAATATGAGTGAATACGTATTATAAACAGTCATTTATTTTTCCCTCAACATTATATTTTTGTGCAATGTGTATGAAAAATAAGGTGGTTCAAAACTTTTGCATGCCACAGTATATATACTTTGTATTATATAAAAGCTTATTTGATGTACCATGTATGAATGAAAATATGATATTAATATCTAATTTAGGTAAAATTTTGTATGTATATTTATTGTTGCATGTATAATATATCAATGAGTTTTAGTATGGTTTGAAAACACAAGTATGTAGGAAGGACCATTGGTCCTGCACCTGAACTCTTTCTGTTCGTGTCGGATCACCACTCCATCAGATTATGAGAGATAAGGAATAGAGAGTGCGCCTATGTTTGCACACATACTTGTGCATTATAATATGTCCACTGCAGTTGGCTATTCTCTCTAGTGAGATTGGTCGCTCTGGCCGAAATTGGTTTGGAGAACAATACTAGTTATATAAAATGAAAAGGGTGGTTACACTGATTAAATCAAACCATAGCTGACCATGAAATATACATTAATATGGATTATGTGCCTGAAATCACAATGGCTCACAACAACAATAAGTAAGTGTATTCTAAATACTTACTTTAAACACATCAATGAAACTGTTAGCTTCTTCTAGCATCTGTTTGTAATGAAGGTTTTTTTCCAATAAGGCCTGCTTAATTTTATGTAATCTCTCATTTTCATCTAGAGCATCTTTCAAATCTATCCTATAAGAGAACATGTTTTATTTTTATAACAAGTTCCATTATCTTATAATGCATTTAGATAAAAAATAATTTTGAATATACCGTTTCTTCTCAGCGACTAAGTTCCAGTATTTTTCTGATGGTAAATCTACACAGAAATCATCATCAGACATACAAACACCTAAGCTTACTTGGATCATCTTAGAAACCATTTTCTTATTTGGATCATTAGTTCTGAAATATTTAAGAAAACAAAATTGATTATAATAAAAATGCTTTTATCGAAAAATATCGTTCATATAAAAAAATCCAGCGACTGATTGTGTCTAAATTGTTTCATGGGACTATAACGCCAATTGTAACGTTTTTTTTTGTAACACTAAATTTACTTACATTAAATTTTAAATTGTTGCCATAAAACCTTTAAATTTAGGAATGTATTATGCAAATTTTATATAAGATGAAGATAACATAGTTCCGACGATTTACCTTGTTGCGAAATAGTCAGTTAGATTTTTTTTGCGATTTCCAACGGTTGATTTCTCTAAAGTTTTGTTTTGTTCTGTTGTATTGATATTCAATCGAGAATCATCAATCGACATCTGAAACAATTATTAATTTCAATCGAATACATAATGATTTTTATATATATTTTATATAAAAATAATAAATAAAAATGGGGTTTCGTAATACTTACTGTATAAGACTTATAAAAGAAATTTTTCAAACGTTTTTTTTTAAAATGATTATTAAATTATTATAGAAATGAAATGAATTTAAAGAAAAAATGTGACGAACAATTCAAAATTCGTTATTATGTTTGTACCAATTTAACAAACGTCAAAATTAAAAACATTTTTATCAATTACAGATTACATATTATTATGATATACAGAATATCTTTGAGCTTTTTAACAGATAATTTATTATTTTAAATAATAAATTTTAACTTTGTCTTAAAACGTATAATATGGCATATATACATACATAATTATATTAATTGTTTATTAAATATTTGAAAAAAAGGATCATATATTATATATTTCCGATCAAACCTACATACAATCGTATGTAAGTTTGATGTTTCTAAAATCATTAATAAAAAACATTTTATGTAGTATAGATTGAAGGTTCTTAAAAATTATTATTAATATATATTATATTTTATTGTTACAAGTTTTTAGTTGTTATTTTTGAGGTGTGTCATTGAGGATATAACATTTTGCAATTTGGCAACCTTATTAAAACCATTTCCTTTCTCAATGTCACAAAGGTCATTCGATATAAGTTTGTTTTATTCGTTCGTATTAAAGTTTCTTTAAAGTAAACTTATAGCTGATTGGTTAAAATAGATCTTTTGGTTTAATGTTATATTTTTACCCTATCTCTTGTCGTTAATACCGGCTTTGTCATTTTAATAAGTAACGAAAACAAGTTTTGTTCGAAATATAGTTCACCCTATCAGGTCATCTGTTTCTGATAGTCGAGCCGGTTGCACCTAGCAGCTCTTTATATTTAATATTTTAGATACAACTGTGAGTATTATTTCATAAAACTCTACTAAACTGAGCTTTTTAAATTTATTAACTAATATATTATTAATATATATATATATATATATTGAGTATAACTCAACTGATCTAACTAGATCCTACTTTTACAGTTTGCGAAATCAACATGGGCCGTAAATTCGTTGTTGGCGGTAACTGGAAAATGAATGGAGATAAAAATCAAATAAACGAAATAGTCAACAATTTGAAGAAAGGCCCTCTTGACCCCAATGCTGAGGTAGGTGTTCCTCACTGTTACTTCATTTAGTTATGGATATTGTGTAATAAAGAATAATTATTTAATTATCTAAAATATTACATATAATTTAGAATTAATTAATACCTATATTTTGTATTACCTTCATATTTAAGACTTTACTACAATATGCTATTGTGAAATTAAAAAAAGGTAGAAAGAGGGTACACTGATTACGTTTTATAATGTAAGAACAATCTGATCATGTAAAACCATTCACTATATTAAAAATAAGGTATCAGGTAGTTTGTGATAATAAGATCATTGATCATTTATTATAAAAGTTCAATGTAACACATAACACACGTAACATTTCCATTAGAGCTAGAACATAACATTGGCATAATTATTTTTAATCATATTTATTCAGGCTACCCTCAACTTCACATAATAATCGTTAATTTTTACAAATGATTTAACATTTTACAGGTTGTTATTGGTGTGCCTGCAATTTATCTGGCTTATGTTAAAAGCATTATTCCTAACACTATTGGGGTTGCAGCACAAAACTGTTGGAAGGCACCTAAAGGTGCATTCACAGGTATTTTTTTTTTATTATGTTTTATACGTTAGATTAAAAACATTATGGGATGCTACTACAAATATTGTTAAACTTCTAGGAGAAATTTCTCCAGCTATGATAAAAGATGTTGGTGCTGACTGGGTAATCCTCGGTCATTCCGAAAGGAGAACCATCTTTGGAGAGAAAGATGACTTAGTTGCAGAGAAGGTAGGACTTTATTAAGAAATTAAAATAATTTGCATGTATATAATTATTACACATTATATTTATTGCAATTACATTATTAGTTTGTACAAAGCATATCATTGTCCTAAAAGTAAAATTAGAAAAGGTAAAGATTAATATAAGTTCAAATGTTATATACATCATTTTATTTTTGAGCAGAACATATATAAAGTTAAAATATATATATTATTTCAGGTGGCTCATGCTCTCGAATCCGGATTGAAAGTAATTGCATGCATTGGTGAAACCCTTGAAGAAAGGGAGGCTGGTAAAACTGAAGAAGTTGTGTTCAGGCAAACGAAAGCTCTCCTGCCAGCCATTGGCAATAATTGGGCAAATGTGGTATTGGCGTATGAACCTGTTTGGGCTATTGGCACTGGCAAAACTGCTTCACCACAACAAGTAACTAAAACATTCCTTACATCTTTCTTACGACTTCAATGAAATTCGACAATATAGTGGCACAGGAACATAAGACGCTTTTTTTTATTTATTTTTATTTATGGCAATGTATTGACTGATTATGAACAGCTGCAGCAGCTTGAACAAAAAAGAGCTGAGAACTTTAAATCTCTTTTTTCCTTAATTTTGTAATCTAAAGAATTTAGCAAAATGTTTATTTAACAGAATCCCTTCAATTTAAAAGTTCTTGTCAACCCATTCAGTATCATTTTTTAGATTAGACAAATATATCAATCAGCATTTGTTATTATTATTACAAATTCTATAAATCTCATGGGTTAAATATTATTTGTTTCAGGCTCAAGAGGTTCATGCCTCTCTTCGTAATTGGCTGTCTTCCAACGCATCTCCTGACATCGCAGAAACTGTTCGCATACAATATGGCGGCTCAGTAACAGCAGCCAATGCTAAAGAATTAGGTGCCTGCCCTGACATTGATGGCTTCCTCGTTGGTGGAGCCAGTCTCAAACCTGAATTTATTGACATTGTCAATGCTACTCAGTAAAATTTTAATACATTCATCAACTCTCGTGCAAATGTTAGTGAAAATAAATTATTCAAATATTTTTCTGTTATAGATATTAACATAGTTCTTATATATTTATCAAAACAGATTTTAAGGCATATAACATATAGTATATTGCTCTTAGATTAATAGAAGAACTTTTTTATGCGAAATCAAAATATAAAATAATGTTTTAAGGTCTTGGAAATATAAAATATGCTGGCGAGATCATTGCATTCTAATTGCAGAGACTACGTTTATTGAATTGTGCGATTAAGTGCTTGTGAAAAGAGTATATGATATGTTTTTTTTATTCTATTTCCATTTGCAACAATTTATATTCCAATGTGTTCTTTACTTATTTATTTTTTTCATTGTTTGTCAGTTGATATAGACATTTTTGTTTAAAAAACGTTTATATTATGCCTAATAAAATAAAAGTCTAAATAAATGTTTAAATTGTTTATATATTTAACAACATGATGAACCCACCCTCAACAAAATAAGTCATTAGAAGACAAGCCAAAAAATATGAAAAAAAAAGATATATAAAAGTGACATTAATTATTTGGTAAAACTAAAATTATATGCACATTTGCGAATGCCTGTATTGAGGTAGATTTTTATGTGAAATTATTTTTGCTTATGCAATACAGTGTGAGAAAGGCATTTTTCTGAAATAAAGCAATATGAAAATTTATAGCATAATATACACAAATACAAAAAAAAAATAGTGAATCAATCAACAGCCAATCGTTGTCCACTGCTGAACATAGGCCTCTCCCAAGGTGCGCCAAAGCTCCCTGTCCTCCGCCTTCCGCATCCAGTTGGTGCCCGCCACCTTCTTAAGGTCGTCGGTCCACCTGGCTGGAGGGCGCCCTACGCTGCGCTTGCCGATTCGCGGTCTCCACTCTAGGACTCGTCTGCTCCAACGGCCATCGTTCCTACGACATACGTGACCAGCCCACTGCCACTTCAGCCTGCTAATTTTGCAAGCTATGTCGGTGACTCCGGTTCTTTTCCGGATAATCTCATTTCTGATCTTATCCTTCAAAGATACTCCGAGCATAGCTCGCTCCATAGCACGCTGAGCGACTTTGAATTTGTGGACTAGTCCCGCAGTTAGTGTCCACGTTTCGGCACCGTATGTCATGGCAGGTAAGACGCATTGGTTGAAGACTTTCGTCTTCTTTCGTCTTCTAACAAAAATAACTCAATAATATATAATAAACAAAAATAATAATAACTCAATGATATTATAAAGAAAATAACCTATTTAGGTACTTTTTAATATCATTGGAATAACTATTTCCAAATGATCAATCACCAGCGAATATACATATTATAGTTTTAGGTATGTGGTATTGGCAGAATAATTGCCATAAAAAAAAAGAAAAAAAGTTGTACTATTCTGAAGCATATTCGCGCTGAATACATACCCACTATATGTATGTATTCGTAGATTATTCCTAGTCCTATTACTATCTTTCTAAAGCAAATTGTAATTTGAAATCTATTTTAAATATATATAGTTTCTTACTTTGCATAATTATAATAAATAACATTTGTAAAATATTTCATGTCATTTCGTTTCTGTGACATATTCGATGTTTAAAAAAAAGAAATCTTTGTAAACAATTTGAGCACCACTTCACCCGTAATATTTAATTTAAATAAATGTTATAAGTGTATATTTATTAGAATAACAATTTTTAATCTAATTCATTACGCCATTGTACTTGTTTTAATGAAAACATTGATATCGTTTGGGTAACCAAGCTGGTTATTCAAGTGAGTTACAATTATGTTATATGGTTGTAAAAAATCAAGTTTCTCTAAAATCTCCTAAATCTAGTTTCTATTTTCAAAACAGACTTCGGTTTTTATTACAATAAAATTGAACAATTACATGAAATGATATTTTACAAAAAGTTCTCAACCACCGTTCTAATACAAGATGAAATCCAATCCATATAAAACCTTTATCTTTGTATATAATCCAAGATTACAATCTTAAGCATTATATTTAGATCCTTTAAAACGATTTCCTGGCACCCTTTACTGATAGGATTAGAAGAAAACGAAAGATTCAAATATCTTCATCGAAGACAACTCGTCCTAGTATCGGCAGAAATTTCACAAATGATCCTCCGTAACTTAAGGCAGTTTTGATTGGATTGAACCAACTTGCCAGGATAGATAAAATCATCAGCCAAAAGAAAATCTTCACTATCCAGTCCAATACGTATAAGCTGTTGAGGAATAATACTTAATGTTAAAAATACTAAAAGGATAATGGAATTATTTAATTTCAAAATGGAATTTTGTTGATTAAATATTCACTAAATGGCCATGAAGACCTCACAGAAGATTATGGCCTTCCACACCGTTTCGCTGCGGGGCATCGTCTACATGATTGCTCGCAAAGGGAGGTCTCATTCAAGTTCGCGGATCAGAGAATCGCTAGAACATATCAATATCCTTGGAATATACTATGATAATCTCGCACTATGCCCGCCGGGAACTGTGGGAGCTTAGTTTTTTTCATCGCTGGATTGTCAGACCAAATATTGGGCCATCTATCGATACCGGCATAAAGGCGACTATCAGCTAACTACTAAACTTCGCTAATTTACAACTTAGCATCTTTCATAACGTTAATTATTTTAAATTCTATCCGAAAACAATTTATACTCACAAGTTATGGTATGTTCTATTTATGTGAATTTTGCTTGGATCTTCTTTAAGACAGTAAATTCGACCACCCTCCACACATAACTGCATGTATTTATCACGATCAGAGTTAGTTAGATCTGTATTAAACGTAACCTTATCGTCCTCGTTGAGTTTTGATTGAATACTGTCGAAGTTAGGACATGGGAAGTTCCAAGGTCTCATTGTAAAATATTGTAATAAGTCGAGACCTTGATTAATTCGTTTCTGAACTCGTACCATGCTGAAAATGTAAGTAAGCTAATTTTTATCTAGTAGCTGACGTCTACTGACGCTCAAAATCTTACGCTGACGTCATCTGACGCTCGAACTCTCAGTTAGCCGAGTGGTAACATGTTTTACATATCAAAAACAATTATTTACTTATTAAAATAAAATTTTTAAAAGTATTTAATCATTTTAAACTGAAATATATTGAAAAAGCCATCTGACGTTAAGCTGTCCCTGTCCCTACCGTCCATAGCCATATGGAGTAACATGTGGTATCTCTTAAATCGGTAACACTGGTTTATTTAACTTTTAAGCCGGAACACAACAACACAAAGTGGTGCCGTTTAGAGATAGCGATGAGTTTTTGCTATACAACAATAAAGCAAATATCGAGTTTTAAAACATGGCTATCGATTTAATTTACATAAAAAGTCGAAATAATATATCCGATATTGTTATTAATATCATCCGTAAAAATCTAATCTGATATCATAATATGTATATTCAATTTGCCAGATTGGCCCATTAGCTAAAATAGCAGAAGGTAACCTGCATGTGTCGGACGAAACTTGAAACGTTATATAACAATAATATTGATCATACTTACAAGCGCTTTTGTCCGAATAGAAAAAAAATAAAATCGATGAAATAGGCAGGTATTATGTGATAGAAAATTCGTTTATATTCATGTTGTATGTAATTGGTCGTTATGTCACCATTGGGATACCAAAGTGGTAAAGCGAGTGGGTATTTACGACCATAATCTTTTCCTACTTTGAGCACATCACCCCAAGTCGTTGGCTTTTGGTGTCCAATGTTTACGTTGTATATTGGCATCATTTCGGGCCTGAAAAATGTTGGTTTAAAACTATCAATCATCTAAGAGATATAGAGAAAAAAATAGAATTGTTCACGAATTAATATTAAGCTATAATTATATAGTTATTTACTTTTTTGTCTTCGATCCTTCAATCATCCCTATGGCAATGACTGCGTTGATGGCTGTGTCTACGGGGACTACTTGTGCTATCAGACTTCCATCGCATAGCATGCTTCGAATTACACCTTTACCCGCTCCAAGCATGAGCCCAACTGGACCATTAAGACTGTCAACCCAACCTGGCACAGGTTCACTAAGTGCAGGACAAACTGAAATGTAAATAGAAAAAAATAGGCAAAATATTGGTATGAGTATACTTTTATTACGAATACAAATAAATTTAATTCACAATTTGCGAATTTACAAATTAACCTCTAATGATTTTCTCTTTCACTCCACTGCCCCTGGAGGAGAGTAATGTTTTTATAAATGCTACAAAAAACCTCAACGTAAGAATAGCATTGTAATGAAATCTTTGATATTAAGCTTACCTATACTAGGCCGAACTATAACTGCAGGAAGACTACTGTATGCGTCGTCTACTACACTCTCAGCTAATCTTTTTGAATAAGTATAGCAGTTAGGATGCGGACCAAGTAGAGAAGGAGTAAGAAGATTAACTTGTTTCTCGTCCAACCATTCGATTAAATGCATGATATCAGATGGCTTCACAGGGGGTGCGTGTATCTAAAATATTTTTAACTTATTATTAATAAGTTAAATTAGAAATTACCAAGTCTGAAATGTATTGAGGGATGAAATGTATAGAACACTTCCTCTTTAGGAAATTTTCTATTCATCTATTTCTTACATCATCAATGCTTTATTAATCTAGAGCTTAGTTCCTTCTTAAAAATTGGAATACAGTTGCAACAATAAATGTTTTAATACATATTTACAACCTTTCAACTTTTCTTGACTGCTTTTTAAATTATTACTAAGCAACAAATGTAACTGTATGAAGCCTTTTAAATACTAGTGGTTGTACATACTTTTTCTTCTAAAACAGCATAGTCTGGATAGCAGAAAGCTGTTGATAAGTGAACAAAAACTAGCATTTTTTTAAATTTCTTCGCTATATTAAGCGCTCTCTGTGTTCCACATGTATTCATATTTATGTTGTCCTTGAGTGGCGCTTCCAACCTCAAGGTAGCAGCGAAATGAAAGACCAGAGATATCTCCTCAGAGAATATTTCTATATCTCTATCCGATAATCCAAAATTATCAAACAAGACATCTCCTTGAACCGGCTTAATTTTTTTTAAAGCTGATGGTTTCTCGTTTCTCAAACGATCGAATATCTGTAACGTGATATATTAAGTAAAACTATTTTAACTATTCTATTTTAGAAATCTTACGAAGAATAGCAAGAAAGAGTGTATTTTGGACCACTTTTATCTTAACCATATTTGATATAGTAAATATTTTGCAATTTTAATAAATAATGTTAAAATATTTAATTCTATAAATATTTTTTTTTTAATTATTTTACCGGCAAGCGTTGCATGTCTTCGTATCTTTGTTCTATGGACTTTCCCTTTTTTGGTCTCATTAAAATGTAAATATTTCCAATATCGGGTATGCTGTATAGAAGTTTTTCCAAGAGAACTTTACCCATAAAACCAGTTCCGCCAGTCACTAGAATGTTTTTCTCTCTGTAGAAATCCTTTATCGATAAATTGGTTGGCATTTCTGAAACAATTCAATCAATGCATTGAAAATAATAATTTAATAACAGATTTTGAAACAAAACTTCTTTGGGCGCGGTGAAAGTAAAATTGAAAGGTCTTTGGACTCGACGTTTCTATCTGTGCGATTTGAGCGAAACACACTACTAACGTATATTCATTTTTGTTCTATAACATGTACACAGATGCTATATTTTTTTTATAAAGTACCAGCTTCCAATTTCTGCTTCGGGTAGTATAACAGTTTATATTGAAGGACAAACGTATAAAGACTTTTTTTTGTATTTTTGGCTAGGAACTATCTCGAGCAGAACAATTCACCAAAATTTTATCACTATCGGATGAATGGTTTAGGAACGCATAGAGGACATACATAATTACATTCATTTTTATTTACATATATTATATATATATGTAAATAAAAATGAATGTAAAAAATAATATTATATGCATATCTTATATATAGGTTCTTAATAAATTTTTTTCAATAAAATATATTGAGGAATTGGAAATATTTTGGTACAATAAAGTAAATATCGAACGACACGTTTGTCGCTTACATTACATACTTTCAAATATTGCATACGATTTAAGTGATTACAAAAATCTTGCGAGTTTAGGCGATTAAGTATAGATTGCACTACGGTAATGCAATTTCAAATTCTCTGCGTGTTTATGTAGGCATACGGTACTAACAACGCCAGATGTTGGTTATATAAATAATTTTTGTTAAGACCATTCTTGATCGAAGGATTATAAAAAACTCCATAATCAGTAATTGTAATAAATAAAGTGTTTAGTATTAAAAAACCACAAGCACTTACAAGCTCTTTCGATTGATCATTTTACAGTACTAAAAAAATTTATAGTTTCTAACTGACCGGAATGTAGATTCTATCTAGAAGAGAAGACCCAGCAACAAACCAGGCTTACTAAAACTAATTTGTAAATTTTGCATCGAAATTTTTATTTATTGTGAATATAATACATAATATTGTTGTTGTTGTTGTTGTGAATATATATTTTAATGGAACTGTAAGAATTATTTCTTTGTTAAAAAAATGAGAGACACGTGATTCAAGAATAGTTTTTGTTTGTGCAATGATTTTTAAGGCAGTTCATTCTTTGAAACTAACCAAGTAAAATTAAACTCGAATCGATTATACCAATTTCCGTTAGATCTCAATTTTTTTTTAATGGCGAATGCTAAATCTTCTTAATAGGGATGATAAATGAGGTTCTCATCAGAATTCTGAAGTTCCGAATGTAAATTGTTTCCTAAAAAACTTCGGCTTTAGTTATTTATAACATTAACAAAAAGTTTTGCCCTTCGATTACTAAAAAGAACTTATTCTTCTTTCTGTTTTTCGTTCTTTTGTTTTTATTAGTGAACGAATGTTTGCCATTTAAAAAAATAAAAATTATTTGTTGTAAGCCAATTTTCTACAAGTGACAATAAGTGCGTGTTTAGGTAATATCGTTATAATTAGTATTTTTAGTAAACTTTAAAAATAATAAATTTCGTGAAAAAAAAAAACCAAAATATTTCAAAAACCTAAATCTACAGTAATTCATTTATATATATAGCAAAGAAATAAACAATCTAAAATTGATATTTAAAAGGTTTTTGAAAATGGCGAATCAGCGTTCTTATTATAACGTCTATGTGTACAACTAGTAAATGTTTACATCTAATATGACCTTCTTCCTGAGTTCTGACTGACTTCGTCAAGGACACTCGTCAGGGACTAGACAACAGGAGATATCATAGTGAACCCCGTGATCTGCAACCTTATTAGCTAGCTAGACTAATGAGGCAATCAAACAGGCTCTCTCTTTTACGTACTTCACCATTAGTACATCTACACCATCTCCGACGTAATCTAGGACAACATTTAATTCGATGATTAAGTATCTAAAAGATCACCAGGTATCAAATAGCATGATTAGTTGAAAATACGTCTTATTATTTTAATAATACTTTCGATTAAATTAATAATTCCGCTTGAAAATGTCTCATTTGATCATTTTAAAATAATGTTCGTAAACATTTTATCATGGTAAAAATGGTACAAAAACTCAATTACGGTGTAATAGATTTCTTAGATGCACAACGGCTTCAACTGGTTTATACTCGTACTATGGTTAAACGTGTGACACTCGACTCTTCGGATCCCACGATTCGTGTTTTCAAATAGGTCGAAGTGCTAAGAATTTTGTTACACGTAACAGATGCAGTATATTATACATACATTATATGACTTTTTTCTATCGAAACTATTAACGTTGTAACTATTTTTACATGCTACGTTTCGCTACTTTTATGCGTGAAATAATACGCAGGGAAAAAGCAACAAGACAATCGCTATTTAGCGTTCGGTTACGCAAGTAATATTTATTATAAAGAGAAATGTTTTATATATTACATAATCTTCTCAAAATATATAATTGACTTACTATTATATAGATATGGAATGGATATGTGGTGATATGTATTGGTAAATCTTAGGCTTGTTGTTTAAAAAAGTCAGCTTAAGCTATGTACTATGATAAAGAAGACAAATATCTATTTTATTTAGTTGAATTTAAAAAAAACATTCTTAAGATGTTCTATATTTAAAAACTTCAAAATATTTAATTCTCTATTTTACTCTTATTATTGTTGTTATGAGAATTATAATAAAACCAAGATGGCCCAGTGGTAAGAACGTGTGAATCTTAACCGATGATCGCGGGTTCAAACCCGGGCAAGCACCATTGAATTTTCATGTGCTTAATTTGTGATTATAATTCATCACGTGCTTTACGGTGAAAGAAAACATCGTGAGGAAACCTGCATGTGTCTAATTTCACTGAAATTCTGCCACATGTGTGGAATACACAACCCGCACTGAAGCAGCGTGGTGGAATAAGCTCCAAGCCTTCTCCTCAAAAAGGGAGAGGAGGTCTTTAGCCCAGAAGTGGGACATTCACAGGCTGTTACGAAATACGAATTGTTGTTAAGGTGCAATTTTTCAATAAGTAGTTTTTTTTAATTATATAAGACGCAGCTGACTTAACACAACAATATATCGTTAAATGTAACTTACATATGACCATTACTTAGCCATTTGTTGCATTAAAAACATAAAATGCTTAGAAAATAAGTATCGAAGATAGCAATTAAGGGCACACTAATAGAGAGCGCACTGTCCGTATAAAAAATAACAAGATCGTCGAATGATTTGACAGTATTTTGGTTACCTTTCACTGTCCAGTAGTTTCTTCAAAAAGCTGGACAAAAATGGCGTTACGTACAAAAATCGAATTCGTTACTCGTATCTACTTAAAAACGCATGTGATTTATTTAAAAAAATTATAACCTTGGTGGGAAATCTCATTGCATTTTATACTTTGAAATAACACTTTACCTACCGGATATTGTTCTTATTTCAAATATATAGCCCCAATTGCAAAAATCATCTCTTGTATAGCTTTTGACAGTCTTGACAAACAGGGCTTAAAATTTGCTTACAATATTATTATTTATTATTATAGAAATAGATTCGTCATCAATATCTTACGTTGTCAGTCATGTATCATTTCTACAATCACTTGTTCTAAGGTCGGGTATTTAGTTCACCAACGTTTTGCATAATGCCGTCCGAACCACATAGTTTTCGCCTTTTTTGGTAGGCAATTGATTCTGAGTTCTAATGATAAAAGATTATAGTTTATATCTCAAAATCTTACGAATGACATACTTTTTACAATAAGTGTTTTTCACTTTCGTTCTTATGATTATTATGTCTTTAGTAAAAAAAATACGATAAATAAATATAATATTCATAAGCATCATGAAATGTTGCCTACTTTTTTATATTAGTTTCCCTTGTAAATTGCTCTAACTGAACTTAATAGGTCTTCGGTCGTGTTGTATTTTTATCCCATCAATTGTGCGAACGAGGTAATGTGGAGTACACGTTTCTTTGCTTAGTAGTAGTTAAAAATTGTGCATATATTATATATATATATATTATACTATAAGAATATAATTTAATTGACCAACTTCTTCGGTCAGAAAGATTTTTTTATTAAAATTGACAAACTAATATGTCTATATACAGTCACACTTGCTGTGACACATAAAACTGATCGAAATCCATGTAAATAAATAAAAACAGCTTAATGGTATTCAGATTGCCTAGCGGTGTGAAAGCTGTCCCGATCAAAGGGTCGGATGATGGATCGGAGCTATCACGTTCACTTTTAGCACAAGCTTTTCACTTCATACGAGGATATAATCATCACATTAGTAATGCTTTTTTTATTTATTTATTGTTATTGAGTACAAAATATTCTGCCAATTACAGGTGTAAAAGAGATGACACGTATGAGATTGAAATTTTGAAGCGTTTGATGATTAGTAATGCCATAAAATCAAGGAAGTTTAGCTATTTAAAAATAAAACATACATTGTAAACTTTATAAAGGTTTTTTTAATATTATTCTTTCAAACGTAAGTCTGTAACACAACACTGTAAGATGAAATATTTTTTAATACAGAAAAATATAATATATTCTTGTCACAAACACTGTAATAGTAATTATATTGATTGTTCGCATAATTGTTATGTTAATTGCGTCAACGAGTACCTACAATTCTTCATACAATACTTCATGTTACGTAAATACCCAATTCAAATAAAATATAATTAACAATCTAGATAACATTATAACATTGACAACTGTAATAAGATTCGTTTTGTTGTAATTACCTTTTGAATATGTAATAGGTGACAATAATTTGTCGGTGTCTATGTATGCCTCAGTTACCATTTTTATGTTTAAAAAAAAACATATCACTTCAATTTATTAACCATATAATATTTTATTGTTTAATATTAATTTAATGATATACACATTTAAGGGTTTAAATAAATATTTTAAAAAAACCGTTTAGACTTTGCGATTAGAATTAGAAAATTTTAAGATAGACATTTATATCAACAAATGAAAATTGACATATTGTACGATGTTAGTAATCAACAGAACGAGCAAATAGATCTCATGGATTTATTGTATTATAATATATAATTACTTTTTTTAGATTTACTAGTATTCATTTAAAAACAAAACACTAGTTTTACCCATTGAACGGTACATTTGTTTCCATTCCACTCGAGTCCATCAATTTTGTTACTAGCAAAATTCGTACTCTACTATATGCCTGTATCCTTACCGAGGTTCAAGGCTACCTCAAAATCAAATTTCATAACGATAAGCGCTGTGGTTTAGTAGTGAAAATGTAACAAAGAGACAGAGCTACTTTTGCATTTACAATCTTATTAGTATTGGTACCGAGTTTGAAATAGAGTTTGCGGTTTACCACTCAATTTTGTCTTTTTAAGAAACGAAAAGCAGCAAATGTATTGTTTTGTTGTGCCCCGAAGAACCGCTCACGATGGGTTTGGAGTTTATTGCACCTTGAAATTTTTCATAAGCACTTAACTACGAGTTGACTTGCAAAGCTTGCGCTGCTTAAAGACGTTTAAAGTAAGAATATAAATAAATTTCTCAGCAAGGTCCAGCAAATAACTTATTTACAAAATCAGAATTTGTCAATTGATTTAGAGTAGACAATAGATTAGATACCTAGTCAATGTGAGGCCTTATTGCGGCCACTATGTGCCGGGGCATTTCTCTCACTGAATATATTCTTGAATTTGCTGTAAGAAAATTAATAAAAAAAAACTAGTCAAGGCCATTCAATTTACATATTTACAATAAATCAAATAAATATTTACAATTACATTAAACATAATTTCAATTTGTATTCTTTTACACTGCACGAATATTATTTAAAACGGAAATATTTAAAAAATATTAATTATTGTTACGTATGATTAATAAAATTCCTTAACCAAAAACGGTAATAACAATTTTAACCTAACCTCGCGGTGGATATGGTATTCTCAAAAAGAAAAGTTTTTTGGCATTCATTTTCTAAGATGGCGGTAAAGGTAAGGTAGGTAAAGATCTCAAGCTCGAAACAGTAATTATGTAGTAAAATCTCTCTTTTATGTCTCCAATGACTGAACTATATCGGTATAAAATTATACCTTCACATCGAGCAATGTTGCGACTTGCGAGTACTTCTTGTAGTTTAGAAAATAGTAAAATATGACAAGTTTGTTGACCTTTCAAAACTTTGTGATTATTAATAACCACACTAAAAATAAAATGTCCATAATATTAACGTAGACTTGCCTAATGAGTACAAGTCAATGATTATGGGAATTCAACAATTAACAACTATTCAAAGTCAAAATGCCCTCGGCGGTTACAATACAATAAACTGGGGCGTTTGAGAGTAAATTATTGGTATAAGTAGACATTAAGGGTCACACAAATTGTCTGAACTTAAATATAAAGTAAAATTTTATATTAAAGTACACCAAGCGTGTTTAATTACATTTTCATGTCGTGTTGCTTATTTTAAAAATATTTAGATTTTGCTCCTTACCAAAAATATTAAGATTTATCCGGTCTGTAAATAATTTGGTGTGAAATAAAACAGTTATTCGTAATGCTGGTGGTAGGGCTTTGTGCAAGCTCGTCTGGGTAGGTACCAGGTAGGTACGTCTGATGAGTGGCATCAGATATTCTACCGCAAAATAGCAGTACTTGTTATTGTTGTGTTCCGGTTTGAAGGATGAGTGAGCCAGTGTAATGACAGGCACAAGGGATATAACATCTTAGTTCCCAAGGTTGGTGGCGCATTGGCTAAGTAAGCGATGGTTGACATTTCTTATAATGCCATTGTTTAAGGGCGTTTGGTGACCAATCCATTACATTCCATTACCATCAGGTGGCTCATATGCTCGTCCGCCTTCCTATTCTATAAAAAAAAAATGCTAACTTGATTTTATTGTGCTTATGCAAAAGTGAATTAAACGAAGAAAATATAAGCATTATACGAATATTTACTCTGGACGTGTATGATTCAAAAAATTAAAACGATAAATACGTAGAGGCCAATTGTAATAACGAATTGCCACTTTATCATACAATACCATTATATAATCGAACGAAACGTTATTGTTGCCGTTAAACCGATTTCCAATTCTTCTAACGTAACTATCTAGTTGCACTTCGGTCGAATTTGGATCGGAAACGTGTTGTAACTTCAACTGAGGTATATTTTTGCGAGGAATCGTATCGGAAAAGTATCATAATCGTTATAAATTAGTAAAATCATCCTCCCGTTTATGGTTAACGATAATACGATATATACTTCGCAAAGTCAATGCACCCTTTCTGAGCGATATTATTCTATATATTATTTTATTATAATTCTATTGATTACATTATTCTATAGAGGATAAAAAAAGTTTGGAGTCAGTGCTTATAAGGGGAATAATAATAACTATACTTAGTTTTATTTTTAGTCCTTATCTTTCATTTAATTTAGTTCAGGAAAATATCGTGAGGAACCTGCATATTGCATGCAAAATCGGCCACATACAATAATACATATCAATCCGTATTGGGGCAGCATCGTGGACTAAGCTCCAAATCATCTCCACAAAAGTAATCCTAGAACGTATATTAGTATTTTAAATAAAAAAAAAACGCTGCGAAAATAAGCATATAAGTAAAAATAAATTAAGATGAAATTCAAGTATTTACGTAGTTTATATGAAGTTTAATTCGAGTTAACACTCTCTAACTCTCATCATAGCCTATAGAGATCTACGTGAATCCTACGTTCTTGCGTAAAAAGGTGTGGCTCAAGGATCTATTGGCATAAAATTAACGTCCAGTTAGTGAATTACTTTCTGTTTATAAGCTCATAAGAGTGTCTACTACGACGTTACTACTACGTTACTCTTACGAATCCATTGAAATTCAAATGACCCGTGCGATGATGTCATAAGTAGGTATCGGCGTCTCTTCTACAGCTATCATTGTAATATTATTTGATTGTTGGCATTCCGTCTAAGTTAATTATTTTTATTTTTCTTATACCAATAATTTACTCTCAAACGCCCCAGTTTATTGTATTGTAACCGCCGAGGGCATTTTGACTTTGAATAGTTGTTAATTGTTGAATTCCCATAATCATTGACTTGTACTCATTAGGCAAGTCTGCCAACATTAATGTACCGAGCCATTTATAAATTTCAGCTTTCTATGACTTCAGGAAGTACCCTCATGATTTTGATGGTCATCATTCAGTGAGTGACGATATGTGCGTATTTTAGATATAAATAATGATTTATAAACTATAATAGCTATACATTTGAAACTTGACATGTTTAATAAGTATATTGACATAATATCCTGAGAATTTAGACTGGACAAACTTACGACGAAACGTTTCGAGAAAAGGTACGTTATCACGTCTTAGCGGGGGCACTGCCGTGCCCCCAGATATACGATTAAGTCGATTGTAATCGTCGGACTTTGCCCGACCATTCTGTTATATGTCACGGATCTTCAACAGGCGGCTTTGTCAATGTCATACTTGTATGGAGATTATCTCCAATTGTCTCAGCTCAAACACCCGTCCCTATGATAACTATGTAATACAATGTTGATCATACTAATATTTCGAAGCAAAGTGGTCGAATTACGAATTTATCTTTATTGAAAATTTGAGAATAAAAAAATTTATGATTTTAAACAATTTTTTTATACCCTTATTTCATTTTTTTTTATTGTGTTCACTATTGTTTATCAAAAGATACAAAATTAACTGGGAAAGTATCGGATACTAGCAAATGGGCTTAAGGGCTATAAATCTGGCTTAAGTCTCAGTATTTGTTCTCCCATCACAGAAAAAAAGAAAATTCTTCTTTCTTAAAGTATTCTCTGTACTGTACTCAAATTAGGCGAGTCGAGTTTGTTCGTTCACGATATTTGAACTGATTTTTAATAATTGATCTGGAATAAATGCTTATTAGCCTTAAGACAACACAAAATCTTAGCCTTAAGCATTTCTCTTTATTAGTTATTTTTAAGTGTATGGAACAAAAATTGATAGGAGATATTATTAAGCATTGCACGTACGCCAGTCAATCATTACTGTGACTAAGTACATTTTAACTTAATGTTATTTGTTGAAAGCCGTAGAGCCTTAGTAAGGAAACATTGTCACAGCAACAGTATATTAATTTCTGTATAACTCCATCTAATTAAGATTAATTTGACTGTAATAAGTAATAACTGAGTTGGGACGGAATTATTTTGGAATTAATGTCACTTTTTGTATGTGATAAATCGTATTTAATATTTTTCTTAATGATTCTTGATGATAATATGTTGAAACTTGGCAGCTATATACAATTTCATTGAGTAAATTAAAATTAAAAGTTGACGGTTACTTTTTATTTATTTTTTAGTTATAAACTTGCATATCGTTATCAAAACTTATTTATTTAAGGTATACTTGACAGCCAACACAATTTTTTTGAAAAAAAAAACGACGCACTTAAACTTAAAACTTAAAAATAATAAACTATGCTCTGTGCTCTTTTTTCGGATGCCACATCAATGATAAAAGAGAGAGAACAAATAGTCTTTCACTAAGGCTCCGCTTTACAAAATGTTTAGGGCGAAAATACTTAACGGGTGCTAAGTTAAACAATGCTTTATCTTCTTATTTTGAATGTCGAATCAATAAAAACAGAAGGTACGAAGTTAGTGTTTAATTAAGCAACGTACGTAAGTGAGGCCGTTGGTATGTTTCTACTTCATATCTAAAAGGATTTTGCAACAATGATTCAAATATATATATTAGACAAATTAAAATATCTTAAACTCATCATCTATCCCATAAAATAATAATCATTAAAAATATATATCAGGCGAAGATATCGAGTAACAAACATAGAACATGTGATTTTTTTTACAAATTACCAGGTTGGACCACTTCCAACCTCCGTGCAACATTGATTGAATAAAAAAAAACGCACATAAAACGTTCGCATTGCAAATATAATTAACTTGAGTAAAGGTAAATAGCAGTTTAAAACTTTCGTTGATTAAATGTCAATACAAATTTTATTTAAATATACGGCATCACAAATGACATATCGGCATTCAACATTTTATGATTGATATATTTTTCATTGATATTTAATCGCTAGCTAAAGTTATTTATTTCGCTAAGCTTTAAAATATAAGAATCAAAAGTTATATTCAAGTATTACACCAGATAGTTGTAAGCAATGAGCTATCGTTTAACATCAAATTCGAAACAAAAAGATTGTGTAATTATAAGGAACTGATTTGAGATATTGAGTACCGTTATGATAACATTAAAATGATACGCATCAAAATAGCAAACACCGGTTCTTAATGAAGCACTACCGAGGGTAAAACTAATGAAAAATTATGAACCTAGCATTCATTTTTTCATATATGATTCATTTTCAACGAAATGAATAAAATTTAGTTAAACTAACTGTTAGTTTAGTTATAATGTAACTTGTATTGTATGAAATTAAGACGAAAGACAAAATACAAAAAAATCTATATAAAAATGATATATAATACTTTTTATTCCGTCTAAGTTTCTAAAATTCGGATTATATTTAATTTAAATAATTAATTTAATATTTTTAAAGGGGCCATGTTACTTAGAAATTCAAGAATAAATTATCGGTGGTAAGAAGTTGAAAAAGTAATTTTGGATATATATATATATATATTTAATATTTCTATTTAATATATACTGTAGATTTGATTAATTGAAATTTATTATTAATCATTACTAATTAAAGAAATTCATGTTAATAATTACACTTTACTTTTGGGCAATTCAATACATTTTTAAAGATAACGTCGTACGCGACTTTTATGTATAATTTTAAGAGCAACAAAAGCCTTTCTTGCTAAAAAAGTAATATTTTTAGTACTTACGTTGTTTCTATTACTTTAAAAAGTTTACAATTTTTCACCATACATATTTTACATTCACCAAACGATGAGGTAACTATGAATAATAACCGATTATAATTATTATTTATTACATTAATTATATTTACCGTATTATATATACATACATACCTCATGGTAAGGACTGGACGGTTTTTGATAAGTCGAACAAAATCAGAATAATTTTCATTTAATGCTTATATAAAAAACGTATTGAAATCAATGAATATAGACGAGGGCACTACCGTGCCCCTAGATATATAAAATATAATAGCTATATATTTGAAACTTAACATGTTTAATAAGTATTCTATTGACATTATATCCTGAGAATTTGGTTTTTATAGCACTGTCTAAACTGAATCTCAAAGCATACAAAAATACGTCGAAACGCTTCGATAAAAAGTGGGTGCCCTGCGCTTCGTTGATTTTATTTCTTAGAAGTAATAAAACCACCATAAGTACCGTAATAAGCCCTACCACCAGTAAAAAATTTTACTGGTGGTAGGGCTTTGTGCAAGCTCGTCTGGGTAGGTACCACCCACTCATCAGATATTCTACCGCAAAACAGCAATACTTGATATTGTTGTGTTCCGGTTTGAAGGGTGAGTGAGCCAGTATAATTACAGGCACAAGGGACATAAAATCTTAGTTCCCAAGGTTGGTGGCGCATTGGCTATAAGCGATGGTTGACATTTCTTACAATGCCAATGTCTAAGAGCGTTGGTGACCACTTACCATCAGGTGGCCCATATGCTCGTCCGCCTTCCTATTCTATAAAAAAAAAAAAAAACCTCCTTACACAATTTATAAATTTAAGAAAAATTATATTGACTTATTATTCGAAAAGTACTGACTTGTTTTAACAGAACAAATGCAAATATTTGGTAGTGTTCCTGTTTGACGGGTGAGTGAGCCAGTGTAATTACAGGCGCAAGGAACACAACATCTTAGTTTCCAAGGTTGGTGGCGCATTGGCGTAAGCGATAGTTAACAATTCTCACAATGCCAATGTCCATGGGCGTTGGTGACCACTTACCATCAGATGGCCCATTTGCCCGTCTGCCTATTATAAAATAAAATAGTTTATTTTATAATTAATTGATGATGTATATGTGTAACTACTATATTACTACTACTACTACTACTACTAATTACCTTAGTTCTAATGGCAACATCTAGATTCATAAATATATGTTTCACCATCAATAATGACGACTGATAAAATCAACATCTGCTTGCATCTTTACCTACAATTTAATTATATAAAAGTGTGTGTACTGCAATTATTGTTCATTAAAAAATTATATCCTGTTATTTAATTAATTATAAAATAAATGTCGTTAGAAAGAAAAATTGAATACGAAAATATGGAAAAATGTAAACAAAAAAAACTTAAATACCCAGTTCTTGTAATATTCTTCAAAGAGACACTACCGTGATTGTTTTTGACTAAAGTACTAAGATGGAGCAAGATAAGTAATATACAATAATAAATTAGCTTTTGTTATTTTATATTCTTATGAGAAGCAAAAATTAAACTTAGTAGAGATGTTATGTAAGAACGAACTCGAAACTCGTACGAACGATCGTGTAATGCCAGAATGCGCTATGCGACACTGCCTATAATAATTATAATATTTAGAGAATGCGTTCCAAATAGCGGAGCGCTATCGGTTTTAATCATTTCACGATTGAGGTCTTACGGAATAGTGGGGCAGAAGAACAGTGACAAACATTTAGGTCCGGACTTAGAGATCCGGCCATTATTCACTTTGAAATTTGGGGAACCTCATTCAGAAGCCTTTAAAGTAAAATTATATTATTTTAGACTGGGCGGGGCACCTAGGCTAGTGCATTGTAGGTCTCAATGTAAATCCGGGGCTACAACATTCTAAAAACACTAGTATTAAAAGTTACCTTGTTATCATAAGTTTTCGAATTCATCCAGTACATCCTTCTTGGATTGGCTTGGGAGCCGGTATTATAAAATTTCAAAGACCTTTTTACATTTACCGTGGAAAACAATTTCAAGCTCATATAAAAATATATTGATATAATGACTCAGCACAGGGTTAGATGATAAATGAGTTTAATATTAGATGATTTTTAAACAAAATATAAATTGTATAAGATTATTACATTTTTTGATTCTTGATAACGAGTGACCACGAGTTTCTAGCCGGTTCTAGCTTTACGTTAAATTCAACCATGTAAACTGACGATTTATAAGCGCTTTTGACTTTAAATCATTTTTGAGTTAGTCCTGTTGCTTAAATGTAACAATAGAAATGTTGTATTTATTATCTTATAACTTTTATCGCACTTTACTACATTTTAAGGCAGTTGCTTATAACCAATAATATATATTAGTTAAAACTAATACAAGAAAATGACCTAATAACATAAGTTTTTTTATTCAACAATAATATAAATAGAAAAATTGAGTTATTTTTTTGTAAATATATTTTAATCCAACTGCAAAACGTCTGTCTATAAAAACATTACGATTTGACTTGTTGAATGTACAATTTTGTAATTAAATTTAAAAAATATATTATTTTAATTTTAAGAATTTAACGTGACTCATGATATAAATACGAAAAAAGATAAAATAAAACGATTCTCTTATTCATTAAGCTGAACGTAGGTTAAATAATAAATATGGGTTTTATACATATTGTATATATAGTAATTAATAAAATCTTTATTTTCCTAGTAGGTTCTTATACACTAGTAAATACCGATGTTTCAGAATTTAAATTGAATGTTAGGTTTCTACCAAGAAAAACCGGTAAGAAACTCAATAGTCAGTGGTTAGTCTTTTTATTAAAATAACTTTGTAGAAAATCAACTTCATAAAATTTTTTTTTACATGTCCTGTATGAATATCAACAAACACTACGCTTAATTTACAATTTATATTTCTTTGTACTCTCATTGTACTCTTTATTTTTATTGTTTAACATTAAAATGTTGAGAATAGTTTAATTTAAAAATATCAGCAGAATTTTATAATTGAAACGAATACTATGCCCCCAGCAACGTTTTTGCGGAGTAGAAAATCTGTCTGTGTTATATGTTTATCTTTACTTCCGTTTTAGAAAACTTACTTTTTCTTTTAAAATAGTGCGACGAAACAGTGAACGGAAGTGAAATGTCGAAATAAATTAAAAATTTAAATTTAAATTCAGCCTAAGATATGTATCTATATATGCATCACGCGCACATACGTTTCATTACTGTAATGTAATGTAATTTGGATAAAATAAATAATATAAATTACAAAAGGTCTATTTGTAACAATACATATTATGGCACATAATAATTTTTTACTGCCATTGTTATCACGTAGTTAATTGTCACATTCACGGAAAAAACTGTTTTTAATCTAATTGATCAATCTAGTGTTAGAATTTAAAAGATACAACCAGTTCCATAGCTTTAGTACATTGCGCCACTCTTAATACAAAAGGTCATATGAGGAAATGTATATGCTCTACTGTGTTTATGACAGTTAATGTGTAATGTTATTATTATTATTAGAGCTTCAAATGCAAAGGATCGTTATTGTCATATGACTTCTGCAGTTTTAATTTGAAAGTAATGCCTTAATTGGACCTTTTTCACTTACGATTAGAGTACCTAACGATAAATGATTACGTTCAATTTGAACAGGTTTCCCGAGTCGACTGATGCCTTGTTGAATAGGTAAGTGCTTATTTAATTATTTACTTGAAGCCGAAGAACAATGAATTCATAAACTTATCACACAATATATATTATATAATTTTTCGATAATCGTGCCCTCCTAATCGTGCTGTCTGTGCCTTTTGTAATTTGAATTTACTCTTTTTTTTAATATGTTAGACTGTTATTATAACTAAGCAGCATCCAATCTAAATTTTAGGATTATTTTTGAGTGATGACTGTGCAAGTTTTTATAGGACTTTATTAAGTCGGAATGTTATTTGATGAGATTTGAAGCCGCCGATAAGAAGTATTGGAAATGAAGTGGACTACCTTAAAGAACTGTAAACAACAAATCATAAACTTGGACCGTTAATGAAAATAATATTTATGACACAGACATACATACATACAGATTCAATAAGTCATTTGAGATTGTACTTAAAATGTAAAATCTAAAAGCCATAGGTCAATTTAATCGCATTATTTACTTAATGATTTTTATTCAAAAATATTGGTTGTAATTTTGAAATATAGCCTTTTTATTATTATCTGTTATAGCTGTTATTTCATTAGAAATAGAATCAAAAGTTGAAGCAATTCGTACTTATTTTGTTTTAAAAAGATATGTGGCAAAATATTTTATATATAAATCTATAAAAATACATAAGTAACCATCGATATGTAATTTATATATTTTTTTATTTAATAAGCAAGTTTTTTATAATAGGTTGATTTATTTATTGTTTACTTTTAGGCAATCACTGTAATCTATAAATTGTTTAACATTATTTATCGGAATATTGTAAAACTCACTTGTTATTATGCTGTCCGTACAAATCACGACCTCCACGAGAGCCTCTCACGCACACCAAGATCGCACTGGCGCTTGCGCATGCACGACATCGGATAAATATATAAAATGTAGACGTAACGTAGTTATATAGTTATAAATGAAATTTAATTTTGTTTTTGCTTTCAATTTTTGTATTTTAGTGCAGAAATACGCACCGATTACGCATACCGAGACGCATATAACAAAAGCCGTGTTGTTATAATTTTAATAAAAAAAAAATTATAGTAAAGTGGAATAATTTTAAGAAATCCTGTGCCCAGCGATCTCTCACCTCGTACTTAGCTAGCTCGTATATAGCTTACAGCTATGAGCTAACAACAAGTTTCTGAGAATTAAAATAAGTAGGTACAACAAAAGTTTGTTAAGAAAAAATTCTTAATAAACTTTTGTAATAAAGAACTTTCTTATCTTCGCTTAACATTCAGTAGCGCAATGGCTTACAGGCCATCTAGCGATGTAAAAGTGTCAGGTTCGATCCTGATCTCTTGGGTTATTGTCGTCCTCACTCCTAACAACTCCTCTAATTAAGCGTAGCACGTAAGCGCTTGCTTTATAAAAGTATAGTTAATGTCAAACGTCCAAAATCTTTATTAAATATAGAAGTATAACACTTACTTATATTTATTGTAAATATCTACCACAGGATCGAAAAGAAACATCACAAATCTGAGAAGAACCTGTGAAAGAAACTCAGCGGGATTTAAAAAAAAGAACATTAGCAATTCCTTATAAAACGGGCATTGATATTATTCTTTAAAAACAGAATTGTACGCTTTAAAATATATATAACCTGCGTAAATCGGAACACTAATTCAATCAATCAAACAAGACAGATAAATAAGCATGACATTGAATTTACGTGATCTCATTGGTAGCGATCTGAAATAACCTTCCGTAGTCGTTAGGGAATTCGTGAAAAAAAGGCGTTTTAAATATAGGCGAAATTGTTATCGGAGGCTTTGGAGTAAAGTTAAAGTGATTATGATTAGTCGAGTGAAATAGTGTTGTATTATCTATACTAATACTATAAAGAGGTAAGACTTGATTTTTTGTGTGTTTGTTTGTAATGGATAAACTCAAAAACTACCTACCGTCAAACTTACAAATACTTACTTATTGTTGTTGTGTTCCGGTTTGAAAGGTGAGTGAACAAGTGCATTAGCGATGTAAGGGATGAGTGTTATTGTTATATACCTTTATATATAATTGTATAATGTTTGTTATAGTACCCATATATATGAGTGAACACTTACCATCAGATGGCCCATTGTCGTTGTGTATGCCTATTATAATTAAAAAACAAAACTTTTCCAAGACTGTCTCATAATGTGGGACGAGTGTCCGATTAGACAGAATTCGAAATGTCCTAAGAAGCTCAGACAAAATTGTGGGAATGTTTGTCGGTGACTTGTCTAATACTTCCGGTAATGAGTAAGTTTTACTAAGATAGATAATTTTTCAATTCGGACGAAATCGGGGCGGGCCGCTACTTATAAATAAATATCTTAAGATCTACTTGTAATGCAGCAATTTGAAAGGAATATGTAAAATTAAGATTTGTTTATTTTAACTCCGTTGATTGAAATATAGTATAGATAAGTATGTCTAGGGGATAATCGTGACCTTTGTTCTTTTTTTTAAAACATCGACGAATATTACTGACCCATGTATCAAATAACTTATTATTTTGACGAATAAATATATTGGTTTTTGAAAATAAAATATTGTACTACCCATAGAGTACCTATATAAACTTCTTACGGATCTAATATTGTATATATTTTCGTAGGAGATATTAGATGAGAAAGGTGTATGTCAAGTGCAGTATTATTACTGAACTCCGTTATATATCGTATATTTTGTCGCATTTACGTTATAGTACACCACTACTAAAAGGGCACAATTTTGAATTTATACTGATTTGTTTCGTAAGCTTGCTATTTAGTATTTCAAAAAAAAAAAAAAAATCAAAGTCAAACAACGTATTATACAAAAAGGAGACTGTTTTTTTTAAGCTTCCTTAGGTTGTCAACCTAATCGTGTCAATGCGCCAATATAACGGGATTTAATTATGACAATTAACACTCAATAATGGGGACGTAACGATCGCGGGTTAGTATAGTAACAATAATATATTAGATTTACCAGAGATGATAGAAATTTTAAGATCGGAACATTATGTATCTTTGATTTTCTATGCGGATCCAAATTAGGTAAGAAGTTGTCTTAGTATAAGGTTTATAATTAATTTGTATTCGTCAAATTTTTTTTCTACAGTATGAAACATTGTTTTAAGAAGAGAGACGAATATTTTATAAACCAGATAACGTTTTGCAGATCTTTATCGACATAAAATTACTTGATTTATTAAAGTTATAGGTTATTATAAAACTTAATTGTTTTGTTTCCTAATTGTAAGTTTTATACAAATATTTTTTATTTATTCATGTCTTATTTTATGTTTTTATTGAAAGAGAAGCTTAAATTAATCAAACACGCTACTCATGGTACATCGCCGACTTATACGTACTAACGCCGACGATTAAATACAAAATATGACAACTATACAATGCGACATTCCTTATTTCTAGATATCGACCCATATTTCTACATTTTTTTTATCATTGTTATTAATATAGTGTCTCCGTTATCTATACATTTTGTAACCATTTATATGTTGTGGTTTATTGATTTTGAAATATCGATCTCCTGATGATGATGTTAAGCAGATATTCGTGTCAATGACCGTGGTTCAGATACTCAATGCATATCCGGGGTCAATTAAGTATGTAATGATTACATGTTTTTAAATCTTATTTGTCTGAAATTTTACAATATCAGTTTCAAACTCATCGGGAAGCGAAAACTTCAAAAAAATATTAAAACGTGTTAAATAAATGTTGCAATGAGGTTTATACCGTATAAAGATAATAAATAAACGCTTATACCCAATATTTGCACCCCTTAATTTAGTTATATAATATAAGAATAAAAATGATTTACATAGCTTAAAATAAATGATAACTAATTTTAATAAAATAAGTTAGTAAGTAATAAAATATTAAAAAAAAAAAAAAACAAATTGAATTCATCGAAGCGTACTTCATTAGTAAAAAGTATAATTATTATTCACATTAAGAATTCACATAACGTTATGAATTATTAAATTTTAAATAACGACTATGGATACAAAGTAAAATAGAAAATGTATTTTTTCTTTATTTTTTATTTCAATGGCAGTTAAGATATTGACTTACATTTTATATATTTGAGGTATATATATAACAGTTAGGTTATATAAGAAGATAATAAAATTCGATTTTCATTCGTAATGGCGATCGTTTCAAACCCATGGTGTGCCATGAAGTATAAAGTCATCGGTCTT
Source organism: Nymphalis io (assembly GCF_905147045.1). Classification (NCBI taxonomy): domain Eukaryota; kingdom Metazoa; phylum Arthropoda; class Insecta; order Lepidoptera; family Nymphalidae; genus Nymphalis; species Nymphalis io. The sequence continues at coordinate 13,582,307 of NC_065918.1, forward strand.
GTTAGCCTTTAAGCAAAAAGCCATTCCTTAACGATTCGTTTTAGATTTACAATTGAATATATTTTGATATGTTTGCTAGGATCCTGTTGCAAAAGCGTAATTGTCACAAAAAAGAATTACTAATTATGTAATCGAGAAATTCCAAGTTTATGTTTATTCCTAGTGTAAATACTACGTAGGTACATACTACGTCATAACTACTGGAAAAATCTGTCATATTTTCGCACACATATAATATTATCAAATATATATTTAGGATCGACAATGATTATTTTAATTTCTTTAAATTTACACCCTAAAGCCTCTTTTGCATTTAACATCACACATACATTTTATACTATACTACTTTTATACATATACATTCTATGGAAATAACTAAAATAAACAAAGCGAGTCTTCTCAATTCACAGTCTTATTTTATATATAAACAGTTTGATTTTATATATAAACATTTTTTCGGGATTCATAAAATACCACTTAGGTAAAAGTTTATGATTTTTTGTGACTTGGTAGACACTACACTACACATCCGTTTTCCTATTCTTAAATTTAATTATTGCCCATTGGTATAAAAGTTAACAATTAAGTTTGGTTTTGACATAACGGTATATGTTAACATCATATTAGTTCGGTTCCGATTCGAATAGATGTAGAATAGTTAAAGTTCGATTGCAATTGAATCGGGAACGTATTTTAATCGTTATATATTAATAGAAGTGGCCCACTGATGGCGAGTCGTCACCAGCGCCCAAAGATTAGCCCGGAAAGAAATATTAAGCACAGAGTTACATCTCTTATGCCAAACTTGGGCAGATGTTATATTCCTCGTGTTAGTTACACAGTTACACTGGCTCGATCATATTTCTAACCATAACACTACTTACTATACTTAGTATTTCTGTAACGCCACACCAGGGCGTCTAACTCATAAACGCTACTGAAAATAACTTTGATGTGAAGACCGACTCGGCATGCCTCCTCTCCGCCGTCCTGCCTATAACAAGTACTTCGTTGATACATATAAACTCTAAGAGGCAGTTATTTTAAAATCACAAACGGACACTTCAATTTGATTTATTTGTATAGATTAAGTAGGTATCCTATTATTTATCGCATGTATTATATTATGTATAAAATGGAAAGAACAGTTTTCAAGTTTAGTTATAATCTAAAATATATATGTATACGCGAAATACCACTCTTCACGAGATCTCCTAAGCTATCTACCTGATTGTCTTGTTATTTGTCACAGTTAATCCTTCCTCGACGTAGACGCTTACTAAGAACGGATTTTACGCAAATCCTATTCAAAATACATTTTTATTTTTATCTACCCATGCGAAGCCGGGACGATTGGCTAGTTATGTATAAAATTGTACACATTTTTACCAATAAATGCGACAGCAGGTTTATTAGTTTGTACGCTTTTACGTCTTAACCAATTAATCGATAATCATGAAAATTTTAAATAAAAAGGACATCCGCGAGCGGCGGAGAGGGTAGATGTAAGGTAATAGCGACCTTCTCCGCCTCACGCGGGCGAAGCCGCGGGCATAAACTAAAATATTCTAAATAAAGAAACACTCAATACTGTTAAATATTTTATTTTCAAGATAAATTAAATATTATATAACATAATTATTTTTAATATAAATCAATTCACAATCATAGTTTTGATAAATTATCGGTTACGTAATTTTTAACACATTGTTATAAATTAAAATCAATTCTAAGTCATTTTTTTTTAATTTATCAGTATCTTAGACGTGTAATGTTAGTTGTCCTAATCTGTGGACAGGCCACATGCACTCGCATCCCGCTGGTATCACCATAGTCTTAGTTTCCCAGCAGTCACTGTTGAGGTTATATAAAATAAGTTATTTTTTATGTGTAATATATAAATTGTTGTCTTGTTATATTATTGTAACAGCCTGTAAACGTCCCACTGCTGGGCTAAGGCGACCTCTCCTTTTTTGAGGAGAAGATTTGGAGCTAATTCCACCAGGTCAAGTGCGGGTTGGTGGAATACACATGTGGCAGAATTTCAGTGAAATTAGACACATGCAGCTTTTCTTACAATGTTTTCGTTAACCGTAAAGCACGAGATGAATTATAATCACAAATTAAGAACACGGAAATTCAGTGGCGCCTGCCCGGGTTTGAACCCACGATCTTTGTGTAAGACACGTTGTTACCACTAAGCCATCTCGGCTTTTTAATATATAAATATATATACATAAAATAAAGTTTTTTCGAAGTCTTATTCTTTTAACATCTTTTTTCACAACGGACGTATTTACGTGAACGAAATATATAATTATTGTATTTTATTTTATTGCGTGAATTTTATTTTATTTTAAAGTCGTAATAATTAATAAATAAAAAATGAAAATAAATCAAAGATTTCAAATATTACCGGTATAGAATAAGTTGAAAATTAAAATAAAATGTTTATTTATGCTTACATAAAATATTTGTATATTTATGAGGAAATTATAAAATATTTCTAATGTCTCTCACCTTGAATATCGCCTTCTTGTCAAGTGTATTGTCTTGTTCCATTGAACGCATGAAAACCCGAGGCTCGAACATACCTAACATACATTTAATATATTATTCAACAATGTAGTTAAGACTGACTTTTGTTACCCAATGAAATACACATATTTTACTGAAAAAAATATAATAAATAAAAATAAAACATACCATGTCCCATTCTGTAACGTAATAATGGGGAAAAAGTTTTTTTATTTATTTCGAATATGTTTTTTTTAATAATGGAATTTAATGTCCGTAACGAGTAATCTATTTTTAAATCATTAAAAATTCGCTAAGTGACTGTTTCGTAAGTAAATGACTGTATATTCCAACAAAACGGCGTAAATAAGAAAGTGGTTATAATAAAGTGATCGAAATAATTTTATAGAAAATTATAGTTTAATTAAGCATCTGTAACGTGATTTAGTCCTAATAACAACATTACTTTTTTAAATAATAATCTCAATTAGACTATTATGTTTAACAAATATTTTAATATGTATACTCTATTCAATCGGAGTAGAAGTAAGGGTAAACAAACCGTAGAATTACAAATTGCATGTGATTTTCTGATTGTTCTGGTGTATTACGCACTATAATAACAGTTTTTGGTTAATTTACCTTCTATAACTAAGTTATAACCACATTAATTTAACATTAGAAGTTCATTTTACAACTTTGCGGATATTGAAAACGTCAGTTATTCATGAGTCCATAGAGAATATCATAGATTATTTAAGATCTCGACCAATGATATCGCGTCAATTAATGTCGGTGGCAAAGTTGTTTGTTTGGGCTTACTTCTCTTGTGGTTGGAATAGGCTATAAGTATTTTATTAATGAAAATATATTAATTTAAAGCAGTCTGGAAAGCGAGATTATATTTAATATACAGATTATATTAATTTACGCAACATATATTTAAATAATGGCAACATTCCTAAATAAAGGGAACGGATTTTTTTAATATTTTTTAACCGCGTCGCCGTAATTTTAAAGTTACGCAACAATAAGTCGTTTACCTCGTTTGTGACGCCAGCGTCATCACCGGGGGTCATGGTACAACGGACCTCTTCGTAATACGCGGGCCTGTACTCATATTCGTTGGTGTTCAATCTATGAATCTTTCTTTCCAAGTGACATATTGGATAATGTTTCTGAAAAAATAAATAAAATAATATAATATTGCTTGCCTGTTTTTAGTATTTATAAAGCGCAAATAACAGGTTTATTTTGCTTGCTTTATTTATCTTTTATCAGGATTTCTACGTAATTTAAAGACATTAAAGATTAAGTTTCATAAGATTAAGATTTAGTCAGTATGGTGATATCATTCATTCATCAGATTTTATCTTTTTTTATGTAAGAGAGAGCAAACGAGCAGGAGGCTCACCTGATGGAAAGTGACTACCACCGCCCATGGACATCTGCAACGCCCGAGGGCTTGCAGGGAGAGAGTCGGCCTTTAAGGAATGATTACGCTCTTTTCTTGAAGTTTTCTATGAATCTATATGCGGTTCGGAAAAGTCACCGGTGAAAGCTGGTTCCATTAAGTGGTTGTGCGAGGCAGGAAATGCCTTAAAAATCGCGCTGTTATGGATTTCCAGACATCGAGGTGATAAGGATGGAATTTGGAATTCTAGTGCGATGTCCGGTGGTGACATTTTTAATAATTAACAACATGTTATTAGTTTGTTATACAGATTAATCGTGTCTTTAAAATAATTAAAAAACTAATTAATTTTTTTTTGTTTTTTTAATCAATAAAGTATAAACATTCACCAATCAATTTATTCGCCCATACAGTAAAGTGCTATATGCATAAAACGTTTATTTATTATTATATTTTTAGGATCTGTCAATGACTTCTATGTGTAAACTGATAGGACATTCGTCCCACATGTCCCACATTATGATACAGATTTCTTGAAAAAGTTTACCCTATATTTTTATTTTTTTTATTTTTATAGGTAAGTGGTCACCGCCACCCATAGACATTGTCACTATATAACATAGTAATCACTATCATATCGCCAATGCGCCACCAACCTTGGGAATTAAGATGTAATATCCCTTGTGTAGTGTAGTTACACAGGCTCATTCGCCCTTTAAACCAGAACTCAACAGTACTTATGATTGCTGTTTGGCGGTAGAGATAAGTGGGCGGTACCTTTCCAGACGGACTTGCACTGAGCCGTAGCACCAAGATACCATGGTACATACGAATGAGACATACGAAATCTTTACCCCGCCTACTTCGCCACTGCACCGTTGACCAGCACAATAGTATTTTTTCTTGCGCAAGAAAAAATTAATTTTTTATAATAAAATTTATTAAAATTTAATTATTAAAATTTAATTTTACCTATTCATTTAAATGAAGTACATATATAGTTTAAAGGACAAATATGTACAAGTTCGAAGAGCACCACGGCCACTCAATTTTTATATAGCGTTTTAAAATTTTAAATAATAAAAAAATATTAAAATTACAATTTAACTATTCCTAGTTTACAAATAATAAAAGGTGTAAGTAAATAATACACTAAGCGAAGTACTGTTCGCTCCCGATATCCGTTGGTTCATACGGCACCATTTTTCTATATTTAGCATTTTTATACCCTTTGTAATTTCTTAACGAAAGGTACGATTCGAATGACTTAAAGAAGAATTTACATGTACATCGTAACCCTTAATTATGAAACTGTTCATTTGCATTAGAAATAATTTCATGATATGAATGTCATCATCTTTCGAATCTACCCTTGTTTTATTGACTAATATGAGCAAAAAGCAGTTATTGTGACTTAACTACAATAGTTAGATATTTATATTTGTAAGTAATAATGAATGCTATAAACATGTAATTAATTATTATAGATATTATGAATAATTTTAGCAGCTCACGCCAAATAAATACTTTTTTAGAAAAAATATTGATCCAATTGCTGCAATATTTTGTAGAGTTATCTAATTTTTTTAAAAATAAATCTGTATTTTTTACGAAAAAACAGACAAACATAACCAAAGCCCCTTCAATATGATTAAGATAAATAATGTTTGCGTACAATATAAAAAGTTATGACAGAACTAAATTTAAGATTGCGCATTTATGATGTTACTGCCCTCGCGGGCTGAGATAATGTCATTACCTCTACGGAGGATTTGCACATATGTATGTAAATTTAATTAAAATTTACAATTATTGTAAATGAGACTGTTTTTCACTAACATTTTATTGGTTGTGGATGTTTTATTTATTTAATTATATAAGATTTTTTTTTACCTTAAAACCATAAATAAATAAGCTACTAAATAAGCATGACAAATTGCGTTCGGTTCCATCCCAGCAATTTTCTACAGATATCTGCTGAAACATGGTGGAAACGGTGCCCCGAGAAAATCTGCACTAAATGGAAAGTCAATGGAGGTACGTTGCCTTTTACACCCTTTTAACAGGACCAGCTGAGTCGCCTCTATTGTATCTGCAGTGGGCTCAGCCAGTCTCTCTTTCTACTTTCGAATAAGCATCGGAAGTTCGTTGTCCCCATTCCTTCTCCTCTACTGCTGTGTTGAAGATATTACGTTTACAGCATTCAGACCGTGGGGAATACGTCTCGTCTAGTACTTTCACCTCCAAACCCAAGGTGGGGAACCAGCGAGAAGGCATGCTGCCTAAAAGGATACCGTTATTAGCGTTTTACTCTTGTTATTGAGAGCATTAACCCAAATGGTAGCCCCGTAATGCGCCACTGGCTTGACCACCCCGGTATAGACGACGGCAGGCGACGTTTGGTCAAGCGACCTTCGGGTGCAGGCGTCCAAGCGCTATTGCTGTGGCCACCACTCTAGGACACAATTGTCGAAATTGATACGAGAATTACCATCGACTATCAACGAGAACGAGCCCTAAATATATATGAGTCGACTTCGATAGCAACTCTTCCGACTGTAATACTAGCACCTGGCGGAGGCTTTCGCCGAGTACGGTGGAAGCAGATCGCTCTGGATTTGTAGAGAGCTACCTCTAGCTCTACACACCCTAACCTAATAGTCTCTTATTCTCATCATAGCGTATACGCTATATATAAGACGTATATAATAACGCTATAGCGTTCTGTCACTCTTACGAACAGATTGTACTCATTCAGTGTTATTTTGTAAGAGCTCACTTGAGTACTCACCCGTGACGACTGTTGACCGTCACCTTTGATAAGCGACTTATATATATTATATTTCACGACCGTTTTCTGAGATAAGTTTGGAGTTTGCTCTTACGTTCGATCAGTAGGGCTACTAGAATGGCCCTACTGAACGAATTAAGGGTCAATATCAGAGTGTCATCAATTCAATTACACTGGAAAGAGATCAAGCAGGAACGGCCTTATGTGATTGGCGTGACAGAGTATACTCTGTTATGTTCCTAACTGTGAATTGCTGAGAATTTTTTGACAAGAAAGATTCTTCTTATTTTCATGACACTGCATTCGAAACCTATATGACCTCGGGTCAAAGGCTTGGAGCCACTTATACCATAGGTATTTTAAACATATAATATGTATACAAATTTATTTATTTTTAAATGCTCTAATAATGTTATTTTAATGAGGCAACATTATGAGACGATTAATACATGGTTTAGTAAACTCAGCTTGCCATGGACAATTAAGCCGCGTTACAAAGTAGACCTTACAAAATACTTGTACAACAAAGTGTATTACGTTGCTCGTTATTATAGAGCAATCGAGGTCTTTATGTATTTAATGTGAAATAAAATGAACCACAATTTTATTCCTAACAAGTAAATATAGTTTTAAATTACAAAAGAAGTCATTCTTCCTGCAATTTCTATATTTATAACTCAATATCTCTTAATGGCCTGCTTTTAAATTTGATTCATAGCTTATATCTGCCGCAGCGATTGGCTCCTCTTTGATAATTTATATTTAAGATAAATTAAATATAATACTTAATTTAGAAATATCTGTAAAGCCGAGGAATGTATGAGATATGTTATAATACAAGAGGTGCAGAGAGGCAGCGAGTGCCAGCGTCTTGAGTACAATGCCACAGGACAATCTTTTAGACGGCGTGTTTTGCTTTAAATTTGTTATGTGTATTTTGTTCTTTTTATTTTGTATTTTATAAAAATGTCTGTACAGTATAATAAAATACATAATTCCGAAAGGCAGAAAAAGCAATGGAATTTAACTTACTTGTGAACCTAAATGCCTCAATCCTCGTTCGACAGAATCTTGCAAAGACTCGGTATATTCTGGTAGATTCTGTAATATGACCAAAATCTCAATCATATCGCTCAACAAAAACATTTTTATAAATTAATAAAATACAAACATAGCTCACAAACTCAGTACTTTGTGAGCTAAATTTTAAATTTTTTAATTTGAAATTTTAATTTTGAATTTTGTTTTAATTATATTTATAGAGTTGTCACAAATGTCATGATCAATTATTGATTTATTTGTATAACGAGGAAACTATTTTATTATTGAATGGGCCTTTCTACTTAAGATCATACATTGTACATTAATCAACAAGACAGACTAAAATAAGATTATTTTTTTTTAAAGAAACAAGGATTTTCCTAAAAACTACCTACCTCTGGTTCTTCACAATCCTCAGCGAATCGAGGGTTTGCCCTTTCCAAGAGTCCTTGCCTGTTCCTCTCTAGTCTTCCGAGAACTGAATTAAGAACTCTATCAGGATTAGGTATCTTCAAGACATGTTCGATAAAGTCCTGAGCAGCGTCCTCCCGAGACGCTGACAGCGTCGTCAACAGACAGATCCACATTAATAATACCTGATAAGAACAGTACATTATGTATATATTGTATCTTGTGTATTTATAAATATATAAAGATTTTTTATATATATTCATAAACATTATATATTTTTTATAAGTATATACGTATATATATTGCACCACGTACCAACTCTTTTATTACATTTTTCTAATCCTAAGATTGTCTGAAAGAAATGGGTACTAAGCTATAAAAGCGCCTTTTTGTAAAGGCGTGTTTTTTTATTAGTACTTTTTTATGATATATGGTGTACAATAAAATAATATATATCTATCTATATATTCTAACAGTAGATAGATTCAGTGCATTTATGTGAAGAAGAAAGACATGAGTAAATACAAAACATATATTTTTATCTATTATAAAAAAATCACATTGGAGTTTTAATTTTCATGTCTTTTTTTATATAAATCAATATTACTGGTATAAATTACTAAATGTATTTCTTTAAATAATTTTAGACATATACTCTTTTTTTCTCTTTCTCTAGTCTTGTTGTAAAGGAACTACGATATGTTTATACATATCATAGATTAGAATTTCTTATTAGTAAGAATTTATTTCGTTAAACGGTTTTATTTAGCTTGACTCCTTATATTTGTTAATTAGTAGCTGCTGAATTTAAATTCATGAAAATTAATAATCAAGAAGGCTCTTCTGAGTACTTTTGACACGTCAAGTAAATTGAATTCCGAACCAGTTCGGAATGTAGACCAGCCGAGAAAAACTCTCAAGGCTCTTAACACTAGCTCTAGATTTCAACTAATGCCGCGCTGAAATCTAGTTGGGGGTTGACTGTTTTTGGCCTTAAGAAATAAGCATTCACAGACACAGGTACTGTTTGCTTGGACCTGTCTTTGTGAATGCTTATTTCTCATTATTCAATTATAATTCTTTATTTAGCGAATTTAAAACGTGAGAGTTTTTTAAAATTTAAACTCATAAAAACTATTTTTACATTATAAAATTTTCTTAATAAGTTCTAAGCACACATATTGTATAAATATAAATGTAAACAAGCTTAAAAAGAAAAAAGATATTGTAACAAGCTTAAAATGAAAAGAGGAAGACGATGCACATCGTTTTGTATCGTAAGCACGAAGAGGTTTTTAAAAATGTTTCTCTAGGTAGAGAAATAAAGTATAGCTGAGTGAATTGAGATTTTTAATTTATAAAAATGTGGTGTGGTGAAGTGTGGTGGTACTTTATTGACAGAGTACCACCACACTTCGAGATGTGCAATATAGCCTGAAAGTTAATATGTGAATTTCGTTATACTATTTTATTGGTAAAGTCATGAGCCTCCGTTTGTCTGTCTGTTTCGAAATAATACTTGATTGATTTGTTGTTTTTTGTTTACTTATTATATAGACGTTTGTTCCATATACACGAAAAAAATTAAAAAGAGGAAGATTAACGGTAAGGTTCGAAGTATTTCATTTAAACGCAACGAACATAACAGACCAACAATACAGTTAAAAAACAAATATTTAGATTTCAACAAAAGGAATATTTAGATTTCGTTAAGTGAAATGAAAAAGAATTACAGTTATTACATTTAAGATTAAAGTGCATAATATAAAGTGAAGAAGAAATAAATACGAATGCATTCAAATTCCTGTCCAGTCTTATTACTGTGCTATAAAGTTATGGAAATAAATCTACACTGCACTCAACTAAATTTTAAAATAAGCAGCAAATTGATAATTATTACGCGCCTTTAATTTTTTTTATAAGGACATACGTATAAGTTGAGACACATTTTATATATTTTTCATATTTTAGTTAAAAAAAAAAAGAATTATTCAATATAATGCTATGCCGGACCGTTTATTATATGTGTAGCAAAAAAGACGTTTACTTAAAAACGTGACAAACTAAATAAATCACTCACATGTATGTAGTTATTCATAGGAGCTAAGAAGAGTGCTAGGCATATTATGTTACCTAGTTACATTAAAATTGCTTATTTAGAATTCTAGCATGTTCAAATTACGATGACAAGGACTCAAAATTCTTAATAATAATAGAATACGTATGCAAACTGATATTATCAAATGTATAATAAAAACAGTTTCAATTTCATAAAGAATGGACGAATCACTCGATAAGAGGATGGCACTGATCAGATTTCAAAATATTGATGAATTGTAATTAATAACTAAACTCGTGCATGCGCAAAAGTGACGTCACACATTTAGAACACGATTATATATAGAAAAATAGGAACTGAAGTCGGTCTATTATTTTTATTAGGAGCTAGCTGCTCCATCGTGTGCCGTAGCATTTTGGTGAATAGTCTATAACCATCGCCAAGAATTGGACTATCAAATTCAAATTTTATTTTCCAAATCCAACCCACCACTTGCTTATGCAAAAACCCTAGATTTAGATAAAACTGCCAACTAAAATTGTGTCGTGTTTTTGGGTGTAAATAAAATTTATTATTATTATTATTTATATTTTAGGTAGCTGAACGGGTAAATGGATCACATGTTAAGTATTCACCTTCCTTAGTCATTGGCGATGTAAGAAATATTAACCATTCCTTATATCGCTAATGGATCACCAATCTTGGGACCGAAGACGTTATGTCCTTTGTGCCTGTAGCTACACTGGCCTACTCATAGTTCAAACTGGAAGGCAAAAGTATTGCTGTTTAGCTGTAGAATATCTGATGAGTGGGTGGTACCTACCCAGACGGGCTTGCACAAAGTAGGACTTTGTGCAAGCAGTGAGTTGAATAGTTTTGTTCAACCTGAGTTTGATAGAATAAAAAAAAAATGGTATGCCTGCTCATTTACAGTATTACTTATATGCTACGGCGTGAATGGATGTCGGGGTATATAAGCAACAGAATCGTAGATCGGAAAATATGTATAAAATATTTTTTTCTTCAAGCCGTTTAAGTCACTATAAAATATATTAAGTGAAACTACAGGGTATACGGTAAGCTCACTTATGATTATTAAAAAGAATAATAATGAATTTAAACTTTACTTTTTTCTAACCAGAATGATATTTCATGCTTCTTTGCTTTAAAATCACACACTTCCAAACAATCATTAATCCTTTCCTTATACTTAAGCGCGAGTAAATCCGCGGGCAACAGCTAGTTACGAATAAGTATTAAATTTTAGTTTGTTTTAAATATTTCATTTTAATATTAAGCATTTTTTCGAAGTCTAATTGATTTCGGCTCGCGGATGTGACTCCGGATGCGTTATTGTGTCGCTGCGAGTCGCACAAAGTCGCGTAGGTGTTGCCCTCCAATAATATGTGAGAGTAACTGCGCATGCCTTGATGATTCTTATTTCCTTGCAATTTAGGATATCCTTGATTTATCTGGAAAAATAGGATGCGTGTGTGATCTGTTGTGCACACACAATCAACTCCCCATTCAATGTTCGTGTACACAAGATCAGATAACTTAAAAAAAACTGCCGATTCCTTCAAATACAGACTAATTTAAAAATTCGAAGATTTGGCCAGCTTTTATAAGTTAAGTTAAGAATTCCAAAAGTCTATCGATATTAGTACTTCTATTATAAATGCGAAAGTAACTCTTGTCCGTTTGTTACGCTTTCACGGTGAAAGCATTAAAACTCGGTATGAAGCAACCGTGAACTCCAAAGGGCATAGATTGCTTTTTATACCTAAAACCAGTTCCTTTTCACTAACAAGCGGTCGAAGTCGCGGGCTAAACACTAGTGATCCCATAAAATTAACAACTTTAGACAATTGAATAGATAAGAGCCAAGATGGCTTAGTGGGACGACAACGGGTTCAAACTTAGGCAAGCACCACTGACTTTCATATGCTTAAATTTTGTTTATAATTCATCTCGTGCTCGGCAGTCAAGGAAAACATCGCGGGGAAACCTGGATGTGTATCTAATTTCACTTAAATAAGCTACAAGCCTTCTCAAGAGGATGATCCCACTGCTAGGCTAAGGCCTCGTGCCTTAACCCAGCAGTGGGACATTCATAGTTATTTCAGAGTATGCATACATATATTATTGCATACAAAATTATTATGTAAATACTGTTACATTTACATATTCAAATAATAATCAATTTTGACTTTGTTTTGTTTTTTATATAGAAGATGTTAAGGGCAAAGCTTGCTAATACCACTCGACGTTATTTTGTACTCATTAAAAAAAAAAGAAATGTGAGCATTGAAAACATTGTATATAAAGAAAGATATGACGCATGTAGCCACGAGATCGTCTCGTTCAGTTGATTAGTCGCGATTGGCCTGCGCTTTGATTGGCATCGGCGGACATCGTCGGTTCTGCAGCGAGCAGGATACCAGGTCTCCGAAACATTTATATGTGAGATTTGTTTACTTATATAATACTAATATAATTTTATTAAGCAACAGTGTAAAATAAAAAAAAAAATTAGCGAACACTTTATTCAAATATTTTTCGAAAAAGTGTATTATTTAATTAATCATTGAGTTATTTATTATTTGTTTTTATTATTTGCCGTCATAATTATTATTTGATTGTAATGGTATTAATTAAGTATGACACAAAACTAGTATCGTGTGTTATATTAAAATAAATTCATTTGATATAATCTTTTTGGTAATTTTTACAATGTTAAAAATTACTTCGTTGTATTTCAGCGCGATAGCATACGTTCGCTACGTTCTGAATGTACGTTTCGTTACGCCTTCACATTAGGTATTACTTATTATTCTTTTCTCTAAATGTCGTCAAGGTAGAAAATAAACTTCGGTAACAAAATATATTAAAATATTTTTGTATAGTTGCAATAAGCTATAGTTACAATACAAGAAATAATGTTTTTTGTCAGATACGTATTATAAATACAAATTATGCACCGAATTTTTTGCTCAGCTTATAATATTTGTTTCGAAAAATGACAAGTGTCAATCAAATAAATAAGAACAATATTTTTACTAATGACTGAACGATCAAATGACGGTTAAATTTTAATTAATGGAACTTTAAAGAAAAACATATAAAAACCAACAAAAGATGACAAATGCAATATGAAAATATAAAATAAAAGACAATTAATTTATTATTATTAAGCAATGTTTTCTATATTTTAGTATTTACATAACATTGATAGAATACATTAACGTACCCAATGTTAAATTTCCTAAAATATTTGAACTAATTTATGTCAAATGATACTTTGAAAATGTTGACAGACTCTGCGGTCTCAACTCTGGCCCGTGGGTTACTCAACACACTTAGTTGAAGTTTGTTGTAATGACACACGTACGAAGTCGGGACCCCTTCAGTGTTAAATTGTTATTGTGACCGATTCAAAGGTCATTCTAACTTTACAATAATTACTGTCTAATGTGCTACGTTACAATGAATTACAATAACAAATTGACTATCACGTTGGATGTGGTTAAACGTAAACCAGTAGTGAAGCGGTAAGATCAATTAATAAATGTTGAACTACCTACAATTTTCATGTAATTTTTTAACGCCTTGAAAACGTCTGACGATGACATTGGGTATAGTCAAAGTAGGTTGTCTCGTGATTATTTAACTTAATAAAAATGAAACAGCATCTACAACAGCAAAAGTACGTACTGTGGACTTAATACTACAGCATAGTTCGTTTGAATTTTGTTGTTATTGATAATAAAACGTGCTATAATAAAAGTTGTGGTGGTAGGCTCTGTGTGCTTGTCTGGGTATGTACCAATCACTAATTAGCTAAACGGCCCTGCTTTATGGTTGTGTTGTTGTTGTATTTGAAGGGTAAGTGAGTAAAGTTTGGTGTCGCATTGACGATCTAATGAATGACGAAGATTTCAAATAGCGTCATTGTTTATGGGTGGGCAATTACCATCATTGTAATGGTGGCTTATTTGCCAGTCTGCCAAACCTATGATAAATTAAAAAAAGTCAAAAAAAGTTTCTTAATCATATAATTCAATGGTAATATGTGACTGTATGTGTGGTGATATATATATATATATATATATATATATATATATATATATATATATATATATATATATATATATACCCAATGTAATACCGTTGAATATATTTGAAAAGTTTTGCGGTGGCCGAATTTGACAAATACATATTTAAATACAAACAAGGTTTTGTGCGTGGGTGTTTGTGCGCATGAAATGTCAATGTGTGAATTTTAATTAAATGTATTACATTGTTAACATTGGTTATCGTGGGCGTAAAAGCATATAATTCAGCGGAATAGTTTACAAAATTGTACAAGGGAAAGGCTTTTGACTCTAATCTGTATTTTAATTTTAGTTATGCTTAATATTACTTAATTATTTTAACAGATCTCAGAATCATTTTCTTCACGGAAATTTAAATAATTACAATTACTGTCATTTAGGATTGTTTAGTCAATCACTGAGTTACGAATAAGAATAAAAAAATCTATAGAAAGCTACGAACTAATTATTATTTTCTATATTTACAGCTGCATGCCTATATTACAAATCCTCAGCGACGCACTACCGTATTGAAACATGAAAATGGAAGTTCGTCGGAAAAGTCGAGGCTTTTTCAAAATGGACCCCGTCGTGGATACGGGAAGCACGTTCAAAGGGAAAAGGGACAAAAATTGGTAAACATATTTATCATATATCTTTTAGATTAAAATTTTCACGTTCCGAAGTTTTCAGTTCCTCTGTAATCCTAGTGTAAAATTTATGGTGGCTCTTCACATAGAGAAGACGATGACAATGAGTAGAAGGACCATTTGATTATATTTGCTTCATTTAAACAAATATGACCCATCCATCCCCTAGTTATTCAATTGCGTTACGCAGCAAAGTAGCCGAATAATGTAAATATTTGCGTTGGCCGGTAACACTTGTATACTCAGTAGCATTGGACTGCTACGATATTTGGGCGTATTTGAATTATTTGCGGATTCGGCGGTATGGTTGAAGTAATATTTTCGAATATAAAATGCATTAAAACACACATCAATTTGAGCATACATAAATTATAGATAAAACAGTATATGATAAAAAAGCATAAAGGTAATTTAATGCAGGATTTATCATATTTAATATGTTTAGAAAACTATATTTTCTAAAAATGGATACCACTGATTTTCTTATCAATTCTTCTTAATGTAATCTACATTTCGCTGTAATAACTTTTTATTCTTTATGTATAAAAAGTATATAAAATTGCGATTATATAGTCTTCTTATACCTATATAGTACGAAAACCCTTCAAATAGACTTTTATATGAAGAATAAATGACGTGGCTGAAAATCAATTTAAGGATGGACTAATGGACATTATACGATATAATAAACAAAAGTAGCTTAAAAAGATTGCATATTTCTTCTATATTTTTACTGTAATAATAAGAGTTGTTTAAATATTTTTTTTTTAATTATATAATTTAAATTATAATCAATTCAAAATTTCCTTTTTTATTGATAGAGTTTTACTTAGTACGCTTAATATGATCTATTTTTATCGAAAATATCTTTGAAATTAAAAAAATAATCCTGAATTAATACTTTCCTACGACTATATCGAATTTTTTCGTAATATGGTATAGTAAAAATTGAATGAGTACGATAAGAATCGTCAAAATATAGTTGAAGCCAGGTCTCACATTTTTCATGTTCTATTTGAAAACAAAGACCAGTTCTGAAATGAAAAATTTAATTTTTTCAGCCGCTTCTATATGTGAATGTATTAGATGTTTCTTATTCCGCAAAAGTACTAAACGTTTGTTTATTATAATTTTTAGTTTACAGATAAATACATTTAATGTAACATTATACAGTATTTAACGATATAAATTCATAAATATTAAAGATTTACGTGACATTCGCAATCATAAAATAATAGTGTTGCCATTAAAAATAATACGATAAAGTTTATGTTTATACAATCTCAAACCTTACCTTTAGTATATCACAATGCTTACCTTAAGTAAAGAATTGACTGAAGGCATCTTTTCCGGCTTGTAACGACACCAACTGGACGATGCTTTGATTATTTATGTACGATATTCTGATCCGTACTCATTTTATATCTCTATTTATCTTAATAAATTTCAATTGTGAAGGTGTTTCCATGAAATCCGGTGTTAATCCGTACGATTACATTTATAGGGATATTCCATTTTGAAATCATAACAACAATATTAAACGTTATAAAATTTTAGTAAACAAACGTCAGTTGAAATATTTTATTAACAGATTATGAACAGGGTTAAGTACCCTATGATGATATGTAAATATATTTTATTAAGTAAAACTAGACTTAATTTATCTATCTTAATTTGAGCCGGTTGGCGTGGTTGGTAGATACTTGCCTTTCACGCCGAAGGTTGTGGGTTCGATTCCCACCCAGGACAGACATTTGTGTGCATGAACATGTCTGTTTGTCCTTAGTCTGGGTGTAATTATCTATATAAGTATGTATTTTCAAAAGAAAAGTAGTATATGTATGTAGTATATCAGTTGTCTGGTTTCCATAGCACAAGCTTTGTACAAGCTTAATTTGGGATCAGATGGCCGTGTGTGAAAAATATCCCAGGATATTGTTATTGTTATCTATTACTTCCATTTGAATACAATTTTATAATTAATAACATTTATTGATTTTTAGTAAATAGCCATTTGAGAAATATTGTAGTCAAATATCTTCAAATTTACAGCTGAGTGTTACCGTGTGGTGTATGGTGAAAATAAAATGTTTAGTTTTATATTGTGCATTTAATAATATAATATCTTCGTAATAAATTAGAATGTATATTCATATGTTGGAACTTATGTGTTCCTAAAAACCATTGATCCGATACGCCCACGAGGGTTCCTGAGTTATTTGATTGTCCTTGAATATAAACGTTTTATATAAAACCCTTAATATACCTGTGATAAGTTGGACTGTGATACTAGTGATTACATCATTAATACGTACCTATCTAATGGATGTCATGTTGCATATTTTTTCCATATTTGGAAAATTTTACCAATATGATTAATGTAGGAAAAAAATAATACTATTAGAGAATAATATTTTTGGTCGTTCAATACGATATATTTTTTAGAACTTAATTCAAATTTATTATTAGACTAAATATATTGGTAAACAGAGGTTTACTCCGTTATAATTTTTTCAAAACATTAAAGGACCTCTTGGTTACTGTTCTCTACTAAATAGAGTTATTATGAAATATAACGAGATTTAAAAAAAAACTGAAAAACAAAAAAAAACGTTCAAAAATCCTGTACCGGTAGACTAGTCTGTTGAAACACTTAAACGATTCCTGAACTATACTTATTTTTGTTATTGATTTTATATTTTTGTTAAAGTTAGTTATAAATTGACACACATTCTATTACATTACGTGATTGCTTTTAAGTGGAATAGCACTATTAATACATAATATAAGTCATAATCGAATGTATTTTGTGTATATTTTGTTCAGTAAAATAAATCAAATTAAATATGTGCAAGTATTTCTCATATACATACCCGATTTCATCAGTATTAACAATAGAGTTCCTTACCTATTCGTATATCGAGACAGGAATTTTATATAAATAACATAATTGAGTTTATTGTCGAAGGCGATTCATTTAAAAAAATAATATTAATATTGGCATGTCCATAACAAAACGAAATAAGTATTTTCATTAATTATAATTGTTGGTCGCCAGATTAACAAAGAGAGATAATCTAAGCGTTATCTCGGCTCTCAGTAATAACCGAAATAGGTAAATTCGACCATTAGTATAAACGAATAGTAACCAATTGTCAAAATTAGATATAATATTAATTCATGCTTATATTAATTTTGGAAAAATATAAAATAAAAAATTGATATTCTTTTGTTTCTTTGATGATTTCGTAGCCTTTTAGTTAATGAGAGATATTAAAACTTTTTGGTTGTTCAATACGATATATTTTTTTAGAACTTAATTCAAATTTATTATTAGACTAAGAGCCAGCGATCGGCAGATTTATGGTAAGTTAGCAAACTCCATATTGAAGCTATAACAGACGTATGCAAACATAGGTCGGTTCCAACATGCCGGCAGACGATATAATGTTTTCTCTGTAGTACACTAATAAAGGTGTACGATATGGACGGGGGTAGTGAATCCCCATTTCGCCTACGGCAGAAATAGTATACATAGCATCAATACGGAGTTTGGTAACATACCGTAAGTCTGCCGATCGCTGGCGCTTACGCTTTAACAGGAAGACAGCTGTAGGAAAAATGAAAGTACTTAAGGCTTATTGTTTATTTATAATTAAAATCTGAGCCATATTTTACTTTATCCTGTCTACGTTTAGGATAAGTTATTAGAACATAGACGAATTATAAAATAATATATTTTTTCTTTTTTTGACATGTATTAAAAACAAACTGTTTCTGTCTCGAAAAAATAACATGACTGTTAACAGAAATTGTTATATATAAATATTGGAGTACTTATATATAAGTACTCCAAGTGTCTGAAGTCGGTTATATAATTTTAAGCATGCGTAATATCAAAACACGTGTAAGAACATAGCCTAACCTATTTTTTCTAAATAATGTTACTAAAAATTGTTTTTAAGCAATTAGTTATTAAGAATTATGATAGGTACTGAATGTAGCAATACAGCACCTGAGACTGACACAGTTTGAATGTCCTTAAGGCTTCCAACATAAAGCTATCGTAAATTCAAAACAAAGTTGTCATACGTCTTTACTCATATTATAAAAATAACTCTGTAGCTAGCGAAAATTCTGTCTGCCTGTTATGCTTTTACGACTAAACCGGTAAGCCGATTTTGATGAAATTTCATATGAAGCAAGACTAAGCCCCAAAAGAAGTATATAGGATTTTAATACCTAACACCTCCCGCCTCTAAAACGCGGGTGAAACTGGGGGGGCGAAACCTAATACAAAATAATAAGTTGCTTTAGTACATATTATAACCTAACTAAATAGTAATCATTGATGTAAAGCTTTGATGCCGAATTAAATGACAACGTTCGCAACGAACGCCTGTTGCGAGCCCCTCGCTGTTTCTGTGATCACCAACTTCGTGTCGTCACATAGCGCTCTCAGCGTGACAGATGCACATGCTTGGTGACCCTTTTTAACGCTGGAAAAACACGTTATGCGTTTCCCCCACGGGAACAGTGGGGAGGTATGCGGGGCTCGCCGGTGTCCAGGGCGCCGAGTGCGCCCCGAAAATCGGAATACCCACTAAAATACCAGCGGTACCCTTAACGAGGATCGCCACGGGATGGCTTTCGCAAGCTACCGTGTCATGCTTGGTGACCTGTGTGTACACATATTGTACAATGAATATCGACATAGTCACTCTATATACATCGACACGCAAGCTTTGAACCAGCAAACAATATGGAGGACGTAAGATAAAAAAATTTAGTCGCTATAGAAACCACCAATATTTATTGGTTTCTTTAAATATATTTAAAAACAGCAAAGTAAATAAAAATAAATAGTTTAGTTAGTAAAATAAATATATTGTAACAAAGGCATGACGGCTTAAGAGAGCGTCATGCCGTTTTCAGTCACGGCATAAGAATCGCTCATATCCCACAGGGGCGCCAAAGGTGTTTCACGTCAATCATAATTATAATATTAAATTGAACTTTTATAGTTCGCATGAGCTAAATACGTGGTGAATGGACGCCTCTTAAACCTTGTTACAGTATTAGATTTATTACAAGCTACTCCTGTATATGTAATCCGGCGAGTATGTATACTTAAATAAATGCATAAAAGGTACTGAAGACGAATAGCCTAGCATTCGAAACTGGTTTCTTTTTTTTTGGGAACTAAGATGTCATGTCCCTTGTGCCTGTAATTAAACTGGCTCACTCACCCTTCAAACCGGAACACAACAATACCAAGTACTGCTGTTTTGCGGTAGAATATCTGATGAGTGGATGGTACCTACCCAGACGAGCTTGCACAAAGCTTTACCACCATTATTATATATACCCGTATCATAATTAGAATGTTATTACATAGTGACACGTGTTGGTAATAAAAGTTTCTATAAATTGCCTTACTTTAATGCGTCTTAACCTAAAAGCCTGACCTAAAAGCGTCAACTGTTGCACGTCAGTTGTTGTCAACTGTAACAAGGACAATTAAAGGCAAGGAAGCACGCCCCTAATTTTTTCTGTTTCGTAATATTTATATATATTATTTATATACAAGTACACTTCCTATAAAATAAATAAATTTGATAAGACTTACATATTGCCATCTCTTTCTTGTGTGCCGCGTTAAAGCCTTAAATATTTGGAGCTTATTCGACCACGCTGGTATCCTCACGATATTATTAAGCATAGTTGTAGTAGGTAGTTTAAAAAAGAATGTTGTTTTTGTGTAGGTAACTTGCAAATAGCCATATTAATACAGTTAGCAGTTACATAGTTACGTACGTAAATTTAAGTTGTGTTATAACTTTTGATCGACTCAACTGATTTTGGTGAAATAAAGATTAAATAGAATTTAAATATTTCTCATAATAATTATTGTTTTTTGCATTTCTAATTTTAGCCGTTTCGATTATTACCTTGGACACACAGACAATAAATAGTTGTTTTGGTAACTCGCAAAACTGGAATTTACTAACTTATAATTTTGTACCAAATTCAAAATTATATATTTATATTCTTTAAATAATTTTATGTTAACTATTTAAATAACTGAAACGTTAGAAAGCCGATTAAGACGCGAAATTGTTTGTAGAACTAAAATACAACGCCATAACAATCAAATTACAAATTATTGCGAAATGTTATTGTTGTGCTTACGTATATGATGTTTTGTACTAAAGTAGTTATACTTATTAGACACGTTCCTAATTAGATTTATTTAACACACGAGTCGGAGCTAACGACTATATTGGTAACCGTACTCTGATGTAAGTGCATATTTTTATTTAAAATCAAAATGTGTGGACCAATCGAGTCGAACTAACATTTTTTTTTAAATTAAATATTTAACGGATAAGGTTTATTTTGTATTTCGTCAGAAAGTCAATAATTTTCTTTTTTTGAAAAAGTATATTTAAACTTGCTTTTTTAAAAATCAAATCATAACTACCATCGGCAGCAAAAGAAAACACAATTAGCAATTTATCTTTTGCCGAATTTACCGAAATTATTTATGTATCAAACATAATATGGTTCTTTTAACATCTCATGGGGTCAAGATGTTTGATTTTTTGTAAAGCCATTTACAATAGTATTTTTGCAGATATGCTGTAGGTACCTGAGTACAGTACAGTAGTAACTGAGTGTTATTTAAAATAAATAAAAGATACTTTTTCAAAACCATGTCTTTAAAAGAATAAAATCTTCGAACAAAACGCCTAGATAAAAAAAATAATTATAAATCACTATTTGTTTTACAACTTTTTACCTTATAAATTAAAAAATACGACTGCCCCGCATGAGTCAATTAATTAATTAATAGCCATTGTCACTTGGGATGTTTTTCAGGCATTTAAAAGTTATGGTGGAATAAAGAAACTCATATAAATGATAGTGTTCATGTTCAAACCATTACAATCCTTTATTGGGCGGTCATGTAAAAAAAATAGTACATTGTATTCGACAGAATCTAGAAACAATTTATGTCGTATTATTTTACTAGACTATTGAAATAAATATATGTAAGTTAGGTATAGAAAACTACCAGGAAGAAGTTATTTTGTCACATTAGGTATTTAATATAACATATCTGAGTACTTATATATTTTCCTTGTAAGGCGACATTTTATATAATTAATGTATATGTATATAAATATTTATTTAATTATCCTAAGCTAATTATTTATACAATATTAATCTTTACTAATATTATAAATGCGAAAGTGTAGTTGTTTGTTACGCTTTCACATAACTATACAACCGATCATCATGAAATTGTGCATATACGATGTCAGGATTTAAGCACAGAAAAGAACATAGGGTATCTAATAACTGCCCCATTCTACTCACATTACATAAATAATTAAAATATATGTTTTTTTTCAGCAATTTAAAAACTGAAATAACACCGCCGGGCGTTAGTGGGATCTTCCGACAGGTAATAATTATGAACTATTAAATTTCACATTATACATTAATCCATAATATGTCTATGTTCTACTTATTTCGTTTTCGTCTTCTTTAAAAAGATTTTGCAATTTCGACATTTTGTATTGACATAGCTGACACCACATGTTATTCTGCACACTGACGACAAAATGCGACACTTTTGTCTTAAATAGAAGACATCATATAACTTATCCATTTGATCTATTTTATATGAGATGTCTTAGAATAAAGAAAGTTTTTATTGTTTTATATTATTTAAATTCCTTTCAATGTATATTATTAAATATACTTTTAGTTGAAGGGAACTTTATAAGGCAAAGCATATAAACAACAGTATAATAGATATCTAATTACCTGCTGCCTTTTTATATAAATAAAAACGTTATTAATTTATGACTATTTTTGACATTAATATTTTAGAAATCTTTTGGAACTTGCGACCGTCAATTGTCAACATTGTCGTCGTATGTGAGAGCTGCATGTTCCTTGAACAACAAAGCCGGTAACATCGGAAATTTATTCACACGCAAAATGGCGGCCAGTGCAAATACATCATGTCCGTGGCCCAATAGTCAAGATGACTATGAATTACGAGACGTCATTGGTATGTAATAATTACCACATCATATTGTAAATGATCTTCTATTAATTTTATTTATAAATACTATATTTAACATTATATTTGTTTCGGGCAATCTGATTTTGCTGATAAATCTGAGATCTGTCATAGTCGTATTGGATGACAATTATAAATTGTATTTATAATATTATTTTATGTTAAATATTTAATTGGGAAATTATATATTTCTTCGTCATAATACGGACCCTTTAATGGCTCCAGCGGCAAATTAACCTCATTTAACTTAAATAGTAATGCGGTACGTGTCAAACGCAGACTTATTGAGAGTATCCTCCCATTTGCTCGATGTGGTTTATGTAAACAATTCATTATATGTTTTATAAGCGGCAAGTAAAACGTGTTTCGTTGATTATTACGTTACCATTACAACTCAATTCCCCGATACAGATGTTTCAGAATAGAGAAAGATTTATACAAAAACAATTTATGTATATTCCATAATTTTATCTACATTTGATAAAAACATGAACAGCAAACTTTAAATTCTTTTTACATAATAAATTACTTGTTGAAAAGAGAAGAAAGTTGTGCTACATCTTTAATTACTTGCATGCAAAGTTCATTTATTTAAAAAAAAACATACAAAAAAAAAACATTGAACAATACATTGTCATAAGTATAATTTTGCATGTGTGTAAGTAGTTATTATTACAAGTTCTTTAATCATTTGTCTCCATATCAAGGGCTATTAGTTCTCTTTATTGACATTCAGTGAAAGAGGTCCGCAAGTAGAACAAGCTAATAAATGTTAGTATTTGTACTATGCAAACAACATTATTTAGACACTGGATAATGTCAATGTATCACAGCCTTTTATGCATTAACATATTTAATATCAATTATTTTTATAATTAGGTGTTGGTGCAACAGCAGTTGTATATTCAGCCTATTGCAAGCCGAGGAATGAAAAATGTGCTATTAAGAGGATTAACTTAGAAAAATGGAATACATCCATGGATGAGCTCCTCAAGGAGATTCAAGTAAATTTTAAATTATATTTCTTCTAGATTGAAAATATAAACATTAATTATAGGCATAAAAATAATAGTCCAACTGCTGTCTTTATTGCACCTTCTTCTCTTAAGGAGAAGGTTAGGCTTATTCCATCATGTTCCAAAATGAATATTGGATTTGAATATGAATATCTATTAGAATTTCCATTCAGGTTTCTTCATATTGTTTTCCTATATCCCTGAGTATGTATATAATAAAGACAAATGAAGTAAATGAAAACTCAATGGAAAGATTGGTCAGGTTTGAACCCGCAATCTTTGGTCACAATTCATTAATTCCACTGGGCAGTCTTGGTAATTTGATTTATGAATCATTATATATTCCAATGATAGGTATTTAAAATCAGATTACAAATGAAATGATAATATATAATACTTTATTTATTAATATAAGAACATTGTGCAAAAAATTGCGTGCGTGCCATAATGTTCAGTCCTTTGTATGAATATTTTGAACAACACATTGGTAATGAAAAATAACTGAAAATCTATAAATATAGTATAATATTAAATTTTTAGTTTATGTACATATCATAAAATATTTCTTGATATGTGAATTATACATTTTAAAAATGTATAGACATTTCCACTTCTACCTATAATGTTTTTATTTAATTAAAAAAAAATATTCATTCCTTTGTTAAATATAAATAATAATAGTTTACTAAGAAAAAAAAAGAAGTTTAAAAAAGTTGCAAATTCAAATAAAATATGTTTAAAATAAATGGTATTATAGTTGATATGTTAAATATATTTCAGGCCATGTCCAGCTGCAACCATCTTAATGTGGTCACATATTACACTAGTTTTGTGGTCAATGATGAGCTGTGGCTGGTGCTGAAGCTGTTGGAAGGTAATATAATAATAAAAAGTACTTATCGTAAAATCAGAATGTATTAATATTCAACAAGACTATTAAATCGTTATTTAACAAGAATGTTAAATGTAAAGCTTCATAAAATATATAATACATAACAAATAAATTAAAAGATAACACTCTAGAATCAATGTCTCAACAGTAACAGCCTGTTAATGTCCCACTGCTGGCTAAGGCCTCCCCTCCCTTTTGAGGAGAAGGTTTGGAGCTTATTCCACCACACTGCTCCTATGCGGTTTGGCAGAATACTCATGTGATATAATTTCAATGAAATTAGACACATGCAGGTTTCCTCACGATGTTTTCCTTCACCGTCAAGCACAAAATGTATTATAAACACAAATTAATCACATAAAAATTCAGTGGTACTTGCCTGGTCTTGAACCCACAACCGTCGGTTAAGATTTACGCGTTCTAACCACTAAGATGTTCCTCATTACATGTGAAAGTTAGTGTGCTTATCATACTATAGTAATAAAATATCCTTTATTAGAATATATATTAATAAATTATTATAAATCATCAATCATTAACAATAGCACAATGAATCAGCTATTGTGTGATACCTGGATTATATTTTTTTAAAAGAAATATTTATCTACTTGAATAGTTGCCATTATATACAAATGCTATTAGTTATTATATGAATTATCGGGATAAGTTTTAGGATAGATTATAAGTATAAGTATTATAGAGTATAGTATGAGTATGTTAGGATAATATTATAAACTTTTTGAAATTTGAATGTTTGAAACATATCTTCTAATACAAAATATAAATTATAAACTTATTTAATTTATAATTTTATTGATTGAAACTATTTCTTCCAGGTGGAAGTCTCCTTGATGTCATAAAGCATAAAATGCGAGTATCCAATTGCAAGCATGGCGTCTTCGATGAGTCTACGATTGCCACTGTTCTGAAGGAGGTTCTGAAGGGATTGGAATATTTCCACAGCAATGGACAAATACACAGGTAACTAAAAAAATTATAACATTTCAACCCTATCCAAACGATATCCTATTTTATGTACATTTAATCAATCATACGTCTGCCACAGAACACAATAAAGCATACTCTCGCTTTACTGTGCACTAAAAAAATATAAAATACAGTTAGAAGAAAAATAAAATTGCTTTGGACAAAATATGCTCATATCACTAAGACAGCGATCTTTTCTAGACAACCTTTAGCTTTATAAAAATATTATATTAATTTGTAATGCAAAGCGAAAATGAAATACATTTATTTTTGTAAACACTATATTTTCTGACATTTAACTAGTTGTAACAATTATTAACTATAATTATAATATGTCTGGCCCATAGCGACTACAATTTTTTTTTTTCATTTTATTAGAGTTAATTATATAAATATATCTTATAAGTAGATTAATGTAAATAATAAAGATGATAGCGGCTTAAATCATGGCTAACTACTTTCACAACTAAATTCACGCTCAGCTGCGAAAGTAAGCAATGTAAAGAATTGAGCTTATATGAGTTATGACTCAGTGACATATAACCTTTTGCTCATTAGAAGCATTTTATCATCTGTGTGACATTTATAGGCTGTTATTAGTGAACCAGAGTAATTACTGGCACAAGGGACATAACATCCTAATTATTATGATTGGCGGCAAATTGACGTTGTATGGAGTGGTTAATATTTCTTGCAATCGTCGAGTGACTTTTACTGGGTGGTCCATTTGTAAGTGACTTTATTTGTGTATTTGTTTGTTAGTTATGCTTTGTCTTAACTACTCAACCGACGATCATGAAATTTTGTATACACGTTTTCAGGGGTACAGTAAGGGAGAGGGTAATAAACACGCCCCCCCCCCTCTTACATATGCAATTACATTTTCCGGCGGTAACTTTAAAATTATAAATTTTTATAGTTTTCGTTTTAAATTATAATTTAAACTGTCAATTCGCATTTTTGAATGATCAGATTGCTTCGGATTACGCTGTGTCATATATGCTGAACGCGAAATTTGATTTCATTCTTGTGTAAAAAACACTATATGTTATTAAAAGAAGTGACACTTGAATTTGTATATCGTTTTGCGAATAATAATATTATTCGTCGCTTCTATTGAATTCTTATGACATGAAACGCTATTGCGCAAAGTTTTAAGAGAAAAAATCTAATTTGTATTAATAGGATAAAAAAGCAATATGCTTGGGTATTGACAGACGCCTTGGTCTAGTCGTTAGCTTATAACTCTGTGTTGGGTTAAAATCCAAGTCAGGCCATAGTTATCGGGGTTTCTATCAAATAAGTATTCTCAGTAGGAAGCCGGAGTTTAACAGAAAGAGTACTCTCTTCTGTGCCTCGGAAAGCACGTAAAGGTGGTTCCTATGAGTGAACCTTAAACGATTGTGTTGGATTATCTATGTAAATATATTATGAAAAGGGTTGTACTCTAATTCCTAATATCCTCTTGAATGGTGAATAAAAATAAGAATTTCTGTGCTTTAGTTTCAATCTTGCTTCGTACCAAATTTCATCAAAATCGGTGAAAGCGGTACATACTGGTGGTACATTTACTGGTGGTAGGGCTTTGTGCAAGCTCGTCTGGGTAGGTACCACCCACTCATCAGATATTCTACCGCAAAACAGCAATACTTGATATTGTTGTGTTCCGGTTTGAAGGTTGAGTGAGCCAGTGTAATTACAGGCACAAGGGACATAAAATCTTAGTTCCCAAGGTTGGTGGCGCATTGGATATGTAAGCGATGGTTGACATTTCTTACAATGCCAATGTCTAAGAGCGTTGGTGACCACTTACCATCAGGTGGCCCATATGCTCGTCCGCCTTCCTATTCTATAAAAAAAAAAAATACAGACTGAGTTACATACTATATATACTTTATTACTATTCTATATTTATTGATATCATTGTAATCTGTAAAAAAAATCGAAGATAAATTACAATAAAACATCCAATGTCCAAGTGTGATATATTTAAAAAAAATGCTAACTCAAGTGTAAAACAAACTCTATTTCTTATATTGAATTGCAGGAAATGACAAATGCATTTATATATGAACATCAGCATTTAAATGTTATAGTTGTGTAGTACATACGAAATATATAAATAACTCATTCAGCATTATGCGTGTTTTGGATTTCATTTTGTAAGCAAATAACTTGTAACGTGTCTAGACATCGACCGTTATTGAATACAGCGTTATACATATGTATATAGATTTTCAATTATTAGTTTTAATAGCAAAGCTTTCATAATACTATAAAACCTTGCGAATTTTTTAGCCGAGCAAATAATAATTTCATCCGTTTGTGTTATCTTTGCAATGCATAGAAAATACCTTCGGTATTCATCAAATTGTTTTTTTTTTTTTTTTGAGATGGCTATACCTCTTACGTATCTTCGAGTTTGATCCGTATGTGTAGATGTAGAGCTAGCGACGTTTTTCGTTACCACAGAGCACGAAATAAATGATTGAGTATATATATTTATTCAAGGACATATGTACATATGTCCTTGAATGGAAATTGTTAATATTTTGTTGGGTATATGGCGAATTTATTGTTACATAATGTTACTAGGGCAAAAAATATTATATAATGGTAAAATTGTGTATGGAATGGAAAATCAAATGCGTAACGATGGTAAAAGTGGTCATAGACACTGGCACATAAGAAACTAAAATCATCCTACGCCTTCATGTAAGATATTACGTCCCTTGTGCCGTTTTATATTGAGTGTAGATGGATCATCTCATATAAATGGTCCCAACTGCCCATAGACAATAATCTTTACATCTACCAACTTTAGGAACTAAGATGTTATGTCCCGTGTGCCCGAAGTTACACTGGCTCAATTTTAAATATATAATTATTTACTGGTAGAATTCATACTATTGTAAAATTGGAATTGACCTACAAATAACTCTTGACTGTATTTTAAAAGACGGTTCATTCAAATCCATAATTCAATACAGAACGCGACATTGAAATTTTGATTAGATTCTATAACTAGCGATTTGCGAAGGCACGAATGATATGTCTTTGCGAACGATAACAAGACGAGCGTTGTGTTTGAGTCTGTGGTAATAATTATGAATTTCTTATTTCTTAATTGATATAATTTCGTTGCTGTTATCTGTTACAATATATTTCTATCTCTTTCGTTCGAGTGTTTGTTACCAATTAGTGATACATAAAATCTTTTATCTCAAGTAGTTATTATTTATACGTGTTTTTTTTTATTATTATTATAACAAACAAGTCGACGAACCTGCGATAATATTTTTGTGGTTTTAATTTAATTTTATTAATTTATTATTTTTTATATGAAATATGTACTCTATATCCTATTTGATAAAATATTCGAAGCCAATGCCAAATCTCTCAAATGCGAAGAGTTTTTAATAAGATTAAAATTATATTTTTGCCGAGCGAGTAATAATTATGTATGAATTAAGAATACATCGCCATTGCGATTTTATTGATTGTGGTATAAGCATTTCTCATACTTAGCCTCATGTAAAAAGCTTACAAACTTTTTTGTCTCGTCGACCACTTGCCATGTTTTTCAACGTCTGTTATGTTTTTGACTCATAAATAAAAATATGTTACTGTAGCGAGATGTAGAGTAAAGAAATAATAAAAAAACACACTACGTTTTATTCATTACATAAAGTACTATATTTACTGAAGTCGAGATGGCCCAGTGGTAAGAACGCGTGAATCTTAACCGATGAACGTGGGTTCAAACCCGGGCAAGCACCTCTGAATTTTCATGTGCTTAATTTCTGTTATAATTCATCTCGTGCTTTTCGGTGAAGGAAAACATCGTGAGGAAACCTACATGTGTCTAATTTCATCGAAATTCTGCCACATGTGTATTCCACCATCCCGCATTGGAGCAGCGTGGTGGAATAAGCTCCAAACCTTCTCCTCAAAAAGGGAGAGGAGGCCTTAGCCCAGCAGTGGGACATTTACAGGCTTATACTTTATATTTACTGTAAATAAGTGGATGCGTTTGTTCCTTACAATCGTATTTATTGATTGATGAATTGAACAAGTCAGTGCAAGTCCGAGCTATGCTATCTTTGCGATTGTCTGATACAAGTATGTACAAGAACTTCTATTGCTCGTATTATTATATATTGTCGAAGCTAACATGATGATACCTGAAACTATAGCGGCCACAAAGCGAATATCCTACGAACTATCACAATTTTATGAGATGTATTTATTTGCTATTTGACTTCGTCGTCAACTACTATCGCTACGATATAAAATTGCGTTAATAAATTCGTTTACGATACCTACTAAGGTGCTATCGTGCTATCGTCGTCGGTCTTTTTGTTACGTTTTTACACGAAAACTAATTGTAAGCAACAGATCATCTGTGTGTACGTTATTCCATTAACGGAAACTGAAAATTAAAGTCACCTGCTTAATTTAATTCCACTATAGTAGAGGCCCGTTTGCTTTTCACGGATTCCCCAATACTTCTGAACCCCTTATAAGTATATATCGAACCCCCAGGGTTGAGGAGGTCGATTTGGGTATCATTGATCGAGGGAAACAGCTACCGCTATACAGCTTAGTCTTATAGTATAATTAAAATGTAATAGTTGGTCTATGAGAAACAAAAGCACAGATTAAAATAAAATATATTAGTTCATCGAGAACGATATTTTTTGTAATCTGGTATCAAAAGTCTCAAGGAGCATATACAATATAATAAAATAATTAGTATTAATAATTTATCAAAATAATATTCTTACAGGGATATCAAGGCTGGCAACATTTTGTTAGGTGAAGATGGGACAGTGCAGATTGCTGATTTTGGTGTCTCAGCGTGGCTGGCAACGGGCAGGGATTTATCTAGGCAGAAAGTCAGGCACACCTTCGTAGGCACACCATGCTGGATGGCACCTGAGGTCATGGAACAGGTAAATGTTTCAAATTTTAATGCAATTATACATAGGTAGGCAAACTGGCAAATAGGCAACTTGTTAAGTGGTCACCGCTGCCCATAGACAATGGGCACTGACTCATATAATATTTGTAGTGATTGGCCACAGCTAAATATTCGGCTCTGTTTTAGTTATAATAATAAAACACATTCTTCCGGCTTCACTTGAAAATTACGCCATTCTGTAATTTCGGATAAGGTATTTCTTCAGCAAATAAAATATATACGACGGAAAATAATACATGAAAGTAATAATAAATACCCGATTGACCGAGCTATTTATTTTTATACCATTTATATGTAAAGGTCAACGCTAAAGTTTTGTATGCTAATCCTTCTAATAGGTTAATTTATAAAATTATTTCAAGGGATATGCGAGACTTATACATTTTTATACGTAATAGCTGTTTTTGCGGCTTTTCCTATTTGTGACAGTTGCTATTCTCCTTTCAAATAAAAAAATATCATTGTTAACTCCTTGTGTTAATAATAATTCATTAAGGTCACAATATAAACAATGAAACAACCATTAAAATTGAGTTTATTGTCTTAACCAATAAAGAAAGGCTCGAAAGCAGGGTAGATGGATATGGGACCATTCACTCATTAACTCCCCGTTGGCATATTCTTGGTGTCGTATAAGAGGTGGTCACACTCCAACCAGCCCGAACAACGCTACACCGTTTTCGAAATAGCCCTCCGTGGCATTAAGCGGCAAAATCGTGACTTTTCTAGTCGATGCCATCGTACGCACCGCGAATAAGAAGAAGGTGAGGAACTCTAGAGGAAACATATCGACTTTTTACGAGGTGTTTAAATTTGTCGCATCGATTTGAAATTTTAAACACATTTCTTAAGGACGCGTTTGGGCGACCATGAATGAAAGAATGTCCAAACGTGTGCCCTTTAAGGCAGGCAATTAAGAAGAACCTTAATCGGGATCTATTAAAAATATTGATCAATGTGGTCTTCCAAAGATCAAGTCAAGTAATAATAAGTCGGCCCTCGACGGCGTTCCGGCGCGTGCTTTAGTTAGTGTAAGCTTTTACTTACCTGGGGAATAGGATGAAGTGGTTGTTCCTCGATTACCTGCTTATCGCCAATTCCACCGAAGGCATGATGAAGAGTTCGTGGGGTGATATGCTTCGCAAAGACCTTGCGAGGTAGGCCTAGGGCTAGCGTCTTATAAAACCGAAGTGCTACGATGTCACAAATATTTGAAGAGAATGGAACCACCTCATATTATATCGACTTGAGACTCTGACTTGAGACCTGAATAGCCGATAGGATATGGAAGAACATTTCGAGTGCCTAGTCCCCTTATTCAAGAAAGTTGCGAATGACATGCTCTGACTGCTCTGGTCTGGACAGCCAGCACCTTTGATGTGGAGTCCAATCTTAATCCATCTCAGCGATTGATCGTGATCCCTAGTTACTACCTAATCTACAAGAGACGAAACAACGAATAAAACATCTCAACCCCAAGGACGAGATGTTTTGTTCGTGAAGTTTGAAAGGTATATAATTAGGTAGTCTCCTCATCACGATAGCCTGAGTGATAATCTTGACTGCGACGTGCGTGGGACTTAGCGAGGTGGGGGCACCATGGGAGTATAATGAGTGGCGAGATAGATGACGTAGGCAAATACCTGCAGCTGGTTGAGTAGTGGGTTGTTATGTTACTGGTGAAATGAACCATGTAAGATCTGGTGGCGTGTTTGCTCTTCTGCCTTTTAAATGAAAAACTATACCAAATAAATATTTACCATATTGTTCAATATTTTTTAAAAATATTTGTCATATACTTCTTCAATTTTCTTTTCTCTTTATTTTAGGACCATGGCTATGATTTTAAGGCAGACATTTGGTCATTTGGTATAACAGCTATAGAAATGGCAACTGGCACCGCACCGTATCATAAATACCCACCAATGAAAGTTTTAATGTTAACTCTGCAAAATGACCCACCGAATTTAGACACAGGTACGTTCATGATTATATTTATTATATTGGAAGGAACGTTTCTTCAGTGGGAATGACCCGACAGCTAGTGCCGCTGCTGTTGCTGACGAGACCATGTTGGGAATGGAATACTACATTCCTAGCTCAGATCTTGTCAGCAGGGGTACGCGTAACCGTTGGTTCACTCGTGAATGTACCGATGCTGTATCATCTAAGCAGGCGGCATATCACAAGTGGATCAACGGCTGCATTAGCGGGGCATCTAACATTGACTCACTGAAAGCAAACTACAATAAAAATTCCAAGTCCTGTAGGAAGGCATACACGAGAGCAGATGCACAGCGCATTGTACAAATTGGTCATGACCTTTTTTCGCATCCTAGGGGCTCCCGTAGCTTCTGGCGTCTGACCAAGTCTGTGCTAAACAATTTCGGCCAACCTTCGCTGCCACCGCTCAGAAATCCGGACGGATCGCTAGCTCACAGTCCGCAGGAGAAAGCCGATCTCCTGGCTAAACTCTTTGCCGACAACTCCGTGATCGATGATTGTAGTGCGCTGCCACCAATAATACCTTCATGTGGCCACACGATGCCTGACATCAAAATCAGGCCACGTGATGTGCGTGCGGAGCTGCAATCACTTGATATACGGAAAGCTAGCGGTCCCGATGGAATACCAGCCATAATGCTGAAGAAGTGCGCGGCGGAGCTGTCTCCTGTGTTAACGCGCCTGTTCCAACTTTCTATCTCTTCGGGATGTGTGCCGGAGGCTTGGAGAAGAGCTAATGTTCAAGCGGTTCCCAAAAAAGGGGATCGGTCTGACCCGGCAAATTATCGACCAATAGCTATCACCTCAGTAATTTGTAAGGTGATGGAACGGATTTTAAACAACCAACTGATACATTACCTAGAAGATCACTGTCTAATTAATGATCGTCAGTACGGGTTTCGACCAAAACGGTCCACAGGTGATCTTCTAGCGTACGTAACACACCTCTGGGGTGAAGCTATCGACAAACATGGAGAATCGTTGGCTGTCAGCCTCGATATCTCCAAATCTTTCGACAGGGTCTGGCACAGAAGTCTTTTCTCCAAGCTGCCGGCATATGGTCTGCCTGCTCAACTATGTACCTGGATTGCCAGCTTCCTACACAAGCGTAGCCTTCGTGTTTTAGTTGATGGTTGCGCTTCACAATTCTATGTAGTGAATGCTGGGGTCCCCCAGGGATCTGTGCTATCTCCCACTCTTTCTTTTGCAAATCAATGATATGCTCTCTCTTGGGAACATACATTGCTATGCAGACGATAGTACAGTGTATGGTGGATACCACGGACGCCCAGTGGCTGGACGAGCGGAAATTGAGGAGAGGCGGAAGGATCTTGTCGTTGAACTCGATAGGACATTAGAGCTCATCGCCAAATGGGGCTCGGATAATCTTGTTGAGTTTAATGCCAAGAAAACACAGGTATGCGCTCTCACAGCGAAAAAGTCAGCATTTTCCCCTCTTCCCTCCCGCTGTGGTACTCCGCTGGTGATACAAAGCAAAATCGCCGTGCTGGGGATTGACGTTCGCTGCGACCTTAGTCCAAGGGATTACATCGAGGCTGTTATAAAAATAGCTTCACGGAAACTCGGAGTTCTGAACAAGGTGCGGCGCTTTTTCACGCCACAACAACTGTGCCTGCTGTACAAAACACAGGTACGGTCTTGCGTGGAATATTGCTCGCACCTTTGGGATGGCTCCGCTAAGTACCTACTGGAGGCCTTGGACCGGTTTCAGCGACGTGCAGTGCGCATTATTGACGACGTAAAGGTCACAAACACCCTTGAACCTTTACTATTGCGTCGTGAGATAGCAGCACTGAGCGCTTTCTATCGACTGTATCACGGCGAGTGCTCTGAGGAATTATTCTCTCTAATTCCTGCTTCCCCCTTGCTTCTTAAGTCCACGCGAGCTGGTTCTCGATATCACCGCCTAACTGTGACATCAATTCCATCGCGAACAAAGAAATTGGCAACTCCTTTCTTTGTTGCACTTCCAAAAAATGGAATTCCTCACCAGCTCACGTGTTCCCCTCCTCTTACAACCCGGGTTCCTTCAAACGAGGCGTGAAGAGGCATCTTGCGGGCTAGCAAGGCGAAGGCGGCTAGTGCAGAACGTTTTTCCCGTCTGTACTGGCCGTCGTCGCGTTTGGACTCTACTACCACTTATCATCAGGCGGAGTAGAGTCATTTGCCCTCCCGGCGAATATATAAAAAAAAAATTATTGTAAAATTAAATAAATTTAACTGATGTGACTGCTTTCTAAAATTAACCGTAACAAAAAACTAAGCAAACAATATTAAGAATGAAAATAAATTTATTTTATTAATACATTAATATTAGTATAGTTTTTAGTTAATTTTATTTTTACATACTTTAAAATATGATTTTCATAATAAAAAAACAGCATAATTTTGTATAATTTTTGTTTAATTAAGTTTTATAAAATATTGTTGCTACTTTAACGCCATACCCATTTATTGTTTTTAAATAATGTCCTTTATATAAATGACTTGTTTACAGGTGCAGATGAAAAGGAGCAGTACAAAATTTATGGGAAGACATTCAGGAAGATGATTATTGATTGCCTGCAGAAGGACCCGTCAAAGAGGCCAACTGCAACGGAGCTATTGAAACATCCTTTCTTCAAAAAAGCCAAAGACAAGAAATATCTTACTCAAACACTGGTTGCCATTGGGCCTAGCATGGAAACACGTGTTCACAAGGTAACGTATCTATGAACTTGTGAAACGTCAAAGTTAAAGGGCTAGGCTAGTCCTATTCTAAAAGGCAAAGATTTTATTAATATCGGCTCGATCCCAAAGTAAAACGACACAAGATATTATACTCACAAAATTATTTTAGCATATTCTGTGATTTAACTACAGTTGGTGATTGTGAAGAGCTCCAAACTTTTATTTATATGTATAAGCTAAAATTCTACTGTGTAATCGAAAAAGCTGTTTATCTCATTACTCCATAAGTAAAAGAATTTAATCCCATTAATAAAATCATTCCTTTAAGATCTGTAATGGGTGTTCCACTATGATCAATTTTAAGTCGTTTTTTGTATTTGATACATATAAGTGGTATTTCATTACTTTTTAAAGTTGCAACAACAACTACTCAATTATCACGATGTAAACAATGCATTATAAAAATACAGCAATGAAATATTATATTTGTCTTAAATAACTAAACAAAATTAAAAGATACCATTAAACAATTAGGATCTTAATGTAACCGATATTACAGTTTTTTTATGAATCCAAATGATGAATTTTATGAATCCACTTTATATAACAACTTCGCCATGGATTCATGATGGTTTTTTTTTTTTGATAAATCTATAGTAAATACCATAGAGATTATTCAGGATCATGACCATTGATATTATTGATTGAGCCAAGGTCGATAATGTGTTTTTACTCCTATGATAAGAGTATAGTACGGTGTTTTAGTAACATAACTGTTTTAATCTTGAAGAAAATATTAATGTTACTAATGCAATGTGAAAGTCACATAGGTTGCATTTTTACAAAAAGTATAAACTTATTTCTTCGTAACTTGAGACAAAAATAATAAACAGGCAAGTAAACGTCAGCCCGGCGCTTCTGGTCGTCTCCATCGCACTGTTACTGGCGAATGGGTTTGGAGTGAAGAAGAGGATGAAGGTGAAACACCAGGCTCGGATGAGGAAGCCCCAGACAAGCGCCCAATGAACGAACTGCAGCGAGCCGATTCCAGCGGCAGTGAAAATGATGAGGTGAGCTCATTTTTTTATTATCACTATTAAACTTTTAAATGAACATTATTATTGAAATATTTCTAATCATCTGATTTTAATATTAACATCATTTGCCTCCATATTTTTATGTTTATCTCTATGGTTAATCAGTTTAAATGTTGATTTATTTTTTATTTTGTAGGAATCTACCTTGCCTAAAGAAGCTTCGCCTCGACCAGTAGCCCCTCCTCCTGTTCAGTCTGAACCCACTGTGATCAACCTAGTGCTGAGGCTCAGGTAAATTTTATACATTACAATATAAGATAAAAAATAAAAGGATTCAATTTCAAACAAAAGTCAAAAATTTATTATTGATCTTCTTAATATAATAACTTGATTGTTTCAAATAAAAAAAATTAAGCAAAATATGGTTCATTTTTAAATACCCAGTATTTCGTGATAATTACACAAAAAACATGCTACAGCGAAGCCCCCGATTCACAGTCGCCGGAACAGGTCTCGCTGGACTAAAGTCTTGATCCTTTTCATCTCCTATGAACAATAGCATTCGCTCGTCCATTCCCAAGGGTAATCTCTTTTGAAAGAACAAAAAAAGCTCCGTATCGCTCTTATCCTGGACAACTTTTACTAGTTATCGCAAGAGTGAATCCAAGCGGGGAAACGCTGGGCTATCCTCTCACAAGAAAATTCTCGGGGTATCCCCGAGAGTTATGCCTTGAGCAGTTTTCTCAGACAGGTTAAACTGGTTCCATGGTACCGGAGTGTCACTATTAAAGCCCCAAACGGCTGATTATTGAAGGCGTTTGTCACGTACAATGAGACCCACAACAATACTTGTCTCGAGCCACAACGTTTGTGGATAGAGTTCTTAGGGCGTTCAGGCGTTTATGGTCGAGAGACCCGCCCTGAATCTGAGCTGTGCTTTTTAGAGACCTGGTTCGACCGGTTCATCTGTTCGAGGTGCAGAATAAAACAGGCAGTGATTTCCCTAATGACTTTGTCGTTTGCCTGTCTTACTAGCAGTAAAACTGGTTTCTATGCTAATAGAGTTAATGGACAATCACATGCCCTTTGGCAAGACACTTTTTGCAAGTTCCTAAAGATGCACTCCCAGAAATTTCAGAGCAATGCACAGGATTAACTGTGATAAGCGTAAATGTACTCACGTCGATGGCGTTTTATTTAAAAAATAAACTAAACTAGGTGATCCGCGAAGAGTACAATACATTAAGATGATGGCGCTGGATAAAGTGCTACAACCGTTGACTGCCGCGTTGGTCTGGTGCCTAGATATAGGGCTGCATATCCGAGGTCCGAGGGCCGAAACTCCATTTCAGGCAAATTGCGGTTTTCTTTTTCTCAGTAGTAGTTACGAGTCTGGAGGTTAGAAGTGCCTCGGAAAGCACGTAAACACGTTGGTAATGGGCCTGAACTTTTTCCATTTGGGTCGAATTTGCTGTCCCATCGGATTATAAGAGTGAGGGAATAGAGAGTGCACACACACTCGTGTAATATAATATATCCTGCGCATTTAGCTAGTCCCCATTGAGATTTGCCGCCTCGCCATCGTCCTCAACAATTGTTGATTAACTGACGAATTATGTTTTTATTCCAGGAACGCAAGAAAAGAGTTGAACGATATACGATTCGAGTTCATCAACGGGAAGGACACAGCTGAGGGTATAGCTGCGGAATTGGTTGGTGCAGGTCTAGTGGATCCGCTCGACTCCACACCGATTTCCACCAATCTCGCCAAGCTTTTGAACATGCAGAGGCAACCGCAGCCGGTGAAAACTGTCACATTCCATCTGGTTCGTATATATATCTTGTTATATTTCCTTAAAACGTTATATACACCCTATGATAAGATCTGTTGAATTATTATTTTTTTTTTCAGAATTCGACTGGACCGAACGAAGAATTTGACGACAAAACATTAATAGGTTTCGCGCAGATTTCCCTCGTCGATTTAGGTTAAAAACGACTTGTAATCTCATTCTAGTTGCTATGTACTTGTATTTCTTTCTAAATGGTGCTAGCGAGTTTAGATACCTAAAGTTCATTGTATTATTATTATTTTTTATTTGCATTCGGCGCCGTATATCGCTGGCCGTTAAGCGCCGGACCAAAGATCTTTAGTTTTAAACATTATTTTATATTATTAATAAAATAAATTACAAGCATATCAAGCTGTAACCTCTCTGTATTTAAAATTTGTTTCGAGAGGATTTAAGTTTGAAATCTTTAGGTTTATGTTTAATCTTTATTTGAATAAGTTTTGTGGCGATTTTGTTAATAGTATTTAGTTTCGTATCTGGACGCTGATTTGGGTTCGTTTATAAGGAAAAATTTAGACAAACTCAAATGTCAGGAGTAGATCTGACGTTTTATTGACTTAGTATTGGTCATGCTTTATTATGAAAAAATACTGGACGCTAATACCCGTTTTTTTTTTTTTTTTTTTAATTAAAACAACGTTCCACGTTCAAATGTTCAATCAGTTTAATCAGTCAGTTAATTCAGTGTCTGTATTTTTTCTCTAAAATGTGATTACTTGATTAACATATCTACAGAGCGAACTTCTTCGTCATCTTAATTATGCATATAACAAAGAGTATTTAAGACTTAAAAAAATGTATTTCCTTAATATATGACAGTGAAAATAATTATTTTTATTACGTCACGACTGTTATTCGTTACGATCCGATGTTATTTTTCTATCAAATAGAATTGATTTTGACAAAGATTTTGCGTTATCATCGATATTGAATTTTAACAGTAGTTTCCCATTACATCAATCAATGAATCAAATAGTAGTAATATTTATAACTATTGGAACAACATCGCATGTGTGTTGCCAGCTTTAATGTCTTATGATATACATTCTTCAGCAAACCTTCCACGAAACTGTGCCTTCCAATATAATATGTAATACATTTTTCGAAAATATAACATTGAAAGATATATCCATTAGATAATATTTCGACATAGTTTTTGCCAATCTTGCTAACATTCCGATTAATTTGCATTTCAATATACAATATTTTGATAGACATTTTGTTTTAGCATACATTTTTAATTTCATCTGTATACAAATTAAAAAGTAACACGAAATCACTCTCAGAGACTATTTGCTTAAAAAAATATTTTTATACTTTTAGTTAAAATTTTAGTATAAATTTTGGCCCCAAAATTTTGACTCGACTGGACTCGAGTATATATTAACATTTAATGAATCGATTTATTTAAAAAATTTAGCTAAATGAATAGAGAATTTCGTTTGCATTGAATACGTTTAATGTTTAACACTTACATATTAAATTTGGCTAAATGTTAAATTATAGATAACGATGCTGATTCCATTTATTATAATTTAATGTCACCGTTTCACTTACGTCATTCATATCGTAGTCTTTACATAAACATGTTAAGCAACACTCGATAGTAATTAATGTAAGTGAAACGGTTTTTTTTTCTATCTATTTGACGCGTTAATGATTATTTCTGTTTGAATATTTAAAATGTTGTGCCATTTAAGACCATTTTAAACCCCCGTGCTGTTGAGTGGCTATTGTTTTTCCTTGTCAGAATATTTGCATTTAGACTAGTTTTTTTTAACATATATAGTTGTTGTGCATACTTTTCTAACTTATCCCTGATGTAGTACGAAATCATGTAGCTTGTTAACATTCTAATTGGGGATATTGGCTATTCGGTAGCCGTTTCCAGCGTTTAAAGCTAAAGTCAATGCCCAATTTCCATTAAAAAATAAGCAGCGGTCATAACTTATTGAACAATTGTAATTTAAAATAAAAATAAGGAACCAAAGCCTATGTAATTAAATAATACATCTCTGCATAACAATACAATAAGTCTACGCATGAGAGGAAAAGATCAAGTCCGAGAAATATTTAAAAATACTCTTAAATTATGTTGCCATTTACATTGTACCCGACGATTGAGAGGTTAAAACGTCGTTTTACTGTTATTCGATTTTTTTTGTAATGGCAATGTTTAAAAATGTTTAAAAACTAAATGATGCCATTGCCATAATCATTACCAGGGTAAAAAATACAAAACCGAATTTCAGAAAATTATAATCATTTGAGTAGATTTTTTTTCATCTTTCTCTCGAATAACGGATAAGTATATAAGAGTATTTTTATTTTAATACATAAAGTTATAATAGATTTTTTTTTAATTTACTTATCCTTTGTGAAACATGAACATTTTCTAGTAGTGTTCGAGTAACAATTAGTTGCGTACTAAATTTTTTTTAAACATATATGATTTAAGTTGATGTTATATATATATATATATATATATATAATTTTCGATATATTTTACAAAATAAACTTGACTCATGTTAACAAATTAAATTAAAGATCTGTAAATCTTCATGTTATAATCTTTAGAGGATAAATTATTAGATGTCTTTAATTTTACAATGACTAGTTTGTTGTACACCGCTTCGCGTTATTCCGTGCAAACCGGTTTGTTCAGTTCAATGCGATCAAAAATGATCCCGACATTTCAGAACTTAACTCTTGATTAAACTTTGATATGATCGTGTTTTAGCACAGTAGTGTTTTTTTTATGTCTATAGGGGTATATTACAATAGTATTTGAAGGTAAAATTTCTTTTCGTAAGGTTTTTACCGCGCTTTATTGACTGTGCAAAACAAAAAATCGGAGTTTAAGTGGGTATTATAAAATACGTTTATTTATGAGTAAATGTACGTTTGCTTATTTCCTAAACGCGTTTAGTTTTAGATACATAGTGTTTTGAAATGTTTTTTTTTTTTTTTTTTGTTTGTCCAACATCCCATAGAGTAATTAGTGATCAAGCCTTCACTGCGCGCCTTTGTGGTATGACACCCACATTTCATTACTGCGAATTGCATTGTTAGTGTTTTAAAGTAATAAAAGTTTATAAATAATCTCCTATCGTTATAGTATATAGATTTGCATGATATATTAAATACATAAAAATTAACCTATAACGATGGTATTTTTAAGTCGAAAAATTTATTAATATAATATATGTATTTTTATTACTTTATCCACCGAATATAATTGAGAAAATATCCTAAGATGAAGTATTATTTAGTCGATTTATACTTGTACGACTTTTGTGTCAAATTGAAATTCGGCAAAGTTTGAATAATTTAATCGAAATGGTATTTTGCAAAAAAAAAATAAATAATTTAAATATTATATTGTATTTAGTCGTAGTGACGTAATCATGTACTGACATTTTAATGACATGCGCAACATTTTTCTTTGCCAATATAAAAAAGAAAACAAAAATATAATAAAAAAGTTTTTATTCTCGTTTCTTTTTTAAAAGAAATTAATGAGTTTGACTCGACTCGCAATTATAATGATCTAAAATTAATAAGCATAATACCATTTCAAGTGTAACTGTTTTGTGTTATATGCAATATGTATAGAATGTTGATATGTAAATAAAATATTGTATACGGTATCGTGTTTTACATTTGTGAAATTGGTGTCGGTTTTGTGCTAAAATACTAATAAGAATTACTAAGTAGAAATATTTTAGTATTGAAATGTTTAACTTGGCTAATAGACATCGCGAACTATGACTCACCACTAATAATAATAAATCTAAACGGTACTAATATTACACTATTTTAACCATGTTTTTGTATAAATTTTCAAATATATGTTGCATGCATGTTTTTCAGTATCTCGATTGTGTAAAAATCCCGAATAAATAAATAAAAAACAATAATTATATACTTAATTACTTTTTATAACGCAGTATTGAAGAAATTTGAATCAAACACGATTTTATTAACGTATTTTCGAATTAAACATTTAAATTTCCTTTTTTTTCAAATTAATGCAAAATTATCAATAAAATACTCAAATTATTATGTAAATGATATTTACAGTTGTCTTCTGTAACCAAAAAAACGTCAATTGCGCGCCAAATATTTTATCAGTAAACTTATTATATTTAATTTAAAAAAAAAAACGACCTGTCAAATCTGTAGCGTAATAAGACTTTGTTTAATTTTAATTATTGACACAGTTTGTTGTTAATTGCAATTATCAAACTCTGTAAGGCCAATGATAAGATTGGACCAGAACGCAAATATATTTATAAATGTCGGTGGGCCGGAAAAATATCCCGTTAGCGTCATCGTCGAATCGGAATCGTGAAGGTCGCCGTCGTATTTAAATGATCGGAAGTTGATTTTGCGCGTACTATAAACTTTTTTTTTTATAACCAAACCTCGTGCCCGTTTCTCTGCAGCAGATGTTCTAAATAAAAACCCGAGTTAAATCTCAAGGTCGAATAAATACTTCGAGGAAGATGTTCATATGGAATGTTACCGAATGTTCTGGAACGTATGTTTTTTTTTTCAATTTATCCGCAATGGAATCGTTTCGTTGCGTACAATTTTAAAGTTACTAAGGAAAATTTCATGAATGTAATGCATGAATAAGATGTATATTGAATGATTACCTATTGTGTGCCTTGCTTTGCTTTGTAAGTGATAGAGTTAAGGCCGCGTACGAAAGGAATCGAACGTAAAATTAAAATTCGCTATTTTTATTTGCAATTCTTTATACTGTTTGGTTGAAACTCATCTATATGATTACGATGTATGGAACAGCCAAAGGGATACTACGTACATAAAAAACGCCTGTTATTTTTTCTATGCAAAACATTTCTTAAGTTTATATTATATTTGAATAAGAAAAAGCATATATTTTGAATGACCTCTGTTAATGATTCAAGAGTTTAATATCCAAAGATTGTTTTCTAAGTATTTTTCATTCGATTCTTTTTTACTTTTTATAATATTCAACGTTATAAAAACTACGTACTCTTTAATGTAAAGAAAAAATTTTACATGCCCCTTATATTGTTGTTATATATAATATATATAATTCTGCGGTATGTACTTACAGATCTATGAGTTCAATTTATAAATGATATATTTCCATATAATAAATTGTAGCTTGTCTCTTGTTTCGCATTATCGTAAAATGTACTCTTGAATTTTGTAGGTTAATTTATTTATTATTATAAAACATATGTGTAATCTCAAATGTTCCTTTTAGTTCGTAAATTGTAAACGGGATCCAGTTTACAGAATATAATGCTGGATATTAATTAATAATATTATATAAACATTTTTTTTTTGTCAAACTATATGTAAATTTTTTGTCTATACTG
The DNA here is from genome assembly GCF_905147045.1 of Nymphalis io. Classification (NCBI taxonomy): domain Eukaryota; kingdom Metazoa; phylum Arthropoda; class Insecta; order Lepidoptera; family Nymphalidae; genus Nymphalis; species Nymphalis io. The sequence continues at coordinate 13,626,224 of NC_065918.1, forward strand.
TATTTTTTTTTTCTTTCTTAGTCGTAGTTGTATTTAATCGATATATCGTACTGATTATAAGAATCAATTTAAGAGTTCAATTGTCGGTCTTAAAATGTCTAGTTCGTGTTAAAACATCAGGTTAAAAAATAAACTAAGTTCTTCTCCTTATCTTTCACGGATTTAGACATTTTACCTTCAATCGGTTTGTGTTTAGATCTAAAACGTTTACTATAGCCAAGTAGAGTTAATTCAGACTATTGGCTTTTAAATTTTAATCGAATTTAAAAACATTTTCTACTATTTCAGATAATTGTACCACATATATGATTTATCGTTTCTCAACCTGGGGTCGCGTCTAAAGTTGATATTATTATCCAACAATTAAAGGTAAAATATGAGTTATTACAAAAATAATAATTCGTATCGTGACGGCTTAAAAGATTGAGAAACGATGTAGAAATATCGTGCACCTTTTTACATGCTCCATATAACACTAATATTAATCCATATAATTTATAAATAGATTATAGAATAGATCTTCGGATCGGCTATCTAGTTTTATAGAGAACATTCGTGACGTCAGCAGATTCGTGTGGATATAATTGCCGTGATTTCGAATATGAAAGAAGGGATATTAAATTGATATATAATACATAGTAATTCATTTTATTATCTTGATGTTTAAAAATAAATATTTAAATATCTCTGCGTACCTTTTAGTATTGCTCGCTACTTGTCGATCACATTCATTCGCATTCATTCGTTTTGACAGTTTAAGCCGATGGATTGCCTTAAAATGAAGCGTACGAAGTTTTTACTATATAGTAACGATTGAACGTTCAAATTGAAAGCTGTCATTATTACAAGTAACATACTTGACTTGTGATTGTGATCGATAATTAGCATCCTGGTTTATAAAACTGTATCGTCTTAGTAGTACTCTGAGCAAATTATTTATGTAATTTAAATTTAGTGATTTTAAGTAAAATATGTGTTTTGATAAAGATGATATATTAAAAATATGTTTGTATACGAGAGGGATTCTGTAAACTGAAGCGGGAACGAAATAAAAATATCAAATAAATGTCTAACATTGATTTTGCTTTATTAAGTATTTCAACGTAAAAATAGCCCTCGAACATGAAAGAAAAAGTAACAACATTTAAATGACCCATCATCGGGTTAAGACTCCTCTTCCTTTTAAAAAGGCTTACGATTAGAACTTATTCCAACACGCTGCTCCAATGCCGCTTGATAAATCCACCAAATGTGTATGTCGCTGATTTTCTCACGAAATTTTCTTTGGCCTACAAATATAACATGATTGTACAGTGCATATCGTCATTTGCGCGATAAATAAGAATGTATGGCGTATATTATGCTTATTTTCGATATATAAAAATCTATCCCACGATTAGTGAGTTCTCGGATATAACTCTGGAATAGGGCATAAGTTCATCGAACTATTCGTCTGGTGTACTTAATAACTTAAATGGGATCGTACGTTACAAAAGATATAGTGTAACTCTTCTCGGCTGTTTATGATAATATTTAAGAATCGGGAGATGAATGTCGAAACAAATGAGTAATATAAATAATTAAATGAAAAATTTATTTTAAGCAATCAATGAATTTATTATTTCAAATTAAAAAATAATGTTGGTGAAAGTTTTATATTGATATGGACGAATATAAATTTTACCTAATAATAAATATAAAGGGTTCTATTTATTAGAACAAACAAACGTTCCTTTACGACTAAATGCAAGCGTTGACAATACGGCTCGGAGAAGATTTCTAGTGTCATTGACTCCACACCGTTTGTCATATAAAATGTATTTATTTATTTATCTATGCACCTTCTATTGAGACAAACAAAATAAAATACACAAAATATCTTATCTCTTATAAAATATCTGGTAGAAACAGTATATATTTTTTTTATTTTATTAATAATGCTAGCTATATATATAGTTTAAAGATATTTTATTATTATCTCTCTACTTCCATCCAATTAGCTTAGAGTGTTACGATAAATTAATTGAACGACGAGTTCTGAATCGATTCTTCTATCTGACAAAACCAGACAGCATATTCCAGGTATACGCTGTCTGGCAAATACCACAAAACTTATGGAAAGGACACTTGTAAAGACGCCTTAAAGGGACACTATTATGATAATAGACTTAGGAACAATCGAGGCAAAATAACCATACATTTGCTTCTCCTAAATTTTAGTCCAGGTGTCCAAAAATTTTAGTCAGGGTTTCGAACTGATTTCCCCATTGGGGTCAAGATCTAATTAACATACATAGGGGTCGACATTAGAATCATAAAAAAAAAAAAGACTGACTTCAAATCCGCCATGTTTGTGAGGCCCATTTGCCAGATCTCTTGGGGTCAAATGTAAACATTAAACTTTGCGCTGCAGTAATCACGACGCGTCAAACACTTATTGTGTATCTTTAGGACCATAATAATTCCGAGCCTAAAAATTATTATTTTTTTTTTTTTTAGAATAGGAAGGTGGACGAGCATATGGGCCACCTGATGGTTAGTGGTCACCAAACGCCCTTAGACATTGGCATTGTAAGAAATGTCAACCATAGCTTATAGCCAATGCGCCACCAACCTTGGGAACTAAGATTTTATGTCCCTTGTGTCTGTAATTACACTGGCTCATTCACCCTTCAAACCGGAACACAACAATATCAAGTATTGCTGTTTTGCGGTAGAATATCTGATGAGTGGGTGGTACCTACCCAGACGAGCTTGCACAAAGCCCTACTACCAGTAATTATCTTAAATATTGGTCCAAGCATAATAAAATTTCAATTGTTTTGAATATATTTTTGCATGTTCTTCCGGGTACTCTTAATTTTCATATACCACACATACCACACTAAATATCTTATGAATATATTTTCTACTTTCAAACTAGCTAAGTTGTAATAAATACCATTCGCATATTATTTTAATTATAACATGTTTACTATAGTCAAACGTAATTTTTGAATGTTGTTAAACTTATTATTTTTACAACAGAAACCAATTACTGTCGTAGAAAAACAGCAGTGATATAACGCCTTTGATTAAAACATAATCATGGCGATAGATTAGGTTCTGGTTTAAATTCAATATTATTCCAGAAAAGAAGGAGAAATTAAGAAAATAGTAAAAAATGTGTTTAATGTCAATGAGGAGGAAATTGCAGACTCAGGTCTAAATCATCTTATATTACATTCGAGAGCGGTTTGCCTGCAATCTCTTAGTAGTTGTGCCCGTTGCATAATTCAATTCCATCGCGAACAAAGAAATTTGGCAACTCCTTTCTTTGTCGCACTTCCAAAAAATGGAATTCCTTACCAGCTCACGTGTTCCCCTCCTCTTACAACCCGGGTTCCTTCAAACGAGGCGTGAAGAGGCATCTTGCGGGCCGGCAAGGCGAAGGCGGCTAGTGCAGAACGTTTTTCCCGTCTGTACTGGCCGTCGTCGCGTTTGGACTCTACTACCACTTACCAACAGGTGGAGTAGAGTCATTTGCCCTTCCGGCGAATATAAAAAAAAAAAAAAAATTGCAACAACAGAAAAGCGCCATACTTATGTCAACAGGTCTTGCGCCTAGATTTACATTAAGATTTATATCTCAAGTAAAATTTTCAATATACTTTTACGTTATATTATATTTTTGGTACTAAATTCTTTTTTTTTCTAAAAATACATGTTACACATGTTCTGTTATTACACTATATACAAACATTGTTACGTCTAATTTTGTCTTTTCAGCTGTTCTTCAGAAACTGTGTACTCTGTACAGATTTATCATCATATCAGCGTATTCAGCCTACAATAATCAAATGTTGGACACAAACCTCCTTACTCGCGCGCCAATTCTAAAAGTCCTGTGTTAATCGCATCAATTGAACACCCGCCATTTTTCTAAAGGCTATCGAGCGGGTGGTCTGTTTACTTGCAGCTTATAATCAGAAAATAAATACTTTAAAAATAAACGAGGGTACCATCCATTACACATCAAACTGCTTGACTAAAATCCCCTCTCTTCTAGACAAGTTTTGGAGCTAATTCCACGAAGATTCAAGTATCATGCGAATTGATGAATACAATTGTTCCAGATAGTCATCTGACATAAGCATGCTTCCTTACGATATTTTTCTTACATCGCCGTGAAATTATGATATTTATAGTCCAATCGAAGTTTTGCTTAGCGATCGATAGTGTGATAGAATGTTGTGACGCCTGGATATAAAAACATGCAGGCACATAAAAATAGAGTTAATTAAAAAAAAAATCAAAAATACTCCAAAGGCACGGATAACATTTTATGTTACAATTATATTAATATTATATGAAATGATACGATAACGGATTTTTAATAAGACACAAGTCCTTCTCGTCTCAATATGTCGACATCAATAATAATAATAATAAGATAATAGACAAGAATATATAATTAATTAAAGTGATATGGCCTACAGATACTTTTGAAATATATTTATTTATGTGTAAACTAATAATAATTTGCCGCAAAAACGTTTTCCGGCCGAAAATTATTTGGAAAACATGACTTGCTCATATCTTATATCAAAAGGAAATTCTAAATAAATTCAAATAAATTTAGTAAGTACTTTCAAATAAATTCTTACGTCACTTTGTTTTTGCGATACAACGTTTTAAGGTAAAAAAAGTTACGAAAATATTTGCTTACGTTTGTTGATGCTCAAAATTATCCTAAAAAAGAAAATTCATATTAAAGGGACAGATTCATGTTTCTAAATTGTCATAGGACGTAGTTTGAAAATGAAGCTCTGATATGTTGATTTAATCATGGTTCAGTTACATACACGTTCATTTGATTCTGTTTGACTCGAATTGAATCAAATGGACTTAAATGAAAAAAAAAATGGTGGATGATAATTAAAATTGACATACACAGAATTGGATTTGAGCTCTACAACGTTTCGAAATTTGTGAAAACTAGTTGTTATAAAAATATATGTATAATTAATTTTTATACACAAATATGTAATTAATTAAGAAATATTAGATTACAACAATAACAAATAAATAACTATTTAGCAAAACATAAACTGCGTTTTAGTTTTTGTGATTGCAACAGGAAGTTTAAATGTTAATTGTTATATAATTTATTTCACCACTTTTGATTACAACTATTTCTTAATTCAAACCTTTGATACCAACTAATGACTACTACCTACAGCACCTCACACAAACGAAAAGTATTTGAGAACATGCAATGCATATATCGTTACGTAAAACATGTATTTTAAAATAAATAAACAATTATCAACTCATACGATGGAATAGGAGTTAGTTTCATTAAAATTTATTACGCACACTTATTTTTACCACAAGCCATTGTGCTGACATACGTATTTTATGTCAAACATATTTGTTCAATGTTGTCCCCCGTGTATAACATCAAATATTAAATTCATAAAAAACCTCGACGCGGTCTTCAATAATGCCGTCCCGGAAACTACCGCTCTACGTTCGTTACTTCGTCCAGTAAATCTGTCACAATATTAGGGTGCATATATCAACGTAACGTAATAATTGTACACGCTTGCTATACACTTACATTATAATTTGAAATAAAACACTATTAATATTATTTTTTCATATTGTTAAGTCGATAGAGACTGTGAGAACATCGTGCCGGGAGATTTTGATAATCTATTGCAAAATGAAAATAGGCGTGGAACTGCAGAATTTTATAAACATAAAGCAAAGATAAAATGAGCGTGAAACAGGAACTACCTTAAAGAATTAAATAGTGTGTTATAAATAATATATAATAAACATTAAATTGATTAAATAATCACACGCTAAACAACTTTTGAAAGTTTGGCTGATAAAAATATTTACATTAAAGAAGTCGGAACGAGTTAAATAATAAGGTGATTACATTCGAAAAGTTTATGTTTGTCAATGAACATGAATGATATAATAATAAGTATAATAACAAATACATGGAAATAAAAGAAGACACTCTTGTATGTGATACGCTATTCCTGGAAAGACGACTGTACCTCCAGTATATTCTATTGCATAACGTTTGTCAAACTATACTGTAGCTAAACGTATATGCATTTGATAATAATGCTTACTATAATGGAATAAAGTTTATAATCGATTGTTCTATATATCAGTAAATTGTGGGTCATTTGATTGGGGAGGTCTTTGGGTCACTTCAATCTCGACGGTAAACAATCGCTGCAAGGTCAAGAGCGAATCTCAGAAATACAGCGTCAACCAATGCGTGATTACTTGACGTTGTTTTAAAATGTATTTGATACACTTTATTGTTTAAACATTTTTATAAAAATATGAGTACAACGGAATTGAAACTTTTAGGTATTCATTTTTGGGAATATTGATATATTTTTAGTTATTTTGTATATTTCTAAAAAAAAATATGTTTTGAGTGTTGGGGCGTGAAACATTCCACTTCGCTTTATTGACATAATTGTTTAATGTAGCTTTTGATAATACATATCAATAATATGTACTAGTATCGCCTTTGACTAAAATTAAGATTTTTAAGTGTTTTTTTTTTTACTTAATACCACATGTTTCGCGTTCGAATGTGTAGAAGTATCAGTCCTCTAATATCATCTGTAATATAAAAATATAAAAATAAGTTTCGATATATTTTTATTATATTAATTTGTATTTTGAATTTAATATTTACAGAAGATAAAGCTATAAGATATGTGCTAAAGCTATAAGAGTGGTCGCTCGATTAATACATATTACTGACTGCTTCATTATTATTAGAGTTTCGGATGTCTGTCTGTCTGACCTGGCATCCAATCCTGCGTCAGACCAATTCACGTATATTGGGTTTATCGTTCAAAAAAATATTAATTGTTAAAATATTTCTTTCAAGTCATTATAACACTCAAGATATTATACTGAGGATAAATTGGCTATTTTAACAGTCCATCTAAAATCACGTACAGTCGCGCCCGATTTCTCCCCGATCGTGTCGGATTACCATCCCATCGGATTACGAGAGTGAGGGATTAGGGAGTGCACCTGCATGCAATAACAGGTCACGCATCACTTGAAATGGGTTTTGAATAGGCGTATTCGCTTGTATACGTATACGTGAATACGAAGAAAACATTGAAACGTTACATAATGTTGTCTTTCTGAGAATCCGTTACTTATTGTAACGGATTTTCAGAATCCGTCTCAATGGGAAGATAATAAACCTCGTCTCATATCACAGAAGCTTTAAGAGCGGTAGTCAGAGAAGAGATTTCTAAAGCGATCAAGCAGTTATATAGAATTATATTTTAAATTATATCTTTATGCCTTTTGTATTTGAAATATTTTGAATTTTCATCGATAGTGCAAAACATTTCAAAATATATAACACCACGACCCATTGCCTCGCTTTGTTAATTTTTCGAACAGAGCAATGAAATTCAACTGAAAAATTCTCCTAGCATTCCTGCCTCTCCGCGGTAACTTATTTTATTTTATTATATTTCGCTTATACGCACCCACGAATATCGGAGACATATAGTACAACTACAGCATGCTCATTATTTATTTCTAGTTTTCTACACGTATTCTCGTTCATGATTTGTACAATAGCTATTTTTAGTTTTGATTTATAGTATATATTGAGCCGAGATGGCTCAGTGGTTAGAAAAAGTGAAACTTAACGAATATTGCGGATTTAAGCTTCACGCCGGACCAGGATTACTAAATTTTCATAAGCAATTAATGTCTATAATAATTCATTTTATGCACGGCGGTGAAGAAAAAAAAACCGTGAAACTGGACGCGTAGGACAAAATTCTGCCACATGCCTATCCGACAAATTGCATTTGTGCGACGTGGTGGAAATACGCAATAATAATAATATTTACTTTATATTACATCTATTTTAAACGTTACTAAGCTCCACCTCTTGAGTGTAACGTGAAGCTTTATAGATATTTCTCAACAAATAGGTCATCTAAAGCATCTAGTTTTTTTCAAGCAGGATTTAGATCCTGAGATTATTTAACATATGCAGCTGTATATTTACAGCTGTACTGTAACGTTCGTTAGTATGAACGCGCTAATTTAATTATATAATTAATTATTTGTAATGTCTCGCTCGCTATCCGTCTCACTCATTCTTATTTATTTTTTATTAATGTAATATTTGATATTAATTATTGGCTACATTATAATTTATAATGTTTCTTATTTTATTATATTTAATAATACCGTTTGTTTCCAATATAAATAAATAAACTTAGTTAAATTTAACAGTGTAAGTAATACGTAACACTACTTCATATTATAGGAAAGATAATATAAACGCAAAATGTTTTGCTAAATATTAATCAAAGGCCACCGAAAAGGATCATGTGATTACTTTGCTATGAAGTAACTATTGCTGCTAGAGATAATGCAATGACGGAAACAAATTTATCTGCTCTTGTAATAATAAAACATTGTGTCAAGATCAACTAACTTTAGGATAAGTTACTAAAAGCCTACTGCTAAAAGGTCCAAAGTAAATTTTTGAGTAAACAACATTTTGCCTCTTGACAACACATTAAAAATGTATTTATGATGAAACTGCATTATTGTCCTTACTAATACGCAAACTATAATACGCTAAAAGGCGTATGATATATAAAACAACCAATATCTGTTCATTGTTCCTATTTTGATTACCAAGTAAGGGTTATTGATATTGGCCCTTTTAGCAACAGGCTACATAATATATAATGCATATATACATACAAAAACTGCATGCAGAGGTAGCACATACGTTTTATAATCACATTGTCAGGAATACAAAATCTGTATTAAGATTTTTAATTTAACTTTTTTATTAAATGTTAATCGTTATAATTTGTATGTCTAATTATGACAATGAATGTATTGTTAAGGCATTATTAAATTGTGTTGAAATATTCACTTAATTTTAGAAATATTTATTTATTATAAATACGATACATGCTATAATATATGAAAAAGCATTACAAGGAAATTATTAGCTCTGCGTATCAGTAATAAGTCAATGGAAATGCTAACAAATTAATATTATATTTTTATATTTAATCGTTTCCAAGCGAATCTTATAGAATTTTAAATTCAATTAATCGAAGACAACTACATTGTATATTTATTAATATTTGGCAGTTACGCAACATTCAATCTAATATGCCAATATATCAAAATATGTCAAAATAAAATCGAAATTAATGACATATTGATTTTTATTATCGAAGTGATCGTTTATCACGTGGTCAATGTCAAAGGGCTTCGAGAAAGTGACGAGCGGAGAAATTATGAGGCCTCAATGAGATTAATTTTGCTAAGAGATGGTTGTGAGAAAATCTAATATCCATCGTATAGTAGTGCGTTGTTTACTAACAGGCAACAGGTCTGTATATATAAGGCGGGGCCCGGCGACTTAGTCAGACGATATTTAAACTCAAGCTAGACACATACAGCGATCGCGTTAGTCGAAAATAATAATGATATCTAAAACAGTGTTCGCTTTTGCTGTGCTAAGCGTGTTTGTGCCAATGTTGGCAGGTACTCCTCTGCAGACAAGGGCTACCACGCAAGTGGAACGTAAGTTATATAGACTTTCTGCTAGCGATATATTATCAAATATATTTTAACTTTTAAATTTAATTAGGATTTTTTTTAATAATTCCTTATCGTACTTCTTTATGATATTTTATTATTTGCGATAATAAATTTGTATTAATTGCATTGTGAATTAAATATAAAATAATGCAGTAGTATATATATAAGATATAGTACTAAAATACTTTATGTGTTAAGATTTTTTTAACAATATTTTAAAAACAAAAATCGTGCAAATTTATTATTATATTTAAACATTTTTTATAAATTAATTTAAATTAAATAAGTGAAAAAGTACAATTTTCATATTTGACGCAAGTAGGTACAACATAAATATATATTAGTAAAATTTCTTAGGAACCACTGACTGGAATTCTTTATCAGGCCTTTTATTAGCGCTATAATTTGTTAAATGATATAAACATCACTCACTCACGTGTTTGTTATTTGTTGTTCTTTGTTAGATTAATAAAAGAAAATATTATTCATGCATGTATTTAATGGAAACGGTGTGCATTATTTGTGTCTAAAGACTCGCTTATAAGGGTGCAGATTCTGAGGCATTGGGTTAAAATCCAGACAACGCCGATAAAACTGAAAGATATTCGGTTAATGTATCAATATTCTCAGTATTAAAATGGAGTTTGGAATTCCCCGCGGTCTCGTCTGAGGAGAGCTCCAGTCATGTAAGAGTGGTAATAGAGGGTCCACTTATATTTGCGCACACACTTTTGTACTATAATGTCTTGCGCAATCATCTAGGCTCCATTAAAACGGGTTGTGGCCAGTATCAGTCAGAAAATTTGCAAGGCGACCTTAGGATAACTGTTATTAACAGAAATATGTGTAAGAATTTTCCGCACATGCAAATACCTCGACCACGAGCTACGACAATCTAGTTTATCGATTATAATACCGCTTGCTCGTAATTTTAACGTGGAATTTTAAAAGCTTAATTGTAAACCGTTTGTATAATGGAAGTTGGCTACATGTGTTTACGCGGTCTAAGGAAATTAAAAAAGCAAGATTGGACTTTTGAGATAATTGCTGTACATTTTTTGAAATGGATACTACAGAATTATTTATTTCAGAAGATCAGAATTATTTATTTTGGTTTACTAGCGAACTACATTTTTGTTATACATTCGTTATATAGCCATGGCATATGCCAAGACTTTACAGAGCTATACTGAATATTTTTGATCATGCTATAACTTGACAGAAACTAACCACTTATTTTTGTATGTAGAATAAAATTCATTTAATTGTTCATTAAAAGAATAGTAATTTTTATTGTGGTTTGATATAGATAATTAAAAATTATAACGAATGTGACAGTAATTAGTTTTTAATTGTTTTATTAAAAAAATAATTATATTTTAAGCAATATCGATAACGATACCATAAAATCGACAAACAAATAACATAAGCACGACGATAAAAATTTTCATTTATGTTCTAGTAACGTCATTATTTTTTTTGTTTTAATCTTATAGTTATGTAATTGAGTGTGATAGATAATGTTATAATAATAAATAAAGTCACATGAGTATATTGAATACTTTATCTTAATGTTGTCAGTAAAATTCAACAAAATAATTGGGATATAATTTAATAATAATAAGATGATATCCATTAGTCAAACAATAAATAAGTACTTATATTTTTAGTGAGTGCACAGCGTGCGTTTTAAAATATATTGTAAACCCCGAAACCATTTTAGAAAAATAAAGAAGTTGCAGTCTTTTTGGGATTAGTTATAGTAATATCTTTTTAATTTCATTTATAATAAAAGAAATTTATAAAACTTCTTATTGCAATTTTATTAAATTAATTTTATTCAAGTCGATTATTCGAAAAGCTCCTGCTTTTTCTGGTATCCTTTTCTAAATTGGTACATACAAGATTAATTCAACAATCAATACAAGATTATTTCACAACCACAGTTCCAAGGTACTGTCTAAAACGCTCAAAGTGAAATTTTATGATGTGTTCGATAAATTTGGCAACGTTAATGTCACGCTAGCCTTTTTTAAAATCATATTATACGTAGACATGCATATTATACGTACGCTCTGCATTGTAACTAATGTTACGCAATTATTTAAAATTTATGTTATATAATTATTAGTTGAAACTCGTATATTTTTTATTGTTGTTTTTTGACTGACTATGTGTGTGTGTGTACAATACATAGCACTTAAGTAACTAATTAAAAATATTAAAATAATGATTAAATAGAAAATATTTTATAATGTTAGCTTAGTAGCCTTCTTAATAGAAACGTGATATTATTTATTTCCATGGACAAATTTAGGTTTTTTAGTTAAAACTAAAGATCTATATTTATTTCTTAATAAGTACGAGTTATTTATAATGTGACCTAATTCGAAATCTTCGCTCAATCGTAATATTTTCTCTCAATGCCATCGCGCGTCCATTACATTAGTGTGTTATTTTGTACTGGTAGTTCAATTTCAACTAATAAATAATAATAGTTATGATCTACTTAATAAAATATCGAAATTTTGCGGTTGTTTGAAACTCTTTTTTGTGATGTTATAGAATCATCATAAATATATATATTTACAATTACATACTATTTTTAGTTTATTTTATTAAATTATTATTATTATTATAATATTGTGGCTTCAAGCAAAAATAGAGGGATTTTAAAACTTTCTTTCTTGTAGTTTGAATATGAATATAAAATGTTTATTTATTTTGTTTCATTTATTATTTTGTATTACTAGCAATTTTTACATGAATAATTACTAAAAGAACATATAAAATTAAAAACATACATAACGATTAAAATCATTCAAAAGTTGACACAACTTGCTGGAAATAAATCAGTGTATAAATCTTTCACTGATTACATCATTACAATTTAGTTGGAAAAATAAAACAGTTGGAAAACAACAATGTAAGATTATTTAAATTAAATAATAGAAGTGAAACCGTAGAACGTAATGAATATAAATAAATATGAGATCTCAAAATAAAATAATAATAATCACAAACACCACATAACCTAACCTAATGTCATAGAGATTTTTCGTAATAAAAAAAATACATTATGATCAATAATTTAAAGTATCATCAATTTGAGGGAGCTTGAGTGATTTGTTGAGGTGGCCTAGTGGTTAGAACGCGTGAATCTTAACCGATTATCGTGGGTTCAAACCAGAGCAAGCACCACTGAATTTTCAGGTACTTTATTTGTGTTTATAACTTATCTGGTGCTTTACGGTGAAGGAAAACATCGTGAGGAAACCTGCATGTGTTTAATTTCATTGAAATTTTGCCAATCCGCATTGGAGCAAAGTGATGGAATAAGCTTCAAATCTTCTCCTCAAACGGGAGAGGAGGCCTTAGCTCAGCAGTGGGACATTAACAGGCTGTTACTGAATGATTAGTTTGCGAAAAGCTTAAGGGATTTTAACATTATGTACATAAATGCATCGACCGAGCGTGTTGTACAATTTACATAACCGATTTATATACCAATCGAAAATTCAAAACGTTTCATGAGTTTAGCGTTACGCGACGTTATTAATTCACAGCTTAAAAATATAGAATGTTTACCGCTTTCGATGTTTACATACGACTCTTATTTAATTTGTATCCGACTACTGATTTTAATTAAGGTTTCATATAACACAATTTCGGGCAGCTAGTTTATATTAAAGGTTATTTTGACGAAATTGCAGTTAGTCAAAGGGTGTTTTTGTCGTGTACAAACAGTTTGTTTCACGATATGCATTTAATAAACGGATCAAAGTGCCCACGTATTTTACATGAATAAGCTTACCTTTGCCAGAAGTACAATTTGTCGCCAATATTGAGCTTCTGTACAACACTATTATTTATCTTACACTAATGAAAAGTCAGGTTATTGGAAATCGGAAAATTCATTTACAGTATCGGTATTTAATATGTGTGTTTATTGAAATCCCCTCGAGTCTCATATAATTACATGCAGGTTTATGTATTAAGGTATATAAGTATATAACTAAATCATAGATAGATAAAGTGTTTTTATGATGGTTTATATGTAAGTAGTTTGTAAATAGATGATAAATTGAGTTTTTTGGAGGAAACTGTATATAGATGGATATGTAGACAGATTCTAAAAATAAGCTTTAAGAACGAAACCTTGTCTAAATAAAAAAATTGAGTCATTGAGGAAATATACACACATATATACAGAAATTGCTCGTTTATATAAGATTACTCATTATATTATTAATGAACAGTAAACTAATTCTATGGACTAAGCCTTTTTAAATGATGGTTTTAGCGTTCATTTCGCCGCTAATCCAACGCGGTTTGGTTACACATGTATTTATTATATTATGATTTTCATTCGAGGCAACCTCACAAAATTTTCACTAATTAATCTCATGTAAATCCAGTTATGTTACCCCTAGCTTGAACCTGAAATCTCTTTACGAGTCACGTCTTATAACCACTGGTCCATCAAGAAATATTATATTAGCTTTATTAACAATAGTGTGAATTCAACTGTTAATCAAATGTCAAACGCACACATAAGGATGGCATGCGTTTGGTAATGATAGACGACTCCACGAAATTAGCGTGGACGTGCATAAGATAGACACAGACTTTAATCTAACGTTTAGTCAATTACCGTAATTGCAATCATCTTGAATAAGGTACAGGTGATGTCTTTGTACGGTATATGAAGCTATTATTAATAACATCTTTAAGAAAAGCGACTAGCGACTACACACTCCCATGTTATCTTGTCCCACATACTATGTTTAAGAGTATTATAATGTAATCGATAACACTATGTTGTGTAAATCGAATGCCTTTTTCGCATTATATAAGTTTCCTTTTATAATAAATATTTTAATAAGTTTTTTAACAATTTTTGAAGTTCATGTACGTCATGATTATAATTTGTATTGTTTCATTCAATTTATTCTGGATAAAAATAATTCTCTTAAAGCAGCTATTTATTTACAAGAGCTTTCAGAATTGCGTTAGAATTACTTCTACTACTTCTTCTACTACTGAAAAATGCTTATTACATACTAATATATAGAAAGAGTCGGGCAGAAATAAAGATTTAATAATAGATGATGATGTCAAAATATTTCGACAGGTGTAAGCATCATCGCGCTGGAGGACGCCTGCGTAAGACAAGGTGGCATGTGTGTTCGTATCGAGGACTGCCAGCCCGGTAACCTGGTGCAAATGAGAGGCTCGCTATGCCCCTTGCAAAGGCATCGCGGAGTCGAATGCTGCTATGTGAGTTTATAGATTTAAACAGAAATAGTGAAACGACGAAAAAAAAGTTCTGTTAATTCACGAAAACGCTCTTTTACATTTTATGGGCTTGCACAAAGGCATACCACCGAGTATTATAACTTCAAAGTACACGATGACTCATTGTTGCTTAATCGGATACAAACCTACGATCTTCGTTTAAGCTCCACGTTTTCTATCCATAATATATTATTCTATTGTCACATGAATGCAACGACGTAGTACTGGGCAAATTAAATGCTAAATTAAGAAAAAGCAAAATCAAACATTAAATATATATATATATATATATATATATATATATATATTGTTAATCATTTTAATAATAATATAATATATATAATAATTTAACGATTTGTCTTATAATAATTATCTTTTTTTTACAGCTTGAATGACGTCGATAGATCAACGTGGAAATCCGCCTTAATAAAAAAAAAACTATTTAAGAAATTTAACTTAACTTAATTATAAGAATTAGATTGTATTGAAATATTATTTATTTATTAATAAAGCATGTAGAAACAACTGAATACTTAAATTTTATAAACTCTTACGTGAGCTGTTCCGATTTCTAAACGTTTTGATATTATTTTTAATCAAATCAGTACTTAACATACAACCATTCTCGTTCACCTTATTTATATAATTTAGATATAATTACTTACCCATAAAGTTTATCTGCTAAGATATAATGTTTTGAAACAAAATTAAATGAACACTTACAAAAACATATATGCATATGAAAATACTGCTATTATATTGCTATATAATAGACTAATGTAAAAACGTTTAGAACGGAAAAAATACACTAAAAGCTAATAATTAAGACACAATATCTATACACACACACTCACATACACACTCATACTCTCACAATAAGTGCATAGTTTAAATAAATTATACTTAATTAAGATATAAATGGAATTAAATTCTTCAATTCAATATATATAGTTCTTGTATATCTTTTACATATTAATAGCTTTTAAAAACTAATTAAATTGGACATTTTTCAAATATCTGTCAAAGCGCAACGAGCAATTTCAATATACAGTTAATCAAAAACGTTTCATACATCGATATAATATCTAAAACTTAATCTAAATGCCTGGTCGTCGAGAGCATCAAAGCAAACAAAGGCGCAGTCGTATCAAGGGGTATGAATTGGTACGAACGAATAATTTAAAGCTCAGTGTCGCATATTCGCGTGGGCTTCAATACCAATACACTCATTACCTTTTGTGTGGCACGGAAAATCCGCCGCCCGTTGCGCTTTGTCATTAGACACTACCATATGTTTCACCTTGAATTATATCATATTTTTACTTGTCGTGTATTAAAAAAAAATGCAAATATGGTTTATTTTGTAAGTAATAAATAAATAATTATATTTAATTAAAAAACTTTTTTTTTCTATTTGAACATCCGCATCCGCACCCTTAAAAATGTTGCATTATCATAAATTTTATTAAGAAAAATTAAAAAGAGCCATTGACATCCTCTCCTTAATAAATTTTAAAACTTATAAGGAAAGTCATACCAAAAAAAGGGCAATTGATTGTCAATAGACCATTGGAGTTAAAATGTCCCCCCCCCTGTCTACTTACACTCGGTTACTCACCGTAAAAACCGAAACACAGCCAATACTTTGTAGTAGATATTCAATTTTCGGTGTAATGAGTGTCGTGTAATTATTGAGACCAGAACTTTAAAAAGTTTATTCTTTTTGTCAAATCCAGTTAGATTAGACAATAAAATAGCGAATATATAATGAAAACGAAATTCATATGCAAGTCAAATTTAAAGTAAAGGACAAAATATACGTAATTCACACAGACAATTTTATATTTTGACGTGTGTCGTAACGTGACGTGTCTGTCCTTTTTTTTACTATAAATAGGCCAGCGTTTGACCGTTGACTTGCCTGATGTTAAGCATCGACACGGTCTAAGATGTAGCACGCTTGTCCTTTAAATCTATATTAATATTATAAATGCTGCTAAAAGTAACTATGTCTGTAACGCTAAGCCACACCGACTTTGAAAACGTATGAAGTAAGTTTCAACCACAAGGATGGATACAGACAGAAAACCCAACTCGCAAAAACTAGTATTATAAAATAGTATTCAATGTCGCATATCACTTTCTGACTTTGTAAAATCGTGTTCTACGGTGAGTTGTTTGTTCTTTCCTACTACTGTACTCTAATCGAGTATTTTCATGAAACTTTAATAAGCGCCCGCTTTCGTTTGCGAGCGTGTTTTAGATGTATCTTATATAGTTCTTTTTGGGCTTTGTCCACCATATTGCATCGTTGTGACGTCATAAAACATCAAACAAGACGATGACTTGGACTTCATGTTATAAATTCACGTAGATACACAATCTGTGGCTGCATGGATAAAATGTATGTAAAAATATTATTTTATTATTCCAAATAATAAAATCTTTTTTCTTAGTAATCATCTTGTAGAGCAACATCGCTCATCTAATGTACGTCCGTGATAATGTACATTAAAATCTTGACTTTTGACACACGATTGTTTCAGTATTCGGTAAATAATTAATTATGATTCTGCAATATTCTAACAGTCTTACTTATACATGTTGTTTAGCGTGTGTTTAGTTAAACAATCACTTATCTCATTCTGTTATCATTGATGTGACATGAAAAGAAGAAGACAGCATTGTTTATCACATACTAAGCTTATAGGTTTAGTAATAATACATATATAAACGTTATATGTATGTGTTTATATTTTTTATCATAGATTTATGTATAAGTATGTAATTTGAATAATCCTTATGACACTGATGAGGTCGTTTAATCTTTGGTTTTTGAGAAACTTCTAGAATTTTAATATTGTTCGAGGTGTTTGAGACTTGACATTAACTTCCGCGTATGTAACGTAACAATTTGATTTAATATACTATCCTCATTAGTGCCGTCGTCGATTAAAAAAAAAGTTCTTAGTTACTAATAAAAATAATATAAAGGAGTCATTTTCGATTTACCACAGCTAGACACAGAGTACCTTCTACATTTAGCCTAAAACTTGTTTTCACGAAAAAAAAATAAAAGGTAGCGTAAATCAAAACAATAGAAAAATTAATTAATATACTTGAAAAGAACAATCTAGACAATGATCAACGGTGAATTAAAGCACTCTTTTCAATTTCTTTGTATAAGGAAAATTGTTAAGTTAATAATAGATTAAGTATTGATGCGACATTTCACTTACGACTCGTAAACATATTATTTGTCTAAACGCTACGTGTCAAAATTATTTCATATCAACATGTGTATCGAACGCATGTATGTGCTAATAAAAAGAAATGTACAAATAGAGTATTGATGACGAAATCAAAAGATATTATATATCAGATACAATAATCCTAACTAATATTTCAAGTCCGTTTGTTTATTACGGTTCACGACCTAACTATTCAACTGATCGTTATTACATTTTGCATACACGTCGTCAGATGTACAGAAAAGGGTTGTAACGCCTGCCCTCTCCTCACAGGAGGGAGAAGCCGCGGGTAAAACTAATACTATCTAGCTTTTGTTCGTTTCTATGTATCCAAATTCAAATAAAATTCACGAATTTTTTTTTTCTTATCCTATCTTATCCGTGTGAATCCGGGACATGTATCTAGTTAAAAGAGAGTTATTGATATTTACTAATAACGTAAACGTAATGAATGGCAGGAAGTTATATAAAATATAAAACTAAATATGACGATAATGTATTTTGTTTGAACGATTTCAGAAGCCAATATAAATAATTAACGTGTTATTCCCGAAATATAATTGGAAAAGTTGATTTCAAAACGAGACAAAACAAGGAATCAATGAAAAACTAATGTTGAATGAAGTACTTTAAAAATTTAAGTGAACTAAAGTAAAGTAACAGCCTATTAATGTCCCACTGCTGGGCTAAGGCCTCCTCTCCCTTTTCAGGATAAGGTTTGGAGCTTATTCCACCACGCTGCTCCAATGCGTGTTGGTAGAATACACATGTGGCATAATTTCAATGAAATTAGACACATGCAGGTTTCCTCACGATGTTTTCCTTCACCGTCAAGTACGAGATGAATTATAAATACAAATTAAGCACATGAAAATTCAGTGGTGCTTGCCCGGGTTTGAACCCATGATAATACAATAGTAATACAAATACAATAAAAAAACTGTTATATTATATTTGTTATTTTATATTTAAAAAAAAGGTACTTAATTGTGGTGGGTGTTATCAATAACATTGATATTTATTGAATCGAACGCTCCATAAGCTTATTTGAAATACCTATATATTTATATTCATAATTGTAATAAATATATTTTGTTTTAAATTTAGGTGAATATAGTAAAATTATGTTGTTATTAGCAAGCTTAGAAATTCATAAATAAATCGAAAACATAATTATAAGGGAATTATGATAACTTTAAATAGTACAAAGGATATGATGATATTGAGTATTGCTCTAAAATCTTTGGTAATATATGATACAACTGACATCTCTGTTGCAGCTAAGAAACAAATATAAATCCGGAATTGATTTGATTACAGCGCTTAAATATAGATGGCGCTAGGGATACGTTAATTGTTGTCAGTGTCCAAAAGTATATGTCTTCATTACTCTTCGTTTTCTTCTTCTCAACTTTTTTTTTTGTTGCGGCACACTTTTAACGATTTCAATATTTGGTGGCACACAAAGAAAAATATAAGCTTAAAAATTATTTACTTACCTATCAAATCAATCAATCAATCAACAGCCAATCGTTGTCCACTGCTAAACATAGGCATCTCCCAAGGTGCGCCAAAGCTCCCTGTCCTCCGCCTTCCGCATCCAGTTGGTGCCCGCCACCTTCTTAAGGTCGTCGGTCCACCTGGCTGGAGGGCGCCCTACGCTGCGCTTGCCGATTCGCGACTTACTTACCTATACACACTGCTTAAAATAAATTACAAACCCAATAAAATTATATGGATTTAAATATCTATTCCTGTTAAAAGTATTTTTCTTTTTAAATCATATTATTTAATAATATTAACATAATTATTTCTCGGCACACTTAGTATTTCAGGGCACACAAAAGTTCCGCGACACACTGGTTGAGAAGTACTGATTTATCTCAACAAACAATAAAAAACACAATCGTGAATGATTTATTATTAAAAATTACTAAACGGTAACGTCTATTTATATAAATTAAAGTCTTAATATATTGTGTAATACTGTGTGATTCGCGGTTTGGTTGATCATATAAAAATTAGTGTCGAGTTGCAGGAGGTCGGCAAAGCCGATAAAGCTGGTGCCAATCCCCTCATGGTGACCGGATAACTTTTAACTGAATAACATACATCTAACACAAAATTTATTTTTAACATTAAAAAAGTATCCCTTCTAAATTTTTAGGCATTTATTTTTATTATAACTGGTACGCAGACTGGCAACTCACTCTCCTGATAATGTGGTCAACATCGTTTGTTGACATTGGCATCGCTACTGCGTCATCATTTGGGCACTATGGTATTATGTCCCCTTTGACTGTCTGGTAATGCTTGACGATTCATAAGTACTTGTAAAAGTCCATTTTAATAAAAAATATTTTGATTTTGACGGTAGCAACAATGGCTCATTCACTCTTCAAACCAGAACAACAATACTAACCATTGCGGTTTGGCGGTAGAATATGTGATGAAGGGGTTGGTACCTACCTACAAGTTCTACAATAAATTAAAGTAGTAGATATCTATTATTTTGAAAGTCATCAAGTACTCGTAGACTAGAATATTTTTATATTTTTTAATTACCATTGAGTAAATTTGCTTTGATTGAGACACGGTTTAGGTATAGATAACTTTGCGTGGCAGACAAAATATAACCGTATTGCTTTTATTTTGTCTAATGTTAAGTGATTGTTGTTACCTTATTGAGGAGAACATCTTCAAATGTCTTTTGCATTGAGTTTAGGATCACACGAGTGCTTTGATTCGAGGCATTCATCGATCAAGTATATTTTGAGTCGTTTTTTATTAATGAACATATGGCGAAGTGAATATTACGGGTTCGGAATAGTTCTGACTGACCATTTAACAATCATTTCTTTACATTCTACCTTTTTTAATAGTCGAATCTTACAAGCAGAATTAAAACCACATCCACTTGTCTTTCGGATATATATGGATGGTAAGTCACTAACATCCATAGACATTAGCATTGTAAGAAATACTTACCAACGCTTACATCGCCAATGAGCTATCAACCTTGAGAACTAAGATGTAATGTCCCTTGTGCCTGTAATTACACTAACTCACTAACCCTTCATACCGGAACACACCAATACCAAATACTGCTCTTTTGCGATAGAACATCTGATGAGTGGGTGGTACCTACCCTACTCAAATGAGCTTGCACAAAGCCCTACCAGTAGTATTTTATTAATTTTAACAATCACAAAATTAATTACATGTAATGTCAAATCATATACGATATATTTATGTATCCTATATGACAATCAACGAATACTAATTCTGAGCTCTAAATAATATTTATCACTCATTCAACCGTTGTTGGCTCATAACAACAACAGTTGTTGGTGAACATAACAACGAACATAACAACGAACACCTTAAATAGTTCAACATTAAAGAGTCTTAAATTTTACAAGCTTATTTGAAAATATATCGACATCTGACTTATTGTGTAATGAGTTATATTGTCTGACTAATCTATTAATAAGTAACAGCCTGTAAATGTCCCACTGCTGGGCTAAGGCCTCCTCTTTCTTTTTTAAGGAGAAGGTTTGGAGCTTATTCTACCAAAAAAAATATTAATGGGTGAGTATAAACCGAAGTAAGACTTGGACGTGTAAGTGTAAAAAGGAATGTACTTATCAACATGGCCTATAATGGGACGTTTATTTTTAATGTAGAAATTAATTATGAGCAATCGATTTTAGTTTTTACCACACCATGAAGAAAATACATATCTAATAAACTTCTACGTCAGTGTATCCAATTTGTAGTACTTTAAACGGTCATAGTAGCTCGGTAGTTGCTTAGTAAGTTTTTCACTGTAGCAAAGATGCTAAAGAAATCTCTTCTGGATTTGTTCAATGTTTTTCTTGTAAATTTCATAATGGGGGTTCCAGATAATGCTAAACTAATCAAGGCAGCTCTTTACTAAGGTTTTGTATATATGAATTTTTGTTTTTGGGTAGCGGAAATCTTTACTATTTCTGATAATAAACCCTAATATTTTAAAGCAATTTTTTGTCATTATATCATTATATCAATATATCTATTAAAGTTTAGTTTATTATCGAACATAACACCTAGATCTTTTATGAAATCTACCATTTTAAGCGATGAATTATCTATTTTGTACTTGCTAGGCAAACATGTATAATTTTGCGTTAATTGGATATAAAAGCATTTATCAGTGTTAAGTTCCATATGATTACTTTTGCTATATAAAGGTTCTATTTAAAGGTTCCGGGATTGCAGCGATACCAGGAATTAATATATATGTACATTTTATTATAGTTTATAATTTGTGCAACGGGCTCCCCGGTCCAGCCAATCGCGTGCCGTCCCCTAAAGCTAAGGGAGTGTAATCGGTGCGTTGTTTCAGTCGTCACATCCCGTTCTCGTGTCGACCTGGAAGGTTGTGTCTGCTCCCTTCGGTCTCGCGCGCGTTTACGAGTGCTTAAGTTCCAGCCGCAGTTTGGTAAGATTTTTTAAATTTTGTTTTAAATATTATTTTTTTATTTGAATATCTTTTTTATTATTTGAAATAGAAATGTAATTACGTTTTTACGTTCGACTTTAAGTTCTGGGATTTTAAAGTTAACTTTTATCCGTTACCAAATAAAAACGGTAAACTTTTTTTGATATTCAATATTATGTACGAAAACAAAACAAGCTTTTAGTAGCTCTTATATAAAAAATCGTACTTTATTGAATTTATTTTCGGTACAAAAAATATTTTTATAGATTAACTTTTTTTATATAGATTAACTTGATTCTTTTTGGAAAACTTTCTGTTTTCAATTTAATCTTTTATTTCATTTTTTTTAAATTTATTTTTGTTATAATTTTAATACTTATTGTTTTGATTTTACTAAAAAATTATGAGTTTTACGAAAAAAGTGCGCGATTCAAAACGTTCTAAACTCGATTTTTTTTTAATTGAGGTTAAGGTACTTCTCCGAGTTTTAGTATTTTCATTATAATATTTACTTGTTTACTATTACTATTTAAATTATTAGCTATTAACTGTCTCGCGGCAATGCGATTGTAAAAAAGCGTATTTTTATTAAAATATATAATTAGAATCCATTACACCTGAAAAATATCCCAAACATATACAATATAAACACGAAGCTTTCATTATGTAGTTTAAAAAGTAATCATAGACTCAAGACTTTCTTCAAAATTCGAAGTTTAATTTTCGTTAATTATCCGTTTAAAAATATGTTCAGAAAACACAAATTTAGCTCTACTTGATTTAAGTAATTCTGAAAATTTTACATCTTTGCCTTTCTACAATTAATTGCGAATGAAACATACACGCGTCTATTGGACGTGAAAGTGCGCGTGGTTAATTAGTCACTTCATGCGATTTAACTTAACTTATGCACTAAGATATGTGGTGACAAGCTTCGCGCGTCGCGTTGGCAAAACAATAACGAAAAATAAAAAAATATAGTATTTCTACTATATTATACTTTTATAGTTATATCGATATTATATATTTTAAGGTAATTTAGCGACGGCTTATATATTATATATGTCGTTTGTAGGTATCCAAGAAAAAAACGGAAGTCTAATTTCATCTACGATTTATTGCACGACCCTTGAAACTTACAAGTGCTTATTTAAGTTTAACGTCAAATCTTAGAAATCGTTAGTGTCGTTAGCGCAGTGGTTTTCGGGCCGCGTAGCGATGTAAAAGTCGCAGGTTCGATCGTCCGCTTGGGCTATCGCCGTCTCCACTCTTAACACAAGCTAACTCTTAATTGGAAACGTAAATATTAGTATTAGTAATTCCTTTAAAAAAGGCATTGCTAGTAGAGAAAAAAACTTACAAATTAATTTTAAATCAGTTTCAACCATAAAATTTGGGATTAGCAAATAATTTTACTTTACTGGTGTAAAGTAATCTTAAAGGAAGAAAGAAAAAGATCTTTATCGTACCCAAAAATAATGATAAGTAAATGCAAATTAACTTTTCCGAGTTAGAGTATATAAAGGCGGCCTTATTGCTTTAAGCCATCTTTGACAGCACAGCCTTTAACATAAGAAAATATAATTACGAATAGTGCAAATGATAAAGTTACACGAAACTATAATAAAATTTAATACGTTTTAATATTTACATTATTAATTTGACTTTTAAACTACATCTTGTGATGTAAGCGACAAAACTATAATAAAAAAAATGATACATTTGCTACGCGAATTAATAAGCTTCTGTTTTCCGCAATTGCATTTCAAACATCCTCTCAAATAATTGCGATGAAATTTTAATACACACTAATGGGACAGATTATAATGCGTTCGTTCGTTGGTATACTAAGGTTTATTTAACTCTGTCGAGGGATTAAATATGAGCTTATCATTTAATAATATGTTTTCATAAATTAGTTTGTATGATTTGTGGACATTTCTTTATAAATTTATGAAATATCAAACTCTGTTAGGATGTTGTACGTTGAAATAGAACCTGAAAAAAAAAAGGTTTTTGTTTATAAATTATAATAATGGTGTATCATTAAATAGATGTCAATTAGATTTGAATATAAACAAAATACAAATATTAAATCAGTATATATATTATTTTGAAACAGAAATTGCGTGACTAATACGAAATATAAGTTAATTATCGACTTCGTCCGATCGATACATTCGAACTGTAAGCAATGCGGTAAACGTGTAAACTATTATTTATATTAAATCACCACTTTAGACGTATTACACACTACAACAAATGCGAATGTTTCTATATAAAATTATTAATATTATAAATAAATTCAAAAATAGTTCAACACACAGCGAAACTTTCTGGGCCAGCTAACCTTTGCGCTAATTGATATAGAAAATTGAGAGAATCTCACGTTCTTGTAGCTTGTAAGTGACGTCGCTTACTGACTGACGCCTAATCGGATAATAAAATGACCATCCGGTCAAGACATACATATATGGTTGTGTACGATTTTAAGATTAAATTAAGGTATAAAAATTATGCTCAGTTTTATTAGGAAATATTAAATTCGAAACGCGGATGAATTTTACACATAAAATATTGGAAAGTTATTAACGGCGCGTCATATTAATCTAATTGAAGTCACAATGATATCTGGTTGGTCTACAGGGGTGAGATAAATACCCCGCATGCCCCGAATAAATATGCTTTTCTGTTTAAAACATGTTAAGCTATATTTACCTGTAAGTCTCTTTATAATTGCTTTCTATTGACATATTTAAAAATAGCAGACATTAGTTATAGAATTTTGTTGGACAGAACAGATTCTT
Organism: Nymphalis io; assembly: GCF_905147045.1. Classification (NCBI taxonomy): domain Eukaryota; kingdom Metazoa; phylum Arthropoda; class Insecta; order Lepidoptera; family Nymphalidae; genus Nymphalis; species Nymphalis io. The sequence goes on from NC_065918.1 coordinate 13,651,699, forward strand.
GAACGGACAATTTTATGTTTGTTCGTCCAAATGAATTGATATGTCGAGATAGAAGAACTTTCAATTACGAAAAACAATTTCTATTCTCGCCTCTTCCGCCTGATTTAACTTTGAAAGACTGAATTTTTTAATAATAAAAAATGTTTTTTTTTTCCAAAAAATAATTTTATTTAAAATATACTGACTGATATCATATATAACTAATGTAGCTATTAACAATCACATTTGTTAATGTTATTCTTAAATATATGTTAAGCGACAATTTTTTTTGTATGCATAAAACTCTTAAAAATTATAACACCTTTACATGCAAAGTTATTTAATTTTAACGTTACAAAATAAGTCTCAGTGCGGATTTGTCACGATGTAACTTTCCGTTTAATAAACTCCGAGGTATTTCATCTACGCAGACATCGTACTAATAAACACAAAGTCCAACTTTGCGGACCTCACGACCAGAACCTCTACTTTTATTCATCATAATCTTTAATTTAACGCGAACGGAGCTGCGACGAAGCTTATTAATTTCCTACAAAATGTAGAATCTAATTAAATCTATAAAAATATATGTAAATATATGTAGTATTAAAATTATATTTTATTATGATATGACAAAATGATAAACAAAAGTAGCTATTATGGTATTGTAACATGAATGATCGTATTAGAGCAGGAAATGTCTTAATTATTTATCACGGATTGTACTTATGTACAATAACAATAAATGACTTGAAATACCTTTTCCACTTAATGTCATCGTATTGTTTCCAAAATCTCTTGTAGTGATTGACTTTCTTTTATTATTTTTTGATGGCGCACTGAATCAATGCTTAATAAATAAAATTATTTCTTGTTTAATTTCTTGAATAAAAAAATTGTCTTTGTTACTATTTGAATAATAAATAGTAAGGATCTAATAATAATTGGTTATAATTGTTTTTTTTTTTTTGTGAAAAAAATACTTTTTTACTTTGCACAACTATGTAGATAAAAACCAAAACTTATTTAAATATAAAATTTGACCGAAATCGATAGAGCCGTTTTCGACACCCGCTTAATAATTTTATACTTAAAAATTTATACAATAATTGAATATTAAATATTATAACACTTTATTTTAATCACGACGATAGCTTGCTGCGTAATATGACAGTTTATCTACAAAGTCAAATCAAAATCAAAATCTTTATTCAATATAGAAGCGTTACACTTACTTATCGATCATAAATCTACCACCGGTTCGGAAATAAACACCTCAATTGTGTGTAGCACCGTATTCGGATGACAAAACCAGCAATATGATTGTTTAAATTTTCCGATATGAAACAAAATAATTACAATAAATTATAGACTATAGACGGCAATTTAAAACAAAACCTGTACAGCGAAATGAATATAATATACATGTTGTTACATTGTCGAATCAAATTCAACAATAATATCAGTCTTTGTTGCTTGAAAACTGTTTTTATTATAATTTATTTGATTTTATTGAGATATTTATTATAATTTATTTGTTTTTATTATAATTGATTTGTCGTTTCATATTTGTATTTTTAATATTAATTTTAACAATCATAATGAAATTAATAAAGAAAATAATACGAGTAACCTAAAACTAAAATAAAAACAAAATATACAATACAAATTTATAAAAAAAACACACCGTCTAAAATATTGTCCTGTGGCATTGTACCCGAGACTATGGCACTATTCCCTCTCCGCACCGCTAGACTCAGCCTTTGGGCTAAGTAGGCGCCAGCTTTTAGTCACCAGAAGTGTGGATTAGCTTCTTTGAATGATCTTTAATAATGAACAAATTATAATAAATTTTCCGTTTGTCCGTATACTTGAGCAACGAGACGTGCGTGCACCAGTTGTTTGAATTTATGAATAGTAATGTAATTAAGTAAGCGGTGTGAAACACAAACTATCTTGCTCTAAATATAATTAAAAACTATAATTCAGTTGTAGTTATACTCGTAAAATTTAATTTACAAATGTCAATCATATTTTTACAAATCATTTTTCGATTTCATTTAATAAAATTGTGTAGCGCTGGCAACGAGACGTTTAAGCCTTTAATTTTTATCCGGAAGCAGCCATCAGTCAGAGTTCGCTTTATTACTTATATATGTTATTATATTATATTGATGATGGATTATAGATATTTTTTTGTTTTTTGACAATCATGATTTAAGGTATCGTATAACATTTTAAAGTGGAGATCTAGATTTTATTTGGAATGTGATTTTTTTTATCTGCTTGTTACGTTATCAGAACTAAGCCACTGGACCGATGAAGTGCATTGGCTCGTTCGATCGTAATGAAATTTCATTGGACGTAGACTTGGCCCGGATAAAGTAATATTATTAAGGGATTTATGGAAAAATACGGTATCTTTATTTTTTAAATGTCTTTGGTAGAGCTTCGAAGAATTCAAACAAGTTCACATAAGGCCTCTGGTCTTCGTGGTGATCCACAATAGCGGATTTTGACTTTGGCTCGCGGGGCACGGCATAGGGTAGCGGTATTTGTTGTCGCGAAATTCTTAACTGATTGAGTTTCTAACAGTACCAATAATTTTAGGATGGTTTACATTAATTGTTTTTTAAATTAAGTGATTTTGTAAGAAAACAAGAGAATTCGTTTTTAGTAGATAATAGAATAAGTAATGAAATGTGTTTGCTGGTATGTTGACAGCGGTTCCCAAAAAAGGGGATCGGTCTGACCCGGCAAATTATCGGCCAATAGCTATCACCTCAGTACTTTGTAAGGTGATGGAACGGATTTTAAACAACCAACTGATCCATTACCTAGAAGATCACTGTCTAATTAATGATCGTCAGTACGGTTTTCGACCAAAACGGTCCACAGGTGATCTTCTAGCGTACGTAACACACCTCTGGGGTGAAGCTATCGACAAGCATGGAGAATCGTTGGCTGTCAGCCTCGATATCTCCAAGGCTTTCGACAGGGTCTGGCACAGAAGTCTTCTCTCCAAGCTACCGGCATATGGTCTGCCTGCTCAGCTATGCACCTGGATTGCCAGCTTCCTACACAAGCGTAGCCTTCGTGTTTTAGTAGATGGTTGCGCTTCACAATTCTATGTAGTGAATGCTGGGGTCCCCCAGGGATCTGTGCTATCTCCCACACTCTTTCTTTTGCATATCAATGATATGCTCTCCCTTGGGAACATACATTGCTATGCAGATGATAGTACAGTGCATGGTGGATACCACGGACGCGCAGTGGCTGGGCGGGCGGAAACTGAGGAGAGGCGGGAGAATCTTGTCATTGAACTCGATAGGACGTTAGATCTCATCGCCAAATGGGGCTCTGATAATCTTGTTGAGTTTAATGCCAAGAAAACACAGGTATGCGCTCTCACGGCGAAAAAGTCAACATTTTCCCCTCTTCCCTCCCTCTGTGGTACTCCGCTGGTGATGCAAAGCAAAATCGCCATGCTGGGGATTGACGTTCGCTGCGACCTTAGTCCAAGGGATTACATCGAGGCTGTTATAAAAACAGCTTCACGGAAACTCGGAGTTCTGAACAAGGTGCGGCGCTTTTTCACGCCACAACAACTGTGCCTGCTGTACAAAACACAGGTACGGTCTTGCGTGGAATATTGCTCGCACCTTTGGGATGGCTCCGCTAAGTACCTACTTGAGGCCTTGGACCGGTTGCAGCGACGTGCCGTACGCATTATTGGCGACGTAAAGGTCACAAACACCCTTGAACCTTTACAATTGCGTCGTGAGATAGCAGCACTGAGCGCTTTCTATCGACTGTATCACGGCGAGTGCTCTGAGGAATTATTCTCTCTAATTCCTGCTTCCCCCTTCCTTCTTAAGTCCACGCGGGCTGGTTCTCGATGTCACCGCCTAACTGTGACATCAATTCCATCGCGAACAAAGAAATTTGGCAACTCCTTTCTTTGTCGCACTTCCAAAAAATGGAATTCCTTACCAGCTCACGTATTCCCCTCCTCTTACAACCCGGGTTCCTTCAAACGAGGCGTGAAGAGGCATCTTGCGGGCCGGCAAGGCGAAGGCGGCTAGTGCAGAACGTTTTTCCCGTCTGTACTGGCCGTCGTCGCGTTTGGACTCTACTACCACTTACCATCAGGTGGAGTAGAGTCATTTGCCCTCCCGGCGATATAAAAAAAAAAAAAAAATGTATACCAGCAAACACATTACATATATTACACATACATTTCAACGTCGATGAGCCTTATAAAAATTTCCTTAGGCGAGACTTGTGGAACCTGAAATTGGACTATATTCCACTGTTATAAGTATATGATTAAATATATATATATAAGTAAAGGCGAAAAAAAATCATCGATTGAAATTTTAACAATAACGTTTGCAGCTAGTTTTCAGTTTATGTCAGTAAATGTTACTAATGACCTTAATTTTTTAAACAAAAAAAATAATACTAACAAAATATTAATAATTTATAAATATCTGTGCCCTATTGAATATTTCATTTATTTAATCTATACTTATTTTTTAATTTCGGGTCTGTTCTTAATATTAATTGAATTATGATGAACGGATACATTTTAGTTACCATTTAATTTTTAAATGTTGTAAAATAGGCTTTTTCCAACACTTCGATTGCATTCGTTTTTAGTAAAAAAATGCAATCAATAGTGCAATATACGAATAGCGTTCTCGTATGAGATATCAAAGCGTATCGTGGGTTTTTTTTCTGTCTTTTTCTAAAATATCGCCGATGACCTCTCTGTAAAAATGAAGATATTTTTTAATATATACTGCTTTGACGTTGCGATTTTTTTATCAAAACAGTTTTGTTTTAAAGGGAACTTCGTCGTTTGATATAAAAAAAAATCGATTGGATTTAGTTCCATGCGTTATCTTGGCTTTTGGCTTTACCTCTATTTAAAATGCGATTAAAAAAGTGTATGATTATATTAAGGGTAACAATGTAACGAAATATTTTCTTGCGTATAAATTATATTGTAAGCAATATTTTTCTAGTTTTTTAGTTTTAGTAGTTGTCTTTGCTCGACGCTTCCGAATAACGAATTAATGTATGTTCTGTTAGACTTTAAAGAATTTAAAAAATAATATTGAAATTAATCTTTTTCTTCTACGTGTGTTTTATTGCTGAAGAACATGCTTGTCCTGAAATGCTTTCACTTGGAATTAATACGTCATCAAAATGATATTGTACTAAGTTTTAATCCGTATCCGTCGGGTATCGCGTCCAATATACTCTCCCAAATCAGCTTTGCATCCGATTAACGAAAACTATCAATCAACTCGATGAATCATACAGTGCTGATTGTGATTTGAAGAGAATTCGAGTAGTTGGACATACAAGATTTAAGTAATTATTGAGAATGAATGGGCCAGTGGTTATAACATGTAAATATTAAATGAAGATTGTGGGTTCGAATAAGGGAAAGCACTACTAAATTTTCATGTGTTTAATTTTTATGATTGGTCTCGTGCTCGGTGGTGGAAAATATTGTAGTGAAACCTGCCACACATCTTAAAAGGAGAAGACGCCATAGCTTAGTATCCTACTAGCATTTAACAGACTGTCACTTTACTTTCATACTTGTTAAATATCTAAAGAAAAAAATAAAATTATGCTGATTGAATTAGAAAAAAATAAAATTATTGAACGAATCGATTAGTAGTGCAATGATTTTGTCGTTACTTTCGCTTTCTGGTTAGTGCGCCCACGCAGCTAGATTACGCATACATAATACGGAATGCTGAAAGTGACAAGTACAATAATGAATTATTTTATGAGGATGAGATGTAACTCGAAGATCATTTACACATCCGAAGTCGATAATGGGAGGCGCACTCAAAGTTTGGCTCTAACCGCTTACGGCGAATTCAAAATAATTTTCGAAATGATTGTTCTGTAGATGAGCGCCCCCGGTAAAACCGCTTGAGGCTGCAGAGCTAGGTGTTCCTTAATACCGTCGCAGCCTGACGCCGAAGGCTAGACCGCGCCGCGACGCCGCGGGCTCTCTGCGCCTCCACCCCGGACCCAGTTCTCCCCGCGCCCTTCACTTCCACCACACCATTTCCAATAAAATAATCACATTTTCGCATAAGCTTCAGTCAATGCGGCTAAATAATAATTTACGAGGTCCATGTTATATGGGAAGCCAAGGGCGATGAGCGAAACCTGACGTAGCCGCTAACCCGCTGGGTTTCATATTTGGTATCTCGATCGGTATCCAAAATAATTACAGTGAAATTTCGGTTAACGGCATTTTAAAGGTACTTGAACTTTACAGGATAACATTTTAGTAACATCTTGATCTGATTTTTGATTTATCCACCATTGATAGATAACACAAAAAAGGCAAGCGTTCGATTAACTAGTGTGCTTTTTCACAAGCATAATCTTTATGTATGCAGTTTCTCAATTTTAAATAGCACTTTCTTAAAATTTGTACTCTTATGTACGTAGAATACGTATTTAATGCTTATATTTCTATTTCTTTCTAATTATCTAATATACGAGCAACAGATAATGGAAACGTCTGCAACAATCTTAAGCCTGTATCAGAAATGAATGTTAATATAATAAACACACTAAGTGAGATAAAAAAATGTTTAGTCAAACTGTCTAAGTTTTTGATAAAAGCTTATTTCATATTTTAAATTTATAGAAAACGCCCGGGGCAATAGCTCGATGCGCATTGAGAACAATATGTTTGGTGGTGTGTTGTATGTAATGAATAATAAGGTCCAAGATATAGAAAACGTAGAAGGTGGCTGACGCGTGAGGGTATTTGCTTGTTTTTGTTTTAGGAAGTATCCAAATTGTGTGTCCGTGTTACTCTGAACTCAAAATGTTGGAGATGTATGTAAGGATTTATTGTGTCTTATTCATGAGTTTGTGCTAACGAAATAAGTTTTTTGCGAGACGCTAGGAAACGAGTTTATCAAATGACCAAGGCGTTGTCCGGCGTACTTTGGGCGCTTGCTATAAAATGGCCCTTAGTGTTTAAGAGTATATTGCTTATCCCCTTTTTTATGTTTTGGTAGTCAGGAATACATAATATAAAAAATAAGAATAAGGGTCAACGGAACCATCATGCTTACATACAAAGTTTCATTCCCTTTCTTTTACGAAAATGGCCAATGTTTTTGGACCAACAGTTAAAAACCCAGAGTTACGTAGATGCATTTTGAGTATATGCGTTGCAACAAGGCAATGTACTTACAACTAGTTCATTTATATTATATTTATTAAATCTATCATGCTTATATAATTAAAATAATAAATCATAGTTCCTTTGATATCGAAAATAATACATTTAAATATATTGTATATACTAAACAATACATCCTATTCGTCTTTTTTATAGAAGAGGAACGCGGACGAGCATATAGGCCACCTGATGGTAAGTAGTCACCAACGCCCTTAGACATTGACATTATAAGAAATGTTAACCATCGCTTACATCGCGCCACCAACCTTGGAAACTAAGATGTTATGTTCCTTGTACCTGTAATTACACTGGCTCACACACCATTTAAACCGGAACACAACAATACCAAGTACTGCTGTTTTGCGGTAGAATATATGATGAGTGGGTGTACATCATCAATATAGCAGCTTATAGAAATAAATACGTAAATACAAAAATAAAAGCCCGTTTAGAAGTACTTCAATTTTAATTGATCCTCTTAATATAAATAATATAATTTAACGTTGTTTTTATAGCGAAGTCTGCGAAAATATGAAATGTATTAAAATACATATAATTTTTGTCTGCGAATCGACTTCAAATCGATCATTAAAATTTCATTTATTGTTGCTATGCGTTGTCCTAAAAGAATATTCATAATATGAATAAATAAAACTTTGATTTTATTCTATCAGATATTATATATTTGGTTCATATTGAAACTATATCAATACATATTATTATCTTATCGAGGCATTGCATGGTATAAAGTAAAAGTAAATGTCCCACTCAAAATGTCAAGCCGAGATGGCCCTGTGGTAAGAACGCGTGAATCTTAACCGATGATCGTGGGTTCAAACCCGGGCAAGCACCACTGAATTTTCATGTGCTTAATTTGTGATTATAATTCATCTCGTGCTTTACGGTGAAGGAAAACATCGTGAGGAAACCTGCATGTGTCTAATTTCACTGAAATTCTGCCACATGTGAATTCTACCAACCCGCATTGGAGCAGCGTGGTGGAATAAGCTCCAAACCTTCTCCTCAAAAAGAAGAGAGGAGGCCTTTAGCCCAGCAGTGGGACATTCACAGGCTGTTACGGAAATGTCCCACAGATGGGACTAAGGACTAAGGCATCTCCTTTTGAGGGGAAACGTTGGAGCTTATGTGGGTCAGTTTCTTAACCATCAGATACAACGCATGTTACAATATGTGTCTCCCACTTACTACTAGAGGTACTTAGTGTATCTAGCATGCGGAAATCAGTAATAGTTCGCGAACATGCATACATTAAAACATTGCAACTTCTATGGTGATATAAAAAAAATATCATTAAACATACTATAAACGAGGGGAGGGTACGAAATTCGAACCCGTGAAGGTAGCATTAAAGCCAATATAATTGGGCCCTCGATTTAACCCATTGAAGAGAAGATTAGCTACATTTTCATTAGCAAATTCCTTTCATTTGATTATTTTTAGTTGCACAGCTGGAGAAAATTAAAAATACTACACGAATTTAAGGTAACTTAATGTGCTATGAAGACAAAAATATAAAGTTAACTGATTTCATTAAATTTAAAATTTCGAAGTCACATATATGAATAAGACGTAAGAATTTTAACGCCTCGTTACTCGTAAATAAAAATAGTTTAATGAAGTACAAAAGTGGTTCGTTGGATTAACAAATGACAAATAAGAAATGTCTGTTTTAGTTGAATAATTGATCGAGTTCATATTTGTATACATGAATGCAGCATTTTATGCTTATGAAACGTTTCATATTGTGTCACAGGATGTGGGATCAATCAATATTGACAGGAATTTGATATAAGTCAACTTACCTACAAAATGCTGCTGCTAAAAATCTTTGAATTTTTATAGCTTTAAAACTATAAACATGAAACATATTACAATACATTAATCCATATAAATTAAATCATAAAGAACGAAAAAATTAAAAATTCAGATATTTCTAATAAGATCTTCCACTAAGTATTCATTAGGTTGACAACAATCATTGGATCGTAGATATAAAACATTATATGTGTTATAGGGTTTTACATTTTGGGAAATTGGGATTGAAAATGTATTAGATCTTTTTAATGTTACTGTATTTTAAAAGTGCGGCAAAATTTGACAATTGTATTGTAATATATTATTAATGTGAACGCTGATATATACCGAATTCTAGTCGAATTTTCTTAGCGTTTCTACTGTACGGTCTAGACAAGTCAAGACAATTTTATTATTGAATTCTTTTCATTTTGACTAATTTATATTATTTAAGATATATAAGGTTCTAAAGACGTGAAAGTGTAATAAGCAAACTCACCTTTACTATAATATTAGTAACAATAAAGATAACGTCTGGAAAAATTAATCGTTTAGTTTATTTTAGAATTTTTAATCCTAGAACTTGTTAAGTTTCTAGTAAAAGAATAAAAAAAGCTGGATCCTTTGAAGTTTCATGTTACAAAGGTTCCGTAGTTAAAGGAATGTTCATATAAATGAGTCCATACCTTTAAGCTTTTTAATTTTTTTTCATAATTTTTAATTTAATTTAATCTTATTGAAATGAAATATGATTTGATAAAAGCTTGTGGACGTTTGATGGAATAAAAAAAACGTACTAAATTAATGATTGTGATTTTGTGGAACTTTAAAATTGTTTCGTTTCAATTAATACAAATAGTATATAATCACTTTTTGTTATTCTTTATGTAATTTAATTTTATATAAAGATATAATTAATTTAAAAGGCGCATTAGGATTGAATTACACAAATTGGTACAATTATTTTGTGTGCTTTAATTAAAATCTCATATATATGTAAGTTTTTATATATAATTTGCTACGCTTCGTCCGCGGCTTGTATGCAAAATTTCATGATGATCGGTTGAATAGTTAAGAAAAGAAACCGTAACAAACAAACGTACAAACTAACTCACGCATTTATAATATTAGTAAGGATTTATCCATTGGCGCTCGCGTTCTTATCGAAAAAAGGCATTCCTATATATTTTAATAAGCTAAATAAAACTTCTGTTAAATAGATCTCTTGAAAGAGATCGCTGTAATCATATCTCCCTTTAAATGTTTAAGTATTTCGTTTAATCTGTGACGTTACATTTGTACGAAATCAAGTAAACTAACAGTCAAAAATTCAACATTAAATTAAATTTAGTTCTGCAGGAATCGCAACCTTTTGATTACAAATCGGAAAATCTGAAATTAAAACTAAAGTTCTCGGATATCATTTGGACGGATGAAAACTGAAAATAAACATAACTTTATTAAAAGAGTTATTATGTATAAAAAGAGTGAAGTAACAGCCTTTAAAGGTCCCGCTGCCTGGCGAAGGAAATCGCTTGGAGCCTATTCCACTATGTTGATCCAATATAATGCATATTGGATTATGCATTATGCTGGATACACATATTGCTATCCCGGGCTGAATCCTGCTACACTCGATTCAGATTCAAATATACTAACCACTGGACAATCACGGTTCTATATATAACATATAAAATTAACGCTTGTCACGTCTAAATATAAAGCGAGTGAAACTGCGAAGTGCAGCTACTTATTATAATAAGAATGTATAACTGAATCGTGAAACTGCAACTTCTAGTATAAGGTTTAAGCGTTACAAAAAACTTCCTACTATTTATTACTATAGATAAAATTAGTGATATACAAAATATATGATAAACTCAAAACACCGAACGGATTTTCATACGGCATTCACCAATGGTTGGCAAGATAGAAACTACCAGCGGTTCGGAAAAGAAACACCCAGTTATCATAACAACCAGCGAAAGAAACTGAACGGTTTTCTTTATATCGTTTCGTTTACAAACTGTAAAATTTAATTCCCAAGGTATGCTATTATCCACAAATTCATTAATTGTACAATAACCTTTAGTACACAGCCGTTCGTTTACATTTCTTTTTAAATTTAGCAATTAATAAATTTAATTTAGAAACCGAGACGGATAGCTAGTCTCAAAATAAAACTCAAAACATGTAACGTTTGATTAAGAAAATCGTTTAAAATTTGTTTACACGTAATATTTGTCGCCGCAAGTACTATTCATAAGCCAATAAATAAAGCTATTAATGATTGAATTGCTCAAAGTGTTGCTTTCTTTTCGTTTCTGAAACGGTGGACAATGTCAGTTGAATTAATTCGAATTTAATTGAATGGTCATTGGTGAATTAAATAAAATCTAATTGGTCGGTGGCAGATGAAGAAACAACGGGCGACCAATAAGCGTTAACTATTTATTCTGATTAGTGATCTTAATTTGCTTATCATTTCATAAACTAACATTTAATATTTTACATATAATACATTTACTTCAACACAATTACATATAATGTAACAAAATATCATAAGTAAAAGATTAGCTAATCGGAGTTTTGCTGTAAAGTTCTATTTGGTATTTAGTTAGTTACATAAATGGCTTGCGTTCTTAGGCATAAGTTAATTTTAAGTACCTTTCGACGTGTGTAACGTTTCTGTAAAGTATTTCCTTAGTTTTTTCAGTTTCTTTTATTATTTCTTGAAATGCGTTGTGACATTTAACGCTTACGTTCATACAACGCAGGAAGAAGATAAAAGGTGATAAATTAAATATCTCCAGTGGTTTCTTTTTGTATTTGAATAAGTTCAGGAAATTTTGTTATACATATAGTTTGTAAGCCATTATTGTTTTAAAAAAAGTATAAAGCAACTGAAAAGCCTTTAAAATTTCCAATGAAATCGAGTCCGAAATTTGAGTTATACTTTGTATGAAAAAGAATCCTTAAAATCGGTTCATAAACAATAAATTTATACGTTGTTCGTGAAATTACAATATGAATTAGTTAATAAATTAAATTTTACAATAGTAGATGTTGCATGGTTTCTTGAACGTTCCGCTTTGAGATTGAAGTTCATATAATTGATAACATTGTAGAATAAACTAATCGGATCATTTCATGAAGCATAATCCTATTTACGAGGATAAAATCATTTGATTGACTAATGAAAGCACAGCGAAACATCCGTTATGAAATAATTTTTGGAAATTTCAACTTTAAGCGGGTAGACCTTAGAGTGGTTACTCTATATGAATTGAACCCGAACGAAGTCCGGATTGGTAGCTAGTGTACAATAATCCCCAAAGCATCGGAATTAGAGTGATACCAATTTAATATTTTTTCATTGTTATTGAATACATTTCTTCCAATATTCAACTTATTTTGTATTGAAGCGCTTACTGATATTCTTCATATAGGTGGGCGTTATAATGATGTGTTTTGAATGTATCAAATAAAATAAAGACGTGTTTTCCTTTGTTAAGATAAACATTTTCTGTAAGGATTACATCTATATTTAGAACTACAGTTTTATTGATAGTTTGAGAATATAAATGAAAAAATATGACTGTGATGGTAATTTATCTCAATTGAAGCAAAAAATAAATAAAGCTACAGCCTTAATTATCTCACTGCTAGGCTGAGGCTTTCTCTCCTCTCGAGGAGATGTTTTAGAGTTTAATGCAACACGCTGATCTATTGTGAGATCGTGGATACACCACAGAATTTTATCTGACGTTGAGATGCATCAGACACCATGTATCAGTAGCACTCAGGCTTGAAGCTGCAATCTTCAGTTAGACATCACATATCAGATCGTATAATTCTTTCTTTATGTCACATCAAACGCGTTTCAAGTTTTGTACTTTAAGCCCGTAAAAGCTCCATTCACACATTCATATGGGAACTTATACCAAAACAATAGTTAGAAATCATTCATTCACTGTATATTTACCACTGACCAACCAATATTGTTTGGGATTTATGTCTATCGGGATGGTGCTTGGCTTAAAACATTAAAGTAATTGTAGTTTTTACTATTGAAATTTGAAAAAGGTACGTATGATAAAAATATTTTTTTTATCCTTTATCTCATAATCGAAAGATATGGGACGATATTTTAAATAGATCAAGATTGCTTAGGCGAAGACGCTTTGTTGGTGAGGGTCCTTAGGCTAAAATATAAACTATTGATAAAGCGGGAAGGGGCCTCGTAGCCGGCAGCACCGCTCGGGGCCTCAGCTTCGTAGTAATACGAAAGCTTCATTGTGCTTCGTATATACCAAAATTAAATAATTCATATATGTATTTCATCTGTAAACTGCATTTCAAATATTTAGACGTTAATTATTAATTTTGATTAAAATGGGTACCAGCTCAGTTAAGCTGAGCTGGTTCCAAACACATAAAGCAATCAATATGAATGGGTTTAGTTGATATTAGATTGATAAACTATTATTTCGTTTATTATTCGTATAAAAGCAAAACCAATATGATATTAATTTAATAAACAGACGGTAAATGATTTGAATATGAAATATTTTATGGAAATAATTAGATTTATGGAAATGATTAGGATAATTATTAGATAAAAATAAATCATAAATATAGCCTTCATGGGACGGCTTGTGTTGGTTCTTGAAAGAATATTCAATGAACATAAAATAACTAAATAAATATATATATTTTATTATTATGATAACATATAGCAACGGTTAAGACCCTCAAAAAAAAGGGAGAGGAGGCCTTAGTCCAGCAGTGGGACATTTACAGGCTGTTACTGTATATAGCAACGAAGTATATAGTACGCATGCTCACATGAAAGAGCGGCGGCGGAGACGCGGACGGCACTTCCGCTTGCCGTCACGGCTTACGAGTCGAGAATTGAGATGTCTCAAAAAAGTTTTACCTTTGTCTGCTTGTCTATGTGTAAGCGAGAAACAATTTAATGTCTTGACTTGAACCTTTGCTCATTTCAGATTATTTTCATAAAGCATACATAATTATGCTTCACACATCGCAATAACAAACCTAGCAAGCTAATAAATTACTACCTACAAATGTTTAATTAATTTACACGCAGTAAATGTTAATTATATTAATTAGTAGTGAATAGGTTACATTTTATTTCATAGAATATTATATTGTATTATGATGTTTAGAGTTGCTGTGGTTCCTTTACGCAATGTTCATGGAAACAATATTTATTTCCGCGAATTCGAGGGTTATTAAAATAATTATTATTTCATACACTGTAACATGATATTAACAATGAAAAACGTAGTTCGTATTGAAAATTAAACAAGATTTTTGAATAAAAATAATATGTAGGCAAATAATAAGGTAGATCGATTTCATGGCTTAATTATGAAAGTTTCATTCGAGTAATTAAAGTTTCATTAATTATTCCGATTTTATTTTAAATGAGCACCAAAATTTTATTTACAAAAAGGACGTTGATACTATTTGATCCGCACTGAATGACTCGTTGATTTAGTGATTTAGTTCATCATATGCATCCCGAGGTCCTGAGTTTAAAGACCGGGTCAGGTCAGTAAAAAGTTGCGTAACAACTCGAAGTTTGGAGGTCTCGCCGAGCGTGTTGGATTGCGTATTATGAAAATATGGGAGTATTATATAATAGTGCCCAGTATAAGTAGTTTGCGTCAAAATGGGTCAATCATCATCATTATTTAAGCAAATATTTACGTGACTTTTTTACAAATAATCTAGCCACTTTTTAATTTTCAAGAATATAACATTTTTCTTTAAACGTGCTCGGCGGTTAAAGGTCATGTTTTGAGGAAAACTGCACATGTCGGATGCAAGTCGACGCAAGTTTAAAAGTAGAAAAAAGTGAATGGAGATTAATTGGTTTATCATTTTATGTAATGGCGATTAGTAATTATCTATCTTTATTATATATATAGTATGCTTAGGTACGTATAACCCCATAAATCTACCAATCGTCAGATCTAAGCTGGCTTTTGTGATTGTACTTACCTTTGATCTTCAAGTTGGACCATAGGAAGCAAGGCCTAAAATGTTTAACGACTAAATAAAAAAAAAAACAAAATTAAATTAATTTCACTTAGACTGTATTTAAAATTCAATGCACTGAGCGTTTTTTATAATAACTGTTTAATTATTGCTATGAAATTGCACTCCCCCTCATTATGTTGGCTGTCTAGTAAAATATTTTAAATTAAAAATCCCGACTCATTGCCCGTTCTCGATGAAACGCTTTTAACGGTACTTACTTTGATTTAAATATAATAACGCATCAATTTTTCGAGTATCTGTTTACTCAAACAACGCTTTTTAATATCCGCGTGAAAAGCACTTTATTATGAGTGAAATGCAGCAAGTTTACATCGGATGTTAAAATGAACATACAATTAGTGTAAAATTGCCAATTCTTTCATCCGTTTCACTACTAATTCATGTTTGAAGTTATACGGGTCTATAAATGTGTATAGAGGTGATTAGTATTACAATGATGTCTTTATGTTTCAAATATAAAATTGGTGATGAGAAAAAGAGATAAATCAGTCTTTAGATATACATTAGCTAAACAAACTTTATTAGTAAGATTGATGTTTATTCTGTGTCGATTAGAAAATAATTGAAAAATGTATAACTTTAAGGGAAATTGAAAAGTACTTAAAAAGAAGTAATTTTTACTTTAATTTCATTTCTAATTGCAATAAGTATTGAAAATGAGTATGCAAGTACATTTCCACCTAACGACCTTCTTTAAATGGCTCAAAAGTGCTTCGTTGCTCTACTAGCTAGGGTGTTGCAGACCCCGAGGTCCTAGCTTCAAACTAAGTGTCGAATCAATGAAATGTTATAGAGTTTTCCTGTCGATATTTTTAGGTACTGTTTCTCGTCGCGTCTGATTTCCCGGATTTACCAACGAATTATGAGAGTGAGGAAATAGTCTGTGTACGTGTTGACAAATAACACCTGCATAGTCTCGTGAGGCGAATAACATCTGCGCCGAATAATTCATAATACTTCATGGTGACCACGACCGCTCTGACAAGAGTGTCTCGACAAAGAAGAAGAAGAAGTCTGTTAACAGAACAGGTAGAGTTTTTTTGTAAAAAAGGGGATTTTTACTACTTTTTATAGTAAGCCGCCCGAATGACGTCGTAGAAATTGTTTTTCCGTTGTGATATTTAACGTTTACGTACATATTAAAATGAAAAACAATCCTTAAAATGAGTCCATAAACAAAAAAATTAATGCGAACATATCTACGTATTTGTTACTTACTATTAATTTCCTTAAACTTTCGTAGTTTAACAAATCAGCCTGTAAAAAACGTTTAAGCAAGCCTTGTCGTATCAACTAATATTAATATTATTTTTTATTTCAAATTAAAATCGGTGAGTCATTTTAAATGGAGTGAGTTTTTTACGCAATTAATAAGGTACACTCATTAATAGTTGATATTATATATTATTTTCAAGAAACGGGAATTCAATGAAATATTTATGAACATACACACAGACTTAAAGACATACTGACACGAGTCATTGGTATATAAACGCAGAATCAATTACTAGGGACTTCACAATATGCAAATTTTTGAACATTTTGAAACTTTTATTAATTGCTAGTGATGGGTTTTGTTTTTATCATATTAAGTACCCCCATGATGTGTTACTCTGTAGATGTTTATTTGTTACATCATGAACGTCACGTGATCAAGGGCACAGACAAGGACAGAGGGAACCTAATACCCCTCCTAACACGTGAGTGAAGCCACAGGTTAAACTTAGCTAAAATAAATGCATCGAGCAATTTATTATTTAATTTAAAAATGGAAATTTGTGGTAGTAAGCCACAAATATAATTTAATGTAGCTTCACTTTAATAATTTAATATAAATTTTTACTAAGTAAATTGTGATCTGACTTCGGCAGTTAATGAAAAAGACTTGTCAGAAATCAGTGATCCTGATGACTACGGTTCTCCAATTTCGCTCGGTGGATGCACGTTTTAATGTCTTATCTTTAAACTTTATCACCAAGCACGATGAATCACAAACATAATCTGAAAATTAAAAATTCAAAAATTTAAAAATGCCAAGTTTGATCCAAAGATAACTAGTAGATGTAAGATTTACATATTCTAACGGCGGGGCCATCTCAGTTTTTACTACAACTAGCACTGCATTTCCTAGTGAAAGGAACAATTTCTACAAACGAAGCCGTTTTATTAAAATGAAAAAAAATCTGTTCATGACAGAATTAAACAATAAAATTCCAGCAACAAAAATAAAAAATAAAACTATGAAACAGGTCATATAGGATATTTTTACGATCTGTTCGCGAAGATATTCAAAGTAACGCGGCTTGGAGCGCCTACGGCGTCGGCGGACCCCGCCGGGCATGAGCGGCGACTGGACCGCCGCCGGCGCACGTCTTTTACTCAAAAACGCTCGACTCGTACGAGCCCGCAGGCCAAAGCGCATAAAAGCAATGTAACATAAATAAACCTTAAGGATGGTATTACGTGTGCTTCTTGGATAATTTATATGATGGTCAACGGTGGTCCAGAGAGAGTTAAATAGCATTACATTTAAACAATTGTTTGCATGTCTGTTAAGTAAACATGAATTTCTTTGTGACGTTTTTTAATAATGCATACTTAAAATGTAAATTGTTTACACAGAATATATACAATATTATTTTAAAATCGTTTAATAACAGGCGTGGTTACACCGCTAGAAATAACACATGTGTAGAAATAACGCATTATTGCGTCTCTACAGCACTTGACGTTACGGATTCTGAGTAGGCAAACGGCCTGAGGCATTTTTATAATGAAACCAGACAGACCAGAGTGGTGCCTATGTCGCGACAGCGGCTTGCAGCGCTCCGAAATACAGTAGCAATTCCTGGGCAAGTAATTATAGTAATTTTTTCGAAGTCGAGTCGCGAGAAGCAAGCGCTGCATTTTAATTACGATCAATCAACGAACGTTTGTTACCAACGGTAAAATACGAGTCATGAGAAACGTACATTTTGCTTCGTATAACTCTCAATGTAGCTCATGTTCTAGGAACTGCACACGCAATCTATATTGACAACTAATTTTACCAACAAGTAATATTAAACTGAACACTGACAAACTCTTCACAATATTTCGTTTAAAATTTCCTTGATTTATTTCAAATTTTCTTGTTGTATTTTTTTTTTATTTCAATCACAATTTTCTTCTAAATGAACCATAAGATTTTATTACAAGGAATAAAAAATAGTTTCAATCAAAAACCGATTGATTTAAACTTTCATATATTTTAATTTATAGTTTCAGGTCAGACACAGGCAAAAAGAAAAGTATTTTAATTTGTTGCACATTATTTGAAAAAATAAGATGATTCTTGTAAGTCTTCAAAATGTCCACGGAAATGTCAGCAACAGCATATACATATTATTATATCATTATAGATAACTCATAGTAATCATTTCTGTGTCATGTTAAAAAAGGGAAATAATGACAACCGTAGTTCAGTGGTTCTGTGGTTTAATTATAACAAAATATTGTTCCTTATCAAAATAAATAACATATTAATTGAAAATATTTTATCTTGACAGACTATATTTACACTTTAGAATCTGAAATTTAGAATTGGAAAAAATCGCTCGTCGTGTTGTACGACAAATAAGAACTACAGGTACGCGATTATTCACGCGATCTATTGAGATCGATATGTGATCGGTACGGATAAGAGCCTGGCGACTGTTTATGTCATCATATCTTATTGTTAAAAAAAAACGGAATAAAATTATTATTTTACTGGATGTCGAGGCTATTTGCCCAGTATTATTTATAATGAAATATGCTATATAATATAATTTCTTACACTCAGATTGAATGAGGAGGACGAAACATTTACTAGAATAAGTGAAATATTCAACATACTCTTGGAAATATAAATATATTTATTTTTCGTTTTCTATTAATTTCAGATAAACTAAACCCAATGTTATAAATACATCTGGGCAGCACTGTTTTCGTCAACAAGGTAAGTTTATTAATTTATTTTTTATGATTTATTGCTATTTTATTATGAGCTCGTGCTCGGCGCTGTAGAAAATGGTCGTAAGGAAATCTGTTCGAGTTGTATCATGTTCTACCAAATTGTATTTGTATTTATAAATATGTATCTTAATAGCTTGTTTTTAGTGACGTAATTTACGCAATAAGCATGTTTTTACATTATAATAGCCCATACAAATAGTAGCCCATTTTTATCGTCATTATTATTAAAACGTACTTTTTAAATTTATTAGAGGTTGTACCACCAATTTGGTAAATATTAATTTTGACCGTTGACAGTCGTCAGTTAAAGGCATGACGAATGTATTATGGAAAAGTATTCAAAATATCATCGAGTTTTAAATGTTAAAACACTTTACGCAAATCAATAATCGATTACTGTTATTGGAAGGAATAGCTTTCCAACAATACGCACTGATTATGGTGTAGTGATGATTTTGAAGAAAAGAATTAGGGTCTGTAGCTGATACGCAAAAGTGTGGACCACAATGTACTGTAAGATCAGCTGATAATATTACTGCTGTTTAAGAAAGTGTTCTTAAGATTCGACACCGTGTTCAGGAAATTGGTTTACGAAGAACAGCTCTGGTTACAATTCCCGACAATTTGAATTTGATTCCATTTAAGATTCAATTTACAGAAGAGTTCCATTTCGTCAGAAATTCGCCATAGGCGACAAACTCGCCGTAGATTAATCTATCAGCTATGACCAGAGTGCACTTTGAAGAAGATAATATAAAGAAAGAAGAACATACTTATTGAATTATTTTTTCAATATACTCCTATAAGCTAAGCTTTGCATTCTGGTTCTTAAGAACAAGTATGCTATGTGCATTAATGGAAATATATCTTATAGAATATATATATTGTGTATCTCACGATTGTGTACGATTCAGTTCAAATTTTTTTGTTTATATAGTTTTCAATTTAAATGTTTATATATACAAATATAAGGTTTTGTGCAAGTCCCTCTAAATAGGTAACAACCATTCATTACGTCACATTCTACCGCCAGCAGCAATAATTAGTATTATTCAGTCCATTATTGAAGGATGAGTATTTGTTAATATTTCTTGTAGTGCCAATGTCTATGGCCAATGACCAATATCCATGAGGCCTATTTGTCAGTTCATCTACTTGAAATATAAAAAAGACGTCCATGTTACATTACGACACTATTGAGTATCAAATTTTTATTGCAAATACAACGTGATTGTTTAACTTTGGTCACGCGATTCTCTAGGTAATTCTACTCAAACTAATAAATTTCAAATAAATTTCATTATTCATCCTTGCAGAAAGTATATCTTATATGCCTTTTGCTTTGAGTTCAAATTAATGTGCCGATATGAAAAAGAAACCAAGGATGTGCAATAATGATCAGTCGCAATATTAGACAATAATGATTTTACAGTCGCAATATTAGACAATAATGATCTTACAGTCGCAATATAGATGACTCCTTGATTGGCATCAAAAATAATCACTATTACCCGCTGATCACGGATACAGTCGTTCTTTAGCTCAGTTGTAATTAATTCTATAACGATTTCCATCAATAACATGCTAAACGTTACTATGCGTTACGAATTGCACGTTTACGTAGGAACTCTTTCATATTTCATATCTTTTCCATTCTTCAATTTTGAATAATTTTTATACGAGAGAGAGAATATCGTCATATAATCGATAAGTCATAGGTAGGTGTGTTATTTAAAGATATTTAATTGAATTGCAGGTCCGAAAAACATGACCATGTTGCCGATGAAAGCTGCAACCCCCGGTTGCTCCGGCCACTGCGACAGGCCGGTGCCCGATTGCTATCCGATTCCCCGTGTCGCAATTACTTCAACATTCAAAGCTCCTGTTCATATCGATGTTGGTGGTGTGATTTACACTTCATCACTCGAGACCCTTACAACGTAAGTATTCTATAGTGTTTTTAAAAGAACAGAACAAAATATTTTTTTGACATTATTACCTGCATCGGCAGCCAACTATTATCTATATTTACTATCTAAATATAATAATCAAGACCTTTACGCTATGACGAGAGAGCTTCGACCCAATACTGACTCCAAATATATGTTGATATCTGACATGTATTTAGTTCCTATATGTTTAATGTTTTCGAACGGAACTATGCATATTACATTTGGTTAGCTGGTTGTCAATAAATTTTTATGCTGACTGTACTTTTTTATTTATCAAACGAAAGTATACATGATATTGATTTAAAAATATTTAAAAACAATCAATATGAAACTTGATGATTTTTATAACATTACCGATTCTTAATCAAAAAAAAAATCAAGTAGTACGAATGCATTAGACTTTGTTATTTTAAAACATTTTATTAGCATCACTTGTAATGATACGAAGTTTCGTAGGTATACTTTGTTTTCTATTTAATATAATAATATAATTACAGTGAGGAAACTGAATAAAAGTAAACACTTTCAGTAAGAGCTTTTATAGTTATAGCTGCTAAAACCCGTAACTTCACGGATTCTAATATTCGTAAAATTATTGTAATTAATTTTATTTTTTTTTCACAATAAATTGCTAATTAATATAAATTGTAAATAGTTGTTATATATTTACAATGTAACACGTTACAAAGTATTAATTTTTTATATCGTTTCGTTTTGCGGTGGTCGGCATGTAGGTTGGTTGTAAATAAGCTTGTTTTAACTTTTATCTATGTCGTGCTCGTTTGTGGCGCCATCGGCGATGCTAGCGGCCATATTACACTCTGTGTCCCGCGGCGCTGTTGTACCGCTCTTTTAATCAGCCCCCTTGAGGCTATGAAAATATATAGCCCTCCAAATGTATACCTTGTAAAGCGTCACAATGAGAATACGATTGAATAAATGTCGATACCGAAAACTAGCTGTCGCTCACTGTTTTTTTTAAAGAGTACTTCAAATATTTATGGCGGGACGACGTTTTACTAGCCAGTTTTGTTTGAATATTCAATTTTGAAACATTTTGTTCAGAAAATTTAAAAAAATATTGTTTTATTTTTTCTAAATGGAAATCGCTGCAAGCTAGCTTCCTTATCCTTTACAACATAATAAGGGGGGTCGAATGATTCGATTCGACAAGGAGAATACACAATATTTATATAATACACAATAAACAATATATTTTTTCGTATAGTAAGCAAAACTAAAGATTTCTATAATTTTTTTTTAGGTAAAAATAAATTCTTCTCAATAATGCTCACGATCGTCTTAATAATTAAAAATGTATGGTTTTGTGTAATAGTTAAAGTCATCGGATTGTAAATAATCTAAATCATAAATTAAAAGTGCAGTCACGCTGACTGAAAAACATTTCTGTATAAAAAGAATTTCCTTAAGAGAGCCTAATGAAGTTTCATATCCAGAAGGCATTTTTTTTTCTTTATCAGTATGACAGTACAGCAAATGAAATCCAATCAAAGTATCAAATCTGATACGAGCTTTGTGTTGTAGACTTCACGTTGTTGGCTTTAACTGCTCAGACAGCTCAGTGTTGCACGGTATCATTAAACAAGACCAGTTGTGATTCAATATTTTACACATAAGACCACTTTTATCAAAGTCAAAGGTATGTTGAATTTTTATAGAATTTATACATGCCGAGCCAGTTGACGTGGTTGGTAGATGCTTGCCTTTCGCGTCGCAGGTCCCGGGTTCGACACCCAGGACAAATATTTATGTGTATAAACATGTCTGTGTAATTATCTATATAAGTATGTATTCACAAAAGAAAAGTAGTATATGAAGTATATCAGTTGTCTGGTTTCTATAGCACAAGCTCTCCTTAGTTTGGGATCAGACGGCCTTGTGTGAATAATGTCCCAGGAAAAACTAATATACTTTTTCATGTTTTAAATATTTTGGTGACAATAGTTAATTATAGCCAGCAAAAAATGTTCAGTTCAGTAGATTGATCGCTAGTATCGAAATTACAAATTAGTTTATTTTTTAATAAGACTTCAAACTTGTTATATTCTGTATATATCAAACTGTTGTAAACAAACATTGCAAACTATTTTGTGTTAACGTTTATGTAATGTTAATATAGTGAAATGATCTAAAATAATTGGTCATCCTGCGATTTTTATATTTCTATATAGTTGTAAATAAATAGTTATTATCTGCTTTCAGTTACCCGGACTCCAAACTTTCGCGAATGTTTTCGGGGGCCATCCCAATTGTTTTGGACACGCTGAAACAACACTACTTTATCGACAGGGATGGAGGAATGTTCCGTCATATCCTTAATTTCCTGCGCAACCACAAGCTTCTGATCCCGTTTGATTTTCCTTATTTGGACTTGCTGCTTGCTGAAGCCAAGTATTTCGAGCTGCATGGTATGAAATGTCCTCTATTATAAAAATGAATACATTAAAATTATGTTTTAAAACAGCTTTACAGCTCAGTCTAAATTATTTGCATATATTTTGCATATAATTTAGACTTGCAAAGCCTAAAAGATAGTCAAGAGTAATATTTATTTATTTATTTATTTATTAAGGATTTCCCACAACAGATACACACTTACGAGTACATAATAATCGTGGAATAATATTTTAAAATATGTGTGCTCCTTCAATTAAAGGAGACCACAGCAAGCACATAAATAATGACTAAACCGAAATTAAAAAATATATATATATAAACTAAATGTTACATAGTGGTACTCAATAAAACATAGGAACGAAAAAAAAGGTAAACAGTGGTTAAACTAAGACTAAATTGTGCAAATGTGAGTTAAGAAACATAAAAATAGCTACAAAAATTAAAGCACAGTGAATTTTCTGGGCATTGCGATTTTTCGACTGAAATTAAGTATTATTTATTATGTTAAGATATGCGATAGTGTGTTTCCCTCCGCTGTTAATATATTTATGAATTTTTATTTAATGTAAATGAATACGTTTACGACATATTTATTTAAAAATGGCGAATTTTATTTTTTACATTCATTTTTGTGCTCACTTGAGCTATCTTTTGTATTCCTGGTGCACTTTAAAACAAGAAATATAAATAATTTCTATTTTATGATATACCTTTTAAAATTTGCAGCGTTATTATATAACATAATTTGAAGTGGTGTTCGTTTATATACATTCGAAAGATCAACTTAATGTCATGAATATCTTTGTATCATTACAGAGATGGTCTATGCACTGATAATGTTAAAGAATCAGCGGGAGGAGCTGACCTACGAGAACCAGTGGCATCCTCCCGATGTTGCTCTAATGGACGAAGAAGTGATGTGGGATTAATTTCCATTGTAAGTATTTATAATAATTTAAGAATATTGCCTCAACACAGATAATAATTGAACAATGAATATTATAATAAAGCATATATGAGATAAAAAGCCGAGATGGCCTAGTGGTTAGAACGCGTGAATCTTAATCAATGATCATGGGTTCAAACCCGGGCAAGCACCACTGTATTTTCATGTGCTTAATTTGGGTTTATAATTCATCTCGTGTTGTACGGTGAAGGAAAACATCGTGAGGAAACCTGCATGTGTCTAATTTCTTTGAAATTATGTCACATGTGTATTCTACCAACACGCATTGCAGCAGCCTGGTGGAATGGGCTCTAAACCTCCTTTTCAAAAAGGGAGAGGAGGCCTTAGTCAAGCAGTGGGACATTGACAGGCTGTTACTGTACTGTATATACATGCCTGGCTTTTACGTCCGGCAATTTGCCTGATACCGATTTAACGGTGGGAATAATTTTCTGTCGGATTTATTACACACAATGATGCAATGCTATAGATAAATGCACTTAGCAGAAAAATCCATTATATAGCTTTTAATACGCCTCAGGGTTGAGATAAGGTGTCCATTCTATTGACCACTCGATTCACTTAACATTTTCATGTATGTTATGGACCCATTAAATATAGATAGATATAGGCTTAGAGATGCCTTAGATAAAAAGCCAAGATGGCCTAGTGGTTAGAACGCGTGAATCTTAACCGATGATTGTGGGTTCAAACCCGGGCAAGCACCACTGTATTTTCATGTGCTTAATTTGGGTTTACAATTCATCTCGTACTTTACGGTGAAGGAAAACATCGTGAGGAAACCTGCATGTGTCTAATTTCGTTGAAATTATGCCACATGTGTATTCTACCAACCCGCATTGGAGCAGCGTGGTGGAATAAGCTCCAAACCTTCTCCTCAAAAGGGATAGGAGGCCTTAGCCCAGCAGTGGAACATTAACGGGCTGTTACTGTTACTGTACATTAAATATATTTTAAAATAAATAAATCCTTATGAATTAACTGTTATCAATAATTATTAATTTTTATTTTGCAGGATTGCTCGATTCTTCAAACGACTCTTGCGACGAATCCTGGATCAGCTCTCTTTTCTATCATCTGAATTTTATCTTATTGTATCAAGTTTCTGTATATATTATTTAACTTCACAATAGTCCATATTTTGTTAATCTGCCACCACGCTCCTCGTTATTGTTTATTTATTACAGTAATTCATAGGAAGATAACAGGGCGATTGACCTTCTTCCCAGAAGGAGGTCCCAAACAGAAGAACCTTTATCGATGTAGTATTATATTGTTAGGACCAAATTGTGGGAAGAAGATTTGGGGGACTCAATCATATGGGTGGTTCTTTAAATTCTGATTAAGTTCAAAATTTCCATAGACCAGTTTCTATTTTGATACTTTATTCATAATGAAAATTTTGACTTTAAAACTCCAAAAGAGTTAGCGTGGTAGTATTCATAAGGTCGGCTATTTAAAAAGTTAATATCCTACTATTTTTTATAAAACTTCAACCAAAGAATCTCTTAATTCATCGACACTAATACACATCATCAACCAATCAAATCACTCTGTTGGTTACTCCATACCTAGAGAAGAGCCTATAACTAACTATAGAATAACAATCATCTAATTGAGTTATAATTTTCGATTAAAAATTCCGTTTTTTGCATAGCCAATTTTCCGTAATTTGACTTTGATTTTGAATTAAGCAAAAACACTACAACATATTTTTTTTCAAATTCATTACTACTATTATAGTTTTCCAGATTAAGTTGTCTCGATACCGATGTAACCAATATTCATTCCTCCATAACGCGCAATAGTTACACAAAAACACTACAACTTATTTATTTTTTCAAATTCATTACTACTACCATAGTCTGCCAGATTAAGTTGTCTCGATACCGATATAACCAATATTCATTCCTCCATAACGCGCAATAGTTACACACAAACACTACAACTTATTTATTTTTTCAAATTCATTACTACTACCATAGTCTGCCAGATTAAGTTGTCTCGATACCGATATAAACAAAAAATTTTTTTTTTATAGAACAGGAAGGTGGACGAGCGTATAGGCCACCTGATGGTAAGTGGTCACCAAACGCCCGTAGACATTGGCATTGTAAGAAATGTCAACCATCGCTTACAGCCAATGCGCCACCAACCTTGGGAACTAATATATATTCATTCCTGCTTTACGCGCAATAGTTACACACAAACACTACAACTTATTTCTTTTTTCAAATTCATTACCTTTGTTATAGTCTGCCAGATTAAGTTGTCTCGATACCGATATAACCAATATTCATTCCTCCATTACGCGCAATAGTAACATACAAACACTACAACTTATTTCTTTTTTCAAATTCATTACCTTTGTTATAGTCTGCCAGATTAAGTTGTCTCGATACCGATATAACCAATATTCATTCCTCCATTACGCGCAATAGTAACACACAAACACTACAACTTATTTATTTTTTCAAATTCATTACTACTACCATAGTCTGCCAGATTAAGTTGTCTCGATACCGATATAACCAATATTCATTCCTCCATTACGCGCAATAGTTGCATTTAGTGCATTTTCACTGTGTTCAATAAATTCTTATTTATTAGTTATTTTATCGTAACAGGAAATGTTGTTAGGGGGTGAAGGGGAGATTGGGCCTATCCAAAAAGAAAACCGAACACAGAAAACATCTAACACGATAAAGTTATCTTCCTTCGGGTTTTACTTTATAAAGGGTAAGGGGACATCAATCTATGGGGTGGTTTACTTCATTCCCTAGTAAACTTATTCAATCAGGAAAAACTTTGAGTATTACTATACAATACAACAATATATATCTTTTTTCAAATTCATTACTACCATTATAGTCTGCCAGATTAAGTTGTCTCGATACCGATATAACCAATATTCATTCCTCCATTACGCGCAATAGTTACACAAAAACACTACAACTTATTTCTTTTTTCAAATTCATTACTACCATTATAGTCTACCAGATTAAGTTGTCACGATACCGATATAACCAATATTCATTCCTCCATTACGCGCAATAGTAACACACAAACACTACAACTTATTTCTTTTTTCAAATTCATTACTACCATTATGGTCTACCAGATAAAGTTGTCACGATACCGATATAACCAATATTCATTCCTCCATTACGCGCAATAGTTACACAAAAACACTACAACTTATTTCTTTTTTCAAATTCATTACTACCATTATAGTCTACCAGATTAAGTTGTCACGATACCGATATAACCAATATTCATTCCTCCATTACGCGCAATAGTAACACACAAACACTACAACTTATTTCTTTTTTCAAATTCATTACTACCATTATGGTCTACCAGATAAAGTTGTCTCGATACCGACATAACCAATATTCATTCCTCCATTACGCGCAATAGTTGCATTTAGTGCATTTTCACTGTGTTCAATAAATTCTTATTTATTAGTTATTTTATCGTAACAGGAAATGTTGTTAGGGGGTGAAGGGGAGATTGGGCCTTTCCAAAATGAAAACCGAACACAGAAAACATCTAACACGATAAAGTTATCTTTCTTCGGTTTTTACTTTATAAAGGGTAAGGGGACATCAATCTATGGGGTGGTTTACTTCATTCCCTAGTAAACTTATTCAATCAGGAAAAACTTTGAGTATTACTATACAATACAACAATATATATCTTTTTTCAAATTCATTACTACCATTATAGTCTGCCAGATTAAGTTGTCTCGATACCGATATAACCAATATTCATTCCTCCATTACGCGCAATAGTTACACAAAAACACTACAACTTATTTCTTTTTTCAAATTCATTACTACCATTATAGTCTACCAGATTAAGTTGTCTCGATACCGATATAACCAATATTCATTCCTCCATTACGCGCAATATTTACACAAAAACACTACAACTTATTTCTTTTTTCAAATTCATTACTACCATTATAGTCCACCAGATTAAGTTGTCTCGATACCGATATAACCAATATTCATTCCTCCATTACGCGCAATAGTTGCATTTAGTGCATTTTCACTGTGTTCAATAAATTCTTATTTATTAGTTATTTTATCGTAACAGGAAATGTTGTTAGGGGGTGAAGGGGAGATTGGGCCTTTCCAAAATGAAAACCGAACACAGAAAACATCTAACACGATAAAGTTATCTTTCTTCGGTTTTTACTTTATAAAGGGTAAGGGGACATCAATCTATGGGGTGGTTTACTTCATTCCCTAGTAAACTTATTCAATCAGGAAAAACTTTGAGTATTACTATACAATACAACAATATATATCTTTTTTCAAATTCATTACTACCATTATAGTCTGCCAGATTAAGTTGTCTCGATACCGATATAACCAATATTCATTCCTCCATTACGCGCAATAGTTACACAAAAACACTACAACTTATTTCTTTTTTCAAATTCATTACTACCATTATGGTCTACCAGATAAAGTTGTCTCGATACCGACATAACCAATATTCATTCCTCCATTACGCGCAATAGTTGCATTTAGTGCATTTTCACTGTGTTCAATAAATTCTTATTTATTAGTTATTTTATCGTAACAGGAAATGTTGTTAGGGGGTGAAGGGGAGATTGGGCCTTTCCAAAATGAAAACCGAACACAGAAAACATCTAACACGATAAAGTTATCTTTCTTCGGTTTTTACTTTATAAAGGGTAAGGGGACATCAATCTATGGGGTGGTTTACTTCATTCCCTAGTAAACTTATTCAATCAGGAAAAACTTTGAGTATTACTATACAATACAACAATATATATCTTTTTTCAAATTCATTACTACCATTATAGTCTGCCAGATTAAGTTGTCTCGATACCGATATAACCAATATTCATTCCTCCATTACGCGCAATAGTTACACAAAAACACTACAACTTATTTCTTTTTTCAAATTCATTACTACCATTATGGTCTACCAGATAAAGTTGTCTCGATACCGACATAACCAATATTCATTCCTCCATTACGCGCAATAGTTGCATTTAGTGCATTTTCACTGTGTTCAATAAATTCTTATTTATTAGTTATTTTATCGTAACAGGAAATGTTGTTAGGGGGTGAAGGGGAGATTGGGCCTTTCCAAAATGAAAACCGAACACAGAAAACATCTAACACGATAAAGTTATCTTTCTTCGGTTTTTACTTTATAAAGGGTAAGGGGACATCAATCTATGGGGTGGTTTACTTCATTCCCTAGTAAACTTATTCAATCAGGAAAAACTTTGAGTATTACTATACAATACAACAATATATATCTTTTTTCAAATTCATTACTACCATTATAGTCTGCCAGATTAAGTTGTCTCGATACCGATATAACCAATATTCATTCCTCCATTACGCGCAATAGTTGCATTTAGTGCATTTTCACTGTGTTCAATAAATTCTTATTTATTAGTTATTTTATCGTACAGGAAATGTTGTTAGGGGGTGAAGGGGAGATTGGGCCTTTCCAAAATGAAAACCGAACACAGAAAACATCTAACACGATAAAGTTATCTTTCTTCGGTTTTTACTTTATAAAGGGTAAGGGGACATCAATCTATGGGGTGGTTTACTTCATTCCCTAGTAAACTTATTCAATCAGGAAAAACTTTGAGTATTACTATACAATACAACAATATATATCTTTTTTCAAATTCATTACTACCATTATAGTCTGCCAGATTAAGTTGTCTCGATACCGATATAACCAATATTCATTCCTCCATTACGCGCAATAGTTACACAAAAACACTACAACTTATTTCTTTTTTCAAATTCATTACTACCATTATAGTCTGCCAGATTAAGTTGTCTCGATACCGATATAACCAATATTCATTCCTCCATTACGCGCAATAGTTACACAAAAACACTACAACTTATTTCTTTTTTCAAATTCATTACTACCATTATGGTCTACCAGATAAAGTTGTCTCGATACCGACATAACCAATATTCATTCCTCCATTACGCGCAATAGTTGCATTTAGTGCATTTTCACTGTGTTCAATAAATTCTTATTTATTAGTTATTTTATCGTAACAGGAAATGTTGTTAGGGGGTGAAGGGGAGATTGGGCCTTTCCAAAATGAAAACCGAACACAGAAAACATCTAACACGATAAAGTTATCTTTCTTCGGTTTTTACTTTATAAAGGGTAAGGGGACATCAATCTATGGGGTGGTTTACTTCATTCCCTAGTAAACTTATTCAATCAGGAAAAACTTTGAGTATTACTATACAATACAACAATATATATCTTTTTTCAAATTCATTACTACCATTATAGTCTGCCAGATTAAGTTGTCTCGATACCGATATAACCAATATTCATTCCTCCATTACGCGCAATAGTTGCATTTAGTGCATTTTCACTGTGTTCAATAAATTCTTATTTATTAGTTATTTTATCGTAACAGGAAATGTTGTTAGGGGGTGAAGGGGAGATTGGGCCTTTCCAAAATGAAAACCGAACACAGAAAACATCTAACACGATAAAGTTATCTTTCTTCGGTTTTTACTTTATAAAGGGTAAGGGGACATCAATCTATGGGGTGGTTTACTTCATTCCCTAGTAAACTTATTCAATCAGGAAAAACTTTGAGTATTACTATACAATACAACAATATATATCTTTTTTCAAATTCATTACTACCATTATAGTCTGCCAGATTAAGTTGTCTCGATACCGATATAACCAATATTCATTCCTCCATTACGCGCAATAGTTACACAAAAACACTACAACTTATTTCTTTTTTCAAATTCATTACTACCATTATAGTCTACCAGATTAAGTTGTCACGATACCGATATAACCAATATTCATTCCTCCATTACGCGCAATAGTTACACAAAAACACTACAACTTATTTCTTTTTTCAAATTCATTACTACCATTATAGTCCACCAGATTAAGTTGTCTCGATACCGATATAACCAATATTCATTCCTCCATTACGCGCAATAGTTGCATTTAGTGCATTTTCACTGTGTTCAATAAATTCTTATTTATTAGTTATTTTATCGTAACAGGAAATGTTGTTAGGGGGTGAAGGGGAGATTGGGCCTTTCCAAAATGAAAACCGAACACAGAAAACATCTAACACGATAAAGTTTTCTTTCTTCGGTTTTTACTTTATAAAGGGTAAGGGGACATCAATCTATGGGGTGGTTTACTTCATTCCCTAGTAAACTTATTCAATCAGGAAAAACTTTGAGTATTACTATACAATACAACAATATATATCTTTTTTCAAATTCATTACTACCATTATAGTCTGCCAGATTAAGTTGTCTCGATACCGATATAACCAATATTCATTCCTCCATTACGCGCAATAGTTACACAAAAACACTACAACTTATTTCTTTTTTCAAATTCATTACTACCATTATAGTCTACCAGATTAAGTTGTCACGATACCGATATAACCAATATTCATTCCTCCATTACGCGCAATAGTTACACAAAAACACTACAACTTATTTCTTTTTTCAAATTCATTACTACCATTATGGTCTACCAGATAAAGTTGTCTCGATACCGACATAACCAATATTCATTCCTCCATTACGCGCAATAGTTGCATTTAGTGCATTTTCACTGTGTTCAATAAATTCTTATTTATTAGTTATTTTATCGTAACAGGAAATGTTGTTAGGGGGTGAAGGGGAGATTGGGCCTTTCCAAAATGAAAACCGAACACAGAAAACATCTAACACGATAAAGTTATCTTTCTTCGGTTTTTACTTTATAAAGGGTAAGGGGACATCAATCTATGGGGTGGTTTACTTCATTCCCTAGTAAACTTATTCAATCAGGAAAAACTTTGAGTATTACTATACAATACAACAATATATATCTTTTTTCAAATTCATTACTACCATTATAGTCTGCCAGATTAAGTTGTCTCGATACCGATATAACCAATATTCATTCCTCCATTACGCGCAATAGTTACACAAAAACACTACAACTTATTTCTTTTTTCAAATTCATTACTACCATTATAGTCTACCAGATTAAGTTGTCACGATACCGATATAACCAATATTCATTCCTCCATTACGCGCAATAGTTACACAAAAACACTACAACTTATTTCTTTTTTCAAATTCATTACTACCATTATAGTCTACCAGATTAAGTTGTCTCGATACCGATATAACCAATATTCATTCCTCCATTACGCGCAATAGTTGCATTTAGTGCATTTTCACTGTGTTCAATAAATTCTTATTTATTAGTCATTTTATCATAACAGGAAATGTTGTTAGGGGGTGAAGGGGAGATTGGGCCTTTCCAAAATGAAAACCGAACACAGAAAACATCTAACACGATAAAGTTATCTTTCTTCGGTTTTTACTTTATAAAGGGTAAGGGGACATCAATCTATGGGGTGGTTTACTTCATTCCCTAGTAAACTTATTCAATCAGGAAAAACTTTGAGTATTACTATACAATACAACAATATATATCTTTTTTCAAATTCATTACTACCATTATAGTCTGCCAGATTAAGTTGTCTCGATACCGATATAACCAATATTCATTCCTCCATTACGCGCAATAGTTACACAAAAACACTACAACTTATTTCTTTTTTCAAATTCATTACTACCATTATAGTCTACCAGATTAAGTTGTCACGATACCGATATAACCAATATTCATTCCTCCATTACGCGCAATAGTTACACAAAAACACTACAACTTATTTCTTTTTTCAAATTCATTACTACCATTATAGTCTACCAGATTAAGTTGTCACGATACCGATATAACCAATATTCATTCCTCCATTACGCGCAATAGTAACACACAAACACTACAACTTATTTCTTTTTTCAAATTCATTACTACCATTATGGTCTACCAGATAAAGTTGTCTCGATACCGACATAACCAATATTCATTCCTCCATTACGCGCAATAGTTGCATTTAGTGCATTTTCACTGTGTTCAATAAATTCTTATTTATTAGTTATTTTATCGTAACAGGAAATGTTGTTAGGGGGTGAAGGGGAGATTGGGCCTTTCCAAAATGAAAACCGAACACAGAAAACATCTAACACGATAAAGTTATCTTTCTTCGGTTTTTACTTTATAAAGGGTAAGGGGACATCAATCTATGGGGTGGTTTACTTCATTCCCTAGTAAACTTATTCAATCAGGAAAAACTTTGAGTATTACTATACAATACAACAATATATATCTTTTTTCAAATTCATTACTACCATTATAGTCTGCCAGATTAAGTTGTCTCGATACCGATATAACCAATATTCATTCCTCCATTACGCGCAATAGTTGCATTTAGTGCATTTTCACTGTGTTCAATAAATTCTTATTTATTAGTTATTTTATCGTAACAGGAAATGTTGTTAGTGGGTGAAGGGGAGATTGGGCCTTTCCAAAATGAAAACCGAACACAGAAAACATCTAACACGATAAAGTTATCTTTCTTCGGTTTTTACTTTATAAAGGGTAAGGGGACATCAATCTATGGGGTGGTTTACTTCATTCCCTAGTAAACTTATTCAATCAGGAAAAACTTTGAGTATTACTATACAATACAACAATATATATCTTTTTTCAAATTCATTACTACCATTATAGTCTGCCAGATTAAGTTGTCTCGATACCGATATAACCAATATTCATTCCTCCATTACGCGCAATAGTTACACAAAAACACTACAACTTATTTCTTTTTTCAAATTCATTACTACCATTATAGTCTACCAGATTAAGTTGTCACGATACCGATATAACCAATATTCATTCCTCCATTACGCGCAACAGTTACACAAAAACACTACAACTTATTTCTTTTTTCAAATTCATTACTACCATTATAGTCCACCAGATTAAGTTGTCTCGATACCGATATAACCAATATTCATTCCTCCATTACGCGCAATAGTTGCATTTAGTGCATTTTCACTGTGTTCAATAAATTCTTATTTATTAGTTATTTTATCGTAACAGGAAATGTTGTTAGGGGGTGAAGGGGAGATTGGGCCTTTCCAAAATGAAAACCGAACACAGAAAACATCTAACACGATAAAGTTATCTTTCTTCGGTTTTTACTTTATAAAGGGTAAGGGGACATCAATCTATGGGGTGGTTTACTTCATTCCCTAGTAAACTTATTCAATCAGGAAAAACTTTGAGTATTACTATACAATACAACAATATATATCTTTTTTCAAATTCATTACTACCATTATAGTCTGCCAGATTAAGTTGTCTCGATACCGATATAACCAATATTCATTCCTCCATTACGCGCAATAGTTGCATTTAGTGCATTTTCACTGTGTTCAATAAATTCTTATTTATTAGTTATTTTATCTTAACAGAAAATGTTGTTAGGGGGTGAAGGGGAGATTGGGCCATTCAAAAATGAAAACCGAACACAGAGAATACCTAACACGATAAAGTTATCTTTTTTCGGTTTTTACTTTGTAAAGGGTAAGGGGACATCAATCTGTGGGGTGGTTTGCTTCGGTCCCTAATGCACATTTTTAATCAATCAGGAAAACCGAGAGTATTGCTATACAATACTACAACACATATATTTTTTCAAATTCATTACCAGTATTATTGTTTGCCCGATTAAGTTGTCTCGATACTATTGTTTGCCACAATAAGTTGTTCCGATACCGACATAACCAATATTCATTCCTCCATTACGCGCAATAGTTGCATTTAGTGCATTTTCACTGTGTTCAATAAATTCTTATTTATTAGTTATTTTATCGTAACAGGAAATGTTGTTAGGGGGTGAAGGGGAGATTGGGCCTTTCCAAAATGAAAACCGAACACAGAAAACATCTAACACGATAAAGTTATCTTTCTTCGGTTTTTACTTTATAAAGGGTAAGGGGACATCAATCTATGGGGTGGTTTACTTCATTCCCTAGTAAACTTATTCAATCAGGAAAAACTTTGAGTATTACTATACAATACAACAATATATATCTTTTTTCAAATTCATTACTACCATTATAGTCTGCCAGATTAAGTTGTCTCGATACCGATATAACCAATATTCATTCCTCCATTACGCGCAATAGTTACACAAAAACACTACAACTTATTTCTTTTTTCAAATTCATTACTACCATTATAGTCTACCAGATTAAGTTGTCACGATACCGATATAACCAATATTCATTCCTCCATTACGCGCAATAGTTACACAAAAACACTACAACTTATTTCTTTTTTCAAATTCATTACTACCATTATAGTCTACCAGATTAAGTTGTCACGATACCGATATAACCAATATTCATTCCTCCATTACGCGCAATAGTAACACACAAACACTACAACTTATTTCTTTTTTCAAATTCATTACTACCATTATGGTCTACCAGATAAAGTTGTCTCGATACCGACATAACCAATATTCATTCCTCCATTACGCGCAATAGTTACATTTAGTGCATTTTCACTGTGCTCCATAAATTCTTATTTATTAGTTATTTTATCTTAACAGAAAATGTTGTTAGGGGGTGAAGGGGAGATTGGGCCATTCCAAAATGAAAACCGAACACAGAATACATCTAACACGATAAAGTTATCTTTCTTCGGTTTTTACTTTGTAAAGGGTAAGGGGACATCAATCTTTGGGGTGGTTTGCTTCGATCCCTAATACACATTTTTAATCAATCAGGAAAACTGAGAGTACTACTATACAATACTACAACATATATATTTTTTCAAATTCATTACCAGTATTATTGTTTGCCAGATTAAGTTATCTCGATACCGATATAAACAATATTCATTCCTCCAATACGCGCAATAGTTACATTTAGTGCATTTTCACTGTGTTCAATAAATTCTTATTTATTAGTTATTTTATCGTAACAGGAAATGTTGTTAGGGGGTGTAGGGGAGATTGGCTATTCCAAAATGAAAACCGAACACCGAAAACACCTAACACTATAAAGTTATCCCATAAAAATAGAAAATCTTAGAGTACTACTATACAACATTACAACATATAACCATTTCATTCCTTCAATACGCGGAATAGTTATAATTTATTCATTTTCATTACTTTCAACACATTATTTTGTTCATTTGTATCTTAATAGATAATAAAGATAATTTTATAATTTATTAGCGGGTTGATGTAGATATTGAAATAATCTGTTGTTGTATTTCTTGTTTAGGTTCTTCTAGAATCGAGTATATTTCAGAATATTTAAGATTTAAGGTAGATTAATAGGCTTTGGCTCTTATAACTGATAAGATCTTATGGATGGATATTGGAAAATATTACAAAGAATCTTTGGTTGAATTTTAATTTTCTACTTAATTAGCTCGTTGTTTTTTGAATAGTGATCTTTATTGATGATTTATGTCATTTTTCTTTTATACTATAATTTAGCATTTATTGACTTTTTTGAGTTTTTTAATGAAATGTTCTAATTTTATTTTTCAATTTTATAGGTATAATGCTTTAATCCAGTCATTAACTACTTAATTTAATTTAAGTTAATTTTAATATCTGATTATCATTTTCTACACGTTGAATACTGTTGCTAAACGAATAAAATTGATTATTTACGCTTTGGTTACAATAAGTGGTATGTCGTTACAATGGTGGGTTTTGACTTTAGTCTCCAAAGCAAGATTTTTATTTAAGGCTGTAGTATTATAAATTATGTGACGAAACATTCCCAACTAACCTGAAACGTGTAGAAAAAGTTGTAAATTTTTGTTATGTGTAGCGGATAATTTTTTAAAGGTATTATTTACAAAACTTGATCTGGCTCTAGCATATATGATAACTATGCGAGAGAGAGACAAAACATGGATATATTTCATAACTCGTTTAGGTTTAAGTTTAGCAAAATCAAATGTCACAAGGGTATGGAGTATATATACGTAGGCTTAGGCAAAGATAAGAAAGTATATTGTACGGAGCTTGTAAAGTTCGGGTTTGAAAATTTCATGTTATAGCGTTTTCAATAAAATATTGGCAATTTATGTGTTTGTAACTATTTGCGATAATACACTAAAATCACTAACAATTACAGTATATTGTTATAATTATCGGTGACGATTTAGACAATAACAAAAACTATTCTGTTCTCACCAACGCATACTGATAGCACAAAAGTTGCCAATTTTCTTTTAGTAAAGCCGCAGGTAAGGTATAGCAGGTGCCCCTTGGCACATTTGATTTAGAAATTAATCCTAGCGCAATCCGTGTTTTATTGACGCATTTGAATTGGGTCTTCTATATTTGATTTAAAAAAAAATATATTTCGAGATGAATTTATTGATTAAGTTAAAGTCAAAAATCTACAGAACGAGTTTAGATATAAATTATAAGCAACTGTGATGTAATTGCGACAAGGACTAGAACGTAAATGATTCGGCTTAGGAATTTATTTATTAGAATGCAGTTGCAAATATATTACATTTGCATTTAGGCTTTATATTAAGTTATAACGCTGTTTGTGGTTTTAATTATAATATAAAGTAATTCTATTTATTGTAATTATTATAATTTTTTCAATTTTGAACTTAGTACTGTTTTGATGTATACATAGCCGGTGGTACTTTATTTAATTTATTTCGAGGTATGTCATGTCAGTCATAAAATAATCGGTTGGTTCGTATTCTGAATACAGTTATATATCAGCTGTAAGTGGGCTAACTAACTTTTTATTTATAACGTATATTATGTTTCTGAGAGATACAGTGATCGTTCATCGTTATTTTATTTAAAAAAACATTAATATATTTTTTTAATTGTAATTCGGTAGCTTGAAAAAAGTGATTGAAAATAATTTCACCTAATTTACATACATATATTTTCATTCTTGTTTTGGAATATTTTTTGTCAATTATGTGATTGCAGTAATCTAAATCTATTTTTATTAAGTTAAGGTGGTCTTATTTCGGACTATATAATCGGCGTTCTTATTATCTCGATGTCAAATGTCTATGCATGTGTCGAGTAACATTTACACAAACCTACATACAAATAGTGCCGACTGAAGTCTTGGACATAGACCAAACCTTTGGTCTTTCACTTTTGCGTCAAGGATCGTTAGACTCTTTGATGCGTTGTGATATAATATCTTTTTTACATATGACTCTTATTTTAGAACTGAGGTCATTCATTCATTTATCTATACAGTTATATAATTTACCTCATTTGTTTACTGCGTGTAATTTCACTTTGATAAAAATATTCTAATTATTATAATTGGTATGCAAGTCTATTACGGATGCCATGACTCGTCACATTGAGTATCCATTATAATATAAATGACACAAAGCGTCAAATCAATCTAGTCAAAAATGTGTAAATGTTACTCGATAATTTAATAATGTGCTATTATTGTCGTGTTTAATTTCCAACGGAAAATTGAAATCAAACATTAAATGTTTCGAATTGTTTACTGTTTCGCATAATTCGGAAAATTTGCGCAAAGTTTCTCTAAGTTTACTTACAGTTGCAATATTTTCCAGGAATCAATATCCGTTAAACAATATTTTGTTGGAAATTAAATTGCGTGTTATGGAAAATATCGAAATTCGTCACTCTTAGTTAATTTATTGATTGATATTGTCTTTAATTTATATAAAGTGATATAATTTTAGTATATTCATTAGTTACACACCGTCCAAGATGTTTAGTCAAACTGTAAATTATTTTATGGTGTACGAATTTCGATTTTTATCATAAACGAGTAAAATGATAATGACCATATGTTTGTAAAAAACGGTAGCTAATAATGATATCAGTATTGTTATTATATATTTTAACAAACAATGGATATTACATTACCTTTATCGCTTCATCTTCATGTAATCTATGTCTCTGCTTCTTATAAGTAACTAACTCACGTTAGTTCAATTTAATAAACGTTCAATGATCGCTATTGGTTTCAATTCTCCCATATCATATCAAATAAATCTCATATTCAATTTTTTTCGTGACCTAATACTTACTACTACCTCGCCCGCTTTGTGATCCAAATACACAGTTAAATAATTTTTGATGAAACTTTACGGAAATATGAATATTTTTTATGTTCATTTGAAATTTTAGCTCAGAGAAAAAGTTTTATAGTGGAACGTTGGCTTTGACCGGCTCCTGCGGGCTCCCGTCCTAACCGGAATGGGAGTATTGTGATACGCGGTCGGGGTCCTTCTTGGGGGACGTGTATCATCGTCTGAAGGTCATCAACAGTGTTGCTGCCATGGGTCTCCTACCCGACGTGAGAGGGCCATAATCATCATTCCAGAGCCTATACGTTCGTGTGGTGCACTCCATGGCTTTGTATGTTGCACTCATATGGGTGAACGCTCTCACCACTTCAAGCTCTTCCAAGAGATCGCAGAGGGTCATAGCGGTATGGGCGATTCGTGGTAACCGTACGGGGTATTGTGGCGACACTTCTTTTGAATGATCCAACCTGTAAACTCTAGGCGGAGGTGCTCGTAGAAGTGTACTGGTATTGGATGGCGAGCAGTGAATTGAGTCCCTGGGTAGCAAAAAGAAGCAGCACATTAACGTACATGTTGACCCATGTGCTTACCGGCAATGATTGTTCCGTAAGGACCTACACAGAATAGCGAGGTGGGTGGTATCACCCTCTTGCCGTGAGTGTTATGCACCACTGGACATAGCGCACCACACTTTGGCGGAGAGTGCAGCAGGGGGGGCAGAGTCACTCACTGGTGGCTATAGTTGGCCAAAAACTGTCACTGCCGAGCGTGATTAATGCCATGCTCAGCAGCGAATGGTGCTGGATGGAGATAGCCTTTTTCTGCGAGAGGGTTATGCTGCAGAAGGAGTCCACGGAGCAGGATGTTTATGGTGGGAGGATGTTAAACATCCACCTGGCTTGTTACCACTGTACGCATGGTGAAAAACTCGTGAAGTGGCTTGCAGCCGCGTTTCGAGGTCAGCCAGAGCCTGAGCGAGTATTGCCGCGATGGGTGTTGGTCCGATGGAGACGGCTGTTGAACCAATGCCGGGGGAAACTGTATTGACCTACCGGACAGGGAGACTCGAAGAAACGGCTGTTCCGCTGGCCGCCCGTGGCATAGTACAGGGGCCCGAGCGTGCCTAACCAGCTCGTGAGGCTGACCCCCCAGGCCACGCATAATCTCGGGGTGGACCGTCGTGCCGGTTGGTGATCGGTAGGTGGGGTCCCGGCGGCCACTTCCGGGGGGGTTCGGGGGCCCTTCCGTCCGGCGGGTCAGTGTATTTTTCCTTTTGGCAACCACTTGGGGAAACACGCCTCCACACTTTGCCCATCCCTATCGTGGCAATACATCGCTCGCTTCACGTCTCTTTTCTATTTTATTTTTCCCAAATGGCGCAACAAAACAGAAATAACGATCGTACAGCGGTGCACACCCCCACCATACCCTCGCTGTTTGAGGTCGAGTTCTCTAACATCCGAGGACTCCACACTAACCTCAACGCTGTCCACCACCATCTCGAGACAGCACGGCCAGCAATGTTGTTTCTCACGGAGACACAAATACTCCGTCCTGCCGATACCAGCTACCTTAATTATCCCGGCTACACGCTTGAAGAATCCTTCAAAGCGAAAGCCGGAGTATGCTTGTTCATCAGGACGGATGTTTGCTGTCACCGACTGCGTTGCTTGGAGAAGAAGGAGTCTCCATGTTGGTGGTACGTGTGGACCTGGTTCGTCAGAGCCGAGTCTACGTGTGCCTCTACAGATCCCACAATGGTGACTTGGAGACAAGCCGATTATTTGACCATCTTAGTCGGGTGGCAGATGCTGCGCAAGAGCAATTTCGCGGAACGCGGAATTGGTGTTTTTGGGGGATTTTAATGCTCACCACGAATCCTGGTTGAAATCCCTCAAAACTGACCATGCTAGAAGGACTGCTCATGCTTTTGCTCTCACACATGACTTGACCCAACTGGTTGATCAGCCCACCAGGATCCCAGACATTGATGGGCAAGCACCTTCTCTACTGGACCTTCTGCTGACTTCTCACCCGGTGGAATATCAGGTTGTGGTTCAGGCTCCTCTTGGCTCTTCGGATCACAGCCTTATATCTACCAGAGTGCCACAGGCTAAGTTTGGCACTATAAGTCGGCGGATTGGGACGGTATGCGCGATTACTATGCGTCGGTCCCTTGGAAGGAACGTTGCTTCAGTGAGAATGACCCGACAGCTAGTGCCGCTGCTGTTGCTGGCGAGATCATGTTGGGAATGGAATACTACATTCCTAGCTCAGATCTCGTCAGTAGGAGTACGCGTAACCGTTGATTCACTCGTGAATGTGCCGATGCTGTATCATCTAAGCAGGCGGCATATCGCAAGTGGATCAACGGCTGCATTAGCGGGGCATCTAACATTGACTCACTGAAAGCAAACTATAATAAAAATTCCAAGTCCTGTAGAAAGGCATACATGAGAGCGGATGCCCAGCGCATTGTACAGATTGGTCATGACCTTGTTTCGCATCCTAGGGGCTCCCGTAGCTTCTGGCGTCTGACCAAGTCTGTGCAAAACAATTTCTGCCAACCTTCGCTGCCACCGCTCAGAAATCCGGATGGATCGCTAGCTCACAGTCCGCAGGAGCAAGCTGATCTCCTGGCTAAACTCTTTGCTGACAATTCCGCCATCGATGATTGTAGTGCACTGCCACCTACAATACCTTCATGTGGCCATACGATGCCTGTCATTAAAATCAGGCAACGTGATGTGTGTGCGGAGCTGCAATCACTTGATGTACGGAAAGCTAGCGGTCCCGATGGAATACCAGCCATAGTGCTGAAGAAGTGCGCAGCGGAGCTGTCTCCTGTGTTAACGCGCCTGTTCCAACTTTCTCTCTCTTCGGGAAGTGTGCGGAGGCTTGGAGAAGAGCTAATGTGCAAGCGGTTCCCAAAAAAGGGGATCGGTCTGACCCGGCTTATTATCGGCCAATAGCTATCACCTCAGTACTTTGTAAGGTGATGGAACGGATTTTAAACAACCAACTGATCCATTACCTAGAAGATCACTCTTTAATTAATGATCGTCAATACGGGTTTCGACCAAAACGGTCCACAGGTGATCTTCTAGCGTACGTAACACACCTCTGGGGTGAAGCTATCGACAAGCATGGAGAATCGTTGGCTGTCAGCCTCGATATCTCCAAGGCTTTCGACAGGGTCTGGCATAGAAGTCTTCTCTCCAAGCTGCCGGCATATGGTCTGCCTGCTCAGCTATGCACCTGGATTGCTAGCTTCCTATACAAGCGTAGCCTTCGTGTTTTAGTTGATGGTTGCGCTTCACAATTCTATGTAGTGAATGCTGGGGTCCCCCAGGGATTTGTGCTATCTCCCACACTCTTTCTTTTGCATATCAATGATATGCTCTCTCTTGGGAACACCCAGAGAGAGCATATCATTGATATGCAGACGATAGTACAGTGCATGGTGGATACCACGGACGCGCAGTGGCTGGGCGAGCGGAAATTGAGGAGAGGCGGAAGGATCTTGTCATTGAACTCGATAGGACGTTAGAGCTCATCGCCAAATGGGGCTCTGATAATCTTGTTGAGTTTAATGCCAAGAAAACACAGGTATGCGCTCTCACGGCGAAAAAGTCAACATTTTCCCCTCTTCCCTCCCTCTGTG
Organism: Nymphalis io; assembly: GCF_905147045.1. Taxonomy (NCBI): domain Eukaryota; kingdom Metazoa; phylum Arthropoda; class Insecta; order Lepidoptera; family Nymphalidae; genus Nymphalis; species Nymphalis io. The sequence continues at coordinate 13,694,850 of NC_065918.1, forward strand.
GTACACCGCTGGTGATGCAAAGCAAAATCGCCATGCTGGGGATTGACGTTCGCTGCGACCTTAGTCCAAGGGATTACATCGAGGCTGTTATAAAAACAGCTTCACGGAAACTCGGAGTTCTGAACAAGGTGCGGCGCTTTTTCACGCCACAACAACTGTGCCTGCTGTACAAAACACAGGTACGGTCTTGCGTGGAATATTGCTCGCATCTTTGGGATGGCTCCGCTAAGTACCTACTTGAGGCCTTGGACCGGTTGCAGCGACGTGCCGTACGCATTATTGGCGACGTAAAGGTCACAAACACCCTTGAACCTTTAGAATTGCGTCGTGAGATAGCAGCACTGAGCGCTTTCTATCGACTGTATCACGGCGAGTGCTCTGAGGAATTATTCTCTCTAATTCCTGCTTCCCCCTTCCTGCTTAAGTCCACGCGAGCTGGTTCTTGATGTCACCACCTAACTGTGACATCAATTCCATCGCGAATAAAGAAATTTGGCAACTCCTTTCTTTGTCGCACTTCCAAAAAATGGAATTCCTTACAGCTCACGTGTTCCCCTCCTCTTACAACCCGGGTTCCTTCAAACGAGGTGTGAAGGGGCATCTTGCGGGCCGGCAAGGCGAAGGCGGCTAGTGCAGAACATTTTTCCCGTCTGTACTGGCCGTCGTCGCGTTTGGACTCTACTACCACTTACCATCAGGTGGAGTAGAGTCATTTGCCCTCCCGGCGAATATAAAAAAAAAAGGGGCGTGAGAAGGGTGCTTCCGCTAACCCAGTTTGCCAAAGAAAAGTTATAAATGTTAAAAATTTATAACATTTATAAGTTTTTGTGAAATTTACAATTGATAAATATATAATAGAAAAAATAGTAATTTTATTGAATAACAAAATTGTGTTTATGGAAAAAAATCTGACGAGTTTAACTCACCGGTTACTTCTAGTAAAACCGGTAGCAGTATTTTGAAAATAAGTTAAATATATGTCATAAAAAATCAATAATGTATTTGAATTTCAAAACAGGAAGTATTTCCTTTACGATAAATAAAAAGTAATTATTTAAAATAGATATTAAAATAAAACATCGCATTTTTGGATATCTATTTAATCATTACATAGAATAAGTATTACATTTCAAAATTTAATTTAAGTAGTATCCAGTATTATATCGTAAGTGCAATCATACTATTTATGAATTAGATTTGGAATAATATTTATTTTAATTATTAATCTTTTAATATTAATAAATCGACTACGAAGAAGCAAATCTTAATTTTAAGTCATGCGGGCTCACACATGAATTAAAATTTCACTTGACCGTAGTCGGTTATTAAACAACAAACTAGAACATTCAATTTACGGAATTACTCTTACGTACTATTTGGTATACATAACTGTTATAACATTTATTTAAGGACTAAAATTACATAATATGCATAATATGATATATTTTCCTCTACAGATCATTTAAATCCCTACAATATCTATCACCACCATAACAATCATTAAAAAAATATAATAAGAAATGTCTGTAGCTAATATGATATTGTATTTTAATTTAAGGTTTATAAGGCCAGTCCCTGCTTCCGTTTAAGTTTTTAAAAAAATAGATTCCATTTATAAAATTAAATTTTGTACATTTGTGAATAATTATTTGCAGAAAATATTTAAATATCTTTAAAATGAAAAGCATAAATCAAATATTCAATGTTTTTCCAAAAATATACTTCATTCTTCTTTACCCAACAATTACTTACATCAATTATATTTTGCATGTCATTTGTCAATGATTAAAATTTAATAACTATCGAAAATTTTAACGATAATTATTTTTAATAATAGTAACTTTGAACCATGCCTTTCGATTTTACAATTTACTCTTAAGTATTACGAGAGTTAGTAGAGCAACACATATACATATTATGCGAAGCATTTTTTATAATCAAATAAAATATATATTTATTTATGGATTTTAGTATGAAGTTCTACTATTTTCTGTTGGTACTCGTAAATCATCAGGTCATCTTCACCAAAGACGATGACCATTATAAAACAAAAAAAAAAAAAAACCATCATATCTGTTACTTGAGATCAGCCATCAGTGAGATATTAGTTAGTAAGATTTATTAATTAAATTTCTAATTTTTTTTTTAATAAATTTTCTACGTAAATACGTGTTCAAATCTACGGTCGCTACACGACTACATTTAATAATAGTAAAGGTTTTTAGAATATATTAATTATGAATTAATTAAAACATATTTTAAAGTTAATTATTAGCTACTCATAGACGGCGACGTCCTGAAGATGGATATTCAGCTAACAGTAAGCAGCCGAAGAATGTCCACGCAGGGACATCAGTGGTCCGCAATCCGTGGTCGTTACAATCGCAAAACGTGAATTGAACAGGTCATCCACGCGAAAATGCTTTACTTTTTTCTTTGATTTGGTTCTCCGACGACCAAAATATCGAGAACCACTACAATGTTTTCATAATTAAGAGAAAATCTGTTATAATTAACAAACAAATTGTGTATGTCCAGAAATTTATGGTGTAAGTTAAATGTCAATTTGTATATGGAATATTTGAGACGGTTACTTATTTTGCAATGAGTTCTTATAGGAAAATTAATTTTAATTAATTAGTTAAAATAATAATGTTACGAAATAATAAAAATATATGAAATCTTTCGATATTGAATCGGTAGTTTTTCTTTCGAAGCAATTTGGAAGTTCGTATCGAAGGAATTCAGTACCGCCTGCGCATTGCTTTTTTAAATTATTAGGACTTCGTATTTAACTGATTGAAGTGCAAATTAATAGTAGTGTTGTTAGTGTAGTGAAAAATATCGGCGCATGCGCAGATTTTAGTTTCAACGTATGGAAAAGGTCACGTACGTGTTTGTATGCATACGAATGTTCCTCAAATAACGAATTCGTTGTCAACCATGGGATCTGAGGTGTTATGTCCCTTTTGCCAAATAGAACTGATTCATTCGCCATAAACAAGAACACATAATTACAAAGAATTCCTGGGTTATGTTTAGTTATTCTACCGTCAGATAGCAGTATAGCTAATATGCGATAGAACAACTGATCAGTGGGTAACTCCCCAGGTGGGCTTGCACATAAATAATACACTAGGTGGAAGGGACGTCCCTTCCACCTAGTGTATTATTGATTCACACAAAAATGATAAAATATTAAAAGTAAAAAAACATTTTAAGCGACACGTCTTCGATTGGATTAAGGCTGCCTTACATACCATATCGACCTTCTCCACAGACCTGCTACAATTTAACTTTAAACTCTATCGAATAACACCAATACTATTTCAATACAATTAATTATCAACGCTAATTAATTACTACTGAAAATTTAAAAATTGAGATTAAATATTAATATTACTACTGATATTTGGTTAAAATTTAATTACAATTATTATTACCTAATATATTCGTTCGATATATGTAAAATAAATTATTAACATCATTTGCTGTTTTATATTCATTTATAGTCTTATAAATTTATAGCCATTATCTACACTACTTAAATAAATGTAATTTTTAAAACTCCTAATGCTACATTTTCTTAATTTAAATATATATTTTTTGAAGTTTAATAAACGTCCATATCGTTAAACATTCGCACTACGGTCTTACGCTGGTGTCAGGAAACTTGAATAACAAGGTAACGGTTCTGGCTTTTTCACCAACCGATGTCGCAGATCTAAGCCTGCCTGTAACAAGAAAAAAATGTTTAAAATAACACTGTTTACTACTAATATGAATAATTTTAAATATAAATCTTTATAATAAAATAGATAAATATAAAATTCGCATACCATCAAATGATTATTATTAATATTTCGCAGTGCGCAAATAACGCGTACAATAATAAAATAAATAAAAAATAAATATACATATATACATTCAAAATATAATAGAATATTATAAGTTACATAAATAATCATAGAAAAAAAAGTTTATGAGTAAATGGCGCAGCGGTTATAATAGGGAAAGGACGGTTGCACTCTCAACGAGAATTGTAAGAGAGAGATTAGGCTCAAGGGAAACTAATATATTTTGCTAATTCAACCTGGAACTCGAACCTACGAGCCTTTTATAACTAGACATAATTACTAAACAAACTCAAACGATGATGTATGACCCCTAGGGCACGTACTCTTTTGGTCATAGGGTAAATCGCTGGACCTGCGTCCGACCATTGATGACAGAATACATCCTAAGACGATATATCAAGATCGGTTTGTCATTAAAGCGTTAAGCTCTTTTCGTAACATACAGACAAATAAACGCGTGAATATATCGTCGTATAATACGACAACTTACTTTCCATTTTTAACACAAATATTTCGTACATTTTAGTTTCACCTGGCCGTCCTGTTAACATGGATCAGATCGTGGTTTGTTTTTTTACATTCCCGACGTGGCGGTATGATGGTGAAGTGTGACGACGAAATTCTCCACTACTGTAAAAACATATCAAGAATTAGTATTCTTCTTTTTAAAGACCCAATATTGTCAATCATAAAAAATAACAACCTTTTTTAGAAAATTTGCTGACATGTGTTATATTCGTCACATTGCGACTCTGATTCCTTCCCTTGGTCAATCGAAAGATTAAGCAGCTCTTGTTGACTCAAGTGTAATAAATTTAAAAAAAAAATACATAGCCTATAATAACATATTCAGAAAACATATAATAGAAATACAATAACAAAACATAAAATAATCTTCATTAGCCTGAAATTTTTATAAACACAAATTACACAGAATTAAAAATTTGAATATTCATAAGTCAATTCTTATTCCGACCAATAAGAATTCGACTTATGATAATTTTCCAACAGCTCATAGCAAAATCAAGGTATTGTAATGGTAGAAACACAAAAAAATAAAAGAATAAAGGAGAGTATATCGATATTATTTAGCAAACAATATGTAAATATGTAATATATTTGTTATAAAATGAAGCACGTAGATAAGCTATTCTTTATAATGTAAATGAAAAAGATATTGCAAATGTTTTAAACTTGAACCTACTTACTTTTGCTTACTAATTATTCGTTTCAAAAAACGAGATTAGTAGCAACGTAAGCTTGAAGATAAAACTAATTTAACTTACCCAGACCAATATAGAAATTAAATTAAATCGTAACCGGTATTGGGTGTATAAGGAGAAACTAATAAACTATAATCGAAAACCTTAAGTAAATAAATGAAATAAAAAATGAACTGAAAATTAACGATAACAAAATATAAAAAATATACATTACAAGTAACAAACATAGTGAAAGTATATTTTTAAATATTAACAAATGCTAATACATCCAAACCGTAACCAATAATTCGAAAATATCATAAGATTATTTATAAAGTCTTTGCGTATAAACCATGTAGGCTATAACGAATTATGTGCAATTTAATTGTACATTAATTTTAAAATTAATATATACAAACAGTCGAATTTTGACTAGTATGTGAAATATGAAATCTGTAAACAGCAAATGAAAAAAACGCCTTTGGCAAATAAAGTTCGGACTTATTCTAACGAGATTACAATTAAAAATTATAATTAAAACAATATTTGGTATTCTTATGTTATACCCACTTAACATAATTCCTTAAATAAGTATTATAATAATATTTAAAATATAAACTAAATATTATCTATACTAAGAAAAAAGCACCAAATATTATTAATAAACGAGACAGATAACAGACAGTATGAGAAAGATTATTCTGTTTTTGCACAAGTAGCCTAAATATTTTAAACATCAAATTATTTGATGACCATAGAGCAAATGTCATCATGATAATATAATATTTGAATTGAATAAATAAAAGATTTATTTGTAAATACTAGTAATAATTAAAATTAGTACGTTGCTCTAACAAATACAATTTTGACAACGTGAAAAGACATTGTATTGAAATCAGAAGTGTGTATTTTTGTTTTCAAATAATTTGAAGCTTATAAAAATTTTATTAAATTAAGGAGGAAATTATTATAATAATTGGGTTAAAATGTATCCAAAAAGAAAACAAAAAGAAATTTAACATACTTTTACGGCCAGCCGCCTGACGCCAGAATGAAATAATTCCCAAAGAGGCTTGGGAATTATTTCGTGGGTATTTTTATTTCCCGATACCAAACGGGTTATTGGGGCGTTTATTCGATTGATTGATTGGCCTCAAAAAATTCCCTTAGTCGCCTCTTACGACACCCGCGGGTAGAGATGGGGTGGTTCTATTCTGCTCTGCCGGAACCACACGGCTAAATACATAATAAGTATATTCTAAAATAATATAAATAATAACTTCGAGTTAATAAGATTGTCAATATAATAATAAAATATATAATCATTTAGTGTAAAAATTCCAAATATCCTAATTATAATTTATAAAAGAGTTAAAAAAATAGTAAACCAAGTATATACAATTTCCTTTGGTAGGCATACAAGAAACAAACTAACAAACATTTTAAATACTAACTTTTAGTGAAAGTTGTACCGTCACTAAAACATTTTTTTTTTGTTTTCAACCCTGTTTATTGATTAATTATTTTTTGTAGAAACATATTTGCATAAATTGTTCCGATTAGTTATACCATTCGAAACATATTTCGAAATATTTATAATGAAATTTTAATTTATTGTAGTCATTTAATATTGTGCGTATATTAATTATGTACGAGTCCACTCACAAAATTTATTTTAACACAATGATTAAATTTAGAGCACAATTGTATTGTTTAACGTTAATTGCAATAGTGTAATAATTTTTTTCTTTTTAATCTACCTACAATTTAACGAGAGGTATACATACTGTCAATATTAAGTGTTTTATGTTTTAAGAATAATTTGATCTTGAAAGTTATATAATTATGATAGTTACACTATCGATACAATAAGAATAATTTAAAGATATTCACGAATAAACTCGCATCACTATCATTTTTTTTTATATTGAAATATTTCATTTTCATTTGCTTTAGATAAATTATAATACAATGTCGTTACATTTTCAATATAACCAGATTTTCTATATCACAGGTCAATTTTTAAAGTTTATTTATCAATATTTGTATAAGTATGAGATATTTAATTATGTAATGGTTTCACAAAGAAATCACTATACATTTTAACGTTCATTTCAATAATCAAAATGATTTCGTTGTACTAAGTCAATCGACGTACTAATTCCTTTTCGATAATTATTTCAGTACTTAGTCTAACTGCTTAGTCTAGATAAGTTTTTTAGGAAAAACTCCATAGTTGATTTCACTAAAAATACTTATTCTAGTACCTATTTTGTTCAATGATAAATAATTTCTTTCTGTTATAATTTCCAAGAGTTTTGTTGTTTAATAATCTTTATCCTCTTTAGTCTTCTATCTCTAATTGCTGCTCAATATTTTCACTAATGTATGTATAGTATATGTATATATAGTTTGTTCTGACATTCAGTCAGAATTTATTATCCTCGTTCTTAATAGAAGCTCTTTTTTTCATTAGAAAAATCAGAAATATTTTAATTTTATTTATCAGGTTGCTTGTTAATTTTGATGATCTTAAAGAACATATTTTTTTATTTTTCATGTAGTTTGTATTACGATCTTTTAAGCTTCATCCTGTTTCTAAACATTTTCCAAATTTATTTTTATACTGTAAATACTATCTTATTTAAATTTAGTATTTAATATATCTAAAACTTATAAATTTGTTTTCAAATGTACGTATCTTATGTTTATTTATTGATTGTTGATTTGTCATCAAATATCTCTTATGTATGTATTTAACTTTCTGTAATTTGTTACAGCCATTATAGATGTCGTTATTATTTTCGTTTAGTTCTCTAGCTTTCTGCTTTACATCAAATTCCTTATCAATTTTAATTTTATGCTTGTATAATAAACTAATGTTTTGATTAAAGTTTTTAAGTTTAAAAGTCTTTACTATTAGTTCACATTTTTAATTATCACAATGTCCAATATGTGTTTACTTTTATAATTTTCTTCACTTATGCCTAACACTGTATCACTAAGGTGTATTATAGTGTATACATACACTACAATATTCTAGATGATATCAAATTATATAGTCAGCTTAAGATCAATAGCTTTATTATTATATAATAAAGTTATTTATGCACTACAATTAAAATATATTTTTCTACTGCGCATTTTTTAACTTTTACATTTTTATTACACACATATGTATATTATTTCGTAGCTATGAATGCCACAGGACAATCTTTTAGACGGCGTGTTTCTGCTTTAAATTTGTAATGTGTATTTTGTTCTTTTTATTTTAAGTTTGTATTTTATAAAAATGTCTGTATACTACTTTACTACTCCGCATTATAATTTTAGATATTTAACTCGAAGTTATTATGTAAAGGACTTTATTTTTCAATTTAAAATTGATATACTATTAAATTCATTGATCTTATAATCGATTTTTGTATTAAGCATGGCAATAATATCATTAATGGGATTGAATTATTTTTTTGCGATATCTATTTATTTAATATATTTTTATTTATCTTCTATTGTTGATATCTGATAATCAAATATTTAGTCTGAAGTTTGTTTATAACTTAAATACTATTTAGGAATCTAGCGTAAAATTTGAATTCATATCTTTTTCTGACATTTATGTCAATCACAATTTGCATTATCACTAATAATTGTTCTTTCATATAACAGTTAGTCTATAGTCTTTAGTGTAAGAGTCTTATTTTTATATCCTAAGTGTCTGAATGTCCCGGTCAATGAAACCATCACGTAGACACTTAAGAGGCTTTACACTAGTTTGTTTCGTCATCCTTAAATTCGTAAATATCGGTATGATTATTTCTGCGGCCACTAGCTCTCTTTTTATTTCTGGATTTTCTCGAGGATTTTTTCAAACGTTCAATTTCACAGTTCAGTCTTACAGTTTCAGTTTCAACATCTTCGGTTTCCGAAAAACAATCAACCAAATTTCGACTATCAACACCGTCTTCTGCTTCAATTCTATTTATGGTGTTTACCAGTTCATCGTCACCCTGTAATAAATTATTTGATGTATTTCCTATATTAAAATAAAATTACCGTTTCTTGAGATACAAAAGCGAACATTGACATACGATATCGGTATAATAATAAAGGAAAATCACTAGTTTACTTTAATCATTCATATCAAAATATTCATTCAACAAACGAGGATAAGCAGCGATATAATAATTAATAATGTTATGTTAAAAAAATTAAAATAATTGCATATTTTAACAGATATATATTATCACATTGTATTAACAGATATATATTATCTGTTAATATAATGTCAACTGCAATGTCGAAGATTGCAGGTGTTTCAGAATGATAATCGTATATAATGTAGTCTTAAGTGAGTCATATATAATCAAAGGTTTCATTTAGTTTTACAAAAGTAAAAACCAAAACTAATATCTTTTAAGGTGTAAATGCAGCAATGACTGATATCTAAAAGAAAGTAGATAAGAAGTATAAAAGCCGTTTTAGAAAAGTACCGTAAAAGGAAAACCTAATTTCCTCAAGAATAGTAACCTTCAATTGTGTACGACTCAATTGTATGCTTACCCACACACATGCATTGCCTTTATTACATTTGAAACAACAATTTATTATTATATTTCTATTTAATTTTTTTTAAAGTAAACAAAGAAATAAGCGTAAAAATAATGTGTAAGCCCTTTATTTTTCTCTCAAAGGTAATTGAAAAATCTAAGAAATCTTGTACCAAGACATGCTTCTCGTTAACACATACATATTTCACTTGTACTTTGTATATTACGACAAAAATAAGAAAAGCTGTGTAAAAGTAACATGATATATCTTAAAAAAAATATTGGATAACAAATATTCACTTGATCATGTAAATACAATCGCAGCTGCTGCTCGTATATTAAAAAGATAATGCGAAAATAATAACATCGCCATAGCAAGTAGAATTAAAACAGCAATAGCATTCCTCATAGAGTTTTCAATTCTCAGATAAACGGACTGAAAACTACACAGGGTGATTGCAAGAACCCTATTATTACTAGTAACAAAACTTTTTGCCTCACAAAGCCTTGAATTTTCAAAACGAAATTTTGTTTTAGTTGTTACTTCAACTTCGTTTATAGTCTAATAAAAAGAAAATACGAGTTTCGAGTGAAATTTTTTGAAAATAAATAAATATTCAGATTTCTAACTTAAATTAAATATAAAATTGTTTGAAGCATTTATGGTTTTTTTAAAAAACTTATGTAAAATTTACAACAACTGTAAGTAGTGTAATATATAATATGGTATATAATTATATAATAGTACGGATGGCGCTGCGCTGGCGCACCAACTCAGGATTATTGCAAATCTACTTGCAAATCTTTGTCTCTCCTTTTTCTGTATAACATGTTACAGCTAATTAAGGACGACGTACGTTTGTTTTCTTTTATTTTTATAGATCAAGATTGTCTTTTACTTTAACTATATTTAGGTTATCTGAGCATTGAAAAAATCATATAAGGAATAAATATATACAAACATCAAATTTGGCATCAACGCGTTGCTATGTAAGATATTAGAATATAACTTTACTAATAAAAAGCTTTAATTAGTTTTTGACTATAAACTCGTTGTCCAAATTATTGTTAAAAAAGATGTGTGTATATTTTAAAATATGATTATCAGAGTGGTTTTACCTCTAACAATTGTCTCTGCATGTAAAAAATACATTAAAAATTTTAGTTGCATTAATAAAAATATACATAACTGAATTGATATTAAATAACGTTGTATTACACGTACAGCAACAGACTACTTGAGCTTTAAAAAACCGTTTGAGGGAAATTTACTGATAATATATTTATTTATTAACGATGAAAAAATTATTACTGACTAATTACTAATTCAAATAGTAATTCAATTAAATGATGCTTCACTGACTAAAATCATCGAGTTTATTATATGTATAAACATGTACTGATGAATTTTGATAATTGTGGAAATTTATATGGAAATGATGTTAGTAATGGCTTAGCCCTGTGAGCTTATTCAGCGTTGTTCGTTGTTTTAACCTGAAACAAGCACAGCGGAGCTACTTGTTATTTATCGCGAGCATGTTGCAAGAAGCATTTAAGATTCCTTTATTTTATGATCAATAAAATATTTTTATAACACTCCCATAACATTTCAGTCCGACCGAGATAGACCGTAGCTAGTCATAATTATACACAATAACAGAAATTACTATTATTAATCAGGTCTGTGTATGACGAACAACTGGATAAGTTAAAATAAGCACGAATAGTAGAATATTGTCTTCATAGTTAAAGCGACGGAAATATTCTTAGAATTAAAAACTCACCAGTATCGTGTTAGATGGAGTAATTCTACCTCGTTCTAGGAAGTAGCTATCCTCAACTGAAACAAAATAATTAATATATAATAATTTTAATCGATTGTAATTATTCTTCATGATGAGAGGCTGATTGTTAACGTCCGCTGTAAGGAGTTGGATGCGCGTGTATGTGGGTTTCAGAAAAGGCTACTTACTCGCTAAATTTAACATGAAATCTAAGTCAGGTGTGTCATTCAGCCTTTCTGAGCGACCCCCAACATTAACATCTCTTTTGTTGATATTCTTATTATCGATTTTACGTTGTCTTTTCAAACCTGATGTTCCGGGTGTCGGGTCTACGTATGGGTTCGGTGTACAAAACGATGGTGACACCGCAGGATGCTCATGTAAGTTTGATGGTGAAAATCCGAGGAAAGTGTTAGTGCTTTGCTGAGCTGGTTCATTGATCCGTTCAGTTCTGATGGGTTGTCCAATGTTCTGTATATATGATGGTTTGCTTTCTTGTTCACAAAATAAATCAGACGAAAAGTTCGAGTTGTTGATGTTAAACTCTATTGGCAAATCACGGGAGTCGCTCAGATTATTAAAACTGGTCTCGTCGACGCTCGTATTAGGTGGAGTATTCGCAAAATAATTCATGTATAGGTCGTTCTCAGTAGGGGATATAGGGTGGTTATTGCCTTCAGGGCTCTCCGATGTACACGTACACGACGGACCTTGGCAGATTCCAAGACAAAGCGCTCTGATAATATCGGAGTGATCATCCTGGGAATATATATCACTCATTTGATTCCGTGCGACTTTTCCTGATTCCACCGTCGACGGCAAATTTTTGCTCCTCCGTTCCCTATTGCCTGCCATATCTATAGTTTTAATGACACTATAGCTTTTCTCGATCGCCCTTTGTATACGTTCTCGCTTCGGAGGTATAATAGCCAAATGTGATGAAATTTCTCCCTTACAAGGGTTTTGCGTGTCTGGTGATGGCAAGTTTGTTACAAGGTGTAGAATAACCTTTTCAAGTTGTCTTGGATCTTCTACAGGTAAAGATTGCTGCGAGTCTTCCTGCGAGTACTCCTGTAGGGAAAAAATAAAAAGGTTAATAATTATTTAATGATATAAATAGATTAAAGCATTTATCCGAGATATACTACGGTAAACCGAAAATGAATTGGTCACTTAAATAATATATATCAATAACGTAAGCGTTTTAGACTATAAATTGAATGAATTTACATCAAATTAATGCAAATTTAGATCAGATCATTATAATTTAATTCAACTATATTTTTTATCCATTTCCTGACTTTTGCACTATTTTGTGTGTCTGTATGTTTATAGGTATGCCTGTTTATGCTTTGATGTGCTTAGAGTATTGTATTTACAAACGTACAACCAGTTGAAGAAAGATTTAGCTAAGTGGAAGCATAGTCCATAGCATTTCCATAATAAACATTTTCAAATACATTTCTTCATCTCTTTCTTTTCCACTGCTGGAAACAGGTCTCTTCAATGGCACGCCATTGAGCTCAATCATCAGCTCTCGATTATTTATCCATCCATTTTGCGTATATTGTCTGTCCACCTAGCTGGAGACGTCCATCCTACGTGACGCTTTGGCAAGCGTCACGTAGGAAAGGCGTGGTCTTCACTCCAGATCACGTCTACTCCAAGAGTTGTCAGTTCTGCGACACTTGAGACCAGCCAGTTGCCGCTTCAGCTTACTTATCCTTTGGGCTATGTCGTTAACTTTAGATCTTTTTCGGAATGCCACATACAACTTCGAGAGGAACTCTGTTAGAGATATTGATTCCGAGTTAACGTGTTCATTGAAAATTATCTCGGTATTGTCCATGATCATCAGGAAACCAATTCCAGCATAATAATCAGCCAAGCTGCTCAGCCTAATACACTGCATGTCCTCTACGGTTTCTGCCACGATGATGATATATGAAAGGTGTTCACCGATTAGGCTTATACTCCTCTCTTGCAAAGTCTTAAGCATGATAGTTATGGTATGAGTGAACAATTTAGGATAAATGACATCTGCTTGTCTTACTTTTCGCTGCATGAGGATAGCTTCAGACTGCTGATTTTGAACTTTGACAGTTATAACAGTTGTGTCATACAAATACAATCAATTTGGCATCGTTGTAAGGACTCCATTACATTACGAAAGCACTCTTGCTCCATGCCTTTTCCTCAAAAAGATGATAGAATTAAATATGTGTTTGAGCTGTGCTATTAAAGGATTTCGCCTTTAGTAGCTTCATCGTAATTCCATCTTCCCTAGATGCTTTTCTATTTTTAAGCTGTTCCGAAGCCATCACTTAGGCTTAGGGGTTCAAGCAAGCTTAGGGGTTCTAGCAGCTGTTCTTTGAAGTTGTGGGTTCTTCTTGGAAGTGATGGGTTTGGGTAAATGGCTCTAGGATCCATAGGGTCGGGTTAAGGACGAGGCGCTTCTGATGTTTATTATTAACCGTAGAAGTCCTGCACTTCTGTAAAAATTTAGAGCTTAGTAGCAACTACTTTTATCTTCAAACAGGCAGACCCTCTCAGAGGCAGCTCTATATTTTAAGGTCGAGAACCTTAAAATATAGAGCTGTAGGTGCGTGAAAAGGGGTCTTGCATGTCCTATTTCAGACTGCCCTGAGGAGTCTCTCCAAATCGTGAAGAGGACGGATATCACAGTAGTTTCAGTAGGTATGACTCTTACATAACCTGCTTCCCCCTCAAGGTAGCTGCCGAAGTCTATGTGAAAGATACAACAACTTGAAAAAAAAATGTATCCCCCCCCACGTTAGGTAAGAAGCCGTCCAAGGCGGCAGCAGCTTTGTTGAACTTTTAGCCCATTTGGACAAAGTGCTGCCTAAACTACCATTTTCCGTTTAGGATCAGGTCCAGATAACTCCATTTTTGAGACACAGCAGCTCGACGCCATCTTGGATTACGAAGCCGTGCCCAAGGATGTGGTTCTGGAGGTATCGCACACACATCTGGAGGATCCCTGTACCCGGGAACTCCCTTAAATTTTAGAGTCACGTCGCGTGTGCAGGCTATTCATTGGCACCTCTTAGTAGACAGATGGGTATGGTCGTATGGATGGGTATGGTTGGTTTTTCAGTCCAGCAATCCCTACTTACCCCCCCAACTTTATATGGGAGAAATAAAAAAAGGGCAGGTCGCCTCTTTTAAAATCGCCCTAGCTACCTTAATGAGATTATCGTCCACGTAGCTCAACAATTCCATTCCGGGAAAAGCTAGTCGAAGATGACGTACCACAGGATTGGCGAGAGAACATATCGTATGGATCATCGCAGCCTACCTAAAATTGGACAAGTCGGCAAGCACCCCCCTTCCAGAGGAGGGGGGTGCTCCTCCTTCCCTCACAACCTTCTGAGATATGAAGGTGCCCCTTGGTATCGGAGTGCCTTCTTATAGTCTCGAAGGGAAGGCTGTTGAAGGCATATACTACATCCAGCGTTGCTACCAGGACCACGTCCCCTCAGACCAACGCCTCCATAGTTCAGGCGTTCAGTGCTTTGGAGGTTGATCAATCCACTCGCAACCACCTGAAACGCGATAAGGCCTCGCTTCCTAAATATTTAAATATGATGAGCAGCGAGAACCTTCTCGAAGAGCTTGCCCGCCTTATTCAGCAATACAATTGGCCTGTATGCCGAAGAATGGTCTAATGGACGTCTCTCCCTTGGCAACAAGCCCCACTTCCATGGGCTCGGGAATGGGCCGTTTAAAAGGCATTTGTCGTTTTGGAGAAGAGTGGCTTTGATGAAGAATACCAGGGAGAAGGTGTTGTTGCTATACACAACTTCTTCCTCCCCACTTCCCTGTTTCCCCACCCAGGAATCCCTTATACCAGGCGCTGTATTTCTGATCTCAATCCATCGAGGGCGATAGCCCTCTAGCTAAGCTAGTTCTTGTGTGGAGCCACACCTTCTTTTATCATGGAGTAATGAGCCAGTCTTGATGGAAGCTTTCCAGGGTGGGCAAATAGTTTTCCCCAACCAGGAACAGGAGGAGTTCAATTAGCCGCGTTTCCATCGAGGGTTTTGAATTTACCTCGAACACCACGGTACGTTTGCCCCCACGGGTCCTCCAGGCTTGACTTATTGTCAGCTAAAAATGGAGCTGCAGCACATCTAAGGTCATGTCGGGGTCGTTTTTCCTGCAACAGCAGACCTCGGTCCTTCACGTCACGAGCGAGGCACCGCCATTTCGGGCGACCACCAGTACACCGACGGCGCGATGCCCTATGCTAGGTTTTTGGTACGGTCACATCGTTCACCTCCTTTTAAGCACTGCGCATGAGTATCAGTTTTTCGAAGCGTCTATAGAATCCCATCATTTCCCGATAGCAGCCTCCTTCACACAACTGGTCAAGGGACCACCTCGAGACTGTGGTTGGCACCCTTAGAGGTTCCGTCGGCCTCTGAGAGGTGGAGATTTCGAATCGGAAGTAACTGTAGTCCGACAGATTATCAACCTCTTCTTCTAAAATTTGTGGTTACCTAACTTAGTATAAGCAAATAGCTGATTTTTTTCAAGAGCTGATATAGAAAACGATGAACCATAACTATGATAATTTTATATACGCACTACCCGACCAATTTTCGTTATTTTCAAACAGCCTGTAGCTGTGATTAGAATGTTTTTGAATATATTTGACTTTAGGTGGGTAGTTCAAATTATATTAAGAATAGTAGACTTTTTTTAGGAAAATTTTGTATAGTAAATAAAATAATAATAAATTGCGAGTAAATGTAAGTGCAGTGTAAATGTAATGTAAGTTCTACGTACCAACAGCTTCACGCAGGAGCAACATCACTGAGAAAATTAATATTTTTGAAAGTTGTTCTTACACCGCGTCGTTTTTTTATTACGAAAATTATATACATATATTAAAAAGGCTTTCGAAATTACTAATTTATCACTTTTTCATCACAAGAATTACCAACTTTACTGAAGAGTTTAAAAGTTAAATCAGTTTTTCACTGTTCAATCTGTTCGTCACTTTTTACTTCAAGAAGAAATACCATCATTTAAATTTTTAAAAATACTTGGAGAAATTAATTAAACGTATTTGAGCAAAATATTCACTATCACAAACTATCAATTTCACAATCTCAACGGAAAGCGGGGAATTTTCCTCCACGAGCTTTGATGTTAACTATTGCGCGGTGTCTGGTCCTTGTAACGTCCGCCCATTGCACCTGCATTTATATTCTAGTCACTCACACATAAACAAATAAATCAGACACATAGCCCATATTCCAATGAAGTAGTGTGAAACAGGACGAGGCGTTTAATCTAGGACCCTACGTTGTAAGCCTTACAGTTGATATTTGCAAACCGAAAAGAAATTGGGTCGAGCATACACCAAAGTTCATAATGCACTCGTGAAAACTTTACTAGAATTTACACGTACTACTGTAATCTAGATAGGCGGTAGGCGGAGTCTTCGGTATCTGCCCCTTTTATCAATAAACGAGAATATGCAATATGGCTGTTTTTTACATTAAGAAAGTTTAAAACGTTACCGCCCATTTAAAGGCTAAACTTTTTTAGTTATATACATTTGTAACGATGTTTTCTTTTACGTTTAAGGTTTTTAAGCTCCACCTCCATTAGGAATGTTCTATACAATGCAAAAAAAAAAATATTTTAAGACATGGCATTATTTACGAGTTTTATAGAGGATGAGTAAATGTAATTTCATTTTGAAAAAAAAGATAATACTAACTGTTGTTTTCTGTAGAGTCGAATTGCTTTACATTTAATTTAATTGTAATACAGAAATGCTTCTATAATCCTACTTGAAGTGTAATTTGATTTTTAAATACGTTTTATAATTTGCGTGACAATAACAAAATGTTGATTAGAATATTTTAGAACTTTATCATATCATAAATCAACTCTAAAACTAAAATGTTTTTCGTTGTAAAGTATTTTATTTAATTTTTGTAAAATGAATGGGTTCGTAAATATACCGCAACTGTATAACAGTTCCAGGTATTTACAAAGGCGTCATCTCCAATTAAAATTAAGCTGGGAGCTTAATCATTCATCATGCTGCTATTCAGTAAAATTAATATCGATACATTCAGATATTCGCACTAATAGATATGTTAAATGCGACATGTATAATACAAATTAACACAAATGAATTACGTAAATATTAAATTATTAATTTAAGTAGAAATTAATTTTACAACCGATGTAAGTAAATAAAATAATTTCTATGAAAACGTTCAAATACTGAAGTAATAAAAACACTGCAGAAGGATTCGTTTTACAAATAAAAAATAACAATTTTAATTTGAACATGACGGAATAATTAAAATATGACAAAGGAGATCGTACACCACTCTGCCTGAGTTAGACTGCATAGAAAATTTCCTATTCTGCTAACGGAACGGTGTTACAAACAATATAAAACAACAGATTTTTTCCTTTGTTTGCATGAAAAAGTTAAGAAACTCGACGGTCTTTGTATATAACTGTACAGAATTTATGATTTCATTTTCCATACAATTTAAGTAATCTAAAACTATCGTATTAATGTTTTTTCCTTTATTAAATAAGTTTTGAAAATCAAGTTTCGTTTTTCAATATCAGATAAATGAGTGTAGCACTCATCTTAGTTGCCTTCGTCAATATAAAATATAATTAATATAATATATATTATAATAATGAAATTATATTTTTTAATTATAATATACAATAATGTCCTCCATACCGATTTCAGCCACGGCGGCCAATCTCAAGAGAGATTAGCCAAGGAGAAATTATAGTGCACAAGTGTGTGGCGCAAACACAGGTGCACTCTCTATTTCCTAACTTTCATAATCCGATGGGGTGGATTTGGCTGGTCTTGCGGCATCTAACGGTTTCCCGCGACTCTTTCTATGTCGTCGGTCCACCTTGTAGGGCGCCTGCCAACGCAGCGTTTTTCAGTTTGTGGTCACCACTCGAGAACCTTTCTGTTCTTTTTTCTTTTTAATTCTTCTAATTCTTCGGGCTATATCGGTTACTTTGGTTAGCCTGCGGATTTCATCATTTCTGATTTGATCACGCAGAGAAACTCAGAGCATAGCCCTTTCCATTGCTCTTTGGGTAACCTTGAGCCTTCTTATGAGGCCCATAGTGAGCGACCACGTCTTTGATCCGTAAGACATCACTGGCAACACACACTGGTCGAAGACTTTCGACTTAAGACACTGCGGTATTTTGGATGAAAAGATATCGTAGCTTCCCGAACGCTGCCCAGCCGAGTTGGATTCGAAGATTGACCTCTTTCTGGAAGTTGAACCTACCTAGTTGGATGGTCTGACCTAGGTAAACAGAGTTGTCTACAACTTCGAGTGCAAACTTTCTAACCTTGACTTGAGTCGGTGCAACATGGATGTTCGACATGATTTTCGTCTTGTCCATGTTCATTTTAAATCCACTTGTTGGGAAAACCTGCTGAGGTCATCGAGCATAGTGGCGAGGTTTTCCAAGGTCTCAGCCATAATTACAATGTCGTCGGCGAATCGAAGATGAGTGATGTACTCGTGGTTGATATTGATGCCAACTCCGTTCCAGTCCAGAAGCTTGAAAACATCTTCCAATGCAGCGGTAAACTGGTGGTAGGGCTTTGTGCAAGCTCGTCTGGGTAGGTACCACCCACTCATCAGATATTCTACCGCAAAACAACAATACTTGATATTGTTGTGTTCCGGTTTGAAGGGTGAGTGAGCCAGTGTAATTACAAGGGATATAAAATCTTAGTTCCCAAGGTTGGTGGCGCACTGGCTATAAGCGATGGTTGACATTTCTTACAATGCCAATGTCTAAGGGCGTTTGGTGACCACTTACCATCAGGTGGCCCATAAGCTCGTCCACCTTCCTATACTATAAAAAAAAAAAAAACAGTTTTGGATATCACATCTCCCTGTCTTACGTCTCTCTGCAATTGTATAGGTTTTGAGTTCTGATTCTGGAGTCATCTTGACATAGTGGCGTTCTCATACAAGCATTTTAACACCTTGATATACCGGTAATCGATTTGGCACCTTTGAAGGGACTTCAGCACGACCCAGGTTTCGATCGAATCAAAAGCTTTCTCATAGTCCACAAATGCTAAGCAAACTACTGTGTTGTGTATTATTGAGATATAGGGTAAGGGATTATAATGTTATTTATGTTACTTTATATAAGTAGCTAGTAGTTTACATAAAAAAAATATTGTTTTACGTCAAAATGATGCGGAAGTAACCGACGGATAGCTACCTGTTATTTTTCTTCTGGATCTATTTTCGTGTATAGCGGAAGGTGAACCGGGTTACTCCAGTTTAAATTGGAGGTTTTAAAAGTTGCTAACTTTAAGCGACTTATGTATTATTTCTACGCCGCAAAGCATAAAATGAATGATAAATGAAATGTGAAAACCTTATCTTATTATAACTAATTTTAATTTATTTTATGTTATATTTAGGTGGACAGGCAAACGGCCAACCTGTTAGTAAGTGGTCACCACTGCCCATAGACTTTGGGTGTTGTAAGAAATATTAACTATTCCTTCCATCAACAATGCGCCTCCAACCTTGAGAACTAAGATGTTATATCTCTTGTGCCCAAAGTTACACTGGCTCACTCACCCTTCAAACAGGAACGCAACATTACTAAGTGTGCAATTATATATCGAATTTCTGAAAACATTTAGAATTTAAATATCGCTTACAGAATGATTAGGTTACGCTTTATTTGGGGTAAAAAATTTGTAACAAGAAACTGCTCACCGTCGGTTTGTTTCGTCGATAATTTAAGAATATTTGAATCGAGAACTTAACGTAATATCAATATCAAAATGTATTAAAACTTTTTATAAAGTAGCGAATAAATATAACGTTCATTCAAGTCCGCACACTGGCAAAAAAGAAGCGTAACTAAATTTAAAATAAAATATTATTATAATAACCTCAAGTGTTTAAATCAATTGCAAAATATTTCAGCTCAAGCAGATGGCTTCACGAAGCACAGCCGTAGACAATTCTTTAAAAATATACACTTAAAATGAACAATACAATATTTACAATCAATATAAATAAATACCTGTTCGTAATAAATTATATTTAATATTGTCACACTGTATGTTATTTTTAACAGTTTCAGTAAAATAATGTTCTGCTTTGCTTATCGAATGCGTGTTTCAATTCGCCGTCGCCAACGTACTTCATTAACAAATCACGACTTTCAATATCATGTTAGCTTCGACGATTTAGTCACTACTGAATCAAAAAGCAGAAGAAAATATTATTGTTCAAATGAATATAATTGACAAACTTTGTCTTTAAAAATCATGTATTATTACGGTTAATGGCTAATTCAAAAATAATGTTAGACTACGTGCAACCTTCGTATTAGTAATTGATGATAATTCTAACTCTTTAATACAGCGTCGAAATGATCATGACATTGAGCTGAGATGGCCCAGTGGTTTATAAAACGTAAATCTCAACTGATTATGAACGACCGATCATGCCAATCAAATGCCATGAAATGCCATGAACTGTCATGCGTTTATAATTAAATTCATGTCGGTCACCGTCACGGTGAAGGCAAGAATCGCGAAGAAACCAGCAATTGTCGGAAGAAAACCTGACACATGGTGAATAAATCCGCATTGAAACGGTATCTTGGAAAAAGTTTTCCCATAGAAAGAGTACTGAGGAGGAAAGAATGTTAATAATCCGTTATGTATTTACTCTTACATAATCTGTGCAAAGGTCAGGATATAAAATTACTTCGGGATTTTTTTTCTTTATTAAACATACACCTAATTGTTCTATTTATAAATTTAGGATTCCTTACTTCTTTTTCTTCTTCATTAAAATCTTTCTCCTCTCCGTTGTTGATCATCAGCGTGAATTTCTTCTTCATCAGTTTAATTAGGTGTTTTCCTTCTTGCTCTGCGACGACGGTATTTGTGCACACGAAGCTCGTCACCGCCTTCGTGTCTTTGTCCACATCGAGACGGCCTAAAGTTCTCATGTATATGAATTGACCGTTCTTCGTCATCAAACGGTAGCAGGATTCTCCAACTAGGCGGTGTTCATCGTACACTGGCAGAAATAAGAAACGTTACTAAATTAAAAAAAAAAAACTTATTGACTGGTTAATTCTTTTATTATTATATATATTCTAAGTTTCTGAATTTGTTATTATAATTCATCTCGTGCTTTACGGTGAAGGAAAACATCGTGAGGAAACCTGCATGTGTCTAATTTCACTGAAATTCTGCCATATGTGAATTCTACCAACCAGCATTGGAGCAGCGTGGTGGAATAAGCTCCAAACCTTCTCCTCAAAAAGAGGAGAGGAGGCCTTTAGCCCAGCAGTGGGACATTCACAGGCTGTTACGGTACGGTACGGTAAGTTTCTGATGCCGTAAAACCCATAACACTCATTGATCAATATCGGTTGAGATGTTAGACTATTGGTAGTGGTGTATGATTTAACGAAAATTTGTAACAATTTATCATATTGTTCGAATTTGTATGAACTGTTTGTTTTTATTAATTAATAAATAAAATCAAAAGCAAGTGAAATAAAAAAGTAGTTTTATAACAGTATGTTATGTTATTGTTGTTTAAATGGTTTTTTGTACTGAAAGTCAAATTAAGGATTTCTATTGTTTCGCTTAACGAATTCTATTTCAATTGCTTTTTGCTGGCTGTATATAAATAACACAGTTTGCCGTTACTCATTTTTTTATTATAGTTAAAAGTTGACATTTCAGTTTGGTTAAATATTAATTGAATGCCACGCATACGGTTACCGAATGACCATTGATTACCGAAACTAAATTTACAAACGCTGAAATATAAACTAGTCCTTTGTATTATTTGAGTGATGTCGAAAGCTCGTACATTAAGAGACATTTATGTGAGGGTACTCAAAAAATAGATATTATCCATTTTACCCAAAGATTTTATCGGTTATAAGTATTGTATATATTTTTTGTATTGGCTCTAGAATTTTTGCTATATATCTTGCCTTCCTGAAATAACAGTTAGTCGACTGGGTCATAAAGCATGTTATTATTTATTTTTGCCGAAATTCCCGAATTTTCTTTTTGCAAAACCTTGTGCAAATCCGTCAGGGTAGGTACCACTCGCTCGTTATATTTTCTATCAACAAGCAGCAAGCATATAAGGCACAAGGGACATAAAGTCTTAGTTCCCAAGGTTGGTGGCGCATTGGCGATATTAGGGATGGTTAATATTTCTTACAACGCCCAATGTCTATGGGCGGTGATGACTACTTACCATCAGTTGTTCCACTTGCCAGACTGCTTACCTAATACAATAAAAAAATATAATTAAAAAACTTTATACCGTTGCACTTACTTAGATAAGGCGAATAAATTGAAAAGAGGGAGAATCACATAGACTCTCTATGTGATTCTCCCTCTTTTAGATATAGTAATAGAGTGAGGACGAACATAGTTGCAAAGATATTTTACTAGAAAAAAAAAATAAACCGAGAGAACACACAACGAAACAACACTATAATCCTAAGCTCCTGTGATATGCTTTGTATGTCACGTTTTTGGATTCTACAAAGTCCGTGACATTTTCGTAGACGAGTCATTTACAGTCACATAGAAACACAACGGAAACTATTTTCAAAATTGTTGTAACGAACATATTTAGCGATACAGGGCTTAATTTAATGGTTTTTTACATTATGCACTTAATTATCACATGTAATTGACAATGAAAAATACTCTAAAAATGACGACAGCATGACATGTTTGACAGGAGCTAACCGCATTTCTCTGCTGTATGTTATTCCGAGGCAATGAGGGCGAGGGAATGTTTTATGTTACCTGTTACCACCTTCAATAGGCATTCACGAAAATATAACATATATAATTAAATTATGACCTTAGCAAAGTTAGTAGTATGTATAATATTGATGATATTTAAATCGAATTCTTTAAAAGCGTATTATACGCAATTCCGAAGCTTTGCATTTACTTATTGGTGGTAAAACTAAAAACTAAAAACACCCAGACTCAAAACAAACAGACATGTTCTAAAATAACAATATTGTCATGCAGTAACAATCCTAACTATTATTAATCTCATTTGAATTTTCTCGTGTTTATCATAAAATATTTGAAAAAAACGTAAAAAATACTTAGGATAAGAAATACTAAAATACGGTCAATATATCGCTTTTAATAAACTTGCTAATATTTTATTATAATATCTCAATATTTAGAAGAATATCACAAGGCGAATCAATAATTATGCTCATAAGAAACCAGGAAAGGTGATTAAGAGTATATTTGGTTGGTAGCAAGATTGCAAGGTTACAGTTGCTGTGGTAAGAAGTTAATGAGTGTCTTCTCAGCAAATTCTATTTGATCATTATTAAATTTTACATACACGTTGTCAGTGGTACAAAAAAAGACAGATTGTATCTATTACTTGTTCCGCTGTTATTACGGGCGAAACCGCGGCTAACAGCGAGGGTACTTCTTCATTAAAAATGTTGGTATTATTGAGATGTTTATTGTATTAAAATTAAAGGTGACAATTAGACTGTATGATTGATTATTTGAATGTTTTTTAAAGAACGAAAGAAAATTAATTATAATTTGTTTTCTGCTTAGAATTAATTTCTATGAAACAAGTTCTAATCTACGTTATTTAATTATTACTTTGCGTAACGCGACAAAATAAATACCTCAGACCTGAGATTAAGCGGCGAACGAATCGAGGAGAGATAATTGTTTCTTTTTGTACAATTTTTATTTATGTTAAAACAACCTAGAATGCCTAGGCTCTCCCAGAGTGTATACTTTTGGAGTTTGTGTTTGTATTTCATCTCATCTCACAAAACATCTCAAGGAAACCTGCGTGTGTGTATTCTCCCATTTGTGTGTGATACACTAATCGGAACTATAAGCCGAGATGGTCTAGTGGTTAGAACGCGTGAATCTTAACCGATGATCGTGGGTTCAAACCCGGGTAAGCACCATTGAATTTTCATGTGCTTAATTTGTGATTATAATTCATCTCGTGCTTGACGGTGAAGGAAAACATCGTGAGGAAAACTGCATGTGACATAATTTCATTGAAATAGGCTGTTACTTTAACTTTACACTAATCGGCATTTAGCTAGCTAAAGCTGGTGGTGGAATAAGCTATAACCTCCAAAGAAGAGGGGATTTTACTTAGCAGCGAGATATTTACAACCATTTTCGTAACATTTACTCAAAATATATACTAATCTTATACAGCCCTACATTTACTTTGTTACCCCTTTTAGCTTCGAAAGGTAATTTGTTTAATCCTTATATTATGTACATAAAAAATTCTAGGATCATCTTTTTGATTATCAAAAACGGTATAAGTAGCGGCAATCAACATTTTTATGTATATATAATGTATAGAAAAATATCGTATTGATAATTGTAGTTGTTTTGTAAAATCTAATTTCAAGTCGAAATTTAAAATTCAAAACTCTTTTTTGTAAATTTATAATTGGTGGTCTTACTATTAGAAAAATGGTTAGCGGTGACATTGGGGCATAATTGGTTATGTTCCTATTTTCAGCAGAATATATAATCAGTGGATCCACATATTAACTTGATGTACTGAGAAGTACAACGTTGGTATCTTCTATTCATATATTTTATATTTATATGGTATCCATATATTTTATATTTATATTTATATGGTAAATCCAAAGTAAACAGGTTTCTTCTAGGCAAGCGTGCTACATCCTAGACCGTGTCGATGCTTAACATCAGGCAAGTCAACGGTAAACCTATTATGGGTTAAAAAAAAAGTTCGGCACTCATTCCTCTGTGTGTTTGATATCTGATTTTTCGACAAAAGATGCAGTGAATATAAAATGAAATGCACAACAAACACAATTATTATGTATATATAACAACCAGCTGAATGTTTACACAGTTTGTATAAACCAGCGATACAAAGGGTTACGTTGTGTACACACCGCACTTTTTAATTGAATAAAAAGTTCAATATTCACTGTTCAATACTGTAAACCACACAATACGATTTAAAATGGTTCGCGTTTTTTAAAAACGTTTCATTGGCTACGTTGATTGTGTGATTCCTGTTGATAAATTCTCAGTATCATTCTAAAGTTTAGAAGTTATTAGTTTAGAAGTAAGGCACAAACAGCTGAGGGTCTCGCGTCTAATATATTTCTCCGGTCGATTTAGATTTTCATGCATCGCAACATGGGAAGAAAAAATGAGTGCATCTGTGTTTGTGCACAAACTTGTGCGTTTTAATATTACCTACCTCGGTTAGTATGATTTACCAATAAGAAAAATCAAATAATTATTTGTCCAATAAAATATTTTTGTGTCATTGATATTAATATAACGGATATAGTATGGGAATATATTCTGATATAAAAGAACGAAGTATGTATTTGGTCTCCAGCTCAAGATTATTCGTATCTATAAAGAGCATTCAAACTAAAGTATATTTCACGCAAATGTGTGAGTGGTGTTGGAGCTCTTCGTAAGTCCGGCTATCCGTAGGCGCCGCCCACTCATCCACTATAATCACGCCTCTGCACGGTTCACAATGAACTGTTCTATTTCTGTGCGAAATATGAGCTCATAGTAATTAATAGATGCAATTACGTTAACTGTGATGTACATACCTACGTTAAGTTAAACATTTCATCAAACGTTAAAAATAATATAGTTTCTCTATCAAGTTAAAGGTTACATTTTATTGCCTTTAGTTATGAATAAAGATTTGATTAATCATTATTTTTGTGGGTATCATATTATAATACATTGCGTATGACAATAGTCAATGATTGGATACGGAACCTTACGGAACTTACTGGTGGTATTTTTTTTTTATTATATTCGCCGGGAGGGCAAATGACTCTACTCCACCTGATGGTAAGTGGTAGTAGAGTCCAAACGCGACGACGGCCAGTACAGACGGGAAAAACGTTCTGCACTAGCCGCCTTCGCCTTGCCGGCCCGCAAGATGCCTCTTCACGCCTCATTTGAAGGAACCCGGGTTGTAAGAGGAGGGGAACACGTGAGCTGGTAAGGAATTCCATTTTTTGGAAGTGCGACAAAGAAAGGAGTTGCCAAATTCCTTTGTTCGCGATGGAATTGATGTCACAGTTAGGCGGTGACATCGAGAACCAGCAAGTAGCAGTAGTGCTTTGTGCAAGCTCGTCTGGGTAGGTACCACCTATACATCAGATATTCTACAACAAAACAGCAGTACTTGGTATTGTTGTGTTCTGGTTTGAAGGCTGAGTGAGCCAGTGTAATTACAGGCACAAGGGACATAAGATCTTAGTTCCCAAGGTTGGTGGCGCATTGGTGATGTAAGCGATAGTTAACATTTCTTACAATGCCAATGTCTAAGGGCGTTGGTGCCCACTTACCATCAGATGGCCCATATGCTCGTCCGCCTTCCTATTCTATAAAAAAAAACCCTCAAAGAACCGTCGTCGAATTAATTTCGCATAAACGGATGTTTTTTTAAGTCTGTGACATCCTTATTTGTTTCAGGCTTATATTAGGCTTAAATATTAATAACACCATTTTATTTTACGAAAACGAGTAATATTGGTATTGCGGTAAAAATTCTTCGAATGAAGTAAATTCGAAATAAATATTTCAAAATGGAATGGCAACAATTTTTATATGTTCGCGTAAAGATAATATATATTCGGTAAATTATTTTCTTTTTAGTTAAAAAGAAAACAATTTTTTTAATAATAATATAGGAAAATTGTTAGTTGCGTGTGTTTATAAATTGAACATAATGAATGCTAAAAACTATATCACGCATGCTGGTATTTAAGATCTCGAATGAAGACAATATTATAACACGAAAAACCAATTAATTTTGTGCAGTAACAAATCTTGATAGCTGTTTGACGCTTCAATTTTATATATTAACACAGCAGTCTGTCATCTTTACGCTTCTATCCGCTATTTGTAGCTCGCTCATCCGTAAGCGTTCAGTCGACGGTAGCATCGGTTACGGAATGTTTTTATCGTAAATGTTTTGCTACGCCGTGTAGACAGTTCTACAAACCGTAAGCAAAATTACAGACGCAATGATATTTTTCAAACTTATTCGTCTAATATTGTTGAAGAATCGCGAGCAACTAAATATTGACTGTGTGAGAGCTTTACAACTTAGAATTAATATAGCATATAAAGTAACGATAACATCATTCATAATATAAAAATTCTACAGGTGGCGATATGCTTCAAGTGGGAGACGCGACTTGGTTTGCGCCCTGGTGTTTGTACCCCAGGGTTAGTTTTCGGTAACATCGATCATTCGTTTCAGCGAAGTTATTTTGAATTTATCTTATTTCTACTGAAACGAAGATTTATAATATCATAAATATTTATTATAATAACTTTAAGAGCTCATCATTTTATTATAATTAAGTATATACATATATTTAAGGTATTTTTATATTGAATGTAATTTAAGAAAATAGTTATAGTTACTATCATAAGGGTCTTCATAGAAGGTTCATGTTGAAGGACGTACATATAAAGAATAAATTAACTTGTCCAAGTTTCGTCACAATTGGACGAATGGTTTAGACAAAAATACAAATATTTTTTTAATAGATTTCAACAACAAAGAATTTATATAAATTAATATTACTTCTTAAAAAGAATTGTGAATATAATTTTGAAACTATGTATATATGTTTAATAATTCTTATTGTTCTGTATTCTCAGTATATTGTGTTTCCAATGTTCATTGAATATAAAATTTCTTCAGACATTCGTTTACTCTCCGTTTATTATTTGATACATGAAAATGAAATTCGCGCGTGTTACGTGACAGGTCTTAATTTGAAGCGGGTGAAACTGCGAAGCGCAACTATTTATACAATAATATTATGTACTTAAACCTAATCCGAAGCTCGCTGGATTTTCTAGAATAAAGTTAATGTATATTGTTTTTAATATAATTGATTAATTTATTTATATTGATCTTATCACTGTTTTCTTATTTGATAACATAAAAAAATTATACTGATTAATTTTTTCCTACCTACTTTTTTTCAATTATACGTGATATTGGCAGAATATTTCGCGCTCCTAGCGTAGAATATAATAAGGAAGGAAACAATATATTGTCTACGTTACCAGTAAAGTGTTTTGAAAAGAGAATGGTGAAAATGTACCCACATAATTAAAAAATTAACGAAGCATAGTTCATATGCAAGTTTATATAAATTATAATTATAAGTTAATACGATGTTTATATAAAAAATATTAAAGCTTTAGAATATTCCATTCCATTCAATATTGTTTTCTTCATTTTTTATTAATTTATTTAAAAACCTTATAAAAAGTGTTAAGGATAATTTTGAATCGGTTGCAAAAACTCTAGTAAATCCTATAAGACACTCCAGGAATCAAAAGTCTTCTCAACAGCTGTCTCGAATCTCTCTTTTCAGGCAATAATTAAGAATAGACAACATACATTATTATAAATGGAGTTTGATTTTAATAAACTAAAAATACCAATATATAATATAAAGCATACCTACGCGTATTTACAAAATACTACCACTGTAATGTTTAACTATGAAATAAATATTAATACTTAAATATGTATCCCGCTACAGAGGTGAGGTACATACCTACATTATACTTATTCATGTAAACATTATTATAATAAAATTGAACAATAACCTCTATCCGTACTGGGTTCAGGTTATCTTTTGCTTTTATCTTTTATCTCCTATTTTTTTGGACTTATATAGCATTTGCCTTTTTTTTTAGTTTCGTCAAGTTCGACAGATTTTACTACTAAGTTTTAAGTTAAGTTTTAAGTTTTTATTACTAAATTCCTATGTTGTAGGCTACCTTTCAGTCCTACCTATCAATGGGTCCCAAAATACATGCATTCACGCTATTCTCCTTTACATTTCATTGCGTATAAATAATAATAATAAATAAATATATACTTTATTACGTCTCCCCGTACGTCACGATTTATATAGAAGTACATGTATTATAGATACCTAGCAGACAGATGTTTCCTGAAAACGAACCCTATTATAGAACGCCGGATGCGTGGGCACATTGACCCCGTCACACATTAGGGAAACGTTATTAAGGGTGGGAGCCGCATGGGCTTATTGTATCGATCTAAACACTTATGCAGTACAGTGTTAAGGGTATATAACAATCTTCATATATGCATGCACAAAGCATAGTACAACACGCCCTGTGTATTTTTTAATGCGTTTACAAAATATAAATATCTCGTAATAATTTTATAAATACTGATTCGAATTTATCATTTCATATTATAGGATAATAGTTTGCGATTGTACGATTGATTTTTAACAATGTTATTATAAATTACTGTTTCAACTTGCCTATGATTTTTGATTTTGTCTTTTTTTGGATCTGATCTCTCGCCTATTCGAAATCTCGATGTTGCAGGTGCATAAATTATCGCCTGTGCATCAACAGGATGCTAAGACGTGTTGTGTCTTCGTTACAATCTTCAATGCAAACACTTCTCTCGCAAAATGAGAAAAAGCTTTGCAACAGGTATGTTTTGTGTTATCTATGATTCACTGTAATACTGGAATTAGTAATACTGGAATCCCTCTAGAAAAACATTGTAAGGATGCATTATATTACAATATATATAAAATTGTAACTGAATTTTAAAATACTGCGGTTTGGGTTTTATAAAAATAGAACACCAAATCATACAAATTATGTAAATGAATAACTCAATTACTCTTAAAAGTTCAAATAACACAATTGAACACATGCAAAAAATCGCGCCAATAATTAATTAATTACTTTATATTTCTGTTTACCAAGTGAATGGCGGTTTGAAATTGGCACGCGTTTTTAACAACGCTGTTGTTATAGTATAAAAGTATTTTCGAAGTATATTTATTTGTATATAAATATTTACACACGTTGTCTGTTCATAAGGCAGGCAACTTAATGCCTATTTTATAGGTACCAGCCCACTTTTATCATATATAAATTAAATTAAGTATAGCAGTCGGCATTGATTCAGTCAGCATTATTATGTAATAACAAGACTTGCATAATTGGATAAAAGATTAGATATACGTTTCAAGGTTTATATGCAACTTTTTACCTGCTACTAAAGTGTCAGGTTGGCCGAGCGGTCTATGGCGCCGGATATTATCTGGTTCCCGACAGGGAGCGTGGGTTCGAATCCCACACCTGACACAACACGTGAAGCAGTATTTCGTTTTTATTTGTTAATACAGCTTTTTTATTTTTTAATCGTTGGATAAAAGTGAATATATTTTGCGTCGCTTGAGTGTTTGAGCAGCTTTAGCGGCTACCCTGGCTTTACGAGAGATGTTCTGAATTATAAACTTAACAATAAACTCGTGACATAAGTACGATGTAAATATTTAACAATTGGAGTGACTTTGAAATGCAATCTTAACAATTTACATATATTTATATAAATATATCCTAATAATTTTAACTATTGGTGATAATTATATATATTGACACATGAGACGTAACAAAAGAGACGTAGGTTTGATACTAACGATAAGTTTATATGCAACAACATATATTAAATATTTAGAGCAACTTTCAAATGCATTCTTAGAAAAATGAAACGAAGTTAGGTAGTAACAATTGAAGTGACATGCAAATAATAACTTATATAGACTTCCTCGCAATCGCATAGCTGACCGCCATTTTTATTTTACCATAACTTATGAATATTTGTTTTAATTATATAGTTAAGAGATAAACATATTCTAAATTTAAAAGATAAGATAATAAACTTATTACACCATATCGGTTAAAAAAGCTTTACAAATATTTCATTTTAGTACATTTATTTTATTTCAGCTTTAGCTAGTAAGCGTACGTAAACAGTTTTTTTGAAAAATACAGACCAAGATCAGCCCTTTTTGGTTAAAAAATTTACGTAGTATATATAACCCGGTATATATATAACCCAGCCGCATTAAAGGTCCCTCTATATGCGAAAACCGTATCAAAATCCGTTTCGTGGTTTAGAAGGAGTTCGCGGAGATACAGAGCGGGGTATTTAGCGCTATTTTTCAGCTTCTTAAGAAATACTTCCTTGCATGTACCATCACATGAAATAGAACAAATTAATCTAATCAATAAAAATTTGATAAATACAATAGCAATCACACATCCATTGAAAAAACACACTACAGACGATTATCGTATCAAGTTATCATGACGTTAATAATAAAAGGTATACTAATAAAAATATGCAAGATAAGTATGCTTTAGCCATTTCCAAATATAATAAATAATTAAAATAATGTTTACACACAAAAAACCGGTCAAGTTTGTGTCGGAATAAAATGGTTTCGATATTACTCCGTGCCCCGTCCCGTAGTAATTGAAGGATATCGGATTTTCGTTTTAAGGTTTACTTGTTAGCTATGAAGGCTGGACGTTAAATTCTTCTTTTATGTTTGTTGTGTAACAAGCTTCACGAATGCCATGAATTTGGTAATGATTGATTTATTTTTGTTTTATAAATCTATACAAATAAATAAAATTGAAGTGTCTGCCTGCGATTTTAAAATAATTTTTCTCTATTAAAGTTATTATGGCTATTTGCGAGTTACCAAAACCAAACAAGCATTTATTTTTATTTTTGTCTGTCTGTTTATCCGTGCTGTGTATATGTATGCTTAAAACATCTAAAATTTAAAAAATATAAATAACTGAACTATGATAAGAAGTATATCAAGGTTCCGCTTAGTTTTTATTACATTAAAATCGGTGGAGTCTATCGAAAGTTATAAAACCGTACGTATTTTTGATGTTATATTATATCTTGCGGCAATAAGTCCATTGATGGTGGTGTGTTAAATACGTCAATTTCTGAATAGGGGTGTTGAGATTTTCCAGAATGGAGTGACCTTCTGCCATACATATTATTAGCATTCCCGTTTTGTTCTTTGCGTTGTTCTGTACGTCTGTTTTTTTTTTAATTTTTAATTAATTTAATTCTTACATTGAAAATAATAAATACTTTGAGGCTTTAGATTGCAAATATTGACCCAGTAGTTATTTTGTTCTATTAGTCTTAAGTAAATTTATTTTTATTTTGAATTTTATAGATTATTACTTTTTGCTATAATTATGTAGGATGTTCACGTGTAAGTAATACCAATTATCATTGTCCTTGAAAATGGCACTACTACATCTAATATAGTGTAGAAGGAAGGAGGCATTACAATAATTCAGTATATCCATTATTATTTAATTACTAGAATAATAATAATTGCTGTAATATCATAACTCGGGTGTGTTGTTAATATTTGTTACTTTTTAATGCTAAAATATGATGATGCTAACATATTTTGGGCCCTTTTATCACGTTTAACTGGATTTTCGATTATAACGCTGGCAAACCGCCAGTATATATTAAACTATTTACGAAGATAGTGCATTTTATAATAATTATAATTATATATCATTCTAAGTGAGTACGTTTGATACGTTAAACGATGTTTAATTTTTTTTTACACATTGTATTCCGTCCTTCTATCTTTAATTATAAAATTATATATTCACGCTATCTGTAATCCACCT
Source organism: Nymphalis io (assembly GCF_905147045.1). Classification (NCBI taxonomy): domain Eukaryota; kingdom Metazoa; phylum Arthropoda; class Insecta; order Lepidoptera; family Nymphalidae; genus Nymphalis; species Nymphalis io. Next base: position 13,727,919 of record NC_065918.1, read on the forward strand.
ACGACATTCGTTATTAGAGAAAAACAGAGCAAATATTTTTACTATTTTTATATTGACGGAAAATAACCTGTGGCCTTGGCGCCCTTATAGGGACACCCTCGGATTCGTTTTTTCAAGGAATTTACATTAAAAACTGTTTTTTTAAGTAATTCGAATCGAATAGGTTCCTTTCATGTATATATAATCTTGAAAAAATATGACATATTTTTTTTTTAAATAGACACAGATGACACTGACGAAATGGACATATATTATAAAAAAAAATCATAATTTAATATACAAAACAAACAAAAAGAAATCTGCAGTAAGAGTATGTTGTCTTATTTGCAATAGTGGTTACGTGGATAATGGAAACATGAGAGCGATAACAATTTGCACGGTGACACTAAAGTAAACAAAGTAAATAAGTCAGATAACTGACATACTGACTGACTGACATTCGCTTACTGTTTTATCAAATTAATTTCACTGTACAGTATTATTTATAAATTAAAAGTTGGATGGAAGTTGGAGAATATATCTCAGTATTTTATATTTGAAAATAGTATATTTTGAGAACCTATTCGATTAGATTCTTTTAGGTATTTCACTTGTGATAGCGTTTTATTTGAATTCAAATATGTGCTTTAAAATTTTATTTTCTACGCTAAGCATAACATTCCTCGATTTTTTTTTTAAAATATTGAAAAGTCGATTTGTTACGATTTGCATGCAATAGCTATCTAGAATTCATACAAAACAAATAATCTTACGCTGCTTTCAAATTGTTTTGAAAGTTAATACTCATAATAACTAACTACAACATGTAGTTTCTCAGAAAATGTTTTTAATTAAACAATTATTTCATTGTACGCAGCTAAATGGAATATTCGAGAGGTACTCTTAGTGTAATATTTATTATACATAATTATTATGTGCGATAACATATCAATTAGTATAATACAGACATTGTAAGCTAATTCTCTCTATGACCCTATAATCCGGTTAAGTTTAAACGTCACTATCAAGTTATAAACAAATTATTGTAGACGAAGCATGTTCCATGGTTATATGTTATAGCGTTTCATGTCCTTTAGAACGTTCGCAATGCATTCAACAGTTAACAGACGTGCTCTTAAATTGATCAGTACCTTTCACACTTAGTGTCAGGTTTCGCAGATAACGTTGTTTGTCTCGCTCCAACTTTGATGTGCGAGTCAGCTGTAGGTACTCGAAGTGAGAGGTAGATATGCTTTTAAGTAGTAGTCTGCGTTAGGCAGCGCTATGAATTCAATGTACTGGCTGGTTAACTTACTTTCCCGTAAAGCGATGATCACCCAGCGGACGTCGTCACGATGCATGAAGTTCATTGCGTTTACTCCATTCACTTCGTGTGTCATGTAGCCAGTAACTAGCGCGATGCGTTGCTCACATTGAATTATTTCGCCATCGATGGAATGTCGAGTACGGTACTCCATCCTGAAGGACTCTAGAGCGCTCTCGTTTATGAATGTCTCGGTCGTCGGTCGCACCATGCCCACAAACACCTAAAACAAAATAATCTTGCTTTATCAACTATAAAAATTGAAATTACAAATCGCTTTTTATATTTTTTATTGTAAGATCATTCTCAGTTTTGCCTACTGAGAAGATTGATTTTCTAATTTTAAGTTATCAAAATTAAAAGTAAGCTAATACTTATGCTTAATTTTCGTTAATAATATTTATTTTGATTTATTGATTTTCATATTTCGATACGGCTTAAAACCCTTATTTAATTAACAAATCATTGTTATGTCGTTCATAAAAGTCTTCAATTATTTCATATTTCATCATCTTTTGGGTGGTTCGTGTGTGACTCCCCCTTTGTAATACTATTCTTTTAGAAATAAAACATTGTTAAAATTGCGTTCCTCATAATACACGCATCACAATAGACCTTGAAACCTGAATCTTCTTACTCTATACCAAGCCGTAGACGCAATGTTATTGACTGAACTTCTATCATTAGCTCGGTAAAGGTAAGGTAAGCCTTTGATAGTATTAATGAAAGACATGTTACTTTAGTATTAGGGCTAATTAGTAAAAGTATCTGTTCGATGAAATCTTGTAAGCTAATTTCTACTTAGTTTTTAAATATTTGACAAATGTGTAAGATATTATGTTACCACCTTAGATGCTGTTTGAATTAACATCGTCACTATGTTACGTTTGGAGGTCTATTGATTTGACTATAAAAATAGAAAGCGCTAGAATTCTCTAGTAATCTATTTGCATTTGTTGATTCACAATTTATAGGAATTAAATGTGAACGAAAAACATTGAGTGAAAATTTTTAAGGAAACAGTTTTGGGGGTCGACATGATTGAACGGCAAGAATTATTCGATGATACGTACCAAAAATGTCTGCAAATTTCAGATCAATCGATTGAGTGGAAATATTTAAAAAGTCGCTTGATTAGAACCACAATTATTTAAGTCAAGTTATAAGTCAGTAAGAATTTTTAAAAACGTATCTATAAATATACTTGTTACTATATGGAACAATAATTTATCGGTTTTAGGTAAAAAAATGATGTAAAGTTTCTTAAATTAATCTGTCGGTGAAATCTCTCGAATGATTATATGTATGTTCAAATATTTACCAGTTTCCCATTGTTCTTCGGCCACGTAGAAATGTTTTGTGACAATGTACAGGGTTCGATAATAAGCTTTTAAGCCCCATTAACAACATATTTCTTGCAATGAATACATCGACAACGTTGAAATTAGATCCGTATCAATATCAAAAAACACATGTATAGCTCGAAGACAGTTATAAAAATATTGATAATTATATATGAAAATGGATGTCAGTAAGTTTTTGATTAATAGATTTTGACACCGATTCTCCGATCACCATGAAAGTAGGCGCATATATATATATATATACTTACCACTAGATGGCACTAGAAAACATTAACTTATATACCAATCAACCGATCGCTATGAATTTGGATGAATTGACAGGATAAAATCCGCCGGGTCTTGCTAGTAATATACATTTTTTATACCAACAAATGTTAGTAGGGCAACAAAAAACATAAAGTATTCGAATTTTTTTTTTTCGTACCAAATAGAAAAGTGTACTCCTGACAATAATACGATAATTATCTACTATTCAAATGATCTGATAATGAGCCTGGAAGTCGGTTGTATAATTCAAAACTAACTATAACAATAAGCCTTATGAGTTTTGACTTATTTGCTTTGTTTTAAAGAGTGTGTCCTATACATTATAAAAAACGCATACAACATAAGATAAATATTTGATGTTATAAATTAAAAATTAGAGTTATTCCTTTTTTATTTATTTTGAACAAATACTCTCGCTTTACAATGAAACGAAAGTCTCAATATAGAGATAGTCACACGCAAATTACTTGTTTAAAGTCTATTTGAAAAAAAAAATACATTTTGATTTGATTTGAGTAACTAAATGAATTCTTTTTTTTGTTTTCAAAAATTAGTATATAATACGAGGAATAAAAATTTCGGCTGGTGTTTTTCCAAAAAATGAGCAGGGTATCCATTCTATAAGAGGGTATCGTAAGGTGTCTTAGACAGCGGCGATGCTCCTCGCGGGCGATTCACCTTGGAAACTCCAGGCGGAGGCGCTCGCTCACCTGTTAGTATGTTTGAGTGAAATCTTAGAAGTTATGATCGCTTCCGCGAAATCGATTAAGCTGAAATTTGACTGACAACTTTGTTGCTGGTGACAATAATTTTGTATACTCAGCTATGCACCGTGAAAAGTAGCCACCTGCTAATGTTCTACTGGTATAAAACCACCCTTTCTGTTGAGGAGAAGTTTTGAAGTACCAATGCTGCTCCAATGTGGGTTGGTGAATTATGCATTACCAAAGATTAATTGAATAAAAGTTCGTTTTAAAATTTTATTTTTTAAATTTACTTTCGGGCACTCCTCAGTGAGACGGAAAGGGTACCGCTGGTTTTTTAGCGGGTATTCCGATGTTCGAGGCGCACTCGGCGCCTTGGATCCGCCCACTGTTCCCGTGGGGGAAACGCGTAATGCGTATTTCCAGCGAGAAAAATAAGGCTATCCATTCTTTGTGTGTATTTATTGCTTAAACATTATTTTTAAAAGTTAGTAATAATAGGGCAACAAAATAATTTGATTTTCCTAAGCTACTAATGTATTTTATCAATAATTAACAATATATTATATTTTGAAGTAATTTACGTGCTTTATAACAGTGTATATACTTTATAATTATCTGTCTTGTCAAAATATAATATTATAAGATGGTGTCGCAATTATTGAAGCAGGAAGGAGTTTTAACAAAGGCTTATCAAGTTTCAAAAACTCCTAGAGTTGTGTTTCCGATTTTTACACGTAAGGAATTTTTAAAATTAAAGATATGAAAATTTGCAGTTTTTAGTAAAAGTAGAAAATTGCGTATCTTAGATATTATATAACGTACCATAACATAATTTTAGTAAACGCATTAGATGTCAATTAAATGAATTTGCACGCAGGCTAAGTATTATAGCTGTCAATAAGCTTGATTAAGCTTTGTATTATTATTATAGTATTGTAACCATGACATGGTTACAATGCGAAAGTGGAATATTTTTTTAGTATTTCTATTTAAATGTATATTAATTTATAATTAAGAGAGTATTTTTTCTAAAAAATATTATGTCTCTTTTCAAAAATAATATTAACAGTGTTAACAATGAATAAATTAAGCGTTATAGTTATAAATATAATATATAATCGATGACAATATGAATATAATGATATATATTCATCTTAATTGTACAAACTGGATGTTGCCATTTGAAGTAAATATGAAAAAAGGTACAAATTATACTCTCCTAACGCAAATGATGCATGATAAATGTCCAAGTGACCTAGTAAACTGATTTCGAGGCTCAGTGTTGCTAGTGGCGCGTCCCTGTCCAATCCGGACCTTTCTATCGTGCCTCTCTGTCTGTCTAATACGATGCACCGATCATTTCATTTCGCCAACCAGTAAATTTATAATAGACTGAGAGCTAGCGATCGACAGACGCGGTATGTTAGCAAACTCCATATTGATAATAGGTATAATATTTCACCTGCCGTAGGTGAAATGGTATTACACTACAGTACTCTATACCCGTCGATTTTTTCTTAGGGCGTCTCCAGAATTCAAAAAACGCCAACATTAGTTTTGAAAACGAAATAATAGGTTGTCTGCCGTTTTATTATCTTAGAATATAATGAATGGAATGGAATAAGAAAGAAGGTAAATAAACAACTTTAACCTTGAACTCATATGACATTTCAGTCAGGAAGAAATTAAGTTCGTAAATCTTACGTTATTTCAGCAAAGTTGACATTTATATATGTTATTTACATTATTATTATTATACATATACGTTTGAAGCAGCAGACACTACAGTACTAAATGACATTGAAACGGTAGACAACCTGCGATCACGTTTCTAAAAGTCAATTTTGAAGTTTATTAACTTCTGGAAATACCCAAAGGAAAAGGAATCAACGGGAATAGTGAATCACCATTTCAATTTCATCAGGTGAAATGGTATACATAGCATCAATATGGAATTTGCAAACATACCGTAAGTCTGCAGATCGCTGGCTCTTAGACTATAATGTCTGCCCGGTGAATAGTTTGATGCAATTATGACCAACCGTAATCGCACTCGCAACAAATTGTATATCATTATGCAACTAATTTGAAACTGCAATTTTCTTCTCTTTGGAAAATTGATATCTAACTTATTACGCTAAGCAATTAAAAAGATAAGTCAATTTATTTGATATTTCAAATCAAATCAAATCAACAGCCAATCATTGTCCACTGCTGAACATAGGCCTCTCCCAAGGTGAGCCAAAGTTCCCTGTCCTTCGCCTTCCGCATCCAGTTGGTGCCCGCCACCTTCTTAAGGTCATCGGTCCACATTTGATGTTTGTATTGGTTCAAATAAGAAGTCAATGGTATTTTTACGTCATTTTTATCAGTGTTATTCTATTAGTTCGAATTGTTTTCGATGGAAATAATGACAAGTAGAAATATTATATTATGGGATACAAGAAATTAATATTCCTGTAGGCTAACAAGACGTCACCTGTTGCTAGGATCGCGTGTTCGTCGCCTTTATGTATGTGTAACCTACTCTAATAGTAAACGTACTTTACAAACTTTACGAACATAAAATATAAACTTACACAAAAATTGGACGGATGTGAAATTATTTACCCAGCGTTCTTTGTATATATAGTAGCTGATACCAGTTACCCTTCCAATGTTTTTGTTATATTTTCAGTATCACGATCGTTTTTTTTTAAATGTTACAATAAGGTGGACTAGCAATTGGGCCACCGGATGTTAAGTAGTCACCACCGCCTATAGAAATTGATGATGTAAGAAATATTAATCATTCCTTTCATCAAAAATGCCCCACCAACCTTGGGAACGAAGATTTTATGTCCCTTAAGCCAGTTGTTACACTGGTTCACACACCATTTAAACGGCAACGCAACAATACTAATTATTGTTATTTAGCGGCAGAATATGTAGTGAGTGTAAATGGTGGTAACTATCCGTCTGGCGGGCACAATGCCCTACCACCTCGTAAATCATATCGCATGAATATTTTACGTAGGTTTTATTGAAACTTAATTACAATAATATAAACAACTGCGCAAAGCTTGAACTGAAATGGAACAAACAAAGATATTTATATACAAATTCAAATTCTACAAGATTAATACAAATCAGTACAGTCAATCGGATTATTTATGATCTTACACTGTTTCATCACACACCAATAAACAATATCGATTGAGAATTTAAGAGCTAAGTATTAGGTCCTTAGAAACGAAATTAGTGTTTTGTCTTACTGACCACTATGATCTAAAATATCTCCTCTTTAGTTAAGAATTCCAAATTCAAATTTATAAATTCATTTAGCTGGTACATTTGAGTTTTGAAAACAGTCATTCATTTGTTTTTTTTTCCTGATTATTTTTTTCTTTGGCGTCGCTTATTACCACACAATGGAAAACATGAAATATCGGTATATTTACGAGTTCTACCGTGCCACCAGTGCTGCAGAAACAGCTCGAAGGATTAATGATGTGTACGGCGCTGGTGTCGCAAAAGAAAGCACGGTACGTTTTTGAACGTTTTCGTTCTTTAAATTTCGACCTTCAGAACCAACCCCGTGGACGGCCGGAGACCAAAGTGGAAAATGAAGAATTAAAGGCTATTGTGGAAGCGGATCCATCACAAAGCACTTCAGAGATAGTTGCAGGCGTCGGGGTAAGTAATAAAACTGTATTAATCCACTTGAAGCAAATCGGGAAAGTAAAAAAACTTGAACGATGGGTACCTCACGAATTGAGTGAATCGAACTTGCAAACACGCGTCGACTGCTGTGTTACTTTGCTCAACCGACACAATAATGAAGGGATTTTAAATCGAATCATTACTTGTGATAAAAAGTGGATACTGTACGATAATCGGAAGCGCTCGTCGCAATGGCTGAACCCCAAATCACTGCAATGAACCAAGCCAAATCCTGCCCTAAACGAAAATTGATTCAAAAAAAGTTACTTGTGAGTGTTTGGTGGACTAGCACTGGTGTCGTTCACTACAGCTTACTAAAATCTGGCCAAACGATTACGGCAGATATTTATTGTCAGCAATTGCAAACCATGAAGGAAGAACTAGCTGGTAAACAACCGAGATTGTTCAATCGCCCTAGACCACTGCTGCTTCACGACAACGCAAGACCACACACTGCATAACAAACAACCACTAAGTTAGATGAGCTACAATTGGAATGTCTGCGACATCCACTGTACTCCCCTTTGTTATTAAAGAAACAATTGAACTATTGATAAAATAGTAAATCAGACTGAGCATGATCCACTACGGGAAGACTTTTCAATAATGCTTGAGGATAAAATATATCTAATGTACATATAGGTTTCCTCACGACGTTTTCTATTACCCCACGAAGTAGATTGCAAAATTTCTAGTACATTTCAATTCGTACAAATATGATTTCAATATCCGAATATCAATCTCGTTGACTTTATACAGAATCTTAACTTTGATTCACTTGTTGTTAATCTTAGCCAGATATTTGATTATTATTATATCACGTCGTGTATGTGTGTAGGAAGTGTTTTTGAGTAGCACTCATTATTAATCAGTTTCTATTACTTCTGTGTTGGTACAATAAATTAAAAAAAAGTTTCATGTTGTCATTTGAATTCAAGTTTCGAATATATGTCAACGGCATGTTACGGTTTTAGTTGTTATGTTTTGTTTACTAGCACATAGGAATTGAAGTTATATATAATGTAAAAGTAAAGTAATATCCAACACTCGGCTAAAGCTTCCTCTTCAACTACTCTACTCGAATGAGGTTTTGGTGGGTACACATGTCAAAGATTATTATCTGAAATTTGCAGCATCCGTATTTTCCTTACGATGTTTTCTTCACCGCCGAGCAAGATAAAATAGATAAGATTTATAATTCCTAAACGCTTATTAATTATTTTTGGCCACTGAGCCATAACTGTATCAGAATGACCGAAAAATATTTCTATTAATCTTTCACGAATATTTTCAATGGAAGCAGAATAAACGGAAATTAATTTAGTGGGTGTTATAATTATAGCTATTGTTTATCGTCATAGTTTATCTGGAGATTTATCGTGTTGCGATGACAATTTCTCATCAGTCAATTCGAAAAATTGGTTAGTTAAAAATGTTGTTCGCGTATTTAGTTTCCGGATAGCATAAATTCATACACGAACGTTCTGGAACAATACGGTGATCGATGCACCACCTACGTGTTCTACATGTAGTTCAACGATTCAAAGCCTTAACTGCGTGAACGGGATGCAAAATTTATAACATAGCGTAGAAAGAGAAACACTAAACTAAGCTGAATGGTCGGTTTATTTGTGCGTGAATGGTGACGTGATTGATAGGTTTCGAGAAATCGTATCGAAAAATTTAAATCCACCGCGTTCTATTCAATGCGTATACAAAATTAATTAGCTGTTAATTATTGTCACATACCTGGATATACTCGTAAATGGCATTCCTAAAATAGAAAGTATTTGTGTTGCCAGCAATAATAATTATTTTTTAGTAAAATGTTGCTATTAAGAAGAATAGATTATCCTCTTTATTTTATTAAACTCTCTTAAGAGTACGCTTTTTCAGTGTCTGGAAAAATATGAGGGGAATTATTTGTTTGTTTCTTTATTGTATGAATTCTATAAGAGCTATTACGTTCAACTCCAATGTGAATGCGCAATTGAAGCAAAATTATCTCAATTCTTTTGTATTTTCTCTAGTAACCAATTATGCAGAATAATAATAACGATACAAATTATAAGTTTCTTAGTTTACATTGTTGTATAAAAGAAATAATGCTCTAGTATATATGTAATAATATGTATACAATATATATACATGCCTGACAGTTATAAAAGATACAGATTTACAATAATTTGTAGCGTTTGACTATCAATTCTAATACCAAAGATGCTGAAAGTTGACCCATGCTTATTATATTATAGTATGGTTATTATGTAGATACTATTATAGTATGTGCTATGTATAATTTTTTTTGATGCAAAATAAGATATGATGTTGTTTTTGTGTATATTATTTCAAAATCATGTACTTACAATGTCATTCCCACTCGAAAACGGATTCTCCCCCCTGGACCTGACCCGACGTCCGATTTGGACGATCTGATCGAACCGGGTGCCCGCACGGTCCGATTTGCGCAGCGATCCTTCCACATGACAAGTAACATACTGCGGTGGCTCAGAACGTTGATGGCTTAATCTTTTGAACCTATAGAATTATAGAAAAATAACAGCCCGTTAATTTTCTAATGTATTAAGCTATTATGTAAGAAAAAAAACCTAAACGCTATATTACTTAATGTCAGAAAGTGGTATGCGGCATTGACTATAATAATCATCATAACATTTAAAGTGTAATAAGATGTTCAAAATTTCAAGATTGAGATACGAAGTGAGTTCTTACAGCACTGCCTGGGAAATTTTCAATGCCTTTGAAGAATCGTTGAAGTTATATATCACAACAATGGTTTTTGGGCAGTTATTTCATCAGAACAGTTTCAATATTACTATTAATTTTGCCCAACAAAAACACATATGTAATAATAATCACCAAGTATTATATAAATGGAGTAGTTCTCTCAATTCGTGTTATAAGTTATAGCGGTTTTGAAGAAAATACTTGATAAAGTTAATTTAATTAATTGGTACGAATTTGGTTTGCAATCAGTTCTAAGGCAAAAGGTTGTTTGTGCGACAACGTTTCATTAACGAGAACCTCTACGGAACTACTACAACCTAGTGCTTGCTTTTACTTTCTTGTTATATATACTATTTAGTATATTAAAGGGCAATAAGTAAATTAACCCAAGTTCTCGTTTGGTTACACCAGTGTGGATGTTCCCTTACATATAGTTCAGAATAATTACGTTAAATGGTTGTTTCCTAAGATAAAAATATTATATTAATTCAATTATAATTTTCTCTAACCTTATAATGAAACTCCGTTTTTCATTGCATAGCGCTTCTGCAACCGCCTTTTCGGCGTCTTTTTCTCGCGGTAACAGAAGCTGACCATTCGATGTTAGATTACATGATCTTGGAAACAGTTGGTCGGCCAGGAGCTGGTGGTCCTCTTTATGAATGATGGTGGTGACATCTTGGCCGAGTAATTCCAGCTATAAAGTATAAGTAAAGTAACAGCCTGTTAATACCCCACAGCTGTGTTAAGACCTTGCTTTTCAGAAGTAGGATTGGAGTTTATACCTTCACGCTGCTTCAAAGCAGATTTTTGGATAAATTTGTTACAGATTTTCATTAGACAGATGCAGGTTTCCTCACGATGTTTTCCTTCAACCCGTGCACGATATGATTTATAAATACAAATCAAGTACATGTTCTCTGTGGTACTTGTCAGGACAAACAATGTTTTAAGTGTCGTGTTTTGGACCACTGGTGCTTATTGGAGCAGTAAATGTTTTTCAAGCTTATATATAATTTTTTTATGTACATAACGGATGTATATGATGTAGGAAATTTTAAAACATAAAAAATATCTTACAATTACACTATATATCGTAAACCATATAAGTGTAATTTATACATTAGCCTCCAGTTTAATATTGTGTACGTTTTACATAGACAAACATATAACCACGTTGTAAATAATCATATCAAAGGATAACATTATCTTTTTCACTTAAAGCTTAATTCAAACGGTATAAGTAGAGATCCCAACGCTCCAATTTTACCGGATTCAACAGGTTCGAAGGGTGCATCCTCTGGCTAATAACTCATTTATCCGCGGTGAAGCGCAATTAAAATAAGTTAATACTACTTCACTTAAAAATAATAATATCCTGGGATAATAAAAATATCCTGGGTTAATAATAATATCCTGGGTTAATAATAATATCCTGGGACATTATTCACAGACGACCATCTGATCCAAAACTAAGCAGAGCTTGTACTATGGAAACCAGACCACTGATAAACTACATATTCTACTTTTCTTTTGTAAATACATACTTATCCAGATAATTACACCCAGAGTACACAAACAGACATGTTCATGCACACAAGTGCCTGTCCGGGGTGGTAATCGAACCCACAACCTTCGGCATGAAAGGCCTACCAACAAAAATGTCTACCAACCAAGGCAACCGGCCCGCCTCTAATGATGACTTCATTTTGAGGATTTAAAATTATTGTCCTAATGATATTTGCCTTTACAAATGTTAGAAATATTTATTAATTTATTTAAAAAAATATAATCAATTTTCGAATATTGTTTGTATTCCTTTTGAAGAGTTAATGATTTTTTAATATCTTTTCTGAGAAGAAATTCTTAGTGGTTTTCCGGGCTTGGAAGTTAGGAGTGATGAGTGCATGAGACTGGAAAGTGGGTACTTTATATAATATATTTCTAGACCATAAGAATAAGAAGAGTCCATCTCTACTGCCAACAAAAAATATAATATACAACACGTACGCGTACTATAATTTTCTGATGGATAATCATACAAATTGATCGCATTGACGAGAGTCTCGTTAGGGGTAAGGTTATAAATTGTTGTACTATTGAGGCAAGAATTTTATATAATATATTATATGTCCATTCGGTCTAATATCATTTGTTTGATTTTTTAAGCTTATTTTGATGCACAATTTTTAAGTGTCATTATATTGTAAATGTGCAGACCAGTCCAGACCAGACCAGCTTAATCTAACCTGGCGGGGAGAGGGCTTAATTTTTTTAGCGCAACTGACTTATCTGTCTTCCTTGTCTTGTATTTTAAAGCTCGCTCAATCATCTTTTTAGAAAATTATCAGCTACACATTTTTGTAATTATCGCTTTTAAGTTATTGAATTTGCGGTAACAAACGTTGTTTGTGAGTCGGGCGCCCTACTAGTGCGCCCCGGGCGACCACCTAAGTTGCCCGCCTGTAAATCCGCAACATGATGTACTCTAAGAACTCGAATTTCATCATAGTACTTGATCATGAATTAATACCAAAAAGTTATATAGCATTGACTTCACTAATTATAAAATTAAAGGTATACTCATCGAATTAGCGAATCACTGTAAATATTTTTTTAAGTTAACGGTGTAATCGACGATCAAGTATCAAAATAGCATAATCTTTCATTTCATCTGACAGCTTCCTGGTCGAAGTGTTATATGTGTCCCCACCATATAGAGATTAATATCGAAGTACTTAAATATATATCATATAATCATTAAAGCGTTATAGCTCAATGGATAGACCACGTGGATTTATGAAAATCTTGTCAAGCTCTGTGAAAAACATTGAAATATGTCTTGGATTAAATTCTGTCTATCCTCTCCCTAAAACGACCTTTATTCATCAGGTAGGACTAGATATACAATCTATATATATTTCGGACCTGGAGATTGGCTGAAAGATTGACAACCTGTCAAGGTGGCAGTTAAAAAATAACTGAACCATAGAACAGTGAATGGAGAGGGCGCATTATGACATATGAGTCGGCGCCCCCAATACGAGTTTATATATGTTTCACAACGCTAGGTTTTTAATGTGGAAATAATAATTATGAAAGTTTTTCCTTCAGGGAAAGTTTAGAGTGTTCCCTTTACCTATTGATCTAGCTAGTTTGATAAGTGTACTTGTGATTCGACAGCTGATACTGCCGGCTGGAGTTTACTACTAAAGTAAACTATCTAAGTCTGAGCAACTTATTAGTTTTGCACTATGTTAGCTTAACTAAAACATGTGGTATGTGATGCATAGTCAAACAGATGAATCCTTAGCTTACTAATATAATTAATGTTATCTAGAATGTTTTAAATAAACTAACTGTATTTATAATAATCTATAAAATAAAAATATTTGACACAATTACGTTATTTTTTTTAAATTATTCTAAAGTAATTTCTAAAACGCATTTTATTATGTCAAATAAAATACAATACAAGCCGAAATAGCCTAGTAGTTAGAACGTGAGTCTTAATCGATGATCGTGGGTTTAAACCCGGAAAGCACCACTGAATATTCATGTGCTTAATTTGTGTTGATATTTCATCTTCAGAAATATATATATTTGTGTTGATATTTCATCTTCAGAAAACATCGTGAAGAAACCTGCATGTGTCTAATTTCATTGAAATTCTGCCACATGTGTATTTACTGTTACTGTTATTTTCTTATGTAAAAAGTCGTTTTAATATATTTCAAAAATACTTAAGTATCAAAAATAGCGTCATGTTTATAAACAAATTAATGATTACCGCTAACCGTTGTTAATGAAGGTGGAATGTGAACCCCAGAATGACCTATAAATTACAATCAAATCTAGTTTTCATCTTTAAATTTCGATTGTATAACAAAGTTATAAAAACAGGCTGAATAGTAGTATCGAGAACGAAAGCATTAAGTGCTTTAACGTAGTCAATGCTTTAATCTAGTCAAGGTATGTGAAGCTTAAATATTGTCAAAGCACCATTGTTCTTTATTAACCATGATTATTTTTTCGCACTCAGTGGTTGGACAGCGCTTACAAAATGCTTGTGCACGCTTTATCTTTTACTTTCGAACGAAGTTAACATTCTTAATACAGGCAAGCGTCACAATTTAGCGTCACTACTCTTTGTGGGCTTAAATTAATGTCTTCAAACAAAAAGATGAACATAACCCTAAAAAGCTGCCTCCGGGGCAGTTTTAAATTATCGGCAATCAAATGTTATAGTAGCCAAGTCTAAAATAGACAATATTTATTGAAAACACAAAACACATTAGTTATATCCTATACGTATTATTTGCTATATTTTTCATTTAAAACTATAATTTCAATTAATAATTAATTATCGTTAACTACGCAAGTAAATAACCGTTTTCATTCAATGTAAATATTATTAAACAAATAATTAACTTGAATAGGAAATTAATATTTGATTTGCATTTGAATAAAGCTTATTGTTGATAAAAAATAGAATATATTTCATTTAAATTTCGATTTACTTTTTTTAAGTCATGTTTGAATAGATAGACAATCTAACACCAAAAATATAAAAATTTCAAACAAACTCTACCGCTTTATATATTATTATGGATTTGTGTTATTATATTTAAAACGTTGTACGTAATTGAAAGTATTTTTTTTTTATAAATTATTTTGTTTAATTAATTACTTATAACATACCTCAGTATAACCCAAATATTCTTGAATATTTGGCGAGACGACAACAATGATCCCTTTATATGTAGTGGTAATTAGAAAACCTTTAAGGGTCTTCAGCAAAGTCTGCGTAAACGCAGAACTGAACTCGGGACCTCGATCGATGCTGCTACCAAACACTGCAACAAAATATGATAATAAGCTAACTAACTGCTGGATTAAGAGAAAAACAAACTTGGTAAAGGGAGCACCAGGGATATTTATGTTCATTATGGGACTGTTAAATCAAATCAATTAAAAAAAAATTTACTTTTACAAGTACTTATGAATCAAGCGCTACCAACAACCCACGCAAAGGATAGCTTCAACTTTAAGCACATAAAACTTCAGTAGATATGTGTCGATACATTTCGTTGACATGATATTGAAGAGATATAATATGGCAAGTGGGCCGCACGACTATAACTCTACAGCAGCAGACCGGAAATGTAGGAAATAAATGAATCTCCCATTCATTCATTTAATATAATGCTTTTTAGAATATTTTAATATTTTTAGCTAAATTTTAATAGCTTGTTTCATAAACCTTTGCGGGATAGATATACAAAGTTTTTTTCGAAATGTCTTGCTATACCGCCGAGCATTTGATAAAATAAACACAAGTTTAACATATAGTGGTGACCAATAGTCAGCCAGTCATCTGTTATATACGCTAGGCAATCGTATGTATTTTCTATGAAGATAAATAAAGGTTTTATGAAGAGGCTTGTAAAGAAAATTGGTTTTCAATCATATGATAAAAAATACATTTTGTAGCACTCTTTATTAAGTACTCTGCATGTGTTTGAGTAAGCAAACGGAGGGCGTGGTTTCGTCCACGATACTCATCAACATATAGATTGCATTTTTGCCGTGAGTTATGTATTTACGAAGTAATTTTAATCCTTGCATATCATGAATTTCCGCAAAGTGAAGCTTGAATTAATTATTTTAATTAGTGAGCGCCTAGTTCGAAATTCGACCGTATTTTACTATTACAAATGACTTGACGATTTATTCGTTTTTAAATTAGAAATGTGTTGTCAGTTTGAACGTAATGTTTGATTTTATTTAATTCTGACTGCCCGCGCCGATTCGTACGGGTAAAATAAGGATTTTGTCCCGTGCATTTTTTAATCAATAAGGTATAAACATTCGCCAATCGATATATTCACCCATAAAGTAAAGTGCAAAGTGACTGCCTCTTTGGTCTAGTGGCTATAAATAAGGCCGCAGGCCATTAGCTTAGGGTTCAAATTCCAGGTCAGGCCAATAAAAATTTATTGGGTTTTTCAGTCGAAAATAGCAGTCTGAAAGTTGGAAATGTTTACACTCACACACGTACACATTTACACTAGTGTGCCTCGAAAAGCACGAAAAGCCGTTGGTCCTGCGCCTGAACTCTTTCCGGTCGTGTCGGATTGCCGTCCTATCAGATAATGAGCGTTAGGGAAGAGAGAGTGCATCTGTATTTGCGCACACACTTGGGCTCTATAATATATATTGCGCAGTTAGCTAATCTCTTTTGAGTTTAACCGTCGGGGCCGAAATCGGTCCGGAGAACAATATTATATATTATTATCTGGAGCTCACGTCCTGCGTATTTTTTGCACTTTTTTATTGCATTTATTTATTATTAGGTTATGTGTATGGCTTCTATGTGTGAGTGGTGGCTCATCGTACATTTGTCCCACATTATAAGACAGACCCCTTAAAAATGTGGCCCGTTATTTTATTTTTATTACAATAGTTCACCGCCACTCGTAAACATTAGCACTATAAAAATTGTGCATCCCCGTCAGGAAGTTATTTTCAACTCAAATGTGTCTTTAAAGGTCTACATTTAAATGTAGATTTTAAGACACGCTCGAGTAATTATATCAATAGTAATCACTCGAATTACATGTGTATTGATTGTATGTAATATGTTAAAACTTGTATTAAGTTATATGATTAATTAACTTACTTTTCTGTTTTCATTATTTCCCTAAGTCACTTACTGCAGTTTCAGTTTCTCGAATTTCCATCATAAATATGCGATAAAGACACGACATAAGTCCCGAGTAAAACAAAAAGTAAACAAAAAAAGAAGATTTTAAATGATATTTACGTGAATAGAATTGTGGTTACACAGTTGACCGTACCCATTTATTGGAATAGCTGTCCAATATTGATATTTTTGTTTAAATTTGTTTTATTTGTCGTTTAAATGATTATATTCTATTTTTACATATTTCTAAAACACACGAATGTATAGTCTAATGGTTATCGGAAAATATAAGACCAATATTTATCAAGCTGTTAATGTTTAATTTATAGTAGACTCTGTTTTGTTTGTTTGAAAATTTTTATGACATTTGATGCTTAAAATATCGTTAAAATATTGAATTTACTGTGGCAAAATTCAAAATAAAATTTGTTATAACTATATTAAATTTGATTATTTTATGTAATAAGTATAACTTAATTCCATTAGAATTCTGTTAGCAAAGTCACCTGTGGACGGACTGTGTTATAATAATGTTCGTTTATATAATTTGTGTAAAATAAATCATTATTATATAAAATAGTTCGAATTTCTGCAAAATACCAAAATGCTAAATTAAAGACATCATCAATAGTTTTTGCAGCGCATGCCAAATAATTACTTTTACAGGAAAAAAATTATACCTTGGGTTACATTATTGCAACACTGGTAGAGAATCCTAATTTTTTGGAAAATAAAGTATAACCTATATAATGCGCTTATATTGTAGCTTTCTGAATCCTATAAAATCAGTTAATTTTTTTTAAATTTATTTATTAACATATTCTATATAAAATATAGAAGTCTATCAGACTCTATATAAATAGTGTTTTATTCGAATTCTGCTTTCGATGTAACAAAGCTAAATATTGTAATCAATTGAGATCGGTTGAGACAATCCTTTAAAGAACAAACAGCGCCATCTATGATTTTACAACAACTATATACAACGAACAGCTGTATTTGAAAATACTTGTTTATATAAGTGCGGTGCTAGTTTCCACAAAATCTGTTAATTCAGCATTAACATCATTAAACAACGTGAGCTCAAGGTAAGTAAGTAGTTTTTGCGTAAAACGTAAACCGGATTTTTCGGTAAATCCCTCGATTTTGGTCACTAATTAAGTAAACTGCTTGTTATAAATTATAAGGTAATAAAAGATTTTAAAAATTATTGAATATTTTCGCCAGAGTGAAGCGTAATCTTCTTATTTCAAAATTTGAACAAATTTTTTTCTTCGCAATTAACATTTTGTCTGTTATAAGGGAATTATGTGTATTACATTTTGATATTTTTGCAACTTTTCTTTTCTTTTATGGGGATACTATTTTACTATATTCTTAATTCTTTATATCGATATAATTTTAATATAAAAGTGCCTCGTTGATTAATTAACCATTAAAGTTAGATTACTAATCACGTTCCGGATTAGAATCCAGAATGGGTTATTACAATTTATTATAATTTACTAACATCCTGGGTTGGGAAGACGGACCATCCCATAAGACGGTAAAAGTGAAAGAATAGTGAGTGCTTCGCGCTTAACATCTACACAATTTGAAAATAGGTACCGTGGTTGTATACCGTGTTCATTAATGAAAACCATGTGACGATGTACAGTTATATTTGCTCCTACGAATTTTATAACAATAGTTGGTCCGTAATTTCGAGTTTCGATTCCCTTCCCGATTAAAATCGAAGAGATCCCGTTACACACGTAGCCCAATAAACAATAACTGCATTGGGAAACGACACATATGTTGAAAATCGGATTAAAGTCCTCTCCTTGCTTATATACTAAGTACTTTATGTAATCCCGTGCGAAATTGTACCCAAAATACTAAAATTGAAATATCTAAAATCCTCGTACGAATTTATATCAAAATTGAAAATAAACTTGAATTCGAAACGCAATAACACAATCGTATTTTCATTTAGTTAAACAGGTATCTGATTATACAATGTATTCCGATTTTGTATTGCTACACTTATCCGCTTTCAAATGGTATTTACATATTATATTACATATTTATTAAGCTTCGAGCTAGTAATGTTTTTAGTAACCAACGGGTGTTTTCAATTCATTTTGGTTTTGCTTACATTCTGTTTCCATAATTCGAACATGCTGCATATTTATTGATTTTAGGTGATTAATACAAGTTTATTTTCTCTTTATGTAACATAAATTATTTATGATTGAGATCACAAAATCAAGTTTAGGTAATAAAGCAACATTGCACTTTAAAATTCGATCACTGCGACTAACCAGATGATTGCATCAAAAATTATTTTTTAGATTTTTTTAAACTTATTGTTATACGATATGGATCTGAGATGGCCCACAGTTTTAAAACAATTAATCTCAACTGAACATTGGGATTCAAACGGACAAACTCCTCTAAATTGTCGACCTCGAGATTTATTAAAAGCAAAAATTAAGCACCACTAGTGCTTACTCGTATGAACTCGCATCGCTTTTCCGCACCGCACCCGCAAATTAAATAATATTTAAAAATTGAAACAGCACTAAGCAGTGGAAGAAAAGTCAATTGAGTTTTTTATTTTATTTTTTCTTTATGTAATGTCAGAAGTGGGTGCTGAGCATGGTATTTGTTTCATTTTTTAATTTTTCTATTTTTATTGTTGGCTTAGAAGCTAGTGATAAAAGGGTTTTGCCTTTATAAGCTGTTTTGCCGACAATTTAATCAAAGTGATATTATTATTTCAGCGACTTAATATAGACTTAAGATACTTCGTAATAAAATTACATGTTCCTTATTTTAATTATAATAAGTAGGCAGACTGGCATATGGGTGGTTTACCTGATGGTAAGTGGTTACCACAGCCCATCATTACCACAAAACATTAAACGTCACAGTAATTAAACCAAGATGAAAATTACTTAGAAAACAACAATAATGATCTGTACCTATTGTGATAATACTTAAGACTGAAGGCCTCACGTGTTTTCTTCTTATACATTTAACAAAGTATCTTATATTATATACTTATATACTAAAGACACTGAACTGTTATATATAAAAAATTTCTTTGATTGTAGAATTAAGAGCGTTGACCAAATACACATGTAGCAGAATTTCAGTGAAATAAGACACATGCAGGTGCCCTCACGATGTTTTTATTCATCGTAAAGCTCAAGATGAATTATAATCACAAATTAAGCACATGAAAGTTCAGTGGTGCTTGCCCGGGTTTGAACCCACGATCATCTCGGCTTTTTTGTGATTATAATAAATTTGAATTTGTGATTATAATTCATCTCGTGCTTTACGGCGAGGGCAACATCGCGAAGAAACCTGCAATTCCGTCATTAAAGAGAAAAAAACCGATAAGACTGAATTATGACAAAATCAAACTTCAAGTTTAGAAATGCGTATGTATTTGTGAATGTACAACATTAAATATAGCAAAAATACTTAAATTTGATACGATTAGCAAACTAAACAAAAACTATATATAAATTGTAAAGAATTTAAAAGCTTTATCGATTAAAATATTATGGTATTAGTATTCAGGAAGGGGTTTTATAAGCCCCTACTAAAAATAAATCACTGACGGTGTGGAAAGGTGAAAGGTAGGCTTACAAAACAAAACACTCTTTAAACTATAGAGGATATTTTCGTAATTACGATAATCTCTTCCAGCTTTGAATGGGTTCAGAAAATATTAAATTCTGTTACCACCTTATGATTTAAAACAAGAGTATTTTATATACAAGATTTAGGAAAAAAATTATACATAATATACAAGTAAGTACTAAGTTATTAAATTAAACCCGGCAAAGATTTTACAAAGAGTTAACAGTTGCGTCTACATTATAGTAAAATATCCTATTTAGAATATTATGTAGGTTTTTTAACTTTAATGCGCATTAGAAGTTTTGTTTTTTGTAAATAAAATTTTAGTAGATCACTTCAAACCATACAAACATGTGCTTAAACAATGTAAAAACATGTGCGTTTTAAATATATTACGACTTTTAAATCCCTCTATCTACCTGTTTATTTAAAAAGAAGTAACTATTTCTTAAGTATAAATCCTACAGAATTAAAATTCGTCAGTGATGTTTCTTAGACTACGCTTACAATAAAAACGATGGAACAGGGGCAATAAAAATAAAAGCACTGCAAAATTTTGTCGCCTGTTAGTCCTGTAGAATTGAAATATGTCCTTTATTTTTCACAGGCATACTTCGCAAATATCCAACTAAAAGGGTGGCGTTGGATAATCAATTTACAGAGAGGTCACAGCTATAAAAAAATACAAAAAAATATTACTGTTTTTAATTATTTTAAAAACTATAGATAAAGTTTTAAAAATATCAAATCCTATCAAGGTTTGCGCTAGAGGTAACAAAAACGCCGTTTCTAACTATAAAAAAGACTTAAAAATTTCTATTCTATGGATACTCCTGAAATTGGATTTCCGAAAATCCATTACCAAAAGAATGAAAGGGCGGAGTCATGTAGGTGTTCATATTTTAAATCAATCAAGTTTTGACTATGCATCGACTATAGACTAGAAATTTGACAAGCAGGCAGGCTTGTATTTTCCGTCGGTAGTCGTCCGTTTGTAGTATGAAATGTTAATAGTAAAAAAATTTCCAAAAAGTTTGAAATTTTAACTTTTATATATATTATGTATGCTTCAATATTTTAGAAATTATGGTTAAAATTAAGAAAAGGTAATTAGTATTTTTTTATATTTGAGAGTTAGGCCCCTGCAAAAATTATATGATTTTTATTTATTACAAGTTACATTCTTTGCCAAGCGAAACGAACAGATCATCTTGTAATGTAATAATCTGTAAAATATTTGTAGAATAAGTTTTTAGACTGATGTGATATTACAAAATGTATATCAAACATGTATGTAGACTATAAAACGCGCAATACGGCATGCAATACAACTATCGGTATTAGTATTCGTGTGTACACCATTAAAGATGCGGACGCACTATAGTCGAGTGGAACGATCCATACTTTTTCGGTTTTTGCACGAATACATCGTACCCTCCATTTGATAACTTGATTCAGTATCTCGATAACATTTCATTTCTTTTATAACATGGAATATTAGCATGAAATAAATTAAGATGTCTATATTTAAAACTTTTAATGTTAGATTTTCACGACTTTTTAATTGGACAATATAATAACAGTTCATGAACAATCTACTTTGCTAAGTGCTATGAATATTTTATTATAATGAGTTTTACTCATAATGATTCATTCAATAAACGTAAGGCATACTAATTAATTAGTATAAAACGTATGTTAAATTATCTTAGATATTGTTTTATGTGTTACACTATATATCAAAAAATATAATTAAAATTTTAAAACTACTTTCTGCGAAATTTACGTTATATTTAACTGGAGATTTTCCATCACGCTGCTCCGAAACAGTTTGGTGGATAATGTGACAAAATTTCACCTGAGACATGCAGGTTTTTTAACTATTAAGTAGATAATAACTCAGTTACCGCAATTTCAAACATTCATCTGTCTATCTCTGCTATAGATAAGAAAATTGTAGTTGTCAATGTTTATACATACATACGGTTATCAAGACAAATTCGCTTTCAATACTAAGCAATAATTGAACTTCATGTAATAGATATGTATATAGAATAGGCTTGGATTGCATAATTTAATCTTCCTCTGCATAAAACTCAACGGCGTGGGATTCACGTCTGTAAATACTGCAAAGATCTAACGTAAAAAAGGACGTTTATTTTATGTAATTATATATATAAGTAATTTTATATATAATGCATGTATTTGAATATATTTATAACTATACATTTATTGAATTCTAACTTAACAAAGTTGTAATAGTATGATTGTGTAACGGTTTTAAGGGTGAGTGAGCCAGTATGACTACATACACAAGAGGCACCTTAGTACCCAATGTTACGAATTGACGATGCAAGAAATAGTTAATATTTCTTATGACTATAGGCGATGGTGACTACTATCGTGTACATTTGCAAGTCCACCTACTTTTTATGTAAAAAGAGGGAGATGGTTATATTTTTGCCACCCACGTGTATAAAGCTACGTTCGAAAACTAGCTAAATAATAAAAACCACACGATATAAATCATCACTAACGATTACATATTTAATAATTGACATCTATTTAAATATTTACTATACTTATTTTCCTTCAACACATTTAAATGCAATTAATTAATAAAATATGAATTCCAATATATAATAAACAATACCCCAATTTGTATACGGTTTGAATAGCTACCTAAAGCGGGTCGTAACAGCTACCGACGTGACTCACGGTATAACTAGTACGAGTTTGTTGCGTAGAACAAATAAGTTATACTAAAAACTCAACTGCGCAGATTAGTATTTGTAACGTTGTGTATTCATTTTTAATCGTTTCGTATTTATTCTTTACTAGCTACCCATCTCGACTTTGTACGGTAAAATATATATTTTAATAATTCAATAAAAATACCAGGTTGCCCAATGGTTAAAACACCCGCATATTATCGATGATTGCCTGTTATCATTTGCTTAATTTGTGTTTATTATTCATTCCTAAGCAAGCCCTTGATTTTACTTTGATATAAATTATTATATTAAAGAAATGAAAATTAAAATTACTGGTTCCAGTTGCAAAGTGTTTTAATTTATGTAAAACAAATAAATGTTTTATTTTTTTTTTCTTTTATAGAACTGTGTATTGCTTTTGTGTCTTCGAGAGTCACTGGATGTAAGGTCGAGCAAAACGTCAATTCAAAGCCAGATAGCAAGGTGTCAGAATACGCATGTCATAATGATGTATCCTATTCCAACACTCGGCTTACTACGTGTTCAATGTCGGGAAATAAATTGAACTACAGTTACGTATCGTTTATGTTATACTTATTTAATATTTTTTTTATAATTCCACAATATGTAGTTGGAAAAAAAGGCGGACTTAATACCTGAAGGCATACTCTGCCAGTCAACGTTTAGGCTAAACAGAAATCCATGAAGGTGGTAATTAGTAATCAAATATATTTATATTTACATAGTATAAACATATAAATAATAGTGTATTATACAAGATTGATTAGGAACTTTCAGACAAAATACTGCTCACGTACGTCTTGAAAGTAAATTTAGAGGTAGCTTTTTTTTTGTTCAGGTACTTTGTTCCATAATCGGATAGCTTGAAAGGAGTAGGAGTTATATAATTTTATTATTTACCTACCGTGATTTATTTATAAAGATATAACATGCTCTTGATGTGTGTTTATGTGGACTTTACAGAAAATTTCAGTATATACAAATAATACGTGCGATGAAGAAGAAAATTCTTTCTATCTTGCTGTGTATGTCGGTTTGTGTTTCTGAAACTAAAACAAGTCTAAATGGGAATGTTCGAATAAAACGTAAAAGACTTTGTGTTAGGCAGATACCGTCCACGCATCATTTATTCTACCACCAATCGGCAATACTTAGTATTGTTGTGTTCCGGCTTACTCAAACAGCCAGTTTAACTACAAGCACAAGGGCCGTAACATATTAGTTCCCAAGGTTAATGCAGCGTTGGCGGTGTAAGGAACAATTAATATATTTTACAGCTGACTATTTACCATCAGGTACCCCATTTTATAGCTTTCCTATTTTTTTCCTATTTTTTATAAAATAAACAAACGAAATTTATATTTCCTCTTCTAGTATGTTTTAAAATAAGGTATCTTTGATCGTTCTTTAAAAGACTGAGAATATAAGGGAAATTATAAAACCTTTTAAGAATTGTACTCCTTCATAAACATCTTCATTCGAGAAAGTTTTATTGTCCAGTAAATTTTACTAAGAAAATATATTAATTTTTCAGTGAAGGATGTAGATTTTTCTTCTAATTGAATAAATAATAATCTAAGAATTTTCAAAAATGAACTCTAAGCATTCATTGTAAAACGATCTTCAACCATGATTCAAATATAAGTCGTACCATTTAAAAATGTAAAAAACAAACATAATTATTCATAAATACAACAATTTTAATAAGATAATAATTTTTCAAATTGTAAACGGAGATGACAGAACATTGAAATAATATGTATACTTCATTTTGTCGGGTTATATTAATTATATATGAGCGTACATTCCGAGTCATAACAATTACGGACAGGAATGTGGTGAAACTAGATAATTATTCAAAAAACGAAGCGTAGTTCAAACTAGAAACTAGATCATACTATACTGCGTCACAAGATACAAAACGATTATTAAAAACAAAAGAGTTCAGCGTTCAATGGATTGATTACTTATTATGTAAGATCATAAATAATATATTATTCATACAATCATGTATCAATCTACGTGTACATTTATATTATTAACCTGGAGTTTGTTTTATAGAACGTGTTAATCTCAAAAACTAATTGATATAATTATTTTCGCGTTTTTAATCATAAATAATCCAGTTTTTGAGGAAGGTTATATCATTTTATACTGTGACTGAAAGTACAGCGAGGAGGAGGAACGTGAGGCACAACGTCAATCAATGTGGAAAATGTTTGTACCACCCATACGTGATTTAGCTTTATTTAAAATTAGCGAGAAACATAACATTGTTTCTGTAAAATATTTTTGCAATGAATTTTCATAAATTAATTATCAATTGTATGCGCTTTCATTTTATCAAATATTTTCAAACTTTAACGTAAAAGTCTATTAATGCCTCCTCTCGCTTTTGAGGAGAAGTGATTGAAGGTTAGACCACCATGCTGTTCAAATGAGGTTGGAGGATTTACATCCGATGTTTACCTTTACCACCGAGCACGAAATGAAATGAAAATTCAGTATTCTTGCCCGGGTTTGAACTAGGAATCGTCGGTTAAGATTCAAGTCTTTTAGTCATTAAGTCACCATGGCTTTTATTAATTAACAAATTATAATTTGTATAAGAAACTAGTAAGTCGATTTCAAATTACTTCTAATTAATTTTGTGTTTATTTGAAACTTTGCAAGCGTGTACCTGGTTAACGATACAAAAATTATGAATAGTCCCAAAAATATAATAATGATGTCCCGATCGATTTACTCCACGACGACAATTCTCAAGAAAGACTAGCAAAATGCGTGGGACATGTAATAGTGCTCAAGTGTGTGCGCAAACACATCTGCATTGTTTTGTTCTCACTGTCATAATCCGATGGGACGGTAATCAGACGCAATGGTCTTATAAATGTGAGAACTCACTGTCAAGTGGATAGGGTTTTATAAGTATCCTTTCAATTCGTTAACGATAATAATACATGAAAAATTTCATGCGTTTTAGGTATTTTATATAGGCGACAAGTACGCAGAGCGTCCGTTGACACGAAAGAAAAAACCGTCTTGCGTTGTGAAATCGTGTAAAAATTAATTCAGCATAATTTGAAATATTCAAACAACTACATATCATATCATGCTTAAGTTAGTGACAAATATTAAATTTCATTATTTCTCCACACACGGTATATCAGCTTATAAGTTATGTCAGAGCACACACACAAACCGTGCGTCCATTTTTATGCAACCAGGTTCGTGCATATTGACAACTTTTTAAGCCTTTAGAAAAAATGTACTTTGATGGGAGCGTAGGTAGTAAAGTAAAAAAAACGTACCATGTTGATGGGAACGTAGATAGTGTGCTGCAAGTCTAAGTACGTTCCTCTTGTTCATTTTTCGGCCGGGTTTGACCACCGGCGGGACTATCGAGGCTAATCTTGCGACGGATTCATTCATTTTATCTCGCCTTTGCTTCTCGGCTTTATTTCGCAGCTCTCGTGGATTTTCCCTAAAGTAAATACGAAAAATATTTAATAGTTCCATACAGGTCGTATGATGTATATTTAATGAAACTTCAAATTACTGAAATAGTAATTAAAAAATAATCTTTTAAAAACAAGATAAAAATACTTATTTAGGACGTCAGTAAGTTGCATTACCTATGAGTTGAGGCTATAATAATTCATGTCAATTGTAAATATCCGCCGCCGGGATAATCTGAGTAGAGAGACATTATATTTTATTATGTAACTGTTTTCATAGGAATATCCCATTTAATTTTCATTTTGGTTCAATTTACGTAGATTAAGCATCAAACATGCTAAGTTTTATAACCTAAGCTATATTAAGTATGCTTTGTTATACATTTTGTTAAATAATTGAGAAACCAGTTCCGTACATGTGCAGTTAAAGAGGGAGTCGTTTCCAGTTTCTGAAGCTTGACAAAGTTGGATTTACTAATCTGAATAAATACTGAACGCTCATTGGTCGTCTATTACGTCATTAGCTGCCATCGACCAATTATAATTAAGATGAAAGTAAAATATGTATTAACGAGCCATTGATCAGCGTTTCAGAAAGTAGTTAAGGGTTGTTCCCATTGGGAGATCATCTTTCAAAAATTTAATATATTTGTTTTTTTAGCAATTCGTTATCGTATTTACAATTGTTTTCGTAGCTTATGTGTCAATAAATGAATACAACGGATCAAACGGTTTCCTATAGAGAAATAAAAGGGTTGAGGTTAAAAATACGGGTACAGAAATACGAACAATTCGTGGAAAATGCAAGTTTAAAATGTCTTTCTTAATCGATTTTATCTGTTAAATTCGACATTGTTGTTATCAGTCGACTTACAGTGAATCAGTAACAGTAACAGCCAGTAAATTCCCACTGCTGGGCTAAAGCCTCCTCTCCCTTTTTTTGAGGAGAAGGTTTTGGAGCTTATTCCACCATGCGACTCCAATGCGGTTTGGTGGAATATTCATGTGGAAGAATTTTAGTGAAATTAGACACATGCAGGTTTCCTCACGATGTTTTCCTTCACCGTCAAGCACGAGATGAATTATAATCACAAATTAAGCACATGAAATTTCAGTAGTGTTTGCCCGGGCTTGAACCCACGATCATCGGTTAAGATTCACGCGCTTACCACTGGGCTTAATAAACATGGAATAAATATTTAATAATAATTAAAACACTCTTATCTTAGTTATTTTTATAAAAATATGTCATCTTAATATTAATATATATTACCAAATAGCATTACATAATCATTTCATATCAATTAATCGAGTAATATATGACAAAACAAAGTTCGTATTAAAATACACTGAAAATTGAGAATCGTAAACATTTCTCACCTACATGTCAGCTAAGCGCATAACGCTGAGCTGACATGTAGGTGAGAAATGTTTTACATTTATATATTTAAGCACTATTCATATGATTATGTTATCAGCAAATTGTCCGCATATATATTTTAACATCACACTTTTATCTCTATAAGGTTAATTTGAAAAAAAAAAATGTTTTTATCTGTACACCTCAACACTAAGTTTTGTGTAAATCGATATGATAAGGAACTTTCAAATAAACTTTCAATTTACCCCTATTTATAAGTTAATAACATTTTGAGTCATATATTAAAATTTAACTCATACAACTGTACGGTAATGTAGAATATTAAATAAAAGTATCATTTTCACTTGTAGTTACAAATTGCAATTAAGCTTGTAGCTATTAAAACGAGAATATCTACTAAGCAAAATAACGAGACACCGCTGCTAAGAGATTCCATGTAGTTCATTTGATTCCCGCAGCTATTTGAGAAAGGTCATGATTATCATTTTATGACATCATTTTAAACATAACAACATCGATGCAATTTCACATCATAACTTCTCAATTCGTATATTTTATATAGTATTAAAAATACCTCTTATTTCCTCTTTTTTTTTCTTTTCGCCATGCGTAATGATGTCGAAAAGAGATATATATGTCACTGAGAGATACATATATACCCTGTCATTAAGTTTATGATTTCGAATCAGCTAATCGAAGCTATCTATAATTTATATGAACTTTGTAGCAATTACAGTAAAATTAAAAAAATATAATTCATGTTTGTAGAACAATAAATAATTATTTAATGAAAAATGAATAAAGGTTAATGGCCCAAAACCTGCATGTGGTAGTTGTAATTTTTGTTACAATTATCCACCAACTCGCATTGAAGTAACGTTGTGGAGTATCTCCTAATCTCCACCTCAAGAGGAGAGGAGGCCTTAGCCCAGGAATGAGACATGTTCAGACTGTCACTTTATTACTTTTTACTCTTGCTGCTTACTGCTACTGATTGCTTTTACAATAAAAAAAAATGACTTTATATTCCTCCCGTAAAAAACGCAAAAATTTCATATGTAAGGACCTAATTTTATATTACTATGTACAGTTAATATATTTTAAGTAAAATATATTATAATACACATGGTATATAAAACATTAGATATAACTGCAGGGAATTTCGAGGTGAATTAATCAAAGCAAAAGTATTCAAGAAAAATGATCTCGAGGAAAGCAAATTTTGGAACTGAGCTCAGTTCAGATTACAAACTAGAAAATTGTTAACCTGAAAGTAAAATTTCTCAGAGCTATGAAATCTAAACTTTACTTTTTTTAACCCTCAAGTTAAACATAACATATATGATTACCTGACATCTCTTTGGAAACTATTACATGACAAAATTATAAAACTGCAATGTCTGTATATTAAATATTAAAATCATATTTGTATATCTTGCATCATGCTAAATGATATAATATGTATTTTCAGCTACACTAAATGCCAACAACAATTATTTAAAATTAACTTAATTATTAGCTTTAAGAAATACAAATATTTCGAAATAAACTTAATTCTGAGCGAGCCAAGTTTCGGATATAGCTTAATATATATAGCGGCATTACAATGATTATGTTTTGTATATAAATCGTGTAAATATGGTATTGCATACGTAGTGGCTTATTTTTGGAATATTTTATTTGTAGCATGAACAAGCCAACATAATATATTTATTACTTTTCTAGAGATATTGCGGAAGTACAATAAAGTATAATAAAATATAAGCAGTGGTAACTTGACTCGACTTTACTCGTTATAAATCATATTTCTTCTATATAGTTTCAACGGATATCTCGAAGAATCCAAATCAACAATATATTTTTACTTTGCTGAATACACCGAGAAAAGCGCTGGATTCTCGTTTTTTCCTCTCATTGTGGTGATATATATATATATATATTTTATTTTTTTTATAGAATAGGAAGGTGGACGAGCATATGGGCTACCTGATGGGAAGTGGTCACTAAACGCCCTTAGACATTGGCATTGTAAGAAATGTCAACCATCTCTTATAGCCAATGCGCCACCAACCTTGGGAATTAAGATTTTATGTCACTCGACCCTTCAAACCGGAACACAACAATATCAAGTACTGCTGTTTTGCGTTAGAATATCTGATGAGTGGGTGGTACCTACCCAGACGAGCTTGCACAAAGCCCTACCACCAGTAAATAGTAGTATATATATAATAGTAGTATATATATATCTATATATATATCTATATATATATTTTATTAGATTTCTTTATACAAAACAATAAACATTAGTATTCGAAAAAACAATAAGTCAAATAATTTATTTGAAGTGTGTCAATTATTAATACAAAAAATATATATTTTAAGTTAATACATTATGTCAACGTTTAATCCTAGGCAGAGTTATAAGGAACACGAAATATAAATAAACCAACAAAAATATAAGACATATTTGATACTAAATAAATTTTATATATTATATAATAAGCATGTTTCAGAAAATGTTTAGATAAGGGATTCTCATGTGAGACCAGGTGTGAACTGTTATTATTTTAACTGTTCATATCCATTGTCATCTAATGTTTATAATTTATATGTATTGTAAGATTACGTTATTTAACGTTACTATATTTTTTTATATGTTACAGAGTGAGCTTTGTATAAGCCCACCTGGTCGGTACTATTCAATCTATTACTCCACTGTTAAACATCGATAGATAGCAACAAGTAAGAGATTGGTGCAAACTTATGTCACGGTTATGATGTAAGAAATGGAAATCCACTAAGCCTTACTCGCTGTTATGATACGTAAAATATTTTGAATTTTCGTCATATATATTGATTAGTTTATATAAAGCCATATTTAATGCACTATAATATTCGATTTCATTTGAAACATTACTAATTATTGAGTCTACTGGTTTCTGCATCGCCTTTTTCAATTTTGATTCTCGCTTTATTATTTTTTTCACTATGCTTCATTTACTTTGCACATTCGCTCTATTCGACGAAATAAAATCATTGCAAAATCATGTTGTGCGAGTGTACTTACATACTAATCGATAGATTTGTAATACATGTACAATATGTATAAACTTTATATATATATATACAAGTATGACGGTCTAATGTGAAAACAAACTAATTTTAAACATTTGCCAAACACTAAATTGTTTTTACGACCTGACACGTTCGAAAGTTTGAAGTACTTATTGATGTATTAATTATTTTGGCTCGTCAATATGTTTGGAAATATTCAAAGTAATGTATTGCTTTTTATGACGACATAAGTATTTCTTTTCTTAAGAAAAGAACTTTTTGTAAATAATTGGGTATACATTTCAAATTCGTATTTGAGGGCAACGGGTTTGACAGACACATTTTTAGGAATGTTACTGAATATATAGATTATTTAAAGATAATCGTATGAAATTATTAATATAAATAAGTTATCAAGTCACTTATAGAATTTCCCTTTGAATATATATAGACAAGTTATTCAGACATGCAGAATCATCGTAAAATCATGATATCATATTAAGAGAGTAATCAATTTGACATTCTAGCAATATAAGGTCGGGAGACTATAATTCGCCTTTGTCAGTATAGAAGGTCGTATGTAGAATTAAAATGCGAAGAGTCGTGTTTAAATATATTTAATGGTGATTTTTACACTTTCAAACTTACGTTATATATTTAACCCGTAATAAAAGTATAATCAACAATTTAGACGATTTATTTAATGTAAATAAGCATTCGTTTATCATGTAAAAAACCACTGGACCGATTTTTTGTCTTTAAAAACTTATTTTTAGACTTACCAATATAAAAAAGTTCCAGTTAATGTCATATTCATTAATGTGCGGTCTTTTTTAAATGACCCTACATCAGACGCTTTGCCACCGGGCCGAAAATATTAATCCATACTAGTATTATAAATACGAATATATGTTTATTAATGGTTCGTCCTTTGAGGCGCAATAGAATTTATCGTATATAAATATAATATGCGATATATAACATTACATTCCGGAAAAAATACACGAGAGAAATGTATCTAATGAAACTTGCAAATTAATATATGAATAAAGTTAATTCTGATATTGTAAAGTATAAAGAAATATAAATTTCCATACACTCATTTCGAGTGTATAATTCTTATATTCGACATTTAGCATTCACAGTTGCAATAAGTACATCGAGCACCGCGGTAGAGGGCATGCCAAGTTTTAAATATAGCAACATCTTGCCATTAAAATCTATTACCGCCGATCGCCAAGTCGCGTCGGGATATAAGGTATAAGAAAGTACTTTCATCTGCGACAAACACTCATATTGATTGACGCACGCCAAATATACAAACACGATTTCATTGTATTGCACCATATTATTTCCATTAAACGTTAATGTAATCTTGATTAATCATTATAATGTATTTTAGAGAAATGTGTAATAGATTGAACGTAAGAATTTAAATTAACCAAGGAACAGATGCAATCATAGTAATTATGCATTATCAATAACTATTGTCAAACGAAACATCGCAATTACTTGGAACAGTCCCAGCAACACCGATGCAGGCGTAACAATGTATTTGATTCATTATATTTTAAGTGCAGATTTATCTTCTATTAATTTTACGAAACTATAAAAAATATATTAAATTTTATCTATTATGAATAAATACCCTTTGAATTGAGATTGCTTAATAAAATGCAATAAGTTTATTACTTCTTAATTATAATATAATTGATCGTATACGAAATTGAATTCAATTTGTATGACAGCTAAAAGACCCAAGTGGCTTATCAATATGTCAGTATTTGAATTTATGATTTAATATTTACTGTCAACGTTCTGCTTTTTATATTCCTATATAGAATTTATATTGATTTTTTCATTATTAGCCATTAATAGTGATACGTTCGTGTAATATAAAAAGAAATAGAAGAAATAGACGAAAATATTGCGCAAATATTATCAAGCCAAGCGCTCTTCCCGACCGTACTGAGCTAATAAAATCATCGCACTTCCGACGTTTTTTTTATGGCTTCAATTGAATATTTTGTAGAACTAGCTTTAGCACAGATTAAACCTTCAGGATCGCAAAATTTAAATAGCAATATTTCTTACATCGCTTATGTCTAGAGTGGTGGTGATCACTTCGAAATTTCAAAGTAAATTTCTTTCCGATTTAATGCAATAATTTATCGCGTAAACTCCACGATATGGCCTTTTACACCAAGGAACAGAATTTTATATATAAAAAAAAACATTTTTAGTAACTGATAGATATAAATAATCACCTCTAATGGTGTTAAATCTGGAATCTTTTGCATGTTTTCGATTATTATATTTTAGGATTTATAAGTAATTAATGTTTATTCGCTGTGAATGCACGCGATATCGCAACAATATTAATATTTAATTGTACCTTTTTTAAATTTGAAATAGTAATACAAATCACAGAAAAGCAGTACTCAAAATTAATGTTGACATGCATATGCAATAAAAAAAAGCATCGTTTCGTCATAAAAAATATCCACGAAACGGTATGTTATAACATGATAAGAATGCCTTTCGACGTGTGACCTACCCACCTTTAACCTCAGAGCCGTTAAGGGAGTTAATCGCTATTATCGATAAATTGCAGTTTTACTAGTTTTTTAGTGCCGTAACAGGTGTCTGGGATCGTAATCGTTTCCTGATCTATTGAAGTGAAGTACAGTGTTACCAGATTTTAAAACCGGAAACATAAGCAATTTTTGTCATTATACTATTTTGATACAGTATCTAACCCTATACTATCTATGAATATATGATGAACTTCTTCTCCATCTGGGTACAGAGGTATTTTTTTCATCTGAGAAGAATCAGCGTAAGAAACCCTTTTCATGTCTAATTTTTCTATCGTTTACAATTTTCAATATGAGAAATAAATGGCAAGGGTTTGAGTGCTAAAAATGGGCATTCCACGGGGATCAATTTTAGGAACATTTCTATTATAAATATACATAAGTTATGGAAGTTTTATTTCAAAGGTATTCTTGAACTTTTCGGAATATTTTAAAAAAGTTGGAATCATTCATTTCTTACAATGACAGAGACATCAATGTACATTTACAACAACATCTTGTATATACAGAACAGTATTGATTATTTTTATAGAAACAGTGACGTACATTGTATGAACACGAGAAGTAATATACTTGTACATCAAGATTGCATCTCCGCAAACTCTAAAAATATCCTCCCTTGTATTTTCGCTACTGTAATATAATTCCGTAGATAATTTTAATTATATCTATATATATTTAAGGGTAATTTAACTTAATTTACGGAACTATTTCATTTATTAATCAAATTGGAACCGAAAACCTTTCATATAAATATAATAAGTACGCACCATAATCTTTTTATCCATTTTTTACATCTCAATAACTTGTGGGTGGTTCTACAGTTTTTTTTTCTTGTTTCATAAATAATATTATTTCAAATAAAATTTCGTAATACATTGTTGTTTTTCCTACATAACTTCTAGTTATGTCTAGAGTTCATATAAGCATCAATATCAGGATGATACATTTCTACGCTTTACAAAATATTATAGTTTGTTAGATCAAAAGTAAAAAGTATTCATATCTATATTTATGTGATATGCATTGCTGATTAATAAAGTCAAACTACATTTGAAAATAAACAGTACGTAGTCCTATCGATATGAACCATCGAACTTTAAAATTCACTTAAAATACTAACCGAAAAATTAGCATAAAAACACACATCAATAGAAATGTCGAGATATACTTTTAGTTACAACTTTTGTTACTAATATATCCAGACATCAGAACCTAAATCTTTTACTAACAATATGAAAGTTTTTTAAATAGACTTAATAGGTACATAAATAGTTAAATGCATTATTGTCAGAATTTAGTAAATAGGTCGAAATCGTATCACTCAGGTTTCTAGACATTCGAGTTCAATAAACTTGTTACGTAGGAAATTATACGATTCGATTTTTAGCCGTTACGGCGACCAGATATTACCAACGTGATCGGAAGTCGGTTTCAGGATGAGAAAATATTGACTTTACTTTATTTGACTTAGTCTTGCGACTATTATGAGTTAAGAAATCTATGCCATTAGTGGTGCATAATTAAATAACATTCATAGTGTAAACTTTTCGCATTTTTAATCTTAGAACTAATATATTCGTACTAATAATGGTTCGTATAAATCTTAGAAATATATATATATATATATTTCTAAGATTATTATATATATATATATATATATATATATATATATATATATATATATTTCTAAGATTTATACGAACAATTATATATATATATATATATATATATATATATATATATATATATATATATACCTATATATATATATATATATATGTGTGTATAAACGTAATACATACGGTTACCAATACGGTTCTGAATGTTGGGTGTTGAGCAAAAAAGATGAGAATTTCTTGTTGGTATTTGAGCGCAAAATACTAAGACGCATCTTAGGAGCTGTGGTAGAAAACAAGAGATGGCGTACGCGTTATAACCACGAGCTATACCAAGTGTACGATGAACCTAACGACATTAGGACCATAAAGTTCGGACGCCTGCAATGGGCGGGAATGGACGAGGCCGGAGTACTCAAATGCCTCCTGGAAGGCCGGCCGGACGATCGCAGAAGTAGAGGCAGCCCCAAACTCAGATCAGGTTAAACGGCATCGAACAGGACACCAAAGTCTTAGCAGTGACAAGTTGGAAAAGGAAAGCCACAAATAGATCGGACTGGAGTGTTACTGAACTAGGCTAAGGCCCACCCGTGGCTGTAACACCTCAGGTGATGATGATGATAAACGAAATACCACTGATTGAATTATCACGAGATCTCTGAAACTATACATCCGATTGACTTGAAATTGGGAAGTTACGTAGACGTTAACTTAGAACGTATTGACGCAAATCCTACCAGAAATAAGTTTTTCATTATTACACTCGTATTAAGTCCTGACATGCAGTTATTTATTATATCAATTTATAACATTAACTTTTATAAAACGATATATAGTGTTATAAATTATTTATATGACCGAATATTATATGTATGTTTATTTTTAAACACCATATGGCGTTGAATGATATATGTATCATGTTTGCATGACTATGTACTTTAACATCCAAATATGGTGTTAAGTGTCAAATTATTCAATAATGGCCGCCATATTGTAAATTATGTTGCTGATATTGATTATTCGAATACTAATATGTATATAACTGTAAATTTTCAATTCTTTACATTTGTAAACAAATTGGCTGAAATAGAACACTATGCAAGTATTAATTAAGTACGTTTAGTTTTTTTTGTGTTTACTTCATTACATATATTATACACTAGCCATTAGGCTATTCGAGTAATAAGTTATCACCATGGATGGTACTAAATGTAATCCACTCTTTATGTCATCAATATGCTGGTAATCAAGCATTCAAGATATTACATCCCTGTACACTAGCTCACTCTGCTATCAACTCGGAATACAAAAAAATCGAGAACCGATGTTACTAATGACTGGATTATCGTCTTTTATGTAGCTTAATTAATTTTAATAACTTTTGCGATAAGCACATATAAATTCAACATAAATAATACGCTTAATTATAATTCGTACGCTTAATGAAATTACATAACCTGCTTATAGATATTGCCGAATCATTAAATTTATTAATAGCGGATATTAAGTTTGCATATTTCAATAAATATTTGCAATTATTCCGTTGAATCGACTAATTCCTGAAGCGTTCAATGATATATGAATACAGAACTGGTATTCCATTATATTAAAAAAATATTTGAAATATAGATTAAGGTTTTATATATTTTAAAATATAATAAAATAAAAAATCATCAAAATGAAAATAAAAATAATATAACTTTGCACGAATGTATATAATCAATAGCTTTCAAGATAAATAGCGTTATCGAAGGTTATAATATTACATAAATACGAATCAAATTGAATTTACTCTAAGATTATCATTAGCAATAATTTCAGATACACAAAACAATCATTGCTATGAAAATCTTTGTTGACGAAACATGTTTTAGTATCTATATAATAATAACTTGGCATTGTTAAACAGGTCCTGTACCTACACTTGTCCAACCTTTTTGTTGGCAACCTCGTTGAAGTTATTGGGTCTCTGTCCAAGAATTAAAAGTAACGGACTGAGGTCTGAATACTGGAATATTGGACATGATGAATGAAAGCTTTTCAGTCGCATCGGATTTGCAGTCCCATAGATTATGAGAGTGCCCTTGTGTTAGCGCACACACTTGTGCAATATAATATGTCCTGTGCATGTGACTTGTTTTCTTTTAGAAGATTCGCCGTGGTTTGGATTCGATTATGGGGAACTTAAAAACGTTATAACGAATCGAAAGACATATTTTTAAAGGTATTTTTGGAGGATATGTATATAAGAAAATTTATTAATTCAACATTACATTCACCTACCCTTAATCAAATTATTTGGGGTCGAGACACCCTGTTTTTTTTTCATTTGATTCTATTCATAGGCATATCAACCAACAATTTATAATACACGAAAATATAACTGAACACTTTTCATATAAATATAATATGTTTCTCGCTTTAGGACGAATTACAATTTTTATTTTTATTTATTTTTATCTAGTTCTAATTTAGAAATATTAGATATTTATGTAATGGAAATTATTAGTTTATAAAGTGAGTCAAAATAAAAATGTATTTGTTCCGTTCTATTGAAAAAATCGGTACGTCCAATATTTGAATGTACAGAAATAGTTTGTATCAAACAAAACGGAAACCGCTAATATTAGCTCGCTGTTTTACAGTATTATTTGCCCTAAAACAATCGGCTTGATTGGACAGATGGAGCGTGAAATGGCATCCATATTTTATTTTTACTTGATTGAATCGTTTGGATTCGGTTTCAATATTTCCAAGAATGTTAATCAATTTTCCCTCTATAATGCATCATTTTGCTACTAGCAGACAGAGGTTGATTTAAGCAAAGCGAAAGTTATTTTTGAAATAGTTACATACTATGCTAGACACAAAATGTAAAGAAGATTACGAATAAATTTGGTTAGGACTTAAAACTTCACTACCTTTTATAATAATAATAATAATAATTTATTTATTTAAGTAACAAGACTCATATACAAAATTACAAAAAATAAAATAAACACTACTATCTACTACTTATATAATTTACTGGTCCAGCCGAAACTTTACAACAGCGGTTTATAAATATACAGTCTAGTCAGTTAGCTACCATGATTAGAATTTCGTTTGAGCTGGCCCGCACCCTGTGAACCAAGGATGATGATCAACAAGAAAATCCAAGTTTATTTCTTTACTTACTTACTAACTTTACTTACTTACTAAAGTACTCGTAAAAGTTGCTTTGGCTTATTTAATCTCTTTCTGTCATTATTGATTTGACATTCAAAAGAAGAAGACACAACATTTTTTTAATAATCACCCGCTTAACAATAATATAAGTAAGGTTGATAATCTATAATTCATCAAAACGTTAATCGAAAAAAAAAATAACATAATGACAGAAATGCGAGAAATTAGTATTTGTTGATTGAAAAAGCTTAGAAAAAAAAATTTAAATAACTCCAACCATGAAGGGTCAAAAGACGGTAATAATAAAACAATCTTTTGTAGAAAATTATATATTTATCGCGTTTATTCAATAAAAGAAAACTTTCTTTCATTAAACTTCAAATTGACGATGGCGATGGTAAATTTTATCAATAATATTCAAGTCTGAGTAGAGCAATTAAAAGCATCTCCGCTAATAATAATAATGTCAAGAGTGATAATCTCAAGAGTGATTAGCCAACTACGCAGGAGATATTATAGTACACAAGTGTGTGCGCAAACACAGGTGCACTCTTTATTCCCTAACTCTCATAATCCAATGGGACGGCGATCCGACACGATCGGAAAGAGTTCAGGCGCAGGAGCAACGGCTTTACGTGCTTTCCGAGGCACGGGAGTGTACACACTTCCAACTTCCAGGCTCCGGGCTGCTAGTGAGAATTTTCTGACAGAAAAACCCAAAAACATTTTTTATTGGCCCGACCTGGGTATTGAACCTAGGACCTCCCAGTCTGCGGCCTTTCTTCAAGCCACTAGACCAACGAGGCAATCGCCGCTATTATACGCATGTCCAAACATGACACATGTCAAGTTGCATATATAGTACAGCTGTCGATGTCAAGGTTCTTGTAATCGTGTTTCGTGTTTCCGATACAGGATACCCCGGTGGGGTTGTTTATTATAAATGAGGTTATTATGAACTCATCGTTTGTTCATGTGTTGCCGCTGTTAATTAAAAGTAAGACCTATGTAACAATAATATTGTTACATATAAAAAAATAAGATACATAGTAACTGCTAATAAAAGGATATTTAATCTACTAAAAATCCTTTCATAAACTACATTGATTTTTCGCTTAAAATTATAAACTTTTACCATAAAAAAGATGGTATTAGTTGTTCGTAAACTGGATTTTATTAAATCGATTCTTATTTGTCTGTATATTAGTTT
This sequence comes from Nymphalis io, assembly GCF_905147045.1. Taxonomy (NCBI): domain Eukaryota; kingdom Metazoa; phylum Arthropoda; class Insecta; order Lepidoptera; family Nymphalidae; genus Nymphalis; species Nymphalis io. The sequence goes on from NC_065918.1 coordinate 13,767,574, forward strand.
CTTTTTGGTCTATTTAATAATTTTAAGCTTTTTTCCTATATTTGTTTGTTTGTATAATATGGAAAACTTTTTATATTCCCAATAATTTTGTATAGTCCCATATATATATATATATATATATATATATATATATATGTATTCCAAGTTTGCGTCTTGTCTTGCGTCACATTTTTTCTCACTAGTGTGAGATTTAAAAAGAGAAAATAACTATATTTAAAAGTTTTTTAATTTTGTCACCCTAAAACGTTTTCAGGACAATCTGCTTGGGATAACGAGGATTATTTTGTATTCTTCATTCCATTTCAATAAATCCGTTCTGATAAGTCAGTCAAAGTTCTCATAAGTCATAGTTCAGTTGTTCCGCGGTCTACAAAATAATATTTTCTTGAAAATTTAATTTAATTTATACCATTGTAAATAGTATAATTGAAAATAACTTTTTTTGGCAATACAATTTAAACCACGTGCTCATTAAGATTCAGGCTAAGCACAAAAAGACGTCACATTGTTCAAATAACATCTACATAATACGTAACAGTATAACTCAACCTATTTTAACGTAAAGGTGCGTTCACTATTAGATGCTAAACTATGTTTTTAAGAAGACTTGACATTGAATTGAATAACAGCCTTTCCATCTTAATCTTCTACTTTGTGTTTTTAATTTATTACAATATTGATCGATGATATACTTAAGGACATAGAGTATGCGACATTGTTGCCAGACAAATTCACACAAATTATAACTATTTTGTATTGAAAGATATGTCGCGTTATTTAGCAGAAATAACTATAGTTTAATAGCCTTACTAGGGACGTTAAGTCTGGACGTCGCAGACGGCGTGCGGGCGTATCAGAAATCAATTGCTTTGTGACTTCGAATATTTATCTGATTTTAACAAAATTATGTCGATTTCAGAAGCGTCAATAGCGTAATGGTTTACGGAGCTCTTAGCGATGTAAAAGCCGCAGGTTTGATTCTGACCGCTTTGGCTATAGAATTTAAAGCTAAAACTGATTCGGAATATAGATATTACTCTGAAGAATAAAAATAATCTGATCAATTGTATCTTATACGATTAAATTTATATATTACATTATAATTAATCTATGCTCTCAATTATCTATAATTATATTTTTATTTTGTCTTATTAAAAATATATATGCAAATATATACATATCATGTTATAATTATGTTAAAAGTCCCGCCACGCTTAAATTTCATCAAACGAAACCACCCCAACTAGCGAAACTAATTATTTAGTAGTTTGGTTCACAAACTCAAGGTCACATAGCGAGCTATAGAAAGGACTTAAAACTAACTTATCAAAAATGATAAGTTGAAGAAAAGTCACGGATAATACGGTTTTTAATTTTATTTATAAATAATAAATTTTCATTCAATTAATAATAACAACATAAAGGCATCATAAAAGAAATATCCGTTTCTTTTATTAATCATAAAACTTCATGAGGAAATCGTTAAATGTAAAATTTAAATTAAAAAAAAATTGTATTAAAAAAAAAAACCGGTTGTCTCATTACACTCTTTATTTAAATGTAAAATAATGTAATTCATTACCTGTTGTTGGTTAAATTAGGGACATGTCACAATAAACTCCGCTGCAAACTAATTACTAAGCACCGGTATAATTGTAACTACACCGAACTTGAAACCAAATAATTGGTTTAAATACTGCGAAGGCTTTACTAAACATACAAATAATCCACTTCATTTTTTGTCTGAAATACCACTGTGAGTGCTATATTGATTGACAATTAGTTCGCTGAAGCGAAATTCTGTTGTAATACTGATTGAAAACATTATTGACCGATGCTACTATTGGATATTTCTGTCAATATCACATTACTTGTATCGGTATTCCTTAATATTTAACATTTATTTTATGTTCCGTTCGAACTTCCACTATCGATTTTTTTAAACTGTTTTTTAAATTGTTAACGATCACAAATTCATTACTATAGGAATAGGTTGTAATTTCCATAAATCGTTCAAGTTTCATGAAGAAATTTATTTTCTAAAATTACTTTACCGCAACTTTTGAATAAACATATCTATAACGTAACTCTAACAATATACGTTCAGGTTACGTTATTTGCAAACAACGTTATTTCCACGTGAAATTTAAACTGCCACAAGAGAACTAAATTATCATCGGTTAACTAATCTAACTGCTACTATTTATTTATATAAAAAGAAAGATAAAATCTCGTTATCGAAGTTAAAAAACCGGTTACTTGACTTCGATAAGCAATAATTAACCCATATGATATATTAATAATCGAACATATAAAAAAAAACTGTATTTAAAATGTCAATAAAATTGAGAAAGAGATATGGGAAATGATTGAAAATAATAATGATTGCCGAAGTGGAGTGGATTTCTTTGTATCTGTCTTTGAGTCTGCCAACAATCATAAAGTCTCTAAAGTTTGAAAGTTTTTTCGAAGAATGATCGTGAAACTTACTTAGTACCTATGATTAAGATACAACTTATTTTTACAATGACGCATAAAAATATAACATAAATATTTCAGTTTAAATTTAATTTCATAACACAATTGTAATTGTTTGCCTGTAATTAGTAATTCTGCCACTAAATATCCATTCTTTAATGAGCGTATTTCGGTTTTAAGGATCAGTGAATATCAATATTAACAATACATTATTTTTTACAAGTTAAGCAAATAGTCGCCTCGTAGAACCCTTTTCTTAGAAGCGATTTGAAGAACTTTTCAAGCTTCGGTCCAATATAACTTACAGGCTCTGAAAAAATACTTGTTTATTTTTAAATAAATATTAATTATCTAAATTTATTCACTAAACAAAATAGAATGTCTATCTATACGTAAATTAAAAATGCACCCAAAATTTATATATTAAATTTATTTATTTTTTTAATTTTAAATTTAATTGTTGTAATAGTAGTTCACAATTTGCGCGTGATAAGTTTATGTTATTTTGTTATTTACTTTGAAAACTGAATCTATTAAATATAGAACAAAATGTTAACTTTTGTCAAACTTAAATGATGGTTTTATAATTTTGACTTTTCCGAAACATTTATTAATCGATTTTTTCTTACCTTCAGATGTTAGTATGTTTGCGTACTGGTTGTGTTGAGTAAATATTTCAACATAATTTTAAACCAGTTCCAGGCGGTTGCCTGGATGAGCTGAAATTTTGTTCACCCTTTTGTTTTAGGCAACAAAACAGTCTAATGTCCGGCCGCTGAGAGAATGTGTTCCTGTCGGGTCCGTGATTAAATAGACGATGTCTGCTTAAGCGCCGAAGTTTTAGTATTGGATAAATGATTCATTTTGCTCAAAAGTTTATCAATGATTATAATAAACATAAAAAAGTGAAAAAAAGTATTATCAGAAAAAAATTCGTGAATTATAGTTTGCTGGTCATTAAGTCAATATTTCAATGAGAAGCAAAAAAGATGAACAACCAAATAACGAATGCCTTTCACAATCTCTTCCTTAATCTACATAAAGAAACATCTAATATTACTTTAAATACAAATCACGAAAATCACAATAAGTAGCATTAATCAAAAAATTAGTAGTTTGGGGGCATTACAATATTAAATAAAAACTTAAAGATGATTAATAAATCATATTTTTTTCATAAATTATATATCTTTTTCCTAGCGCGATATTATTATGATAAAAAAATAATTAAATAACAGAAAATTGCATTTTGAATGAATGAATGAATCGTGAAGAATCATATCATACTTTTTAAAATACAAAATAACTATATAATCTTTAGTATTTCGTTCAAAAATTCCGAGTATTTGATTATTATTAGCAACTTTATCGGCATAATACATTAAAACAGCTTATCATTTTTTATAATCTAGTTCGTCTAGTGAAAAGATTTTTTTAAAAATCGAATTATGCATTTTTAGATTTCATGAAAATTTTCCAATACTCCATTAAACACCATGTCTTATTGCTTTCAATCCATTAGCGTGGTTCATTTTTCGGAATTTCAGCTGAACAGAGAAATGCTTCTAGCATTCATGCCCTCGATCTGTACGGTCACAATTTCTACTGTTTATTTTATTTATTTAATGAAAAGACGAGCGATTAAAAAAAATTACTTCAATAAAACTTTGCAATGTTCCCCATCAGGTGGCTGTTCTTTTATTCATTTAAAATGGCTGACGCAATGGTTATTTTTTAGCATTTACTGTAGGAAAGAGTAAATGTCAAAACGAGTTGTATAAGTACAGAATTTAATATGAATTATGAAGACATTTTAGTGGTTATTTATTTAAGAATCGAGTTCACAGGTACTTATAACGTAACCCATTTTCGGTTGATATCCATATATTTTATCAATTAGACTATCTAGGCCGTTAATAAAAAAAAAAAAACAAAAATTGATATTTAATAAAACATGGGGACTATTCGTATCAGCCTTTTGCCGTCCACTGCTGGACGAAAGCCTCCCTCATAGAACGCCAACCATCCCGATCTTGGGCAGTCCGCATCCATCATCTGCCACCTTTTTTAAATCGTCGGCCCATCTTGTCACAGGGCGTCCTACACTACGTTAGCCTAAGCGTGGTTTCCACTCTAACACGTGTCGGCTCCATCGGCCATCAATGCGCCTGAAGACATGACCAGCTCACTTCCACTTCAGCGAGCTAATTCTATGTGCGATGGCGGTGACTTTAGTTCTCTGGCGAATGTCCTCATTTCGGATTCTATTTGCCAGAGAAACCCCAAGCATAGCACGTTCCATTGCTCGCTGAGCGACCCTAAATTTGTGGACCAGTCCTACAGTAAGTGTCCACGTTTCGGCACCGTAAGTCATTACAGGTAGGACGCACTGATTGAAGATCCTGGTCTTAAGCGACTGTGGGATCGACGATTCAAAAATATGACGTAACCTCCCGAATGCCACCCAGCCCAAACGTATTCTTCTTTTAGCCTCCTTCTCAAAGTTGTGCCGGCCAAGTTGTATAGTTTGGCCCAGGTAGATATATTCCTGCACAACTTCAAGTGGAGAGCCATTTACGACCACTGGTCTCGGGGATACTTGACGGTTTGCCATAATTTTGGTCTTTTCAATGTTCATCCCGAGACCTACTTGTCTTGAAGAATTGCTCAGGCTGTTTAGCATCTCTTTTAAATCCTGCAGAGTCTCCGCCATGATGACAATGTCGTCGGCAAATCGCAGATGTGTAATGTGTTGGCCATTTATATTAATGCCGCGTCCGTTCCAATCGAGCGTCTTGAAGACGTCCTCCAATGCATTTGTAAAGAGTTTCGGTGAGATTACATCTCCCTGTCTTACCCCGCGATGCAATTGGATTGGTCTTGTGCTCTGATCTTGTACTTGAACGGTCATGGTTGCGGCTTCGTACAAACACTTCACCACCTGTACATACCAACAGTCATTTGGCATCTCTGCATGGATTCCAGAACAGCCCAGGTCTCGAAGGCTTTTTCGTAGTCCACAAACGCTAGGCATAGAGGCTGATTATATTCCTCGGTCTTCTGTATTATTGCCTTAGTGTGCGTATGTGGTCTACGGTACTGAAGCCTTTTCGAAACCCAGTCCGTTCCACAGGTTGGAAGTCATCGAATTTTCGGGCAAGACGATTCGTGATTACCCTCGAAAACAATTTGTAAACATGGCTTAAAAGTGAAATGGGGCGGTAGTTTTTCAGAAGAGCTTTATCGCCCTTCTTGAAAAACAGCACCACCACACTTCTGCTCCATGTCTTCGATTTTATACCATTGTGGAGGACGGAATTAAAGATGTTTGCCAGCTCTCTCAGAACTGGCGTGCCTCCAGCTTTGAGAAGCTCTGAGGTAATTCCGTCATCTCCTGGAGCCTTGTTGTTTCCAAGTTGCCCGAGAGCAATCCTAATCTCGCCCAAATCGATGTCGGGAAGATCGTCTGATAGGTGGCGTGTTAGTCTGGCTCGTGGGTCATCCGCACTGTGGGACTCAGGTGGAGGTACTCGTGATGAGTATAAATCGCCATAGTACTTTTCGACTTCACCTAGAATCTCTGGTTTTGAGGTGACGGCTGTGCCTTGTATGGTTCTGAGTTTTGTCAGGTGACAACAGGGGGTATGTGACTTTGCAAGAAGAACTTTGAGCCCCTATTGAGTGCTATAGCATCTTCAATATTCCGGGTATTCGCTCGTCTTGTGTCACGCCTTATTAGTTTTTTAACCTTACTGTTAAGTGCCTGACACTCAGATGGCGTCATGTTCTGCTGTTCTCGTCTCCTCGTCATCTCGTTCAGAGTTTCACCTGAGAGCTTCAACTTACGTCTTTTGTAGAAAGTAATTTTGGCCTACCTCGCGGATGACACGCACCAGACCATTGGTGGTGTCGTCAATGCCCTGCCTGGTTTCCAACATGGCAAATCGGTTCTGTAGTTCCAGCTGGAAGCTTTTGCAACCAGCTTTGACCTAAGGCAGAGTTGGTCTAAGAGTCTACTTCATTAACCGCGATCGTTCTATTTTAGTGTTAATATTCAGGGACTAATGTAAATTTTTAACTAATAACAATCTACGCGTACATGACATGTGACACGGTGTAAGTACGACTAATATGCACCTTAGATAATTGAAAATAAATTGTCATAAAATACAGCTCCCCATGAAAGGTAATTTAGCATTTGAAATTTTCTTACTAAAAGCTATGTATATAATTACATTGCAGTTAGTTAGCAAACATAGGTTTTTTATTGTGGAAAGAAAATATTATATCTTTGTTTTAACTAATTTCCCTTCAATGAATATATTCAGTATAACTTGGGGTGTCCATAACAAAATACTACTCGTTAGCAAAGGTATACGCTAATAAGGTTTATAATGTTATAACTATGGAGATATAATTAATCTATATATTAATATACTGTCCGATTCGATGCTTTCTCCCTTAAAAAAATGACAAAACGATAGCCTGACAAAAGACAATTTGACGCTATATTAAAGATTTTAAGAATGTATCGAACTTATAAAGTGAAAATGATTAAATTACAAGCTTGCTGCAGTTTAAAACAATGCTTTTATGACACTCGGAAATTTTTCCAGAGACTACGTTTTGAATAAGTTTGACAGTATCGCGTCGGAGTTTAATAAACGTTTTTTATTATTATTTATTTACACGCTTAAACTCTGACTGGAAAAATGTATTTGAACACACTCGTACACACCCTATTTTGAAAGGACATATCGCAATTGTCTTTTTTAGTATCGAACTACAAAGGGATATTGCTTTGTGCTTGGAAATTTTAACGTTATATATATCAACGCAGCCGTATAAATGGACGGCTTAATATCTGATACACATGAGTTTTCAAACAATTCGAGAACAAATATGAAAAGATTGAACAAAAAACATATTTCGACTGGATTTACACCGGGCGACGTGTAAAGGACATTCCTTAACTTGTCGCACACAATACAATTTTCATGCCTTTGTGTATTATTTTATACTTTTATGGGAACCGTTGAATTTCTTTTATGTAACATTTTTATTGAAATTTTACAATAATTGAACATTGATTAAGACATTTTTAATTTTTTTAACTTTAATTAAACAAATCGACGCGATCCTGACATTTAGAAAGCCGGTGAGTTCACCTGCTCTTATTACTTTCGTTTGAAGTACATTTAAATTGTAAATGTAAAATTTATTTAACCTCAATATAAGTATTATTTAAAATATTGGGATACTAGTTTTCGAGTGCGGCTCCGCTTGCCTGTGAGGTAGGCTAGGTGCCCTATGTTTTTATTTTATTTTTATAACAATAAAAAGCTTTTGGTGCTTATTATACATACATTGTCTTTTCACATAAACATCATCTCCTGTCGCATGTTACCCATACTTCAAACACACTTTATAGTTATTGGGTATTCCTGCCAAAAATTTCTTAGTAGCAGCCAGGATACTTCACTGAAATCTTTCCGGTTATGTCGGATTTGGCGTCCCATAGGATTATGAGAGCGACAGAATAGAGAGTGCACGTGTATTTACGCACATTCTTGTATTTTACTTCTTCTTTTATTCTGCTATAATATGTCTGCGCTGTTTGTTAAACCTGCCGAAATCGGTCAGGACAGTACATAACGTAAATTTAGTTCTTGAATCTTCTTTCTGGCACTTGTTCAGTAGTTACAGCTAATTTGCTATATCCTTTTCTAATTTGTGTTAATTAAAAATATCTATCTCATACAGCGTGTCAATCATATGTGTGTAGTATATGTATATAATGCGTTTGCAACGTAATCTTCCAGTACATTCCAATTCTATGTCGTCCCACGCTTGTTATTTTGCGCAGCGGAAAATTATGAAGGACTAAGAGGGGATTGGAAATAATTCTTTTATTATACAAGATCTCTATTTCTGTTGACAAGATGTTAAATTTAAATATATCATATTGTGATGTTTGATTAAAACATTCATATTTTATAATATAAAAAAAAATAAGTGAAACAAATTTCAATATGCAATTTTTGGCGTTATTACATCACATTTCTATATGTATTATGTTATAAATTTACTGAGTTGATAATTATGTCGGATGCACTAATCAAGTATTAGTATAAAGACATATTTCAAAGACATATATTGAGGTTGGTTTGGTAACATACCTTATATTATGTATAATTTCATGCTACAATAACAATAACCACAAATGACAACCATTATAGCCAAGTATCGCTGATTATATATCAGAAATACATGTTTATGTAAAGTTAAATTCTTATATCCCACTGCTAAGCAAACGCTCCTTTAGAATGATTAATGACAACATGCATGTGTCCGCATCCGCCGGTGGATGCGGACTCATGCATGTTGCCTTACGAACTTCTTCTACACTGCAACTAGTTTAGTTTCTATATTATTTTGTTGGGTTTCAACCAACGTGTGCACTGAGCCATCTCGGCTCTTCATGGTTATGTATCCGCATCAGCTATGTGTATAAAATATTAAATATATAAAGCGCGCAACATATCCGGCTTGTTAAAACTATATTGTTTGGGATTCTGTGATAATACCATTACAGATGCCACTGCTGTCGATTCAATTTCAATCAATTTACTTTTCACGTATCGTACTAAAATCTACATTTTCCAGTCAAACGTACACTTAACTTAATTAAAATGCCTCGGATGTGCGCAATACTAGGGCTGCCACAAAAGTTTTATTTCTATCCAAAAACTTCAGTTTGTTTCCTGTAAACAATAAGACTTATTTCATTTAAAATTCTTTCTTATATGATTTCTTCTCATAGACTTGTTCTGGGTAGGTATCACCCACTCATTAGCTTTATATTATTCTAATATGATATTGTAATCATAAAGAAATTATATATTATAATTATTAATATAAGAAGTCCAGTTAAGATCTCGATTCTCGGTTAATCGATAATTTGGTCAATCTTCGATATTTGTCGACATAAGCTTTGTGTGCAAGCCCTTCTGTGTAAATACCACCCACGGTTGGTAGCGCATTGGCTATGTAAGGGATGGTTAATATTTTTTAAAGCACAGATGTCGATAGACCGTGGTGACCATTTACTATCAGGTGGCATTTGCCCGTCCGCCTCCCTATTTTATAAAGAAAATGTGATAAATCAATTATTCATGATGATTATTATTGAATAAATTTGGTATGAAGCTTGAAGGAAGGACATATGCGATAACTATTTTATAATGATGATTCAGTAACGAAATGAAAAACACAAGAGAAAATTGGCATTTCTCTGAACTCAAGCACGCAATCTTATGTTAAGTACCACTTGTTTTATTCACTTAGCCATCTTGGTGTTTAGAAATAATTTAATATTCTTAGTAGTAGTATAAAAATATTATAAATTTCCTTGGAAAAAGAAAAGAAACCGGAATAGAAGTGAGAAAATGTATTAAGGAACGTAGACATTTCTTTGTGATAAAAATACATTCGTGTTAAATTAAATTGCAAATAACAAACAACTGTTGCTGTACGTATTTTAAAATAATTAAATTTTACAAAGCTTAAAAGTTTCATAGAATATTTTAAGTAAATTATATGATAAAATCGGACGATGTAACTATCGGAATTAAAAAATACTTTTTATAATACGGAAATTAAGTTAAGTACGCTATTATATATGTAACTTATTTACCTTTATTTATTACGATATCTTGTCTTTATTTTGAACCTTGGAAAGTTGAACAGCTGGATGGTCAGCTTTATCATCAAATCCTTAGGACTGAATGTAATGTATGGAACTCATCAAAAATCCTGAATGAGACGCGACATTACGGGCTTACTGTTGTACATTGAAGAGTTCCATTAAAGGGGTGGGCCCTATAATTCCATCATCAGAATAAATGAAAGATATGGAACTCGATAAAAGAAACCAATTTAGTCTTTTTATGAGGAGGTTACTGGTGCCCATTGAAGATATCCACTTTCTATCTTCTAGCTAACTTCACAATCGAAAGCCTGGTGCTATTATCAGACGAGCTCGATGGTGTCAAACTATTGTATTGTCATCCTACTCATTTATACAATTACATTGTTTCAAATCAATAATTCAGTAACTCTAAATATGTTAAAAGCGTTTTATAATTGGATATATTTAGTATCTTGTATCTAATATAAAATAAAAAGATATTTTAGTATTTGGATGCTTTTAATTGTTGGAATTAAAATATTTCTCAAGGATAGTTCTGGACAATTTACGTTATTAGGCGATGCAACGCGAACGCAATCACCGCTCATTAGCGTAGGTACTAATTTTTTAAATGACGCCCGCAACCATTTTATACGCAATATCGCAAATTATTTCCTACAGTTCTAACTGACTCAAATCTAAGTAATATTATCATAAATTTTAAAGGATTAATTCGTTAAAATCAGAACCTAATTAGAGAAAATTCTTCTGTATTTACTTTCTTAATTACTCATAAGCTAATTTTACTTCAAATCGTGGTGATCATTAATTTGAAGTAAATTTCGCTGCTATTACTATGAATATGATGAAATATATGATAGGTACATATGTAATTAAGAAACGGGTAATATGTCGTATGCCTTTTACAGGAGCAGCGAGTGGAAGTAGACAAAGAATCCCTCCCTCCCTCATTTTTCAAGAAAAAGAACGAGAGATGAGGGAGGGAGGGATTGCCAGATGCCATGTGCCAGAAAGAAGTGACTGACAATACAGAGAGCCAAATAGAGCCAAAATAGAGCCAGCGATGATAATAGACGTGTAAATTTAAATTTATTTATTTAAAAGAAAATACAACTTTATAAATAAAACTATATAAATTATTTTTATTGTATTTATAATTCAGTATTTCAATCTAATGTAATCGATGTATTTTAAGAAACACTTTTAATATCTGTGCAATTCTTTACCATCTAATTCTCTACCTGCTTCAAGAAGAAAGTTGCACATTTATCAAACGAAGACTCAACGCCAGCGCCGCGCCTTTTATGGTTTTATGAGAATTATAATTGCGCGTTGGTCTGTCCGCTTACTCGTAATAATAAATTACTCTTAACGGTATCAATTCTCCCGAAAGGATATAATTTAAGTACAATGTACTTGCACAGTTTTGAAGATCAAGAAATTGGAGCCATTTGCGTATTTTGTTTCTTTTTTTTTTAATTTAATATATTATAATAATGACTGTAGATATTTTAATTTAAACTAATATCATTATTATTTTCAAACAAAAGACCATTTCTAAAAGAATCCAGCAAAATATTGGAATCAAGATACATAAGACGAAAGAAAGAAGAGACGAAACCCTTCATCAATAATTGTTCCCTATTGTCAAATGACAAATCTTGTGCTGACCTCAAACAATGGATAAAAGGGCATGCGAATTATAATAATATTACGGCTCACATCAGATACTTTGTATATACGTACTTTTCAATAACGTGTAAGAGTTAGTCTCTTATTCAAAAGAAATAATAATTCTAAAACATTTATTCATTATCTTCCGATTCAGCAAAGATTAATAACAATATGTATATATAATTATACATAAAAGGGAATGTACTGAATCACATTTGTATTTTTGTCCTAATGATGCGTAATAAGGATGAATTTTGTAAAAATTTGTTTTATACGAAGCGCTGCTGTCTCTCCAGTCATTAGCTATATACAAGCGACCCTTTCAATTGGCAATCTTTTTAATACGCCAAGACGACAAATGTCGTCAAGTACTTTTTCGGGATTCGAACTGGAAACACACAACTATATTTTTTTACGTAAAACGGACAATAGCGTTACAGGTAATGCTATTTTAATACACGAAGACTGAATAGATACTTGAACGAGCCCTCCGGCCGCGATAAGCCCCATTTTTACAACGGGGTACATCCCAGTGTATAAATAAATATTGTTCGTCATAATTATGATTCTTGTTTATTATTTCAAATAGGCAAGCATATTGGCAAATAGACCACCACTGCCCAGTCATTCGAAATTCGAATCGGAACACAACAATACTATCTATTAGGTATTATACCTGTACCTTTTAGCGGCGGTTACTTTTTATCTGAAAACATATGGTTTCATACCCAATATAGTTTACATTTTGCACATAAAGTAAGTAACATGTGTCCAAATCCCGAATTATCATCGCCTGTGCCAATCGAATAACAAATTATTCAACCAGTCCCGCGATAAATATATTTTATAGGCTACCTACTTGATACGAACAAGAACTAGATCGATACGAACTGACCTTATCAAAAATGCATATCTTTTAGGTCGAGCACCAAGCAGTGGATGTCATTTACATCCCGGGATATAATATTGACAAGAAAGTGAAATTCACGTTAGTCACGTCAATAGTTTAAATTTATAGCGGGTGATACTGCAAACCGACGGTAGCTGCATTATCTAATCGTATTAAATACTAAAACCTCCTTTTAACGTGTTGCATGTTCTGGTATAAGTTTTTATATTATAAGGCATTTTATATAAAATGCATAAAATATTCATTATATATATAAAACAATAGAAATTTCGAATCGAATAATTAACAAATAACGCTCAGTCAACAACTCTACCATCCGTACGTAAAACGAGTCGTTACTTGTATGTAGAAAGTTAAGTTAATTAAATCCTTACTTACCTTTAATGTGTAAGTTAATTTGTTCGTTTAATTGTTTGTTAGTTACGCATTAAGTCTTAATTACTCAATCAATCATATGAAATTACATACACATTTTGCATGCAAACGGATATATGGTGCAAAACACTTCTTTTATAAACTACTCTAGATATAAATGAAGCAGCTTATCAACATTGAATCTTATTAGAAAATGATTTTAATATGTGTAAGTCAGTTTCGAAGCCGACAATTAAGATAGAAGCTTGTTGCAGCGATCCCCACATCAATAAGCTGTCATACAATAAGCGATAACAAGGAAATAATTATCACTCAATAGTTATCTCTGAACTAAGGGAATAGTTAAATGGTTCACGTGATATCTCATCAGGTGCAGGTATAATAATTGATCTATATGGTATATGCCTTTCTGTATATTATTACTATTAATCGATATATTTAAAATTAAACAAAATGTTTACGTATTTTTTAAATAATATATATTTTTTTTATTTTAAGAATAAGAATCATATATGCTAGCATTACATCAGCAGTGCTACAAAGCTGCCAAGTAATTAGTCTATATCAATTTTGTTGCGTATCCTTATGTTTGTGTGCAAATAACGTATATACAAGCATATATACAGTAATTATGCATGGAATGCATAGTACTTATGCACACTTTACTTGGAGCTGGAGCTAGAGCACTTGACTTAATGGCAGATTGGTCTAATTTTTATCAAAATCCAGTTCTGATCATGATGAATTAATGGAACTCCTCCAACATTATAGGCCAATTCAATCAAGCATTTGCAAGGAGTATCATTCTGGTAAAATTTAAATAACGAAGAAAACTACAGATGGCCACCGGAAATACTCAATAATAAATATTTCACAGGTGGCACCGAGTAATCATTATTTTTTTAGTTGGTGGTAGGGTTTTGTGCAAGCCTTGGTGGTAGGGTTTTGGAGTATCTGATGTGTGGGTGATACGTGTCAGGCTATCGCTAAATAGCAATTGTGTTCCGGTTTGAAGGGTTAGTGTGCCAGTATAAATAGGCACAAGGGAGTGACATCTTAGTTCCCATGGTTGGTGGCGCGAAATTCATACGCATTTTTTGGGTAAGCACTGCTAAATTTTCATGTGATTAATTCGAATGTATTATTCATCTTATGTCCGATTGCGAAAGAAAGCTTTGTAAATATATCTGTGACAGATAAAATTCTGTTATATGTATCCAGTAACTTGGAACAAATAAACGAATGTACAGAATAAACAATAATTTTTAAAAATTCCTGCTTATTCCTGTTGCCAATAACGAAGTTTACTATTGATCAAATTAACGATTGATCGAGATTTTGATTTGACTATTTATATTAATAATTAAATTGTATTATTTCTGAATCATCGCACAATAAGATTAAAATAATGTTAAACATATTATTTTTTCTGTGACATGATAAAAAAAAAAAACTAAGCCTCATAAGATTCGCCCTTCGTCTCCTCTAGGTGAAATAGACATTGAATCTCTTATCGATAATTTGATAAATAATATTTGTCATTGGATGCATTTATTACTTATTATCTAAGACACGCTAAGCATATTGCTGTCAGTTCTCCGCAAACAACTCAAGTAATTTACAAGACGAATCTAAATTAAAATCTAGAACTATACGACCATCATTAAATAAAACGTCTTCATATAGACGTAATTAAAAACAGCACGTAATATAGTAATCGTGGATTGTTATCATAAAAATATAAATTGTTTTATAAAAATTGTAAAATATTGAATTAGTATTAGCAATTACCTTGCGAATAATATAATATCGAGCATTCCGCCACTTTAAAGTGCGAGCTATTAATAATCTAATCATAACAACATAATAAAAACAATAACCTAGTGTTACAATGTATGAAACGACCGATAAATTAGACAGCTCACATGTGTCGATCATGTCACGCCAATAATATTAATTGATACCACTCTAGGCAAGCAATTGTTACGTAACTATAATAATAAAAAATAATACGTACACTTTCGGGGCTGGATTGTACTCGCATAATTGCTGCGTCCCTTGTTGAGCGGGGGAAAGTAAAACGGTCAGCGTTGGGGAAGGACATTGGAACGGCTGCGCTTGCGCTGCTAGGCATTGCGCAGCCGCAGGCTGGCTTTCCTTGTCTTGGTAGTACGGGAAGGGAAAAGTGTCGAACGCGCGATTGGGGTAGTCGGGTCCGAGAAAAGACCACTCAGCCATGTTCGATATCTCGTGGTTGAAAGCGGACTAACATGTAGCATTGCACGCGTGCATCACCGGTCACATCGCGCGCGCACTGACTGCGTCCCGCCCGCACCTCCGCACACAGAAGCGATATAAACAACTGCAAATCCTTTATCTGCCTGCCTCGCGATTGCACTGCGGCGGTTAAAGACTGATAAAGCCCACTGCCAGTCTTTATCGCTCTTCTCTCTGAGTTCAATCTCAAAACTATCTCTATCTATCAAATCTTCTATGTAAATTAATTAAATCTTATAATTCACCTGATTAACTTACAAAAATTTCTGTTTTAAGCTTCTAGTACATTTTAAATAGCTTTCATGGTCTTGACAACTTGTGCCATGAACACATTGAAGATTTATTTTTTGAAATCAGATTGAGAAATTGTCAACATCTATAAAAATAATTTATTTATATATAAGATTATTTGAGAATATACATTTGGAAAATTACAGGAAAACAACATAAAATGGTCACTGATAACCTCATAGATGGATGCACTGACCCCATGTCAAGCGATCAAGCTAAATATTGTCACACAGCAAGAGTGCAAGGTGACCGTACCTTGGATTTATTAGGGTCAATAAACTAATAATTTCTGCAGTATACGGTAACAACACAGTTGCATCGAAATACTCGTTGTTTGTCTTGATTTCTGCAATCAACAAATTAGATTTCATTTGGCACACGTTGTTCAATCGCAACAAAATTACATCATTAATTTATTATTGTTGGAAATGTATTAGTACTCTATTATATTGTGAACTTCTATTGAGCTATAATCTAAATTGTTATTATGTATGAAACATATTTTATTGTCTTTTAATGGTATTATGTGTTTTATTACAAATTAGTGTAGATTTGTAAGAGCCAATGTTGCTCAGTGATCAGAAGAAGTGAATCATAACTGTAGATTTCACGTTCAAACCAGAACAGCACTCAATTTACATTTGCTTAATATGCATATAATAATTCATCCCGTGATCTGCGATAAAGGTAAATCTTGTGAGGAAACCTGCATGTGATAGCTTAAAGTCTGCCATATGTATATCCACCAACCAAAGCTATTTCTTAAAACTAAAGAAAGCCTTTGCTCAACAGTGGAGCAGTGACGGGCTGTAACTTATTAGAAATGTAGTATTATATAAAACAATTGCAATTTAACATCCTGGGCTACGTGAAGATGAAGCTTGCATAGTACTAGGAGTAATTTCGAATAATTTGATGTATATTGACAGCTTAGAATCTACCAATGACCTGCTTATGATGTACAAAGACTACATATCAAGAGCTCATTCTACATATTGAAATTATTTTACTGCAAGTGTGCCAGGTGACCTGACCTTTAATTTATTAAAGTCAATACCAATAACATCGGTACTCCATTTTCACTGCTCAGATTGTCTCAAAATATTTTGTTTTAATAGAATTTAAGTTTTATTTTACAATAAGACTTAGACTAAGTACTTTAGACAGTCTAGACTTACTAAAGTACCAAAACAAAGCATATCAAGGCATATCTAGCATTTTTAGTGTTTTTTTTTATATATTTGATATTCTTTATTGAATGGCTATTTTGTCTGTCTGTTCGGTAAAATAGATTTTATATAGCTTTCCAATTTCTTGAAAATATCGATTATGTAACTTTTTTAACCGACGCATCTATTATGTATCTTTAAAATTTTATTTGTGCTAATACCTTACTTACTTTTTTACTGGTGGTAGGGCTTTGTGCAAGCTCGTCTGGGTAGGTACCACCCACTCATCAGATATTCTACCGCAAAACAGCAATACTTGATATTGTTGTGTTCCGGTTTGAAGGGTGAGTGAGCCAGTGTAATTACAGGCACAAGGGACATAAAATCTTAGTTCCCAAGGTTGGTGGCGCATTGGCTAAAAGCGAAAAAAAAAAAAAAAAAAAAAAAAAAAAAAAAAAAAAAAAAAAAAAAAAACCTGATCTAGTTCAGCTGTTACAACATAAAACTGTCTAAAAGTAGACTATTATTGTCTAGGGCATCTAGCGGAAGTTTGATAACTTGGAGCAGATAAAATCTACCCAAAAGAATTGCAATTTTTCTATGGATGATTCACGAGAGATTGGTCGATGCGGACACCAATATTGCATTTCTATTATAACAACTATGAGCACGCCTTGAGGATATTTTACTGCAAGTGTGCCAGGTGACCTGACCTTTAATTTATTAAAGTCAATACCAATAACATCGGTACTCCATTTTCACTGCTCAGATTGTCTCAAAATATTTTGTTTTAATAGAATTTAAGTTTTATTTTACAATAAGACTTAGACTAAGTACTTTAGACAGTCTAGACTTACTAAAGTACCAAAACAAAGCATATCAAGGCATATCTAGCATTTTTAGTGTTTTTTTTTATATATTTGATATTCTTTATTGAATGGCTATTTTGTCTGTCTGTTTGGGTAGATAAAATCTACCCAAAAGAATTGCAATTTTTCTATGGATGATTCACGAGAGATTGGTCGATGCGGACACCAATATTGCATTTCTATTATAACAACTATGAGCACGCCTTGAGGATAAGATCGAACCGTATGTCGTGACAGCGGACGTCATGCAGCCATGCTTCCTCTTCGCCACAGCTCTCTATTCCCCTGTGAGTGGCACGTATACTTTATGTTCTTATGTATATTCGTTGTTATATTTTATTATTAAAATAATCAGAAAGATATAATTTATTTTATTAACAAAACACAAGCGATTACACATTTTTTCTAAATATATTATTGTTGTGTTATGGTTTGAAGAGTGATTTTCTGAAAAGATCAGTTTTCTTTCTAAGAACCCCTGACCTTCTATATACCTATCTTTTTCGCAACAAATTTATTTTGTTATCAATTATCCTTGATTTTTTATATTCGATTGTCGGCCAATCAAATTTTAAGTTGAAGAGAAAAAACAGTGCATGTGTGATTGTTTGCACTCTTGTTTATTATTTAACATCATGCGTAGGTAGCTATTCACCCTCAATAAGCGGAACGCCGTTGCTGAAATTCGGTCAGTAGTTCAGCCGATAATCGATACAATGGTACATATTTTAAGAATCTCATTTTGTTTTAATAAAACTGAACTTTGTCGTTTCGCATATTCATTCCAAATCACTTCAAAATTAAAATAAAGTATAATTAGGGCTATTTAGGCTATATTTAAAATAGAGCTACCACCAGAAGCAAAACTCAATTGATAAAAAAATAATTATTCATATAACTTTTAGCTTCATAAAAGGCAGTAGCTATAAAAATATAAAACCTGATTAGACTCAGTTGAATCAACAAAACTATAAGCATCCTAATTGTAAGCTATGATGAATCAATTCCATCGTGCACGAGAAAATTTGGGAACTCTTTTCTTTGTTGCACCACTAAAAAATGGATTTCTTTATTAGCACACGTGTTCCCCTCCTCTTACAACCTGGGTTTTTTTAAACGAGGCGTGTCTTGCGGACCAGCAAGGCGGGGGCGGCTAGTGCAGAACATTATTCCCGACTGTACTAGCCGTCGTCGCGTTTGGACTCCACTACCACTTACCATCAGGTGGAGTGGAGTCATTTGCTTTCTCAGTATATAAAAAAAAATAGGTTATAAGTAATTAGAATGTTATTTTTCAAATTTAGAGATTGAAGGTAAAATTCCTTAGTCATATGAATTGAACTGACCATTGGTGCTTCGATGGATGAACTGATTTTACTGAGATGATTTCCAGTGAGCGAGTCGTAACATTGGATAGACGTGGACACGGATTTGTCATAAGTCATTGCATTTGTGGACCAGCGATCTTCGCTCAAAGACTCGACTGATCCAACATCCATCGGTCTTTCGACATATGTGACCAGCGCACTAGTCTTGTTCTAAAACGTACTTGACAAAAAATCCAACACATTCATATGTGTCAATAGGTTCATAACTAAAAAGTTTCTTTAATATCGGTTATTTGTTTTGCTTCCTCAAGATGCCCTTGTAGCTCTGGTTCTCTTCTCATTTTTGGAATTTAAGATCAGACACCATTATTTGGATTCTTATATATTTTCTATTAAATTGGTACCTTAGTAATTACCTTAGTGTCTGTAAATAAACTGACTGACGCACATCTCGTAACGGAATGTCAATAACAATACATTGTTGTTTAATAGCAAATTAATTGGTTATTGGGTTTTGATTCCTGCCTCATCGGAAATATATATTTACTGATTTATTAAGAAATAGAAGGGCATCCGGGTAGTCGGTTGATCGATGGTAAATGCACTGTTACCATTATTTACGTCATCTATGAGTCACCAATCATGGAAAAGTTATTATGTCAGCCGAGCACGAGTCTGTAATTACGAGTACACTAGGGCGATCCCTGCTAGAACACAGCGACACAGAGCCTTATACCAGTAAAATATGCATGTGTGATAGGTGACAGGAGGGCTGGTTCATTTTACAGCCAGAGAATCAGAATATCGATTCAACGGTAAAGTGCGGCTTCTTGCCATCATTCTAGGTTATGATTTCTTCGGTAGCTAATAATGAATTACATACGGTTGGAAGGGTGAGTGAGCTAGTGCAATTTCAGGCACAAGGGACTTAATTTCCAAGGTTGGTGGCGCATTGGCGATGTAAGGAACGGTTAATATTTTTTACACCGCCAATGTCTATGGGCTGTAGTGACCACATACCATCGGGTGGCCCATTTGCCCGTCCACCTAGCTATTTTCTAAATATATATGAATATAAAACAGATAATTTAATTACGTTTATTCGAAAAAAGAAAAGAATACATTTCCATTAGCATTATCAACGGAACAAAAGTTCTCCATTATGCTATTTCCCATATTTAATTATAATTTGAGCTTTGACAATGTACCTGTGAAAAAATTACTTGCCACTAAAATGCTGCAAATATTTTCTTAAAAATATTAAGCATTCTACTAATATTATAGATGTGTGACCTACCCGAATACGGGCAACGTTGTGGAATATGCTTGAAGCTCTCCTAGAAGAGATCTTTGGGATTTACTGGACGTTACTTAATTACAGAGGTGATATGTGAATGATAACATTTGGTTTTATATAAATTAGTAGTTTCCGGCCGCTGCTTATTCCGCGTGTGTGGGGGTTGGGGGAAGTTTCAGGTGTCCTCTTCATTGCCCCCAACCCTGATGATCGGTTGAGTAGTTAAGACGTAAATACGTAACAAATCAACTAATAAAAAAACGGCTCACTTTCGCATTTATAATGTCGTGTGATGTCAACGGCAGAAACAGCTAATCCTGCGAGACCTTTTATGAGTTTAATTAATAACCAGCGGTCACTCAGGGATTGGAATTCGACCACAATAACAGAATGAGGAATTTCATTCCATACAAATATATATTATTGAACGGTACATATCTTGAGGTATTTAATGCTCACTGAAACCCATAAATCGCGGCGAGACATAATTTTCCCCTTCAGCGCGCCGCTTTGGTTATCGGAATAATTGTTCACTAATGAATACCAATACAATATACCAAAATTGACAAGGATAAAGCTGCATTGTGGAAAATATTCTAAATAACAACATCCATTTTATTTCAATTAGAATTTAATATTATTAAGAACGGTATAATAATATTATTAAACTAAGTAGAAAAAATTAATTCATTTCAAATATATATTTATATTTGAAAATATTTAATTTAGTAAATAAACGATAAGTATAAAAAAGAAGCAAGAACGGCCCGGCCCAGTGGTTAGGAGACGTGATTTTCAAAAATAGGCAAGTGTTTTCTAAATTTCAATGTGCTAAATTTTTATAATTCACTTCCAGCTTGCGGTTAACGATTACGTCGTGAGGAAGCCTGCATGTGTCGAATTAAAATCTGCTGCATGTGTAACTACCTCCAAAATTCATTGGATCTGCTAGAATAAACTCTAAGCCCAGGGTTACAACGGGTTTTTACTATAAAAAAGAACTTTATTTCATTATACCACTGGGGAAAATAAGGGCTGAGCCTCATCACTTTTCAATCGTCATGTATCGAAATAAATATAAAATTACCGCCAGTTAAAAATGTAGGTTCCACCGAAAAGTACCCTCAAGAAAATTTGTAGTTAAACTTTTAATTACAGAGCCAATCAAATGCAATTAAATTTATGCATATCCCTCTTAAATCAACAAAAAATATTCTACGCTTTTTTATCATTTATATAATCTTTTAATATGTACTGTTCACACAACTTCGTAGATTTCATTGGTTAACATTAATGTGTTATGCTTACAGTTTAATTCGTAATTAAATTACTTACCTATTATATACAAATCATTTTCATATTGTTGTAAGCGTTTTATTTTTTATACAGTATTTTATTTTTGTCGGTGGTGAATGAGGCGAGACAGGGAATCTTAATCGAAGATTGCCGTTCGAAACGATAATAATTAGTGTTTGTAAATTATCAAAATATTATAACAAAACTCCTCGTACTTATGAAGTATTTAAAATACCGTATGATGCCAAATCAACCATCGGATAGTATTTATCTAATCTTTGTGCTTGAATTCATTCAAAGCATCTGTGAGACGAAAATATGTAGATTCGAATGACGTTATAATTTCGAAATACAAATCAAAGTTCCAAATACCCTATCGATGCATCAATCCTGTTATGAAATAACAAGATAAACTATTCGTGTAATTACTTCACTGTTCAATTGGAATTTAATTTCAGTATAATTCAGTTTGGAGTCTTTATTAACATACCATTTCACGGGTTTGGAGGTTTGATAACTGTGCTAGGAGATAATATATATTTCAAACAAATTTAGCAAAATTTAAGTTTTAAGTAACTTATTATTATATTCTTGATAAGCCGATAAGCCGACGAAGGCTTAATGCATGGGTTGAAATCCTTAAGGTGATTTAACGATCGTCAGAAGAGTACCATGGCTCCCCCGTGGCGTCAGCATAGTTTTTTTCACGCGTTGCTGCTGCTGTACCTTTACTGCCTTACACTTCAGTGCTCAAGCTTATCAGTAGAATAGCGTGGCCGCGAAAATAAATTAGGTGGGCCATAACCTACCCAATAAATTCGTGTTAACGAAATGTTTTTCGTTCAGCAGTCGACTTTTTTTTATAGAAAATGGTAACGAGCATATTGGCCACCTTATGGTAAAAGGTCACCAATGCCCATAGACATTGGCATTGTAAGAAATGTTTACTCACATTGTCAATGCACCACCAACCTTGGGAACTAAGATGTTATGTCCCTTATGTCTGTAATTACACAGGCTTAATCAACCTTCAAACCGGAACACAACAATACCAAGTACTGCTATTTTGCGGTATAATATCTGACGAGTTTGTAGCACAAAGCCTACCACCAGTAAATGGACTGCGACAAGCTGAAAAAAAACGAAGTGTAAGGAGCACGTCTTAAATTTTTTTGTTATTATTTAAGCGTTACTATATCGCTGCTTTGAATAAATATGTGGTGCTCTTCCTAAGCATCTTGAGAAACATTTTAAGCCTCTTAAATAAGTTTAAGGATTTCATATTCCTTGGTGTTATGCATCATGTGACAAAAAGTAAGGGAAAATCCTATCAGTCAAGCCTTTGATCCCCTTTATTCTATTTATAGACAATAACTTTCCTTAATGGAACAGCTAATCTACTACTGAAAATGCATGTGATATTCTAATTTTTTTTATTAAGCTGTGACAAAAATAGCAAAGAATTAAAATAAATTTAGAAGTTATATCGACTGAATCACGTCAGTTCAAGAACTGTAAATATTAGTAAAATATTAACACACTATTACGTCATTGAAAATATATTTTAGATACCATTTTTCATTCTATATTCACGACACAAAATACGGTTGAATAAAATTTTTGTTTTCATTTCTCTTTGACTGTAAATTTTAATTTATATATATATATATATAATTTTAATTTATATATATATATATATATATATATATATATATATATATCAATAAATTAAAATTATATTATATATTATATATAAATTAAAATTATATATATATATAATGTATAATTTGACACCACCATTTAATAGTTCGTAACTGTATGTGAAGGTAATAGTTGAAAAAAATTCGTAATACGAGTACATCGATTATGTTTAGCGGAAACTAAAAAGCGTCGTGTCTTATAGACGCTTGAGGTTTTACATGTCATTTTCCAGGTGGATATATACATAATATGTCAAGCAGCATAATATGATAATAAAAACATTTGTAAACCTGCTTGAGATTTCGTTTAATTTATTAATAGTAAAAAAAAAGCCGAGACGACCAAGTAGTAAGAACGCGTGAATCTTAACCGATGATCGTGGGTTCAAACCCGGGCAAGCACTATTGAATTTTCATGTGCTTAATTTGTGATTATAATTCATCTCGTACTTGACGGTGAAGAAAAACATCGTAAAGAAACCTGCATGTGTCTAATTTCACTGAAATTCTGCAACATGTGTATTCCACCAACCCGCATTGGAGTAGCGTGGTGGAATAAGCTCCAAACCTTCTCCTCAAAAAGGAAGAGGAGGCCTTTAGCCCAGCAGTGGGAAATTCACATGCTGTTACGGATTAATACTCCTGACGTACCTGTAATAGTTTAATCGTTAAACGCCAAGAAATTGTTCTTTTCTTGACTTTTCGTTTATATTTAATTTCAGACGTAACACATATAAGAATATTCATAATGCTGCTTATTAAAATTACATATAGATTGATGATACAAAGTGCGTGAAAAAAAATACAATTAACAAACAAAATCGACCTAAGGATTATCATATTAGTCTCTTATACCCCTACAAAAAATAAAACACTGACACACCTCTAATAGTAAGCAATATAAAAATATACTTATTTGGTTTATAAAATAATAAGTTTCTTAATACGTATTATTAACCTATTTAACTTTAGAAAATTTAGGATTTAAAAATTTCTATAAACCTACATATAAAGTTGTATCAATTGAGGGATGAAGGCCTGGTGATCTGATATGCAGTATCTATCCTTTTAAACACCAGTCTCCGCAAAAAGGATACTGTTCATAGCTGATAAGACGTTTTTGTAATCCATACGGAAATATATAAATTCATTCACTCATTCATTCATCCAAAACAATTGAGTATTATGGAATACCAAATTTCGGAAATAAATGGACTTAGAAGTGACATTAGCACCCTTTGGTATATACATAATTATTTTTTATATAGAAAGTATAAAACTTAAAAAAAAAAAAAACATGTTATATAAATGTTACATTTACGTTTTGTTTTATCGATAATTGAATTTATATTGAAGGGTTCTACAATTTATCGGACACTGGTTATTCATCATATTAAACATTTAAGTACATTTTATGTCAAGTTCTAAAACTATTTCTTTATAATGAAAGTGAATGATGTTACTATCACTAAATCCAAACAATAGGAAATAAGTTTACCTGTAGCGCCTATTTTTAAATAACTCATACGTACAAAGTACTGAGCACAAGCTCTTTTGCTAAATAAAAAAATAAGTTGCAGTACTTACCGCAACACTGACCGCTAGAGATTTATAATAGTTTTTAAATAGAGCTATATATATTTACTTGGTTGTAAGGCTTTGTGTAAGCCACTCTAAGAAGTCAGCACTCACTGACCAAAAATTTTACCGCCAAGCAGCAATACCTAGTATTTTATCATGGTTTGAAGGGTTAGCGAGCTAGTGCAATTATAAGCACAAAAGTCATAACATTTTAGCTCCCAAGGTTGATGCCGCATTGGCAATGTAAGGAATGTTAGTTAATATATCTTACAGCATCAATGTATATGGGCGGTAGTGACCACCACGTGGCCCATTTGTTGCCTTCTTATCATCATATTTTTATTCAAATAATATTACCATAAGCTTTTCAAATAACGATAATTTACCTTTTTTGTTCTCTTATAAGTACACTAATGAAACGTATTTTATGTTATGCTCTTTAATATTTTCAGTAACAAATAATTTGCGAGCTACTGTTTTACACGTCTCGTATATGGAATGTTCTAATATGTCGAAAATTTTTATGCATTTTTATTTCAAACTGCAAAATATGACGAGGAGAGTATATTGTATTATTCACTTAGACATTCTATACTATTACTGTCATTTTTTAAGGTAAATAACACGAGTATTTAAAACACACACGTCTTGTAATAAACACAGCGCCTTTGCCGGCGGGTTGGAAAAAATATATATTTATTGCAAATAGCGTGACTTCAGCGCTTATTCTACTCGTCAGTTTTCAGTGCTATTTTGTGACAACTCATTACTCACCCAAAAAATATTGACAGTCGACTTTTAATGCGTGTTCTTGAAATATTAAAATTATAATGGTCAATGTCGCGTATCTTTATCTGACATTTTACGACCTTTTTCTGCGGTGAGTGAGTTTGTTCTTACAGAAAGTTACAGTGCTAACGACATAAATAAACGTATATACTAAATTAAATTAGAGCTTCAGAAGAGGTACAGCAACGTTGTAATTTCTAAAAAACTTTGCTTAATTCACCTTTCAAAACAAAGATTGTCTCTAAGCATCAAGTCTCCACATCTTATAATTAAAGCGGTGCGTTGAAAGTCAATCAGAAAAATTGGCTTTAATATGTATGAATAAAAAAATCCAACACGAATTTCCTATCAAGCGGGTAAAATGGTATTTATGGATTTAAACACAAAGCCGATTCAAAACAGGATGGGTGGTATTGTAATACCGTCGGGAATGTACCGGTGCCGAGAGAAAACAGCGCTTCTATACGCACGTTATGGGCTATTATATAATAAAAAATTAAAATGCTAAATTTAATAAAAAAACAATTAACATAGATTAACATAGATTGTTTTCACATTGCTCAGGACTTATTTGAATATCACACTTAGTTAATTTATTTCAGTTTATTTTTATCCATCAAAATTATAAATTAAGGATTAAGTTTTAATAAATGTAAGCTGTGACTGAAAACTATATCACAGTCAGTCCCGTTGCCGTTTGTATATAGAAATTGATCGATGGTTTCATAAACTTTGAAAACACACTGGTATCAACGTACTCGCAGTTCATACAGGGGTACGTCATCGAACAGTAGAAACTGTATAACTTTCGGTTCTGAGATATAATAAAACAACACAAAGTTAGTTGTACTTTATACTATAGTATATTCTTACGATATTATTCTTATTTGTTCATTTGATATAAAATATAATGTTTTTAAATCGAAGGATGGCGTATCGTTAAATAATTTAATTTTTAAAATCCTAATCTCTTTGTAGCTGAGACACAGATTAAAAATTAATACGTTTCAGGTGTACAATGTGGCTAATGTCCCCCCAGGAGCTTACCTCGTTTGCATAGTCTTCGTAACGTCAGCAACTGCTGTGGCAGATAAGCTCACTGTAAGCCCCCAGACTCGACAGCACCAACACCGGTCACCTTTGTCGTATGTGTTAATGGGGACTTAATCATGAAATGGCTCTGACACTCGACGCTCGGGCTATGATTTGAATTTGTTTAATTACCAAATTTCTGAATCTTTTATCGTATTATTATTTTCGACTCCAAATAATGACGTACAATTTGATTTACAGATGTATCTTGTTTGTATTTTGAAATAAAAAGTTTGTATTCACAGATGTTATGGACGAGATAACTTAAATGATTCGTTTTTTAAGTAGACCAATGGATTACCTCTAAAGTAGCTTATGTTCTGGGCGCACTGGTTGAATACCTACCTAATTACTGACACATCGGTTAAAGGTGCACCAAATACAATTGTGCACTTGTAATGCTTTCTGCTCACTTCGGTAGTCACCGTTGGAAAGTGCCGAGTTCGGCCCTGACCTATTAGTATATTTTCGTTCCTACTCCGAACACAGGTTTAACGCTTTATTTGAGTAGATAGTATATAATTCAAAATTCTTTAACATAATCTTAGATGCTAAGCTCCAATAAATCGGCCCCCATATTTTTATAAGAGTGGGTAGATGGGGAGTGGGTGCAGAGCTTATTTTCATCCAACCAACAGCTTTACATGCTTTCCGAGGCACGAGAGATTACACACTTTCAACTTCAAACTCCGAGATAGGCTATCGCTGAATTATTTTTAGAATTTTTCATTATAAAAATTTAGCTATACATTGTTTTTGTACAACTTTAACTATTCAAGCAGAGCACGCTGTGGAAGCTTTCAAGGTGCACGCCTATTTAGAACTAAGGTGATGAATATCATCATGAGTTTAGTTTGATTATAAATATATAATGTCCTTATCTCGAGAGCGATTAGCCAACTGAACAGGACATATTGTGTATGCAAGTGATGTGTGTTTGCAAACACAGGTGCAATTTCTATTCTCTCACTCTCATTATCCGATGAGACGGCAATCCTGTAAAGAGTTCAGGAGCAGGACCTTATCTCTTAAATTAATTGACTAAATTAAATAATATCCCCAACGACGTGAAAAGCAATAACTATTGCCATACAGCCAAGGAGTCGATTTTGAAAAGTAAATGATTCCATCTCAATAATATTCATCCATCATCATTGGCCCATGGCCAGTTTCTTTCATGAGTCTCAACATGAAAAAAATTTATTCTGAGTAAATTATAATTATTTATAATGGGGTATTTTTCTTTCAATAATAATAATTATTTATTGATTTCCGGGTACAGAGACAGACCATCTCCGTCCAGCATCTCTCGCTACCGAGTATGACGATAGTCATACACATATGGTCACCAGGGAATGGCGCTGAGGCCCAGTCTTCTTGAGATGCAACAAAATATTACGCATTTGAATATTGTGTAAGAGGAGCGTCATATCTTTCGTGAACTAAATGTTAGCTAATCAGTTCCATTCATTGATAGAAGATTGCTTTGAAACATATTTTATTAGCCTTTTAACCTGTTTATTTACCTCCTAATACGCAATATCAATAAACTTCTTAATATGCAAATTAACTTAGCGTTTTTAATTATTAAAACATATTATAAAAAAATACTCTACTGATAACTCATAAAATAGGTACTATAAACTCTCACACACACACAAACAAGCGTGCATACACGCGCGTGTATACGAATTTCTCGCATGAATATTAAGTCAAAATATTTTTTATTAAACATATTATTACTTATATTTTGTCTGTACTTTTAATTTTCATAATATAGGACTGTAATCCCATGTGTAGTAATTAATAACTGTACAAACATTTATGTAATGCTGTTGATTACAAGTAAATCATTTTCTATTTATTGCATATTGTGTACAAATATTCTTATACTCCGTGTCACTTCTTAAACTGTTCAAGTTCTACTGAGCCTTCTCCTTACAATAGTTCTCTTGTAAATATGTTTTCCTAACCAGTCTATAGTCTGTTTACTAAAACTTTTTTTTCTCGCAGTGGAAACCTTCAGAAAGGTACTCGGGTTCCATGGGTGGGGGATCAGGCTACGCCCTATCTTTTTAGTCCCGGGCGTCGGGGCTGTAGGAGGGCCGAATCACCGCCGTCTCCACCGAGCAAGATCGGCCTTTTCTCGTTCCCGCTCCGCTGTCTCCTTCTAGACCATGACGATCACAGAAGGAGGTTACGTCCCACCACACCGATTTCCTGCGGCACATCGCTGACACGATTGCTTGCAGGGACAGGTCTTGCCTGACTTTGACTTCAAGGACCAGAATCTCCCTCTCCGCACTCCACGCGGGGCACGCCTCCAACGTATGCTGAGGGCCATCGATCGCACGACAACGGTATAGAGGTGAACTTCCTCCCTCGGTCCCCCGAGATTAGGCAGCAGTCTGTGCATGGCACCCGCTACTTTCTCGATCCGGGGGACTAGGCGCTCAAAATGCTCTTCGAAGCCCCAGCGATCATCCAGGGTGAGGCCCATGTATTTCATGTATCTGGCCACCTAGACGTTTAAGTTACCAACGCGGACGTGTGCTTCGGGCGGTTCCCTGCTCCTCGGTGGCGTATGGACCCATAGCGCCTCCGCCTTATGGGACGCTATGCGAAGGCCCAACTCGTAGATCTTATCGACGACGATGTTCACCCCGAGCTCGACGAGCTCTTTGGTTCTCTCAAAATTCTCCCCCGATGCCAGCACCAACGTCTCGTCTGCATAGCAAACGATGCTGACACCTTCAGGGAGAATGAGGCGCAGGACATACATAAATACAATTATTTGTTCAATATTTCCAAAACGCCGAAACACATTTCATCGAAACTTTCTAGGAAGTATTTAGAGTTGTTATGAAGTAAAATAAAAGTATTTTGAATGTGACACTTTTTTTTAATTCAGTACATTTTTCCATAGTAGAATGAGCATTCTATATTGGTATGAAGTTATACTGCTACCACTGCACTGGACCTTACTACTTATATTAACAGAAATACCTTATTTTGTAGAACAATACCTTTTATTCATATCACAAAATTAATATTGAACCCTACTGAAATTCCTACAAATAGAACATAAAAGAATTATTTTTACTGGCATCAATAGCTCGCTCACATTGATCATTACATGTGCAGCGCGAAAGTAAAATAAGGTATGCACACACGTGTACATAATACGCATACATTTACATTGCCCTTTATTTTGGTTCATTTCGATTTGAATTCAATTAAAGTCCTAGCAAATGAATATTTATTGTTTTTTTTTGCATAAGATATAAACAAAACAATTGTAAATAAATATAATGCTAATGACATCATTTTTCAGCCGGCGGTTACTTAAGTCTAAGATATTTCTTTTCGTAACGTTATATCATTTTTTACAATCAATAAACAAATGTAATGCTTCTTATTATGGATTAGCTATTGAATATTAATTCAAAGATTATTTCTTCGAGTTCGAATGATCCGTCGCTAATCGTTTTATTACAACAAATACCAATCAACGAGGGAATATGATTCGAAATGTAAATACCGTATAGCCGTCGGTTTACCTACTAAGAGTCGGGTCGGACTATTCATCACGACTGGCTGAACCACTGGGTTTAGCCGGCTAAGAGCACCATTCGTCCTGCTGTAATATTGGCGGTGCTTAAACCCGACTAGGATAACGCTCACACTTTAGCGAAAAAATCAACAGGCGCCCTGTGACAGTCACATCTTTTTCGTTTATTTGATTTTTTTTAACTTCACTATATATTAATACCTACCTTATTTTACTTATTAAAATTATTAATCAAGTTGTAATGAACTAAATCCATACTTAACTAGCTCACCGTCCCGGCTTCGTAGTTTAGTAGGTGTTCCGAGAGGGTATCCGTTTTTTGTTTTAATCATGACTACATATTACTTTATTATACCAATAAATAATATAGACTTATCCACATTAAGGTCTTTAGATAACTATAAGTTCTCCAACAATTATTACGGTGAAAAAGACGAACATAAGTTTCCGCATAGCGTTCTCAATATAAAAGAATAATAATCACCGACTTTTATTTTTACTTTCATCTTTGGACACGTTTCATCACGATAAATATTTCACGAGGCATACTAATATAATCATTTATTATAATGTAGCTTCCTTCTAGGGATAATTTTGGTTTTGGTTTTTGCAAATATTAATTGTGCAGTGACATCTGTTGTTGAAAAGACTGGTAACTTAGCAGATCTACTTGCCGCTAGATGGCTCTGGTCGAAAACTAAATCAAGTCTTCAAGCTGTAAATCGGAATTGCAAATGTAGTCTGTATGTTTTTTTCTTTTTAGAAATATAATTAAAAGGTTTATAAAACGAGTGCGAAATAATTTATTTGCTCTAATAATGGAAATTACAAAGTTAACACTTCGTTCTTACATACATAAACTAGGTATACTTACTAAGTCACGGTAGCATGCGAAAGCGATCCCGTGGCGCTCCTCGTTAAGACGGAAAGGCTACCGCTGGTTTTTTTAAGTGAGTATTCCGATTGTGGACATCAGAGAGCCCCACATGCCCCCCCACTGTTCCCGTGGGGGAAACGTGTAACACACTTTTCCAGCGAAAAAGAAAAAGGTACACTTACTAATAAAAAATAAATATATCCTAAACTAAAATGTATTTAATATATTAATTAAATTATATTAAATTACATATTATTACATAAGTTCACAAAGATCTAAGATGGCGTGAGTGAATAATTAAAAAAAAGTAAGTAAGTAAAAGTGTCTTGTTATATATATAGCAAGATAGTTAAAAAAATATTTGGAATTTAAAATTTTATTTCGTATTTCATCTCATTTTTAGTCATTAGCTAATTGATATCAGGAATCCTCCAGAAATAGTACTGAACGACTGTTTTTAGTCGTTCTCTTTTGTGTTTCGCGCCTGAAGGGTGGAATCCCTTTACTACAGGGACGCAGATTGTCCTTCTGTCGATTAGCTATAGTTAAATTTTTCATATAATACAAATATGGCCGCTAATGAACAAATACATAAAATCAAAACCGTTATCTCAAAATTCAGTTATATTATTATATAAATAACAAACACTGTTATATAAATTATTATTTTTTTGTCCATAAGTGTATATCTTAGTATGCAGCAGCTTTTATTTTTATTCTAAGTTACTCTAGAAATAGTACATATGCAATATAACTTCACTTGTGCCTAATAATAAAAATAAATAAATTCATTCTTTACTGGTTACACAGATACATACGTAAAATATATAGTCATTAAAAAAAAACTCATTTAATCTGATAATGAGCTAAAATTACTGATTTATAGATATTTATTGAAAAAAAGAATTGAAGTAAATGCTTAAAATTTTATTAACTACTTTATTAAATCAAACTTGTCATATTAAATGATTTATCGTTTATCTTAACTAATATTATAAATATGAGAGTGAGAGTTTGTTTGTGACGCTTTCACACTTTCACTACTGAACCAATCATCATGAAATATTGTATATGTGTTGTCAGAGGTACAGAAAGGACATAGGATCCCTAACAACCTCTCCCCCCCTCCCTTCTATAAAAACGCGGGCGAAGCGGAATCTAGTATATAATAAATAAAAAAGGAATATCTCAATTGGTGTACCTATTGTATAATTTGCAGAGTTCCCTTTTGTGCATTGTAAAAAAAGCTTTAAATATTAAATTTTAATTACAAAAATTTAGATGAATATAACCATAGATAAATAATAAATAAATAAATTACATTGATAATAATATAGTTAAAGACCTTATTGGTTTAGTGATAAGGGTCAAATTTCCACTTAAATGTAACCCACATTACAGTAATACCCTAAATGCCTTACTCGAATGATGAATGTGCTGAGGAATCAAGAAAGGCTTTTAGAAGCTAACATGAGCCACAAATATGACACATCGAATTTATATTACGGAAAAATGGCAACAAAAGGCTATTTTTTTTTAATGATTTTGTAACGTAAACTAAAAGAAAACTAAACTTTTGTATACAAGTTACATACGTTTGTCATATAACAAGATGGTTATTGGATGGACTGTGAGGGATGACGTTACGTGCATAAACTACCTAAGCACATGATAGTCGTAGTTATAACGATATTGTTATTTATTATATACAATATTAAAAATTTTGCTATGATTCTCGTGTGTAGGCTTAGAAAATAATAGCACTTTTATAGTCTCGTGAATCTTGAATCTGTAGATTGTGCAGAATATTGATATAATTTTTTATATGAACAATATTCACAATCAATATAATAGGCTGGCTGTACAATTGATCGTTAATTAAAACAGATGAATCATAATCGACGATAGCGGGTTCAAACGCGGATAAATACCGCTAAGTTTTTATAACTAATTTCGTGCTCGGTTGAGGGAAAATATGGAAGAAACCTGCATGTGTCGGATGAAATTCTGCCGTATGTGGGTACCTTGCCGTTGTTTGGCAGCTTTACCAACAAAATCTTCTTCTAATGAGTAGAAGACACCTTTAACTAGCAATAGCATTCACTACTACTTTTATACACTAGCTACCCGTCTCGGCTTCTCGCGGATAGAATCACTCTACATAAAATGTTTATATTGAAAGACAAAGAAACAAAGAAAAAATATATACACTAAAACAATTTGTAAGTGTTTTCAACAATTATAGTCAGATTAAAGTCTAATAAATTAAAGT
The DNA here is from genome assembly GCF_905147045.1 of Nymphalis io. Lineage (NCBI taxonomy): Eukaryota > Metazoa > Arthropoda > Insecta > Lepidoptera > Nymphalidae > Nymphalis > Nymphalis io. The sequence continues at coordinate 13,801,131 of NC_065918.1, forward strand.
CTATTTTAAGATTTATTTCAATTTTATTTTCGTTTTTTATAATATTTAACGTAGGTTTTTATATTCGCCTCAAATAGAACTTCTGACTGCAAATATAACTCGATTTTAAATAACACTAAATCATTTATAGGTATTTCCATTTTATAGGAACGCTGATTTTTTGTTTGCGTTCATTGTTCATCGGGGCTTATGAAAAATATATTCGAGAGAATTCGAGCCTTTATTTAAACCAGGATATATCTGTGTATTCTTTACTTTACATTTAACTGGCTTTACACGTTGCGCTTGCGCCCGCAGTATGTTCGAAAATATTAAATAATATAGCTTTCAGCGCAACCTGTTTTTCTGATCACCAAAATATATGAAATCATGTACTTGTTTTAATGAGCTGAAAAGATCAACAATTTGAACAAGTCGATTCGAATAAGTTTAAAGTGAAGCATCTTTTCTAAACTAAATATTTGCTAATAAATTCTTAGTTTTATGCAATTCCAAAGATCTCTTTTAAATTTTAAGTTTGTATCTATTATTTTGTGCGTAGCTATAGTATATATGTATAATTTTATATATATACGTCATCCAGCCAAGACATGGCCTTTTATTTATCATATAGATGAACTGGTAGAGATACATTTTGTATGTATACAATATTTATTAATCGCTCCGAGCAACTTCGACCGATTCGACGCCATGTTATATTATAAAGTTGTTTCAAAACTGACTGTTGGAGTTATCGCGTTCAAACAAACAAACACTACAACATTATATAACCGTAGTATTTATATAAATTCTAGAAACCTTAGCTTATTACGTCTTGTAATAAAACATTCGCAAAGTATTTTACGAACTTATTCAGAAACTGGTAATATAAATAAAAAGATATAAAATTAAAACCTTGGCTCTCTTAGATAAATTATTAGTGTGACGTGCATATTTATTAAGAGTCATTGTAAAAAAATAATCGAAATAAATGTGAACGTATTGAATTTAAGCAATAATTAAAGGGACGCATGATCACAAATAGACTGACCTCAGTCGAAGCATCGCAAACTAAACACCAGCACGCCTGACTTACTTCTTCCAAGGTCAACCTTGTATAGTTCCTGATATGTCGAAACATGGCCCATCGTTGCGCTAGCATAAGCTTCCATCTGCATCAGACCTTCAGAACCATGCCTTTCTGGAATCGTGTCGTTAATCACGTAGCTGACTTTACCAAACGCAAAAAATTCTTGGTAATAAAATAACAATGACTTCCGTGGACATTAGCATTGATATACAACGCAGCTGACGCGACTTTGCAAGAGCAAATATTATTACATTTTTATGGTATATATTAGTACATTTACATATAAAATAAAGCTTTGAGTGAGTCTCTCTGTTTCTATTTGAAGGCCCATTTGACTAATGAAAAAATAATAAAATTAAAAGCAAAATGAATATATTATTATTATTTATTTTAATTACATTAGGAAGGCGTACGTGAAAGTGATCCTCCTGATGGTAAGTGATCACACCCACCCAGAGTCAGGATCGAATCTGCTGCTTTCACCATTGAGATATTTAGGCTATGAATTTGTATATTATTCCCAGATCCTACTGTTATAACGTTAGGATCAGCGAGGTGAAACGATACTTATTGATATAAGGCAAACATTAAAGGTCTGCATTCCTGTTAAAATTAAATAAAAAGGCGTAATAAAAGTATATACATGCTGTATTGATCTCATTCTGCGACATGACATTTTCAAGCCGTAGAGCAGGAGCGTGAGCAGAGTGCCTCCGGGGCACTCCCACTGTCCTCCGGTCAGCGAAGTAGGACAGCGCACTTCGCTGACCGGGGACCGGGGAGGAGGCGTTAGCGCTATGCACTCGTTTGGAAACTAGTATTCAATAAAAGAAACTATAACCTTCTTCAGGAAGTCATAGCATTGGCGCTTCACATTGTATAGAAGGTAATCTGAATGGGTGGTTCGCACGTTTGTGCCTGCTCTACTTTCGATAAGAATTTTAAACTAGTTATATTAATGTAATGTATCTCGTGCGAGTGAACGAGGTCCCAGTAAGGGGAATTATGTCTTGTTATATAGAAGGTTTTATATAATATATATATATATATATATATATATATATATATATATATATATATATATATATATATAATAACCTTACGATTATCAAAAAATGATTTTTCTTTGATGCTTTCTAGGTGGGAGGTGTTAACGGTAGGTCTTCCTTTCAGTTCAATATATTTTAATACTATAAAGCAAAGACTCTAATTTCCTTATTCTCTAGCTAACACCTAAACCATGCAACGGATTTTGATAAGGTTTTCACCAATAGATATACTATCATACCAGGATTGGTAATATATATAATTCATATGTATTATTTTGTACAAAATAGCTGAACTACGTCGGCGTTTTGCCAAAAAAAAAAACTGTTTTCATACGCACACATATAAAAAATACGTACAGTAAAGTCCACAAGAGTATATATCTATTACCTTAGATACACTCACAACACACTCTTTTAAAAATTAGTATCAATTTATAAGATTACTTGCTACAGAAATAATTATTATGGCATTCAGCTGTGCGATTGCGGGGAAGTCAGTACGCCCCGTACTAAATAAATAAACATACTTAAAAGTATGTTTATTTAATAATATTATTTTTTTATTAGGGGAACTTAGTAAATTGAATCCTTGTGAAGCCAGCGGAGCGGGGGTCGCAAGTATTATATAAAAGTCTTTTGGGAGATTTTCGAGTCTAAATTTATTTTTAAAATATATAATATAACAAAAAAAAGCGATGCGCTATTTCGTGTTTCGTGTCAGGTGTGGGGTTCGAACCCACGCTCCCTCTCGGGAACCAGAGCTTAAATCTGGCGCCTTAGACCGCTCGGCCAACCTGACAGTTTCATTAGTGGTAAAAAGTCACATGTGTACATAGAAGCAAATATCTAATCTTTTATCCAATTATGCAATTATCTAGTGATTGCATAATAATGACGACTAAATAAATGCCGACTGATATGACTTTATATTATTCATATTTATATATATACTATTTTTCTTTGACGAGTCTTTGTACGCACAAGCATGTTTTTTTTACTTTAGATGTGAATTTTGTCAACGTTGCTTATTCCATATTTATAAAAACAATAATAAGAAAGATATATGACAAATATTTTTTTTAAATTTTGCAACAAAATCGCAAAATTAATTTTTTTCTAAGAGAACAACTTCATTTTTTTTATTTCTTTTCTTTTCATTTAACCAAACCAGACAACAATTTAGGGGAGATGGGCCACCTGCTGGTAATCGGTCGCCACGACCCATGGACATCGGAGCCGTAAGAAATATTTACCTTTCCATCCATCACCAATACGCTACCAATCTTGCGAACTGAGATGTTATTTCCCCGGTGGTGGTGTGGTGTATTTAGTTACACTGGCTTAAATACTCTTCCAACCTTTACAATACAACACGACGTACTGCTGTTGGCAGTAGAATATGTGATGAGAGGGAGGTAAAGGAAGACCTGGCGGTTCGGGTAATACACAGGCAACGACATGATTTTATTGTCATTGCTATTCTGGATATGGTAGTTACGTAACTATAACATTTGATAATTGAACATGACTACAATATGATCATATTATAATAATCATTTGATATTGAGAATGACACTGCTTTTCCTTGATACCTAGCAAAATAGGCGAGTAACAGTCATTAAAAACAATTCTAGCTATCGCCACTAAATATAAGGTTGCCATATAAAATGTCATTTTAATTTTGTAAAAATTGTTGTGGTTGGACTTGACATTGAAAAGCTAATGAGCAAAAAGTATATATACTTCCTATGCTAGAATTGAGCCATTAAGAAAATTATATACCTATTTTAACCTCAGAACTCTGTCATTTATTAAACGATTGAAAAAAAAATTTTTTGATATGAAATGATATACTTTCAGATTGGTAAAATTTTTATCCAAAATCCAGTTCTGATCATGGAATCCATGATGAATCCAAGGGAATTCCTGCAATATTATACTTCATATAGCGATTTTGGTATTTTTATCAACAAGTCAATCAAGCATTTGTAGGGAGTATCATTTTGGTGAAATGTAACTAACGAAGAAGACTACAAGTGGCTACCAGAATTAATTAAATAATTATATTATACTTATACTTAATAATTAGAATTTTTAGCATTGTTGTGTACCAACTCTTAAAAAACTTCTTTCACTAGAGGTTTTTTGTGAGAGATCGTTATAAGCGATATGACCATTTGTTGTTTTCTGTTAATAAGATAAATAAATAATTAAAACTGGCTAACATTCCTGATAGTAATTACTAATATTTAGTAGCAGTAGTAGTAGTGATGAGATGATTTATCTAATGTAGTTAAGCAAAATAATACACGGTAAATATGTACTCTACCCGGTAAACACACTTCGACTATCGGCTTTGATTATAAAAGTTGTTTAGGGGGATTGGTTAAAAAAAAAATTAGTTAAAAAAAGGTCTTTTGCTGTCATTATTGATTTGACATTCGAAAGAAGAAGACACAGTATTGTTTAACTAATCACCGCTATATAAACGTTTATAAGAAAGTCCGTATGGATTTAGGTTGCAGTAGTGAAAATTTACTCTGGTTTCTGGTTTGTGAGCGAAGTTAAACCCCGCAGAGTGCCGAGAATAATATCGATCTACTCGAGCCGTGGGTGGAAAATAGTTGTTACAAATGCTTATATATATTCCCAGGCATTTTTATTCCCTTAAAAATAATTTATTTAGCATAAAACTGCTTATTTTAAGGCTTACTATCGTTTATTAAAAATAGTTCGAAGACTTATACTGCAGATTTTATCTCACACATACTATTTTGCTGTCTGTACGTAATACTTGTTATAATTTTGTAGGTATGTTTTTCCTGCAATAGATTGTTTCTTTTTTTTTTACTCAATGCAACTTCACACAGTCACTATTAATTAATTATTTTGCTACCAAAATTATCGTATTGTAATGGTGTGGATAAAAAACTATACGAAGCTAAAAGTACTTAGAGCTGACCTTTTAGAAATATAAATTAAAAAACGAACGCTATTTATATATTATGATAATAAAGTCTATGTATTTTTGTACAACAATTAGTCATTATCAAACTAATTTCTTGATTAAATGGCAATATTTTTTAAATAGATTGATTATATTGTGTTTCAAGTTCGAAAAATATTTTAGTTAGGATGTCCTTCCACAGCAAACAGAGTGCTATCCAGTGAGTATTCTACCATAATTTTTTAAATAATCTCGATCGCGTAACATTTTAAATTATTTTATAAAATATTTTTTAAGTCATAGTTTCATTGCTCGCAGAACCGACGGCCGCTGGGGCAGAAAGGTTCTCGAGTGACGACCCGGAAGACGCAGCGTGGACATGGTAGTAACTTGGAGTTCGAAAGTTGCCAGTGTTAATCCCCGTGCCTCGAAAAGCACCTAGATAGAGCCTTTGCTAGCGCAGTTGATGCATCTTCGGTAATTCCGGATTGCCGTCTCATCGGACTACGAGAGTAATGGAAAAGGGAGAATTCACAATTTTGCTATAATTTCGTTAGTCTTTGTAATTTGCCGCCGGGTCGAATGCACAAGAGCATTTTTTTAAATTAATTTTATATTGTTTGTCTGATGCTAGTTAAATACTAAGCATGAAATCAGCTATAATTAAAATTGCATTTATTTTATTCCCCTCTTATTGGTAATGTATGTTGGTAAATACCGTAAAACAGCAGTATTGTGTTTCGGTTTGAAGGGTGAGTGAACCAGTAATTACACAGGCACAAAGGACATAACAACTTAGTTTCCAAGGTTGATGGCGCATTGGCGATGTAAACGTTTATTAGCATTTCTTATGAACGTTGGCGACCACTTACCATCAGGAGGTCCGTATGCTCGTCCGCCGACCTGTTATATTAAAAACAAATAAAGTTAACTATAACTTTTATTTAAACTGTAAGCGTACATTAATCTAGAACATTTGATCCCCTACATACACTTTTACAACGATAATTGTTTATTGCAATTCATAGTATTCGCTTCACATTGGAAGGTCATCTTAATATGAGTGGGTGTGTGTTTGTGTTCGCACTAGTTACGATAATAATTTTAAAGTTGTTCTTTTAATTTATCTCGTGCTCCTTGGCGTGACCTTGTTATAAAGAATCTTTTTTTAGTATACGATTGTGAATTAAAATAATTTTGTCCCAGATAAAGATAAAAACAAAACATGCTTTGCAGCAGATTTGAATATGGAGGTTTAGATTTTTTATAGAGTTGATTTATTTATTTCACAACACATATGTCAGTATATCTGTAGGAGCAATACATTATTATAAAAATTAGATAGACTATGATATTTCATACTGCGAGCACAGACAGTAAGACGTGTATTAGAGTTAGCTAGGCACTAGGTTTAACTGAAAAAATAAATAAATAAAGAATCGGTTGTAATTAAGAAAACCTGACTAAACTATATTTTTAAATATTTATTTTAAAAACTGTTTCAATGCCTTTTATACCGGTACAATTTAGGCGTGAAAATGTCTAGAGATAGATCTCAGCAACCGAGTCGTTTTAGGTTCGACACATTCTGTAGGACTACGAAACTTTTGTAGTACGAAGTAATACATTTATAAAGCCTAAATAAAATTAGTTAAACATAATGGATTGCCTACTACCTCCAATTAAGTGTGAGACTAATGCGAACGATAACAAAACTTAAATAAAAATTTAACTCTAAAATAAATAAATATAAGTCTGAATACATACACACTTTAGGTATACGTAGGTAATCCGAGTAGGTACAAAGATATATGTTAGCAGGTATGTAGTTTGGTATTGAGCGGTCCCTCGACACGACAGTTTTAATGTAAATAATTATTTTATCTTGTGTTATAAATTCTAATATAATGTATTCGGTGGACATTTTTATACCAACCTTACTATTAATTTTTGATTGTTGATACATTTATAATATTCATATATTATTTATTACTTTTTAAAGTTTTATTTTACACTTTTTAAACTTAGATTTAGGTAGGAGGTATTGTCTTGTTTCAATATGAAATATAGGTACAAATCAAATATATTAACAAAATCCTCCAAATCAGTAAATTTATCCCCTTCCCCAAAACAACTCACTCCTCCCCCCTTTAAACAGGCAATTTTGTAATACACAAATCATATCCATTCATTTGATACCTCACTCGGATATATCCGCTTACTATCATTAGTTTATTCATTCCATTTTCAACCCCCTATAACTATTAAAAGGCTGAATCAATTTTCTTCAAACATAGCCTAAAATACTATCGACTAAGAAATCTTTCAAATAAAAGCATCTAAGCTAAAAATTGGTTCATCCGTTCGAGAGCTACGATCTCATGTAGACAGAAAGACAGAGATACAGACAACCACGTCAAACTTATTTTTACGTTTTTTTTTTTATATGCCTCGGGATGGCAAATGACTCTACTCCACCTGATGGTAAGTGGTAGTAGAGTCCAAACGCGACGACGGCCAGTACAGTCGGGAAAAATGTTCTGTACTAGCCGTCCCCGCCTTGCCAGCCCGCAAGATGCCTCTTCATGCCTCGTTTGAAGGAACCCGGGTTGTAAGAGGAGGGGAACACGTGAGCTGGTAAGGAATTCCATTATTTGGTAGTGCGACAAAGAAAGGAGTTGCCAAATTTCTTTGTGCGCGATGGAATTGATGTCACAGTTAGGCGGTGACATCGAGAACCAGCTCGCGTGGACTTAAGAAGGACCCCTTCCTTCAGGAAGCAGGAATTTTACGTTTTGGGTCGGGGGTTAAACCAGCCCAGAATCGATCCCAGGAATGTCACATCTGATGATGATGATGTTTACTGTTGAGAATAAGAGAAATGAAAATCGTTTAATGAGTTTATCGTATTGAGAATTTTGATATAATTTATCATTTATTAAAATGTATATATATTCCTCATATTTTAAAAAACGGTAGGGGATGGACACGGACTGTGAAATTTGTCACCTATAAGAAACTAGTCACCATCACACATAGACTTGGCACTGTAAGAAATATTACCTACTTATTTTTATTGTAAGTTAATCCAAACCGTGTGTGTGTGGGTGTGTAAATGTGTGTGTGTGTGAGTGTATGTGTATGTGAGAGTGTGTGTGTGTGCTATATTTGACAGTGCGATGTGAATGTTCATTTATCAATTAGGTAATAGTATCTCAACGTTCTCATAATTAAGGTTGTTTTAACTATGTTTTAGTTTTGTCTTTTAATTGGTAGTTATGATGATGATTTTTATAAAATCTAGGTGCAAGACTGTTATATTGTTGCTATGCAAATTTACTTTAACTTCATTGTAAGGAAATCAATCTCTTCTACTGAAATTTTGTGTGATTTATGGTATTTTTGTATACAAAAAGGTGTACAAAAAGGTTTCTCACAGATAAAACATCCCGCCTTCTCATAAACCCTTTTTGTGGAATATCGGAATGGTAAATACATAATTACTTTAAGTAGTGCTTGCTGGGCACGCTCAGCCATGTAACAAGGTAAGACTATAAATATCCCAAAGCTGGACTATTCTTCTCCTTTTCCACTATTCTGACCTAGTGCGAATTTTTGTATACACAAGCAGAGTACAAGATAATTTACATATTGATCTCATCAAAAATCGGCGTTGTTTGTTCAGATTTGAATCCGCGTTAGCCCTCAATAGATCCTGTCGCCTATAAACATAGAAGTAAGTGTTCTACCTTTTACATAAGAAAATATCACATGATTTTTAAATTGTATAAGCATCCTCACGAATTCAATTCCAGTGTCTGAGACGTTTAAATAATAGCCGCTAAGTTATGTTGACAAACCAATATCCGCCATCGGAAATCAAATCCGCGAATCAGCTTTAAGGGGTTTCAATGTCATTTTGTAACCAGATCAAATAGACTAATCGTGACCGTAACAGCAAAATGCAAATCCTGATAGATGGCAGCAGCGCTATCAGCGAATGACTTTCAGCTACTGCGGTCACCAACCCGCCTGCCAAGCGTGGTGACTAAGGCAAAAAGCCCCCTTAAATGAGATGGTTGGCGTTCTATGGGGAAGGTTTTCGTCTAGCAGTGGATGGCGATAAGCTGAAAAAAAAATATATGTAGGTATATTATAAAAAAAAATATAATGTCACCCTGACCGTTTAAGTTCACGGCGGCCAATCTCAAGATAAATTAGCCAACTGCACAGGATATATTATAGTGCACAAGTATGTGCACTCAAACACAGCTTCACTCTTTATTCTCTCACAGTCATAATCCGATGGAACGGCAATTCGACACGACTGGAAAAATTTGGGCGCATAACAAACGTGTGCAAGTGTTTTCCAAGGCAGGGGAGTGAACACGCTTCCAACATCGACAGAAAAACCCTATAATTTTTATTGGCTTTTATTTGGATTTGCATCCTTTTATCTAGCTACTAAACGTAAGTTGGTGTCAAAAGAACGACTAATTCAATGTAACTTAATATTGTACAAATAACAGATATAAACTGAATAACAGTAGACAAATCAACATAGTGGCAACATTTACAACAAACATAATATATTAATTAAAATTTGTACTTGAATTTTACCGTACCTAATACGTAGTAGATTCTTTTTTGTTACCCCCATAGTATATATAACTGTGGCCATTGAAATCTTACTGAATTATGTTTTTCTTTACTACTTTTCTTATTACTTATAAATGTAATATAATACTGGGTGTATGTCTACAAATAAAATTTAGAGTTATACTTATACTATATCATATATAAAATATATTATATATTATAAATAAATAATATATTATAAATAAATATATTATATATTATATTAAATTACCAATTCTTGTATATATATTCCTGTATCTCAGAAACGGTTCTAACAATATCGTTCAGATTTTGTATTTAGATAAGGTTTTATTTTTTAAGTTGATTACTTATTGGTGATTCTTACTGGTCGTAGAGCTTTGTGCAAGCTCGTCTGGGTAGGTACCACCCACTCATCAGATATTCTCCCGCTAAACAGCAGTACTTGGTATTGTTGTGTTCCGGTTTGAAGGGTGAGTGAGCCAGTGTAATTACAGGCACAAGGGACATAACATCTTAGTTCCCAAGGTTGGTGGCGCATTGGTGATGTAAGCGATGGTTAACATTTCTTACAATGCCAATGTCTATGGGCGTTGGTGACCACTTACCATCAGGTAGCCCATATGCTCGTCCGCCTTCCTATTCTATAAAAAAAACGTGGTATTTAATACTTTTGAAGACCAAAAGAGGTCCTGTATTCTATGACTATTCCCAGAAACTAAGGTCAGAAAATTATACCCGTATGAAATTATACGCATCCTTACAAAATAATGCAAAGGATCTATGGGAAAGAAATAATCTTGGGCTATCAATTAGTATAGGTATTCCTATAAATGATTGCCCATCTTGTAGGAATTAGACACCCGAGTATTGTTACGAGCTTGTAGGTAATAAAATTCCGTCGGTGGAAAGAAGTGATTTTTTATCAAATAATACATAGAAAATAAACTAATAATTCGATATACTAAATAACTTGTTCGTTCACAAAGATCCATAATCTTTGCAATAGACGTTCTTATCGTCCTTGTACTTCACTGTGAAGATATATGCACCCTCCCCTTTTAAAAGTAAAACTGATGCTGTCATAACACGCTATTTTATACCGTTATTATTTACTATCGTTAACATAATATATGAAACATCTAAAAATCTAACACATAATAGACAATAATAAACGTTACCTTCCGCGAATCCAAACTATAAAAAGCATTTTATAATTTAAATTCGCGGAAACAACTTTATAGAACAGACGATATTAGACTTTACATACATGTGAATAAAGACGATTTTAGTCCGCATGTCTGATAGTCATTGAACTTTCTCGAACATTGTTAAGCATATGTGTTAAGATTCTATATATTCTATAAATAAATTCTATTTAATTCTATACATTCTATAATAATAAAATTTTCTATAATATTTATAGAAAACTAATAAGAATATTTTATTTTTATTTTTTATTTTTTTATTTTATTTATTTTATTTGGGAAACAAACAGTAACATAATACACAAATATATGATTGAAAAAGATAATACAGATACCAATTAAGTTTCCACTTACAAATAATACAGAATTAGAGCAATTTGAATACAATGATATGAATTTAATTAAATATATTAATTAACTAATCTAACCTAATATAAAATCTGAAGAGAAAAGCATTTAATTAAAATAAAATAATGTTAAAAATAATAAATTAATAAAAATACATCAAATTACATCCTCTTTAAAAGTAACTCTAATTACGATTATCTAAAACATTTTTAATTAATTTTTTAAAATAATTTAGTGTGGTTACAAATAAGTCACACTAGAAAAGTATTTGTTATAGTTCCTACAAGATCGGAATATAAAACTGTTTTGTGTGAATTTGGTTCTTGTAGTAGGTACATCAAATAGACACTGGTGGCGAGAACTTAGTCTGGGACATTTAAAATTTATGTTGTATAAAAGGTAAGGGGAGTCAACTAGATTCCTTATAACTTTAAATAAGAAAACCTGATCTCTCAATATGCGTCTGTCGGCCAAAGGTAATAAATTATAGGAACAAGAATAGGAAGCACTTTGTTGTACTTTAAACTCAAGGTGTTTAACAAATTTTTTTTGAACTTTCTCTAACTTGTCAGTGTAGATATTATATTGAGGATTCCAGATCACGGACCCATACTCGAGAATTGAGCGAACATATGCATTATATAAAATAATTAAAGTTTCCAAGCCTCTGAAGTCTTTGCCAATCCTGAGTACAAATCCAAGCACCCGATAAGCCTTTGCAACAGCATGGTTGATATGTGCATTAAATGTGAGTTTACTGTCGAGGTATATCCCCAAATCTCTCACCTCGGATACCCGTCTTAGACTAATACCATTTAAGTGATAGCTGAATTCTATCGGTTTTCGTTTTCTCGAAAAAGATATTACATTGCATTTATCAACGTTAAGAAGTAACTGGTTATCACAGCAATATTGAAATAATCTATTGAGGTCTTCTTGTAGATACAAACAGTCAGATTGTGATTCAACTTCGAGAAATATTTTCATATCATCAGCATACAAAAGTGTAGTCGAGTGCTTGATGATGCTCTGGACATCGTTAATAAATAAATTGAATAGTAATGGTCCGAGGTGAGAGCCCTGAGGAACACCTGAGGAAATCGGAACAAATGATAAACACATTTTTATCAAATGCCTATTGAATTCTGTATTTAGAATTCGTTAGTCTTGCACGGCTTAAATCAAGCATTTCTGACAAATATATTGCTTGTAAAATTGCCTAATGTTTAACAAAAAAAAAATCAAATTTTATTTTTTAAAATATAGTACAATATGTGAAAAATATAAGTACACCAGTATGTATGTATCATTGGGGACAGATCTAGTGAAATCAATGGAATTACTTATGATTACTGTTTATCCAAAATTGCAATAATATTGTCTACTAGCAATACACGTACAGACTGTTGTGACAAATTTCCTTCAAAGTTTACCATTTTAACTTTCAATTTTGTTATCGAGCGACCTATGATAGAACGGAACGGAATAATTAATTAAATTAACGCTCTTTTAACAAATGGATTGATCTACGATCGATATTATGGATCAATTATAGAATGGATTAGTCGACGTCGACAAACAGTTCCAAGTTTATACCAAATAATCGATATTGATATCGGTATTTGTATTTCTCAAGCAATACTGATGGAGAGCATGTCAAGCAATCGGTGATCGACGTTTATTCGATAATAGTACCTACTCGTAGTGCGTGTTTTTTAACGTATTCGATAGCGTTATAACGTTACGAAATAACAATAATTATAATAATTATTGTCATTCATATAAATTATTTAAATGATTAGGTTGCAGCGGTAGTCAAAAAAATTACTTGTTGTAAATCATGTTGTAAATCACACATGTACAAGCAGTTCATAAGAGTTTTTATTATTATTATGAAATTATATTAAAGAGCACCCCGCGTAACGTCAATGCTATCGAATAGTTAAAAAAAAACACGCACTACTTTTTTTTTAATAATATTTATTATTTGATTGTGGTAATTACGTTATAAATATATTTTTTGTATGTAGTTAAAAACCTCCTTTCAGTGATGAGAATTTGTGCTCACTTAACTAAAAGCTATTAAGATAAATTTACTAATTTAACATTAGATAAGAAATCACAGTTCGCAGCTTCTGGATTCAAACGAGGAAATATATTAATCAAAATTAACGCTTTTTTTTTTGTGAAGATTCAGTAATATCATCAAAATATAATAAAACGATTTGAAAATTTCGTCCAATTTTAATGTCGGAACACAAACAATTTTCTGGGGTAAAAGTATTAAGCTAAAAACAAATTTAAGAATAGTAAAGCATATAAAAAAAAAGTTTAATATAGTTTTAGATTAGCTACTATCATTTTTGTACTATAAAATATCATACTACTCTCCTAGGAAATACTCTTCCTACAGTTATTTTCTTTATAAATATAATTTTTATGTTATGTATAATATGTATATTGTACTATTTATAAGAGTACAATGTGTATATTGTACTATTTGAAATGAACCTTTATGAAAAATAAAGAATTAAAATGAAATATGAATATTTATTTCATTCCTCTGACTATCGCGTCCGCCGCATTTTTCTTGACTAATTATTATAGAAACATTTGTCTGTATTGTGTCTACGTTAACGTTTATAATAATTAGTAAAACTAACTACGGGACTAATCCACAAATTCGAGACCACGGTACGGTAAAGTTAGCGAAAGGTATCCTCACGCCGAGTGGATCGATGATCTAAAGAATGTGGCAACTGATTGCGGACCAGAGAACCGGCAGCTTTTGTCAACGTCTTAGGAAGAATCTTTTTCCAGCAGTTATGATTGGCTGACATGCAATGATGACTATGATGAATTATGTTTTCATAAATTTAAGTTCCTTTTTTATCTAATTCAGCGTGTTATTAAACCACTAACATAGCAAGACATACCATAATAATTGGTTATAGAGAACTACTATCTACGAAACAAATGTCTTTTAATTTGTCACAGTTGTTTACAAAATTTTACTTAATTTTTAGCAAAGCAATCAATATTTAAAAAAAAACACTATTTTTTATGATCGGAGTCGAGAATAGGTTTTTTTAAATATTGTACGAAGCCAGCTTCTGGAATTTGATGGAAATGTAAATATTAAATTATGATATTTTGATTTTTATAGTTTATTATTTATATGAAGTTTTATGTAATAAATATAATTATTTATTATTATTATTATCCTTTAGTGATCATTTACAGATAATAATTAAATAAATAATATAAATACAATTAGGTGAGACGAGAGATTTGCATTTATTAAATTGATCTCACAACTGCTATTACTATTATTTTTGTTATTTTTTTTACTATTAATAGGTTACCTATAGGTGAACTATTCAATTGGGCCAACTGATGGTAGGTGATCACCACCGCTCAAAGACATTGGCGATATGCTTCACAAAGCGAGAAAGTACTGCACGTCGGCTCATCTATGGAGTACTGCTCTCATCTCTGGCTTCGTCCGTTAACCGCATTCAAAGGAAAAACAGCTTGAAATGTTCACGATGAAATTCTTTCCGATCGGCTCGCTCCATTGTATCTGCGTAGAGCTATTGGATCACTATGCATCTTCTACCGCATCTGTCACGGGAAATGCTCTGAGGAATTATTTGCATTAATTGCAGTCAGTTAGTCAGAATTCTAAATTCCTCACCAACTCGATGTCTTAAATACCATAACACCGCGACTATTAAGTCATTACTTGTCTCACACAATCACTCTTTAAAACCAGCTTTCATCGGAGACTTTTCGAATTTTTTCGAACTTTTCGACTTTTCAAAAGAGCCTACTCATTGCTTAAATGTTGGTAAGGCGGTAGTAGCCACTTTCCATCAGGTGCGTCTCACGCTCGTTTGCCCTCTCTTATATTAAAAAATTCTGACCAACAGATATATCTACCCACCAACCTCGGGAACAAAGAAATTACATCCCTTTTGCCTGAAATTACTCTAGCTCATTCACCCCTGAATCCAGAACACAACATCGCTAAATAGTGCTGCTTAGCCGTACAAGAAATGAAGCGTGTAGGGTACCTACCCAGACAGGCTTACGTAAGGCCACAATCAGCCCTACGTGTGTTACATAAGGGTATTTATGTTGTAATCGATTTTTTTAATTTAAATTTTCAACTCACCTTTTTAGTAGCGAGAGTGAAACATTTTTTTTTTGTATAAATATGTATTTACATATATATGTGCGTGTGTGGTTGTCGTATGTACATAATGTAATTACATAATTTACTGGTGGTAGAGCTTTGTGCAAGCTCGTCTGGGTAGGTACCACCCACTCATCAGATATTCTACCGCAAAACAGCAGTACTTGTTATTGTTGTGTTCCGGTTTGAAGGGTGAGTGAGCCAGTGAAATTACAGGCACAAGGGACATAAAATCTTAGTTCCCAAGTTTAGTGGCGCATTGGATATGTAAGCGATGGTTGACATTTCTTACAATGCCAATGTCTAAGGGCGTTTGGTGACCATTTACCATCAGGTGGCCCATATGCTCGTCCGCCTTCCCATACTATAAAATAATGTGTTTATAATTGTTTTATATTTGTGTCGCATATAATATGTCGAATCCAAGTAAATTTTTCCAATGCAATCATAACAAAAACATTAGGTAACAAACAAGTAGGTAATGAAATTCGATTTAGCCATTTATTTTTATATAGACATAACTAGCTATGTGCCGTATTTGAGGCCACGTTAAATTTGAATAACTGGCAGGTTCCACCAGATGATTACATGTTACATATAAATATACATGATACATATTATATATAAATAGCTGAAAAAACAACTGAGTTAATTTCGTTGAGTAAATAATATCCAGACCTTATCTGGAAAACTAAAAGGACCAAGACATTAAGTGTCATGACAGAAAACGTCATCAGTTCAATGGCTATATTGGATAAAGGAATTTGAATTTTCCCCCTATATCGCACCACTCCCCCTGCTTCCATCGCACCCCCTTCGTGCACTTGCCTACGATTGGTTGAACTTTATAGTTACTGCCCCACTTTATACAGCCTAAGCATAAATTCTAGACTCTGATCCGTTATCTAACGTAAAATATATTCTGGTGGCTAAAAAGTGATACTATAAGAAAATTACAGCATTTTTTTTACGCTGGAAAAATGCGTTATTCGTTTCCCCTACGGGAACAATATGGGAGTATGTGGGGCTCGCCGGTGTCCAAGGCGTCGAGTGCGTCCTGAAAATCGGAATACCCACTAAAAAACCCGTGGTACCCTTTCCGTCTTAACGAGGAGCGACACTTACAAAAATTATATCAAGACCAAGTTACAAAAAACGTTGAATCCAATGTGAATTATAAATTATTAATAAAAAAAAAGATAATAAATAATTTAAAAAAATGATTTGTCCTTTTTGAACGTTTTCTAGGATGACATATTATTTTATGGTTATTTAAGGTTTATCAATAAAGAGGTATTATCCGCGCCATTGTTGTATATTGTCTATGATTTCATTAACGGTATTTTAAAGTCAAAATAAAAAATAACTAAGATAGTAGACTAAAAAGTAACTAAAAAACAATTATAGATTACAATGAAATTATTTAACAATTTGTGTCCTGAGTTTCCAGGGATAAATAGAAAATATATCCGTTGCTTTTATTCTCACGAATATTAAACAAAATTAGTGTACGAGCAATCATTTTGACATGTTTCGGTCACAAAAAAACATACGTCACGTTCATAAATTTTCAACGTTTGATTCATAATTCTTGCATCATTTCCTGGTTCATTATTTCGTGCAAATTATTTTAGTACAATAAATTAAATTATTTCAATGCAAAACCTATTTCATACATTTGAATATTAATTACGTATTTTGTGCACGTGTACAGCGCGTAAAATATTATTTTCTGCAAAACTATTCTCGAAATAAATTTGACATTTGATGCTATTTGATCGTATAAAAATATATCTAAAAAAGGATACGCTGTTTTGATAAGTATATCATTTTTATATTGAAGCGTATAATTCAGAAATCTTTTTAATCTTCACGAATCATATTTAATATTTACTTCGCATTATATTACTGGTTTTTTATTTTTATTATTTTGTACGCATATTTTAATTATTTTAGATTTGTTTTATATTTCTTGTTGAGTAAAAAACTAAATAAAATATTCAAAAATGATAGGAGGCCGGGCAGCGGGACATTGAGAGGTTGCATTTAATTCAATATTTATTAAAAATACTTAAGGAGAGGTAATAACAATGGGATTTTGGAACATTGTTATCGATATATTTCTTTAAATTTTTTTGTTTCTGATCCTTCTGTTTCTGAGATACAGGCTAAACAATAAGCCTTTATGCAGTTTCCATGTACGAGGTCATTCTAATTCAAATTAGTAATACATCTTAATCTAGTGGCTTCTTTTTAAAATTGCAATTCTTCACATAGAAAATGCCCATAAATGTACATTAGCTAGTTAAATTTTATGGCGAATGGTTCGTGAATGTTTTTGGAGACGAGTATTCTATTATGTATTTTAAAAACCATTATCCCTTCTTCTATGTTTTTCGTTATTTTCGAAAGGAAACACATATTCAGCTTCAAAAGCAGACATGAGAAAATAATATAGCTCACCCTATATTATCCCCTATTTTCAAATTCAAAACGCCATCAATTAATAATGCAGTGCTATACTGGCTACATACACTGTCTTTAATGTTTCTTTTGGCAATATTATCACTATTAATAATGTCCAAAAAATGAACAAGTCTTTGCTTTATGAGTAATCCTTTGTATTAAATAATTAATTCGCTTAATTAAATTTTACTGCCGTAACTTACCTACCATAACAATAGCAGCGATGCTTATTAGAATATCACTACAAGTAAAGGGCACGTGCTATACGATAAAAATTCCAAACTTATTTCCTGCTTCAATAAAAAGACGCCGTAAAATAATTACAATTATTAAATTAAGGATAATTATAAATATTCCAACAAATTTAGTTAACGAGTTCCCATTATTTATACCTGTTGTGAAAACCGGTTGAAATACTTCAAAATTATTATCTAGTTTCTGTAAATTAAAAAAAAAATAACTTGTTAAATAATTATAGTTTTTAAAACATATACTTACTTTAATTTAGTTATCTCAGTGACTGACCCTTCGAACAGAGAGTCAGTTGGAAATGGTAGGTTTTTGGAATGTATTGCAATTCATTTATATACTATTACAGGCTGCTTGCTCGCCTTGACTTCCTACAGGTAAAATAAGAAATTTGTTTACTTTATTTTCTTTAAAAAAGTACTACAACCCGATTGCAGCAGTCTTATTGTTTTTAATAATCGATGGTGCTGGCTATATTGGTTTTCTCATTGTATTTTCTTTCACCGCCGAGCATGAGATGAATTATAAACTTAATAATTTATTAAGCATGAGAATTCACTGGTCCTTGCCGGAGCTTGAAATCAAAATGATCAGTTAAGATTCTCGTATTTTAGCCACTGGGCTATCGCGGCTCAAAAATATTGTTCCTTATAAATCCAAATTTATTCAATAAAATCGCCAAGATACAACAATTATTTTTAAAGCTCTATAAATTCTTGTAAAATACGCTTAAGTTAAACTTCAAAGAATTTTATTGCTTGGCAATATTTTTTCTAACAACGATCTAAGTATTCCAATATTGTAATCCATACCTTGCAATGCAACCTTTTTATTCCTTTAAAAAATTAATTAATAATTTTATCAATATATTTTCTAAAAATGATTTACTCAATTTGAAATATTTATATTATAAACGATATTCTATTGTTGATTGCTTGATATTTTTTATACAAATAATAAATAATTGGATTTAGCAATTTCATTAAATTACTCATTGCTAAATAATTTTGTTTTATGCCATTCGGTCGGGGCCCTTCATTATATTAACTTCGCCAGTTCCTTGTTGATATAAATAGTATATTCTACTATGTATTTATGTTAAGTAAGCGGAACTATTACTGTACAACTTTATAATATATAGATATTTACACAAAGAAATTAATAACAAACATTGTTTTTTTACGCAAGTAATACTTACTCTTTTTTCCACCGCGTCTAAAATGAATTATATATGTTTCAAACACATGATAATTACATAGCAAGATCCTATCCTATCCTATTGTTGGACGTAGTCCTCTCCCAAGACCCGCGAATATCCCGATTTTCCGCCTTCGCATCCAGTCGTGTCCCGCCAGGGTCACCGTAGTATCGTATGTATTCCATTGAATACAACATAACCTGTATAAGCCACCCACTGCGCCGCCGCACCACTCGAACCGTCACTGCACCACCCACCGCATCTACTCGTACGTCACCCGTTGCCATCGGGTTTGCATATAGTTTTCCCATAGTTTGCTGGATTGTTCGTAACTTCTGATTATTTCTTCCCAAAGGTAGTTTGAACTTATATACCATCATATAAAAAATACAATAATAATATTCTCGTCATTGAATTCGGCCACGTATCAAAACACATCTGCACAGATGCGATACATTCCAAGACTTTAATAGTGGGATGGAGATATAATTTTACATAAAGAACAGAGACAAGGAGGTGCCTTGCGTGTTATTCGAGACTCCGGAATGTTACACTGCCAACTTGTGCACTCCTGGCTGTTGTGAAGGTCTTGATAGAAAAAAATCTTTATTGCTTAGAGACTTGAATAGGATAATCATAACATCATCAAAGAATGAATAATATAGACAAAGTTTCATACATTGAATTTATCATATTATCGTCAATGGCCAAGTATGTAACAAAGTTACATATTTATATGCAACTTGTATAAAAACAAAGATTTACGAATGGAAAAAGACTAGACAATCGGTTATTTTAAATTACCTCCTGAGATTAATTGAGGTAATTTTTAATTTTATCTATTATTATTTTTAAGGTATTTATATTATTATTATAATTAATATATTTTTGGCATCGTTCGCATCAAAAGACTGGACTGACGAATATCCATTATATTAAAAAAAAATACTGTTGGTAGAGCTTTGTGCAAGCTAGACGAGCTACCACCCACTCCTCAGATATTCTACCGCAAAACAGCAGTACTTGTTATTGTTGTGTTCCGGTTTTAAGGGTGAGTGAGCCAGTGTAATTACAGGCACAAGGGACATAAAATCTTAGTTCCCAAGGTTGGTGGCGCATTGGCTGTACAAGCGATTGACATTTCTTACAATGCCAATGTCTAAGGGCGTTTGGTGACCACTTCCCATCAGATGGCCCATATGCTCGTCCGCCTTCCTATTCTATATAAAAAAAGCTATGTATTTATACAACATATATAATAGCCAGCTATAACAGGTACAAGAATTTACACCAGTTTTTGTAATGCTGATCTAAGTAAAATAAATAATTTTATTTAAATCTGAATTGTAATTGGTTGATGGTAATCGCTGACGCTATAGTATTTAATCGAATCAACTAACATGGACTTTAATCAGAGTTTTCGGATTGTACTTCTAGTTGTAAAGCATATGGACAAAGGCAACCAATATAAAAGGAAAATTATTTCGATAGCTTCCAAAAATGAAAAGTATCAATTTTATTCAAAAAAATTTAACTGTTAAGTATCGATACTTTATTTAGATGCATAAATTGCATATAAAGGTACGATGCATTGCATATAAAATTAATACAAGTCCATTGTCTATACTAATTCATTAAGATATAACCAGACATACATATCACATCGCCATAAATATTTGAATTTTACGTTACGGATTAGTTTAATGTTGCTTGACATGATTTTATTTTTTTATTGATCTTCGAAACACCTTCGGCATATTCAAATATCCAGTGACAACAGAAAACAAGTGCATTGACATTAAACATGAATATCAAGATTATTTTTTTAGCCGTGGAGTACCGGCTTAGAATAGTACTCCCCCAATCTCATCCCGTGGGTGTCGTAAGAGGCGACTGAGGGACGGGGAAAAGGGGGGATGGGCAGCATCTTCCCCCCTCACAAACAACTTACCCCCCTATTGCGCTCGCCAACACGCCTGCCCAGTGCGGCGAGTATGGGCAAACCCTCCTTAATGGCAGATGCACCCAAAAAAAGGCCCCAAGTTATCGGCAAGCCCGCTAAGCTCGACCAAGTTAGCGGTCGCAGTATCGGCAGGGCAGGGGGTGCTAAGAATCACCGGTTCACGGCAGGCCACCATATAAAAGACTTCACATGGCAACGTATAATGGACGCTCGATGAGGCTGGACCATCACCTCGCCGAATTAGAAGTAGTGTTAAGTCATATAAACTGGCATATACTGGGGTTATCTGAAGTCCGAAGACAGGGGGAGGACACGATAACTCTAGAGTCCGGTAACTTACTCTACTTCCGCGAAGGTAATCTCTCCCAGGGTGGTGTCGGTTTTCTAGTTAAAAAGGATCTCATTAGCAGCATTGTGGAAATCAGTAGTGTGTCGAACCGGGTAGCGTACCTTGTCCTAAAACTTTCCGACAGGTACTCCCTGAAGGTCGTACAGGTATATGCGCCAACTTCGACATACTCTGATGATGTGGTCGAAGCGATGTACGAGGACATCGCAAAGGCCCTCAACGACACCTCGAAGACCCACTACAATGTTGTTATGGGAGACTTTAATGCTAAAGTGGGAGTACAAGATAGCGGTGAATCGAAAGTCGGACCTTACGGCTTGGGCTGCAGAAAACACAGGGGGCAAATGCTGGTAAACTTTCTCGAAGAGCAGGGGCTCTTTTTATGAATTCTTTCTTTCAAAAGACGCCTCAGAGGAGGTGGACCTGGCAAAGCCCCTATAACGTGACAAGGAACGAGATAGACTTTATCATTTCGAATAAAAGGCACATATTTAGAGATGTTTCAGTGATCAACAGGTTTAATACCGGAAGTGATCACCGCTTGGTTCGAGGCACTCTAAATATTGACTTCAAAGCCGAAAGATCGAGAATGATGAGGTCTACTCTCCGACCTACCATGCTCCAAGCTGCTCAAGGCTCCGAAAAGTTCCAAATGGAACTTCAAAATCAATTCACCGCGTTGGAAACCGTAAGCAGCATTGATGAGAAAACCGACACGCTGGTCAAAATACTGCAAAACACATCCCGCACGTGTTTTCCGCCACAGAGAAGAGACAACGCACCAAAACTCTCTGCTGAGACACTCGAGCTCATGAGGAAACGACGAAAATTACCATCGTTTTTGTCAGATAAGGCCTTAAACCGGACAACAAAACCGCTGACGCGACGCGATCTCCGATGCTCCAATACCCGTGCCATCAAGGCTGCGATTGAGCAAAATCGGGGATCGAAAGTGTTCGCTCGCAAGTTTGGGAGGCCGCGTCTGACAAAACTTAAAACTGAAAATGGTCGGGTCGTTACCTCTAGGCCTGAGATTGTCGAAGGAGTAGAGAGGTTTTATGGGCAGTTGTTCTCTTCAAGATCGGATAAATCCGTGGGAATCAGTATTGATGACCAGCGCGCCCCTCTTACGTGCCATTACTCTGAGGTGCTCCCGGTCGTTGACCAAGGCGAGATTAGGGCGGCTCTAGAACAGCTTAAAAACAACAAACTCCGGGAGATGACGGAATCACAACAGAGTTGCTTAAGGCAGGTGGGACTCCGGTCCTGAAAAAGCTAGCAAGCCTCTTTAATTCCGTCATCCAACATGGCAAGACCCTGGAAACGTGGAGCGGGTGGTACTGTTTTTCAAGAAAGGTGATAAAACCCTCTTGAAAAACTACAGAACAATCACCCTCCTGAGTCACGTGTATAAGCTGTTCTCAAGAAACGTCACGAACCGTCTCGCCAGATGATTTGACGAGTTCCAGCGCAAGCCGGCTTTCGATCAGGCTACAGCACCGTGGACCACATCCCTACTGTTTGGCAGATTGTGCAGAAGACCGAAGAGTACAATCAGCCGCTGTGTATGGCATTTGTGGACTACGAGAAAGCCCTCGACTCCCTCGAAACCTGAGCAGTGCTCGACTCATTGCAGAGATGTCTTATCGACTGGAGATATATCGAGGTACTGAGATGTCTGTACAACGCCGCTACAATGACTGTCCACATCCAGGACTGTAAGACGAAGGCGATCCAACTGCGCAGAGGGGTGTGACAGGGGGATGTAATATCCCCGAAACTGTTCACCAACGCGTTGGAAGACGTTTTCAAGACGCTAGATTGGACTGGGTATGGAGTCAATGTAAACGGCGAGTACATCTCGTACTCGCCGTTTACACCTTCGATACGTCGAGGGAAAACGTCTCGAAGTTGTTAGTGAATATACCTAACTAGGACAGATAATACAAGTCGGTAGGAACAACTTCGAGAAGGAAGCCGATCGAAGAATTCGCTTGGGATGGGCAGCATTTGGCAACCTTCGTCAAGTCCTCAAGTCATCTATACCGCAATCTTTGAAGACGAAAGTCTTCAACCAATGCGTCTTACCTGCCATGACATACGGTGCCGAAACGTGGACACTAACTGCGGGACTAGTCCACAAATTCAAAGTCGCTCAGTGTGCTATGGAGCGAGCTATGCTCGGACTATCTTTGAAGGATAAGATCAGAAATGAGATTATCCGGAAAAGCACCGGAGTGACTGACATAGCTTGCAAAATTAGCAGGCTGAAGTGGCAGTGGGCTGGTCACGTATGTCGTAGGAACGATGGCCGTTGGAGCAGACGAGTCCTAGAGTGGAGACCGCGAATCGGCAAGCGCAGCGTAGGGCGCCCTCCAGCCAGGTGGACCGACAACTTTAAGAAGGTGGCGGGCACCAACTGGATGCGGAAGGCGGAGGACAGGGAGCTTTGGCGCACCTTGGGAGAGGCCTATGTTCAGCAGTGAACAACGATTGGCTGTTGATTGATTGATCAAGATTATTATTTATTTATTATATATATAAAATTAGATCGCATTTGAAAAGACTATCCTCTAACGAGAAAGCGATGTACATAACATTGCTTTAAATTGCTTCGTATCATTTGTTTGTAAATGTTAGCACTTGTAAGTTTCCAACTGTCGTTTTTCCCGTTTATTTCCAAAACCAGCATAAGTTGTACAATTTAAAGTGCATTACCTAAATAATCTGGTACAGCGCAAAAAATGTATACAGTTCTTTGAATTGAGCTTTGAATTTTTTTTATAAGAATATAGCAAAAATGTAAGACGCAAGGAAACGTTATTTAATATAATTCTAATTAGTAAAGGCAAAAATAAAAAATATCTCGTCATTGTTCGTTCTTCACACAGAGAAAATTTTTCCAGCATTATAGCTATTTTGAATGTTTAAGTCTAATTATCTTGCAAATGTAGATGTCAATAAAAATGGTACAGAGCTCTTAATTTGCAGGTTATACTTAAACGTAATCCGTACCGTACCGTACCGTAACAGCCTGTGAATGTCCCACTGCTGGGCTAAAGGCCTCCTCTCCTCTTTTTTTTTTTGAGGAGAAGGTTTGGAGCTTATTCCACCACGCTGCTCCAATGCGGGTTGGTAGAATTCACATGTGGCAGCAAAAAAAAAGCCGAGATGGCCCTGTGGTGAGAACGCGTGAATCTTAACCGATGATCGTGGGCAAGCACCACTGAATTTTCATGTGCTTAATTTGTGATTATAATTCATCTCGTGCTTTACGGCGAAGGAAAACATCGTGAGGAAACCTGCATGTGTCTAATTTCACTGAAGTTCTGCCACATGTGAATTCTACCTAAACGTAATCGGTATGTAACAAAAAAACTGTAATTGTAAAATATTTATTGTTATGTTTAATTAATTCTGGAAATAAAATATTACTTAGTTTAGTTTTAAAACATTACAAACACACCCACACACTTAAACTTGTATTTAAACCTCTTCATTTGGCTTTTAAATAAATAAATGATATATAAAGAATATGTCGCAACACTGAATAAGTTTTGTCAATTCAATTCTGAAATAAATTATCTAAATGATTTATAACTTATATTATAAATGCCAGAGTGACATTGTTTGTCTCTTTCTTACCTAATCATGACAATTCATGGTAATTTAAAATTGTAATGAAAGATGATATTGAGGTAGCCTTGGACCTGCATACGGATATTTAAGCATATTTTTTTCACGCAAGGGTAAACTTAATGTTATCTGGAGATGTTGAGAAACGGATAAGGTGGGCTGGTTTACTATAGCCAAGTATCTATTCTGAAAAATCTTAACTGGTATTTTTTTCACATTATGGATAAATTATAGTAATCAAAGAAAACGAATAAACACAATTGTCACCACAATGTATTGTATTTTTTGTATTTGTAATGGATATTCCATATTACCGAAACAAGTTCTACAAAGAGTTGTTCCGTCCCTACAAATACTAAATATAGGGTAAACTAACCCAATTAAACCAATTTTCTTATTAAAAAAAATATTGGTATAGCCAAGCATAATTTAAAACCATTGCAAATTATATTTAGCCCCTCGTTACACAAGGGGAATCCGACGAAAATTATCTATCAAAGACAATAATAAAATGATTTTACCTAAATAATATATATGGTCTGTCATATCAAAAATAATTTCGTGTGACGTGTGTACATTAAATAATGTCCTCCGACCGATTTCGGCCACGGCGGCCAATCTCAAAAGAGATTAGTCAACTACGTTAGAGATATTATAGTGCAAAAGTGTGTACGCAAACACAGGTGCACTATCGATTCCCTAACTCTCATAATCCGATGGGACAGCAATTCGACACGACTGGAAAGGGTTCAGGCGCAGGACCAAAGGCTTTACGTGCTTTCTGAGAAACGAGAATGAATACACTTCCAACTTCCAGACTCCAGGCTGACTTAAATTAAGCCACTAGACCAACGAGGCAGTCAAAGGCAAGTGATGTACATTAAATACAGTTAATATTATTAGTCTCTTAAGTATATAATGCAAAGACATAAATTACATTTATATATATATTCTTAAGCGAATAAAAAAATTTTCTACATTTTCCGCATCAACGCATTTTGCTCATTTAATCTGATTTCAAGGTGTTCTTTTATATAACAAGAATGCAGTGATCGTTATCATTCATTAGATAATATACATTTTTGTAATGGAATCGCATTGGATGTTTTCATCACAACTTACACGAAAAAACAGCTATGTCAAAGTGTCACGTAAAAAAAAAATCGCATTAATGGAGAACAAACAGTCGTTTATTTCGATGTGGTTATTAAATGCCTTCGCTCTATTATGTGATGAAAAAACAGGATGAAAATGTCATGTGTAAATTATCAATTTCGAAAAGAACGATTATATTTTCTTCAAAACACAAGGGCAAAGTAATTTGCACAAACTATTTTAGATCTTAATAACATTTTTAAATTGTTTGACTGTTAACGTTTTACATTCCCCTTTAAATGCTAACATGAGCATATTATTTAAAAAATCTCAGTTCATTCTACTTCCAATTCGTCCTTCTGAACGATTCGGTTAAGGTGATTTTTTCTTTTACAAAGAATAGTCAACTGCTGTATATATATATTATAGTGGTCGAATTGCTGATTTCGAGGTGCTACTGAAAATTTTTTGGACAAAATTAATACTAACATTGCATTGGGTCAACTCTGGATTTAAGCCTTCGAGATCTGCCACCTTCTTAGCTAGCAAACAGACCAACGAGGCAGTCGCTACCGATATGGAAATGTTAATACTTCAAATCTTAAGGCTGAAGAAGTTGCCTTTAAGCTGTGGTTCATTTGAATCCGAAAACTGTGACAAGGTCGTATAAGCGATCAAAAAAAAAATCATTGAACAGGTTAATAAAATACTTGTTATATAAGATTTAAGAGACATTTAAATAACGTATTTTTTATTATTAGCTTATTTTTATTGAATATATTACTGTAACTGCGTAATTGTTATTTCATTATGAAGAGCGGTTTTTTCTAATATTGCTAGTTAGAAGTTAATAGTATTCGTGGTTTTTATCCTAATAATGGTGTTTTTTTTAATTTTCATTAAACACGTAGCTTGATTTAGGTACAAAAAATATGTTTATTGTCTTTGACTTTATTTTTGTGAATAGAACCACCACATCTCAACACGTGGGTGTCGTAAGAGCCGACTAATGGAAATAGTGGGAATCATTTTATTAAAGGCTCACTCCTCCAATCCAATCTGCTCCAATCGATAGATCCACGTGTGGCAGATTTTCATCCGATAAGATAAATTATAAACAAAAAATGGAAAGAAGTCAAAAGACATAAGGCATACATGTATGAAAGTGAATTTGTATAGCTAGTTTCTTGATATATTTGTGGGTTCAAAATCCATTAAGAGTATATTTGATAAGAATATTTCATCATAGCAGAGTCGCTGAAACAACTCACCGAAATGCTGCGTAGCCTAGGCGAGTCTTCCCGGTGTGTCGGTCTCGGTATGAACTTGGACAAGACCAAGGTCATGTTCAATAGGCATGTCGTGCCGGGACCGATATACGTCGAGGGGAAACCTCTCGAAGTTGTTAGTGAATATAACTACCTAGGACAGATAATACAAGTCGGTAGGAACAACTTCGAGAAGGAAGCCGATCGAAGAATTCGCTTGGGATGGGCAGCATTTGGTAAACTTCGTCAAGTCCTCAAGTCATCTATACCGCAATGTTTGAAGACGAAAGTCTTCAACCAATGCGTCTTACCTGCCATGACATACAGTGCCGAAACGTGGACATTAACTGCGGGACTAGTTCACAATTCAAAGTCGCTCAGCGTGCTATGGAGCGAGCTATGCTCGGAGTATCTTTGAAGGCTGAAGTGGCAGTGGGCTGGTCACGTACGTCGTAGGACCGATAGCCGTTGGAGCAGACGAGTCCTAGAGTGGAGACCGCGAATCGGCAAGCGCAGCGTAGGGCGCCCTCCAGCTAGGTGGACTGATGACCTTAAGAAGGTGGTGGGCACCAACTGGATGCGGAAGGCGAAGAACAGGGAGCTTTGGCGCACCTTGGGAGAAGCCTATGTTCAGCAGTGGATAATGATTGGCTATTGATTGATTGATTTAAGAATATTTCAGTCATATTATGTGTTTTCAAAATTCGTATCTCTCCGAACGTTTGATATTGAATATCTGAGGACAGATTTTCAAATGTTATGACGTTCGCCTAATCGATATTCCTCTGTAGCTATTCTTCCTTTTTAATAACCACCGTGGATATTCTTAAGGGAGACTAGCCCTTATCGCAGGACATTATAGAGCATGCTTTCTGATTCAAGGGAGGGGCATTAACTGATAACTTCTAACCGAAAAACCTAACAACTTTTGTATAGATCCGACCCAGGGTTTGAACTCAAGACCTCAGGGTCAGTCCCGCTGTATAATAGTTCAAAGACAAACGAGGTACTCAAATGTGATTATATATTATTCACTTAATTAGATAAATACACCATTAAACTAGAAATTATCCTAAGTAGAAATATTTATCGGTTAATTTCTTTAAACTCGCGTGCCGATCGCGATGTGGGTTAAGATAATAAAAATACTCGACTACACGAAACAGCCATTTACGTAGGCAAGAAAAAAATTAGGTAAGCTATGACTCGCTTGAAATGGTCAGAGCAACTTTTTTCCATAAACAAAGATTCTGCGAAGTACTCGTTAATAATTAGACGTGAAGTTATTGACTTGGAGTTCCCCGCTGTGTTCGTTTAGCACTCGCAAATTACCTTTAACTATTATCCGCAAGCGACATCGTGCAGAAACCAGTTTCGAAATTAAAAAGAAAAAAATATATCTCTAGGCCTATTTATATACCTTTATGAAGGTGCTTTAATATGACTTGCGATATTCACATTTGACTTTTGGGTGTTATCGAAATAATTAATTATGAGATATTTATCAGCTTGTAATGAACTTTTTAATTAAACTAGAGCATCTAGCCGAGCCAAGATGGCCTAGTGGTTAGAACGCGTGAATCTTAACCGATGATCGTGGGTTCAAACCTGGGCAAGCACCACTGAATTTTCATGTGCTTAATTTGTGTTTATAATTCATCTCTTGCTTGACGGTGAAGAAAAACATCGTGAGGATACCTGCATACCTGATTTCATTGAAATTCTGCCACATGTGTATTCTACCAACCCGCATTGGAGTAGCGTGGTGGAATAAACTCCAAATCCTCTCCTCAAAAGGGAGAGGAAGCCTTAGCCTAGCCTAAAGTCCAACTACTTTAACAGGCTGTTACTAAAATGTACTGATGGTTATCTAAAATAGGCAAAGAATTTTTGTAGATATGTAACCGTTTTTGTAAAGATCTGTTTGTAACAGTTTTTGTAAAGAAAACTAAATCGTCCGATTAAAAACCAAACAGTTTTTCAGAAGCAAAAAAATATTGTTTGAAGTTTGTATATTAAAATAGCATTTACCATTTTAAAAATGTTTAAATGAATATTGTTCATAAAATTAACCTAATTCGAGTATTTAGTGAAGTTTTATGAATAAGGTAATTCAACCTGATCTGAGAGCTTATCAAAGGCTCGTTTAAAATAATATTCTAAAATGGTAAAGATTTAAAGTAATAGTACGAGTTACAAATTTTGGCCAGAATATTGTCTAATTTTAATTAAGGCAACATACTTTACCTATAAATATTGTTTAGATTAGTTAAACATTACGCTCTCTTCTTCTTTTTAATAATAAATCTATGACGACAGAGAAAGAGAAAACAGTATTTTAACTAAACATGGGTTTTTAGTTAAACGTCATAAGTAATTAAATAAAACGGAATGTATATTCCTGTATAAAAACTTCCAACGTAGTTGACGGTAATTTATTCTGTCATTAATTATCACAGACGTAGCAGTCGACACTGTCCAGTGGTTAAAATGTGTGAAACTTCACCGAAGATTGAAAGTTCAATCTCAGGTACAGCTGATTCGGTTTTATGTGTGGATTGTTTTTATAATTTATTTCTTACCCGGTGGGACAGGAAAACATTGTGAGAAATCTGAATGTGTTGGATGAAATTCTGACATATATCATATGTAAATACATAACCACATAATGGCTCCTCAAGAGGCTTTTCTTCAGTTATGAGATAACCTATTCGCTACATGTAAAATAATATTTTACTTGATATTGATCAGAACATTGTAGTGATACAACTCACATGAACTTCTGTTATCTTAATTTAATTTACGCGACTTGTGTCTGAACTTGTAAGTTCTCAAGATATGTACGAGTATGGCGTACATACTTGTCCAAGATATCAGGTACAAACTTGTGATTTTCACATAGTTATGCGACTCGGATATTGATAAATTGTTTAATGTATACAAAAATGAGTCTTATATTAATATATAAAAAGACGATATTTCCTTATTATGATCCTATAAATAATTACATCACACGTAACACGACATGACGGATATATTGTACACTTCATTACTTAACATTATTTGTAGCTCAAAAATTAATAATAATTGGGACCAATTTATGCACACATACAAATAACTTGCACACAGACAATTCCTTAGCGATGTTTTAAACAAGTGTGTTGCTTTCTGAGAATGTTATAGTTAGCCGTCATCAGTTTATTTACATAACGCACTATATTAGGATTATCACCATATTAATTTACAAATTATCTGTGCCCCGCAGTTTGTCTAAGATATCATTAAATATAAGAATATTAACAGAATCGAAACGCTTTTCAATCAAAAAAATAAAAAAATCCTACAAATATTTTCTAGTGATTAATATTAGTTACATGCCTATAATAAAATTAAAAAATTAGTAATACCCGACCCAATAAAATTATTTTAAAGTTAAAAAAATAAATACGTTTGATTGCTCTTTAAATTTATCAAGAGTGAGGTTCATAAGTATCGGTAAACAAGGATATATATAAACTTAAAGTTGCTGCATTTTTTATAGACTATTAAATAAAGACCTGTACCTTGAAATACTTACTACAATAATATAATTATTTATATGCCTCATTGGTCTACTCTAGTAGCTTTATGTAAGGCCGCAGAACCGGGGGTCCTGGGTTCAAATCCCAGGTAGGGTTAATAAGAAGTTATTGGGTCTTTCTGTCAGAAAATTCTCAGTAGCAGCCTGGAGTCTGGAAGTTCGAAGTGTGTACACTCCCGTGTCTCGGAAAGCACGTAAAGCCGTCCTGCGCCTGAACTCTTTCCGGTCGTGTTGGATTGCCGTCTCATCGGATTATGAGAGTTAGGGAGTGCACCTGCGTTTGCGCACATACTAGTGCACTATAATATTTTCTGCGTAGTTGGCTAATCCCTAGAGGTTGGCCGAAATCGGTTGGAGGATATTATTATTTATATGCATAATTTTTATCGATTGTTTTGGTCTTGGTAAAAAGGAAATAGTATAATTAACTATATAAGATCAGTTGTTTTGAAATCATAGATAAACTTGAATTTCATTTATTTGTACACATATGTTAAGTGTAATGGATCACTTACACATGCTAATGACATTGCTATAAAGAGTTAATTAACCAAGAGCCTTTAATTGCATGAGAACTTTTAATTATTTACATTCCTTCATCTTAAAGTAATATACGAATGCATATATAGACAAACTGAATTGCTTTGAACAGATGTGTTCATACAGTGATTTAATAAAAAATCTAGTACATAGAAGTGACTTTTCATTGACATGAAGTACGCATTGGAATTGAGTCAAGACAGTGTGTAAAATTCATACCTTGTTTGGTATTATGAAAGTGAAAATCAGGATATAAACAAAGTATAGAATTAAAGTTTGTAACAATGGGGTTGTATGATGAAATAAATTCTATGATTACTCCGCGACAGTATCAGTTTGTGAATTATTCACAGCTGGTAACGGTATTCACAGAAGGCGACATATATTGAGTCTGTTTTTTTTTTTTTATAGAATAGGAAGGTGGACGAGCATATGGGCCACCTGATGGTAAGTGGTCACCAAACGCCCTTAGACATTGGCATTGTAAGAAATGTCAACCATCGCTTATAGCCAATGCGCCACCAACCTTGGGAACTAAGATTTTATGTCCCTTGTGCCTGTAATTACACTGGCTCACTCACCCTTCAAACCGGAACACAACAATATCAAGTATTGCTGTTTTGCGGTAGAATATCTGATGAGTGGGTGGTACCTACACAGACGAGCTTGCACAAAGCCCTACCACCAGTAAATTATTAAATCTGTTATTAATATTGCTCAATTGTGAATTAGAGATTTAATATTTTATTTTATTACCTATTAATTATAATTACTTACTATTTCCGCTATCTTAAATATGTAAGTATGTCCGGAGAAGATCGCTGACTTAACAGTTGGCCATCGTGTTATACTTCTTATTCTATGTTTAGACTTTATTTGTATAAAAGAATTTGTATCGTCTTAACAAATTATCTTTAACTTAATAATGATATATCAGTCTATAAATTAATGTATTCGTTCACAATTACACGTTGAATCGAATTACTCGACACTGATTGTTCATATAATTAAAATAACAATAAATCAATTTAATTATATTTGTCTGACAGACTAAAACCACGATATTAATAATATGTAGTAACAAGCAATAAATGTCACAGATTAGCAGTCGTTAACGATGTATCGTCCAAGAATAACGTAATCGAACAATATTTCCGTGTGTTTATATAAATGAAATGACAAGCTGATTGTGCTTAATCTGATAATAATTAACAATTAAACACTTATATTTAAAGACAAACGTACTCAGTTTTTTTTTAGATAAGTACCTTTACACTGAACAACACTTAGCATGGACTCTCCTCCCATCGCACACGTGCGTTGCTGCAGGCGAAAGCTAGTTATATATATTGTGTCCTGTGTGAAAACGTCTCTCACAATACACAAAGATGTACACAAAAATAAAATACCATAAAATCATGACAATGTAAATTATAAGTTAACTATAAGAATAATTTACATACAATTGTACGTGTTCTTAAAATATATAGTAAAAATAGAACCGTGAGATCTTTTATCTGTTAGTAAGCTATAGATCAGCTTATTACTTTTATCGTTACATAGTATTTTATTGCATTTACCAGATTTCATTATTTAATGTCTGATGAGATGTGATGAGAAATTAAAATGCAAATCTACATAAGTTATTTGGTCTTGCCCGTCTGGGTAGATACTACCCACTATCAGATATTCTACCGCCAAACAGCAAAACTTATTGCTTAAGTAGTATTCTTGTATTCCAGTTTGAAGTGTGAGTTAGTGTAAATGTAGGCACAAGGAACATAACAGCTTAGTTCTCAAGGTTGGTGATGCAGTTGCACTGTATGGAATGGTTTTTGAAAATATTGTTTTCATGAAACAATGTTGAGAAAAATAAATAACTCCCTTGAAGTACAGTAAAAACATTTTTGAACATTTTGTTGGAGAAAAAACAAAAGCTGATATTAATGCAACATTTTTGTAATAATGCTTTGTCTAAATAGACGAAATTTGATCCTATTGAGATTTCATACGATTTTTTGAATGTTTAAATTAATCTATGTAACTAATTATTTAAACAAAAGAAAACCGTCACAAGAGTTGGGAAACTTATTCTAATACCCATAATAAAATAATTATTTCCTGGTAATTCCATAATAAATGAACAGGTTCTAATACCTTCTACAAAACGTATCAAGGTAAGCCAGGGTTAGCATTTATTCTACAGTTATAGTCCTTAGAATAATACTTTATATATCCGTGATTCGGTTTATATGATGAGTGAGCCAATATTATTGGAACTATGTACGTATCATCTTAAATCTTTTTCGTTACAGTCTGGTTATGTAAGATGGCTTATATTTCTTATTTTTTATTGCATTTACCACCAACTGATCTTTACTCGTCAGCTTTTGTTGTTGGTAGGGCTTTGTGCAGGCCCACCTGGGTAGCTACCCTCGACTCATATTCTACCTCCAAACAGCAGTACTTAGTATTTTTGTGCTCCGGTTTGAAGGGTGAGTAAACCACTTTAACTATAAGCACAAGAGACACAAAATCTTGTTCCCAAAGTTGGTGGCTCACTGACGTTGTAGCGAATGGGTAATATTTCTTATAGCGCCAATGTATATGGGCGATGGCAACCATTTACCATCAGGTGGTCTGTCTGCCCGTCCAGCTTACATAAAAAAGATTTAAGATAATGAGCAGATCTTGTGATGAAAAACATATGAAATTATATAAAGTTTTAGTCATCGTAATACCTAAGCTAAGGCTGAGTCATTAACGAAGACTGTATACGATTTTTGTTGAAAGGTTGAAGACGGCAGAATTAAGTAGAAAGCAATTTCCCCTAAAATTCAATACGGTGGCAAACGTACTTGCGCCATTTGGTCGCCATTTTAAATTTATCAATATTTCAAGAGTAATGCATTGTGTTCCTGTCTAATGATATTAAGCAGTGTTTGAGCTGTTCCTGCCATTAAGGAAACGACATGTAATGAGCGGTTACACTTGTAATGCTTCAGAATGACGAATGTAAGTGACCCGAGGTGAACACTCATCATCACGTCCACCATTTGTTTGCTGTGAACTTTTCCCTCACTATTTATTTTCCATTGGTGTCCTTATAATGGTGTTTAAATTATAGTTTTAAAAAGAAAGGAAGTTATCAATACGCTTGTTTATTTATACGTGTATTTTGTAAGCGATGTTCACGCCGATTGCCGATGATTTTTTTTTATTTATCAGTTTATATCTCAATAGTGAATTTTTTTCATATCAAGCTTATATAGCTTTTATAATTTTAATGCCTTTTTATAGTGATAAAAGATTTCAATTTATCTACTAATAATGGAAAACTTGAGAAACTATCTCGGACTGTTTGTGCATTTCTCGATAGATTTGTCGATGGAAAAATTATATTTTTATTATTTTTATATGTTATTGATTGTTATCTTTGTTTTTATTAAGAATACCGAAATAAACAAAGACGTGCACCATATAATAGTACTTGAGTAATGAGAGTCGCATTAAGTGGAATGATGATGGCGGCTATATGCACCAGTGCGTTTTTGTAATAGTTCTTTGATAATACTAAGTGGAGATGCACTTACATGGGCATTATAGTAATATTTTACCTTACGTACAAAGCAATTTTTGACGAACTATATTCTTATATAAATTGAAATGTTATTTCGTTTCGATTTTATTCTTTAAATCCTATATAGTAACATATATGTATAAAATGTCTTCGTTGATATCAATTAAGTTTTGTAAAACTTCAGACATTGATCAAAAATAAGCATTTGTTGCCATATTATTATTAAAAAATATAATTGTAACGAAAAATTCTCTTTTAATAATTAAATAATGCATTTTTAATTTGGATTTTTACAGCGATCGAACATTTTGTACTATTAACGCCAAGTCATCAGTGTAAATCAGCTCATGATCCACGGGTGCAAATCTGTAGATACAAAATAATAAAAAATGTAGGAATAGAGACGTCGATTATGTTCCAGATAAATGACACTGTGCATTCTCCTGACTGACGCTGCAAATTGTCACCCGTACAAAGTCGGGATGGAAAGCTAGTTTATTTAAGCATGTATTATTATTACATATATTATTTTATATATTTATTACGTGAACACCATTACAGATTGATGAGCCTAACCTTTACCCTGAATTAGAATATAGGACAAATATATCCGATAAAATTAAAAAGATACACAACAAATATGGTTTACAAGTAAATCTTACACATTTGTTAGGTATTGGCAATGTATCTGAGCCATAATCAACAGTACTAAAGATTTTTATAATTGTTTTATGTTCCGTCGTCATTGTGAATGGTATGTAGAGGTTAACAAGATACCAGACATACCGGGTTCTTGAATAAGTATTAATCTTAATTTCAGTTCAAAAAGTTTATAATTATTTGCTTTGTTTTACACTATCAACATATATTTTGCACTATCCACTAACCACACTACCAAGTAGTTGGAATAAAAGCGAATATTTACTAATAAAAAATATGTATTCTAAGTTTAAACTTGGAAAAAGTGGTTTTACCATTTTTAATACACAGTCAATAAAAAGGCTTTACTGTACAAAAACTCCCGTCAGCAATTGTATGACTAACCGCCAGGGAGAGGAGGATCATTGGGAGCTTCGATCAATAATTGGGAGACTACATTTAAAATGACGACCGAATTCCGCCGGTACGTTTTCCGCGATATTCAATTTAAAAGGAAATTGTTTTTTTTAATGCCATTTTTAACTTTTCAACAAAAATATTAGACACTGAAGTTTTTGTGAATTTGATTTTCTACATCTTTAGTTCTTACAATTTTTATATAATAAGTATATTTATCGAATTATCTCTATTGTTATTAATTTTAGCATATACATATATAGGAATAAAATTGTAGAGAATTACAAATCCTACAATTTTGATCTCTACAACTATTTTAATATAATCAATTTTTAAGGTGCTATAAAGATACAAAACAACAAATTGAATTCGCGAATTCCTTTTTGCACCAACACAGGGGTAGAGCTTCATGTGCGTTTTTTCACGTTTCACCGCTCATAAGTTAGCGTTCCTGCTGCCTTCTTTCTTTTAAGAGTTTGAAGCTGATTTTTTCTTGCAAGCATTAAAAATTCAATCGATGATTTTCTTTCTTTATTTCCTTATAAGTTTCCAACAGTCAGACCTTTACATTTAATATATTATTATTATAATACATTTAATATATTCGACGATAGTCTTGCCAAATCAACATCATTTCCTCCTGTCATATCTGCGAAGAGGAAACAAGGCCTGACATTTAATGATGATTTTGACAGCTCAATTAACATCGAAGTCAATCTCGGTAATAATATCATCATTGTTGTCGTTATCAATCCGAACAAAGCTTATACTTACGCTTATAATTAAAATATATATAAAAATCCTTAGAAGCAAAAAAATCGAACAACGATTCTCATTTAGGTATGCTGCCAAAAAGGGTATTGCCGTATAGGTATTTGCCGTCTAAGTAATGAAAATGATATCTTAAAACAAAAACAAAATAAAACATAGAGGGAGTAAACCCATTAATATCGATTGACGGATTATTTAATCGAAACCCTAAAAATATATAAAAAATACTTACTAATTAGTAAGCATTTGATATGTCACAAAATCAAATTGCTAAAAGTACAGATTGGAAATGTTTCTTGCGGCTTCCTATCAAATCGAAAGCATTTGTCTAAGCTTAATATAACGACAACGATAGATTTCAAAATTTTACAAAAGGTCATATCAATCAATCATACCAGTTTAGATAGTGAAAACATTGTTTTTTATTATGATAAATAGTTAATATTTATAAAAATATATCTTAAAACATAATTTTGTCAAAAACCTGATTCATGAAAAATCATAAATATAGCATATAGCTGTTTAAGAAGGGCTTAAATTAAGTTAGTCAAAATGACCTTGGCATTATTATTTTAATCATCACTGTCTTATAATTAATGATTTAATTGTTTATAAAAATAAATGTGTTACGATTATCTCGAAGGATCGTTATTCTTTTTATTATTTTATTAGTAGCATATTTTATTGTGCCGTCAACCGTAAAGTTATGATTACGAAATAAGTATATAAAAAATAAGAACCGTGTTACTAAAAACTCCGTCCGTGTTTGTAATATAGGTTTATTTTTTAGTTTGCCGAAAAAACTATCTAAAATGATAAATACAAAAGACAAAACCCTGGCTGGCAATAGTGCAATTTTTGTGATTCGGTAAAAGTATACTAAAGAGTTATAATTTATAAAATCAGTATACTAAAAAGCTATAGTACCTTCTAAGTGAAAGATGTCTGTTAAGTTTCAAAAACAATGCGGCCGTCAATAAACTTTGTTTAGCTGATAATTTATTAAACAATGCCGTGTCTTCTTCTTTCTAACTAATAATGACAGAATGAAGGCAACCAGTGTTTAACTAAACAGCAGCTCAGCAACGTTTGACGAGTCGGTTGGCGTGGTTGATAGATACTTGCCTTTTCACGCCGAAGGTTGTGGGTTCGATTCTCACCCAGGACAGACTTTTGTGTGCATGAACATGTCTGTTTGTCCTAAGTATGCGTGTAATTTTCTATATAAGTATGTATTTACAAAAGAAAAGTAGTATAGTATCAGTTGTCTGGTTTCATTAGCATAAGCTTTGTACAAGCTTAATTTGGGATCAGATGGCCGTGTGTGAAAAATGTCCCAGGATATTATTATTATTATTATATAAGATAGGCCTTTCATATTAATATTTCATAAAAAATAAAAGGGATTTCTCTAGGGAAATAATATGTAAACATATTATTTCCCTAGAGATCTAGGACGAATTCATTCAAAATTTAATCTGATTTTCAAAGTGTTTGACTATTGGTACAATTTAAACCATAGGTTAGGTCTAGTTGCAAATCTCTATATAATATCTCGAGTAGAAAAACTTCAACAGCCAATCATTGTCCACTGCTGAACATAGGCCTCTCTCAAGGTGCGCCAAAGTTCCCTGTCCTCCGCCTTCCACATCCAGATGGTGCCCGCCACCTTCTTAAGGTCATCGGTCCACCTGGCTGGAGGGCGCCCTACGCTGCGTTTGCCGATCCGCGGTCTCCACTCTAGGACTCGTCTGATCTAACGGCCATCTGTCCTACGACATACGTGACCAGCCCACTGCCACTTCAGCCTGCTAATTTTGCAAGCTATGTCGGTGACTCCGGTTCTTTTCCGGATAATCTCATTTCTGATCTTTTTTTTTTTTATAGAACAGGAAGGCGGACGAGCATATGGGCCACCTGATGGGAAGTGGTAACCAAACGCCCTTAGCCATTGGCATTGTAAGAAATGTCAACCATCGCTTATACAGCCAATGCAGCACCAACCTTGGGAACTAAGATTTTATGTCCCTTGTGCCTGTAATTACACTGATCTTATCCTTCAAAGATACTCCAGGCATAGCTCGCTCCATAGCACGCTGAGCGACTTTGAATTTGTGGACTAGTCCCGCAGTTAGTGTCCACGTTTCGGCACCGTATATCATGGCAGGTAAGACGCATTGGTTGAAGACTTTCGACTTGTATTATCTGTCCTAGGTAGGTATATTCACTAACAACTTCGAGAGGTTTCCCCTCGACGTATATCGGTCCTGGCACGACATGCCTATTGAACATGACCTTGGTCTTATCCAAGTTCATACCGACATCGATACGCCGGGAAGACTCGTCTAGGCTACGCAGCATTTCGGTGAGTTGTTCCAGCGACTCTGCTATGATAACGATATCATCGGCAAATCAAAGGTGTGAGATGTACTCGCCGTTTACATTGACTCCATACCCAGTCCAATCCAGCATCTTGAAAACGTCTTATAACGCGTTGGTGAACAGTTTCGGGGATATTACACCCCCTGTCTCACCCCACTGCGCAGTTGGATCGCCTTCGTCTTACAGTCCTGGATGTGGACAATCATTGTAGCGGCGTTGTACAGACATCTCAGTACCTCGATATATCTCCAGTCGATATGACATCTCTGCAATGAGTCGAGCACTGCCCAGGTTTCGATGGAGTCGAAGGCTTTCTCGTAGTCCACAAATGCCATAAACAGCGGCTGTTTGTACTTTTCGGTCTTCTGCACAATCTGCCGAACAGTATGGATGTGGTCCACGGTGCTGTAACCTGATCGAAAGCCGGCTTGCTTTGAGGGCTGGAACTCGTCAAGTCGTCTGGCGAGACGGTTCGTGACGACTCTTGAGAACAGCTTATACACGTGACTCAGGAGGGAGATTGGTCTGTAGTTTTTCAAGAGGGTTTTATCACCTTTCTTGAAAAATAGTACCACTTCACTCCCGCTCCACGTTTCCGGGGTCTTGCCATGTTGGATGACATTGGTTTATCCGATCGTGAATAAAACAACTGCCCATAAAACCTCTCTACTCCTCCGACAATCTCAGGCCTAGAGGTAACGACCCTTGAAACTGGAAACTTGCGAGCGAACACTTTCGATCCCCGATTTTGCTCAATCGCAGCCTTGATGGTACGGGTATTCGAGCACCGGAGATCGCGTCGCTTTAGCGTTTTTATTGTTCGGTTTAAGGCCTTATCTGACAAAAACGATGGTAGTTCGCGTCGTTTCCTCATGAGCTCGAGTGTCTCAGCAGAGAGTTTTGGTGCGTTGTCTCTTCTCTGTGGCAGAAAACACGTGCGGGATGTGTTTTGCAGTATTTTGACCAGCGTGTCGGTTTTCTCATCAATGCCACTTAGGGTTTCCAACGCGGTGAATTGATTTTGAAGTTCCATTTGGAACTTTTCGGAGCCTTGAGCAGCTTGGAGCATGGTAGGTTAACATCTTTAAATATGTGATTGAGAAAAACTTATATTATTAAACCTAATTATTGTTCAATCGTCTCTAATTATAAAAGCACTTTACCAACTAAATAAATTAGGAAATACCTGCGGCAATCATTATCGTGTTGTAAAAATAATTTGTATTGTTAAATGTAATAAAAACACATGCTGTTGAGATACACGTGATACATAATTGCAGATAATGCATCAGAATCTCTTGCAAGAAGCAAAAAATAGTGAGGGCAAGAAGCAAAACTCATTGTAACACTATAAAAAAATTTTTAAATAAATAAATTTAGAGCGATAATATTTTTTTAAAATTATTAATAATTGTTTTTTTTGGCAAAATGAATATCACATTAATTACGTTAATTACGTAGTAAAATATAAAGTGCTACTGCGAAAGACTTAATTTTTTTAAAGGTGAGAAAACAATACTCATAATTATTTGCATAAATATAATTATTTTTAATAACATGTATTTTTCATTTTTTTTTAAATATATAAGCTAGCGCTTGACTGTTATCACATCTGATGGAATGTGATGATACAGTCTAAGATGGAGCGCGCTTGCCGAGAAGATGCCTATTCACTCTAGACTTGAAAGAACCCATGTTGTAGGTGGTGGGAAAAACGGAGCTCGGGAGGGTATTCCAGATCTTAGCGGTGCCTATCAGAAACGAGGAAGCAAATCGTTGCTTACGTGTCTTAGATACATCAACAACGTACGGGTGCAGATTTTTACGATGCCTCACAGTTCTATGGTAAAAAGGTGACGGAGGAACCAAATTAAATTTTAAACATGTATCTTTCGTTTTTCAGTTTTTATCGGAATCATATTACAGACAAGCAATTTATTAGCAAAAGGACCCTGTTTTCATACGAGTTCGTGATACATGCACAAGAGAGCCTGTAATTACACTAACTCACTCAAACTTCGCCTGCAACACATCAATACAATATATTGCTATATATATAGCAACACATTATATATATAGATGTGTTAGTAAAGTAAAGTAATTATTGGAATATAACTACATGGGACCACTCGACCCTTATAAGCCGTAACAAAAAATAATAATCGTGATCATGACGTCAGTGTTTATATTTCCACGTCTTAATTACTCAACCGGTCTACGAAAAACTTTGTATACACGTTTTCTGTCTTGTCTTGTCAGAAAAGAATATTTAACAACCACCAAGGGACGAAGCCACGGACAGAAACAAGTCACTGTTTAAATTTATTTTTTCTATAGTTTCCAGTGTTTTAAGTTTTAAAGTTAGCATAGAAATGCAAAATAAATATTATACACATTTATGTAGTTGTTATTAACAACGTAATTATATTATAGTGTATTCATTTTTTATATCGCAACATTTTGATTAGTTGGTCTGACTAGTCTATTTGGTCCAACATCCAGTAAGTAATCTTGAAATATCTATCGGGAAACTTTTTTTCAGCAAAAACAAGTAAATCTTTATAAAAATCTAATGAAAAATATATTCAAACTATTAAAAAACTGTTAATATTCTCAGAATATATTTTTTAAAGATTTTTGTTGTTTTTGTTTATAAGCAAGCACGAGTATTGGCTGCTACAGTTGAAAGCGTCCCATCGGTGACATTGACATTTAACGTTCCGTTCCAAGCAACTAACTACGACCTAGTGATTATTATTCGAATAAAATCAAGTTACATAAATTATAATAAAAATCATAAAATGGAGCTATGCATTGTAATATCACGCCGTATGTGTATAATAAAAGGTAACATATTATAAGTAAAAAATAATTACGTTCTAATTATTAATTTCATAAGTCCAAACCCTCGACCGATAAGAATCGTTTGACAGAAAAACTTAAATTCTTCTTATTGGTCCGACCTGGGTACTGAAACTTCGGGATCATTAACTTATTAGCTATTCAAGAGGCAAGTATACCGGTATGACTTCAAATAGAGCCAAATACAATCATTGCTTTACGTATTTTTGTTCATTCGTTCATTAATATTCATATCGCATTCGTATTCATACAACATCAAAACAATAGACTACTGATTGCTAGTGAAATTTTGCATATAAGATATTTAAAGCAATATATTGAATTATGTAATAATAATAAAAAGTAATGATCCAATCAAGACTAAATAATTCATAATAGTTTAAATTTTGTAAAAAGTAATTCTTAAATTAAAGTTTAGATCAATAATTATTTATAAGAGATTTTAAATAAAGCAAACAGTGCAATTATTAAAGTCACGGATAAGGATTGTTTCTTGTAAAATATATAATCGCTTATACACAGACTACATAACAATTACCGTAGTGGATCTAATCTGAGACCTTAGCCCGAATGCTCATCAGTATGCGCATGACTTTTTATGTAAAACCTCGCTCCAATAATGCCCCCGCGCGTCCTACGGAACTCGTGCGCTACTCACGACCACGCCCTTGACAATGAATTTTAAAAAACAGTGGCGTAATACTTTATTTTTTTATGTATAGTAATGTTATTGCGCGAGTGTTTTGTAATACAATAAAAATAATTAATTAACACCAATGAAACTTAAATACTTAACAGTCAAGGAATATGAACTAGAAGGCTTTATGGCTAAGATAATATAAGCACATGAGGAAAAAGTGTACAGATTAGTGACGTATATGACATACCATGTAAATACATTATAAAGGAATGACAATGGCTTGAAATATAAATAAGAAAACTTTGAGATTTTATATAAT
The DNA here is from genome assembly GCF_905147045.1 of Nymphalis io. Taxonomy (NCBI): domain Eukaryota; kingdom Metazoa; phylum Arthropoda; class Insecta; order Lepidoptera; family Nymphalidae; genus Nymphalis; species Nymphalis io. The sequence continues at coordinate 13,844,521 of NC_065918.1, forward strand.
TTAATTAAATACATAACATAAGCCGAGATGGCCTAGTGGTTAGAACGCGTGAATCTTAACCGACGATCGTGGGTTCAAACACGGGCAAGCACCACTGAATTTTCATGTGCTTAATTTGTAATTATAATTCATCTCGTGCTTGTCGGTGAAGGAAAACATCGTGAGGAAATTATGCCACATGTTTATTCTACAAACCAGCATTGGAGCAGCGTGGTGGAAAAAGCTCCAAACCTTCTCTTCAGAAGGGAGAGGAGGCCTTAGCTCAGCAGTAGGACATTACCAGGCTGTTACTGTACTGTACATAAAATGAACCATAAAAAATTACAGAGCAAGATGGCGTACGTGAATTAGATGCATACTTGTATATCACTGTCACAAATATCATTTTGCAAAAATTAAATCAAGCTGATCAAGGCTAGACATGGCTAGACTTCAGTTCTTTTGCCAAATCGTAATCCGCTTGGGCGGAATACACAGCTGTATCACAAGGATGCAAACGCGTTTTAATTATTAAGACAATTATTTTAATCGTGTTGCAGCGACACACCAGCTAAACACACATGCCACAACATCAAGACACAAAAATTAAACAAGGCACTTACAAAGGCACAGATGTAAGTCTGTAGGTAAATAAATAAATAAATAAGGCCTTTACAGCTATTCTTGATTATACAAATAATAATAATTAAAGTTTTAGAATGTGCCCTAAGCTTTTAAAGTAAAATATCGGCTCATGAAAAAAATATATGAAAAAACATCATATATTGTAAGAGAAACCGACAGAGTATCATAATTTCTTTAGAAGAAATAGTAATATTAAATTAATTTGTTTTAGTTTTATTTCATGAACATATATCACCATGGAAATGGCATGGGAGATGACTGATTCGTGAAATTAATTTAAAATTATATTTAACAACATAATTGAAGACTGTTCTAGTTAATTATATCTAATAGAAAGGTATATTTTATTTAAGCGTAAAATGGATCACAAATTAACATAACTTAAGAACACCTTTCAGAGAGTAATAATAATTTTGAATCCGTCATTTCTCAATTTTTTTATATCTGTCAAAATTAAAAAAATAAACTAAATTGATATACTTGTTCTGAGGTCAGATTATTTCACAGACTGTCGTGATGACGGATGCCGTGTTGTTTCTGCACAAACAGTCGCCTTGATCCGTTTGCCCTGACTCAAAGCGGACAAGGCTACTTTTCAGTTTGTTGATAGCAATCTGAATTTGTAGCGGCCATGTAATTAGGCGCGCAATGCAATTATACAATCGCAACTGTAATGAAATTAAAGACAATCATCAATATTACTGACTGTTATTACTAAGAATTATTGATTTAATTCATCTCGTGCCTGTTGCTAGCCGACATGACTATAACACGTGAATCTTAATCGAACGTTGTGCGTTCAAACCCGGTCAGGCACTCGCTGACATTCGTGTGCCTAATTGGTATTTATAATTCTTATAGTGCTCTTCGATGAAGGTAACCATGAATGTGGAATGTGTCTCATGAAAATCTGTTGCAATTGTATCCACTTATACGCATTGGAGTGAGCTCCAAACATTCTCCTCAATAAAGAAGAGGAGGCCGTATATTAAGGCCAACAACGAGACATTTACAGGTTAACTTATTTAACTTGTTTTATACCTGTCGCTAATGATTTTGAGCCACCAATTCAATTTAAATGCGAGCAACATTACGAGGAGTTTATGGTGTTAGGTTGTTTGATTTGGTGTGTTAAAAATAAAATTCGGTCATTGTCAAAAAGAGCAATTTAAAAAAAAAAGAAGATATTTTACCAGAACTTCATGTGATATTTAATTTATATTCAGTATTCAGATAGCTATCTTAGATTTAAATCAGCTAACTTTAATAGAATTACACTCACAATCATATTGATACAACAGTTAAAGCCAAATTATTGACGAGTCAAAAATTAATAATATGGATTTATTTCTCCTAAATGCAAGCGCGCTCCACGTTAGACTGTATCTCACTCAGGTGTAATAACAGTCAAGCGCTAGCCTATACTTGAAAAAAAAAATTATGAACAAATTATATGTAAATAAAAAGCACTCTAAGCTGAGTTTAAGAAAAAATGCGTTCGTCAAAGTTGGAATAAATCTGTTAAAAGATGCAAATTAACTTAATTACATTTCCTGAGTCAAGGAATCCCTTCGTGATGAATGAACAGAATTCTAAGATTTTCGTAATTATTTCTAAGAAAACTGTCTACAAATGGTTGTATATTAGTAAAACGTTTCAAGGAATCTTACTGTATTATTATTTCGTATAACTAAAAGATAAGACGATATATACCGTTTTTGACTTCTTTGGAGTGAAATAAACTAATATCGTTCTTAGTCTAATCGAAAACAGAAATAGAGTGAAAAATATATACTTAGACACAAAACGTTGTTTGTTCGTTCCGGAATAAAGCAAAAATGACTATGATATATAAAAATAACTCCATATGAAAGTCTTTATTAGCTGACCATGATGGTTTTTGGCCAAAAAAAAATTATGCCATTCATGATTATGCTTAGATTGATCAATGATCAAATTCGTCCAATACCGATCAATACCGACAGTATTATTTTTTTATGGTGTTGTCTGTAAGGGTTATTATAGATTTTGGAATAATTTGGATATTATTTATCACAGAATAATATAAGGTTGGTTTAGGGTAGCATTAATTATTTTGTAATTACTTGTGGAGATTAAGAAAATGATTTTTTTTAAATAAAATTTCATATAAGAAATTTTTAAACATTTTCAAGGCCAATGAAAAATGTATCTTATTTTTAAGCAAATTGACTTATAACGAATAAGCCTAGAATTATAACTATACCAGCACAAGCCGTCTTCATATTGATAGTACTAACTCGGTGGAGTGTTGGGAGTTAATTGCGTTGTTAATGAGTCTAATAATGTACAAGCAAAGTTCGAATAGAAAAAACCTTTAAAGCGTTACATAACAATTCATGAATTGTACAACATTCAACACAGGTGTAGTTACGTCATGCATGGTGTGGAAACGACCTTGACTTTCATCGGCATTGGAGCGCTTACGTGAGCCATGACTTTAACCCTCACTGTCTTAGGCATGCAAATTTTTAGTCGATTTATAAGCGTGAACGTTTATTCTAGTATCGAATTGTTACTTCATACTACTAACTACAGATTTAAGAGTTTTTAGAAATGGCATCAGAATATATTATAACTTAAACTCGCAAGATATTAATGACGTAAAGCTTTTCATGTTTTCATAAGTATTTTTATAATTAATTGGTATTTTGCATCTTTTAACCGCTTAAACCAAAAATTTCTCCCGAGAATTGTTGCGTAAAAATGTTTTTTTTTTATGTTACGAGCAAATGGAACACTGGATGGTAAGTGGTCACCACCGCCCATAGCCATTGGCGAAAGAAATAGTAACCATTCCTTACATTGCCAATGCAGCACCTAGCTTGGGAACTGAGATGTTATATCCCAATGCACTTACAATAACAAATCTTACACTGACGTCATTTGACGGTCCAAATCTTACGATGACGTAATCTGACTTTCGAGCACTCAGGTCCTACCGAGTACCAAGCTCAAAGATGCTTATACATCAAAAATTTTGCTTATTTATTATCATATATAAAGATAGAAAAAAAAATGATGTGTACATCTCACATGTCACTTCTAATATCATTATATCTTCTAAGGCGTAAACAGACTGCGTGTCGCGGAAGGAATTGCGAAATATGAATACAGCGCTTATCAGCGCTGACTTAAGACCCTGACTGTCTGAATATCAAACAGTAATCTCCTGCCTAGTTCACAATTTATTAGACTCGTTTATAAAATACAACTTGATTAAATTAAATGTTTATAAATTTCAATGATTTGAAATGTTAGTTAATTTTGTTGAAGAAGTACAACGATTTAGATAATAAAAAGGTAATAATTTGACGGGCCAGTTGGTGTGGTTGGTAGATACTCTGTCTTTCATGCCGAAGGTTGTGGTTTCGATTCCCACCAGGACAGACATTTGTGTAAATGAACATGTCTGTTAGTCCTGAGTCTGGGTGTAATTATCTATATAAGTATGTGTTTACAAAAGAAAAGTAGTATATGTAGTATATCAGTTGTCTGGTTCCCATCGTACAAGCTCTGCTTAGTTTGGGATCAGATGGCCGTGTGTGAATATTGTCCCAGGATAATATACATAATCGTCACCTAACTGTATAAGCCTAACCTCCTATAAATAATCCAATGCTGGGTGAATGGCCCTGCTCTTATAGAGAAGACATGATATTGTTTTATCACTATCCAATACGATGTTGGATAAACCTGTGCAGAATGTTTCATAGATTGCATTTTTGCTCACAGTATTTTATTTTACTACCTAGCACAATCTGAGTTAAGCACAAACAAGCACATAAAAAGTCATGGGCTTTATTTATTAAAGACAAAACGTAAGAAGCGCTTATAGCTTGAAATATATTATTTTATCAAGATACTCGAAAAAAATATATATTTTAATTAGACTTATACGATAAGCTAGGTACCATACAAGTCAATAAAACATTTTAAGTCGAAGTTCAATTTGTCAGGCACTGGATCATTACGATGATTTCACCAGATATGATTGCAGGAGTTGTCTCTTCTACATGGTAAGATTAAACAGAACATTTCACTAACACGCCCTATCGAATCGTAAGATGGAATAAAATTTATAAATATATGGGAAGCTGATGGTTTTGTAGACTTAAATTAGTTATGGGTCTACCATAGATTGGGCATGGGTAGACCATAGATACCGCAGATATCCTTAGAACGACAAAATCAAATTGTTTACAGCGGACTATATCATGGTTAAGTTTGATGGAAAACTCTTTCCTTTCTTCCACTCAGAGCCTCTCAAGATTACAGTAGCGATAACAGAAAACCGCATTTCTAAAAAGAAAACAATTAATTCGCTCGGTATTATCGTACAGTTAAACTATGAAACGAATAGCAACGTCGTAAGTAGTTATTACATTTTAATTTTAATAATACCTATCAACGCTACAACGACAACACAAATAACGGAATGAATATAAATGCGTACTGTCAGCAAACTAATAAAATTATACTATTGGATATGAAATTGCTAACTTAGTTGTTTTAGTTATCTGAGTAAATAACCAGTCATTTCCATATTCATTTCTACAAATTGTTAACGGTTTACAAGTATAAGAGAAATATATTTTTTATGAATTTAGTAACGACAACAGAAAAATATATTCGGTACTTTGACAAAGCATTGCCAACAGAGAGAACTGAAATGTTTTCTCTATTTAAACTGGTTTGACGCGGTACTGCTCCAAGTTGGAATTTTTGGAATGTCGATGTACGAGTGCGTACCCTAAAAGACCTTTCAATTAATGAAAATAATTCCTTATCTATGAATGACGTATCAAGAACTCGAATAGACAATTTAAGATAATTGGTATTTGAGATACTAACTAAATAGTATTTAAAATCTTCTTTGAACTTAAAACTTAGCGGTAGGGCTTTGTGCAAGCTCTGGGTGGGTACGACCCACTCATAATATATTCTACATATTCTTACGATACTAATGTATATGGGTAGTGAGGAACACTTATCAGTGGCCCACTTGATGTGTGAGGTATCATTCAAATCCGTACTTCACCCCGAGTTACACAGCTACAAATTTATTCATTAAAGGCAGTCGTGTGTTTTTTAATTGCATTGCTATCTACCGGATCGAACCTGTGCCACCCTGGGATCCACTGATATACACAAATAATATGATCAAAATCGATCCAGCCATTTAGGAGGAGTTTACAGACGAGGATATATATCCTCAATAACTATATGTATAAAGATAACTTTTGTAAAATAACGCAAACATAAATCATTAAAATAATATGATGTGGTAATTGCTAGTTTTAATTATAGAATTTTTATTCGAAAATCAAAATGAATACATTATTTATAAAAACTAAAACAATTTAATACAAGCAGACAATAATTAAGAAATAAATACAAAGTAAGGCTAAATCACTGTAACAAAAAAACAATAATAACATATTTGGTGGTTGTTTCCTCGTATAATGTTAATTAAGTTATTATTTTATATGAACCCAAGTTGAAACGGTGTCTTAAAAAAGTTATTGAACTCTTCAGATTCGAAAGTTTACATACCCGTGCCTTTGTAAGCACATTGGTATGAGGGACAGTAGAATGCATATATATTTGTGTGTATACCCAAGTGTGTGCACTGTTACGTGTTCTATAATGAGCTAGGATCCGTTGAAATTGATTGTTTAACTAGAATTGATATTAAGGGCGTCATAATGTAACAAAGACACATTGAAGTGATTTACAAAATAACATTGAAATCAAATACAAAGAAATAACAAAACATTTTTGTATTTTTCATAGCGATTGCTTGCAGTGGGACTGTATAGGATTATACGCGTTTTTGATAAAAGTATACAATTTTTCACAAACTATAATTCATACGTACAAATAATTTATGTGCAGTTTCAAGGTTGTGTCACATTAGACATTTTTTATGAAATAGGTAGACGGACAAATTCCTCTACCACTAAGTAAACAGTATAATTAAATAATGACTCGTCTGTAAAATATGTTTCTAAGCCAAACAAAAGATATATTTCAAATGCGCCCCACGTCTTTAGTCTATTAAAAGTCCTAAATTATTACATATTTTGTCGATACAGCAACATAAAGTAAATTTTAATATCCGACATGAAAAGATAGTGCTACTAGTATCTAGTATTGCCGAAGACTGTAATGTAACAAAGAATACATCGCTATAATTTGCAAAGCTACATTAAAACCTGTAACTTCAAAACCGTTGTATTAGACACTCGTTTTGCTCGCGCGAATGTAAAAGATAGCAAGTTAATCAACTTCGCGTGGTCGCGTAGGTGTGTCCAATCCTTTAATTGATATTCTCTTTGTTTTATTTATAGGCCTATATATAATTAGATATGCGCGTAAATTTATGTGTGCTGTAGAAGGAAAACACTTCGTTGTGTTCCGCATTTCTACACCAGGTGTCTAGATGAGAGAACAAATAAGGAAATTCACAATAACTATTATATTAACGTTGTATCGTTTAGTTTAGTCGTTTATATTTTTTAATAATTATACTATCCATTTATATCATTAAAGTGTAACACAAGTTACAAATATATATAATTCATATAGTTAATTATGGACGATATAATTTTTTAAAATACTGTCCTTTTTATATTTGCTTATATGACAAGGTAGCCTTGAACTACCAACTATAATTTTCTTACTCAGAATTACATAATTGTTATCAAAATAAATGACAAGTTATTTTGATCAGAATTACCGAAGGTATACCGACGGCAGATAAGTTGATATCCTATAATGAATAGTGTGCCGAGAGGACTTAGTTGATACAAGTATTTACCTGATGGTAGGGCTTGTGCAGGCCCGTATATTCGGCTGCTAAGCAGGGTGAGTGAGCCAATGTAACTACAGGCACAACCGAAATAACATTTTAGTTCCCAAGGTTAGTGTTGCATTGGCGATGTAAGGAATGCTTATTATTTTTACGTCGCCTATGTTATGGGCGGTGGTGACTACATAAAATCAGGTATCCTATTTGCTCGGCTGCCTGACTATAACATTAAAAAAATTATGTGTTTTTAAGCGAAGATCCAGGCGTCCAGAATCTGGCAAGTAAATAAAAGAAATAGAAAACATATCTGTACAGGCCGTCGTCGCGATTGGACTCTACTACCACTTACCATCAGGTGGAGTAGAGTCATTTGCCCTCCCGGCGAATAAAAAAAAACCTGTATATATGTAAATGTTTATATAATTAATTAATTATCTAAATACCTAGATTAGTGTTAGAATTCCACATCTTTTCTTTAACAAAATGGAAGGCCAGCAGTGGGTCACTTAAGTAGAATGAATAATATTTAGTTTGTATGTTATATATTTTTATAAGCCACTCAGAGACATGTCAGTAACTATTGTACTCGTGTGTTATCGCTGGGAGTCGTTAGTATGTAACACAAAACAATATTACTACAATATAAGGTGTTTATAAAGTGTGCTCCATCATCTCACGTCCGCCGTGTTGTGTCAAGGGGAGGCATGCTATTGTAAAATTGCTGCAATTTATCTCATTATTTTTACATTTTTTACAATGCAGCCATTATATAAGCTTGAAAACAATTGGTTTTTCCTTGATAATTTCGATACAAATTGCTTTACTTAACAAGACTTTGTCAAATTAAATTTGCTACTATTAATTATTACGATTAAAAAAAAACGATAAAAGAGAACTTACAATTAGTATAAGACATGCTTATTATTTGAAGATGTTTCTTCTAGAACGAAAGAAATGTATACAATTTACAAATAACATTAAATTTGTAATTTGTTATTTCAAAACTTACATATTCGTTTTTATATCAAGCTATATAGGAATATTTTTGAAACATTGGAAACATATAATATAAATCAATATTGAGTATTAATTTGTTCGTCTATTCAAACTATTACCGACCCTTCTTAAAACAATATGGTACACGTGATATCCTAATGGTAAACAATAACATTTCGCACTATTATGACACGCGTATTGTTTAATTACATATTACGATGTAACAATTGCTTACTTTCACGTAAGTATTGACATATCAGAACCTTCTAGATTACCAACAGCCAATAACTCGCAATATAATTTTAAAGAATCAATGTCCAAGACCAATCTAGGTCGCAATAAACCTCTCAACAGAATTGTAAGATCCTACAATGTAATATTGATGTATTTGCTGACTCTCACTGACCTTAATTTAAGAAAACTATTTGTACACTTTTTTACAATCTTTTAAAAGTTTATAATTTAAGCATAACATATAAAGTGAAGTTTCTTTTACGTACTTTTTTCACACTGGTGGTTTGTTGATAGCCTTTTAAATAAAAAATGAAAAATTACTTTCAAAGTGTTATTTTGTATGAATTGTTGCTTACCTAATACATTTCAACACAACAAACAAAATAATTCAGAAAAAAATGAAGGTTAAAACTAACGGATCTTTAATAACCGTCATCGATTTTATATTATAATAAATATCAACATCTGTCGGAAACGAGATCGAACCGTGATCGGAAACGACCGGTTCTTGTCACTAATGACAGATTAAAAGAATAAAACTTATGAGATTTTAAATTTATTGCATAATAATTAAATATATAAATTTAAATTGAACATTGTTGATGTTATTGATAAATTATATTGATATTCCATAAATAGCGGAGAGGGATATAAAAGTTCAAAGATAAAGCAAGCTCCACACAGTATTCATGTGCTTAATTTGTGTTTATAATTCATGTTGCAGGCGGCTGGAGGGAAAACATTTCTCGCTGAGAGCAGAGGAATTTTTCCATTGAATTATTTACACGATGCTACTGAAGCTAGTACTAATAGTGTTTTATTTGAATGCTGATAGCAACGGTTCGTTAATTCTGGTTATGTGTTTATATTGGTTATCTAAATACGTTCATATATATATGCCTGTTATTTTAGAATGTTGTAGCGGAGATGGCTTAGTGTAACGCGTGAATTTTATTCGATAATCGTGGGTTCAAACTCAGGCAAGCACCACTGAATTTTCATGTGTTTAATTTGTGTTTATAATTCATCTCGTGCTTGACGGTGAAGGAAAACATCGTGAGGAAACTTGCATGTGTCTGATTAAATTGAAAATCTACCAAATGTGTATTCTACCAGCCCGCATTGGAGCAGCGTGGTGGAATAAGCTCCAAACCTTCTCCTCGAAAGGGAGAGGAGGCCTTAGCCCAGCAGTGGGACATTAACAGGCTGTTACTGTACTGTATTGTATATAGAACCTAAGATATTATTAAAACTGGTCTGAGTGTAACACACTTAAAACCAGTATTATATTATTTGTTAAACACTATGTTTAGAAACAACAATTGCAATAAAAGACTAGAACAGCGCCTCATCTCAATCCGTGGACTTCGTAGGAGCTGAAGGGAAATTTAATTCAATTGTAAAACAATATTATATATACATACGTAGATATACATTGCCAGTGCGCTTTCAACCTTGGAAAACTAAGTAGTTATTACTCTTGTGCCTGTAATTACACTAACTCACCATTCAAACCGGAACACAATAATGCTAGCTGTAGAAAATATGATGAGTGGGTTACCTACGGGTGTGCTCAAAGCCCAACTACCACCGAACGACATAATAAAATTATTAAACATGAGTAACATCCGCTTCAAGCTGTATTGATTCGTGTCTATGTATTGATTTTGAATATCAGATATCGTATCTATATATTTCAATATCTACATATTGGATTGAATCTATGGCATTCTGAAACGGAATTAGGTTCTACGAATTCAAGTTTGGTTAAAAAAAAACCGAGCGCGCCACAGTGCGCGAGTCGGACTCGCGCACTGTGTGCAAGATATTGTTTACTTGCCAAATTTAATAATTCTGAGTCATCGTGAAGTACCCTATGGGTTTTGATTCCCTTTGCGAATGTATAGGAAATGCGACATAAACGGTCATATCTTTTGATTGAGTAGACTTAGAGGTTTGATTTTTTCACAGCTCCAAGGAACCGCAGACCTCAGTATTTGGTATTAATTTCATGTGTTTCTGAGAAAAAGGGTCGTGACGGATAGACTGTGAAATCTGTTGATTAATATGTATAAACTATTATTATTTTAAGTTTTGTATTGATCTAAGAGCACGGAATGGCATATCCATTACATACCGGTACAAATATTAAAATTTATTGATATTTTTAAAAACATCGGATTTTCGATATAATGATATTTTTAAATACATCAATATAGGAGTTTGATATGTTGAAACAAATATCAATATATCGGCTTTATTAAAAAACAGACAATCGAAAGTCAGCTTAAAAATGATATACACAGTTTTTAGTTTGATAATTAATCTTATTCGCGTTCGCGCGTACTTCGTTTAATTTGGATAATTGACATTAACAATGAAATCGGATATACAGTGTACACCAATATCGATGAACGAATATATCTAGATACTTTTTGCTCTTTGATAAAAGAATATTAGGTTCAGTTCCATTATATAATTATTGTATCTAAAAATGATTCAGTTATAATCATATTTAATTAAGTACACTAGATATTATATTGATTACGTGAAGTATACAATTATATTCAACATAATTTAATAAGCAATAATAGTAGACATTAAAGAGACCGAGTGCCATAAGTTCCGGACAATTGAAAAATTAAACAACCTTTGTTATTATACCCAAACAATAAAATAACGTTCAATTTTACAATACATTATTCAAGTCAATGTATTCAAGTAATATATTATTAAGGTGGGCTTGTCATAAAACCAATTACAGCACATAAATAATTATTTCTTGAATAATTCAATAAATATTATATAGAAGGGTTAAATACTATGGGAGTTTGTATAGCATTGCCGATATAACGATGTAATAAGAGCATTTCAACTTCATGATATCGAAACTTTAGGTCTTAGTTTAAGTAATTGTCAGAAATTGGTTTGAAATTACCTTAATCGCCTTGTTAATAAACGTAATATTGTACGCCAGGGTGTGTCGATGTCTGGAACGTGGATTTGACAGAGTAAACAAGTATTTAAAAAAAGAACACAAAAACGTTTAATAAATAATCTTATTATTATCAATTCATTTAAAACATTGATTGTAACGTTTTCCTTTTAGATTTTTACAATATTTGCTACAATTAGAGAGTATTATTTATCGGTTTCTTAGTATTAATTTTACATGTCCAGTTTAGTTATGGATAACGTTAAGTGATCTGAATATTATATTATTTAAAAGAAAAGGGTTATTCAGTGTTCAGTTTTTTAAAATGTATCATATTCATTTCCTTAGTGTAAAATGTAAAAAACGATAGCCTCGTCTCCCCTTTGACAGGATGTTAATCTGTCATGCTATTCCAATGCGGATTGGTGGGTACATGTTTGACATGTGCAGGTTATACAGTATTTCTTCACCGTGAAGGACGAGATGAATCACAAAACAAATTACCCTCTTAAAAATGTTAATACGCACGTCGTCAATTCTATATTATATCAGCTCTCGAGCCAGCTGCAAATTATTTAAGAACGTCTCTGAACGGTTCTGTTCTAATTTGAAACCTATTTACATAATGATAAAATACATTTTTCACTACATATTTGTTAAATAAGACATTCTAACTTTTATATAATGTAGCAAATTGAAACTGTGTGTTAATATGAATCTATAACAATAAAAAAACCGCTTAAGGTCAACCACTTTTACTTGCTATAAAAAAGTAACAATCGTTTTAATATAAACAAAAATTTTAAGCGATAGATATTATGTAAATTTATTTCTTATAAAAATGATTAATATAATACAACCGATATAATCCGTTCGTGAACCGGCTTGGGATCTCGTGGTTCGGTCAATTACGTCACTTGTGCAGTTGTGCACGATACCTCCGCTTTTTGCTAGTCTCTGTTGACAATAAAACTTATGTCCGCACACAGACGCATTTTTAAATTTTACTTATGACTCTTAAAATTGCAAAAACTATAATAAGGATCACAATAAGAAATAGTCAATTTGAGAAACGAAACATAAAAAATACACATAAAGGTATGCTTTGCAATAACAAAAAGTATATATATTCCTTAAAATATTAATTAATCTTACCAAAAAAAGTAACAAAGAGAAAAACAAAAAGATTTAAAAACAATGACTGCGGTCGTGGTGTGTCCTAATAGGTGTACCATTCAACCTTCAAGTTGAGTTCTAAAACCCAACACTGCTTTTCAATTGTACCCTTTTTGGATACAAACATAAAATAATAATGATAATGATGAACATCAAATATGTTGGAAGTTTTTATATGTTTAATTGGTTTTAAAACAATATTATAACGATTTTAATATTTTTTGAATAGAATAGATTGGAAAAGCTACTACAATGAAATACTACTAAATACTGTTAAATGATGAGACCTTTTGAGAGGAAGAATGTATATAATATTATCATATATGTAAGTGGCTGTGCTTCGCAGAACCAACAGTTTTAAATTTAGACTATTGATTATATAAATTCCAAATGTCTGTCTAACAAAATAATCATTTTTTTTTATTTCATATAAAAATAATAAATTCTATACGTGTATATGTAAACGCGTATAGAATATTATTATTTTTGTGTTTAAAACTGTCTGTAGGGCATATTCCATTCAATTCTATTATATTTCAACACGGATAGTATGTTAGCGCAATTCTATTTGAGGCACGGTGACATTTAGCGGCAGAGGTTTATTAACAGAATTGAGGGGGACCTCACTCCACCCGTAGCACCTTTCATCCCTATCAACCTCCCTACTGCCCCGCCAGCCTCAGTTCAGGGTGAGCCGCGCCCATAAATTCATTCAATATTACATTTAGGTTCGAATCAAATTATATAAGTACTATTACATGTTTAATATATTTAATAATAATAATTTAGTAAATATTTACTTTATGGAGTATACACGAACTTGAGATAACATCTTAAAATGAAACTTTATTTTTTTTTTTTTTTATAGAATAGGAAGGCGGACGAGCATATGGGCCACCTGATGGTAAGTGGTCACCAACGCTCTTAGACATTGGCATTGTAAGAAATGTCAACCATCGCTTACATATCCAATGCGCCACCAACCTTGGGAACTAAGATTTTATGTCCCTTGTGCCTGTAATTACACTGGCTCACTCACCCTTCAAACCGGAACACAACAATACCAAGTACTGCTGTTTTGCGGTAGAATATCTGATGAGTGGGTGGTACCTACCCAGACGAGCTTGCACAAAGCCCTACCACCAGTATTTATAATATACAGAACTGTAATTAAGAATGTAAGCTAAATATTTTATGTTGTTGCTACCACATTGTTATTACCATACCTTAAGTATTTTCATATTTAAATAATAATAGATCGAACTACTAAAACAAAGCATGACAGGTTTTAGTTTTGTACTATGTAGTAATATGACGTCACTCGTTTTATCTTAATATAATAGCCATATTTATATAGTCATTTTTATATCATTCATTATCAATACAGAACATAAAAATATTTATTTTATTATTCGAATTTCAAATTAAGTTTCACTGGTGGTGCTTTGTGCAAGCTCGTCTTGGTAGGAACCACCCACTCAATATCCACCCAGATATTCTACCGCAAAACGGTACTTGGTATTGTTGTGTTCCGGTTTGAAGGGTGAGTGAGCCAGTGTAATTACAGGCACAAGGGACATAACATCTTAGTTTCCAAGGTTGGTGGCGCATTGGCGATGTAAGCGATGGTTAACATTTCTTTCAATGCCAATGTCTATGGGCGTCGGTGATCACTTATCATCACGTGGACCATATGCTCGTTCGCCTACCTATTCAACAAAAAATGAAGTCAAGTAAAATAACATTCTAGCTAAGAAAATATACCTATATTGCAATATTTAAGTATTAATTATATTGCATATGACGTTATAAAAAGTATGTTTATTAGTACATTTGTTTTAAAAGTTATAATTAGGCTCGAGGAAAGGTCGCTTCGCTATAAATATAAGTTAATCGATACCTAAATGAACTGGATTCACTGAATAATGGGGAAATGACGAATTGAACATAAATCGAAATACGTTTAGATATTTTGCCGTTTCACAACTTCGAGCCTACATAGGTGAGTCTTGTTTTTATCTTGTGAGTATTATGTATCTTTAATACTTTTATTTTAGTTGTCATCATGAAGATTCATTTGCAAATGTTAAGCCGCCGTATGTAGAAAAACTAATATTTGGTCGAAGTTTGAAATTGGCTGACATAACGTGCAAAAACGTAAAAGCGTCCTCTTAATTAGAGTAATATTGATTAGCTCCAGAGTGAATTTTGACTGGGCCAATATGATTAAAGGCACAGTGTATATGGCATGAAAATTAATGTTTCTTATGCGGTCACTTTCTATGGACTGTTTTGAACTCTTACAGCCGAATTAACCTAATTCGGTTGGTCCTGCGCCTGAACTCTTTCCGGTCTTGTCGGATTGCCGTCCCATCGGATTATGAGAGTTAGAGAATAGAGAGTGCACCTGTGTTTGCACACAGTTGTGCACTATAACATCTCCTACGCACGGTCTGGAGGAAATTATTATTGTTATTCTTATTGATACTCAAAGTAAAACACTACCACCGACTGGGATATAATGAATGACCTTAGAGAACCGACGAATCCTATTGTAACATACCTTAATGTCTCACAAAAGAATTGCTTTAGTGGTTACGTTTAACATCACACTAAACAATCTCTGGATAAGACATGATGAATAAGTTAATATTACAATATATTCTTTTTAAATGTAATAATTATATTAAACAACGCTGATATATAGTGTATTGTTGTTAATTATTCGTGTGCTTTAATAGTCATGAATATTTAAGTGTATCGATAAAATGTAATAAAATTTATTTAATATAAAGACAACATTATTTTATTAATAATAATCGGCTAGCAACCGGTTTATTTAATATTATTGACAGTGACATAATAAAAAAATAACATTACAAAATAAAAGAACGAACTCCATATCTTCTTTTACGCCTCATACAATACATCACTTTGTGTTTCTTTTTAACAAAACTTCGTTAATTATTGTCAACTGCTGGAAATAGGCAACTACGAAAATGCAAAATCTCCAGCTGGATGCGGAAGGCGAAAATTCTTCAGGTCGTATTCTATAATTTGCCTCTAATCACAAATTATTTTTTGTTGAACTAAAAATTTTATTATGGTCAAATAAAATCTGAGTTTTTGATATCACATTATTTGTAAGTAATCCATAATTATAGTTACTTATTTTTTTTAGGACATAAAATGGAAGTTTCCACTCAAAAAGATAGATCTAAAAAAAAAAACAACCAAACAAATTTATGTCAGTTTGCGAATAACTGCAAGTTATTTTTCTTCTATTCTTATTTTATAATCTTGAAGCAAAAACAGAACACATGGAAACTACATCAGACTCTAAAAGCTTATTTATATACATGCTAGTTGTGTTGCAATTAAATATCACCTTCTTGAAATGCGTTTAATATTCAATAGTCAATAAAAATTAATATATGTGAATCATGAATAATACACAAGCTAAGGTCTGACTTTAACGTAATTTAAACAATAAGACCATTTTAATAATGCGCGGCAAAAATAGGTACAAAAGAATTCCCAAGAATAACCAACAAAGAAATGATCAACGAATTTAATAGATAACGATAAATCGTTATCTATTAAATTCGTAATCGTAATACTAAAGTATTAGCGAGGGTATTTATAGTTAGTAAAGTGAGTATACCGTATGCCTTCTCCCAAAAACATGTATCTCTTTCCGAACTATCTCTGTTCACTCGCAGATGTCTCAAATCGTCCTGGATATTCAGTAGCTAGTATGTCTAATTTGCTAAGTAAATCCTTACTAATATTATAAATGTGAAATTGATTATATTTATTTGTTTTGCTCTCACGTCTTAATTACTCAACCGATCATCATGAAATTTTGAATGTACATTGTCATGTCAGAGGTACAGAAAATGACATACAGACCTACCTAATCTAACACGTCAGTCGCTTAAACGCGGAGGACAACAAGAAAAAAAGAACTTAAAATATCATTAAATTAAACTTTTACTTCAAACATCCTTCAACTCCTTCAACCCATTATCTTTGAGTCTTCTTTTCTAATCTATTGTATTAATTCTTTACATATATGTAGGTTACTTCACATTGTTGCGACATGTATCCATAATATTAACCTATTCAATCAACGCACTTCAGTTGAATCATGTATTCAAACGTCAGTCAATACACGATGTCTCTAGACCTGGATCTATAGATATCGTATTTTGACTGAGAGACCTAATTAATTAAGGACCTTGTTTTTAACTTACTCGTAACGTTATATAATTGTTCGAACTCCATTAATTTACATTCATTACGTGAATAAATGTAAGCAAAATGAAATCATAAATGATATTATCGCTTACTTCACTACTATTACGAAATTTAATTTTATGACTGTTAATTTTAACATTTACTAAACATCGAGAATCAAATTACATCACATTGATCAAGAATATATACGTTGATTATATATTTTTATACTATATTTACATTATATTTATCGTACTACATGACCAAAAAAAATATAAATAATTATGTGATTAGTGTATTTTTATTTATTTGATATCGCTTTCGCTATTGTATTGCTATGTGTCAAATAGATCGATATGGTCAAGACAAATTTCCCTTTGACATTAATTGAAGTGAATCGTTACAAGCGTCAGTCACTCCTATTAACTCCTCAAAATTGCTCAAAATTGCAAAAATCTTTTAAATTTCTATTTATCTCATTAATTCTTTTCTTCTGATGCACAAAGATATATGCAATATTTTGTTTTCATATCAACTAAAACAATTCTTTTTAAAATAAATTTACTAGAAGAATAACACTATTTCAATTACAATTACAAAGATTCGGTCTATTTATTTGTAAGTTACCTAATCCTGAAGGTTGATTGTGAAGTGATAACAGTCTTCTATGAATTCTTAAATCATTTAAAGTAAGTTTTTTTTTTTCTTATATGAATAATTATATTAATTTCTTTTTATTTTGTGTCACGTGATGGAACAAAGAGACCAACTGCATACTAAGCATACTAAGAGAAAAACGTAATTTCTGAGGTAATATAAAATGTGAAGGTTTCACGTAGGTCATTCGAACGTTCGCAATTAACTGGACGCGTTAACTTTATATTGAAGTTAAGCCACAAAATTGTTTAGTCTGAACCTTGGAAGCATTGAATTAAACTGCATTGTAATCCTTTTAACATGTAGATATATCACAAAGAGATAAGTTTTGTATATCTGTTGTTTTTACTGGAATTACACTTAAGCTACTTATATTATTAAAGAACATTTTTAGTTTAGGTAGGCTTTATGAGCTACTTGATGAAATGTCCATAGACTGTCCATAGACTGGCTCGTATGAAATATTAAATATTATTTATATCGTTAGTGCGACACCAACCATGAGAACTAAAATGGTATGTCCCTTGTGCCTGTAGTTACACGGGTTCACTCACCCTTCTAACTTCAACACCAGAATGCTAAGTATTACTGTTTGCTTGCACAGATTATTACCAAGCCAGTGGTATCTTTAACTTATATCTGAAATTAAAATTAGACCAGTAAATTAAGAGATGTTATTAGAAATTTGAATAAAGGTGTAGAATAAGATGTTAAATTTTGATTTGGTTGTAATATAAATAGGTTCGGTTAATTCCAATTTTATTTATAATGCAATTCAATTTTGTATTTTAATTGTACATCGAACGTTTCAGACAATATTTTTTCTATTGTTTCAGTCAGATATTGACGAATCTTTGGGATTTGAGGTAGTGATTTATGATAAATACAAGTATACAAGTTTTCTTCAAAGAAGATACTAGTTTTAATGGACTTCATGCAATTTTATGGTTACAATCTTAAAAATATTCATTCATGAATCAATGAATGCTATAAATATTTACAATAACAATGTCACTAGTCAAGGACTTTCTTCAATCACTCTAGTTTTGTCACCTGGTGTTTTAATAATATTAAAAAATATAATTATGTACCGTCGGATATATAAATGTGTTTAAAACAGGTCTTCTCATTAATACGCTTTTAGACTTTTTGTTTTCAAATATAAAATGCCAATAAAATAAAATAATATTTTAGTTGCAACTTTTCAATATATAGAGTTTCAAGTAATATAATATTTAGCTTAAAGGCAGTTAAAAATATATATTTCATGTTTAAATTAAAGACAAAGTAATAAGTAGAAATAATCAATTTAATAAAATGTTAAGTAATATACTAAAACGTAATACACATAATAAAAAATATGCATATGTGATCTATTTAAGCCAGATTAAAATGTAATTAGTCGAAACCGGTTTTTGCGACACGCGCTCAAAGTAATATTTTTTAAGCTGATTTTAATTATGTCTATGCATAATTATGAAAAATTTAAACAACTATAATGTATTAGTAACACAAAATGTCATTAAGAGAATGTGTGTTAATACTCACGATTACGACTTCATGGTTTTAAATATGGAATTGTAATATCGGGTTTTTAGATTGGACATATTGATCAAAGCGGCAATTTAAAATAATTAGCCAACTAGACAGGATAAACAAAGAAAAAATTATAAGTAAGGAGGATATAAGTGTACACAAATCTACTCCTAATATCTAATCAATAACACCCTTAGCGAAATTACGCATTGTCCATGAAAATCTCAAGAGATCCGGCAGCCAATCTCAAGAGAGATTAGCCAACTACGCAGGAGATATTATAGTGCACAAGTGTGTGCGCAAAGACAGGTGCACTATTTACTCCTTAACTCTCATAATCCGATGGGACGGCAATCCGACACGACCGGAAAGAGTTCAGGCACAGAACCAACGGCTTTACGTGCTTTCCGAGGCAAGGGAGTGAACGCACTTCCAACTTCCAGACCCCGGGCAGCTACTGAGAATTTTCTGACAGAAAAACCCTATAACTGTTTATTTGCCCGACCTGGGAATTGAACCCAGGACCTCTGGGTCTGCGGCCTTACATCAAGCCACTAGACCAACGAGGTAATCATGTAAGTGTCTACTTCCAATAGAACCCACTATCGTATTACTACTTATGTAACTACCTGAGATACTTGATTGGTAGATACTGTTATAGTGCTCCTTTACCTTTTCCTAACACCTTATCTACGCTTACAGGTATTTTAACAAGCATAGCTTAATTTATCTTAATTAATTCTCTAGATGGTAGGGCTTTGTGCAAGTCCATCTAGGTAGGTACCATCCACTCATCAGATATTTTACCGCCAAACAACTATAGTTAGTGTTCTTATGTTTCGGTTTCAAGAGTGTGCGAGACAGCAACTACAGGTACAAGAGACATATTTATAGTTCCCAAGGTGAGTGGTACACATCTTGAGCAATCGAATCGAAACGTAATAGTTGCCGTTTAGCCTTTTTTGTTTTCTACTAACACACCAATCCAGATGCAATTTATTTTTGTAAGGAATAAAATCTGAAACATATCCACTTATATAGAATTGGTCCTCTGAATATCTCGTAGAATAAACAAACGTAAACAAATGTTACGTGGGCGCCGTTACATCGGAGGTTGTTGTCGTGTGACGTCACATTAACGAGCTAGCAAAGGAATAATGACGCGATTCCACTAATACAATTAGCACTTCTTCGACCAATAGTTTTTATGTCAGTATATTATTTATTAAAATAATAAACTATTTTAAAAATTCTTTTACCAAAGGTTGTCTGTAAGAGATCGCTATAAGCGATAAGACCGCCTTTGCGTACCATTTTTTATTTTCTTTTTCTTTGATTGTTTCCTACTTCTCTCATCTTATTTATATGTTATGCAACAAGTGTTAAATAAATAAATTAATTAATTAATATTTTAAAATTATGAGAAAATGTAACTAACTTTTCAAATTTGAATTTGACGTTTAATTCAGTTATTTATATGTATATACAATTATATGAAATTACAACACGAATTATTATAAAGTAATTTTAACTGTAGCATTCCGCTCTTAAAATTTAGCTTATTTCAGGAACTTTCTAGCAAACTACATTAGTTTGTAGATATTATAAATGTAAATAGAAATGACTACAATACCAATAAATATTATCAAGAAATATAAATATATAATATAACTGTTAAAATTGTTTATGTTATAAAAAAAATTAAAAAAAAATTGTTAAACTTATTTTATTTGCCATACAGCATATTATTATCAAAATAAAAAGCATATTAATTTTAAATGAAGAAGAGATTTATGAAAATCAAATCAATCATGTCTTTTAGAGATACTACAAGATATTTAAATAACGGCACCTAAAGAAAAAATTCAGAGGCGTAAGTTTAGATTTATTAGAACAGTCGAAAATACTTGGCTCGAAACTTCTTTTATTATAATGTAGTGCGTTTAAATAGGTAGCATTACTTTACAATCGATCACGGGGAAAACCGTCATTTTATCCGTTCAAGTTTACACTGATAGTTACAATACATCAACATATCGTCAGAAATATTTTCCGGGCACAACCGAAAAACCCGCAATTAATTTTAATTAATGCAAACGCGTCTATCACATTAAGAATTTGTAACACTAATAGACAAATGGTTGACGTGAAAACACACGACATGTTTTAAATGACATGCCGAATTAACATTCAATATGTTAAATATGACCTATTTACATTGGCGACTTAAATAAGCTATAGTATTCTAATTAAAATTAAAATAGCTGCTTTATAGTTATGACCGCGTGGAATATTGGCGAGATTGCTCACAGCATTTCCCGTTTCAATCGCAATTCTCTAGTCGAATAATATATAAACAGAAGCGTCAATGTTACGGCGTGTATGTTTTAGAAACGGTTTTGCAGTACTACTTTAAGGTACTAAAGTGTTTCAACTGCAAACTGCTCAAATATATTGAATTCAATTTGTATATCGTATTTTATTGCTATATTTGGCACCAACGATCCGAGGGTTTTTTGCGAAGTAATATCTGTTAAAAATACAAAGTAATAAAAAAAATATATTTAAATATTTTAAGGCACGTGGATAAGTAAAAATAAATATCGTGTTTAATTTAAATAATCGACAATATATGACTCAATAATAATAGCGTCAAAAATTATAAAAGCTTAAATTACTTACATACTATCTAAAAATACATACACTGTATGACCCATGACAATCTTATTTCCAGAATTTGTTAATGCAATCGAATAACCTTAATTCAGCGAAGTATTTATTGTGAAAGCCAAATTCAACCCACACGTTAAACTGATCGCAGTCGCGTGTCGTGTTGTGACGTCAAACCAAATACTGAATTTATTCACTAATGAAATAGTTTAAAAAATACAAAAACACGTTTTAATCATCAAAAATATTAGCTCATAGTGGAAGTTTATCTACTCTTCTATTTATCCTCCATTATCGAATTAGCTCGATGTTTTTTTTTTTTAATTTTAATAAGTATACAGACCACATTATGATAAGTGGTCACCACCGCCTATAGACAGTGGCAGTGTAAGATATATTAATCGTCCCTTACATCGCGGAAGGGACCATTTACCTTGTGAACTAAGATGTTAAGATATGTCCTTTTGCCCGTAGTTATACTGGGTCATACGCCCTTCAAACTAGAACACAACAATACAAAATTTTGCTGTTTATCGGCAGAATATGTGATAAGTGGGTGATTTTTTTAATAAAACAAGACTCATTTGGTACTGAAAGTACCCGTATGTTCATTAACGAAACCCTTTGGCTTAATAACGAATAGTATTCACGTTTTTAAAATTATTTTTTAGAAAATGTAACTAATTAACTATAAAAAAATTATGCGTTTTTTTTTATTTGTGCATCTTATATATTATAATTTTAGTTATTGTTACACTTCACCATGGATCTACGTTGAGTTAAGGCTGCCTGAAGTTGATTTGTAAGCACTGTTTTATTACAGGACAAAGGGAAGGAGTAGACATTATAAATAAGGTTTGAGCTAACTCATAATAAAATTGGGGCTGTATCAATACATACATTCATCCATCTCTGTATATAGTAGTTAAAAGAAGCTTATTATTTGAAAAACATTAATGTTCATTGTGCACTAAAATTTGGTCCGCGTCAAATAGTACAAAATTAATATTTGAAAAAAAATTAATATACAACAATTATTTTTGATGCCCACTTGCAGAGTTAAGTTAAATTGTAATACAAGTTTTGACAATTCCAATTGTTAGAACCCTGAGTTAGAATGGATTTATTACAAGTATCATATTACAAGTAGTATCGTCCTCCTTTAAATAAACATTATTTATATGCCAATTATTTAAACCACAATAATAAATTAACATTTTTACTAGATTTATATTTACATAGTTCTCAAATTATGTTTCCTGGTTGGTCACATTTGAGACGTTAAAAGTTTAAAATATACTAAAGAAAAGAAATACAATGTAAGGTAACAATTTACTTTTACCTTTATTTTAGGTTAGGTTAAGTACTAGAAAAACCCGGCAGACGTTGTCCTGCTTGTATATACTAATAGTGACAGCAGTATATAAATTGTGATGCAGGGAATGTGTTGAATTTTTTTCAATTGAAAAATACCTATTTTTCAGACGTGTTGTCCGTGCGTTTGTTGTATCTTCTATCGGTTTTTTATTTGGTATTTTGTGTGCCTACGTGTTTTCAATTCCTGGCAGCATTGCAATAAAATTTATTGGTCTGCGATTTTTTTTATGTTATTGATATTCAGGATTCCTAGAATAGTCTGGTTAGGCTAGCTCGACCATGATGGCGTCGTTTTTATTAGGATCGCTATTCTAATGTTATAGTCCAGAATTTCTTTATAGTTGCCATTTGTATTCTATTAAAAAGCCGCGTTTTTAATTAAAAAATACTTATTATTCT
This sequence comes from Nymphalis io, assembly GCF_905147045.1. Classification (NCBI taxonomy): domain Eukaryota; kingdom Metazoa; phylum Arthropoda; class Insecta; order Lepidoptera; family Nymphalidae; genus Nymphalis; species Nymphalis io. Next base: position 13,868,217 of record NC_065918.1, read on the forward strand.
ATGCGCCAACTTTCAAGTCAAATGATGTCGAATGTTTATTTAACTAACGTCGATTTTAATATATAAGATATCATATAATTTTATACATTATCTTGATTAGATTATCTTGCATTATAAAGCACCGTCATTCAAGTGACCGAAGTTGTCAATATAATAATGATTATGATAAATATTTTGCATTTTTTGTAGTAATGTATTTTCGATTTAATTTTCATGATTAAAAAGTATTCCTTTGTATTCTTGCATATATCGTAAATGGTTATTTTAAATATAATATTAAGTTCCCATGCATAAAGATTTTATACATATGTACTTTAATATAACAACTAATATCGCATGCTATAAATCGCTAAAAACTTTCACACATTATTGGAACTATAAATTATTGTTGACAATATCATTGATTAAATACGATAATGTTCAGAAAATAATAAGACAGATATTCTTCGAAAATTTAACACAAAAACGTGTACCAATATGTTAAAATATATATTTTTAAGTCTAACCTTTATGATGATATTATTTGAAAGTACCATTTGTAAAGTTATCTACGCTATTGCGCCGGTGTTTTTTTTTTGGATTTTACGACGAAGTGACGTTTATTTTGTAATTAACAAGTCTCTTTTATTAATGAGAATACCCGTATATTGTCAGTAAAACCCATAGGCTTAATCATGGATAACATTTACTTGGCTTTTTTTCCTCAACTTTAATTAATGTACGGTTTATCTGGATTTTCCGTTGAAGTGATTGATATTTTGTGCTAAGTACATGAAAATACACTTTACATACTTATACGATTAATAGAAGATTATTATATTTTTTAAAACGACAACTCCTTTACAATTAATTTCTATTATTTCTGAGGTACATTTGTTATACAGTTATTGATCATTCCTATTTTGTTTTATTCAAATAATATAAGTAAATAAAATTTACATAACAGTTTCTTAGCTATGAAAGGTTCTTCAAAATACAATATTTTAAAATAATTTAGTAACAAAGATAGTGTACACAGATTAAATATCTGATTGTTAATCTTAGCCTATAAAAAATGAGGGCGTGGAGCCATTTCTACGGTGCGCCACGGCCACCGTGGCTGCGCCGGGAGACGGTGCCGCGTCGTGCCGCAGCACGGTGTGGTGTACAGTGTACCGCAATGTTTAGCTGTTATACATAGTTCCCACGTGTTAATAAAAATGGCTGACAATTTAGATGTCGACTACACTAAAACTAAAATTGTAAACTAAGTAATGCTTCCCTGGATTTGAATCTCAATGAAGATTCACCTGTTGTTTCCACTGAACCATATCTTTACATTTAAAACTTTTGTCGATAATGTTGTCTGTAGGTTTGTCTAAAAAATTGTTTAATCGGTTCGAATGAAAATGCATAACTATATATAAATATAAGTTGACGTCAATATTTTAGTATATTTATTGTAATTAAATATTATATAATATAAGAGAACGAGTCGTGCTTACATTAGTGAAATTAAAAATTCACCATCAACGCATAAATGTTAGATGATATGTTACAGAACGAAAAAAATATCAATGTTATAAATTTCACTGCACTCTCTAGTAGCAACAAAAGAAGATTAAAAAATATACATTAATCAAAATAAAGTATAATATAAATGTTAGTAAACTTTTATTTATTAAAAAGATAATCCTTAAATCGAGTTGCGGCGGTCTATTTTATCATACCGGGACATTTTTGAGTTTTTAGATGACAGTGATCACGCTTAAAAGTGAGACTAAACCAATTAAAACGTGACTTATGGACACGTGAATAGTAACTGAACGTTTCTTTATTATCTTATTTCCGCATTAAAGTATAAATCAAGTTACTAAAATTTATCCATTCGCATACGAATATCTTGTTTTTGTTCATTTTGTTATAACTTTTAATAATTATTTTAAACCGGTTTACGGTTTGAACGCAAATGCTAAACGATAAATCTGTATTGAGTCGCAAGCGGTCATATTTAAGAAACGAATATAATTGTCTTTATTTAACTAACTAGTTACTCGTCCCGACTTTGTTCTCGTAAAATAAGAATTTTCCCGAGATATTTTTTTACAGTAACAACCTGTTAATGTCCCACTGCTGGGCTAAGGCCTCCTCTCCCTTTTTGAGGAGAAGGTTTTAGAGCTTATTCCACCACGCTCCTCCAATGCGTGTTGGTAGAATACACATGTGACATAATTTCAATGAAATTAGACGCATGCAGGTTTCCTCACGATGTTTTCCTTCACCGTCAAGCACGAGATGAATTTTAATCACAAATTAAGCACATGAAAATACAGTGGTGCTTACCCGGATTTGAACCCACGATCATCGGTTAAGATTCACGCGTTCTAACCACTAGGCCATCTCGGCTTTTCAGATAGTGATATTTTTTTAACTATTATAATTAGACATTATAAACATTCAACTATCTATTCGGCCGTATTGTATCATCACATTGTACATGTCCTGCGTATTTACTAATGCGTTTATTTGAATATCTCGTAATACTTCTACTTCTGATGTTAGGAATCGTAAAAGTGTTAACTACAGCAATGTTATCTACGTAAAACGCTTAAAATTAATAAGTTAGTTATTTATTTTTAAATATTCCATTAATTGTTGTTTCCACCAACCCGCATTAGAGTAACGTGGTCGAATAAGCTCCAACCCTCCTCCTCCTCCTCCTCAAAAAGAGGAAAGGAGGCCTTTAGCCCAGCAGTGGGACATTCACAGGCTGTTACGGGATACAATTAATAATTTAGTTAAGAGATTTTTTATAGTTCTTCTAGAATATTTTTTTAGTTCTAATTTATTATAGTTAGGTCATAATAAATTCATTCGATTACGCTATAGTTATATATCAATTAGTGTACCCACTAAGCAACAACTTTTATTTGCATTAACAAAATGTATGTCTTAGTATAGAACATTAGATTCCAAACAAACATATGTTATTCGCTCTAACGGTGTACCTCGTGCGAGTAAAAAACTCATATTCGATAGCGTTGACAAAAGCTGCAATTTCTATAGAATTCCGATTATTTTTAGTGGACGGCGCTGTTTTCATCCCACACAAATCGTAGTTAACGTCATCGCTATCGAATAAATAAAAAAACTGGCACTAGGTACAGACTAGCTATTATATCTCCGTACTTTATTCTGATATTTTTATGATTTATAATTTAAAATGTATATTTAAAAAAGGAAAAAGTCTTCATTCAGCACCATCACTTCATTTGATATTTTTATTAAAATACAATTTGTTCGTTGTATGTTTGTAGGTGATGTCTAAAAACCTATGCCACAAAATATATTATAGGTTCTTGTAATTAAAATATTAACAGTATTATGTATAAAGTTACAAGTGAATAGTTTTGTTTATATATTAATTGATTAGTTTATAACTTGTTTAATATAATGAAAAATAGGTCTACAGTATCCAATTTATCAATTTTTATCAGTGATATTTACAATTATATGATTTTGAAAAAGCTTTCGATCGTGTAGACCATATCATCCTTTTACACAAATTACACGGCTTAGGCATTAGTGGTGACCTCTTTCGTTGGTTGAAATCCTACATATTCAATAGAAGACAAGCTGTAAGAATTGGTGGTTCTTGTTCTGCTTGCTTTAAATATTCAAACTTCTTAATGTTCGCCGAAGATAAAAAAGTTTAAAAAAAAAATTAACAAAATAGAATGTTTAATTTTACTACAGAGTGATTTGGATAGATTATATAATTATTATATAATGAACAAGATCACCATTAATGTAAATAAATGCTCGCAAATTACTTTCACCCGAAAAATTGTGTGTGTGTTCTTCTAGACTCGAAACTTATTAAATCATCACATAGACTGGTGGTAGAGCTTTGTGCAAGCTCGTCTGGGTAGGTACCACCCACTCATCAGATATTCTACCGCAAAACAGCAGTACTTGTTACTGTTGTGTTTCGGTTTGAAGTTTGAGTGAGCCAGTGTAATTACAGGCACAAGGGACATAAAATCTTAGTTCCCAAGGTTGGTGGCGCATTGGCTATGTAAGCGATGGTTGACATTTCTTACAATGCCAATGTCCAAGGGCGTTTGGTGACCACTTACCATCAGGTGGCCCATATGCTCGTCCACCTTCCTATTCTATAAAAAAAAGACTTTATAACTAATAAGGCCTATAAACTACTAGGTTTTATAATTAGAACTTGCAAATCTTTTCGCGATATTAATTGCCTAAAAATTGCTTATTTCTCTTATGTTAGAAGCGTATTAGATTATGCTAGCTGTGTTTGGAACCCACAATACGATAAATATATTGAAAGTATTGAGGCCATACAAAAAAAGTTTATTAAACATCTGAACTTTAAAACTTAGCCTAACACAAACTACAAGGATGCATGTAATCTTTATCGCATATCCAGCTTGACTGATCGACGCCGATACTTTAGGCACGATATTTCTATATGATTTGGTCTCTGGTAAAATAGATTCCCCTGAGTTGCACTCGCGTGTTCTTTTTAATGTACCTAACAAGCGAACTCGTAATGCATATTCGAATCTATTATACGTTCTTTATCCAATACGCGTTACACTGCACACTACACTATCACGCGTTTTCTCATTATATGATAAAAGATACTCACACATTGATATATTTAATCGATCAATCATTTCAAAAAGATTTTCTTAGTTCTCAAAATTCAATTTAACCAATCACACTCACACAAACACACGTACCCTCAAAAACTTACACACATACAATCATTTATACACACACAAATAACAGTGTAACTGCATAGCCACACTCACCCACAACATTGTCTGTGTCGCCTAATCGAATTGTACTTTTTTGTTTCAACTCATTATTATTTTGTTACATTTACATTTTATTTTTCAAAACTGTGTCTTGCTACTTCTGTTAACTGTTATTAGGTTTGCATAATTCAATGGAAAACAGTAATTGGATCTATTGTCTGTATATTGTATTTTTAATGTGAACATATTTTGTTGTTGTTGTTGTTGTTCATGCTGTTGTTTTCCTTAAATAAATAAATATCTTCATTTTTTTATTTATGCATTCCTTTTATCAATTATTTTTCTTTACTTGATAACGGAAATGTTATTTTTTTATATATTTTACGAAATTTATTACCTTTTGATCATTGTTCGTATGTATTTATAATTAATATAAATTCTTGACCAATGATCACAAAAAATATAAAAATAAAGTTTATAATTAAATGTACATGTATAAGCTTTATATAAATATTATTTAAATAAAGGTCAAATGAACACGACAAGCTGCAGTGGACCGTGATTGATCTCAGAATTCTTCTTTGCCAGCCAACTATAATAATATATAAGCTGCTTGTCGTTATATATGCATAAAGTCATCTGTACGTGTTAATGTCACTGACTCCTACTAAATGGCTGGACCGATAATTACGTTTTTTGTTGTGTGAGTTAGATTGGTTCCCTTAATTATGTAGATTTCATCGAGTTTCAGTTTATATATGTAAAAATAAAATATAGTATTATTACACCCGTACGAAATCAGGGCGGGTAGAATTATATAAAATGTACGCCAAAGAAATCAGAAAAGTAAAGAAAGTGTGATTGTAATGAAATCAAAATAAAATTTTATTTAGGCTTTGTAAGAAATATTAAATAGCAATTTTACAAGATTTTAAATATAAAGTTACTAACGCACCGGTTCTAAATATAAATTAGTTTCTACTACGCGAAGGTGACAAGATTATTTATTCTTTTAATAATTATTATTTAATACAATTTTGCGAATGAATAATATAGATCAAAATAAAAATATAAAGAATACAATAATTAAATATAATTGCTAGTATCATAACTTTTTAACTGTCATGTTTCAATGGTATCGATAGACATTATGATAATATCAGTTTTAAGTGAGTTTTAATTAGTGGTAAGGCTTGTACAAACGCATCTGGGTAGATACCACTCACACACCACATATTGTACTGCCAAACAGCAATACTCATTGTTGTGTTCTAGTATGAAGGATTAGTGTAATTAGTATATACCGTAAATAAATTAAAAGGTACATATTCCATAGTTGAGATGGTTCAGTGGTTACATCACGTAAACCCTAACGAAAGATCGCGGATTCAAATACAGGCAAACTCGGGAATTGCCCTTGAACTTTAGTTGTTTTTATAAATTATATCTTGTTCGGAGGTGGAGCAGTACATAATTGTATGTGTCGGGTGAAAGTCCGCCACAATGGTATAACAAACTAAGGAGTTCATGGCTCAACAGTGGGACGATTACAGGCTTTTACTTTTCTTAATTTATATATTCCATATAAAAGTCGATAATTATATACACGCTGCTGTTATTTTTTTAAATATGTGTGTGTAGTTAACTTATAAATTAATAGTTGCTTCATTTCCTACAATTAACAAATTGTAAAATTAAAATTGAATTTAAACAAATACTTTATTATTGTTAACTTTCATCATAAGTGCTAAGTCGACTTGCCGCGATTTGAACGTAGCCTTAAAAGAGGGAGGTCACGCAAGTGGCCTTGCTTTTAGCGATTCAGGCTTATGTCCCCTTTTGCCTAACTATTGACCGTTATATCCATACATTTTAATTTAAAACAAGAAACTTCTAATAGAGAGATGTCTAATACTGATTAGAATTATAAAACATTTTTTTATCGATATGCAATGTTATATTTGTAAATCTGTCATTTGAATTTTCGTAAGAATTGATAATGCGGCGAATTACAAAGATGCAACATAAACGAACAAAAAATATATAAAGGCTAAATAATAAGAAATAATTAGTATTTACGTAAATTTAAATAAGATGTAAATATACAGATAATGATATATAATGTATAAATTAGTCGTATGTTAATTCAACTTTTAAAATTCGAAATAGTGAAAAAATATACACAAAATATTACGGATAGATACAGACGTACATACATTAGAATTATATATCTTTTTTAAATAACATATCTTTGTCTGAAGATAACAATGATTTATAAAACAGAACATTTCTTTGCATCTAAATATTATTATAATAAGCACGTTAAATTCCCGCTTTTCGATATATTAAATAGTCTTCAAGTAAGTTAACAGGCAAACATTCCGAGTCAATGAGGACTCTACGACATCAAATGCAAAGCAACATTTATATTGGCTTGATTTGAGATATCTATATATATTAGATAGTATCAACTTAAGTGTAAGTAAATTATTTGATTTTTTTAAGTGTTCCTAAATTTTAATATAATTTTCTTATAATTAATATTGCACGACAAAACTTCGACTTAATTAGTAGTATATACAGACCTACCTAACAGTTAATCCAAATACACCATGGCGGAATATATTTTTATGTATTGCGAGAATTTTTTTTTGTCTGTACTTGACTGAGACTAGAAGCGTTTTATTGAATAATTGACAATTTATTTATTTTTATACAAAATTGTTATTATTTTATATTTAATTTTGATATTTATTATTTATTTAAGAACATAATTGCTAAATAGAGTAAAAAAATAGCGAAATTATCGATGATTCTTTTTTTTTTAAATGATTCGTTTTGGTTGATTTTCATTCTTTTTTTAAATATGATAAATCTTTTTTAAATAAATGTCTATTAAAATAGGGACTAGAAAGCAAAAAACGATGTTATCTAATTTGCATGGCTCCGATTTTAAATGCAGTTCCGTGATAACTTTTGATCGGATTGTCTGAACAATAGATCAGTTTCGCCAATCCATCAAACTAACTTTTCAAATCAATATACAATGATATTAACAATAGGTGTATAGGCCGTGAATGAATAACATTATTAAGATCTCTTTAAATTCTTCAAGTGTGGGTTAGCTGAATACCATCCAGGAATATACAAATAAGCCAATTGGCACACAATAATAATTAAAAAAAAACAATTGCAGCATCGCCTGAAATTAAATTATAAACATGCAGGCCCATCGAATTGCTAAACATAATCAACGAATAGGAAAATACACCAAAGGCACCGACAACACGTCTGTAGAGTTTAAAAATATACTTAATAAAAAATAATCTTTAAATGCTTGAAATTTTTTATTCTCGATAAAGTATTGAATAAAATTTGTATGAGATATTTTAATAAAGACAACGCGCTTGTTAAGCCAAACTGTCTCAAAGGCCGAAGCTGTTTGACGGCTTTTAGAATGTCCTTTCCAATGTTCACGTGCTTTTAACATTAATAAGTAACAACAAAGCAATCCGAAATATTAATAACAAAACGAGATTTAAATTAAATTGTGATACTAAATATTTTAATAATAGCAACCTAAATTAAATGTCTCTTCTTTATAAGCCTGCGTGGTCATCATCATCCTCATCAGTAGTAACAACAAACAGTAACAGCCTGTTACTGTCCCACTGCTGGGCTAAGGCCTCCTCTCCCTTTTGAGGAAAAGGTTTGGAGCTTTTTCCACCACGCTGCTCCAATGCGGGTTGGTAGAATACACATGTGGCAGAATTTCAATGAAATTAGACACATGCAGGTTTCCTCACGATGTTTTCCTTCACCGTCAAGCACGAGACGAATTATAATCACAAATTAAGCACATGAAAATTCAGTGGTGCTTGCCCGGGTTTGAACCCACGATCATTGGTTAAAATTCTTGCGTTCTAACCACTAGGCCATCTCGGCAACAACGACAAAGCAATTCAAAATATTAATAACAAAACGAGATTTAAATTAAATTGTTATACAAAATATTTTAATATTGGCAACCCAAATTAAATGTCTCTTCTTTTTAAACCTGCGTGGTCATCATCATCCTGAACAGGTCGCTGACCTACCCTTCTTCTGGGAATTTGAATAATCAGTCTTTTCACCCGTGTCAAAATTATTAGTTCCGATGCAATCTTTTGTTTTTTTTATAAAAAAAACGATTGATATGACACGAAATTATTATAAACGTTGAACAAGTCCGTAAAACATTGACAAATTAGTTTTGATTTAATATAGTGGCTATTTGTCTAAATTATGATTTAATAAAAATATTAACATTATTTATTTCATAAATAATAACAGAGTACGTTATTAGTGGCTCCTTACGCTTGGACTAGGTGAAATTTATTATTTGTCCATTTAGGCATTCTAATGTTCGCTCAGTGGTCAAAATTCAACCACAATTATTATTGAAAATTAGGAAAAAACTTATATGAATTTGTATGATCCACACATTTTTCCTTACTTTTACTTCCATTTCTTTTTTGACAAGACTAAACCTCGTCAATAAAACCACATAAAAAAATCGGTTGACAAACAGACGAGAAACAGATACTGAGCTGTTTTATATATAAACTTTTTATTTAAATTATTTCACTAAGAATGAGACATGTAACCTGAATTTTTATTGAAAACCGTCCTACTAAAACTGTTGAGCTAAATTTTTTTAATTTTTTATATTTTTATTTTTATAGCCAGACATGTACTTTATTAGATATGTATCGAATATTTTCCGATCTTTTTATCTTACTTTGATTATACTAACCGAATGATATTGATCCGGTCAATGTCAGTCCGATACAATTTGCAAAATTGCGTTATTACCTTTGAACAAAGAGTCCATTAGATATGGCATTTCTCTTTCTGTCGTCAGGAAGTTGACTTTTGAAAAAGGATGAGAATGCATTTTATATTTGTAACACTGCTTAACTTACATTTAGTTGTGTTTATTTTTATAACGTAATTATTTGTACAATATTCACAAATAAGGTTTTATAAATATAACGTGGATATTAAATTTTTTTAATGGAATTTACAATAAATTTCGGTATGATGACGTCACTCATTCCCACTTAAACGGTGAGCATCTCAATTTAAAAAAAGAACTTTCCTTTCGTTTCCTTTAATACATACGATTTATATATATTTAATTATATTTTTACCTATATTAATCGTAGCATTCATTGCAGGGATTTCCCTATAAGCCGAGAAGGCCAGGGTCTAGGGCGGCAAATTTTGACTGTCACATCACACGTCTACGTTTAATAATTGAAAAATGTGTACATGGCTCCTCGCAAAATAATATTTCCTCGTTTTATTCTAATGCATCATTCAATTTTTCGTTCTTAACCCGCCGCCTCTACTGTGGAGGCGACAATTTTCCACAGTTTTAAGACAGTCAAAGTATCAAATCCACCTCCGGTTAATTGTAAATGGTAATTATGGAGAAATATTTAATACACACGTACTATTTTAACAGAAATAAAAAATATCAAATTAAACGGCTAAAGAAAGATATTTGATTGATCTCTCTTTGTTAATACTAAATGACTTGCCCATGTCATTTCTAGTTTGTAAAATTCACGATAAGTATCGTGATAAGTATGATCGAAGCCTGCGGGCACAATCAGAGGTCAACGACAATATATACGATTATACGCCCTAGGGAGGTCAGGTTCACTAAATGATTAAACATAAATGATAGTAATATTCTAGTCCGAAGTGTGGGTGATAATTATAATATATTTATTACAAGCAATCTCGGTTTATTGTGTGTGGGTTTTTAAATCGTTGTATGTGTACATACCGCATGCTTTATACATCCTTTATACAAATAAAACCTAACTAAGGAATTAATTATGGCACTAAGATTTTTTGTTTTGCATTTTTTGCGATCATTACAATTGATTCTGCAATATTTAATATGAACATTTAAAGTAATTATTCCCACAAATTAACACTAATAAAAATTTAACCGAATCTCTGACCATTTCTTTTTTACAAATAATTTCAAATTGGATATATAAAAATGAATTTTTTATTAATATCTATGTACATACATATGTCGCAGTAATGACACAATAAAAGTGGTTGTAAGACAGAAAAGCTGAGACGACTTAACAGAACACGTGAATTTCAATCGATTCGCGCAGAGTCAAAGGCGTGCAAGCATTGAGCCTTGATATTATTATTTAATTTGAATTTATAATTCGCGTTGCTCACGGTGGTGAAAACAAACATCGAGAGAAAGTAATCGTCGAATAACTTTCAAAGGTTTGCAACAAAATGCCTCTTTGTCCAACAGTGGGACATTTTGGTCTCAAGCATTTCGCATTGATTCGATTCGCTTATTCATACTAATTTACGACTAATTCCAACGATTTCATCACCTAAGTTTATTGCCAGTTATACGACTAACAGGTGGTTGTATATTTTTGTCCTCTAACTAATGCTGTAATCAAACAATTCTAGCCAACATTCTCTTCATTCCAGAACAAAAGACTAAGACAGGTCATACTATTAGCTCGGTACATATTTTATCCATTTACCACAGTCGGTTATAATCATGCATGTCAGAATACTGATAATCAATTACAGGTATTAGCAATCAATGACATCGGTTATGTAAAGCTAGAATCTATCGGCTTTAAAGCGCTTTATAGCGCTATAAATTTTACTAATATGAGATTAACATAGGTTCAAGGCATGTGCACTTTTGTGCTGAAAATAAAAATGGGTCATTTGCTGATAAATAGTCACCACTGCCAGCCTATTCCCACACACTATATATATTAGCGTTGTAAGCATATATCAAATATTACTCATAACCTACTAATACCAGAACACAACAATACTATATATTATGAGTGGGTAGTACCTAGCAAAATTAGCCAACTGCACAGAACATATTGTAGTGAACAAGTGTGTGCGCAAACACAGGAGCAGGATTGTCTCCCTCACTCTCATTATCTGATGGCAACCAGACACGACCGGAAAGAGTTCAGGCGTTTATATTATATTATTCTTATGCTAGATTGTAGCATCTTTCAATAAATTAGCTATTTAATGCAAAAAGATTGTTCAAAATGCAATGTAGATTCGGAGATAAACAACGCTCAAACTGACAAATTCTTCAAGCTAAGAATATTAGTAAAAATATAGCGCTATATTTTCAATGCGCTACTGGATTTAAGCTTGCGTTTGACACCAAATGTGCTCGACTGAACAAGGTCAGGGATTGTCAAAAACTACCTACTATTATTGCCTAATAGAATTGATAAATTTTCTCTAATAATTAATTAGATTTTAAGCATCATGTTCGATAAAATTTTACTGATAATTATGTAAAATTTATAGATAACTGGTTTCTTGTAATATGTCATAAGATTTGTATAGTTTAATGAAGTGAAAATTCTTATGCGGCGTCTCACTAACCTCGAAAATGTCTGGATGAGAATAAAAGAAAAAAATAACTCATTTCGTTACATGAAAGAAAAAAAAAAGATATTTTGAGAAATATCACTTCTATCGCGTGTGCGGTGCTGCACCAGCACTTTTCTGTATTAAAAAAATATATTAAAAAGACAGACACACCAATACAATTACTGATTCACTATTGCTCAGACAACCAACTATACTTAACTTTTGTTATAAATTATTTTTTTTAAAATGCTCTTTGAATATATTATAAGTTCAGATTAGATCTGATTTTTGACCAATCACCAAATGTTCTAAAACTGCACCAAATATAAAGGACAAATATAAAAAAATACTGAACCTGTTTACTTAGAGACACAAGAGATGCATAGTTGGCAAAACATAGGCGATATCAATAATGACTAATGCGTCTTGGAATATAATTCTAGCGTCAGTGTCGAACATTGCAAATTGAACTATTTTGTTCATCCGCATTCCTGCTTTTTGTATAGAATGCTATTCGAGAAAGAAATAAAATCATCGAATCAAATACGCGATGTTAACAAAAAACAAGTATTATTTTAATCATTATGTGGCATTATGTATAGTGGCATTAGTATAATTCGGTGCTGTAAAAAAAAAAAAAAAAATACATAATTCATAATCGTATTAAAGCAAAAACAATATCATAATTAAGGATATAAACGGTTAATTTGAATATTATATTACCTTAATACACCAAGTCAATATGTAATAAGTTAATAATTCATTATTTTATTTGTTATTAAATAAGTCTATTTTTAGAGATACATTGACAATAGAAAATCCAATGAATAAAATATTAGGAACATGTCGAAGTCGCTTGTCAAAAGACCACTTTGTAATGGAAAACTATCGACAAAATGATAGTTTTAAGTCCCTCTTTCTATGCGATATTGATTTCCACGCAATTCGGAGCACTTATTTTCTATGAACCGAACTGCCATAACCTCAGGTAACATCCTTATTAAGAAGAGATAACGTCAGGTGACATCCTTATTAAGAGAGAGTTTCCTGGGAATTCGATTTAAGCTATTGACAGTAAAAAGGTTATTATTCTGCATTAAAAATCAATAACAAAATATTTATTACAAGTATACTTGTAATAATACATATACTTATATAATATATTGTAATTAATGGATAATATTTATACAAGTATACATATACTTGTAATAAATATTATCCATTAATTTGGCTAAAATTTAAAACTAAAAATAGGATACTCCGGAATGTTTTAGTTTGAATCCGACGCACCGACGCGGCGACCTCAGCACTAAAGAAGTGGCTTTTACTTCTTGCATTGTCAAATAATCCAATTGTCCAAATAATGTCCATGTCCATGTAACATAATCTGGAAGAGATCACTACTTGAGTGATAAGACCGCTATTCGCATGCATCATTTATTACAGTCCGCAATTATATAGCATGACTATTCTTAAGCTTTTGTTTTTTCTTTTTCTTTTTTACTTGTATTTATGTATATTTTTCTTGTGGGCGTGCAATAAAGTTGCTTAATAATAATAATTATTATTACTATATAACCAATTGCGTGTTTGACAGGTTACTACTACATTCTAAGTATATTGTGATCTTGTTAGTTTTTAATGTTTTTATTCTTAGGTAAAGCAGACGACCTTAATTCAATCGCAACTACATATCAATTTATACAGGAAGTATATTAAGTTTAAGAGAGATTTATTATTAATTAAAATATAACTGTGAGAAATTAAATAATATGAATTTTAATAATAGTATTTAATGAATATATAAAATACATTACAACTAATGAGATACCTATTCTTTGGAAGTCAATTGAAACATTACTGTAAAACTGATATAAATAGTAACTAGGGAACCACTTTTTACATTTAAATTTCGTTTTGCTATAATCTTAATGCTATAATTTTAGGAATAACTAAAAACCATTTTAGGGCAAACTTAATGACATTTTAAACAAAAAAAAATCGAAATTATTTTGACGAAAAGATCAATTCGTATTGTAAAAAAGTAACAAACTATAAATGTCTTACAACTGTTCCACCTTTGCTATTGGGGGGGGGGTAACTTACCCAATCGCCGGTAGGATACGTATGGAACAAAAATTCAGACGAGTCGAGAAGTTACCCACGTGATGTTTTCATTCACGAGCGAGCGCAAGATGAATTAAAAACTAATAAGTTTATTTAAATTTAGTGATGTTAGCTCAGATTTGAATCCGCATATTAGATGAAATTTTCTAATCTTATTGTTGTATGCATCCTACGTGTCGTTTACAAGTATTTAACAGTACAGATAACGTAAAAATATATAATATTAAGTAAAAATAGTTTGCATTAAATCTCTTTGCTTATTATCTGATACAAGTACCAATTGTTTAAATACATAAATTAGATCGAATCTTAAATAGTAATTTAATATTAAGATAAGAACTATTCTCACGAGAATTTAACCGTAGGTTAAAATGAATTTATATAATATTATTTTATCTACTTAAATGTTAGGGTCTAGAAATATATAATGAAAATTCAAAATCATTTAACGCCTTTATTTTAATAAAAATGGATTAAAATTATAATAAAAATGTCTTACATAAGTAATCGATACCAGACAAAATTGCGCACTCACTGACAGCATTCTCTTCGAATATATTTTAATATAAATTCTCTTAACAAACGCATTGACCGAATTAAATTTCTGTAGTTTACTAAATGAGATAATACATGAGATTTCGTTTCGCAATAGTATACGTGTGCTGATCAGAAAACCGTGGTCAGTTTTACAAAACGACTAAACACGATATCGCATAGTTTAAATTTTATTATTCAATATTAACTTGTAAATAATTATATTTCGGCCTTAGATTCATGGCAACAGGTACATAAAATATAAAGATAAAGTAACCCTGGGCTCGTGATAAATAGAACAGTCGTTGAGTGAATAGAAACGGAACATGAAAATAATGCAATTTTGTGACGTCTACCGGCACTCCGGTACAATTACTTCGCCTTAGTCACTCCAAGGTACAAGCTTTTAAGAAACTATATAATTTATATAGCATATTATTTTATCATGTATCTTTTATTAGAACGTTGCAACAGTGGCTGAGATCATTAAGGCCTTTTATCCAATGGGCGCGTTTTATCCGATGTCAATTGTAAGTTGTCAACTTTCTTCTAAACATCCTCTTTAGAAGAATAATTTTATAAAACATATGAACTTTGCATATACTGTTTAGTCTGATTTAGCCTTAATTTGATTCGTTATATTAGTTTCCGCCAGCGACTTCACGCAAGTGTTTGGTTAGATTCCCTTTGTCATATTATGTACCCCAGATAACGAATGTAAATTTCATCGATCGGTCGAGTAGTTGAGTCATGAAAGCGTAACAAATAGATATTTATATGTAATACATAAACAGTTCTATCGTTTTAAAATTAAAAATTACTTAAATTTGCAATTGGAAAAAAAGTAAACGGTATTGGTTAAACGATCGATTGCCGCGTGAGTCATCATTTTAATTTTATTTTAATATTGTTGCAAACGATTAAAATCCAAACATATTCATTATTATTGTAGGTATTTTCATGTTACATAGGAAAGGTACATTCAATGATTTGTCATCATTTTATATCGTTTTGTCCAGTCAAAAAATAATGGTAAATTTATAATAAATAGCATAGAGCCGAAAATTGGTATAGGTCTTAGGTATACTATAATAAATGAAATATCAGAAGTCCACCGATATGACGCCTGCTTATGAAAATATTCAAGGTCAAAGGTCAAAAGTGTCACTTCTTTGTATTTTACCCGTGAATGGTGAGTGTTATTATATAAATATAACGTTTGAAGAAGGTATAGCTGGCTGTATATTCAGTTGTCAGGTAAATAATAGATAATGAGGCATGTCCTTGCAGGTATTAGGCACTGCTACCACATACTGATGAAAAATCAATGATGTCCGTGACTATTGCCCATTACCTAATATAATGTAATAACGAATCCTAATATATTTTATGATCTTATTATTAGATTGACTGCCTCGTTGGTCTAGTGGCTACATATAAGGCCGTAGACCCGATGGTCCTAAGTTCAATTCTTGAGTCGGGCCAATAAAATGTTATTGAGATTTACTGTCGACAATTTTCCGTAACAGTCCGAAGTCTGGAAGTTAGAAGTGTGTACACTCCCGCCTCACAGCCTCGGAAAGCACGTTAAGCCATTGGCCCTGCGCCTGAACTCTATCCGGTCATATGGGATTGTCGTCCCATCAGTTTATAGCGCACACACTTGTGCACTATAATATGTCATGCACAGTTGGTTAATCTGTCTTGAGGTTGGCCTCCGTGGCCGAAATCGGTCTGGAGGACTATTGTTATTAGATAACAAGTAATCCGTGGTTGCGGGCTGACAGCTAGCAGGCTAGCAGCTGGGTAAGGGCGAAGATGAATTCACCTTATAATAACATCCGGTATTAACTGACAAGCATTGACAAAAAGTTAATCGTCACCATAATGTAATAAATATAGTGAAACCACAGTCGAAATTGACGTAAACATAACAGAAAGTGGTCATTACGATATACGTTTGAGTAGTTACATGAAATAATAATTGATTCGTAATGTTATAAAAACAAACGCGTTGTTCCTAGTAAAACTTAGTTATAAGTAATGATCATCTAGTATCAGTAGCTTATATCAATTTATCCCAAATTATTTTACCTTTTATTTTCATCAGAATTCATATTAATACTACCTTTGACTTCCCTTACATTAAGTTACTAAGCTGAGCCTAAAATAAGCCTGCGATATTGATTAACACATGAAAATATGGAATATTTATCTGCTGAAATATATGGAATATTTTAAGGTTATCTGACGAGAGCTATTTTAGTTCTAAATTATAATAGAGGGAACCCTATGACCTTATGTATACACCAGTCAATGTGCGTATAAAATTTCATGATGACAGGTTGAGTTGTTAAGGCGTAACAGTAAATACAATAACTCACATTCGAATTTATAATATTTGTGAAAATTGTATAACTAATTTGTTTATGTAATGAAGCAAAAAATATATGTGTTCAAATCCAAATACAACATATCAAAAAACACAGATTCATATTTAAGGCAGAAGAGAAAATGTACATTCTAAAAAAAAATAACGCATGTAAGTATTTGTCAAAACCAGAATGGAATTTTGTTTTACGCTTAACAGTCGAAGAAGTCTTCGCCCAACTTCGGGACATTTATCTTGTTGTGAATATTTATAATAAAAATATATTTAACAACAGGTGAATAGTCAATCCAAGGTGAAACATGTATTAATGCAGTCTCGCTTATTTTAGTTTCAACTCGTTTGCTGGACGACCTGCAAATTTGCAAGTTATTTGTGTAATTCGGGCTCGTTTTAGTCGAAACAAATGCAATAAGACTGGTTAAAATTAAATAAGAATATTATTCGGACGTCATTATACAGACATAGTATACACACTTGTATTTATCTTACATCAACGCACATTTGAACTACTAAGGCTAACATAGTAAATATTTGCATACAGGTTCCCTTATAAAGAGTAGGTTACCTCTAAAGCAAGAATAAAAGGGATGAAAGTTTATATGAAAATCTTGAAGTGAGAGCTATGGAAATCAGTATTTAATAATTCTGAATGATGACGCGAGCGAAGCTGCGCCTAATTGTATATATACATGAATGATATAATTGAATTCAAAAATACGTGTAAAATATTATACATGTAAAATATGATACATTTGTTAAAATAGTTATGCAGTCAGGCCTCTGTCATTTTAACCAATTACAAAATTGAGTTCATAAACGATATTCGAAGATTAATTTCGCGTTCACTATAGCTCCGAGGGGGTCCGACATCAATTTAATCAGCATTGGACATCGTTCAGTTTATATTCAATGTGTACAATTAAATTTTAAAAATACTGTAAATATATAACTTTATATTATTCGGTCTTCATTTTAAGGTTCAAAATCCTTGGATTATACATAATTGACAACATTTTTGGGAACATTAATATATAAACGACTAATTAAACCAGCGCACGCAACAATTTTACACAAGTAAATAATAATTAAAACGATTTTAAAAAATTAATGATTTACATTTTTTTCATTTCACAGGATTTGTTAACTCCAAGTGCTTCTTCGTTTACTTATCGTCACTTCAAATCACAATGTCGTACATAACTTGGTTTGTATGAAATGAGACTACCATTAGGTAATATCCTAGGACATTTTTCACACACGGCCATCTGATCCCAAATTAAGCTTGTACAAAGCTTGTGCTATGGAAACCAGACAACTGATATACTACATATACTACGTTTCTTTTGTAAATACATACTTATATAGATAATTACACCCAGACTCAGGACAAACAGACATGTTCATGCACACAAATGTCTGTTCTGGGTGGGAATCGAACCCACAACCTTCGGCGTGAAAGGCAAGTGTCTACCAACCACACCAACCGGCTCGTCACGTCCCGTCATTAGGTATTCTGACATTTATATATCACAACTTAAATATAAGGAGCCGTTTGCTAAAAATATTTATGTATCAGTTTCCTTGTAATGTCTAACTGAAAAACATAAAACTCATACCAGAACGAATAAAGATTTTTGGATTAGTTCACTCCTAGATCTTGTAATTGTTATATTGAGTTTTAGTTGAATTCGAAATAAACTAATTCTATTAATGCGGAAAGGTTCGCAGAGTATCATTCATTTATACACAATCATATTTTTACAACAAGAGAGTAACAAAACCCCAGAGATGAAACTCGCTTATATTCACATAAAGATTCTAATTAGGAGATTATCCCTTAGGAGATTTAACATTATTTTTAGAAAATAAAAAACAGATATAATTCCTTTACAATTATTTGTTTGAATGATTTTAATTTAAAAAAAGTTGAGTTTTAGCGATCATAAATATTTATTTGATAATGATAATATGGTGTCTGAGAGATTATTTCATAAAACGCTGTTTCTTGATAATTCTGTTTTTTTATATATACATTTTTCAACTTACGTGCTATCTATACCTTTAGTGTTTCTTTATGTTTCTTTTTTATGTGTTTTTATTTATTCTTATTGTAATTTTGAACACTGATATCAATTAATTTATTTCAGAATGCTATTCAAGAATCTCTTGATAATAAATTATTATTATAACGTTCATTTTCGCTACTAATTAATCGAACTATAGAAATCTGAGAATCCTAAAACTATAATAAAAAAGCTGAAATGAAACATGTTTTGATAACTATATTTCATATCAGTTTTATCCTCATCTTGGTATACACAGAAATATTGACGTCATCTCTTAAATATAATTATTTTGTGATTTTCCCTGTTATT
The DNA here is from genome assembly GCF_905147045.1 of Nymphalis io. NCBI lineage: Eukaryota > Metazoa > Arthropoda > Insecta > Lepidoptera > Nymphalidae > Nymphalis > Nymphalis io. Next base: position 13,887,863 of record NC_065918.1, read on the forward strand.
TATGTACAGTAAGAATTGGTCAAATCAACAGTAATTGCTGGATTTAGGATAGATATAAAACTAAAATATGAAGGTTATATAGTTTTTCTATTAATTATTTTGCTATCATATATTTTTTTTTTTTATATTCGCTGGGAGGGCAAGTGACTCTACTCCACCTGATGGTAAGTGGTACTAGAGTCCAAACGCGACGACGGCCAGTACAGACGGAAAAGATGTTCTCTTCACGCCTCGTTTGAAGGAACCTGGGTTGTAAAAGGAGGGGAACACGTGAGCTGGTAAGGAATTCCATTTTTTGGAAGTGCGACAAAGAAAGGAGTTGCCAAATTTCTTTGTTCGCGATGGAATTGATGTCACAGTTAGGCGGTGACATCGAGAACCAGCTCGCGTGGACTTAAGAAGGAAGGGGGAAGCAGGAATTAGAGAGAATAATTCCTCAGAGCAATCGCCGTGATACAGTCGCTAGAAAGCGCTCAGTACTGCTATCTCACGACGCAATTGTAAAGGTTCAAGGGTGTTTGTGACCTTTACGTCGCCAATAATGCGTACAGCACGTCGCTGCAACCGGTCCAAGGCCTCCAGTAGATACTTAGCGGAGCCATCCCAACGGTGCGAGCAATATTCCACGCAAGACCGTACCTGTGTTTTGTACAGCAGGCACAGTTGTGGCGTGAAAAAACGCCGCACCTTGTTCAGAACTCCGAGTTTCCGTGAAGCTGTTTTTATAACAGCCTCGATGTAATCCCTTGGACTAAGGTCGCAGCGAACGTCAATCCCCAGCATGGCGATTTTGCTTTGCATCACCAGCGGAGTACCACAGAGGGAGGGAAGAGGGGAAAATGTTGACTTTTTCGCCGTGAGAGCGCATACCTGTGTTTTCTTGGCATTAAACTCAACAAGATTATCAGAGCCCCATTTGGCGATGAGCTTTAACGTCCTATCGAGTTCAATGACAAAATTCTCCCGCCTCTCCTCAGTTTCCGCCCGCCCAGCCACTGCGCGTCCGTGGTATCCACCATGCACTGTACTATCATCTGCATAGCAATGTATGTTCCCAAGGGAGAGCATATCATTGATATGCAAAAGAAAGAGTGTGGGAGATAGCACAGATCCCTGGGGGACCCCAGCATTCACTACATAGAATTGTGAAGCGCAACCATCTACTAAAACACGAAGGCTACGCTTGTGTAGGAAGCTGGCAATCCAGGTGCATAGCTGAGCAGGCAGACCATATGCCGGTAGCTTGGAGAGAAGACTTCTGTGCCAGACCCTGTCGAAAGCCTTGGAGATATCGAGGCTGACAGCCAACGATTCTCCATGCTTGTCGATAGCTTCACCCCAGAGGTGTGTTACGTACGCTAGAAGATATTAATTATTATACACGTGAAAGATTATTGCGGGCTTTCTTATTAATGACGCTTGACAGATTTTAATAAAATTTGGCATAGTATTCGTTTTTTTCTTTATAAAATAAAGCAATGGCATATTATTTTAATCTTTAAAAATAATCGTTACTATCTTATTGTAATTAATTTATTCTAAACGTAGGGTGTTATTTATAAAAGTTACAAAACTATACCAAATAATATTAAACCGCGATTGTTTACAAATGTTTTACAATTGTTCTATTGTTTAGGCCTAGCAATAAAATTTTGCAGGTTTTGATCCATTTGTGATCCCTTCGGCTATTGTCGTCCCCACTTCTAAGACAATCTTTAAGCTTAATTAGAGGTAGGCATATTAGTGAATCATAAAAAATGGGGATTGTCATTATTCTTTTTTTAAGTACGAAAGTAAGCCTTTATAATTCAATGAAATTCAATTTATTTGCTTTAATCATAATATACATGTTTAGTCAATATATTTATGTTAACTAACACAGTAAAACATTTTTAATGGGGATAATAAAAGTATTTTGGTAAAACAATACATTATACCAGTTGGGGGGCAGCATATTATAAACGATTACAATACTTTATACTTTACTGTACACTAGAAAGATTAAAATAATACATAACATGGATACAACCTCATTATGAGTATTATACAACTTTTGTGAGCGTATCGCTATATATAAGCGAACTTTTTTAGGCAATGAATAATAATATTAGCTGTATCAGATAAAGTACCTAATCAGATCACACGAAACGATAGCATTATTAGTACCCAGCCCACTCAATTAAACATACATGTGCATCGGACGCAAACTAAATAAATTAATTTAAACGAGCCCAGATATCCCAATAATTAGAGCCCGTTTACTTACCGAATGATTCCAATTCAAATCCGGGCAAGCACCACTGAACTTTCATATGCTTAATTTGTGTTGATAATTCAAGATATGATCGGTTGTGGCGGAAAACGGGAAGAGATGCTGCCTGTGTCAGACACACAGTGAAGCAGTATGGTGCATGGCAGATTAGCTTAAAACAAATGGAGATTCCTAAGCCAGCAGTGGGATATTTATAAAATTGGAGCAATACCACTGACTGACAGATTCATCATGAGCTCTCTAAGACTATATGTTCGATTGACTTAAAACTCAACATAGTTACTCCTTTCATAACGTAACGGTTCATTTTCAATTCAACTTGGCTTATTGACCAAATTGAATTGAAAATGATCGGTTTTGAAAAAGATTAATCACTGCTGGTGATGAAAAATGGATTACCTACGACAAGAATAACGAGAAAAATATAATGGTCAAAGGGCAGTCAAGGTTCACTGACTATTATGAAACCTGGATTAACTTGCAATAAGGTGATGCGGTGTGTATGGTGGGATTGGATGGTCATTTTTCATTCTTAGCTTCTATCGCCGAGCAAAATTATCGATTCCAATCTGTACTGCCAGCAGCTGATGAGACTAAAGCAAGAAAAAATGGCCGATATTTATAACAAAAAGAGATTTTTTTTTCATCATGATTACACCAGACCACATTTTTAGCCGCTCAGCATACTGAGAGAGCTTGGTTAGGAAGTGTATGGTAAGTAGAATACATTCACCATATAGCCCTGACCTTATAGTGTCAGATTCTACCTATTTTGGTCACTTCAGATATCTTTAGTTAGACTTAAGTTAACATCAAGAAAGTACTATCAAATCTACTTGTCAATAGTTCTTTGATCAGAAGTCCCAAAACTTATAGAGCAATAAGATTGTGTCGCAAAACATTTTTCTCAGCCTAATATATTATATAGAAAAACCATATGGAAGATTACCTAAATTCTGCTCAATTTCGAATAAAAAATCATCTTGTACTTAGAAAGATATAAATCAACAAACGCTAACGCGAAAAAGGACTCTATTATAAGCTTATAATAGAGTCGCTTTATTTAACTTATAATAATAGTATTTTAAGTTAACATTTTGTTTTATTATGAATAAATACTCTATTGACTGAAGTAAGTGTGGTAGTGTTTAATAATATTTTTCCTGCAGCGTATTTATCATCCGTTTGTTACTATATAATTTTGCTTAGTTTTAATCAATTATTACCGAAGCGCCTTGACGCTTGGCTTTATCGCTAACGAATAGATGTTACGACGCGGAACATTGTCTTAAATCATCTTCTAATAATATATAAGTATTTACCTACTTTTAAAACTGTATATCTTACAAACGTAAGGTTAAAATTATTGTTATTTACATACCATTATATCGATAATATATTGTGTAGTAAGCAATTATAGGATGACCGCATTAATTTAAGTGATAATTTAACATTTAAAGGAAATCTTGTTCTATAAAGAATACTTCACATTTATTGAACGGAAGCTATTTGCGGTTAATAATGCAATAACACTAATTAAGATACGAAATTATGTGTTGATTGTTATTTTTATGACAATGACCTTCTATTGTTTAAAATATTTGTTCAATTATTAAATTGTATTATGACCGATATCCTTTAACTTTACTTTATAAACAGACAATTTTCTAGCTTTGGGGTTCTAATGAAAATTATTTCTCCATTATAATATACACAGCGGTGGGCATGCCTGAACAGACTGATCCTTAATCACTTTAATATTAGTTTTTTTTTTATATTTAGTCTCTCAAAATATTTTATATTATTCACACTTTTGTTGAAGTAAGACTTGGTAAAATATGTATGCAAGGTTTTTTTTATGTTATAGATAGGCAGACGGGCTAGTGAGCCACCAATTAAGTGGTCACCAGCATCATCATTACATAAACAATGCGCCACCAACCTTGAGAACGAAGATGTTTTTTCTATTGTTACACTGTCTTACTAATCCTTCAAATCGTAACGCAGCAATACTAATTATTGCTGTTGAGCGGTAGAGTATCGTATGAGTTATATATAATGTTTGAGAAAAGTGTTTCTGATACAAAGAAAGTTTCCTATGTGTACGAGCATCGTATCCCATTTTAACTTTTATTATAAATACGGAAGTGAATTTGCTTATTTGTTTGTTACGTTATCACGATTCAACTACTAAATTCGTCATCATGAAATATTGCATACACTATGTCAGGAGCACAGAAAAGGACAAGAGTAACATATGTATCTCGTACACCCTCACACGCTTGGAAAACTACGAAATTAGGAAAGTTACTTAAATATTTAAATTAAAAGATATACTATTTTACTAACTAAACCTTTGAGTAAAAATGTATATTCCATTTCTATGTATTTATTATGCACAAGGCTCACACACACAGGTACTGAATTAGTTATACTTATTGCTAATGTCAGAACAGACTCGAACACGCCTATCTTGAATCTACTATTATATATTTAAAAATTTATATAAATTATATAATGTAAATCTAAAAGTTAAAGAGTTTGTTCGTTTGAACGCGTTAAGCTCGGTATGTACCAGTCATGATTATTATTTTTTTTTGTTAAGTCATGGCCCATCTTGATAGAATATTTATTGGGAAACGCTATTGAATATATAACGTCACACCTATAATCCGCACGGAACAGGTAGTACGTTGCAAAGTTGGAGAGATGTATGTCCGTATGCCCACTTCTGAAACTACAAGAACTATCACTGAAAATACGAAGCATAATAACCAATCTTGGGAACTGTATTGATAATTCACCCTTCGCGTCAATTTCTTAAATTACATGTCCCTATTTAGAACAAGTTCTAATAGGTTAGCTATCCTTTTATTAGAAGATCATATTTTTTATGGTATAAGTAAGTATAACGCCCATAGACATAGGCACTGTAAAAATGTTAACCATCGCTAACATTGCCAATGCGCCACCAACCTTGGAAGGTAAGATGTTATGTTCCTTGTGCCTGTAATTATACTGGCTGACTACCTTTCTAACCAGAACACAATAAGACTAAATATTGCTGTTTGGCAATAGAATATGTGATGAGTGGAAGGTACCTGGTAGTGGGTTTATTCACACTTTTTTACTATAATCCTGTGGAATAGTGAATGTTATGCTTATATTATTCTCGAACGTGCTTTGCGATGAACTTAAATTTTTTACAAATATCTATACAGCTTTACGATTTGATGATTATACATTTGATTATGTAGTCCCATAATGAAAAACAAAAACATGTGAGCAAACTAAACGCGATTGGATCCGAAGCTCAGGTAGTATTTACTTTTAATATTTTTACCATTTATGACTGTATCTATAATAATAAATTATGCTAATATTAATGATTAAAATCGTGAAATCTTGTATAATTATGCATATGCTGGCTTCACGAGAATTATTATAAATTATAATTAATAAAAAAAATATTATATTAAATTTAACGCGCATAATGTTAAAAACTCAAAGTTTAAAATAAAATAAATAATATGACCGTTGTCTATTTTTATTTGAAATATTGTTTTGAAATAAAAAATGAGATGACCCAGTGGTTAGAACGCAAATAGTGAAAACGCGCCCCCTCCGAGTACGCTCGAGGCGTTGAAGCGGCGGGAACACTGGAGGGCTCTTGCGACGTGTGAAGAAACAAAACAACAAAAAAGAAAGTGACGTCTGTGAAGGACGGTACGCGCACAAACGCGTCGTTGGAGCGATCCTCCATCTTCGTCTCATCCAGGCTTCGAAAGCTGGATGACACGAAAGCGACGAGTCATCTTCCGACATACGCAGGTACTGACCGGTCACGGTTGTTTTGGAGAATAACTGTGTAAGATCGGACGCGAATCGTCGGCATACGTTGGAGGCGTGCCCCGCGTGGAATGCGGAGAGGAAGATCCTGGTCCGCGAAGTCGGGCAAGACCTGGGCGTGGAGGGCCGTAGCCTCCTTCTGTGAGACCATCATGATCCAGAAGGAGACGGCGGAGTGGGAACGCGAAAGGGCCGATCCTGCTCGGTGGAGACGACGTCGGCGTCGTCTCGGCCCTCTCACAGCCCGATGCCCGGAGCTTAAAAGATAGGGCGTAACCCTGGGGCCGTGGATGCGTAAGGTGGGGGCCTAGCGAGTCTTATTTCAGACGGCCTTGAGGAGGACGGCAGCCGGAATGGCCTCGCGGCCGTACGCACTAGCGAGGAGTGCGGGAGGGCAAGATTACCTTCGCCCCCTGAGGAGAGCTCCGCCTAGCTACGAACGGAGCAAAGCATGGGAGGGCGTTATATCAACACGATCCCGCAGCCTCTCCGATCCGTGCTGAGGACGGCCATCGCAGTGGTTTTAGTGGGTAAGAAACCACCACATAACCCAGTTTCCCGTCCCATGTGAGCTAGGTACCTTTCTGAAGGTTTCAACTGCGTGAAAAAAAAAGAAAAAAATTGAAAGTGGTTAGAACGCGAACCATAACCGATAATTGTGGGTTTAAGCCCAGTAGTTTTATGAGCACAATTTATGTTTATTTTAACTCATATTTTCATATTTGGCAGTGAAGATAAAAAGATCGTGAGGAAACATGCATGTGGCCCGGGTAACTGCCACTAAATTATTAAGACAAGATTTATTTACTAACTCTTAATTATTTTTCCAAAAGAGTCAAGCCGATAATAATAAATAATCGTACGTTTAAGAAGAATAATATCACACGCTGTAAATAATTTAAGACAATGTAATTATAGATAATCATGACACGTCATAAATAGGCATAAAAATAAACATATTAAAATACTTGACTACATGACAGTTCTCTATTTTGTACGTTTCACACGTTTATGAAATATCAACCTTTCGCCCTTACCAAGCTAATTTAACCTTCAATTAATATCATAAATAAAATAAAAATTCACACGGTCTGTCAGTCTTTTTATTTTGTATTTTACAACAATGTTTTACCTAGAAACTTATTGGTATCAAGTGTACTAATAACAATGTGTTATTGTAGTTAAAATATATTAAGAAAATTATCTAGGTTCCATTTTCAAAAGTTAAAATTAAGATATTTTTTAAGGATAACCAGAGTTACTTTCTGTGGGCCCTATAAGAGTATCATATGTAATCGCTTCGTAAATATTTGTATTAGTAAATGTATTAAAATTTAAGAACGAATTAAAAGAACACCTGACTTGAAAACTTTGATAAGCGATTTTTGATATAAAATAATACGTACAAGTTGAACGTCCCATTCGATTTAGTAAATAGTGAATAGCAAACTTAACAAGCAAATGGGTCCCCTAATGTTACCAAATTCTCGCCTTAAGCATGTGTACAAAAGGAAAACCATACCATACATCGTCCAAGCGCCGCCAATCATGAGAACTAAAACGTTATGTGCCTCGCGTATTTCATTACACTGGCTAACTTACCGTTCAAACTATCGGCAATTGAATAAGTTTTCATTGTGTTTTACCAACCCGAATGAAAGTCACAAAGTAACTATTAAAAATAAACGAATACAGTATTTGAGCGCGTCGCCGTGTGACGTTATTATTGCGAGCGCATGAGATTTAAAAACTATCGTACGGATGTTCATACGGTTTTTCACCGACGAAGTGATTCATGAAGAAGATTTAGGTGTATAATTCGTTAATATTTTGTATAAATTGACTGGGATATGACGAAGATGTCGGAAAAAAATATGCTTACTAGGAGTTTTACTGCTGTGCAATACGTAAAACAATAGAACTCTATATGAATATTACAACGATATAAACATTTTATGTATTATTATACTATTATACAAAGTAACGCAACTTTTTGTTGTATATCCAACAAAAAAATTACTATAGTTAGAATGACTTCAATATATTGAGACATAAAATTCCAGTTATTTGAATAATCAATCATTTTTAAGTTAATTTGTATCAAAATGTTTAATAAAAACTAAAAATATCGAACATGAAAGCAAGTAATAAAACTAAAGGACATTCCATTCTTATTTATAAAGAGTGCGTAAAAATAATTCAAATAATATGTCCGTTAAAATGTAATAGTAAGTCCGTTTTAAGTTATGCGAATATGTAACTGTCAAGTTCACAGATTCTTGTTATTGATTACATTGTAAAGCAAAACATTCAATATATTTTAACTGATTAAATCATATGATATTTATATTAAGGCTTTATGTGGCGTTATTATTTAGTAAAGTATTTTTGCATTTCGGTCAAGGCCATTAATCTAGTCAAATACAAATAATCTATGCTTATAAAACCTTGAATATCAACGTCCAGACAAAAGTACTGACGAATGGGTAGCTTTGTATCAATTCTACGCGTACCAATTTAGATTATATGTATCGTGATGATCGTCAAACGACAGCATATTGCTATAATTATATGCATACATTCAAATGACAAATAAGTAAGGCCAAAAGTTAGTCAAAATTTATAACATTTCTATCTTATGTTGTGGCCAAATTAATGTTATTGCAATACTATGCCTTAATACACTTCCAGTTATAATCTTATATTTGTTATAAGTGTAATAAGTCTTGCATATTAATTGAGATTTTATAGTTTTGCCTTTGAGTAACACTTTTATTTCAAAATTACTATTCCAGAATATCTAATATCAAGAAATCTAAAATAGTTTTTCGATCCGTGTATTGCTGTTTGCTATACTGGTCTCAACAGCGTTACAGGGCAGACTTAAAGTACACAACCAAATGTTCGGAGAGTCAGTGCTTAATACGCCGTTGAATGACGTATTCACTGTACGCATTCAAACGCTTAGGCGTCATCGGGTCGTATCGAATAAGTCGGCCTAATCATTGATTAATCTTTAAAAAACTTGAAAGTTACTTACTATTAATATATAGTATGTAATATATTATATATTCAATTAAAGGCTTACAAAACTAAGGCAGTAAGATGTACGCTGATAATGGAATTTATCACTAGTCGCGATACTAATTGTACTTTAACATATTGATTCATATTTTGCATCATCTTATTATTTAATAATTTAAAAGCTTATTTAATTAATAATTATTCACATGAACATTTCAATATAAAAAAATCAAAATTAAAAATAATTCCTTTACAATTATTACCGGTGTGGAATGGTGGCATGAATGCGAGCGGCATTTTTGCGTTGAATCTCAATGCTGATTTTATCTGGCGAAAAATGAACCGGTCCTACGGTCGTCCGTGGGTAATATGCTTTAATTATGTTTCAAAAATGTTTTTAGTCTATTACTCCAAGGTCCAAGGTCCAAGTGTGTCCATTGAAAACTGAAGAATTTTATAATTTCATGGAGGAAATTTATCCCCGTGTGAAGTTCACACCTAGCAAATATTTTTATAATACTTTTAATTTTTTCTCATACAAGCCTCTGAAATGCTTTAAATGCCTAACCGCTTAGAAGTTTTCGAAGGTTATAATGTTATAATTAACGAACAATTTGTAAAACAATTTAGTTAATTAGTTTAATTTATCGTAATTGTATCTTCAAAACATTTAATCTAATGTAGTATTTGTTTTTATAAGCCGCTAACATATATTTCCCGGAATAAACATTTTTAAATTAAATCATTATTTTCTACCTACAAAATATACAACCAATATTTTCATGTATTAAATACATACAACAACGTACATGTTTGTACAAATACATAACAAAGCACAACATATACAAAAAACAATGATAACTTAAAAAAATACTATTAAAATATCCACCCATTCGTGTCCATTTCTATATTATTTATTTGTAAATTATTATAAGTATATAATTTACACACATTTATTATATTAAATATACACTTATATAGTAACAATATTTCGCGTCTTAATGATGGCCAGTCGAGAATTCGGCAATGGTTATTTTACAATTTTTTTTGCGTTTGTTTATACAAAATATATAACTACATTTTAACATATATTATTTTAAAGAACAGAATAAAAATTAATAGAACACTACTATATACTATGACCGAGTTCAAGTGCACATCTGTTATTCGCATTAAGGATTTATTGATTATTTATTCTATTCCTTTATTCCCTACGTCATTCCAACTAAACTTAACTTCAAACGAACGTCAAAGTTTCTGTTCCTCCTCCTTCCGCATCTAGTCTGGCTCCAACATGTTCAACAGGTTCACCTGACAAAATTTGCATACTTCAACCAAGGTATCGTCTGCTATAACATACATCGTTTCTTCGTGATGTGACCATCCCGTTGCCACTACAGGTTGCTAATTTTGCAAGCTAGGAATTGTCATCTTATTATTCCACAGGTAATTTAATGTCTCATTTCATATTTCGATTACCCTTTGAGCAAGGCATATATAATAAATTATATAAAAAATAAATTATATCGAAGTATTGTCATCTTGTCTTCAAAAATCTGAAATTCCGATTCAATTGTTTTTTTTCTGTCGTTCTGTTTAATTTACTTTATAATTACTTGTTTTTCTAGGTCGATAAATTGCTTTGCTTCTAAGAAACCTCCGAGGTTTGCTTACAGCTTGCGACCTTTAAAACGTCTTGGCGACATAGCCATACCTGTCACGGTAACCGATTAATTGTTGATTTTTAATTTATAGGAGGAAATTTTTATTTTTCTTACACAAGGTAAAGATTTCATACATAATTCAATGTATTTATAAAAAAATTCTCTGATGTTTTTCTAATTGCATCAATATAAAATTCATATTTATTCATAAGAAAATGAATAAAGATTCCATGAATAAGATTGTTCAGAGATTGCTACATTTGCCGTTCAATAAAGTTAAGCCTTATTTAAAAAATAAAAGCCACACATAATTATTCGATGAAATATTATATCGATGATAGAAAGCCAATAACTATTCGGTGATAATCATGTACAATATCGTAAAAGTTAAATTGTAAATGTTCGATTTTATTTGCACGTGCCATCAAATGATATTATCTCTTGTAAAATTTTATTACTTGTTCTTAGTAAGGTATCATATCCGTCTTAGTTAAGTTTTAAATTGATATCATATTCCCTTCGAGAATATAAAGAATGCGGAAACGCCCTGCAGTGGTATTATACAATATCTATTTCAGTCGAATAGTATTTTTTGTTACACTAGTTACCCCAAACTGCTTACAGATGAATGTATTTCTTTAATAAAATATAAATGTTTTTATCAATAATAGCTGATAAATATCACGGTCTCAATATGAGCGTCTATACTCAGCTATCATCAACATTTCAACCCGAAGACACTTCCTAACCAGGTATTTTCCCAAGGATATCCACGACGGCCTGTCCGCTACCCGCATCCTGCAGCTACCTGCGACTCTCAGAAGACCAATATCCATCTATAGGAAACCTACGCAACCTTTTTATGTCTTGTGCTGACAAGTTACATATAGGCATATATATACTCAGCTATACCAATCGAAAATGTAAAAAACATTACCTAAGTACAAGCATATTTATTTTACATTTATGTAAACATTTTACAAGGTTTGCATATCTATTACTAATCTTATCGTAAAATATCTTAAATTATTTAAATTTCATTAGAAAACTGAGACCTTAGGGATTATTAATTACCTTATTAACTTACGATTAAAATTTATACCTTTGCAAATATTCAGTAATGCGTAAATTGATTTAATGGAACGAATTCTGCATAAGTATGTACACATCTTAATTTTTTTCAGCTTTATTTAATATACATAATAAGTATAATAAAAAAGATAATAATTTTAAAACTATATTTTTTTAGGTGAACTATGTACAGACATATTTATAATAAACAAAAAAAAATCTGAATAACTAAATAAATCTACTTGTATTTTTTTATTACCTGATAAAATGCGATATAGAAATATTCCTATGTTTATGTTGCATAATATTTATTGCTTATTTATATCTTAATAGAACAAAGCTATTAATCAATGAATTCTCTTTGTAGTCGTTTGCCATCTGTATTATTCCATTCATTGATAATTTAATACGGGAAAAAACTTAAACCGCAATCTATCGAAATTAGTACTAGGAAAAAATGACAATAATATGAGTCATCATAGTAACAAATTTCCCTGTAAGCTTCACGTTGTCCTTCTACCATAACAAATATGGTCACAGTGATTGTGGTTGACAAAAACTAATCCATTTTTTTTATTTTTTTATTTCGTCTTATAAAATATAAAATAGAACGTCATTTTGTAGTCTGTGGTATTTTTATTTTTTAAACATCGAACACCGTATTTATTCATTCGATTGTATCTTTATTTTATTTTAAGCGTTAAATTATTTTATTTATATTAATAAATATCATTATATATATTGACTTTTATATTTTGTCTTTAAATAAGATCCCTGTCGGTGTGTCTTTATAATAAAAGTTGATAATGATGTCTTTCCGATTGAGTTCGGCCATGAAGGTCGTTCTGAACAGAGTCCCATGAGAGTATATATTTCTTTATTTTCTCACTGTTACAGTCCTATGTTAATCCAACACGACCGATGAGAAATGAAGCGGAGACGGAAGTTTAACATTGGCAAACTCACTCTGAGCCGAATCTGAGACTAAAAAGAACCTACCAAATTTTATTGACTAATCCTTGGCTTTATATCTAGAGCCTCAGAATCGGTAGCCTTATACGCTTGCTACTCAGCAACTGAGCCAGTTTGTTGAATAAAAAATATCGACTACTACGCACAACTACCGGAGAAATATTTAAGTAATTTGTTTTAAGAGCTGTACTTAGATTTTGAATTTATTATGAATGTTTGATAAGCAACATTATCAAACATTCATAATAAATTAATTTATAATAAATTAAAAGTAGTTAAATATTTAGTTTTCGCATGTTCTTCCATAATAATATTATGATTATAATTTTACGTTTATATTATTATATCTTCGTTTAGGCCGCAGTAACGTAATACCGATTTTGAATCGATATGTAAGCTACCAAGCTTTGATCGTATTTAGGTCTCACTTATAATGGGTGTAAATGAATGTACTACCATGTCGCTTGTGAATTTGTGATAAAATATAATACACGTTGGTACAAGGTACTAAGATATACTAATTACTTTTGTGTCCACTTTTGTGTGCGAAATGTTATGCAAAAAGTGAATTCATAGGTGATAGGCGGATATTTGGAATGAAATAATCGCATTACGTCTATTTATTTATTTATAGATTAGACATAAATTGCAATAACAAATTTATATGGCAGAAAAAGTTTCATTCAACGGTTTCTCTCGTGACAGTTTTTTTAACTATCAATATGTAAGTGCGATGCTTCTATATTGTAAAGAAATTTGAGTTTATAATCTCCTAAATTGCCTAAATTATTACGCTTTCGAATCTAAGCTCACTGGGATGTGGTATCATTGATTTATACTTGGTAGAAGAACTCAGCCAGAACTATTAACACCTCCAACCTGCAGGAGAATTTTATTAAAGTATTTCCAATCAATACAAAAATAACAGATAACAGTTGAACTATTATCAATTTACCTTAAGAACTAACCGTATAAGGGACAACCTCGTACATAGACCTAAAAATAAAATAACCAAAATAAATACTACCGTAAAATATTTTTTACAATACAGATTTATTTATAATTAAACAAATGTTTTATATAATATTTAATTAGTATTCTATGTGCTCGCGTATCGCAAACACAATTGAAACTTTTTACAGTTATTGGCTTATTCAAACATGGCCATCGCTTGACGCGCGACAGACAGTGAAACATCAAGATAATGGTTAAGATAATGGATAATTATTATCTTTATGATAATTTATTATTATATAAAACCGATCAATAAAAAAAGCCGAGATGGCCTAGTGGTTAGAACGCGTGAATCTTAACCGACGATCGTGGGTTCAAAACCCGGGCAAGCACCACTGAATTATCATGTGCTTAATTTGTGATTATAATTCATCTCGTGCTTGACGGTGAAGGAAAACATCGTGAGGAAACCTGCATGTGTCTAATTTCATTGAAATTAGACATGTGTATTCCACCAACCCGCATTGGAGCAGCGTGGTGGAATAAGCCCCAAACCCTCTCCTCAAAAGGGAGAGGAGGCCTTAGCTCAGCAGTGGGACATTCACAGGCTGTTACTGATCAATAAATACGAAGTAAAATAATTAAAAACACCGTTTCTTTGACAAAATAAATATATATCATAATTTTATAACAACGTACGTATATACAAGAGAGTATAGAGTAGCGGCTGCGAGAGTTTACGGCATAAGAAAGCGTAATTCCGTCCGCAGTCACCGCATACGAGTCGGTTCTACCCTGAAGGCGGGTCCACTACATGTCAAATAGACAAAAACACGTATTGCGACGCATACTAGGTATAAAGTATAATTTGAAAGATAAACATAAATAATCCTTTAGTCAAGTGACGCACATATGACTTGTCAAGCAGGGGGAATACCTGAATTCAGAAATATAGGTACCTATCGTAATGAAGGCAATTGCTTAGTAAAACCTCATACAATAATTTTCCACAATGTGATGCGCATGTAATTTTTCAATTACGTTTAAATTTATTTTGAAATTAAATATTATCCTTAAAGTTATGTTGTTATACGTTTATTTAATTACATACATGTATTATTACAAAGACACAAAGCATATACAATAAATTAGCTTATATAAAAGATTTTCTAAATTTTAAACGCATTATAAACTAAAGTCGAAAGAGACAAGCACTGAAAATTTTTGCTGCAAGTCTGTGCAGTTCAATCTGTGCTATTTTTTAAATCTTACTTGCTATCTCACTCCAGTTCCTCTGAGGATCCTTACAGGATTACTCTGAAAGAATAAACACGAGGCTCACCGTAAAAAACCGTCGTGGAATGTCAGAATATGCGACATTGACCATAATAATTATAACAATTCAAGAATACACGTATCAAAATAGTATATCAGCATAAGTCGGTTGTCAATATTGCACGGGTGAGTAATGAAGCGAGTTGTTGTTCTGTAAGAACTGAAGTATTGTAAATCAACTAACAAGCGATTAATAATGATGATTTAAATGTTATAATTATTATAATCGCTAATCTCTTTCTGACATTTCACGACCGTGTGCCACTTTTTTCGTTCATCCTTTTCTTTTATTCATACATTTTTGAAGTAAATATATACACAATTCTTATATACACATTTTTTATTTAACAGTAACAGTAACAGCCTGTTAATGTCCCACTGCTGGGCTAAGGCCTCCTCTCCCTTTTGAGGAGAAGGTTTGGAGCTTATTCTACCACGCTGCTCCATTGCGGGTTGGTAGAATACACATGTGACAGAATTTCAATGAAATTAGACACATGCAGGTTTCCTCACGATGTTTTCCTTCACCGTCAAGCAAGAGATGAATTATAAACACAAATTAAGCACATGAAAATTCAGTAGTGCTTGCCCGGGTTTGAACCCACGATCATCGGTTAAGATTCACGCGTTCTAACCACTAGACCATCTCGACTTTTTTTTATTTAACGGTGATAGTTTTGACAGAGCTTGGGTCAACAATATTATCATCAACTACGTTGGCTTAATATGAAGCTAAATCTCAAAAATTGTATAATATATGAAAATATCATATACATTATATGCGTAACGGAAAAAAGAGAACAAAATATACCCGTTTACAGTATCGATATGATTGGATGCATATCGATATGACAAATGGCATACGTATTCGATAGCGTTGACGTTGTATATAATTGCGATTTGTATGGAATTGAGATTATTTTCAAAAGACGGCGGCTGTTTTTATTCGCTCACTCGTACTATACACACTAAACCCAGTTATAAATATCCTTATTTATATTATGCTATCCGTGCAGTGACGGAGAAAGAATACATTTCACTGCCCCTCTCTTTCCCATGGGTGTCGTAAGAGGCGACTAAGGGATATCTGAGCGACCATCTGCTCACCTGGTGGTAGGATGCTAACATCCGCCTGGCTTGTTACCACCGTACGCATGGTGAAAAACTCGTGAAGTGGCTTGCAGCCGCGTTTCGAGGTCAGCCAGCGTACAGCCAGAGCCCGAGCGAGTATTGCCGCGATGGGTGTTGGTCCGGTTGGAGACGGCTGTTGAACCAATGCCGGGGGAAACTGTATTGACCTGCCGGTCAGGGAGACCCGAAGAAACGGCTGTTCCGCTGGCCGCCCGTGGCATAGTACAGGGGCCCGAGCGTGCCTAACCAGCTCGTGAGGCTGCCCCACCAGGCCACGCATAATCTCGGGGTGGACCGTCGTGCCGGTTGGTGACCGGTAGGTGGGGTCCCGGCGGCCACTTCCGGGGGGGTTCGGGGGCCCTTCCGTCCGGCGGGTCAGTGTATTTTTCCTTTTGGCAACCACTTGGGGAAACACGCCTCCACACTTTGCCCATCCCTATCGTGGCAATACATCGCTCGCTTCACGTCTCTTTTCCATTTAATTTCTCCCAAATGGCGCAACAAAAAAGAAATAACGGTCGTACAGCGGTGCTCACCCCCACCATACCCTCGCTGTTTGAGGTCGAGTTCTCTAACATCCGAGGACTCCACACTAACCTCAACGCTGTCCACCACCATCTCGAGACAGCACGGCCAGCAATGTTGTTTCTCACGGAGACACAAATACTCCGTCCTGCCGATACCAGCTACCTTAATTATCCCGGCTACACGCTTGAAGAATCCTTCAAAGCGAAAGCCGGAGTATGCTTGTTCGTCAGGACGGATGTTTGCTGTCACCGACTGCGCTGCTTGGAGGACCCCTCCTTCTCCATGTTGGTGGTACGTGTGGACCTGGTTCGTCAGAGCCGAGTCTACGTGTGCCTCTACAGATCCCACAATGGTGACTTGGAGACAAGCCGACTATTTGACCATCTTAGTCGGGTGGCAGATGCTGCGCAAGAGCAATTTCCTAACGCGGAATTGGTGTTTTTGGGGGACTTTAATGCTCACCACGAATCCTGGTTGAAATCCCTCAAAACTGACCATGCTGGAAGGACTGCTCATGCTTTTGCTCTCACACATGACTTGACCCAACTGGTTGATCAGCCCACCAGGATCCCAGACATTGATGGGCAAGCACCTTCTCTACTGGACCTTCTGCTGACTTCTCACCCGGTGGAATATCAGGTTGTGGTTCAGGCTCCTCTTGGCTCTTCGGATCACAGCCTTATTTCTACCAGAGTGCCACAGGCCAAGCTGCCGCCACTAGCGGTATGCAAACGTCGCGTTTGGCACTATAAGTCGGCGGATTGGGACGGTATGCGCGATTACTATGCGTCGGTCCCTTGGAAGGAACGTTGCTTCAGTGGGAATGACCCGACAGCTAGTGCCGCTGCTGTTGCTGGCGAGATCATGCTGGGAATGGAATACTACATTCCTAGCTCAGATCTCGTCAGTAGGAGTACGCGTAACCGTTGGTTCACTCGTGAATGTGCCGATGCTGTATCAGCTAAGCAGGCGGCATATCGCAAGTGGATCAACGGCTGCATTAGCGGGGCATCTAACATTGACTCACTGAAAGCAAACTATAATAAAAATTCCAAGTCCTGTAGAAAGGCATACACGAGAGCGGATGCACAGCGCATTGTACAGATTGGTCATGACCTTGTTTCGCATCCTAGGGGCTCCCGTAGCTTCTGGCGTCTGACCAAGTCTGTGCAAAACAATTTCTGCCAACCTTCGCTGCCACCGCTCAGAAATCCGGACGGATCGCTAGCTCACAGTCCGCAAGAGCAAGCTGATCTCCTGGCTAAACTCTTTGCCGACAATTCCGTCATCGATGATTGTAGTGCACTGCCACCTACAATACCTGCATGTGGCCATACGATGCCTGACATTAAAATCAGGCAACGTGATGTGCGTGCGGAGCTGCAATCACTTGATGTACGGAAAGCTAGCGGTCCCGATGGAATACCAGCCATAGTGCTGAAGAAGTGCGCAGCGGAGCTGTCTCCTGTGTTAACGCGCCTGTTCCAACTTTCTCTCTCTTCGGGAAGTGTGCCGGAGGCTTGGAGAAGAGCTAATGTGCAAGCGGTTCCCAAAAAAGGGGATCGGTCTGACCCGGCAAATTATCGGCCAATAGCTATCACCTCAGTACTTTGTAAGGTGATGGAACGGATTTTAAACAACCAACTGATCCATTACCTAGAAGATCACTGTCTAATTAATGATCGTCAGTACGGTTTTCGACCAAAACGGTCCACAGGTGATCTTCTAGCGTACGTAACACACCTCTGGGGTGAAGCTATCGACAAGCATGGAGAATCGTTGGCTGTCAGCCTCGATATCTTCCACAGAAGTCTTCTCTCCAAGCTACCGGCATATGGTCTGCCTGCTCAGCTATGCACCTGGATTGCCAGCTTCCTACACAAGCGTAGCCTTCGTGTTTTAGTAGATGGTTGCGCTTCACAATTCTATGTAGTGAATGCTGGGGTCCCCCAGGGATCTGTGCTATCTCCCACACTCTTTCTTTTGCATATCAATGATATGCTCTCCCTTGGGAACATACATTGCTATGCAGATGATAGTACAGTGCATGGTGGATACCACGGACGCGCAGTGGCTGGGCGGGCGGAAACTGAGGAGAGGCGGGAGAATCTTGTCATTGAACTCGATAGGACGTTAGATCTCATCGCCAAATGGGGCTCTGATAATCTTGTTGAGTTTAATGCCAAGAAAACACAGGTATGCGCTCTCACGGCGAAAAAGTCAACATTTTCCCCTCTTCCCTCCCTCTGTGGTACTCCGCTGGTGATGCAAAGCAAAATCGCCATGCTGGGGATTGACGTTCGCTGCGACCTTAGTCCAAGGGATTACATCGAGGCTGTTATAAAAACAGCTTCACGGAAACTCGGAGTTCTGAACAAGGTGCGGCGCTTTTTCACGCCACAACAACTGTGCCTGCTGTACAAAACACAGGTACGGTCTTGCGTGGAATATTGCTCGCACCTTTGGGATGGCTCCGCTAAGTACCTACTTGAGGCCTTGGACCGGTTGCAGCGACGTGCCGTACGCATTATTGGTGACGTAAAGGTCACAAACACCCTTGAACCTTTACAATTGCGTCGTGAGATAGCAGCACTGAGCGCTTTCTATCGACTGTATCACGGCGAGTGCTCTGAGGAATTATTCTCTCTAATTCCTGCTTCCCCCTTCCTTCTTAAGTCCACGCGGGCTGGTTCTCGATGTCACCGCCTAACTGTGACATCAATTCCATCGCGAACAAAGAAATTTGGCAACTCCTTTCTTTGTCGCACTTCCAAAAAATGGAATTCCTTACCAGCTCACGTATTCCCCTCCTCTTACAACCCGGGTTCCTTCAAACGAGGCGTGAAGAGGCATCTTGCGGGCCGGCAAGGCGAAGGCGGCTAGTGCAGAACGTTTTTCCCGTCTGTACTGGCCGTCGTCGCGTTTGGACTCTACTACCACTTACCATCAGGTGGAGTAGAGTCATTTGCCCTCCCGGCGATATAAAAAAAAAAAAAAAAAAAAATAAAGTGCTATTATTATATTATTATTATAATTATTTGTAATAATAATAAAGTGCTTATCATTTCAGTAGATACTTACATATCTTAATGTTAGTTCATCATTGACTGCCTCGTTGGTCTAGTGGCTTGATTTAAGGCCGCAGACCCGGAGGTCTATAACCCAGGAAGGACGGTCAAATAAAAAGTTATTGGGTTTTTCTGTCAGAAAATTCTCAATAGCAGCCCGGAGTCTGGAAGTTGGAAGTGTGTCCCGTGCCCCGGAAAGCACGTAAAGCCGTTGGTCCTGCGCATGAACTCTTTCCAGTCGTGTCAGATTGCCGTCCCATCTGATTATGAGAGTTAGGAAATAGAGAGAACACCTGTGTTTGCGCATACACTTGTGCACTATAATATCTCCAGCGTAGTTGGCTAATCTCTCTTGAGGTTGGCCGCCTTGGCCGAAATCGGTCTGGAGGACATTATTTGGTTCATCATAATATACCTCTAATATAACCGTTATATGTAACGTTACTAATATCGCTGAGAAAAATGTCGCACTAATATCACGTTGACGTCGAGTATCGTTTCAAATAGAATATAATTATTCGTTATTTTAATAATAAATTAATAGAGCTATTGTTAATTATGAGACTTATTGTTCGACCTCGTCGGCACGGTCGTCACGATATTCTTTGCAATTTACATTGAAAATTGGTTTAAAACAGAACAGAAGCTAAGATTAGATAAGAATAAAACTTAATAATACAAATAGTCAGCATATAATAAAACGATTCTACAATATAAACAACTGATTCTTAACTACATATGTTAATTATAATTAAATTACCATACTAGTTTTCGACCGCAGCTTATTCCTGAAAACGTATATGCAAAATTTCATCATGATCAGGTTGAGAAGCTAAGTTGTTAAATCGTTTGTAAATAAACAAATAATCTCACTTTTGCATTAATAATATAAATAATTATATACATTTTTTTTATATATGATAAGTAAAATTATTATAATATGATAAAGGTGCAAATTTGAGTGAATCATCTTCGCTAAGATTATAATTAATATTTCAAATTTTATCAGGTTATGCTCTAATCTGATAAACCTTTTATAGCTAGTTAAGAAAAAGTTAGTTAGTTGAGTGCACACACATTCATTTTGACAGTCGTAAAAAGAAGACATCGCATTTTGTGACTACCTATATAACCACTATACAATACTAGTTAGTAATTTAGCAGAAATATAAAGGATTATAATAAATTATATTATTCAGCCATGTCAACATTTTGAATTATAAAATCGCCAGTCTAGGCGAAGCTTCTTGGCATGAAAATAAAAAGAAATAGCCTATAAATTTCAAATATACACACGACACATGCAACCTTTTGGCACTTTCATACTTGCCTAGACTCAAACTTTATATAGTAATTATATAATATTATGAAAAATTATATTTTGATGTGATAATTGTGAAAGTTTAGATGTATTTTTAACTCAATCACGGTCGAAAATATTGACGATCACATCGTAAGATTTAGCTTGTTTATCCATTTTATTTATGATATTTGGGGTTTGACCGTACAACTGTCTGATTGAAACCCTAACATAGTCATAGATCTTCGATCGAATCTTGATGGTTAATTGAGTACTAAATACTAGTAATACAAACTCTTACGTAAAATGCGGTTGAACCGTACTTTAAGTAAGAGTTGCTGTTGCGGGAAGGAGTTGATATAAAAAAATGCCTGTGTCCTTTCTCGGAGTTCAAGCTAGCTTCATACCAAATTTCATCAAAATCGATTCAGTATTCTAGACAGACAGACTTACTTTCGCATTTATAATATTAGTATGGATACTGCAGTGCCACTTACTGGGTCCAATCCAGGCAACCAAATTAGACTTACCGTTCAGCCCTTCACGAGGAGTTCAGTGAAAAATGCATGTTCAGAATTATCAACAAATAAGCCTATATATGTTATGATCTCCAAACCACCTCTTTCATTTCAATAGTTAGAAATATTTCCAAGAGACAACAAAATATACAAATATTTTTTTTAATACGATTAAATATCAACGGAAAAATTAAATTTTGTATTGACAAGTATAAAATATCCGCAGTTGACAGAGAAACAGAATCAGGCCATGAAAATATCAGATGTAGTTGATTTTTTCCGAGATTCGTCATTTTGTTGGGTTTGTTTTTATTTTGTAAATATGGACATAACATATTTTACCTGCTAACGTCGTATAAACAAAACATATGTCGTCGTATAACAAACATACACACAAAACAATTATGCATCTAATCTATATACATATATATAATAAAAAATGTAACTGATCGCTGTTTGCACATGGAAAATATATGAGTAAAACGGCGAGTGCTCTGAGGAATTATTCTCTCTAATTCCTGCTTCCCCCTTCCTTCTTAAGTCCACGCGAGCTGGTTCTCGATGTCACCGCCTAACTGTGACATTAATTCCATCGCGAACAAAGAAATTTGGCAACTCCTTTCTTTGTCGCACTTCCAAAAAACGGAATTCCTTACCAGCTCACGTGTTCCCCTCCTCTTACAACCCGTGTTCCTTCCAACGAGGCGTGAAGAGGCATCTTGCGGGCCGGCAAGGCGAAGGCGGCTAGTGCAGAACGTTTTTCCCGTCTGTACTGGCCGTCGTCGCGTTTGGACTCTACTACCACTTACCATCAGGTGGAGTAGAGTCATTTGCCCTCCCGGCGAATATAAAAAAAAAAAACTATTATCGGTGGCCTTTATCAACGCTATAAAACCCAAAACAATGATTGTTAGAATTTTTGTCTGTTTTTCTGTTTGTCTGTACGTTTGTGAGCGCTAATCATAGAAACGGTTTAACTGATTTGAATGCAGTTTTCACTAATGTTTTATGGTAATCGGTTTATAGATAAAAAAGTTATGTCAATTTAAAGAATCATGTCGAACATTTATTCGAAAAATGCTATAATATAACTTTTTCTATTGAATTGGAATGATAGTCTGTTAAATAATGAATTTTGAAAGTTTATAGGAACAAAACAATTAAAAAAATCGTCAGTTTTAAAGATTAAGATTCTCACAATGTAAGTTGAGCTCGGATCTATATGATCAATATTAAATAGTACTATTTAATATTATTGATATAATGTATTTACATTAAACAAACCTTTTATGTTTTGATGAAACTATTTGTATTGGAAGCTTGTTATTATCATAGAAGTTTTAATGACTAGACGTAATTGAACTAGGAATCGATATAAAACTGACATTTCCGGCTCGCGACATTTCCGCGATAGATATTATAATGTATGTTTTATTTGCATTAAAACATCTTAAAACGATAAAAATTTTCGAAAATTTAACCTTCGCATATGTTAATTTTGTACTTTGGCATTTTTTGTAATACACTTATGTATATGTTTTAGAAAAAATATATTTGGTAAGAATTCGTAGCCTCTAGCAAGGTCAACGTGGTCTTCAATTCAATCCGTTTTACTTCGAATTTTGTTTGAGATTTCATATACCAAGTATAATTTTGACACATTCGCATAAAAATAATTAATGGAGCATATAATTAAGCTTTTACATGAAACAATCTAAAATAGAAACGAAGACAGTATTTTATTTTATTTTTGCTATTATGCGATCCAATCCTGTTATTATATTGCCAGTTGTAATTAATTAGATACATTCAGATTTAGCTTACTTACTATACCTATCTATAAATACTTGGAGGAATTAAAGTCCATACGGTGAATAGTCAAACAGTAATATGAAAATTATATAATTAATGAGTCAGATGAATGAGAAATAAAAATCTAATCTTGCTACATAAACAATTAATTAACCAAATTTAGACATCGAATCGTCGAAATCGTCAAGGATTGCTTAAAGTTCTGTATTACTTATTTACTTGAATATAATTATTTACCAAGTATTTTTATCAATCGAATGTGTTAAATGTAACCTATACCTTTTTTAATAAATGGGCTATCGAACACATTTTTTTCCGATTGAATCTACCAAACATTGTAAGATTAGCGCGTTAAAACAAATAAACAAACTCTTTAGCTTTATAGTATAGATGTAATTTACAAAATATTAACAGTATTATGTACAAGGCGAGACATACCTAACTAACAAAACATTGTTATACATACAGTTTTTTTATATACTTTTGAAGCTCCAATTACCGTCATTCGTATTAAAGCGAAAGTAAATATGTCTGTGTAGTCGTTTGTTTGTTTTCAAGTACTCACGCTTTCGGCCATTGAAAAGACTCTGTGTTTCTTGGTTGTCGGGTTATTGACCTATGTGTAAGGCCTACTTGTTACACAATGATAGACAAATCATTTCACAATAGTTGCATATAGATTTGTCTTAAATTCACAAAAATCTGTGATTTCGTTTCGCTCTTTATATGCCCGTTATTATATGAAACTTAACGCTTAATACTTCGCCAATTACTGTAATAACAATCTTCAAAGACTTATTATTTTATAATTAAGTTGAATTAAATTTTGAATTGAATGGATTTTTGATATCGGCCAGTAATTTCTAAATTTTATACGTACAAAATAAATAGTTTAGTGACGATTTGTATTAGCAAAATATTGAAATACTCAATACTGAGCTTCTAGTACTAGTTACTAAGCTCTACAAATTCATACTTTTTACTAAGAATAATGTGACTTAGCTATAAGTTAGCGTGATTGCACAGTGATGCTTTTTGAAATGTTACGGGTAAACCTGTCGTGTCGTATTCCACCTAATTTCTTTCCATAAAAACGGATTATTTTATTCTTGGCAACATTGATTAATATCGTCGTTATCATGGACAAAGTATGATAATATATTTTATGTGATGCATATTTCTGTTGTTATGAATAATTGATCATTCCTAGTCAGTTGACCTTGACGAGCTTACTGCGTTTAGATATCGTACTAATTTTATAAATAAGTAACTTTTGTTTGTTTGTATGCCCCAGTTCAAATAATAACCTCCTCCAATAGCTATAATAATAATAATAATAAACATCATTTATTTTCAGATAAAAAAGTTCATACAAATGAGGTACAGCGAAATTGACAAATATACAATATTATTATTATAAACAGAATTTTAGATCGTATTATAATTTTAGTCTTTTTTTTAATAGTAATCGAGACGGTCCATTGTTTAGAACATGTGAATTTAATAAACTGAAGAGCGATATCAAACAAGTACTAGTGAATTAACATGTGTTTATTTCTTATTCATATAAAAAAAACCACCCTTAACCCAGCAAAACACAATTGCCAATACGAATTGGTACGTTCCAAACATTGTTCACAAGTGGAGGGGAGTCCTTACCGAACAGTAGGACGTTTACTGCTACTTACGTAAATATAATATCAAGTTATTATGTCAAAGCAGTCCAAGTACAAAATCGTATATATAGGAAGTTATATAATATTACAGACCTTGATAATGTACAAAATCGCGCCAATAGTAGTAAGCGCTTTTGAATTGAAGAAAATGATTAAAAGAATCTTCAGTTGATTTATTATTAAGGTGATATAATCTTAATAAATTTATAAATGGTCTTTATGAATACAAGAGTTGCAACAGAAATAAATAATATGAAAGGAAAACCCATAATATTGAATATACAATGAATATTGGCTCGTATCCGGGTTGTACATATGTCCGGACCCCCGATACAGGATATTCAAATGGAGGCCGTTGAATGTCAGATACAATTATTATCAATATTTCACTAAGTTCACACTTTAACTTCGTTCGGATACGAATAAGTATTTATCATTCAATATATTCAACATGTATTAGGCCTCGTACACACATTGTGTACGATTTTTTACTGAAATTAAATTAACATTTATTTTGCACACATTTAAATAATGGAAATTAATGGCGCTTCAAGAGCATTATAGGAAAAATTAGAGCACAGGTAAGCACAGCCACCTGGATCTTATTAGTCTTACCGCAAGTTCTTCGCTAATTTCGTCAATTTAAACTTCTTTTAATATAGGAGATGGATGCAAGCAATCTTTAATGGCTACTGTCTCGTCATTTGGTTTACGGTGCCTTTTAATTTTTAACCGTAAATAGAGAATTATAACTGTTTGTCATTAACATCCATAGTAGCAAAATCTGGTAACGGTCCTGTCTGGTGAACAAAGAACTCAATTAAAGCTTCAGTTATAAAATATCATAGTATAATCGATATATCTGGAATTAAGATCTATTAAATATCTAATAATAAGGCATTCAAATGTTTTTTCAACACATTTATAAATATAAGACCGTGCCAAGATATAATGTATGCACATTTATTATAAAAGAACATTTAACAAGGAAATGCAATTAATTAATACAAAATAAAATAAAACGTCAATTTCATCCGATCGATTTTATGCGACATTTATAACAACCGACCTCACTAAACAGTTGCATATCATTGAAAACAATGTTTGGCAACCCGTTCTGCCTAAAATAATTGTACAAAAATGTCCATGACACCGTATTTCTATCTTTTATATTGCTTTTATGTTTTAAAAAAAAATATTTTTTCGATATACTTACGCTCGTGTTATTATCTTAAACACAAAATATTAATATGTATCATATAGTCTCGACGATGATATAAAATTACTAAAACGAAAAATATATCTAAAACAATCACGAAACACAATTGTCATTCATACCACTAGAATATTATTTGTGCAGACGTTTTAGCCATTTACCCATCATCATTTCGTCTATCTTTTAAGTTTTCGCGTGGATCCGTAACAATTTTTAAATTCCCTTAATCCATCTGGCCTGTCACCAGAGCCACCTTACTTGCTGTTATTGAAAATCGGAACGCCAAACATGTTTTCAAGTAATTTTAATTCTTCTGATTTGCGCAATGGCACAAGGCGACTAATAAAAGCTACAAAAGATAACTTCATTGTGGCGATGAGGATGTCATCAAACCAGAAGTTGGTCAATTGGCGCACATCTCGAGAATTCCAATGATTACTACGAAACCTGACTATATCGTTTAAAATATTAAAATATATAAATTCTGACGGAAGCTAGTATCAAATAATATCAATGAAATTAGTTTTACTTAGATTTATGATTTCGGTAAATTAATATAACTTGTAACTACAGGCACAAGGGACATAACGTCTCAGTTCCCAAGGTTGGTGGCGCATTGGCGAGGCAAGGAATGGTTATTATTTCTTACCTCGCCAATGTCTATGGGCGGTGGTGACCACTTAACATCAGGTGACCCATTTGCTCGGCCGCCGCCTATAACATAAAAAAAATGTTAGTGGTGAGGTCCGGAATTGATATCCCTGGTCGGACAAATATAATAATCGTTGACATTTTTTGACCTTGAAAAAAGCATAATTCATCTCATCGGATTATAAAATTATGGAAATAGAGAGTACACCTATGTATGTTTGCACACACACTTGTGCAGTATAATATCTCTTGCACAGTTTTCTTGTTCATGAGACTGACCAATATTCTGTGTGCGGGACTTAATAGTTATTGAATATTTAAACTCATTAAGTAATACGATTGAAGCGATTAAGTAATCGCTTCGGAACCGTACCCTGTAACTTGAATGTAGAAAATAACTTCATAATTAAATCTTAATATTTTAGTAATTTTATATTTATAAATTCTTTAAACGTGTTTTCAGAAATTACTTATATGGAGTAATTGAAAATGCACCTTATTCAATTACTTTAAGGCTTAAATTGATTGTTGAACAAATTAAATTCCGTACCTTACTGCCTTGAAAAGTAAGAAATTATTTCCGTTACAGGTCACGTATTTATCAATTTTCATTGAAAATATTTTGGTCTTTATAAGATATGATTTGTTTATCTTCGGCAATATAATAATAATACAAAATAAATAAATATATAATTTCATTATTATGATACCAGCCGTTTGGTTCCAGAGTAAAATAAAGCCAGTCTTAATTATTTTATTTAACACTTAAGTTCCTCTAACTCCTATAGATGGAACTTTTGTCAAAACATTTTGTCTAATCATTTTTCGGCAAAATGTTGTAACAGAAAAATGTGGAGCGAATGATGATATTTTAAAAATAATTTATTGTTGGCTCAAGTCGAAACAAATAATTTTTGATTTTTTGATGTGCTACATTTATTTTGAGAATTGGAACAAAACAACGTAGAAAAATCGCACATATCTCAAAGTATACTTTAAGATTATTATATAGCAACGTGATTGCTTTGTCCAGCATTAGGTTATATGCATATGGCTTACTTAAGGAGCTGGCTCGTTGGTCTAGTTATTAGATATAAATACCGCAGGTTATTGGGTTTTTCTGGTGAAGAATCTTAATAGCAGCGCGGAATTTGTAAATTGAAAATGTATACACTCAAATGCCTCGGAAAGCACGTAAAGCCGTCGTGTCAGATTTTATCCCATCGAATTAAGAGAGTGAAGAAATAATAAAGTTAAATGTACCTGTGTTTGCGCGCACAATCTTTTGCCCTATAATATGTCCTGAGCAGCTTAATATCTCTTGAGATTTGCCGCCATGGCTAAAATCGGTCAGATCCCTTAAAGAATTAATCAAAGTTGTGTAGTTATTCCCATTATGTAATAATGTCCTTACCGAATTTTGGCGTCGATGGCTAAACTCAAAGACAAACACAGGTATATTCTCTACACTCACTCTCAATGCATATAGAGCCGTTAAGCCTTAAAGCCAAGCATATAAAGCTATTCTGTATATGCTCTTCAAAGCACGGTTGTGTAACACTGGCAACTATCAACCTCCTTCCAGAATAACCTAATAGGCCTTCTAACCGACCCTTTATACGATACCACGACCTATTGATCTGCAGCCGCTAAGCTGTAACTAGATTACAGCTTTAAACTAGTTTAAGCGACCACATTTCAGTAATACATTAAGGACTCGTAATTTTTGTCATATTTCACAATCAAGAAATATCCAGAAGGCGAACGTTTTATTCTCGAGGTATTTTTTCAGGAATAAGGAACAATTAAATAGCTCGCTACGACTGCATGCAATCTGTGTCTACTTAGTACGTACAACTAATACATTATATGACAAGTAATATCTGTTCTGCTTTTAATAAGTATCGACCCTTATTCTACCGTGAAAATTCAAGAGGGGTAGCCAGTAATTTGGTATAACAATCTGAACTGAATATTAAAAAATATTGTTTTGTCATCCCTATTGGTACTTGCAAAGTTTTATCGATACGACAGTAAGCAGTACGTTAAAATCGACTTCCTAGATTTGTTTACATAGAGACTTTGTTAGTTACACACAAGTGAAGCTAATATAAAGCATGTAAAAAACAACCTTGACTGGAACCAACCTCAACAAACTCACAGTGTACTGTACTTCCTAATTCATAATTTTAATACGAATATCTTGATACGACGGAAATAAACAAAAACCGCTAAATTTGCAGAATGCAAATTATAGTTTAATTTAATTTTTATATAAAAGTTCTATAAAAAAAAAATATATACTTGACGATCGAATTTTGTTGTTTAATTTTTTCATCAATTCTTATAAAAGGAAATTAAATTTATGTCATTAAATTGAAAATTCAATTCATTGAATTCAATTCATCAAAAATTAATATATATTTGCGAATTCCAAACACGGGAATTACAAATAGTTACGTAATCAACGTGCAATATTCATAAAGCTATTTGAGGTAGATTATTAGATTTTCTTTTGCAGGGATTTACTGCCCTAGTAAAATGAATATGACGACAACTTAGAACCAAGTAAATTACTTAGAAAACAATCTTACTGAGGACGGATCGTGTTTTATTCGTATGTGATTATCGAAATATTATGTAACGCAATTAAAATTACTAACAAATAATAGTAACATAGTAGTATAGTAACAGCCTGTTAATGTCCCACTGCTGGGCTAAGGCCTCCTCTCCCTTTTTGAGGAGAAGGTTTGGAGCTTATTCCTTATAATATATATTTATAATTAATGGTATAAGTATCAATTTAAAAACAATTTAGTAGAGACAATCAAACAAGCAAAAGAAATTTGAAAAAAAATTGAATGAAATTTTAATGCCTCTCGCATGTTATTAAAATATCCGATAATACGAAACGAATTTGATTGAAACATATTTTAAATTTTAATTAATATTAATTTTGTAAAGGGTTACATATTAATACTTCTCTTTCATTGCATGGATGCGCAAATCCAGTTCAAAGTTAAAAATAAAATATTGTATGTATAATTACATTCTATATTCATAGGTACATGAGGCATATAAATTTTCTCTATAAAAGTCCTCTAATCTTTACATTTCTTTAGATTATAGTAGGAATTAATTGTTTATTGAGAAACTGGATAATGAATTTGATTACAAATAATCGAGGTCTGCTTGGGAATGTTCTCTGGTTTTATTTTTATAACAATTAAATTCTTTTGGCGGTTACTATATTTTCTTACCGCGAAAAACAACATCTCCTAATCCATACTTCAAACATATATTTCTTTCTTAAATCAGTCACTGCGGTATTATTGAGACGAAAAGTTACTACTACTACGGTTTTTTTTTTCGATTGCGCTTTGTTGTTATTTTACAGTTAAAAAAACTATATAATAATAAATAATTAATATAATATATATTAATAATAATGAATAATTTGTAAAATATTTTCAGCGTGAAAAAATAATTAAATACGACACTCTCGGACGTTAGATAAACAAAGCATAGAAATGTGAACGCTTAACAATTAACAATAACGCTTTCCAATTTCATCCGCGCGTAAGGGACGCGCGGATGAAATTGGAAATTTTATTTAGGTGCGCTCTTAATTAAAACTGTACATATTACTTTATAACAAAATTATATATAGGTGAGTATATATTTCATTTTATAAGATATTTAAATAGACATACAATAAGAAACTAACTTGGTTGTATGTTTTATAGCAAGCCCATCAAAACAGAATCATCTAGTATTGTTGTGTTCCACTTTGAAGGGTGAGAGCCACTAAAGGTTGGTAGTGCATTGGCGATATAAGGGATTGTTAATATTTTATCTTTTTAGTGCAAATTCGTGTATTTTTTGTTCGTGTATTTAAGCTGTGTTTATTTATTTCAACTTTTTTGGAAAGATTTAAGAATGTAATGAAACGATGACAAGAATTTAACAATATTTATCACTCTCAATAAAATATAAATAAGGACAAACGAATAAAATAAAGTTTGACTTCAACATACATTACGCTATCATTA
This sequence comes from Nymphalis io, assembly GCF_905147045.1. Taxonomy (NCBI): domain Eukaryota; kingdom Metazoa; phylum Arthropoda; class Insecta; order Lepidoptera; family Nymphalidae; genus Nymphalis; species Nymphalis io. The sequence goes on from NC_065918.1 coordinate 13,918,956, forward strand.
TACGTCTAAACTCAAGGTCGAACAAGATTCGCATTGTAACTGTTATGTGATTCATATTGAAAAAAAAAACATTAAACCTTCACTAAATTATTGCAATACCGGTAATTATTATTAGAAATATAGATATACTGAAATATTAATCATTTTTTGGTCGAGTATGTTAACGTTAATCAATCAATCATAGTAATGGACCGTCAGGATAAATATAGAAGTTACGAAAAGTCGAAATGGCCCAGTGGTCAGAACACATGAATCTTAATGTTATTACACGAGTTTGGAATTCAAACACACACACATATTACAATTTAAAAAAAATAAAAGTAAGATAAAATAATTCAAATTTGAATAAGCACAACATCTGTTTATTTTTAATAATGTATAATAAATACATGCCTTTTTTTTCTTTTTTTGTACTGGTCACCTATCCTAGGTGGATAGGTACCATCCACTCATCAGATATTCTACCGCAAAACATCAATACTTGGTATTATTGTGATCCAGTTTGAAGGGCGAGTGAGCTAGGGTAATTAAAGGCACAAGGGACATAACATCTTAGTTCCCAAGGTTGGTGGCGCATTGGCGATGTAAGCGATGGTTAACATTTCTCACATCAGGTGGCCCATATGTTGGTCCGTCTTCTTATTCTATAAAAAAATATATCGAAATTTAATTTCTAATCAATATAAACACCTCGTTCGTATTAATAACCGTTTACTGAGCATTCATCTGAATGATTAATAGCCAAAAAAGTGTAAGATAGCGCGGTATTCAAATGGTTTTTTAATTCACTTAAAAGACTGTAGCTAAATTGAGTGGACAATACAATTAAATATTTTTCCATAACATATATATACATTTTTTTTCTTTTATGTACAATACATTGTAGATTTTCTATGCTTGTTTTTTTCCTCCTGTCAATACAAAAATATGAGTCCATAAGAAGTTAATATATAATATTTGTTGACATCTGTGAATAGTACAGGATTACAATATTAAGAAAATGTTTTTTTTTTCACTTCGACCCTGATTTTTTTTCTTTCTCTTTCATTTGCATTTCCGGAACTTTTTTAATTTTTCTGCAAAAATATTAATTGACAATTAAATAAACATATTATATTATATTGACATAAATTAAACGCCATTTTATGAACACTTTCACAGAGTGAGTGACAAATAACAATCATATCGGTAACTTCAATATTACAGACAGAAATTAAAACTAGATATAGTACTAATATTTATCTGTGGTCTGCTAAACGGGCCAAAGTACAACACTTTATGCCATTTGCCAAATCATTTAAAATAATAATTTTATTTGTGCCAAAAAGGACATAAGTTTAACATTAGTAATGTTATCGATTTTTCGCAAAAAGGTATTTATTATAAACAACCGATGCCTGTTCATTATTTCTATTTAGATTACCAAAAGAAAAACATCATTTTAGGCCCTTTTCGTGCGAAAAGGGCCTAAAATGGTGCAGGCCACAGATATATGTATATTTAATTTAAATAATTAACATTGAAGAAAAATTAAAACCCTTTTATTCTTTTTTATTTAAAAAAACAGTTTACAAATTTTCCTTAGAACGTTCTGCCAAATTTGACATGAATTTTATTATAAACAGGGACATATAATTTCTTATCTTTAACAACGCATGTTTTTAAAAAATATATTATCTTTTTTATCAATTTTATAAATATGCAATTTATGATAATTTCCCTGTTGTCGCATTTACATTGTAAACTTAGCTATATTTAAGCCTGACCAGATCTAGCGAAATACAAAGAGATACAAATGTACGGCATTTTTCAAAACGTTATATTTAAAACATTGTCAATATTTGTATAAATACCTATTTTAAGTACCGTTGGTAGGTTTGCCAAGCAACAGCAGTTAAGTACATCATGCATGATCATCGATTCACGAATGCCTGACATCAGCATTTCACACGAATACGGTAATCTCTATAGTAAAAAAAAAAATTAAGTGCCTGTTAATGATATGCTGGGCTAAGACCTACTCTCTCTTTGAGGAGAAGCCATAATAACTTATATTAAGTTCAAAAAGAGCTATCCAACGATGTTTTATCCATAGCAATGCTTAATATACTGTACGGGATAAATGATAGAAGAACTTGGAATTAGTTTTCGTTACTGTTCATACAGTACATATAAATATATTTGTATGCGATTATCAACCAGACGTAGCTTTATATTAAAATAAAAATTGTAAAATGAAGATTCAAAAGTGCTGGTGATACCCTACTTGAAAAAAATATTCTTTGATATTTTATGGTAGTAGATATTTGATAGAACCTTTAGTTTAAGTTACTATTAACATCATCATTTTAATCTTTGTATATATTTCATGAAATAAATATATATTTTATCTTATTAGTATTACTCATAAAAAAACCTAATTATTACGAGTAGTAAAATTACTTGCGATCGGTTTTTTTTATGTTTTATAAACCTGTATAATTATTTCAATGTTATGATATAAGTATTTATAACTTTATTGTGTTAAATTATTAAACCAATATAATTATAAACCAATTAAACGAAAACATAAAATACTAGCAGTTTTTTACTGACATATTTTAATAAAAAAGGGCAATAGATTCTGCTTCGGATATAAAATAATTTTAGTAGCAGAAAATATACGGATGAGGGGCTTCGACATCATTTGTAAAAAAAACTTTATATTTTCCTCATATAAGTATAATTATTAAGTATAGACTTTTCAGCTAATTGTCATATTATGTTAATACAATAAAAACGTAACAGTCAGTAAATAAAGTATTATGGATAACCATAACTGGACAAAGGAATCTTCTCATACAGAGTTTTATTACTAGCTAAATAACCCATATGCTCAAATGCAAAACAAGTTTCGTCACAATGTTTTTCGTCGCCGCTGATTTTAGAAACGACATGAAAACTCCTCGGCCGGATTCGAACTCGCAATATATATTTAAGATTCACGTGCTCGAACCACGAGTCCATATCATTGCAGCTATATATAATAATATGTTTTGTTCCGTATGTGACAGTAACATTACAGTATAACTAAATCGAAATTGATTGTTTTAATCATTTATTACAAAACGACATAACCTTGGTTCAAGTTAAATTACAAGCTAAGACATTAAATAATTTAATGATCTCCAAGAAGTTCTATAAAAAATATATATATCCAATATAATTATACAATTGTTTGATATTTTTATAAAGTAATATAAATGCGCAATTGTAGCTACACGTCCAACAAAAAGTTTAAGTCATCGTACGCTACTAAAATAAGATGAAAAAAATATATACTATGTTTAATCAAATAATATGTATATTATGCAATATTTACTTTTTCAGTTATAACTAAAGTCAGTTATAACAGAGTAATAAGCCTTAGATCTAAGGCTTATTACTAATTTTGCATTTTATTACATCACCTAATTGATACAGTGGCCAGCAAGGCTGCCGATCCTGAACTTCTAGGTTTGATAACCCGTTTTCTTGCTTATAATCCATTTCGTATTCAGCCGCAAACAAAACCTTATAATTATAATAATTAGCTGAAAATATTGCGACCTTTCAAAAAAGTCGTCTGAGATTAATTATCGACTATTCGCATAAAAGTTAGCATTAAGTTTGGTTTTGACACAACGGTATATGTTAACATCGTATCGGTTCGGTTTCGATCTAAATAAAAATAGATTAGTCAAAGTTGGATTGAAATTGAATCGGGAACGTATCGTAAACGTTATAGATTACTAGAATTCGACTTCCGAACATGTTCAAATTAAAGCGATGCCTACACCTGTGCCATTGAACGATCAAGCAGTCTCGTCCGGTACATTGCTGATTTAGCCTTAGAAAGGTACTCCGTGTCGCTTTGTTGATTCCGCAAGAATCTTACTCATTAGGTCTTTCTTATTTAATGAAATGAAAACATTAAATTAAAAGTGTTCAAAATATGATAATTTTAAGAAACATTATTGAAAATTTACCCGTTATTATATATCATTTTTAAGAGATAATCGTAATTATATAACAGTTTCTTAACATTATAATAATATCATTTGTTTTATATTCTATCTCGCGATAAGGAATTTTTACTTTTATTTTCCAAATATAAATAATAAAGTAACAACAAATATATCGTTGTTACTAGAAAATATTAACAGCAATAGCACCAATTTAAATTTAAATATAGAAGCAAAACAAACATAATTTTGAGTGTTAAAATGACAGTTTAACGTTAATTCCTGTTATAGAGAAAAATTCAATCGTACACTGTGGTTAATGAGTCACTGGTCGCTAAGCGGTTGTTTTCCCCAGCGCAGGCGCAGTGACTTCCACTATGCAGGTATTCCCCGGCCATTCGCTTTTGAGATACAAGTTACTTGCTCCTTTTTTGAAACTGGTATTGCAAGTATTTTAAATCAAACCTATATGATTAGTGTTGCCCTTTTACTGTTAAAGAAATATATAAGGTACGATGTATATTTGTTGAGTAAGATTTTTTTTTCAAAGTTTTTTTTTTTGCTCCCTCACTCCTGTTCCCTCACTCTCATAATTTGATAAGAAGACACGACACGACTAAAGGCGGTTCAAGTGCAAGACTAACGCCTTTCACGTGATATTAGATGGCGTGTAGCTATATCAATACTATAATATATTAACAATATTTCCAATATTTGGGCTGCTACTGCGAAGCTCTTAACAGACAACTATTATTTGCTGACCCCGATCTATATACTTATAAAAAGACCACTAAGCCAACAGGCCAAAAAGTAGAACAATATATTATTTTATAATAATGACGATTCGCTTATTCAAAATATATTATTATAATTATATGCATTAAAAAAACATATGCTTTGTGAGTAAATATCCGTATTAATAATTCGGTTTTAATTTTTCTTAGACACTTTCAAGGTTTTCTTGTTATATCTAATTTCTAAAATATTTAAAAAATATAAAACATCTTATCTTATAAATATATATTATATAAACATAAACAATAAAGTATATGTAATACACACTAAAAGGTATTAGCTAATAATTATTCTAGTGGCAATTTTGTACTCTGTATTAAAACTTGGTACTTATAAACTTTTTGTGCTATTTTTATTGTTTTATTTCAACTATAGGAAATTTAACGGCGCCTAGTTTGAAGGTTGTGCGCTTCACACTTAGAGGACGAGTTTATGATCGTAATACGTGTTTCGCTTTATGTCATTACGTTACAAATATAAATATCAAAATTCCGATATAATGAATGAACGATAAGAATAATAAAAAATAATTATTCGAATTTTACATATATACGATGTTTATTCACAAATACAAGAACCCATTATACATTTAAATTCGTTTGACGTAAGTTTTTAGTATGGGGTCATTAATTCGACTCGTCTTCGCTTTTCAACGGTAAACCCCGCGTGACGTAAATGGTCAGTTTTATATGTCATCAAATATTATATGTGCTTATGTTATTTACCTATTATTAGTAGATCAATTTATCCTATTTGTGGTCGTATCTAATACTGTCGTTTATTAATGTTTAAATGATCGATTTATTTTATTACTGTATTGATGTCTTTATATGATTCAATTTAAATAATATTTGCTACGTGTAAATAGTAACATATATACATTGACTGTTTATTTGTTTTTTATTCACTTTTTATTAAGCAATGAAAAATATTAATTTTTACAGTTTACTATAATAATAAATACGTACTTTATATAATGTTTATTTATTTATTTATTAAATACATTCGTAAACAAACATTTTTATGTCCATTTGTGTGATTGACATAAAAAAATGATACATAAAATATTGCGTCCAACCATTTTGCTCTAGAAAAATAATTAGTATATCTCTATTTATATGTAGATTTCAACTTAAATAATATCACAATAATTAAACCTAATCCAGTCTGCTATATATTACTATAAACACTTGAAACACAATGCAACAAGGTGTTAACTTTGTCGCACAACATTTTCCACGGACGTAAAAATATGTCACCGACTTCTGCGAAATAAAAAAAAAGCTTTATGCGTTATTGTATTGTAATAATAAAGTCATTGAAACACGCACTTTGATATATCCTGTTCCGAGTTACGATGGACTAAATTCACTTCCTCGTTCAATAAGGCCAGGTTTATGTTATAACGGCCTCAGGAAAACAACCGGATCCTAATTTCAAATTTTAAATAAAAATATTGAAAGTTGTTATATAAATATTATATATATATATACATATATATATATATATATATATATATATATATATATATATATATATATATATATATATATATATATAACAACTTTAAATAATAAAATCTATAAACCATAGCAGCTGATATGTTACTATGTGCATTCCACTTTAATTAGTACTTACCTTAATTTTGACAAAATTTTTACTTTCGCTTCGAAAGAGGTTTTTTTTTAAACAAATAAAATTTAAACGTCTTTTTAACGCGGGCTTGTTTTTTTCATCCATTATTTTTTATGTTTTATTCAAACACTTCGGATATTAATAAAAGCTACGAATTGCAATATTTGTTTCTATTAAACGATATCACATTTAAGTAATTCGCCAAAAACCACAGCAATGCACAATAACGAATTTAAACTAAAATTATGTGAAATAGTTATTAAAAAATTGAATAAAATTCCTTTTCATATATTTGTATTTTTTTTTTATTAATCATTAAAATTCGAAAAGCAGACAATTAAAAAAATATATGTTCTAGATTCCATGGATCATTTGGACAGGGTGCGAAGGGCGGTTGTGGTAGCACGATGATTCGGTCCGCCGCAGGACTTGAAGGCGCGAGCGCGCGGGGCGCAGGCCGTGACGCATGCGCACGAAAGGCACGCGGGGTGGGAGACGCGACGAACACTATTTAAACTGTTCTTGCGAACGGTCATCATGCATTGGTCTGTTTGCAATCCAAAGTTAAGTTAGCCCTCGTAATACGACAGCTCGAGTCGTAGACAGACAGGCATAAGCCCGTGGTCGAGACATAAGGCTCTCGCAGACGTACGCTAGCTAAGCGCGCAGTGAACTTCAGTTCAGGCTCTCCTTTTCCAAGTGGTGTGTCGTGAAGCAATGGCCGTAGCCGCTGCCCAGAAGAACCGCGAAATGTTCGCCATCAAGAAATCCTACAGCATTGAGGTGAGGACCCGTCACCAACCCGCTTGCTATTGCTTTTATGCTCCAAAGTTCTTGGATCGAACCTGTGTCGAAATGGCACGAATCTTAAGTTGCAACTACCTACTGAATTCATATTCATTAATTGCTTACTGAATCCCAAACCCAAAGTCCATCTTAAGGTAAAGCGCTTACTAATTAATAATTTCCCACTCATTCATTACACTTAACAACTGTTACTCTGTTTAAAATTCTCTGGAATGTTAATCATATTTTGTGCATGTAATAATTAAATTCATTAACTGATTGTTTTTCTTAATAACTATGTTACGTCACAATGAATAGACATAAGTTTTTACCGTAAATTAGACTTGCGTGTACTAAGATACGAATATGCAGGTACTAACGAGATGTAGTAGACAACAAACAATAAAATACTCGTTAACACTTCTAAACTACCTTCAAACAATTTGCGTGATTCTAAAATAATTACCCGATAATAAGAGTCGCAATATTAAATATTATTTTGCAATGTAAACAAAAATAGTACATTGCAGTACCTCGAATATCAGATACGGCCAAGATCGATTAACGTTAAAAAATAATTTAGGATTAAATTTGTTTATTTGAGATTCTTAAAGAGAACACATGAAAACAGCTGATTAGAGCCGCGACCGTTCAAAATGGTAACTTTAAGTTTAACCGATAAATTATCGCTTTGTGATGTACGTTCATAACAATGGTTGCAAAAAAAAAACAAACGCAAACCTTTGATCGACTTGCAAATAAACAAAAATATTAATCGTTCTGGCGTCTCGGTGCTTATAATAAACAAACAACATTAAAGGGAGAATGCCGAAGAAATCGTGTGAAAGCGCGCGAAGACGGCTCCTGACTTTTACAAGAATAAAAATGCTCACTGGAAACGCGACATACAATTTTAAAAAATTACAATTTCTTTTCATGTCATTTTGATTTCCGTTCCGACGACGTACGATTACCTTAATTACTCTTTACAGTCATGTAGCTTTCCCACATTAACAGACCGAGTTACGGTATAACAACCGCGTAAGAACTTTGTTTTATCAATTACACTAAACTAAAACCTTCATTAAATGAAATACCTAAATACCTAGAAGTAATTGAACAATTATTATGATTTTGTTTATCTTTGTATACGAAAATATACTTGTAGTTAATTAATATATAATTATCTTCGAGATTAATCACTATTGTCAATATTCAAGGCGTTTGTAAATGCAGTTACCATCTCGATGTCATCAATGAATAATGACCATAATAGTTGCTTTGTAAACAACTTGAGCTAATGCGAAGTAATATTGCGAATTTAATAGTCAGTATTGATTTTATTGTAAATTCTTAAAATTTAATTCCGTCTTGTAACATTGTTTTAAAGTAAACAATCATTTTACCCTCGCAGACTTACTTTCAATTGTTGTGAGCGTTGCGATATATATTTTGTTGATTACTCGTAATAATGTGCTGTGCGAAAATCAGGTCTCACGTTAACGTATCTGACGTGTTATGATTAACGTATATTTTATAATTGGTTTCTGAATGATTGTATTTCCTTGAACATCGAAGGTCGGTTTACAACGACGCTCACCAGCACTGTAATCAGAAAATAACATTAAAATTATATCGAGTGACATGACCACCGGAAAAGTATTGTCACCATACGAGTTGAATTTTGAGTAAATAAGATAAAAGACTGTTGTCTTTAATACTTTTTAATATATATTTAATTAATGAACACGCGAAAGAGTCAGTCCAATGTTTGAAACAAATTCGAGGCAGCAATATGCCCTTGACCAAACGAGGTTGATCGTCGCGGTCAAATTAACATAAAAAATCTAAGATGTTAGCTAGATCTGCAATCGTGCGTATCCATGGTATTATTCTCGACGTATTATAGTGTATAGTATAATAGTTATGTTTTTTAAGTACACACGCAATATTAAATACATTTATTTGAAGACATTGATTAAAATTGAACCCGAATTTCCGTATAAATTATGAATTCTTACATCCGATGATTTCGCGGTCAAATTCAAACGTATCGGAAATTGAATATAATTAATAAATTAACTATCATAATTCATATTAAAGATTATAAATTAACGCATTATTGTGATATCAATATATATAAAAGGTTACATTAATCGGGTGAAAAATTTTAAAATATCCGAAGAAAAGGCATTTAATTTGCATGAATTATATAATGAGTTAGGTATAAGCGAGGGTGGCAGGTCAGCTTAATTAGCCGCCGGATTGGAGCGGTGAAGTGGCCACTCGGTGATCAAGGCTATAGAACCGGATTCAGATCCCAGCCCGCTCCAGTTAGCCGGACCTTTAACAATTACATTTCCGCACTCGTTTACGGCAATTTTTACAAACAATACAGATCTATATAACGGAAGTAAATTCATTTACATAACTTTTACCGTAATTCAAATATGTTATAACGTATTTATTTTGAAATAATGAAGGCAAGCTTAACACGAATAATCTTTTTTAAAATATTTACTAATAGGTAGAGTCCGACCGATGTATATTAATTAAAGCGTTATTATTTAAATCTAAACGCGAACAGATATTTCATTTCGCAAAACTATAAATCACAAAAGAATTAATGACAGTCATTGTAACCTAGATTTTCTTATAGTAAGGACAATATAGAGCTGGTATGGAATTACAGATCAATGCTTAAGAATATATTTGCATTCTCTCTGCGTTTTCGGCACAATATCGAACGAGGGACATCTTTATACAGATGAGCGAGATTTGACAAAGTTATGTCAAATGACAAATTAGTATGAAGGAAACACAAATACATAAAAATTATATAGGCATTCAATAAAACATACATGAAAGAAAGGCGATAAAAAATGAGTTGACAACTATCAAAAGAATTCTGAAGGCTCCGATTTGATCTTTTATTTATAAGTATATACCGCTATTGACGTTTTAGAAATAAATTGAGTCAGATAATGAGTAAGAGAAGAGCGTAATCATATTTTTTTATACAGTAACATCATTTAAAGTATATCTTATCGCCTTGTATCGTTTCAGGGGCTAGGTAACAAAAGCGTGTGATTAGTAACCCTTGACACACATAGACCCGTAGCCACTCTAGTGGAAAATGCTAGGTCTCAACGCCCGCGCACTGCTCGCTACCAACTTAACATCTCCGGACAATTAGCCTTTACTACAGATTACTACAGAATGACGTCATTAGCTGATCATTAGAATTTTCATTTGCTCGTCTTTAACGTGAATGTCAAATAATCATTTTCTGATATATTAAATTAGTCTGGGTTCGCGTTTGTATTATTTTTGAATTCGACAATTCGTTCTTGATTATTCATAAAATATGTTCGAGGAAAACCTGGTATATTTCTAAAACATCGAGGCCATTGTTAAACTATTACAAACAGACTATGTTGCAGGAAAATTAAGATAACAATTTAAGCTGTCTTTCTTCTGAGCATCCTTTGAATTAATTCAAATTTCCATACTTAGATTTTGAAGGCAAAATACATTAATTTGAATTCATAAATTAATCAAATAATAATAATTTATTATCGCTCAACAAACTACCCACTTATTATACCAACTCGTATATTAAAGATGTATAATTAATTGAACTCTAAATACATACATAGTAAAGTTCAGATTACTTTGTCACAAAGGTGCGATGGACGATTTAACAATTAACAAGCCGTCATGAAAGCGACATGCGTTTCAAGAGTCCTACAAGCCGCTCTTCATGTTGTCAGAACATCGTAGGAAATGATTTTGATTGGCGCACTTAGCCTAAATTCACGTAAAAAATGAATACAGTGTATTTTTCTTATAATTGTTATGCAATCTTATATAATTGTATACTTTTATGCTGTAATACGAGATTAAATTATATATAACATATGTTACAAATCGTAACTTATTACATAATACAAAAATTCAACATACAAGATAAGAGTTTTGTACCAAATAAATGTCATAAAATAGTGGGAACTCAAATTATCAAGTGATATATTAATTATTATTAATAACAGCGATAAAATAAATTAATATTTACATTTAAGTGTTATTATCGATTAAAATTGAATACTGATTATATTATAATGTTATTAAAACTACTAATAATAAACAAGCAACTCTGATTCATAAATTAAATAAGTTTAATTACATTTTAAATTATATATAAATAATTTAATTATAGTTAAATTATTTAGTACATATAATTAAAATATGATACTGATATAAATCGTTTCATTTATTAACTTGTAGATGATAATCTCTTTAAGTTTACGTGTCTATTGCAAAGAGCGACTTGTGAAAGGCTTTTGCCATTTAAGTCACTCTGGGTTGTTCAAAAGTTCACTCGACATATAATTGGTTCCATCGAGACGCAACGGTCCAGAAAGTGAGATTCCTTTGTGCGATTCCATCTCAGATCCGGCGGGGGATGGGGTGTAATGGCAGCACTTTGCGCCCGACCTCAGGAAATAAGCTTAGGAACTCCGTAAAAGCAATTCCTGCTCCCACATGAAATATAATGCCTTACGACCGCTATATCATATGGATTTAAAAGACGTATTTTTTGAATTGTCTCCGTCCCTTTGTTGGGAACTTATGTCTGTGAATTAATTCTCTTCAAACTTTAATTGTCCTCTTAACTTTGATTATTACTTTATATTAATAAGTCGCGTATAAAATTAGATAATTAAATTTCATCATGAGTGTCTTCACTTCACTTCACTCAATACATCAACGATGCTTCATTTATTTTGCTTTTACCGTAAAACATTATTTGAATATGGAACACGGATAAATTTCAATTCTTTTGTTATAGAACGGCTACCCATCTCGCCGTCGCTCGCTCGTAGATGACGCCCGCTTCGAAACACTAGTTGTCAAACAGACCAAACAGAGTGTGCTTGAAGAGGCTCGTGCTCGTGCCAATGGTAAGTCCAAATATCGATTTTGATGAAAGTTTATTTCCTTTTTAATTATTATTTTTTCTATTTGTTATTTTTTTTATTTATCTTAAGTTATTTTTTTTTATTTATTTTATAAATAGACTCTGGCTTGGACTCTGATTTCATCCAAGACGCCGCTCATGTAGGCGATAACGAGAAGACCATAGAAGATGCCACTCAACACGATGAAAATAAAAATGGTCACTTTGGTAATTCTTTACTTTGAGATCGTTTATTTCTCTCAGATTGCTTCAATATGTACTTTCAGATATTGCTTGTTTTTTTTAAATTTGATTTGTTTTATATTTCATTTTTTATTTTATTTTTTATTTTTATTTTTTTAAACAGATGCAGATAATATTGAAGGTGACACTAATGGGGACGAAGGTTTGTTTTATTTGTATTGATGTTATTCTCAATTTTCACATAGGTCGACCACATTTTTTGAGTGAATGTAAATAAACTATTATCTTAAAAGTTACAAGCAAAACATTTCTATTTTAGATTATACTCTTACTGAAGAGGAAGTAATTCTTCAAAATGCCGCAAGCGAGGGCCCAGAAGCTGAACAGGCGATGCAACAAGCCGCTTTGCTTCTTCGTATGCGCGAAGGCATGGGTTCACTCGCTCGCATCCTTAAAACCATCGATAACTACAAGGGTTGCGTAGAACATCTTGAAACTCGTCCCTCTCAAGACTCCGGAACTCAATTTGATGCTCTTGTAAAAGTCAGCATGTCTCGCATAAACTTGCTCCAACTAATCAGATCACTTCGCCAGTCGACTTCATTTGCTGGAGTCAATCTAATTTCCGAGAACAACATCTCCAACAAGACTCCGTGGTTCCCTCGCCACGCATCCGATCTCGACAACTGCAACCATCTTATGACTAAATACGAGCCAGAACTTGATATGAACCACCCAGGATTCGCTGACAAGAACTACAGAGAGCGCAGGAAGCAAATCGCTGAGATTGCATTCGCTTACAAGTACAGCGACCCAATTCCATCTATCACTTATTTGGAAAGTGAGAACGCAACTTGGCAACGAGTATTCAACACCGTGCTCGACTTGATGCCAAAACATGCATGCAAGGAGTACAAAGCAGCTTTTGGTAAACTGCAGGCGGCAGACATCTTTGTTCCTCACCGCATTCCGCAGTTGGAAGATGTAAGCAACTTCCTTCGCAAGCATACCGGATTCACACTCCGACCAGCTGCTGGTCTACTCACAGCTCGTGACTTCCTCGCTTCGCTCGCATTCCGCGTCTTTCAATCTACACAATACGTACGCCACGCTAATTCGCCATTCCACACACCTGAACCGTAAGTATATTATGAAAGCATTATTGATTTTAAATTAATTATTACAACGCACAGCGCACATTAAATAGTTCTTATTAAATATATTAAAAACCCTTAGTAATTCAAATCTTATTGACATGTTATATTATTTTCAATAACCTCGTAAGTTTTTGCACAAATATAATTTATTCAACGACACGTGCTTATAGAAATATTTGATGCGGAAGTAAAACTGAAACAAACTCGTTAAACGACCTTAACAGGTGTATATACAATACATATTGCAAATGTAAAGAATTTAACTTAATTAAACTAATAACAACCTTGGACGATCTTTTGAAGGTAATCTTAAAAAATCAGACGATGGTCATATACAAATTAAGACCAATTATTTTGTACGAATAGTAGAAATACCTCGTTACTTAAAATAAAATATGTGGCAGAACATTTTGTACGTCGCCTTCTAAATAAAGTCAAGAGTGGACGAGATGCTGTGATGGAATCATAACATTGTTAAAGGCTCACTTTTAATTCAGTTTTAACTCTATTCGTGACGTTGTTATAAGCATCAAAGGCTACTTTCATCGAATTAAGTTAGTTTCGCTTTAAATATATTATGTATTGAAGTCTGTTAACAACCCTGAACTCCAACGTCGTTATGAAAAGCCATTAGTGTGAGGTATTTAAGCTGATGTCGTTTAGTTGCTTTGATGTTCCAGCTTGTTTGAGGGAAATTATACTACGATATCGGAATTACATCACACCTCTTTTTTTTTAGTGATTGTATCCATGAACTTCTTGGACATATTCCTCTTTTGGCTGACCCAAGCTTCGCTCAATTCTCTCAAGAGATTGGACTTGCCTCTCTTGGCGCTTCCGATGCGGAAATTGAAAAGCTCTCAACTGTAAGTTATTTTACCAATGATTACTTGACTGTAATTGTAATTAAGCTGTGCGAATCATTAAAATTGGGCCCAAGCATTTGCGAAAAAAAATATGTTGCGTCCATTAATTATTGGGGGATTTTTGTGAGAAATATATTTTTGTCCAGGTATACTGGTTCACCGTTGAATTCGGCCTTTGCAAAGAAAATCAACAACTGAAGGCATATGGTGCTGCTCTTCTGTCTTCTATTGGAGAACTGCTTCACGCTCTTAGTGACAAGCCTGAACTTCGACCTTTCGAACCCGCTTCTACATCGGTACAGCCCTACCAAGATCAGGAATACCAACCCATCTATTACGTCGCTGAGAGCTTCGAAGATGCCAAAGACAAATTCAGGTAATAAGACAAATCACAATAAATGAAATACACAAGTTTTAATGAATTATATATTCTAAACAGCTACTTTATTAATGATGTAACTAATCAATCATACTTTGTTCAGACGTTGGGTATCCACTATGTCCCGACCATTCGAGGTGCGCTTTAACCCGCATACAGAGCGCGTCGAAGTTCTCGACTCGGTGGACAAACTCGAAACCCTCATCTGGCAATTGAACACGGAGATGCTACACCTGACCAACGCCGTTAAGAAGCTCAAAGGCTCGCACTTCGAGTGAACCCGTTACCTACATTATACAATCAGATCAGTGCACGCGGCCTTGCCGTATTTTGTATAGCTAGTGATATTATAGAAGTAAGTCTGTTGTCGTGTGGAGCGTGTGTGCGAGTGTGGAAACCATCGGATGGTACTTCGTTGAATTCCTTTTGTACCTTATTATTTATTATGCCGAGCTCATTGCCCGGGCCTCGCAATGTGCACGGAGCTCCCGATTGCCCATTTAGGGAGGCCGTGCCCGTTCGCGAGACCATAACTATTATATTAGTATTAATTTATAATTTAATGAAAAACACAAACAAATAAAAAATGGAGCACCAAAAAGTTTAAAAAAATCAAACCGAAATATATGTGTTTGAGTGGAATTTGTTGTTTTATTCGAACAATCAACCTTCATCGAGCATTGACCTTATTATACCTTATAATATACGATTACTATATGCTACGATTTGTTGCTCTGTCCACTGTCTCACTCTCAAGTACATTGAGATGGCAATCCAACAAGATAGGACAGAAATTAGATTGCATCCCATACTTTACGCCTATAGATTCTTCTAGTGCGTAGTAATTAATTATTTCTACCCTAAATATTTTTATTACAAGATAATAAAAATATAACTTATAAATAATGAAAATATGACGGGTATATATTGAACCGAGATCGAAGAAAGTAACTTGTTTTGCTTACGTATAATACGCATATCACATCATGTACAAGGCTTCGCACACATGCAAGCCTATAATATAATATAATAAAATGCAAATATACTTTTAGTATATTATATGGATTATAAAACATGCATCTGGAAGTCTGCAATCATTGCTAAGTCTAAAGGGACAATCTTTTAAGAGCAATTTAAAATAAAAGAAAATTTAATATTGTAGCAATCGCGGAACATCGGTTCCGTCCTACCTATAATAAGATTGAGCTCCCAAGGGTCGCTCGAATTTCTTTCAATCTTATTTCATTGTAAAAAATGTATTTATTATTAATTATCCTTCAAGGTAAACCGTGCTAATCGATACATATTTAATTAACGTGACATTGAATTGAGTACTTGTAAAGCGTTTATTCGTTAAACAAATGTAAACCTACATTCTCAATACAAGGTACTTCCTTATATAATTAAAGTAATAAGAACCGTCTCGAGTAGCCGCAAGAAGTTCTCTTAGCAAATTAAGAAACAAAGAGATCTGACTAAAAATGCATGCAATAGTAATGACAGAACGGATTACGAGAGAACAAAAACGATTTTAAGAAATGAGAACATACATTAAAAATAGTTTACCCAAAAAAAGGTTAACTGTTTGACATTAAGTCACAAATGAGAGGTATGGCCTTAAAGTATACAAGGACGCGGACGAAGTTGGGTTGATTTCAAATAGCATTTGCAACGCTACCGTACTTTATTGAGGAGAAGCGCAAATCACAGACTAACCTAAATAACAATTTATATAAATATTCAAATAAAATTAATTAAAAATAAAATATAAAACACATTTGTTGATATACTTTACCATTAATATCCATATATCCAACAAGAATTCAGCTCAATGTTAACACATTAATCATTTTATTAAGATCTAAATAATATTACATGTAAATTTTAAAATCGATATAACAATAAGAAGAACGTTTAAGAACGACTTAAAATCTAGAAAACCTATATTTTGTTGTCAATTTCATGATGTCCAGTATTTATTGGCGCGCCTTGTGGGTAGACTCGTATGCCGAGACAAAGGGCATGACACTCTCTTATGCCATCATATCATCTCTCCATCGCCGTTCTCTACTCTTTTGTAGGCATTAAGCGCTTTCGCATTAAGCTATTCATTATGATTTGGTAACAGTAACAGTAACAGTAACAGCCTGTTAATGTCCCACTGCTGGGCTAAGGCCTCCTCTCACTTTTGAGCAGAAGATTTGGAGCTTATTCCACCACGCTGCTCCAATGCGGGTTGGTAGAATACACATGTGGCAGAATTTCAATGAAATTAGACACATGCAGGTTTCCTCACGATGTTTTCCTTCACCGTTAAGCACGAGATGAATTATAAACACAAATTAAGCACATGAAAATTCAGTGGTGCTTGCCCGGGTTTGAACCCACGATCATCGGTTAAGATTCACGCGTTCTTACCACTAGGCCATCTCGGCTTTATTATTATGATTTGGTACTATACAATTATTATTATAAGAATAAGAATTTTATATTTATATCTAAAAAAACCTTAAAATCAAATTAATTATTATTAGAGCCGAACAAAGCTCTATCGACCAGGTACTGTATATTTAAAAGAGTAACTACTGAATTTGTATCCGATTCTTTTCGGTAGAATTTACAATCCGCACCGCTTGACGCTACAAAAGTACTTGTGAAAATCTATTTGATTTTTTAGACATTGGCATTCTAAGAAATGTCAACCATCGCTTATAGCCAATGCGCCACCAACCTTGGGAACTAAGATTTTATGTCCCTTGTGCCTGTAATTACAAAGCTTGCACAAACCAAGTAAACCTATTTGCCAATTCAGATGACTTAATTATAATTGTGGTAAGCAAGATGAGTATTCTTTATTTCCAGCGCAATAAAAGTATAAAATGATGATTTGATTGCTCGAAAGTTTATCCGTCTTTAAAATAACCCTTGTTCTAATATAAATTTAATGAAAGCAATGAAGTATTCGAGTTTAATGATTTTTTTAATGTTAGATTGTCATATTTTAATTATTCCATTTGTTATATCTTTCTACCTTCATTTATTTGAGCGTAATGTTAACATAATTATTTGTTAATTTTATAAGTGTAGTGACATTCAATTGTATTGTTGTGTATGCCTATAATGGTGTATCACACTACTACTATTGTCGTAATTACCAATAGTGTTTCACATGTAAAAAATAAATGATTTTAACGATTGGCACAATGACTATATTTTATCCGTATTTTCAATTATTAAGCGAAACTTTCAACGAATCCAATTCAATTCATAATCTATTTTTCCGTTAGGAATAATACATTATACATTTTATCAACCTAACCCACAGCATGAGAGTTACATATACAATAGTAATATAATATTCTTTCCATTCAAACCTAATCTTATCGCATTGCAAGAGAAATCCTAAGAAATAATATCACTTAATGTTAGTTTATGATAATGATGAGTCAAAGAATTGAATTTATTTTATAAATACACATGTTTATCTGTTACCGTAATGAATATTTTATTGTTTTTCCGTAATTTCCGAAGTAATGGACTAAGT
Organism: Nymphalis io; assembly: GCF_905147045.1. NCBI lineage: Eukaryota > Metazoa > Arthropoda > Insecta > Lepidoptera > Nymphalidae > Nymphalis > Nymphalis io. Next base: position 13,937,265 of record NC_065918.1, read on the forward strand.
GAAAACCAGTGTTGTGTTTTTTTTTTTTTTATAGAATAGGAAGGTGGACGAGCATATGGGCCACCTGTGTTTCACAGTCAAAGCATTATACGTGAAATTTTCATTGTAATCATATGATATGATATAAGATATGAACTCAAACCTTGAAGATGAATTGATAACCTGAATATTAATTTCAATATTAAATTGAATCTCATACTGAAAATTATTGTTCTTAATTCCGTTTTATGGACCGATGACTTTTACTTATACCATCAATAAGGTTAATATTTATACATTGCATTTTCAATAATCACGCATTATTCTTACTAATATTACAAATCCGAAAGTTAGCTTGTTTATTTGTTACACTTTCACGTCTTATCTACAAAACCAATCATCGTGAAATTTTGCATACACGTTGTCATGGTACAGAAAAATTCCTAGGGTACCTGACACCTCTACACCTAAACCGCGAACGAAGCGAAGCCGGAAAGTAGTTAATAATAATTCGTAGTTGATAAAAAACTGGCACTACAAACACGGTACACAAGTTAGTACATATTATTATACACTATAATAATATTTAGTTTTTAAAAAAGTACACTTGCAAATAACACAAGGGAATTTTCTCAGTAAATCGCTATAAAATAAACACTTCAACAATGAATTCCACAAGTCGGTAAAAAAATATATCACGAAACAATGTGTATAATCATTATTATATATATGTTCTAACACCTACTTATATTCTTTTCTAAATTAAATTATTTTCTAATCAAATTAATAATTATTATAATATATTTATATGATTATATAAATTACGCTTCTAGAGTCAATTCAAGGACTGTAGGCGTGTTGGAACACGCGCGCTTATTATTCTAGAATAGTACTTCCCAAACGTAGTAATTAATGGGTTAATCACTGTTCATCATACATACGTATATGTAAAACTATATAAAAGAATTGAAATCATTCATTAAAATAAACAAATTCTTCGCCGCTTTACCCGCAAATAAAAAAAAAAGTATTATCAATACGTCAATAACAATTTGATAGGAATTATAACTTGAGTCTCATGGGTCCGGTATAAATGGTCTGACCATAGCTCTAAGCTAATGAACCATATTAACATGAACCAATGTATAAAATAACTCGCATTACCTTAGATGTGTATATGTTAAATTATAATTCAATTTTTCATATTACGACATTTTTATCTTTGTTCTCATGACATCTATGACACCAATAATATAAAAGAATAGTAGTATTGTATGTCAGTGAAACAAAAACAAAATACAGCCAAAGACTAGAGTCCTATTTGTTAATTCATATAAGTAAATGACTTATGAATGAAAAAGACTAATAAGTTCTTATATTCTTAATATGGTAACAATCATGAGATCAATTGTTAAACGACTTTTTCTCAATTCCTCTATATATTACAAGCAAAACTGTCAACAGACGTCCTGCTTAATCATGTATTACTTACCCTTCTCCGAAACGCGCTGCATCATCTGCTATAAGTTTATGTATATTGGTTTTGAAGTTTTTTTCACTCTAGCATTACAAAAAGTCTCCTCATTTATTAGCATATACAGATATAAATACATTCATTAATTTTATATTGTTGTGTCAAAGCAATTTATTAATCTTATAAGATTTTGTTAAACTTTATATTATTATCTTGGATAAAATCTTATAAAAATATATTACCCTGTCTTTGCTTAAAGTGGAATTAAAGCCAGGTCATTTTGCTGTTCCTTTAAAATTGCGATGTTAATTTACTGTACTTGTTTCTCCTCCTTGGGATAATTTTAATTTACCTGAAGTATTTTGAATTACTTATTATCCTTCTAGCTTTATTAAAGTATGATGATCTATTTTTAAATTCACCATAGCATTTCGACAACAAGAACTTAATTAACCAAAAACGAGTACAAAAAATACCAAAAAACACAAGACCTTTTAACGCATGCCGTATCGAATCGATTTACGGTCGTAATAATATAACAGCGTTGTTACTACGCTGCCAATTAAAACAGCTGTTTCTAGTTTCTTTAATATTTTTATTAAATTTTAAACCCTTTAAAAAATATACAATTGCTAATAATATATCAAGCCACGACTGTTTCTTATGTATCTTAGGTAGTTATGATTTTCGCGACGTCACAATTATCGTCATCGTCAGCTAAAATTATGGCGTAGGTGTTTTTCAGAGCTGCGACTTGGTTTTGAAGCGCTCGGAGTCTTATTTCGACAACTTCGAGATTCTCTTGTAGATTATTCACTTGTATTTGCATACGTTGACGTACCTGAATGACATGTGAAATCGGTAAACAATAACTTCTAATGATAACGATGATGATGATGTTGTCCTGATCGAATCTCTTATGTGCAATATGAATACAGCGAATAGAAAATTTCTATCTCTTAATTATCTACTTATAAATAAAATATCTACTTTATAATTCAGTTTATTGACTTTGCTTAACGATAGCTGAAAATATCATACGATGTGAATTTTAGAGCGTAAAACTGCAACAAAAAATTATAATTGCAATTTTATTATCATGATTTACAGGTGAGTAATCGCCATTGTTTTTGGCGATTACTTTTATCTTCTAAATGGCAGAAAAAATTCATAGAAAATCTCGATCGACAATTTCAAGTTAAGTTTTTTTTAAGCCAATCACAAAGACTAACTATCTATCTATCGCTGTAAAAGTTGTAGTGTATTAGTGTTTGAGCAAACACAGCAGCATTATCGGTTCACTCACTTTCAAAGTCCGATGGGACTATAATCCGACAAGGCAGGAGGAAGATCAGAAGCAAGACCTGTCTTTACGAGCTTTAAGAGGCACTGGAATCTAACACCACCGATCACTGAGCTGCTATATTCATTACCAGAAAAAGCCACTAACTTTTTATAGGTCTTGAAACGGGAATTAAATCCAACACCTCGAGATCTGTAGCCTTTGAAGCTAATCAATAATCTATGCAGACAGTTTATCGAATAGATTGAGTTAAATCCAATTACAATTATGATTCTTAATCTATCATATGTTAAATATTATTAAAATATATTATAATATGCTTTTACCTTCAACGTAATCATTTAAAAATTAAAATAAGTTATGCACAATTTTACGCCTATAGACGTGACTTATATCTTGTTAAACAACTTTTTACGCAACCTCACCATATTAATCGGTGTATTATTTTGTATAGTTATGATCATAATATTATATGCATATTTAATAAGTTGCAGAATACGTCTGTAAATAGACCATGTTATAAAACAACCTCCTTACAAACAACCTCTATTCCCATTCTTATAAACGTATTAATTTTAAAGTTAGGTAAAAAAAGTATTTCTTCTGATAGTATAATTAAATTTTGAAATTAGAATTGAAAAAAAATATAAAAACACATGACAGCAATTTTTTGGTTCCAACATTCATCACTCGCCTGATGTTTTTATCGTGTTACACATGAAATTTAATGATACAGCGTTTTTTACTGTGTACTAACTTGAGCTACGTCACAAGTGTTAGAGGACGCTAAATGAGTTTATAGAGCAAAGTTAACAACTAAACTCATATAAAATGACCCGTATGATATTAAAGCTCATCAATACCTCACAAACATAACAAATCGGTAGACAAACATGACAAAAAGGTACTAAATTTGCCTATTTATTATATTTCGAGGTACTAATTAACTATATGTACATTTATGTATACTAGCAAAGCTCGGCTGATCTGATCCAAGTATGTATATAATATATACTATATATATATACCAACTGTGGCGATCGGTCCAACGGTATAGAAATGAATTTACTGCGTTATAAACCGGCGAGTCAGAACAAAGAGGATAGCAAAAAAAGCATATACGAACTAGCTGTAATGGTAATCGGTCAAACGGTGTCAGTCCAAAATTAATCTCGAACAGATACACCAACGTCCGTTTTTATATAATATGTACGATCAAATCAATTAAACATGAATTATTTATGTTAATCCATACAATATACGGATCAATTATTTTGTAATATAAAAAGTTGTCCTAACACATGTTGAACGATAAATGAGGCATAAATATGTCGCAACTAATAGTATAATTTTCAAACTCATTATTTTGTAACGCTGCTAATAGCATTGACCAAGTTATTAGAACAAAGAATAAGAAAAAAAAGTTAAGCATTAAACTCTATCAGTAAACTAAATTAAGATTGAACTTCGATTACATTTTCTTAAATAAATTACGAGACGGACCCATTTACGACAACTTTATGTAAAATGTGCGACAAAAACCTACAAATTCCTGACGTATTTATACCTTATTTATATATACCGAGATTCGGGTCTATATCCTTACAATAACTAATATAACAAAGGAAATAAAAACATGCAGGCACATCAAGGTACCAAATTCTAACTGATGACAAGATATACCAAAGGCACGGACAAAAGGAGAATAGAAAACAAAATAAAAAAAAAGATATGGTAAGCAAGTGTTTGTAATACAATTAGTATCGAGCCGAGCGACTTAACCGCCATGTGTTTTGTCTCATACGGTTACTCAATTGTATTTTATATGATTACATAAAAACTACAAACTTTGTACAAAATATGGCTTGATCATTGTTTACTATCAATGTGAAGAGTGTGAATTATTAATAGTCCTGTGAAAAATAAAAAAATGGCTATATCACAACAGAGATAAAATAAATCCTTAAAATATTTCAAGCGGTAGAAGAACCAATACATTTTCACGTTTTCAAATTTAATTAGAAATTACATTAATTTTACCCAAGTGCACGCAGAGCATCATAAATTAATAAATAATTCGTATTTACTTACATCATCCCTTTCTTTCTGACACGCCCTGCACTGAGCCCTGCTTTGTATCAGCTGTCTCTCCAGCTCCGACACCTGGGTTTGCATGTAGCGTCTCATTGAGTCCGATCTTTCTTTACTTCTCGTTAGTGATCTGCTACTCTCGAGTCTTAGCTCGTCCAAATCTTTTAGCAATTGAGAACATTCTAGAGCTTTTTCTTTGTATCTCATCTCTAGTTGAGAAAGTTTCTCTTGCAAGCGGAGTATTGAGCATCTGCTTAGAATTATTAATCTTATTTTTAGTTGTATATTTAAGATCGTGTTACCGTTGGAAATAATCTTACTTAAGTATTATATTTATTTCTTCGACGTTTTTATTAAATACATATAAGTAGTTACAGTAACATGAATATAGAAGTTATGCTGTGTTTGCTAGCTTAACTATACGAGAATACGGAAAAAGCAATCTTGAATTTAAATTTAGACAAGTAACCTTTACATCAGCTTTTATTTTTATTTTTTTTAAATTAAAATACTATCCTTTTTTTACGATAAATGTTTTTATGATAAGTAATAAAAAAATATTAATAATTGGCAACAATTTAATTGTTAAAATCACAATCTTTCGGCAACTATAAATTATGTTTAATATTGAATGTTTTGTTTGTTTTAAAGTTGTGACTTGAAATTTGAGTGTTGTGTTTCAGTTATATTCCTACAAAATGAAATATACTCGTATAGTATTCGTATAGTATCGTATAATTATATCAATTAGTAGTTACATATTGCGCTCACTTGTTTTCGTCTATATTTTTCGACAATTCATCAATTTCTCTTTGCTTTTCATCAGCTTCCAATCTTAATGCTTTGTTATCTTCGATTACCTTTATTCGATCTGCTTTTTCCATATTGTAATTATTTACAGCTAACACCAACTGTAAGTTAATTTTAATAAAAAAATAAGTAATAGTTTTTTTTTTTTTAAATTAAACCTTTCTCAAAAATATAATTTTCAATAGATGCCACTATTGAACAACCACTGTTTCAATATATACTTTAAGCCGCTTTAAATGATAAATATAAGATGTTTTCGATCTATATCGGTTGAATTATTACAGTAATATAAATTAATTTAACTAAGAATTTAAATCGCGTAACAGTCGCCTAGAAAAAAAATAAACAGGACGACGTGCCAATTATTTCCATCATAAACAGAAAATTATTGTTGAACACAAAATGGTTGGAAAATGAAATCCGGTAATCCCATAAAACCTGCTTCATGGTACGAGCCTTCCTAAGAAGCTTATAAAATTTAAGCCGCATAGCAATTATTAATTGCTCTATATTTATTATGTAATTTTCAAATTAATATAATTTGAAGATTTAATTTTATTGAAACGTTTCACTTCAAGTTACATGCTTCTGCTTATTGTTACACGTGTGGAATGTGTGTAACTTGTTGTTACAAGTTTTGCACAAAACTTTTGAATTATCATTAACTCAATACTATTTGGGTTCAGAAAGATGGAGGCGTGGAATCATGGTATCTGGTTCCGATAGTTATATTTACTATTACTTATTTATAAAATTCATGTTTATTATTATTGATATCTACGTTTTTATATATGAATGTGTATTATATACAATTGAGGACCTAGCGAAGTGTGAACATCATAGTTACACATGAAATTTTATTATTACCTTTTCCTTCACGCGATGTAGTTCATTTGAAAGCTGTTCCGAACTGTCTTCTGCCAACTTTTGTAATTGCTTCGCTTCTTGGAGCTGAATTTGAGCACCCTTTAATAGATCAGGTAAAGGGGCTAATTCCTGCAGTTTTTCTTGGAACTGCATCTAAATATATAAAATATATAATATTATACACTATATGTCTATATATAAAATTGTGGTGACGACCGCCCAAAAATATTGGCGCTGCAAGAAATCTTAACCATTCCTTACATTGTCATGCGCCCCCAAACTTGGGAATAAGATTTTATGTCATCTGTGTATATGGGGGTAGCCCCATATACACCAGATGGATTTGATAATATCCTCTTGATCGATTTCGGTCATAACAGTCTTTATTTAAAAAAAATAGCTAATTGCGCAAGATATCAGTAGTTTGATAAACACTAGCAGACACATAATGCACCATTTCTGCACTGTCATAATCCGGCCGATCGAGTTCTTATATTATAAGAACATCCCCCTATCATCCCCATACAAATCTTCAGAAAATATTCACTCAGGCTATATTTATGCGAGATCAAAAATTATGTATAATATATTTGATGTTTTTTAACGACATGTAGAGAATTAATTAAAAGTCTACAGTTTAAATTATACCTTCATCTTCTGTATTTCAATTTGTATTTGATCTGATACTTGTTTATTATCAAATTCAATGACATCAATCTGTCGTTTCATCTCTTCGACTTGCTGTTGTGCCTGGAGGTACTGCAATAATATACTGAACATGACGTTCTCTTAATATGATTGGCTCAAATACGAACAGCTCCCTTAGAACGTGTAAGGAATAATCGGGTTGGTGATTTCAGTTAATATACAAATTGTTGAAGATCCAAGTGCCGATGACATTAATGTTATATGTATATGTGTTTATCACAAAAACAAAACCTTAGATCTGTTGGCTCTTCCTATACCGACGTCTCGGGAAAAAATGGCTATATTTGTTTACTTACAGTCAAAGGAACAAAACTTTCAAAAAAAAACAAAAAATTCTTCCCGACTGTACTGACCGTCGTCGTGTTTGGAATCTACTACCACTTACCATCAGGTGGAGTAGAGTCATTTGACCTCCCGGAAAATATTAAAAAAAACTTAACTTAAACTTAACGAGTAAATTTATATTAAAATGCGTTTATCACAAAAAAAAAACCCTATAATACGTCGTCTTTATGATACCAAAGGCTCGAAAAGAGATGGACATTTTTTTTATTGCATAAAAGTAAATAAAAAGAATGTATATAACTAGAAACATTTTTAAACATAATTCAAACAGGAGAATAATTTTGTTTTTGTATATTTATTTGCGAAACCAAATTTGATTGCACAAAATGAGGGTTTAATGCTACAGCGTTTTATACCCGCCAACCTCAAAACGAACACAAAAGGCTGTAAATAGTTGTGGCACAAATATATATAACGAAAATATTACATTACATACATAAATGGATTCGAACTAATTAATGATTTCATCTGACGTTATATAGGTAACTTATTTAAATATTTTTTCATAAAAATATGTAACTAAACTGACTTTAACCCGATATTCTTGAGACTCTTCCATTTTCTCGTTGAGTGACATTTTTAATTCTTCGCTTTCTTCTTTCATATCACGAAGTTGCTTCTTCAATGTAGTTATCTCATCGTTGGGAAATTTCCGCGAGTCCTATTGTTAGCGCGTATTCAAATTATTAATTGCATCAAGTTATATAACGATGAGATAGTGACGGTGGAAGTGAGGTAGGTCTTGATATCTTTAGATACAAATTACAGAACTTTGTATTGAATTACCATTGTAAATTCACACGGTCAGAGTAATTAGAAAATGTATTAAGTCGACAGCAAATAATGATACTTTATAAATGCTACGCATAAATACAGTGATTTACTTTCAAAATAGAATGCGTTGAATGTTTACTTAAATGCCATGATCAATTTTAGCTTTGTGTATATGGCGTCGCAGTTTATGCGTAGCTTAGACAAAGAGTCGTGGTTCAAATTTATTAAAAATTCAAAAAAGAGCACCAAACAGTGTTTACGTTTATTATTACAGTTTGCAAGGTTGTATTATTTTTTATGTAATAATATAATCACTTCGTAACATGAACCACTAGTAAGATAAATAAAAGCAAGTTCCATGTACATTATCGGCATATATACTTTACTTAAATCCTAAATGAAATAAAAAAGACGGTCGACGGTAACGGCCGCGTTTACTTTCACCGCAAAGGGCTTACAACAAATGTAAAAAGCGTAACTACATACTATTTTTTTGTTTAGCATTTTTGTCGGTTTTGTGTATTCTTATGAACTGCTAAATGTGTCATGTATTTGGAATCAAATTATACAATTTAAACACAAGTGTATGCCATAGATCTCTGTGACATGCTATGTATGAAGCTTATGTCCAGCAGTGGAAGAAAAAGGGGTTATGATGATGAAACACAAAAATATATTACACAAAGTTCTAATGTGTTATTTTTATTTCTATATTTTAAACTAATAATGCGATTATTAAAAAACTGTGTTACAACTACATGGTAAGGTAAAGATATTTTTTTTTTAATTTGGAACCATTCTTACATTCATTTCAGGGCAGCATATATTATTGAGCTTTAGTTCAAGATCTTTTAGCTTACGCTCATATTTTTCTCTCGCAAACCTTTCCTCGTCTGCAGAATTTTTAGCTCTTATTAACTCTTCGCGCAACCTGGATATCTAAAAAAAACATTATGTACATTTGCGTATTGCTATTTTTTTTCAGTAGGCTCAATGCCAAATTGTCATGATAATGTTTTTAATAAACTTATTTTTATTTCATATTTTGATTATTTTTTTAAACTCCAAAAAATTATATTTGAGAAAAATTAAGGTTAGTCTTTGAACAAACCTGAGGGATGGCTTTAAATTCGAGTTCGCCGTGAGATTTCATCGAACCTTCATACAGGGCTAAATCTTTATCTGTGACAGTATCCTATAAAATAAAAACAATATAACTAGGTATAAAATGTAACTAGGCATTCTTTATTTTATTTTTTATAGAATAAGAAGGCGGACGAGCATATGGGCCACCTGATGGTTAGTGGTCACCAACGCCCATAGACATTAGTATTGTAAGAAATGTTATTTCATTGTTATTATGTTGTTGTTGAATTTAGAATGTATGAATTAACTAACTATTCCACTAGCTGGATTCTGGTTACTCAAATATAATCTATCCCGTTTCATTGCAGCTAATTCCATCTGCATTTCCTTCATCTCGTCCTCCATAACACCTATTTGTTTTTGCTGAAAGCATTTATATCATTTTAATTATTAGTTACGTCATCCCAAGCTCAATTATCTAATACCAACGTATTAAAAAAGATACGGAAATGACATTTATATAAAATATGCAAAATAATTTTATAGTATATATTTTTATATAAAGTATTACGCTAAAAAAAACTAAATTGTAATGACAATAATTATTTTAAAGAATATTTATTATTATTAAGTATTCATATCAAAATGAGAATGGAATATATCATATTTATCGTTACTTTTAATATGTTTAAATAAATATTATATTAACAATTCACGCCTATGTTCCAAACTAACCTTTAAATAATACCGTTACGCGTTTATCAAAAACTATTAAAACTATAACAAACAATAAAATCAATTACATTAATTTAGATTGGTGTTTAATTAACTTTAAATATTTATAGGTTTTAATGTTGTACTATATTCCATTTCCATTCGAAGTTTATATTAAATATTTTCTACTAAGTCAAAGAAAAAGTTTCGAAGCCAAAGAAACTCGAAATCCCACGGTTTTAATAGAACCTTGAGTTATCAAGGAGAATCTCTCATATTTCATATCTTGTAAATATGCATTTATATATTAAATGTATCGCCTACTCTTTTCTTAGGTTAGGTAGGATAACCGAGACCGTCGTGGATAAAATAGATAACGGGTTCGAAGCACAATAAAACGATAATATATTTTCACGTCCATAATATTTTTTCTCTATAATCGGTAACGTATTATTAGTCGTTTGTAACTCTGCCATTTGTGTTCTCCGACCCTCACTAGAGCAGCTGATAAGATCGTAGCCTTATAATTACTGTTAGGAGAGAATAGCCTATGATCAGCGCGACGGTGGCCAACTGTCTTTGTGATAATATCATCATATAACTTAGCGATGATATTCTATTGAATTAATTAATCTATTCAGATAATTGTACTGGGTATCTCATTTAATTATGTAGCTTAGATAATACATACTAAGAAAGACGGTTCTCCCGTGTCATCATTGTTCTCTACAGGCTTATTAAATGGCCAGTACTCAGATTGAGGCATGTACGTCGAATTTATAAAAACAAATTAAAACAGAAATATATATTGTTTTTTAATTTATGTTTAGTATACTAATATAAAACAATTTTTTACTGCAAAAGAATTAAAATGTGAAGCTATAAATTAAATAATTCAACTGGTTAAAGTGTCAACGATGACATAAATAGAGTTTTTTTTTTTTATTGTATCCAGCCTTTACTTTATTTAAAATTAAGATTAGACAATAAATATATATATTTAAATTTGTTCAATGTGAGGAGCTCCATCTATAAATGAGTGATTACAGAATAAATTATAGCCAACGTATTATACTGCTACTTAGCGCCATCTAGTAACGAGTAGTTGGTGAGTATGTTTAACCTTCACCGGTAAGTATTATTTTTCTTGGTGTTTTCTAATAGTACAGTTGTGCTCTACAAATAATGAACATATTTATAGTATCTTATAAAAAATAAACGTACAACGCATAAAACGTTTCATAGTATTATAATATTATTACATCGTTCTTAAGATTTTTATTGTTTTGTTTGGACAAAAATGATTTTTTGTTAGTAATTGTAAATAATATAATGCAGTATTTATTATTATTTTTTAATTATATTTTAGTATTGCTGGATATAGCAAGTGAGGCTAAATTGGTTATCATTGTTTAAACTTCAATATCTATTTTTAATTATAGTATTTTCTTAACTTTTCTGTTACTAACTCAAGTAAAGTTGTTACAGTTTTCACATAGGTGAAAATATAAACGAAATCTACATATATTGATGATTTACTGTAGTAAAAATTACCATCACCACTAAAAATATTAATTGCTAATTTTTTTTTATACTTTTATAAAAAGTCTAAGATTGCCAAAATCATCTATTTGAATGGACACCTTTCTGATGTCTTTGTATAATCTATAGTAAACTCATGTGAGGCCGCCGGGCTAAGTACTATCATCAATAGATTCTCTTTGACCGCTACTCAAAATTTCATACACTTCTCGATCCCTTGTGTTTTACTAATATCTAAACGAAATGTAAGTGTGTGTTCATTATAAATGCAATATGCTAACGATATTAAGCTTTAGTGAATTACAAGTCTATTTAAAATTTTGCCCCTATATACAAATAAGTGAAATATTAAAAAAAACATAAGATGCGCTTTTCTTATTGTAGACGTGGAAGGATATATGCTTTGGATTAACGTTAATAATCACGGAAGTATAAATAACGAAGCTGCTATTTGTTACTGTAAGTTTATTTAAGTAACATGTTTTTTGATAGATATAACCCTTTGTTAGGTTAATGAACTACATTGGAATTTCCGTAGCTTAAATTTTTCACCATTTCTTTTGTAGTTGAATAAATGCTATTAATTACGTACTTACGTATATTTAAAAATATTAATTATTACTTATGTAACATTATTGTTAATTCATTTGAAAAATTGCGTAAGACGTTTGTTATGGGCAAATTGAATTGTTCAAGTATAAAAATAATGAAATTTGTTATTTAATCATAGTAATATTAAATTAACAATATTATTAATGTATTAAACAATGCTATGTTCTTAAAATATTTTATTATACTAGATTATTCTATTTAAATAAAGGTCTTAATTAAATTTTAGAGATTTTTATCAATAGACTAAACATTTTTAAATATTTTATCTTGCCAAATAGAATGTCAATGATTTTTTTAAATGTAGCTTTTTATTTTCAAATATATTATTTTTGGATAAATGTGTTCCTTATCAAGATATCAACTTTATAACTTCTTTTTAAGTACAGAAACTAACATGGCAATATCTATTATAAAGTAAAGAAAAGAAGAGAAAAATGAATTTGAAACGTGACACAAAAATTGACCTCAGTGGTCCATCACTACCTTCAATATTTAAATCTAGTAAAATAGAAACATGGGTTGACAATGAATCAGAAGAAAATTTAGATCAATCAACTTCACATAGGAAGATAATAAGAGTGAGTATCATATAAAATAATAAAACATACATATAAATAATGCACACTTTGAATAAAAAGCATATGGTTGCATATGCACTATTGATATAAGAGTAAGCTTTCAACATCAAAAGCTTGCTTAAAAATTATATACATATGATGCGATCAAATTCAACCTTGACATTTTACTTTCATCTCACACAATTTTCATCAAAAACTATTATGTATCTATAATATTTTAAATTTACCTGGCTCATGCAGACTTATAATGATTCTTGTACCGGCCGTGAGATGTTAATAAGTAGAAACAAAGCATTGGAATCAAGAAACAAAGCATCTAACTCAAATTGAAAACCTTTACTTGCCTTGTATTACAAAGAAATATGATTGCACACATTTGTGTGTAATTTTAATAAAAGTAAATAATTTTACTAAAATGTAAATTATAGTCTAACAGTTAACATTTATTTTATCTATAAAACTACAAATTGTTCCTTGTAACGTACTTAACATGTAGTAAAGCAAATGCAGCTTCAATTAATTTTTAATGCTAAAAACACTAGCTATGTTTGAAAAATTACATGTCTGGGAACATTTAATCATGTCTGTCAATATGAAATAGTACGGTGCATTATTAGAAAGTAAAAGATGGTTGACCACACTACATTCAAGACATAAATATATATTGCTTTTACATTTTAAAAACAAATCTATAAATTAAAAAGATAACATATTGCAACAGATTACATATTCGTTTTAAAACTGTCTTAGAGTTAGTTTAAAAACAGATGCATCTGTCACAATCAAAATATTTAATATCTGTAGTATATAGTATAAGGGTCATGCATGGGAGGCTTTAGGTCATATAACTAATTTTCTCCAATTAAAAATAAACAATAAAGTTCAATTTATTATAAATAAAAAGGTATGGTCATAATAAATTTCAGTTATTAAATGAATCTTTAATAAACAGCATTGACATGACATATGTCAGTGCAGCTGCAATTGTTCAAACCTCCTCACTCCTCTTCAGTCTACCAGTAACATCCGACAAAATGGGTTGTTTAGGCCTTCCTGTGGTGTGTAATATTTTCGTATTTTTAAAGACTTCTACAATTTTGTAAATAAAAAATCAGTTATTATATTAAGTTTAAAATTAAAATATTTTAATGTTAGGTAAACTAATTAAAACCTATCAAAAGTTTTTTTTTCATTTATAAAACATTAGTGAAGTGAAGTTAAGATAGGCAATAGTTAATATTTGTCAAATTAACAGTGTTAGACAAATTTAAAAAAACTGTTAATTATTTTGTGATTGCAATAAGGTGTCTTTGAGTGATATTATTTTTATTTATCTTTTTAATTTTTTCACATCCATCGAGTTGGAATTTCCAATTGTTTTCTCTATCAAGTTGAATGACATACATCTAATAATTTTTTAAATTACTCTATTGTTTCAGAGATTTAACCAGCTCTCGCGACTGCAAAGGTCCTTAATCTATGTTTTCCTTTTTGCTTTGATAACAGTAATGGTGATCCTTTTCCTTACGAAACAACCCCCGAATGCAAACAAGATAAAAAGGAAATATGAAAAGGTAGGTTTTTAATATTATAATAATTTATTTAGTAAATCATGTAAAACCAGTGAAATGTGTGAAATGGCCAGTGAAAACGTGAAATATAAACAAATTTTAGTTTTAAAGGTGAAATTACCATTAGCAATTTTTTTCTTTTTTCTTTCTCAAAGAATAGAATTTCGTTAATTTAATAAATATTTTTATCTTATTACCCGCTCGATTCCGTCCGGGTTGACGTTGAATTATTATTTAATTATCTATGTAAAAGATTTATTTAAAAACTTAAATCATTATACGATTCTTGGCTCATCGTAAAGCTCTTGAAAATTTTGGCCTGTATTTGCGTATGTTAGGAACCCTTAGCGTCGGCTAACCCGCCGTCGCATTGTTGACCACCACCCTGTTTATTTATGCTACGCGAGTGTTTTAATCATTTGATAACTTCATAGATATTAATTTGAGTGATATAGTGAAAAAATATATTCTAAAATCGTTCGTGAGAGACCGCGGCCTTTGTATTATACAAATATATATTAAAATTACAAAGTTACAAAATTATTAATTTACAATATCAAAATAGTGACGACTTGAACTTTTGGAAATTTGATTCTCAAAAACTTTCACACGATATTTTTCGAATCAAACGAATAAAATATAATTTTAAATAACATGTATTTATTATCAATAACGATGTTTCGTTATAATTTTTTTTTTACAATTTTGATCTCAACGACGTACAGTAACGGCCTGTTAATGTCCCACTGCTGGGCTAAGGCCTCTCCTCCTTTTTTTTGAGGAGAAGATTTGGAGTTTATTCCTCCACGCTGCTCCAATGCGGGTTGGTAGAATACACATGTGGCAGAATTTCAATGAAATTAGACACATGCAGGTTTCCTTACGATGTTTTTCTTCACCGTCAAGCACGAGATGAATTATAAACACAAATTAAACACATGAAAATTTCGTGGTGTTTGCCCGGGTTTGAACCCACTATTCTCGGTTAAGATTCACGCGTTCTAACCACTAGACAATCTCGGCTTTTTTTTAAAACGACTTGGCGCATGTGAATTTAACCCAAAAGAGCGATTTTTTGTTGAAATGTTGAAAATTGCCGAGATTGAGCAACAGCATTTCCCCCTTAAATTACGCTCACGCACCGACGGCATCGGTGCCATTTTGAATTCAGACTACCCCAGTGGGTCACTGAAATATTACGGCAATAAAATTGCCGACGGGAAATTTTCCAAGCCGTATATGCTAACCTGACTGGGCTATAAGCCTCACTAGTAAGATTTTGTTTAAGTTTAAATCTCAGTTCTATATTTATAACGCTAGTTTAGAAAACATTTCAGTTACAGCTTAGGTGTTGGAAGAGTAAATGTAATAATGTAATACAGCTGAGTTAGTCTAGGGTTTAGCTTATAAGAATGCAAAATCTGATGTCCTATGTTCGTAGCCATATCAATTAAAAGCTATTCCGTATTTCTATTAATTTTAACCATTTAAAAAAAATGGTTAACTCTAATTTTATGCCTTATCTACTTATATTGAGTTCCGCTTACTAGATAGAACTAAATAAAAATAACAAACGATTACTGCGATTTAAAATCTTGTTATAATTTAAAAAAAAACTGCATGCGATGGTAGATGCCTTCGGGTAGAAATTAACAGCCAGAATGTATTCATTCTTCACACTGAATGGAACTTCTGTCCGACCGTATTATATTCATAACCATATCAATAGAAAGTTAATGCGTATTTCTATTGATAATATAGATAAAAAAAAATAGTAGGCGACTACCGCCGTCGGGTAGACATTTACAGGTAGAATGTATTCATTCTTCACACTGAATGGAATTTCTGTCCGACCGTATTATATTCATAACCATATCAATAGAAAGTTAATGCGTATTTCTATAATATAGATAAAAAAAATAGTAGGCGACTATCGCCGTCGGGTAGACATTTACGGGTAGAATGTATTCATTCTTCACACTGAATGGAACTTCTGTCCGACGGTATTATATTCATAACCATATTAATAGAAAGTTAATGCGTATTTCTATTGATAATATAGATAAAAAAAATAGTAGGCGACTACCGCCGTCGGGTAGACATTTACAGGTAGAATGTATTCATTCTTCACACTGAATGGAATTTCTGTCCGACCGTATTATATTCATAACCATATCAATAAAAAGTTAATGCGTATATCTATTAATAATATAAATAAAAAAAAATAGGCGACTACCGCCGTCGGGTAGACATTTATAGGTAGAATGTATTCATTCTTCACACTGAATGGAATTTCTGTCCGACGGTATTATATTCATAACCATATCAATAGAAAGTTAATGCGTATTTCTATTGATAATATAGATAAAAAAAAATAGTAGGCGACTACCGCCGTCGGGTAGACATTTACAGGTAGAATGTATTCATTCTTCACACTGAATGGAATTTCTGTCCGACCGTATTATATTCATAACCATATCAATAAAAAGTTAATGCGTATATCTATTAATAATATAAATAAAAAAAAAGAGTAGGTGACTACCGCCGTCGGGTAGACATTTACAGGTCGAATGTACTCTTTCTTTACACTGAATGGAACTTCTGTTGGATTTATATTTATATATTGGTGTTATATTTATTTATATAATTATTATTGGTCACTACATATTATAATGCATAGTTCCCCCTTCCCCGTGTCTATCTGTCTGTTTGTATGTCTGTACGCGATAAACTCAAACACTATCGACCGGAATTGGATACGGTTTTCATCAATGTATGGAGTTATTTATGAGAAACATTTTGGTGTATAATTTATTAAGTTTTTTTGTTAATCGGCTGAAATATAACAATGACAGTTGAAGATAGAAAAAAAATCATGACGACTGGAAGCTTAAGTGCGCCGCGAAAATTATATATCAATAGTTATATTATGTCTGGTACATAATCGTACCGGCTTCTACGGATAAATAAGAAGAAAAATGCATTTTGAATAGGATTTACGTAGTCTACACGTCGGAGAAAACTGTGACAAAATTCAAGTTAATCGGCCGGATAGTTTAGGAGATCTCGTGATGAGTGGTATTTCACTTACATAGGTATAGATTACGATATAAAAGTTTTACCCTTATTTGATCCGCGCGAAGGCGGGTCGGGTAGCCATTTATTGATTAAAAGTAATTCAAACGTTTCTATCAAACTGCAAATTAGTAAGAACGTTTCACCTGCGTTAAACATTACACGGTTTTTGGGACGTAGCGTTATGTTATATCTCTACATACTAAGAGACATTTTTTAGTTTGCGGAATGGGGGTAAGGAGTGGAAATAAAAATCCAGATTTATTTTTCCTTTTCAATATATTCACCTGCTACCCTTATACATTTTTCGTATCTTTCAATTAACTTATGTATAACCCTCAAAAAAAAAATGATTCGTCTGTCTAAAAAATACGCCGAAACTGCTTCCTTCACTTCTTCATCACTTAAAAACCTTTTCCCACGAACTTCTTTTTTTAAGTTTGGAAATAGACTACTCAATCACTGGGGATTAGGTCAGTGAGGGTGTGTCTTTTCTTCTTTATGGCTTCCTTCAGTTGTTCTAGGATTGAAGCGTAGTAATTTCCGGTTATGGAGACATATTTATCTTTATAATCAATCAATAGGATTCCTTCTGAGTCCCAAAAGATTGTCGCCATGATTTTCCCAGCCGATTGTGCCACCTTAAAATTTCTTGGGTGGTGGTGTGCCTTTTTTGTGCCACAGTGCATAGAATCCTATTTGGAATCGGGTTCATAATGGTAAAGTCAAGTTTCATCACCAGTAACAAGTCGAGCCAACACTCCATCTTTGTCTTCCGTACAGAGGTCCAAAAATTCACGAGAACATTCCACGCGCTGTAGCTTTTGAGGCGGTTGAACATTCTACGCTGCGATCTTGCGCTGACCTTAGTCATGCCAAGATGTTCGTGAAGAATTTTGAAAATGGTTGTATCTAATACTCCATTTCTGCGAGCTGTTTCTTCATTAGGCGGGCATCTTCTAATAATAATTTTTCGGCCTTCTTGGCCGTGGGTCGTCTTCAAATGACTCTCTGCCTTGTATAAAAAGGCTATGCCACTTGTAAACCGTAGTTTTAATTGGACAAGAGTCCCCGTAAAGGTCCCCTTGCTTGGTAAGGAACTTTTTAACGGCGCGGAACTCGATTTTCTTCATATTTCACAATTTCTTTCCGATTGACTTGTTTGGTTGACGATAACTCAAAGACTAATAATCTAATTACAATAAAACCCGGTATTTATACTAATAATGAGTTGCGTAATTAGCACCGAATTCAGCGACATCCCCACTTATTATCTACCCATCCATTCCGCAAACTTAGAACGTCCCCTCGTATTAAAGGCGCCCCGCCACGTTTGTCTGCCCGTCTGAACGCGACAAACTCAAACACTATCGGAATTACATATGGTTTTCATCAATGAGTGGAGTGATTCAGAAGAAAGGTTTTGGTGTAAAATTAATTAAGTATATGTGTTAATCGACTGAAATATCACGATGATTGTTGAACATGTCGGATAAAGTCATGCATACTGAGAGCGTTAATGGCGTGCGTAGCGTAAATAGAAATATTCATTATGTGTTATGATATAAACGAAGTCGGGACGTAGGAACGAAGACGGGGAAAAGCCTAGATGGCCTAGTGGTTAGAACGCGTGAATCTTAACCGATGATCGTGGGTTCAAACCCGGGCAAGCACCACTGAATTTTCATGTGCTTAATTTGTGTTTATAATTCATCTCGTGCTTGACGGTGAAGGAAAACATCGTGAGGAAACCTGCATGTGTCTAATTTCATTAAAATTCTGCCACATGTGTATTCTACCAACCCGCATTAGAGCAGCGTGGTGGAATAAGCTCCAAACCTTCTCCTTAAAAGAGAGAGGAGGTCTTAGCCCAGCTGTGGGACATTAACAGGCTGTTACTGAAGTGGGGACGGGTAACGAACATAAAATATCTCAAAATATTTTTCCAATCCCACCGCTAAATCTTGAGATTAACAAACAAATTAGCAGATAGACAAAGAAACAAACTCAGTTTCAGTTTTATTAATATAGATTTATAGCAAAGCTGGATAGGAACTAGTGCATAAATCATATAATTATCATTATTTATCAATTTAGTACATTAATAACGACGCGTTTTCTTTAAAATTGCGATTGTTATTAAATCATAAGAAATAATGCTACCGAATTTAAGAATAAACTTTAAATGTATTTTATTATCAATTTATTTCATTTTTTTGTAATTTAATGGCTTTGCCATAAAAAAGGAACTAAAAATAATAACTTAATTTAAAATAATAAATTTTAGTATATAGGTTTAGGAGTAGAATAATCATATAGGAATTCTGTTCATCATCTAGGGTCACGTAGAAGACATTAATAAAGACCATAGTGCCGTAAGAAATATAAATGGGCCGCGTCTGCCATCATGGTAGCGCTGCATTCTCAATTGATAGCGTTTTAATTTGTAAAAAAAAGCATCAATTTTTTTAAGACATTGTATATTTTTTTACGCCGTGACATCTTAACTTTGCGGTTCAATACATTAAATTATTTAAATAAAATATTAAATTCCGATACAATTTGTCATTTATGCATGCATCGCTCATGGTATTTGGCGACTACGCTAAAGTAGCTTTTAAAAAGAGGTTTATTGATTATCGTTTTGTTCAATACACCTTTTAATTCCGTACTGTACTCAAAGCTAAAATTATAGATTAGAATGCGAAACTTGCGATGTAAATTATACTTGATAAGTTCCAGACGAAGTCAACTGTTCAAAACTAACTTATTATTCATTTTACATGTTTGATTATCTATTATAATATTCTGTATAGTTTCGAACTTAAATTGTTGCTAATTGAAGTTCGCAAGCGCTACGAATAATTGAATAGTGATGAGTCGTATACGGATACTTGACGGAACATACAATACATGCAATAAACATTATTTTTACTGATCTATCAACATATAAGAATCGACTTCCAAACATTATTTCGCTTGGTTTCATTCTTCGGCTTTACTCACTTTACGGTTTTATTCATTTAAGCCGGCGGTGGTGGTTTTTGACTTTGACGAATAATCGGTCCGGTTATAGTCCGGTCAAAATAACAAAAAAATAATGTGAAGCTTAAGATCATTCTCATGAAGTTGAAAATTGCTACAGATCTTAAGTATTCTATTACAAATGAAATATCGAAAATGCGTCTGCAGAAACATAATAGGTCAAGGAAAAGTATCGGTTTTTTACAATTTTCTCGCAAACGGTGACTTATCAGCAAAAAAGGTGGCCCATACTTTTTTCCTAAAAACCATAATACCTGAAATATACTATTTAAAATTTCGAAAATATTATTATGCACCCTACTTTCGTATATATATCCGTATATATATTTATGGACAGAGGGTCCGAAGCGTCCGAGGGGTGATAAACAATGGATAAATTTTTCGCGTTCAGACAGACATTCTGAAGCGACGGGGGACTTTGTTATATAATATGAAGTGATAACATTACGTCCTTAATTATATAACTTTGTTATCTCAGAGACTAATAAGAGATTTTATTTTAACTTAAACTTTTAATAAAATTTAATTCAAGAATGTGTCCATCGGTTGTCGTAGTGTCTCTTAAGGCAGTCAATCTGTTCATGTGATTTTACGAATAGTCCACAAATATATATTCGGTGGATACTATGGAGCTGGATATCCTCAACATTCACGGGATGATAAAGTCTCTTTCGTGAGCTTTGGCATATTTTTGCATAACTTTGCTTACAAAATCCATTTTAAGGTCTCGATGGAAAATTCCTGTAGTTACTTTATTTTAAAGGTAGCGAATAATTTGTGAGATACATTTTGCGCGCTCCTCTGCCTAGACTGAATAAAAATATATTTGTGATGGTAACTCTAAAAGTAAGCCCTGACCACACCATTTACATTATGATGTTGCAAGTTGACAACACCACAATACTTATAGAAGAATCCCCTAATATAGCTGTTCCTATTATCATTAAGATCAGTTTTCTATTGATTAGTAATAAGAAAATTGAAGAACACCCTCTGTGTCAAAATAAGCGGGCCCTTTACAAAAAAATTCAAACTACGCGAGTTTTTTTCACTACTTCTACTTAAAATCTGAAACAGTAAAAAAGACTTATTTTTATATTTATACAGAGAAAGGAAGAAAAATGAAGACATTTTTTTATACAATTTTTGTATAGTTAAAAATTATTTAAGTGATAAACGGCAGATATTTCGACAGAAAATTTTAATATTTTTTATTTGACTTTCTTTAATCTCTATAGACACTAAAAAAGTAACTGAGCATAACCCATATAGCATAGCATATATTAATTACCATGTGACCCAAATGTTGTTTTTAATAGTTCTAAAAAAATTTTATTTGCTCCCCATTTTTTTTGGATTTTTTTCATAGAACAATTAAAAATTTAATTGCAATTATTTTAATCGTAACTCACAATTAACATACATTCATTCAAATGTCTTTTTTTATTTACATAAAAGAATAAACACAAATAAAGATTAAAAATAATTACTGCACAAATCGTGACCCCGTGGAACGGTGGTAAAAATGTTAGCAGCAATTTCCCTTTGAATCGCAATTCCGATTCTCTGGGCGAAAAATGAACCAGTCCTCCTGTCACCAATATAGGCTATTAAGACGCGGTGTAATATTTTTGATGAAACTTTTTGCACTATTACTCAAAGGAATAAGTTAATTGTAATATGCAATTAAATATTTAATTGCAATTAATTTAATTGCAATTACTTTTTTAGTCAATTAACGAGTTGATTGAAAAAATAATTAACGCCCAACACTGCTGGATACCGTAAGTCCGTACTGGTATTAGGACTTGATGCTGTGTACTGAACTGAGTTTTTTTCGAGGAGCCAATACTACTTTATACCGGATGCATAATTCATCGCGATTCATCGCTTCGCTTTCAGTTTAGTCTGTTTTCTGTTGATGTATATTGGATGATAGTGTTGATTTTTATCGGTGGAATTTAGATGAATCGATAAAGATTCATTAAGCTTGATACCCCATTTGTTGCAGTCGCATTATTAAGGGATGATTGGATTTCCTAAGTTTATAAGTCATAAAAAAATAGCTTACTACAAATGGCCTGGATGTCATCCTCTCCGGATTTCGTAGTTTTATCTCAACTTTAGCGTCAGATGCGGACTTGAGCAAATACCCTTTTTAACAAATTCAAAGCGCTCTCAAATAGCAACGCAGCGCTATTATGGTTTGAGACGCGGCCGTAATATTTCTGATGGCACTATTATCACATTCGCAAATCATATTGAAATGTTGCTCGCCAACTCCATAGTAACACTTAATTTTCATGTGCTTAATTTGTCTTAATAATTCCATCAATTCAGTAATCGGTGTCTGCGGTAAAATAATTAGAAGGAACACTTAAATCTTAACTGAAGTTTTTCAAGCATCAATATAATAAATACGAAAACGTTTCAAGTTAAGTAATTTGCCTATTTAATTTGTTGTTTTCAGATCCCCTTAAAAAATATCACGAAGTCCAAAGAACTAATGGAAAATAGCGTGGAAATGAAAAAGGTCATAAGTGCCGTAGAATCTAGCGAAAGGCCCGTCTTTTCTGGTAAAGTCTTAAAACTTATTAAAGTATGTACTATGAAAGATTGCGTGCTGCCTACTTAAGGTTTATCAGTTGGTCATAACTACACTAAGAAAAGAATAGTACAGATTAAAAAAATATATTGTATTTCTTTTTTTTTTAATTTAGCGCAGAATTGTAATATTTATTGTAAGTTGACATAATGTTATACATGTTTCGGTAAATGTAAATAATGTGGTAAATAGTAATAATAACCGGTCATTCAATTTTTTTTTTTGATAATTCTTCAGTCTTATGGTTTCATTATTAATTCACAATTGTCTTACATAATACATAGTAATTTAATATACAAGAAAGGAACTGACTATTTGGTCTGTTTTTGTTAGTTACTAAATGAAACTTATGTGCTCAATAATTATTAGGTATCGCTTAAACCAAATAGGAATTAACAAAATTTAAATTTTACAATCATAAAAACAAGATTAAAGCCTTTTATAAAAATTTCTAATATGAGCAATGTAAGTAACAAAAATGTTATTTGTTTTTGCAAAAAACGCTTTTGTAGCCCACATTTACCAAAAGTTAAGTGTAGTTATTTATAATAACCAGTAAAAGTAAAAACAATGTTCACTTTTACCTTTAATTCCGTTAATTAATAACAATGATTGATTATGATTGTTAATATTTTTCAATTAATTACACTTGCCGTAAATTATATATATTTTTTAATAAGCAGCTTGGAAATGGTCACAAAAACGCATATACATTGGCGTTGTATGAAATATTAACCATTCCTTAAATTTACATTAATTCCAGGTACAAATCTTGTGCCTTTACACTGGCTCATCCTTCAAATCAGTACACAATAATACTAAGACAGTTAGCGTCAATTCAGCGTCATTTCAACGACACAAATGTCAAAATTTCTTCGCCATATCAAAGTTACATCGTCTATCCGATCACATTTAAAACTCTTGCCTTCTAAGAAACGCATTTTCTTAGCGACTGGGCATAAGATAAATTTATATAAATATAAAAACGCATATACATTGGCGTTGTATGAAATATTAACCATTCCTTAAATTTACATTAATTCCAGGTACAAATCTTGTGCCTTTACACTGGCTCATCCTTCAAATCAGTACACAATAATACTAAGACAGTTAGCGTCAATTCAGCGTCATTTCAACGACACAAATGTCAAAATTTCTTCGCCATATCAAAGTTACATCGTCTATCCGATCACATTTAAAACTCTTGCCTTCTAAGAAACGCATTTTCTTAGCGACTGGGCATAAGATAAATTTATATAAATATAGTTATAGTTAATGTGCATGCTATGTGCGTTGTAGTGCGTTGATGTAGGCTCTATATATATAAAAAATGCTAGTATAAATATATGTGTTCAGATTATAGATTTCGACACTGTTGATATATAATGTATTTGTTTATTAGGAGGGTTATTATGGCGCACATGAAATTTCGTACCGTTCTACAGACCGCCATTGCAAATTGTATATATACCCAGACAGGACAATGTCTGTTAAATTGAAAAACATTTGTAACATTTTTATTTAAATAAATATAAAATAAATATTTGATAACTGATTCCAGGTCCAAGCAACGCGCGCCAATTCGCCGTGGTAGAATCTTTCAAGCATGCATGGAGGGGCTACAAGGCACACGCATGGGGTCACGATAACTTGAAGCCCGTGTCTGGAATGCCTTATGATTGGTTCTCGCTCGGACTTACTATTGTCGACAGTCTTGACACGGCCTTATTAATGGGGTTACAGCAAGGCTAGTAAAAAAAACGATTTTTCGTTAGATTCTCAATACGGATTTAGGAAGCTATCAGTAATACTCCCGTGACTCAATGAATACGTTAAGATTTGTGACTAGTCTCAAATAACGAGAGTGCTAGAGTAGTGTGTTTGCATTTGCGCACAAACGCTTGCTCAGTGATACTCGACCGACCTACGCTGTAGACCGCCGTGTTCGAAATAGATCGGGAGGTTAAGGTTTCTCTTAGATTGCCCGCCGTGTTCGAAATGGATTGGGAGGTTAAGGTTTCTCTTGGATTGCCCGCCGTGTTCGAAATGTATCGGAACGTTAAGGTTTCTCTTGGATTGCCCCCCGTTTTCAAAATGGATCGGGAGGTTAAGGTTTCTCTTGGATGCCCGCCGTGTTCGAAATGGATCGGGAGGTTAATTTTTCTCTTGGATTGCCCGCCGTGTTCGAAATGTATCGGAACGTTAAGGTTTCTCTTGGATTGCCCGCAGTGTTCGAAATGGATCGGGAGGTTAAGGTTTCTCTTGGATTGCCCACCGTGTTCGAAATGGATCGGGAGGTTAAGGTTTCTCTTGGATTGCACGCCGTGTTCGAAATGGATCGGGAGGTTAAGGTTTCTCTTGGATTGCACGCCGTGTTCGAAATGGATCGGGAGGTTAAGGTTTCTCTTGGATTGCCGGCCGTGTTCGAAATGGATCGGGAGGTTAAGGTTTCTCTTGGACTGCCCGCCGTGTTCGAAATGGATCGGGAGGTTAAGGTTTCTCTTGGATTGCCCGCCGTGTTCGAAATGGATCGGGAGGTTAAGGTTTCTCTTGGATTGCCCGCCGTGTTCGAAATAGATGTGGAAGTTGACCATAGATGGAACTATACAAACTAAATTCGCTGACTCACATCGGGACATATAAACATATTTTCATATGACGTTGTTCCTTGCATTTCTCTGGTATAATCAAATATGTATAGCTAATGTTATAACGATGATGTATGTACGCGATGCCTGTACATCGTTGGATTTAAATGCCATTTACATTTAACTTTGGAATACTTTGCAGTAGGTTGACTGCCGTGTCCGAAATATTTCTAGATGTTATCAATACTTTACAAATTAAATTCGGTGACACACTTAGTGACGTATTTCTTTCTGATATTGTTCCTCGCCGAGATGGCCCAGTGGTTCGAACGCGTGAATCTTAACCGATGATCGTGGGTTCAAACCCGGGCAAGCACCACTGAATTTTCATGTGCTTAATTTGTGTTTATAATTCATCTCGTGCTTGTCGGTGAAGGAAAACATCGTGAGGAAACCTGCATGTGTCTAATTTCATTGAAATCCTGCCACATGTGTATTCTACCAACCCGCATTGGAGCAGCGTGGTGGAATAAGCTCCAAACCTTCTCCTTAAAGGGAGAGGAGGCCTTAGCCCAGCAGTGGGACATTAACAGGCTGTTACTGTATTGTTCCTCGCATTTGTTCTTGTGGATTTAAATTAGCATTTTGTTTTAATTCTTCAAATGTATTCGCTAAGATATTTATCGCGGTTATGGCGTTGTATTTATTTCATGTCTGAATTTCATCGAGGATCTTGGTAATGAGTTTTGCTTGTATGTTCGTTGAGAAGACGACTTGAGAGATTGGATAGTTAAGCTATACAATTGAATTTAAACACGAGTTTTCTTATATAGAATAGGTAAGGAGACGATCATATGGGCCACGTGATGATATGTGGTCACCAACAAGACTAGAAAATAAGTAAAGAAGATGATAAGCGGTCATGGATATTCGCGTCGTAAGAAATATTAACCTTACATGACCAATGCGCCACAAACCTTAAGAACTAAGATGTTATGTCCCTTGTGCCTGTCCACTGGCTCGCTAACCCTTTTCAAACACCTTTTCAAACAAAGCCCTACACCAGTGAATTGGTTGGTTAATTTTTGTTTATTATTTATATTGTGCGGTGAAGAAGAACATCGTGAAGAAACTTTCACGTGTCGCATGAAATTCTGCAGATGAAATTGTCGAATAATCTCGAAACTTCCTCTTCCTCGATTAAGAACTGAACGAGAATTGCCGACTTGTAGGAGCAAATCTCTTATTTTGATTTATCCTACGTGGTTACTCTACTTCATTACAGAGTTCGAGGAAGGCAAGGAATGGATAAAAAACGAATTGGTCTTCACAAAGAACAAAGACGTGAATTTCTTCGAGGTGACCATTAGAGTTCTCGGCGCTTTGCTCTCGAACTTTCATTTCACCCAAGATACAATGTTCATCGATAAAGCCGTAAGTATTGTTTTCTGTTTTGTTACTAGGGGTAGGGGTAAATGTTGTAATACAATAAAATATCTAAAATTATAAAATTATTTTTTGTTGCTTAACCATAGATCATAGCAATGATATCCCAGTATTCCCAGCCCTAACTCCATGACTTCTTCTTCGAATTCATCCATATTAAAGACACTATAGTTTGGCAATCACACTTTTTTTAAATCTATTCTTTAGAAGTTAGGACTATTGAAAAATACCTATATATAACAATAGTGATAACGTTTTGTACTAAAATCTCTACTCCTTTAATGGTTATTCAATATTCCTTGTATTTATTCTATATTTATCTGTATTTTGATATACAATTTCAGAAAGATCTCGGCGAACGTCTTTTGGCTGCCTTTTCATCACCATCTGGCATTCCATACTCGGATGTTAACCTCGGCACACGAAAAGCGCATGCGCCGGAATGGTCGCATTTCAGTACCACAGCCGAGGTCAGCACCATACAACTGGAGTTCCGAGAGCTGTCCAGGGTCACCAAAAACCCTATGTTCGAGGTAAATAATATGTTAATTTCGTTTAATTATAAAAATAACTTGTAGAATTCAGTACTCGGAAGAAATATATACTGCCAAAAAAAAGACCCAATATGTTTCGGTTTTGACGTAATTTTAGCAAACATAATATTTTTGTGCGGTGGTGACCACTTACCCCCAGGTGCCTCATTTACCAATCCGTCTAATTATTATACAAATATATATATATATAAAGTGTAATGTGTTTGTATTAGATTATAAATAAACTCTACTATAATTATATATAAAATGATATTTATACGTAAGTGTGTTATTTATGTGAATTGAATTGTGTGACCAGATAAAATTATCATGCGTTTACAAAATGGTAGCGAAAATATTATCCAAGTGCCCATTATATTATTATTATATAATAATTAGCTAATCTGGTGATTTCAATTTTATATTTTGTAAATGGCAACAGCGAAATGTTTGTTTTTTTCTATCAGTGATTCTCGAAATTCGTCCTTATTTATATTAGCGATTGCGAATTTTGCATATAATAACTAAAAAAAGAGCAATAATGACGTAGATTTTTGTTCTGATTTAATAAATAAAATACTGTCTGTTGTTATATGTTATCCTAATATGGTAAAATGATAGTGGACAAAATAATGTATACTATTATAAATTAAAAAAAAAACTGCTTAACAAATATACATAAATCTTGTACTTCTCGTTTCGGGCTAAGTCTTAGTATATAACATATACGCAGCTACGCATTCCAGCTAATGTAAAAGCTTACGCGAAAGTAAAATTTGCCAACGCTTTCCCTAATTGAATTGGATTATTTTGGTCTAATATATATAATATTAATAAATAAAGATAATATTAATTATTGTAATTATGTACAGACATTTTTATAAAATACAGAATTAAAATAAAAAGAACAAAATACACATTACAAATTTAAAGCAGAAAACACGCCGTCTAAAAGATTGTCCTGTGGCATAGTACCCAAGACGCTGGCACTATTGCCTCTGCACTGCTATACTCAGCCTTTGGGCTAAATAAGCGCCAGTTCTTGGGTCACCAGAAGATAAATATGAATTGTAATTAATAATAATCGAATGCTCGGTGACATTAACCATCGCGAAATTGTTAAAAACAACTTTTGTACACCAAAAATCTTCAAAAATCGGTCCAGCTGTTTATAAATGTAGATGGTATATTATGTCATGATGTATGTATGATGTACACACTAAATATTTATTGTACGGTGTGTGTGGGAATTACTAAATTGTGTGTGTGTGTGTGTGTAAGTCGAAGCGAAATAAAACCATATTAAAAATGTATTATAACTATGAATAAGATAAATTTTACAAATTTTAATACGCAAATAAAAAATGCTTAGCGATGCGAAGCTTTGCTGACTAAAACAAGATTTAAACATAGTTATAAGTAATTTTACTCTGGTAGCTTCAACAGTCTTTAACTGCTCCGCTGAAATAAGTTGTATAATTAAATCTAAAATGTAAGACGATATAGCGAATATAATGATCCTTAATAAAACAGTGCGAATAACACTACATGTGACAGAAATGAAACTAACAATGAGATGATTAATTTATTCATCCATTTAAGATCTTAACTGAAGCTCACTGAGTGTAGTTTCACAATTGAAATGTTGCCTTTAATTTTTGTATTCGTTTTCTGCTCGACGGTGAAGGATAACATTGTGGAGAAACCTGCACGTATCAACATGCACTGAAAGAGCAGGATGGCAGTTTTTTTCCCAGTAATATAGAAGCACTGGTCAAGAAAAATGAGATATCCCGGATCAGCTCGGAACCGGTCAAAACTACTCCAGTTTAATGTTTTTTTTTTTTTTTTGCAAATGACAGCAATTACGACGGTTATGTTCAACCTATATAGTTTGAAAAATGACGCTCTTGTCGGAAAACTTTCCAAATTTAAAAAATACCAAATATTAAGAATACTACAAATGAAATATTTGTCGGATTAGTTAAAATTACTTCACGTTTTCGGATGACATTGTGGTAGTACGTAGATATAGTGGAAAATTAGACAGCGTTTCGGCAAAATCATTGTCTTCGTAGCCGCAAAAATAAGAAATAAGTAACTCGTACAAGAAGGTAACCAATACGAAACAAAGGGACATTCGTCTTCTCTAAATTGCGGGAACAACTTCACGACTCTGCTTAAACGCACCGAAATTAAGTTAGCACTAGTCGACGCGTCTTTCGTTTCAGTTCAATTTGACTGGATACGACGATGTATAAAAATGTTAACCAACCTAACCTAAGTCTTAAATTCAGTATAATGTAATGGATTTTAGTAAGCGATACTGAAATAATTGTGACGATTGCGCAAGAGTACAATGGATGAATGGATTTGCGACGGCGAGCCGTCAGTAGTAAATCAAAACAAAACAAGTTCGTAGATTCCTTTGATTTTATCTAATTAAACAAAAAAAATTAAAAAGAAGTTCTTGAAAAGGCTAAGTACAAATATTCTGTAACGAACTTCACTTAATGTGATCAGCTCTCTTAATATAGTACTCATTATTTGTGAACGCGTCACTCAGCCTGCTATACGTTGCACACTCACTCACAAATATATGTAAATACGTGTTAAACACATATATGCAATAAGCCCGGCCTATCATTAGTCTACCTAATATTGTAATTTTATTACAAAAATTATGTAATACAAATAAACAAATAAAATAAAAATATAGTCCTGAAATTCGAGATATGCAATGATTTCTTCCTAGATCTGTTCTTTGTCTACTCGTTTTGAAAAATGGACAAATATCTCCGTGGCACATCTATACTAATATTTTCAAACAAATATTCTCGGTTTCATTTGGAAAATGTTATTATTCTTAATTACTTGAATTTAAAGTAATAATTAAGGAAATCACAATAATGAGAACTAGCAACGCTCGGCAAAATATTTGAAAAAAAAAAATATCTTAAATACAAGCGTACTTTAACAGTTACAATCTGCTAGAGCAAATTAAAAATATCTTTGAGACCTGGAGAAGTCTCAGGATACTTCAGGGATTTTCTGTAATTTACTCAAAGCCATTGTTCGTGTTCAACGTGAAACTGGTCAGAACATTATATAACTATGGAATTAAATATACTTTTTACCCCTTATCTTAACAATATAGTTCAGAGGGTTGACCTTAAAGAATATAATCTCTCGTGGTCACAGTTGTTATGGGGATCCCTCAAGAATCAATACTCAGACCAATTCTATTCCTCATATACATCAACGACTTGCCGTTTCTTGTAAGGAAAAACATGTTACAGTATTGTTTGCTAAGATACTTCGTTAGTTTTAAAATTACAACACAATACGTAAGTTCATGGATTCATTCATTCATGGAACAAAAAAACCCGTGAAGTTTCTTTACGAGTATGGAAATTTTAAATTTTACTTACAATATCTCGAAAGATAACTATTATTTTTTTAACTTTAATTAAAGTATTTTTGCTTGACAATAACAAATTTATTAATATAAGTAAAATAATAATAATATATTTGATATTATCCATCTCTGAGACGTAAATATATATTGACCACCTAATGGACTGCAGTTACATAAAACGTCATTGTATTGCAGAAAATATTATAAATAAACATATTTATTATTTAAATAAATAGATGTGCGACAGGCATAAGGGGCAACTGATGGTATGTGATAAGCACCTTATGCACCCTTATGCAAATGCGCCACCACCCTTATGAACTCAGATTTTGTCACTTGTTCACTAAACCTTCAAATAGAGCACAATAACACTAAATATTCGTTTTTGGTGGTAGAATATTATGAGATTAGTGGGTGGTACCTAGCCAGACAGGGTAGGACTTGCACAAAGCCCTACAACCAAGGGAAACTGCTCAACAAGGCAAGCTTATATAATATAAACTGAATGTATTTATACGTATCATCAACCAGTATCAAGCAGTATATTGACCAATTGCCTATTAAATGTTTCTTCTATAAAGAAAGAGATATGCCAGAGGATCCAATCTATTTTGGATAGGTTTTACTTTATGTTATATAATGTTGTTTAAAAATATTAAAGTAAATATTAATTTAAATTATAAGTAAAATCTATCCTAACTATATTTATAGTATTCGATTTAAAAGGTCATTGGATGAATTTTTAAAACTATTTATAAATGAATAACATTCATAAATAATATTATTTTAATAATAATATTAAAAAATAAATATGCAAAAACGCGTCAATTTTTAAACTATAAAATGAAGTATTTAAGTACAGACATTTAAAAAAAAAGATGTCGGTTTAGTTTTGCCTGGTTCAAAGATAAAATTTTAGCGTTCTTACACTTACTGATATGGATATTTACGAATGTTGCCTTTGAGCGCAACGTGCAGTCAATTTCGACCTTGTATTACAGTCATCGAACGTCAAATCTTTTAACTAAGTCTTAACTATCTTCCAAACAGGATGCAGCAATGGCAGTATCGCAGAAAATTCACCTACTACCGAAGAAGGATGGTCTCGTGCCGATATTTATAAACCCAAATAGCGGTCAATTCCTAGATCATGCTACTATCACGCTCGGCGCTAGAGGCGACAGTTACTACGAATACCTATTGAAGCAATGGATCCAGACCGGAAAGACTATTAATTTGTAAGTGTGACACGCATTAACGCATTCAATGTTGGTTTAACATAGTTATGTTTTATAAGAAAAAGATTTAATTGACATTTAACGCTTTAAGTGTAGGAAAAT
This sequence comes from Nymphalis io, assembly GCF_905147045.1. Lineage (NCBI taxonomy): Eukaryota > Metazoa > Arthropoda > Insecta > Lepidoptera > Nymphalidae > Nymphalis > Nymphalis io. The sequence goes on from NC_065918.1 coordinate 13,969,769, forward strand.
AACGGCTTCATATTTCGCTTAACAATCTAATTGTATATGTTTAGTTTTTAAGGATAATTTTTTTATTTCATTTAATGAGATTATCATTTAGAAGTTCAATTTTAATAATTCATACTGGAACTGTCTTTTCGAGTGTCGTTCGACATTGCGTTCCGTGATTTCTCGATGATTGTACCGCCTAAGGGGCGTTTACCCTCGAAGGGTTTCCGTGGTAAAGAAAACCTCCCTAGTCCCGGTGACTCCTCGCGCTCCCGCTTTGCGGCCTTCTTCTGCGACATGACGCTCTTGCAAAAATAGACCATTTCCACCTAGCATCTGGAATTTCATCTACCATCTAGTACCGTTACCGTGCCAAAGCTATTGAGCACACCACACCGATCCCACCTGCTCGAGGTGCTAAATAAGATAGCAATTAATTTCTGTAAGTGTTTCCCCGTCGCATTCAGCAGCACAAGCTTTAGTCCGGATTTCTTAGATACCTGAATTAATATAGATGAAGTACATAGGTAACGCTCCGGAGACCGTTAGTAACCGGCGCCTGTTTCACGATTAATTAGACGACGGCTAACTAAAGTTAATATAATAACAGCCTGTTAATGTCCCATTGCTGGGTTAGCCCAGGAAGCCTCTCCATTTTGAGTAGAAAGTTTGGAGCTTATTCCACCACGCTGCTCCATTGCGGGTTGGTAGAATACACATGTGGCAGAATTTCAATGAAATTAGACACATGCAGATTGCTTCACGATGTTTTCCTTCAGCACGACCGTCAAGCACGAGATGAATTATAAACACAAAGTAAGCACATGAATATTCAGTGGTGCTTGCCCGGGTTTGAACCCACGATCATCGGTTAAGATTCACGCGTTCTTACCACTAGGCCATCTCGGCTTAAGTTAATAAAGATAAAAAATTTACGAGTAACAACCATAGATAATACCTAATAATGCTACTAAAATACCGTCGCAGACTTTTGTTTAGACATTTTGAAGAGCTACAAATAAAGTTTTTGTGTATCTATTATAGTTTTGGAAAATTCAAAAGGACCTACATCAATATTTCATCAACTACGTCGACATATTAAGCTATGTCTCAAATATATGCATCAATAATATGCAACATATTAAGATATATATAACCTATGCTGACTAGACTGAAACTAAAATAATATTAAAGTTCCATGTAATCGGATATGTTATTTTCGTTCGAATCCTGAAAAAAAAAAACAAAAAATGAACATACGTCATTATAATATTTAACAAACCTTTTATTCAAATTTCAATAAATATTAAATTCAAAGTAAAGTTCGAACTTAGTCAAAAACAGCCATAAGTTACCATATTCAGTAACGTAGAAACGATTTCGCTTTTTCTTTAGCCTCTTATCTTGTTTAGCATTAACGATCCAGCTGAGTTGAATTTAAAAAAATCCAATACCCGGTTCTACTTATAAAATAAGCACTACATTACGACAAACGTCCGCACGCAATTCCTCTTCTAAGGAAGCGCTCAATGCTTGCTCTAGAGTATTATGCCTTTACTATGAACACCATCTTGGCCTGTGCGAACTACTGCGATCGCAACTTGATTTCCGATATTATACTTCACTGCCACCCTTGTATTCGTTACAATATCAAAACAGGAATCAAAATTATTGCGTCCAACATTTGGTCGCATCCGCCAAAAGATTTATTTATTTTATGGGACTATAATCTCAGATCGGCGTTGATTTTTTAAAGACAGACCTATGTTAATATTAAAACGTTATTTCATGCAAAACATATACAACCTTATCTAATACCATTGTAAGAAAAAAATTCAAGAAGTTGTAAAACAGCGTATATTTTTAATACAGCTAGCCCATTACGATCGATAATATTGATTGAACAAAAAAGCCGTCAGATAATCATGAATAATTTGAAGCCGACAAAAGCTAATTGTAATATCAACTTTTTTTTCCAGCTTACGAGATGACTACATGGCGGCCATAGATGGCGTTAAGAAATTACTGGCAAAACGATCTTCACCCAACAAGCGATTATTCATTGGCGAACTGGCATCTGGCTCTGAAGTAAGTTTATATATGTACAGGTAAATTGCTACGTTTGTTTATCTATCGGCCTTGAATTGAATCGAATGGCCATCTTGGTTGACAATCATTTTAAAAATAAGTTCATTTGATGAATACGTGGATTAACAAGGGCAGCTGATCTCGCTCAGTTCTTGCGTACGGGAGTGCGAAGCCATCCTAGCCATCCTAAGCTAAAATACAAACAAGGTGACGATGACGGTTATAGAAATGATTCCGTCATAATCAGAAGCCAGGTGATGGCCGTTCTAGATGAAATAAGTTTTTCAAAAGGATTTTTTTGAGCTTTGGAGAGAAACTAGCCGTTTCTGAAATGACAAACAGATTTAGTAATGTTACAAAATACTGAATGCTTCGAATGTAAAAATACGAATGTCGTCGAATTTCAGTTCCCAATGACCTTACTTGGTGATTTAGTTAATCTGATTTGTATCACTTTCAGAAACTGCAAGTATTGACTTGTTAGTAGATATGATTAAAAGAAATTTATATTATAAGAGAACATTGTGTTTTATATATTACTTACCAATGATGTTCGATTAAAAAACTAACTAATTATGAAAATTATAATAATAAATTATATATTATAACTAGTTAATATTATATAATACGTTACAGGCTTTCAACCCTAAAATGGATCATCTTACGTGCTTTCTACCTGGAACTCTGGCACTAGGTTATGCTAATGGTCTGCCCGGTTGGCATATGTCATTCGCCGAAGAGTTATTGTATACTTGTTATTTGACATATGCAGTTCAACCTACCTTCTTGGCACCGGAGATAACACACTTTAATATGGTAATTATGCCTTGTTCTTGTTTGAATGTATTCGAAATGAAAAATTTAGTTTGTTTTATGCATATAAGCAACCATGTGGTACAAGATCAAATTAGGTCTAAGTGATCACGAAATGGAAGATTTGTTAGTATATTGTAATGATAAGTCTATCCGAACCGCGATGCGTCGAGTTAATATTCTTCTCTTTACAATAAATTAACATAATTCCTTCGCAGCCCCAAAAACAGTAGTCATAATTGTTCCGACTGAAATCATAAACCTCTTATCGTAAAGGATCCTCACCATAATCAGCTGTAACTTTTGGTGTGGTGTTTGCAATCTTAGCATTCATCTTGCTCGGACCCTTCTTTAAAAAAATATGTAAAATTCTCTAAATACTCCTAACATCTCGTGAGAATATTTTTCATGTGAAATATCTATTTGCGAGCCTTAGGGGGTAAACGGACTTGTATTGCCGTGGTTTCAAATGACATGACGTTTTCTTATAACGTCATCCGCCTCACCGTCGCCGCTCTCTACTGTGCGTGGCGCATATTATATACAATTATCACGTTTAATTCGCGGCCATTACATTATACTTTATGGGACTATACTAAGAAAAATCTATTCTATATATACAGTGTCAAACAAAGAAGTAGATATAAAGATTTTTTTTTTTCATACAATTGTTAAGATAGACATGTTATTCAATGAAGTCGAACCAAATTTTAATGAAATAAACACGTTTAAGTCGACTTAACAAATTTAATGAGGGAAGTCTCTTTTCGATATTTATGGCCGCCTCTTTAAATATTCTCATTTAATTTCCAGGTGAGCACAACTGAAGATATGATGACGAAGACAGCGGATGCTCATAGTCTTTTACGGCCGGAGTTCGTAGAAAGTCTGTTCTATTTCTACCAGCTAACGGGTAACACAACCTACCAGGATTGGGGATGGCAGGTTTATCAGGTATTGATTTAAATTCAATATACTCTGACTTGTATGTTACGCCTTTGTGAAATGTGAGTTTTATTTTGAGCTCAATCAAGACAGTTTTGTCAAGTGTGGTCAAGGATAGTCCGAACAAATGGATTTACTGCCGACTTGCTTCAGCTTTAAAGGTGTTAGAGTTGTAATGCTTAAATCCCAGCTAGATCCACAATTTGGCTGTGCGCATTATGAATCCGTTTGGCAAGTAGTTGACTTTATATGACTTTTTCTCCAATTTTATAAAGAAGATGGTGACAACTCTTGAGGACTGGCGGTCCGAAAGAAGTTCACTTTCTCCTAGATATATAGAGATTACAGAGGGTGGATGTGATGGCTATAGTATGCTGAATCCTATCTCTCTTCTTCGGTAGCTGTTGCAATTTTCCACGACTTAGGGACTTGTGCAGTTTTTAGAAAGAGGCGGAACAAGATTATATTGTTGTATGTAGCGGGTTGATACTGTAATTTTCTGATAGTAGTGTAGTTTCAGTGGTGGCTTATACGCCGATGCATAGGGCATATGATATATGACCATCCTTATCCGCTGCCATAGTGGAGTATCCCAGAATCTTCGTGAGGTATAGGTTTTCCTCCTAACAACACTGGGAAGGGAGGTGGTCGCCTTCAGTGGATTAGTCGAGACGTCACCCAAGGTGAACCCGTAGGAAGTAAAGCCCTGACCAATCCTTAGACATAATAGAAGATTTACATAACCACTGATACGTAAACACTTTATAGTTTTTGATTATTAATTAACAAATTCGAATTATTATATTTTTTTCACATAAGAATGATTCCCCCTGGCGTATTGAATTTTTTTAATAATCTAGCAATCTATTTCAAATTTAAATTCATAGAACTCTTTTTTTTTTAATTTCTAAAAATTATATTTCAGGCTATCGAGAAATACGCCAAAGTACCCAACGGCTACACATCCATCTCGAACGTGAAATCGACAAAACCGGTATACCGGGACATGATGGAATCATTTTTCATGTCTGAGACCCTCAAATATTTATACCTCCTATTCAGTGAAGACAGGTACCTCATCGACCTTAATAAATACGTCATCAATACCGAGGCTCACCCATTGCCTATCCACAAGAACTAATGCCGACACGTACGGAACCCATTTGAAATATGCAGAGCTTCAATGACAAGAAAAATATCTTATATATCATATGTAGCCAGTTTTAAGAATTATTGTTTCTAATAAGCGTTTATCATATTCATTCTTATATTTACAAAACAAACATTTTGTTTGTCCACGCTTGAAATTCTTTCATGTCGGATACAATTATAGTTTTAACTCAGTTTCATTTTTAAATTATTGTGGTAAAAGTTTAATATTTATTTTTATCATAAATGTAACTTAAAATCGCAATTTATCATAATAAATAGTGTACGTAATCAAATTTATTATACGTAACTAAATAGTTCTCGTCAATAATCGATCTGTACAATATACATAGTAGAATATAATAGAAGTTCTGTTAGGTCAATAATTATGCTGTGGGCTGGTGTTACATTTTAATTAAAATAAATTCCTCATATAAAAAGTCTAACAACTTCATACTGGATGGTCTTAAATTGAATAAAATCCATTTCTATAGAATTTATACAAATTTCAAATTAATAATTGTTAAACTCAAAAGACTTATTAACATCTTATTAATAATCAGTTTATGATTGCAGTCAGTGAACCCGACCATAGCAAACATAAACTGATAAATATTTGTAATGGGTTGACTTACCCACTTCATGGATGGACGGCTCCATGCATTGAGTTACCTACATTGAACACGTTTCAAATTACTCGACAAATAATATTTTTTAAAATTAATATTGAAATTTAGCTGAATTGAATTACTTTATAATTATGATTATAATATATAATATATGATTATATGATGTAGAATGAAGCTCGTGTACGTTCTATTGAAATGGATTAATATAATTAAGTCCCGTATGCTAGTGTAAAGGATTAGCGGTCGCTTAATTAAAATGCTATGATCACAAAGTTTTTTAATTACATGTATGTATGTATTTTTTTGTTTTAGTTAATTCGGCGCCGGGTCCAATTATTATGCTTCTTATATTTCAGAAATGCATATATTTATTTAATATTAATTATATACATAATACGTTATATATTTAGTTACACGCTATGATATAAACTCACAACTTATATATATATTTTTAATTATTGATACTAAGTGCTAGTAACTATTGTTACAACGTTGGCTCGTTCACAATTTAAGTATAATTTTATAGACTATGCCAGTACTATTATTATTTTTTAGTCTAATTGGCATTATATAACAACAATATATAAGTCTGAAATCTAGTGAAAATCACAAAATTGTAGAAATTCTTAAAAAATTATATGCCAAAAACAAAAGTCCCTTCATTATTTTTATATATAAGAATTAATTTTCGAAACAATCTTGTTGAAATTAGATTAAGCATAACAGTGAATTATTTATAATTAATATAATTTTTTCTATATAAAAGAGATGCGATCTCGTAATATGCCACCCATTAATGAGCTTAGCTTATTATATATTAATATGTAAATATATGTTCCTAGTATCTTAACTATGAAATATTTATTATTTAAATCGATATGAGTTCAAGAGACAATTCCATAGTCAAAATATAACAATACTATAATATATATACTTATGTTTTAGTAAGAAATTTTCCCGGACAAAATTACCTTTAACTATTTAGTTAAACAATATAGGAGGGTTTTGTTCCTGAAAGTGTGCCATCTCGATAAAGATAATTTTTCATCACTATCAATGGAAAAATATTTTTAAAGGTGTTGCCAGTTAATGCTTTAACCCAGGAAGATTTCTAACTCTAACATCAATAACGCTACAGTAGAAAATATTACTCTATGCAATTTAACGCACAGAACTAATACGTGTTAACTATTAAATTGGTGTCTATTTATCATAAAGTTATATTCATGTACTCAATATTAATATTCTGATAAGACTTAATTATTGAAAATGTTCAGTTTTTTTATATTAATATGCCTGTGGTTGAATTCTGCTGCTTAGATTGTGTTGGTTTAGCATCCAGTGTTTGTGACGAATTCATTCTGGAACAGTTTGTTACGCGTACGGTTTTATGACGTCAGACGAAGCATTGAAATTTAACTATCGAAAAAGCTTGTTTGATAAACATCTTTGTTGCACGTGGTCAGCTTATCAGGTTTTTGCGCTTTTTTATTATTTAAATTTATGGATATTGATTTTAATTGTACTCACGCTCTAAGTTGACGAGCTAAAAGAATTGCTATCGTGCTTCGTAAGCGAAAAAGAGATTAGTTTCAGTGAAATTAGTCTAAATATTGTGTACAACATAAATATATATTTGCGAACATTTTCAACATTTCCATATATATAGGGCTCTTCAAGCCGATCACAATGAATGTTAATATATTACTATTATATTTTTTCTTATGTACTTCATAATTCATATACATTTGACGTTATGCTAATAGGTGTTAATGTTACGTTGTCGTTTTTATTTTCCAAGTTATTACTTAGATAGGTTATATTAGATTTAATGATTTTGTATTTTTTTATCTGTATATTTTGTTTGTGCAATATTTTGTATTCCGATGCATTTTTTTAAATAGTGCATTTAGAATAATTTCAGACAAAATTTTCTACTAAGCAATTATCCTTTTTAATTAATATGTTTAGTTAGGTATACTTTTTTATAAATAAAAAAAAAACTGCATGATGCATTGATATTATACCAAAAAAAATTGATATATAATTTTGATATATATACGAGTATTTTGGCCTAAGTCTGCTATTATAAATATTTTATATAATTTATTAAAAAATAGATAAAGTAATAATAAGTTACCAAAAAAATCTAGTTCGGTTATATATTTTGTTCTTAAGTATATCTTAGTAAGTCAATTTACACTATCAGTGGTTTTACTAATTATTATTCACCGGTTGTATTCCTTAATGTGTATTCAGGCTCAAGGGTATTTTCAGTTTTTTTTAATATCCTCGAAGTACACATCACACATACACAGCGCAGTTTTTAATATAATGATTGTAACGCACCTACACCATCATTTCAAAGGTTGTATTAATATCCTTCGAGCCTCTGAATCTTGTACACTTATTAGGTAATTTTATTTGTCTTATATTTTTATTTCATACAAGAAATTTTAAAGCTCTGTATTTGACATTGGATGGACATGGAGTATACTGTATGGGACAGGGTTTGACATTGCTTGTGGATGTCTTAATAATTGTATGATTATATTTGAAATTGTAAAAACTTACGGCGATATGTACTGCTTACAGAAGAAATAATTCATGTAGGCATTTAAATGAATTAGTTATTTCAATCTGTGCGATAATAAATACTGTCTATGGATACTGAGTCATTTATGATGTCTATGACTGGCATGTTCCATTGTACTCTCATGTTCTAGGATAGAATATGTCCTCGAAACTGAGATTTTACACAATTTCCTTTACGTAAACATTAAAGATATGTTTATTGTTGCAATATAAAAATTGGGTCCTTTGTCTGGCGACCTTGTTATAATGGTTTTTATAGCCTATTTACAATATTAAATATTTTTGACAAATATTTGCTTATGGTTGTGTCAAATTCATAGCAATTCATATTTGCCAAATCTTTAAAAAAATGCTGTCTCGAGTATTATAGAACAAGCAATAAAAAATAATATTAGATATTTGTAACTTAAATGGTTAATATAATTAAATTATTATGTGAATAAGTATTCATTCGATATGAAGTTTATTTCACATTATTTGTGATTACTTAAACACAAGTAAATGGTAATGTGTCATGTAATGGAACACACTTGTACTTGAAAACGGTTTAAAAAAAGCTACATAATTATAAATATAATCTACTACAATATACTCTCAACTTCTATCTATTTTGCAATAATCATAATTTGTAAAAGAATAATAGTTATATTGATGTTTTCTTTTAAATATCCACAGAATATAATATTTATCTAAATTACTCATAGTCATGTTATATTATTTAACTATTGTATACTCATTTTTGTTATTTACAGTTAATGTGATTCATATCTTTTGTATAATACTTTACCATTTTATCCTCTGTATATTTTAATCTGCACTAAATAAAATTGTTCAAAAATGTTATTGATTTATTTAAAAAAAAACACCTTTTACATTTTCCATACATTTATTTATCAGTACAAAATGTGTACATATTTAAAAATATATAATACTTTTTTCCTTACCGAGTGACAGACTCCAAAAGTGGACGGAGACTGATGAGATTCAATTGTTGTTTTGGTAAAGTTAATTTGAAAACGAAACGCATCATACAATGTATGAAATATTAAAAGTATAATAGAATAATCAAGTAACAAATTTCTCAGCACCTAACACTGAAATGTATCAATCTAATTAAGGATTGAGTTTTAATACTAAACATTACATAAAGTTAAATACAAAAATATATAAATCTTATCACAAAAATTGAGGTTTTAGTTGGAATGTCAGTGATTAATTGCAAAATTCCAAAGTTACATTTCTTGAACATACTCATGCTTTTGGCACAAAAATAAGTACAAAAATAGAGCTTAATCTCAAAGTTCATACAAATGCATAATTATGTTATATCAAAATTAAAATAATTTGTTTGTGTCCTGTACTTGTTGATATGTTATGCAAGATTTAATGAACAAATGGTAAATTTTAATACAAAGAACATTTTAAGGCGAAATTTTGACAGTATGCTCTTAGTGTTTCCCCTCATCCCGTCTCTGTATTTGTCAAAACTTAATTGTAATACAATATTGAATTACTTCTAATAACTTAATCTAGGTCACTGTATGGTCTCACTTAATGAGTAGGGTATATATGTAGAGATGCATACATATGTCTCACTGAAGGATATATGAAGACCAATCATTATCTACAATAAGATATTTGTCAAATTTAAGAATCAATAAATGGATATGTACAATATATAATTAATATCATAATCAGCTTTGTTTGATGCAGAGTAATTCATAGGGAACTGTTATTAATTCTTATGGAATGTTGTATAAAGATTATGAATGGTATACAATTTAAAGATTGTCCATCTACAAAATATACCCCTTATACAAATATATGATAGAAATAACTAAATTAATGGCAGCTTACATGAGCACACAATCACAACATTGCAATGTATAGTATAGGCATTTAATTCCACAGTCTTCTTCCTCGACTGTGGATGCAGTAGACCGAGTCTTATGAGGTGGTGGGGATCTAAGGAACACACTGTCCACGTTATCACCTAATTTGTCTTTTTCTGTCTTTGTGTTTGAAGAGCTTTTGTCTATTTCATTGTTTTCAAGGTAATCTTTATCTGGTTTTTTTCCATTATCATTTGCATCTCCAGATGCCTCCTGAAATAAATACATATTTTTTAACAATATTAGGCTTATATTGTATTGACATTACTATTTTTCTATATATATATTCTCGATTTATCATTAAAACAATTTTTGAAGTTACTATTAAAACTCGAATAAAAATAATTTATTTGATTTGAAAATAAATAAATAAGGAACATATATAAACCTTTCGGTCTTCTTTATCACTCTTAATAAATTCTTGTTTTTCTTCTGAATTTGTGCTCACAATATCAGGTGGAAGTTCAGATGCTGCTGCAACCCCTGCACCCGCAACAACTACCGGAATATGACCACTGTGTTGAGGAACCAATAGGTCGGATTCTTCTTCTTTCTTCTTCAAATGAGTCAGCTGGCTAGAGGAATCTCCCGACATGCTTTAAAAAAATACGAATAATGTAAACACAAAGTTTGCTTCTGTAGATAATGTAAAATTTGCACGAATAATAAATCAAATCTTCACTCATGAGATTTCACGTATGTATCTTGAGTGATTAAATTTCGCCTCGTAAGTGACACTGGGCAATAAAAAAAAGTAAACAATAGCCACTGATGGAAATTATAAAAGTAATCATATTACTGCATTGTAAGTCAATTCACCTTGCTAAAGCGACAGATTCTTTCTGTTCTCTTTGCTCCACAAGTGATAAACGACGCCATTTGCTTATGATTGTTTCAAAATTGTTGTTTTCTTGCATTTTGGTTTGTGACAAACACAAACTCACCAAAGAGGTTTTGTTTTGATTTGTAATTATAAATGAAACAATGTATAACAAAGGATATATATTTTTAAATAACTAAATAAATGAATAGACTAATGCTTAAGCAAGCAAGGTAAGTTCTTTAATTCAATTTCAAACCTTATTTTCAAAAAATAGCAAATAAAAACTTATTTTGAAACTTTTGTGTTGTACCTACTTCTACTTCTTTCAATTTAGCTTTTGCCTTTCAAACAAGCTGCCACCGAGACGTGACCTTCATCTTAGTTTTATAGCAATGTTACCAATTCAAAATATATATATAAAAATTCTAATAAATTATATACTTTATTTATAGTTTTTATATATTATGTTAAATTATTATTTCACGAAACGTTTTTTATTCTAGGAAAAACACAAATATCATATTTTCTTAATATTTTGCTTACATAATAAATACCTTTGCCTCTACGATGATGAATTGAAAAAAAATTAAAATGTTATACAAAATGATATAAACGATTATACTTATTGAATAGAAAACAATAGCTTTTATTTATTATTAAAACTAATATGTCAAATTAAAGTGCAACTAGGCAGAGAAACAAAATATAAATATACTTACAAATTGTACATAGATGGCGCTCGGTCACCAGTACGTTCATTTTTGTGGGAATTATAAACCAATTCCTTATGCTTATTTCGTTTTTTACCGGGTAACCATATTATACCAAAAGTTGACGATTTATTATTTCTTGATGGCTGATAAGATGACCCATAACTTTTGGGAGAAGCAGTCGCAACTGTTGGTAGTTTGCCACCGGAAGCTAATGCGGAGCCCAGTTTTGGAGTGCTTTTTCCGATATGGCCAGTATACCCACTTTTTCCGGTAGGAACAGTGCTCACTTTCTTCATTATTGGTGCCAGCTTAAGAAGTTATCTAAATAACATTAAAAAGAAAGAAAATTATAAATTATATGATAGTGAAAATTTATAATAGGTTGCCTTCCGATATTAAGATGCTTAATAGGTTGCCTTATTTAAGATTTAAGAAAAAATTACACGACTGGTTGGTTGACAAATGTTTTTACGTTGTAAAAGAATTCCTGCGAAAAATATTTGACATTTATTTATTTATCATTTTAAAAGTTTTATTTTAATGAAGAATTATAATTATGTCTTATGGCCTATAATTTAATTGCAAAATGTATATTGTGACTTGTACCCTTATAATAAAATGAAATGAAATATAATGTAATGTAATGCCTTGTAATTAAGTTAAAATAATTTTAATTTATAATTTAAGGTTAAATATTTGCATGTCATAAATATAGTGATTAAACATGTATATTATGTTTAAAGCAAATAAATAAATTCAATTCGAATTGAATCGTCAAAATCAATCATCTTTTTCAACTCGTTTTAGTTTAAAAAAACGATAGTCGCATGACAATCTTGGATCATATCGACATATTTATGAAATGAATCATATATACATACTTATGTTGCTCAACAAATGTAATAATGCTCAATTAAAAATACATTAATATCGATTTTTTAATTGACAAATAACATTTTCGGTACGAATACTATAAATGCAAAATTATTTTTGTTGGGTTGTGCTAACTTGACGCAGTAGTGGAAATATTTATCGATATGAATTTTATGTATATATATATAAGAGTATAATCTTTATTACGGCAATATGAACGGCTTCAAATCCGCAGGGTCTACTGAACCCGTACTAGGTAATTATTCCGAAACCCGTCAAGAGGCAGCGTTGTAAAATGAGTCATGGATCGATCTTCTTTTCAAAAAGAGTCCACCAGCTGTGCGCAATATATATTTCAAAGAATAACACTAAGCTAGCATTAAATGTTGCGGTTCGGGAAATGTTAAGAAAGCTGGTATGTTTTCGGCGCGTTTCGCTTGTAAAATCTATAAAATGTATTTGATCATATTTATTTATTACATATTCGGGTAAAATCGAAACAAAGTTGAGTTTTAAAGTATACTTTGTTCTATTTCAAAACATAATCCACTTTTATTCCTTATTTAATTAGAATATGATTTTTTAACCGGATTTTATAACAAATATCAAATGCTTTATAATTATTTTTATGTATTTTAATATTAACTCGACAAAGTGGAAATGTTTCTAATAATAATATTATACAACATGCCGGCAATATTGTGTCTGATCGTGACCAAATTATGAAGATCGTCGAAGAGTTTTACAGGGTCCTGTATACCTCAAAAATACCGCAATCGATACAAGATGCGACGGACCCCAGAGCTTGTCTTGCCTATACTCACCTACGGTGCCGAAATATGGACGCTTACTAAGCATAGCATGCACAAAATAAAAGTGGCACAAAGGGCGATAGAGCGTGCTATGCTAGGCATCTCCTTTGTTGATCGTGTACCAAACGCGGAAATCCGACGAAAGACGAAAGTCGAAGATATTGGGAAGCGTATCACGAGGTTAAAGTGGAGATGGGCTGGATACTTGGCCAGACGAGAAGACGGAAGGTGGACTAAAGTCGTCACGGAGTGGTGGCCTAGAGAAGCAAAAAGGCCAGTGGGCAGACCACCTGCCCGATGGTCAGACGATTTTAGGAAAATGGCGGGTGCTCAATGGATGCGACTAGCACGGGACCGGGAGAATTGGCGCGCCTGTGAGGAGGCCTATGTCCAGCAGTGGCTAAATATGGGCTGAATATGATGATGATGATATACAATAAGGGTAGGTTGTAAATATTATAACACCTAATCGATGATAAGGTAAGAAATTTCATAGTAGGTATGTTATTTTTGTTATTATACCTATACAGGTACATTCTATTAAATTTAAACACTATCAGTCTTATTTATAAAAGTCGATTAGTTGTTTAGTTAAACAGTGCTTCTGAACTCGTTCTTTTTGTCATTATTGATTTGACTTTCGAAATTTAAAAAAAACACACATAATTGTTTAACTAATAACCCGCTTAACAACGTAAACGCCGCTTATTTAAAAGTAGAATATTTGTATATAGATTGGTAAAAATATAGACAAACAGTTAAATATCGTTTTCTCCTCCGTTTGTCAACCTCAATTATTTTTAGGTTGACAGCTATTGACGAGCTTTAGTGTTATCAATAAAATTAATTTTGTTAGAGAAAAAATAAAATATTCGAAACATATTTTATGATTTTGGTCATATTTCTATCACCAAGCAAATACTAGTCTATTATTAAAAAATTAAAATGTAAAACATTTTAAAACGTCTATTTTTTTTATTACTGATAAAAGTAAGTCATAGTATAAATAAATAAACTTTATGATTTTGTATACTAAGAACTCGTGCATATATTGAAATTAAATATTGCAATAAAGTGTTAGAAAAAAAGTATTTTGCTCGATAAATGGCGCTTGAATATAAATATTTGTACCACAAACACAAATACAAGTCGCCTGACTACATGATATTATATTGAGTGAGATATCAGAAAACGGGAAATATACGAGTTCTAATCTTTAAATCTTGTGAGCGTTTATGTAAATTTTTCCTTGCAAACTTTTACAAGTCGATGCACCACTACAGAGGGCGAATTTGAAATTCTGTGAGACAAGCATCTAGTTATTAGTTTTAAGAAATATTTCTACATAGTTTCAGATGAATCCGCCATAGGAATACGTTTTATTGATATAAGACATACGGTTCTATACATGATCCCAGAAAGCGTTCAAATGGTTGCTAAATTAAGAAAAATATATCTAGAGGAACGCTTGGGTGCAAAACGTTATTTTACAATTACTAAGTTTATGGATGATTACACACCTTGGGAAATGGGAATTAAACTATCGCCTCTTGGCATTTTTTTACAGAAAGTTTCAAACAGCTCATGATAAAAATCGCCGGTTCTACTTAAGTCAGGGTATTTCTTTTCAATCTAATTTAACAATCAATAAATAAGTGTTCTAATTATATGCTGAAATAAGAATTTTGATTGGATTTGATTTATTAAAAAGACTTGAAAAACATAGGTTTCGATCTATTGTACGAAATAAATATCACTTTGCCTTAGCTAGTAGATATTTTATTACCGATTCCGTATATTATTATATTTTATAGATTCGGTGATAATTTTTTTTAAGAATTTGCAAATTTACTTAATACAAATAAATTAGCACGGGTCAGGTCACTGACCTGAGCTAATGAATTATTATTACGCAAAATTCTGAGTTATATTATTTTTGTAACATTTAATTAATATTCTACTAATGAGTGTACATATAACGGTTTTACTTTATAATAATTAATAAATCTTAGAATAAAAACATTTTTAATTCAAAAGAGAATTCGATGGTGACAAGAAAAACTGTTCTAGCATTTTAAAGACTCCGCTCGGTGATGTTGTCTTGGCCATATGAACCAAAAGCAACCAATCCATTAAAAAAACAAAAAATTAAATTGACATACTTTAAAAAGTTAGCTGTATAATTGAAACGTAATATTCAAAAACAATTTTATTATTTTACAAAATCTTGATTTGGAAAAAAAACATTGAAATGTAATACAATATATGTTTGATATAAATAATATTAATTAATCTTGAGTTAGAGACCAAATTAATATAAAATATAATGTTCATGAATGACAATGAATTGAATAAATATTTATTTTGTTAGAATCAAAAAATCTTTTCACTTTCACTTCGTTTTTAGGTTTTAAAGGGATATATATAGGGAGAAAATATTTTAATTTTAAACATTTGATCTTCAAGTAATGCTTATTGCTTGTTAATAATATGCTATTATTGTATAAAGGGTGGAAGGTATGGATTTTTCCTCAAGCTTAAGTGAAGGCTGTTTACGTATAGGGCTTCGTCATATATTATGGCTTCGAAGTAAATTTTCGAAATTTGAATTTGAAACTTCGGTCTCATTCGGACGACAAAAGACGATTGTCTAAGCTTAGAATTTACAGAAGTATTTAAAAAAATTCTGTTCTGATAAAAAAATTTAATATATTATGATATTATTTCGACAAAAAACTATTCATTTAAAAAACACGTTTTGTATTATATTCTCAACGGTTCGTCATCTCATGAACGTATCTTGTTTTTGCACGACTTCTTAACTTTGTGAAATTTAATGACTTGAAAAATTTCTCTGTCTGATTTAATTTAATACGTATTGCTTACAAAGTGATATTGACTTTAAAAATTATGAATACTTAGTATAATTTTTTTGAATAAATATTTCTATATTTAAATGAAGTAGATACATAACTGATAAAAAGTAGTGATCTTTTTATAAAATTTCAGGTAATTTTATTTTACATAGGTATTACTATTTTATTACATTTTTTTACATACGTATAGGGATGCAAAGTCATTTTTCAAAAATAATATTATGTTTACCTTTACATTGATATAAAATCTTAACATGTACATTCTATATAAATTATATTGGCTTCAGAAACCTTGAAAATGTTTCCGTCTCGGTGGCTAGCAGGATTGATAACTCCAAAATAAAGAATCTCACTGTAGCGCACTTTGGCATAGCATCGACTTCAAAGAGAGAGCTAAGGAACTATGCGGAGAACGCACGTTCTATGCAATGACGACACCACATACGGCGAAGTCTGGTTTCCGCCGACATAGCAATCGTATAACTGGTATGGAGCGAAAGAGTCATTGGTTAGAATCCCATTGTCTGAGTTTTGCAGGTTTTGCATGTTTTTGATGTTATTGCTATACTTGCATATAAAACCCGGTCGAAATTACGAATAATTTTGATGACGAAGCACGGACGACTTAAAATTTCGTCTGCACGATTCAGGGTTCTTGGGTTATTGATAAAAAATCATTAATTTCTGAGTACCATTATTTCACGCGTTTATTCAAAACAAATAAACATTTTCTAATAAAATATATTTTTTATTTATATTATAGTTCCGATGTTTAAGAGTTGCAATATGAACGAGGTACACATTACTTCCACATCCAGTTCTAAGCTGAGCTTAATTATCAGTAGACCTTAATTTATTTCAAACTTTAAAGTTTAGCCAATCGGATAAGGACAATCTCACCGGATATATATTTTAATAGATAAACTAAGTACTCGTATAAGCCATTCCGTATAATGCCAAGGCTCTGTGAATCATAGGATAGCCGTTTTAGTTATCCCTTCTAAAATATAACCTAAACATTAGCTATGTTGCTTTTATTAAGTTTTACACTGACACCTGTAAATCTTACTTCATTCGTCCCCCGTAAAATGTTGGTAACCGACTTTTTTGATCTACAACTTTGATGCGTGCTTCATTGAATTCTTATAATTTTTACGTGTAAAGTCGCATATCACTTTTTGATATTTAACGACCATTTTATCCGGTGAGTTTCAAGTTAGTTCTTACTAATGTTGTGATATTCTGTAAGAACTAACTTTGTAACTTACTTGTGACATCATGAAAACGAATTACGTTCAAACGCATTGTAATTATTGTCGCGTGTATATTAATTTTTTTAATATAATTATAGGCAATGTTGCATATCACATTCAAACATTTCACGATCGTGTTATACGATGAGTTTCGAATTTTCTCTTACAGAAAAATTACTGGCTGTTGTTTTATTTGCACATCTCGAACGCGAGGCGTCGTGGTAGAGCTCTGTTATATTGGTATATAGTCACTATTTTGGACATGTCTACTGTCCACCCGAAATTTGTTGTCACGAATTATTACAAAAATAAAATATACATATTTGTGTCATGGGCCATATACAACAACATAAAAAATTCACTATAAATTATAAAATCATTGAATATATTTTCTATAAAATGAGTATTATAGTTTTATGAAATCATTAATTATTGTGCTGTAAACATGTGTTGATATTTATATTCAGAGGAATATATAATATAATTTGTTTTAATATATTAATTTGTTATTTTATTATGTTATGTTAATGGCAGCTTAGAATTTTAATATTTAATTTTAAGAATATTTTGCTTATTTTATTACTGCTTCGTCTATTTTTCGATGACATTATTTTTGTGTATATGCCAACGGTGTTTCAAATAATGAAATTAATTCGATACACTTAACTTACCTTTGTGATTTACCTAAAATTACCAAACTAGAACGCTTCGATTGTAGCTAAACACGCGTTAAGCCGTCATATGGTAAATGTATATTAGTACCACATACAAAATTAAACGGGTATACGAACTTAGCGGTACAAAAATTCTCTACAAAGTATAACGGTAAATCACTAAAGCGTATTTCTGTATATATGTTATGATCGCACATGCGTACGCGACGGTTCGAGGTCTAACGAAAACTGGTAAACTGACTCGTATCAAGATTCAAGTATTGACCAATATAAAATATTATACAAACAAATAAGTAGCTTGTTATTATACACATTAGAGACGTATTTAGTGTGCATTTATTACGCTTGTTAAATTTCAAGTCGTGACTGTACGACTAAATTATTTTAACAGTTTGAAGGTATAGAATTGCTCATTTGAATTTTCCAATGGATTATATAGCTATTATAACTAAAATATAAAAATAGTTTTTACTTTGAAAATTAAGAATTTCATTTGAATTCAATATTGAATCAGATTAAAAATAGGCAATACGTATCATGTATTTTTAAGATCAAAATAATTAATTAAGTAGGTAACTAAAACTGTGACTTCCGTCTTCTGGCAAAGTGCAAGCTAATCTTGATCGTCTCAGAAGTATCTCGAAAGTATCAAACATGTGAGCCAAGATAAGACCCTGACCTTTCAAATCAAAACAATGACCTGGGAGCCGAAGCTAACACTAAGGAAGTGCCTGGTTAAGATATTTCACAATGAGCCCTCCACACCTGAAGTATCGTAAGCTATTACGAAATTATGCTTCGTCTTTGTTGGAATATTAACTAATGCGATATGGTCCTGCATTCAGCTTTCGTATTTAATTTATTTTACGCAAGATTGCGTCATTCTATAAGGAATCCAATGATAATAAGTGTACAGTTTCGGATGTAAGGGTCAATTTGTCGTGACTAACTTAAATTGATTCACTAATAACTGGTTCTTGGGTTATCGTTTCTGTATTATGTACTTAGTTATTTATAAAAGTTTATTATTTAAGAAGATTTCATGCTAGCAAAGCTAAATATTTTATTGATTATTATATATGTTAACATAAAATATATCCTTAAATTAATTGATATAGTTTATTGTTTTACAGCGTCTTTATATAAAATAGTTATTAAAAATGTATATTCTAAGAATATATTTTAATTCAAAGTGATAGTTGTTATAAATTATTGTGATATGTTTTTTTTTATCCAATCTCATTTGTCGTTATAATAATACTTAAAGAAAATTTATATTTTCATTTGAACCAAAAAGATTGATTGAAATCAATAAAATAACTTAATTAAAAAAATATATATTTTAATAAAAAAATATTGCAATGTTTGAATTATTAAAAGAATTACTTCATTTGTTTTTTTTTTATTATATTACGATGTACGTATTATCAACAATCCGAAAGATTACTATCACGTGAATTAAAAGATGACCTTAATTTGTACCTATAATTAGAAATGATATCTATCTTATTACATTTACGTAAAAACAAATTTGATATACCTATTATATCGACCTAATACTATATAAAAAGATGCTGTAGTAGGTACAGTGTAGTAGTACAGGCCCACTGGTGGTAGGGCTTTGTGCAAGCTCGTCTGGGTAGGTACCACCCACTCATCAGATATTCTACCGCAAAACAGCAGCAATTTTTGTGTTCCGGTTTGAAGGGTGAGTGAGCCAGTGTAATTACAGGCACAAGGGATATGACATCTTAGTTCCCAAGGTTGGTGGCGCATTGGCTATGTAAGCGATGGTTGACATTTCTTACAATGCCATTGTCTAAGGGCGTTTGGTGACCACTTACCATCAGGTGGCCTATATGCTCGTCCGCCTTCCTATTTTATAAAAAAAAATGTAACATAACTTTTGTTATACAAAATATTTGTATAACAAAAGTTATGTAAGGGATGTCTCATTATTAAATAATCTATGAATACGATTCTATTTTTTATAGAATTTCATGTAAAATATTACATTAGAAACATGGAAGGCTTGATCTTTTTACAGCAGTTGTTCATGGTCGATCATTATAATATAATTAAGCACTGTAAACAAATAAGTTTATTATTTTATCACTACCAAATTTCAAGCTGTCACTTAACTGAAACTGAAAAACTTAACCCGAAGCCCGGGACTCGTCTGTAGTCTTATAAACTACCAACTAACCAAACGTAGCAAAAAAATTGAATTCATTTTAAACACACTTGTAATTTACATGATGGATAAATTCCTCCCAATTAAGCAGTCACGATAGAAGAATTGAAATCATTGTAAAAATTGTCGTTTATTCCAAACGTATCTTTACTAACTAAATGCTTTTTGTGAAGGACACGTGTAAAACTGAATTACCAGAAACGTGTGTCACGTCTTTATTTCAGAATGGTTAGATGCTAAAGTCCCTTGTCATATTATTTGCTATCCAACGTCATTGTGTCGTAAATTATTTAATTTAGCGTCAGTGTTCATTTTTATTCTTGGAATGATATCAAAATGTCCTTCATCTCTTTTATAAAAGGTATTACGTAATTAAAGGGCAGTTAAGCTGCAGATGATTTTTTTATAAATTGAGCAGTTTAAAATATATTTAAAATAAGTATACTCCATTCATTTAATGGCATTTTGTATGAATCTAGGCATACTTATAATATATAACTATATATATTGGATTGCCTCGATGATCCAGCTAGCTACTAGGCACTACACCAGTGCCTAGTATATGAGGCTGCAAAATCTGAGCTGGGTTCAAGCCCAGAATGGGTGAACAAAAGTTATTAAGTCTTGTTGACTAGTGATTATCGGTAATAGCGGCTAATGAAATTTAAGGAACTGATAGTGCACCGATTGCACACATTGTCTTCTGCGCAGTTATCTAGTGTGTCAATAAAAGTGCCAATGAAAATGGGTGCCGTGATCGAAATCGTTTAGAAGGTTGTCATTATGTTTTTCTTTATAAATAAATTTCCCACATTTCATTGTTGCCATAAGAGTAAATAATATATTCTAGGGAGTAATAAGATATATTATACAAAAATTTACTAACAATATCAACGTATATAATGTAAAACATGCTTTTATCCTATATGATACACGTTAAGGAGTATGAGGAATCATCGATACGACATCTTGATATATTTATATTGATGACTGTTATAGTCTTATAGAGTCAAATGATTCATATATAAATGTCTCACTGCTGGACTCCTCTCTTTTTGAGAGATTTGGAGCTTACCACCATGCTGCTCATCAATTGGATGGTACACGTGGCAGATTTTCATCCGGCACATGTATGTTTTCTCACGAGGTTCTCCCCCGAACTTGAGATAAATTATAAGTACCTGTCGCTTTCGATACTTATTTTTTCATTGAAAAGGTCATACGTGCCTTTTCAAATTTAAAGAAAACCTTCCACATAATTGCACAAAAGACCCTCGTATTATTCATTTCATTTAAACAGCTCGTTTACAGTAATGTATCATAAATTCTAAAAATGAAAACGCACCGGTGTAAATACACAATCAACGCACAGTCGATTGTGTATTTGGAGCTATTTAAAAAACAATAATTTTATAAATTAATCATAAATAATTTTATTTACCGTAATAAATAATATTATGAATATAATTAAAGAGCAACATACAGGATTTTTTTAATGATTCTGTGGCCAGACTATGTGAGGGTTGATATATTTTTTCTTTATTCTTCATTAAAAAAATTTACAATTTTGTAGATTAATAAAACCGAACGAACAAGTTTTGCACACCTTTGCTCGAGTACCTATAATGTGTGTCAAGAATGTACTACTAAAGAACGAAGGTAGCCAACTTCCACATTCGATCATATGTAAACCAATTATGTGTCATTCGGAATCAACTTAGTTTTTTTTTAAATCGAAATTCACCGAATTACTCAATTTTGTGAATATATGGTTATTCATTTTCTATATTACATAATTAATTATTGTTATTATTAATAATATCAAACAATTATTGCCTTTAATATTTGAATTTCGACTGCGTTCAAAAATATACAAAAATGTTATTAAATTGACAGATTGTGAAATAAAACTCGACGTTTCAATGATCTTAAAATTAATTCCATAATGTATTTTACTACTATTTTTCAATACTCTTAAAAGTAATACTAGCAAATAAATAGCATTTAAAATTTAAAGTGAAAATAAATTTGAAGGAAAATAAATCCGATATCCGTTCAACTCTTGCAAATTGTATCAAGCTTCGTCTTCAAAACGGATTAGAAGGCAATTTCGTTCAAACATCGTCCCTACATAATTTGATCAGGGTGATCGATGGACTTCACTTTAGTTACGGTATTTTTGTCACGTTAAAGTAATTTGCTTTAAAAATGTTTTTGAATATTTAAGTATATGAATGACAAGCCGCTTCAGTAGCTTTTGAATTTGATTTTCAAAGTTTGTCATATTGGTTGACTTTTATGGATACCTATTTCATTCGTTTGGGTTATTGTGTAGGTACATACTGTGGTGGTTGACTTATAGTCAAACTCCTTGTTATTAATAATTGTTTTTTTTAAGTAATAAAAATATGTTAATATTTAAAATTGGAATGAGAAAAAATCATACGCCATCTCTCACATTATTTTGATATAATTAATGAATACATGAATATTCAGACACTATATTCAAACGATATTACGTTTGAATATAGTATTTTGTCTATAGATACCTAAATTTTTTTAAAATACTAAGTATATAATGTTCTTATGATCCCGCATCTACTAAAATAAATAAATAGGTATAATAAATAAAAATAATCAAATAGATATAAATCTGATAAGCAATGAAAGTTTTTCGATCATAATATATATTTTACATTCGTAATCTGTTAGAATGTGTAGTGTACGAATGAATACAGAGTTGTATTCTAATTTATAAAATTTAGTATTGTATAACATGTATTGTATAACATATGTATTAGTATAACATTTCTATGAACGTAAAAATAAAGTTGCATCAATTGAGTGATAAGAGCCTGATGCTCAGATGTACAGGATCTACCTTTTTTAGGCACCAGCCTCCGTGGATATGATGGTGTACATAACTCTGGCTGTCTGTAACACCTTCAAGGCTAAACCACTGAAATGATTTTGATAAAATTGTTAAGACTTACTTCTGTGATCTATGGAGAAATATATAAATTCAGTTATGCAATTAAAATATGTATTTTGTAATTAGTATTTCAAAGACTTATGGTTTTTTAAGTGTTGCTGTTTTGCGGTAGAATATCTGATGTACCAGTACCACCCGGTATCTGCCCAGATGAGTCTACACAAGGCCCTACCACCAAGTTAATGATACTCTCAGGCGTGCAAGTTAAAGTCGTTCTTACATTGCACAACAGCTGCACTTACGACAATTTATTGCAACCAAAGGCTTTGTATCTAAAATACACAACATGAAAACATTTCGTATTCTTTCCAGCCCTAAATGTATATTATTTGAATTAAATATATAATAAATTACTAGAATTCGCCCGCGGCTTAGGGGTGACCTAACACGTGGACGAAGCCGCGGGGTGGGTATTCGGTATTTTATCAAAATCATTTCAGTGGTTTAGCCTTGAAGGTGGAAAAGACAGCCAGAGTTACTTTCGCATTTCTAATATTACTAATATTAATAGAGTTGACTTTAACTATTTATTTGATATCTATGTGTAAGGGCTGATGTTCGATATGAGAATAATTTGATTATGTCATACTTGCCGTCAATATAAACTAATACTTAAAAAGTTTGAATACAATATTACTATGTAATATGATAACCAGTAATTTTTACAGTAAAGTAAGTTTTTTTTAACAAATAAGTGGTTTTTAAAAATAGATGGCCTAGAATTTTGTTCAGTGGCTCTTCATCACCTTCCAAGACACGAGACTTGCCCGCTTTTGTGTTCTTAAAAAAATGGTTAGCTAGGAGCCTAAACATTCTGTGTTTAGACAAACGAAAATATGTTAAAATATTAAATTAAGAATATCTATTTATGTCAGTTCAAAAAAATTAACTTCATTTTTTTTGACAAATCGTAACAGTCTCTCAGTCTTCGAAACACAAATGTGTTGTTAATATAGGCGAATGTCAAAAACCAATTTAAATTTCGATTACAGCCATTAGCGAAACAAAAAGATAAATATTTAGTCGCATAGTGTACGAGAGTTATGTTTTTCCATTATTACATATACAGCTTCGAGGTTATCGTCGTTTCTCAACAAGTTGACGTATCGCGATAATATATACACGATATTCGTAAACAAAGGAGTTAACTACAAAATACGAAATACACATTGATTTTCTTTAAACAAATACGGTACGTGCAGCTTACGTTTTATTTATTTAACATTTTACTATGGGTTCGTAGTACCACGCGTTTTTTCAATTTGTTTTGTGAAGCGAGAAAAGCAAATGTGCCATCTGACAGGGAATGGGCTTTTATTTATGGACAACTAGTTTCCGCCCGCAGTTTTGTCCGCGTAAAAGAATTTTGCTGATGATCGGTTGAGTAGTTAAGAGGTGAAAGCGTAAAAACAAACAAACAAAACGACAAATTCACTTTTGCATTTATAATATTAGTAAGAATTATATGAAGTGTATATATATTCACACATACTTCTTACACCGCAAACCGATCTAAGATTCTATCTAAGATGTGTCATTACTCTTGTGCCTTGTGTGTTACAACGCCTCTGTCACTTGGACAGTTCTTCACTAGAGTAACTACCCCTTAAATGTCACAATGCTTCTACAAATGTGACGTCATCGATGACGTCGATGTCATAAAATATATGCGAGAAATAATCATCATCATGAATCAAGCAAATAATAAAATAAAAATGTATGAAAAATCTTTCTTCTGCAAACCATACATTTCAGAACAGTTGACAGGTGGAGGCCATTGACGTTCCTGTTCTTATTTGGATGACATAATATGGGTAAATTAGATTTAGTCACGATTTTAGGAAAATGAAACCAGTCGAGTCCGAATCAATATATTTATTTTTAACGTGCTACATTCTTACATAATATTAAAGAACACAAAAATATCGATATAATAATAGTCAGTCAAAAAAAAACGATCACTCAATTTAATATAACTTAACTCAATTTTTATCTTTAATGTAGAAACAAACGGTTACTATCTGTTCAGAAAATTAAAAATCATAAATGTTTATTTGTTTAACGTACGAATGTTATGTTTCTACCCTTATTATAAACAATACAAGAAAGTAGAATAAAAATATTGTGACTGTGAATTTTAGCTTCATTGAGATCTATGAATAGGAGATTTCTTAATTTAAATGCGAACCAATGAACAGCACATATTAATACAGCTTAAAAATAACTCTTACAAAAATTACATTTTAATTTTTATTAATTGAATTGTCTGTGGTCTATTACTGTAATGAGGTATAATATCTATTGTAAATATTGCTAAGCCATAATGAAAATCAAACATTGAAGCACCGATTGTTTAATAAAAATGAAATATGGCACTGTTTATTTAATTAATCGATCACACGTGATATATATTAAAGATTATTCTAAAATATTAGTTGATTATTATTACAAATATTAGTCAAAAGTTTTTTATAATGTCTAAACGATTGTTGAACGTGAAACAATTACTAAAAGAATGACTCTTTACGTTAGTTGTTATTGTAATTTACCATGGGTGTAATAAAAAGAAATAACCCATACATGTGATACTACTAAACAAGCTCAGGGCTAAGTTTAATCTGCCAAGTTACTCGAATGAGGTTTATTAGTTAAGTAATAATATAATAAGTTTCACAATATTATTCTTCACCGTCGAGCACGAAATGTGTTATAAACACGAAAGTAAAAATTAAGTTCTAGTAGTATTTAAACCCGCAATCTTTAGTTAAAATATATGTGCTTATCTATGTAAGCATTTAGGTCATAATAACTTTTGGACCATAGGCTTTTGGACCATATAAATTTAGTATAAATGTAGGGCCAGGAATCTTGCATAGGATCTTTATCCTATCAAAAGATTGGGGATACCTTTATCCACTGGGTCACTTCGGCTTTTGGACAATAATGGGTTAGTATTAATATACGTAAAAGAAACTCAGCGATGGCCATCCTATTCTACGTTTGTCCCTCCCTAACCTTAGGAAAAAGACATTATTAGTTTTATTAGATTTCACAATTTCTTTTAAAATATTTGGTCGCTGTATGCCATATATCTTAAAGTACTCTTATTATTTTAATCAATAATATAAAACTACAAATGCATTTTGTTCACATGGTCCACAAATTTGAAATGTTCATTATTAAAATATATTATTAACTTATATACTAATTAATATAGATTTATTCTAAAATTAAACTTAATTTTATGATATAAAATAATACTTAATGATATGGAATATTAAGTCCAAAGTTGATTGAATTTCGAAGGGAATGTTATGTTATGTTAATAATAAACTATTAAATAATAAGTAAATTATACGTACTGTAATTACAACAAGTATTAAGACGTACAATACGTATTTTAAATTAAAAATACGCGCTGTACTATTAAATGATACTAGTAATAAGGTTTGAATAATTGTCTTATTAAATTACTTTTTATTTATTACATTTCAGTATAACTTGTTATAGAACGTTCTATTATTTCACATAAAATAGCTTAAGTAATCTTAATGAATGTTAATCGCTAAAATAATATTTTATTATTATATTTATACTAGTCAAAAGTATTTGTAATATAATTGCTCTAGGCGTACGTTAACTAGTGTATCGAAACGTTTGACAAGTATCACAATATACTTCTAGTTCTTTCCATTTTCCCAAGAATTATCGTCTTATAATCAATCATCTAACCAAATGTGATGTGACGTCACATGCTGCTTTATCTAAGTTTTATTTTTCTGTTATCCTCAATAATATTGATGATGATAATTTTACTAACGAATTAATATAAAGTAGGAAGTTTTTATTTTATGTACTGCAATGTATTGGTTTTTGATCTCTTTTAAGTACGCGTGAATTGTAAGGATCACAAGAGAATACATATGCGCTCTACATTGCTATCTGTAGGAGCCCACTTCGTATCTCATACATGAAATGTTGAAAACCGACTTACCGCGATAGGCTATTTTGATATGTATGCTATTTAAACGATATAATTATTATAACCAATGTCGCATGTCAATTTAATTTCGAGTTTGTTCGGACTGAATAGCTCTACTTAATTGGATTTGAAGTACAATTAAAAAAGACTAAACGCCTGCAACTTAGTGAACTTGAAATATGTGTATTGCGTCAAAAAAAGCGTTACATATTAACATTGTACGTTGACTTTGTAAATATAATTCTCATATCGAGCACCGGAAAAAGCTGAAGCGAACAAACGTGTAATGTATGTGATTGTTGCCGGCACTGGCAATTAATAAATAGGTTTTTATGGTACTGATATAATGGCTTGGAATGTGTCAGTTTGTAATAAAAAATTTCGCCCAGAGGATTGGTATTAATATTTAAAATAAAAACGCTGCTATCATTCTTGCCACCATTCCACACAGGACCGTGTGCAATATTTGTGCAGTAGCTATTTTTAATTTGTACATATTTATGGTTTTAGTGTAAATTCTTATATAATTGTTGAAAATTAAATTTCACAGTTACAGTTGCAAAAATTTTATCATATCAGCGAGTCACTATCTAATGAAATGTGGTTGAATATAAACGACCCAGATGTGTCTGATCGTATTAAATTATGTAAGCAATAATTCTAGAAGTTAATTTTATGACTGCGCAATTTTGATTTGATTTACGTGTATCGGTTTGTTTATAGTAAATCGCGAATTTGTTCGCACGTTTTGATTACAAGGGTACGCGATGCAGTTTGGAGGTCTGCATGACCGGATTCCGGCCATCACGGCCATTGCCATCGGAAACTAGCCTATTCTAATCACAGGAGTAAAGACAAATAAATAACTTTGACATTAAATTGTAAACAGGATGTTATTTATCGAGATGCCCGACGGCCGAAGGGAACCCAGCCAAAAACAACATAATTTTACTTTAACCGCTTTGGTATGGGGGCCTCGAGTGTCAAAGTGCCTAAGGGCCTTAGTTCTCTAAGTCCGGACCCGTGTCAGCGCAGCGGTCAGGGACTTTGCAAGTAAAATTAAAGTGGTTATACCTAGATAAGTGGTACAATGTTTTATTTATAAATAAATATATATTAATGAAGAACTGTTTGTAGTGCAAAACATAGCTAGTCGAATTGAATATGTAAATCTAAAGTCTTAATGCAATCTTTACTGCGATTGGAAAAGGCTATAGAACAATTTACAATGCACACGTGTACCTGCATTCTCAGAACCGTTCTCTGTTCCCTATTCAGGGATCAAATGCAACTAACAAACCGTCATATGAAACCACTTAATTTCGGGATTCGAACCCACTTCACGTTCTGGTAACGTACAAATAGATGAACCATGAATTTTGATGTAAGAAATATGGATTTTGACTGCCGACTTTTCGTTTCTATCAGATCGCATTCTGTCTAAATAAAATTATATTAATTTTTATACGTTTCGTATGCTCAAGTGCCTTTGTAAATGTTCTAATTGTTTATAATATTAGGCCTTTAATTAAAGTGGGTGCTTGCAATTAACCATACATACGTTTCATGTCCAGCTTTCAACATCAACTTGAATAACCAGTATAATATAAAAAACGGATAATATTATCAATTATTTAGAATAATAACCGATTTAATCTAGAAGT
The DNA here is from genome assembly GCF_905147045.1 of Nymphalis io. Lineage (NCBI taxonomy): Eukaryota > Metazoa > Arthropoda > Insecta > Lepidoptera > Nymphalidae > Nymphalis > Nymphalis io. The sequence continues at coordinate 13,998,715 of NC_065918.1, forward strand.
AAATATATCTGTACCAACACTGATTGAATTATTATTGTTATATTCAAATTTATGTTAAGCAGTTTCGAACGATTTCAACTCGCAAACGTTAAAGCAACGTGTGTTTATTAACTAAGATCTTTCTCCGTGTGAAGCGAGGTATCAGGCGACGTTTCTTCTTAACTCCCAACTGCATCAGGAGATTCTTTGCCTCAGCGAGCGCTGTTTCTGTGCAGTCTTCTACTCCGGAGACGAAACCACTCTCCGGTCGGGAAAGAGTTGGCGCGATTGGCAGCAGTGAAAACCATCTGTCGATCTTTGCGCTCGAAGACAACTGTAAACATTTTAATTTCTACTATTAGTCATAAATCAATAGTGTATCATCGAATTGAAACTTGTCTTCTGGATTTCTGGATTCTCATGGTCAAAATTTGTATAACAACTAGCGTTTGTGTGAACAGAAGGAGTATGTATGTGCTTTTAAATATGGAATTAAAAATCATAATCAAAAACTGTCTTCAATAAAGAAAGCATCGAACTTATCCATTGACTGTCAAAAATCCGATTCGAAAAATTATTGTACTTCAGATTAGACGATCTTTTGTCTAACTCCAGATAATTTGATTTTGTTCAACAATTTATGTGTTTAATTAACATATTATTAGGAAAACGTAATATAGATAATAAAAAAAACGTGAAGCTTATACTCGTCAAGTTGTATGCAAGATAAATAATAATTCCATTGTATTTAACTATTGAGTTTCTTTCTTTCTCGGTAGAATTTACATTTCGAAGCTTTAAATTATAATTAATTTTGTAAAATGACGATTTTGATCATTCAAAATCGCAATATTTGAATAAAGTGTATTTTTATTTATTTTGATTTGAAAAAATCTGAAGACAATCACTTTATTCGTATTATTGCCTATCATCCTAATAGTCGTTAATTATATAAAATCTATAGAGCTCAAATTTTCCTTAACATTTATATATAGCAGTAGTTTTATCACGTAAATCTAAACCGATGATTGTGAGTTCCATTCGAGGCAAACATCACTGAAGTTTCACGTACTTAATTTCTTATGTTAAACCAAACATTGTAAGGCAACTTGAAAGTGTATGAGAATCTGCCACACGTGTATTTATCAAACCGCATTCGAAATATGTGTTGTAAAAAGAGGGCTAGGTCTAATACCTACTCTACATTATAAACATAATATTGTACATTTACTAACATCGATTACGACGGTCTAAAAATAAGAATGTAATCAATTTAGATTTTGTTAAATTTGCATATAAACAGTTCAAAGCGATATTATGTTCACTTGTTTTATAGTCAAACATACGCACACATGCATCCGTGTCGATATAAGCCGTTATGAGTTGTTGGCAGTTCAGATTGATGGGGTCCAGAAGGGTATCGGGGACTATGTAAAGAATTGGTGCTAATGTCAATATGTTTGGAGCTTACGTATTTATTTTAAGCGGGTCTATTGCTATTCGAGGGACAAAGAACAAAAGCGATCAACATAGTATTACGTTTTCGTTGGGAATTTATTTTGTACACATTATTATGGATGATCGCAAAATCTTTAATACGGTCTTAAGGACCTATATGTATAGTAATGGATCCAGAGATTCATAAATAAGGTATTGGTATGGCTTAAGCCGAGATGGCCCAGTGATAAGAGCGTGTGAATCTTAACTGATGATCGTGGGTTCCAATCCGGGCAAGCACCACTGAATTTTCATGTGCTTAATTTGTGATTATAATTTATCTGGTACTTGACGGTGAAAGAAAACATCGTGAGGAAGCTTGCATGTGTCTAATTTCACTGAAATTCTGTCACATTTGTATTCCACCAACCCGCATTGGAGCAAAGTGGTGGAATAAGCTCCAAAACCTTCTCCTCAAAAAGGGAGAGGAGGCCTTAGCTCAGCAGTGGGCCAGTCACAGGCTGTTACTTACTTACTAACTATGCTTTACTGGTGTCCACCGCGGAAACTAACAGAGTTATTATATTTATTATTAAATAAATACATAAACATGTAGACCTTTTTGGTACCCGTGCGAATCTGGGAGGATAGCTAGTTGAATATAAATGAAATGTTATTTAGAAGACAAGACATGTATGTATTGAAATGCGTGCGGTTAGGTGTGTGAATTATCCATCAAAATCGATTAAAAAAGTTTTAAAGGTCTATCATACAAATAGACACAACAGACAAAACGAATTTGTAGCCCTTTGTTTTATGATAGGGCTCAATTCATCATTCTATTTTCATGTGTTTACGTCAAAACATTTTTAAATAATTAATTAATTCAATATTCTTCGAGAAATGGAATGATGGACGATGTGCCAGCTCTATATGAGATATTTGATATATGGCTTGTTTATTAAGCTGTATACCGGCTTCATGAGATAAATGCCCTTCTGTGCTGATGTTTCGGATACACCTGTGTGAAACAAAAGCGATCGAGATTTAGCAATTTTTTGTAAGGATACGTCCACATGATCAGCTTTCTTTAAGTACTTATAGAGGTAAGGTAGTAATTTTGATGTTTTGGTGAATCATTTTTTTTAATTTTCTCTGCGTATCAATTAACCATCAGTTGTGGTTGTGGCCAAGTATATCTTCAAATTAAAAAAGTGTGATTGCTGATATAATAAAATGTTAATTAATATTTTATAATAAGGATTAATTTTTGTAAAGATAAATAAAGTAACAGCCTGTTTATACCCCATTTCTGGGCTAAGGTCTCCTTTTATTTTGAGGAGAACGTTGAATCACGCTGCGCTAATGTGGGGTAGCGAATAGGCACGTATTAGATTTTCATTCGACACAGGTTTACTCACGATTTTTTCCTTCACCGCTGAGCACGAGATGCATTATTAACACAAATTAAGCACATGATAATTCAGTGGTTCACGTGTTTGAAATAATTTATTGTTTGTATCTGTATTTTCTATCATATCCTATTTTTTTTTTCAATTTTGCAATATAGTTTAGTTGAACGTTTTCTGAGATCCAGTTAAAGGCTGTCTAAATTGACCCACAAAATAATTACTGATTATACTGTTGAGCAACAGTATAAATAATAATAAATAATAGTAATAAGTTTGTGTTTGTTCCTTGTGTTATTGTTATGAGTATCAAAATTTCTCACAAATTAGCTAATATTTTTCCGCACAAATGTACCATTTGATAATATATATTGAGTAGCAAAAGTCAATATATTTATTTCTTTAAATTCATTCCTTTAAAACTCTTCAGCACCGAGGTTACTGATACTTCACTGCATTTATCCGCATAAATGTCAGATGGCTTTAAAGGAGTTCTTGCGTCGTTTTATAATAAAGTTTATGTCTGTCACTTACTGTGATTAATCTAGACAACCTAAGACTTCGAAATAAAAAGGAAGAATATTTCTCAGATATCATCAGATATAACATGATAGCTCTATTAACATAAACTAGTATATGTCCCATTACTGGGTCTTGAAAATATTTGGATTTATTCAAACAGAATGCTCTATTGCAGATTAAATATGCAGGTTTTCTCGCAGTATTTTCTATTATCGCCGTACACGAGAAGAATTACAAACACCAATTGAGCTTTACTATGATACCTTATTAGTATTTCTTTTATATACAGTCGTCTAATATGACTTATCAAATCAATATAACTATTTAATTAAGTTGGTAAAATTTTCAAAGGTAAGTAGCGCATTTTTTTAATTTAAATTTTTATAGCTTTTGTTAAAAACAGAAAAAGTTTTATATTTTAGCAGAAAAAAACATCTTAAGAGAATAAATTCCGAGACATTTTATTAATTATTCACTCGACGACCTCTTGGTGATAAAATCGTTTCAGACATGCTATAAAAGTGAACTTACCGTTTTTTTTTTTTACTTTCATTAATTATTCTCTAATACTTCACTATGTTATACAAAATGACAAATTGTGCAAGTAAAATAAAGTATAAAACTTGAAAAACTCAATTGCAAATTCATTTCAATTGGTCGATATTGAAACATTGACTGTGGGTATATTGTTTTTATTTTTTGTATATGGAAGTAATATTTGAAAAAATAATATTTGACCTATACTAATTAGAGAGTATAAATTAAAAGACTTTTCTTATTAACCCTACAGTACAGTACAGTAACAGCCTGTTAATGTCCCACTGCTGGGCTAAGGCCTCCTCTCCCTTTTGAGGAGAAGGTTTGGAGCTTATTCCACCACGCTGCTCCAATGCGGGTTGGTAGAATACATATGTGGTAGAATTGCAATGAAATTAGACACATGCAGGTTTCCTCACGATGTTTTCCTTCACCGTTATTAACCCTAAGCATACCAAACACATAAAAAAGATAGACCAATATTAGCTCAGTCCAAAATTTAAAATGTAAAATTAATTAATTGTAAAATTAATCTGCCTGGCTGGTACGCTTTTAACGCTATAAAGTGGACCGATTTTGATGAAATTTACTATTACTACTTTTATTCCCAGCACCTGCCTCTCTCTAACACACGGGCAAAAACTAATGGATTAAACGCATGAAAGCCGATTGGTGCTGCTCATGGGGTTGGAACCGCATACTTCGGTAAAAGCTATAATTAAACAGCCTGTATCTTTAATGTCCAAACAGCCAAAAAGTGAAACTTATGTGAACTTAGTGTATCAATTCTACTGACTGATTTTTTAACAGATATACATAAGTCATTACTTTTTGTTCTCTATATAATATATAAAAATATTTAACATATTTCAAATTAACAACTTTGGCTCTAAATTGACATGTAATTAGAATTTATCGAACTTAAATAAAAGAAACAATTTTTTATGTTTTACTTTATTTTAACAATGAGTTAATTTTTTATCATTTTATTCTTTAAAATAACACTGAATAAATTATTCTAGAGTACTAGATATAGAAAAAAAGTGACAGATATGTATTATAATTTAAATACCTCGATCCTCAGATCACATCTCAAGTTACTGTTCTCGGGTATTTACAAATATTTTTCAAACAAATGCAGCCTTTATGTAAAGCAAAAGTGTTTAAGCATTTTCGTTTCATTTGACTTATAGATATAAAACTTTTTCGGTAGCGATGTAAGAATGAATGAATCAATCTGACGGAACGGTATAAAAAAATGGGTATCTTGATTAAATGAAACATGAATAAAGGTACACAGTGAACTTCACTATTCTATTTTTATTTACTTTCTAATATTAATTTATGTGTTTGCTGTGTAACATACTAAAACATTTATATTCCATGAATATGATATTTTAACATTTGACTGACATTTACTATATTTTGACACAATAATAATTATGAGGACAATGAGAGTATATAATTTAAAATTGTATATTTAGATATTACATAAATAGTGTGTAGTTGAGTCTACATTAACATTTTCAAATTAAATATACATATAATACAATGTCTAAATAATATTTTTATATAAAACTCTATGTATCTTTGCTTGACCCATTTGCGTACCTATAGTTTTCAACCTTTATTGTTAATGCGCACACGCGTGGGTTTTCCTGACCGGCCAATAGTTATTCCGGGGTTACAAACCACGGGGTATTCTCCTTTTTCCGAGAATTTCCTCATCCGCAATAAAATTGTCGCATTTATTGTTTTGGGCCAAGATCAGGTCGTCAATCTTTACTGTCAGAAGCAGTTATTATGACTAGTCCAGGTGCCTTAATAGACGGCGCGCCTGTCATATTTTGGCAAACGTGTAGTACTAAATTCGCACCAGTGTATTTTTTATCTTTCTGAGGTCGAAAACGCCACGAGGTCATTTCATTATAATATAACAATTTAAATTTGAATACACACATATAAAATATATATATAATATTAATATAGTAATATTACACAAAATATACAATTTAGTATTTTATAAAAACAGATAATTATAACGCTTAAGCAAATAACAAAGTTAACTAAAATAATCTTTGTGTAATTAAAACATTTGTGTAGACTTAACTATCCAAATTTTTATGTAATAAACATATTCTAAACATTTCAAAGATTATATTATTATATTAGAATCCCTATATAGATTCTTAAATACTGAGTGAACACCAATAATATAACTGTTTTAAGTGCACATATTCGTCTGAAGTGGTTCAAACTTTTAATAGTTTCATAACTATATAATGTAAACGCATGTGGGGCTATTCTGTAAGAACAAACTTAAAACTCGACGAAGTATTCAATTGCTAAATATCAAAAAGTATTATGCGACTTTGTTTATAATGGTTATTTTTTATGTGTATATATGGATCAAAATTGATAATCACCATATGTCGTTTTTGATCATTTTACTATCAGATCAAGGATCGAATGTCAAATTTGTTTCTTAAAGAACAGCGTTGCTGAATGAATACAATTATTACGGAGATAATTATTAAGGAGAGCTCAATTCAAATCCATCAATACTCATCGTTTTCCTTCAATAAAACTGCTTATTCGAATTTTAAATTCCTTAATTTTTTTTATTTCGAATTTATTCCAAAACCGAAGCCAGGATATACAATATAATTGTTCCCTTCATTTCAAGAAATATCTATCCAGATTTGAGCTGACCTTTGAAGGCTAAAATTCTCAAAACATTTAATTTTATTTCTATATATGTTATATGTAATAAATAGTTTAACACTGATTACTCAAAGATATATTGGTTATATGTAATTGTTACACAAAATCTACACACTGAGATTTGACTAATTTATAATTCGAGAGATGCAGGTTTCACTATTTCTAGTAGCGTAGGAGGTCTCGAACGATGCATATGAAGTATAGTGTTTTTTAAAATAGTTTTTTTTTTAATACGCGTATAATTGTAAATTCTTTCTAAAACATTGGCACATTTAAAAGTACTAACTAAGAAATACAAGTATAGGTATTCATATTTTTATCCATTACTGACAAGAAAAGTGTTCTATGAATGTTAAATTCTCTTTGTTGCTACGAGATGTGACAGTTTGCTTTTCGTTTAGTATTTTACTTTGCATTTTTGCCGCATTTCATGCGTAAACAAGATATAAGCAATTTTAAAGTATTGTCTTTTCGAAAGACACATATACAGTTATTCATAAAATATATATAGCCCGGGAATAATAATATACATCCAATAATATTTTAAACAACGTTGCTCATTCAAACTAAATTAAATTTGATTTCGATATGACGAAGATATGTAATAATATGGCTTATATTCAAACGAGATTCGGATTAGATTATATTTGATATGTAAACTGGGTTAAAATTTATTCTTACGAAAGACCATTAGTTAGGTGTATTTTATGATTAGTACGGCACATTCGTGTCTACAAGTTTTACGAAAGAACAGGCGAATAGAATTTTTGAACGAAAACGAGTGGGCCAACTTAAAATAACTTAAATTTAACTTAGGTAACTGGACTCTAGTTGGTTGAAATAATTGATCTATTTCGTGGTATGCCTCGTCCATTGAGATCGCAAGGCCGTCATCATTTCGCTCCTGTTTGGCACTTTCTCGCTGGTTGAGCGAGTGATCGGTGCTGCTGGTGCCAGAGACTGTTCAGCTCCAGGAACTTTAAGGGTTGCACCTAGACTTCCCTTAGCTTCGACCTGGGGTTCTCCGACTTCCGATGTACTTTCTGAAGGGCTCACAGGCACAATGAGCCTGACGCGACCGTCATTTCCAGTAGCAGTCAAAGTACCATTATGCGACAGTGGCATTATGAATGGTATGCCGTCATCAGAGCTTATGTCGTCGGGTGAAGAATCTTTGGACGTGGTATGGCTGGTACTGTATAAAGAATTTTGAGATTGGCCGATACTCATCGCTTGGGCCGTCGTACCAAATTCATCACTTAAACTGAACTTGTCCTTGTAAGCCTGATGATTCAACAGGCTTGCCAGATCCGAACTGCTGCAATGGTTAGCCAGAGGTGGAATATGCGGGAACGCATTACAATTCTGGTAAAACTGCTTGTTGGGGCTCGTATTCGCATCAGTGCCGTTGGTGAAGTTCATATCTTGGAATTTCGATATCAAGTAATTCTGAATCTGGTCATTAGTCATGCTTCCAAAATTTGGCGCTGAGTTGGGTCCATTTGGCTTGTCTGGCGTTGTCGGAGAGAGACAGAAAGGTGAGAAATTTATGTTGTTGTTTTCAACATTCTGTGTTACTTTGTTATTTTGAGTGAAGAAGTTGATCAGAGCGTCATTATTATTTGGTTGACAGTTCCCATTATAGGCGGCAGATTTCGCCGCCTCGTTGCCTCCAGATTTCTGCGTGTATTTTTAGGATTAATTTTATTTTATATTATCTTCAATTTATCTAATAAAAAAAAAATACTACAACAGTCAATAAAAAATCCATGCTAATTAAAAAGCGTAAAAATACAAAGCGTATTGCGTGTTATGGGACTGAAATTGAAAATTACTTTTTAATTTTATGGTTGGTGAACTAATTTAACCCGACTATGGAAAAGCACATAAGAGGGTTATGGCCGTAAAAAGTATATATGTCAATATGTTTATATCCTACAGTGTAGTTCTTTCTAAACGTATAATTTACGTTTATATTTGAGCCTATATGACTGAACGCACCACGATTATTTTTGGCCTTTTTTAATTTCACCCCGTATTTTGGGGTCTGTAAGCCCAATAAAAGTAACCAACGTAAAATTGTAACAAGCAATGTCATTGCAAAATTTATTACTTGAGAAAAAAGCTATGTATGAATTATATGTCATATTCTTTCGTGCTTTCCGCAATCGAGTTTTACCTTTAACACTTATGAGTTTTGTATATTCTAGACACATCTGGGTTGTACACGTTTTTATTAATAAAACGTAAACGCAATATAAATGGAAAAGAAACTTTTATATTATTATTTAAGTTACAAATAGTATTTATTCGAACTTTTCGGCACAAAATTACTTAATTTTAAACTATTAAAAAGTTTATTAACTAATTATTTTAATATAAATATATTTATTTAGTTCTACGACTTTATTTGTTTTAATTTAAATGTAGTGTATTTATGTCTAATGGACATAAGAATTTTATTTCATAAGTTAAAAATAACAAATTCAGCAAATTTGAAATGAAAATTCGTTCCCTGAGGTAACGCGGTCATTAAAAACATTTGAAAATGAGATTTTGTTGAACATTTTTAATTAATAAATGTATAAAGCTATATTACTATAGTACAAACAAAAACAATACCGTTGAACCATGGGCACTTTATAATATATATAATATTTTAAAACATTTATATGTAAATATATAAAAAATATTACGATTTTTCTTTATTGGTTAACCGAAAATTGTTTACATTTATTATACTACAATCGTCATCATAATCTGTATCATATTGTATTATGTTAAATGATGGGTTACATGGCTGTTGACGGTATTGTTTTGAAATAAATCTAGCAAAGAAACATAGACAATACAATAACAATACATATTACAACATAACATAACAAATCAAAACAAAGTGTTAAACATTAACAAAAAAAAAACTAATAAGCAAACACAAAAACCAATATCTCACTGTCTCTCACAAATTCGACGTGTTTTCAAATATACATATTAACTTAAATCTGTAATTTTCTGGGATGAAATATATGCAAGGCAGGACATATGTAAAGGAATAGGATGCATACAATTCGAAATGGAGTTTCACTAAAATCTAAATATTAAAAATGATAAAACGATTTTCGTTAAGTATACTCAGACAGATATTACCTAAGGTACCTTAAAAGTATTTTATTAAATAAAATTCTCCTTATTTATTATTTGTAAATATAGTAAAAACTTTGTAAAACAAAAAAAAAACATTTTTATTTTAAATTACAACATTTTTATATTGTAAAGGAAATAATAACATCACGGTAGTAATTGTAACTAGATAGATGTTTGTATAATACTGAACAAGGAGCTAGTTTGTTTTGCTTTGTAAGTAGTGCGGTCTTTGTTGTACACTTACAGTACATCTTTATGTAAATTGTAAATTCGTTTGTTCTATTATTTATTTCAAGCTTTTTATCGTTTATATTATTCTGCGTTGAATAATATTCCTTATTGTTTAATCATTTTTTTCATAAGCGAAGTTAAAAATAACTATACAATCCTATTATAGAAACGAATACAACGTCCCAGAGAGGTGACTTTTCAAAGGCGGAAAATAGGCTTGAAGATTCGTTGACTTAAACCTCAATATTTTCTTTAACCCTGGACGTTCAGACATTCGTACGTGGCAGGTTAAATCGATTCAGTCAGCCAGACGAGTTAGTCATAAAATACAATCGAATTAAAACTAAAAGCTCATGAACGCGTGATTTTTGTATTAGTTACATTACAATCGCGATTGTTCCGTAAGTAGTTATTGAGAATATATTAAATTAAAGGTCAACTGGTACGGTGGATTTGTATGAAAAACAAAACGTTTTCAAATTTTACTCTTGATTATGTGACCGCTTACCGTCAGGTGGCCCGGTCCATATGCTTGTCTGCCTACCTATACATTAAAAAAAATATTATTTAAATCTCGACCAATGATATCATATCAATACAAGGTCAAAGTTATTTATTTATTTAATAGGAACACTAACAATATACATATTAAATGGTGGCATACATAACATTCACAGAGAAAAACTCAACTTCTGATATGTATATCGATTACAAGTGTACACAACATTCAACATGTGTCTTTATTCCTCTTGCCGTTGGAATTGAATATACATATTGTAATTAAATCTACTAAACAGAAATATATTGAATCACATCATAAGTAATAGTTTTTAAAGAAAGATTTCTTTTAACTTTTAATCGGGAAGTTTAGATTTAGGATAAACGCTTGCTTTCCGAGGCATGGAGAAGTTGTTCTTGAGAGATCACATATAGAAACTTGTATATAGCCCGAGGTCAAATTTATACCCAGGACCTCGGGAACTGTAAACTAAACCACTAATTATTCCACCACGCTGCTCCAATGCGGGCTGGTAGAATACACGTGGCAGAATTTCAATGAAATTTAACACATGCAGTTTTCCTCATAATGGATGATTGATTTGAAGAAAACTTAAAAGATTTTCTATTTCATTAGTATCTACATATTTAATAAAAGTCAGTGAATAACTCTCTATTGCGGTAAGTTATGAAGGTATTTTTGGATTGTCTTTCTTAAAAATTAAAATTATACGTCAGATTGAATTTTGATTCATCAATCCGTTTATTACAATATAGCTATTTTAGTGGACAGTTGTCGTCATCAGTAATATCAGACAGTAAATCAATTTCACCCTGCGGGCTAAAATAAATGTTTTTTTTTTCTTTATAGAATAGGAAGGCGGACGAACATATGGGCCACCTGATGGTAAGTGGTCACCAACGCCCGTAGACATTGGCATTGTGAGAAATGTTAACTATCGCTTACATAGCCAAAGCGCCTCCAATCTTGGGAACTAAGATGTTATGTCCCTTGTGCCTGTAATTACACTGGCTCCCTCATCCTTCAAACCGGAACACAACAATACAAAGTACTGCTGTTTTGCGGTAGAATATCTGATGAGTGAGTGGTATCGACCCAGACGAGCCTGCACAAATCCTACCACCAGTGAAATGTAAGCATAAAGACGACTGAATTGAAGATAATAATATCGTTTTTGAAATAAAAATATCCTAAGCTGGTTAATTTTAATTATATTAATAAAATAATAATGCAAATAAAACTGCTGCGTGCCACGTACATGCAACTAAAACTTAACAAAAAATATCGGATTGGGATGCAATATCGGTAAAATAAATTGAAATGTTGTTTGATACGCACCTGTGGCAAGAGTGTCAGTTGCTGAGCGTTGATTGGCCGACTATTGCTATTACCCTTCTCTTTCTCTTGCAAGTGTGCGACGAGTGCAGCGATATGCTCCAATAGTTCTTTATTGTGAACCAACAATTGGTGTGTACGAGCCTGAAAAAAAATTACATTTAAAATTCGAAATGATTGCAAGATACAACCGTGCACGTCTGAAATATCCCACTGCTGGAAAAGAAGGTTATGCGTAAGTGAGTTTGTTTGTATGTTTGTTACGATTCACATCTTAATTGTTCAATTGATTATTATGAAATTTTGCATGCACGTCAGGAGTATAGTCAATGACATAAGGACCTAATACCTCCCAAAATACATGAAGGTAAAGTCGCAGGAAACCAGTGAAGTACAAGTAAATTTCAAGCATGTGAAAACTTTTCAATGATATTTGCTTATATTCGAAGCCCCGATTAACGTGTTCTCACCACCGGGAAATGTTGGTTAAATTATGACTAAGAAGTGAAAAGAACATTCAGAATTATTAAGTAAGTCAGACTAAAATATTGAAACATTTTATGTCCGCAATATTTTTGTTTTAATTTATTATAATTTCATTTAACTTTAGTAACACTGTTGGTTTTATTTAAAACAACATTAATTGAAGCAGTTTCTTGTTAATATAAATAATTCTTTAACGTTCACACACAACGTGCTGTGATTAATTTTATGTATTTTTATCTACGGAACATTACGTTCGGGTTCACAAACGAATTTGTAAAGTTGTCACGCAGGCCAACACTTGCGACTAATGTTGTTTTCACGGAATCACCGTTTCTTTAGAATGACCATTAATATTAAAGTACCTATTTACATCGTTTGTAGGTATTTTACTGAAGAAAATTGAATTTCAACATAATAGCAGTATAATTTTTGTCATTATTTCATTTATAATAAATATTGTTTACGCGTGACATTCAATTGATTACTACTAGTTTTTGATGTACATCACTATATATTATAAAACAAACTCCCTCCACCGCGCCTGTCTACGTGTCTGTGTGAACGCGATAAACTCAAAAACTACCGAACTGTTTTTCATATGGCTTTTACCAATGGACAGAATGATTCATGGGTAAGGTTTCGATGTATAATTAATTAAGATTTTATATATATTGCCCGAAATGTATCGATGTTTGTTGAATATGCCAAAAAAAAATTACCGACTGGGAGCGTTATTGGGATCGCTGCGTAAATTAATTGAGTTATACGTATCACGATATAAACGTTTTACGTAGACCCTTATTGTACTCGTGTGAAACCGGGACAGGTAGATTAATACATTATAATAATATGTTATTTGTCGATGTTTATTGCGTTTTGGGATAGGATAACAAATTTATATACGCTACGTTTCATTCAATTAGAATATAGAAACAGCGAAACTAGGCCAGTATTTTATTAAAATTCGAAAACGAATGGATTTAATACTGGATCATTCATAACCCGCGCAGAATGCTACATGCCGACCTGGTCACGTAGCAAACGCTTGTATGCAATCCACGTACTAGCACGTTTGTGTTGAGCTTGTTGTATAAAATGCACGTGATTTATAGGTGTTGTATAACTTACTTGGGCCTCGCAACGCGCTGCTTGCTCAGCGGCAAGCTGATCACGCAACAGTAGCAGTTGCGCGACCGCTGCCTGTGTCTGTTGTGCTTGCTGCTCAAGCCGCTCGCGCAGCAGTTGCAATTGATGTTGCGCGCTGAGCGGTGTTGCCACATCTCCCTCCAGCAGACTTGCCATATCTACTTTGGTCACACATTCCGGCAAATCTGGAAGATTGATGCTCGGAACAGGATTTGTGTGCTGAAACAAAATACTATTATTGGTTTTTTTTTTATTTTAAATACGTAGGCAGACTAGAAAATAGGCCATCTTGTGATAAGTGGTTAGCACCGCCCATAGACAGAGGGTGGTAAAATATTAATTTCCCCTTCGTCTTGAATGTGTCACTAACCCTGGGAACTAAGAAGTTACGTCCCTTGTCCTTGTAATTACACAGGCTACACTTGAAATCATACATATTTCTATATATTGCTATTTGACGGTAAAGTATGATAAGTGCGTGGTACCATTCCAGACAGGCTAAATTATATAATTTAAAACAAAACTGAATGGAGACGGAGATTATTATAGACATTACTGGTGGTAGGGCTTTGTGCAAGCTCGTCTGGGTAGGTACCACCCACTCATCAGATATTCTACCGCAAAACAGCAATACTTGATATTGTTGTGTTCCGGTTTGAAGGGTGAGTGAGCCAGTGTAATTACAGGCACAAGGGACATAAAATCTTAGTTCCCAAGGTTGGTGGCGCATTGGATATGTAAGCGATGGTTGACATTTCTTACAATGCTAATGTCTAAGAGCGTTGGTGACCACTTACCATCAGGTGGCCCATATGCTCGTCCGCCTTCCTATTCTAAAAAAAAAAAAAAAAAAAAAAAAAAAAAAAAAAAAAAAAAAAGATGTTTTTTGTTACAGTCGCACGTTACAGGGGAGGTTTGAACAACCTGTCTCAAGGTGGCTTACTTATACTATTTGATTATTAAGGTTTTTCTGCCCGAAATCATTATAATATTTTACGAAAAAACAAAGCGGAACATCATGCAGAAAGATAAACTACAGTCTAAGTCAAAAACGGCCTAACTTATAAACGTTGCTTCACAGCTGTTTAGTTAAACACTGGTTGCGCTCTTTCTGTTATTATTGATTTGACATTCGAAAGAAAAAGACAGCATTGTTTAACTAACTCGCAAGCAAGGTTAATAATAAGACCGTTATATTTTAATTGCTGCTGGCAGGATTACGCTTATGAATGTAATGTTACATATATAATGTCTCTTACAACACATTAACACATTATAAGTAGGTACACCTTTAGTTAAAAGAAACTTAATGATATTATTGTTACATTAATAAAATTGAAGTCGCATGCGGCTTACAACAAAAAGAAAATAAATAACATAATCATAATATATACATATACCAACACAGGTTATTTTCAGAATCGCAGTAATTTTATGATTTTATTAATTCCTAAATATAAATAATATATAGTAATAAAAATTTTCGCCATTTGCAATATATAAAACGCATACTGAAAATTAATAGTTATAATAGAGAAAGAATAATTTATCATTTACAGTTTTGACTGGCAAAGACAAGTTTAAAATGCCATACTGTATTGTGAAAATGTTTAACAAATACTCAAATAATGATAAAAGACGATTATAATGTCTAAATGTCTATTTACAGTATCATAATTAGTAAGATATTTTACAATGATACAAATGTATTATTTCGCTTTGGGGCGCTATTTGTTTTATTTCATAGTAAAAAAATACTTAAACGTAGTGCAACCGTCACTTGAAGCTGCGTAAGTTGATAAATTGCTAAGTAAAGCTTAAGCATAGTGATGAATTAAGACAAAAAATTAAGTATTTTCAAAAAATGTTTGTTTGTTGTCATATCGTACATGCCACCAACAAGAGTTAATTCAGGAAACTCTTCGTTAATTTAGTATCAGACTTGATGTCCTTTTGTGTGTGGCTTGGTAATTGCGAAGTCTTTTTTATATAAATAACTCAATTAGAACGCGGTTTCTAAACAGCTTTCATTTGTTTTTTTTTTCTTCTTTTCCTAGCTTGTATCTACGCTATAAAAAGATTACTCATATGAAACTAATCGGTTTCAAATTTTGAAGTGTTTAAAATGATGAGTAGATAGTACGTAATACCACAGTAGACATCTAGAACATGATGATTAAATGAATTTATTTATAGAGTACAAAATATAAATAATATAAAAACATAATACTAATTATAATTTAATTCTTTAGATAAATTTAGATAAATTTAGATAAATTTAATCAAATATGTAATAATTCTAGATTAAACCGATTTTGTATTGCTAATTGCAATATTATTTGAAAGAATTGCATTAAACGCATTTGACGTAATTCTTATTTTCCTGACATATAACCTTATGATCAAGCTCTAAAGTATATTGTTGATGTGTTGCCAGATCTGATTAGGGATCTCCCACGTGTTTATGAATGAGACATTGTCAATGATTACTTCTTTAAAGCACTTTCGGATAAAGTGGCCGTGGATAATATAGATAGAAGCTGAAGAGCGTTTGTTTTCTTTTACAGGTTGAGGGACGGACAATAGGCCAACTGGTGGTAAGTGCTCACCACCGCCCATATACATTGGAAAGAAATATTAACCATTCGTTACATCGCCAATAGGCCTTGGGACCTGGCTCACCCACCCTTCAGATCGGAACGCAACAATACTAAGTATTGCTGTTTAGTGGTAGAATATCTTATATGTGGGTGGTTTCTACCTAGACGAGCTTGCTCAACACCCTACCACCTAGTCTCTTCTGTATATAATGGCTACTACAAAAAACGAAATACATTTTACTGCTCGAAATACGTTTAGCTGCTCAGCTAGTTAAATCTCTTAGGTTATTAATAATGCAAAAAAAAACCTTTTATCTTTTTTCTTATTGTTACTTTAAAAATAATGCAATGTTTTTTTTAAACCAAAGTTGTTATTTCATTACAAATATAAATTAAAATAAAATCTGAACTGATCTTTATCACACTGAAACGACGTTTAGGGGTAGATTTAAAATCTTAATAAATAATTATGAATTAATTATCATTTTTAAATAGAATATTATAGAATTTGAGCGTTACTTCAATATTACTTTATTTAAAAAATATTGTCTTTATATGCAAAATTTATTTGGGGCTTTTTGTGTTTATAAATATCAATTATTTTAAATATTACAGCGTATGCATTTATTAATATGTCACTGTTTCATTTTATTATATAACTTTATTATCATTATATATAAAACAAAGATATTTCACGACTTAACAGTCATATCCTTCAATGCCATTCAGTAAGAATTAACTTCGCACTTCACTTTTGTAATGTCGAAAATCGACTAACCTTAATACGCTATTTTGATCCGTGTATCGTTTAATGTTATAATTATTCAAGTCAATGTCGCATATTCGTTTTTCACATTTATGCGGTTAGTTTCGTTACAACGGAAATAACGTTGGAGATATAGTTGGCGGCGCATTGACAGTTTGAAAAGGGGATATATTTTGCCAATATCACAGATATTGCAGAAAGTGACTTGCCATTAAGTGAGTAACTCGCTAGGTTATAAAATAATCTATATAAAGGAGTAACAGTCCGGTTCCGTTCCGTTTCATTTATATTAAAATGATTATGTACAATATACTGTATTCCTCAAATAAATGACTAAGGTTCGTAGGACATTGACTAGTTACAAGATAGTTTTCAAGAACCTCTTATTTGTTACCACTATGGTCTGCCAGGGATGAACAGTTTGTAGATATTCCCCCCTCAACGAGAACGAAGACAGAAGCTAATATAATTCTTATTTGGTGACGATGATCTACGTTCGTAAATAGTTATTATTAATTTATATTAAAGCGGTTAAGATGAATTAAACACAGAAACTGTTTAAGAAGAACAATTATATGAATATTTAATTTTGAAATTAGAATACAATATAATTTGGAAAAGAATGTTCGTACTAATTTCACTTCTATCAACGTTACAATCATTTTAATATCATCGTATTCACTATTCGTTACAACCATACATACGTCACTAATGCGTCAAAGAGCAAGAGATCGTAGAAGTATTATTACCAGGTCGATGATATTATTATAGTTTTGATTTATCGTCACGTTTCTCGGATTCGATGTGGGTGTGAGGAGAGATCATTACGAGTATTCTATTTCTACAACCGATATTGTCTCTATTTTTATTCTATGCTATCTTTCACCCGTAGTTTTACTCGCATATAATATACTATTTAACTGCAACGTTTAATTGTGTAACATTTATATAATTATACAGTATATCGTACTTTAGGGATTGAATTAAAGTATAAAAGATTTTTTTGTTTAGAAGAAATTACTGAACACATTTAACAATAGAACCTTTTTGATTGCTTGCCATTAATTTCGCCCAACGTTTTCACGCTTTTAGGATTTGAATAATAAAATTAATTTAACCAATGTAGAATAAAAGCTAATGGTTTCATTAAGAGCTTTAACGATTATTAAAAATATGTATCATTTATTATCATTTATATGATTTAACAAGCGAATTTGAAATGCGAATTAAAAATCATAAATTATATTTTTTATTCGGCACGTATAGCTTGACTCACTCAGATTTATTTAGTACCTACTTTGCAACAATATTTAATGTAACTCCTATTCAAAAACTTTTTTATTACACCTATTTAAAATAAACAAGTCCGTAGTCCCGTCTGATTACTTCGGCCTTCATCACTGGCATGTCCAAATTTAATGGACGTTTATATGAGTTCCAACCACGGTTTTCAAATCTAATTAATTACTATTATAAATAAAAAAGTGGTCTACATTCAAACCTAGAACGAAGCTTACTTTTATTATGCGTTGGGTTGTATTAGATTTACTTTTTTGCACGATACGTTCAAAAGTAGTCAGGTCTGACAATATTTTCTATTTTTTTTATATTGTTATGTAAATATGCAATAGTATTTAATTAAAAATTGAATATAGGTAACATTTATTTAATGTATTATGTTTGTTAATTGTTTATTTGTTCGAAATTTAAAATGCTTTCGTTCGCAAAATTTAAATTTCATCGTAAAATTAAAAAAAGAAGCTTAGCGTTCCCATTAATGTAAACGGAATGGCGGTATCGTAAATCATTCGTATTGATATTAGGTGTGGATACCATGAATGTTTGTACTCGATTTATTGTTTGTTGATTTTGAGATCACAAACGAGTTTTTTTTTTTAATTATTTAATTATAATTTTTACATTACATTTTATACGGCGTAGTTTCTGAAAATGTCACAACTCATTCAAATTTCATGTATGATTAATACATTTTTTTAAACGTCATTGTGATTACTATTAATATTTAAATTAATTAATTTATTATTTTATATTTAAAAACTTGTTTTTATTAGAACATTTTAAATATTTGTTTAAGTTAAAACGAATCAACTCTCGATTATCTACGACATGATTTAAAATAAAAAACAATAATTTCATTTAAATTGAAATATTGAGTGAAACATATTTTCTAGAGTATCAGTGTTTCCGCAATCTCAATGATTTTGTATATTTTGAAGCACTCATCAATAAATTACACGTAATATGCTATAAATATCTTTATTCCGAGAATCTTTCAAATATATCATTTAATACAGACTACTCAGCGCAATACATAACACTTATTCGATTACTTGATTTCGTCTAATAAAAAAAAAGATAAATAAATCTCTTATTTGGATAAGTTCGCCTTTTAACTCTGTTATTGTTTTTATATAGTTAAGTTCAGTTATATGCTTGTATGTGTGCAAATAGACAACATCAACGAGTAATTTTATAATATACCTACATACCTCATGGTAAATGGTCACAACAACCCATAGACGTTGGCGCTGAATTTTTTTTAACTATTCCTTACATCGCCAATGCTCCATTGGGAACTATGATTTTGTGTGTTTGTGCCTGTAGTTTCACTGGCTCAGTCACACTTGAAACCGGAACACAACAATACTTTGTTTTGCTGATTGACGGTAGATTATGTGATGAGTGGGTACCAAGGTAAATGAGTAGGTACCAGGATGGGCCTGTACAAAGCTCCACCAACGAGAAAAAGAAAAAACCAAGCAAGTCTTACTTGAAAAAAATATATTATCAGTCATGACTCACGCTTCACAACTCACCACCACAAAAGGCACTTCGATCATATTATAATAGAGTTCATCTAGCACATATCCAAACCAATTAAGAAAAATTTCAATTTAATTAGATTTAACTTGTGTTAACGAATATAATACGGACAAAATAATAATTCTTTTTATTTGTAATAATTATTCTGTGATTTTTAAACAAAATTTGTAGCATCCAATTATGAAAGCCGCGTTTTAAATACAATTTATTCTTTAAAGCAAACTTGAAAGTTTGCGTTTAAAATTCCCATAATGGGTATTCCCTAAAGTGGCGGCAGAAAAAATTAAAATTATTCGACGACTACTTTATTATTATATTTTTTACGTATGGTTACTTCATTGCACAGCACTATATACATTTTTATTAATATATAAAAACTCTATATCAACTCTACATAAAAAGTTTTAGTAAACACAAACTTTGAAGTTTTACATTAGTCTTAGTTAGGTACAGTTACAGTTAAGCTTTGTCACTTTCAAACATATATGAAAACAAGAATGTAAGAAAAGCATGAAGCTCTATAAGAAAAAGCAACAGCGTTGTATTACCTGTAACACACGTCTCCCTTCCTTCCTCGGTGGTGGCGGCAGAAGGTCCAGGTGCTTTGGTCTGTTCTGAGTTGTTTTCGGTTCCTCTTTAGACGTGGATGCCGCACATGACTCCGAGGCACCACATTCTGAGACCGGCTCTGATAATCAGATAGCGCTCACATCGAATAAATTATGCATACATTTAGAAAAACACATTATTCAAATAATTGCAGTGATAAATGCTATCATTTCTAGGTTATATTATTGAAACTTAAATTGTATATCTTATTTGATTTCGGCCATAGTGGTAATACTGATATAGGTGATATAGTGCGAGAGTATATATACCCTATTACAATTGATGAAGGAGCAAAGATAAACCAACCTTAGATTAACATATTCCATGCGATTTTCTAATAGCTCTTCTGTATTATACACAACAAACAGTTCTTGATTAATTTACTTTTATTTATAATACAACACCACACCACTTAATTAGTTATAGCCACTTCTATTTAACTTCCCAAGTTCCAATTTCAACTTCGCGAACATTAAAAACGAATGAGTTTCATAGATTATTCAATATCTCGACCAACGATATCGCGTCAATTCGATGTCGAAGGAGGTTTTTTGTCTTTATTCCTCTTGTGGTTGAAATAGGCTATAGTATCAAACACAGGTGCACTGCGCTGTCTATTCCCTGTCTTTCTCTAATGGTCAGATGGGACAAATAACCGATAGGACCAGAGTGATAAGGCGTAGAGCCAAGGTTTACGTGTATTCTAAGGCACGTGTATAACATTGTCAGTTGTCATGTCACCAGTTGGTTAATTTTTTTGGTGGTTGATTGCTGAGAAATTCTTGACAGAAAAACCAAAGAGTTTTCCCAGTACGACCTTAAATCCAAAAGCCGGATTTCATGATTTGCTACTATAACTAAGCAGTAAGTCGTAATTACTTAGTGTAAAGACGATAAAGTTTAAGATATATTAGTAATATGCAGTTAAAGTTATTCATTTTATATAAAAAGATAACTGATTGACATAAATATTCAAACCGAGATGGCCCAGTGCTTAGAACGCGTGAATCTTAACCGGTGGTCGTTGGTTCAAACCCGTACCACTGATACAACTGAATTTTCATGTGCTTAAATTGCGTTTATAATTCATCTCGTGGTTGACGGTGAAGAAAGACAACGTGATGAAACCTGCATGTATCTAATTTCACTGAAATTCTGTCTTATGTGTATTCCACCAACCCGCATTGGAGCAGCGTGGTGGAATAAGTTCCACAAAGGAGAGGTCTTAGCCCAGTAGTGGACGCTTCACAAGCCTATACTATAAATAAAAATATTGAAGTGCTTGAATAATTATGAAAACATCATAAAAATGCTCCTAAAATAGTTTACATTGAACTTGAAAGCAGATTTAACGATCTTGCTCTTTGAAAATCAAGTGCTTACGAACATACGGACAATTACAATGACATACCTCTCTATAGCCGTGATAAAATTAGTATCAATTACAATGACCACGATTTTCCGTAGTTGTACTTATAGTGATAATATGTTCCTAACTTCTTCGTTCACTTGAAGGTCACGACTGATATGAAAAACTTTATTCGTTTTTAAAGTATACTCCGATTAATTTTATTCGGCATTACTTCCAGTTGTAGCTATTCGAATAATTATGTTCCGTATACATTTTAATTGTAGATTTCACACCGGAATTCGTATCGAGATATTTGCCAATTAGATTTTTTAATGGCATAAGCATTTGGAAGTGACCTATAAACGTGGACGTGAAACAAATATTTAAATTGCGCTAATTGTAAACATTATCTTTTATTTTATTTCTCTTCGAATTAAATTATACTGTAACTGAAATAATATCTAAAGGTGTACTAAAATAATATAACGAATATGTATAAATTTAGTAAATTCACATCAATCAAATGGCACAACAGGACAACGATTTTCGCTCATCTTGAGGAGGTTTCTGGAGCATACATCGGAAAAGACTCTCAGATTACTCAGACCAATAAAATAATCACAGGAAAACACAGAGGTTTTTGCCCGGATATGCGATATTCAGTAAAGATTAGATATGTGAATTTTGGTAAAGGTTGTATCAGTATAGTATTGTATACTGGCTCACTTATCATTCAAACGGGAACATAAATCAACACCTGACACTATTCAGCGATATAATAATGGATAATCTTTCCTAAACTGCATTCTCCTTTCCAAAGGACAGAATTGCAGAAACACATTTAATATAAAGTTGCACTTCGGAATTCCTTTGACACACTAAGAACGAATTGGCATTTCTTACGTGACCAATTTGATGTCGAGTCAATAATACGAATAATGTTACAACATTGTTTGTTATTTTCCTTTTGAAAAATGATGAAAACTCCTCACGTTACTGAAATAATTTTAGATAGCGTCTTTCATTTAGGGAGTAAAAGACGCTGCGTATACTTAATTCTTTAAAATTAAATATATAAACACTAGATTGTACATTCTATTTATTGATATTGAATTTGGTACTGTTTGTTTTGTTTTCTTAATTTAAAATACACTCTATTATATAAGTCAATTTACGATATAAGGTTAATTTAACAATAAAAATTTACTTTCGTATTTATAATTATTGAGGATGCTTTGTTGACACAGTTATTTTAGTTTAATGTTTTTAGATTTACATAAGCATTTAATATGTAAATATGTACCTATAAGAAACTGTATATACTCACGTGAATTATCAAATAAGAATACAAAAACCTCTTTGAATAATAGCTCTTGGGCAAAGGACTGATGGACACTCGGATAGCAAATTTTCCTCCGACATATCAAGGTTTCCTCGTGATGTTTTCCATCCATGATCACAATATGAATTATAAACAGAAATTATACACATTATTGTGTTCTAACTAGACACTGAATCATCCGGATCAAAATATATATACTTGTGTAAAACAGTATGCTTTAAACTTACGACGAAATAGAATTCTTGCACTTGAAGTATGCATCAACTTTGTAGAGTCGGAAACTCGGTGTCATTGGTATTATATACTAGATTGGTTACTATCAAAATAATATATATAATATTTTTATTTACGTGTTCTAATTATACGTACTGCTTTATTAAATACATCATCGAGCTCCAGCAATACAAATAGGATAATAGAAGAATAATTCTTTACTTAATTTTTTCAATAATGAACACAGCTTATTTGTCTGGAGACTTATTCCAAAGAGACAATAGATACCAATGCAATATATTTTGTATTTATAGTGTGTGTTAGTTAAATGTAAATTTATTTAACTGCGTTGCGCACCTAAATATTCCGGCTCGTGAAGATAGATGAGATTACATTGCTTGGATCAAAAGTAGTTCCTTTAAATACTGGTGTATTATGTACAAAGGAGTGTTAAATAATATATTTATTATAGATTTAATGTTGAAACGAATAAAATAAGTGGGCTTCAGACACGTTGGTGGATATTATAATTATAATTTAATCAATTTTAAATAACTGAATTTGAGTCCATACTCGTTAGTAATGTTAGTGAATTATTGATTTGGAATATAGATTGTTAGACTAAATCGTGTACCGTGACGGCAAACGCCATGACGCTCTCGTATTCCGTCATGCCCTCTCTTCGCCGCTTTCTAACCCTTCAGTGTGTGTGGCGCGTATATTATAAAGTTGATATCAATTGCTATATATTCCTATAATAATAAGAAATATTTATAAAATGTACTTCATATTTATTGGTTTTATTTAATGATAAACACTTTCACCATCAATTTCGATATTTCACGTCGTTGAAATGTTGTGCTTGTTTTAGTGTTGTAATCTTTATGTGGAGTAGAGGAAATAAATTAAATATTCATAAAATGTTTTCCGCAACGCTACGATGCGCATCGTAGCCCAAAGTAAGTCGTAGTTTATGTAAGCTATGTCGTTGATAATATATGTCCTTTTTTCCTGCACTGCAGTAATTGTTGATGAATAAATTGTACGCGACATCAAAACATCTTTTTAATATATAAATATTCATGTAGAATGTGCTGCACTAGCCGCCAGCTCGCAAGATGCCTCTTCACGCATCGTTTGAAGGAACCCAGGTTGTAAGTGGAGGGGAACAAGTGTGCTGGTAAAGATTTTCATTTTTTAGTTGTGCGACAAAGAAAAGAGTCGCCAGTTTTCTTCGTGTGCGATGGAATTGAAGTCACAGTTAAGAAGTGACATCGAGAGACAGCACACGTAGACTTGTGAAGGGAAGCGGAAGTAGGAATGAGAGAGAATATTTCCTATAACCTAACCTAACCTCTCGGAAACTATATATTTTTCGAATAAAACATCAAAGTATCACTGTATCAAGTTTCATTTCGTAAACCGATATGTCTGATTCATATTACATACAAATAAGATTATTTAATATCATATACACATAGAAGATATTTTGTGAAATAACAAAACTTTTTAAACAAAAATACATTTTGGAATATCATATTGACTGTGTGTATAATTTTTTTTTAATTTTTAAACGGCACTGCCCTTAAAACTTTGGCCAGGGTGGCCCAGTGGATAAAAAAATGGATCTTAAGTTGTGATTATGGGTTCCAACCAGGGCTTAGTTTTTACATGCTTTTCTCATAATTGTTTTCACTCGGCTCTAATATAGTTAGTTATATTTTATTTGTGATAATTGCGTTTTATTTTCGTAAAAACCTATATATAAATAGATAATATTAAAAAACAAAACGCATACTAAGTAAATTATATATAAATAGGTCATTTTATAAGATAAGATAAAATTAATATCATAATTCGCGGTTGACTAAACATTAAATGAAATCGTCATTGTGCCATAATTTTGTACCAACGACAAGTATTAAAGGAATAAACTGCAAAATCCTTCCTTAAATGGATGCCTAGCAGCGGTAGATTTATGGAACTGTTTACATTATGCATTTATTAGTAAGTGAATATGCCTATAAATAAACATATATTCGTTACCTGAATAATAACGAGTACCGTCACATAGGCTGTAACGTTATGACGTTCGTCACACCAGCTGTTACATACACGTCGGATGTAATAAAACGACACATAAAGCTAATTATAATACGCCCACGTGTGTAAAAGAATAGATCTTGGTTAAGATGCGGGTTTTGTGTAAACAGTGGCTCAGGTGTTGGAGATGCGATTTTTATTTTATTTATAGATGCTACCGCTTTGTGTTGGACGGAGAAATTGGGCGATGGTTGATGACTGTTCATGAAACAATATGTGATCACTGTGTATCACTTTGATCGTCAAGTATTAACCACGAAGACTTCTATTGACTGGGGACTTCGAGAGATGGTTTTGTCATACTTAAAAATCCGGTTACGCCCAGTAGTGTTAAAAAAGGTGGTATAATTTTGAATTAGTTTCATCTTCCGGTTTAAAAAACTGTATTAATATGTACCTAATGAACGAATAATAGTGTTTTTTATCCTCCTTTGAACTAAAATGTTTGTATTATAAACTATTTTGATAAAGGAGTCATTTAATTATTTATTTAACACTTTATCACACGTTTTAGAAATTAAATAGATACGAAAAAATATCCAAAAAGAACCAAGTTTAAAAGGCATGGCTTGTTAAAATTACTTCATTTTTTTTAAAGATCGAGTATTCACATTATGTTACTTAGCATACAACTTCGTACTTAGGACTTTTCATTTTGTATATGTTCTAGTTAATGTTACACGTCCCGACTTCGCAAGGGTATAATTAAGGTTTTATTGTGATATTTTTTTCAAGAGAATCGCGCTTAGCTTTTCTTTGGGCTACTGACTACTAATCACATCTAATTTTCAACTTATACGAATTGAATAATGTTCATAATAACGGCACACGTAATAAGACTACTGAACAGCTTGCTATTCAAAATTTGGAATATAAAAACAATTTTAACCTAAAAAGTAATGAACAACGAACTTTATAATCATCACAAAATATATTTAAGCGTATCAAATATTATTATAATTGATAAATAAATATGGTACACGATATGTGGCGATGTGGAAACATTATGTGAGCTGTGACGGCCTAGTGGTTAGAAGATGAGAATCTTAACCAACCATTCCGAGTTCATACCTTTTTCTACCATTTCTAAATATTCATGTGCTTAATTTGTGTTTTTAATTTATCTCGCGTTCAGCGGTGAAGGAATTGTAAAGAACTTGTAGACGAAAATCTGCCACTTGTATACACGTGTAAGCTACATGAAGAGTATTGGACTAAGCTCCAAACCTTTTCCTCAAAAAGGAGAAGAGGCATTAGCCCAGTAGTAGAACATTTACAGCCTGTTTTCTTTGTTATGTAAATATTGTCGTTGTAAGAGAATTGAACGGCAATTTCCTTTGCAAATGTAATATGTCGGTAGGTATTAAGGCAAATGCGTCATTTAATATATATACTGCAACCTTACCAGACGTAGAATGTACGAAGAAAGCAATTCTTTGAATTAAATTATAGCAGAAAATGTATCAGACAGAATGAACTGTAATAATAATAAATTATTTTCAGTCGAATGATAATTTGACTAATTGTTCTTATTTCCGATAACTATGAATATGAAAATAATAATATAAGTCATATCAACAACACTTAAGGGAAGTAGTAGAAACCGAAAGTAAACGGAGTTTTAAAGTTTTAATAAAAAAAACGAAAGATGCTAATTAGCTGGTCATGGTTGAAAAGAGTCGAACATATTGCCCTGGGTCCTTCCACTATCACTGGCTGATATCACAGCGAATTTGACCGTACCTTGTTTTAAAATTTAGAAGTATATTAACGAACTTTTTTTTATATATTTTATAAAATACTTTGAATTTACTTTGAATCATTGTAGTGTTTTTTTTTTAAATAATTATTTTCGTTAAGCAAATACTGATGCAGTGGTTGAAATCGGATTTCAAATTCTCAACCGATAATAATCATAGGATTTATCTCATTCTCGACTTTGACGGAAAACATCGTAAGAAACCTTTCGTGCCGGATGAAATTCTACAACATGTGTATATGTATAAGCCCCAGACCTCTTTAAAAGGAGCAGGATGACCTTTGTCCGTCAGAGAATAAGGGCAGTTACCCTATAATTTATATTTACCCTCTAGATTTTTTTATTAGTATTATTTGTTTGTATGTGAGATGCGGAATGTCTGTAAGTAATCTTTGTTTCAAGCAGGTGGATTAACTACTTACTAAGTCTACTAAATCATTATACTTTCAGATCAGTACACTTGTCTTTCAACAGATTATAAAAAGTCTAACATATGAAAATTTTTAAACCGCGATCGTTGGAAATAACTGTCTACCTGAACTAGCTAAAACATAAATTAATAATATAATTCACGTCCAATCTGTGTATGTGTTGTAAACAAACACATGCCCGCCTGTTTTATCTCGCGTTGTTTGATTTTTTTGTGTACCACACAGATTTCATAATCGCGTAAAATTTTAAGAGTAACTTACACGTAGTTTTGGCAATGGAAATAATAATATTTTTAGAATATTTTTTTTTAAGTAAATTCGTATACAAAGATGACTAAAATATAATAAAACAAATATAATTAATTAGTCATATGACATTGATCACTGCAACGTACAAATTTCACGAAATAATAATAAATCAAAACGAACATTGAGCAATAAATGCACGAAGAATTAAACTAACATCGCATTTGAGGATGTCTTTCGATAATTATATTCGAATACTTGGCACAAATCAGCATCGGCTTTACGACGGCACGCTCAATGACCTGCAGGCGAGCGCGGTGTGAAAATACCAAAACTAAACATTACAACTTCATTTCGGTGGCCACACTCGACACAGGCTGTTAAAACCTTACGTCAACGTCAGTAAAGCCGAGTGTTATCTGTCTCCTACAGTCCCTCACAACACGACACGTGAATTTCAATTCAGCAAGTGAAAAATACATTCGCAATAGCATCATATATAAAAGCAGCACTGCGAATATATCGCTTTGAAATTCGCAAAGCAGATAAAAATTGGACATGAAATTTTATCGCAAGCTCACAAGTTGAAATGGATTAACGGTCAACAGGTCCGAATGACAGAGCAGACTGCAGACGAAATGACACGGCAGTAATTGAAGTGTCTACTGAAAGTACTGATGTCAATATTCTGAGAGGAAAATATATTCGGAGTTATTTCCGTTCTCCACAAAACGAGAGCACTTAAAAAGTTTGTTGCAACGGGAAACTTTGTGATTACTCTCTTTAATTGTGTTAGTTACTTGATAAACTATAAGTCTATGATAACTTACAAAATTGATATACAATCAGTTTATTTTAATACTTATGTACACGGACAGACCTTTAGGGGCTGGTACTTCAGCGTTGTGTTCAACATGCACGATTTCATCCGCAGCGGATGAGGTTGAAGGTGCAGGATGTTCAGGAGTCGTTTGCATCTTGTGGCAAACCTCAAATGCTTGGCCAACGGTGCGGACGATCCTCATTGCTTGGCTCTAAAAAAAAGTTTCGTTTGTTTATTTTCACTAATATTTTAACTTTGCCTATTACTAAAAAACACTTTACAATAATATATAGATTATAAAACTTAGAATTAGTATTTGTAGAATTCCATACATGACATTTACTTTTAATTTAAAATAATGACTCTTTCGACAGAATCTAGATTTCGAGCCAGTAGTTTTATATTCAATTGTATCTTGTAATATAGCGATTATAAGTGCTTAGATTAGTGTAGTAGCTTCGTGTTAGTTAACTTTACGGCAATCTTTGCTATTGTAGGGCACAAAATCATAAGGTATTATAACTCATTAAACAATTATCAAAGCATATTACTCCTTATACCTTTGCGCGGACAGTCACATGATTCAAGATTTTGACGATGTCCCGTTTGCTTTTTCATTTAAACCGGGACACAGCAATAAAAAGTAATAGTACTGGTGTAGTGTAGTAAGAGCTACTGTAAGTGCTGCAATTCAGTTAAGGCCGGAGAAAATTTTACCACCAGGAAAATCAGACAAACATTTAATAGAAGCAATTATATAATGTATAAGTATATTTGATGAATATCAATTTTATAAATTTGCAATTTATTTGTTAACTTGTTCCCGTAGCAATAAATTTGTTTTTTTTTTCATTAATAACGTTGTAATGCAGAATCAAACGGATTATATTATTAGTATTGGCATAATACTAGTGTAGGTGGATATGCAATCAGTTCCATGATTTCTAGAATGAATAATAAATACATCGGTTATGAAACACGATAATTATACAGAAGATTAACCTAAATATAGAAATGGTGTCGTACGTTTTCGTCCACTAGAATATATATTTGAAAACATTTGCGGATTCCGAGAGAAGAGGTACTTACTTCGTTATTTGTGACAATACACTCTGGAGTATGTATGATGTCAATTTTTTTATAGAATTCTAGGTTAGCCATGACGCCAGTGTATTTCCATGGGATCAATGAACGATAATTTAATAATAAATCTGTGGACTTTTTTAATCCGGTGAATTCTGTTACTAACTGTTTTATATTTAGCTCTGTTTTACAGATACGGTACGTATACAGGGTTAGCGTTTTATTGCTGTATATTATGTTCATTAATGTCGATTAAGATAAGTGGTGATTTTGACGTCACCAGAAACGTTCAGAAATTGCATATTATAATATAGACATCATTAAATGAAACTGTTTTGAGCAATTCAAGGTCGAATTTGTATATATATACGTAACGTTTTGACCATTTTTTTACTAATGTTTCATATCATCAATTTCATGCGTCTTAATTTTTTTTATTGATTTTACAATGAGGTTTTTATTTTATGTTCATTTTTACTGTAATAATTTTCATATGAATGAATAATGATTGAAATATAAATATAACTCCATAACACATAAAATATCCTTCAGAATCTAGAATCTTCTTCGGTGCCGGAATTAAAATTTGGCCTTTCGCACATAATCTATAGCTTTTAATTAAAAATTTAAAGCAAAGCGCCAATGCGATTTTTCCAAGTAATCAATTCGTGGCTCCTATTTATATCGTAATCAATGGAAAATCAAAACCTTTAATAAATATTGTAGAATTATTCAAAACTAATCAGTTTACTAAACAGCTGGCTTAGTATAATAAAGAACATATGCTTCTTCTAAGCAACCTTTGTCCCACCCCAGTGGTCTTCCAATTAGCAAAATTAGCCTTACCATTACCATCTCTTTTGTAACGTCTATAAGAGTGGAAATGTGAGAACATTAAAAGACGTTAGGTTAGTGTAGGTTGGTGTCGTTGACGTTAGTGTAACTACAGGCACGAGGGACATATCATAGCATAGTACACAGAAAGAATGGTTAATATTTCTTACAGCGCCAATGTATGTGGGCAGTCGTGACCACTTACCGTAAGTTTGTCCATTTGCCTACTTACCCATTTCTTAAAAAATAGACCAAAAATAGTCGTTTTTTGGTCTCATTGAGTTTTTTAATCTTATAACATTCTTGCTAATGTTATTATAAGCCAAAATAATTTAAAAGTGCTGTATTGGTGTAATGTAAGTCGAGATAGAACGCTTATATAGTTAGAACGCTTGAATCTTAACCGATGATCGTGGGTTCAAAAACGGGCAAGCACCACTGAATTTTCATGTGCTTAATTTGTGTTATAGAGTGATAATTCATCTCGTGCTTGACGGTGAAGGAAAACACCGTGAGGAAACCTGCATGTGTCTAATTTCATTGAAATTCTGCCACATGTGTATTCTACCAAACCGCATTGGAGCAGCGTGGTGGAATAAGCTCCAAACCTTCTCCTCAAAAGGAAGAGGAGGCCTTAGCCCAGCAGTGGGACATTAACAGGCTGTAACTGTACTGTTACTGTATTGGTGTAAAGTTAATAAGGTTTGCACTTTTAGGGCTTTTGTTTATCACAAAAAGTTTTTATTAAATATTAAAATATCATCCATAATTTTAAAACATTTAAAATTATATATTGTATAATGTTTCGATCGAGATTTAATTTTATTAAATTATCGATAAAAAAAAACAGTAACATTGCAATAAATAATTATCATCGGTTATACATAAATCCACAACTTTCCTACGTTCTAAAACGAAAAAAAAAAACGATTACAGTAATTAACGTGAATTAATATGTTATGTACTGTTCTCTACATATCGCGATTTTGTTTATAGCAACACTAACAACAGCTATAACTTTATTTAATAATAGATCTCCAACTTCCTCTGGCATAGATTAATGTTATATTAATTCAATTCGGTAAGGTCAACAAAACGAAGATATTTATTTTGAAATAATTCTTTTTAAAACATATATCGAGATCATAATGACCTTATCGTCTTAATATCTACTGGTTAATTTCTTTTTTTTATATTTTGACATTTAAGAACAATCATAAAATATATAATTATATATGTGTATATATATTTTTAATAAGAGGAATATTAGTATGCTCATAAATAAAAGATAGACAAGTCGACAATGAAATTTTTACCACAAAATAATATATTATATATATACATATATAACATGCAAAATTTGTATGAAAAAATAAATCCTATTTGGATTAATGGATCATTGTGACAAATGATATATTACAGATCCACAACAGCTAACCATAAGGGTGCGATCAAAATAGAGGCTGATCGGAGTCGAGTCGCACTATTTTTTGCAAGTTCGAGGCTACACAACCGCTATAACTCGCTGGCTCGGTACGAGCCCACTCACTCACAGCGATCCACATTGTCAAATATGACAGCTCTACTTTTATATGAATTCCCTGTTTAATATAAAAAAAAGATGAAATCACCACGTTCATGGATAAAGTAGTGATATGAATATCGTAATAGTTATTTATTTAAATTTCACTTGGATTTAGGTCCACGCAATGCGAAGCGCACAAAGCTGAGGACTGTCAAAAAATCAATAGCCCATAGACGGGTAAGTGGCATATTCAACGCACGTCTAGAGTCGAGGCGCGTCCGCATCTCAGCATGCGGTAGTGCCACGCGTGCGTCTACCCTGAACTGCCTCAGATGCGTACGCGTCTTAAGGGTTTTGGGCATGACGTGTTCAATTTATATTCCTCATGGTTAGTTTATTATAGAACATAGGCTTAATTTCGACGATATTAATTATATATTGTTACTAATATGTATATATCGACATCGTCGATATATATATATATCATCAAATATATGATCAAATTTAAGAATTAATTTTTAAATATGAAATAAAATAAAAAAAAACGCATATAAGATTTATCCAAACAAACCTACAATATTATTTTTCGCTGTTTTATTCTCTAAATAAACAAAATAATCTTCACAGACATGTCCTCCGGGCTTTTGGTGTGATATCCATTATTTTGATTGAGTTTATGTTTGATGAAGTTTGCGTCTTTTTATTTTAAGGTTGACTGGTGGTACCACCCACTCATCAGATATTCTAACGCAAAACAGCAGTAATTGGTATTGCAGAGTGTTCGGTTTGAAGGGTGAGTGAGCCAGTGTAATTACAGGCACAAGGGACATAATATCTTAGTTCCCAAGGTCGTCGGCACATTGGCGATGTAAGCGAAGGTTAACATTTCTTACAATGCCAATGTCTATGAACTTTGGTGACTACTTACCATCATATTGTCCATATACTATGCCCGTCTGTCTACCTATGCTATAAAAAAGACAGCATCACAAATTTGTGAGTAGGTACTTATCATATTCGTTATAAAAAACTTAGGTATTCTTGAATTGCCACATTATTCCTTAAATGAAATTATAGGGAAAATAACTTTATTTCAATATTTTTAGTATTATTATTATTTACTTAAAATAGTTGTTTAAGACTCAAAGAAAATAATAAAAGTTGAAAATTGTCGGCTCGAGTTGCAACATTCGCCATTTTTCATTCGACGGGTCTCGTACGACAGATGCGGCATCCAATAGAATTTTCCTTATAAACATCCTTTACCAGATCGAAGAATTTTCACATTACTTCGTTCATTCCAATGCATTTGGTTTCAAACTTATCTAAGCCAAGTTTTCAATACAGTGTACCATTTTTTGAACCGCATCGCAGCATCTTGTTTAATGTATTATTTTTTACAAAAGCAATAAAAATTATTTTATAACGAGATGAATTTTATGAAAGATCGATTGATTGTCAAATTAAGGTCCCAATATCCTCGTGTTTTTACGTTACGGTTTATATTTAAAATTGTCCTAAAATATCTCATTCCGTAAACATTAAACTGTTATTAGGTAGGATATGCCGTTATCAGTGACAGGTTATTGATAGAAGGGTTAGTAATAGCAGGAAGATGGTCATAATATTCAAAGAGACGATGCTGCCCATTCTCTGCTATGTTTTCCCTCGGGACGATAGCTACGCCCCCCATGGGATGAGATATGGTAATGATATTTCTCGCAATCACCACACGATATCTATTGTATGTGGCTAACGCAAGATTAGCCATTGTTAGCCATCTTTGGGGTAAAACATTGTCGAATAGTGGACGTTTATCCGTCCGATATGATGAAACATTGGACTGTAACGTCGTGACCTTTATTTAATCTGAACGGAACGGTTATAAATAATTAATATAGTGGTTAATTTATAATATATAGATAATTCCTAGTTTCATTTAAAATAAATATACCCGTAAACGTAGTTGCTCAAATAATTTACTTTTAATATTTATGAGGTTTATTAAATCTTATTATAACAATATAGTGCAATGATTGCAAACAAAGGCGAGTGGGTTCAAAGGAACCCGTCATCCATAACTGATTCAATAGCCTTCCAGTAAGCACAATGTTTTAATTGGATAAAAGCGGTTGAATTCGATCAATACTATGTTATATCGACTTTTCGTATTGTTTAACAAGTCACGATATTATATTAAACACTTGCTGTTGCCCGCGGCTTCACACGCGCCTAAGAATAAGTGAAGAATAAATGGTTGTTTGGAAGTCTTTTAAAAAAGAAGCATGAAATGTCAGTCTGGTTAGAAAAAAAATATATTAAGAGGTTTTTTTTTTTAATTTTAGATTGATGATTATTCTTTTAATAGTCATCAGTGGACTTACTGTGAATCCCTGTACTTTGACTTAATACATTTTATAGTGACTTAAATGGGTTGAAGAATATTTTACTTTATACATGTCTTCCGATCTACGATTCTGTTGCTTGAATACTCCACGTCGTTGATTACAGTTAATACTGTAAATGAGCAAGCATACGAATATATTTTTTTAATCTATCAAACTCAGACTAAACAAAACTATTCAACTCATTGAAAACTTTTTTAGACTAAAACTACTAAGTTACTCGCAGAACTCACTCTAGAGCACGCTACATAAAAGTGTCCATGTGAGAACAGTCCTCACTTAAATCATTGCCGGCCATGTTCAAGGACTGGCCTTGAGACTTACTGATTGTCATTGTGAAGCACACAAGGGAACTATATTCTTTGAAAATTCAAAAGAATATTAAGGATGGTATTCTTAGAATGAAACGTAATTAAAAATGACGTATTTCGTCATTTTTGCATTTATTTTTTCTCAGAAGCATAAATATTAGGTTTCATACTTCTTACCTCAAAAATGACGGACTCCCCATATAATCTTTCAACCTCTATTTTACCCTTTTGGAAGGTAGATTTTTAAAAACCCTGAAATACGTATTTATTTATTTCTAACCAAAAGCTTGTTTATAAAATTTTATGTTTCTTACTTTAAAAATGACGGACTCCCTATACAAACTTTCACCTCCTATTTCAACCTCTTGGGGATAGATTTTCAAAAACCCTGAAATACGTCTTTATTTATTTGTTAACAAAACTTGTATATAAAATTTTGTGCTTTTAACTTTGAAAATAACGGGTTTTCATTCAAACGTGCATTCCTTGAGGGGTGGTATTAATCACCTCTTTCGGGGCGGAATTTCCAAAACTTCTTTCTTAGTGAATGCTTATATTCTAAAATGCATCAACTGTCAAAATCATTTCCCAGAAATACGAAGACACTAATTATAATCTTAACAAATGCAATTTCATTATTTTTGAAGTCGAGATGGCCCAGTGAATAGTATACTTGGTTTGAACCGAGTTTTAACATGAGCAAGCACCTTCACGAGCTTTCATGTATCCACTTTTGGTTACAAATCATCTAGTGCACAGCGTTGCCGGAAACATCGTTCTTTCTCAATACATCTCTCGTTTTTGTCATGACATCGACTGTAGATATATTATTTAATCGTTTAAAAAATCCTTAATTTAAATTAAATTTATCGTTAAATAAAAACTTATAATATATTCTTCTATCCTTGAATCTATCATAATCAGAATTACATAAAGGGAAAGTAATTAAATATTGTTGTACCTTTCATTTAATTTAAAAAAAAAGAGTAAAAACTATTTTTTATAGGTATTGTATATATAATTGATATTGCGAATTAAGAATTATGCAATTAAAACGTACTTTAATAAACGTAATTTGAATTCGACTTTGTAACGTTTCACCAAAAAATAATAACACAATCGTCAAAAAGTTATATAATGATAGTTTGCAATTACACTGTTTTATAGACGGCTCAACTCACTCTTTGAGGCGCAGTGCAGCTTTCAATACAAAAACATCTGTTCGGTCAATAAAAATATCCATAATGGTATTAAAACTCCACCCATACTGTCTGAGCAGGTATTGTTATCGCTGTACTAATTGATTAATTTTTTTTTATACTTATACTGAGTGTCTTGTTAATGTAGTGAATATATAAGGCTGTAGATCCCGTGGTTCTGGATACAAATCTATCGGGTTTTTTTTGTCAAGGATATAATATATCACTAAATGCTTAGAATGCATCTACCCCTAATATGATTCGCATCATATAATATATATTAATATTAATATGAGTCACAGTCGCATGTCTCTTTCTGACATTTGACGACCATTTTCTGTGGTGATTTTTGAGTTTTTTCTGACAGATTAGTCCTACTGCTTATACGTACAACATCGTATATGTGCATTAATATAATAATGCATGCATGCACACACAAATCCTCGCGTCCTAGTTTTTGCTGCTAAATACCATTTTTTTACATTATAATATTATATAATGGGGCCAGTGTAGTTACAGGGTCTTAATTGATAGCTCTTAAAATTTAGCTACATAGTTGGACGCTCATTAATTGACTAGCGGGCTTTTCGTTTTTAAAAATTTCGTAATTACAAAGATTGTATATTTCAACCGAAACGTCACGATTCATTCATTAGGTGCGTTTCCATTGAACTCATTGGAGTTTACTCATTTACTTACTAGAACTAATTGGACTTGTGATCGACGCGTCCATACTTAGTATATATAGAAGGGTAAGAACCTTATATATCTTTCTTGACCACTAGTACAAAAAAATAAGATCATCTAGATTAGTATCTGTAAATCCAGGTTCTCAGGATCTCAGGTTCTGGGTTCAAAATCTGTATGTAATGTGATCACGATAAAAGACTGAAATACTTTATGTTGACAACTTAAAGTGTTTACAAATATTGATCTCATCAACAACGAAACTATTCCATGTAGCAACGCAACGCAAATTTTGGAAAATTTAATCAAAAATACATTTAATTATATTTGCTCGTTACACTCGTCACATAAATTAATATCGATCGCTTTATATCACATTATACTCGTTACTGTAATTAAATCATAACCATTAAGCCACAATGAGCTTATTCGTAATTGTATAAAGTCGACTAGGAATTAACTAACTGGTTTATATACACATGTTTATGTATAATTGAGTTGTGTGAAGTTGATAATTAATAAAGTTCGCTTTTTAAATAATAGGATATTATCGCTCGCTTTACTAATGAAGAGCTGACATAGTTCAGTTATTAGAACACATACACTTTAAACAAAGATTGCAGTTTTCAATCGCATCAATGAATTTACATGTGCTTTATTGGTATTTATAATTCACTATAATATATAAAATTATTTGTGGTGTATGAGTCGATCGTAGATCTTCCATATGTGTACCAATCCGCTTTGGAACAGCGTGATAGAATAAACATTAGCCTAGCAGATTAATGACTAAATTTCAAACGAACAAATGTTACTATTTAATTAATTTATTAAACGATAAAAACCGAAAATATTATGAAAAATAATAAATTTATTGTTATATTTAGGAAACGTAAAAGAAACACGCACGATGAAGCGTATTTTTTTTTAAAACATCTTCTATTTTTGTCATGGAATACATCGGGATAAAAGCGTACGTACGAAGGGGATGGTTCGATAAAATCGCAGGCGTGTTTACGATCTGCACTTCGTGTAATAAATTAAAGTACACATAAAGGAAATAGCGGTGAAGTCTTAACATAAGATAATATACAATATAGAATAAAGAAACACATTATAGAATTACTTTTAGTGAGTATTTAACTAAACTTTAACTAAACTACAAGTGATATTTAAATTATTTTTTAGGTATAATAAATAATAATAATCGTATTTTTGCTGGAAACATTGTACATTATGATGAAAAATTGCGTCAAGTCGTTATCGTATCAATAAAGTGAAGTGAAAAATTAAAAAACAATGAAATTTATTTAAATTTATACTAATATTATAAATGCGAAAGTAACTCTGTCTGTCTGTTAGGTTTGAACGTTTTTGAATAAATTCGGTATAAAGCAAGCTTGAACCTTGAAGCAGTACGTAGGTTACCTTTTTATATCTAACACCAGCTCCTCCTCTCCCTAATTTGTGATCGAAGCTGCGGGCAAACACTAGCATAAATAGAAATAGTATATAAGTAAATATAAATGCCTGTAAATGTAGATGTAAACCGCTGGGCTAAGGCCTCAGTTTCTTTTGAGGAGGTTTTGAAGTTATTCTACTACGTTGCTCCATTACAACCCGGATGATGACAGATTCTATCCGAAATTTGCGTGTTCCTTCACAATATTTTCCTTCAACACCGAATACAAATTATAAATACAAATAAAGCACATGAAAATTTCCTGGTATTTGCCTGGGTTAATCAACATTTGAAAGTCACATGTATGTATTAACACTGACCTACAAACTGACAAATGAACCCATTACACCAAAAAAATACACTGAGTAAAGTGTTACCCAATTCAGTGGGTATGTGCATACATAATTCATCAAAATATTTATTATTCCTTACTAACAACGAATAAAAGACAGATTAATTCTGTTTAATGTCGAGACAATGAGTACACATCGATGTAATTGTATATTTACAGAAGTCCAGATCTGATACATAACAGCTGCATATTGTACGCGGATTACACAAACCGATTTCAAATTCAAATCTATAAAAGCATGTTTAATATGAATTGAAAATAAATAATACTATTATGCACGACTGTGCAGTAAGAGAGTAGTATTTTGATTACGTATTTTTGTTCATCTAAGAGATCTCAATGAACATCTTATCTTGACTTCATAGCTACGTATTTCTAGAGTTTGAAACATTTAAAGTCTTTAGAAGAGGATGAATAATGTAAGAATCATGAATAAGCGATTTAAAACTCGATCGAGTGAAGTATGAAGGAGTATTCGAGAATAATCGTAACGAGGATCAGTTTTGTTAAAAACTCACAAATGTTATAAAAAAACATACATAATTTTGTATTATTTAGCAAAACCTAAAACTTGAACCTTATTTACGGTTTTGTGAAGTTACCGCTTAGACACTGAAAAATTAACCACCAAATAAACATTCACGGAAAAAAATTTGGATTAAATTTACTTAATGATTGTCAAAACATAAGATAACAACAAAAAGTTAGATTTTCTTATATTTAGAAGACATCCTGATATCAAATGTTCCTATTTTAAATATAAATAATATAATGACAAATAAAAACAAAGAGGCCTTATGATATTTGTTAGAACGATATAAAATATATTATTATATTTTAATGTTTCATAGTCAGAAATAGACATCCTTTATTAATGTCATTTATTCATGCTTGCTCTTGAAAATATTATAAGGTACACACGTGCTTGTAATACAAGTTTGTCACTTTTGTCAAGACTGTTATGCACGGTAGAAATATTTTGTACGTAATATAGGAGGCACGTGTAACCTGCGTATGCGGAACGAAGCTTAAACACGAGTAGAATAAACTTTAACATATCTGAGTTTGGGATTTGTCCGTGATTTGAGAATAATTTAGTAAGTGCATTGCATAAATTGGACCGTAATAAATAAAATGAAAAAGTATATTTCATTTCTCTGATAATGTATAATCTCAATGATTATTTATTTTATATTTGCAAATTAAAAATGAATAAGTTATTTTTTTTATAATAGAAAAAGTACATTGTTCTATTCATGGTCATATAAATGTTAAGGAAATTTGAGAGCTTTGAGTGTTAGAGCGTTGAATATCATACAGGATATACGTCATTTAATAAGTGGACAAGGGAAACTACCAAGTTTCTTGAGGAGTTTTACTTTTGGGTCTTTTCACTAGTTTTAGTATACTTTCCGTTGCCACTTCTAATGACATTAAATTCTATTTGTATATGACGATTTAAGAAAGCTCAGAGTCTTAAGTTTGCGGCAAGTTTACGACGGTGTGACTCTGCAATCCTGATACACGGGAGATCCAAATCGATTTTTCTATAGAATTTAATGAACATTGTTAATTTCTAAAATACCAACAAGTAGTTAATATAATAGTTATGTTCGGTTTGGAAATTACCGCGTAGACTATTTAATATTGAACTTTATATGTAGCGCAGTAAATTATATTTGAAAACAATTATTGCCTTCACTTGTAAACGTTGTTTAGTTAAACACTGTTTTCTCTCTCTATCATCATTGATTTGGTATTTTAAAGAGAGATACCTTGTATTAATGAAACTACATACATATATATGCTTAGTTTTATTTTTACAAGCCATGAGCTTCGAACGTGGCTCGTCATCACGTAAACCCGTGGTATTACGAAGATCCACCGGCTAACCACCAAATCCGAGGTAAAGCTCGCACGTCGATCAAGGCCTTACGAATATATTTTATTTTCATTATATCATATTAGGACAATATATGAATTGATCAATCTATGGATAAACTTACATCATTATAAGTCATTTTAAACAATATCAATAATTAAAAAACGTCGAGGATAAAATGTCGCAAAGTTAGTATTCATAGATTTCAAACTTTTCTTCTATAGAATATACTGGACTTGCAAATGGGGCACCTGGTGATAAGTGGTCATCACCGCTCATATACATTGGCTTTGTAAGAAATATTATCAATCCCCTACATCGCCAAGCCAACCTGGAGAATAAATATGTACCTCGTGCCTATAGTTACACTGTCATATTCACTTTTTAAGCCAGATCACAATATTATTACAGCTTGTTTGTTACAAAGTTTTACTGCTGCTTAGTTTTTTGCAGATTTTTTTCAGTATCTATCTACATTCCGAGCCACTGGTAGCTGTACATCAAAAAACCGTTTAACGTGATCGTTTAATGGTTATAAGACCGTACTTGAATACAATTTCATTTGATTTGTCATATTAAGCAAGGTATAGCGAATATATGACATGTTAAATTTGATATGTAATTCGACGTAACTTTGGCAACAACTTGAGAAATGTTACCAAGTTATTAACTTAATTTCTAACATACCAACAAGTAGTTAATATAATAGTTATGTTCGGTTTGGAAATTACCGCGTAGACTATTTAATATTGAACTTTATATGTAGCGCAGTAAATTATATTTGAAAACAATTATTGCCTTCACTTGTAAACGTTGTTTAGTTAAACACTGTTTTCTCTCTCTATCATCATTGATTTGGTATTTTAAAGAGAGATACCTTGTATAACTAATCAATCCCTAAATAACATTTATAGGTAAAGTCATTCACTTATATAAAAATAAACGTTATCATAAATGAAGCCGAGATGGTCCAGTGGTAAGAGCGCGTGAATCTTAACCGATGATCATGGGTTCAAACCCAGGCAACCACTGAGTTTTCATGTGCTTAATTTGGGATTATAATTCATGTCATGCTTGACGGTGAAGAAAAACATCGTGAGGAAACCTGCATGTGTCTTAGCCCAACAGAGGGACATTCACCGGCTGTTACCAAAAAAATAAACATACATTCACTTTTTTCAAAAATCTTACTACTCATTAGTCATATTAGTATCATAATTATAAAAACAATGTACGTTTGGATGTTTGTTCTACAATTACGCCCCAACGTGTCAGTAATAGTAGCAGCCTGTGAATGTCCCACTACTGGGATAAGGCCCCCTCTCCCTTTTTGAGGAGAAAGTTTGGAGCTTATTCTCCAACGATCGAACGGAATGAATGAAAATTGTTATGTATACATTTTGAATGATATTTTTTTATTAATATTTCATTCATATATGAATGTACTTCGTTTTAATTTACCAGAGAAGCGGGTATTGTGTAACGGAAAATGCTGCTAATATAATTAGAAATAGATAGAAGATTTTGCTATACTACTTTGGATATAATACTTTGGTAGAATATCATCTGCAAAATGCACATTCCCCACGGTATCTTTCTTCACCGCCATCTGAATTATTATATTAAGAAGTTATGCTTGAAGATCTTTAGGGAACTTAAACATAAAACATGTATACACTTCTATTAAGCACATGAATATCATTGTTTATCAATTTTACTAGCTGGTGCCCGCAACTTCATCCGCGTCTATGGTTTTATTACAATAATATATAAATGCATTTTGCGTGTTCTGATACTTTTTTTGTCATCCACACTCATTTTTGATAAATTTATTAAATGTACAGACCCTCGATTTCTACTTAAGCTGAGCTTAAGTTAATCAGTTTTAAAGGTTATCGTGGTTATAACGGAGATTATCGTGTACATACAGACTGATAGAGACACAAAAATTGAAATAAAAATACATTTTCGTGTTTTGTTACTCTTTGACGCATATTTTTTTTAATAGATTAATTAATATTTTACTATATGTATAGATAACAATTACCAACAGTAGCCCAAGTGATTGATGCGTTACTTATTATAATTTCTCTTTTTGCATCTGTTCGTCACACAGCTGTGCTAATGCTCGAAGTCGTTAAGATAAAATAAAATTATCACTTTAATGGAAATAGCCATATAGCTATTGAGAAATAAAATCTAATGAATGATTTTTAGTATTTAATTACCTATTACGAATATTACTGATTGAAAATATTATGAGGAATGATTTTCTTATACAATTAATCTACAGTCGTTTTCGTTTGGTGACAGTTTTAAAGAACAGCTTGTAACACTTGGATTAGAAGTAATAACCAGTTAAATCCAATTGACACAAGTAATATCAATCTATCATAATTTTCTAATTGAAGATTGATAACATCAAACGATTCCAATCTTCGATTTTTGAATGTTCCATTAAAATCACGACACCTAATAATCTTACTTCCTGAGTTTGAATTCTCATAACATATGTTTGCCAGGAACAAACTGTAATAAAAAAGTTATTATATTTTTTTGTCGGAAACTCTCATTAGCAGCCCGGAGTATGGTTTCTTGGAAGTGTCGCCTCGGAAAGCCGTTGTTCCTGCGTCTGAACTATCTCCGGTCGGATTGCCGTTTCATCGGGTTATGTGAGTGAGGAAATAGAGACTGCATCTATGCTTGCGTACACACTTATGCATTATAATCTCTGAGATCTCTTCAAGATTGGTCGCCAATATCGATCAAGAGGATATCACCCTAAAATGATTTATTTTAACTACTCCAGACGAGATCAAGAATACTTCCAATTGACGTTTTTAGCAATGCTTTAGGTCCGCAGCTGGCTTTCACTCTAACACTCATTACTATTCTACTGCCAAACAAGTATTAAGTAAGAATTATTTTGTTCCAGTTTAAATTGTGTTTGAGCCAGTGTAATCATAGGAACATAGGATATAACTTCGTATTTTCTATGCTGTTGGCGCATTGGCGATGTAAATAAATAGTTACCACCAAATCTTTTGGTCTATTTTCCAGCCTGCCTACCAAGTCTATAGTCTTCGTTACAGTTTTATATTCACGCGATTTGGCAAGAGTGTAATTATTTAAAAACGGGAACAAAACCGGGATGTTTTCGTTAACGCGACAAAATTTCTGAGCAACTTTTCATCCTACTACTAATATTAAGTCGTCATATTTTACTGGTAACTTCTTATTTACATGGAATAACATTAGCACGCTCTACCATATTTACCTTTATTATGATACAAATAGAGATCAATTAAATATATCTTAAAATACAGAAATTATAAAAATCTATGATATTGGTGCTTAGAAATAAAACGTATATTATAAAGACATATAACATTGTATTAAAAAAAAAATCTAAAAGCGCATTCGATGAT
This sequence comes from Nymphalis io, assembly GCF_905147045.1. Classification (NCBI taxonomy): domain Eukaryota; kingdom Metazoa; phylum Arthropoda; class Insecta; order Lepidoptera; family Nymphalidae; genus Nymphalis; species Nymphalis io. The sequence continues at coordinate 14,042,440 of NC_065918.1, forward strand.
TTTTTTTTAAACTACGAGTATATGATAAAAAACGAATTAATGGGCCTCTTTATTTTTTTTAATTCTCTTTTAAAAAACATATGATACTGATTGTATACAATGAAACTCAGTACAGTTTCCATTTCTCTGTACGTAACATGTTATCCCATAGATATTATTTATTCAAGCTGTTTATTTCATATTGTATATTATCCTTTATCATATCATCGGTTTATTGTTTTAATCGTGAATGGTAAATTATTTTACCACATATTATTAAAAGATTAATATTTATATTGTTGTATGACAATAATACTTATATGAGTTGCATTATATTTATAATACAATATTTCTGTGTTTGAAATTTAAATAAACTCAACATTATTTTAACAAAACAAAATTATTATTAGCTTGCACAATTTAATTTAAAATCATTTACATTTTACAATTCCCCACTTACTGAATGAAATCCAAACGATTAAGTAATTTATTTATTCCATCTGTACTGTATATAGATATTATTTTCATGTTTCTTTTAAATATTAAATAGATTTAAAAGAAACATGAAAATAATATCTTTCAAAGGATGTTTTTTCTCTATAACAGATTCAAATAAACATAGTGCTTCAGTAATATAAGTTTGTTAATAATTATAATAATGCAGATACAATAAATTCATATGAATTTTATTCATAAAATTGATAAGAAAATATTATATTATATAATTAGAATAAAATAGAAATACAATTGATATAATATTACAAGTATATATATGTACGTAATCGATAATAGTGTGCTTCATTTCACTCCATTAGCACTTGTGTGTTGATCCGGAACGTAAGCTAAACTCGGAGTATATTAATGATAGCGCGTCTCAGTTTCAACGGCCATTCAGTACGTAATTCACACATTGGCCGTTCCAAAATATCTCGCAAACATTACCGGTTCTAAAGTTTTCTAAATAACAAATGGTTTCGGCGACGGAAGCATCGCCCTTGACGCAACTAAACTATGGCGAACCCAAATAATACGTGGAAATGTCATGCTATAGATTTAGAAAACGCTTCCGCGAACGCGATACTTTTAAATCAAATAAAACATTATCCAGTCGTTGATTTGTCAGACATAACAACTTTTATCTCATTTCTTATTCATTCGAGGCAATATCAAAAGAATATCGTAAATAACATTGTTATATTTAATTAGCTTATAAATAAGAGTCGAATAAAGAAGCACTCGAGTTGAATTGTCAAATACGTTATTGAGAGCTGTTCGCGATCACAAGAGACTATAATTTTATTGATTAATAGCTCCTACACGAGAGTGAAATAAAGTTAAATTTAATTTGAATTATTAAAATTTAAATATAACTAAATGTCATGAAAGGTATATCATTCATTACTTGAGTTTACCAACCAAACGGTTTTCTTTCGCGGTCAAGTGTTTTCGGAACTCCGACATATTACGTTGTCAAGAAACGACTTAAAAATATTTCTCATTAATTATGATTAAGTCTATGTGTACTCTTGGTAATGAGTATTCTTAACATACATTTTTTGTGTTGTTTTAAAAATCTTTTCATTGATCGTATTTTTAAAAAAGAGCTTCAAAACCATTACAACGGTTTCTATAGTAACACATAAATCAAACTGAGTTTACATACTCACTCGCGGCAACTTGCCAAAGACACCGAGATTCTCTGTCAGCACTAATCAGTTACCAGGTGTAATATTCAGCGGAATTTTGAATTCGTTCTTAAAAAAAAAATTTTTTTCAAAATTCGAAAGCCTTCGGTTTCGGTTTGTAAATATTGCATCATGTAAAACATTAAAATACTAACGATACCAATATATATAGCAGTTTTTTAATGCTGAGTTTGGTTATGATATTTATAGTTTGGTTATGATATGTATATATATATATACATTAACAGTAACAGCCTATGAATGTCCCAGTGCTGGGCTAATGCCTCCTTTGAGGAGCTTAATTAGATACATTCAGGTTTCATCACAATGTTTTCCTTCACCGTCAAGCACGAGATGAATTATAAACATAAATTAAGCACATGAAAATTCAGTGGTGCTTGCCCCGGCCTGAACCCACGATCATCGGTTAAGATTTACGCGTTCTAACTACTAGACCATCATAAGGGTTGGGTTGAATAAGTACTTTCTTTATAGCTTTAATTATTTTATTTAAATCAAATCAAATATATGTATTCAAGTAAACTTGGCAATAAAGCTTTTTTGAATTGTCAATATTTTAATTTTACCACAGTTTTGGAAAGCAGCCTCTAGTGAGAAAAAAAAGTATGAGATCCGCATAATTTCTTTCTTAAAATAAATCATATTTTCAGTGTGATTATTGTGTGAAAAAGTATGATTTAAATGCGTAAAATGGTTTATTGATGCATATTTTATACACAGTTATTTTAATTAAATAAGACAAGGCTCAGTAGTTCGCACATTTATACGGTAGCATGCGCAAGCGATCACGTGGCGCTCCTCCTTTAGATGGAAAGGGTACCGCTGGTTTTTTACCATACCTGAATTTTTAGTTGCTTAATTTTGCTTTTATAATTTATTTCGTGATCGTAGTTGAGGCAACCATCTTCCGCATGTGTACCAACCTGCACTGGAGCAGCGTTGTGGAATAAGCTCATAACCTACTCCATAGGAAAAGAGGCTTTAGCTTTACTGAGTGGGACAATTACAGGCTGTTACTTTACTTGAATTTTTACTGTAATACCATTTTTTTTTTCATTTTCAGATCATTCAAGACAATTTTGACAGTAATAAGAATTAATGATTCTACCCTAGTTCTTATTTTGGCATATTTACACGTTTTGATTTATAAATTACTTTCACTACGTATTTGTTATGTATATAGGTATGAGTAAGTACATAACACCTATAATTTAAGCATATGACATAACTTTATCTTTTCGTAAAATTTTAATAAAATTAATATGCGCTTATAGCAAGACGTTCAGATAGAAAGTCTAGCTAAATGTTTTACAAAAATCTGGTATTTATTTAAATATAATTAAGCTCATTACTTTTACTTGACAGATATTTAGTCATACATACATACAATGCATATATTTGTATATATATAAATACATATGAGTTATCTGTGTTATAATGGCTATTTGAAATTTAATAAGACCAAATCAACTATTATTTTATTATTTTATTTTATAAAAATATTAATGTTAATAATTTCATGATTACAGGAAGTATTCCAAGGTATTAATATTTATTAATCAGTTGAGTCTATCAAAAGAAATAACAACTTGAAGTTTACGTATATATTTGTTTATATTTTAGGAAATTTATTTACCTGGGTGATCGAGCTTTGGTCGGCTCTAATTATAAATTAGTATTATTAAATTACATTTATATAGATGAACTTAAAAATCAAAACCTTATCTTAATACAAATTTGAGTTATACGTTAGTTTCCAAGATACGCAAATAAACAAACATTGTTAAATTATTATTATCTCTGCGATCGGATTAAAAATATTGTTTTGCTTCCATTAATATTATTTTGTTGAAAATATTTTATAATTCGATGTAGTACAAGCTTAAGGGATACAAAAAACGATTGGCTTGAAGTGATAAATTTACAAAAAATATTTCTGAAACTATTCAATTGAGCAACATCTTATTTTGGGAACATATCGTTATATAAAAGATCATTTTATAAAAATATTTCCTAAGAAACAAAAAAAATATGTGTCCGGATGATTATTTATCAAGAGACAGAAAATGTTATTCATAAATTTACTGTATTTTTTAATAAAATGAAAATTTATATTTTTTTTTATTGAAATAAAGGAGTCTTAGAAAACACTTTGAAATCTTAATTTAATTTCTATTAAACAATAATAGTATAATTAAAAAAAATCATTATGGAATACATTCAATAAAAAAATATTCCAAATATTCTATAAAATATTTAACGGTATAATTTAATAACTATTTAGACTCATGAAATATGTCTAGCCGCTCATTAATAAAATTTGAATTTTAAGTTTTAACGAAAATTTAATTAATGGTTAATTATTAACAAATGCCTTATAAATTTATTGACATATCGACTATGATCAGAGAAAAAAAACAAATTGTTACGTTTGTCTGCTTTTAAAACATTTAAATTTATTAGGTATTTAAAGTAAATTATAATAGGAAAATGTAAAAGTACTTTGTAAATCATATGGATTAAGGCTTTCTACTTAGTAAACCAGCAATCAAGATACAGACCTTCTGTAGACGTAATTATACAACTAGCATGTTTTCTGGAAATTATTAGTTTTGTAAACATTTGCAGCACGATAATTATTACGTAGAAAATCTTAATTTCAAAAATAGCATAAAATGTTCTATTTATATCAAATGAAAAATAACTCTTTTTATCTTTAAAGTTCCGAATACAATACTTTGATTGTTTGATTGTATCTTGAAGAATACGTACACCGTGAAAATGACACTACGCAAAGTTCAATATAATCGTATATGTATTTACAAAACAAAACAAAACCCGCTTATCAGATTGTTTTGTATCATATCCATAATACTTGATTTAACTGGTATATTTTGCATATATCGAGTGTAAACAGATAATATAATAAGAAGAAAATAAAGATGAATAAAATATGTACTCATAATATTTTAATTGAAATTTTCAAGCTACCAAATACTTGTATTTAAATTAGAAAAAAATAAATAAATGTTCTTTTCTTAACGAGATGTCAAATACAAATACAAATTTTGTAATTAAATTCATGACGAGTAATAAGAAAAAGTGTGCACAATGTATTTTATTATTTTATTAACATTGCTGTTAAAATGATATTTTGTTGCAAACATTTCTACAATATAATTACTATTCATACAAAATAATTACTCACCTCTAGATCAGAATCTAAGCCGTCCAAACTTGAATGCATATCCGAACGTAACGATATTCTGTTAGGTCTTCTTGTAAGGCTATTTACACCCATTAATTTACTAGAACGGCCCAGCGTAGCGCTGCCGCTACCAACTATTTCAGGTTCACGGAAGGAAAGTTTTTTACGCGGTCTCTCATTTACGTCTTGCATATGAACATCTTGGCCAAGTCTTTCGATAATCGGGATAACAAGTCGCGATTGTACACATACGTCATCCGTTGAATCAAATTGCCGCTGAATCGATGTGTCTTTTGGGAAACTTCCACAGTGAAATTCCATATCATCTTCGTACCGTTTCATCGCCCCCACCGAGAGAGGTCTGGGCCTCGGACCGACGTAATCGCGAGGGAGGTCATCGATACGGCTTCGGTGTTTTACTTTACGAATGTCCCCAAACTCCGGCTCTGATCTACAACTCTTTAACCTGTCCTGATTCTTCTTATTCTTTATCTCCTGCTTCGGCGGCTTTGTCCTCGGCGGCTCCTGCTTAGACTTCAAAGCGCCTCCGAGTGCAAACAATGTACTTCGCGCCTTCAACAAAACTTCGGTCGGTAAACTTTTCGGTTTATGCTTATCTTGATCCTTATTGTTAGACATTTTCGTTGATTTATGGAGCACATGTGATTTATTATCCGTTAGATCGTTTCGCGTTATAAATGAAATCCGCTAATATGTGACGCGCTCTTCCGCACGGGTACCCACGAAACAACTGAAGTGGCGGCGGCATGGTCGGCGCGTGCGTCGCGCGTCGCTACAAGCACCGCAAATAAACACATTCACGTATTCCAACCAGCTCTCGTGTATTTCGACCGTGTCGTATATGCGCTTGCACCGGACAAGACATAATTATTGCAAGGTATATTATAATCACTCACACACGATGTGACTTTTCTTCCCAAGTGAAATTTATGCAAATTGCATCCCTACAATGTACGACTTTATTCATAATACACATTCACAGATATTAATGTAAATCGTAAAGGGCTCTTCGCATTTAAAGTTACGACGTGTGAGAAAGAGGCGGCAAATGCAAGACAAAAGTCGTTACTCCTGACGGGGGCGGCTTTTTTACGACCAAATGAATCTTCCCGTACGAAATGAAAGTCGAAATAAATTTATTCCCTGATAACAATGCAGTATTGAGACACAATTCATCAATTTGCTTTGTAAGTATTCGTACAATTAATAGCAATAGATTGTTTCTATTATCAATAGAACAAAAATTCGCAAGTTACTGAGCAGGCGTTGAAAAGAAATTTGAGCTGCAAGAGCTTAATTGAATGACTTGATTTCTGTTAAGGTATTTTAACAATTAAAAGCAGAGCAGAGTCAACGTCGCAGTAACTCGATATGAATTAATATTCTTTGAACTTTATATTCTAATTATTACGAAAACTATACGAAAATGTTTGTTTTTAACAAAATAATAATAAAAAGGACGTTGCGTAATAATAATAAGTCTATACTTTTCCGATTATCATATTCGTATTCTTAAATAAGTATGAGTAAAGTCGCATACATAATCTGATTATTTATTTGTCTAATTTATGTGTATGTATTTGTAAGTTTTATGTAATATTTTTTTACAAATATTAATATAATATCCTCCAGATCGATTTCGGCCATGGCGGCTAATCTCAAGAGTCATTAGTCAACTACGCAGGAGATATCATAGTGCACAAGTGTGTGCGCAAACACAGGTGCACTCTCTATTCCCGAACTCAATCCAACACAACCGTAAAGAGTTCAGGCTCAGGGCCAGTGGCTTTACGTGCTTTTCGAGGCACGGGAGTGTGCACACTTCCAACTTCCAGACCCCGGGCTGCTACTGAGAATTTTCTGACAGAAAAGCCTAATAACTTTTTATTGGTCCGACCTGGTAATTAAACCCAGGACCTCCGGGACTGCGGCCACATCAAGCCAATAGACCAACGAGACAGTCACAAATATAAAGTTATTTTTACAAATATAAAGTTTATTAACGGTTGAGCAATTCTAAAAGAATAAACTCGTAACTCACCGCAAAACAACGGTCACGGATTGTCAGAAAGATATGCGACATTGACTATTATAATTATAATACTTAAGGGATAAGCGCATCAAAATAGCGTATCTCCGTTAGTCGGCTTTCAACATTTCACGAGTGTGATACGAACTGAGTTCTTACAAAATAGCGTAATCTATCTGTCATATCATACTTTAAAGGAAGTTGTCATTTTCATGTAAAAAATCTTTAAGGAATGCTTATATCGTAATGATACTTTTATTCATTCAAACAAAATTTTGCAAAGTTATCAAGAGTTATATTAATTCATTATTATCAATCACGAGTTATATTATTTCATAATATCATTTATAGTCTATTTGCCTTGAATCGAGTTATCGTCGTGTCGTAGTTTCAACGTTAACGGTATTCTGATTCGATCACAATCTATAATTAAGGAACAACTACAAACGACTCAATACAAATAGAACCACTCCTCGAATTATACGGTTTACGAGTGATCGTAATAGTAATTGATTATAAAAGTCAAGTAAGTAGCAAAATACTAGATTTATAATGTCCGTAAACAAAGAGTTCGCAGTCCGCGCAGCCTGACAGCATGCTTGATCCAAGCTGACATATTTAGAACAAAAGTATAAACAAACGCCGCAAATGGATGACTTTTAGATATCTATCGCATGTTTTATTTAGGACTTTCTCGCTAAACGCCGTTAGCGTTTTTATATTAAGCTATTGTCTAAGTTTTATCAAATCGTTTTTTTAACAATCTTCATATAAGAACGTCATTATTTCGATTTATTTTATCAATAAAATAGTAATTAATACAAATGAAGCATTTTTAACTATCGAGGCTTTTTTATATTGTGATATTTAATAATATTAGCTGTATTTATTATTATTTTTTAAGATGTTATATTTATATAGTATACAAGATGAATAGACTTTATGCAATATTATTATATAGTAAATCATATGATATGTAGAAAATGTTTTTATTAAGCAAAAATAAATCATAGGAAGCTGACCACAAATGTAACAAATGTACCGAGTTCACAGAGGGATATATGCAGATGTAATTTATGTGAGTCTATAAAAACGGCGTTATATATAACTGATACATAAGCAGGTGGTTCGTCGAGATGACCAATTTGAATCACGCCGTCATACGCCTTTGATCCGTACTTTATTATCTTCCACATGACTAGTAAATAAATATACTCGAACGATCCTTTCTACGTCAACGTCACTAACGTACGTTACACGGGGCGAATTTTTGCACGTAAACGATGAAAATAAGCCGCTTTAAAAAAATATTATCCTTATAATATAAAAACTTTTTGGAATAGAGTATACTTTTTAATATAGTTGATATATAAACAGTCCGAAATCTATAGATAGTTCAGCTGGTCCAGAGAATATTTTAATCAAATACTGCGTGTTTAAATATAGGTAAGTTTACATATATGTATATCATCGTCTGAAGCGTGTATCTGTAAGAATGCGCAGTACATAATGCGTAGCAGATATACCATTTATATGCAAACGAATTCGCAGACATTGAAAAATTTCAAAATTATGCATTGCAATCATAAAAGTCTATTTTGTCAGTTCTACATAAAGATATGTTTTTTTTAAGTGGATGCGATATGAGTATTCCATAGAGAAAATGGGCAAAAAGCTCAGTATTTGCTTTTGATGAATAATAATGAATACATATACACGCAAAGCTTCGAGAGGCTGCATACAAATTGAAATAATTTTTATATGTTTGTATTTTCTAATCTACGTAAGTATTAATTCTTTAACAGAGGAGGCGGAACAAAAAACGCAGCGCGATTTTCTAGCGTGGCGGTCTAACTTTTTCAGCTGTAATTTTTCAACACAATATATCTAGTCTAATTATAAAAAGCTATTTTCGTTGCATGGATTACTTTAATTTTTTTGTTTCTTAATGTTGATTACCTGATATTGAGCGTCGCTTCTATTATAGTCGACCGTGGTAATTTCCGCAGTCGAGATAATTTTATTATTCTATTGTAAAAGTCAACGAACGTTTTATTTTAAAATAGACTGTATACGTTTTATCGTTGCGCAATGAAATGTTTGATACGGACGCTGTAAAAATTGTCTTATCCATTGCAAGTGAAATTGTCTTATCCATTTTCAAATGATATTTTAAAGAAAATTTTCATGACAGTTTTTTAGTATTTCCATTCATTGTTAGAGGTAGATTCTCTCGTAAGCGTGTGATACAGGTATTATCGTATCCAAGTCCAAGGAGAAAGAATCGAATCGAATACTTTCAAACACCGTTAAGCTATTAATGCTTCTTTGTTAATTGTATTTTAGTATTATTGTATCGTTTAATTATTGTTACTGGCTACACATCCAGGCTTCGATCGGGTAGAATAAGGTTTTATATTGAAGGATATTTATACAAAAAATCTGGTTTCTACTTATAAAAAATAACTTATATTTATCTACAAAATGTATACTTTCTGTACTCCTCATCTGTCCGCGTTATATGCTCAAAAAGGGATACAAAGTTTTCTCTTCACGTTTTAACATATAAATTTAAAAAAATGATATTTTAATATGAAATGTTTACCACAAGTTTTGTTATTGGCTGCAGAGTTTGTTAACCTTCTCCTCAAAAAAGGGAGAGAGGAGACTTTTAGCCCAGCAGTGGGACATTCATAGGCTTTGCCGGTTACGGTACGGTTTGTTAACTTTATTTAAATATTTAATGAATGTTTTGTGATTATAAACATAACTGATGGCCTATGATATTTACAACAGGATCCCAGAAAGCATCCAAAAGGCCTCAGTTGCTAAATTAAAAAAAAAATTTAAAGGAACGCTTGTGTGCGGTTATTATACAATTAATTAATTTATGGATTTACACACTTTTGGAATAAGACGATCGCCGCATGGCTATTTCTCTTTTTTTGTAAAAGAGACATGATACACATAAAAATACCCGCTGAGTTTCTTTCGCCGGTTCTTCTTAGGGCTGGGTGTTTTTTTTTCCGAACCGGTGGTAATTTCTGGTTTGACTATCAATAGTGCAATTGTATTGTTCAATGTTAAATAAATCATGAATTTTTTGATTTTGATTGTGCATTCCGATGTTATGCGTGGATAAACGAAAGTCCAATATCAATGCCAGGATTGTCATTTTGAATGTCACTGAATATAAAAGTATGTCGGATTTCACGAACATGTAATTTATTATCTGTTTAATATTTGTGTATAATAACTTTTCTTGTAGTCATTTCACGTTATGAGTTACAGTGTCATAATGATATAATAATAATATGATTTAAATATTTAAGTTATTAATTTTATCAAATCGATCAATTATTGTTCGATCTAGGTAACTTTGTTTGTCCTATTTTTTATCGCTGGAAACATGCATTACGCGTTTCCTCCACGGCACCTGCTGGTATGTGTCGGAGTCCAAGGCAACGCGTGCGCACCGAAATTCGGAATACCCACTAAAAACCAGCGGTACCCTTTCCGTCTTAACGTGGAGCGCCACGGGATCGCTTGCGCATGCTGTCAGTCCTTTTTTATTTTATTTTATCGCTGGAAAACGCATTACGCGTTGCCCTTACGGGAACAGTGGGGAGGTATGTGAGGCTCACCAGTGTCCAAGGCGATAAGTGCGCCGATTTCCCGGAAACGAAGATAAAAAAGCTATATAAAAAGCTCTTTATGTATGATTTGGAGATCGCCGTTAAATATTAACGAGATATCATATCTATTATTAACCTCTAATAACCATTTCAATATTAACCATATCAATAGTAGTTTTAGTTTAATTTATAGTTATTATATGTTAAAAATTGTTACGAAAAAAAACGAATGATGTCTTAACACACTAAAAAGCACACAAACGCAAACGTGCTTTTGCAACAGTATTAGTGGAGACATTATAAGATATTGAAATAAACAATAAACGACGTAGATTATCCAGTGTGAGTAAAGAAGGGGCCAGATCCGGGACATTGACTGAAATTGTATCACAATTTTATTTCTTAGTAATTAAGTTAAATTAGTAGCACATCATGGAGTAGCACGAACAATAATGTATAATTTATCTTATACGAAATAAATATAGAAAATTGGAAATTAAATACAGCTATTTCGCCGGAAAACATAAAAAATATGTTGTTAATACTTTAGCCAAGCAATTTCGTTGAACATATGGGTCCAATCGATGGGTAACATGATCAACTTTATTATCAAACGTAGGTTGGCTGACCCTATAGTATAGTATATATATATGTATATATGTGTATATATATATACACCATAGTAAATTTTGTTTGTTTTCTTTGTATTTTTTGTTAAAACTACATTTATATTTCTAATATTTAAATTAATTAATTTTAATTACTATTATATTCGAGCCGACATGACTCAGTGTCTAAAATATGTGAATTATAACAGAAGATTGGAGGTTCAAATCTCACCTTCATTCATATTCCGAATGACATTTTGTCAGTTATATAATAAGTGTCAAACCTTCTTCTCAGGAAGAATTATTTCGTATAACGTATATAAGCAGCAACGTATGCAGTTGTATATTGACTTAACAATTATTAACACAAAAAAAAGTTAATCGATTCCACAAAGCTGGCTGAAGATGTGCCATGATATAAATAAACCTTTATAAGTTTGTATAGAAAAGTAAATTTGCCTTTAAGAAAAATGTCAACCTTTTGTCTTGACAAAGCTTTGGATCACGCCAAGCGAAAAATGTGATTAACAATAGAACACTCTCTTTGAATTCTTTTTTTTTGAAACTTGTCTTTAGCAGACGTACATTTTTGTACTTGTATGTTAATCATTGACTAATACCTACTGATACATCTATTTCTCTCTTTCTTTCATCACTAATTAGAAATTCCAAAGAAAAAGACAAAGCATAGTGAAATAGTTATCGCTATAAGTAATACGTTTATTAATAAAGGGACAATTAGATATAACAAAAAATAAGAGATAGTAATGTCGTAGCAATAATTGATACAAAATATGTCAAAATAATCGCGACCGATTTCGGCCACAGCGGCCAATTTCAAGAGAGATTAGTAGCTAATTGCACAGGATTGCACAAGCGTGTGTTCAAACTCAGGGCCCGTGACCAAATGGAACGACACGACCGGAATTAATATACCTTCATCAGTTAATTAATTGAATTTTTATGAAATGAAAGGTTATTTTATTTAAGGGATTTTTTAATGAAATGAAAGGTTATTTTAATTTTGACAAGGCAACCTAATATTGTAAATGTTATTACCTTGCTAATTAATAGTTGTGCTAAAGAGAAAGTGGACAACCTATATTTTTCCAATTCCTTGTGTAAAATTCTCTCGACTAATGTTCGTTTTTCATAAATAAAAATTCGGGAAAGTTGATTAAAAAACACGAATTAAAGTTAATATTAATTAACAGTGTTGGCCCGTGATTTAGCTAGACAACCCATTTGCGATTGATGAAAGTACATACTAACATATAAGCTTTTTCATCACCAAATAACATATGAGGGTATATATTTCTAATAACGTCTCATACTATATTGAAAATACCTATAACGTACGATATGTTTATAGTTACTATAGTTATCTTGTACATCGTTTATCATTTGATCGTAAATCTCAAATACAGGAGATCGAACGACGCATTAGCTTAGTGTGGGCTGCTTTTGGAATGTTCGAAGTTATGTTGTATACATGCAAACTCCCACAATGCCTCAAGACCAAGGTGTTTAACCAATGTGTCTTGCCTATACTTACATACGATACCGAAACATGGATGCGGCGAAAGGGCGATGGAGCATGCTATGCTAGGCATCTTTCTCGTTGATCGTATAACAAACGCAGAAATCCAACGAAAGACGAAAGTCGAAGATATTATGAAGTGTATCACGAGGTTAGAGTGGAGATAGGCTGGACACTTGGCAAGACGGGAAGACGGAAGGTAGACTAGTCGTCACGAAGTAGTGGCCTGGAAAAGCGAAAAGGCCAGTGGGCAGACCATCCGCCCGATGGACAGACGATTTTAGAAAATTGGCGGGCGCTCAATGGATGCGACTAGCACCGGACCGGGTGAATTTGGTGCACCTGTGAGGAGACCTATGTCCAGCATTGAATCAATGTGGGGTGAATATGATGATTACGATGCTACATCATTACCGAGAAAAAAATTTCGAAGCTATATAACTATTATAGTTAAGTTGTAATAATAGCTTTTTGTTCAAATTAGTCAATTAAAAAGGTAAATGGTTGTCTTTCGTTTCTAAAGATGATAATGTTCGTATAATAATATTAATCATTATATTAGATTTTATTGAATTCGACATCTAAACAAAACAAATCAAATATTACGTTACCGAACCACGCTCAATGTAAATTATGATTTATTAATTGTAAAAAAATAAATGTAAGTTGCTAATTAGTTTGATAGAAATGTGTTAAAAAGAACCCGTTTTAAATATTTTGAATTATTTTCTAAAATTTCTTTATCTTCTATTTAATTATCATTACTTTTAAGAGAATCGGTGGTGGACATTTTTTTTTAAATTTAGTATACTGTGACTTCAATGATATTAAAATAACATGATAGAACTGAGTTGATGCCGCAGCAATATCTGGAATCAACAGGATATACAACTTACCGAATTCCATCAGAGATTGTTATAGTGTTTGAGCTCATTGAAGGGTCTCAACCAATATTTAAATTCGTCAAAATGACACACAGGCTTGCATATATTCAGACCGTAATAATATAGTCTTATGAAGATATTATTATTTATTTACGTTGCAATAGACATTTAGTCTATACAACGTTTCAAAAATTGTCATTCGTAATACACAAGTAGGGGGGAATACTTACCAAACAAGCGGTCCTTTTATATGTACGATTGGAAATAGCGAAACGTCAGCGCGATTTAAACGACTAGTAATGGCATCTAGCGGTGGACGGTGTAAACTCTATATGTCAATGTCCATAAGGCTGGTTATGTTTAAAATTTTTATTCAATAATACTAATACTTAGTTTATGTAGAGCAATAGCTCCTTAATAGTACAGAAGTGTGTGTTGTTATGTACATTAGATAATTGGTTAAACAGTATAAATCTTAGTCTATTTTAATTCAATATGAATAGTTTTTAGTTAGTGCCTTTGAAACGTGACAAATATTAATTTATTTTTAGCGAATTCGTTAACATTTGATACACTTCTCTCCGTCAGCTGATAAAAAAATTATTTAAATGATTAGTTACACACTAATTGCTCTTACTTTCGCAGTGGTTACTTTACATGTTCGTTTAACAAATCAAGATAAATATTGCATATTTATAGTATACATTTAATTTATGTTATTTTGTATTCCCATATTTTACTGATTTTTAAAATTTATAAATAAGTATGACGATATATTTTTCTGTTAAGTGGTAACTGTCTTTTAATATTTTTAAGTTAGCAACATGGTCTTTTAAAAAGGCGGCAAAGGGAATTGTTTATATGGAGGGATAATAAATGGCTGCCGAGCTGGATCTTTACAAAATGACAGTGAGGGACACCACGATCAGTATCAATTAACTGTTAATTTTTTTATAAGCTTATATTATATTTATAATTTTATTAAGTAAAGCTTAAGATAGTTCTAAGAGGCACGACAATATACTGTCTTTCCAACTCCTTTTATTTTTTTAGATTAAAATGATGAGACTTTTTGGTATCATTATATGCTTGAAATATTTCAAATGAAATAATGAAATACATCTTGACTCATTGTATATGCAGTTTCTTAAATAAAAATGTGCATCAAAGTAAATTTCAATTCTAGTATCTAGCTATGTGTAAAACAAACATTGAACATTATCACTATGATAATTTAGTGCCTTGAAATTGAAACGCACCCATTTTCTTTTCACTGTTCACAAAACAGAAATAACTTACGGCTGAACTAAATGGTGTATAAGTCAATATATTTTTCTTTTTTTTTAATTCTTGCAACTTTAACAGTTTACGCAGCGCACGTCATGAAAGCTTTCGAGATACAAACATTTTACTGACACACACACGCACAATCAAATACGTACACACGACACAAAATTCGTTTATTATGTCAGTCAAGGGTGCGATGGCAGGGAAGTCAGCGAAGGGAGCTCAGTTACGTAGAGCAGAGGGTGTTACGTCGCTGAAGGTCATTTTAAATTTGCAATTTTTAGTGCCGCCTATGCGAATTTAATATTTGTTATTTTACATATATAAAAACTTAGATCCATACTTTCTTAGTTTGGGCCAACTGTATAAAGATTAGATTATACAAACTTAATTTAAATGTCATTCGAATTCTCAAATAATATTGTTGTTTTATATACTTCCTACCAAAATACGTCTCATTTTGCTTCAATTTCAATAAAAGTTAAAATTATATTATTATTATATGCCCTTAGCACTGTACTGTATGGACGAATAAATAAAAAAGCTACATTTTTATCTCATTGATTAAAAAATTCCCGGGATAAAATCCTTATTTTATCCTTACGAAGTCGGGACGGACGTCCCGTCATATAAATCAAATTGAAAAAAAAATTGAATTTAACTGTATTTAGATACCTTTGATACTTAGAGACTTGTAAGATTATAAAATATAATAATCGAAAATATATGTTGATTCTGTTCACTGGTGGTAGAGCTTTGTGCAAGCTCGTCTGGGTAGGTACCATCCACTCATCAGATATTCTACCGCAAAACAGCAGTACTTGGTATTGTTGTGTTCCGGTTTGAAGAGTGAGTGAGCCAGTGTAATTACAGGCACAAGGGACATAATATCTTACTTCCCAAGGTTGGTGGCGCATTGGTGATGTAAGCGATGTTTAACATTTCTTACAATGCCAATGTCTATGGGCGTTGGTGACCACTTACCATCAGGTGGCTCATATGCTCGTCCACCTACCTATTCTACAAAAAAAAGTACAAATCAAAGCCCGTGAATGGCCCGCTGTTACTTTTTTTTATCCTGTGACAATATTCACGCAAGGTCATCTGATCTCAAACTAAGCTCAGCTCGTACTATGGAAACCAGAAAACTGATATATACTACTTTTCTTTTGTAAATACATACTTATATTGATAATTACACCCAGACTCTCCCATACCCATACTCAGGACAAACAGACAAGTTTATATACATAAATGTCGGTCCTGGGTGGGTATTGAACCCACGACCTGCGGCACGAAAGGCAATCACTCCAACCGACTCGTCAAACGAGCTAGATTAAGGCCTCCCCACTCTTTGAGGACAAGGTTTGGAGCATATTCCACTACGTTTTCAGTGATATTAGACACATGTAGGTTTCATTCACTGCCGAGATGAACTGTACAAATTAAGCAGATGCAAAATCAGCGGTGCTTGCCGGGGCTTAAACCCGCTATCATCGGTTAAGATTTACTCGTTCTAACCACTGGCCTATCTCAGCGCACTTAATCGGGGAAAAAGATGAATAACCGAGTTTCTTATCTTAGAATCAATCTTCTACCAGAATCTTTATTCCAAAGCAGTGATAGTTTTATGTTAAAAAATATAACTTTTTAATGACATGACATGACATGACAAGTACATAATTTTGAATCATAATATTACGTATAGCCGTACCACGTGCCAAAAAGTAATGGTATCAAGTTAGTATTGTTGTTCTAATAACTCACGTTACTTCTTTTAATGACGCTTTTTAATGACGAATGCATAAACATATATTTCTCTATCGTGGCAAACTAATTTTATAAATTATATTATGTAATGAAGTTCGTAAACACATACGTGTCAAGATTGATACAATTGACATCGCTTAGTGGCGGTAAGCCTTTGTGCAAGCCCGTCTAGGTAGGTACAAGTAGGTAGGTGGTACCGACCTACCGGTACGGGAAGTTTAAGTCAATTTTATGTATATGAGGATCGATAAAACTATTAATTTAAGTAGAATATATAATCGTCATAAAGTCACCGTAACATAACAGACTGCTGAGTTACAAACCTCTTCTCTTCCTTATTGAAATATTTTGAGGGTTTTTCAACCACTTTTACAAATGAACATAAGAAATCGGAGCGATGTTCCGCTGGTTGTATTCAGAATCGCCAGATGTAGAGACAAGAATGAGAACCATATGCTCTATCACCATATAATATAACATTGGAATAATTGCTCACCTTCCGGGTGCTCTTAAAAACGTTGCATTTAAAAACGTTAGTTGCACCATCTCTGGCGATGTAAGAGAAGATCTTCAAATCGGAACTGTCGTGAGACACGTAGAAGATGCGATAGATCGGGTGGTGCATGATCTCAATGCACTCGTTGGTAGCGTTTCTTTTGCGGCTGAAGAATTTTGAAGAACCCTTCTGTGAAACATAAAGAAATAAATTTATTAATTCAATTAAAAGACACACTTCTGTTTACTAATAATACATAATTTTGCATCATAAAATCATATTATTACGTAATAAACCTTATGGCTAAGTGTAGAAGTGTAGTTTATCTCCTGTGAAACTTTGATTAATGCAGCCTATCTTAATTTCATTTTAACTTATATATTAAAAAAAGATCTATTAAGTAATTAAGACTTTAATATTATAGGGAAACCAGTAAGACATCATTAAACATTGAATATTATATTCAATAATAATTGTAGAGATTTGCATATTTAATTCATGAATAATTAAAGAGTTAAAGAGTTTTAATAATCTAAGAGCAGAGGTATTGTATGATGAACGAGTATATTATTTTAAATGAAGTTTAACCAAAGATTCTGCAACACCATAAAATTACCTAAGCTATGCTTAAAAATAAAATTTGTAGCACTATTTATATCCATTTACCGGTTTGTTAAAACAATTTCTTACTACATAACTTACTAAGTAATTAAAGAAACTATGCTGAATAAATTTCTCATTATTAATCACATTTCATCTAAAATTTTTGTCGCCAATTTGTCACGAATTACAAAAGGACAAAAATGCGTTTGCGTTTCTTACCGGTCTCAAATAATAGTGGATGTGTGTCTTCCATCCCAACGAGCGCTTAGAATAACTTTTACACAAACCAGGCGCATCCAAATTGTCTTTGTTCGGAAGTATGAATAGTAATTTTCGTTACTACACCCAGTTGGTCGATGTTTGCGTTGGAACTAAAATTCAGAATAATTGGTTCGTATTTACAATCACAGCCAGTCTTGTTTATTCAGTAACGACCTACGAATACGCGTTGCCACTTCTCTTGAATTTAGTTTCAGAATTTTTTTGACGATAGTAAGAACACAATTTCATTTTGTTTGTTTAAAATTCAAATTCAATATTGTGTCAAAGCAAAAAACTACAACGCGTTCGGAAAATGAATAACAGAATAATGTTGTTTCTGGATAACCTTTTTTTTAAGTTGTCGGTGTTATTTTTTAAAATAGTGAAAAGAATTATGACATTATAAAGTATGAAATATAAGAAAATTCAATGGATCAAAATCGCAAGGCACGATATCGATCGTTTAACACACATACCTCAATATGATCTTAGAGGTCATTATCAAATTTAGGATTATTAATAAAATAATAGGGAACAAAATCATAAGTCACTTCTACGTTGAATAGCTCCAATGTCACAAACTGTTTATGCGGTTCATTTGAAACAAAGGCTTCAACGTTGAGTAGAAATAATAGGCAGTTATTGTACAGCGAATAAACTAATTATTGAACGCTTAAAATTCAATACGTTGAACGCTTTTACGTACAAACGTAACAAACCGCAGACAAATTTGAATCAAAGGGTAATAATTGAAATATCAGCTATATTACATGTCATTTTCATTTAGTTTGACCTTGAATTGTATCAAGGGTCAAACAATTTGATCATGAAAATGAAAACACGAAATTCATTTAACAATTATAATAGTAATAGCTAAATGCACAATGGCTCTTTTGATTTATATGTGTATGAATTAACGTATGTACGTAACGTATGTAACGTATATGTATGTATGCAAACATATAGGCAATAAAGTTAAATTGTTGCAACGCTTAAAAATCAAAATTTTGCATTCTACACTAGGCGCGCCTCATTTTATTATATATTAGTACGTTGAAGTCATATGTTTATCCGATATGACCCCTGCACCATATTTACATTTTACATTGAAAAAACTTTCATGCATGTTTTTTTTCAGCCTTTTGCCATCCACTGCTGGACGAAAGCCTCCCCCATAGAACGCCAACCATCCCGATCTTGGGCAGTCTACATCCATCCTGTACCTTTACCACCTTTTTTAAATCGTCGGTCCACCTTGCCTTAGGGCGTCTTACACTACGTTTGCCTAACCGTGGTCTCCACTCTTAACACGTATTACGCATGTGCCAACATAAGTTGTACAAAGTTTTAACTGAATCAGAATATTATAAGAATTTATTATATGACAATTAATACACTTATATAATGTTTACTTTGTTATAGTAAATATAATTATATAATAAATATAAAGATTGATTCTATCTTATTAATTATAAATCTTATATTACTAAAATGGGCGTCGAGGTTATCTCTTTTAGGCTAAGAGTAAATAAAGCTTCGGTAACGTTTACCTTAGGACTGGTGATAGTTCTACATTTTATTTATGAAAGTTCAAGGTTAACAAGTGCTTATCATAAGGTATCGTAATATATCGTAACATCCTGCGAATGTCCCACGGCTGGGCTAACGCCTCCTCTCTATTTCATCTAGATAGAAATGATCACAATTTATACTTTTAAAATATTTAATATTGTTCTGGAATATTCGCTTATGACATTGAATGTCTATTTTTTTAACCTTATGTTTAAAATATTTCATTCATTCTATATCGTTTTTTTTAATAATATGCCTGAAGTTATAATCAAATTTACTTTTCTTGAACAAGCATTGAATGTTTGCTATGAGCCTATGAGGCCACTCGAAAGAAATCTTAAAAGCGAGGCTGAAAAGGTTAGCCTTATATATAAAACAAACAATCAGTAAACGATTTTTTCTTCTATTATGAGTATTTACTTAACCTTTCGCCTTTATTATATTTGAGTAACAATAAGTTTGTTACATTTTTCATTAATTTTCTTATACTTACTCTAACCTTAAGAGTTATTGTGTGCAGGCACGCTTATTAAACTTTTTCTTGGTGGTAATGCTTGGTGCAAGTCCTGGTAGGTACCATCCACTCTTCAGATATTCATCCTCCAATCAGCAATACTTAGTATTATTGTATCCCAGTTGGAAGGGTGAGTAAGCCAGTGTAACTACAGGCACAAGGGACGTTACATTTTATTTAAGGTTTGTGGTGCATTAGCAATTTAAGGAATGGTTAATATAATATTTTGAGTCGATTATTATTAGCTGAAGCAAGCACTACTGAACTTTCATGTGCTTAATATGTGTTAATGATTCATCTCGTGTTCTGCGCTGAACAAAAACATTGTTTACCACATATTTATCCACACACCCGCATTCGAGCAATTTGGTGAAATAGAATCCGATTCTTTTCCTCAACAGGTGAAAAATATCTCAGGGTAAAGGATTAATTCAAAATTAAACGAAAAACGTGCGAACTTGAAAAGGCTAGTTAACGATAAGTATAACATGCCAATAAAATAAATCGGTGTTTTTTGCTGAAATTTTGGTGTTCTTCCTCCAAATGAAATTATATTTAGCGCGACAAATCTTTGTGGAAACTATTAAAGATAAGCTGTAATAAATACATTTTCGTATAATTTTTTTATGTATCAATGCACATATATTTCAAATTAATAGTTTTATTTAGAATCTGACACTAAGATTATTTAGAGTGACAAAATTCATGTCATTCCTTAGTCATCTTTTAAAATAATCTTAATCGTATTTTAAGTATTAGATAGCGAAATGGATTTTTTTATAGAATAGGAAGGCGGACGTGCATATGGGTCACCTGATGATAAGTGGTCACCAACGCCCATAGACATTGGCATTGTAAGAAATGTTAACCATCGCTTACATTACCAATGCGCCACCAACCTTGGGAACTAAGATGTTATGTCCCTTGTGCCTGTAATTACACTGGCTCACTCACCCTTCAAACCGGAACACAACAATACCAAGTACTGCTGTTTTGCGGTAGAATATCTGATGAGTACCTACCCAGACGAGCTTGCACAAAGCTCTACCACCATTTGATATTTTATAAGATATTTGATATTGATAAGATTGAAGTGTATTTTAACCAAAGGTCGTGGGTTCAAATCTGGACGCACTGCTGATTTTATTTGCTTAATTCATCGTGTATTTGATAGTGAAGGAAAAATCGTCAGGAAACATGCAAGTAACCAGCAATGCTTAAAAGAAGAATAAACATTTGCTCGGCATATATGGGCCTCATGTTCAATTTGTAATTTTTTTTTGTAAGATCATCAATTATATACATATAAATTTCATAAATGAAGTCACTGGTTCATTTTGAATTGAATAAATTAGGGAGCGTAGAAAGTTTCTAGGTAAAATTTCTTTCATTTCGAAATCAATTTTGTGGTCTATTCTTACACCTTATGAATATATATGAAGTTGAAGAATTTTATTGAACAATTTTACTGCATTTTTATAACAGAATTTAAAGTCATATGATATAAGCATCTAAAACAGTATAAGAAGTATCCTGATAATGAGCCCAGCAATCAAAATAAAAAAAAAAATTATATATCTCTATTCTTCCGTTTTCGACAGAAATTTGACGAGCCGGTTGGCGTGGTTGGTAGATACTTGCCTTATACGCCGATGGTTGTGTGTTCGATTCCCACCCAGGACAGATATTTGTGTGCATTAACATGTCTGTTTGTCCTGCGCCTGGGTGTAATTATCTATATAAGTATGTATTTACAAAAGAAAAGTGGTATATGTAGTTTATCAGTTGTCTGGTTTCCATAGTACAAGCTCTGCTTAATTTGAGATCAGATTGCTGTTTGTGAATAATGTCCCAGGATATTAAATTACACGAATGCATTTAATCCGAGTTGATATTTCCATAATTTTTGACAATCAATAAAATGTTGCATAAAATATATTGTGGTCTGTATATATGGATATGTTTGTAATCAATAATGTATAAAATCAAACTAAACAACATATTAAAAAAGTGACTATTCAATGAGCAATGCAACAACACTTCGTGTATATTACGCTCACGTCCGCCTCCTAGCAATGCAGAATATAAAAATCATGTGGTTTTGAGTTTTATTCTTTAAGGAATAAGGTTTAAAATAAATTTAATAGATATGTTAACACCTGCATACTTTATTCCGCTCATATGGGTCAATCCCACAGTGGATCTCATGAAACCATTCCCGATAGGACACATATTGCATACATCGATGATCGGTAAAGTTTATTTGGAATTGTCCCAATGAAAATGCTTTGAAAATATAAAATAGGAAGAGATTTTCATTCAAAATATATGTTATCATATAATACTTAATAGTTTTGTAACAGCTTTTACCACTCAAACATTTATCATGTGTTTTTAAATTTTAAAATTGAAATTGTTTCAACATTTTCTATTATTCTTTTATAAAAGCGTACAAACGCAGTGTCCCATAAGAGCCACTAACCTTCTATTGTTGTTACAGTAACAGGTGGTAATACATAACATTTACAAATGCGGATTATATATATATATATATATATATATATGCGGGTTATAACCTCTTTCTATTTTATATTTTCAAAGCATTTTTCATAGGGTTTTCCCTATGAAAAATGGCTTTTAAATTTAATTCTTAACGAATATTTAGGGACCATATAAAAAATTTAACAAATATCTTCTGCAGGATAAAGTTCGTATTGATATCGGTTGCATTTTCCCGATATTACAACATTATAATGTGGAAGTGCTTTAAAAATACCGGGCAAGTCGTCGACATCTTATTTCTTCACTCACTATTGATGCTTTAGTAGTATATTCGTTTTTACTGATACAATGATGAAAATATTAAATTAAAAAAAAAAAAAAACATTTTTATCGATAAATATTTTTTTACATATTTTTATATAGAATAGAAAGCAAACGAGCATATGGGCCATCTGATGGTAAGTGGTCACCAAACGCCCTTAGACATTGGCATTGTAAGAAATGTTAACCATCGCTTACATCACCAATGCGCCACCAACCTTGGGAACTAAGATGTTATGTCCCTTGTGCCTGTAATTACACTGGCTCACTCACCCTTCAAACCGGAACACAACAATACCAAGTACTGCTGTTTTGCGGTAGAATATCTGATGAGTGGGTGGTACCTACCCAGACGAGCTTGCACAAAGCTCTACCACCAGTAAATACATTGTCGTATAATAATTTTTACAATGTCGTATGATGCGTTTTTTATTTTATTTTATCAATACGCGATGAAACAATACTATATCGAGCCTGTAACCTAAAAGATAAGGTGACTTGCCAAGACCTTTGGGCAAGTTCATCTAGGTACTAGTATCCACTCCACACTTCCCTAGCGCCAAGCATCAGTTGGTAGCACACTGATAGTACAAATTAAGGTGTATATTTCTTATCTTGTCTACGACAGTGGAGGCAATTATCGTTACATCGCTTATGTAATAACTATTTATTTGTTTTATTATTTTATAATATTTATACATACCTTTTTCTTAGCGTGTTTGGTACGCGTGGTCACACGTACACCATCTATTGACACGTCTACAGTCACTTTGCGCTTCTTCACACCCCTCGCCTTAAATTCATACTGCAACAAAATGAATAATGTTATTTATAACAAATAATGATATACTCGTATATATCGATGCCTAATGGTTAGAACGCGTGAATCTTAACCGATGATTAAACCCTTGCAAGCACACATTAATTTGTGTTTATAATTCATCTCGTGCTTGACGGTGAAGGAAACATCGTGAGGAAACCTGCCTGTGTCTAATTTCATTGAAATTCTGCCACATGTGTATTCTACTAACCCGCAATGGAGCAGCGTGGTGGAATAAGCTCCAAACCTTCTCCTCAAAAGGGAGAGGAGGCCTTAGCCCAGCAGTGGGACATTAACAGGCTGTTACTGTTACTGTGCTGTCGTATATATTTACATATGTTTTTATTTATTTAGGAATAGCACCACAAATCAATTTTAAATGACTTAACCTATTTAAAAGTGAAAATGAAAAAAATTAAAATGAAAAAATAGTTTATTCTTTATCAAGTTGTACATAGCAAATAAAGGTTGGGACCCTCTTGTGAGTATAATATAATACTCGTGACAGAAGGACCCGCTCTTCCATAACATACAATTCTGTCCATGTTCTTTAAAAGAATAAACAATATCTTACTGTATACTAAAACTCACAATCAGTAGGTAAACTAACATTATATCAAAATGAATTTTACTTGTGTGTTTGTTTGTGTGTGTGTGTGTTTTCAATAAACATAAATTAAAAATAAAATTTTAAATAGATACGAAAAACAATTAGCCTACATAGTATATAATATAGTGTTGCTTTTAATTTAAATTGATATGAATAATATTATAAAAAATACTTAAACTACAACAGTGAGTAAGATATTATGATCTTTTAAAACACTTCTTTACACTAATTTTTAAAAATGTAACAAAAAGAAACAAAAATAATTTCAATGAATTAATACTAAATAAAAATTTAGGTTAAGCAGAACTAGCATCATAGACGAAATAACGCTCTGAACACGTGAATCTTATCCAAAAAATATGGGTACTACTGAATTTTCATGTGCTAAAGATGTGATTGTAATTCATCTCGTAGTAACGTTCATGATTTATAATCCCATATTATATATCCCAGCATTATGGAGCTCTAAGGCTTTTCCTCAAAATGAGAGTATGTCTTAGCCCAGAATTGAGACATTTTTACTTTACATTTTAAGTACATCATACGAAACTAATATTATAAATGCGAAAGTGTTGTTTTTTCGTTTATACTTTCACAAAGGTTTGACGTATATTTTTTTAAAGAGAAGGTACATAATATTTAGTATACATTTAGTTTTCGTAAAAAGTACTACGTTCTAATCAGATGACTTAAAGTTTCCTTCATCTTAATGTATTACGTGTTCATTGGAGTCGTCGAGTAAATAAACGTCACTACGACTATTTTTATAAGCACCGAGCAAAGCTATTCATTTACACTCCGATGTTGGAGACGAGACGCGTATCACCTTCATATTTCAATGTTACAAAAACCGTAATAACACGGACCTTAGAACACATAATTTGCTGGAACTGGCCATTATAATAATCCCAAATTTTAATAATTAATTATAAAAAATCTTATAAGAAATGGTAGAAGTAACAGAAATATCAGAAAATGATACGCGACATTAACCTTAATAATTATAATATTTCAAGAATACTCGCATCAAAATAGTATATCACCATAAGTTACATTACATGTTACATTCGCAATATAAATTATAATGCTGTAAAAAGCGGTAAAAAGGTAAAAAAGATGAACCAGAAATATAAAAAGAAAAAGACATTACGGCAAAAGACGCACAATATACATAGAATAATAAAAAAAATGAAGTAAAGAGTTAGATAATTAAATAATAGTAAGTCAATGAGAGAGAATTCCTTATTTTTAAAATAATCATTTTCATATATTTTATTTGATTCCGCACGTTATATTCGATTATAGAGAATAAATACACACCGAACTCAACGCCCCTCTAAGATACTTTGTATCATGGGTCCGAAAATACACGCATTATAAACCAAGAACTATTTGACAAACACTAATATTTGTCATGCGACGAACTATGCTAATTAACCATTGCAATCTAACGTAGCAAACATTGCCCATTAATTAAACCAGTTCCATCTGGATTTCAGTAAGAAAATTCTTATGTACATAAATCATATTAAAAAAATTAAAAGTACCCCATTTCTTCTAAACTATAGACTCATTACCTTTATTATTGCATTAACTTGACCTCTTATTTAAAATTTTTATTTTAATGTAATATTTAATGTTATTAAATGCAGGGCATGATTAATTTTCATTATCGCTTGAGATTTATTTTTGTTCGTTAAACGGTTAATTTAATTAAATTTACCTTATTAAATATACCTTAATAATATATAACTTTTGATAATTTTCTAATACAAGATTTCAAATGTAACTAGTCATAAGTTTGCTATAACTAATCGAAATACAATTAATAACAGCATATAAAATTGTACATCATCGAAAAAATTTATACGATTATACTTCGCCGTTTCATCTACAACTATTTTCAATTGGACTAAGATGGTTTGAAACTACGAAAAAAAAACAATATGTATTAGACATTTGTAATATTGAAATTGTAACTTTTATTCGATTACATTTCCTGAATTTTTTCCGTTTCTTGGTCACATTTAAGTATCCGGTAACAACATACATAAGATAAATTTTATAATAAGGCAAACATATACAATTTTTAAAATATATTGCATAAAATATAACAGAAAAAATAAGGAACTTTTTTAGTAGATATGATAGATTTTAATTTTCATTGAAATGGACGACTATCGCATTCGATTTGCCGCAACGCATAAATTGATTGAATGTTAGTTTTGACATGTAAAAAACAAATGTCCGACTATGATATCACAATCCTATGAAAACTAGTTTACTATTAACAAAAATGAATATATTAATAGTAGAAGGATTTCCCTGCATATTTTCGTGAATTTTATTTTTGTCTTAATTAATAACAGTAGTAATTTGAATGAATTAACACTTAAATTTGAGTAACAACGTTTGCAGCGTCAATATAAAGCGATTAGTGTCCCGTAAATTAATCGTGTTATGTTAATGCAGAGTTCCGTACAATGTTTTCGACATCGAGAGGAGATCAAAAATTTCGCGGTACGAAGGAAGGAATATTGAAAATATTTTTCTGTTTTAATATATTCTTCGTCAAACCTAAATCACTTCTCAAATTATCCAAATATTTTGTTTACCTCTTCAAAATTAAGATGCCTGTCTGGGTAGATACCACCCACTCATCACATATTCTACAGATAAACAGCAATACTTAGTATCGTTGCAGTCTGGTTTGAAGAATCAGTGAGAAAGTATAACTCAAGTCACAAGCGACGTAATATCTTAGTTCCCAAGCTTGATGGCGCATTGGCGATGAAATAATGATTAATATTTCTAGCATCGCCCAATCATGATATCCGTAGAAAATATTTAAAATAATCATAGATGCTCCAATTATTTTTGCGATCTATTATTTCTTTATAATAGTATCTTAGAAAACAATGTTTTCACTGTATCGGCTGAGCTGAGCGTTGATCATGATTAATTATTTCTTTAAGTTGAAACGGTTACCTATCCTACGTAAATATTATAATTTTTCTAGACCAATTTACATTTAAACTGATGATATCCTTACTGTGTCATAATGATATTGTCTCAATATTCGATCCGAAACAATAATTGCTTGTAATTGAAATAACATACAGAACATAGTCTTAATAAGTTTTTTAACATAATAATGTACTAGTATGTATGGGTCCAATAAACAAACAGAATTTGAAATTTGTTTTACTCTCCAGCGATGGAGGTGGAATTCGACACACCGAATGTGATCAAGCAATTTACTATTCTTATATATTTTAAGTACTCGGATAAAATAAAAGCTTTTTTAGAAAAGTAAATTATTTTAATATTAAGAAAATGGTTGAAATTAGTGTGTTATACTTACTCGAACGCGGCGCATTGCAGCTACAATTTCGACTCGGCTGCTCGGGCGCGGAACGTCCATGGTTCCAATGTACTGTAAACATAACAATAAGGAATGAGAATATTATACATAAAAAGTATTCATTTTCTTGTTCTCAATTTTTTTTTTAAATATAACTCGGCTTAAATATTTTTTTATTCTTAATTTGAAAAACAGACAAATAACTCACTTGATGCGACTTGATCTAAGTGGTTATCTCTGGCCATAGATACTATGACCAGTGATATAAAATCTTGTTTGTTTTTAAATCGAAGCAAAACTTGCATAAATCTATTGATATTTTCTGAGATATAACAGGAACGTTACGTTGTTTGGTTGTCAAATTGAAAAGTAAGACAAAAGACATTATTTATGTCTTGTCATTGAAACACCGAGCATAACACCTGTCCTTTGATAAAGTTCCTCGTTAGCTTTGTCAAGTTAAGTGTTGTATTATGTGATGTGTCCAATCACTTAGGGGTGACGTGTTTTAATGCAATTGTTTACATTGTTAACTAAATTGTCGAATTTATTAATTACACGATTTGGTTTCACTATGAAGATTTCTTGTACTATTGAATTGGAAATGGTTCCAACTCCTTTCAGCACCATTTTAACAGTTATTAATTATTAAAATTACGAATTTGTTCAAAATTTGATATATTTTCATTGCTAATTCCTATTATAGGGTACATTAGAGGACATATTGTGACACTTCTTATCGAAGCTTGCGAATGCACTCATGTGATACATAATTTATACACATGAATGCCTTCCGGTAACGTGATATATTCATACCTATTGAAAGTTAATCAACGAGAATGATTCGCGGCTGTTTACGTCACATGAAATGAAAATTTCATATTCAGAACATATCTGAAAAATAATAATATTTTTGTTAATATTTTTAAATTTTTAAATAGGTTGGCAGACTAGTAATTTTTCCCCCTGTTGGTAAGTGGTCGTCATTGCCCATAGACACTGGTATTTCAAGAAATTTTTAAATATAACTAACATCGTCAATCTCGCTCACGCTTTTACTCGGAACACAACAATACTAAGTATTGCTGTTTGGCGGTAGAATATATTATGATAGGTATATATTGGATTGGATATATTATGATATGAGACAAAGCCTTCCTACCAAGTAAACTATATAATCTTTATTGTAAATGATATAGAAATTTAAATAAAATTACTTTTATACTGATTTATAAATGGGCTGGTTAGTTAAATATAGATTTCTCCCATTCTGCCATTATATATTTGACATTTGAAAGAAGAAGACGCAGCTTTATTTAACTAATCACCCATCAAACAACGTTTATAATTATAAACGTTCGTAAAATCCGTACTTGTTTAAATAAGAAAATATTTCTTTCCGTCTTTGCTATTATTATCTATTCTAACAATATCATTTTGTGTTCTATGTGATTTTTTACTGAAGTTTACAATATGAAAAATATTACTATGTCTTCATAATTTGATTCAATTCTCTCACGCCAGTATATTCATCCTCAAACGTCTTAGCAACGGAATTGAGCGTGTAATACAATATAATAATTTAATGCTCATATGATTTTATAAAGAAGAGAATTTAGCAATTATATTAAGAGAAGGGTTAAAATGTCGACATTCAAATAAATTGATATAACAAAATTCAATTCATATTTTACCTGATTCAATGTTTATTGTTTTTATTTTCATTGGTTGTTCAACAAATGTTGGTCAATTAAAACCGAACCGTGTGAGCCCACTATACAACAAAATGGAAACCCGTATCAAGCAAATAAGTCAACCCTAATTTTGTTTCTACTTACGAATTTTTCATTTATTAAAGAAAAAACCTATTTCATTGTTGTAGAATATGTTAAGTTGTATGTTTTTTTTTATTATGCTATCTCGAAGGCTCCACAGACGTGTTTTCCGTGCCTTCGCTATATCTTCCATCAGTTTATTGTTTGGTGTTTTGTATGTTTTCATATCCAGACAGCACCATAACATTTTTTGGATAGAATTTTGTTATTCTTAATTTTTTAATTTCCTTTTTCTACATATATTATTGCTTCTACATATTGTTTTGTGTCAGTTGTCTTAATTATTGTTGTTAATTATGTTTTTGTCCCGTTTGAAAACATATCATTTTTAGATTTCATCCAAACTGTAATAACGGTCGCGGCTAAGTAAACTGTGACCTTTAAAGTAATCACTTATTATCGTGCCGCTATCGCGGTAAATCCGATTTCAAATACATTTTGGCATATCACGTTTTATCGTACCTTTATAAAGCTAACTGGTGCTAATCTGCTTGCGCGGAGGCTTACAAATAATTGATCTATACACTAGTTTAAAGATAGATAATTTATCTGCATCGTTAAATCTTCGTTACATGTTAAGTTATATATATCAAATTTCTAAATTATATAACACCTCACCTTAGTGCACGTGACAATGACTTGATCACATGATCCGTGGCAGTAAAGAGGGTTCATTTTAGAATGAAAGAATCGGAATCGCGATTCAAAGAAAAAATGCAGCTAGCATTCTTGCCATTCCACGCGGGCATGGTATGCATAGAAGTTATTTTTAATTTTGATTTGTATATACTTGATATATACTTGATTTGTATATACAAGTTTGGGAGGCCGCGTCTGAAAAAACTTAAAACTGAAAATGGTGGGGTCGTTACCTCTAGGCCTGAGATTGTCGGAGAAGTAGAGAGGTTTTATGGGCAGTTGTTCTCTTCAAGATCGGATAAACCCGTGGGAATCAGTATTGATGACCAGCGCGCCCCTCTTATGCGCCATTACTCCGAGGAGCTCCCGGTCGTTGACCAAGGAGAGATTAGGGCGGCTCTAGAACAGCTTAAAAACAACAAAGCTCCGGGAGATGACTCTTAGATCTATCTCACTCTTTCTTTTGCGTATCAATGATATGCTCTCCCTTGGGAACATACATTGCTATGCAGACGATAGTACAGTGCATGGTGGATACCACGGACGCGCAGTGGCTGGGCGGGCGGAAACTGAGAAGAGGCGGGAGAATCTTGTCATTGAACTC
The DNA here is from genome assembly GCF_905147045.1 of Nymphalis io. Taxonomy (NCBI): domain Eukaryota; kingdom Metazoa; phylum Arthropoda; class Insecta; order Lepidoptera; family Nymphalidae; genus Nymphalis; species Nymphalis io. The sequence continues at coordinate 14,073,248 of NC_065918.1, forward strand.
GATAGGACGTTAGAGCTCATCGCCAAATGGGGCTCTGATAATCTTGTTGAGTTTAATGCCAAGAAAACACAGGTATGCGCTCTCACGGCGAAAAAGTCAACATTTTCCCCTCTTCCCTCCCTCTGTGGTACTCCGCTGGTGATGCAAAGCAAAATCGCCATGCTGGGGATTGACGTTCGCTGCGACCTTAGTCCAAGGGATTACATCGAGGCTGTTATAAAAACAGCTTCACGGAAACTCGGAGTTCTGAACAAGGTGCGGCGATTTTTCACGCCACAACAACTGTGCTTGCTGTACAAAACACAGGTACGGTCTTGCGTGGAATATTGCTCGCACCTTTGGGATGGCTCCGCTAAGTACCTACTTGAGGCCTTGGACCGGTTGCAGCGACGTGCCGTACGCATTATTGGCGACGTAAAGGTCACAAACACCCTTGAACCTTTACAATTGCGTCGTGAGATAGCAGCACTGAGCGCTTTCTATCGACTGTATCACGGCGAGTGCTCTGAGGAATTATTCTCTCTAATTCCCGCTTCCCCCTTCCTTCTTAAGTCCACGCGAGCTGGTTCTCGATGTCACCGCCTAACTGTGACATCAATTCCATCGCGAACAAAGAAATTTGGCAACTCCTTTCTTTGTCGCACTTCCAAAAAATGGAATTCCTTACCAGCTCACGTGTTCCCCTCCTCTTACAACCCGGGTTCCTTCAAACGAGGCGTGAAGAGGCATCTTGCGGGCCGGCAAGGCGAAGGCGGCTAGTGCAGAACGTTTTTCCCGTCTGTACTGGCCGTCGTCGCGTTTGGACTCTACTACCACTTACCATCAGGTGGAGTAGAGTCATTTGCCCTCCCGGCGAATAAAAAAAAAAAAAAAAGGAATCACAACAGAGTTGCTTAAGGCAGGCGGGACTCCGGTCCTGAAAGAGCTAGCAAGCCTCTTTAATTCCGTCATCCAACATGGCAAGACCCCGGAAACGTGGAGCGGGAGTGAGGTGGTACTGTTTTTCAAGAAAGGTGATAAAACCCTCTTGAAAAACTATAGACCAATCTCCCTCCTGAGTCACGTGTATAAGCTGTTCTCAAGAGTCGTCACGAACCGTCTCGCCAGACGACTTGACGAGTTCCAGCCCCCAGAGCAAGCCGGCTTTCGATCAGGCTACAGCACCGTGAACCACATCCATACTGTTCGGCATATTGTGCAGAAGACCGAAGAGTACAATCAGCATTTGTGGACTACGAGAAAGCCTTCGACTCCATCGAAACCATATCATACAACCATAGATGTCATATCGATTGGAGATATATCGAGGTACTGAGATGTCTGTACAACGCCGCTACAATGACTGTCCACATCCAGGACTGTAAGACGAAGGCGATCCAACTGCGCAGAGGGGTGAGACAGGGGGATGTAATATCCCCGAAACTGTTCACCAACGCGTTGGAAGAAGTTTTCAAAACTCTGGATTGGACTAGGTATGGAGTCAATGTAAACGGCGAGTACATCTCACACCTACGATTTGCCGACGATATCGTCATCATAGCAGAGTCGCTGGAACAACTCACTGAAATGCTGCGTAGCCTAGGCGAGTCTTCCCGGTGTGTCGGTCTCGGTATGAACTTGTACAAGACCAAGGTCATGTTCAATAGGCATGTCGTGCCAGGACCGATATACGTCGAGGAGAAACCTCTCGAAGTTGTTAGTGAATATACCTACCTAGGACAGATAATACAAGTCGGTAGGAACAACTTCGAGAAGGAAGCCGATCGAAGAATTCGCTTGGGATGGGCAGCATTTGGCAACCTTCGTCAAGTCCTCAAGTCGTCTATACCGCAATGTTTGAAGACGAAAGTCTTCAACCAATGCGTCTTACCTGCCATGACATACGGTGCCGAAACGTGGACACTAACTGCGGGACTAGTCCACAAATTCAAAGTCGCTCAGCGTGCTATGGAGCGAGCTATGCTCGGAGTATCTTTGAAGGATAAGATCAGAAATGAGATTATCCGGAAAAGAACCGGAGTCACCGACATAGCTTGCAAAATTAGCAGGCTGAAGTGGCAGTGGGCTGGTCACGTATGTCGTAGGACCGATGGCCGTTGGAGCAGACGGGTCCTAGAGTGGAGACCGCGAATCGGCAAGCGCAGCGTAGGGCGCCCTCCAGCCAGGTGGACCGACGACCTTAAGAAGGTGGCGGGCACCAACTGGATGCGGAAGGCGGAGGACAGGGAGCTTTGGCGCACCTTGGGAGAGGCCTATGTTCAGCAGTGGACAACGATTGGCTGTTGATTGATTGATTGATTGATATACTCATTTAAGTCCTCGATTTAAATAATTTATATTACCTATTTGTGATCAGCTCGAAGTCTTGTTGAATGAATTTGGATTGGAGTCTCATAAATAAAAATATAAAAACAAAATCTTTCTATCTTAATCACTAATAGTATTTAAGACTATAAAGTGACAATCATACATACAAATATATTAATTTCAGGTTCATTATAAGTTGTTACTAGTATATAAAACTTTTATAACAAACATATTTAATAAATTTCGTTCTGATCATTACGCATTACCTTATTGCATACAATACACACAGTAATTAGATTTTCAGAAATTTAAAACTAAGTTTTATTGACTAGGAGACTGTAATAGAAAAATCCAAGTCATTTGTTACAAGTAATGCGACCTCATAGCGACGAATTAGTTAATGAAACAGAAATAATGGTGATAGAGCTGGTTGTTGGGTCGTAATCGCAGGACTATTAATCGGTCTTGTCGGTTAATGTTTACGTATTACGTATTATGGCATTGTTATTCAGTTTGTGTCAATATGAAACGTAGCAAAAATTATTCCCTAGCTGTGACCAAGAAACTTTAGATAGTCACACACAAATCAATTTATCAAATATATTTAAATATGATTTATAGTAAATTTCAGTTATTCAAAGGATATAAAAAAGATCTAAAATTTATGTTAAAAAGCCATAATTTTGTTTTTACCATGTATCTTAAGATATAAAGATAGATAATATAATAATCCATATGGAATTAATTTAATTGACATTTTAATAATTAAAACGTAATTCGACCACAAAAGTTTCGCCATACCTGTGATAAATAACTTGGCATTTTCTGTCACAATCTCCTGGTCTATTAGTCTCGAGATCTTTTCAATTTATAATATAGTTCATACATTGTTCTTCTTTGAACACAGAGTCTAGAACTTAGTGATATCCTTTTAATATTTGTTGAAGGGAAATTTTCATTTACGTAACGGAAATTGTGAAGACAAAACGTTAAAACCGTTGTACTTGTTATTATCTGAAAAATATTGCATTTGAAATGATTGCCATACCAAATGATATTTAATTATTTTATAAAAATACATATATCTATAATTTGTACATTTTTCTGATGTTTTGAGTACTTCTATAATATGATTTTTTTAATATCTCAGAATATAGTAATACTTTGTATATATAAGGTACATATATATATACTAAGGTACATATATATTACTTTTATGATGTATATGGAACTATATGATATCCATTATTTAAAATTTACTACAGCTAAAAGCTTTAGTATTAAATTTTATGGTAATAAGGAATGGTACTACTGCGTAGCATCGCTGAATTTTATTGACACTCCATTTCAACACTTACTTGGGAGAATTTTCCTTAATTAATTTATATTCTTCGAATTTAATTATATACGTTACGAAACTAGTACAATTAATCCGTTAATATCCCTTTTTGTCCAATTTTATGTCATATATTATATTAACTGTAAATTCTCAGTGGTTTAATTTAGTCGTTTCGATACGTCATGATTTATATATACAGTGATTACGTCATAAATTATATAAAATGAGGGATATCACAAAAAGTTACTTTTTAGCGGTCAACGCGTAAACTTGAGTCTTATTGGGGTTGAATTGGACCAAGTTTAGTCCCACGGTAGCATGCGAAAGCGATTCCGTGGCGCTCCTCGTTAAGATGGAAAGGGCACCGCTGTTTTTTTAGTGGGTATTCCGATCTTCAGGGCGCACTCGGCGCCTTGGACACCGGCGAGCCCCACATACCCCCCCCCACACTGTTCCCGTGGGGGAAACGCGTAATACGTTTTTCCAGCGTAAAAAAAGGACTAAGTTTAGTCGGCCCTAGTCCGAGACTTTGGTTGATAAAGACTCGACTGCAGACACAAGTTTATTCCGATATTCGTCAACGTGTTCCCGGGAAATATAAGCACGGCCGGTGTACAAGGTACTGACTCCTGACCAGTACTGTCATCTGCATAGTAGTGAATGTTGCTGATTTGAAACATGTCATTGATATTTACAAAAAACAGAGTAGATGATAGCACACAGCCTTGTGGAACACCTGAATTGTCGAAATTTAAGTCTGAGCATGCACCGTAGACAACGACCTTTATGCTCCGATCTGACAAAAAGCTGGTGATCGAGTTGCATAATTTCCCAGAAATCCCGTAGGAAAGAAGCTTCGAAAGAAGCGCTTTACTTTGCCACACCCGATCGAAGGCTTTCGCTATGTCCAGATTGACTTCTAACGCCTCGTCTTTGCACTCAACTGCTTCAGCCCGTCTGTTATTGTTATTTAATTATTTGTTTAATGCAGAACCATATTTAAACAAACGCGAAATGCTATAGTTATTGTTGTTATTGAGAAATTTAAATATAAGCAAAAATATGATCAATTTTTATCGAAAACTTCATAAGAAGAAGTTAACAAAATAACTCTCTTGTCGTTTGTATATTTTTATGAATGCTATAAGAATATAAACAAGACGAAATATTGTTCTTAAGAAATTGACATTTATAGCAGAGGAGATATAAAAATTCACAAGTATCGCTTTATATAAAAACAATTGTTCCGTTGAACAATTGAGATTAAATTAGCAGATTTTAATCCGTATTTGTCAAACGTACGAAAAAAACTTCGAATAGTATTTTTTTATCTCAATTTGTCCAATAACCGAAATACGTGCGAACTGCAGAATATTGCCAATTTAACTTTTTGTCCGTTCTATCCTCTATCGAGTTTTAAACGTCTGAAATAATATCGAGCATTTAAAAAAGTTATTTTTGAACGGATTAAAAATATCGCCATAAAAGTTCGCAAAAGAGAAATAAGCATTTATTAGTCTTAACATTCACGATGGTAAGAAAAAAATGCTTTATACCAAGAGATTTATGAGACACTCGTTGACAATTTAATGATGTCAATCATTTTTAGCGACGCAAAACATCTAAATATGTTCATATACGTAATATTATTATTGATATTATTATATGTTGAAGATAGTTATACCACTCGCCTCTTTTTAATGCAGCAATATTACTCCTCTACCCTCAGACTGAAATTACTTATTACAATAAGATCGAAACTGGACTTTACGTTAGTCTCTTCGCACTACTCTACGTTAGTTATAAAAAAGATGTTTGTGTTGAAATCCTTATCTTAAGAAATAAATCGTTAGAGCAGTTTCCGAAATACACCACCTATTGCATATATAATACCATACAAGAATTGGTTATTTAATATTTAATTTCTCTAAAATAAAAGTTATCGGAAACTAAAAATGTTAAACTGCTTTCATTTTACTAATATTAATCCAAATGTCCTCCTGACCGCATTTAGGTCACGGCAGCCAATATTTCAGACTAGTGAGCTGCAGATATGATATTATATTGCACGAGTGACTTAACAAACAAAGGTGCATTCTCTATTTCTCCAAGCATAGTCGATTGGTAGTAAATTCGAAGCCAATGGGGAAACCTTTTCGCGCTCACGAGGCATTGCTACTGAAAGTTTCTTAACTAAAAATACAAAAACAGTCTTTTTTGTAAAAACAAAAGACGGATTATAGGATAAAAAACTGTTTCTAAATTAGCTTTCATCCTTAGTACACTGTGATATTGCAACAAAGTTAAATAAGATTTTAATTAGACATTCATTTAGGATACCGCGAAGTATATCGACAATTTATTTCAACGCAAGTGAAGTTTCGGATTTCAAACCGAAGTTCTTAATTTAGCGCTACAATTTCAATGGGAACTATTTAAATCAGACATTCGCGGTGTTCAAAAGTTTTATTTACTGATTCTCGGTTTTAACATATATATACTATTTATTTAATAATCCGACAGCTTACATAAATAATTAATGTGTGCCTGTATTTTTTCGCGTGTGTTTAATTACTACATTATACCCTATTTAATATTTCAGTGTTATTTTTATGAATAGAATATATGTAGAATAGAATCACAGCATTGTCAATCAATTTAACATTCAGTATTTACTCTTATTCGACAAACAGAAACTTACACGTGATAATCATATTTATATACGCTGTGTGAACATCAACGAATACTAGCTCCAAGTTCTTTGTATATATGTACATAGACTTATCTTAGTATCAAGTTGCGCTTATAAACAAATATAAGTCAGAATAGCGCAACCGTAGCGCTATTCTGAAAGAAGAAACTCGAAACTCATCGCAAAATAGGATTGTGAAAGCTCTGAAATATATATTAATACTCTACAAAAACTGTATAAAATACAAATACGCGAGGAATAATGGCAAGACTTCTCCGCTTCTCCCATTTTGAATCACAATTCTCTGGCCGAAAAATGAACCAGTCCACCTGTCACCGGTAGAGGCAATAAATAAATAAATAAATAAACACGGGTCTACACCCTCCTTATCAACGGTATCAAATAGCAAAAATAAAAACCATTTTTAAAACTACCTACTCAATATACCGTTTTTTTTTAATTAAGCGTTTATATGTGTATCTTGAGCATCTGAAATATTTATCTTATTTAGCAATCAAAATAAAATGAATAAGACCTTTAAACTTCAAACGAACTTCGCTCCATGTTGTCAAATAGAGTTAAGCTCTCTTGAATAATCTTAGAACTCAGTGATGGAGTGAGCAGAAGACGCCTCTGGCTGGGGTATGTCTCCCAATTCATTAAGGGAGGGAGGGATGTCTTGTTTTGACGTTTCTATCCGTCTTGTCCGTTATATTATGTATACGGTTACTTAGCCTTTCGTGATGATGCAATAGTTATACTTTATTTGTATAGTTCATAGTGTTCCGATTAGTAGATAAGTATTGAGTTGTTTGTAATTGATATCTGTTAAATATTAAATAAAAAAATATATATTTTGAGTTTCAGAAAAAACAATATCGATATTAAGTAGCATTAGTGTTACAATGTGTTACAGTTTTTAAAGATTGTCTCTTGGAGCGATGGTTAAACACGGTCGGTTTTTCTTTCAATGTGTAAGCGTTACAGTTGTTTATTGATTTGCTAAAAATCACTATCGGTTCGGAATGAAATAGTCAACAGTAGGATTATTCTGTATGAACAAATCCGAAACTCATCGCAACGGTCGTGAAATGTCAGAAATTGATATGCGACATTGACCATAATAATTTTAAGAATACACGCATCAAAATAGTATATCACCTGTCAGCATAAGTCAGCTGTCAATATTTCACGAGTGAGTAATGAACTCAGTTCTTACAGAATGGAACGGTAGGATTTTTTTAAATTAATAACATTATATTTATTATATTATATTTTGGTATGTTTGGCGAAAGACTATATATAATAGACTATAACCATTTTTTTAATGCCTATAGACGATGTCACTTACCATCAGGTGGGATATATGCCCGTTGCCTTTCTACTACATAAAATTAAAAAATAATAATTATTATTACTTGTACGGAACAACGTACAATACTACAGAAACTAACGACTCTAATAAATTTCTTTCCTCTGACATCGTGACCATAAATCTAAATTATTGTGCTCGTTACATAATCCGAGAGCTGACCGTGACACGGGCGCAAAATACGTACAAATTACATAAAAGTGTTAGGATTAAAATGTGACATTCCTGTCACGTTTGACCGTTATGACATTTTTTTTTACTCCGCAGCTATCAAACGTCAACTTTGACATTTTAGCTGCCATTGTATTTTTTTTTAAATAATGGCTTTTAGTTATGCCAGGCTGGCATTAGTGATGTTAAATAATGTCATTTTGATTGTAATGCAGTAGTTACTGCAATCTTCTATTATATATGCATTTTTTAATGTGGGAACAATTCATCTGCTTTGAATAATGTAATAAATAAGGGAAGTAATTATGCATATTTAGTTTATCACTTCATATTTCGTAATCAAAGTGTCATTGTATGACCTTGGATAAGTTACAACTTCATGTATTATTGTTATTGCTGTGAACATCGTAATTATATAAAAATCGATATGGCACAGTGGAGATCGAGTGAATAAGGCATCGCAGGTTCAAATTGGTGAGCATTGACGATTTTCACGTGATTGGTTTGTTTATATTTTGTTTTTACCGCTATCAATGATAGAAATATCGGCTTATGTATATCCACTTATTTTATTCAGAAGAAGTCATTTATGGTTTATAAGCATATTCGAGTAGTTCGTTAAAGTTTATTTACACTAAATTAGTAAAAAGTATTTATTAAACTCTCATCTAACCGACTTCTCTGCTTCATCTTTTTTCAAAAATAAGAAGTTTATTTTTTGATGTTGTGATGTGTTAATATAACCTAACCTAACCTTTCGCACTCTAAGCATTTCTATTTTGAATATGACAGCGGATTTCTAAATATAATAAATAAAAACACTACTAACTTTTCATTCATTAAAAAATTAGTAGTGTTTTTAGAACTAAAACTAGTTTTTTTTATAAAAGTTTTAGTTGTTGATGATGACGCTTGGCGGACCGCATTGTATGAATTGTATAAAAAGAAAAAAAAAAAAGAATTATAACATGTGCCAGACATAATCTAGTAATTTATATGGAAACCTTATGTACGTACAATTTTAGCATCATGACATTTATGCTAGTACAAGCAATATTCTTTATAAACTGGACATGTCATAATTGTAAAAAATAAAAGTTTTCATGCGACGTTTGACTCTATTCATTCGTTCAAAATCGCTCGCCAATGAACCTTAGTTAGTTGGTGGTTTTTGAAATCAAATTGAATGAAATTCGCGTAAAACGTAACCAAAGTTAACATATTTTACGTGTGTATTATAACTGTTATCATAACTTATATTGTTTAAACCTGATCCATCTTCTTTAGCACTGGACTTACGGCTGTATTACAAATTCGTATGCATAGTAAAGTGAAGTAGTTATATAAACGACATATAAATGTATATTATAAGGAGGAAACTTAAATATGCACGTATTTTTCTATAGAGAAATAAAGAAATGAATGAAAAACGTTTATTGTTATTTATGTGACATCCTTGTAACAGTCGAAAATTATCGTTGAAGGAAAGAAAAAGGGAGAAAATGGAAAACTAAATGCAATTCGTTTTTAATAAAAGATCAATCGTACGATATTTCATTAGGTATAACATAAAATAGATAACAGTAGGAATACATCACATTTGGACTAAACGAGATTGTACGTTTTAGTACATAGACGTTTGGTATTGTTTATTCAAATTTTGAATTAATTGTTAATTAAATAAAATTACTTATTTGGCTATTGTTATTAAATAGTAGATGATAAAATAAAACCATCCAATAGATTTTTAATGATTAATGCAAAATCAAACTCAATTGATATTTTACCAGTTTCTGCACGCAGCTATGCCTGCGTGTGCGGAGAGCTGTGAGACATTCTGTGTTAAGTCAGGGAATAAGCTATTTCCAAATTCAAATCCGTTCCGCAGCTTAAGCGTGAAAGAGTAACGAAAGTTACATCCATCCACACAAATTTTCGAGGTTATAATAGAAGTATGATGATATGAGTGGTTAACAATTTCTTTCGAATCTTACATTGACAAGATTAATTATTAAGGCTTCGAAAAACACATCATGACGGAAAATTCTACTCAGAAGAACATACTAGAAACCAATGGATAGTCTTTTTATCATTTCATACAACTTCAATAAATAGTATAACTATTTAGTAGTATTTTCCAATTTTATTGTAAGCTTAATTATAATTGTGGTTGATATATTCGTATTAGAAGTCCTTTTTAAAGTAAATAAAAACTGTCGTTTTAAAAAAAATTATAAAAGGCGGATTGAAAATATAAATCACGCGGTGTGATTTTGTAGTGTCGCCTTTACTTCTTTAAATAAAATATATTTTGATGACGTTATAATCAATGGGTTGTAGCCGTCAGCCAAATGATGGCGGAAATACAACGCTCAACACCCACATAGCATAATAAATTTCAGAATAGTTATATGAAGAAAATAAAATCATCACATCAATAGACGGGATTTAAAAAAAATATTTCAATCAATTCAAATCAAAATTATTAAAAAAGATTTTCCAACCACCAAAAAGAACTGTTACCACATTTGAAAACGAAATTTTAATTTTAATTAAATGCTCATATTCTCCATAACTGGGAAGAAGTATTTCCAGCTATAATCAGCTTGTATTTGAAATACAGTTCAGTTATAAATCATTTTATTGATCCTAAACATCGATGTTCCAGTATTGTACGAAGGCTGGAACTAAGAAACAAGGAAGACAAAAAACTTTAATATTTGGAGTATTAAAATATATATCAGGTATATAATTTGTGGTCAGTTATAAATCATTATAAAGCCATTAATACAAAAATTTTCACTAATTTCGCATAATAATATTAAGCTGATCCAGAGATTTCAAAAGTCATTTACATCAAATTGCATTCAGATTGTAATTCAACTCGAACAGAATAGAAAAGTTTAATTTTTGCAACGTTATTGGAAATTTGTGTTTTAATTTAACGAAGCTGTGTTCAAATCTTTTTAATATCGTTTATATTCAATTCAATAAAATATTATTTAATCAAATCGGCTCTTATCAAGCACCTTTGAATCGTCATGTTATAATAATATGTAAAGCTACCGTAACTACTAGTTCCGAATGTAGAACCCATCGAGAAGATCCGACTAGAAACTCAGTAGTTATACTTTTTGTCAATTTTATTTATATAAAAAATAAACACAATTAATATTATAATACAATACATAATAATTAGTTTAAAGTTCGTTTCTGAATACAACATACAAAACTCAACGTTTCGCATAATAAACGACCTTGTAAAGTAAAGTGACATGATCAAGGCATTAATACAACGTCCGTTAGAACCACGAACATTTTACGACACAACTACAGCGTGACAGATTTATGAGTGCAAGCGTCACGTGTCACCGTCACCGAGTGGTGTCACGCTGAAAACATCCGAAATCATTTTCCACAACCGAGCGTCGTACAATGACTGACTCTTACATTAAAAATGCGTTAACGCTTAACTTTGACTAAAACTGAGTCTTCACTGTCGAAACAAGCTGGTGTCTGTAATTACCTGAAGTCGTCAGATTGTAAACATCAAATCATCGATTTCCCGTTTATTGGTATCTGTATACGTTTACATCTATACAACCAAACTTGGCGATTTTCTAAAGAATTACATAGTTGTACTAAGAGAAACTCTCATAGTGTTAACACACCTTAATATTTTAACGCTGAGTCACTGACGAAGTGTGACACACACTTTGAGTATGAATATCCAATAGAAAAAAAATGAATGCGTTTTTATGTCTGTGAATGTGTTCATCTCAATAAAGTGAGCTAATTCATCATAAGGAATTATGAATTTAATTAGAATATATTTTCATGCTAATTTTTTTTTTAATATTTGCCGGGAGGGCAAATGACTCTACTCCACCTGATGGTAAGTGGTAGTAGAGTCCAAACGCGACGACGGCTAGTACAGTCGGGAAGAATGTTCTGCACATTTAATTTATGTACTGGTATTTTTATTAGAACATAAACAAATTTCATATTGCTTTAACCCGAGATTGTTCTTTTAAACCAAGATGGTATGTAGAACAAATCAAACTTATTCGAAGATTGCGGGTTCAAATCCTAACCAGCACTGCTGCGAATAAGTTTAATCATAATAAATAATTCATCGGGGTCATCGATTAAGAAAAACATCGCATAAAAACCTGCACGCGTCGGATGTCACATCACTAAAACATATTAGAGGAGCATGTTAAATAAACTCCAAGTCCATTTCTCAAGAAAGAGGCCTTTTCCCAGTAGTGGGACTTTTATTGATATTTACATTACTTTTAGGACATACAAATGATTTGAATGACAATCCATAGTATTTTGTAGCTTTTACAATTTGACAAACAGCCATGTTTGTCAAACTAAATCAAAATGTGTGAAATAAGGTAAAGAAACAATTGATAATAGATTATTGCAGTTCAGTAATGATAAAATTACAAAGTAAAAACTGACGCAATGGTACAATTGTCGTATTAAAAATTCACATCTGAAATTGTGAGTCGCCCGTATATTACAAATTTACATCAATCATTTTCAATATGTAAATGACAGGCTTACATGGCATATCTACCCACAGTCGCCGCAGTATCAAACAAAATGTAAATAATAGCAGCGTATGCAAAATACATTGATTCGAATAGATTTTACAGTTGTTTTTTTTTATAATATAGATAGGCGGACTAGCCAGCTGATGGTAAGTGGTCAGTGACCCCCAAAAAAATTGGCACTGTAAGAAATATTAACCATTCCACACCCATGCGCCACTTATGTTCTTTGTACCTGTAGTTGTACTTGCTCACTCTCCCTTCTGATGGTACTTATTGGGTGGTCTTATACAAAAACCTATCACCAAGTAGCATGCTCGCTGATCAAGCCTGCTTTTGACCAAGCAAACCGACCAGGCCTTACGTACACCTTGTACTATAAACACGAACACGAAACAACGGACTAGGGATAAATTATGTAATGATTTATTCACGGTATTTCTCTTTTCTTATAACAGTGCTATTTATATGCTGCTAAGCTCCGTCTGCTCTAAAATAGTTTAATGCTTGTACAAAGCATGCTTGTTTCATAATTTTCACGCAGCTTCCATAATACATTTATTTAATACATAATTACGTATGAAATATTTATTTGTGCTATAATCCCTATGGAGGAGACATCAATTTATTGTCGCTTTAATTATATGAAGATTAACTGAATGATAATTTCACATTATACTTGCAATAACGACTTTGTGTGTTAGTGAATTTTATGTTTACTAAGAGAATATTAATCAAATCTTTGTTGAAATATAAACAAGGCTTTAATTTTATAAATACTTAAATAAAATGATGTGATGTGACACTAGAAATTACATGGAAACTATCTTTCTATATCTTTAGATAGTAACAAGCTTATACGTATGTGTATATACAGCTATATTTATTTGTTCGGTTGATTTAATGGGTTTTGTAGAATTAAACAATACTTATATTTTTGGTCCTTGTCTTGTCATTGTAATAGATATAAATATATATATATTGATTATTAAAATATTAATTTATCGTACTATATTATTTTATTTCTGTTTGTATCGAAAAATCTTTAACTAACATTCGTATAGGCTTCATTTAAATTCATCACATCTCCGGCCACGATTACTTGCCAATGCCTAAATAATGTTAAATTTATTCAATGACATTACCTATCGATTTACATCGCTTATTTAAGAAGAAATGGCTCTAGCTCCGTACCTCAAAATGCTGCCAACGGAATAATAATGAACCGATAAATAAACCCTCGATTAAGTCCATTAAACAGAGACTAATCTGGTGTTGTCTATGATTTTATAAACTTACAAATATTGAAGCCGAATTAATTGAAATTACCCGTTGGTTTTAGTCGAATGAAAGAGATATATTCTGTCAATTTAAGGAGAAAAATAAAAGTGAATTAAAAGATATTATAAATATTCGATAAAACTTAATAATAATTCTGAGTAAATTGTTCTAGAAAGAAAAATCAATTAGAGCCAAAGTATAATTAAGATACTTGTAAAGAGATACATTTTTATTTTTAATACCCATTAAAAAACTGGAATACTTTAGTAAAAATTAATACTGCCTGACAGTGGAATAATATGGAGTGGGTGGTAACCATCAACGCGGTCTTGTACAAAGCCACCGGCCGGCAAAATTCTAAATTCCAAATTGGCGAATTTGTGAACATTTTGTATATCTTAGTCGTGATGTTCCATTTGGCTTGGCGACCAAAAAATATGCATAAACAAAAATAAAAAATTAAACTATGCTATGATGCTATAATAAATAAGCATTAAACAAAAGAAGAAATAAAAACAAATTAAAAAATATTAATTCAATCCAGTTCGCCGTCTCCTAAGATTATAAAGTAAATTTTATGAATATTACTGGTTCAGAATGTATGTATGTAAATCGGTTTAAATATCGGTTTTTATATCGTACGTCAATCCCCAGCATGGCGATTTTGTTTTGTATCACCAGCGGAGTACCACAGAGGGAGGGAAGAGGGGAAAATGCTGACTTTTTCGCTGTGAGAGCGCATACCTGTGTTTTCTTGGCATTAAACTCAACAATATTATCAGAGCCCCATTTGGCGATGAGCTCTAATGTCCTATCGAATTCAGTGACAAGATCCTTCCGCCTCTCCTCAATTTCCGTTCGCCCAGCCACTGCGCGTCCGTGGTATCCACCATGCACTGTACTATAGTATGCATAGCAATGTATGTTCCCAAGAGAGCATATCATTGATATGCAAAAGAAAGAGTGTGGAAGATAGCACAGATCCCTGGGGGACCCCAGCATTCACTACATAGGATTGTGAAGCGCAACCATCAACTAAAACACGAAGGCTAAGGTGTAGGAAGCTGGCAATCCAGGTGCATAGCTGAGCAGGCAGACCATATCTAACCTCTTTTGAGATTGGAAACCGTGGCCGAATTCGGTCTGGAGGACATTATAATTATTATTATCATTCAATTAATACAGATTATATAGAAATCATCATCATAATTAGATATTTTATACATTAAAAATAAAATATACCTATAATTAGTCCTTGAGGGATGTCTAATCTTAATAAACATCTAAAATACAATACTTTTTACATTTTATGTATTGGATTATTTCGTCCTATGTACATAAAGCAAAAAGTGTTAGAGCTATTTGAACTAAGTCGGATTATATTATGATCGTAATTCATGTCCCACTCTATCGAATCTTAAGACAAATTATGAAATAGATCAATGTTACGTGGATTAGCATTCAGTAAATGAATCATTAATATAATAATATTTAAACGCTACGACTCTGAAGCTATGCTATGTATTAATTAGTATAAAATTATAATATTTCATCGGTCTACTTCCCATATTAAAGTTACCTAAAATTATATTAAATAGAGTTTGTTTGTGACTACATTGCAATTTTATTCCATGGATACAAGTCGGACCTTAAAATATAAAAATTCATTATCTTTTGATGTTATCTACTCATAATATATATTAAGTTTTATTTGATTCTATTTTCATTACAAAACGTACCTGCAAAGTACCTGCATATGTTGAGATACTAAACAAAGAGTTTTAAATTTAGAAACAGTACAATGCTTTTTTATTATTTATATCTCGTATTTCTATTTAATTTATTAATTTCAGATTTATATGTTAGTCCATAAGAAATTAAAACGCCATAAAAACAATAATTATATCCACTCAAAGTAGATACCAGCCGTTGGTTATTATAAAAAAAGCAGATTATGGTTCAATTGCCCTGATCACCTTATGTTCATCTTCACTGAGCTGTTCAGATCAAAGCAAAATATAAATTTCTCGTTTCTCTTAATGGCATTGTCATAAGCAGTCTCATAAATTACACGCAGCTATTTATGAGGAAACTTTCATTATCATTAAGTTCTGACGTCATTTCAATATTTACGTTTGTAGTTCCGTGTAATTTCGATAAATCAAATCTTATTAATATCGCATTTATCTTAAGCTAAGAATGTTTTTATTTTATTTTATTTTTTTACTGTAAATATTAATACTTATAATATGTCTTTACTTTTATTTTTTCTGAAGCTTCGTATTATAAAATTGTAATCCTATGTGGCCTTACTTCAGTCAGTATCATCAGTAACAGCCTGTTAATGTCCCATTGCTGGGCTAAGGCCTCCTCTCCCTTTTGAGGAGAATGTTTGGAGCTTATTCCAATATATATATATATATAGTATTATACTTCAGTAATGAGTAATAACTGTACAACCATTTTTGTAACGCTGTTCATTACAAGTAAAAATAAATAAATTAATTAATTAAATTAAAATCAGTATTTGACTTCTGATCAGTACTTTTTTTTTGCCTGACTATTTATGTAAACGAAATAAGTCTGTCTGACTGACTGTCTCATAACGAAATCTCCGAACCTATATGTCCGATTTAGTTGAAAAAGTAGAAACTAATACTACTGTCGCGAAGTAGACGTTCACAAAAAAACGAATTTTACGCATATCCTATCCTAAATATGTTTTTCATCAATTGTGAACTAAATAAAAAAATGAAGGGCGTTACTTTGTATGAACTTTGCCCGTACGAAATCGGGACTAAGCGGGAATAAGCTTAATGTTTGCAACATCCTCAAATTGTTTTAGTACGGTATATTCTAAATTTATATATTTTCAGGGTAAATGGTGACAAATAGTAAATTATATTCACTGTTTATTTTCTATCGTGTGCGAAAATAAATTATTTAGAGAAGGATCGCAAAAGCATATAGTTTAATTTTAGCTTTGTTTACGTACTGGTGTTATTTTTATTAGTAACAGAGAAAGATAAATATTGTTTGAACTTTTATACGCGTGTTGTTTCTATTATTTTATACAAATTCGCTTTTAATATTAGTTAATAATGAAATAGCAATAATAATTTAGGATATCATCTACATGTCTGTAACGTACATCTGCATAAAGGCCTTATATATATATATATATATATATATATATATATATATATATATATATATAATATAGTATATATATATAATATAGCGCCAAACTTGATGGTGATCTCTTACCATCAAGTCATTTGTCAATTCTCCTTTCTATTATATATATATATATATATATATATATATACCATCAACTTTGGCGCTTTAAAATGTGAACCACATTTAAAATTGCCAATGTGTCGTTTTTTGGGCATGTTATGCACGATGAGTGAAATTTTCATTTGTAATAAAATTAGATACCTGTTAGAGGTCAATTTGTATCTGTTAGAAAATTGTCGTCTTCGTAAAAAAAAGTAATAATAAAAAAATATTCATTCGTGATGATTTCTCCCACGATATTTTGCAATATCAAGTTTGTCTCTCCGTTGGCTTAAAATCTATCTTCGTCACTTTAAGACTAATTTGGACTAACGTTAATGTCTCATCTCGATCAATAACCGTGTTTCAATGTGATAAATTTTATTTCAGAACTGAGTCTAATAAAAATTAATGTGGCGATTTCGAATAAGAAGTTTGACGTCGTTAGTAGTTCTTTGAGAAATCTTTGTGGACAGTTAGTTCGTACATGGTCCTTCGATAATGGCTAATGGAGTAGAAAAACAATAAGTTCGTTTATTTAATGTTTTGGTTTTATGAACCGAATAACAGTTAATATCATATCAATTGGATATTGCCCAACAATTTATATCATAATATCATTATATTTGAAATGTTATTATATATTGAGAATGATTTATATTTGTCAAATTATATTTGTCAGTATTCTTGTGTTCTGCATCTGACATAGTCAGATATTATCAACGTACTAAAGGTGTTTGACGATTCATCTCGGATAATGGGTTACAAAGAAATATTGCAACAAAAATACCGAGCGTTCGGTAGAGGTATAAAATGAGGACACTAAACATGCTAGTACTAAAAAGGTGATATCTAAAAAGTCCATATGAAAACATAACAATAATATATACTATATTTTAAATCAATATTTCCAGTTTAATTATTAACTTAATTGCAGACTTACACTGTTTTAATTATTGACAAGGACTGGCCTAATGACGACTGTAATTAAATTAATGTAGAGATTTGTATTTAGGTCTGACATCACCTAACAACAACAATATATACATAAGAAAATAACTATTCCTTTTTTAAAATGATATACAAGCTGTGTTTCACTTTGACTAACAAAAACATCACAATAAAGTTATATTTTCGTAAGGCGCCCAACAGAGCTCATTATGTTGCAAAGCTTTGGAAAATACACGTCGGACCAACGAAATAACATTTGCACGAATTTACCTGACATTCGCAAAGCTGCAGGAAAAAAAATGTTAGCGGTGAAAACACTAGCCGAATATGACTTGTTTGAATATAAAATAATTCTCATTATATAATAAAATGAAATTTGTTGGGATTTTGAACACGAACGATATTGTATTTGAATATTTCGTGTTTTAATAATGCAACTTATTAATGTGTTTTGTAAGACAGCGTCGAAATGGCCCAGTGGCTCGAACAGTTGAATCTTAACTCTTAATTAGTTCCAAACCTTCTCCTCCAAAGAAGTCAAGACTATTGTCCAGAAGTGAGACATTTACAAGTATTCATGTCTTATAGAATAACTAAAATTTATTAATTTAAGATGATAAATATATTGCATTTTCTAAGATTGATTTTGTTTGAGTGTTAAAGTTTGAAATAATTAAATATGTGATATTAATAGCCGAGATGGCCCAGTGGTGAGAGCTCGTGAATCGTAACCGATGACCGTGGGTTCAAACCCGGGACAGCACCACTGATTTTTCATGTGCTTAATATGTGATTATAATTCATCTTGACGATGAAGGAAAACATCGCGAGGAAACCTGCACGCGTCTAATTTCACTGAAATTCAGCCACATTTGTATTCCACCAACCCGCATTGGAGCAGTGTGGTGGAATAAGCTCTAAAACCTTTTCAAAAAGGGAGAGGAGGCCTTAACCCAGCAGTGGTACGTTCACAGGCTGTTACTGTATATTATATTTGAATTTTGTATGATTTATTTTAGGTTTCTTATATCGTAGCAGATTTACTCTGTAATATAAACTTGATACTCACCACGGAACATGATCGTGAAACTCTTATGCGATATTTACTACGATATAAATAAAATTTAAAGTATAAAAAGAGCGCATCACCATACATTTTTTTGTTTTTTTATTTTGTAAGGGGTTTTGAATTTATAGATACATCAACACTATCATATCATTAACCTTAAATTACAAACATTTTAGTTATCATATAAAAAACCTAGGCTGAAAAATGATTATTGCAATATAAATAATCTAAATACATTTTAAGAATCTTCAGATTCTGGTCTTGTTAATAACAGATATATAAACGTGCAATTGCTAAACTGTAGCGAGTTTGTTGGTTTCTTATGTAAGTTGATTTTCAACATTTCAGAAGTGTAATATGAAGTAAGTTCTTACAGACTAGCACCGCTGTATCAACTATAGTTTTGACAGTGTTCGAAAGCGTCCGAGCCGACAATTGTCTCGAACTACGTTTACATAATAACCTGCATCTCAAATAATAATGTTTTGAAACTATAAACGATAGAAAAGCTCGTGAATCGTATGATTTATGTTCATTTAATAAATGTACATTTTGTATATCCTAATTGTCTTGAAAGCATACAATGAACGGTGTCCTACCGGATATTTTCAAATAGTCCTTTAACCACGCACACTGCAGTATGTGTATATGTACAGTTGTGTGCGTACGGATTTTCTTCTTATGATAAAAATTACCTTAATCTCGAAAAATTCTTACCTGAAAATAAAAAACATATATGTTATTATATATTATATTTAAAGGTATTCCTTTAAATTATGAACGAAATTATTGATATTTGATATTTTATAATATCCAAAGATAATTAATATAACAAAGTTAAAATAATATAAATAAATTGCATGGTGATTTGTAGTTAAATTCATACGTAATTCTATAGCCCAGGAAGTAATGATATTACCAGTAATAAAGTCATTAACCTGATGCAGTCGCTACATGTTTTTTTTTATTCACATATGAATGTCAGACATTGGCATAATATTAATTTACCAACTATGAGATTTAATATATTATGTATCTCGTGTGAGTTATACTTGCTAACTGCGGTAAGATTAGTTAAATAATTTGGTTCTGCCTACCCAGATAAACTTAATATATTCTTAAGACAAACTTTTGGTTCTCTTTTAAAATAACGCAGATAAAACATCTAATGATTGGTGGCGCGTGTGCCTCTCACCGCATAAATGGATTAAGAGGGTACACCCTCTCGTTTAGCAAGTGTTGACTGCGGACCTAATGGCTGACAGATTCTCTCACCGCACGCAGGGCCATTGTGCTGGAATTAACCCCTTTTAACAACGAAGCTCCGTTCATTATTGATCGGATGAAACGAAGCGATAATACTGTGGTTACAAAATCATATCATACAGGTTGTAGAGCTTTGTGCAAGCTCGTTTGGGTAGGTTAGGTTAGAATAGATAGGGCGACCAAATGAGCCACCTGATGGTAAGTGGTCACCACCGCCCATAGCACACATTTTCATTGAAAGAAATGTCAACCATCGCTTACAACGCCAATGCGCCACCAACTTAGAGAACTAAGATGTTATGTCCCTTGTGCCTGTATTTAAACTGACTCACTCACCCTTCAAACCGGAACACAAAAATACCAAGTACTGCTGTTTTGCTGGAATATCTGATGAGTGGGTGGTATACACCTAGGCGAGGTTGAACATAGCCCTACCACCAGTAGATAATAATACAAAATTGTGTTTATCCCTTAGATAAGCTACTTCTGAAATAAAAAATAGCTGGCTCTAAGGGTCCGACTGTTGAACGAAGACCTTCTTTTCTCTTAAAGATTTCGAGCTTTCTCTACCACCTTCGAATGAGGATTGGTCTGAAAGCAGTTGTGATAGAATTCATCCGATACGCATATTTTATTTTGTTTGGGTTAATTCAGTTAAAAATTAAATATTGTCTGTAAACTACATTTTATTTTTCTAGAAGAATAAATTTTACTGGATACGAAAAAATCACGAAATGACCTCTATCTTTAGATTATTCTGATTCATACCAGTAATACTCTAGGGCATTAAAACCAAAACTGGATTAATTAATTGCAAAATATCTAGTGGTGTCATTTTTTTTTTCTTTAGAACGCTTTCGTTTTATTTTTATAACGATATAAAAAGTTTCGTGCTTAAAGCCAGCGAAATATCTGATTAAGTAATCGTTTATGCCAATAAAAAATCAGTAATGTCTCGTCTGGGTTTGAACCTACAATCTTTTCTTAAATTTTACATGTTCTAGCCACTTTTTTTTAATTTCATCAAATACTGAAATTATTAGGTGTTTAGAAAAATGAGTTTTTCTAAAACTGCATTCAATAATTGCTCTAATTGTTGAATATATTATATTGTATATATCCTAAGTATCTATGTCTCATTTTGCGTTAATTTTCATCAAAAGTTAAAATATTAGGATAAGTTTCTGTAAATATTAATAATTATTATATAGTTTTATTACTGTATGAGGAATAAGCGGATGTTTATATTTCATTGATTAAAAATAAAATCACGGAATGAAATAGCTTTCACTATTCATTTTATTAAAATTAAAATGCATTTTTAAAAGTATAAGAAGATTATAATCGTGTATTTCGTAGAATATGTATATTTTTGTATTATAATTGTAATTTTATTAAAAAAAAATATATACTGGTGATATTTATTTCGGAGTAAACGGGTCATGACCTCCGAAAACTTTCAATTGGATTTTAACTCGGTGACACCATGACGGAGGGATCGGGTCACTGAACTTTCAGCCTAATTGAGAAGACGTAATACATTGTTCTATTGAAAAATGTTGTTATAGTATTTTATTAATAATTATACTCAGTAGACTTTTGATTTTTTTTAAAGTCAAAATAATTCATATTTATGTGACGCTTTGACTGGCGGCAAGCATAGACACTAGACAGGCCTAAGATACATAACACCTTAGTTCCTAGTGTTACAGTATGTAACAGTATGATATAAGTCACCAATTACCATCAGGAAGCTACCACAGAGTGGTATTTTTATACATAGTAAGCTGGGCTGTCAAATAAGCTTCTTGTTGGTAATTCCTAATGGGAATCTGTCTTCTATATATAAAAACAAATATTATCAGCGATAATAGTCATTATTGTTAAGCTATACGAGAATCTGCAATTAAGGAATAGTTATTTTACAAAACGCATATAATTAATTAACAGCTCTGCTGATTGGTTGAAACGAAACCAATAAAAAAGTATTATTTTAAAACGTTATATATAAAAACTTAACACCAATCGATGACTTATCGTATTAATTAAAAACCAAATAAAACATTTAATGTAGAGTAATATATAATGAAATTTAGATCCAAATTAAAACTTCGCCTTATGAACCTGCCACTATACCATCGAAGTAGTAAAAACAGCATCAGTGATTCCACCCACTTATCAGATCTCAGATCTTCTACCGCAAAAAAAGCATTACTTGGTATTGTTGTGTTCCGGTTTAAAGGGTGAGTGAGCCAGTGTTATTACAGGCACAAGGGACATAACATCTTAGTTCCCAGGGTAGGTGGCGCATTGGTGATGTAAGCGACGGTTAACATTTCTTACAATGCCAATGTCTATGGGCGTTGGTGACCACTTACCATCAGGTGGCCCATATGCTCCTATTCTCTCCTTCCTATTTTATAAAAAAACAAAAGATATTAAAAAATTATCAAGTCGTACTCTCTTGGGTTGTAAGAAGAAAGTCAAGTAAATATCAGCTTTAAAACACTAGACAAATTTTCGTACTTAGTGTACGAATCCAAATTATATCCAAACACTTCTTTAAGTGCTCTCTTTTCAGATTTCATGGCCGACTTACCTATATTGTGTTTTTTAAACTGTATCACTTTGTCTAGACTGATCTTAGCAACAAATCCAAGCAATTAAGTTATCATTGTACAAATATTGTAGTAATTAAATTATATTTAAAACCTCGTGAATAATTCGGCAGCTTACAACGCCCGTCGCTAGATGCCACTATCCTCATTTAGATCGCACTAACTTTATTTCACTTGAAATGTATAAGTAACCTGGCAAATTTTGCTTCGGCGCTTACTTCGTTTAATGCTGAATTTTTGAAACGTTGTACGGCTAACTGTCGCTAACAACGTCCATATAAACTCTTTATAATGACTTTTGCCTATGTTTAATATTTGCCCATTTTATCATATAATAATATACATAAATAATATGTACCTCGGTTGGAAAATTTCGCTCAGCTCAAATAATTATTTCTTGTTAAAAACAAACTACGTGACCCAATGAGTTATCCCATAAAATGATAAATAAAACACATTTCACATAAATTGAACAAAATACTTTCGATAATTGGATTAATCCAAGCTTCTCAGTATCACAATGAACTGTAAAATGTAACATTAACCGTTTGTCCGATGAATGTAATAAGCTGAATGCCTTACCCGAAACCCCAGTCTTACCCCTCGACAATTTACAACCGCCACCGCTAGATGCCACTATCCTCATTTAGATCGCGCTAACGTTAGCATCATTCGGGAATATAAGATACCGACAATTTTGTTACGGCA
The DNA here is from genome assembly GCF_905147045.1 of Nymphalis io. Taxonomy (NCBI): domain Eukaryota; kingdom Metazoa; phylum Arthropoda; class Insecta; order Lepidoptera; family Nymphalidae; genus Nymphalis; species Nymphalis io. The sequence goes on from NC_065918.1 coordinate 14,096,863, forward strand.
TCAGGAAATAATAATACAATATTTTTTTGTCAAATTATTGAATTTTTTGGGAACGTTGTACGACTAACTGTCCATAACAACGTCTAAATAAACTCTTTATCGTGGTTTAAGCCTATCAGCATGTGCTTGATAAGTGCTAGAGATCAGACGTACTATATAAATTACGTATTGCGTCTTAAGAGGACGCGTACATGTAAGAACTTGTTCAAAAAACTAATTCCACAAGTATTTAGATGTATTCGTATATATTAAACTTTTGCTACTATTATCAGAAAATTATTTAGGTTTTATAATATATAAATAACAGGTAAAATTAATGTTCTGTCGAGTCGCCTGCAAAGTATGAAATAGTTCATTGAAATTGTCTCGGTGTTTCGTTTTGAAAAAACAAAATTAGTATAAATCATGCAGAAACTATTAATTAAGAGACGGGTTATATAGCATAACATTTTTAAGCGAAAATGAAAATAGGATACGATCGTTTATCAATTTAAGAAGTAAAGTACATTTTACCGGACGCACAATCAAGTATTGCAAAGTAATGAGTCATGCGAGTCCAACAGAGTAGTAAGTTTCTATGAGTATTGGAAGTCTTAGCGTCGTCGCTTACTATTTGCCTATAATATAAATAAATATGTATGTAGGTGACAAAACTTCGCTCAGCACTAATAACAATTAGTTGTAAAAAACAAGCCACGTGACTCGATGAGTTATCCCATCAAGTGATGAATAAAATACTACTTCACATAAATTTAATAGATTTTATCTAAACTTTACAAGTTCGCTTCACAAGTTTCTGTAAACTATGTATATAATAGGTCAAAACCTATTTCGCTCAAGATATAAATACGGCATTCATTATAATTTAAGAATCATTTAAATTTACATAAAAAAACCGGGCAAGTGCTAGTCGGGCTCATGCACTGAGGACCGCCACCAAACAATACTGAAAGATCTACCAGATTATTTTAAATTTAAAATCTTGACCGAATCGCATGAATCTTAACCGATGATCGTAGGTTCAAACCCGGGCGAGCACCACTGAATTTTCATGAGCTTAATTTGTGATTATAATTCATCTCGTGCTTTACGGTGAAGGAAAACATCGTGAGGAAACCTACATGTGTCTAATTTCACTGAAATTCTGCCACATGTGTAATCCACCAACCCGCATTGGAGCTGCGTGGTGGAATAAGCTCTAAACCTTCTCCTCAAAAAGAGGAGAGGAGGCCTTTAGCCCAGCAGTGGGACATTCACAGGCTGTTACGGTTACGGTTACGGTTTAAATTTAATTTGTTTGTAAAAAATATATTTTTTAATATATTTTTTAATAAAATTAAAAAATTATATTTATAAACAAAATTTAATTTACTGTTTTCGGTTTTTTTCCTATACTTGTGCTACAAGATATTGCTTCTTGCCAAATTTCATGATTCTAGGTCAACAGGTCCCATAGATTTCGATTTCCTTTGCGATTGTATGGAAAATGTGACATAAACGGCCATATCATTTGATTGCGTAGACTTCGAGGTTAAATTTTTTCACTGCTTCAAGGGACCGCAGATCTCGGTATTTGGTATTAATATCAACTTTATACGTCTACGCGTTCCTGAGAAAAAAGGTCTTGACAGACAGACACGCAGACGGACAACAAAGTTTAGAGGTACAAAACCCTTAAAATAATAATATTTTAGTTTTCGCTACTTAATTACAAAATGTATGCAATTTGTGTCGTTTAAGTATTAACTGAAATTCGTATCTGAAGATTACGCCTATTTGGGACGCAGCACATTAGAAAGATATTTAATTTTGTAAATGCTATCATTTTTTTTGTATTAGTTGTTTAAGAAATATATATATTTCAACTCCGATGTCGCGATGGCAAATCGCATGACATGAGTCTTGGTTTATAATAATATGAAAATATCTATTTTAGTAACGGAACTGATAAATGTTTTCTTCAATTTTTTTGTTTTTCCAATTATTAATCGTCATATTCATTACGTGTCATGTTATTGACAGTACCTTAACATCCTGTTAATGTTCCACTGCTGGGCTACCGCCTCCTCTGCCTTTTGAGGAGAAGGTTTGGAGCTTATTTCATATATAATTATACATTCTTTCTGTGTGCACTAAACTAAAGAACTAAAGAAACCTTTTTTTGTTAGGTATTCCATCTCTTCTGATAGGTACCCTATATGGATATACTGCAAGGGATCAAGAGCGAGTAGATTCCGGTCTCGAAATTCATGGTCTATCACGCACGACTTGTCCATTTAATTGTACTCATCGTTGACGTGACGTGACGTGACGTGACACCTTTCTGTACGAAGTTGATGCTCATCAATCAAACAGGCGGAAACTTTTTCAATGTATTACGAGAAACCATTTGTCATTATTCCCTCGCTGTCGAACTGAATTCAGTGGGAAAAAACTTCATCGCTCGCTCCGAGAAATCGCTCGTGAAATGTCAGATAGCTACTTGGGAATATTATACTTATTTAATAAAATGTTCACCAGACGAATTATAATCCTTAAGAAAAACGAATCGTTTATACAAATATGGTAATCTATATTAACATTATAACGAGATAAATTTTGATTTTTTTGTATGTTTGTTTGTAATGGATAAACTCGAAAACTACTAAACCGATTTTAAAAATAAAATGTCTGATGATGAAGATTATCTGATGATCCCCACGAAAATTGCAATAATGTAACCCAATGTATATAAGTATGTATACTTATATAAAGTATGTATGTGTATGTATTTTTTCCAGTAAAAGTTTAGTCTAGTAGAAAACTATTAATAATACCTTAAATAATGTATAAGTTTATATATATTATATTAAATTATATTACATAAAAAAACAGCCCAAATAATAATATTTCCAATGAATTTTTTTTTATAGAATAGGAAGGCGGACGAGCATATGGGTCACCTGATGGTAAACGGTCACCAACGCCCTTAGACATTGGCATTCTATACATAGCCAATGCGCCACCAACTTTGGGAACTAAGATTTTATGTCCCTTGTGCCAGTAATTACACTGGCTCACTCACCCTTCAAATCGGAACACAACAATAACAAGTACTGCTGTTTTTCGGTAGAATATCTGATGAGTGGGTGGTACCTACCCAGACAAGCTTTCACAAAGCCCTACCACCAGCTACCCTATTGTGCTTGTATTTCTTAATACTAATTAATTAATATTAGAGGTACCATTCACCGAGGTACCATTATTATTGTATAAGCATCATCAGAATCGAAATTAAAATTTTTAGCATGACTGAACGTTTATCGCCGTATCCGGACCAATCGGAAACGTCCATCTGACTAATTCTAATGCTCAACGTCCAGGCACCCCGCATTTGAATATGTCGGCGCGCGATCGCTGGCATTCCAATGTCCTCTATCGAGCCAAGGTATGTTATATATGACGTACTGTCTTTTGATCCCTATTTCATCTTGGAAATATTTCTTGCATATCATAACCAGTAATGTCCCACCGCTAAGCTTCGACCTTTTATCTTGAATTAACGCCAAACATGGAGAACGTAAAAAATTATAATTTCCATATGTATATTTATTGCCTAAAGTTTAAAGAAAAATCTTTTAAAGTAGTTTCCAAGCTTGTCTCTTCCAGCACTAAGGTTCATCCCCATTCACAAGGAAGCGGAATCAGTTTATTTAAATATTTTTCCTTCGTCACAACCATTTTTATCGAAACATAGCTGTATATAAAAAAACCTTTTTATCCATCTATATTACGAAAGCAATAACACTTTGTTTGTCGCGTTTTCACTTTTAATCCGAGGAATCAATTTTGATGAAATATGTTATAAAGGTAGCTTAAACCCCAAAATGATTTTTTTCATACCATTAAATATTAAAAGTCATCCGAATACAATTTTAAAATAATTCACAAATCATAATGTTGTGACTTCAAAGATACAATGCGATATGCGTCACTCATATAAAATGAATAATCAATTAATACGATACGGTTTTGTGCAAGCCTGTTCGTATAGGTAAACACACACTCATCGCATTCTACTGTCAAACATCAATTAGTATTGTTGTGTTCCGGTTTAAAGAGCCAGTGTAACTACAGGCACAAGTCTATGGTTATATATGGCATATGGCAAATGTCTATGAGCAATGGTGACCATTTACCATCTGGAAAACTCGCCCGTCCGCCTTCCAATTTTATAAAAAAAATAACAATGTAGGATTACATAAATGTTAGTATGTAATAGCATTATTATGTTGCAGAATAAAGAACAATATATTTATTTAATTACGCCTATTCATATATTTATGTACAACCATTAAAGGTGTTATGTGAGTACCGATGAATGTACATACAGGATGCAGGTGGTCACATATCGTTTAATTATTTCCATTAATGTCGAGAGATATTTTATTACAAGATTATTGTTATATTTCCGTTTTGTATTAAAATTTACATTAATTCTTTGTTACGTAAACTAAGAAATATGTTTTATCCGGCGAGAGAATTGTATTAACCTTATCGCTAAGAGATCACGGAAAGCCTATATTAGATTTACTAATATAGTAAGAATGAAGTTTTATTTATTATTAAGTTTTATTTATGTAATTTTAGTTCATTTTTATTCCCTCAACTCTTGGTAGAGAAACTCAGTATGACAATGAACTTTAAAATGAAACATTAACCGTTTGCCCAAACAATATTATTATTAGTCGAATAAGTATTTAATACGTATCTATAAAATATAAGTCGTTAAGCGAGACAAGGATTACGTTGATTTTCTTAGAGAATAAATAACAAGTAAAATACATTGAAAGAGGTACAACTACGTCAAACTTTTGTTTATCACGTAATTTCGCTCGCCTTTACTTGCACAACTAAACCAAACAACAAATTCGGCTCCGCATAACTTTGTTTTACTTGCACAGCCTTAGTATTAGTACAAGAATCAACTCTGGCTAAATACTGAACGTTATTTTGTCTTAACTTGACGCATAAAGCGATTATCAAGTAAAATTTTTGTTATTGAACACATCTTAAAAAGCCACAATGTTATGTATAGTATTAGATAAAATGGTTTCTAAGACTAACAACTTTGTCCGATGAAATCAAACGATATTTCAGATTACAATCTGAGCAAAGTTTTCAAGTGATTCGTCTTCGGTTTAGAGACGAAGGAAATACCTTGAAAACTCGTGAAACTTTTGAAGTATACGTGTACATATAAACGTTTATTATATTTTTTTGTTACTTAAATTAAAGTTTAAAGAATTTAAAAATGCAGGCTTATTAAAATATCATTAATTTAATTTGAGATACTCGTTGTTCCAACGCGGATTTATGAATATAAATGATAGCGGCAGCATTACCTCTCGACAGTTTACAACGTTCGCCGCTAGATGCCACTATCCTCATTTAAATCACGCTAACTTTATTTCAGTTGGAAAATATAAGTAACCTGGCAAATTTTATGACGAGCGTCAATAAACGAAAAGTTCATAAACTCCATATTTTTGGGACGTTGTACGACTAACTGTCGTTCACAACGTCTATATAAAATATTTATAATAATTTAAGCATACTGGAGACTGTGCGTGATAAGGATATAGATAAAACATAATATAACTAACTGCCCGACTCGAATTCGTACGCGCATTTTTATAATTCATGGATATTAACATCAAATCGATATATTTATTCAATATTTATCAGCAAGCGTTTAAAATTAATATGTTATGTGTTTTAATAAACATTTATACTTTTGTGAGAATTAAACTAAGCTACAGGTGTCATTATTTTTTCTTTAACAACAAATTAGTTACAGTGGTTATAGTGAGATTTCTACAAAATATAGGTAAATGCTATCATTGAAGGTTTTGTAGATATTTTGTAGAAATCTATCATACAAAGCTTTTTCTTTTATAGTTTTCGTGCTTACTACATAACAGCCTAGACCGACAGTTTTCTCTTTGAATACGTCGACATATTAGGCTATATCTAAAATAAATATACAACATATACATAACATATGTTATATTATGTTAACAAATAGCGTATGCCCGTCTAAAACTATAATTTTATTTTATGTGAAAGTTGCAAATAGAATTTGTAGTATCCAAGTAGAACCCAAATAAACAAAGGTAACTTATGACGTAAGTAAGACATATTACGTATATAAATACATATACATACAACATAAATATTAAACAATTGGAGCAACTTTCATATGCAGCCTTACAAAAAATATTTTGAATATTCACCTAATCCAATAATTTTAGCATTTGATGAAATTAAAACAAAATAAGACGTAGTTAGGTAATAAATATGTATATTAATTAATTATTATTTAACGATTGAAGTGACATTCAAATACAATTTTAACAATTTTTTTTACAATCGGCCCAAAATAAGTAAATATTTACCTAAGTTATGTATTGTACAACAACAAAAATTAAATTCACAAAGTCCACCTTAAAAACGCTCGGAACCGCATAACTGACCGCCACAGTAATTATTTTTGTTTCGCGAGAGTTTTTATTTCATGATAACTCCTAAGCAAAAGCTGAGTTGGCCCAGTGGTAAGAACGCATGAATCTTAACCGATGATAGTGGGTTCAAACCCGGGCAAGCATCACTGGATATTCATGTGTTTCATTTGCTATTATAATTCATCTCGTGCTTGACGGTAAAGGAAAACATCGTGAGGAAACCTGCATGTGTCGAATTTCACTGAAATTCTGCCACATGTGTATTCCAATCCGCATTGGAGCAGCGTAGTGGAATAAGCATCACACCTTCCCTCAAAAACGGAGAGGAGGCCTTAGCCCAGCAGTGGGACATTCACAGGCTGTTACTTTTACTGTTACTGATAACTACTAAGATATATATTTATATTAATTAAATAGAGTGAAAGACAAATATGTATAATATTCTAAATTTAACACTTAACATATTAAAATATTTATTTAGATATATATCAACACGGTATCGGTTATAAAAACTTCTAAAACATTTCTTTATTTTTGACCAAAATTAATAAGTATACACCTGTACCAAATACGCTCTATCATTATTTAGCGCCATCTTACAATGCTAGACTGAAACTGGCTTGCTGACTTGTTAAATAATAAAGAAAAGATAGTTGTAAATTTTAGCATACCAAATGTGAAAAACATAAAAGCTGATGTACTTATCAATGGGGAGTCGATGGATCCAGTTGAGTCAACTGCATTTCTCGGCCTTTATGTTGATGCCAAGTTGCAATTGCACCCTATTAATCCATATTAACGGTTTGATGAGTACACTAAGCTCAGTTTTTGCCGTTAAGAAAATAAGACTATTTATCGATTTTGATACGTAAATTGTAGATTTCAGTTCTTTTTTGTTTTGTCGCATAAAGCGGTGAGTTTCAATGTCGCCTAAACATAATAGAGTCTCGTGTAGCAATAAAATAAATATTTGTATCTTTAATTTTGACAAATCCACGTTACGCTAAAGTAAGTAACATTAAATCATAAAATTTATTTAATTAAAGAACAAATTGTTTACATAATTTAAAAACAGATAATTGCACAACCATGTTGTTTAACTGCGTCGTAGAGACGCGGGTTAATGAATGTCGATTCACATATAGGCTGATGTAGGCAATGCGGTACAAGCCTCAATTCAATCCCGGATTAATTGCCAAGGTCGATCGAACGAATCGAATAATCGATTCCATGCTCCGAGAGACGGTGGTTTTGTTCAATGTTACAACTACGACTACTCCATAAGTAAACTATTATTTTAACTATAAAATTCGTGTTTCGAAATACACTTTTTAATTTAAATACAATAATTATTATATATTATTATTATTATTTAATATAAGAAATACATATAGATGAAAAACTCTATAACATTTAAATCGTATAAGTGTATTATTATCAAAATAAAATACAAAAACTTATTAAATTCCTTTGGCACTATCACTGAAAAAGACCCTTATCAAAATGTCCGCTCGAAGCAAAATATATACCTCCTACAATATACATATATATTATATTTATTATATTGGAATAACACGTTTTCTCAAAGGGTTAACCGTGACACTTATATTATCGTTTAGTTGTCACATATTATGACAAAGAACCTAATTAAATAGTAAAATTTAAAAACAAATTGATCCTGAATGTTGCCTTACGTTTCCATTTCAGAATCGCAATAGAGGTATTTATGAGTTAAAGTAAAAAAGTGAAGTAACAGGTTGTCCGTCGCATTGCTAGGCAAAGGCCTCTCTTAATTTGAATTTTATCCAATACATGTTTTCCTCTAGATGTTTTTCATCATATTGATATCATCCACAAGGTGAATTAATGACAAAAATGAAATGAAAGAAGAAACCGGCTGTGGGACATTCACAGGCTGTTACTTAATAATTGTCTGGTTATTAGTCAGCAATCTTTGGTCAAGATTCACGTGTTCTAATGTAGTACTGTAGTCACACTACTTTGTTCACCCTTCAAATCTTTAGCTTAGTATATAGTGGGAGGTATATATACAGGCGGGCTTCCACAAAACCCAGATACCGGACTTATGTGTATTGCCATTATAAGGCATAATATCTTTACCAACTTTAACACATTTGCTTTCAATTATTTGCAGAACTACTCCAAGTAATATAAGCAATATGACGACGTCACATGACGGATAGTGGCTAATATGTATATTGCAACAAAATTTTGTAGGACTTCCGTAACTTATTGCCCATTTCTCACTGTCGCGCTCTATCTCAGAAGAAATGGCCTATTAAGTAGCATGATTGTTAACCGAAAACTACTAATTTGAATCCGTACAAGGTTCACAGAGTTTTCGTGTGCTTAATTTCCATGTAAAACATCTATTAGCGCGCCCTCTGGGTACGACAAACTCACATGCCGTGACTGCAAACTGCATCACGCTATCAACACCCTTTCCTGGCTCGTATCGTATACTTATACTTCATGAATACTTAATACAATTATAAAATGACTAGCTGTGTGTCAATAGAACGTAAAGCCTTTTAAATTTTAGAAATATGGAAATCTTTATTTCGACAGTTCAGTTTTTGAAGCTTTTTCGAAAAAACCTTACCTAAGAGTGAGAATGAGAATCTACAGTTCATGTTTTAATCTCTTTAAATTTCTCTTTTAGAGATTCTTTAGCTCCTAGGTAACGAATAGCCCTCTTCAGTAGCACAAATATCTTGTTGATAGTGACAGCTTTACCCGTCAGTATAATGGGGACGATGTTATGAGCCTTTCGATTGAGCAAGCTATTGAAATAGCCTGTACAGAGCTTAAGCGTCTTGTTGAATGCGTATAAAGACGTAGTAACTAGTGGGTTGTAAGCGATGAGAAAATATAGAAAAATGAATGTATATTCTAATAAATATATCTTTGTTTGTGGTGACTTGAACATAGATTTATTAGAAAACTGTAGAACAAGTATCTGATCTCAGAAATATGAAAATCATATAACCTTGTTAATTTATTCTCAGAGCTTACTAGAATCATTGAATCCACTGCAACATGTATTTATAATATATTTACTATTTGTGTACATTATCGTATTATAAATATGTTAATTTCCGATCATTGTGGACAGTTTCACTTAATTCAACAATATTTTTTAAAAAATAAAACATATGATCCGATCAATGTAAAGTAATATTCAGGCAAAGCTCTCATATTTACCATAAAATGAAAATTCTCTTCAGTCCAGGTTTTGACCTATACATATAGTTTATAGCAATTTGTTAAGTTTAGATATAATCTATTAAATTTATATGAAGAAGTATTTTATTCATCACTTAATGGGATAACTCATCGGGTCACGTGGCTTGTTTTTTACAACTAATTATTATTATAGCTGAGCGAAGTTTTGTCCCTTAAGTATATATTTATGTATATAATTATATTATATTATAGGCACGTATCAAGCGGTGACGAGAAGATTTTCAACACTCATAGAAACTTACTACTGTTGGACTCGCATGACTCATTACTTTGCAATAATTAATTGTGCGTCCAGTAAATATACTTTACTTCATAAATTTATAAACTTATTTTCATTTTCGTTTAAAAATATTATGATAAATAATCCGTTACTTAAATTAATAGTTACAACATGGTTTATACTAATTTTGTTTTTTCTACAAGAAAACGAAACACCTAGACAATTTGAATTAACTTTTATTCATACTTTGCAGGTGACTCGACAGAACAATAATATTACCTATTATTTATTTTTTTTTTTTTTTATAGAAAAGGAAGGCGGACGAGCATATGGGCCACCTGATGGTAAGTGGTCACCAACGCTCTTAGACATTGGCATTGTAAGAAATGTCAACCATCGCTTACATATCCAATGCGCCACCAACCTTGGGAACTAAGATTTTATGTCCCTTGTGCCTGTAATTACACTGGCTCACTCACCCTTCAAACCGGAACACAACAATATCAAGTATTGCTGTTTTGCGGTAGAATATCTGATGAGTGGGTGGTACCTACCCAGACGAGCTTGCACAAAGCCCTACCACCAGTAAAAATTTATATATTATAAAACCTTTCTGATAATAGTAACAAAACTGGAATTATTTTTCGAACAGCTTTATATAAGTATGCTTACTCGTAAAACGCAATACATAATTTACATAGTACGTTTGATTTTAGCACATATCAAGCACTTGCTATAAGCTTAAACTATAATAAAGAGTTTATTTAGACGTTGTTTACGACAGTTAGTTGTACAACGTCCTAAAAATTCAAGATTAGGATAAAATAAAACTTTGTAGCTATATGAATATGCCGTAATAAAGTTGTCGGGTTCCTTATATTTCCCGAGTGATGCTAACGTCAGCGCGATCTAAATGAGGATAGTGGCATCTAGCGGCGGACGTTGTAAATTACTGTCGAGGGGTGTTCGGGTGACTTAACCATTCCCTTCAAAACAACTGCCCGACGCCCCTTCACCTCCTATCCGCTGTTCGCATCTTTTGTTTATACACATATAAACAGACGAGCAGACAAACTAGTACTGGTTTTATCTTTGTCTATTTATAGATTTGTTGAAAAACAATTTACAAAAATATATATAATTTAAAGTAATATAAACAAAATGAATATTTGCATAATTGATTTTATTAAGAATAGTAGTTAAGTCTAAATTAAATAGATGACAAAGTTGATGAAAAAGTTATATAGTTTTATATGCTTCTGTCTGAATAGTAATAGTAGTAAAAAGTGAATAAAATTATGCATTGTCATTTAATTGCGTAGCACAAATATTTTTTTAAATATCTTAATAGAGCATGAAAATAAACTGTTTTTCATGACAAAGATCGTCCATTTAAAAATAAAATTACGTTCCAATTATCTTTCAAATGTCAATTCATACTTTTCATAGGACAAAGAAATCAATAACGGATTGAGAATAACACTACAGAGAATTGAAATTTAAATTAAAACTGTCAACTGATATCATAGTTTCATTTTTATTATTATCAGTACCGAACTTTGCTGGGCTCTTATAACTAGTATTATAATAATAATAATGAGAAAAATATATTTATAATATTAATGAAAGTATGTTTTTATTTATCTTACAACATATAATCTTTCTAGTTTTGTTTTAATTGTACATTATTTGAATAAACATAAATTTTGATATTTCAAATGCTGTTTGTCCCATTATGGCGACAGTCGGGTATCAGATCAAGTCATAACTCACATGCATACAACCAAAAACGGAGACAGATGATAATACTAAGTATTGAGTTACTTTCCGGTTCTCGGTAGAATCTACATCCGAACCAGTGGAAGCTTTAGGTAAATATAATTCTGTAAAATGACGTTTAAAAAAATATTTAGTTAAGCCTACTTAATTAAATATATTTTGATTTGATTTGATAGAACAAGCTTTTGTTTAATATTTTTTTATGAATGCGTATATTGTATATTGCTGCCTTAAATATAATTAATGTATATACGAGTTATATAAACAATTGGCCAGTACATAACCAATATTGTTAATATGAGCGAATTACTGGTGCACAGCACACATTTACTGGTGATAGAGCTTTGTGCAAGCTCGTCTGTGTAGGTACCACCCACTTATCATATATTCTACCGCAAAACAGCAGTGCTTGGTATTGTTGTGTTCTGCTTTGAAGGGTGAGTGAGCCAGTGTAATTACAGGCACAATGGACATCACATCTTAGTTCCCAAGGTTGGTGGCGCATTGGTGATGTAAGCGATGGTTAATATTTCTTACAATGCGAATGTCTATAGGCGTTGGTGACCACATACCGTCAGGTGGCTCATATGCTCATTCGCCTTACTATTCTATAAAAAAAATTTGACACTGATCGTTGTGTCATTCATTGTCATTTTGTAAAGAGTAAAGCTAATGTGTAAAGTAACCACTGCGAAAGTTACAAAAATTAGTGTATAACTAATCATTTTTATTTTTTTATTTATTAGCAGACAGATAAAGCTGTATGAAATATTAAAATTACAAGACAGATTTAATGTAAAAACTTAATACCTATAATAACAATAACTTTAACACATGGTTAACATTTCTTACAAAGCCAATTTCTATGGGCCTTGGTGACCACTTACCATCAGATGGCTAATATGCTCGTCCGCCTACCTATTCATTAAAAAACATATCAAATTGATGTTGTGGTATTCATCTCGTTTCATTAATTCGAATATACACATTATGGTTCTACGCGTTCAGGATTCTATAATGTTTCATAGTCGCTAGAGTATTGGTAAATTGTTTGTAAACAAAAGTAAGATCAGTCTAATACTACAGAGCAAATAGCAGGACCCATATTCCTTGTTTACAAATATTTTGAACGAAACTAAGCTGTTATGGGTATTTCGTGGCTGTTTAATTCTTTTGTAGTGCTCGTGTAGACTTGATTATATTTTTAAAAAACGGACATCATAGCACTTTTTAAACATCTATATTATAATTACGCAAAGAGAAAAGCGTTCACCAAACTTATTCTCCTATTTTTATCAATTAATTGTTTTATTTGGTAGCCATTGACGAGTTTTAGTGTTACCAATTAAAAAAGATGGAAAGAAACATTTTTTTGAAAGTCATATTTGTTTCCTCCTTTTCTCAAATTTTCAATATTTTTAGTGTCGTATTTCGATCACAGTTCTAACACTTAGTTATTTTTAACAGGGCAGACAAGTGGATGATTATTCATATGGTATATGTTACCCATTGACGGCATCTAATATGTTTTACTTTTACAAGTTTTTATTTGGCGGTAGGGTAATCTTGGGTAACTTTTCATCGTGATAATCGGATATCCTTGTCCTCATTCCATTTAAAAAGTATTTCCCTCCCACTGACATCCTTATACAAATTTATATTATTTACAAGCAAAATTGTTTGACTATATACTTTTTCTTTATAATATTCGGATCGACAAAAAAATTAGTTAGTCACCGTAATAGAAAGAAGAATTAATCAATTCTTACAAAGCCAATACACCACGGCATTGATATTTGCTCACTCCAAGTCAAACCAGAACACATTTGGAAGTAGAATAAATTGCGAGTCGAGTAATTGCTAGGTCGAGTTTGTTCATTCTTCGAGAATAAATTATGATATGGACACCAGACTTTTTTACAAATTTCTTGTCAAACCTCAAATCACACTTAGAAAAATGTCTTTCTTTACAAGTTGGTGCAGTTTTATGTAATTTTTACGGATTTGAACTCATATTCTTCGGTTAAGATTTTCATATTCCGATCACTGGATCATCTCTTCTTTCTATGAACAATAGTTGCAATGTGTCTACACACATTTGGCTATGGTAGGTAAGCACTATTGCTTACCTACCATAGGCAAATCTTAATAGGAATTCCATCTTAATAGGATATTTGATAAATAACAATATCCATACTTCACTTTCTAAAACGTATTTGAGAGAAAATTCTGTTACATAAAAGTTACTAAAATTATATAAATATCCATGTATATAATTTTGACTTGAATATTCATATATATGGTACAAATATATCGCCTACAAATTTACGTCTTAACTTTGGGCTTCTACTTCATTATATTTGTGTTATATTGTTATATTTGGTCGTAGTATTTGGCTGAATTAATGGTATCAGATTTTAGTTTATTTTTCGATACTGTGATGTATTTCCAACTGATTTCGCCACCAGTCGCTTTTTCCAACGGGAATAATCTACTGTGCTAGAGATATTTCGTGCACAAGTGTGCTACTAATCTCTCACTCACAATTTTGATTGCAATACAACATAACAGAAAATAGATCAGGTGAGGAACCAACGGTTTAACTATTTCCGAGATACGGGAATACAAAAACGTACATAAAGTTTAATTTAAGTATATAATATAAAGATAAATATTTCTCTGGTTGTAGCTGAATATTTGGAAGCGTAATTTCTAATTTGCTCATTCGAAACTTTCAAGTAAAATAGCCACTACGAATGCTGGTTACAGCAAATACACGTGTAAAATTTCAAATAGCATCCGGATATACTGAATGTGGGGTCTATGTGGATTAGCACGACAATCTAGACCAAGAAAATGAAAATAAAATAATACTTCGTTCAAATAGTTCGTGATAATCCTGTATTCGTTCGAAGTTAATATTTCCAAAAACTAGTTACTCTTTTTCATATCAATCAATCAATCAACAGCCAATCGTTGTCCACTGCTGAACATAGGCCTCTCCCAAGGTGCGCCAAAGCTCCCTGTCCTCCGCCTTCCGCATCCAGTTGGTGCCCGCCACCTTCTTAAGGTCGTCGGTCCACCTGGCTGGAGGGCGCCCTACGCTGCGCTTGCCGATTCGCGGTCTCCACTCTAGGACTCGTCTGCTCCAACGGCCATCGGTCCTACGACATACGTGACCAGCCCACTGCCACTTCAGCCTGCTAATTTTGCAAGCTATGTCGGTGACTCCGGTTCTTTTCCGGATAATCTCATTTCTGATCTTATCCTTCAAAGATACTCCGAGCATAGCTCGCTCCATAGCACGCTGAGCGACTTTGAATTTGTGGACTAGTCCCGCAGTTAGTGTCCACGTTTCGGCACCGTATGTCATGGCAGGTAAGACGCATTGGTTGAAGACTTTCGTCTTCAAACATTGCGGTATAGACGACTTGAGGACTTGACGAAGGTTGCCAAATGCTGCCCATCCCAAGCGAATTCTTCGATCGGCTTCCTTCTCGAAGTTGTTCCTACCGACTTGTATTACCTGTCCTAGGTAGGTATATTCACTAACAACTTCGAGAGGTTTCCCCTCGACGTATATCGGTCCCGGCACGACATGCCTATTGAACATGACCTTGGTCTTGTCCAAGTTCATACCGAGACCGACACGCCGGGAAGACTCGCCTAGGCTACGCAGCATTTCGGTGAGTTGCTCCAGCGACTCTGCTATGATGACGATATCGTCGGCAAATCGAAGGTGTAAGATGTACTCGCCGTTTACATTGACTCCATACCTAGTCCAATCCAGCGTTTTGAAAACGTCTTCCAACGCGTTGGTGAACAGTTTCGGGGATATTACATCCCCCTGTCTCACCCCTCTGCGCAGTTGGATCGCCTTCGTCTTACAGTCCTGGATGTGGACAGTCATTGTAGCGGCGTTGTACAGACATCTCAGTACCTCGATATATCTCCAATCGATATGACATCTCTGCAATGAGTCGAGCACTGCCCAGGTTTCGATGGAGTCGAAGGCTTTTCTCGTAGTCCAAAAATGCCATACACAGCGGCTGATTGTACTCTTCGGTCTTCTGCACAATCTGCCGAACAGTATGGATGTGGTCCACGGTGCTGTAGCCTGATCGAAAGCCGGCTTGCTCTGGGGGCTGGAACTCGTCAAGTCGTCTGGCGAGACGGTTCGTGACGACTCTTGAGAACAGCTTATACACGTGACTCAGGAGGGAGATTGGTCTGTAGTTTTTCAAGAGGGTTTTATCACCTTTCTTGAAAAACAGTACCACCTCACTCCCGCTCCACGTTTCCGGGGTCTTGCCATGTTGGATGACGGAATTAAAGAGGCTTGCTAGCTCTTTCAGGACCGGAGTCCCGCCTGCCTTAAGCAACTCTGTTGTGATTCCGTCATCTCCCGGAGCTTTGTTGTTTTTAAGCTGTTCTAGAGCCGCCCTAATCTCTCCTTGGTCAACGACCGGGAGCTCCTCGGAGTAATGGCGCATAAGAGGGGCGCGCTGGTCATCAATACTGATTCCCACGGGTTTATCCGATCTTGAAGAGAACAACTGCCCATAAAACCTCTCTACTTCTCCGATAATCTCAGGCCTAGAGGTAACGACCCCACCATTTTCAGTTTTAAGTTTTGTCAGACGCGGCCTCCCAAACTTGCGAGCGAACACTTTCGATCCCCGATTTTGCTCAATCGCAGCCTTGATGGCACGGGTATTGGAGCGTCGGAGATCGCGTCGCGTCAGCGTTTTTATTGTTCGGTTTAAGGCCTTATCTGACAAAAACGATGGTAGTTCTCGTCGTTTTCTCATGAGCTCGAGTGTCTCAGCAGAGAGTTTTGGTGCGTTGTCTCTTCTCTGTGGCGGAAAACACTTGCGGGATGTGTTTTGC
Organism: Nymphalis io; assembly: GCF_905147045.1. Classification (NCBI taxonomy): domain Eukaryota; kingdom Metazoa; phylum Arthropoda; class Insecta; order Lepidoptera; family Nymphalidae; genus Nymphalis; species Nymphalis io. The sequence goes on from NC_065918.1 coordinate 14,113,522, forward strand.
AGTATTTTGACCAGCGTGTCGGTTCTCTCATCAATGCTGCTTATGGTTTCCAACGCGGTGAATTGATTTTGAAGTTCCATTTGGAACTTTTCGGAGCCTTGAGCAGCTTGGAGCATGGTAGGTCGGAGAGTAGACCTCATCATTCTCGATCTTTCGGCTTTTAAGTTGATATTTAGAGTGCCTCGAACCAAGCGGTGATCACTTCCGGTATTAAACCTGTTGATCACTGAAACATCTCTAAATATGTGCCTTTTATTCGAAATGATAAAGTCTATCTCGTTCCTTGTCACGTTATCGGGGCTTCGCCAGGTCCACCTCCTCTGAGGCTTCTTTTGAAAGAAAGAATTCATCAAAAAAAGCCCCTGTGCTTCGAGAAAGTTTACCAGCATTTGCCCCCTGTGATTTCTGCAGCCCAAGCCGTAAGGTCCGACTTTCGATTCACCGCTATCTTGTACTCCCACTTTAGCATTAAAGTCTCCCATAACAACATTGTAGTGGGCCTTCGAGGTGTCGTTGAGGGCCTTTGCGATGTCCTCGTACATCGCTTCGACCACATCATCAGAGTATGTCGAAGTTGGCGCATATACCTGTACGACCTTCAGGGAGTACCTGTCGGAAAGTTTTAGGACAAGGTACGCTACCCGGTTCGACACACTACTGATTTCCACAATGCTGCTAATGAGATCCTTTTTGACTAGAAAACCGACACCACCCTGGGAGAGGTTATCACCTCCGCGGAAGTAGAGTAAGTTACCGGACTCTAGAGTTATCGTGTCCTCCCCCTGTCTTCGGACTTCAGATAACCCCAGTATATGCCAGTTTATATGACTTAACTCTACTTCTAATTCGGCGAGGTGATGGTCCAGCCTCATCGAGCGTCCATTATACGTTGCCATTTTCAGTCGTTTTATACGGTAGCCTGCCGTGAACCGGTGATTCTTAGCACCCCCTGCCCTGCCGATACCGCGACCGCTACCTTGGTCGGGCCTAGCGGGCTTGCCGGTAACTGGGGGCCTTTTTTTTGGGCGCATCTGCCATTAATGGAGGGGTTTGCCCATACTCGCCGCGCTGGGCAGGCGTGTTGGCGAGCGCAGTAGGGGGGGTAAGATGTTTATGGGAGGGACGCTGCTGCCCATCCCCCCTTTTCCCCGTCCCTCAGTCGCCTCTTACGACACCCACGGGATGAGATTGGGGGAGTACTATTCTAAGCCGGTACTCCACGGTACTCCACTTTTTCATATATAAATCATCAATTATTCATCGTAGCAGTCATTCAACTCATTGTTCTAAGATATTGTTTGAGAAATGAATGTATTAAACTTTTATATAACTTGCTATATTTGTTTTGTTTACGTCAAGTCTTGTCAAATTAGAACAACTTTCTCTTATCTTACACAATTGAAATTTTACAGGTGGGTTCAGTTCTAATGACAATAGTTTTTATAGTAATCATGCCTTGATTCTACACCCAGGTTTGGCTCCAGACGAAGGAACTCCTCAACGATCATAGATCAGTAGGTCAATTTTTACAAAACGTCTTACTATTAATTTATTTTGCTGATAATTATGTCGAGCCATAAAATTATGTCGTAGTGCCGTATCAAAACGTAAACCTGCGCTGTAGGCGTTTTGCCAATTAAGTTTTGCGTCCGAGTGACGGCATCGTCTAAATTCTTGATTTGATGCACATATTCTGAAGCGAAAGTGGCGCTCCGTATAGTACAATCTTCATGTACTAAATAATCCAAAAGTTATTTGAAAAATTCTAATAAAACAAATTGGTAACTATATCTGAATATGTTATAAGTAGTCGGTCGAGAACATAAGCCTGTTGATAAGTGATCACCACAGAGGGCGCTGTATAAAATATTACCGATTTCGTACATCGCGAATACGCCGCCAATCGTAACTAAGAGGTTTGTACTTCATGCCTGTGGTTACACTGGCTTAAGACCTTCCAAACACAACAAAACCAAATATTGCTATTTGGCGGTGGCGGCTGATGAGTGGTAACTAACTAGACGGGCTTGCAAAAAGCGCTACCAAGTGATACAAGGATGAGTACATAACCCCTATTAATAATATATACGATCAGGTCAAAAATACTAAAGTTGCATTTCTAATTCTAAAAACTAAAGAGCCGTAGATCATTAATATGCTTATTTCTGTGTTAAATATAAAGCTACCTCCGGTTCGTATAGTAAATTCTACTGAGAAGTACTGGCATCTTAGTCTTTATTTTTTTCACCCATAGAATTATATAATATGCAATATGTGACGTAGATATTATAACAATTAAACAATTAAATTAAAACATCTTCCATGATTTTTATAATCTATACAAATTATAGTGATATTGCGTAAACGCGAGTAAAGGTTCAACTTGTGAAATAATTTCTCTCAAACGTAAATTAACGTAACGCAATTAACTTATTTTACATTTGACATTAATACTCTCGAGTCGAATGATAGATCACTTAATATAACGTTATAAGTTGTGGCATCGATATTCCTAAGCCACAAACCAACTATCAAGAACGCAAATCTATGCACGTTCGTGCTGCACGTCGACGCAATTCGATGAACATGATTATCACGTGCATAACCTATTCGTGGCCATATTTAAATAATTTTTATTTTAGCACATACGAAGTTGAAGTCGAGTTGACATTGAATAGCATTAAGGGGCTCATGAGAAACGAGTTGCCAACTGTTAGATCTAATGGTGAAACTTTGTAACAAGTTCATTCTTATTTTTTTAATACTATCAATTTTTCGAACTAATAAAACAAATTTACATTCAGTAACAAAATTTCAACTAAATAAGTATAAATTATATTATAATTCTTGTTTTTAAAAGTTCTGGTTTTGCTTACGGCTCGACTCAACATATGCTCGGCGAATGCTCGACATGTTTCGGGAAGATTACGTGCCCATAGATATCATAGAGCGCGCAATGATTTTTCAATTTTTTTTTATAATAATGACATTGCAAGTTTTTTAATAAAACTAACAACATTATATACCATTGACGGGGCCTTGAGGTTGTCATGTAAGTAGTCTAAATAAAAAAAATGAGAAACGCAGCTACTTATATCATAAATATTATATAACAGTAACAGTAACAGCCTGTTAATGTCCCACTGCTGGGCTAAGGCCTCCTCTCCCTTTTGAGGAGAAGGTTTAGAGCTTATTCCACCACGCTGCTCCAATGCGGGTTGGTAGAATACACATGTGACAGAATTTCAATGAAATTAGACACATGCAGGTTTCCTCACGATGTTTTCCTTCACCGTTAAGCACGAGATGAATTATAAACACAAATTAAGCACATGAAAATTCAGTGGTGCTTGCCCGGGTTTGAACCCACGATCATCGGTTAAGATTCACGCGTTCTTAAATTATATATTAAATTATATATTCATAAATATTATATATTAAATTATTATTACCTTTTCCGAAAATCACTGCTTTTTCTCAAATAAGTTTTATATCACTGTTGACAGAGCCGGATTAACTATGTTGGGGCCCCTAGGCTATTGCCGTCATACACGACTCAGGCCTCATTATCCTTTTGTATCTTCCTAAAATATATTTTTATACCACTAAGCTATTTTATAAATAATTTTAATAGTATATTAGAAAGGTACACCATCATCCTTTTCGAATATGAGAAATATTTGCCTTCAACAACTTCATAAACAAGGATTTTTAAAACCTTTTCTCCCCAATTTCTGCCTAAGCCCCGAGCTGATGTGGAGCCCTTAGGCGGTTTCCTATAGCGCCCAATGGATTACCCGGCCCTGACTGTCGAGACATTACATTTCGCTCGAAGATGCCTGTGTCAATAGATACAACCTATCTCCTTAAAGTCGTCGTTGCCATTATGACTTTCGGGTAACACTCTTGCAAACAAGAAGTATGCTAGATGAGGTTGCATTGAAATGTATTTTTCGTAACAAACCGGATATTTTAAAGTATGCTTCCGTATTTTTCATTGTGAAAACAAAATCGAATTACGGAAATGGTACAATGCAATTATAAGCTTCTTTTGTACTGCTCTTTCCAACTAAGAATTATTCCTTTAAAATTCAACGTAGATATATTTAATTAATAATTAAGTCTGATCTCATTAACGATTGTCTGACGTTGCATTTAATTATTATCTCTCTGGTTTCGGGGTATGCCAATACCGTCACGGGCACAAAGGACGTATTATTATTTTAGATTGATAGTGAAAAAATCATAGAAAAATAAGAATTTACAAACGATATTATAATTTATGTTATTATAATATGCTTGGTGGTGAATTTAAATATGTATATCGTGCTTTTTAGTTATCACGAATATCTTTTTTTTTTTTTTTATAGAATAGGAAGGCGGACGAGCATATGGGCCACCTGATGGTAAGTGGTCACCAACGCTCTTAGACATTGGCATTGTAAGAAATGTCAACCATCGCTTACATATCCAATGCGCCACCAACCTTGGGAACTAAGATTTTATGTCCCTTGTGCCTGTAATTACACTGGCTCACTCACCCTTCAAACCGGAACACAACAATATCAAGTATTGCTGTTTTGCGGTAGAATATCTGATGAGTGGGTGGTACCTACCCAGACGAGCTTGCACAAAGCCCTACCACCTATCTGAGCGGACGACACCGTTTACTACATAACATTCATCCGTGGGTACTAGATCACTAGGTGATGTAGTCAGTTGTCAATCAATACATGTTATTATTAAATAATCATTGCAATACACATTACATTGAACGCTAGTGGTAAGTAATTAATCTAGAGACTTGTTTCAAATGAATGTAACAACAGTTATAAATCCGTTTATAATTGTTATAAAAAAGGCACTAGAAATGAGTAACTTTTTTAAATGTTTTTTTTTCCTAATTACTTCAGAACAAAAGAGTATTTTCTCATTTTTTATCTGTAAGTTGTAAGAATATTTTATGTATCTCCGGGGACTGTCACATTGTAGCAAGCATATGGGGAAAAGATCTGTAAAGAAAACATTCACTTCATTGAGATTATATAGTTTTAAAATGTTTTTTTATAAGTAACCACCCGTCGCACGGGTAGAATAAGGAACTAAATAAAAAGTTTATACATACTTGTATGTATATGTTTACACAGCGCACAACAAAAAGCTCTCAGACTGCATGATTTTTTTTCGACATCTTCAACAATCATCGTCTTATATCTAATTCACAATACGCTCTAATGATATAAACACTTAAACCTTCTCCATTTATTATAATAATAATATCTTGGCACAAAACTGGCAGTGTTTAATATGATCGCGCTTAGATAGACAGAGGGATAGAATATGAAGCGTAACACTTTTGAATATGTAACACTACTATGTACAATTACAATAAAATCTTATTTCAAATAATATGAATGCAATTTTTGTATATGTATCATTCCTGTCACACAAAAGTGTATTGACTTGCACGCTTTATTTTTTTAAATATTTACCATACTTATTTTTGGATGAATTTTTATATTATATAAATATTATATTTTTAATATTTGCATACAAACAAAACCAAATAATGGATCTCTATTAACAGTATTTCAATTTTAAAGTCATACGGAAAGGTTTCTTAATATAAAAGGGAACAGTATATACTTCAAGGTATGTATAGGATATATTATACCTGCTTAAGCTTTACTAAAATTGTATCATAAATTTTATCCTCCAACTTAAATAAAACTAGTACGTACAAGTAACAAAACCAAGTCGGTATCTTAGCAAGACGTAAAGTAACCCCCGTCCTGACAAGCGCGAACTTCACACCCAATTAGTTCGTGTTACCATTTATTTATTTGCAAGCGTTATCTCCTTTTAAAGAATCTTCATCGAAATTATTAAAAAATAAACGCCAGTATTCACACGACAAAGCATTTAAAATATTTTCTTAAATTTTCGAATTTAGAATTTTCGTCTCCAAATTGTCATACGGCTTGTGTTAGTGTTGTGTGTTACGATTTAAACCGAACAAATCTGTATCAAAATCTTACTATATTTAATAAAGTAAGCTCTTATAAATACTTTTGAATCTACTTAATAAGTTTCAATAAAATAAGTAAAACCATTTGTAACAAAAACACTTGAAAACTGAGATGGCCCGGAAGTTGGAACACGAGCATCTTAAGTTTTATTAATTCAAACCCCACTAAGCTCCACTGACTTTTCATGTCCTTAATTTTAGTTTATAATTTAAAGAAAGGAAAGTTGAAAAGTCAAAAGTGGGAAAAGTCTAGGCTGTTACTTAAGAATTTAGTAGAGCTTGCCCTGGATTGAATTCGCAATCTTCGGCTAAACTTCAAGTGTTTCAATAACTGGGTCATCTAGATTCTTATTCAAGTTATTTCCTAATTGCTTAAATATGAAATTCATTTTCTTTTTCACTCAAAAAGACTAAACACTCGAACAACGTCTACTGAATTGCGTCGCTGTAGAGAAAAAAAAACATAACGTAGGCCAAATGAAATTGCAAACGATAGCTGGCGTAGTTTTTTACTTGGCATTTTGTAGAAAAGTTTTTATATTAGACGACGAGTCAACTTCGCCACAATTGTACCAATTTCTCATTCCGATTCCCTTCAACATTCGCCCTAATAGCCTCCCAAGGATCCAAATTGCAACATTTATTAAGCATTCTAATGATTTCTTTCGATTTCCGTCTTATGAATTGTGTTTTAATTACAAATTAAGGAACTAATTGTAATTGGTGTGTAAAATTCATTTATTACATGAATGAGAAGTAAGCTGTCTATGAATTTGATAGTAGTATGGTTATCTATTGTAATTTGTTTTATTATATATTTACGTCATAATGGAATCCATTGCTATAAAATAAAAAAGTAAACATATAAAGATTGGTAACCTATAAACTGCTTCCTCTTCCTCTTGAGATGGTTTGGCTCCTATGCGGGTGGTGGATATTCCTGTACAGATTTCCTGACCATATATTTATCACTTATTAATAAGGCTTACAAATAAATAGTAAGAGTTTTAATTACGTTACGTTGAAGTGATAATGCAGTGTAATTGCGTGTCCAAATTTTATAACATTTTCTGTCGCAGGGCAATGTAAATATGGCTAAAATTTAGTTAATTATTAACACTATCCCTGTAAATAGATCAACATTTATTATGTAATGTAATTAATCATCTACAATTTATTAAATAAACCATTAACTAGAGAATATAAACATTACTAAGATGAATATGTTGAAAGTCGTAATTATTTGTTTCTAATACTTTTTTACAACACCAACGAAAAATATAAACAGTATGTTCAATAATAAAAACTTAACAAGCGATAAATAATATACACAATAATATATAAATATATTTACTGGTGCTAGAGCTTTGTGCCAGTTCGTCTGGGTACCCACTTCTCAGATATTCTACCGCAAAACAGCAGTGCTTGGTATTGTGTTCCGGTTTGAAGGGTGAGTGAGCCAGTGTAATTACAGGCCCAAGGGACGTAACATCTTAGTTCCCAAGGTTGGTGGCGCATTGGTGATGTAAGCGATGGTTAACATTTCTTACAATACCAATGTCTATGGGCGTTGGTGACCACTTACCATCACGTGACCCATATGCACCATATTCTATAAATATATATTAATTTAAAAAAAAAACAAAAACAAAAAAAAAACATATGTATTACAAAAAACCTGGATAAATAAACGCCATAAATAAAACTTACGTTTACAGGTTTTTAATAAGCAGCATCAAACGATGATTACGTAAAATACATGTCTTAGCTAAAATTCTGTCAATTGTATTTCCGGCAATTCTTCACAACCTTCTTACAATTAGCGCTAAATTGATTTGTAAGAAATACGCCAACATACGCCAACACATAGAAGGAAACAGAGTGTCTCTTTCGGAGTGAGTTAAAAGTAAAGATGCAGGTAACTCACTATATCACTTAACTATAATAAAATTATGAGTAAGAGCATTAATGGCACTCGACTCGACAGCCGCTCCGAACAGAATCCATTTCGACAACCAATAATAGCTCTTGTACTAACGATTGCTCCACATAAGGATTCTTATTTGACGGTACTAACACCTTAATCAAGAGCACATTTAATCTATTTTCGTTTATTTGCTAACAATAATATATTGTGATTTTTTTTTTAAATAAGCTGCACGGTTTATATTATTTTGATAAAAGAATAAAGGTTTGTATGGAATTTCATTATTTTTGAAGTTAGAAATATGGAAATTTGTCATGAGGCTTTTGTTGTGTTAGAAAAAAGATAGTTATAATAGTTGATTTGAAAATTCATCACCTGAGAAGGTGAATTTTAGGATGAAATTTTGTATGGAATTTTATCATTTTTGAAAGTTACAAACGTAGAATTCGGTGTTTGTACTTCATTTTATTAGTAAATGATAATTGCAACACCGACGTTTTTGAAAATAAAATAATATCTCATTTATCATTAAAATAATTACACCCCTAGTACAGCTATAATGATAATAACTATACTAGGGGCCGTAAATGGATATATTTAAGCTTTCCTTTGGTTTGGCATTTTAGCTAGTTTTTGTGACAGATTCCGTGAATCAATACGGGTTGACTCCCACATCTGAAAGTTATAGTTGATTCAATGCACACAGTCTTTTTTGTTAGTGGGTTTGCATAGATAGTGTGCCGTAAATAAAGTAAAATGATGGTTTAGCAAATCAGGTTACAAAAAATATTCTCTAATAATTAAAAAAAGCAGTAAGTTTCTAAATAATATTTCCGATGGGATACCCCATCGGGAACATGGCTTCTTTTTTACAACGAATTATTAGTGCCATATAATATTAAACGACCAATTCTTGTACAAATAATCATTACTCGAATCTTGGAAACGGCTCTAACGACTCGACCCAAATTTTGTATGTATTTAAGGGTTTTACTTTTTAGTTTATCTATTATGTTTATGCAATATATAGACATATAACAATATATAGATCTAATAGATAACCGACCAACCGTTGAGATTGTTACTAACATTAAGGAAGCAATTCTTGTATATTTATACTAATATTAGAAAGAGAGAGAGTGTGTGTTTTGTGTCGAGTTTGTGTGTGCTTTGTGCTCGAACGCATTCAAAGCATGCGCAGCTTAAATTTGCACGAAAATAATGTATAGCTGAAATATTGCTCATGAACAGTTCTAAATGAAGTCCGCAATAATATATACACCTTTTATAGATAAATCACTGTTACCATTTTATAGTTAAAAAAAAAAGAAAATGGCTTATAGAGTACCATTTAGTAAATCCTTGAGCTGTACTGAACTATAAAAAATTATTTACTTTTTAAAATGAAATGAATTTCAACTTGATACGCAATAAGTAATTGAATGATTAATGAGTAACTTTAGATACTTCAAATGTGTAATGCAAAGATTTTCAATGATAATATATAGCTTTGTCTTAGAACTGTCAGTTTCACTTAATTATACCATAATATAAACTTCATGTCTGTTTATAAGAAAGATTAACAGTTATCATCAAATATTCTACCGCAAATAAGTAGTACTTGGTAGTGTTGTGTTCCGGTTTAAAGGGTGAGAGAGACAGTGTAATTACAGGCACAAGGGACATAACACCTTAGTTCCCAAGGTTGGTGGCGTATTGGTGATGTAAGCGATGGTTAACTTTTCTTACAATGCCAATGTCTATAGGCGTTGGTGACCACATACCGTCAGGCAGCTCATATGCTCATTCGCCTTGCTATTCTATAAAAAAAAATCGTCGTGACACTCATTGCCATTTTGTAAAGAGTAAAGCTAATGTGTAAAGTAACCACTGCGAAAGTTACAACAATTAGTGTATAACTAATCATTTTAATTATTTTATTTATTAGCAGACAGATAAAGCTGTATGAAATATTAAAATTGCAAGACAGATTTAATATAGAAACTTAATACCTCTATAAAAATAACTTTAATACCTACCTAATGCCAAATGGTATTCTTTACCATTTGACATTCGCTAAAATTAAATTAATATTTAAGTCATGTTTCGAAAAGCACTTATTCATACTTATTATTTGTAATTTTTTTTAATGCAAAATATAACTTGAAAATCGAAAACCATTCGTATGAAATATTGAACAAAAGTGGGGTAAGATTTATACTATTAAATCATTTACATAATGTTCATTACAACACTCAATTCTGTATTATACAGTAGTTACTGTTTTATATGGGAATTATAAAAAGCATGGACAGTTTACACGTTCACCGCTAGATGGCACTAGACATCTTTTAAACCGCGCTAACGTTTAGCTCCCGGTGTTCCAATGAACTCATAAATTTTACATCTGTACAATATTGTGAGAAACTGGGGGTCGTTACTGCGTTTCCATTTTTGAAACGTTGTAAAGACTAAATGTCTTCTACAATAATAAAATGTAAATAAATACTGTACATAAGGCTATATTATCACGACCTTGATAATATACGCTGGTTGTATACCAGTTCATCAAATGTGAAGTTAAAACGAGTTGACGAACTACAAATGAGATTATAGTCTATACAAAATATTAAAAAATACGATTATATATAATACGGGATATAGTAGAACCATAACTTGTCGTACGTTGTTAGTATAGAAATGAATAGTAATTTTAATTAAGCTTTTCGCTACAAATACGAGTAACGAGAAATGATATTAGAGTTGTCTGAAATTAGACCCCAATAGGAGGTTAAGGGAATTAAACTCAATAAATTTAGTTTAGTTTCATTTATTTAGGTAAATATCTAAGTAGAAATACGATAACGTCATTTTAAAGTATTTATTGATAGTAAGCTTACATAAAAAATAAACTCAGACTCAAGAAGCATCTAAAAAGTATAAATGTATAATAAGAGCGTTTCGCCCGCGGCTTTGCCCGTGTCATAATCGGAAATCCAGAATACGTGATGAAAAGGCCAAAATATGTTAATCATTTCATATCATAGCTGTGATAAAGCGTGAAAAAGTAACAAATATTCACAACCTTCATTTATGATATTAGAGTAATTATTATTATTCTACTAATTAAACAAAAATGGATATACTGAATTATTGTAATGCCTCCTTATAAATATGATATTAGGCATTTGGCATGACTTACATCTGAACATTCTACATATAGAATGTAGTATATGTATATAGTGGCACATGAGTAAAGCAGCAGCAAGTAATAGAAATAAAATTACAACCCTCCTAATCTAATTACTATAAATAAGTTTAAAACTAAACAATTTCATGCATAACAATGAAAACTCAAAACATAAAGACAGCCTTATAAGTAATGAAAAAATAAAACATAAACTTAAAAGTTATAAAAAACGACCCTTCTAATTTATTAGATAAAATTTAAAAATAAAACAAAACAATTTAATGCAACCTTTATTAAACCCTACAATTAAGGTATTTAACCTTAAAGTAAAAATCTATGAAATTCAAAACAAAACCATTAATTTAAAAGTACATCCAAGTTAATAATTGCAACCCAAAGCCACAAAGTATTTAATATTATCAGGCAATATTATAATGAAAACGACTACGAAAATTGGAACAAAAGTCTGGACACCGCGAGTCAGAAATTGGCATATTTAGCACACCGTAACATGTATAATAACAACAAAAATTCGTATACAATACCTATTCATTTTTATCAATCCAATGAGCAAAAAAAATCTGCTGTAAGTTGGTGCGAAGTGTGGTATCCTGCTGATTCCAGATATTGCTGCGGCAGCAGGTCAAATTTCGAATCGATCAATAGACCAGTAGAAGTGGCTCTCATCCCTTTAATTATTAGAAAAGAGCCGATGATCTTTAAGCAGCTGAAAAGGTTATCTAAAATCGATATGCTAAAGAACATTCCAGAATGTTCTATCAAGTCACCTTTTAAGTAAAAGAAAAAACGAAATCTAATTCGGTTTAATAGCTACAGTGTCACAACAAACACATTTATATTTGCTCGTTACACTTATAAAACGCCAATTTTTTCATCGAGGGTAAAAAAACTCAAAATTATTTACAAATGGCCTCATTGGATAATTACAAAGACCTCATTGGAATTCAAAGCCATTCAAAAAAGATTGGGTCCTATGGCCAGTCTCGTTCTTTATAGAAAAGTTGTCAACGGACAGCTGGTCGCCATACTACTATAGGGTTGCTGATAAAGGTATCACGTTAGTTTGTATTCGTTTGCCGTGTAGCGCACACGCTTACTAAAAGTAGAATAAAATTAAATACTTAAAATTATTTTATGTAACCCTAAATTTAAAATCGTGTAGAATGCAATAGCAATAGTTGCACTAATTATCATCCACAAATATAGTGTGTATTGAAAATAATTAAAATGATAAAACATTGTAGAAAATAATTCAAAATATTAAAGCATGTATTAGTATGAATAAATTCTATCAAAAACTATCTGAAGACATAATTAAAACTTAAATTTTGATTCAAAAATCGACGTAAAATTGAAAAAAAAATCTGAAACCCACGATCGGGCTTGTTTACTTCAGCATGCTACAACCACCTGATGGACCACATCAAATTAAACCATTCTTTTATAATTGTACCACAGTGATATATTTCATTTTAATTTATTGAGTTTAAGCCTCATATAATAATCATAGATTGTTATAGTGCAATTGATTCAGAAATCAAACGTTAAAAGTTGTCGCAAATATCATACAAATAATATGACGGATATTCCGTTCAGTTAATTCATAAAGGTTATATTATCTTTTTATAGATTTACGCATTCCGCAAACATTGATGGAATTCCAGAATTATTTAGAGATATATGTATAGGATACCATTTCAAACATTCCGTTACATGTTAATACGAAATCATCTATACTTTTTTATTTATTCCAATTGTATTAATATCAGGGTGACTTATTGTTACGACGTCAAAAATTATAAAAAACAAATGACTGTTAAGAAATGTAAAATATGTTATTAAATCCTACCATTTTTTTTTTTATTTTATATTCGCCGGGAGGGCAAATGACTCTACTCCACCTGATGGTAAGTGGTAATAGAGTCCAAACGCGACGACGGCTAGTACAGACGGGAAAAACGTTCTGCACTAGCCGCCTTCGCCTTGCCGGCCCGCAAGATGCCTCTTCACGCCTCGTTTGAAGGAACCCGGGTTGTAAGAGGAGGGGAACACGTGAGCTGGTAAGGAATTCCATTTTTTGGAAGTGCGACAAAGAAAGGAGTTGCCAAATTTCTTTGTTCGCGATGGAATTGTTGTCACAGTTAGGCGGTGACATCGAGAACCAGCTCGCGTGGACTTAAGAAGGAAGGGAGAAGCAGGAATTAGAGAGAATAATTCCTCAGAGCACTCGCCGTGATACAGTCGATAGAAAGCGCTCAGTGCTGCTATCTCACGACGCAATTGTAAAGGTTCAAGGGTGTTTGTGACCTTAACGTCGCCAATAATGCGTACGGCACGTCGCTGCAACCGGTCCAAGGCCTCAAGTAGGTACTTAGCGGAGCCATCCCAAAGGTGCGAGCAATATTCCACGCAAGACCGTACCTGTGTTTTGTACAGCAGGCACAGTTGTTGTGGCGTGAAAAAGCGCCGCTCCTTGTTCAGAACTCCGAGTTTCTGTGAAGCTGTTTTTATAACAGCCTCGATGTAATCTCTTGGACTAAGGTCGCAGCGAACGTCAATCCCCAGCATGGCGATTTTGCTTTGCATCACCAGCGGAGTACCACAGAGGGAGGGAAGAGGGGAAAATGTTGACTTTTTCGCCGTGAGAGCGCACATCTGTGTTTTCTTGGCATTAAGCTCAACAAGATTATCAGAGCCCCATTTCGCGATGAGCTCTAACATCCTATCGAGTTCAATGACAAGATCCTTCCGCCTCTCCTCAATTTCCGCTCGCCCAGCCACTGCGCGTCCGTGGTATCCACCATGCACTGTACTATCCTCTGCATAGCAATGTATGTTCCCAAGAGAGAGCATATCATTGATATGCAAAATAAAGAGTATGGGAGATAGCACAGATCCCTGGGGGACCCCAGCATTCACTACATAGAATTGTGAAGCGCAACCATCAACTAAAACACGAAGGCTACGCTTGTGTAGGAAGCTGGCAATCCAGGTGCATAGCTGAGCAGGCAGACCATATGCCGGCAGCTTGGAGAGAAGACTTCTGTGCCAGACCCTGTCGAAAGCCTTGGAGATTTCGAGGCTGACAGCCAACGATTCTCCATGCTTGTCGATAGCTACCATTTAGTAATGCCTATGTATATGTGTATTTAAAAAAAAAACCTGACTCAACTCATCAAATTTCTTATTAGTTATTTCACTAAAAATTCTCACAAATTACTCACAAGCAATTATAATATTTGCAAAACATTTGAAACTAACATGATACCATGATAACATGATTGATACAAATTAATACACTAACGAATTATATATTTTGAACTTTGAAGTTGCCTCAAAACCGGTGAACTTGAAAATATCAGTTTTATTTCGCTAAAACAGCTCATTTCTCGTCTATTTACTGTTCGGCATGATATAGGTAAAAAGATCAATATAATACACATTTCTAGTGAAATTAATTAAAACTAAAGAAAGTACGAACTTAGTTCACCCGAAGTTATGTCAAATGTACCTCGAGCGCCTGTCCGATTTCGTTGGCAAGCTGCCTAGATAGGTCAAGAACATTATAATATTCAAACTTCATATTGACGTTTGAAAAGGCCTTGAATTTTGTTTATTAAACAGCTCAGAATGTAAATAAACCCTACAGAAATATGCGGGTCTAGCTTAGACTAAAATATTCTAGCAAAATTGTTTTCCAATAGAGCTTTCGAAATTTCACACAAAAGGACAGAGGCGAATCTGTCCTTTATAGCGGGTTGAGCGCACTGAATTTACATTTTTAAAGGACTGCCGTGACCTATAATAATATTTGAAATATCTTTTATAATTTCACCTTTTTAATATTAACAGCTCAACGATACAAAGCCCTCTAGCATTAAGGAAGGCGCAAGTTCGATCCTTGCCTCGGTTATTATCACCCCTACTAATTTAAGTTTTTTTTTGGGATGAGACGTCGTAAATATCGGAAATAAGAATAATCAATTATTAATGATAATCATTAATGTGGTAGCAGAGGTTTGCGCAAGCACGTCTGGGTAGGTACCACCCACTCATTCTACCACTAAAGAGCAATACTTAGTATTGTCGCGTTCTGGTTTGCAAGGTGAGCAAGCCAGTGCATAACTACAGGCTTAAGGACATAACATCTTAGTTCTCAAGGTTGGTGGCGCTTGGCAATGTAGGCGGTGCTTAAAATTTCTTACATTGCCAATGTCTATGGGCGGTACTGACCACTTGACATCAGAGTCCTTGTATTATATTTCGTTAAAAAACAATTGGTTTCCGTAATGTGGCTACTCTATATAGCCACATTACGGAAACCAATTGTTTTTATACTACTCTATATAGCCACATTACGGAAACCAATTGTTTTTTAACGAAATATAATACAAGGACTCTGATGTCAAGTGGTCAGTACCGCCCATAGACATTGGCAATGTAAGAAATTTTAAGCACCGCCTACATTGCCATAGCGTGGATCACACCCTACCCGGGCTTGGAAAAATAGCCTGGATCGTGAAAACTTCTGAGGTCTCTTATAATAACCTTCAATCTTATTATAACCTTCTCTAAGACAACAATGAAATATTAAGACCAAACGAGTAGGTAAATGGTTTTATTGAGAAAATGTTATGACATATACTTTGTAAGAAGCTTAATTATAATAATATCATTACGTTTAATTGATAAGATTGTTTAATGTATGTTACTACTCAAAATGAATATTTTGATTTAATTTTAATTACGATTAATCGCCCATCAAACGTACTTAACATTCAGCGAATAGTAGTAATGTCCTAAATTATGATCGTAACAGATTAATTATAACCCATATTGTACCGCGTCCGTAATATCATACGAGAATATATAGTTCCCTTAAGATTACACAGTTAAGTCTCTACGGTTTAATCAATCAAAATGTTACATACATTTTGATTTCTAGTTAAACAAAATGACATCCTTTATGTATATTGTTGTAGTATTTGCATATACACGATAAACGTGAAAAGGGAATTAAAAAATGCTTTGTTATAGGCTATATAATTTCACGCTATGACCGTAAGTAGTTCACCTAAAACCATCCGACTCAACCAATTTGGCAAACTGCACGAAACAGGCAGATACGAAAAACGCAGATAAAACCGCAGGAAAACCTAGATAACAGGCGATATAACTATAGCGAAACTATGTTATTTATAAAACATAGCAAGATTTGATTATCTTCTAAAGGATCTGTACGAGTTCATTATGTCATTGTTATTTACAATTTCATTTTCATCTATATTATTTACGAAAAGGCTAAGATTTACATCGTCATGAAGTAGACACAACAGTACCAATCATCTACTTACATATGTGTATTTAATTTATTTTTGTCTCCCTTAGCTGTTGGATATAAATATATCGTTAAACCATCTGCCAAATATGATATTGTTTTTGAAAATTTTGAAGGCAGACAAAATTAAGTATATATATATGGTAATAGAAGCAAGCGATAAAGTTAAAATGAAGCACCATTTAATTCATTTTTACATTGAGCATCGACAACTATGGAACAGCTTATGCATAACCATATTTGTATTCACACTATAAGCTTTATTGATTTGTTCTCTTTTGATAAATAATCTTATTAAAAAATATAACAGATTATAGCACATAATTAAGTAATCTTAAAATCGAATCTATCTATGTACGAGAGTCCATCGATTCTTATTTGTTTCGTGACAATTGCATAAAATGAACTTGTTTTTTTTTTTTTTTTTTTTTTTTTTTTTTTTTTTTTTTTTATAGAATAGGAAGGCGGACGAGCATATGGGCCACCTGATGGTAAGTGGTCACCAAACGCCCTTAGACATTGGCATTCTAAGAAATGTCAACCATCGCTTATAGCCAATGCGCCACCAACCTTGGGAACTAAGATTTTATGTCCCTTGTGCCTGTAATTACACTGGCTCACTCACCCTTCAAACCGGAACACAACAATATCAAGTATTGCTGTTTTGCGGTAGAATATCTGATGAGTGGGTGGTACCTACCCAGACGAGCTTGCACAAAGCCCTACCACCAGTGCTTAAGTAAAGCGCATGTTTCGTTCCTGTCAATCTTTGAGTCACTTACACTTTATGTTAGACGAACGTTTGAATTTAGAGCATGTTCACGTCAATTTCTCTTGAGAATGATGTTCCTGATTTAATTTTAACCGATTTTCGTTATGGAATATTCCTGAAATAGGACTAGTGAAATTTCACACAGAATACAAGTCTAATTGACTTAGTCGACCTCCTCAATCACCGCAGTCTAACAAGCATTCCATTCGATAAATAATAATTTTCCTATTTCTTGGTTTATTGCATGATTTGACGAGAGAGATTTATCTGAAGTGAGGATAATATCGGTCAACGAGAAACCTGTTATGTGACATAAAAATTCTGTCAACGAAAAATATCAAGATCGCTTTTCGTTTATATACCATAAACAGTATGAGTATTTTGATAAAGTTTATGGCTCATAATACTTTCATGACAATATTTATATCAGGAGACTGATGTTTAGTTGAATAGATTATAATAATGCAGATTGTGAGTTTCTAAGTTCAAAGTTAGAATCAAGCATGTTATAAGCACTTATAAGTTAGAGTTTAACAGATGATAAATAATCAGGAGTCGTTACGGATTATAAAAATAGCATAAAAAAAACAAGTAATATAATTCTATATTCAAAAGCATTCTATATTTAAATAAATTTATAGATTAGATCCACTGGGGAAATTTGGAGACATTGTTGGATGTGCCACCACTGATTAATACTTGCAATATTTGTTCAACAATAGTAACATTTTATACATCTGGATAAATGTAAAATACCCGTAAGAAGTTGAGCAGGTAAGCTTTACGTAAATGTATAAAATGTCTAAAACAAATAACATTTTCAAATTAAATTTTGTTCTCCCAAACCTAATGGAATTTCATAATTGTATTATAGACCACCTTGTTTCTAAGATTATCGAAGCATTCGACATTTATTTTTATTTGATTTAACATTTATATTTTATTTCTATAACAACACATTTAAATTTTAAGAAATTATTTTACAAATTTTTATGTTCTATAAATACGAAAAAGTCTGCTAATTATGTTTCTGCTTTTTGTAATATTATTTGAAAAGATTAATTAAAAAATATATCACCTCGTCTTATTGCCTCTAAGGTGACAGGTGAGCTGGTTAATCTTTCGCCCAAAGTATCGGAATTATCATCCAAATGGAAATGCTACTAGCATACTTGCCTCCATTCCACGCGCTCACAACTGTTAAGTAATTTTTTTTTTAATTTGTATATAGAGTTTAATGTAAATAATTCTTAAGTATGCTTATTCAATAATAATTTAAGCTAATGCCGTCTTATATACAAAACAAGGCAAATCGTTGACTGTAAAAACTTAGTTCACTCATAAACATTGCACTGCTTTTACGTTAATTGTAGCAATGTTTTGATATATTTTATTTGTGTTATAAGCGAGTTAATTGCATGTGCTAAAGGCGTATTTATCATATTGGCGAAAACAGAAAAAAATTGGTCAAAAAAGCGATATCGCAACGTAAAACCTCTAAGCCGTCAGTAATGCTTACTTTATAAGCTTGGAGTTTGAAACGTACTATATTATAAATATTCATTTATATACTATGTTATAAATATTCATTTCTTTTTTTATAACCTTATTTGTTATTGTTATTCTCGAAGCAAATATTAAAATAATTTCTAAAGTTTATTTATTTTCATGAAAATATACAGCTCGTGTTCATACATGATAAATTCAATCCAATTCGTATTTTATTGAGTTGCATCCATGAATCGTTTATTCAAAGATTGTTGCCTATTGAACGGTACATATGACGGTTTTGCAATAGAAAACAAACACGAAAACAATACCAGCAAATATCTATCTGCTTTACCGCTGAGCAGAAGATATATAAAATGAAAAAAAATCAAAAGCTTTGTTTAAGTTACGTGATCTATCTTCAGGGCTTTATTTGCTTCAACTTAATCAATAATGGACTAATCAACTAAAACTGCTCCCCATGTTTGGTACAGCAGCGGCCTTACCCTACTATCACTATATCCATCGTCAGCTTAGGTAGCTCATTTCTTAGGGAGAATCCAATCACCCGGTAATGTTACAAGGACGCAAAAGTCTTCTCTTATCGAAGTGTCGACTTAAATTGATCTATTGAGACATATATAACGTTTTACGTTCACAATGACCACACAAATTTTCAACCTTTATTTTATTATGATGGGGTCGTTTGTCTAATAAAGATTTAAAAAAAAATACTTTAAACTAAATATTTTTGTATTAATTCTCCACATACTGAACGCCTGTGCTTTGCTTGTATTAATTGCCTATCTGTTTGTCTGTGCGTTTGTGCACGCTAGTCTTAGAAACGGCTTAACGGATTTGGGTGCGGTATTACAGTTGTATTGTGGCTAACTTCACTTAAAATTGAATGTTTGTTTAATCGGTTCATAAATAATAAAGTTATGTTTAAAGAATCATTTATTTGATAAAATATATATTATTATAGCAACAAAACAAAGCGAAAAATGGTCGGTTTCAGAGATTTAAATACTTCTAAAGTAAGTTGAGCTCAGATCTATATGTTCAATCATATTAAATAGGGTTCAGCTTATGCTGGGCATACTTTGGTAAACGCGCCCACGCGTATATATATATATATATATGTCTATCTTTTAAGGTTTGCTCACTATAACCTTTTGTATGGTAATAAAATTTGTTCTAAAATAATATGCATAACCATATTTGTATTCACACTATAAGCTTTATTGATTTGTTCTCTTTTGATAAATAATCTTATTAAAAAATATAACAGATTATAGCACATAATTAAGTAATCTTAAAATCGAATCTATCTATGTACGAGAGTCCATCGATTCTTATTTGTTTCGTGACAATTGCATAAAATGAACTAGTGCTTAAGTAAAGCGCATGTTTCGTTCCTGTCAATCTTTGAGTCACTTACACTTTATGTTAGACGAACGTTTGAATTTAGAGCATGTTCACGTCAATTTCTCTTGAGAATGATGTTCCTGATTTAATTTTAACCGATTTTCGTTATGGAATATTCCTGAAATAGGACTAGTGAAATTTCACACAGAATACAAGTCTAATTGACTTAGTCGACCTCCTCAATCACCGCAGTCTAACAAGCATTCCATTCGATAAATAATAATTTTCCTATTTCTTGGTTTATTGCATGATTTGACGAGAGAGATTTATCTGAAGTGAGGATAATATCGGTCAACGAGAAACCTGTTATGTGACATAAAAATTCTGTCAACGAAAAATATCAAGATCGCTTTTCGTTTATATACCATAAACAGTATGAGTATTTTGATAAAGTTTATGGCTCATAATACTTTCATGACAATATTTATATCAGGAGACTGATGTTTAGTTGAATAGATTATAATAATGCAGATTGTGAGTTTCTAAGTTCAAAGTTAGAATCAAGCATGTTATAAGCACTTATAAGTTAGAGTTTAACAGATGATAAATAATCAGGAGTCGTTACGGATTATAAAAATAGCATAAAAAAAACAAGTAATATAATTCTATATTCAAAAGCATTCTATATTTAAATAAATTTATAGATTAGATCCACTGGGGAAATTTGGAGACATTGTTGGATGTGCCACCACTGATTAATACTTGCAATATTTGTTCAACAATAGTAACATTTTATACATCTGGATAAATGTAAAATACCCGTAAGAAGTTGAGCAGGTAAGCTTTACGTAAATGTATAAAATGTCTAAAACAAATAACATTTTCAAATTAAATTTTGTTCTCCCAAACCTAATGGAATTTCATAATTGTATTATAGACCACCTTGTTTCTAAGATTATCGAAGCATTCGACATTTATTTTTATTTGATTTAACATTTATATTTTATTTCTATAACAACACATTTAAATTTTAAGAAATTATTTTACAAATTTTTATGTTCTATAAATACGAAAAAGTCTGCTAATTATGTTTCTGCTTTTTGTAATATTATTTGAAAAGATTAATTAAAAAATATATCACCTCGTCTTATTGCCTCTAAGGTGACAGGTGAGCTGGTTAATCTTTCGCCCAAAGTATCGGAATTATCATCCAAATGGAAATGCTACTAGCATACTTGCCTCCATTCCACGCGCTCACAACTGTTAAGTAATTTTTTTTTTAATTTGTATATAGAGTTTAATGTAAATAATTCTTAAGTATGCTTATTCAATAATAATTTAAGCTAATGCCGTCTTATATACAAAACAAGGCAAATCGTTGACTGTAAAAACTTAGTTCACTCATAAACATTGCACTGCTTTTACGTTAATTGTAGCAATGTTTTGATATATTTTATTTGTGTTATAAGCGAGTTAATTGCATGTGCTAAAGGCGTATTTATCATATTGGCGAAAACAGAAAAAAATTGGTCAAAAAAGCGATATCGCAACGTAAAACCTCTAAGCCGTCAGTAATGCTTACTTTATAAGCTTGGAGTTTGAAACGTACTATATTATAAATATTCATTTATATACTATGTTATAAATATTCATTTCTTTTTTTATAACCTTATTTGTTATTGTTATTCTCGAAGCAAATATTAAAATAATTTCTAAAGTTTATTTATTTTCATGAAAATATACAGCTCGTGTTCATACATGATAAATTCAATCCAATTCGTATTTTATTGAGTTGCATCCATGAATCGTTTATTCAAAGATTGTTGCCTATTGAACGGTACATATGACGGTTTTGCAATAGAAAACAAACACGAAAACAATACCAGCAAATATCTATCTGCTTTACCGCTGAGCAGAAGATATATAAAATGAAAAAAAATCAAAAGCTTTGTTTAAGTTACGTGATCTATCTTCAGGGCTTTATTTGCTTCAACTTAATCAATAATGGACTAATCAACTAAAACTGCTCCCCATGTTTGGTACAGCAGCGGCCTTACCCTACTATCACTATATCCATCGTCAGCTTAGGTAGCTCATTTCTTAGGGAGAATCCAATCACCCGGTAATGTTACAAGGACGCAAAAGTCTTCTCTTATCGAAGTGTCGACTTAAATTGATCTATTGAGACATATATAACGTTTTACGTTCACAATGACCACACAAATTTTCAACCTTTATTATGATGGGGTCGTTTGTCTAATAAAGATTTAAAAAAAAATACTTTAAACTAAATATTTTTGTATTAATTCTCCACATACTGAACGCCTGTGCTTTGCTTGTATTAATTGCCTATCTGTTTGTCTGTGCGTTTGTGCACGCTAGTCTTAGAAACGGCTTAACGGATTTGGGTGCGGTATTACAGTTGTATTGTGGCTAACTTCACTTAAAATTGAATGTTTGTTTAATCGGTTCATAAATAATAAAGTTATGTTTAAAGAATCATTTATTTGATAAAATATATATTATTATAGCAACAAAACAAAGCGAAAAATGGTCGGTTTCAGAGATTTAAATACTTCTAAAGTAAGTTGAGCTCAGATCTATATGTTCAATCATATTAAATAGGGTTCAGCTTATGCTGGGCATACTTTGGTAAACGCGCCCACGCGTATATATATATATATATATGTCTATCTTTTAAGGTTTGCTCACTATAACCTTTTGTATGGTAATAAAATTTGTTCTAAAATAATGCTTTATTTGCAAAGTCCTTTTTATAAACATTCTTATGAAAGATACGAGATAAGACTATAGACAGTTTTTAGTACTTTTTATAGATTTGACATATTTTAACAGGTAGTTTGAGGTAGTGAACAAACCTTTGTTGAAAATACTCATACATTCATAAAATAAGTATTTATAAATAACTTTGTAAGTTAAAGTTTATAGGTTGGGAAAGTATCTCGTTTCGTTGCCGCATATATTTTTTTATCATGGTTTTTTTTAAATTTATACTTAGTCGGTTAGTTTGACAAGTGAAGTAAAGCCTTAAATATATACAAATAAAAATTAAAAATGTTACCATAAAAATCGTGACCGCGTGGAATGGTAGCAAGAATGCTAGCAGCATTTTCCCTTTGAATCGCAATTCTGATTTTCTGATCGAAAAATGAACCAGTTAGTCGGTTATAACATACAAAGTACTTATTTAAACAAAAACAGATTTACGGTTTTTGTTTTAAAGCGACACAATTTCCTTTGAAGTACAAGAAAGCACAGGGAAAGTATGTAGGAATAGATTTAAGGGAATGTTTTTCTCATGGCCAATTGTATGTTGCCCTATCTAGATCCAGGTGGAGCAAAAGCAATAAATATTAATATCATAATATAAACACGTTGTCATAGCAACAAAAATTGTGACATAGGATGAATCTCTGGACGAACTGACTGACTGACTATAACGCACAGCTTAAGCCGCTATGAGATTGCACTCGTGCAAAAACAGGGCGTGTTGCTAGTATATCTACGGCGTGGCGCTATGTAAATCACACAATCGCAATTATATATAACATAATATAACAAAGCACATATTTTTTATTATTATTAAATATATCTAACATTGTACAAACGTTCTTATGATTCAGTGAGGTTCACAGAACATGGGGTATCCCTTCCGGTGATTTACGACTAAAATTGAATCTCTCAAAGCGTGGAAATGTTTTCATTTGCGTCAAAAGGATGGAATCTCGTGGAAAATGTATGGAAATTACATTTATACCGTCGTGTATGAATGTTTTTATTAGATTTTATTTCATTTTGATGCTGAAAATAACTTGATAAATATTTATGAGACTGGTAGAGCTGTATGCAAGCTTGTAGGATTATTTACCACTACTTAATCTACTACCATTTTTTTTCCTTTGTATTACTTTATTATTGGTATCAATATTTGATGTCAAGGCCATAGTCTGTCATCACGTACCTTGCTAATCCTACTTTCTATTATAATTTTAAAAGAGTCTTTTTTTTCAGATTAACAAAACTTCATACGATATGGACTGTCGAGCGACTTAACCTTTGCACGTTCGACATAGAACCTTTAAACTACGGTAATACAAGATTTACGCAGAGTTCGAAAGAGAAAAGCAATATCAATAGACTTAAATAAAGGTAAGTGTTTTTTAAATATATTTCTGTATTAGGAGTTTAAATATTCAATTAATTACGTAAATATTACAATTTTAACAGTTCTTATAAAATCAAAATATACTTTATTCAAGTAAGTTCTTGCAAGCACTTCTGAATGGATATTTTGTGAATGTTAGGACATTTATATCCATACACATACTTAATATATTATATGCTCTTTATGACATTTGTAATAATAATGAACTGTAGCCACTTCTGTATCTGCTAAAATGTTAAAGTAACGTATGCTTAAGTCAGAAAATGAATATGATTCTGTTGAATAATTATAAAACTATTAAACATCACAAACGTACCACCGACAACAGAAGCATTTTTATGATATATATTTTTTTTTTGTATATGTAATATTATTTCAATACGAACTCCAAACAACGTCACTAAAAATACGGCAAACTATTATAATATTTCGACAATAAAATCAAAATTCTCAAACAGGGTGCGAAAAACAGAATTTGTATTTATTGAAAGATGACTGTACAAAACAGAACAAAAGTGTTAGTACGTGTTGCAACTTGTAAAAAAGTTTTATTTGCAGCTTTGCAACGATAATTCATTTGGTATACAATTTGCAAATTGAATCAGGCTACGTGTTTTATGACAATTAAATGAGGGCTGAGGCGTATACAACTTCCATTTGTATTACTTCCATTTGTAATGAATAATTTATATAAATTGACTATTATTATTTGTTATTTATTAACATTTGTTGATCTAGTGTTTAGATATAAGGTTAGTCGGGCAAATAAAAAAAAATTGGTATTTTCGTCGAGTAATTTTTAGTAACAACCCGAAATAAATTGGCAAGACGGTCAAGTTGGCAGTCTTTGCAATCTCGTACGGAAACCACGTAAAACTAATGGTCATACGACTGAACTCTTTCCAGCCTGGTTGGATTTGACGTTATAGTGAGAAAATAAAAAGTTCACTTATAACCATTGTACACACATTTGTGTTCTATAAATATTGAACAATTAGCCTTCATCTTCTTGATTTCTTCTCAGGTCTTGAGAATGGCCACCGTAGCTGAAATTGGTCAGAAAGATTCACGGTCGGTTACTTTTTTTTATTCAATTCGATAATTGTATTCGCAAGACAATAACATGTATGTGTGTATATAGTGCGACAAGGATACCTTGGCAATCAAGTGACATTGACAGGCGTAGTTGTAGCTTAAGAGCTACAAGTTAATAAAACTTATTTACTTAGGGAATACATTATTATCTAGTTTTGTCTGACGAATAGATATTAGGAATACCATTCATGTTTCCAAAAAACTTTTCTACTTATCCTCGATGTAACAATTTTATTGGATCACGCTTTTGCCATTTTTCGAAGGTAAGTACGTAAATGAAACAGCCAAATAATACAAAATATACTCAACACTTATAAATTATAGTCCTTCAGTTATTATGGATGGGAATTTAGGACTTCCTATTAGATATTGTATCACTTACAAATTGCAGTGACTATCAAAATATGATACTTGACAATACGTCGTTATTCATTTCGATTTTGGCCACGCGCCGAAAATAAAAATATCCTTGTCGAACTGTTATCGTATATCTGTTATCAAAACAAAAGTTCAATCTTTTACGTCCGCTTATATCATAGATATTGGAGTTATACTTATTCATTATGAATTACATTATCATAATACGATAATTAACATTGTTTTCGTATTTATATCTAAAACATATGCAGAACTGTTACTTTCTTCATTAATAATTTGAGTACGTTTAGATTTTCGATGTTGTATTATACCCTAAATTAAGAATTCTAGAACTCACAGTTACTCGAGTGTTAAAATTTCACGAGTGAGAAACATGAAAAGCTTAACAGTTTGATCATTGATTGACTTTAATTATAGTTTTAACTTCGATCCTTAGGATTACTGTGAGGTTACAGGAATTTATCGAATCACATTAAACTGGATAAGCTTTCCAATATTATTATATAAAAATAATGTATAAATATATTATATCGAGATATGTTATAAATACTTCGTGTATTTATAAGCTGCTTCTCAAATAGAAAACAGTAAGAGCACCATAAATTTTATTAAACTCATATATTGCTAGCCGATTGTCGTCAGTTCTTTGTCACGAAGAATTGGCTATTTCGCGAATGGAACCCAAAATTGACTGTTCTGTCCGTGAAGGTTCCATTCACTTCAACACACAATGAGATGGCCACAAAGGAGCAATTCACGATGCTTACAATATAGCAGAACATTTATATCATCAGATGCGAGTGCTTCCGATTTCTCTCATACACCTTAAATAAATTGCTCATTTTTCATTCATTACAAAAAAAGGCTGCCGTGTTAATATTAAAAGCCATAATAACAAAATATAATTAAAAGCAATAATTTATTATAAAGAAAGGAGATTGCCCAGTGGTCCAAACACTATCAAGCACTGATTTTCATGTGCTCAATTTGTGTTTATAATTCATCTCGTGCTCATCGGAAACCTGCATGTGTAGGATGAAAAATATGCCGCATGTGTTGCAGGCTGTTACTTTACTTTTTAATCACATTATTATTAAAAGCTTATATTTATAGCTTATTTCATCGGTTCCGAAAGGAACTAACATGATTATTATAAAAATATATATAATTATTTTAATACAGTAATTTACTATTTTTATATATTCATTTATTTTATCTGTCACCGTCGAGAAGTTACGAGTGTGCATGTGTGGGTATACTAAAAATGGAGACTATTGAGCCAACGGAGTAACTTAATAATGTTTGACATACAGTAACAATCTATGAATGTCCCACTAATGGGCTAAAGCCTCCTCTCCCTTTTTGAGGAGAAGATTTGGAGTTTATTCCACCACGCTGCTCCAATGCGGGTTGGTGGAATACATATATGGTAAAATTTCAGTTAATTTAGACATATGCCGGTTTCCTCACGATGGTTTCCTTCACCTTCAAGCACGAACATTATAATCACAAATTAAGCACATGAAAATTCAGTGATGCTTGCCCGGGTTTGAACCCACGATCATCGGTTAAGATTCTTATCACTGGGCCATCTGGACATACATGGTAACTTATAAATATTGTCTAATATCCGATATTCATATGAATATTAACTGATACATACTTTAACGTTGCCTTCACATATCCACAATGTGAAGGCAAAACATGGTGAGGAAATCTGTTTGTTTCAGATAAAAATCTACCCCATCTGTATATACCAAACTTCATTGGGGTAGTGTGGTAGAATAAACTCGGAACCTTTTTTTTTTATAGAATAGGAAGGCGGACGAGCATATGGGCCACCTGATGCTAAGTGGTCACCAAACGCCCTTAGACATTGGCATTGTAAGAAATGTTAACCATCGCTTACATCACCAATGCGCCACCAACCTTGGGAACTAAGATGTTATGTCCCTTGTGCCTGTAATTACCTCCTGAATAGGAGAGGAGTCCTTAGCAAAGTAGTAAGACGTTTTCATAATAATAGACTATACTTACAATATAATGAAACTTTAAATAAGTTATAATATAATATTATAACTTATTTAAAGTTTAAGAATATGCGAGCAAGTATAAATGAACCTGAATTTAAGCAGGTGGTATATAAAGGATGAGCACGTCCTTCTTCTGTAACGTGAGCGACCGATGATAAATGATTTTGTTGGACCACCCAGACTTACTGCGAAGGACATCAACAATGTTGTAAGACATCATTCTAAATTCTCAACTTTATTGGTTGACTTATAAGAATTCAAATCAGAGGAAGGTTCAAACTACGATGTTAAGCGATACCTTCTTTCAGTTTTTCTGTCTAGGAATTTTAATTAGAAGTTTTGAGTCAGGGGAGGGAGTTATTGAAATAATTATTTTATATATAATACAAATAGAATATATTTGCATATATTAATCCGCATGTTATTTATATATATATATTATATTATATCGTGCATATATTAATCCGCATGTTAATCTTTTCGATTTGATACCTATGATTTTTTATTAAATACATGAAGTAAAATATATACAAAATGAACAATGTTGCCTGGTTTGAAATTATTTCTTTGATTAATTTAATAAAATTGAGGCAATTTCATTTTTATGTACTTTTTGAAGTCGGCTAATAAAAAAATATTATAACTAAAACTTTTTAAATTTAATAATACAAATAGAAATAAAAGAAAAACTTTTTTTAAATCGATAATAAAACATAGTTATAAATTACAATAGTAATAATTTGTGAATACAAACGTGTTATATATATTTAAGTTCATTATTTTTATTCAGCACAACTTAAATATTCTATCGACACGTAAATTATAGTCAATCGTTGTCCTATATAATGTCATTGATATTTGATTTATACTTGTTAAAGTTCCTTCAGAAAGAACGAAAGCGAATAAAAATTCATATATTCGGGTCCGTTTTTATAAGGTTTCAACCTTATAAATGTGAAGGTAACGTAGAGCATGTATCAGTTAGGCTATGTTGCCCCTAAGCCGGGATTACATTGGATTGACGAGTTCATCGTTTCTTTTCTTGACTCGTAAAATTTAAATCACATAAATATTAATTAATATGTATCAATTTCCGTCACAAGTCTACGCGTGCTGGCTCTCGATGTCATCGCCTAACTGTGACATCATTCCATCGCGCACGATGAAGTTTGGCAATTCTTTGCTTTGTTGCACCACCAAAAAATGGATTTTCTTACCAGCACATCTTCCACCTTCTTTTATTACTTGCGTTCCTTCAAATGAAGATTGAGGAGGCATCTTACGTTCATCATCTTACTTTAAGAGTGAGAGTACTCAGTCACCCATCAATTTAGAACACAGTAATACTAAGTATGTACTCGACCAGTTGAGCCTTGAGCAAGCCCGGATGTGGCTACTTAATGAATGAAAGTAATTTTAAGTCAATATTATAATTTGTACATGTAGTGAAAATAATGTTCACGTACATACATATATAAACACACTAAGATACTCACATCCATACACACACATATATACTTCTAACACAAAATCGAAATGTTAGGACGTCGTTACGCGGCGATCTGTCAAATAGGAAGAAAATGGACCCGTTACAAGTAACTTCCATATCTACACTTCCTTAAATTATATTTTTAAAGATAGATCAGAGATAGATCAGAGCTCTTATAATGTAAGCGTTTATAAAATATTATAAAAATGAAACTTAGTATAAGGTTTACTCTCAACCGTGTGAAGACTATTTGCATACTATACATGTATTGCATAAAAAACCAATAAAACGCCTATAATGTAATATAATAATAATCTAAAATTAATAAATATGTACGTTGGCTTAAGTTAAATAAGGGGCTACATAGAATGTTTATATTATAATGTATATAAATATAGGTTTACACGGCCCAACTTAGTTCGTCATGATTTCTTTCGACATCTTTAACAATCATTGTCATATTTCAGCCCATTATCACTCTGTCCAATGATGAAAACCGTGTGAAAATCCATTCGGTAGTTTTTGAGTTTATCGCGTTCAGACAGACAGACGCGGCGGGGCGTACTTTGTTTTATAATATAGATTGGACAAGGTCATATATTTCTGTTTAGGTGACGTGCACATATAAAGCTTCGAGAAAGAGAGGATTGTCATATTTATATTCAGAAGTGTTCTTTGCAGCCGAAAGCGAAAGATTTTTAAAATACTGTAAATATAGTCACTTGGAACACAATATCTTAAATCCCAAGATTTGTGACATATAAGAAGTTCTACAAAACAATGTGAGTATATATGGACGAACGAATATACAATCTGGTGACAACTAAACTAACGTAGTAATACATATATATATAAACCATGCTGAATCAAATAAGCTATACCTATATAAAAGACATTTTTTTTTAAATACCATATTTATTTATAAAAAATTTAGCTTTTAGGTCTACTTGTTAATATAAGACAAACAATAACTATCAAGGTAGTTAGGTACAAACAATGAATAAGGAATGCTTAATATGTTGTATGTGAAAAAGGTCTTTGACTTACATATACCATAAACATGTGTACGTACAAACGTACCTTTCCTTTTGCTGATTAAGGGATTGATAAAATCCAAGGCTGTAATCTGCCGGACAACTTGGGCATAATTAAAGTAAATAACATTTTAACATTAAAGGAATAATAATATTTATTATTATTAATTAAATAATAAATATTTATTATTATTAAAGACACATTTTTGATATTATATAAATAGTGATAATGATTTTATTTGATTTATAAGAAGAAAGTCGACATAAATGTTATGCAACACCATTTTAAAACTACGGCGATAAAGTAAATTTATGCTATTAATATTAACACTATTTAATTTTCATTATTAAATGAATCCAAAAATAAAACTTCCATATAAATGTTTATCAGATATTTAAGTTTGTTATTCTCATTGTGAGAAACAAAAACATTTCGTAACATAACCGATACTGATAGCATTATATAATACGTTAAGGTATAAGTAGAGAAATTGATGACTCCCTTAGGCCTTGACCTTGCCTAAAAAGGGTATGTTTAGTTAAAACACCTTTCCTATACAAAACAAAATGCGATATAAAAACTTAAAATATCTTTTTCGTTTTTTAGACTTAGTAACAAATCATTTTATTCGATAACTTTTGAATAATCGTATTACAGGATACTATTGTTTTAAAATTTAAGGTCTTCGATCTTTACCCAAAGTAACGATCATATGCCATAAATTAAAATGAAAGTCATAAATAACCTAATTGAAAATGAATTTAAATAAAAATTAAGATAGAGAATAACCACAGATATTAAACAAACTAATAACTTTTATTTAAAGGTAATGAAACTAAAATTCAGAACAAATCTTTTGAAACTTGGCAATTTAATATTGAAAAACCTACTTATTCACTTAAAGAAATTAATTCTTTGAGTCTGGGATATAGGAAATCTGACAAGAACTGTTTCAAACTGTTTTTGTCAGAATGGTTATGGATCTGACAGTGATTGGGTTTATCAAAATCTATTTCATAATCCGTGGTCTCCTAACACCTTATCCCCATTATATATTCCACAAATTAATGAGATGTTATTAAAAAAGAATGTACAATTTAGTGATTTGAATGTCTTCATATGCTTTATTTGTGTAAAAATCATTTCGTGCTCTACGCTGCAAGACATCGTTCGATTGCAGCGAAGCAGAATCGGCATTCATCATCCACCAAATCGCATTGAACAAGTAGCGCTACGAAGCCTCAAAAGGAGAGGAAATCTATACTGAGCACCATATACAACTTAGTATATGCTTTAATTAAATTTTTAAAAATTTTGCTTATTCGTTAATAAAAGCGTTTTAATTTTTTTCTACATACGTTTTTATTATTTTGCTGCTTAGGAATCTTATAGAGAATTGATAGTATTTGTCTGCGTGCCCTAATAGCTCTTCTATTACCATTGGTACAATTGCAGGTTGTAAGTTTATTTTCCTATAATGATAAATAAAATCTTAACTTAATATTTGAAATAAAAATTAAAGCTAATGCCAAGATAAGCCAAGCAAAGTCGAACCTGGCCAAGTCAAACCTAAGACGAGCCTTGACATTCCGCAAGCCTCTGACCATTAGTGACGTCATATCCGATTGTCAGATGGGAAGAATTAAATACCCAATCCACTCATTTCAAAATATCATTTCAGTGATTTATGCTGGAAAGGCTGTTGAAATGCGGAAAACTTCATGCAAAAACATTCCTAGTCCTGAAACTTGACATCTACGGTAAATACGCACTGTGAATGAAGCTTAATAACCTTTTCCTTAACAGCCCTCCTTTTTGCAAACAAGGAAACATGTACGACATATCACATAGCGAGAGTCTCTTTAAAAAACCTGATTTTAATGACACTTTAATTAACTGGCGTAGTCATTACATCAACATACCAGACTAGTAGCTAGCTAACACAGCCGATTATTTGAGATTTAACCGTGGGACGTAGAAAATTTCTCAGAATCAGCCCAAATTTTAAAAGTGCAGGAAAAATTACTTGATAGTAGTAATAGTATTAGGACCTTCTGCTAGCCCGCCTGCGTAAACGTGCTGGGTGCAGAAGCATCCACTCATCGTATATTCCACTGTCAAGCAACAATACTCGGTATTGTTGTATTGAAGTTTCAAAGGTGAGCGAAGCGATTATGTCCCTTGTGCCTACAAGGGACATAATATCCTTGTTCCTAAGGTTGGTGGAGCATTTGCAATATTAGGAATGGTTAATATTTCTTACAGTGCTAATGTCTATAGGCGTTGGTTATCATTTAATTTGTGATATAATATACGCCCATAATTAATTTTCAAACTTTAAAATCATTAAGTATTTTACAGAAAAAAGTTTAACAAAGAAAAAGTAATTATTATCAATACGGTAGGTTATTAAATGGAAAAATGTAATATTATTCTAAAATATTTAATATAATAGTCATTATTATAGCCAAACAGGTCGCATAATGTTGTAAGGTTTCTTAAATAGTTAAGATTAACATTCGCAAGTCACAAGTAGATGTTGATTAAGTTAAGAGGTCGTCGTCGACTAATTAAACCGACGTACTCGTGGTCAGTTGCTTGGAATTAATTATATACTGAATGCATAGAATCGTTTACACATTGCTTATTCACATATAATTTCGAATAACTTTTTTATAAACACTGCTTAGCATCTGTTTAATTAAACTTTCATTTCGCTCTTTCTGTCATTAAGGACTTGCCATTCGAAAGAAGAGCTTAGACAAGGTTTAGAAGTAATACCAATAAATATCAAATTTCATGATATTAATTTCGAGCATAACATTAACTGTCGCATGGGTCTAGTGGCTATCTCATAAGATTGTAGCTCCCAAGTTCCTTATTCTCAACACCGGGTCGGGCCAATGATAAAATTAACTGCGTTTTTCAGTCAAAAAACATCAATAAAATTCCCAAAGATTTTAAGTTGGCTCCCGTGCCTTGGAAAGTACTTGTTACTCTTTTGCATCATTATGTTAAGTTATATGATCTAAAACCCTTTATAGAGCTATTCAAATGAGGAAGTTCTCTAGATAATCGTTCTCATACAGCTTTAAAATACAAGTAACGAATAAACGATATTATATTATAGTCCGAACTCCATCCCGTTCAAGACTTTCATACAAAGCGACACATTCATTAAAAGTACTTTTGACTAATGATAATAGGTTTGATTATTTTAACTCTGTAAGCGTGTCATCTGCGAAATGCATGTATCTTAACCCTGTTTTCCTTATACTGAGATACTAGTTAAACTACGTCATAAATCAAAAATACTTTCGACCAATAAATGGTTTTGAGAATTACATACTTAAGTATATTTATAAACCCTATTAAATACAGAGGTTATATTTTATGTTTATTACATAATGCCTAGCGTACTAAACTTCAACCAATTAAAACGAAGACATTAATATTTATGGAACACTTCACAAATAAACGCATTTGAGGTTTGGCTGTTAATCATTTATAAATCAAATGTACATGGAATAATCAAACAGTACGTTAAAGTGCTTTTCTAAGAACCTCCTCCCTCTCTCCCTACATGAACATGAGTCAAGTATACGAATATTGGCATTTATAATTTATAAATATAGTCATAGTAATATACAGTCCATGGCATAAATCGAGAGTTGCCAAATTGCTGATTTGAAAAGATAAGCCTACATATGGAAACCATGAGGTAAGAAGTAGAATCACTATATTGTGACCAATGAAATTGGACAGTTAAATTACAACATTTAATTAGAAAAAAGTTTTCTTTTTTATTTATATCATAAAAAGTAAAATATTGGCATTGACAATTTTTTTTTCTGGAGTGGATGATTCGATTTTCAAAAAGTTAATACGTTTCATTAAGTACGAGGTGACTCTTTAAATTGGTGGAGTGATTTTATTCAATTTAAATTATACATAACATATTCAATTGTTTTCAATACTTCTTATTAACTACCTATGAATTCATATCACTTTTTTAAAACGTAAGGTCAGTGATCGACCGTGAATAATAAGAACAATGGGAAATCTGTTATATATAAGCTTAATGTGATATTGCTTGCTGACTAATCAATATAAATGATATTGCATATAAAAATATTTTGTTTCTTCATATTCTATGCGTTCTCGCATCGTTCATCTGATAATTTTGAAACTTTCACGGTTGGTTGAGCAAATAAATTCTATTTTCGCATAAATATGTCTTGATACAAACTTTAAAAAAAATCAGTTATGTTATTGTTTTCGTAAATCAATGAAAAATTAAACATAACATTGATCAACTAACTTTAGAAAGAAACGCTCACGAGCCTTTTCAAATAGATCTATTTTATTGTAAATTAAAAGTAGCGTTATAACAAGTTGTAATTTTCTTCTAAAATAATGTTACTTTTGACCTTTTATTATTTTATTTAATTAAGAACAAGAAATTGTTTCGACAACGATGAATTTTCTAACTAAACTTTGTTAGCGCCACAGTTTATAACTAACCAACGCTTTGTATAAATAAAAATCATTGCTCAAAGCCCAAAACGGAAACTTCAATAGGTTTTAAATATATTGAATAAGATCGCAGTAGAAGTTTTAGTTATCCAAAAATGCTTTATTAAATAAATAATATCACTATATATTTTTACAAATATATTTATAAGTGATTTTTTTATTAAGTAATAACTGCCCCGCGTGGTAACACTTACTGCCCCATCCCTATTTGGCGTAGTACAATATTTTGGATATGATTCGCGTAAATTCCGTTCTTAGTGAGTAGACGTAATTTGTCATAGTTACCTTTCTAGACGTGTCTACATTTAAATTTGAAGTTAATCAGGCGGATAGCTTACTTGATCTCTTATATACACATACAGATTATACATTGAAAGGGTTCTAAATAAGAAAAAAGATTTCAAATCGGTCTAGTACATCCTGAAATTAACGCGTTGTCATAAAAACAAACTCTTTGGTTTTATAATAACTACCTTCCATCCACGATTTCAACTGCGTGAGTGGTGTAAGGTACCCTATGTCCTTTAACACACCCTCACAGCGTATATGTAAAATTTCACAATGATCGTTTGAGTAGTTAAGACGTGATTTCGTAACAAACAAACTAACTTTCGCATTTATAACATTAAAAGTATAGATGATATCTCGTTTGCATTAATATCATCATTCTCCCGATATAACTTCCTATGAAACTTTGGTTTTTGGTTGCTGTTGTAAATAATTAATGAGTTGATATGTATATTATACAGATTTCAAAATACACAAGACGATCAAAAAATCACTTTCTTACTTATCCTCATATAGAAAAAACCAAATCGAATAATTGAAAATAACTTTAAATAATTACTAACCTTGGCATGGAAAGTGATTCCATAATTGAAAGCTTCATCGGGATGCAGCGGTATCCTCGGATCATACTCATCGTTCGGAACCAGATCATATTGTCTAGTGGAAGGCATTTTTCTCCCCCACTTAAGCAGCTTCATCGGCACTCGCTTCCACGCTCCCGCCCTCAGGATAACGCGAATGTAACGCGTTTTACGTCCTCTTCTAAACATTGAAGCTCATTTGTGACCCCTTGTTTTGAAAAGAACTGGAGCTTTTCAAAGACCTGGAAAGAAAAATAAATATTACCACCGTATTTCTGAACGTATTACGAAAAACAAAATTTCTGTTAAGCTGTTTATTTCGTTTTCATCGTGCATATGAGCAATAAATTACTAAACGAAGGTTTTTTTTCTAATTATTAAGCTTGATGCAATGTTTTTTTTTTTTTAAAGAACAAACAATTCTAAATTTAAACACCTTAATGATACATGGTCTCGATATTGAGATTGCTGATAGCCAAAACTAAATGTATTTTACAAAATACAATTTGGTCATCTTGAGCTTAGCCTTGCTTTTTCGTATCTCAGACAAAACATTTTACTTATTTTCGCTCATATAAATTCATAATACGTTCCTCTATTTGATATTTATTTGAGCGACGTCCGAAAATAAACTTTCAAGGTTTTCTCGTTTCGATATCGTTTACCATATAAAACTTTACATGTAAATGTTATAATAATAATAATACTGCTATATTTATTTTATTTTTTATTTCAAAAGTCATACGAAGAAATTTTAAGAGTTCTAACAATATAAGATAAAAAAGTGTTTTTTAAATTATACTGTATTAAAATACTGCTTGACTGTGCACGAAAACATCGTGAGAAAACCTGCATGTGTATAAACCGCACTGGAGCAACGTGGTGGAATAAGCTCCAAACCTTCTCCTCAAAAAAGGGAGCCCTTTAGCCCAGCAGTGGGACATTCATAGACTGTTACGGTATTAAAATAAGGTATTATAGATTTTCACTGAAGATAGATAGATAGATCAATGGTTAGAATATGTTGATCTTAATCGAAGATTGCGGGTGCCAGCCGAGTAAACGCCGCTGAATGTTCGTGTTATTATTTCTTGAAGTAATAGAAAACACCGTAAGAAAACTTCACGCATTGGGTGAAAATCTGCCACATGTGAGCATCACCCTTCTCAAAGGAAGAGCGGACATTTGATCTTTTTTTTTCGAAAGAACAATTAATTCTAAATTTAAAAACCTTAATGATACATAATCTCAATATTGAGATTAATGAAAGCCAAAACTAAATGTAAATTCATAATACGTTTCCTCTATTTGATATTTATTTGAGCGACGTCCGAAAATAAACTTTCAAGGTTTTATATAAACTTCAAAGAAAGAGCCGACCTTTGACCTTTTTTTTGATAGAACAATAAATTCTAAATTTAAACACCTTAATGATACATGGTCTCGATATCGAGATCTAATCAAAACTAAATGTTGAATATTTTACTAAAATATTTTATTTTAAATATTTTTAAATATACCCAAATAAATCTATATGTTATACATATAACACAAATCTGTATGTAATTAAATGTAAGGCTATTAATTAAATTATATAGACCGAACAGATGCGTTAATTAGACAATTTCATTACTACATATTATTAACCAGTTAAATAATTTACAATAAGTATTAGCAAAATGATAAGATATTAATTTTCGTTGAGTTTGAACCAAAGCTCAAGTTGAAAATAGAGTAAAAAAAATTGTTTCCGTATAAACAAATACAGCAACATTTTTTTTTTTGCAAACAAAAATGCGAATCTTCAAATAAGATCTGAATATTATTTTACTATAAATAGTCTAGTCTAGTCTAGTTTTTTACTGTTTTTGTATTAGTAATAAGTACAAATAGGTACATGATTAAAATGCCGCAAATTAACCGCAGATACTTGAATTTTCCGATGCTTTATAATTATTCAGAGAGTTTCCGATAAATTATGTACAATAGCACATCGCATATTTGATTTTACGAGAGGAATATACCATGTAAATATACACCATGCACAGATATGGAAACCGAGTATAACAATTTAATTTTGAGGTTGTTAACTGTTAAGCTAAATTAATATATTAACTTTAATTTGTAACAAAATGATGTGTGTGGATAATTGTTTTACAAATTGTTATATATGCGGACGGCCAAATAGGCGATATAAAAATATTATCCTTCCTTACACCACCAATGCGGCATTAACCTTGTTGGGAACTAAGATGCTATGTCCCTTGAGCTTGTAGTTACATCCTTCAAACCGGAACTCACATATAATAAATATTGCCGTTTAGCGTAATAAAAAAGTAAGTAACAAAAATAACCTTCATCTTATTATTATATTAGTTTTTAACATCACTTATAAATCATCTTTTAAAAAATTATATTATGAATAAAAATTAAGTATATAATCAAACTATACTGTTACCGTGAAATGTCATTCTATATATACTCGTAAGCTTAAAATCTTTGTGTCTAGTGGAGATGTAAGTTAATTTTATTATAAGTACTTAAAATTCCAACCACAATTTGTGAATCGTTATGCCATTTGGGAGCATTGGAACAGTTCTCTCGACCGCAAACAAGCGTCCACCTCACAGCGGTCCTTTAGCTGTGTGCTAAGCATTCGAATCAACTACTACATAAGCATACTTCAACTTAATGACCCCTTTAAATGAATTTCCTAGTAATTTAAGAGATATTTCAGTAAAACAAAGTCATTTTATAGATTAAAGTGTATTGAGTAAACGCGATTTTATATTTTAATTCATGGGAGTTTAGGTCTAAAATATCGTTCAAATTTATTTATTTTTGCGGATATGC
The DNA here is from genome assembly GCF_905147045.1 of Nymphalis io. Lineage (NCBI taxonomy): Eukaryota > Metazoa > Arthropoda > Insecta > Lepidoptera > Nymphalidae > Nymphalis > Nymphalis io. The sequence goes on from NC_065918.1 coordinate 14,152,128, forward strand.
TTTATTTTTATAGAAGCAAAAAACGCTTATACCAATCATGCTACTTAGCAAAAGCACAAGCCATAAGGTTTGTTTTTAATGAAAAATATAATAATATTAATACAGTAATTAAGCGACATAAATTAGTGATACTTAAATTTATTATAAACTTGATAACTTTAGATAATGGTTAGGTGCATTGTATGATAAAAGAATAAATTAACATGAAATAAAACAGTGCTATAAAAATAAATGTATGAAAAAAATATAATTTGAAATTATACATTCTGACATAAATTCTGTTCAAAATTAGAATTTATTCGAAGTTACGACAAGCTGCATTTGTACTCTGAAATTAAATCAGTTTCAACTCTGTTGGGTTCTCAAAATCTATGCATATAATAAATCTCAACCTCAATCAAACACTCTTGACTTTAAGGGATAATCCCTTAGACTCAAGAATATGTTATTAGAATATATTCAAATTAAAATATTTATTTTTTCGTAAAGGACAGACAAATGTACAAATGTAAACTGAATTTTGTAATTATTAGCTAGTGTTTCCTTTTCCCGTAAATATATCAACAACTACGGGGTCTTATATTTTAGGTCCTATGCTATATTATGCTTTATGCCTCCAGTTACACTAGTTCACTTATTCAACAAACTTTACTTAATACAATAAATGTAATACTTAAATCTTCACTTATTTTACAATAATAAATATGCTAATATTTATATTATTACACTGACTTCTTAGGATGTAAATTTTTATATGAATAGACAATTTTTTACATTTAAAACTTAAATAAAACAACAGCCTGCCCTGAATAAATGAATTTATTGCCAGTGTCACTCCGGATAACGTAAGGATTCTAACGATGGCCATTATATATCGAAATCTGTTCAGACATTAAAAAGTTACGGTGAAATAAATAAACTCACACGCGTACATACACACATACTAAAGAGGTCACCTAATTTCTATTTACAGTCAGAGATTTATAACTTTAAATCCACGTCTCCAGAGACCTTAAAGTAGCTTTTTGTAAAATCGGTTCAAGCTTCTAGCGATCCAAGACCAACGCTTACCTCTTTATAGGAGCGTGTGTATTTAGAGAGGCATTATCGCCAGCATCTAGTACCTCACAAAAATGTATTTACGTACTCTTATAACATATTTAGATTTTGATTTCAAAGCAAAAATGTATTCATTGTAGTTGCTTCTATTGTTTCCATGACTACTAACTTACCTAATGTTTTGTTAAGGAAATGAGTCATTTTGCACTTTGCAATAAAAAAAAAAAATGGGACTGTCCTTTTTCTTCTAAAATTATATCAATTTGTCCATGCGTAAACAAACTAGCTTCGACCTGCAGCGGTTTCAAAACTTATAAAAATAATAAATACGGGAATAATGTAATAAAAACGGGATCAAAATTCAATAGAAAAAGTTTTGTGTGTGTGTCCTTCACAATGTTCTATCACAAAATTATTTATTACTTTGTGTAAAAAAACACATGTACATATGTTCTTGTAGACTTAGAACCTTTAAACGATAACGGCGGATAAGTCGAGTAACAACTGTGATCCCTAATGTAAAACGTGAATCAAATTTGCATATAGCAAGCCTCGTAAAGCTTCTACAATTCAAAGTTAGGCAGTCGCGCGAAAAACACAAGAGTTTGCTGGCGTTATATTAACAATTTATCTTTTGAATGATGATTGCATCAAGATTTCACTTTTATACTATTGAACTAATTAAAAAAAGTGTACATTTGTACAGTAACAGTACAGTAACAGCCTGTAAATGTCCCACTGCTGGGCTAAGGCCTCCTCTCGCTTTTTTGAGGAGAAGGTTTGGAGCTTATTCCACCACGCTGCTCCAGTGCGGGTTGGTAGAATACACATGTGGCAGAATTTTGATGAAATTAGACACATGCAGGTTTCCTCACGATGTTTTCCTTCACCGAAAAGCACGAGATGAATTGTAAACAGAAATTAAGCACATGTAAATTCAGAGGTGCTTGCCCGGGTTTGAACCCACGTTCATCGGTTAAGATTCACGCGTTCTTACCACTGGGCCATCTCGACTTTTAATTGAATTTTATTTAATCAAATTATAAATAACAGCATGTTTCCGAAATTGGTCATATAAAATTATTTAAATATCGCGTTATGCTTTATTGAAACCTCAACCTAAAAGCTTTGTAGACCACAAGTGTAATTAGAAAGGAGACTTCAAAATTAATATACCGGTACATTTTATACAACCGCAACGCTATCTTCGAATCAGCTTGCAGGGATGTAATGGAAACTAAAAATGATTCAAAAATATCATTCTACATACATTTAACACCCCGTCTTATTTTCTCGTCAGTATTGCGATTGGACAAAATTATATCATTCGCTTGATATTTGTGTTTAAATACAAATAAAATAACAAAAATAAATACTGGGGATATAGCCCTTATAATAAATACAAAAAATATATGACGGTTTTAATTAGTCTATTAAGCTTTTTTATCACATATAGGCCAGCGTTTGACCGTTGACTTGCCTGAGTCTAAGTTATATAATCAGATTATATTTTAACATTTGATTCATTTACAGCGTATTTTACAATTAAATTTAATTTTTATATTTAGTCATAATCATTAATAGCATTTTTTGTTTAACGGATTGTTGAATTTTTTGTATTTCTTTTTATTCAAACGTTGTGAACGATTGATATTCATCAAATTTTCATATTGCAAGCAACTTTCAATTGTAATTGGATGAAATGCATGAAATTGAGCATGTTTTAGAAGAAACGTTGGAATACGTGTTTTATCAAGAGGACTAGCAACACAAAATTAATGTATTATGTTACAAGTATACGAACATTAAAGGTTATAAGTTGCACGGTATATATCTTAGCCAAGTCTCAGGTTGGAATAATTAATTCAGTGTTCTATAAATAATAAGCTTGACATATTTTTATATGTATAGTAGGTTCATCGGGCAAATGGGTCTTTCAGTTAGTAAATCGTCATCGTCAATAGACATTAGCAAGAAATATTATCCATTCCTTACATTATCAATGCGCTTCCAACTTTGGAACTAACTAGTTATATCCCTTGTTCCTGTACTTACACTGGCTCACTCACCCTTCAAACCTGAAGACAACAATACTAAGTATTAATTATCGGATTTCTACCGGGAAACAGTCCCGGTAGAAATCCGATAATTGGATAGGACCTACCCAGACAAGCACATAGACCTATCACTAACATTTAACTTTTTATAATTTACCCATATCTACTTATTTTTATTTTATTTTATCACAAAACTACGCGAAAAGCATACAAAAATGTTTTGACTTTTAGACACAAAAATTCGAAATTTCTTGAATGTTTCAACTGTTCGTACATGTATTTTTTTAATGTAGTCACTACTTTATATATTCTATTTATTGAGAGCTGATGCTGGCTTAGTTCTAGAGTCTGGATGCTTCCAGGGTACAATGCCCCAGGGCAAGTTTTGGACGGCGTGTTTTTGCTATGACTAGCTTTATAGTTTTTTTCATCGTATATTCTTTACTATTTAGACACATTCACAATTCAATTATTTTATTTATTTACTTTATAATTGTATAATTATAATAAATATAATATATAAAATAGCGGGGCATCTAACATTGACTCACTGAAAGCAAACTACAATAAAAATTCCAAGTCCTGTAGAAAGGCATACACGAGAGCGGATGCACAGTGTATTGTACAGATTGGTCATGACCTTGTTTCGCATCCTAGGGGCTCCCGTAGCTTCTGGCGTCTGACCAAGTCTGTGCAAAACAATTTCTGCCAACCTTCGCTGCCAACGCTCAGAAATCCGGACGGATCGCTAGCTCACAGTCCACAAGAGCAAGCTGATCTCCTGGCTAAACTCTTTGCCGACAATTGCGTCATCGATGATTGTATGGCGCTGCCACCTACAATACCTTCATGTGGCCATACGATGCCTGACATTAAAATCAGGCAACGTGATGTGCGTGCGGAGCTGCAATCACTTGATGTACGGAAAGATAGCGGTCCCGATGGAATACCAGCCATAGTGCTGAAGAAGTGCGCAGCGGAGCTGTCTCCTGTGTTAACGCGCCTGTTCCAACTTTCTCTCTCTTCGGAATGTGTGCCGGAGGCTTGGAGAAGAGCTAATGTGCAAGCGGTTCCCAAAAAAAGGGATCGGTCAGACCAAGCAAATTATCGGCCAATAGCTATCAGCTCAGTACTTTGTAAGGTGATGGAACGGATTTTAAACAACCAACTGATCCATTACCTAGAAGATCACTGTTTAATTAATGATCGTCAGTACGGGTTTCGATCAAAACGGTCCACAGGTGATCTTCTAGCATGCGTAACACACCTCTGGGGTGAAACTATCGACAAGCATGGAGAATCGTTGGCTGTCAGCCTCGATATCTCCAAGGCTTTCAACAGAGCCTAGCACAGAAGTCTTCTCTCCAAGCTGCCGGCATATGGTCTGCCTGCTCAGCTATGCACCTGGATTGCCAGCTTCCTACACAAGCGTAGCCTTCGTGTTTTAGTTGACGGTTGCGCTTCACAATTCTATGTAGTGAATGCTGGGGTCCCCCAGGGATCTGTGCTATCTCCCACACTCTTTCTTTTGCATATCAATGATATGCTCTCTCTTGGGAACATACATTGCTATGCAGATGATAGTACAGTGCATGGTGGATACCACGGACGCGCAGTGGCTGGGCGAGCGGAAATTGAGGAGAGGCGGAAGGATCTTGTCATTGAACTCGATAGGACGTTTTATTGACAAATGAATAGCTCAAAGCTAATCGTATGAACACATATCTTGAATTATAACAATAGTTAATACAAGTATCAAAGATACTTCAGAGTAGGCGTAATGATCAAAACTTTTGCAATATTCAAACTTATTCTTGTCCCTTACGTCACTATTCTTGTTAAGGCATTGTTAGCGATGATGCTTAAAACGCTTATTAGTTCAAATAATAGTTCAGTCATTACGTCGAAAAAAACGGAATATACTCTACTACTAAATGCAGTGGCCAAAATCGGTCTGTACTTATATATATATATATATATATATATATATATATATATATATATATAACTTAACTTATACACCTTATAACTTGATTATACATAAAGAATCTGTCTTTTTATTTTTTGTTTAAATATCAGGTTAGCGTGTCACCAACAAGCTATCGTCGTTATTAGTTAATAATGAAATTTATAAATATTTAATTATAATTATATACCGTTATTAATAAATAAAGTTGTTTATAATTATTACTAAGCGAAACATAGTACATTCCTTGAAACTTTGCACCGGCTTTAGACAGTTTTTCAGTACATAACCCTTTAATAGGAAGTATTAGAGTTCACGTTTTAGTACATTATTTTATTATTTTTAAATAATATTTTTTTATAAAAACTCTGACCTATTACTATAGGTCAAAGTTTACATTTAATTTTGTGATATACAAAGGCTATGATTGTAAAACCTATGTTTCAAATATGATTTATGAGGTTTAAAGATTATTCTAGCAAAGTAAGCAAAAGTTCAAGACGCTGCGCCCTGAGCGATAGTTAAGCCATGTAAATTATTTCCAGAAATGGGAATGGCATCCAGTTCTATATGCTAAATGTCCGAGATGTTATATGAAGTTGCGACAGTCAGTCACACCAGTGAAATTAATATTAATACATTAACACAGTTTTGATGATAGCCACGTGACATAAAGCTAAAAGAAGATTGAAAGAGAATATATAAAAGCTGCATCTTAAATAGTAAATTTATAATATTTTGCCTCTTACTTGAAAATTAAAACGGCGGTTAAGAAAAACATCATGAGAAGACCTCAGTCTAGCAGTAGGACTGCAAAAAGCTGTTATTTAATTTTTTCATGTAAAACCATGATTGCTATTTTAATATTTTGAGTTGAGTAGCTTATTATAATGGGCACAAGAAAAGGCTTTGTTTCTAAGGTTAAATGAACATTCATAATGTCAGGGTCTTATGGAATGCTTTTGATTTTGCAAATTGCAAGATATCTTAGATCAACAGAACATTCGTAACATTGAAGGTCACTGGCTCGATCTTAAAGTATCGAGAACGATGATGGAGCGAAGTATCAAGAACATCATGAAGATTTAAAAATATTTCCCAAATAATTCTGAGAAATATATAGAATGGTTTTCTTCCAATGAGTTGTTTATATTATACAAATGGCAAAGTAGTAGTAAGTCTCATTTATCGTAGAGATATTAAGATGACGAAAAATTTATCAGAAACAATGAATAGAATTAATTATTATAACTATAATTATAATAAATAAGATAACTAACCTAAAATTTCATTTAATCGAATCGTGTTGTCGCTAAGGAATAACCCTCCCGATTTCGACGGCGTCCTGAACCGAGGTTCGGCCTCACAGGAGGCACCCTTAGGACGTCCGTCTCACTTAAGCCCCTCGTGTGGCTCCCAACATCCAGTTGAGTTCAACTCGCCCACCCCGCCCGGTGACGCTGTAGAGGCCACTTTGGCCAACAGCAACTAGACAGTTCGAAAAAAAAATAAAAAAAAAATCGCTAAGGAAATTTAAATTTTCAATTTGGTGCCCCTTGGCGGTGAGATGGAATCGTACGCCGTGATGGCAGACAGCATGAAGCTTTATTATGCCGTCATGGCCTTACTCCATCGCACCCTTCTCTTCGTAGAGTATACTATATACTTCATTCTTATATATTATTATAATAATTGAAAATGATAATAGTACAGAAACTTCTATGTTTTAACTTATTAGTTTTCTTTAATTATAAATTATTTCAGTAACAATAAATATAATAGTAAAATTCCCAGTCATTCCGTGACGTTCACATATTTTATGACATGTAACACAGACACTAATTTAATTCCATTATTCACAGGCAACGATTAATAATATTACTAACGATATTCCGGACCAATGGGCTTAATATGTGCTTGCTATAATCATACTCAATTAGCTCACTATATATTATAGATCAGAAATATAATATTATTAATATAACAAGGAAAATCGTCATTATCAGTCCTAATGTAATTTCATGTTCTTGACTGATAGTGACCGATTTATTTTAAAGATAATATGCGTAAGTGTTTACTGAGACACATCAACTCTTAATAATTAATAAAGATTCTATTAAGAAACATTATTTAAAAAATATTATACTTAACATGCAATTATTATGATGAAGATTAAATAAACATGTTAATTTACTGGTAATTATATATTTAACCACTCGGCTAAATTTAGTTTGTGTCAATTTAGCCTTTAGATTTAGTACAGCCGATAAATTTCGGAAGCCATTTAGCGATTCTATTCGGGTCTTTAAGTGTCAAAGTGCCAAACTTAACTAGCTGTTGATTTGGAAGTTTCGGTTGACTTCCTACTTCATGGTTTCAGGTTTCTACATGAGTTTAGATTGATGATAAAATCGATAAAGTTTGTATATGAAATTAAGACATATGAGGCACATACCTCATCTATAAATTGTATATTTATATCAATCTATTATTACGGACTTTGAGGACCATGTTGTTTTTTTGGCTGATTTCACGGATTACCACGGCGGCATGTGAAGTACATATCGTAACTCAAGCGTAAGTGCCAAAACAAGTGCACTCTCTATTTATTCACTCATAATCCTATGGCATGCAAAATACGACATGAAAGGAAATATTAAGGCGCAGGCTTCAGCCAAAGGATCTTCGGTAAAACTCAATAACTGCTTACATTACCGTGTAATAAGCTCAGAACCTCGGAGTCTGAAGCCTTATGAGCTAATTACTAGATTACATCATTAATCTTCAAAGACCGTCACATATAAAATATGACATAACCTTGAAAATGACCTTGTAATATAATGTAAGTGAAAAAATTATTTGTATGTAAAATTATGTGTATTCGACTAACCCGCATTGGAGCAGCGTGGTGGAATACACTCCAAACCTTCTCCTTAAAAGGGAGAAGAGGCCTTAGCCCAGTAGTGGGACATTCACAGGCTGTTACTGTACTGTTACTGTTTTTTATCTTCCAGTGTTGTATACTTAAATTCAGTAAGGCTAGAACTTAGTTAATTGTTTTTAAGTGTTAGTTTTAAGGACGTGATGGAAATATTAATATTTGCAAAATCGTAGTTTCATTATAATTTAAAATTAAATATTTCATGCAGTAATTAATCCTATTCTATGTTTAAATTTATTAACAAATATTCAATTTAAACAAGCTCTAACGTTATACGTCAGTTAATTTTCATTCGAACAATAATAATTTATATCAATCAAATCATAATTACAATTATCTTTCTATTTTAGAACTAAGAACCGTGGACCGTGATGGAAACACTTGCTAGAGCCAGAAGAGAGGAATTTGAAATGTGAACCTCCCCAAGTAACGATGTTGCACATTTTCAAATGCTTGCAATGAACATTAATTATTCTAATTTTTAGCAATGAAAACAAACTGTGTTTAGCAATCAATATAAAGAAGAGCACGGACTCTTAGAGTGTAGAGATTCAATGAAAACATATAACTTTAAATAAAATATCTCCAACAAATTCCGCAGTAGTGAAATGGTTGTAAAAATTTTCATTATAATTATCTCCATAGCTCCTCATTTTTGTAAAGTCTTCCGGCAAAAGTTATTGAAAGAATTACTAAGATATATTAAAAAAATCCTTACACGGTCAATTCGCCGCTAGCCATTGGATCTATGATATTATATTGATTGACGACGACAGGCTCACTCACCCTTTAAGTCGGAGCGAAGCAATACAGAGTATATTCTGTGTATTTAGTTAACGCGTGCCAAATTTGATGTTTAACACATTACTACGTGAAGACTGTATAAATAAGCTGACTTCCGATTTAGTGACTTTAGTAAGAATAGTCCCTAAGTGAGTTAGCTTTGGATTTGTTTAACAAGTAATTTTTTTTTAATTGTTTGAAATTTTAAAAAATACATATATTTTTTTTTCATCCCCAAAAATAGGAGTATTTGAAAGGAATTTATTCACGAATATTATTATTAAATCAAATGTATTATTTATTTGAATAAGCTATCGAAGTTATTATTTATTTGAATATGGAATATTTTTGAATGAAATTGAATAAAAATTTCCGATCAAACTTCTATTGATTGCAAAAAACTCGCTGATTGTGTGAACATTGAACACCCTGTATATAGAGGGTACGTACACGTAGCTCGTTAACGTCATGTTACGTTGTGACGATTCAGACCATTTCGTTAGTTTTATAGAAACGCCAGCGCATCGTATTTATACTTTACGATAAGACTTAAATATAAAAAATTTGTGAAAATCTAATATATCATAATTTGTATTATATATATAATATATATATTAAATGAGCAATTATCGTGTGTGTATACATATATATTGTGTGTCTTAGAAACGGTTTCAACGATTTGGCTTTAATTTTGTATTAAAACAAGGTTTTGTTTTACAAATGTGTCTATGTAGATTTTGATCCAGAAAAAAATAAACAATTTTACCTGAAAAGTTTAGTTTGCACTCAAAAAATATTTATATTTTTTATATAACGTTAAAAGAATTATATATATATAAATATTTATAATTTTATAATTTGCCTGAGTTACTGTAAATGTGTACACAATTTTAATCGTATATTTAAATTTTAATTTTATCATAGAATAGTATCAGTAGTATTATTAAGTACCGTTCGTTGGCTTTTTAATATATAACAATTTTTATCACTTCATTCTTTATCAAACTTAAGACCTAGAAATAAATTAAAATCATTTAAATACTGTTTACGAAAACTTTTCTATCAGATATGACGTGATATTCATTGAATACAACGATTATACCAAACTTCGGTGTCATTTCTAGTTAAGTTATTAACATTTGTATTTCATTTATTTATTTTTTACAATTATTATTAACTAAATTTTTTTCAACAAATTCTTTTGTTTTTCAAGATTTCATCTTACGAGATCCTCATGATTTTTCTTTGATGAAAGAAACTTTGAACTTTGTTGCGAGCTTATTCAAGACTAAGGCTGAGGTTTAAATAAGGATAAACTTATATAATTACAAACGAAACGTTTGAGCGTTCTTTGTTACATTTTTGTCTTCATTCTTTACTGTTTACATTTCATTTTACAAACGCTCTGAAGTTTGCGAGTATCACTTTCTGTAGAGGGATTATCTTTTGTCGCAAGTAACCCTTATTATGCGCGTATACAAACATATATGTCGGTCAAGTTTGCTTGAAAAATGTTCGTCTGACTTGCTTTGAGTCTGCCCACGCCTTGTAATGCATATATGAATGAAAAGTTTCTCACGTGTCTATTATACGCGTTGGATCTCTTGGTTTAGAGACTAAATTATAATAATATTACACGAATAAATTAACAAGAAAAATCCTCAGTATGAATAATTTGAATTTATTAAAATTGCATAAATAATAATTATATAAATAAAATGATAATTAATCTAAGTATATTATTATTCGAAATGGCAGTGTTCCTAGATAGATAATATATAGATCTTATTAAAAAATAACGGAAGATGTATTTATTTTAATTTTTTTTATATGAAATCATATTAGTACATTATATTTTTTGGCCTTGGACCTTGCAATAATTGTGAAAAAATAAAACTTAAATAATAAAACACCCTCTTAATTGCCAGGTGACAGGAGATCCGTTTCATTTTTCACCTAAAGAAACGGAATTGCGATTCAACGCGGAAACGCTGCTGGCATTCTTGCTATCATTCCACATGACATGTACAACAGTGTCATTTGTAAAATAGCTTTTGTATAATTCGTATTTTTGTATAAACCTGGGAATCCGAATTACTCTAAATCGATATAAACTTAAAATATCTCTATATCGGAGTGTCTAAAAAACTCTTTTTTACGTCACTACCATACGCGAGGTCATATTTTTTTTCTTAAAATGTGAGTAATATTCATCTAAGATAAAATGTATAATGTAACATCAGGCCAACGTTATATGAATTTTCGCCAAACTACTTTAAAACTTTATTCTGTTGAATAATATTCGCTTATCAAATTTTAAAGTAAAATATTTTTATAAGAAATGATTTTAATATAATTAGTAAATCTCAGTCATGAATACAAAATTTTATGTCAATTTAAAGTACATCTAACAACCTACTTGAATAAATTGAATTCTTTGCAACGTATTATAATATTTCATATTATATTATCATTTCGTACGGTTATGTTGTACAGTGGCAGAATTTCAATGAAAATTAGACACATGCAGGTTTCCTCACGATGTTTTCCTTCACCGTCAAGCACGAGATGAATTATAAACACAAATTAAGCACATGAAAATTCAGTGGTGCTTGCCCGGGTTTGAACCCACGATCATCGGTTAAGATTCACGCGTTCTAACCACTAGGCCACCTTGGTTTTTTTTTTTTTAATAAGAAAAAAATGTTTTTTGTATTCTACCTTGTGTATTCTACCAACCCGCATTGGAGCAACGTGGTGGAATAAGCTCCAAACCTTCTCCTTAAAAGGGAGAGGAGGCCTTAGCCCAGCAGTGGGACATTAACAGGCTGTTACTGTTACTGTTACTATGTTGTACAGTAGCTAATATCTCTTTCAGATTTCATTACAAAGTATGTACTACGCTTATATAAACTATACTATATTTCCAACTTATAAAATCGAATATTATAGATATAGTCATTGATACGTTAACTTGGATATTCAAAACATGTGTTAATTAATGACACAACTTTGCGATTTATGGTAAATACACCTATTTTATTTATAACTATGTTCACGAACGTATAAAATAGCTTAGAGATTAAACGTCACACGAATCCGATTAATATACAAGCTTAATATCAAAATTAATATTGCGTTGGAAAGCGCCGTATTGTCGTCAATAAAAACAAGCAAGTCGTGTTGTCACAGCCAACCCGTTCCAGAGATGTATGTCTTTAATTACTGCCTCTACCAAATATACGTCTACGATTAAATGACAAACATAATGTTCTTTACGCTTAATTAAATAGAAGCGCTTTTGCTTTGTACTACTGAAAATGTATTTCATTGAAAATTAGTGTGGAAACAAGTATTGAGTTAAAAATTGTATAATAATTCGGCTGCAAAAATATAATTGATTTATTTAGAACGATGTCCGGATTGATTGATTTGTTTACGCTGAAATTCAGCGAGTTTCTTTGAAACTTTTATAAATGACTTATAAAAGTTTTAATATATGTTTAAAAATATTATACGGATTAAAGCTTGTAATTTTATAAAACAGATACAATATTAAGTTAGAAAAATCTTAAGTTCAAAAACAAGAATATTTCATACTTATTCTTACATACAAATTATACTGATTTTAAATGATGAAGCTTTTTCTCATTCAATACTCATAATCAAAATGTATTTTATGTGGTTCATAAGTGAGTGAGTTATTACATATATTCTTTAAATTATGCATGTATTTGAATACACCACAGATAAAATCAGTGTTGTTTCTTAACTAAGCTAAGCTTTACTAACAGAAATATCGATGCATTAAAATTTTACTCTTTACTTTATAGCAAAGTTTTCTTGACCGACTGCGTCAACGTCGGCCATTCTCAAGGGACTCTATAGGGTACATAAGTAGCATATATTCCCTTACTCTCATATAATCCGATTTGACGTGTTCAGGCACGATCAACAGACTAATGAGCTTTCCGAGGCACCGGATCTTAAGCACCCGGTGCCGACTTCCACACTCCGGGCTCCTCTTGAGAATTTTGCGATAAAAAAACGCCATACATTTTTACATACATTTTTACTGACACGTCTAGTTATATTAAAATATATTTTATGCAATAACTCACTAAATGATTATTATTTAATTTTATTTAAATATCTGGTGCATTTAAATATTTAGAACACGAGAATAAGTTTTATTTATATATTAATTATAAATTTAAAAAATATTTTATATTTTTAATTTTCTGCAATTAGTTCGTCGGCCAAGTTTCGTGGCAGTTCTTAACTTAATCTTCATTAATCAATTGGCCTACAAAACTTTTCAGTCTTAAATCTTCGGGTTATTTTATACAGTGTCTTACTACATTGAAAGTAAACTTTATACTTTAAATATGTTTAAGCTATTTAAAATAAACTAATTTTTATGAATGTAAGCATTTTGTTTTTAAGAACACTACAACAACTAACTACACCGTAATTTAATTATTTCTAAAAGAAACTGAATTAAATAATCGTATTTTGCTCAACCGATACGATAATGAAGGGATTTTAAATCGAATTATTACTTGTGATGAAAAGTGGATACTGTACGATAACCGGAACCGTTCGTCGCAATGGCTGAACCCTGGAGAGCCAGCCAAATCCTGCCCTAAACAAAAATTGATCAGAAAAAGTTACTTGTGAGTGTTTGGTGGACTACCACCGCTGTCGTTCACTACAGCTTTCTAAAATCTAGCCAAACGATTACGGCAGATATCTATTGTCGGCAACTGCAAACCATGAAGGAAGAACTAGCTGCTGAACGAGCGAGATTGGTCAATCACTCTAGGCCACTGCTGCTTCACGACAACGCAAGACCACACACTGCACAACAAACAACCACTAAGTTAGATGAGCTACAATTGGAATGTCTGCGACATCCACCGTACTCCCCGGACCTTGCTCCAACAGATTACCATTTTTTCCGGAATTTGGACAACTTCTTACAAGGAAAAAAATTTCAACTCCGATGCGGCAGTCCAAACCGCCTTCAAAGAGTTTATTGATTCTCGCCCATATGGTTTTTTTAGTAAAGGGATCAATGAACTACCTATGAGATGGCAAAAATGCATAGATAATAACGGATGCACCGTTATTATCTATGATTAATTAAATATATTTTACAAAAAAAAAATTACTTTATATTTCTCAGTAGAAAACGCTAATTTCATACGTAAGGACCTAATAATACCTTTCTCCAGTAGACCATTTAAAAGCACTTTCCAATCCTCATTTTATAAGATGAACTAAGTATAAAGAATCCTAATTAATACAATAAAATACGTTCTTCGTAGTTTATTGCTCGGCTTATTATTTCTTAATAAAACGCCATCAATGATTTAATTAAATAAAATAAATAAGTATATATAATAAATAAATAAGTATTAAATATAAAAACTTTATTTTTGTATAAGAAATATGATTGATAATTAAAATAACAAATTCGAATTCAAGTTTTAGTTAAGCAAAAGTTCACTGTTTGTTACAGTGAAAGTTACACTGAGCAAGGATTGTTAGAACAAGTTTTACTGTGAGTGATGAAAGGATTATATCACGGATTAGTGATCGTATTTACGAAGAAGTTCGTAATTGCTGCAAGAATTACAATATTAATATTTCTTTGAATAAATTAACTTTTTAAATTTAATTTTTATTTCTTAAAGTATTTAGACCACGAGTATTCGGATACAATTTGACAAATAAGTTTTAAATTTCAGCAACTTTAGCAATAACGTTCATTAATTTTTGTAGCTTCATTGAAATATTAAATACATATTATATTATGAAGTCCAAATATCCTGATAACGTTTTCCTTCATCAGCATTAGGTTAATTAAAAGTACATTTTGCTTATAAATTTGAACCTCTTTATCTCTTTCACGAGTAGGTACTGTTCTGGTCCATCGCGTCCAAAAGTTAAGCTTGGTGTGTAAAAAAAAACATGTGATGTCACGTATTTATTTAATTATCAAACACTAATATTTCTTTAGTCTTATGAAATTATTTTTCGTAAATAGTTTTTAATGGTCATTTTTAAAGGTTTTTTTTGTAAATACGGGGAATGTTCAAGCGTCGAATCCGAGATTACCGCACTTTGTTAAATTATCATACAGTAATTTTAACTTTCATTCATAACAATAACTCGTACAAATAAAACCTCGAAACTTTAACAAAATGGCTCCCCAAATCGTCGAGTATAGACTAACTCTTTGTTTACATAGTGAATTCTCCAAAACTTTTAATGAGGGATACTGTAAGGATGTAACGTTAGCACAAACATTCATTGGTGATATTGCCTTATGAATAATAATAGCATAGTCAGTACATATTATTTTTTAAATTATTATTATAATAATAATTTATAATTTTTTTAACAAAAGCTTATTTTTTTTCTGCAAATAACTTATTTTGTTGACTGTACTTGTTTTGCTTGATAAAATTTATTTATACTTTAGCGGTTTACTTGAACGAATAAAACAAAATTATTTATTTTGCTTAAAACTTAAATTTAAGCCAGTTAAATAATAATATCTATATTATTATTGAACCAGTAATATTCTATTTGCAATTGCTCAACATTTGTCGCTCACAAAATATTTAAAAGGGTGATAATTAGATATTGAAATTAAATCAACCAAATCTAAGAGATTGCAAACTTTTGCTAAATACATTTTTGTTTCTTTACTTTGATTGAAAGCTTGTTATGACGATTCGAATCGCTTTCAATTCAGCAGTTGATCGACTAACTATTATAGATATTGACAGTACATAAAGATTTCTTATGTAACAAAAAACTTAGAGCTAATACCACATGTGGATATGTAGGATTACATGATTTGTTCGAGAATATTAGTTCAATCAAGACATATTAAGTCATACTTCATCACTTAGTGGCACTTGATCGGGTTTGAACCGGTCAACAAGGTCAACGTTTTCAACGTACATATTTTCTATTCAAAAAAATTATTTAATTACGTTATGGGTATGCTATATTCCAAGAGTCTGTTTAATTTTTTTTTATTTACTTATGTTTATATAACTTATGAATTAATAGAGTCTCTTGGCCCTAAGAATTTTTTTTTTTGCCACTTAAAAAAATATATTGTGATTTCCACGTATAAAATACAAAATACAAATAGTTTTTACTTAAATAAAAATATAATGTCGTAAAACTTTCCAAAACTAACATGAGATATATCTCAACAATATATGTCAAAGCAAATTAATTGTAATTTATTTAATAAAGTTCGAAAAAATATATAAAAAAGCCAATTAACTTAGTAAGCCAACTTAAACTAAGTCACTCTCACTGGTCCGAGTCAATGAACTTACTATTGTATGTAAATATTATGTAATAACAAAAAAAAAATAAACGTAGGTATGGTAACCTACCATACTACACCAACTAAATATCATTAAACTTGAATTAATGTATTTTTTTATATTCGCCTTATTTTTTTTATAAAATAATGCGGACGGTAATATCAGAAATATTAACCTACATTGCTAATGCGCCATCAAGTTGGGGAACTAAGATGTTATGTCCCTTATGTCTGTAGTTGCACTGAACACAACAATACTGCTGTTTGGTGGTAGAATATCTGATTAGTGAGTGGTACATATCCATACGGGTTTACTCGAAGCCTTACCACTAAGTAAGAATAATTAAATATTAGTAGGATTATTTAACATTAATGGTTATTAAACGAACGTATTCAAAGAGTAAAGTGATTGTTATATATGAGAGCGTTGAATTTCCAAAAAAAAAAAAAAAATGTATGTATTTTGTAAATTTTATAGTTCTCCTTGATATTGAAAATATTTTGAAAAATAAATATAACTGTAGTGTGGCAGCACAATTACGAACAAGTTTCATAAAATAGGTGAAAATGTAAACAAATCCAGGAAGTCCATTTTGATATGCGTCTAATTGTATCGAATTGAAACTAATGTGCGTTCCTTGTGTGGTCGTGCAATGTGTAATCAGGATGATAATGACTCGGTACCGTCGACCTGATAGGGCGCATTTAAAAAGTAAATAGTTCAACTCTACAATGACTACCAATAAATCCTTCGAGTTTAACCTTATTTTATTTATTTACATTTATATGTAACTCAATAAGAGTTGCATACATGACAATATAAAAGTGATTTAGTTTATTTTCATCTATTATTTTTATAAATTTTGATTAGCACTTTTACTAACGTTTTTTGCGAGGTCAATTTTTATTATATGGGATACGAAAACGATATCTACATATTATAATATTTAAGTCTAGTTATTTCTCTAAAAAAATGTTCAATTTAATCATATTTTTAATGTAATTTTAAATTATGTCGAGTTTCGAATCAAAATTGATTTTACTCTAAAATTATATTTAAATAAATTGTAAAGTGTTTTATTTTTCAAATTATTTACAACATCAATCTAAGATAACTGAGAAGCTGTTACATTGACTCTTAACCGCGGTCACTGAACTCTATGAATGTATTTCTGTTGACTTATTCAGTAGCATGCATTTACTACAAACGCAAGAGCGTTGCATGCCTCGCGATAATTACTATGTAATCTGAACGTGATACGTTTTGTAAATTTCTTTAGATTGTTATGCAACTTAAAAGTAAATAAAAAAAAGTATTTCATATTTTAATTACAATCGCTTGTATGGCTTAATTGTAATGGGCTACTACCCCGATATTACTTATTTAAACGTCAACATAAACGCATAGTATTCTTGACTCCCATACATTCGATATTACGGCTTACTTATAACTTAGTTAAAACAGCTGCTAAACACTGATGATGAGCTGTTTCTGTCAATGGAATGGAAAGTAATTTTTTTACATTTCTTACCGTCAATGTGTCCTTACCGATTTTGACAAATATTGGGTATTTGTCCTTTTTTGTTTTACTTTATCACTTAAAAAGTTAAATGGACTTTTAGGTAACTCGTCATCTCTATCTTTAATAAATTCCTTCCATTTATTGCTAGAATCTGAATAAGCTATTTGCGACTGAGGAACCAAGGAATTTAATAATGGAAAAAAATGGCAAAGGACGGCGCTTGAGGAGAAGGTTTAGAGCTTAATACACCAAGCCGCTATATGGTATACAAATTGTGAATATGTATAGGTTTTTTATTATGATATCTTCCTTCGCCGCCGAGCATGAAAATAAACATAAACACAAACGAATAGCAAAAAAATTAGTAGCGCGATTTGAACCCGCAATACGCTTACTCGAAGGGTAAGATTATGTCTAGCCACTTAACTATCGTTTCAAAGGAATGTAATGCATGATATCGAATGATGCCTTTCAAATATTTACTACAAATTGTATAAAGTGCACAATTTTCAATTATATCTAAAAACCTATAAGTGAATTACAATTCACCCTAGAATGGAAAATTTAATCTATCTGGTCTCGTCAGGTCATGCAGATGGTGGGATTCCGTGCACGCAAATTACAAGCAACACAGTTATTTGTGTGACCTCTATAGAAACTATAGTTTTGTAAAATTTCATAAATTACAATATCAATTGTTAACTGTAATTTATATATATAAAAATATATATTTAAAAATCTGTAATATAAAAAAATGCTGCTTAAAAATCTATTTATATGTATCCAACGGTAAATAAATTATAATAAAAATTTTTAATATGATTTCAGAGAGTCGTCGAGATATCGTCATAAGTCTGCATATCCTGAAAATAAAAAAATAAGTTTATTAAATGAAAAACAAGTTAATTTGACTAGCCCGGAGCTAAAGTGGTCTAAGTAATATTTTTGACAAATTCCATTTGAAATTTATAAAACTTTATAAAATTCTCTCTCTCACTCTTAAGATTGGCCAACGTAGCCGAAATCGGTCAGGGGGACATTATTATTATGATAATTGTAAAAAAACTCAAACTGCCTACAAAATTTGGCGTGTAATATTCTCGGCTACGTATCTTGAATGTCAACAACTAGCTAGAACATATTTACATTAATTGATTTGAAATTCAATCCTTTTAGCCTACTAAAAGTCGCTACAGACTGTTCTCGCTAATATATTCAAAACAATATTTCCGGCCACCTCGACCGTGGCCTTCAATTTGTCTATTTTATATTCGACCCGCGCCAATTTGAACTACATTATGAATATATAATTGATATTAAAATATGCTTCCATGAATATACTTCATTTATTTATTTTATTAATATATAAAATATTACCACTATCGGCCTTTATTAATAAACGTTATTTCGCGTGTGTTGGATACTGACATCTCTTTCTGCCATCATTGATTTGACATTCGAAAAAAGAAGACAAAGTATTGTTTAAGTCATCGCGTCCTTCACAATATTTATAGGTAGAATCGGAAATGTTTACAATTAAGTAATGATATGTATGTCTTTAGAGTAACCAAAAGTATTCTTATAGTAATTACACGGATATTTTACACGAGGAAGATAATTTTCAATAACTTAATCAAATTTCAGAAAATACGGTCGATCTAAAAGATTAGCCACCTATTGATATACGAATGATATTAAAGTGCACAACTGTGTCCGCAAACATAGATGCTATCTTTAATCCCTCATGTTCATTATCCAGTAGTTTCAGACGCAATACCAACAGCTTTACAAGCACAGCAAGCGGAGTATAACACCGCAAATTTGTAAATTTAGGGCTGAGGCTGAGAATTTCTTAACTCAAGCCTAAAATAAGAATTTCTAAGTCGGTGGCGGCTTTTAATCCCAGTTTAAACACGGGCTTCTAAAGTCATCAGTCCAATGAAGTAATCAAATTTCTTTTTCGACTTGCAATATGTATTTCAATACAAGTTCGAACGAGTTCGCATCGAAATTGAAAATACCATAACAAGTGATGCGAGAATCAGTGTAGCTTGATTTAAATTTGCATTACATACTCGTATTTATATGTCAGGTTCAAACCCAGAAAAGCATCGTTAAAGTTGTACATGTGATTGTTTTGTGTTTAATTTATCTCGTGTTCGGCGGTGGACGAAATTATTGCGATGAAACTTGGATGAGTCTAAGCATAATTGCATAATTCCTTCATAAAGTGTATCAATCAACAGCCAATCGTTGTCCACTGCTGAACATAGGCCTCTCCCAAGGTGCGCCAAAGCTCCCTGTCCTCCGCCTTCCGCATCCAGTTGGTGCCCGCCACCTTCTTAAGGTCGTCGGTCCACCTGGCTGGAGGGCGCCCTATGCTGCGCTTGCCGATTCGCGGTCTCCACTCTAGGACTCGTCTGCTCCAACGGCCATCGGTCCTACGACATACGTGACCAGCCCACTGCCACTTCAGCCTGCTAATTTTGCAAGCTATGTCGGTGACTCCGGTTCTTTTCCGGATAATCTCATTTCTGATCTTATCCTTCAAAGACACTCCGAGCATAGCTCGCTCCATAGCACGCTGAGCGACTTTGAATTTGTGGACTAGTCCCGCAGTTAGTGTCCACGTTTCGGCACCGTATGTCATGGCAGGTAAGACGCATTGGTTGAAGACTTTCGTCTTCAAACATTGCGGTATAGATGACTTGAGGACTTGACGAAGGTTGCCAAATGCTGCCCATCCCAAGCGAATTCTTCGATCGGCTTCTTTCTCGAAGTTGTTCCTACCGACTTGTATTATCTGTCCTAGGTAGGTATATTCACTAACAACTTCGAGAAGTTTCCCCTCGACGTATATCGGTCCCGGCACGACATGCCTATTGAACATGACCTTGATCTTGTCCAAGTTTATACCGAGACCGACACACCGGGAAGACTCGCCTAGGCTACGCAACATTTCGGTGAATTGTTCCAGCGACTCTGCTATGATGACGATATCGTCGGCAAATCGAAGGTGTGAGATGTACTCGCCGTTTACATTGACTCCATATCTAGTCCAATCCAGCGTCTTGAAAACGTCTTCCAACGCGCTGGTGAATAGTTTCGGGGATCCCCCTGTCTCACCCCTCTGCGCAGTTGGATCGCCTTCGTCTTACAGTCCTGGATGTGGACAGTCATTGTAGCGGCGTTGTACAGACATCTCAGTACCTCGATATATCTCCAATCGATATCTATATATATTCAATCGACATCTCTGCAATGAGTCGAGCACTGCCCAGGTTTCGATGGAGTCGAAGGCTTTCTCGTAGTCCACAAATGCCATACACAGCGGCTGATTATACTCTTCGGTCTTCTGCACAATCTGCCGAACAGTATGGATGTGGTCCACGGTGCTGTAGCCTGATCGAAAGCCGTAATATAAAGTGTATATGAAGTGTAAGAAGCCGAGATGGCCCTGTGGTAAGAACGCGTGAATCTTAACCGATGATCGTGGGTTCAAACCCGGGCAAGCACCACTGAATTTTCATGTGCTTAATTTGTGATTATAATTCATCTCGTGCTTTACGGTGAAGGAAAACATCGTGAGGAAACCTGCATGTGTCTAATTTCACTGAAGTTCTGCCACATGTGAATTCTACCAACCCGCATTGGAGCAGCGTGGTGGAATAAGCTCCAAACCTTCTCCTCAAAAAGAGGAGAGGAGGCCTTTAGCCCAGCAGTGGGACATTCACAGGCTGTTACGGATGAAGTGTAAATAGAAACCTAAGCAACAGCTACATAAGAAACTTCAAAAGTCGAAAATATACTTACCGGTTTCATGTTTATCCTTTGAAGTAATTTTGCAGTTAAAATATTTTAAAATATAGATACCATATATTTTAAAAACGTAATAAAGCGGCCCTGACTATCGAAGTAGATTTAATCGTGCGACAAAAGTCTTTGTGCTCGCGTGCGTCCTTAAGGGCGTTATGCGTAATGCCAAGCACTCAAGGGTATACATATATATGACTTAAAAATTAAAAATATAAAAATACAAATAAGATTAATAGATTGCGTAAAAGGATGAATATCGTCCGAGTGGGCAGATTATATCACGCCCATACTAATAATACTTTATATCCTAGAAGATAAAATAAAACTATACTTTATGTAGTTTTTAACTAGAGATCTAAATAACACATATATATGTTTTAGAGGATTACGTATCGGCCCATACCCAAAAGATTTTAAGTGAAATCTGGCTAGGGAGTCCTTAATGCTTATGACATTCTGTTAATAGTAACTGTATGGTCATCAACATCATAAAGAAAATGCCCTCATGGGGCAAGTTAAGTTTTTTGGAAAACGACTCAAGTATTCAAATTATTATCTTATTCAAAAAGTTATCATCGTTTTAAATGGTATCGCAATTAAATATTAGTTACATCATTTACTGATTATCTTAAATTTTATCATATTAATATATAACACATTTAATTAGGGATGAAAAGGTTTCGTAGAATAATTATAAGGAAATATTCAAAATTTATTCATAAAGTAAATTGGTTTACTGAATGTAAAACAGAGAATCAGTGTGTGACATGTTTTCGACATTTTAACGTATGAATTCGTGTATTAAGCTAGAAACTCAGTCTTCTCTCTTGTTCTCTACACATTATCTACTGTACTACGTACAATGAAATGAATAAATCCCTTTTTATTATTTATATATATATATATATATTGTAATCTTGTAAAATACCTTATATACAATATAATGTTAATACAAACAAAAAAAATATAGTTAAAAAATATTATTAATACAAAACTTTGTGTTATAAGGTTTTGTTTCTCAGGTCTGATGTGCTTATTTCCCAATACGGTGGTGGATTTATGACATTCAATAAGTAAGTGTAACTCTTATATATTTAATAAAGATTTTTGACTTTGACTTTTGCTTAGAAATAGTTAAAAAATAAAAAGTATTTGACGCAAATACGTCTTCAATCTCATTTATCTGTACTATGTCAATTACAAAATTGTATGTATATATAATATGTGTATTACAAAAGCCCAACACGTATTTAACGTGACGTTTTAAGGATGGCAATAAATTAAAATTTACGACAGCTGCTTCTATCAACGTGAAAGTTTGAACGTTGGAATATGTATATATTTCATTTATTTTTGATACTTTCTTGTGAATTAATATTCAACAAATACGAGTTGCTTGCTGGTAGACAATACGATTTGTAGTATCTTCTTGCCTTTATCAGATTCGAAGCCTAGAGAAGATTTATATATGTGTCGTTCAAAATGTGGAAACACTGTCCAATGTCAAATTGAAAACATTTTGTTATTGTTTTTGAACAGGTAAGGGCGGATTTTTCTATCGTTTTGTGTTATTTTCTTTATTTAAAAAAATTTTGACTTGTAGACAGTTCTTGTATAGAAAATTTGTCAAAACGTCAATTATATTATTCTGATAAAAGTAGGAAAGGCATCGTTAAATTAATCAAGCACTCTTATTAGCACTTTTGAATCTTCATCAAATCAACGAATACGAATGTCAAGCGTTTTTAAATTGTCTTTTGTTTTTCGGTCCTGTAGTTTGCAGCCCTTGCTTTTATTGTATTTTCATATCGGTTTATAGTTTTATGTTCCCGCATGTTTTAATTTCCAGGCAATCAAAATTTGATTGCAAATTATTATTTTTATTATTATTTTGTCTACAATTTGTTTTGCGTCAGTTGTTTGAGTTATTGTTCTAAATTGATTTATTAAGCAAAATAATATTACAGCTTGTAAATTTCCTATAATGGTATACATGTTCTAAAATTTCCACTGACACATGCGGACTTCAGGTAAACACAAAATACACATGAATTAATCTTCGGTTAGTATTCACGTAGTCCAGTCACTGGGATTCGTTATATGTTTTAAAGATCATAATAAATATTTTTTTATACATTCCTGCAGTTAAACATAATTAAACAGCAATAATTACTTTTTAAGATTAAGTGTGTAACATTACAAGTGAATAAAACTCTAGCCTTTAAACGAGACTGTTGTTTTATTTCTTTTCTCGTAGTGGTAAGAGCAGGTGCTTAGAGGTTAAAAACCTTCAAGGGTCATGAGCAGGAAGCACGTCTTTCATATAAAAAGTAAAAGAAACGCAGTCGACGATATAACCGAGTTTTAAAACACATAGTAAAAGTAAAAATGTATTTTTTTTATAGTATTTTAATCTTACATCTCTCTGTATCAGAAGTTTTGAATTTTCCAGTGTTAACAATCCCGTGCCTCGGAAAGCAACACGAATGAAAAAACTAGTGACAATTATACATAATTAAACGCACACGGACGTCGATTAATGTAACACCATATCGACTCATTACAATTTTCCAACTTAAGAATTAAAGTTAATTAATTATGATTTAAAATAGAAGAGAGTTAGTGAGAGTTCAATTGTTGTAATGCAAATGTGACTTTGATCATCCGATCCGATCTTCATGAAATTGCATACTCAATAACAGGGTTACAGAAAAGGACATAGAATAACTAACAAACGAACGCGGGGCGGCCGCGCCCTCGTACAAGGGTGAAGAAAGAAACATCAAAACTGGTGGTGGTAGAAAGGATTTGTAATTAAACAAAAAATAAAAACAAAAAAATAACTTTTTTAAATGAAATAAATATATTTTTCATATTATTTTAATACTATACAACAATGAAGTGTACACGCATTACGCACTCACAAGGGAGAAGATAGATGTACGAGAAAACCGTCCTGCTTTTCGCCATCACGGCATACGTCCTTCTTTGTTTCTTCGTCATTGGATCTTACGTCCGTTTATATTATATTCGTTCAATGAAATAAACAAGTTGAAGCATTGCAAACAAGTTGAACAGGCGCACCGATGTTAGTTGCAAACAACAATATTATTGTTTACATAAATTACGAAACTTTGTTGATCGCATAAACTATTACCAACTATGCTTATCCGTGGAACACTTGGAATATTGAAATCTCAAACGAAAACTCTGAAATTTAGTCTGGATCGGATAGTCCAACGAAATTGTTCGTGTAATACGCTCGTACTTTACTCTTAATGAATACATGAATCAGAGTAACTTAAAATAAAATCATAATTCCATCGTGAATGAGCTGTTTTTCAATTAATCAATGCTCTATAAGCATACTTCAATAAAAATCAAAATATACAATCTAATCAAATAATATCGATTTTATAATTCAACATAATTGAAATAATTAAATAAGATGTGTTGGCCGGTTATCGGGTCACGTATGCGCGAAGACAATCACAATACGAACATCACAGATCTAGTTCCATTACCGATGTGCTGCAACCCGTGGGACATAATGTGTTCAGTCCTTTGTGCCTGTAATTACACAAGCGTAGTCACGCTGCAAACTCTGATACAATAATGCATTCCCTCCAGTGGGATAAGCCCTCGTAAGTAGATCATCTGAACGAGGCTTTATCGTTGGTCTGAAATAAGCCCAGTGTTTTTTATTTTATTTTATTAAGGACCATCAGCAGTCACCACACTTTTACATATAATAAAAAAAACAAATACATTCAACTTACATAAAATGTGCGACTTTTAAAGACGGCCACAACGTGCATATTAAGGTATAGTATAAACAGATTATAACATAAGCAATATTTTTTATAATACTAAATTACCAAAATTTGTTACCACATTTCTATAGAAAAAATAGTAATAAAAATAAATAAATAATAACAATTAATAACATTGAAAAGAAAGCTGTAAATAGTATAATTAATGAGTGCACTTATTTCATTTATCACATTAAAAATGTATAATAAAATAATTTAAATAAGAAAACAATAAATAGTAATTAATTAAAAATTTCAAAATTTAAGTTGAATAATAATAATAACTTTAAATACATTTTTTCATTACTTTCTTAAACAAACATGCTTGCAACATATGTTTTTTGTAATTAGAATTCTAATAATAACTTCAGATTTTTTTTGTATTTATTAATGGAGTCCTCAAATATGTCAACTGACATTGAGTATTTATTATACATTTTACAAGAATCAAAGAATTTTACAAGAGGTGCATTTTGTCCTAGTTTAGTTTTAGATGGTCTAATGTAAAATACACTTATTGGATAACGTGGACATACTTTCCTAGGCACATTGAAATTTATTCCCCTGAGAATTTGAGGGCAGTCAATTCTATTTCTGACTATTTTGTACACGAACAAAAGATCCAATTATAAAGAATTCTACGATTTGAAAGGCTGTACATGTTATAAAATGTTATTGGGTCTTTGTAGTTATAATTTTGTTTTGAACCTTAACTTGAAAAAGTGAAATGATGCAAAAATCTTTTTTGTACTCTCTCAATTTTTAGTTGATTCACGTTATAATATGGTGACCATACTGTACTACAATATTCTAGGATGCTTCGCACGTATACATTGTATAACATTTTTTTTTGTTGACGCGTGTTTAAATATTTTGGCATTTCTTATTAAGAAACCCAAATTTCTTGAAGCTTTTGCAGTGATGCTATCTAAATGCGGCGAAAAAGTTGGCTTTGAATCTAAAATGATGCTCAGATTCCGAATTTGTGTAACTTCTTTTAAAATGCATCCCTGAGTGCAATAATCTGATGGGATGTTTTTTATATTGCGGGTGAACTTTATATGAAAACATTTTTCGGGATTCATTATCATTTTGTTCATTTCACACCACTTATGTAAAGCGTTTAAATCTTCTTGAAGTTGTACACAGTCTAAATTACTTTTAATTGGTTTAATAAGTTTCAAATCATCTGCAAAAAGGAAAACTTCACTATGCTTGATTGTATTGATTACATCCCTTATGAAAACATTGAAAAACCATGGACCCTTGTGGAACTCCAGAACTGACTTTGTAAGAGATAGATCGAAAACCACTTACAACAACGTATTGTGTATGATCGTTTAAATACGATTTAAGCTAATCGAGTAAAGATCCAACTATTCCGTAACTAGATAGTTTTTTTGTAATAGTGTATTATGACATAATCTATCGAAGGCTTTCGAAAAGTCTGTGTAGATAGCATCGACTTGTATTTGATCGTCCTTTAACATCATAATACGGTCTGTATATGCCACCAGATTAGTATTTGTCGATCTGCCTATTACAAAACCGTGTTGATTATTGTTTTGGTGTTACTTAAAATAAAAAGTAAGGTGCGGAAGAACCGAAGCTTCGAAAGTTTTGGCAATTACTGGTAAAATAGACATTGGCCTATAATTTTCAATTTTATCTACATCACCGGATTTGTGGATTGGAACAACCTTTGCAACTTTCCATTTCAAGGGAAATATCCTTGTTTGCAGACTCTTTTTAAATATCAAGCATAACGGAGGGCTGAATTGATTAGCACATATCTTCAGGAATATAGGTGGGATGTCATCTGAGCCTGTGCTTTTGTTTACTTTAAATGATGTTTTATTAATTTTCTTGTAATATGCAAATGATTCAGAAGAGATGTGCCCATCCAGTCATTCCCTCGCTCTTCTATGATGGTTTGTGATAGTGGATTGTATACTGCTGAAAAATTCGACACAAACGCGTTACAAATTTTGATTTCACCCTCTACATTTTTACCCTGCATGTACATATTATTAGAATAACTATTATGTTTTTTATTTTTTAACAAAATCCAAAAGTATTTCAGATTCTTGCCTATACAATCTTCAATATTTTTAATGTAATTATTGTAGCATTCCTTTGATTGCACCCTACAACGTTTACTTAATATTTGCAATGATATTTCATCTAACGGATTGCCGTATGATTTGATTTTTTTTAGTAGCTTATGTTTTTCTTTTAATATTTTGATAAGACATCTTGTAAACCACGGTAGGTTCTTGTTTCCGTTGGATTTACATTTAGGTACATAGTTATCTATAATTTCATATAGTCTCCGGTAAAAGATATCGACCATTACGTTAACTGTACTGCAATTTTTGAATTCATGTAGCCAGTTAATTTCACCCAGTGCACTATTTATCATATCATAATCTGCCTTGAAAAAATTCATTCTTATTTGTTCTGTGTTATTATAAATTCCTTTGGATGACGTGTTATTATGAATAAATATCTCTAGCGGTGGATGAAATTGATCGGCTGGTACCAGAGGTATAAAATTCCGCGACACTTTAATGTTATTATTATCACTCAAAACTAAATCTAGTATTCTATCATTGCAGTTGCTAACATTGTTGTGTTGAGTGAAATTGTTGAGATATACATAATTTACAAATTCTTTCGCTACATTAACGTTATTTTTATTAATGTAGGTGACATCCGTTTCGTTTGGAGACCATTTTATGCAGCTTAGATTAAAATCACCGACGACAACAATATTTTTAATGATTTCGGAGATCTTGTTGTGATTTTCTATGTAATGAGTAAGAATGTCAATTTTGTAAATGGAGGAAGGTAAATCGCACATATATTAATTCCACAGCAGCTACTATTCGCTAGTTGAACTCTTACCCATAATTCCTCACATTTACTTTCATATGTTTTTAGTCTGTACGAGTTAAATTTTTTCAACACTACCACTAATACACCACCACCTTCTTTATTTTTA
Source organism: Nymphalis io (assembly GCF_905147045.1). NCBI lineage: Eukaryota > Metazoa > Arthropoda > Insecta > Lepidoptera > Nymphalidae > Nymphalis > Nymphalis io. Next base: position 14,180,446 of record NC_065918.1, read on the forward strand.
TGGAAGGTTGAATTTTCTCTATCTTTTCTGTAGACAATATACCGGTTATCAAACAGTTCGGAGTCGTTGATTTGGTTGTTTAGCCAAGTTTCTGTCAGTATTATAACATCATGGTTACAGCTCAAAAGGTTACATAGAAACTCGTGGGTTTTAGTACGAAGCCTTCGCACTTTTTGGTAATATATAGATACCGGAAAGAATTTTATGAGTTTTCTCTTGTCTATCATGCATTGAACATTTCCTATCTTATTCTAACTTATCTAAAGTTGATTGATTTTTCATCTACTGTTCTATACTGTTTATTTCTTCTCTAAATGATTTGAATTCTTCCTGTATCAAATCTCTTAGTATACTTCTAATATCTATTAATAAACCAGTTCTCATATTTCATTATTAATTATATCTCTAATGTCTCGTTTTGTTATTTGTATAACTTTAGGAGAAGAAGAATTAGATTTACAATCAGTAGTTGTAAATTTATTGTTTTCAAAAGTCTAGTTTTCTTAACCCTTGTTGTAATTGTATTATTTACACGGCGTCGGCTATTAGCTTTACACTCGTGGCAAACCCAAGTCTCATTACTATCGATATCATCAATACTGGTGATGCATACTTTATGGTAGATTTTTGTACATAAGGCACAATTAAGATTGTCTTCCTCTTTTACTAACACTTTGCACTTGGTGCATACTGATTCTGTTCTTTTATTAACATTTTTTTTGTGGCATAGTTAGTAATGAAATAATGCGTCAATATAAGTTTTCCTATTTTTCTTCACTTGAAATATATGTCATATTTCAAGAAGAAAAAAAAACATATATATATAAAAAATACAAGTTGGAATGAGTAGGCGTAGCTGTTCGTTTGTAAAAGTAAATAGAAATTATAAGGGAGAATATGATTCAAATATTTCAATTTGTTATGAAACTGAGTTGAGAACTTCGAATACTTTAATATTTTTCTTAGATGTTTACATTACTGGTTAATTAGGTTTCATTAAAATATAAAATAACTTTAGTATATTCGCTCTTTGCGGTTGTAACGACGACATAATTAAGGTAATTTGGATTGGATTATATTATTTTTGGATTGGATTATATATATATATATATATATATATATATATATATATATATATCCAAATCTATTAATCAATTTTTGAGTTAATATCTTAATAAACCTTAACTCTTAAACTTTTAGGTACATTATTAAATATTTTGATGCACATTATGTAGCATTCTTTTTAATGAGGACAGTGCCAAGGCGGCAATAAAAACCTAGTAGGATCTCTTATTACAAGATCACCTGCCTTATAGCATAAGTGTGGATACTTTATTACACATGACTACATCCATAATATACAATCTGGCAAGTGTCAAGCTTTTGTTATCTTTAAAAATTGGTCTACATAAATCTAACCCGCTATGAAGTGTCCTATCTACAAAGCCATACCAGCTACAAAATATAGCAAAAAAATTAAACAGTAAATGATCAATAGTTGAGGTCTTTGCAGACATAACTTAGACATAAGTTAGAGCAATATAAAAATTTACTATAAAGTTGCAATAATATTGCAACACAGAATGAATTATATTAAAAGAAAATGATTTAAAACAACAAAACTAGTGTTTACACGAACTCTCTCTTCAACTTTTACATTAATAGATTAAGAGAACGCTGAATGCATTCACAAACCATAGCTGTTACGCAAGGCAAGGCCCATGACCTTAACGCTACAAGTTCATTTCCTATGGAGTTATGTAACTTAAGCCGATAAGGCACGTGTTGATTATAATAACTTAGAACAGCTGCAACAGAAGTGGCTCGTGTTGCGTTAGTTTTATTTAGGTTAATTAAAAAGTTTTTTTTTTTTTGGAAGTATAACTTTTCTGATTATTTAGAGTTCGAATTTTAAAAACACTGTATGTATGTAACGTTTTAGTGAAACATTTCTGATGCAAAGAGTTTTTACATCTGTCACATATATCGAGTTGTTAGTTCTATAATTTGTTTGAAAAAGGAATAAGACGTCAATACTTGATATTGTTGTGTTCCGGTTCGAAGGGTGATTAAGCCAGAGTAATTACAGGCACAAGGGACATAACATCTAAGATCCCAAGGTTGGTGACGCATTGGAGATGTAAACGATGGCTTAAATTTCTTACTATGCCAATGTCTATGGGCGTGACCACACAGGGGGCCCATATGCTCGTCCGCATTCATATAAAAAAATAAAAAACTAACTACAGAGTTATCTACATATATAGAGCCTGCACCTCCGTTTTCCTTACGCGTTATGATATTTTTTATCCAACAAATAAATCAAAGAAAGTCACGAAATTGTACTTTACGTTTTGACGGTGAAACGAAAAGTGGTTTAATTAAACCTTATCTATTGAAAGTTTTTTGACAATTAAAAAAGAGCCCATAGCAGAGGAAGTAGTTCGCGAAGTAACATAACGTAATTTAAACAAAATTTATTACATTTTTCTATATCATATCTTATGTATTTCCTGTTCTGTATAAGCTTAAACAATAGCGTTTGTACTACGGAACTACAAATAGCTTGAATGAATCATGAGCAGAATAATTTTACATAGTCTCCCATGTGAGATGTCGTTGAAATAAAAAATATAAACTTCCTTTAAAATAAGTTTTTCAAAGCATATTCGTTATTTAAATATTTATTTTTAAAATAAATTAATTGGGTTTATGTGATTTATATTATCATTATAATTATTAAATGGCGACAATATAGTGTAATGTTTTATGAACTAATATTAAAAATGCAAAAGTTTGAGCTGTTGGATGGTAATTTTGGGTATACCTCGATGAATATTAAATGGACTCTTTTAATATATAGGTAGTATTTCTAACCTACAAGGTAACATATTTAGCAAAACTTGGAAATCTTTAAACATCTACCTAGTTAATTATATCTGAAGAATAAAACAACGAAATGTAATATACAATCAAACGAACTTCTCAAGTGAGGTTAGATCATTATTATATGAGTTGTTTCATTCGAAGATATAAATACCCTTCCTCTCAAAAACCCTGAAGTTTTGCAAAAATACATACTATAAAAAATAATGAGGCTTAAACCGGGCCCAGGACCGATGAAGGTACATACAGGATAATGTGGGTACATAGAAAGTTACTTTTTTTATTTTGTACCACAGGAAAAAAAAACTCTTAATATGCGACATTACCTTGTAGGTTAGAAGGACTCCCTACTTAATTATATCTTCGAATGAAACAACTCATATAATAATGATCGAACCTCACTTGAGAAGTTCGTTTGATCATATATTATATAAGCAAAGCGGGCGTGTAACAGCTAGTTTTTAAAAAATGTTAAATCACTTAATATTTCAATATCTATCTAGTTTAACTAGATAAGTAGATATTGGTAATAGCGGACAATTGTCGTAGTTGAAATTTAAAATTGGTCTCTGACATTAAATTGACGTCAATAAGTCTATTCTGTAAGAACAAACTCTAAACACAACGTAGAAAACAGTCGTACGATGTCAGAAGGTGATATGCAACATTGAACGCAATAATTATAACATTTCAAGAATACACGCATCAAAATCGTGTATCACCATGAAGTGAGTTCATATATAATAAGCACTGCAGGACCCTGAGACGTACGAGAATGTATCGTAATTTTCGCATTGACACGTATTCCCTTTGGACCGTCAACGTTAATTTGATGTTAATTAAGTAACATGAACTTATTAATATTGCGCGTATTTCAGACGAATTAAATGCATACAAAAACCTTTGATATTCACAAAGAAATTACCTAATAACTACTGCAATAATCACTCGTGATCAAAATTTATCTATAAATGGTTTTATATATATAAATGTTTTTATAGACAAAATTCATTGAATTTAATTGTGATAACATGCCACGATACCTTTTGAATGATATGTATAAAGTTTTTTATCCCTTTTATAACAATTACACCAGTCATTAATTGTCTATCGATAAGAATTCTTGGAGCAATTTCACCATATTGCTACTATGCCGGGTGGTGGATACAAACGTCGCAGATTTTTATTCGACACATGCACGTTTCACTTAGTCGTCACCATTTATCCTTTTAGAACTAATACTATAAAATTGAGCACAATTTTTAGCGCTCATATATATTTTTATTTATTATTTACGTATTTACTGGCGATTAAGCAAGGCCATTGCTTAAGTCCAATCGGACCCGTGTTTTTCAATTCTTTATTTATCAATAATATGGTGAAATGATGAGGAAACTATAATGGAAGTGCTCAGCATAAATTACTTTTCAAAAGAGATGAAATATTAGTTTTTCTATGTTTATGTTTGCTATATCCCTCGTCGGCTTGTATAAATATGCTCAAACTAATCAGAGAATATATGCTAGAATAATACGTAATAATATATCCAAAATTTTAAGACCATACAATGAAAATTATATATCTAGTCATTGTTATTTGTAAATAAAATTTTATTATAGATATTAATGTCGTTTAATGTTTTTTCTTTTTTAGAAGAATGGCACGCTTAAGAAAATCAGTTTCACGGCGCACGATATCGCATAACAAAGCGCCAGTTCAATCACATTTATACCAAGAAGCGGAGATTAAGCAATCCTTATTAATTTCAGAATCTAATATGGACTTATTTAAGACTAATTCACGTAACGCTTGCGCAGACAGAAAATATGAACATTCTGCATCGTTCGTTGATTTTAAGTATAACCTTTTCATAATTTCTATTTTAGGGCATAACTAAATGTGACAAATTTATTACGATGTATTGATTATCTAGCTTCAGGGTAAGATTCCGCTTGTGGCCTGTTTGATCTATTAGCTTGCTAGACTAGGCAAACGAGTAAAAGGGCGTTGTTAGCTCTGTCATCGGCAAACAAACGCTTATGCAATTCGTAATACTAGTAGGAAGAACGTATTAGCCGTGAGTCTAGTTTATACGTCTCGATGTACTGGTTTAAATCCCGTTTCGAGTCGATTATTTTTTTTGTCATATCCTTAGTATAGCCCGTGGCTAGAAATTTAACTGTAATTAGATTAGTTGGTCACGTTCGTTGTCCCAACAGATTATACACGTGGTCTATTCCCTCACACTGGGTCTACTTCCGTATTATAATACCACCCGAGCGTTTATTATAAAAACATGAAATTCGCGCTAGTCGCGTCAATAGTTTTAATTTAAAGCGTGTGAAACTGCGAACCGTAGCTACTAAACACTAAATCACTACTATTATATGCTAAAACTTTCTCTGAACGCGTTGCATCTTCTGGTATAAGTTTTACGTATGTTAATTCAGTAGCAGTCAGTTCAATTCAGTAGTTTTCAGTTAAACATTACTAACAAAAAGTCTTCTCTTTTAATATAGATTGATATTTGCCACAATGGTAGAATCCAGGATTGCTATTATAATAGTTTAATAGACTGCTGTTCATTCTGCGAGGGTTTATCACCACGCCGGTTAAGTGGAGGCCGGGAACGGTTATCGTTGTTTACATGTGCTATAAATTAGAAATGCAAATATCATAAGCCCTCGCATTGAGTCGCTTTCCATTGTCCGAGAATTTAACAAGTGTACGAACTATTAAACTTTATTGCGAACCATTTTATAGTTTACAACAACGTTGAAGTATTGAGTTTACGTTAGTTAGGTTCCGTGTTTACCGGAAATTAGCCACTTTTCATTCCCTTTGTTGCCTATTGTTTGAGTATATAACAACACAAGCTTATATTATATACAATGAAAAAAGGTAATTTTACATTATTTATGAATTATATAACTATTCAGATGTTATCTATTATATATTTGTGACATTTGAGTATTTTATTTATTTCTTGCCCATAGTCGCACCTATTACCTTCGATTAAGATAACTTGTTCTATCAACCGGACCAACTCCAACGACCCATACGTTACAGCTTAATGCTTTTGTTTTATCATAGTCTACGAGACTAGTTATTATTGCAGTGTTCCGGTTTGAAGGGTGATTAAGCGGTAAATTAGTTTAATTACAGGCACATATCATCTTAGTTCCCAAGGTCAAGGTCGCATTGACCATTTAGGGGTTGTTTAATACTTCTTACATTGCCAATGTATGGTGGGCGTTTGGTCAGTTCGTCAACCTTTTATAAATTAATAAAATCTATCTATGCAAGCTTACTTTAAAAAAATCAAGTGAAACATAGAATTATTTCATTATACATGATTTCTCAACTTTAGCAAACGTGAGAGAGTTGATCGAAGCCACTAGCTGACTTGCTTCAATATTATCACGTTCAAAACGATTGGACTTGTCTCATACTAAGCATTACTCATATCAGCTAGTGAACGACATTTACGATAGTTGAAGATATCTCTTTGAAAATTGTAGAAAGTTATGTATTTCTCATATAAATATATCGCATATAATACGTATGTTTCTTCTTTAAAATTATAAAATAATGTTTATATCAATCAACAGCCAATCGTTGTCCACTGCTGAACATAGGCCTCTCCCAAGGTGCGCCAAAGCTCCCTGTCCTCCGCCTTCCGCATCCAGTTGGTGCCCGCCACCTTCTTAAGGTCGTCGGTCCACCTGGCTGGAGGGCGCCCTACGCTGCGCTTGCCGATTCGCGGTCTCCACTCTAGGACTCGTCTGCTCCAACGGCCATCGGTCCTACGACATACGTGACCAGCCCACTGCCATTTCAGCCTGCTAATTTTGCAAGCTATGTCGGTGACTCCGGTTCTTTTCCGGATAATCTCATTTCTGATCTTATCCTTCAAAGACACTCCGAGCATAGCTCGCTCCATAGCACGCTGAGCGACTTTGAATTTGTGAACTAGTCCCGCAGTTAGTGTCCACGTTTCGGCTTGTTTATAGGCGTAAGTTAATAAGCCGTGAATTTTGTCTATCAAAAAACAATCTGTTGACATTTAAAAAATGTTATTTAGTTGACAATGTTCTTTAAAACTAAGTATATGTATTTGAAATTACTTCAGATACTATTAAATTAACTTTAGTACGATGTACATACATTCTACCGTCAAAAAATAAGCTTAATTTTGTTACGTTCCCCAAATTGTAAATTATGTGGTAGAGTTTTATGTAGTAGCAAACCTATCTGGTTACCACCTACATACTAATTAATTTCGTCAAATAGCCAATACCGTGTATACTATTAATAGTAATGTCTATTTATGATGTTACGTATCGGTTTTATATTCAAATATATAAATAAATGAAATTGAAGGATATGTCTGTGATATCTAAAAAACTGCCTCTTTTTGAGTTAATTTCGCTATTTGCGAGTTACCGAAATCGAAACGAACATCTTTTTTAATTTTTGCTACCTAATAATTTGAATATTTTTTATCTGTAATTCAAATACGTATAATGTACGTTAAAATGGCAGCATTTTAAGTGAGTTAGGTCGCCGGTTTTTCTAATATAAAATCAAATTGCCTTATCTAGGTTTTATTACTGAGCAGTCACTGTTGCACAGTTGAGCTTGACATTAACTACGATACTTGTACTTGTACTCAAGTGATTATTTATTAGTCCTTCACGTCCGCCACATAATTGGTGACCCAGAAGTGATTTGTGTTACTAGTATGTTGATGTATTCGTTGCTTTTCATACAGGAATAGATTATTTCAAGCAGATACAGTTAATAAAAAGTAATTATAATAATAAATAATCATTATACATATAATAAATAATTTAAATTTAAATTAATTTTTTTTATTCAATATTATTACAAAAGCATTACAATTTCTTTTGAATGGTCAAAAATCTACTACCGGTTCTGAAAGAGCCCTCAGAACTGAGAAGAACTGGCGAAGAAAGCTCAGTGAAGATCACATCACGTCAGTCTTAACCAAAGATTCCGGGTTCAATGTTGGGCAAGCGCCTTTCGTGTGATTAATTCATCTCGTGCTTAGGAAGGAATGATAACATTGTAAGAAAACCTGCATGTGTTGGTAAAAAAGAAAACCTGCTACATCTATATCTACCAATCCAAAGCTTTTTCTTGAGAGAAGAGAATTCTTTAGTAATGCGTCATACACATACTGCTTTTAAGTTTTTTTTTCTTGATAATAAAATCACTGTGAAATTTTTAAATAAATTATTTGTTACTTCCAAATTCCGACTAATAATTAGATTATTAAAGAGGGTTTCAACATTGAATACTCCTAAGAAGTAATCCGTGGGTTTGCGAAGTTTTGACACGGAAGGCAAATAAATTAATTTAATTTAATTATTCAACACAACCCCTCTAAAGTTACAAAAGCACAAAGTGAACAAATAAAAACTTCTAGAATCTTATTAACATAAATGAATTGTATAATTTAAAAAAAAATAAAGACATTTTAAAAATTTAAAGACTTTAAATTAGCGGATGTGCGATGGGCGATGGGACATCCATTTGGTTCATTTAATTACTTCTATATTTGAGTAGCCCTTTAATCATTTACAACAAAGTTACGAGTCAAAAATCTTTGCTTGAATAATTGAGTTATTACAATACATTAAATATTCATAATTTTTTAATTAAGCCTAGTGGGTACTAAAATAAAATATAAGAGCGGACATGGCTCGGCGGCTAGAACACGCGAATCTTAACGCAAGATTATTCAAGCCACTGAGTTTTTAAGTGCTTGATTTGTGTTTATAATTCATCTCTTGCTCGGCGAGGAAGGAAATGGAGAGATACCTATGGGAGATATTTAATCCTCCAGAGATAAGTCCGCTAAAAGCAAGTAGAAAGGTTTTTTCGAGAAATAAATTTAAATATCACAAAATGTACATTACATTCGTACTTTACTTAAAAAAAATCCAGAAAAGTATTTTTATGCTTAAGAAAACTTTAAGCGTAGTGGTATGTTTTTAAACGATTATTGCACACAATTTACAAATCTTAGAAGTAATTAATTGGTACGCAAAACAAAAAACAAGTAATAGCCTGAAAAAGTTACATTGGCAAGCTAAGGACTCCTCTCGAAATGCAATTTAGTTTATTCCACGCTAGTCCAATGTGAGTTGGTGAATAAAGAAGTAGTAGAATATCAAAATATCAAATATACACATATAAAGCCTATTCTAACCATAAGTTGAGTAAAGACAAATAAACAATTTTGACATTGAAATGACGCGATATCATTGGTCGTGATCTTGAATAATCTATGAATTCATTATGGATTTGACTTTTTAAATGTCAGCGAAGTTGATATCGAATCTTTAGAAGTAAAATTAAAGTAAATTTGTGTTGATAAGATAAATAAAACCCGAAATTGATCCAAAATACGAATTCATTTTAATTAAAATATTATACCTGTGAATATCCCACAGCTGTGCTACGGCCTTTTCTCCTTTTTTTGAGGAGAAGGTTTGGAGCTTATTCTACCACGCTCTCTCCATCTCCACTGGACCACAGGGCCATCTCGGCTCTTCAGGCTGGTATGGTCCAGTGGTAAAAGCGCGTGAATCTTAACCGATGATCGTTTATCTATACTCCTTCTTCGATTGGAACAGGCTATAGGCAAATTCCCAACCATTTCCCTTATCATCGTATACGATACTAATATGAGAGTTTAAAAATGATTTCACGGAAGTCAGCCGGGAGTTCTTGCGCAATTCTGTCTCGTGGTAAGTGATGCTGTGTTGCAATGCTCATTATAAGAACTAGTCATAATAATTGTGGTTTGGTTAATTTGAATATTAAGTTAATCAAGAGATCCAAAGTAGAAGTAAACACGATAAACTTAATTGTTGCTGGATTAAATCAGGACCAACACTATATTTTCAATTTTTTTTACAATTTTGCATGTTAAGTAGTAGAGCTCTGTGTAGGTCCATGTATGATACCGACGACCAATTATTTAATATTTTAAATTATTAGTTTAGCTGATATAAATGGAAAGTAGTTATCATTTTTGAGTGACTCACTTATAAACGTTGTTTAGCGGCTCTTTAGTTATACACTGATTTCTCTCTTTCTGTCATTATTGATTTGACATTAGAAAAAAGAAAACATAGCATTATTTAACTAATCACCCGCTTAACGTTTATAAGCATATATGTTCGATATTTAAAAAATACACAAGATAAAGTTAATAATGTACAAGAACTTTAAGCAACAAAATATATTCGATGAACAATACGTGTCCTTTTAATTCTCAGCAATGCCGATGAATTGAAGTGAGTTTAACTACGACTCCATCTTCATTTTACTGCCCGTTTTATTTCGTCACAGCAAAACAATTTTCATTCTTACATCCCACGCTTAAGGCTGGACGCAAACTTGAACGACTACGCTGTGTCTATAGGCGGTGGTGACCACTTACCATCAGGTGGCACATTTGCTTATCCCCCTACTTATTTAAAAAATCTACCATCAAGTTTCTTTAATTCTTATATGTAGAATAATATATATAAAGAAAAGAATAGTAAATCTTTTAATTTATATTTATAAAAATAACTACTACTAAGCTACTTGCTGGTGCTGGTGCTCGGTTAATTCCACCTTTACCAAGCTAAGTATATAACTTATCTTTTAAAATGATAAAACGAAAACGTTTTATTACTCAGCCACGAATCCACTGTCAAAAATCACTTTTTCAAAAAATGTTATCTAAAAACAATTTACTTTTAAATAAAAACCCCGCTACAAACTCTGTAAAAAATAATTGTATCTACCTTTTATTTAAAAAATAAAACTACAATAATAACAATAATGTTATGCATAGTAATAAACATACTTGGTATCGTTGTACTACATGTATAGCTTTAGTAAATCGAAAATGTAACGCCGGCCTTAAATAGCGTTTCTTGTTTTTATACCTCGAAATTCTTGAACAAACATTTAAATAAAGTTTCAATGGATTTTAGAAGTTTAGAAGATTTGTTGCCTTGTCGAATGCATTCCTTTTCGGTGTTTTTCTGTGGTTTAAGTTAATAAATTATTTCGGTTAATTTTGTGCATGTCAACACCTGTTTTAATGTGATAGTATATTTATTTGTAGTACTGAAAGAAAGAAATACAAAAAATAAAAAACTTGTTATTATAAAGAATGGTAAATAACGTGAAATTGGAAGAGTTTTGCTTCAAACTGCGTTTTTTAAATGTTACGTTTATTAAACATATATTAATTATTATACTGCTGAACCTTACCACCAAGTAAATAAGTGAATAAGGTATATATTGATATAAAATTATTTTAGCATTAAATTATGAATGTTCCTGGAAGCACCGCTGCCGTCGTAATATATTAGTACATCCCGATTAAAATTAAATCGTGTAAAACATAAGCCAGGCATTTTATAAAGCGCACTTGATTGATAGCTGCCCGTAATGACAGTCACAACGCGAGACAGCAGCATAACATGTACCGCTATCTCTTTTTTTATAAATAACAGACATCCGAATGAAGGGAGAGTATAATGACTCGATTAGAAGATAGCTATTTACGGAAACGGTAGATAGGCGACCTAAAATAATCAATAATATAATTCTTTTAAACGTAGAATAGTTGTAAAAATCCTTGAATTTATTCACTGGTAATTCCAACTGGTTAACCAACAAAAACACGTCTAAAAATTTGGAATCGAGGCAAATGTTATGAAAGCAAATAAAATATTGCCTACGGATACGATATTTACGAGTATGACATATTTCTTACCTTAAACAGTCTCTATAGTATGAGCACAGATCATATAATACTATACTGGTGGTAGGGCTTTGTGCAAGCTCGTCTGGGTAGGTACCACCCACTCATCAGATATTCTACCGCAAAACAGCAATACTTGATATTGTTGTGTTCCGGTTTGAAGGTTGAGTGAGCCAGTGTAATTACAGGCACAAGGGACATAAAATCTTAGTTCCCAAGGTTGGTGGCGCATTGGCTATAAGCGATGGTTGACATTTCTTACAATGCCAATGTCTAAGGGCGTTTGGTGACCACTTACCATCAGGTGGCCCATATGCTCGTCCACCTTCCTATTCTATATAAAAAAAAAATATATATATATGAAGTATGAGTATGTTACTAATTACCTAATACTATTGTGATAATATATAATAATAATAATGTTTAATACTGTAAGTATATCTGTATTTCATACATACTTATAATAATTAATAAGCTTTATTTGCTTTGTTTATTGAGATCTCGCCTTTGTAATATTTTGTTTTACTTTTTTTTATTAGGGTTGATGTGTGTTCGTTTTAATTATATATGTTAGTTTGTCTATGTTTAATTAGCAACCAAGCTGACAAGGTTTATGGCTGTCAAGAATAAAAATGAATGTTAATATTTTGTTGTTATAAATCAATAAATGTAAACACAAAAAGCAATTTATTTTCTAAGACAATCAAAAATTACAATTGTCATTATTATACTAGTCGAAGTCGATTATCGAATAAAATAGTAAACTTTGCATTGAAGCCGATGTTGCGTTCCTGCGGTCCTTTACGATATTAGTAATCCCGTTACACTTGCAAGTAGGAGGGGAGCTTGGAGAGCGAGCATGGAGTCCTGCTGCCAACCATCAGTACAAGTCAGAAGATATGGAGAAAAATTGGAACAGCAACCAAATCAAATCAATTTTAATAATTTGATTGTTTTATTGTTGCATGTTTTTCGTTTGTATATATATTATTTCGATTGTTTTTCAATGTCATGAGTTTTTGCCGACTTAAATTTGTACGTACGATTATATATACAATCGTACAAATTATGTTTTAAAATATTACATTAAAAAGTCTTTTAATATCACTAAAAAGTGTAAAAAGTTAAATTTACCCACCCTTTAATCACTAAAAAAAATTAAACTTGTTATATCCCAATATCTTCAATGCCTTGCACCACGGACGCACGTGTAGAAACCGGTCGACGGAGGCGGGTCTCGGCTGCCGTTCTCTGTTCGATGCGATCCTGATGACTAAGTGACTAAGATTTAAAATATTTCCTGATTTTAAAACCGTGCGGAATTTGCCCTAATCGTTGTAGGCCGTATTGAATTAATTTTCCTTATAAATTATGGGATCAGCTTTTTCATGACCTAAACCGTTTCATGACCTATTATTTTTCTGAGCAATTAGAAAAACGGTTTTTTATACTAATAAAGAATGTAAGTATTCAAAGTGGCCCAGTGGCTAGAACACGTAAAACAAAGACTGCGACTTTAAAACCGGGCAAGCAAAAGTGAGCAATTTAATTTATTTGTTTTTATAATAATTTATCTCGCACTTAGCGATAAAGTAAACCATGATGAAAGCGGCATGTACCGAATACTAAAATACAAGCCTTGTCCTCAAAAGAAGAGGAGGCATTTGCCCAGCGAAGGAATATACACAGGTTATTTCTTTTCTTTACATGAATATGCTTTAAGCAAAACACAAACTAATATTAAAATTATTGTAAGCATATAAAAGACTTCAACGCTTCAGGTTAATGAAATTATACACAAGATATACAAGTTAAAACGACTTATAATTAGCGACTAATAGGCACTTATAGGCATGGATTCTATGTGAAAAACCCAGATTTTTTTCTTACTTTTGATATATTGTCGTAACTTATCCTAGCCTATGCTTAATACTGGATCGGGAGCGGAAATAGACATATCATATACGTACACAACAAGGATGGCAATATCCAAATTAATATGGCTTATATTATCTCTTTCTTTAGCACCTTAGAGTGATAGAGACAACAATATTGATATAATAAGAAACGACAGCGGCCACCGGTTACATCGTTCAAGAGATTTCGATAAAAAAATAATAAATACAAAGTAAAAGTTCAAGGATCGAAACGTTGTTTATTAAAGACGTACATTGCTTCTCACTCTTACCTATCAATAAACAATTATGTGTAAAAGGGACCACATTATTTGATATTGAGGCACAGGAGCGGGAGAACTTCGTTCCGATCAGGGAAGTTTATCGTTCATTGTATTCAAAATAATTCAATACTTGTATAGTAACTATTAAAAGTTTGAGTTAAATTTACAGAAATGGTAGAATGAGACGAAAAATCACATTCTATTTTATGGTTCAATAGTAATTACTAAGATTTTTGTTGAGAATAAACTAATACGTCATACCTTATATTAAAATATCGTCAGCATATTGTTTCTTTCTTGTTTTTAATTCAGTAATACATATGCAAGAAATGGCTTAGTGGTTAAAACATGTGGATCTAAACACCATGGGTTTATAATACTATTTTCTGATGGTAAGTGGTCACCAACCCGCATAGACATTGGTATTGTAAGAAATGTTAACCCTCACCCACATCGCTAATGCGCCACCAACCTTGGAAACTAAGATGTTATGTCCCTTGTGCCTGTAATTACACTGGGTCACCCTTCAAACCGAAACACAACAATACTAAGTACTGCTGTTTCGCGGTAGAATATCTGATGAGTGGGTGGTACCTACACGAGTTTGCACAAAGCCCTACCACCAGTTAGTATGTCTTTGGCTGTATATATTCAGAATCGAATGTAAATAATTTTTTGGTGTATGTTTTTTATGTTTATTTGTAATTTTAAAATTTATTATTACATTTAATTGTTGTCGCTTCCAAAATATAACATCTTAGGTCATCATTATAATTTATGCAAGGATCCTGTGAACGATCATTCAAATTAATAATTGAATCAGAAGAGAACGATCAACACCAAAGAGTATTATAACAAATATGTAATAATAAAAAAATTAAAAAAATATATACACATTAAATCAATAATCAACATGAGTATTTAGATATTTACTTCTTTTTTATAGAAATTAGTTTTTTTCTAAAATTACTTAAAATATAGTCCACAAAGAAAAAATAGTGACATATTATAAAACTAACAAAAATATTGACATAATAAGATGAGAATTTTAAATACGTTTTTGTCAGATGATTAAAAATAAGTTAAATTAAATAATTGATCATAAATTTAAGTAGAGATTAAAATTTAAAAATGTCATAATGGAAATATTAAGTATGAATTATTTATATAAATGTTTACAGTTCATATGTCAGATCTTTAAAACTTAATAACTATTATGGATTTATATAATATGAGCTATTAATTATTATTTATAAACATTCTAGTTTTTTTTCTTAAAATGAAATTTATTATCATTAAAAATGTCAAGGCCATTATTTGTTGAGTTATTTTTTCTTTTTTTTTATTATAAATAACGAATTGTCATTAGTTGATGAAAAAAGTGCAAATGTTATTAATGAAAATATTGAAGAATTTTTGCCTAATTGAGATCCCTGTAGTACTCCAGATATCCAGACAGAGTACAATAGAAGTGACGTAGTATTATGTAGCAGTACACATTGATTTACTTTGTCGAAGGCCTTACTGAAATAACGCTCAATACATAATAATAATAAATATCTAGTCGTATATTTTAAAATATAATGAAGCTAATAGACAAATTAAGTAATTTGTTAAAAGATTAATCATTCGCGATTTTCGAATCCAAAAAAACGCTTATATTTTGTATTCATGTTGCTTTTTTTGTGATGTACTCAATGTTAAGATTGATCACCAGTGTTATTAGCGACAGAATTTCGATATCGGGGTGTCGATATAAAACTTATTATACACTATATTATACACAACTTGCCGCCCATTGGAACGCTTAGAATAAAAATTGACGGAAGTTAAACGCCATGTCGTTAAGTAAACGAATATGTTCCCAAATAATTTTATGCTTCTAAAAGACGCACACACTATACTGCACCAAAATTAACAACTTTAACTTGTACTAATATAAAATGCTTGATTTGTAGTACAACGGAGATTAACTGATTGCACTGTTTAGTATAAATACAATGGTGTTTTAAGAATTGGAAAATATTCAATTTTTTATTTCACCGATTTACAATTTCACCATGATTTGGGTGGAATTATAAAGAAATTTACAATTATTGATTTATTAAAAATTTTGTAAAGATCTTTTTTGTTTGCCTTAAAAAACGAATAAAATAGAACTAATTATTTTGTTAAAAATTAAAAACTGTACCGTTTTCAAAGTTCAATGACCATCATCGTCTCATGCTCGAATGCATCTCCAATCAGTGACTAATCGGTACAATGAGCTACATAAGTGTGTGTATTTACATTTCAAGCAACTTTCATCTTTAATTATTTACAAATACGCGTTCTTATAGTCTGATAAGTTTACTTTATAGTTGTTTGTTGTATTTCTAATTAAATATTTTGTGAGCCTTTTTTGAAATATTTGAGCTTATCAATCACGCAATACAATATTAATTAGTCTGTGAATACTCATGGCATTACGAAGGTATGGTACCGTTAAAAACTAATGAATTATTTATCTAATTAATTAAATTTTGACTACTTACTTAGTCTTCATTAAAATTTTTACTAAAACTCGAACGTTTTGGTAAATAAAACTAATTGTCTAGTTGAATCTACTGAAGAGAAACAACTCGTATTATAATAAGGTGCTTAACCGCACTTGTTACATATTCCATGAACTAAATTTAAACCTGTAACTTATTTGGAGACTCCTTGTTTTTTATCTCGAGCCTGCCAGCCTATATTAGTGTCGTTATTGGCACAAATATATCACTTAATTAGTTTTAAAAAGTAATTTCAAAATAAGAGAAACCGATTTCTAAAAAGTCATGTAACCTATTCATGATAATAGCAAGAAAAAATTATAGCTTCCAAGAACGTACATATTTTCAGATTTCATATAGTGAAATATAGTTTACTATTTCTGACTGGATTTATTATTAATTGATTTATTATTTATTGGTAAAAAGCCGAGATGGCCTAATGGTAAGAACGCGTGAATCTTAACCGATGATCGTGGGTTCAAATCCGGGCAAGCACCACTGAATTTTCATGTGCTTAATTTGTGTTTATAATTCATCTCGTGCTTAACGGTGAAGGAAAACATCGTGAGGAAACCTGCATGTGTCTAATTTCATTGAAATTCTGCCACATGTGTATTCTACCAACCCGCATTGGAGCAGCGTGGTGGAATAAGCTCCAAACCTTCTCCTCAAAAGGGAGAGGAGGCCTTAGCCCAGCAGTGGGACATTAACAGGCTGTTACTGTACATGTTCAAAAATACGGATTTTTTTTTTTATTTTAATAAAGAGTAAAATAAAAATATACCATTATCACTATATATTCTGAAACAAAGTCCGGACCCTTAATTTTTAAAAAATATTTATTATTATTATTAAACATTATAAATATTTAGATTTATATTAAGTGGTCCCAAGCCTATGTGAATCTACACAAAAATTACTAGAGGTAGATTTTGTTACAATTTCTTATGATATAAAACTATTAATATTAATGATCCATTTAAATTATCAAACATGCTGAATATAATCGGTAAAATCTAAACCATGATGGATTCCTTAAAACAGGAATAACTAATTTGCTTAACGAGCGAAGATCGAACCCGTTGCGGTTGGCGCAGATGCCAATTGCATGACCACTGCGCAATCATTATCTTATCTTTTCAACTTGCCACGACATGAACAAAGAATTCGTTTAACTCATTCCTTACTATGTTCATGCCTTACCTGGAAATCAGAGTTCATTCTTTACGAACAAATTTGTTACGAAGATATTGTTTATCAAAATATTTAATTCAAAACAAATTAAGAAAGAAACATATGAAGAAAGAATTCGAAAATAGTTTACGACAATATGGATATGATATGTATTACATAGTACATATAAAAACAAACAATGTAGTCGCAATATTTTCAAGATCAATGTGTCACAGTGATTTTTCCCAAAAAGATAACATTCAGCTTTACGATGGTCTTGAAAACGAACACTGATTTTTGATGGAATCCACAAAGGATTTAAAGGTTACAGACCATGACAAAGAACGTTTCCTAGCCACATATTTTTTTATTATGTGATGTCCTTTACGCAAAGATGAGTATAATACTTGAATAATAAAAGTGATTTTGGACCATTTTTTTCTGTCTCTTTTTTTCTCGTGTGTTGTGCGTTCAAGTATGTAGTTGCATTAAACGTAAAAGCTTAAATCGAATAGTTAATATGAATTGTAAATTAAATATATAAAAAGGTATTTTTTATGTCGAATAACTACGATTCTATGTAGTATATGTCTGTAAAATATTTAAATATATATATTTTTTCTTTGATTATAAAACGACTTTTGTATTGAACATTAAGTAGGGTAAGTATTTGTAAAGAGTTACCTCTAATTGGTAGTCCTTAATTATTTTTATGTGTTTGCCTACTTTGTGCTTGCTATATACACACGGAGCATATCTCACTACACAATAAATGCTGATTATAAAAAAAAACAAGCATTATTTACTTTGTTCGAGTAAGCTCTTTAAAATTGTTAACATTCTCATGTAAATGACAGTTTTTGTCTTTTTGAGGAATAAATGTCTATAAGCCTAAGCTCTTAAAACTTATGAATCGACATTTTATAACGTTAATTCTAATATAAAACTAACATAATTTTGATTACCTTGTTATTCGAGTAGCTTATAGGATAGATCCTAAGGTCTAGGGTTCAAATCCAGTTAATAAGTCTAATCAATTAAATGGTTTTGAATTTACATTTGGGAAATTTAAACTAGCATCCCGAAGTCTAAAAATTTGCAGTAATAGTCTCACCTCGAAGACAATGCTCTTGGTCCTGCACCTGTCTGGCTTCTTAACTGTCCTCGATCGTGTCGGCTTTGCTGTTTCATCGGATTATTATGAGAGCGAGGAGAGAAAAAGCACTTGTATCTAAGCACACTATTGGACACCCTAGTATGAACTTCGCTGTTATCTTGTGACCGAAATATATTTAGTGTTGTAGTAGGTTGATAGAATTTTATTCTTACAACTTATCATAACAATAACATAAAATATTTATACTGTAAAAGTAAAAAAAAAAACATTAATTGTTTATAAGGTACGAATTACAGTCATTTGGATGCGATCAATATTCGAAATTACTTTCAAAAGTCGCGTTGAAAGTCGGCTAAGAGAGCGTACAAACATTTAGTTCTTTGGTTAAGTAAAAGTGATAATTATGCATCTTGGCATGTCTGGTACAAAATATTCTAGGTCATCGATTATATGCTCACTTTAAGTATTAATCAGTAATACGAACAAAGAACATTATATTAGGAAGGGCCAGAAGGGCGAAACAGCAGAGATTTATTCAAATAACCAAATGATAATTCAAATAACAAGATATGTTTCAGCTTTTCAGCGTAGCTTGCATACTTACATACAATCTTATAATTTAACTCCAATTTTGCGGTGTTTATATATGGGGACAGTAGAGTGTTTATAAGCTAATTAAGGTTAAAATATCATTTCAATAGTACTTATATAATAAAAAAATATTATTAACAGTAAATATTAATATATTTTAATATACTCCAAACGTATAATTATATATTTATATTACATATTTATTTATTTTATACGCCGGTTGGCGTAGTTGGTAGATACTTGCCTTTCACGCCGAAGGTTGTGGGTTCGATTCCCACCCAGGACAGACATTTGTGTGCATGAACATGTCTGTTTGTCCTGAGTCTGGGTGTAATTATCTATAAAAGTATGTATTTACAAAAAGAAAAATATAAGTATATGTAGTATATCAGTTGTCTGGTTTCCATATCACAAGCTTTGTACAAGCTTAATTTGGGATCAGATAACCATGTGTGAAAAATGTCCCAGGATATTATTATTATTATATTGTAAATGTAATGCCCCAGATAAGTTTACAAACAAAAGCAACTGGTGTATGAACTTGTCTGAACTGAGTTTCGGTTCATCTTTTTTTCTAATTACTTTGATAGAATTACCAAAAATAATAAACGCTAAAGAATATTGACAAAAGATAAATTTATATATATACATTAAAATCACCAGTTGTTAGCCGCTATTGGAAAAGGCTATATGCCTAGCAATTCTGCTATTGCCAAATATAAATGTTTAGTATTGATGTTCTTTGATATAATATTAAGTTTCTCTAGATGGTGGGGTTTTGTGCAAGCCTGTCTGGGTAGTACCACCCACTCATCAGATATTCAACCGCTAAGCAGCAATACTTAGTATTGTTGCGTTCCTGTTTGAAGGATCAGTGCGTCAGTGTAACTACAAGCACATGAGACATGTTCATTCCCAAAGTTGGCTGCGCATTGGCAATATAAGGAAAGGTTAATATTTTTACTTCGCCAATGTCTATGGGCAGTGGTGATTTTATTATTACATATAGCTTATTAATTAACGAAATCAGAACAACATTTCAGACTGCTATATAGTTTTCTAATGAATGTATTCTATAGTACTTTTTCTGAAATAAAACATTGCTCCTTATAGATAAAGAAAGATAGATATAATGTAATAGAAAAAAACACAATAACATAGTAACGCTCACGAAGGAAACAAAGTAATCCAAAACTTACTCATATATCAAGATATTATGAAATAATAAACGAGACCGAATTGGAGAAACTCAAAACTGTATCTAGTTGAACAGAATGCATTTGGCATGCAAATCAAATATTAGTTAAATCGCGATTGAGTTATTCGCTTCAAATTCATATGCAAATTCAACATCAATTATTAAAACATTTATTACTTGGATAGAACATCGCCCATAGACTTTATTATATTAACCTCACTTCTGATCAACTGAATATCAAGGTTCTTATGGACATGGAGCATGGAGGGATAAATATAATACTACTAGAAAATCCTAAGTATAGGCATGAATAGATTAAAGGCACGAGGGAGAACGGAAAGAGGCGTATTATGTGAGACAGACAAGTAAATATATAGATAAAGTGATATAACTAGGGGTAAAAATATAATTAAAAAACATACTGCACCGACCAAGAATGAATCGGTTAGGTTAATGATGACATTTGATAGAAACATAGTACATTGGTAGTATTATTTTTACAAAAAATAATAAAAATATATTTGAATTCAGTTTTACTAAATTTCGACCTACTTCTTTTCATAAATCCGTTCAATGATCAAAGAGTTCAGAAATAGGTTTAGCAATTTCCACCTCTCCAATATGCAACCTTCGATGAAGATAATCTTTAACACATTTATCTGAAAACACTTTTATTTAACCTTTGAACGTGTCTAGGATTTATTATATCGTCGACGTGTAGTAGTTCATTGAAATATCATAAAACACTTTAGAATTACTTAAATTGTGTCATAAGCACAAGTAACAAACTTAATTGTTTTCGGAACATTTTAAATTCCCAAAATTTATATTATGCGATTTAAGATTTATTTATTTTCACAAAGAGTATTTTTGAACGTGATATAGTTGACTTGGGTAAATAAGATAATAATTAATTATAATATTATATTATATAAGTCATTTCCTGTTCAGTGTAGTGCCTGACGTTGTCACTAGGGAAGCCTATGTGTCGTCTCCCTGGCTCATAATGTATGCTGATGACATTGCACTGATAGATGAGGACAAGCAGATATTAGAGCAAAAGGCGAACCAATGGAAGGGTGCGCTAAAGAGTAGCGGTCTGAAACTAAATGTTGCAAACATCAATTATATGGCCTGTGGCAGTACGGACCTACCCATAAAGTGTTTTTGGCCACATTAGCCGACCACTGGACTATGTCGGAAACGGATTACTTGACCTT
Organism: Nymphalis io; assembly: GCF_905147045.1. Lineage (NCBI taxonomy): Eukaryota > Metazoa > Arthropoda > Insecta > Lepidoptera > Nymphalidae > Nymphalis > Nymphalis io. Next base: position 14,202,144 of record NC_065918.1, read on the forward strand.
GTTGTTGAAGGCCTAGATAGCGTGGCAGGCCCAAGAAGCGCTGGCTCGACGTCGCGAGGGACGACTTGATCTCTCAAGTCGTCCTTCGCGTCGTGCTCTCGCACGATCTCACCAAAGAGGATGCTTTAGATCGGGCAAAGTGAAGGCATAAACGTAGGAAAGAGGGCTCTGACGTAACTAGGACGGAAAAACGCGAGGCAGAAGATGATTATATTAAAATGGTCAATAAAATTGGTTAAAATTCGTGCACTTAATACCTGTTTTAATGTTTTCTGGCGAACTAAAATTTGTTGTTTTACTTACTAAATTTTCTCTATTCATTCTATTTTTATAATTGTTGTAACAGCAACAGCCTGTCAATGTCCCACGGCTGGGCTAAGGCCTCCTCTTCCTTTTTGAGGAGAAAGTTTGGAGCTTATTCCACCACGCTGCTCCAATGCGGTTTAGTGGAATACACATGTGGCAGAATTTCAGTAAAACTAGACACATGTAGGTTTCCTCACGATGTTTTCCTTCACCGTCAAACACGATGAATTATAATCACAAATTAAGCACATGAAAATTCAGTGGTGCTTGGCCGGGTTCGAACCTACGATCACCGGTTAAGATCCAAGCGTTCTTCGCCATTTCAGTATATATTCTTGAAAATATTGATATTATTATCCCAAGGACGACTAGCCGTCTTATCTGAAATGGATAATATCAAAGAATCTGTACTTAAAATTAGTCACAAGTGTGATATATTATACATTTTTAATTTATTTTATTTGCTAATATGGTTAATATCTTAGAATATGTTATATTTAAGTCTTTTTGATTTTTAATTACATGGAGAAATTCTTTAACCACGTTTTTTATAAAAAAATCATATTGAAAAAGTTGCATTACATATGAATTCATTAGAACAAAAGATTTTTCATCATTAGAGGTTATGCTGTATTCTGTAAACATCGTTAAAGTGAATGACATTCTAAGGTTACGTTTACACTGTGAAAGATGATAGTGATAACAACAACTAAATCCAATAATTTTATCATCTTTCATTCATATTTTTTTACTTAACTGTTCAAATATTCTTCATTAAAACTATCCAGAAAACGGTTAGTACTCTATTATCGATAAAATAGCCTAAAACACTTGAATTTGAAGTTGTTTCAAAACTATGATATATTTAAAATAAATAAATTCGAATGATTTTCATGTCGTGCATATTTATGGCAGTTATTTGCTATAGTTTTCCTCAGTTGATATAGAATATGAACTGAAAAATTTACTAATTTATATATGTTATATATTTATTTATTATATGTTATCTACCCGACCCGACTGCGCACGGTTAAATAAGGGTCTTCATAAAACGTTTATATTACAGGTCAAACATACAAACATTCATTTTTATTTATATACATTATATTCAAGTTATAATATTATTACTACATACATACGTTTCTAGAGAATATATAAACATGAATACACATAAATAATTTATATCACTCAGCTAAACATTGTTGCATCTTAATTTATAACTTAGTATAAAAATAATTTCACTAAAAATAATTCTACAATTAACTTTAGAACATAGACACCCTTTTAGGACAATATAGTCAAGAGAGAAGATAAAAATAGATAAAGGAGCTAATGTATCGCCGACAATTGGGAAATTGGGGAGCATAAAAGGTCCACTTCTTTGACGAAGGGTGACAGAGATCCCTTAATTTCTATGAGGTGATTTCCAAGTCAATGAAGGTCACCCTTCATCAAGATTACAGGCGTGTTTTTTTACAGGAGCAATAGTTCTGCTTAACAGAAGAATCAAACTCTATATTCATGAATATATACAACCAGTGTAATTAAAAAGTCATTTCAAACTTCATTATTCTAGTAACATCGGCCTAAAACTTTAACATTAAAAATTGTAAGGTTGTGTTCTAATAATAGAGATGTAAATATGAATGTGTGCTTTTGTATTTGTTATACTAAATGTATAAGAATATTGTCATTTCTCTTTTATATTCCAATAACAGAGCGTTGAGTGCTTCTTTCTACATGGATCTCACGTGTGCGCTTACGCTATCTAGCAAGGGTCATATAGACCAGGAGATAGTGATAACATTTTTGTAATTATTTGGCACAAGCATGGAGACGATGTAGTTGTCGAATTAACTAATGAATGAAACATATAACACTTGGTCCCGCCAGGTGACGCTGTAGAAGCTACTAGGGCCAACAGCAACTAGACAGTTTGTACAAAAAAATAACACTTGGTTATAATAGCAATGTCGTTTTTGCGTTTCGGTTTGAGGATGAGTGAGCTAGTGCAACTACAGGCACAAGTGACATAACATCTTAGTTTCCAAGGTTGGTGGCATATTGGTGATTTAAGGAATATTAAATATTTCTTATAATGAGTGGTGATGTTCACTTACCATCAGGTGGTACATTGCCCACCCACCCCAATTTTTTTAACTACCGGAAAAAAATAGAAGATAACAATCTTTATGTGATAAGCCGTTTGGACCCACAATTCGACTACTTGTGACTAAGTTGCCATACTTGTAACAAATTTCTTCGAATTCTCACCTACTGTCTCCCGGTCTACAAGTAAATCATTTTTTTACATAAGTTGTAAGGGTTTTAATATATATATGAAACTAGATGTTCTTTCATAAAAATTGCGATAGTGTTTCCTTACTTAGTTCAAACAACAACAACGACATTAGTCATCTCAGTCAGTATTATTATCATTTATAGGCATAGGCTATTTATATTTAACACTTTCATATTTATTTTTGTTCAAAAAACATATTATAAAAATCGGTATTATTTCCGTATTCTTGCATTTTTTGTCCATCACTATAATTTAAAAAAAAAAACAATGTATTCTAATGTTAAATCCGTAATTTGTATTATGATGCGTAGTTTGATAAATAATGGAAATAATAATAATGTCCTCCAGACCGATTTCGGCCACGGTGGCCAATCTCAGGAGAGATTAGCCAACTGCGCAGTATATGTAATAGTGCACAAGTGTGTGTTCAAGCGTAGGTAGAATACACCTTCTATCTAGCCTTTAGATCACTAACATAAGCGATTTAATGTTACGATATATTGTTATAACAAACAAATCATTTTACGTAAGAGTTCCTTTGAATTAGATGAATCTTAACCGACGATCGTAGGTTCAAACCCTGTCAAGCACCACTGAATTTTCGTATGCTTAATTTATGATTATAATTTATCTTGTGCTTGACGGTGAAGGAAAACATCGTGAGGAAACCTGCATGTGTCTAATTTCATTGAAATTATGCCACATGTGTATTCTACCAACCCGCATTGGAGCAGCGTGGTGGAATAAGCTCCAAAGCTTCTTCTCAAAAGGGAGAGGAGGCCTTAGCCCAGCAGTGGGACATTGACAGGCTGTTACTATAGGGCTTTCGTAGACCGTTAACTTAATAATGATCTTTAAGCCCAACGTCCACAGAGAGTTGCGCTAATATCAAGATATCTTGTAAGATCGTAAACGTTGCAGTCAAAACACTTCCGTCACAATAACCAATTTTGAGACTCGAGTCAAAAAAAATACTTTTTAACTAAAGATATGGGTCAGATTTGGTTGATATGTATAACCGTAAGTGGATATTAATTCTATTAATACAAACCGAATATCTATAGCCGAATAAGTCTGTAGCTTAAAGCAAGCAAAATGAAGGGTTACAGATAAAAAATCACTTTGACCTTAAATTGATATGACATAATTTTTTAAGATCTGAAATAATATGGTTCCTTGAAATAAATTGGGGTTTTAAATGTTTCTAAAGTTGTTATCGGAAGTTGGAAAGTTTAATTAAAGTGGATATGAGTAATTAAGTCGAATTTTGTTGTATTACGAATAACGAACTACATATTTGTAGTGCACAATTTAGCGGAACTATTATCAGATCGCATGTAATATATAAATATAAGATGTTCATAATTACTCCTCGTAATTCTGTAATAACACTTAAACATAAACGAAGCTAGTCAACACATTTGTATTACGATATCACATGCTCGCGTAGTGTATTCTCAGCCTTATAGCCTTACTTCCGCAACGATATATTCCAATTTGTTTTGCCTATGCATTCCCTTTACGAAGACTAGTGTACGTGAAAGAAACTCCACACTTCCTATATAACATGCACTAAGCTTTAAAAGACTACCCCATAACTAGTTATGGTAATGTTATAGTATTATGATTTCAGAGTATTTTTACAATTATGATTCATTTAAAATCTAAGTACTAATTTGACGGGTCGGTTGGCGTGGTTTCTAGATACTTGCCTTTCACGCCGCAGATCCTGGGTTCGATTCCCACCCAGGACAGACATTTGTGTGCATGAACATGTCTGTTTGCTCTGAGTCTGGGTGTAATTTTCTATATAATTATGTATTTACAAAACAAAAAGTAGTATATGTAGTATATCAGTTGTCTGGTTTCCAAAGTACAAGCTCTGTTTGGCTTGGGATCAGATGGTCGTGTGAATAATGTACCAGGATATTATTAGTACCAAGATATTAAGTATAATATATTAATGCGATAATTTCTATAAAAGCGAATTCATTTCTATTGAAGTTCGATATAGAATACAAGTGCATAACAATTACCTTTATCTACCTATTAAAAATCCCATATTGATTAAAAATTAATCCATAACAGTACGCAGATGAACAAAGACACAATATAAAAGCATATAAGGTGACGATTTTAATAGACGTGTGTAATATTACTTCATCAAAAATTTAATATCGTGTATGACGCCCGTCATATTGCAAAACCTATTCAAGCATTTGTTATGAACATCCATGTTATATACCTTTAGTGTAGATACTCCCTCGTTATATACCATGATGCATATTAGCAGTTATTACGCCGATTTTAATGTAGTTATTTATATAGTATATACTTTAAATGCTGCAAAATTATCTTAACTTTATAGGAACTTAGTTAACGTTAGTTGTTAGTAGCATTTCTATCCGGAACGATCAAACATCGTAAACTTTATACATACATATATACATAAACACGAGAAATAAACAATTATATGAATTGTAATATTAATTTTATAATATGCTTATATAATATAATTTATCGCGACTTCGCTGGAGATAAATTAGGACTTCACTGCAGAGCCTTATTTTAAATAATAATATAATGATATAGTCAACATCGAGCCAAGCAATTTATCCGCTTATTTATTTTTTTAAATATTTTGTAATACGTCTAAAACTAGTGATTGAAAATCCAATTTATTTACAGAAAACGCTTAAAATAAATATGTTATTAAGTTTAATTTCAATTAAGTAGTATTACAGTGTGACAAATAAATTGAACTACCGTTTATTTTTTTTTCATATCTTCAAAACTTTGATGGAATTTAATTTAATTTAATTTAATGTGATTTAATCTAATTTTAATTTATATATTTGATTTAGTCTAATTTAATATAATGTAATATGATTGATTGTTTTGATTAGTGTGAATTTGAATTGATTTGTTTTAATTCAGATTTTTATTATTGTAATTTTTGTCTTTTTACTATTTATTTGTATTTATGATCCCTGTTTGGTCGAAATAAATGATTTTATTATTATTATTAAAACTAAAGTTATAGTAACTTATGACTACGTATAACATAAACATAAAAACGCCAAATAGATTGTCATACGGTTTTGGCCAAGAGGGTAACTGTCTGAGGCGGCAGCTTAGTTACCTTAACCACTCATTTATTGATACTTTTTGATTTGACTTTTCTGAAGGAAATTGATGAAGCTACCTAGTCAACATTACACACGTACACTAAACCTTATTACCTACTCCTTATTTTCAATAAATAATAATAATCATATGTGTCTTTTTCCTTAAATTAAAGTAAGTAATAAAAACATTAAACTACCCAGATGGGCTCGCACAAAGCCCTACCGCCAAGTAAGGAAGCACTTATGTGCTGTTAGCACATAATAAGTATACTTCTTCCTAATTCTCGTACAATGAAGCCTTGTAGTCGCTTTCATATTTCTTGAGTTCCTCTATAATATCTTTTTATTTTTATCGCCGACCAGTACTTACATATCCAACTTTAAGTCCCCGTATTAGATATTACACGTTAATAGAAAATCTATAAAGCAAGAACCTATCTATGGTAATTTTTAATAATACTAAAATTAATTAAAAATTTAAACGAGTTATTCTCCGATACAGAGTTAAGTCTCGTTATCCATGAATAAAAATGAGAATATCCTAGAGAATTTCCAGCTTCTTGTTTATCAATATTTTTAATTCGAGCAGTATTATTAAACTGTGTTATTATTAGGTCAGATATTCTTGATTATATATTATAATAGTGCTTTCTATGCTTTCTATAATAAATATAAAACAAACCAAGTATAATAACCGTTTCCTGCTGGATTGCTTCCGGGGCTTTTACATTGATTTTACTACTAAAATAGCTAAAGTATAATAAATTTATATTATTATTTTTATTAAATATTCCTCATCTTATTTATCAAGTAATACTCATCATATTTTGAGGAGACTACGGTAAAGTGAAAATATTACGTTTGTGAAAATAGCGAGCGATGCAATTAATAAAACAGACGTGCATGTATTAAATTTGATTGAATATTTAATACGTGGACAAAGTCGCAATTGAATTGTTATATTGCTTTTATTTCAAACGACTATATTTATGAGACTTGATTCCATGTTACAGTGAATAAACCTTTAAGCCCAGTGGTGCGTACCAGAGTTTGAGCCCGCAATCATTGGTTCAGATTCACGTGTTGCACTTCGCCCTAGGCATATGCTCGCCCCATTTTAGTATATGGATTTTTTAATATCAATTTATTGATTACATGTTTAGCTAGCCGTTATGTTATGTTACGGATGTTTAGCTAGAAGGACTATAAATATCGATAATATTTATATTATTTCTCTTAAGTCTACATTATTTTTTAATACTTAATTTTAAATTCATAATTATGAAATATATATATTACATATTTTTCTATATAAACTTTTTGTTTGAATACAAATCAACAACAACACAAATCTTGCTGGAATAGTGACATAGATAAATAATTCTCTATTAACTTTAAATCCGAAACAGCCTGTGAATGTCCCACTGCTGGGCTAAAGGCCTCCTCTCCTCATTTTGAGGAGAAGATTTGGAGCTTATTCCACCACGCTGCTCCAATGCGGGTTGGTGGAATACACATGTGGCAGAATTTCAGTGAAATTAGACACATGCAGGTTTCCTCACGATGTTTTCCTTCACCGTAAAGCACGAGATGAATTATAATCACAAATTAAGCACATCAAATTAACTTTAAAATAATATAATTATTAATAAGGATTAAATAGTTTATATATAAACTATTTATAATAGTTTATATAGTATAAGCTTTAATTTATTTGTTTATGTACAAAGAAGATTAAATCGGATAATGTACGATGGAATACTAAATAAATAAACACTAAACCAGCCAATCGGACTCTTGCCTAATAAATCCTCGGATGGTAAATAAGTAATTTATAATAAAAGGCGTTTAAATATTATTAAATCTGTAAAATTTATATAATATAGTGTTTATGAAATGAATAACATGCAACGAGAAAACTTTTGTTCATGTTTTAATAAATTAATTATTATTAATTATATGTACTAGCTCTTTTATATCCTGATACCGGTGAGGAGTAGTATTACCTTCTCCATGAGAATGATGGTAAAAAAAACACGAGGCAAATTACCGAGAAGAAAATTAAGCAATTTTAACTCAATTTCTCGGCACTATTAAAAATTGAATGCCAATAACATAACAATAATCCTATTTTCTCAATCAATGTAGCTTAAGCAAGTATAATGAGTCAAAGAGGTCATATATATATAATACAATAATGTTCAAAGTCCGCGCGGACAAACGTGCATATTCATATTATCGTAGTAATAATTTATTCTATTGTGCTTTTATAGGCTAAGCTCGAAACAGCCTTTCGATAAAATCCTTCTTAATTCATGACTTGAATTTGAAATTATGTTGATAGCCGAATCGTTTCCGTATCGCATATTATATTTAAATAGTGTATCTGTATTTTTATTTAAATAAAACACATCAATTCAAAAGTATTGGCCGTTATTTATTAATAAACGTTAATTCAATCAGATTAGTTGTTCTTTATGATAAAATATGTACACAACTACACACGCTCATAATTACGCATTCAAATTTAAACAAAAACCTAAATTGTAAATAAATAAACTACAAAATATCATTAATATTTCATTAAACGTAAATATTAAATTCCTTAATTAACTTTGATTTAAAACAAATACATTTCTTTATTAATGTTAAAAGTATTTATTGTATAATATAATTATTTTACCACAGATAACCAAAAAATTAAAGTAGTATAAGTAAGTTAATCATAAACAAACAGCTCCACAGATGTTGAATCTTTGGCAACGCCAATAAGGATGAAATTTAAATTTCAAATTTTAAATATAAATTTCACTGCAAATTTCAAAGATATTTTTTGTATTATGATGCACGTGATTATTAATGCATCCTTATTATTTGAACTGCATCTATGGTGCTACAATAATACTCACATTCTAACTACATTTCTCAGCTAAAAAATATTTACTATTGATATAAGCTTTCCTTTCTCACACATTGCATCAAAAAAAATATTTTTTAACAAAATTTTTGCTAAGCATTTTAATAATACTCGGTTTTAAAGTATCTAATATAATAAAAAAATTCTCAATAGTTGCAAAGATTTTGAAAGTTGGCACTTCCGGAAAGAGCGTAAAACCGTTGGCTCAACAGCTGGTTGGTTCGAGGCGGAGAGAGTGCACCTGTGTTTGTGTACACTTGTGCGGTATAATATTTCCCGTACAGTTGGCAGACTCTTTTGAGACAACAACAATACTGAAGTCGATTGATGATGTTCTCCCGGAACATCATCATCATTATAGTGAACAAATAGGTACCCAAACTAATGTAAACACAGGTGCAATATCGAATACCTCATTCTCATAGTCCGATGGAACGGAAATCCGACACGACTGTAAATGTCAGGTGCAGTAAGCAACGTTTTTTCGTAGGCAGTGAAGTGTAACACTACCAAATTCCTAGCTCCAGACCAATACCGAGAATTTCTTGACATAAAACCAAATAACTTCAAATATGTCTCTTATTTTCTATTTGTTTTTAATCATTTAAGTAAACTTTTATCAAATTGTGTGACGAGAAAGCTCAAGTCAAAGAAAAATCAGCGTAATAGACTTCAGAAATTCATTCAATTCCTTTACGTCATTAACTTATACCGATCAATTTGTCATAAATATAGAGATGGTCTTGCCAAGTTTATTGAATAAACTTCCTGAAACCAAATACCGTGCCTTATGTTTCGTTTTCGCATAAAATTTTTATCATAAAAACCGGACGCTTATTGTTTTATGATAACTATATACAGCTTGGGACATCGTGAACGGAATTATATTCAAATATTTAATTTTCTTCTCTACTTCTTATGCAATATTGAAGTAATTGAACAGTCAGATATATTTTAGTATTATTTTATATATGTATTTAAGCTATGGTAATCTATATATATACAAGAATAATTGACTGTCACACCATACTGTAGCACCATAAAAATTGCATGTGGATTATTTTTACACAGTAGGCACTAAGAGTGGATTTTTGAAATTTCAACCCCTATGTGATATAAAGAAGAAAGTTTGTATGTAAATCCTTCGTTTTGAAGAAAGAGCTATGGAATTGGTATTTAACAATCCCGAATGCGACTGAATCCGCCGGTAAAGCACTAGTTTATATATATTAAGAACATGATACAAATTCAAGCATAAAAAACCTTATATTTAGCATGTTATAAATAATGTAAACTATGTAACATTCACTTTGCGTGAAATTCATGTGTAAATTATTCAACCATACCCTGTACGTGTTTAAAAACTATTCCTACAAATTTTCCCTTAAATAAATCCTTTACGAACGCGTCAGGAATATTATTTAAAATAGTTTTCGTATTATTAATTTGCGAATTACAATTAACAATATAAATACAAAAACAGGGTAGGGACAAGATATTTCAATGATACTTTTTTCTCATATTTTTAAACAGTATTCCTGAGGAACCATAGAAAACCATTAATTTAACTCAATTCTCAGTAATTCATCTTTATGATTGTATTGACACCTTGTTGGTCATAGATAGATATAAAATTATACAATTAGAGAAAACTTAGATATTCTGATTTGCATCTTATTTCTGGCTTTAATTGAATTCTAATATGAATATGACATAAATTTAGTACATGTAAGTTCGATTAAAATTACGTACGTTTTTTTTGTTTGCTCGTATCTAAAGCGCTAGCAAGGCGAATGCTTAGTAAGGTAATTCCAGACCTGATTTAAACAATTCCCAGTTTAACCCTAATTAATTTCGAAGTCGGCTCTTTATTACTACAGATAAATGTTTACGATTTTATCTTATTTACTTTCTCAGAAATTAAAAAAACAAATATTTTTTTTAACTAACTGGTTTCGACTATAACAATATAATATCCGGAACTAACATATATTTTTGATGATTATATTTTATAAGCTTACAAATTTAAAGACGCTTTGAAGGCCGTATAAAAGCTGTTTCAAGATGATTTTCCATTAAAATTACATGTTAACAATATTATAATATAAAATATATGTTTAATTTTTAAATAATAATTTAAATTCAAATTCATCAAAACAAATTTATAAAACATATAACTTTAAAGAATCATATAATAATTTTTTAATTAACATACTTTTTGCATATTACGTTTTTTTTTTCAATATTTAAAAATATTTGTTGTTTTATATTGAATATACTTTAGACATTGTAAAACTTTTTATATGAGCCTTAACTTTATTGTGAGTTCAAAACTTTTATTAACTTTAATTTAGTTGTTCAGGTATAAATAAAGTATTGCTTAATCAGACAGTCATGTGGCTATTAATAATACAGTTATTAACACATCAACAATTTAACAAACCAAGAACGTTGGTTAAGTCATTGGTTAGTCATTTCTTATTCACCAGATTTCAAAGAAACCAGAACCTCCTTTGTTTTGAAATTTAGCAAACTTTATAATGATAGAATAACGCGATTATTATTTCTAATGACCAATGCACTTTAATCAAAGATGAAAATTTAAAACTGAAATACATCATCTTTTTCTACTAAGAACACTTACTCGAAACACGAGCCTCTCAGACGACAACAGACAATAAGGTGTTATGACACATCGGGCTGGTTCCTTGAAATTAAACATTAACAAACAGCCTGCCTCGATTGGCTAATCGGACTTTGTCGAAGCCGCCAGGAATGTAAAGCGATATAAGACAAGCGCAAGCAACCCTACTATAAAAGTAACCTATCAAAACTTATAATATATCGCCAACGGCTAACACACGCATTCAAACATTGTTATCCAGTAATGTCCGTTTCACTTACCAGTTTATTGAGAACTTCGTTCAACCATGACCGGAGCTTACACGCACGTCAAAAAACTTTTTAAAGTTTCTTTCAAGTTTTCACGGTCAAGTTCAGAGGCACGATAGAACGACAATCTTATAGGGAGGTTAGAAGTGAATCTTGTAACGTATTGAATGATTTTTTTCGTTCGCGGGAACAGGTTTGTAACAAACTATAAACTCAGTTTGAACAAGTTTGGCGCGAGCGGTCGGTACGCGGGTTTCGGTCGAAGGTAGCACGCGGTGTGTGTCGACTCGCCGACTGTCGAGCCGAGTCGAGCCGCAGGCTGAAGGCGGAGGAGCGGCAACGTCGCCCGCTACCCCGCGAGGCTTGCCTGCCTGACGGCCTAGCGTGGAGCCTCCACGGGCCACCTACAAAGACGCCATCATTGTTTCATCATTTGTTATCTCGACGGCTCCCGCGGGAAGAAAATTTTTTGGAAGTCCGCGTGTGACGTTTTGTTTGGTCCGGCGGTTAATGGAAAAAGTTGTTTGAATGTATGTATGTTTTGATTAGTTATAAAGCAATACTTTGGTAATAAAGTTCCACATCAGTGTCATAATATATTATTTCATCAAACTAACATTGATTTTAATTGTAGTGTCATTTTACTTAGCTTTTAGTAAAAGTTACGCGTAAGATCTGAATAAATATTAATATAAAAATAAACTTTTATACTATTAGTGGATTTCTCTATTTAATGACAAAGTAAAAATATGATTATATTATTATTTTCATTATTAACAACATATCTTTCGCATTTTAAAGTTTATTAAATAACCATAAAAGCGCCCGAACCTATTTTCTCTAACTACAAAGCTATGTCACATACATAATATATTCCCAGATATATATATATACATAATTATAAATGGCCTGCCCGTCCTGTAAGCTTTTATAATGTGATTTATTTATATCAGTCTGATTACTTTATCATAGTAAATTTGAACAAAAAAAAGCTATATCGTAAATATACATTTATAAGAAAGTTCTAAAGAAGGTTTCGAGCTTACTCCACCACGCTGCTACAAAGCGGCGTAATGGATACGCACGGAATAGAATATCATTTGACAAAAAATACATTCCTTGATATGTTTTTCTGTACCACTGGCAAATGAGAACTCATTGGTGCTCGCCCGGGTCCATAGCTGCCATTATCCATGATTCACGTCTCTTGATTTTGATATTAGCGGGATTAGATAAATTAATTTAATTTAATAATTATTAGGAATAACAATTTTCATTTTATTTAGTAATATGTATTTATCAATAAAAATTATATAATTATACTAACTAATAAGATAACTAATTTATAATGGTATAACAAATGGGAATGATAATAGTTATATTGATTTACTCTACACTAAAAATATAATAAAAATAAATAACGTTTAATATCGTTTGGTATCGTTGCTACGGAAACTATAAAAGCATTAACTAAAATGACATAAATCATTACATATAATAAAATTTAATGTCCTGTCTCTTCTTTAAATATTATAAATACGGTATGTACTTATAATACGTTAATGTATTATGGGCTTAAACTGCGATCGTAATATTTTATTTTCCTCGACTACGTTTCGATAAACATCTGCCGCGATCAAGTTGACCATCAGTTTTAAATGTAAAAATTGACAAGTACCTTTGGAGGTTGTCCCACCAGGCTGTTCAATTGAATGTTGACGGGTACACGTGTAGCAGACTTTCGTCCGACATCCGCAGGTTTCCTCTTTTTTTATAAGTCAGGCGGTGGAGATAATGTGGTCACATTATAATAGAACACATTAATTAATGTGTTCTATTATAATGTGTTCTATTATAACTATTAATTTGTTAAACACATATTCACTCACCTTTTAAACTGAAACACAAAAATACTAAATATTGGTGTTTAACGATAAAATATCTGATGAATGGATAGTTCCTACTCAGACAAGCATGCAGAAAGCTCTACCCCCGAGTAAATTGATGATGTTTTCCATCACAGCCGAATTTGAGATGTATGGCGCTTGCCCGGGGTTAATACCTGGAATCTTCAATAAGGGTTTCCTTGTTTTTGATTTAATATTTATTGCTTGCTTTGATTGAGACGCCTGGAATAGATGACATTAAACATGAGGCCGTTGTACTACACAATTAATTTGTATTAGTCCTAACAACCTTTCTGTATATATGTGGTTTACAATAGGGTATGTATGGATGTGAAAGGTTTTTAACCCGTTTAGGTGGGTACCACGCACGTACCAATTATTTTACAGCCAAACAACAATACTTTTTATTGTTATGGTGTTTAAAAGGTAAGCGAGCCAATGAAATAATTAAAGCAAAAGTAACCGCTTAACATTGAAGGCATATTTGCTCGTCTATTATAGAACAAAGACATCAATAGAAAATGGGGTTTGAAGGTTCATAAAATTTGTCGAACCACAATGGAGCACCTTGGTGGAATAATCTCCGATTACTTCCACTCAACATAAAATGAGGCCTCGGCGGCCATTTATATATTACATATATTACTATAGTTATCATCCTTTTTTATTTTATTGTTATTCTTACCTGAATACATTCTACATCAGTCAAACTTTATGCTAAAAGGATATGGTAAGGTATGAAAGCTGTATCATAACAAGAAACCACTCATTTATTATTAAAATAAGTACACGTATTTCATTGAAAAAATAGAATTATATAAAAAAAATTCGGAAAATTTGTCATACCCGCATTTTGATTATCTGTCTAAAGATAACCGATAAAAGGTATTAAATGAAAAATAATAATTAATATTTATATAATCACGCTGACAATTGTGATTACTCTAAAATATACGATTACATTTATAAATAGCATCAGTAGAATGCGCTCATGTCATATCAGAAAGTGATTTGCTATCGAATGAGACACCGCTTGAGCTCTTCCATAACGGAGCTCCGTGAAATGGTCTACATTTAAAATAAATGATATCAGTTGTTACAATATAGGCAACACAAGATTCATAATTTTAAGGTCAAACGCCTCTCCATAGTACGATTACAATTTTATGTTTTATGCTAAAAGTTTGTTGACTTGATAGTAAGTCCCATTTTTTTGTACATATTACAAACATTGAGAAACTAAACTGAATAAGAATTCAAAACAAAATTCCGTCTAGGAATCATTACTAACCGTAATATAATGCAGTCAATAGACGTTTTTAAAATCTTTTTCTTGTAGAAAAAGTCACTGGCTGATTGTAAAAAATATTATTTGAGCAAGGTAGAGAAACAAATGTACCCCTCATGGTATCTGTTCACCTTCGTTTAAAGACATTGTCTAGTAAGATATACAAAGCACTTCTTACTACAGTGCATCGCCAACCATAGAATTCGAGATGAAGATTCCCCTGTATTGTATATACACTGACTCACTGATAATTCAAACTGGAACACACTATCTAAAAGAATTGCAGTTAGCGATAGAATAACTAGAAAGAGGATGGTACCGACCAAAAATAAACTGCACATAACCCATTAACTGATAAAATTATTATGATTTACGGATTCTAAATAATAAAACGGGCGTAACGGGTTCAAAACGCTCATAAAAGATCTCAAGTGAAACTAACATTTTTATTGTTTATATAATAGTTTTCGTCGGCGGTTTCGCTCGCATGTTAGGGTGGGTTAGGTATAGAAAAGTAACCTATATCCTTCCGTGGGATTCAACCTTACTGTATCCTAAATTTAATCCAGATCCAAAAATTAATTAAAATCAATTGAGTGGCTTAGTGAAAGCGTAACAAACAGATAAAGTTGCTTTGGTATTTATAATACAATTAAAGATAGTTTTGCTTTTAAAGTTTCTACATTCATAAAAATCTAATTTTGACTTCGGATATTCGGCTTTCCGTGTTCGAACATATAAAACTTTCGCAAGTTGTTACATACATAAAATCTTTATGGACAATGTATTTCCGGTTTGTCTTTACTGTAGTCTTGATTGGTCAATTAGCCAAGATGGCCCTCTGACTAGAACGTGTGAATCCATGATCGCGGGTTCAACCCCGAGAAAACACTACTAAATTATCATGTGCTTAATTTGTGTTTATAATTCATCTTGTGCTCGGTGATGATGGGAAACATCGTGAAGAAACACACATATTTTGGTGAATATCTTGCTATGTAGATAAGCTATGAGCTTGTCCTGAAAAGGAGAAGTCTTTCGGGTTTTTTTCTTGAGCATATAAGTAGCATAGTAAATTTTAAAGTAACACATATTCATAAAAATAATTTAATTATATTTTAATATACTTTTTTCAAAAAAAAAAAAAATCATGATTTTAGTCTATTCATGAAACTCGTTATGACGTAAGCAAAAAAGAAAAAAGCTTTTGTAAGTATTATTACAATAATTTATATTTATTTTTGTGTTTATATGCATGAGTAAATTATTTATACATTTTTTTTTATTTTTTTTAAAGATAATACTTCTCGCTATATGTACAACATGCATGTGTTTTTGTGTTTTGCATTAAATTATTAAATAAATACTATATCATAAAATTCTTCTATTTTATATAAACGCAAATTCGATTGTTAAAATATACGATATAATAAAGTAGTAAACGACTGGACGGATTGAGAAATACGCTAATAAAATTAAATTTACGTCAAGCAAAGCGGATAGTCTCGTCGAATTAGCCGTCCCGTCGGAGCATAAAAGTGAAGACATAAAGAGTGCACTTTCAATTGTACAAACAATAATGCACTATAATTTATCTCGTCCACAATTTATTTCGAGAATGTTCGTGGTGCAAGAAATCGGTAGGAGCACATCATCCTATTTTTTACATAAAACCGCATACCTTACCTACTATTTGCAGTATATATAATATTATATTATAAATGGAAAAGTAACTCTGTCTGTCAATCTGTAACCACTGAACCGATTTTGATAAAATTTAGTATGAAGCAAACTTGAACCCCGTGGAATGCTACATACACACGCATACTACATATGCTACTTTTTTATACTGAACATCTGACAACCCCTCCCCCTAATACGTAGACGAAGCCGCGTGGGACAACTAGTATAAATTAATATAACGGTTATTCAATTCGTATATAACGTATTATATTTAATTACAATAATTGATTTGATCTACAATTTGAGTTTTTTTTTTTTTTTAATAAAACCTTACATACCTAATGGCCTAAAATACTTATTAAACGATGAAATAATTATTATTAACCAGAAAATTACGTGAGAATTAATTGTATCAAAATAATTTAAAAATTGTTTACCCTAAACACTGACATTCTTCTTTATTCTTGTGCTTTTCATTGCACATTTAATTTAATGTTTAACGAAAGAAATAATTTGGTATTAATGATTGTCAAAATATATACATTGTGGAATTATAATTTAAAATTAATTAATTAAATTCAATCAAAATAAAAAGGCACTAATACAAAACAATTTTGAAAGTCGACGTATATCCGAGTAGTTTTTTAAGGGAAGAAGGCTCGAGAGAATAAAAGCAAAAACGTGTTGACTTCAGACGATTTCACTTTACCGAAAATTAAAGCGTAGTCCAGGATAGGCGGTGGTTGAGCGGTCTCTTTGTTGCCACATAATAAAGGCATTAAGACTTTATATAACTGAGAGAGGAATGCCGAAAAGGCGTCAATTATTGTCGATATTTCAAATGGTATGATGACAATGTACGATCATTTGCAATGAATCCATCAAAATCTTTATTAAGTCGTACACGGATGTTCTCTAGCTTCTGAATAATAATAATAATATTATACTAGAAACGTTAGCTTTATTTCTTTGTTTTCCTTATTCCAGATTCACTCAAAAACTAATAAACCGATTGTCATGAAACTTTTACATTCTTGTAGCTTATTATTTTTGGACGGTCAAAGCTAGCTTTTTCTGATGGTAGGGCTTTGTGCAAACTCGTCTGGGTAGGTACCACCAACTCATCAGATATTCTACCGCAAAACAGCAGTACTTGGTATTGTTGTTATCCGGTTTGAAGGGTCAGTGAGCCAGTGTAATTACAGGCACAAGGGACGTAACATCTTAGTTCCCAAAGTTGGTGGCGTATTGACCATGTAAGCGATGGTAACCATTTCTTACAATGTCTATAGGGACCACTTACCATCAGGTGGCCCATATGCTCGTCCGCCTACCTATTATATAAAAAAGCTATATACTATTATTAATATTGTTTAGAGAGTGAATTATTAAACATAACTGTGTTTCTTGTTTCAAATATTAAATCAATGAGTTTACATATATGTAATTTATATATTTGCTAAAATTTAATTTAACGAATTTCTCTGTTAGTTAGTTTAAAACCATCCATTTTTAAAGCTTTAGTCCACGCACTTAAATGGTCGGTGGTATTTGTTTATGCACATAATATTGAAACTCCTAGTCAAAATATCTTGACTGTCTTATCGGGGTTCACAGGTTGAGATCGATTTTATTCTACTCTTGATACACTTGTACTGACTCATTATTACGAATTATACACCTGGAAACCAAAAGCGTCAATATCGCAACGGTTTAGAGGCCTAGCGAAGTTTGTTGCAGGTTCGATCTACCTCGTTAGGTTGTTCTTCATAATACTGCATTATGCTTAATTTGAAAAGTAAGCAGGAATATTAGTTATTTCTTAAAAATGGAATAATAAAACGATTTAAACGTTCGATCAAAAAAATAATTTATACTATATTAGTTTGATAACCAGTAGATACAAAGTTTATTCCAAGCCATTGTCGTTTCAGTTAATTATTGACGGGCCATTGTCTTCGACAGTAATTTGCGTTGACCTCCATTCAGGGTCCATTCCTCTATTCCAGGGTCAGGACTTTTTTCGACAAGGAAATATCTTCATATGAATTTTATCTTTGTGGTAAAAACTTCACCGCATAACATGGTTTGATTAATTTAAAAGGAAAATAAATATTACGAATACAGAATCTCCTATTTGACTTTGTGTTGGAAAATTTATTTGAAACCATACATGTAAAGTTTTCCGATACGAAGTACTCAAGCAACCAATTTTAATATAAAAATTACTTCATGTTAACAAAAATAAATGGGCTCGTAACAATTTTATTACATGTATAACATAAATTAATTAACAAAATATATAAAATCAATTGTCTTAGAACAAAAGATTATCATGAAAATTTATTGTGATTTTTTTAATAGCTACCGCTTTATCTATTATATGTAGCACCGGAAAAATATCTTACGAACTTATCATTTGTAATTTACAAACAAACAGAAATCTAACAAGGCAAGTTAATATGATATTGTTATCAGTTCTGAGCAATGTTTTAATTACTAGCCTTGTAGCGTAGCCTAGTTGATATTAATAATTTAATAGAATGTGTTAAAATTATAAGATTCGACCGTTCTCATTTATAAAAGTACAATAAAAAACGTAATAAGAACCAAAGTTGCTGATGATCTGATTTCTTCCTTAATGAATATAAAATTTAAATCCCCAATCTTCTGGATTACCAACGCTTCATTACAGTGACCTAATCCTTTAAAAAGATTCCATAGAAAATACGTAGGCAACGGGAACGGCTCAACGTAATTGGATGAAAATGTATCCACGAGGTTATGCTGCATAAATCGTTACACTGAGCAACAATAGTTATTTGGAACATTTATCACCTGTTGCAACATTAACGCATGACTCAACGGAAGCAACGATTTATAGTCAGATAACATATGTAAAACACTATCTCCTGGCCTTTGTACTATTGTAATGCAAAAATGTTGCAGCTAATCAAGTTGATGCTTTTTTTTTAATTTAGATTTGTTGTAGTAAATATTTAAAAATAATGGTATTAAATGAATTTCATAATATTGGTATTAAATGACTGCCTCGTTGGTCTAATGGCTAGGTATAAGGCCGCTGACCCGGAGATCCTGGATTCAATTCCCAGGTCGGGCCAATAAAATTTTCAGTAGCAGCCCGGGGTCTGGAAGTTGGAAGTGTGTACACTCCCGTACCTAAGAAAGCACATAAAGCCGTTGTTCCTGCGCCTGAACTGAGTTCCGTTCGTGTCGGATTGCTGTCCCATCGCATATGTTTGCGCACACACTATAATATGTCCTGCGCAGTTGGCTAATCTCTCTTGAGATTGGCTGCCGTGACCCTAATTGGTCTGGAGGACATTATTATTATTATTATACTACTGCCTATTGCGGCTTAGTAGTTCCCATGAATATACACAAATATTTGTATTTTTGAATAAATATATAGATTTCATTCATGTAATTTTTAGTTCTCACCTTTTTTATAAAGTATAGTAAATATGAATATTTAATAAATATATATTTTCCTATAGTATCAAAATTAGAAAATACTTTTTATATTATATAATGTAAGCAATAATAAAATCTTTTTTTTTATAGAATAGGAAGGCGGACGAGCATTTGGGCCATCTGATGGTAAGTGGTCACCAAACGCCCTTAGACATTGGCATTGTAAGAAATGTCAACCATCGCTTACATATCCAATGCGCCACCAAACTTGGGAACTAAGATTTTATGTTCCTTGTGCCTGTAATTACACTGGCTCACTCACCTTCCAAACCGGAACACAACAATATCAAGTATTGCTGTTTGGTGGTAGGTACCACCCACTCATCAGATACCAGGAGAGCTTGCACAAAGCCCTACCACCAGTAAAATCATATTTAATACTTATTAATAAATTATTATTAAATATTTACATATGTAATATCATATTTAATACTTACTATAGAGCTAGAGCTGCAGAGTGCAAGCAAGTCTGGGTAGGTACCAGCCACTCATCAGATATTTTACCGCTAAATAGCAGAAATACATAACTTTTCTTAAATCTTAGTTCCCATGGTTGGTGGCGCATTGGCGATGTAATGGTTAATATTTCTTACAGCGCCAATGTCTATGGGCAATGGTGACCACCAGGTGAGCCCTTTGGTCTTCTGCCTACCTATTTTATTAAAAGAAAAACTAAGTTACTCGTTAGTAGTAGTCTTTCTTTGATGGGTAATGCTTCAACGAGTTGTTTGGATGAATATTGACAGCTGATTGTCACCAAACAGCATATTCTTTAAAGGCCGGAGTGCTTGCAGATGTCCATGGGCGGTAGTAGTCACTTTCGATCAGGTAAGGCTCTTGCTCGTTTGCTCCCTTTTACATACAATAAAAAAGTATGCAAATTATTTTTTCTTATTTTTTCTATCTTGTGGTCCAGATCTTATCGGATCTAACTCCCGATAAAAAAGTTTTGAATATAAATTTATATTCTAATTACAATTATTATTTTGATACTAAAAAATAATTGTTTGAGTTCTTGTAATGTAAAATACGCTTAAAAGGCTCGTTTGCATTTGTAAATATGATTTAAAAAATTCTGAACCTTTTTATTCGTTTTGTTTAACCGAATTCACGAGTAAGTTCAATGTTACGGTGCGGTTAACAAAAACATTCCCGACTTGAAAACACAACGTATAATGAGAGAAAGACTGAGTGTAAACCTAGTTGACATCTATTTCAAACAATGTTAAATAATATGTATAAGAATTTACTTAGTTATTAACCACTTTTGAGCTAAGATAAGGTCTCGAAGTCAAAACGAAATGACCCGGTAGCCGAAGCTACAAGTGAGAATAAGCCAGGGTTATGGAAAAAAGCCTAGTAGCCGAGATGGCCTAGTGGTAAGAATGCGTGAATCTTAACCGATGATCGTAGGTTCAAACCCGGGCAAGCACCACTAAATTTTCTTATGTTTATAATTCATCTCGTACGTGACGGTGAGGGAAAACATCGCAAGAAAACCTGCATGTGACTAATTTCATTGAAATTCTGCCACATGTGTATTCTACCAACCCGCATTGGAGCAGCATGGTGGAATAAGCTCCAAACCTTCTCCTAAAAAGGGAGAGGAGGCCTTAGCTCAGCAGTGGGACATTAACAGGCTGTTACTGAAAGAAAATTCGATGCCCGTACCAGGACTGGCCAAGAAAGAAAGATCCTTTTGACTTAGCTCTCAAAGAATTTCATTATGATCGGTTTGAACATACGTAACATATAAATAAACTCACTTTCACTTGTATAATAGTTATCGCTCGCGTCTTTGCCCACGGTTTAGGGGCAGGTCCAGGTGTTAGCAGGTATGAGCTAATTTTAGGATAGTTAAATAAACGCGTGAAAAACAACGTGTGACATACAATGCATTACGATAATATGGGCGAAGAGCGAATATATGTTGACAAATGTTTATATCTAATTTGCTTATAAACATTACGAGGTAAAACCTTTATTTCACCCGTACGAAGTCGGGATGGGCAGGTAGTATATATATTTCTTGTGGAATAACACGTCTTGTCTGTTAATTAAAATAAATAAATATTGAATGAAATATTAAAATAATAAAGTTATATATTCAATTCAATATGAAATATTTAGTAAATCCACAGACCAGAGTTACGCTAATTCTAACAACCTTTTCAGCGTTAAAATAATTTTAATTTGGGCAACTGATATCATCTGTACATCAAAGTGAATTCATAACAACGCTGATTTTCATTTCAAAAAGAATTTTTTTGAGTACTTTTAGTTTTATTTACCAAAGTATTTTAAAATAATTATATATTTAATTTGAATATACAAATTAAATAAGAATATAAGTTTATGTAATATGTAAAAAATTCATTGTGTCTATTGTAAGTATAATGATAAAATAATAGCCAAGTAATGTCTCCGAGCTGAGTATGACCTCCTCTCCTTTTGAGGAGGTCTTAGTCTTCAACTTATAATATTGTAATATATCTTTCCGAACCGGGGATAGACTTTTGCCAATCATTAACAAGTGTAGATGTAACAAGCTTCTAAATTGGAAAAATCTGTTGATATTATATTTGAACAATTCCCTAAAAAAAACAAAATAAAAAAGGTTTTATAAGTCTTATGCTTAGACATAGCAAAGGAAAAAATAACAATACAACTGTCTAAATGTCCTAAGGTCTCTTATTATTCATTTGCGTCACGCAATTCCAAGTCGCACATTTAACGTCACGAAATTCTTCTGAAGGCAGTTTGTAATAGAGTGTGTTACTTACGCACGATTGTCCCGCCTTCCCGAGGCAAGTTTGCGCATAAATTGTACACTCGGGGCATTTTTGCCGCTTCCTATAGCACGAAGGAGGTCGGAATACCAAACAAAGGAATTCGTTTCAGCGCTGAAGGTAGTAAGCGTTCCGAGGTTTATCTTGTATATAAAATAATTAGCTCACAACTTTTCATTTAATACGCTTTAAAATATATAATCATATCAAACGCGTTATCTAAATAAATACGAATCTAAAAATTATTCATTTATACTTAATTAAATAATGGACTTATTATTAAAATACAACTTCTTCGAGCGTCATAAGAGTAACATTTCATTCGATGATTTGGTTGCAACAATTCTATATGTAACGATAAAAAATCAACACAGATACCGGTAAACAGTTCAATTGTCATTACAAACGCTCCAATAAATATGATTGTTCCCGATTTTCTAAAAAATGATATAATATAACGTATGTACCGACAAAATCAGATCCACCAGGGGACGTTTTTCAATAGATTAAAATTAAAATCATTAATAATGTTAAAACAAATTATATATATAATAAACAAATTACTCTTATTGTTATTTAAATATACAATAAAAGGAGATAAACAGTACATACCTAATAATTAATTTAAAGTCCAAAAGACTGGGACTAATTCTCTAGAACGTACGGCTGTTTCACTGGTCTTGCTCGTTAATTATTTCTAGAAGTCCGTTTAATGATCTGGAATGAAAACAACTAAAGTAACAATGAAAACTAATTCTGGGCAAAGACTTGTGTTATAACAAAGATTTGAGCTTTTCCACTACGCTGTTTAATAGCAGGTTGAGGTGTTGTTTATGTCCGATAAATTTCAACCAAATGAAATGCACTTAACACGAAAATTGAGCAGAGCAGAATTAGAGGCGTCTCTCGGATTAAACGATTATTGAGATCATACCGACGTACGTATTTGGAATATCGATATATTCCAAATACGTATTTCTGATATTCTTGAAATTTCAATTTCAAATTGAAATAGAGTATTCTAGAAATATTTTATCTATCATATCCGTATTGTGAACTCTAGAATTTTTTTTATTACTAAATCGTTGTTTATTTTAGGTTTTTCACCATAGCGAATAATCTCGAGTTAAACATTATAAAAAAGGTGAATAACTTCTAATATTGTGTCTATGTGAACCTCATTCTTGATATTTAATGCACCACAAATTATAAATTTAATATAGTTGCCGCGTACCCGAAAATCTTATCCTACTATAGTAATTCGGTTTTTCTGGCAAAAAAATCACAGTAGCAGCCCAGAGCTTGGAAGTTCATAATGTTTGCCCTCCCGTGTAACAGAAAGCGTAATATAAATCCAAAAGCATAGAATTGTGTCTAAAATCTCTTCTACCTGTCGGATTTCCCTCGACCGAACTAAGTGTGAGGAATCGGTTAGGAGGACATTACTAACAATGCAATATTTTACATAGCATTCTAGTTTATATTTGTTGTATTTAATTATGAAAGCAATAAATTATTGCCAGTAATAATAACCTGTTGCCAGCGCACGCGGGTGTCTGGTTCTATCTTTAACATTGGATACTGAAATTTAGTTCCCGCTGTCATCCATATTTATTTACTCTTATTATCATTTTATTTTTGAAATATAAATCGTTACTTATTTTTAATATAATATAATTATTTATTTATTATTATATTAATTGAATATATTAAATTTAAAAAAAAGGCACTTTGCCTTGGCCTGTCTCAGCCGCGAAGGATACCAGTGAAAATTAGTCTTGGGCTCTCAAACTCACTCAACGTAAAATCTCAATGGTATGGTATTTAAAATCTATTAAGGTGGCAGATTCTGTAACATAATATTTTTATTATTATGAATGTGCGTTTTTCTATGAATACATTGTATTTTTATTTTATTTAGTTTTTGTTGTTTATTGCTTTGTTAAAAAATGATAAAAAATATTTTTTATTACTTCTATAAGTCCCGCAGCAAGGCCCACGTATTAGCAGAGGCAAGAATCAGGTACCTTATGTAATTTTCTATACGCCTGACGACGTTATTTCTTGATGATCGGATGAGTAATTGAAACGTAAAAGCGTCGAACCGAAAAACAAACGAACAATCTCACTTTCACATTTATTACATTAATTAAGATTATGTGTCTGAAATACTTGTTTTTGCCCTAAATGAAGTTCTTATTTATTTCTATTTTATTTCAATATAAAACGCTATCAGACGCAATAACATACTACAAGTAAATAAACGTGTCGTCATTGTCATTCTTTCGGCATATACTCGATCTATGAGACGTCACTGAACCTCCTTAAATGCGCTAAATCCACAAACATTTTGATTCGTCTAAGTCGCAACGTGGAAATATATATAGAATCTTTAACTATAAATAGTTGTTTTTTAATTTAATTATATTTTTTTTTTAAAAATATGTAGTGGTCTCTTCGGGGGCGTCACGGGATCACTTACGCATACTACCCGCTTATGCGGACCGCCAATTCTAGTTGGGTTCCCGGGATACAGAGAGACCAACTAGCCCCGGCGATGCACCACCAACCCTGGGAGTTAAGATTTTTATTCCCTTGTGAAAAGAACAACTTCTTCCCCTATTTATTTCTCACGCATCCATCATGAATTTCTTGTAACTTTGGAAGATATATAATAATAAATCTCTTCAGTATCTATCCATATCATAGCGTCTAGATCAGAGCTATATATCATATAGCATATAAACATACTTTATAACTTACATTTGTTCTGATACAAGATATAAATTTTCGCAAAATTTTAATATAAGTTTGCTTTATTTTAAATACAAGAAGATAATGAAGAAACAATGATTCAATATAACGTGAAACGAAACAAGACTCTTGTGCTATTAATACTGGAAGCTCAAAGAAAATGTAAAGGCTAATTAGCCTCTGAACCTTTGAAAGGGATTACCGATGCCACTTTAAAGCCTTACAAACATTTCATTACTGATTGGTCTATTCAATATTATGATAGAAAAGAAAATGTAGTGGGAAATAAGAAGTAAACCGTATATGTGGAGTGTTAAGTAAAGTTAATAAAATTATTTTATCAAAAAACACGGTCCGACATCGCAAGGACCTTTATGAAACGTTCTTATGAAAGGAAATACAAATAAAAAAAATATTTATTTGGTCCTGAAATCTTCAGAAGAAAGCTGAAAAACTCACTTTAATTAATTTATCTATATAAATATATAATATTTCATTTCATCACAATTCGACGAATGGTTTTAAGAGAATGCGTAGACGACAAACAAACAAAGAAACGTTAATTTATATTTATTAGGATTTTATTCAATTCTTACGTAACGTACGGTCGTGTTAACTTCATCTTATCAAAAACAAAATCAAATTCGATCTTTTCGTATAATAGAAGACACGATTAAAACCATTTACTACCGAAAATTCTGTCCACTAAATAACTTTAAAAAGCCAATTTAACGTCGATAAAATGATGGGATTTAACAAAAACACGGATAAGGCTTCAATTTCTATACCCATTAACACTGAAACAGTAACAGCCTGTGAATGTCCCACTGCAGGGCTAAGGCCTCTTCTCCCTTGTGGGGAGAAGGTTTGGAGCTTATTCCACCACGATGCTCCAATGCGGGTTGGTGGAATACACATGTGACAGAATTTTAGTGAAATTCGACACATGCAGGTTTCCTCGCGATGTTTTCCTTCACCGTCAAGCACGAGATGAATTGTAATAACAAATTAAGCACATGAAAATTCAGTGGTGCTTGCCCGGGTTTAAACCCACGATCATCGGTTAAGTTTCACGCGTTCTTAACACTGGACCATCTCGGCATAACACTGAAAATATCTCTTGAATTAATCTTTTTATCTAGGCCCCGACACTTTTATTACTCTTTTTTATAGTAAAATCGTAACATACATTCGGGTACTAAACTAACGCACAAATAATATATGCATTATTAATATCATCTGTTTTATACGCATTATTATTAATAGTTTGATAAAATGACCAAAATATGTTAATTATGTCATATTTTAGATGTGATTTAGAAAAGATAACTATTATTCACAACGCACACAACTTTTCGTATTTCAAATATTAGTGTGATTATTATTATACTATTAATTGAATATGTACTGAAATATTGTAACGCCTCCTTATGTATATTAGGTGTAGTATTTCCATTTGCTAGGACAACGATATCTCTGGCTTGACTTACACCTGTACATGTTATATGTATTTGTCAATCGTAAAGCAGCAGCAACAAATTGAAATAAATTACAACCCTTCTAATCTAATTAAACTATAAATAAAGTTAAAACTAAACCCTACAACTAAGGTAACCTGAAAACCTATAAAAAAATTTACAGAACAAAACCGTCTTAATAATTGCAATTAAATAAAAGAAAAGAATCGAAACAATCAGACGAAACCGCCACCGCCACATATAGTCTAATGGCAGCAACTTACGTTACTTTTTTGTAACTATTAATAACTCAACCGATTTTTATGAAATAAAGAATAAACGGAACCTGGAAATACTTCTTAAAATAATTCATCCAAGTTAACCTATTTGTAATTTTTAGCCGTTTTAAAAATTAGTCCTGACAAACAGACAGACAAAAATAAAAATATATATTGTTTTTGGTTTGAGTAACTCGCAAATAGCCATATTACTTTTAAAAGAAGCAGTTATTTTGAAATCACACAGAGACATTTTGTTTAGGTTTATAGACATTTCATAAAAAAGAAATCAATTGAATGAGTAATAATATATGTCAGACTTCATACTCAATACTCAATTGAATAAACTTAAACGTCTCCTACATTTCCGCTGTATATACTCAAAAATAAATCATGTAAAGGATCGAACACATCTTCACCAACGAGCTAATCGTAAGCAAGTGTATGACAAATTATATAACGTCGCAATGAATTGAAAACAAAAATAGATTATTCTCAATCGCTTGTTCAAGTGCCGCTTAGCAGCTTAATCCAGCGTGGCCAGCAATGTTGTTTCTTACGGAGACACAAATACTCCGTCCTGTCGATACCAGTTACCTTAATTATCCGGCTACATGCTTGAAGAATCCTTAAAAACGAAAGCCGGAGTGTGCTTGTACTTCAGGACGGATGTTTGCCGTCACCGATTGCGCTGCTTGAAGGACTCCTCCTTCTCCATGTTGGTGGTAGGTATCGACTTTGTTCATCAGAGTCAAGTCTACAAGTGCCTCCACAAATATTTTAATGTTAACTTGGATACGAAGCAATTGTTTGACCATCTTAGTCGCGGAGAGTTTCCTAATGGAAGTTTCCTAACGCGGAATTGGTTTTGGGGGTGGTAAAACTTTGTGCAAACTCGTTTGAAGGGTGAATGAGCCAGTGTAATTACAGGCACAAGGGACATAACATATTAGTTCCCTAGGTTGGTGGCGCGTTGCTGATGTAAGCGATGGTTAACATTTCTTACAATACCATTGTCTATGGGCGTTGGTGACCACTTACCATCAGGTGGCCCATATGCTCGTCCGCCTATTTATTCTATAAAAAAAAACTATAAATCATGGTTATTCTTTCAAAATTGACCATGCTGGAAGGCTACTCATGCTTTAGTTCTCACTCATGACTTGACCCAAATTGTTGAATAGCCTACCAGGATCTCAGATGACGGGCAAGCGCCTTTTCTACTGGACCTTCTGCTGTCAACTCATGAAAGTCAAACTACTGAATAGATTTTTATAAGGTTTTCATGACAAAGGTGTATGATTCATTAAGGTTTTAAGTAGTCAAGTAACAGGTAATATATATCGCACTGCTAGACAAAGACAAAAGAATAGAGAAGAAAGAGAGAGCATTTGAGCAGCGTCATCAAGGCGCTGCTCCTTCAAAAGCCTTTCTCTGTTTTTTGATGACGTGCTTCGAAAATAATCGTAATTACATTCACGGTAAATATGTTTATGGTTTGTTATAAAACTTTTAATTTATAATGATATTTAAGAATACATTAAAATGTAATAAATAAATAATTAAATACCGGTTTTTTTCTAAGTTAAATATTTTTGGTTATCGAATATATCAAATCTTTTTCAAAGTTACATCATTAGCTGCATGATTTGACGCCGATTCAAAAGAAAATATACTGAAAAAAGGAGCGCAGGCAACTGTGTGGTTCCTACTTCAGAAACGTTTGAATTGACGGTTTGTGGTATCTACTCGCAGCCTTCTTCGTATCTGTGTGTGACGCCGAGTACGTAATAATTTATTTATTTGAATATATAGTCATCATATTAAAAATAACAATATTTGTCTATAAAACATATCATAATTTAAAAATACAATAATAATGTTGTGTGCATCTTTTTATTGTATTTCATCAGCTCCCGAAAACAGTTTTAATTTTTTTTTATCTATAAGTGTTCAAGGTGAGGGGTCATCTGGTGTTACCCGCGCGTGCCTTTTCCCCGCGTCGGTGGCCCTCTGCACGGGGTTCAGCGACAGAAAAATACATTATTTCGAAGATTTCTCACGTCACTTGATCTAATTGAAATAGTACCAACCTTACACCACAAATTACCAACAGCTCTTAAGTCGTAGAGGTCTACGTAAAAGGATAGTGATAAATGCCTAGAATCCTTATATTCGCAATTATGAACTATTCAAATCCATTTTAGTTAGGAGTTTAACTTTTAAAGGGTGTAAGTGCACATCCATAAATTTATAGGTACTAAACGAACACAAGCCGCGTCATCTAGGACGTCAAGTGAGGACACACGACGGTCCAACCGTCGCGTCGCTTGAAATGATATTTTTGCAAGGGCATTTTAAATTTTCATAAATTTTTAACACAACTGGAAACGTAATTTTGAAACACTTCATATAATATTCAAACTTTTAGCCGACACGAGGCATCTAAAAGTATTTTCAACTTGACCTATTTTCCAAAATATATTGCCCTTTATAAAATATTAAATAACCAGTTCAAAGTTATTGACGTAGCGATCTATGAAAACAATAAAGACATTAAACATTCAAGCTCTATCCGTCTCAGAATAGTTCGTTTGAACTTGGCTTAAACTCAACAAGAACATGAAATTTGCGCTTGTCACGTCAATAATAATCTAAATTTAAAGTGGCTGAAATTGCGAAGCATTGTTACTTATATAATACTATTCTATACAAAAAACTTCTCCGATTATACTATATTGGCTTAATAGTCTTTCAAATTTTGCATTACAAAAAAAGATATAGATAAATAGTTAGAAAAATACGAATTACTCTAGTCATAAAACTCAATATAATATGATTTTGGAAATCTATAAATAAGTGCATTTCATTTATATTTACAGATCATGCTGAAAACCATTAGCTTAGTGTAATTAGGATTGAACACCTCGAGACAACACCCACTTCCTGTGGACACCTCGACAAACAGGGACTGCAAAGGTAAAATGAAACTGATGGATGGACTGAGTCAAAGATTTTATAAATAGTCCTTAGGGATATAGTATGGATGGATCAATTCACAAAAATAAGTGTTAATTTCTTTATGACAGGTGCTCTACGTTCATTTAGTATATATATATGTAACTATAAAATGACACCTTAGTTGAATAGAAGAAATAATTACATAAGTCACAGCATTCAAATATACCCTACGTAAAAATCAAATAAAACTAATTAGTGATCTTATTTAGAGCAATATATCAATCAACAAGAATATTACTGGAACAAGTTGCTTTATACGAAAAATATTCGAAACACAAAATTAAGAAGATAGGTTAGTTCAAAACTTTCTAACTTTTGTAATCGGCTTTGGGCCGTCTTGCAACTGAATTTTAAACTAGTTCCACCCAATTTTGCGCATACTTTGCGTACTTATTTTTATTTTTTAACAGACCAACAGTATTACATGTTTTTATTTACATTACACGAAAATATCCTTATTTCACTAGGTACACATGTAAAAGTTCAGTACAGCCTGTGAATGTCCCACTACTGGGCTAAGGCCTCTTCACCTTTTTTAGAGGGTTTGGAGCTTATTCCACCACGCTACTCCACAACGGGTTGGAATACACATATGCAGAATTTCAGTGAAATTAGACACATGCAGATTTTCCTCACGATGTTTTCCTTTACCGTCAAGCACGAGATAAATGACAAACACAAATTAAGCACAAGAAAATTCAGTGGTGCTTGTCACAATCATCGATTAAGATTCACGTGTTCTACCCACTGGGCCATCTTGATTTTTTTATCATGTATGCATGCTTTTAACGAGTTAACGGACAATTACTTATTATTAAAAACAATGTTTAATTTTAACCTTTTAAATGTAAATTAAGATTAAAAAATTTAATAATGATATTGGATTTCAAATAATAATTACAACGAGTATTGATTAACTTCCTGCCCTCAAATCAGTTTAATAATTGTAGTTTTTTTTCTAGATTATGAAAAAAGAAAGGGTGAGTACCATATCGTTGCAGTTTATGTTCAGTATAAAAATGTGTGAATCGTCTTTATACGCTTTCTATTTAATGCTTTTGTTTTTGGTAACTATGATTCTACATAATGATGCCACTTGCACACAATAGTTTTCTTGTTTTATTTTTTTGAATAGTTTGATATTTCTGTGATCTAAAAATTTTGCTCGCAGAATAACATATAAGTTGAAGTTGTTTAACATATAAGACGAAACCTTAATTTAGCATCAATTGTAATTCCCAAATCACAGACGAATTATATTTTCTGAAGTATAGTATTCATCATGTATTCGGCTTAATGTTTATAGAACATTGACGTATTAAACTTTTGTAAAAGTGGGTTCTAACGATTCGACTTTCGTTAATCGACATTTCGTGTTAATTTTAATCAACAAAGATTCTTACTTCAAATTTATTGAAAAATTTGTTCAAATTCGCTTTAGCAGTTGATCAACTAAAACCTATTGTATGAACTCGACTTAATAAGATATTCATCCCTCCACATAGCATAGTTCAGAGACTTCATGGCTGTAGTCAGTCTAATTGTCGGCAGTATTCTATTGTGAGAAGGTTGAAATGACGACAAAGGCTGTCAGCGAGTGCGGGACAAATGATAATGCTGTGATAATAGTGGCGGTTTGTCATGTAATAACATAATTATCCAGGTATTTCCGTTTCACAAAGGTACTATATGTACATGTGATGTGATTTGCGTGCATGAAGAAGCAGCGGTACAACCCTTTCACGAACTTTCATCCAGCAACGTTTTCTGAATTATAATGCTATATTTTATTTGTATAACAAATATATCAGTTCTGGATGGAACATGTAAATTTTACGAGATAGTCGCAGGCTTACCTTAAGCACCCTTGAGTTTTAATGTGCTATTTTTATAATTGAATTGCTGAAAATAGAAACCAAGTTTTTGTCTCTGTAATTTGAGCTTGGTTGAAATCTTTAATAACGTGTTCTTTTTTAATTTTCTATACACTGTTCAGTGTGGCGTACGAAAATAATTATAAGATTTTTTTGTAGTGAATTATTTATTGGCCTCATTAAATAATGTTATCTGTACACAGGGGAAAAATTCACTCATCTTGGGGTTGAATCACCCAAACAGGTTGGGCCAGTCAAACATAAGGAAGGCTATCAAAAGATTCTCAATAACCATACCTCGAAAATCACGTAAAGTAATATCGTATCGTATATTACGATAATATCTCCTACACAGTCAGCTAGTTTGAATTTTTCCGCCTTGGTCTATATTCAACCACGAGTACGTCATTTAATTATAAACTGTACATCATTTTTAAAATATTTGCCAACCAAATTGCATAGTCATATACAAATATTCACTTTATATGAATCTCTTTATGTGACATGCAAAATAAAATATACAAGTTGAAAATGTATCACGTTTTAATATTCTATGAAATACGTTCTCTGTCAAGAATTTGTAATTAAAATTTATATATATGAGAATGCATATAAAATTCAAATGTCTCTTAATATCTGACATTCTAATATAATATATTTCATAAGTTTCTGTTATAGTTCTTAATATTTTGTTTGTTATTTTGGCGTAATGGATTGAATAGTTCGTTCTCAGTTTATAGATATCACTATAAGTAATAGATGTTGGTGGATAGTGGATAGAAATCTTAACCAAATTGTGTTGATTCAAATCTGACAATGTAGTTTTCACGTTTTTAATTTATTTTTATAATTCATCTTATTAACTGTGATCAAAGAAACGCAATTTGTTTGTGTCCAGTAACTGTTTAGCAGAGTGGTGGAACAAGCTCTGAGCGTTTAAACAAGATACTTTACTTGCTTTTGTAGAGTCGAACTATATTTTTTTTTAATTTATTTTAGATGATATACTATGAAGATATAGATTGCGTCTGAAGTAATGAACCCTTAGCGGTCAATTCAATTGAGCTGTATGACTGAATAAGCTCAAAATCTTTGTCAATAAATAAACAGATATTTGACCAGAAATGGGAATCACCGATTTATCTATCGCATTTTCGTAATTTATATTAAATAATTGCATTTATTAGCTTAACCAACCAGTGCTTAAATAAGCTTACTTAAATTTATTTTGTTAAATTATTATTGTAGACATGAAATTTTAATAATATAGAATTTGTTGGTAATATATAGAATTAAAAATACCACTAGATTTTGTCAGCTTTACTATTGTATAATTTAATTTTTTACGAATTAATTTGAATATGTAATAGGGACTTGGCTAAGTTAAGATTTTATCAAAAAGATTTTATCATATTTAACATGCCAATGAACATTATATTTAAGTGAAATTTTTCAAAATAGATTTCCGTAAAAATCAATGAACTTCTATAATGGTTTATCGTTTGCATTCAAAAGATAATGGTTAATGGACTGTAAGCGACTGAAAGGTTTCAGCGTCATCTAAATAACGCCTCTTTTTATGTACTAATATACGATTATCTACTTGATAATTACCTGAAGAATGGTAAATTAAAGTGGAGTTAAATAAATAAAAAACGGATTTATTTTAATACATTTTTTTTTATAATGATAATATATAACTACTGCCTCGTTGGTCTAGAGGCTAGATGTAAGGCCGCAGACCCGGAGATCCTAGGTTCAATTTCCAGGTCGGGCCAATAAAAAGTTATTGAGATTTTCTCTTGAGATTGGCAATCGGTCTGGAGGACATTATTATTATTTAACAAGGTTCTGCACAAACAACGGCAATAATAGCGGTGGCGGAGGCGAACCATGACAGCATAAGAGAGCGACATGCGATGTCAGTCACGGCACACGTGTCAGTCTTAAACCCAGGGTACATCAATATGTGCTTTACATAGAACATTGGTTCAAATTCAACAAACACCAAAGGGTTTTTTACCAATATCATCCTATTGTTAAACAACACAATTGTTACCAATATACAGAGTGAGTTTAGTTATTATGAATCGCTATTGACAATGAATCAAAATTTTATTTATTCAAATAAGCTGCTTAAAACTTTATTTTTCAAGATAAAATCACCAAGAAAGCT
The DNA here is from genome assembly GCF_905147045.1 of Nymphalis io. Taxonomy (NCBI): domain Eukaryota; kingdom Metazoa; phylum Arthropoda; class Insecta; order Lepidoptera; family Nymphalidae; genus Nymphalis; species Nymphalis io. The sequence continues at coordinate 14,236,411 of NC_065918.1, forward strand.
CAATTTTAAATTTAGATTACAACGAAAAGAACCGTCAATCATAATTATACGTGTTATAATGATAATCATTACACATACGATTAAATTTATATGAGAATAATTTGTATGAAAGCCAACGAATACTGCTTTTTAAGTCCAAGCTTTATAATTTATATAATCTCGTGTATATAGTTTATTTATGAAAATACTTAAGTGAACTTTAAATGAATTAAATGTTTAATGTAAAATTATTCGCAACATTTATTATAGAATCGAATAACCTATTTCAAAAAGTAAAAACAATATAATACGAAGTGTATTATATTAATTTTACATACTTTCTACATCTTATCATACTTGATTTGTATGAATGACGTAGTATGTTTGTTTGCGTACATACTTGTTGCTCTATAATATCTTCTATGCAGATGTTATCGTTAAAATATAATACAAGTATCTTATATCTTAAGACAGTTTTATAGAACTATGTCAAATCACTCTACAATTATTATTTTTTTTCTTTGGTGTTTTTTTTATAGAATAGGAAGGCGGACGAGCATATGGGCCACCTGATGGTAAGTGGTCACCAAACGCCCTTAGACATTGGCATTGTAAGAAATGTCAATCATCGCTTACATAGCCAATGCGCCACCAACCTTGGGAACTAAGATTTTATGTCCCTTGTGCCTGTAATTACACTGGCTTACTTACCCTTCAAACCGGAACACAACAATAACAAGTACTGCTGTTTTGCGGTAGAATATCTGATGAGTGGTTGGTACCTACCCAGACGACCTTGCACAAAGCCCTACCACCAGGGAAAAAAAAGTGGTCACCGCCCATAGACATTGGTGCCATAAGAAATACAATGCCGATGTGCCACCCATGTTGTGGACTATTATACAGATGTTATGTCACCGGTGTGTATAGTTACACTGTATAACTCACTCTTCACAAGAACAAAACAATATCAAGTTGCTTGACGTTAGAATACCTCAATGTTTTCTATTATTAAATAACTTTAAAAAAAACATATATTGGTTCTAGAAGACCAATAAAATAACTAAATACCAATATTATAATGAGAATTTATTGAAGCAACAAAATACAAAATCGGACTTAATAAATGTTCACTTGCGGAAATTAAACGTAATCCTATGTTCACGTGATTGGAATGAAAATGGTATTCGTCGGTGATTCAATTTCAATCTTGTATATAATAATGTTTATTTGTATTTCAATATTTATCAAAATTGATTTTGATATTTGATTTACTCCCTTTATTTATAAGCTACAAGTCATTATATGTATATAATTTATGAAGGGTTCCATTTTTGAAAGTTTAAGTAAAAAAACTTAAGTAATTCAAAATTTTAGAAGCACTGACTTCGATTCTATATTTTTGCAGTTATTTGACTGTGTATATATGGCCATCTATTTGTAACTGCCTATTATTCTAGACCTGGAGATTCTTCAAATCCTTAGTCGGAGCGAAAACATGTCTTTTCTCTCACTGAAAATTGAAGAATTCTCAATAGCAGTAGGAGACATAATGTCGGCAATTTTAGATGTTAGTGCCGCGGAACATTCGGTCGGGTTTATCTCAACACGCTGTATTTCTATGAGCAAGGGTGTAGTATAGGTGTGTTTGTGCACACACTTGTTGCTCAATTATATCTTCGACACAGTTGTCTTCGTAAATGTCCGTTAAGAATGACCACTGTAACGAAATCGGTTCGTATGCGTTAACATTTATTTTAAAAAAAATAATGATGTTGATTCCAACTCACTACATCTCAATCAGTTATTCCATAATTAATACTTTTTGTGTTGTATGTTATAGGTAGGTGGACGGGAAAATGGGCCTCCTGACGTTATGTACCAGATGTTATCGTTAGAATATAAACAATATAATACAAGATGTCTTATATTCCTTTAAGACAGTGTTATAAAAGTGTGTTAAATCACTCGGCAGTTAAATATTTATTTTCTTTTTTTATTTATAGCATTGTTGGCTACCAGTTAGTAAGTGGTCAACACCGGCCATGGATATTGGTGTTGTAAAAAATATTAATTCCTTATATCGCCAATGCGCCACCAACTTTGGGCACGAATATATTGTGTCCCTTGTGCTTGTAGTTACAATGGCTCACTCACCCATCAAACCGGAATATAACAATACTGCAAGTACTGCTGTTTTGCAATATTTTGGTGGTCACATACAGATGACTTCAGAGTGGATCGTGCAAATCAGGAGGCCAAGGTTGAGATGAGTTTATCTCCATTTGAAACAACTTTTTTACAGCTACAGATCTTAAGGATAATTTCCAGTAGTTTTAAATAATAATTCTCTATATGCATGCTTATCTAGGCAGATACCTAACACTATAATTAACTAATATTTTATAGATAAGAATTACGTATGCTTACTAAAGCCAGACTCTCATCATTATAAGCCCCGAGTTTTGAGATTAACCTTTCGTTGCATATTAAAAAGCCATTTGCCTATCAAAGGATGAAAATTATATTTGAGTTCTCCTCTAGCGGTACTCACGTTGTGCCTCGTGTAGTGTAATTACATTTAATTGTATAAAACTGAAAACAAACATTTTCCCAACTGTTTCTTACAGACTAACGTGGATTTATTATTACTCTTCTATTTGTGCTTTAATAAGCCCCCCTGGCCAGTTTCGAAATTGATGTGAAATGGATATTTTCACTTACAGCCAGAATGGCACTGGTCAGAAATGGAAACCCTTACTATTTACACCTGATGGTACCGCCAGAAAACTGTACCCTAACAAGAATAACAATTGTAGAATATAAAACGTAGACTTCCATAACATAGTAAAAGTTGGAAGTATAAAATTGGTTCCTTCGTCGCAGGTACGGTTCTCAATGCTTACATTAGCATAAATGCCGCCGAGGGAAGAATAGCGATGGAGTAAAGAAGTATACGTATTATTTTAAAAGCAAATACTGGATGGCATTATATAAGTGTGTCCCTTGAGAATTTTCGATTTGTTTCCCTAATGTTTGCTCTATTTCCCGATTTAATATGAATGAGGTAAAATGGACAGCTAACAATGTCAAATAATTTGTTTATTATCTTGATGGAATCTTTTCGGACTGTATAAGGCCTTCAAGTCTATTTTGATTCAAATTAATATATGTGAATACCTTAAAGCTCGACCAATAAATAATAAATGTTTTTTTTTTGTATATATTTATTATATTGAGATAAAATTGTCAAAATAGTTATGTTTATTCGTTCACAGACAGAGAACGGATTGGATGGTAATGGGCCGGATAAATAGCCATATGGATGATACCCATGAGAATTAATACATACATTGTGTACCTTGTGCCTTTTACCCTGGCTTATCCTTCAAATGTTGGCGATCGCGTTTTATTGGCACTGGATGCCGATTGTAATACACTTGATAATATAGTTTTATTTAAATATGCATCTTCAGGGTTACAACACTAATTGACAATCATTTCAAAAGAAATAGATGAACAAAGTTCTTAGCAATTCAATTTTTATTGAATATCTAAAAATATCAGTGGTAATTAACAAATAAAACATTTTAGGAAAATAATAACACGACTACCCAATACTTGACTATCTAGTCTATTTTTAAATGTTTGTATATATATTTGTATGACTCTACGAATTGGGATATCCAAAAACGTAATATTTAAAAGCGAAAATAAATTAGATGATACTGCATAGCTTTTTTATGTTAAGTGCGATATGATCTCTCGAGCCAAAGGCAATGCGCAAGGTCAACAACTATCGAAGCTCGACTGTAGTTCTAGACAGGATGATGTAACAATATCTTATTTAAGGATAAAATATTACTAAAATAACACCCACTGAGCGACCACTTAACCATATGCTAAATTTAAATCTATTCTAATGAAAACAGCTGACGAATTAAATTCCAAGTGTTTTTTTTTCCAAATTTAAAGGTAAAACTGCGGTTATTTGACCCTTCCTCTGATTTTATAAAAGTAATCAATTAATCCTGTAAATGTCCGACAGCTGGCCTGGCTGGCATCGAGTACAAGATGATATTTTATAAGCGCAAATTATCACATGAATTTAGTAGTAAAAATTCGATGAAATTAAAATCAAAATATCTGAAATGCGACTTAAATACCAATATGTTTTGGAATTTTACAGGAAAAACGTGCTACTTTGGCTGCACCAAACTTTGATATAATACCTTGGAAAATGACGAGTTTTGATCCCTAAAAACTTTCATCACAAATATTATTATTATTTAATCAATACTAATATTATGAAAGCGAACCCTGTCTGTCTGTTACGCTTTCACTAAACCACTGGACCGATTTGGATGAAATTTTGTATGGATAGCCTATTTTTTTACCTAGTGCTTGCTCCCCCTCCCCCTATCGCGTGCGAAACGGCGGGCGAAAACTCCTAAATAATATAAAATATAGTTATAAGACAAGCGAGTTTGTGATACTTTATGTTCATCGAAGACAGCTTGACGACACATCTGTTCCAAATTTAAAAATTTAGCTTTATTGAACATTTAAAAGCAAATCTTTGCTTCAGGTTCAGACTTATTTACTATTTTGAAACATTAACCACATAAGAGGTCGCACTGAAATTCGACCTCGAAATTATATTCTTTTATTAATTGTAAGATTTTCTTAATCCTTAATTATGATCTTATTTTGTCAATTTCTTATAAATCTGTAATATTGTCAAAGTTCAAAACGGTACCTATATTATAACCAAAAACGGATACTCTTAAATAAAATTCGCTTTCAATTTCGTATGGATTTAATGCAAAACTTTATAAGTTCAGTGGCATGCACACTGTAGCGCACAGTTGCTGTGTTGCAAACCTATTCATATTGCCGCCGCAGCCGCTATACGAGAAACCTTTGCATTGTCGAGCAGTGACGTCAAAGTACCATCTAAAAATATGTAATTAATAATTTGTCCGATATTTTTCCTTTATTATTTAGTAATAACAAAAATTAGATTTATAAAAACTTACAAATATACGATCGGTTTGTTAGAGGAATTTTAATTATATGAGGTGTAGAAATAAATAAGATGGTAAAAGTTTACTGGCAGTAGGGCTTTGTGCAAGCTCGTCTGGGTAGGTACCACCTACTAGATATACTTGGTACTGTTGTGTTCCGGCTTGAAGTGTCAGTGAGACAGTGTAATTACAGGCACAAGGGACGTAACATCTTCGTTTCCAAGGTTAGTGGCGTTGTAAGCGATGGTTAACTTTTTTTACTATGTCAATGTCGATGGGCGTTCGTGACCACTTACCATCAGGTGGTTCGTCCGCCTACTTATTCTATATAAAAGAACAAAGAATGTAGGATACTATTTAAAGTATCGACTGTAATTGTACCATTGCTGTGCAGTAGCCTGTTAAGGAGAAAAATTGGAGATTCTAATCGCTTCCTTAATTACTAAAAACTTGTACATAAACCGCAAGGTTTAGTTAATACACGTGTGAATTTCATCTAGCACATGCAGGTTAAGATTAAGATTAAGCTCATGAAAATCAATGGTGCATGCCTGAGATTGGACCCGCAATCTTTGATTAAGATCCACATATAACAATTGAGCCATCTCGACTGTACTATGAAAAAAAGGTATTGTAATACTACATGTAAACCTAGAAAATCGGACGACTAAAACGTAGTTACTAACAAATAATTACGTATATTCTATATGTAATTATGTGTAATTCTTTCATAAACAAACGATTAATTTTTTTACGTTAAATTTATTTTTATTTATTTAATTCGCACGAAATCAAACGGAATAATGGGACTTGTAATTGATAAGTGTACCCATGGATATTAGCATAAAAGTAGCTGTAAACCTATGTTTACATCGTGAACGCGACGTCAACCATGGGATCTAAAATCACATTTCCTTGTATTTGAAATTACACTGGCTCACTCACCAGTTAAACTGGAAAACATCGATTCAAACTATTGGTGGTTAACGTGTAATTACCGTGTAATCACAGTACAAGCGCAATTACAGGCTCAATGAATATATCATCTTTGATCCCTTATTCTTAAGTAAGAAATTGTTTATATACACGTATATCAACAGTTCTAGTGTGTATGACCGATTGTAATGCGAAACGGAAATAAAAACATGCAGTTACAGCAGAAATAAACTCAATCACAAAAATTGAAAGACACACCAAAAGCACGGACGGCACATATTTTTTTGTTTATCTAGCTTGTATTCATTTGTAGATGTAATACATATGTTGATTACTAGTTCATACCATCGGCTTCTCCTGCGTTTATTTGTGTATTTTTACCGAATCCTCATTTTTTATCCATCTCGTACTTTTTCTAACTTTATTCATTGATCGGTAAGTAGTTCTTAAAATTTGCTCGAATAAAAAGATGAAGTTTTTGATTATCTTTCTCTCTCTCTCTCTCTCTCTCTTTCTCTTACAAAATCATTTGTACTGACTGAATATCAATTAAACTATTAAGTCAAGAAAATTGAAAATATAACTTGATGCCAACTATTTCAGCGAAAAATATTCGTGAAAATAATTTATTAAATTACAGTATACATTAGCGTTACCTAACATTAACTTATAATAACACCATAACCGGAAAAACAGCTTGTTGGCTTTATTTTATATGAAAATTTATAAGCATTGGCTTAGTTAGATGGACTATAAAAAGACGCCTTACAAAAATTATTTAGCAAATTGAATGAACTAGTATATTGCTATTTATATTAGATTATAGTTCGGAATATAACATATTATTACGTGATAAGAAAATAATTTCATAAAAATAAAATCTTAATTAATTATGCAATAATTCTATACGTCTATCTTATATTCATCCTTAATAAATGCGAATGTATACACAAAACAGACAGCAGAGAGCTTCTAGGTAATTATTGAGAGAAAATATTTTATTCGCACTGTTAGTTGATTTGCATTAAGAGTATTTTTTACGACCAGTTCAGTTTTACTTTAGTGTCCGTCAAGTCTGATTTACTAATTTGACCAGAATGGTGGACGCTTATTGGTTGCTTATTCATTAGAATAACTTTTAGTGTCCGTCAAGTCTGATTTACTAATTTGACCAGAATGGTGGACGCTTATTGGTTGCTTATTCATTAGAATAACTACCAACGATCGCTGAGCGTTTAAATTATAGTAATTGGTAAGTGCTTCTCTAAAGAAGAGATTATAACTTACGATAATTAAGACAATTTATGCATTTGTGAGAGTTCTTTATGTTGTTAATTTGTTACCTTAAAAATGAGTCTTGTAGCTCTATTAAAAAAATTGGTTACTACACTTGATATTCACAATTTAGCAAAAATTTAAGGTCATAGCAATCTTATTTTAATTTATTTTATGAAGACAACTAAAAGGCCACTTGATAGTAAGTGGTTATATTTCAAATAAATGTATTTGTGATGCTAATTTGCTAGCTTTAATATTGCAGAAATAATTGAGTCTTGTAGCTTAAAAAAACAACATCGATTTTCCCAAGTGTCTCTTGATTTGTTCTGTGTCATATAATTTATCAAAAAATCAAGGTCGTGGCAGTCTTATTTTAATTTATTTTAGGAAAACAAACTAAAAGACCACTTGATACTGAGTGGTTATTTTTCCCCAGAGACAGTGGCATTGTATGAAATATAAACTATTTCTTGCACTCTTAATTCGCCGCAAGCCATGACGATCTAAACAGTTATGCCCGTTGTACAGTAATTATACTGGCTCACTTACAAGTCACAATAATACAAAGTACTGCTGATTACAGGTCCGGACTATTGACGGAATTTATAGCACGTTTACTTGCCGATGTGTTGTAATATTTAATTTTATTTCGTAATTTCTTATATCGTTTTTTACCCTTTTGCTTATTTATTTTTGAAACTAATTAATCATTTACTTAGTACCCCAAATGACTACAAACATTGTTGGTGGATTAAAACATGGTTACTTGCTTTATCTGCTGGGCCATATCGGCTTCACCTTTTTTATCTTATTTCATTTGAAATTTATGTAAAGTCATGAATCAATTCTATTTTTCTTAATTTTACTTTACTGTTATTATATTAATCTTACTAAAGAGGATGACTTACTTCTGATAATATCCATTACAATGTCCAAAATCGTACTGCAATCTACAAAAAATTCTTGGTGACATCGTTTTTGGTATTCGATGCAATCCAACATCTGTATAAAAGCAAACGAGATTATTAACATAATAATGTAATATTGCTATAAGTTACTAGTATATATTTGTATTGTATATAAAATATATAATCTATACATTCATCATATATATTCAACATTTCAACCATTGGAGAAATTTTATTAAAGAAAAATATTCGATTATTTTAATAAACAACATTTAAATATTAAATATTTTGACGGGCTGGTTGACGTGGTTGGTAGATACTTGCCTATCACGCCGAAGGTTGTGGGTTCGACTCTCACCCAGGGCAGACATTTGTCCCGAGTCCACGGGTAATTATCTATATAAGTATATATTTACAAAAGAAAAGTAGTATATATAGTATATCAGTTGTCTGGTTTCCATAGTACAAGCTCAGCTTACTTTGGAATCACAAATACTATGCTATTGTATGTACTACGCTTCTCCAACACAGGTTCGTGTATTCGCATATAAGAGAATTTCATCCTACATATGCACGTTGTTTAATATTATTTTCCCTCACGGCCGATCACGAGATAAATTATAAAATACACCTCATCTCAGAAAACTCATGAGCCAGATCGAGATTATTCCGCTTCTACTTAAATTTGTAAGTTCGCCATATATATATATACCTCGACATGTCTGGTGACAGTCTGATAACGTTTTGAACACATTCAAATTGTGTGGGCAACTGCCAACAAAGGCTGTCTTACAATCCTCCATCTTCAGATCAAAGTAGAATCTATGGAAAGATATGTTTTAAAATTTTAATCAATTTAAGAAAGAGAACTCGATAACTAAAATTTCTATTCATAAGAATTGTTTCTTGCAATAATAAACAGTAAATGCGATGCGATTAATGTAACAGCAAACTTACTTTGGTACGTATAGGTCACTTCCATCACAGTCATAACCGTTGGGTTGAAATTTGCAGGCAACAGCCGGATTTATATTCGTAAAATCAATAACTGTAATTAATAATAATACATAAAGTAAAACAACGTTTCCAATAAAATTAAAAACAGTAAAAAAACTATTTTCCAAGCGCCATCTTCCTTTGTACAGTTAACAAAGTAGTAGCAACTGGAAGCCAAGTTACTGCAATGCGGGTTGGTAGATACAAAACAGAATTTCATACGAAATATAACCTGCATATGCTTCCCATCACCGCCGAGTATGAGATGAGCTATTAATACAAATTAAGCATATGATAATTCAATGATACTTGTTCAATTAAACACGCAGTCTTACTGTTGAGGTATTTCTTTAAAAAAACTTACCGATTAACACAACCGAAGAAATATCAGAAAGTAGTATGTGACATTCACTATAATAAGAAACGTTCAAAAAGACCACGCATTAACATATCACCTTAAGCCTACTTTTTATATTTCAGAGTGAGATACGCAGTAAGTTTTTAAAGAATATCATTTCAGGTCATATTTTGCTTTGCATTTTCCTATCTTTAAGCTACAGAAAGTCATGAATAAAAAACAAACTACATAAATGTGATCAGATTATCATCATCACTTCTCATTCTTCTGTGAAACATCAATATTTTATATCAGTATTGTTTACAAGGAAGTTTAACAAGGGGCGGGACAGCTAGTTCCCACACCAAAATCGAAAGAGTAGAAACATAGATTATGCGCCGTATTGCAATATATATAATATAATAATATAATATAAAAAGGAAAATCTATAAGATAAAGTTAATATAATACAAAGTTCGATTAATTACTCTCTGTGGTTGGAGGAAGCACTGGTGTGATATTTTGAAGATTAACATATTTTATATCAAATAAAAAAACTGAAAGTATGTATATTTGATACCACTGAAGCATATTAATTCAATTTTATCGCTCAGTCGAACAACAGAAAATTTTAGTATCAATAAAACGACGATCTATTTAATTTCCACGACCGTAACTTTTATTATTAAATGCTATTTCCATTTAATACTTTGACTTTAGAAATTATTTATTGAATGAGTTAACTTTTCAAGCATCGGTTCAAGCTTTTAATCGTTTAAAAGATTTTATTTTTAACTCACATTTCAAATACACGGTAGTCGACTAAATAATTATATATTCAGATAACAAACAGCAAAGTGTAAGATAATGAAAAAAACGTAAACTCTCAATATCAATCTTTAAAATAAAAATGCTATTGTTGATCGCATATTATGATTTGCTGCTAAGAGCAGCTATATCTTGTATAGCCCTTTGCAAAACTGTTTGTTGGAAATCAGGAGTTATAGATTTCTTAACATTTTGAAGTATCCAATTTATCATCCATTTTTGATGTATTCTATTCATTGAAAGTTGAAGCTTAATTTGATAGTCTAGGCGACCCTTAACGGCACGGTAAACTTGCATAAATCTTTCCCGGTATATGGCTTCTAATTGCATTTTGATATTTTCTTTTTTAGCATCCATCAGCAATTTTTGTCCTTCTGCTCGCCATTGAGCATCTTTCGCGTCTTTGATGGCATTTTCATAGACACATGCTTCGTCTTTTCTCATCTTTTCTAGCGTTTCGACATATTCGTCAATACTCTTGTCGAGATAACGGCCAATGTCTGGACCAAATCTCGTTGAGACATAGTACAGCATAGGGAATATAGATAAACCGACGTAATACTCATGCTCCATAACATAAATTTCTTTGCTAAGTAAATAATTTGTGAAAACTAATCCAAACACATACGGTCCAGTTACACCGGTTTTCGAGTGGAAAAACAGGAACCATTCATCTGGTATGAATCCCATTCGTACTTTACCAGGTCTTAGTGCTCGTTTTAATCCCAATGTCGGATAGTTTGAAGTATTGTTGCTTGAAGTACCCGGACAAACTGGGTTGGTAGTAGATTTTGTTGGACATATTTTAGTATGTGTTAACACCAAAGGCTGTTTAAGAAATCGCTTCAAATTTCCCAATTTTAATATAGAACTCAAAAGCATAATGAATATTTTAAATATTTTAGCTTTGACAACAATTTGACATTGGTGTCATAATGAACGCTAAAAACAGTAAAAGATATATAAACGTATAAAGTCCATGAAGGATTTAATATCTAGTATTTTTTTAATGATTTTCAAATTCTCAAAACATCATACCATAGTTTAAAATGATTACGACGATATAATCAAATATACGCAAATTGTCCATTACAAAACGTAATTAAGTTGGCACATAACATAAGTTTGCTCAATATTTTAATCAATTTTAATAAACTTTTTTTGTACATATAACTAAAATACGTGTCCATGTTTTTTTTATAAAATTGTATACATTAAAAGTGACATGAAATTGAAAGTATTTCGAGTTTGGCTTTCATAAAAATCATAATAATAAATGAAAACCTTTATTCTACAATTAAAGTCAGGTAAGGTATTTTTTTAATTATGAATCTTTTTATATATTGATACGCCGTTATTTATAATATTTACCAATGGATAGCTCATTTTTATTGTATAATTGAATCATATAGGTGATCAGATAACTCGGTCAGTTCGATTGGAAAATTTGTATAAAGTAACAGCCTGTAAATGTCCCACTGCTGGGCTAAGGCCTCCTCTCCCTTTTTGAGGAGAAGGTTTGGAGCTTATTCTACCACGCTGCTGAATACACATGTTTCAGAATTTCAGTGAAATTCACATGCAGGTTTCCTCACAAATTAAGCACATGAAAATTCAGTGGTGCTTATGTTTAAAAAAAAACACAATTTTGTTGCCAAACTACTTTATTACCGTTGTGTTATAAATAAAAAAAACATGCATTATCTTGATTTTAATTATTAGAATATCTTAAAATAAAACTAAGGTCATAAAACAATTATTTAAAAGTATACATATAACACACAAAAAAATGGATCATATAGTTATCAATGTTGGTTTTACAATTATTCAACTTATTCTATTATAATTTCCCTAACATAATTATCGTTGTGTATTAAATACATTTACTGTTTAAAACATGCACTCTCTTGATTTTAATTATTCGAATATCTTAAAATAAAACTAAGGTCATAAAACAATTATTTAAAAGTATACATATTAACACACAAAAAAATGGATCATATAGTTATCAAGGTTGGTTTTACAATTATTCAACTTATTCTATTATAATTTCCCTAACATAATTATCGTTGTGTAATAAATACATTTACTGTTTAAAACATGCACTCTTGATTTTAATTATTCGAATATCTTAAAATTAAACTAAGGTCATAAAACAACTATTTAAAAGTATACATATTAACACACAAACACTTGGATAATATAGTTGTCAATGCTCGTTTTATAATTAATCAACTTATTTTGTTATAACCAGATTTCGAGTGTAAATTAAATTAAAATTTTAAAGCAAGCAGTGTTTTAACTGTCACTGTATTATATATTAAGGATATGTATCATTTAGATCATAAACCTTGCTCACGTCAAATTGAATATAATTTACTTTGTCGGCCGTGTTTTTTATTTTTTTATTTTTTTTTATTATTATTTTTTATAATTTTTTTTTTTATAATTATATGTATTTTTTTTATTTTTTTTCAATTATCAATTAAAGGCGGTATTTAGCTGCACGAAGAATGGGGTACTTGTCACCCGAGCAGAGACCACGGAAATCGTCCATGCTTAGATCGACGATGGAAACTCCTCCGAGGTTTTTGGACCTTTAACAAACAGTTAATTAAGAACTTCAAGTAAATAAAAAAAAGAAAAATGAATTGCCTTTACGCTACAAACATGTCGAAAGTACATGATTCAAAGTTGCCTACGCTTTAAAAATCCAAGCAATATTTTTTCAAGCATTTTTGAATAATAATTTAATAAATTTGATTGGATAGTTTTCCTTGAAATTATATACTATCGATTTGCAATCGATTATCGATGACATAGAATTTACCTAAATCAAATCAAATGTATTTAATCCAAATAAACTTAACAATAAAGTTTTACATTTGTGAATCATCAATTTTGTAACACTACCACCGTTACGAAAATCAGCATCTAGCGAAAAGGAACGGAAAGAAACTCGCGTACATAAAACCGATCTCCAATGATACAAACAATTATTTGAATTCAAGACAATTATTTAAGGATGTTTTTGTATAAATATAATTTGACTTACTTGGCATATGTCGCCTTTTGTCCGGCTGTATCAGGATCCTCATAGCTCACCCACAAACCTCCTTCGCTGTTGTCATCGGGAAGACGGAAAGCGTATGTCCCTGTAAAATAAATTATTATTAAGTCAGGTCCCATTTTCCAAAAAAACTCGGGCAGAAATAGTGCGTGATATAAATTCAAACAGTGCTGGTAGCTATATCTTTAAAATGTATTAATGCAGTAAAACAGCAGTAATAACAGCAAAAAAAACGTTCAAAAGCGCGTACCCGAACAGGTTTAGGCAATTATTAAAATGTTTTAATTTTGTCGGTTCACTATAATTGTAATTAATTGTTGAATAATTTGGTTACTTTTTTGTCTAATAGAGTAATTCGAATTTAAAAAGCACTAAGAACTATTTTAACAAGTTTGCCCATCCAGCCTTAAGGCTTATTCTCCACGAGTATTATTTAGACAACTCTGTGTCTTATTTAAATCAGACACACTCACAATACCAGTCACTATTAGTTACAATTACCAACACCACATAAAGGTGCGTCTCCAATGAAATATTTGGCAATTTTTGTTTTTGGAATTGTTTGCAAATCTTCAGAATGACACCAACAGTTACAAAACAATGTATTGATTTTGGTTGGCGATTTATGGTAATTAGAGATATTTTTGCCACAAACTTGTAGTGGTACTAATGTTGCCAAATTTCCATTAGTGAAGACGCAACTTAACAAAGCTATAAGCACTTCTGTGTACCAACCAAAAAAATCTCCATCCTTCGTTAAGCCCTTGTCTGAAAAGTTAAATTTAGCAGCTGATACCGATGAATTTATAGCAACCAAACTGCTCAAATTAGTCTTAACCAAATGATAGTAAATTTGATAAGCTTTGTGGCTTGTTAAGAGCTTACCGAAACGCTTGCTGGGATCGGTGACCTTCCTTAAATGAGGACGCATACCCTTTTGATGGTTCGGGTTGATCAGTTTGGCGCAGATTTCAGGGTAGCTCAACAAACCCTCTGTCTTAGTGTAGGGTCCTAAAGCAAAGTCCAATTCCTTCAGAAACTCATATTTTATAAAACTTGTAAATAAGAACAAAGTCAATCAAATAAAAATGTAGCACTGCTATAATAACTATAAAAATAGTTAAAAAATCTTAGACTTATTATAAATATTTGAAGATTGCATTTTAAAATCAAATTATTAAATTTGAACGTTTTAAAACGAGTCTAAATATGATACATGATATTTCATAATTGAAATTGAATTAAATTGTAATAACATACCAGCTTCGCCGGGTCCATCTACATGGATTGGGGGAACTCCGGAAATTTCGCTATCGCCATCCATTTTCCATGTACGACCATAGGTGGCGACACCTATAACTATTTTGGTACTGGGAGCACCACTACTGATCCTGTAAAAACGATAATTAAACCTCAGAATATTTGTCATAACTTCGAATATTTCACTATTTCCGAAATATTTTTGATTGAAATTACATTGAAAGAATTGTTTTCAACGTAGTTTTCGAAAGTAATTCATTTAATTATCTGATTCAACGTCTGTCACCATAGTCATTATTTATTTATTTTCTTTTTGTTAACATTATTTATATCTATAGTATATAATTACCAGTAAGATACAGCAGAATCAACGTTGAGTAGTTCATTGCGGTTTTGGGGTTTGTAGATAGGTGCAGAGTAATCAGCCTCCTTAGGGTTCCTCGATGGTGTATAATAGTCGAAAGCGTTCAAGTTCACAATGTCTACCAAATTGATGATAGCTGGCACGTCGTAGTAAACTAAACAGATAATTTACAAATATAAGAAAAAAAGATAAAACAAAATAATCGCTTCATGTATCCTACTAAGTAACTACTCCATCCGTATTCCATCGTCTATAACTTAACTTTAATAGAATCATGATTAAAGGAATCTTAACGTACTCCCAATTTACATTGGAATGGCGCAGTATGTCCTCGTTCTCTTTTCACTCCGGTCATCACCTACACAAGTACATTTAGTTTATGCATATCATCTTTCACACAATCTATCCAAATTTGGTTTCTTTGGTCTCCTGTACTTTTTCATCTATCAAAATTCATATTTATTAAATTCCACACTATTTTATTCATATATCATTTATCCAAAATACCAAACCATTATTTTAATATTTTATTATAATAATATTGAAAATACATTTACAAATAGTACGTAAGAGATGTTTATCATGTTTCACAGATACTTGTATAATATCTTCTAAAGCATAATGTTTCTTACTTTAATTTAGAAATTACAAGTGAGGAGTGAAAGTACAGGTGTTACGTACTGCTAGCGTTGACATTAGGGAGGACGGTGACAGACAGTTGCATGTTTGGCTTTAGGTTAAGAGCCGCTTTCATTTCCCTGACCAGCGCTGTGAATCCTTCTCTGTGCTCAGCCTCCTTCTCATCAACAAGGGTGGTACCGAAAGTTTTCTTGATACCGTGCCAGATTGATCCTGTATAAATTTCGTATCATTATTAAAAAGTCTTATAAGCAAGTATACGATTAAGAAAAATGGTTTATAAAACAAATCTTCAAAATATATACTTTTAAATTTATAAACGCTCTACTTATATGTATTTAATTGACTTTATTTATTAAACATCGGTAATACTCAATGCTACAATGGTTTTCCTTACCCCAAGTGGAACGGATCTTTTTCGGCTTGATCCTCGCGAACTGCCAAGCAAGATCGATTCCATCGAAGCCATGTTGCTCAGCTAGTAGTACTCCAGAGTTGACGAAAGCTGTACGGGCTTGTGGGGACTCTAGCTGTGGTCAATAATACTAATGATGTACAGTGGAACAAAAAATATGTTACGTACTGAACTTACTCAATAATATATTAGATGATTACTTACAACTTATAAATATTCGAACGATGCCCATTCGAAGAACACATTTATTTCAATTTGCTTCATTTTCCTTTAACACGTGGCAAGTTTACTAATTATCTTTTCTAATACACTTTTTTCAGAACATCGTTTTTGAATTTAATGTGTTTTTAGAAAATTTGAGTGCTATTTAAAGAAACGCGTGAAAAAAACATAGGTTGTGTTACACGATGCCTTAGTGTACGGGCGGCCGGTTGGCGAATGTTTATATATCATTGCTTAAAAAATGGTACGGGATAAAATCCTTATTTAACCGGTACGAAGTTGGGACGAGAAACTATATCTCTTATATGTTCTCTTTTTAAACGTCAACTAGAAAACATTTTTGTGTTGTATTCAAGCAATATATTGTATGTAATCAATAAAAAAATTCAATATACATATATAATACGGTTTATAATAATAATTTTATAATAATAGAATTATAATTGGTAAAAAACTTACCAGCAAGTTGTATTTCTGTTCCTCTTCTAAGTCAGCGTCTCCACCAACAGATAAAAGAACTTTGAGACCAGGGTATTTGGTCTTGAAGTTTGTGATAGCTCTGTAGTTGGCATGGTTGCGATCAATATCTAGGTTCTCGTTGAGTGATACCATTTTGTAAGTGTCGGGTTGTATTCCAGCATAACCGTAAACCAAGTGGGTGCAGAATGAGAGCGCTGGGTCCAAGTCCAGAGGCAGCATGCGAGCTTGAGCTGGATAAATACATCCCTCAACTTTATTTCAATGGTATACATACTTATTATTAACGAAATTATTGCGAATATATGAAATAGTCATTGAATTAAAATTAACGCCAATACAAAACAATAATATTGTAGGCATATTGAACGAGATTAATATGAAGTTAAAATGAACTCAAGAACGGATATCCGGTTTTTTGTCCTGTATCTGTCCAAATGCCAGATATTAAATACGGCCGGATACTGGTAACAATATTTGACGATTTCCTAAAAAATGTTTTTTCAAAATGAACACTAGTTTTTTGTCATTTTATATTGCCATCATGCCATGTATGATTGAAATTTCGTCACAAAAAAAAATCCTCATCAAAATCCTCGCAAAATGTATTCATTATAAATGTATTTTTATATTTCACACAATATTTGAAAATGAAAGAGTTAAACTTAAACGAAAACTCTTAAATGAACGTAGGTGTACAGCACACGTAAACGTCGCATTGTTTATTTCGTATTAACCACTTAAAACGTTTAACCATGACTGGATGTGATATAGGAAACTAACCCTTAAAATACAAGCGATAAGAACTTCATAAATGATGTGAATGACGCAACAGCCACTAAGAACGAAAGATCACCACCGCTTAAGGCCGAAAATTGCGCAAATGTTTTTCATAATAACCTATCATAATAAGGATACGACACCGTCTTCGACTTTGTTTCATACGAGATATTTTTGACATTTTATGTTATAGTGCAGCTTAAAGAAACAAAGTATAAATGTTTCTACAACATAATAATCGCAGGACATTTAAGGGATTACATACTACGGTGTGGTGCAGAAATTCAACATAGATATACAGCTATCGTTTTTGTTTCATGATTTGGGAAAATCATTACTTTTTTTGGTTAAAACAAAAAAATACAATCAATTTATACTGATATTACGTTATGTAGCAGAATTCCGAATATGTATATCTCTATGTAATTTTTATATTAATTCACAAGTACTTATTATAAACAGAAAATTAAATGCTAAAACGTTATCGTTTCATTAACTTATGTAGAACATATTTTTGTAAAAAAACACTAGTTGGCATAAGCATATCTCGAACAGGACCGCTTACACTTACATTTGGCTCAAAAGATTAAAAAAAATTAAAAATACATAATAAATAACCATAATAAATAAACATAAACATACTATAACGTTGGAAACGTTACTTACATCATTAGCCGTCAGACTCGATAGCTCATAATAGGTCTTATCCCATCCTCATTCGGGATGAATAAAACATACTTTAACTTTATACTAATTTTATTAGTTGACCGTTTAGTAAGCGTATGTTTTATACAAATATTTATTTAAAAAAAAAAACAATAAAAAAACTGTTATAGAAAATTATGTATCAGCTTAAGATTGTGGAAAATCATTTAAAACATACTTTAACTATATACATAATTATATAATATATATAATCTTCAGAATACCATATAATTGCAGCTCATTTATACGCTTATCATTCTAAAAGAACTTCTTAAACTTTCTCTCTTACACAACATTATATTGCCGGGTTATATAACAACTCGGTCGTAAATTATTTTTTATTTTTTAATACAAGAATTTACAATGTACGATTCAAGATTGTTTTTATTAAAGAAATAACGTTATTTATACTTCATATGAATATTTTAACACGTTTTAAATACACATGCTTGATTTAAAAAGTAAAACATTAATTTTCTTTTTTTGTTTAATATTTTTTAAATTAAACTTGTTCGTTTTAATTTAAAATCTAATAGAAATATCATTTAATTAACTATATTTACGTAGTAAAGTATTAAATTGTTTCCAACAATAGAAATAAAAACATTTAACATCATTAATTAATAATATAAATAAACGGTCGCATTATTTCTAAGCATACGAGTAATATAAAACATAATAAATTAAACATACGAAAATAAAATAAAATAAATGTTATCATAAAACAAATAATTTCCAAATACTTCTAGAAGCACTTGTTCGTATTATCTCAGCTCACTGACACACGATATAAAGGTCATGTTATTGTCATGAATTTAATTATCATCAGCATTGTTACTAATTAGAAATTACGCTTATCATAAGAGGTCAAATCCTGTAAACAAGACGATGTTAAATATGACGTAATTGCTTCACAAGTTCTAAGAGACTAGGGGTGACAAACATCAAAAACTCAAATAAAAAATAATTGCTTAATAAGAGATTTTGAATTACGATTTTATACAGAATTCAAAATATTATTAAGCAATTCAATAAGGCAAAAAGTTTTACATGATATATTTTAACTTGTATTTACTGAATTTAATTTGAAGCTTCTATTTTATTACGCCAAATATAAAGAGCATAAGTATTTTTAATTTCAGAGTATTTTTTATCGAAACCTATTGTGCTATATTCATTTCACTCCGGTACTTCACGAATCGCGAATCGCCTCAGGGTCCGTTGTTGTGTCACCCCTGATAGAGTATACAGTCACCGTATGTTAAAGAGGAAAATACGTAGTTGACAACAATGAAATCAGATCCTGATATAATTGTCCTTGTAATGTGGCAAAGCTTTGTCTTACTTCGTCTACGCGGATTGTTTCTTGTAATAAGTAATCGTTAACACGGTTCGCTTGCTTGGACGTTGATTATGAATGTATACATTTTTTTTAATAGCACCAAAGAACCATTAATTAATTCTCAAAGCGAAATGATTCCCAAATAAAAACAAATAAAGAATAAAATTTTGTAATTTAATTTGTGAGTTACAAATATCAGTGGAATCGAGAATAAACTAATTCACAAAATTAGTCTCGCCGCGGTTGTTGTTTACAATTTACCGATTAGAAACATGGAAAACGATAATATCGTGATATATTTTGTCGGAACCAGGTAGCAAAATCAGAATGTACATAAAGTTTTAATAGGAAAATTACTTAGATTTAGTTAAAATATTAAAATATTTCGATCATTTTTTAAAATCGTTAGTTCTTTTCAAATAAATGTGCACAATATGATCAAAACGCTAAAAGATGATCTTTTTAAAATGTGGGTAGGTTGTTTTTTAACAAACAGGATAAACAAGTAATAACCAAGATGGCCCAGTTGATAGCACACGTAGTTTTTATTTGAAGGTTGCAGATTTAAAACAAGATATATGAGCCAGTTTTTGAAATGCAAATATTTGTTTTTGCAATCTTGTACGTACGTACATAGTAAAGGAAAATAAATAGATTATGAGTAGGAAGAAACATATATTATCCATTATATTATAAATGCGAAAGTTACTCTGTCTATCTGTTACACTTTTACCTTTGAACCTATTTCGGTGTTTTTTTTGCTTGAGCCCCAAGAATACTGAACGAAGGTTTGTGCACAAATTCCTAAAGTTTTAAGTTGAAAACAAATAATTATGTAAGTTTAAAAAAAAAATTATATGTTAGTTTTATTTAATTGAAATAATTTATAGAATACTATAAATCATATTTAAATACATTTAAATAGCTGAGCAAGGAACTTAACAACAAAGTGAAGCCGCGGGTTCAGTTAGTATTCTATGTTATAAGAACTCAGATAGATTAGTAATCAATTTTTTATAGTCTAGTTAATAACCGCACAAGGCTACAAGGCTATATTGAGACCATGTAATGTATCCATATAATAAATATGCAGCTTGTTACATAATTAATCAACTTTAATCGCCAAAGGTAATCTAAACAAAGATGTGAAATAAATAGATAATGTAAATGTAATAATGACGATTTCCCGAACTTGTGGGTTGACATTAAATAATTTTGTACATTAAAACAAAATGGCGTCGGGTGATGCTGCGAATAAAAGATTTTGAATTACCTACTACTCGTTTCGCCATATTTTTTTTTTACTTCATATCGCTGGTTTTCAAGTGATATTTTATTTTATTAAAATGACATCTTTATATAAAAAGACCTTGACTCTTAAGCCAAAGGCCGAACAATAACCCTGGACTGAGTTCGAATCGCTATTTAGACCTTATTTATTTTTTTGTCATTATAAAATTATATTTATTTTATAATTGGAAATAATGTCAGTTATTGCGGTTATAAACATAAAAATATACGGTAGACGTCGATTATAATTAAGCAAGGCCCATAAATATAATCAATTTACGAAATACCCAATCTTAATATTATCGATTCGATTAAGTCTGTAAAATAAATTAATTGTAAACGAAAAACAATTTGATAGCGTTATGGTTAAAATGATATTATGTTAATATAGCGATAATTATCCTCAACGCTGTTTTCTTAATTTACCATCCTTACAATACAAAAAAATGCTCCAATATATACTTTAGTGTTCATATTCATGAATCTTATCGCTTTTAAATCAATTG
The DNA here is from genome assembly GCF_905147045.1 of Nymphalis io. NCBI lineage: Eukaryota > Metazoa > Arthropoda > Insecta > Lepidoptera > Nymphalidae > Nymphalis > Nymphalis io. Next base: position 14,257,770 of record NC_065918.1, read on the forward strand.
TTCCCTTTTAAATTATTCATCACAGAGAAAAGCTTTTAGAAGTTTCCGAACCTGTTTCGAATGTAAACTAAGATAATCGCTAATTGTATGTATAAACGCCCAGCAATAAATTATTAATTTATACAATCGATCAAAATTAATTAACGGTCTCCTACTAAATTAAATAATAAGTATAATATTGATATATTAAAAAATATCGTTAAAAATAGTCAAAACATTCGCAATAGTTAACATGGTGGGTAACTTACATTCGCGGACATAGCTCTTGTTATCGTAGTAGCAGACGACTTTGGCGGTTGGCGTGGCCACTGCCACGGCGACCAGCCCGAGGAAGGCACCCAATATCTTCATAGCGCAGTAGGAATGATCACGTCTGATCACCACAAAGCGTGTGTGGCGAATGTGAGTTAGCCGCGAACCAACTAAGATGACCGCGGCAGTTAAAGAAGGTCAAAGATTAGTAATCGTTGAACACGTACCTAGACTGTTTATTTTTCGATATGACCGTGACAATCTGCTGACCGGCAGATCGTCAGGTCACGTTTAAAAATATTGAAAAAAATAAAGTCGAATTCGTTCGTTAAACGTGTATTTTTTATCGAGAGTATACTTTATAGTAATGTACCTAACTGTTTGAATTGACGCGAGATCGAAGGCATCAATCAGTCACAGTCTGCGTGTGAAACACTTTTACTTATCACTTTATAAGAGTTGAATAATTTTATTAACATTACGTCGATGTCATCTTTAATATTCTTAATCTTTGCCCGTTTTGAATGACGTCACCACGCATCAGAAGTTTGTTAGAACACAATTTTCGAATAATACCCTCATTATTTTCTAAAGGCTTGCAAGTCAATTATAGCATTACAGAGGCATATTTATTACGATTATAGATTATCTTGATTCGTATGTTACCTAATATTTTTTATTCGTCCTGCTCAACGAGAGACATATATTGTTGGTAAAAAAATTGCTAGTACAAAGAAAATACCCTTGTACAATTTTTTATCGGTTTCATTTGTATAAATTGTGAAATACAATAAGTAATGTTTGTCTGCCTACGATTTTTAGTTGATAAGAATCCTTCAGAACAAAACAATAAATTAAAAATTAGTAAAAGATAAATACATTAAAATTTAGGGTTGTGAATTGTTTTCGGTTTGAAGTGTGAGGGGGGAACCAGTGTATTTAAAGAGGCACAAGAAACATAACGTCTTAGCTCCCAAAGTTGATGGCGCAAAGGCGATATAAGGAATGGTTGATATTTCTTACAGCGCCAGTGTATATTGGCGATGTTGACTAAAAAGTGTTTCTTTTTTGTATTTCGTACATCTTTTTAAATCTCTTTTCTGATCTGTGCTTGACATGTCACGTTATTAAATCTTCTCTTGGGATTTAATAATTGAATATTTTTTCATTTCTATGAAACTATAACAGTTTTACAACTAACTGTAACAGCTTTGGAGGCATTTTTTTTTTATAGAATAGGAAGGCGGACGAGCATATGGGCCACCTGATGGTAAGTGGTCACCAAACGCCCTTAGACATTGGCATTGTAAGAAATGTTAACCATCGCTTACATCACTAATGCGCCACCAACCTTGGGAACTAAGATGTTATGTCCCTTGTGCCTGTAATTACACTGGCTCACTCACCCTTCAAACCGGAACACAACAATACCAAGTACTGCTGTTTTGCGGTAGAATATCTGATGATTGGGTGGTACCTACCCAGACGAGCTTGCACAAAACTCTACCAGCAGTAAATATTAGATTAATTAGATACTCTATATCTCTTTCTGTGCCCCTGATCACTTACTTGTAGGCAAAATTTCATGATGATTGGTTGAGTAATAAGACGTGAAAACGTAACAAACAAACAAGGTTACTTTCGCAATTATAATATTAGCAAGGATGTTATATATATAATTGCAGTAAAACCTACTCATAAAGAAATCTCAAGTACTTTACATGTTGTTAAAACTGATATTAATCGTAAAAGACATATTAAAAGCTTTCGACGATTCTATTGACTTGATTCCAAGATGATTAGATGCCGAATATGAGAGAAAATATTTTTTTGCGTCTTTTTTACAGGCCATTGATCTAGCGACGAATTTAAAACCAAATGTTTGCATATCGTTATCCGCGTATGATTTCTTTAACTATAAAACCGGTGCTGTTTTGATTACTTCACATGTAAAAGCAATTACAGCAATCAAAGCAATTATTTAATTATATTAAATATGCTACAGAAGATAAAATGTAAAATATCAGACTACTAACGTCCTGTGACAAATACCTCCTTTTAAGGAGATAGTTTTAAAACTTTTTTAATCTCGCTACTTCATTGCGCAGCATACGTGCGGCCAGTGAAGTATTTACCCTACAGCCAGGGGGCACGTGTCCGGGGCGTTACTCGTTACCCACATTTTGTTACTTTTTATTGACATTAGATTTGCCATTTTTAAAGATGAATACCTACCTAAGAAGAATCTACCTATTAATGAATAATTTACAATTATACATCTTATTCCATAAATTTAAAGAGTAGATATACTTTCAGTCATCAGTCGAGGCATGCAGATTCCCTCAGAATGCCCTTCATCGCCAAGCATTGATTCCCCTCAATCACATTCAAAGTTCAAATCCAAGCCTTGAGCTAATTACCACGTGTTCTCTGTCTATTCAATGGATAGACAGAGTTTTCCTTAATTCTCGATAAGAAATATACCGACACGTTTTTGCAAATATTGGCGAACACCCATTGAATTTTATTAGATAGCATCCATGGTGGTAATTTAATTTATACACATTTTACATTTATAACTTCCATTAGATGCCGTCGCAGACTATCAAAACAAGAACCGGTGTTAGGACATTATTGACATTTCATAAGATGTACTGAATCTAATAATAATAAATGGTTTACGATATAACATTGATTTGTTAATTGTTAGGTTAGGCAATAAGAAGTAATATTAAATTACTAATATATGTTATTTGAAAGGCGTAATTTAAGGAAATCATTTAAAAGAAAATATTTTTAAGTCGTTAAACTTATTCTTTATTATAAAGTTTATAATAAGTGTAAATTATATACGATTACAAAACAATTAACGGGTATTCGAATTATTAGTTGACTAGCCATGTACACAAATATTATTTAGATACCCATCGATTTATTTTAATTTATTTTCCAAATTACACAGCGTATCTACAAACTATGATTACAACAATTTTGAAAGTCTTAAGCCAGTTTTAACATAAGTAATAAGTTGGTGGCGCATTGGCGATATAAGCAATGGTTAACATTTCTTACAATGCCTATGTCTAAGGGCGTTGGTGACATCTTACCATTAGGTGGCCCATATGCTCGTCTGAGTATAGGTAGAATACTATAAAAAAAAACAATTGTAAGAATCGTTCTTCAAGAATATCAACAAAAATTATAAATTAGTTCGTTTTCCTTATATCTATCTATATCGTAATTCTAAGAATATGATAATGAGAACACACACGCCGTCCATATTCGTTTTATTGAGTAAAGAATCGTATTTGTTTTCATGACATTATCGCAGTTATTACATTGGTTTGAATAACATGTTGGGAAATTATAATGTTAAACATTCTGTATAGATATATAATGTACAAGTATTTTACCTGCATATTAGGGGGAAAAGGGCGGATATTAGGTAAAAAAAACGATAAATAATAACAGGCAAAATATAAGCCTGGAGCGGTGAGCACAGTTTTCCTCCTGATGCCACTGCTAAGTCCTTAGACTTTTCTCATTTTGTGAAGAAGGCTTAGAGCTTAACGTCGGATATTAAGCGAGATAATTCTGGTATCATTTTTGCCACCATTTCACACAGTCATAATATGAAGAATAGCCATTTTTAATTTGTATGTATTTGTTAGATGTTTGTATCGCATTGGCGATGTAAGGAGCGGTTAACATTTCTTACAGTACCAATGTCTGTTAGCGGTGTAACAACTTACCATCATGTGACCCATCATTTTGTCAGCCTATGATATGATATACATAATATTATAAAAAAAAAGTTATGTAAGTGCACTTGTTAAAGTGTAACTATGTATTTTAATATAAACATGTAAGATGGAAGGGTTTATTACTGAATAGGTCCCAAATATTTCCAAACTTTTATTTGTGTACATACGTATTTTATAAGATAATTCCCTTACAAAATGTATGTTCGCAAATAATATGTAGCAAGCATGTGGGCTTTTTGATAAAATATATCGATACAATAAATTACACAGCCTTATTGTTCTGTTCAGTTACTAAATCACTAAATTTAATGCGATGTGGGTCGAAACTTGTTCGTTCTTCAATATATAAAAGAAACTATGATCCAACTTATATATTTTATTAAATCAAATTTAAAGATTTTTCTCGCATCTTTACATAAATAATAGGATTATTATTTTATATATTAAGTTTTAGTTATTTTGAAATTTATGAAAACTCATTGGCCATCTTGGCTCTATTCCTGTATACATGTAATATGTAATAATATAAATACCTTTTATTTAGTTAATACAATGACAATTAAGTTGACAACTACGACACAAAACAAGCTAAGATGAGCCACGCTCGGGGATGTACTGGATTTCATTTTGTCTTATCTTTAAGCGACCCGTAATAGATATACGTTGCAATCGAATTTCACGACAAACATTTTAATCTGTCCTTTATAGCTATTTTCATAAAACTTCCTTTTCATAGATTAATGTTTTCGAGTTTACGCCATTGAATTTTCCTTCCCTTTAAAGCAGCTTATATGAGTTTAATACACTAACAGAAATAGGACATTTCACTGAACAATTCTGAATTTATTATTAGTTTTTTTTTTTAACTTTCCTTAAATAAACGTCATTTGAAAAAAATTATACTGGAACAACTTTGTATGTGTACGCAGTTGTATGTGCACTGTATTATAGGAAAGAATATAACAGTTGTAAAGACCACTACATTCTCGTACCTCGGAAAGCACGTAAGCGACCTTGGTCCAGTGCCTGTCCTCTTGCCGGCCCGGTTTGTTATTCTCTTTTGAGATGATTGCCATGGCTCAATTAGATCCGGAGTCATCGTCGTCATGTGCACGAAATCTCTTAGAAAAATCAAAGAGATTTCAACTCAAATATGCTTGTTTTTTAAACTTTGCCGTCGCTTAAACTATGGAGCAGGCGAGCTTGAAATATTGATACTTAAGAATCGCTGTTGTGATTTCAGCCGTTGTAAATTCGAATTATTGAATACTTAGGTATAATAATAATTAACAAAATACATAAAAACATCCAAAATCATATCAATCAAGTAATCAAGCAAATCATACAAACATACAAATAAGATACAAATTACTTCGTTACTATTAACAGTTTGATGTGTTGCCTGAGTTGGCTGTCAGGAGAACCTACATTCATGTCAACAATATTTACATAATAATGAAATTCCGTTAGTAAAGCAAACTAGACAATTTGAACTACAATGACATCCTGACAAGTTATGAAAATCACAATGTATTTGTGTATTGATTATCAAAATATGCTACCGGTTCGGAAAGAAATACATCAGACCTTAAAAGAACCAGCGATAGAAACTCAACTGGACCAAATGTTAAATTTCATCGAATTAATTTGGGTTACAATAACATGTAACCCAACTATTTTTTTATATATTTAATATAACCATGAAATTATTTGTTTTGTAAGTAAGAACAAACAAACATTAAACAATACACTAAGATTTTACTAAAAAAAACATCGATCTAGACCTGAACCAAATTATTTCGATTTTAATTCTAGTTTTGTCTTCTTTCTAAATGCAAATTCAAATTATTTAGTAAATAAGTCAATTGATATAACGGTTCAAATAGAGCAAATAAACAATAATTGGAAACGACTACAGCTTATCAATTATATTAAAATCCTTGACATCTATATATTAAGAAGCAAGTCGTTACAACTATGTATTTAGTAACTGACATCAAACACTAAACAAAGATTGCGCAAATTTCGAACAATTTTACTGGAAAATATACAAAATATTTGTAAATAAAAAAATTGTATTTTATTTTATACATAATTATCTTATTATTTGGGCAATATATTTTCCTAATGATCATGTTTAGGGAAATCTTTTTTTCCATAAAATTGTTACCAAAGCATGTCGAACGTAAAAGGGTCATGTTCACGTGTTCTCTCAGTAAATTTGTACGTATTTAGATAGATTTATAATCATATTATGTAATGTTTATAAGAGCCCGGTGGTTAGAACTAGTGAATATTAAATGACGATTGCGAGGTTCAAACCCAAGCAAGCACCATTGAATTTTAATGTGGTTAAATTGTGTTTAATTATAAACATATACATTGTGTTCTGGTAAAACAAACAACGTAAAGAAGCCTGCAAGTGTTTAATTTCACTGATTTCTACCACATGTGTAGCCATCACTCCGCATTGGAGTAGCGTTTTGAAACAAGGTCCAATCCTTATCCTCAACGAGAGAGGCGTTGGCCTAGCATTGGTACATTTATAAGGTCCTCCAGACTGATTTCGGCCACGGGGCCAATCTCAAAAGAGATTTGAACCCAGGACCTCCGGGTTTGCGGTCTTACATCAACCCACTAGACCAACGAGGCAGTTCAAAACTAACTAGACCAGTCAATTGACTGTAATAACAAAATAATCATAAACTTTCTATCAAGACCATTTCTTTTTTTATAGATTAGGTAGGCGGACGAGCATATGGGCCACCTGATGGTAAGTGGTCATCAACGCCCATAGACATTGCATTGTAAGTAAGACTTATATCGCCAATGCGCCACCAACCTTGAGAACTAAGATGTTATGTCCCTTGTGCCTGCGATTACACTGGCTCACTCACCCTTCAAACCGGAACACAACAAAACCAAGTACTGCTGTTTTGAATAGTAGTAAGCGGTAGAATATCTAATGAGTGGGTGGTACCCGTACCTACTAAAAATGCCCAGGCAAAATAAATGGTTTATAGTCTTTTATATAATAGTATATTACTATTGAAGTATAAAGCTATTGAGAATTTTCGACAGAAAAACCCCACTAACTTTTTATTGGCCCGACCTGGGATTTGAACTCTGAACCCCCGGGTCTGTGGCCTTACAAATAGACACTATACCAATGAAGCTTATACATGTTCTGAGCACTGGGCTTCGTCAGCTCAAATCTAAGCATAAAATTAATCTTTAAATAATAACGTGTACATGTACAAATATATATGCACTATATATTTGTATGTTTGTACATTTTTTCCTATTAAACAAAATCCTTGGCAGTTATTTCATGCACGACTAGTTTTTGCCCTTGATTTACTCGTGAATAGAGAAAAAATAAACTGTGGGTTTTTATACGATCAAAATGCGCCATTTTTAGTGTCGGTATATACCGACCCTAAAAATACATTCAAAAAAGATACAATCGAAAGCGAAATTCGAGAAAGAATTTGAAATTCGAAATCTGATATTATGTTATCTTGAAAACACTAAAACTGTAATCAATAATTTATATTTTTATAAATTTTGCTTTTTAGAATTGAAAAAAAAGCAAGTATGGATTTAAAAACTTGATTTTTATTAATTCATAATACGAATAAACTAAATTAAAGTCTATAATTTTAAAATAACTACCTTTATTTAAATTATTATTGCTAATTTCAAATCAAAAACACTAAAACCATCATTATTTGTATTGTTCTCTGTATGTTTGTCTGGGGTAATTTCCAAAACGTATTATCACAACTTTGGGAAATTCTCTAGGACGCGGTAAATATCGTGATCCTTATTTTAATTAAACTTTTAGATCTAATTAAAATTGTTAAGTAGCATGATTTTTTATTATTTCGTGTATGAATAATACAAATGTAAGATAAAACCGCGAGTCGCAGCTCGTATAAATTTGGTTAAATTCATAATCAATATGTCGGTTTAATGGCTTTCATATAAAATACTCGAATTATTGCTAATACCGGTTTAACGGCTTCTTGTATAAAAATAGTATCAAATAATAAGAGTTGTCGTGTAGCAGTGGATAATTCCACTACGGTTTCAATACACCTGTGTATTTATTTTTAGTAAGGAAAACGACCTAATGATAAAAATGAGTCTGAATTATATTCTTCCCTAGTTCGAAATATTTTTTCAAACCGTTGGTATATTTTTGACAGTCAATAAACAAGCGTAATGCTTCTATAATGATTTTGAGTCTGGAATTACAAGATAATTAGTTCTTTAAACAAGAACACATATTTATAAATTATTAATTTTTTAATGAATTTTAATAGGCACCATAACTTGTCCAATAAAAATGTCTGGTCAATAATAAGTTATTTTTCTGTCGAAAATATTCAGTAGCAGCCCAGAGTCTGTAAATTGGAAGTGTGCACATGCCCGTCCCTAGGAAAGCACGTAAAGTCGTTGATTCTGCGCCTAAACTCTTTCCTGTCGTGTTGGATTTCCGTCCCATCGGATTATGAGAATTAGGGAAAAGAGATTGCACATTTGTTTGCGCACACGCTTGTGCAGTTGGTTAATCTCTCTTGAGATTGGCCGCCTATATTACTACGCTATTGTGGCTTAGTAATTTAAGCGAGGGCTGCCAGATACACAAACAACACGCGTGAGCTTTGAATACACAATTAATTCAATAGTTAGTAGGAGCTACTAGATACCTATAATTACTGAAAAAGTATACATATAAAAGTTTGGTACAACGACGTCACATTTAATCCCTACACTTATGTTCCTGGTCGACGTATCTCAATTCGATTTATTATATTAAGTTAAATATAATGCGAAAATAAACGCTTTTTTATTAATTTGATTCAGATATAAATAGCTTTGATTGTACCATTACCTCTTTGTTATCGTACGGCAGGAACGAATCACTCTTAGCATACAAAGGTTGATGTGACTCATTCAGGTGATGCAAACATATTATTATCGGTTGTTTCCTTCAGTACACCCATTGTTTTACGCCTACAATTCTTGCAATGACGTGATAGCATATGTGTATTGTATTTAATAACTAGCGGCTTCGCGCTGTTTTACCCGGATAAAACGTTACTGCAAAGCTATTCTGTAAGAGCAAACTCAAAACTCATCGCAGAAAACAGTCGTAATATGACAAAAAAAAAGATATGCGACATTGACCGTAATAATTACAACATTTCAAGAATACACGCATCAAATTAGTATATCACCGTAAATCGGTTGTTGTAATACGATTGATTAGGAAATTGAGTTCTTATAGAATAGCACTGCTGTTTCGACCCCGTGGGTAGTAACGTTATGTTATATAGCAAAATCATTTTACTTTAATTTTACTGATAGATATCACGTGTAAACAAACACTTCAGCAAGCATTTTATATATATATATATATATATATATATATATATATATTGTTAATATACTCCTTATATTATATATATATACTCTTAAATACAATTCATTCATAGAGACTATAATTATCGTCATATAAGGTGTATAAAATGATTTAATTACCTTATAAGGATACAGATCCGTCCAGAAATTTCGTAATTCGGAAAGCACGTAAAGCCGTTGGTCATACTGCTGATTCTTTCTCTCTCTGCTGCGATTGTTTCAGGTGCATAGTTACGAATTAACGACACATACAATAATAGTCTATAAGATTAGCTGTCATAGCTAAAATTCGATCAGAAGGATATTCTTATCGGTATAATTATAAATAGCCAAAGACAAAACAATTCATTATTTTCTCCTCTGTTTGTGAACATTGATGAAAAAATTAAACAGATTTATTATTTTAAGGAGCAATACATATAATATATATTTGTATAAAAAAAGATGTGTTGTCCATACCTTTGGTGTATCAAATTTTTGAGATATGTTAATGTTATTTTGTTAGGCGACATCGCAATTCAAATTTTAGGTTTATACATCTTGATTTATGACTAGCGGCCCATTACAGGACATCGTCCGGTCATTAAAGGAAGTCTTCGACAAAATTCATCTACAAGCAATCCCATTAATTTCTCTGTGCTTCTTAGGTCTCTTAGAATTCTGTCTAAGGCTTCTTTGTGTGATCTCATCGCACATTCGCCCCCTCATTACGAGACAGACCTCTTGAAAAGATTTATTTTTTATTATTATTATTATAATCAGACTGGCATGTGATCCATTTGATGGAAAGAGGTCACCACCACATTGGCACTATGAGAAATATTAACCAACCTTTACATCGCCAATGCACCACAAACTTTGGGAACTACAATGTTATGTCCCTTATTATATAAGCCTTGACATCAGGTGGCCCATTTACCCGTCCGCCTAATAACATTTAAAAAAAAATTAGCAATTCCCTCATCCGATCCGATGGCATGGCAATCCAATACGAACAAAGTTCACGCACACGACGGAAAGTAAACACTTCATTGTTGACAGAAACCCCGATCGCTCTTTATATTATTGGCCCAACCAGCGATTTGAGTCTCGTGGTCTGTAAATGTAAAAGCCAGCCTTAAAACGAATGGGGCAATTTTTTACACTCTGTCATAATTAGAAGATACGATTTTTCATATTATTTCAAGCGTAATAGCGATAATACAATGACGGCATCTATAATATAATATATAATAACAAGGTCAAACTCAACATGAAACGATATTACACAAATTTCTTAACAAGTTTATGTAGTAGTAAAAAAAAGGGGAAGTACAGTCCCATTATTTTGTTATAAAAAAAAAAAATATTATTATTCCTTTATTGAACGAAATTCATCACTTTGTTTATATTTAAATATAGACCAGTAGTTCCGAAGATGTACTAAAAACCCAGAAAAAATTGTGTAAAAACCTTGGACCATACCATTGATCTTATTGACCTTCAACATCCTTTTATGTACTCAGTCAACTACATCAGATTAGGTAGCAATAATAATAATTAAAGTATATTTCCCTCTTTTTAATATATACATATATATATTAAATGTCACTAACTTAAGACTCACTAATGTAAGCTTGAAATATGGATCCAATTTAATTATCTAGAATTTTCGATTATTATTTATATCCAAAGCACTTTCCTGTCGGATTTCTCGGAATTAATAAATAATAAGATACGTGTAAAGAATATTCCATATTTATTGTTATTGGTTCAATTTATATGTTCTATATAGATAAAAAAGTATATTAACATCAAGTTCTTTGGCTGTAATTTTTAATTATAAACAAATTTGTTTTTATAAAAAAAAAATTAAGCCTGTAAGATAGGAAAAACTTTATCGCCTCTTAAAAAGGTGTGGTACAAATTCCATTGCGTTTTAGTGCTTCGGCAGACTGTCATCCAACACGTGAAGGGATTCCCTCGGAACGCGATATCGTACCGGATTTGAAACCAGGATCTTTGGGTATTTGATTATATTGTTGTGTTCTATCATTTAAACTATATAATAAAACGATCAATCAGTAAATCACATATCATAACTAACGAGTAGACAAGATAAATTTATTTATATATATATTTATATGTTTTTTTCCTTCATAAAGTAATTATTGCTAGCAATAAAATTAATTACCAGTACGAAACTATAGTAAACAACTAGTTCTTTAAAATCCTCTCTACCTTGTAACAAATGCAATAATAAGATAGTATTTTAATAAATGTCAATGCAAAGTTTAGAGGTCAAATGTGCTTGTCACTAAAATAAATTTATAGTTTTAGTTATTGGCATAACAATATAATACGTATGCTTAAAATGTCGTAGTTATATTTAATATTTTACTTGTAATTTAAATTTTATTTTTAATTATTAATAAAGATATATTCATATAATATTATTATACATCGTAGTCTGTGGAATGTTTTTAAAGATTGTCATTTTCTTTTTTTTAGGTCAATTGTCTTATTATAATTAAGTTGGGTAAACTAGCCAATTATTTCTGAGCACAGAATTGAAAGTATTTTTAGACCACCATTACCTTTGCTCATGAAATTTTACCTAAAATACTTAAAAGAGAAACTAGTATTAATTTCTTACATAAATTATAAACTATGTTCTTCTATCAGTAACGCATGTTCTTCTAAAGATTCATAAATATTTCAATTTTTTAATAAGTATAAACAATCATTCTTTGTTACGAGCTCGATGCGAGGTTTATTCTCCTATAATAATAAATACGTAAAATTTTCTTTGATGGCTAGATGAATATTGCCATTCGATCAATGACAATGTTCTTCTCGTTTTTTTTATATGCACTTGTATAATTTTAAGCTCTATAATTATAAGTGTTATTGATAACGCTTCATATTTTTTTGTTTTTCTAACATATTAATTAATATTAGTTTCCCTTGAGAAACCTGTCTTTTTTATGGAGCATTTTGGGTAAAAAAGATACTTCTTTTGCGTTGCTTAATTTAACACTCCTATTTTTTATTATTTTCATCATCAATCTTTATGATTGATTTTGCTCTTTTCCGTTTTAAATCAATTTTTACCACTCAGCAGATGTTATAACGAACGACGACATTTACATTTTTTTTTTCGGTCTAGACACTTAAACTCCACGTTTTTTACAACTATATAATATATTACTGAATACAAATAGTAATATTAACTTGAAATGTAAATATCTTAATTGGGAAAACTAAAAATGTCTGCGAGATAGATACAGTAAATTCTTAATTAATAATTTCTGTAGATATATAGCTTTGTTAGTTAATTATATCTTAATATTACATAACAAAATAGTTTTTTGTGAATATTTTTCTGTTGTCAAAAGAAAAAAAAACCGGTTGTTTAATTACTTATGTTACAACCCGGCACCGATAGATGGCGCTGATTCAAAACCAGATATCGTATCACGTCGTTGTCGTGGAAAAATTCGATTGAGAAAATATCACTGTATGTATTTCAATGTCAATATCATTTTTATCAAACTTATTTATATATTATATGCAATGATTAATGTTTCGGAAATAATAAATTACTTCACAGTTCTGTTTCAAGGCGCAGTCATTTGATATTTAGCTAATTTTTTTTTCTAAATATACCAGTTATTGATAATACTTAAATGTCACGTCTTGACATCTATCATATCTTTGTATGACAACAACATCTTTTTTTATTATTCACTTGTACCAGGTATGGTATGCTGTCAGTCAAATATTCAGAAAAACGACGAGTGAATAATAATTATATTTTTTAATTTGTTATAAATCTTGAGCTCTCAAATGTATGACTGCAAAACTTAATGTTTTCAAATTTTATGTAATATGAAATGAAACATTTATATATTGATGACAACTTTATTATTAAAATCTATAATCCCAATAGTACAGGCAAATAGACAATAATTTAAATATAATTATAGAATGGAAACATTGCAATACAAGAAATTGGCACCATTTTAAACAGCACAGCACAGCACACAGTAGTATTAAATGAATATTGTCTAAATTCTAAACATCATTTTATGTTTCTTACATTATATCTTTAAATAACGACTGACGTGAGACTTACTCAAGTGTGGTTTGAAACCACATCCGGAGTATTTTGAGCTTGTGGCGGCTGTGCTGGTTGGTGTGCTTGTTGGACTTGTGCAGCTGGAACTGGAACATTCTGTTGTTGCTGTTGATTTTTCTGTATAGGCTGCCCCTGAGCTGGTGCCTGATATTGTCCTTGATTCTGGCCTTGCGGCTGTCCTTGTGGTACTTGTCCTTGATACTGGCTTTGAGGCTGTCCTTGTGGCACTTGTCCTTGATACTGGCCTTGCGGCTGTCCTTGAGCCACTTGACCTTGATACTGGCCTTGCGGCTGTCCTTGAGCCACTTGACCTTGATACTGGCCTTGCGGCTGTCCTTGAGCTACTTGTCCTTGATACTGACCTTGCGGCTGTCCTTGAGGTACTTGTCCTTGATACTGACCTTGTGGTTGACCTTGCGGCTGTCCTTGAGCTACTTGTCCTTGATATTGACCTTGAGGCACTTGTCCCTGGTACTGTCCTTGCGGTTGTCCTTGAGGCACTTGGCCTTGCGGTTGTCCTTGTTGTTGTCCAGGATATTGTTGGTAAGCTGGTGGTTGTTGATATCCTTGTGACTGCACAGGGGCATACTGAGGTTGTCCCATTGGCTGCCCTTGGGGATGATATTGGGCTTGTGCACCATGGTACTGAGATTGTTGGTAAGCTTGTTGCTGTTGTTGCTGTTGGTGTTGTTTAACTGCTTGATGTATTTGATGTTCAGCGCCAGGTATCGGGCGACCTTGAGCATCGACCTAAAATATTTAAACCGATTTAGAATTTGATCTAAATGACTGACTGAATAGTATAATCTTAAGGTTACGTACCAAGCCGATTTAGAATTTGATCTAAATGACTGACTGAATAGTATAATCTTAAGGTTACGTACCAAGCCACGTTGCTGTAAATAGTGTAGTGTTTCAAGTCTCTTCCGTTCGTACGCTTCGTACTCTGCTTGAGTATAAATCTGATTTTCGTCTATTGGTTGCCAACCTGAAATCAAATAGTCCTTAACATGACTTCTTTCTCAACGTAAAGACAATTAGATGTGTTTATGATCGGTATATCATTATGGTCCCCATGCCACTAAATTTGTTTATTGGAAAATGATTAATGATATGTCTAGTAGATATTGATAAGTTTATATTAACTGTTATATCAACTAAGGGATGGACAATTTGGGGAATGGACAGCACGTCCTCTTTGTAAAACTATTCACCAATCCCCACTGCGCTGGCCTGTTGGCCAGCGACTAATCAGCGCAGCGAGTATGGGCAATATCAAAAGATGAAAGAAAAGAAGCTCCCAACAGGACCTCTAGTCGCGATACCGCTACGCCGAAAGATCGCAAATGATAATATCTCCAACGTACAACGTAACCAAGCCACTCAAGGTCATTTTTCTACCTTTGGATTTCAACTGGAACCTCAAAATCGATTCGCCGCGATGGAAATCGAAGGAATTTTAACGCTTAAACTTCTCGCCACATTGAAGAGACAGCGCACCAAAACTTTCTGCTTTGCTACTCGGGCTCATGAGGAAATAACAAGATCATCGTTTTTTGTCAGACAAGACATTCAACCGATTTTTTATTAAAATGTTGACGCGACAAAATCTCCAATATCCGTGCCATGAAGGCTGCAGTTGAACTTAATTCGGAAACCAAGGTTAAAACTGAAAATTGTGAAGACGTTACCTAGAATACTGAGACTGTCTGTGACGTAGAGACTTATGGGCAACTGCTTTCTTTAAAATGGGAAGTAGCAGTGGAAATCAGCTCACCCCTCCCACATTACTTCAAGGCGATCCCTCCAGAAATTAACATTAGAGCGGATCTAGAACAGATTAAAACAACAAAAATCCGGGCGATGACGAAACTGGTGGTGTTGTCATAAACTGCAGAGATGTCATATTGGAGATATATCGACAATGAGAGTAGGAACAAGGCAATTCAATTGCGCCGGAGCTGATACAGAGGGATTATATTTACACATTTTTTCTGTTTTGTTTTTTGACTTATACCCCCCCCCCCCCCCCTCCTTTCGTGACCGTTTCTTTTGTTTGGTTCGGCGATTTTGAGGGACCCTCTGCCCTGCATCTGTGGAGCCCACAATATCGTGGATCTGTCTCTCCGTCCGGGATATATTCAGCAAATTTAGTCGGTAAGAGTCCGACAGAAACCCCCATAATCTCCGAGATGGGAATTCATGAGGTTTTGCTCAAGGAAAAAAAGGGTCACGAACTAAAAGCAGCGTCCATTAAGCCGCTTCCGGTGCATATGCTACGTGATGAGAGCACGAGTCTACAACCCCCCACCACGACCACCACAGGAAAGGACGGAAGCCGCCAGGCATGGCAGGAAGCAATAAATCACAATCAAAAAGAGCGCAAAAATTATTAGCTTCCTTCCTTCAGGCGAACTTGAACCACTCCACCGGAACGCAGGACCTACTGTTTCAGTCCATGGCGAAGGGCAGATAGACACGGCGGCGGCCTGCGAGCCCTACTTTGTCCCGGCCACAGCTTATTGACTTACCAACACAGCTTACAAGAATGGTACAAGACCGGTGATCCCTAGAGAAAACCATAACTTGGATTGGCTTATATGATTGATTGATTGTTTACATCCATAGATTATAAAGATGTAGACCCCTTCATCCCTGTAAGCTTGAGCCTAAGCAAGTTATTGCAAATAATACTGACCTTCATCCCGATTAAATTCAGGTTTCTGTGTCTCCATCATGAACTCGTTGTAATCTATCAAACCGTCGTGATTGCGATCGTTCTCCTTGAAGAAATGTTCTCTCATTCGTTCCATTTCCTCAGCGCGTTCGTGTAAATCCGTATTGGGACCAGTGGGACCGTACAACTTGTTTAATTCCTTGATAAATAGTGCTTTAACTTCATTAGCGTCCCAAACACCGTTACCGTCGACATCTGTTATTGCAAAGACATTTTTAGTATTCCGTTATAAATCTACGATCATGATGTTTTGATTATTGTTGACATAATTTATGTTGGTCTTATACAAAAAAAAATAGTTCCGAAGTGGGCATCGAATTTCACGTCAATAAAGGATGATCCTTTATTAATAAATAAAAAACGACCTATAACAACTCATTAGGAACTGCCATTTTTACTGTCTAAACTATGTCAACCTTGATTCACATTAGACCTTATTTACTATTACATAGAAAATAAAATAATCATGCAAAAGTGCTGAAAATAAAACATATTAATTAGTTAATTTGCTTATCAAAAAACAAAAGGAAACACTATCGTGAAATACTACATATTCACAGCTTGAAAAATTATAAGTCGACAATTCATATAGGATAATACCAATAATTTCAAAAACGAATCTGACGAATTTTCTAGTAATAATTAATCGTATAGCAAAGAAATAGTTACACAAATATCTCTTTTCTGACACCAGTAATTTGACATACAAAAGAAAGAGAAACAAATCATCTAAATACATTAAGGCTATAACAATGTTTATTAGTAAAATTGTAATGGTGTAAATTTATGAAAAAAAAAAAACTAACTCGAATCGATTAACAAGACGCCCAAATATTTTGTCGTACGATAACTATTATTATTGATATAAAATATCACAAAGTTATGTTTGCTTATATATTTCGAAAGATTGTAATTAAATAAAAAAAGAACAATAAAATACGTTTATTACTTGAACTGACATATAACAGCGATATGTCTGTTATTTTCATACTTTAACTCATTTTTCATAATAAGATTTTTTTCTCTTTCGCACTATCCTAACTTATATTAGCCATGCCGTACATAGTAAATTTAATTGCACTGAGATGCTACCCGCAATGATTGTCGTACGCAAAATATTTAGACGTAGAGTTAATCTTTGAAGATCTAATAGACAATAACGATAATTTTATAAAACAAAACTATATCTACCACAAAAACTCAAAATCAAACATGGCATCAAAAAAAAAACAAACAAAATTCAACTAACACAAAATATGAAATAAAAAAATAAACAAACGACCCTACAAACGAAGACAACTAAAATACACAAATCTAAATCCTACTTCACTGGCATACATCTTACCGTGCATCATGAAAAATACTTTCGGGTCGAAATCTTTCGGTTCCATATTGTCAGCCGTATTCCATACCTCTAACAGCTGATCTTTTGAAGCGGGATGGTGGAGCTGTCACAGATAATATAATAATTAATATAGCAAATATACAACTCACCGTGCATCATGAAGAATGCTTTCGCGTCAAATTGTTGGTCCATGTGGTCCTGTTTCTGCCATACCTCTTCTAATTGTTGTTTAGAGCCCGGGTGATGAAGCTGTTATGAATATTTTGTATATATTTTATGCATTTAAATAAATTCTTTTCTTGTAATTGTTTCTTATGAAATGAACAAGTATTTAGGCGATTTCTTGTAACCTTACCTTTTTTAATTATAAACGTCAATGACAGATTCTAGAATTTACAATCTACAAAAAAAGGTACACCGATAATCAAAATATCTGTTAATACCCGCTGTTTATAGAAAGCTAAATCTTTTTATTCACAGTTTGATATTTATATTATATAAAGCTGCAGAATCTGGTTTCTTAGCTTGAACGCTTTAATTAAGTATCAGGGTGTACGATTCGATTTGATAAGCTTAATTATTGATCTATTCGATAGACAAATAAAGGTTACTTAACATCACACTACGTCTTACGGGTAACGTTCAGCGCTTGAAACCCCACGACAAAGGACCTAGTCGATTATATGTGATATAACCGGAAATCTTTTATTCGGTATGGAATAAAAGATATTGAAGAGTATATCTAAAAATCCGTCAGTGATACTATGGAAAGCTTGTAGATATCTAAAAGGTCTACAGAATATTCTGCGACGATCGATAAGTCACGATAAACAATGATCGCTTAAAAAACGAAACCATGTTAATGCCAAAACTAATTTCAGGCGGAAATAATTATATATTAGAATTTCACTATGAACTGGCTGATTAATTCAATAGATGATAAAGACATTAATACGATATGACGGCGCTGAATATCAAAGCTTTTTACGCGCAAGCGCAGCGTGACGTTATTGTACCAATCGTGACGGAAGCGAAATGGGGACGGATTGCTATAAGGCGGAATGGGCAGCTCTGGGCTACTATATAATGTTGCGAAAATTGCATTGACTTCTGAAACTTTTTTCTGTCTCTGGATGATCAACTGCAGAACATTTTTTTTTCTTTATTTAATTAAGGGACTTTTGTCCTGTTCTACACAGGCACGCCAGTCCCATTGTCCCTTCTATATTTTGTAACATCAAACTGCAAAACATAAGGGACGACTCTAGATGACAAATGATCTGAACCAATAAACAATTAGCTCCAGTGTGTTATCTGACACAGATTTTGAATCTAAACAGGTTTGATATAAAAAATTGCAATTAGAAAAGCATTTAGAAAATAAAATTATAAAATCTTGCAATAAACACGTAATAAATTCATGTTACAATTCACAATTTTCCGTAGTACTCAAATTGTCCGAAGTACTTATAAATTTGTAGTTAAACAGACGAACGAATTGTTATGTGACTTTTTAGCGGTCAGCTTGCAAACTTGGTTCTTATTGGGGTTGACTTGAATCAAGTGTAGTGGCCTCCAGTAGGACACTTTGGTTAATAAAGACTCCATTTCAAACACATGTTTCATCATCCAATTCTCGTCGATGCAAGCCCGTCTGGGTAGACATCATCCAGTCGCATCACATATTTTACCACCAAAAAGCAATACTTACTATTGTGTTCCGGTTTTCAAGGGCGAGTGAGCTAGTGTGACTACAGGCACAAGGGCCATAACATCTAAGTTCCCAAGGTTGGTGGCGCATTGACGATGGTTTACCATGAGGAAAATAAAAAAACGAAAGTAGGTAGCTTTATATATATTAATTTTGAGTTCCGACAAAACCGGGGATGAGTTTTTTTCGATGCACTCCAATTTTTTTTAGAGCTACCACAAACGAAGAAAATGTTACTATAATCACCTACATACGAATATCTAAAAGAATCAAAAAGAAAAAATCGATTTTCTAAAGTCGGGTGCCAAGTTCCCACAGTTAGAGTTGAAAAGGAGGCCTAAAAGAAATTGTCTAAGACATCTTTAGCGAGAGACCAGAATACACGTGTTCTCAAAAGAAAAAGCATGAATTTGTCGACAATTTCACCAATGTGCCCCGACTTTACCTTAACAATAACGTTTTTGAAGGGCCTAGACTCAGAGGCAGAGTTGTGTACCTTTTTAGATGCTCTGGTATTTACATCTACAGACGCCGTTTTGCAGAAGCGACCAAACGAAGACCGGGGTTAGGCACCAATGGACACTGCAGAGTACGGAATAAACAGTTCCATGCCCTCAAGTTTATAAGATTATTGAAATGATATCATTGATTTATAACAAAAATGACTATATGAGTTAGCCAAATACAGCCTTCTAATGTAGATTAGCAATTCGCATATATTATATCCATTTAAGAATTGATTCATTTCCTTGCCAATTAATTTTTACTTATGTAAAAATTGATTTTCATTTATTTTACTTTTCACAAAAAAAAGTATGAAATCTAAATGCTCTATACATTACCGGCTGATGATGTTTCTTAGCTTCTTCCTCCTTTTTCGCAGCCTCCATATATTCCTTCTTTTCAGCCTCGTTCATAGATTCTATCTTTTGATGTTTCTCAAACTCTTTTTGCATCTCGTACTCCTGTAACACAATCGATAATCAAAAGTAACAGAGAAAAACAAATAGAACGAGACTTTTTTTATCATTTAATTAAATATACAATATTTTCGAAAATAAATTTACCAAAATAATTGGTAAACAAAAACTAATTACGTATTTACTTTACGTATACTCTTCTTTTTTTTTTTATATGCCCCGGGATGGCAAATGACTCTACTCCACCTGATGGTAAGTGGTAGTAGAGTCCAAACGCGACGACGGCCAGTACAGTCGGGAAGAATGTTCTGTACTAGCCGTCCCCGCCTTGCCGGCCCGCAAGATGCCTCTTCACGCCTCGTTTGAAGGAACCCGGGTTGTAAGAGGAGGGGAACACGTGAGCTGCTATGGAATTCCATTCTTTGGTAGTGCGACAAAGAAAGGAGTTGCCAAATTTCTTTGTGCGCGATGGAATTGATGTCACAGTTAGGCGGTGACATCGAGAACCAGCTCGCGTCGACTTAAGAAGGAAGGGGGAAGCAGGAATTAGAGAGAATAATTCCTCAGAGCACTCGCCGTGATACAGACGATAGAAAGCGCTCAGTGCTGCTATCTCGCGACGCAATTGTAAAGGTTCAAGGGTGTTTGTGACCTTTACGTCGCCAATAATGCGTACTGCAGGTCGCTGCAACCGGTCCAAGGCCTCCATTAGGTACTTAGCGGAGCCATCCCAAAGGTGTGAGCAATATATATATCTTCTATATATATATAAGCATACAGCATTGTAGGCACAACGTAGAGAAGAAAGATCATACCTTAAATTCTTCCTTACGCTTCATGTCAGCGGCCTCCAAGTCCGCTGTGGTTTTTTGTATCAATTTTCTCAAATCCTCAATTTCAAATGTATGAGGGTTCGTGTGATCCAAATGTTCGTTTGTCGGCACCTTGCTATGTACATCGAGTTCATTTGTTAATTCAAATTCCTGAAAAAAAAAAAACAATTTTAAGCCATCATTAACGGGTTCCAAAATAAGGATAAAAGAATATATAGATGATAAAAAAGTTGGGTTAGCATTCGTTGATTTTTGCAGGATAAATATAATTCGATTATATTTAACTACTTGAATGCAATATATTTTGATACCAAGAAGAAAATGAAAATGATATAATGATAAATAAATAATAATAAGGATATACGATTGATTTTTTTTTTTAATTAGGAAAAAATAAATTATATCGAATGTTATATATATAGTTTGAAGCGTTATTGTAAAAATAAAGACAATCAATGTGTAATTGAGGACAAACAGAAAGTGGAGCTGTCGACGACGTCAGAGCACGGAGATCCTAGTCAGCTCGTAAAACCATGATAAAGAAACTAAGATCGCAATTGCCAATGTAGAAATAAAAATAATACTATATCAGCAATATAATGATTTAGATATAACTCGTAGGTTTTTTTTCTTCATATTAATTTGCAATAAAAACGTAGACGAACAAATGTTTGTGAATGGTCATCACCGTTGATGTTTTTATATACTTACGCCGTCAATCCGCCGCTAATCATGAGAACAAAGCCCCCACCGGTAAAACAGTAGCGATAACAAATCAAAATATTTACCATTACGAAATATTTACATGTTCCTATCGAGTCCTAGAATAGTTAATGCGTTTAAAATTCAAAGTCAACGAAAAATCTAGGTATTGTTACCTTGAAAGTTTGTCTAATAAGCAAATAAACATATGCGAATGCAATTGGACTGTTTTGTTTGATGTTCATAAAATATAATTTTTAAGCCGCTGAAAGCCCATGCTGTTGCAACGCTCAAGCAGCATATGTTAAATGAAAGGTATTATTTTTATAGAAAATATTTATTATGAGAATTAAAATTAAAGACTAAAACCTCAGGGGATATAAAAATAAAGTTAAAGTCCGTAAAATATCCCACTAGGAAATTTGAAACAATTCCTGATCGCTGCACCAATGTTGCTTTATCGATAAACACGAAACAGAATTTCGTCCAACAATATCCAATTGAACATACGAAAATCCAGTGATGCTTACCCACATCTTCATCTTCGGTTAAGAGAAAAAAAATTCTCTTCCGCTAAATCTTGAACAAGGGATATAATTTTTGTTAAATGTATTATTGTGAATATAATGGCAGTAGACATACCTTTGTAGCAAGATGCCTGAGCCTTTCCAGCTCTCTACGCTTGATCTCATCTAACTTACTTCTCACGTTGTGATTGACGAAGTCTAACTGTTCCGCAATTCTACCAGACTGGAAAATTTTAATAAAAAATACATTAAAAAAAGGTTAATGATAAACAATATGTAATGCAACATTGCTTACGAAAAAAGTAATGACGAAGAGATCTCTTAAATTTAATTTGAAAGTTATCTGCTTTGTGGAGCTGGGTTCGATTTTTAAAACTAAATATTATTAATTTATAAGTAATGAAATATATATATAGTTGATAGATGTATCTGGGGATTTGTAAGGATGCCTATATCAGCTTATGTGTGCATGTGTACAGAAATTTTCCAATCATAGTCACAAATCATGACATTGAAACGACACCGACTTTAAATTGAATAATGTGTACTTGCAGCTCAGAACATAATCGACATAAAGGGGAATAAATGAATTGATTCTCTGAATGCTAGAAACGGTTTAAGCCTCTTACTTAACATGGAAAATTCATAATTGAAGTATTACCAATAATACGAAAATCGTTTTCCTTGATTTGGTTTAAGTGCTATAAAAATCG
Organism: Nymphalis io; assembly: GCF_905147045.1. NCBI lineage: Eukaryota > Metazoa > Arthropoda > Insecta > Lepidoptera > Nymphalidae > Nymphalis > Nymphalis io. The sequence goes on from NC_065918.1 coordinate 14,280,824, forward strand.
TACGAAAACTTTAAGGTTTTTAAACACTGGCAAATAGATATTTTAATAAAAAAAATATAATAAGATTAGAGGAACATTATATATATTCGCGTCAGTTACGACGTTGGTAATGTGGGCTGACTAAATCACACCTCGCTCAATTATTTATTTTATCTTCATTGTAACATAGAATAAATGGTTTTAAAACGAAACTTATCACATGTTGGATATTCTCAACTAGACGATTCAAAGGCAATCAAATTACATTAGCACTATTCATATTCCCCGCTACTCATTCTACGTCATCGTTCCTATAAATACAACGATACAAGTAATTTCAAGCACAAGGGACATAACATCTTAGTTCCCAAGGTTGGTGGCGCATTGGTGATGTAAGCGATGGTTAACATTTCTTACAATGCCATTGTCTATGGGCGTTGGTGACCACTTACCATCAGGTGGCCCATATGTTCGTCCGCCTTCCTATTCTATAAAAAAAAATTGTATACATATATACACACATACATACCATGTCTTTATCCATGTCTATACTACTAATCTAGGAAATTGTTTACACGATTGGAACGATGGTCGTTGTAAACGGTATCGCTAATGGTGGCGAGTTCGATAACCGATCATAGAGATCATATGTTCCACAATCTTGTAAGAAAATATGTTTGAGTTTATAAGTTTTCATAAAATGGCATATTAGAGGAGAGCCGTCCTCTGTAAGACTTCATTGCAGGCTTCATTTTGCTTATATGATACGGTATTTATCTACAACTATATTACTGTCATATTATTTGACGAAGACATTATATCGAAATATTAAACGTTGAATCCTATCCAAGATACTATCCCATAAAATGGTCACCGCGATCTGCTGGTATGACGCTCAGTCAGGTACTCAGACAAGCGCAACAAAAAACTACCACATAAATTAAATTCATATACATTATACATATACATATACAGCATACATTAAAAAATATTTTTTTTTTTTCAAATCTGTTTTAGATTGATTAAATAACTTTTAAGTATCTGTAATCTTATTAATGCGGTTTTCGATCGTTACGGCTTCCGTCTGACATTTTATACGATGGAAACCATACAAATGCGATTAATATGAAGTCTGAAAACTTTCAGATTGACCTTGGCAAAATATTTTCGATTAACTGCACTAATACCAAATAGCTGTATCTAATGCTTTACAGGCGTAAAAAAGACAAAGTATTAAGTTAGTTTCGTGTTTTTTTGAAATATATCATATAAATTATTATAACCAAAAACGAAGAGAAATTTGTCAGTTCAGGCGAATTTAAAGATACCACTACCAAACCAATAATAAAAATAAATATTACGCGTTTTCTCTTTATAAAAATACACCTTTTGCATTTGACAAATTAAGCTAATTTTAAAATAAGAAGATTATAAAAAAAAAACACGAAGTGCTTAGGATAGATGAATTAATTCATTGTTTCTCATTATTAAAAAAACAAAACGTGTTAAATCCATAATTTTGACTTGTGCGAAGACGGAACGGGTCGCTAGTAAGGTATCAGAGCGTCACGGTAGCATGCGAAAGCGATCCCGTCCTCATTAAGACGGAAAAGGTACTTCGTAGGGTTTTTTAGTGGGTATTCCGATGTTCGGGGGCACTCGGTGCCTTGGACACCGGCGAGCCCCAATTACCCCCCCCCCCCACTGTTCCCGTGGGGAAAACGCGTAACGCGTTTTTCCAGCGTAAAAAAAGGGTCGCTAGTAAGGTAACTTACGCGAACATCATCTTCGTCTGCTCTCTCGAGGCGCTCTCTAAAGTCTGCATCGCTTTCTAACGCCTGTACCACTTCCTGCAGGTATCTGTGATACTCCGTGTACTCGGCCTGTAAATAAATTCAATTTTTTTTATTAATTATTTAAGTCATGTAATATATTTTTTAATTTGTTATTTGTTATGTGTGGATCGAAACTTGCAACTGAGATTTTAACCAGTTTCGAAAAACAGATTAAGAAAACAACATATGCATTTGTTTGTTTGTATTTGGTTTTGGGAAACAATAAAATCTAGCATAGTTCAATTGAATCCTTTTTGTTTGACGTTTAAATAGAAGTTTCTTTTCAAATATGATTTTCGTAAACATTTTAAATTTTTTGACGCCAATAAGACGCCGTCAATAATTAACAAAAAACGCCGAAATGGCCAATTCTTAGTAATAAGCTTAGCACACGTGTTAAAAATCACATAATATTTATCAGCATCGAATATAAGCCGCAAAACAGATTTATATCACAGATTTGTTATCACAATCAACTTGTATTTTATAAACAAACTTATCAGAATTAAAATTCTTATCAATGTAATTGAATTTCATGTTTAAAAGTTTGTTATAACCGTATATTTCTAAATCGTAGTACAGTTTTTTTTTTAAATAGCTTGAGAAATACAATAAAAAAAATATGGCTATCACGCACAGCAGATGTGAGACATCGAAATTATTAGTATAGAAATTTATACATGTTTATGTATGTATATATAAATAATATATAGAAAAGAAGTATATAGTAATACGCGCCACGCACACTAAAGGAAATTGACAGCCGCGGCAACGAGGGGGCCTGATGGAGTAAGAGAACATAATTCCCGCAGCCTCTCCGATGCCGAGGACGGCAATAGCAGTAGTTTTAGTGGGTAAGAATCCCACATATCCCAGTTCAATGAATACGGGTATCTTTCTGAAGGTTTCCACTACGTGAAAAAAAAAGAGAACAAAATGCCGTTTACCGTCACGGCATACGAATCGGTCTTAGCCCCGACCCTCGTCACAGGCATTTCACATCGTTAATTTCAAGCAAATCTGCGATCAACATTTATTTTAAAACTGCCAGTTCTAAAATTTTATTGAAAACTACGTATACATTAAAATAAGTAAAAAATAGTAAAGGATATTACAAATATTTTCAATTCAATTAACAACGCAGGGCACGTGGAGCCATTTTTAATTAAAAACAAATTTATATCTTCACACTACTTCTATTTCAATTAAACATGATTTATGTTAATTTACAATATAGCATCCAGTTCAAGGATGCTGGCAAATCAGTCGTATGCACATTCAAGTAATATTTTTTAAGACAATTAATAAAACGTAACTGTAACTGTAAATTTCAGTTAAAGATTTTGTTGATGGAGTAGATTGTTTTGATTTCCTGTGTTGTTTATCTTTAAAATCAATGTCATAATACAAAAAACATATACATATTGCGTGCTTATATCATATTCGCTATATAAATATTGATGAACATTCAAATTGCGATTATACACTAGGTCACCTATATAAAACCTTAAAAACCCAACTTGTGCTTGTTTTTGTAAATAATCTTCGTTCATGCAATGTTTAACTAATTAAATACGTGTCTTTCTAGGTTTTCGCTTGCGTGAATATTTCTGCCACGGCACCATCCACGACAACAGAAGAAATGATTTACAAAAAAAAAAAACAAATAGTCATTTTTTATATATAAAAGTAAAAACTGGTGTATAATAGACAAAATGATATATTTATAACTGACTGATTGAATTGTTGTGGATAGAACAATTAAGGTTTTAATTGAGTCTATACTTTATTGTCTTTGCTATTTATAATGTAAAATTGTTGCCCATTGTGCTTACCAAATAAACAAATATATATGGATTTTTGCGCACATAATCACACAGCGAGTATTTACATAGTACATATGAAATCATCATTATAAAAGTTTATAAAATCAATTTGAGGTTTCCTCTGTTTTATACATACATAAATAACAATCAAAATTTGATAAATCTGTCTGAATTGAACAAATGTTGAAGCTAGTAATTTGGATAATTTTGTTATTAATTTAACTATTTAACTATTTATTATATATTATCTATTTCACTACAATAATAGAATTACCGAGTGTTATGTTTTTATACAACTAGTTGAAAATTCAGCTGCAAGATTTGACAGCACACATACTATTACAATAATGCATTGTAATAATATATAAATAAAATGATCAAAAATATTTCCATCATATTAAAATCAGATAGTTTTGATGATTTTACTAAAGTAAAGATCATTAAATATTTTCAAACTCAATTGATCCATTGTAATGTATAAACCAGTTTTAAAATACTTAAGAGAAGGGCCACCCCATTTCAACATTCAAGGCTTACCATACCAAGGTCAACCAATAACAACATTTCATTTCAAAAAAAAACTTTTAGGATACTTGGTTTATTCATGACAACTAAATGGTAAAGCAAATTCGCATTGCATAATATTTCTATAGATACTTTGCATAATAAATAAGAATAATATAATAATATCAAAAAATACTGTATAGTACAGATTAATGAGGTTTTTTTTTCATTTCTAGAAGAATAATGAAATATTTTCTCATGAAAACTTTTTTATTAATGAACTGCAAGCCAGCATTCAATTTCTGATAATACATTGTTCGTATACTAAGAAATCATGAAAATACATACTATATTTGATGAAAAAACGGAACCTGTTTGTTTTGTTGGATTATTGTATTGACAAGTAAATAGGCATAAAACTATAGGTATACATTTTGAATCTCTTTGTAATAAATAAATAGATACTTACAACATCATCAATAACATCACTGTCTTGATCTTTTTTGTCTGGTGACACAGGAGGTGCATATGAACAGTGCAGTAATGCAATGAGAATAAAGATATGTGTACACAGTCTCATTGTGACCTAAAACAAAAAAATAATAATAATAACAATAATAATAAAACTTTATTCACCAAAATAATTGTTGTGTACCGGTTTGAAGGGTGAGTGAGCCAGTGTAATTACAGGCACAAGGGACATAACATCTTAGTTCCCAAGGTTGGTGGCGCATTGGTGATGTAAGCGATGGTTAACATTTCTTACAATGTCTAAGGGTGTTTGGTGATCACTTACCATCAGGTGGCCCATATGCTCGTCCGCCTTCCTATTCTATAAAAAAAAAAGAAACAAAGATAAAATTAAGTTTACACCTATGCCATAAAATAAATATTACATATATTATATAACAAATTAAATTCAAATTCAATAATACTATGATAATCATTTTGTTTAAAACAAGAATTGATTGATTTCATTTAATTTTTATAATAATAACTGTGAGTTAAAATATTTTACTCTAGTCTTAACGATGTCTTAAGAAAGGAAGTCTAATTTTATTAAATTTGTCTATTATTAAATTTACAAAATGGAATCATTAAAGTGTGATTTAATTATATTTAACAATAATACTGTATAAAATCTATAATATAACAAGACAAAAATTGCGGAATATAATATTTAATGTGATAAGTCAAACTATAAGTTGTAAGCTTTGTAAGTGTTGTAGTCGTTTTGTCTCAGTTTATATTATTTTTGCATATAATGCAACATGTAACTACTGTAACAAAATCTCATGCAAACTGGTCAACCATCATCATAGCTAAATATTAAGACTTGTAAACTGAGTGTATCAACATAATATTTAAAGTCATAATTATTATTGTAACCACCAATTTATATTAAAATGATATACTAATTTTTATACAACATTTTCAAACTACGTTAAATATATGTCGTTACCAATTACGGTTTTCCCCTTAACAAAACAATAATAGGAATTACCAAATTAAACCATTACTCAATCACATATGAATTCTGGAAATATAACTATTATAGCTCTACAATATTCCAATATAATCTTACCTTTAAATTGTAACCGTTGCAATAGTATATTACTTCACTATAAGATTTATTACGAAAGTTGTTTTTATAAAATTCCTAAAATATACGACTTCTTTTCAACACCATGACGTGTCGAGTTCTAATACGAAACCAACACAACAATGCTTCAAATTACAATTATTAAACTCATAGGGGTGCCAACTAGCAAAATGTTTTACCATAAAGTGTATATATAATCTATGGCATAAACTCTAAAGTTATTTGTCGAAAAGTGTTGCTGAGTAGCTGCTAAAACGGTAGGTAGTGAGCTTTTTAAAGGGCTTTGCATTTGTATGCGCTTTAAATACATATTTTTAAAAAGCTGTGTAAATATAAACTACATTCACATTTTACTGCCTTCTGGACCATCTCAGTTAATATACAAATCAAAATTTTATAGAACACAAAAAAAAACTACTACTACTTTTTTACTACCTTTAAATAGAAATATACAAATAATTTTGCATACTTTGGTATCGTAATTGTTAGTTACAGTATACACAGAAAGGTATTCTTATTATTTATTGTCAGCTGTCTCGCCCGTCGCTTTACTTGAAACGTAAACGTAAAAACGTTCTTATTGGGATGTATTTGGATCTCCAATTTGCGCGCTAGTAACATATTTGTTTCATTTAAATGTATAATATCATTAAATTTTAATAAATATTTTAAGACATTTTGTTTTTCATATTGAAGTAATAATAAGAAGTTTTGGTTAAAATATTAATTTTAGTTAATGTTATAGGAACTATTAGAGCATGTTGTGTTATTTAGAAGCTCGGTAGGTACACCACATTTAAATACTATCAACAAAAATCATATATTGTATTTTTATATTTACTTCTGTTTTAGTTTTTTATTATTAAATAAAAACTAAAATAAATTGTACTAAATAAATAATAAACATATTTAATAAGAATGGTGATCCCATTTACACTAACTAGTTATTAATAATAAATTACAAGAATCACTAAGAAAAAGTAATAATAAATTAAAAAAATATAAATAAACATGAAATTTACCAACAATCACATTGTGATTTTATAACATTAAATACCTACCTACCTAATAATATTTAATTATTTATAATGACAAATATTTTCAACTATCAACACATGTCAAATTTTAGACAACAGCTAGCACAAGTAGGTACCTACTCATTTTGATATGTATTGATTTCTTTTAATGGCGAAGTGTAGTTAGTAACTGAGTATTGAGTCTCTTAAAATTGTTAGTGATTTTTAATGTTTTAAAATGAATCGAGATAAAAATAAAAAAGTGGAGGTGATGGCCGAGTTGGAGTCACAGTTTATTCTTCGTTTACCAGAAGAACCTTCAAAAGCTTTAAGAGAATTGCTTAGAACTGGTGATAATATTAAAAATCGTCTGACCATCCAAATCGAAAACGACATGAGACATGGTGAGGTACGATTCGACCACTGGCTCATGCACGCCAAGATTTTTGATTTACCTACCATAACTGAATCTCTTAAGACAATCGATAACAAAAGCTTTTACAAAACGGCGGACATTTGCCAGATGATGATATGCAAAGAAGAAGCTGATCAAACACCATCGGAGGAAGAGTCACCTACGAAAAATAAAAAGAAGGACCCATACAAAGTCGATAAAAAGTTTTTGTGGCCACATGGGATTACTCCACCTACAAAAAATGTGAGAAAGAGACGGTTCAGGAAAACTTTAAAGAAAAAGTATGTCGAAGCACCTGAAATTGAAAAGGAAGTGAAGAGGCTGTTACGTACTGATAATGAAGCTGTCAGTGTAACTTGGGAGGTGATTAATGAGGATGACGAGCAACTTCTAAAACAAGATACTGTTACTCCAGCACCCCCGCAAAAACCAGAGAAGAAGACTAAAGCTATGAAGAAAGCAGAAAAACAAGCTGCTGCTGCTGCGGCTGCGGCAGCTGCCACAGCAGCAGCTTCAGCTGCCGCTGCAGCAGCAGCTGCTGCTGTTGCAGTTAAAACTGCACCAGTAACATCAACAGTCACTTCAGCAGTCTCATCAACAACAACATCAGTCGCCCCAACGGAAACAGCAACAACAACTGCAGATATTTCGAATACTGAATCCTCCAATGTTGTTGATATATTTGGTGGCGCTCTTAGTGACAGTGATATTGAAGATGGTAATATTAATGTTGAGTTGGAAGATAGTCATCTGACCGCCTTTGATAGTCGACTATCTGATAACTGCTCAATGCCTGGACTTGGCGATACTCATAAGAGAGATACTTATCCTATCGAATTTGAGTCACAGATGTTCCAGTCCTCACACAGCGGTCACAGCAAGAAGAAGTCTAACAAAAGTCGCACAACTATACCAGCAACATCAACTGTAACGAGAAGCAGTGGATTGTCATCGGAAGAAGATGGAGACTATCAGTCCCGAGATATGTCTAAAGATAACATGACCTTTAGAATTGAACAATTAAGAACTGAGTTAGAAGAGTTGAAGCAGCGTAGACAACGAACCCAACATGAAATTGCAGGTATGGAAAACTTAGCCTTGAGGCAACGTTTCCAAGATATTTTACACACATTGAATCAAGATGTTATGTATAAGGAGATGGAATATCAAGGCCTTATAACATTGCAGAACTCTGAAGATATTTGAGGAACGTATTTTATCTAAATTTAAAGAGTATACTGTTATTACTCTTTCAATTTGGATAAAATACTGAAATTGATTTTTATTATTTATGTGTTTATGATTTTTTATTATTTTGATAAATTATTTTTGTGAAGTGGAAAATCTTTTAAGGAATAGTTTGTTCTGAAAGACAAACCAAAGACAGAGACTTAATATACTTTTAGTAGTGTAATTTTACTGCTTTTGTATTAAATTTAAGTTAAATAATATACCCATATTTTAAAAAAACTACATATCGGAATAATTTGAAACGATGTACTCATCTGTATACAATATATATTATAATATATATTATAATAATATATGCAATATTGTATATTATGTATTCAAATACATTCAATCATTTTTTCTCTTTGAATAGTTTTATAAATCATGTAATCACATAGTTACATTAAATATTTTATATAATATAGTTTATAATTAATAAATAATTTTTGTTTCAAAATAATGGATCAAATTTGTTCATGAAAATTGTTATAAGCACTTTTGAAGATAGTATGTTATTTTATATAATTTTACCTAAAAATGTTCTTTCACTTTAAATGATGTGTATATTTTTAATATGGGATGTTTATAATATTTTCTATATTCTTTTTTATACAAAGTCATATTGATTAATCTTAATGTTATAGATGCATTTATTGTGTAGATTCTATTTGTCTATGCACACTATTCTTAGTCTCTTATTTATATTATTAAATAGCATAGGAGTAAATAGGGTTATTCTTAACTTAGTGGGTACCACCCACTCATCTACTTATAAAATCCTTGTCATGTCTCATGGTCGGCACGTTGACAGTGTAAGCTGTATCATTAGCACTTTTTTCTTTTTGTAACTATTTCTTATAGTGTAAGGTATGAAATGGTAATTATAATCTACTTTTAAGTTCAGAAATGGGTGCAGTCCGCCTGGTAGCAATTGCTTCGACAGACTCGTATTACTTTGTAGATAGACCATGTTACAATTATTTTTGTGTTTCAATAATCATGTGTTGGATTTGATCGTTGACCTTAAATATAACCATTATATTACCTGCTAATCATAAATGGGAAAAACATTCACCATTGATGTTTATGTCTGGTTTCTATTGTTGTCCAGTTTCTAAATATTGTTTCTAATATGGTCATAAATAATTTTGGTGGGATATGGGATCCCCTTAATCCCGCGTTTGATTACAAAGACTGCAGTCTTTGCACCTTAACTCTCTAGTTTGGTAATTTCAGAAGCATATATATATTGCTTACATTATATTTATGTGTTTTATCTGAATGTCTTTTTTCTTCAAAATTTTTTTATAAGTTTCAGTATTTTTACATATTTGTCTTACTGTAATTGTATGGTAAATGGTTGAAAGCCTAAAGCTTGTTCTTGGGGTTACTGGTCATCTAAACAGTTAGAAATTCTGTTGAGCATAATTGTTTAAAAAAATTAATACTCCAAGCCACGGAGATCTTCCAAAGCAGCAACATCCTTAAGGCTTATGGTTTATAATTTTTATAGTGCTAAAGTTTATAGGCAATAGTGATCATTTTCCATGAGCTGGAGGCCAATTTGCCACCAGAAATCACCTATAGTCGTTTCAAAGAGAAATCAGTCCTAGTATTATTATTATTTTTTTTAAGAATTTGCTGTCTTAAGAACCTTAGCTGAAGTATAGTTTGAATGGAAGATAATAGAATGATCTTTATATTACATTGGACGTAACCTGTATTTAGTAATGTTTTAAAAACCTTCCTCCCTAATAACATACTATGTTATTAGGTTATAAGGTTTTAAACCTTTTGTCGTATTTATGTGTCTATGATAAACTGTAGGAATAAAGATTTTAAACTTTTTGTCATATATTAATATATTAATTTTCTTCTAAGATAAACTATAGGAATTAAGTATTTAATTTCTTTGTCTTATCTAAATGTCTATGATAAACCGTAGAAATTAAGATTTTGAACTTTTTGTCATATCTAAATGTCTGATATGTAGGACTCACGACTTTAAACTTTTTGTCTTAAATGTGATAAGTGGTGGTGTATTTACACATTTTCCATGTTTTTTCTGTTGAACTTTCATGTATGAATATTTAATGTTCAAAGTACAATGAAAGGGAAGAATAAAAAAAACACGACATGTCCTGGACTTCATCATTTTACAGAATTTGATGTTCGTGTTATTACAAAAGTAATTAAAAAAATCCTTTTCTCAAATCATATCAAGACTATTCAGCCTGGCGCATTCGCCACTAATGCTAATTGTTGAATAAAATTTCCTAACAATAGGACATGTGATAAATATATGTTTATTCTTTTTCTAAAGTTTTATGTAATTCCAATATAAATGTTATCCAAATACCCTTACGTTTTTAATTTTGGGTATTCTTAGTTAATAGATTTATTTTTTATGTTTAATGTGTAAAATTACATTGTATTGGAAAATAAAGTATTAGATGAAATTGTATGTATATTATTTACATTTAGTCTAAATTATCTACATATCTAAATATCTGTCGAGCCGGTTGGCGTGGTTGGTAGATACTTGCCTTTTCACGCCGAAGGTTGTGGGTTTGATTCCCACCCAGGACAGACCTTTGTGTGCATGAACATGTCTGTTTGTCCTGAGTCTAGGTGTAATTTTCTATATAATTATGTATTTACAAAAAAAAAGTAGTTTATGTAGTATATCAGTTGTCTGGTTCCCATAGCACAAGTTTAATTTGCGATCAGATGGCCGTGTGTGAAAAATGTCCCAGGATATTATGATATAATTATATGAGTATAATTATGTCACATTTTATTACTAAATGAATTCTATTAGATTTTGGCCTTACATGAGATATGCTGCCTATTACTGTATAGTCATTAAAATGCTTGCTGCAAACAATTACAAGCGAGAAGGAAAACGACCTGGTACGCTAGGGTTAAATAAAATGATAATTTTTTTTACAACTTATAAACAAACATAAATTAAATTTTTAAAATCATAATCGTACCGACAAACACGCTAAATCCATTGTACAAAAAGAAATCTATTTTATAAACTTATTACAATACATAATAATTAAATGTAGTGAAAATTCCGATATAACTCAACTATATTATCAAAAAACGATTCGATAATGATTTTCATAATATGCATCAAAACATCTCTTCGATTGTTTGCTACTAATTTTTTGCCTAAGTCGGGATACGAAACCCGGGTTAAGAGCTGATGTGATGGTCCTTTCCTACTCTGCGAGAGTGGGGACGATAAAATCGATACCTATGTGTACTCGTACTCACTCGTATTACAACATAAGTGTTACCATTCACATTTTTATTGTATTGACACAGACTCCGCAGGTGAAGCTTTTTTTTATCTTGGAAATGCTGTTCAGCTTCTTCAGCTTTGAATACCACACTGCGACGTTTTGTCGTTGACCGTTAGTATCTTAGTTTGTACACAAAATTATAAAACGCTCGCATTAGTTTTCCAAAAAGTAACAACAGCTCGCGCATTTTAAAATTTGTCTCTATTCACCAAAACCGGATGCCGAGAAAAATCTGTATCGATGCATGCTAGGAAAACCACCAAGTGACGCGTCGCAGTGTGTAGTGTGTGTTTAATGGTCCTTATACTCTTTGGTTTACAATATTATAGGTTATCTGACATCTGTGACCATAACCATAAACCAGTCACTGAACTGAAGTATAAATTAGTAGGTATTGGAAATTAATTGGTGATATAGTATAGAAATATTAAATACCTATACATTATATTTAGAAGCAATCGACAACTAGTTACGACGACATAATATATTAATTATATTGATTTGAGTCAGACCGCGTTGGAAAAATAAGTTTCTGTGAATATATCGGTAGATCAGAAATATTAATAAAAAAATTATATTTTAACCGGCATTAAGCTTCAGTGTTTTCATTTGAATTTGATTCGGGTGTCATACATCATTAAGAATGGATTTTAAAATGCATGAATATACCCATGCTGTCGTCGGGAAAGTGGTTCCTGCTCTTCGTGCCACTGATCGAGCGGATATGAATGATGCTAGGCGACAATATGATTATTACTTGAGATTACTTAAAGAGCTGAATCTCGAACTTATCGAAATAGAGACCGATGCATTTTTCCCAGAAAACATCGTATTTGAGGATTTAGCCATCGTTTGTCATGGTATTGTTCTTATGCCGAGACCTGTTTCAGCTACTGAAGAGATTATTGTAAGTAAAATTTTACAAAATTATAACTATAAAATTTTACATAATCAGCTGAATGTGTGATTTCTTGGATTTTTTACTTTACGATTAGTAATTACTACTAAAGACTGAATTTTTTGTTTCTTTTAAATCACTACCATACTAAGGTTTAGTAGTGGTAGTATCATTTAAAAGCCTTTAATTATTTTTCTTTAATAAAACTGCCAATTATAGATCTAGAAACTGGTCAGAAATGTATATCTTATATTATTAAATGATTATGATTATATAGGTCAAATTTTCTATTTAGATAAAATTGACATGTTAAATTTATATATAAATATGTACCTTTTCTAAGAAATATATCACAAGAAGTACTAAACATTAGAGCCAAGCGACACTCGGTCATGCAGGTACTTGTTTTGAATTGTATCCAGGAATTGCTTTCTTAAAATCTCAATCAATTAAAATGTTAGTAAAATAATCTATGTTCAAACATATTCCACTTATATCATACAATGGCTATAACAGTAGCTCTTTGAATACATTTAATATACTTGTGGGTGTCATACCCACTTTGTTTTTATGAGGGCTAGTCTCTGTAACAAAACAACACTGGAGATTATATCGGTATCAATGTCAATTAATAAGGGGAGTTAGCTCTCTTACCCCCCCAATTTAATTTGACACCATTTTAGTCTAAAATTATAGAAAATTATAGTTCAGAGATGACTAAACCACACACCCAAAATCGAGATGTGAATTCCTAAAACAACCCTTGTAAATTTTTTTAATACACAAGTTATTTAGAGTAATATGCTTTTGTTATTTAAAGTTAAAAATAATAATTGGTGGTTGGTCAGCCACACCTAAACTTGAAATATGTTACAACATAATTGCTAACTTAATCAAAAAGTATTATATGTTGTTGTACAGATTGATATGGACTAGTAAGCTCCTTTTACAAATTCCAAAATCATAAATTAAAATCAAAAGATGCAAGTGGCAGAGCTTTTCACTTAGTATGTTATCAAGTAGTAGCTAAATTTTCAGTTAATTTTAAGTAACTTCATTTATAATACGAGTCCACACATATTGGTCTCTTCTCTATTTTGTTCTTGTGCAACTCTTGTTTTAGGGATATCCCTGTTTTGTAGTCCTTCTCTTGGGTAACATAGGTTTAATTGCTTACTCCATTTGATTATTTTACATTCAAATAAAATGACATCACCTTATTTTGTCCTAACAACTCTGACCTCATAATTAACCTGCGTCTAATTTAATAGTTTGTAGGTCGTAATTCTCTAGAGATGAATTATATTAAAATTATATACTATAAAAACCATGAGTAATTACAACACAATATGAAAAAATGGGGCAGATTAATAGCCATATCTATTTCCATGTTAATGTGAAACATGAAATTAAGTTACTAGTGGCATTGTCTCGCTTTAATAAAGTATATATCAATCATATTGAAAAGATCTAAAAAGGATTTGTTAGTAATTTAGTCTTATATATTTAGAAAAAATATTGTCTTATTGCTTATATAAAAATATTGTAACAAGATATATATCTATTATGGGCTAAATTAACATTTAAATAAAAGAATTTAATTGATAAAAACAAATAAACATCTTTAACTTAAATAAAAGGATTTTGACATTAACTTAAATTAGTGAATAGCATTATAATGTAATTATGAATATTTAATTAAATATTTAATATCATATGATTTAGTCATGCCGCAGACATTATTCATAGTAGTAATAGTACTAGTGGTAGCATTTAAGTTACAGCGCTTTGATTTTTTTAAGACAGGGTGTACTATATTATTAGTTCATATCTGCTTCTGATGCTGAAATGCAAGTTTCTTTTGAAAACAATAAAATTGGAGATGCAAACATCCAGGACCTATGTATTTTATTTTATTTATGATTTAAAAATCATATATTATGATGTGCACACCTGGATTGATCAATCATTGATATTATGACAGACTACAGAAAAATTGTCTGCCAGTTAGTTGCACAAGCATTGTCAACTTACAAAGCTTAAAAATTGCTTATGTCGGCCTCTTGCTTACATTACTTATAAAAAAAAAGCAAAGCAATGCAGCTGACATCCAGGCCTTTGATATTTAAAAGACAGATTGCATGAATATTTTTTTTTATAAATCGACTAAGTAAGAAATATGTGTTTAAAAATTGTCAATGGAAGTAATTAATGTTAGATAACCTAAAACAAATTTTAAATATTTGTTTTCTTAATTGTTCAGTTTTGTTTGTTTATACCACTCAAGATTAGAGGACAAAATGTCTGCCAATTTTTGTTTGTTTCTTATCAGCCTCGGAGACAGACATGGCAAATAATTCACACTATAATATAGATTATTTTTCACATTTGATGCCATATAATACAAAAATGCAGCAAAATAGGGCCTTATTTTTCTATGTAAATATTTATGTTTTTGATATAAATATGTGCTTATAAAAGTGGTACCATATTGAATCTGAAAGTTGTTAATATATAATTGAGTGAAACTAGTAAAAGCAGTATAGTATTTATAAAACAAACTCACACAACTCACACACAAAAAGGGCAAAAAAGAAAACTTCATTTACATTATTGTTTATATATTATGTTCATATCTTATTATTTTTTTTAGATGGCAGCTTTGAAAGATGTATTTATGGATGAACTTGGTCATGATATTATTGAAATCACTGATCCAGAGGCGAAACTTGCTGGCTCTGATGTTTTGTTCACAGGTATTTCTAAAAATTTTATTAGAAATAATAAATTTTAATTTATATATCATCCAAGGAATAACAATTGCTATGATGATATAGACAAAGACAAGCGTATTGATATCTAACCGTATATTTATTTCTATTACCATTCTGGTACTTGATAAGGAATTATCAATTAGGTGTTTTGATACTGGCCGTCGTCGCGTTTGGACTGTACTACCACTTACCATCAGGTGTAGTAGAGTCATTTGCCATCCCGGACATATATAAAAAAAAATAAATATATATATATATAATGAAAACTTAACTTAATATATAATAAGAAAATTAAATTAACTAGAATTTTCTTCATTATCCATATATATTTCATATCTATCTATCTAATATTATTATGTATAATAATATTTTTGCCCCAATATTAATTTATAATAATAGTTGTGTCTGTTAATTTTAGGGAGGGAATTCTTTGTGGGGATTTCTGAAACGAGCAATGAAGCGGGCGCTTGTGCACTTGCCGAAGCTTTTCCTGAGTTCCCATGCTCACCTATCAAGGTAATTATCAACGCAATAGATATAACCCTAGAAAGGAACTTCTTATTTTTGAATCATAAGGAAGGAATTATAACCAATACTTATACTTTTTAAATGTTAAAAGTCTAACTTTTACTTGAATTAAGTAAATATTGACTTTGTTTATATTTTTATTAGAAACCGTCTCGGTTTAGCATGGGTAGAATGAAGGTCTACATTAAACGTTTATGTCGGAATATTATACAAATAAATATTGGTTTGCGTGGCGTTGGTCAGTAAAGCTCCAAGTCGGATTGATTTTTCCGACATCTTCAAAAATCGTCGCCATATTTTTGCTAATTAACACAAAACATTAAAGAATTACACACTTAAACCATGAATCTCTAGTGAATCAATCAGTGAATCCGTTTGGTAGTTTTTGAGTTTATCGCGTACAGAACAGATGTAAAAGGCACTTCATTTGTTTAATACTATAATTCCTTATACATCAATAAATACATAATATTCAAAATGCATATAAATGTTCCTTTGTTAATTTAAATATCTTAACATTATTTATCTTAGAAGGCGGGATAGGGTGTCTTAAAAAAGAAATCCAAAAATAGAGTTAATCTTAGTCAAGCAGCCGGTGTTAATAGTCTGCAAAATTGAATGGCAAGCGAATGATGCGCATAGATGCTAATCGCCTCCATGTTACTGTTTTTCAGGTGGCCCAAGGTGTCAGACACCTGAAGAGATATTTCAGCATGGCTGGACCAGATATCCTCTGCGTGGCTTCGAGCAAAGAGGCCCAAGAGATGCTGAAGAGGATTGAAAGGGAGGCTACCTTCACTTACCAGACTCTCACTGTCCCCGAGAATGGTGCAGCCAATTGCTTATATGTGAATGGCACTCTCATACACCGTGCCATTGAAGAAATACCCGAATCTTTCAAGGTATTTATTTAATTATAAACTGCCTTATTACTAAATGTTACATAGTGGATGCTTAGATAAAACTGTTTTCTCCTTCTGTCATCATTGATTTGGCATTCGAAAGAAGAAGACAAGGCATTGTTTAACTTAGTAATGTTTATAAGTAAGGCCTATAAGATCCTCTATCACCAGTAGTGGCATATTAAAAATAAATTCATAATCACAGTTAATATTTATCTTTTTTATAATTTTTATAAGAAATCAGGTGAGCCAATAAGACCTGATTTTAAGTATCTGTGAATCTTAGCATGGATTTATTTAACCTTAGATTACATTGGCTCTGGCTGGCTCTGTATCATTAAAATATTACTTAAACTACGTCAAATAGAGGATCTGAGGTGTTATGACTAACTAACTAACATTTCAAACCAAGACACAGCAAAACAGGTAAGTATATGATGAGTAGGTACGCAAAACGAGTGACTATGATGAGCGGGTACGCAAAATAGTTGAGTATATAATGAGTAGGTACGCAAAACAGGTGAGTATATGATGAGTAGGTACGCACAACATGCTGATGATGAACTCCAGAGCGTTTTCGTTCACGACATCCATTCTCAATAGAAACATGCCAACTGTACAGGATAACATATTGCAGTGCATAAGTGTGCACCTTTGTACTATTAATATGCACACAAGTGCACTCCCATTCTACATCAGCAGGAGGTATCACTATAAAGCATTATCAAATAACTTATAAAGCTAAATAATTATTAATTCTAAACATCCCATTTGAACTCCCAACAACAATTTAAACATAATATGTTAATTTTTCAGGTATTTTGTGAGAAGATTGACTTTGCAAGGCGGTCGATTTGCTACTCTGCACTGGCTAAAGTCTCAACTGGACTTACCGCTTGCTGCCTCCTGGTGAGGAAAATTTAAACTGTCATTGCCATTTGGTATATTAAATAATTTGATGCGATACAAAACAGTCCCTTTAGTAATGTGTAAATTATATTAAATAAAAACATTTGATCCATTACTGGTTGCAAATTAAAGCAGAGATACAACATTTTATTTTCATTTTCAATGTTATATGCTATTTTAAACAATAGATAATATACAAATTAAAAAAGGGTTTCATAAAATAAATCATAATGACCAATAAAATATAAGCATGCGTGTCGCTATTGCGATTTAGAATTATAAGTTTTATAAAGCCTAGGAAAGAAACAGGTAAAATTTCTACAAATTAAATTGGTCATAGAAACAGATTAATTAGTTGCATTTTTTATTTATTCATAAATAATATATTCGGGCTTATTGGCCCGACTTATATAAAGCGATAAAATTGTTTGTCGATTTACCGTTATTTCGTGTTTTGGGTATCTGTTTTGTATCTCATCATAACTGTGTGTGTAACGAAAAGGCTAATTTTAAACTGTGTTCAATGAGCAAGTCCAAAATTTGACTTCTATTAAACAAAATTTGTTAATGCTTTAATACGCATTTGCCTTCTTTTCAAATTTCAATTTTCGAATTTATAAGCTATGCTTCAGTTTTAAGAGAATTCATTATTCCATTTTTTTAAATTAAATATTAGTCATTGTTGATCACTATGTTTAAAATATGTGAATTTTAATTACGAAACAAAAAGGTTAGTAACAATATTTTTAAACCTTTAAATAAATCGCAATACAGAGAAGACTACATTTTACCTCATGTAAGATAGAAACACATAATACTTATATTTAATCAATAAATGTACATTTCAAAATTGTTGCTGTTGCAATATTGTCATTAATGTGTTTCTACCTTTATTATTTAGTATATAACTTCCATTCCCTAAGTTCCAAGACTGATATGAAACTCTTTAAAAACTACTAGAATTATTATAACAATTATTTACTTAGATACCATTAAACTTGTTTCTCCGATAGGATTAATATTCCAAACATTCCCGATTTAGTTTTAATATCATCCTTATATACCTAAACTTACTAATAATAATTTAATTCTATTGTAACAAATATGTACAAAACGCATAAAATTCGTGTACCTGTTCATGTACTTTTCATTTTAATGTAGCTTTTATTATATACAACATTAAACATTTACACGCTGCCTACTCTACATGCACAATGTTTGAATTTAATGTTGACATCGATTTAGCCAGTGATTTAAAAAAACATGTAAATTTTCTCTTTTTACTAATAAATACGTAAATTAAATTAAAAAATTAATTATCGTTTAATTTTTTTAAAATGATTATCTAAGTATTATTTTTATATTAATTAGCACTTATTTGGTTGTTCACTCGGCTTCCGTTTTTGTTTCGACCGCCATCTTGTTTGCTGTTGGCGCACAAAGTCTATGGGTCCGTTCACACAGACCGGCTCGGAGAGGAGAGCAGATTTTTATCACGTTGGAAACAGTGTTTTGAGTGATTGTAGTAAAGTTTATTTTTGCATTTGCACCTTTTTTGTCATTAAAAATGCCTGAACGCGCTTCGTGTGAAGTAATAAAAGGAGCCGACCGGCTCCGCTTGCGTGCTCTTTCTCGCTCGCACCCGCTTTCAGATCTCTTCCAGCCGGTCGATGTGAAATAGTTGGCGGCTCCGCTCCGGCCAATTCCAAGCGTATACGACCCGGTCTGTGTGAAAAGAAAAAAGCAGGCCGATGCTCTCCGAGCCGGTCTGTGTGAACGGACCCTAATCGTACAATACTTTATTTAAATGTACAGAGCGCCTTCTTGTAAATGTTTCAATAATTTTAATGTCAAATGATAAAAATAAACATATACTTTAACGTTTTACATCGTCCCTATTGGTTTTTACAAACGGAAATTCTATTTGTTTATTTGGTATTACTTATAAAAATATTAAACATTTTGATTCTATAAATTGATAAAACTGTTTAAATCGATGATTGAATTTCAATAATAACTAAGATTTTACATGTTAATGTATCTCGTTATAACAAATTAATATATTGAAAATTATTTATTAATATATTATTGTTAATTATGTACGTTTATTACTTTTCTTATAAACATGTTTAATTGTAATTTTATTTAATTAAGTAAAAATATAATTTATTTTAATTTACCCATGACAGTACTACACGAAATTACCAGTACTTATGTAGGAAATTAAATTTCCGTTGAATGTAATTTGGTCAATTTTCGAATTGTGCGAAAGTGTTAAGATCTGATCGATTCTATAGTTTTTTAATGAATATTTTCGACACTAAAGTTTTCTCAGACAGGAAATTGTCATAATTTTAGGTGTTTTGTTTTCAAATAAAGTAGTCAAGTCTAGTAGAATGTATAGATGATAAATTTTATTTAAATGTTGAAATTGTACAAACTGTGAAACTTTTGAAACAAATCATTTGTCTGATTTTTTTAAATATTTAAAAATATACTATATTATGTTATGGAACATATTTCAAAGCAGTTTACTATTTTAAATAGTCTTGACTTGAACAAATAAAGCACTTGCTAGTTCCAAATTAAAAAAAAAACTTGATGTGATTCATTCAATTTGATGTCTGATTGTTAATCTTTAAAGTTATTAATATTATTAGATGTTTTAGATTACAAATATAAAATATTGGAATTATAATTAATTAAAAGTTTCAATTTTAAATAATTAACCAATAAAATTTAAATTCGAGTATTATTTAAGTATAAATAAGCAGCTATAATGATTATTATTCATGTTTATCTAGAACTATCAACTTTAAGGATAGCTTAATTATTGTGGTGACATTATCCTTTTTTTAAATAAATATTTTATGCATCATAACATTCTAAAAGTTATTATAATTTATAAATAGCATATATACAATCGATTTTGGACCCAACAGTGTAGTACCAACGTAGTTAAACTACTTTTACTATACCAAAATATAGATTAAAAATATTTTCCATGACAAATTTAAACAAAAGAGGAAATGTTATCGTCAGTATTCGAATTTTAAATAATCATATTTATTTTGCACAAATCGCTTAGAGCTATCACATATTAATTACGCACTTAAAGTATTTAGTAGCATTCCTTCAAGTATTATTGTATTATTGATGTGTATTTATTGGAACGAACATAAAATGTATTGTTATAGACGTATAAGAAAGTTATAATAGACAAGACAACTTCGAATGATTTAATTAAGCTAAAATATATACAAAACGGATAAGGGCTCGAGTTTCTTATAAAAAGGAATTAGTTGTTTATTTAACAATTGATTTAATATCTTATGACGTTCTAAATTAGAGCAATATTTGGATGTATCGTTTCGTGGTTGTCGTGATTATTATATCTGTTAGTTATATATCTCCCTATGAGATATTTTTATAGTATTTAAATGTATTAATATATAAAAATGATCTTGTCGAATGGAATTTAGTATTATGCAATATGCATATGCTAAGCCTTCGTTTATGTGAAATCTTATTTCACTTGACTTATCATAGTTAATAATTTAAAAAGTACATAATACCGTATGTAATGTAGAATTTCAATAAAACGTTATGAGTGGTATTTGATTTTTATTTTTTTTAATTTACCAAAATTGTATATATCTATCGATCAATCAATCAATCAATCAACAGCCAATCGTTGTCCACTGCTGAACATAGGCCTCTCCCAGGGTGCGCCAAAGCTCCCTGTCCTCCGCCTTCCGCATCCAGTTGGTGCCCGCCACCTTCTTAAGGTCGTCGGTCCACCTGGCTGGAGGGCGCCCTACGCTGCGCTTGCCGATTCGCGGTCTCCACTCTAGGACTCGTCTGCTCCAACGGCCATCGGTCCTACGACATACGTGACCAGCCCACTGCCACTTCAGCCTGCTAATTTTGCAAGCTATGTCGGTGACTCCGGTTCTTTTCCGGATAATCTCATTTCTGATCTTATCCTTCAAAGATACTCCGAGCATAGCTCGCTCCATAGCACGCTGAGCGACTTTGAATTTGTGGACTAGTCCCGCAGTTAGTGTCCACGCTTCGGCACCGTATGTGATGGCAGGTAAGACGCATTGGTTGAAGACTTTCGTCTTCAAACATTGCGGTATAGACGACTTGAGGACTTGACGAAGGTTGTCAAATAATGCTGCCCATACCAAGCGAATTCTTTGATCGGCTTCCTTCTCGAAGTTGTTCCTACCGACTTGTATTATCTGTCCTAGGTAGTATATATATATATATATATATATATATATCTATTCTAAGATTGAAATCTTCACCACAACCGAGTAGCACAACTAGCTACAGAATATAGCAATCGTGATGGAAAACATTTATAGTGCGATTCAAGGTTTGACAGTCATGAAACACTTTCATAACGTAAGAACTAGAAAGAATATTACAATCGTATTTTCACTTATTGCTTGGTTATTTTTTTAAAACGTATTTTTTTTTTTCGTAACGGTTGGTTCAAAGTTTAACAAAGCATGCTTATATATTAATACTAATATTTTGCAAATTTAAAATATTACATTATTTCTGAATGTTGGCTATAGTTCTATTCACTATAGTTGTCGTTAATTGGCGTAAAATAAATAATATGTAGAAATAATAAGTAATAATAATAATGTCCTCCAGACCGATTTCGGCCATGGCGGCCAATCTCAAGAGAGATTAGCCAACTACGCATGAGATATTATAGTGCACAAGTGTGTGTGCAAACAGGTGCACTCTCTATCCCCTAACTCTTATAATCCGATGGGATGGCAATCCGACACGACCGGAAAGAGTTCAGGCGCAGGACCAACGGCTTTACGTGCTTTCCGAGGCACGGGAGTGTACACACTTCCAACTTCCAGACTCCGGGCTGCTACTGACAATTTTCTGACAGAAAAACCCAATAACTTTTTTATGGCCCGACCTGGGTATTGAACCCAGGACCTCCGGGTCTGCGGCCTTATATCAAGCCACTAGACCAACGATGCAATTAAGTAATAAGTATAGAAATACATTACACAGCTGTTATTAATTTACTAGTTTTATTAACATCGAATAAGATATCTCTAAGCCTTAACAGTAACAGCCTGTTAATATCCCACTGCTGGGCCAAGGCCTCCTCTCCCTTTTAAGGATAAGGTTTGGAGCCTACTCCACCACGCCGCTCCAATGCGGGTTGGCAGAATACACATATGGCATAATTTCAATGAAATTAGACACATGCAGGTTTCCTCACGATGTTTTCCTTCACCGTCAAGCACGAGATGAATTATAATCACAAATTAAGCACATGAAAATTTAGTGGTGCTTGCCCGGGTTTGAACTCACGATCGTCAGTTAAGATTCACGCGTTCTAACCACTAGGCCTTCTCGGCTTTTTATCTAAGGCATCTCTAAGCCTTACTTCGGTGCATATTTGTTCTTTAATTTTAAATACGGAATTAGAAGGAATCTGTTAGGTAAGTGTTCATCGGAAATGTTTTAATATTAATTTCATTAATTTCCTATTCCCATGACGTATGACTTTTGTGCCACCATTTATTGTGTTACGTATAAACTTTGTATGTCCATAGATGGCATTAATTTTGCTTAACTTCGTTTGTCGAGTAAGAATTTGTTATATTGTAGTTTGGTCAAATACCGCTTGGTGGCGCTGTCAAGGCCTACCTGGAAAAAGGAAAAAAAAAACATTTCTGACGTATTTTCTTTAAAGTAGTAGTTGCAATTTTAGTTAGTTGATTTATGCGATAACACATTAAAGCGATAACGTATTTCGTCCGGATGCCGACTCGGAATAGAATAAAGAAGATTTATAATTTCTCTTTAAACTTTCATCACCATCATCAAGCCTTTGTCGACCACTGCTGGACATAGGCCTTTCCAATAGCACGCCACTGACCTCGATCTTCAGCTCTCAATTTCCATCCGCTGCCAGCCACTTTGCATATATTGTCACTCCACCAAGTTGTCAACGGTTGTCCGTTCTGCGACACATGTGTCCAGCCCACTGCCAGCTTACTAATCCTTTGGGCTATGTCGATAACTTTGGTTTTCTGTCGGATCACCACATTTTGGATTCGATCTTTCAGAGAAACTCCGAGTATATCCCTCTCCTTAGCTCGCTGAGCGACCTTAAAATGACACCAAACGCCACTGTCTGTAAACTTTACGTTTTTTTTTACAAAATAGATAGACGGACCACTTAACAGTAAGTAGGCAATACTGCCCATAGATATTGCCGCTGTAAGAAATATTAACTATTTCTTACATCGCAAATCTGCCACCAACGTTTGAAACTATTGCTATTTCACTTAGTATTGTTGCGTTTTGTATTGAAGGGTGAGTGGCCCAGTGTAACTGCAGGCACAATGGACACTGGGTCAAGCGTATTGACGAGTCTATGGGCGGTGGTGGTCCATCTCAAATTATCAATAAAAACTATTAAAACTCGATCATTTCGGACATAATATTTAGTACAGATACGACAAACATTAAAAAAAAAAAAAAATAGTTCCGTTATTTGAGAGTAAAGCACGTTTCGGTGTTCAGTGTAAAGCAACAGAAGAGGACTCTTTATACAAAATAAAATCGACATCTTTATAACACGTGTTTCAATACGTGTTACGACGTTTTATTCGATATTCAATAGAACAAAATGAATTAAAATAAATTCCAACTTTCTTAGATAAAAAGACAACTAGTTTACAATTAAGAATCTGTTCCTTCATGAAAAAAAAGATTCCTTTCATTCTTAATGTCGTTAACTTTTATAGTAGGTAAATGATTATTGAGTTTTAGAAGATCTAACCGCTCCTAATTGCGTAATTGCGTAAAGGACCCATCTTCAGCCCTTTTTACTAAAATTTTCTTAAAACACTGACAACAAAGAGCGCTTTACACAATTATGGTAAATAATTAAGATAAATATTTAAAAACTTGCTGTAGCCCGCGGCTCCGCTCGCGCTTTTAAAGTAAAAGTAAAGGATAAATTATTGTTTGGAAGTCTGTGATTTTAAAGTAAGAAGCATAAAATGTCATTCTGGTAAAAAAAAGGTAATAAGGTTTTTTTATTTAATTTGATATTTATTCTTTTAATAATCATCAGTGAAGTTGCTGTGAAACCCTGAAGTTTCACTTAATATATTTTATAGTGACAAATTAGTTGAAGAAAAAATTACTTATCATTTAAAATAACTGCTCTTAGGAGCTTGTCAGTATCAGTCAGTGTCATCATTTGCAATATTGTTTTAATTATTATTTCAGGCATCGTGATGTATTGATATACTTGGTATTCTGTTTTTCGTTTTTTTATATTGTTTTATTTCTATTCATATGAAGCGCTGAACCAATGGAGTATAAAATGACATCCTTATATAAAGGTTTTTAACATATTTACGACACCTCTGGTGGCCAATAAGCAAACATCCGAACTTAGCGCCTTGAACGTCAACTAGTTAAACTCGCTATTCAAAATTATTTTTCAAATGTGTATAATATTTTCCTTTCTTTTTTCAGGTTTTTAGCGTACAGCTTTAGAGTTCGCGTGAGATTTTTAATAACATTTTACGAATTTTTGCTTACACGGGTCCGAACCCGTAACTAGAGACTCCCGTATCTTTGATAAAGATACGGCGTGCTTTTGGTTGTCATAAGGAAGCACACTAAGTAAGAGGGAACTATATACTTTGAAATTCGAATGATATATTCTCATGGATGGTATTCTTGGAATGAAAACTACTTTTCCTCGAGCACATCCTAAAACAAATCTATAGGAATTGAGGGTCATGTCGAGGTAAAGCTTCGTGAATACCAATTAAGTGGACAATAATAGAAATATGTTTTCTAAAAGTATTGCATTTCGTTATTTGCACCTAGAAGTATGTATATGAAGTTATTTCATCAAATATGTATGTACAAACGTTCTAACTCTTCAAATAAAAATAGAAAAAATATGGCAACCTGTTTGGGTGGAATTTCTAAAAACTTCGAAATACATATAACATATAAACTTTCAACCCCTATTGCATCCTGTTGGGGGTAGATTTTCTAAAACCCTGAAATTGGTATTTATTTTCTAACCCGAAGCTTGTGCATAAAATTTCATGCTTCTAACTTAGAAAATGACGGGTTTTCATACACCGTTCATCCCATAATTTATCCCTTTAGGGATGGAATTTGCAAAAATCCTTCCTTAGTTGAAGTTTACATCAGTTATTAAATTTTTTTTTGTAATTAATTTATAAATAAACTAATCGGAGGTCGTTATAGGAATTGATTTTGAGTTAGAAAACGAATTAATTTTATCTTAAATGTGCAAAGCCTCTTACAAAATTACACTTTAATATGGGTACTTCCACCAATAAGAATAATACAGCAAAAGCTTTGACACATTCTCGGTGTCATTGTTTGTGGGGGCCTTAAAAGGATTTCGTTATTTGGAGCTCTTTTCATTTGAAAAACGAAATACAGTGATTAATTCATTTGTACTTGTATTTAATACGTTTTAAAGTAAATTTACTAAAAATATTTTTATAATATTTATATATATTTTTATAAGCTCGCATTTTGTGCTGCTTATGGCTTGGGATATTTCTAAACGAACGCAAACTAAATCGTATTAGGTATCGAGAGAAAATTGTCATTGGTTTTTTATGTCTTTCACTATACTTTATGGATATTGAAGTGAAAATAAAGTAAAAAAATAAACTTTTACCCTAATTTGACAAAATCCAAGATTTTCCGATTTATTTCTAGTAATTAATGTTAATAATAATTTATTATATTCGGATATGATTTTTTTTCATAAAATAGGTAGGCAGGCAAATGGACCTGCTGGTGTTATGTGGTCACCGTCGACCATAGACATTGGGGCTGTAAGAAATATTAACAGTTCCTTACATAGCCAATGCGCTATGAACCTTGGGAACTAAGACGTAATGTTCCTTGTACCTAGTTAAACTGGCTCACTCACCCTTCAAACTGGAACACAACAATACTAACTATTGTGGTTTGGCGGTAAATATGTTATATATATACTTACTAGCTGCTCGTCACGACTTCGGTCGGGTAAAGTTCATACAAAGTAACTTGTTTTATTTTTCTTAGGAAACTTATGTTCCAAATTTTAAGTGACAAAAAATATATTTTAGATAGGATTTACTTGTACTCCGTTCTTAGTGAGCGGATCTATAGTTTAAGAAATCTCGCAATGAGTCAGTCGCAGTCAGAGTTTACAAATTAAATAGTCGTAAAAATATGTAAATTCTATTTTTTTTTTATGAAAACGTTCACCAAGTAAAGTAAAATAAATCAAAATCTTCATTCGTTTTTATCAACGTTACTGTTTTTCTATTCTCGATTCGTTTCGTATTAAGTTTTTCCAAATCATAAAACATTTATCTTTCGGAGTATTATCGCTTGTGGTAAAATGTTGCATCGCGCGAACCTGCCACGTCGCTATTGTCAAATAAAATAACCGATTATCGGGGCGAGGCTCGTGCGTGGAATAACAAAGACCTAATGGCTAAAGCTATTTTCGGAAGAACGTCACGTTGTTGAACTTACGAACTCTCTTAAATTATGTTAATTCTTAAAACATGCTTTTAGATTTATTATTCGATGTATATAAATTGTAGGGACACAAATGTTATTTTTTTTATTGTATTGTCATTAAGGTGACAATGATGTTGTCCTGATCGATTTCAGATAAGGCAGCCATTTTCAACAAACACATTACCATCATCGACATACAGTCTATACGCTTTTATTTATAATTCTTTAAAAGAACAGAAATTTTCGATTTTTAAAAATAAAATTTTTCAATGAATCTGAATGTTTCCATATAAGTAATATATTTTTTACATAACAATATACCTTGAGAATTAACGAAACGATCATATTGTCAGGCTATTTCAAGTAAAAATATATAATAATCCCGCTGAGTACCTTTCGCCGGTTCATCTCAAATCTGAGGCACTCTGAGGTATTTCTTTCCGAATCGATGATACAACTTAGACAATACCGCTTCCACATTGAATAAATATTTTGCATTTGAGTTGACTCGACTAGCTTTAGACTAATGGACATATGTAAAATTTGTCTTATACCATATAATGTTTGATAAGCATAATATATTCAAAAATGTAAAGCCTTAATATACATGCGAAAATTATTATAATCTGTAATGGAAGCTTTTTTTAAATATTATTTTATTTTCTCTATTGGTCATTTAATTTTCTCTTAGAACGTTATATTATATATATACATCACTACTACATACATATATAACCTTATTTACTAAAACTTTTTTGCGACTTTGTGATAGTAAAATCGAGGGTGAAATTGTTAGGATAAAGATAGAATTGAAGGGATCTCTCGGTTTTAGCTCAACACGGGTCTGTTTTGAAGAATCATGTGAAGACCATGATTTTTAAATAGGTATAGGATAATTGGTGAACGCATTCAATATGCTACTTCAATAACTTTGAGGCACAAAGTCTTTCTATAATAAGTATAATTAGGTACCTACGAAGTTTGATCCTAAACCCTTCGGGCTTCGCGAATTACCGGAAAGTTCACTCTAATATTTAAGTGTTATAGAAAATATGAAAATATTTTTTACTGTTTTATCTAGATAAGCTTAAGCGAAATACAACTCATCACGAGATCACCTAAACTATTCGCCCGATTGACTTGAAATTTGTCATAGTTACTTCTTCCCTGACGTAGACGCTTACTAAGAACGGATTTTACGCAAATCGTATCCAAAATACATTTCTTATCTACCGTGCGAAGCTTGCGAAGGGACGATTAGCTATATATAAATAAATATATATATATATATATATATATATATATATATATATATATATATATATATAAAGATTCGTTATTAAAAAGTACACACAGCTAACTATTCCTTTGAAATAATAATATATAAGATAACCGATTGATAGAACATACACGTGCTAGTGAAGTGCAATGATTAATAAAGTACTAGTTGATTAATCTATAAGAATATTTTTGAATTTAAGAATAATTGTATAAATATTTATTTTATGGTTTTATTATTATTGTTATAATGTTGTTTTCATTTAGGATGGGTGCATGTGGATAATATGTTGAGAAACAATGTTTTCATTATCAATGCCCTAGGGAAATGAAACGTAATATGTAATTGAAAAGGTACTATGTCGCGGGCACAAAATATAATGTCGAATATTATCAAATTTTTTTTTTATGTTAGATTCGGCAAACGAGCAAGAGGCTCGCCTGATGGAAAGTGACTACAACCGATACCACCCATGGGCACCTGCAAGCCCTCGGGTGTTGCCGGTGCATTGCCGGCTGTACGCTCTTTTCTTGAAGGTTT
This sequence comes from Nymphalis io, assembly GCF_905147045.1. NCBI lineage: Eukaryota > Metazoa > Arthropoda > Insecta > Lepidoptera > Nymphalidae > Nymphalis > Nymphalis io. The sequence goes on from NC_065918.1 coordinate 14,309,958, forward strand.
GTATGTCACATCGATTCGGAAAAAATTTACCCCGATTGTAATACAAATACAACTGAATATAGCAGTGTCCAAAGCATTAATTAAAATAATTCGTTTCAATGCTATATTGTTTAAAATTATCCACCGTAAGGGTAACTTTTGAAATATTCCTCTGTTTTGTATATTACGTAGTATATTCGAAAGGAATCCAATTAAGTTAATAGCGAGGCGGCCGCGGGGCTCCCCCCGTCGCAAAATATACTATTACGACGGTTAAAAGCTTTCTGTACCAACCGATCCGTATAAAGATCAATTGAACCAAAATAAGAGTATGGCTTTTTCATGTTACACGAAATATCATAATAAGAGTCGATTATGGTATACAATTTTATATCCCTGAATACAATACAGACAGATCGAAAATAAAAGCACTAAATGTAAAATTTTTTTTGTATGTTATATGTAGGCGGACGGGAAAAAATATAAGGACATTGACGATGTAAGAAAAAATAACCATTCTAAACTAAAATAGATACTTAAATGTTGCAAACAATCTTAATTTTGGAAGTAGTCGATCTCCATTTTCAATATTTTGGTCTAATCGATCCATTTCAGGGATCATCCTTTAGTACAGAAAAATATGATAATGTTTATGAAATAACACAAATGAGTCGCGATGTACATTTAATATATTATATATTAGTATATTTAATGTATTACATTTAATTTATTACATTTTTGTAGAGCAACTAAGTATGCCTATTTTGTCAAAAATATCTGGAAGGAAGTCTTGAGTTTTCCACGTCTAATGTTAATATGATTATAAAAAATACCTATTTATTGCTTTCCTTATATTATATGTAAACGATTTATTTGCTTTATTTATTTTAATAACTTTTATATTTAATCTATGTAATGTATAAATTAGTCCCTTTTAAACCGCGGTGTAAATCACACAGCCCACATATGTTTAACGTGTGAATCTGTGTCTGTGACATCGTAGCTCCCAAATGAATGAACTGATTTTGATGAATTTTTTTATTTGAAACCTGATTTGATCTTCCTCTGGACATTAGTTAAAAATGATTAAGTAGATCTTCAGGCTTTACCTTCTTGACAAAAGTGTCTAACCATTTTTTTCCGATTGAATTGAAATTACAGTCTTTCGATGCGACGACGCTTGTATTGTATATTAAAATATTACTATTATTATTATATATTTATTATTATTAGATAATTATAATAAAGTTGAAGAGCCAACCAACATATTTGATTTAAGACGTATTTTTAGGTGTCAGATACACAGATAACGATCGCTGAGACTGCGAAAATTAGGATGAATATATACATATATATATGATAAGCGCTTTGTTCCGCGCTGCTCTAACTAATTATATAATTATTGAACAGTAATCAGAGGTGTTTGGTTACTAATGTAATAATGTAAGCGTAGCCGTCACGAGACGCCAGATGTGCAATGTACGCCCGAAACATGTACCTATAGTTATTAGAGGATTTAATATCTAATTAAATAAAACGAATAAATAAATATCAAGTAAAATAAGTAAAAACATGGTTTCGTTAATAAAATAAATATATTTTATTATTATTATTGTAATATATAGCAACGAAGTATATATTAGACGCGTCTCTCACATACAGGGGAGTAATAAGAAGCGGTGGACGGGGGTGCATGACGATATATGAGAGTGTTATGGCGTTTACCGTCACGGCGTACGAGTCGGTTCCTCACGAGCCAATAGATTCTATTTTTTAGCCAATAGATTTCACATCCAAAATATAATAGATAAATTAATATACCAACGTAAATTCCTTTGTAACAACACGATAACATAAGTATCATACATAAATAAAACTATATTTTTTATAATTAAACTGATAAAAACCAAGTTGTGTAAAATATAAAATACATAAATGGTATATACTTAAAACCATGATTAAGAGCAACCTCTGCTTTGCAATTGGACCAGAACTGATCTGATTCTGTTAGGTACTTATTTTATCCGCTACTAGTAACATACAATGAAATTGTAAATGGAATTGTAAAATATATGTATGTTAACTTTGTGAAATGGAAATTCATAAGAAATATTTTATATTTAATTTTAAATCAATCGATTTTTTTAAAAGTCGATGGCATACTCTACTTGTTACTTATATATTGTAGAGCTTGTGTAGGACACACTCGGTGGTACCCACCAAGAAGGTTATTCTAGAGCCAAACAGCAATCCTTTTTATTAGTTGTTATACAAGTTGAGTGAGCCAGAGGAATTACTGATTCACGGTAGTCTGCGCAAGCGATCCCGTGACGTCCTCCTAAGATATCTTTTTATCGCTGGTTTTGGTTTTTAAGCGAAATTACGCACGCGAGAGATATATTTTATAACTTCATCACACCTCCGATCGTATGACAGTGTACGGCGCAGGTTATAATTCTTTCAGCGCCAATGCTTATATTATGGGTTGCAATTACTGTCCGCTAGCATAGTTGTTCGTCTGCCTTTCAAAAATAAATATTAAAAAATCCTATTTATAGCTATGAAAACTACGAACTAAATCTAATACCAAAGCCAGCTTTTCTATCTGTTTGGCTATAGGTGTGGTGTTTATCTGTTGCGTAAATGGTTAAGATGTGGAGTATGTGCAGCACTTGTCAGTATATTGGAGAGGTTTGTACGTGTTACTGGGTGCGTTGGAACGTTGATATAAAACCGATGTTTATTTTATTCGTTGATTGTATTTAGTTAGTTTGTATTTACATTATTACGCAGAGTATATGGAGAACGCTGTGATTGCATATGCAAATCTATTGTTAAATAGATTAAAATTTTCTATCTCTATTTAAATAAATTAATTTAAGTGTAACAATTGTTTTTCGACCCTCAGGCTACTGCTAATGATAATAGATTACGGACGGCCATACAAAGCAAGTGTAGAAAATTGATAAATAATAATAATAGGAATGGAATAATATAATATTAATTAATAAACATCCCCTCTAAAAAGAACAAAATTGTGTTATTTAATTAAAATTTAAAAAATACAGATATGATATACTTTTTGTCCTAAGTTGTCGAATGTACCAAGTGTCCTTTTGTCCACAGTTTCGATCCCATTTTTTATGCAACACTCAATCACAATTGAGCATGTTCCAGTCGTTCGTCACCATAAAAATAACACACTATTATTATAGTCATTGCTGATTCATTCGTTCGTTCAATTATAAGCATCAGTCCTAAATATATATTATATAAATATTAATTAATTTTTCAAGCACTCAATATGAACTTTACGTATTTCATGTCCGATGAAAATGTAATCTGTTTCTAAAGATTTCTATGTTTATATATTTATTAAGCTTTTCTGCTATAAAATTCGATGTGTCCCAGCGGTTATAGCACGTGATTCTTAACTAAAGATTGCGGGTTCGAATCCGGGCAAGCAGCACTAAATATTCATTTGTTTAATTTGTATTTATAATTCATTCCCTGCTCGGCGACGATGAAATTCGAATGTAAATCTTTCACATATGTGTCTTAGAACCCGCATTAGAGTGGTAGATAATCTCAAAAACTTATTCTCACAAGGAGATCAGCCTTTTCAGCTTAGCAGTGGGATATTTACATTTCATAGAGCAGTAGGGTGAAATAATTTTCAAAACATAGAGGAAAACATAAGAAAACTATACTAATAAATGGTAAGACGATTTTTTTCTAATACTTTACAGAAAATACTATTGTAACAATATATTTAAGATGCTTAACAGAAGATGCAGCGCGTTTTCTTATCTGTTATTATACGTTAATAATTTTTTAAAACTATGCTTTCAGATATTTTTTGCAATCATAAAAAAGTTATCATTCACGCTTTAAGCCGCAATACAGCAAACACTATAAAAGAAAAAAAATATTAAAATTGCCCTAAACAAAGCCCTAACAGTGTAGGTAATATACTTTTATATAAAAAACTATAAACCATTTATTTTGCCTGGGAATTTTGGGTAAGTACGGGTACCACTCACTCAGATATTTTACCGCAAGACAGCAGTACTCGGTATTGTTGTGTTCCGGTTTAAAGAGTGAGTGAACCAGTGTAATCGCAGGCACAAGGGACATAACATATTAGTTCTCAAGGTTGTTGGCGCATTGGTTATATAAGCAATTGTTAACATTTCTTATAATGCCAGTGTCTATGGGCGTTGGTGACCACTTACCATCAGGTGGCTCATATGCTCGTCTGCCTACCTCATCTATAATAAAAGAAATTGCCTTGATAGAAAGTTTATGATTATTTTATTATTACAGTTAATTGACTTGTATAGTTAGGCTTGGAATGCCTCGTTGGTCTAATGGCTTGATGTAAGGTGGCAGACCCGGAAGTCATGGGTTCAATTCCCAGGTCGGGCCAATAAAAATTTATTAGGTTTTTCTGTCAGAAAATTCTCAGTAGCAGCCCGGAGTCTCGAAGTTGTAAGTGTGTTCACTCCCGTGCCTCGGAAAGCACGTAAAGTCGTTGGTCCTGCGCCTAAACTCTTTCCGGTCGTGTCAGATTGCCGTCCCATCGGATTATTAGAGTTAGGGAATAGATAGTGCACTTGTGTTTGTGCACATACTTATGCACTATAATATCTCCTGCGTAGTTGGCTAATCTCTCTTGAGATTGGCCGCCGTGACCGAAATCCGTCTGGAGGACATTATATTATTATTATTATAGTTAGGTTTATATGTGTTAAAGAGCCGATATGGTCCGTTGTGAATGATACGCGAATCTAAACCGAAGACTGTACTCGAACCGTGTGCTTAATATGCGTTTCTAATTCATCTCATGCTCGGCAGCAAAAAAGGAAACATTGCGAAGTAAACTGCATATTTCCGACGAACATATGCCACGTGTAAATATTGGTGTTTCAACATCATGTTACGTTATACACGTTTTATAGCGAGTGAGTAGTTAAACAATATTGTCTTCTTCTTGCGAATGTCAAATCAATAATGAAAGAAAGAGAGAAATCAGTGTTTAACTGAACAGTTAAGCAACGTTTATAAGAAAGGTCTTTAAACACTACACTGTATTTCCAACATTTTTCTCTTGTACATTAGATCTGTGAGATAGCTCAGTAGTTCTTCAGAATACTTCTTAAATATTCCGGGTTCAAAACGAACGCCATATGTAACTATGATTAAGCTAACAAACTTCTGAAAAGGGGAGTAGGTCTTAGAAGTGGGACAGAGGTACAAAACGTCTAGTTTTTTATATTTTTGGAAAGAAGTCAATTTCGTCTAAATAATAGCTCTGCAAGAACCTCACATAATTTTCACCTTTAAATCTCCCCAAACATGGAATGATTATCCATGATCCAATATGTTATGTTTCTAGTGCCTGTAATTACACTGACTCATTCAATTTTCAAACTGGATTAAAGCATTAAAAACTACTGATGTTTTTGAATAGAAAAGTTAGTGGATAATGGTACCCATAAAGACCGGCATGAAAGCCGTCGACATTTCTGTTAAATTGTCATGTGTGTTCAGATGCTTTAAATATTACTGTTATAATTAATTTAGACAGTCCATAATTAAAATTTAGATTAGTTTATAAAACGTTCTATACAAATTTTAGTATGAAGAATTTTAATTAATAATATAAAATTAATGCACATTGCTTTGAATTAAAATTAAAGTATTTTGATAATTAAAATGTTGAAAATAGTAACTACAATAGTTATAGACCAATAATTGAAATCATCATAATTTTTGAAATGCGATATTAATGACATATTTTATAGTAACCAGCGTTGTATTTTCGTTTTTTTCCGTTTGTATGTATGTCTCAGACACACACATACACAACAAATTCTACAAATTTGTTGTGTATGCGTGTTTGTGTGTGTCTGAGAGTGTGTGTGTGTATGTTTGCATGTATTTTAACTGCCTCGTTGGTGGAGGGAGTGGCTTGCAAGCACGTAAAATCGTTGGTCTAGTGTTGATCGTAGCTGATTGTCGACAGAAATGCACGAATGTGATAAAATGCAATGATGAAGTGATAATCGCATGCAAGGGTGTTTTTAAATTAAAATAGATAGTAAAATGAATAAAAGATTATCAAGATGAGTTCACTATTTAAACTGCTTATTTACCCAATACATCCGTGACTGTGTTATCGAACTCTATAAATATACCAAATTTCAAATGTCGTCGTCCAATAGATTGCGAGAAACTAGGCTGAGACAAAAAGATAAGAGTTACACACAAGGGTCTCGTTTTCCATCGGATGTATTATTAGTAAGGATTTGCTTAAATAATAAGAAAATATTACCTGGAAAGTTTGTAGTTAATTTTTTTTTCAGATAAGTATGAGGTCACTTTAGTATTGCTTTTTCTATTGTAATTTTGTATTCGTTTAATATGAATTTTCTTTTGGGTAAAGTTAAACGTAACATTACTTTTTTAAGATTATTCTTTTAATATGAATTTTACGGTCTTTTAAACATTTTGTTATATGCCATTCGATAGAAGGAGACACAGCATTGCTTAAATAATCGTCTTCTTAAATAAATCGGTGTTCTACTAAACAGTCGCTAAGCGACGTTTATAAGTAAGGCCGTAAAGGAGAATGGCGAAAATGGATACTGAAAAAATTAACGAAGCATCGTTCATATACAAGTTTATATAAATTATAATTATAAATTTATAGGACGTTTCTATAAAAATATTTAGACTATAAGACATGGGAGTCAAAAGAAAGCAAAAAATTACAATTTATTAGAAAGTCGTGGTGGTGGTAGTGGTCGTGCAGTAACGGTACGGCACCATAGAGATTTTTTCGAAATGTATTGAAAGCTCTTGTTTTTGCTTTCATGTTACTTGTTTGTATTCAATTCAAACGTGACGTTTTAACTTTTATGCGATTTTGTAGATTTTTAACGACTTTTAAGGGATGAGCAAATATTAAGAAGGGATATTTGATGACAGCTACCTTGTTATTTACGTGGTAGAATTAAATTTAAACACATGAAAAGCAAGTCCTACTACACATACATTGCAGTTGATAAAAGGCTGGAGAGGAGGAGTGCCATATTAGCCTATTATTGCCACTGCCCCGTAGGTACACGGACAGGAGGCTACTGCCCATATATTACGTACATATTTTCCAATATGTACGTAATATATGAGCATAGAATATGTATAACATCTGATCCGTCTCTCACACGTATACAAAGCCACAGGTGGAAGCTAGTGGTCTATAAACTTTCTCGTTAAACAGGTAACGCAAAAATAAATATACACATCAGCCTGGCAGTTCCTGAGATCAGTTGAATAGTAATATTATGTTACATACCTACATTACATACTATAAATCTGAATGGCAAAAACTTTTAATATTCAATACTGTGAGAATAAATGTATAATTTTTTAAAAAGCATATCCGCTTATTGATATTTGTATGCAGCCCTTAAAGCGCTTTAAGGCTTACTACGCCGGGCTTAATAAACTCCAATACCCCATTTTATTTGAAAAGGCTTATAATGTAAAAATCCTTTTATGTTTTTATTTAAATCTGTTATACAAAAATAAATGTCCCTAAAAATTAATAAACAACATATATTATCAATACTCGCACGTGTAAATGTGAGGATTAAATCCCATGCTATTTTTTAAGCAATGAGGCAGGTAAACATTGTTTACTTGGTGGTAGAGCTTTGTGATGAATATTGAAACCAAGACGGGCTTTTCAGATTCCAAACATTTATCACATACTCTACTGCCAAACAGAAACACGTATTGTTGTGTTTCGATTGGAATGATGAGTGAGTTAACTACATGCGCAAGGGGCATTACATATTTACGGTTAGAAACATTTATTTTGTCAAAAGATTTACATTTAAATCACTAACAAATTACAAATCAATTAGTAGTAAAATTAAATCGAATATGCGTACATAGTAATACAATGAAATATCAGTACAGTGCAAAGAAGTATGTATTTTGTGATGTGAACTAGGGTAACTAAACTTGTCAGTGTTATTTTGCATTTTTTAAAACATAAATATGTTTACTGACTATTGTCTCATATATAATAGATACGTGGTGATGCTAATTTTTCTGAAGATATTTTATAGGTTTATAAATTTTTCATGCATAGCTATCGTTTAGTTTGGCGAGCGTTCGCTTCGAAAGCTGCCAGGCTGACATTTTCTCTACGATTACGTAATGAACTAAATCTAAATATACATACTAGGTTACATAGGTTTACTATGTTACATACTAGGTAGCCTATGTCCGTTCTAAAACCTTAAACTAAAATAATATAAGATTAGTAGTTTTTGCTTACCTAGTCACCCTTCAAACCGGAACACAATAAACTAAGGATAGCTGTTTTGTGGTATCTGATGAGTGAGTGGTACCAACATGCAAAGCCATATCACTGAGTAAAAACCACTAACCATTCAAACTAGTTGATCACATGCGGCCTTTCCTGTTTCACACTAAAATTTTAATGTTTTAGATTTAATTTTAAGGCTCAACACGCATATAACGCGTTATGTAATTAAAATAGCAATTAATTTAGCAGTCATTTCGAACTTCGAATTTTAGCTTATATATATTGTAGGTTATATATATATATTCGTTCGTGTCATAATCAGCCGGTGGGTTGGTTGGTAGATACTTGCCTTTCACGCCGAAGGTTGTGGGTTCAATTCCCACCTAGAATAGACATTTCTATGCATGAACACGGTTGCTTAGCTAGGTGGACTAGGGCCCCGGTGCATAAGGAAAGAATCGGGCCCTCATCCCCTCTTTCCACGTAGCTTGAACTTATATTGGCCTTCAAAATTATAGATAAGAACAAGAATAGGAAACAGTAAGTTCAATTTATCCCTTTTCAAAGCTGAGGTTAGAGGGCCCCCTGAACTCCGGGGCTCTGGTTCACTGCACCACCTGACCCTACGATAGCTACGCTACCGCAAGAACATGTCTGTTTGTCCCGAGTCCGGCTGTAATTATCTATATAAGTATGTATTTAAAAAAGAAAAGTAGTATATGTAGTATATCAGTTGTCTGGTTTCCATAGATCAAGCTCCGCTTAGTTTGGGATCAGATAGGCGTGTGTGAATAATGTTCCAGGATATTAAAAAATTAATAAAAAAATATTAAATCATAGCATTCATTTTTTTTTTAATTCAGAATTTCCATGTCACAAAACCGTAGAGGTTAAATTATTAAAAATGTTTTCTTAGTGCTAACTAGCTGTGTAAAAGGAAATCGTATGCAATTTTTCATGGTGCTAGTCCCAGTAGTTTAGGCTGTGGGCTGATATGGCGGTCAGCCAGTCAGTTATTCTTTTATATATATGAATTAATTTAAAATCTATTTACTTTGTTTTAATTTAAAATAAAAACTAAACGTTATCTGTAAGCAACCCTTGCGCCCTTAATTTGAATAATCTAATAAAAATGTACAAATTAAGCAAATAGGGACACATTTTAATAATATTTTCTCATCCGGCTCTCATCTCGTCTGTTTATTTTAATACCGGCGGCGTAGCTCGGATGTACTGTTTCAATTTGACAACTTTCTTTTTATTTTTTCACAGCTTCATATTTATATTAAACTAACTTTGTCCCATTGTTTCATATGCGTTACATTTAGATTACTGTTTACACACGCCTGTTTCTGACACATAATCAATTTAATTTCATAAACAAAATGGCCAACGGCTTCCTTATAAACGTTGTTTAGCTTAATTAGTTAAAACGATGCCGTGTCTTCTTCTTTCAAATGTCAGATCAATAATGATAGAAAGAGCAAAATCTATGTTGAATAGTCGCTAAGTAACATTTATAAGTAAGGCCGTAAGTTGTTTGACAGATGAATGGACTTTTACAGTGTCACTTTTTTATATTACATAACCAGGAAGTGTACGAAGAGACAAAAAAAACTTAAATCGGAATGGCAGTTCCTGAGATTAATACATTCTGACAAACATTATCTCCAGTTTATGAAGCTTTTGATTTATATTTATAATGTTTACTACTATTATACGATTTATGGATATACATACAGCACAGGTGATACTTAAAAAATAATTATTGTTACGTTTTTATGACGTTATTAATATAAAATAAAATATAATAACTATTTTTTTAACCTGGCAATAGTTTCAGGATTAAAAGGAATAGTGTATAAAAATTGACAATGAACAATGGAATGGAGCGTCTCTAGCTCTCTGACGATAAGACGCAAAACAATAGTTCGAAGTGGTTTCGAGGTGAAGACGCCTCTGCCAGCGGAAACGGCGTTTTAAGTTTGTTTCATATTGACTTTTTCTAAACCTCATTAAGTGGTTGTATGAAGACTGACAAGAGCAAATTAAAAAGTAAAGTCCTTCTGTATAATCAATTTAATTCTTAGTCTAAGATGGACTTTGGATTTCAATTTGCTAGTTCGTTAGTTAATAGTTAAGTAGTCGTATTTGGTTCGTCTACTGGCTGGCTAAATATTATGCTACACATTCATGTTAACTGGTTAGCGTATTGTCAGACCGATAAAAAATTATTAGGTTTTTCTGTCAAAGAATTGTTCATCTCTAGTATTCCTGAGATTTAAAATTGGTTCGTCTACTTACTGGCTTCTCTATAATATTGCTAATTAATGCAAACTGGTTGGTATATTGACAGCCGATAAAAAATTATTAGGTTTTTTTGTCTAAGAATTGATCGTCTCTAGTATTCCTGAGTTTCGAAATTGACAGTGTAACACTCTCGTACCTAAAACCGTTTGTTCTGCACTTTCTTTTCTATCCTGTCGTCTTGGTTTAAGGGAGTGAGAGAATTCAGATGGCAAGTGTGCGTGCACTTTTGTGTACACCATATACCTGCTCATACGCTTAGTCTTTGCAATCGACCGTGACCTTTATTCTCCTTTATCCGACGCTCCAATACCCGTGCCATCAAGGCTGCGATTGAGCAAAATCGGGGATCGAAAGTGTTCGCTCGCAAGTTTGGGAGGCCGCGTCTGACAAAACTTAAAACTGAAAATGGTGGGGTCGTTACCTCTAGGCCTGAGATTATCGGAGAAGTAGAGAGGTTTTATGGGCAGTTGTTCTCTTCAAGATCGGATAAACCCGTGGGAATCAGTATTGATGACCAGCGCGCCCCTCTTATGCGCCATTACTCCGAGGAGCTCCCGGTCGTTGACCAAGGAGAGATTAGGGCGGCTCTAGAACAGCTTAAAAACAACAAAGCTCCGGGAGATGACGGAATCACAACAGAGTTGCTTAAGGCAGGCGGGACCCCGGTCCTGAAAGAGCTAGCAAGCCTCTTTAATTCCGTCATCCAACATGGCAAGACCCCGGAAACGTGGAGCGGGAGTGAGGTGGTACTGTTTTTCAAGAAAGGTGATAAAACCCTCTTGAAAAACTACAGACCAATCTCCCTCCTGAGTCACGTGTATAAGCTGTTCTCAAGAGTCGTCACGAACCGTCTCGCCAGACGACTTGACGAGTTCCAGCCCCCAGAGCAAGCCGGCTTTCGATCAGGCTACAGCACCGTGGACCACATCCATACTGTTCGGCAGATTGTGCAGAAGACCGAAGAGTACAATCAGCCGCTGTGTATGGCATTTGTGGACTACGAGAAAGCCTTCGACTCCATCGAAACCTGGGCAGTGCTCGACTCATTGCAGAGATGTCATATCGATTGGAGATATATCGAGGTACTGAGATGTCTGTACAACGCCGCTACAATGACTGTCCACATCCAGGACTGTAAGACGAAGGCGATCCAACTGCGCAGAGGGGTGAGACAGGGGGATGTTATATCCCCGAAACTGTTCACCAACGCGTTGGAAGACGTTTTCAAAACGCTGGATTGGACTAGGTATGGAGTCAATGTAAACGGCGAGTACATCTCACACCTTCGATTTGCCGACGATATCGTCATCATAGCAGAGTCGCTGGAACAACTCACCGAAATGCTGCGTAGCCTAGGCGAGTCTTCCCGGTGTGTCGGTCTCGGTATGAACTTGGACAAGACCAAGGTCATGTTCAATAGGCATGTCGTGCCGGGACCGATATACGTCGAGGGGAAACCTCTCGAAGTTGTTAGTGAATATACCTACCTAGGACAGATAATACAAGTCGGTAGGAACAACTTCGAGAAGGAAGCCGATCGAAGAATTCGCTTGGGATGGGCAGCATTTGGCAACCTTCGTCAAGTCCTCAAGTCGTCTATACCGCAATGTTTGAAGACGAAAGTCTTCAACCAATGCGTCTTACCTGCCATGACATACGGTGCCGAAACGTGGACACTAACTGCGGGACTAGTCCACAAATTCAAAGTCGCTCAGCGTGCTATGGAGCGAGCTATGCTCGGAGTATCTTTGAAGGATAAGATCAGAAATGAGATTATCCGGAAAAGAACCGGAGTCACCGACATAGCTTGCAAAATTAGCAGGCTGAAGTGGCAGTGGGCTGGTCACGTATGTCGTAGGACCGATGGCCGTTGGAGCAGACGAGTCCTAGAGTGGAGACCGCGAATCGGCAAGCGCAGCGTAGGGCGCCCTCCAGCCAGGTGGACCGACGACCTTAAGAAGGTGGCGGGCACCAACTGGATGCGGAAGGCGGAGGACAGGGAGCTTTGGCGCACCTTGGGAGAGGCCTATGTTCAGCAGTGGACAACGATTGGCTGTTGATGATGATGATGATTGATGTGACCTTTATTCGATGAGGAGGGTATTATACTAGATGGTGTCGTCATCAAGATAACTTTGGCCAAATTAGTAAAGTTATAAAAAAAATATCCTCAGCATTATTATATTTTGATTTGAAACTGACGTAGTTACAAATAAAATAATAGTAACAAATAAAATAAACTATAATATATAAACATATATAAGAAAAATACCACTCATCACGAGATCATTTAAACTATACGCCCGAATGACGAAATTTTTCACAGTTAATCCCTTCCCGACGTAGACGCTTACTAAAAACGGTACGGATTTTAAATAAGAACGAAATGCTTTATTGACAATATTTAAAAAAGTAAAAAGATTCGCTCTTCATATTAAAAGTTAATGTACCAATCTTTTATTGATAATTATATTTTAATCAGCATTAAGTCCGACAATAATTGATTGAGCGTACTTATGCGTCCAAGCTTGACATATATTTTTAGCATAAATATAGCATAAACATAATATATAACTGTGTTTAGTTAGCTATCACACACCTATCGTTCTGAAACAGAGAGTTCTGTTGAACTGTGACGTATCAAGAAGAGTAAGTTAAGATTGCTTTTTTGGCTACTCCAGAGTTCACACCTAACAATGTTCTAACCTTGTTCGGTATCTTAGATTCAAATTTGTGTTTAATGCGAGAACTTTCAAGATTTATGACTGTTTTGTTTTAAAGTTAGTAAAAGCAATAAATTATTATACAAAAATAAAGCTTAGCTATAATATTTCACAATGCATGCACAGACAGTAGACATTATTCGAATTAAAATCTTTTGACTTTTTGTTTTTTAATCTATGAGTTATATATGGAACTATAATCGGGTTTCAAACCCACTTTATATATCGCCGTTGTAAGCTATAAGTATTTTATTAAATACATTTTATTTTACTTTTTATTATTATTTGTAAATGAAAAAATATATTTAATTGTTACATGGAAATCTGTTAAATCTCCCATCTCGAGGGGTAATTAAAAACTTGGCTATTTTAAAATTAGAATAATAAATTGTTCAAGTTGTTCTGTCTACGAGCTTTGTTAAGTAGTTATCCGTCGAATTGAAGAGGAAAACCTCAATAAAGGTAGTAATATTGAAGTTTAAACTCTATTTAATCCGAGCGTTTTGTTCTATCGTAGAAATTAAAGTATTTTGTGTATATAAAGCATTTTGTTGTAGAAAATTACACAACAATGCATGCATTAAAAATAGTTTTTAGTGTCCAATTATATGTTTAAATGTAAGCATTTAATATTTGAATAAAGTTCTCAAATATTATATCACCACTAGCTGATCGTTTTTGGATAAAATTAGAACAGCAAACAATTTTTCACAGCATACGTTATGAATTATTTTCACATTAAATTTCTGAAACGAAAAATAAACTTTTATATAGTTCATGTAATGTCTAATGACAATAATTTCCTTAGTTAACCTAAAAAATTCCTTTATTGACTGGAATTTGGTTATATTTCTATAGAAAATATATTGCGGTGGTATCCGTATCCGTAACAGCCTGTGAATGTCCCACTGCTGGGCTAAAGGCCTCCTCTCCTCTTTTTGAGGAGAAGGTTTGGAGCTTATTCCACCACGCTGCTCCAATGCGGGTTGGTAGAATTCACATGTGGCAGAATTTCAGTGAAATTAGACACATGCAGGTTTCTTCACGATGTTTTCCTTCACCGTCAGGCACGAGATGAATTATAAACACAAATTAAGCACATGAATATTCAGTGGTGCTTGCCCGGGTTTGAACCCACGATCATCGGTTAAGATTCACGAGTTCTAACCACCAGGCCATCTCGGCCATCATAGACATTGACGGTGTAAGAAATATTAACCATTCCTGACACCGCCAATGCCATTAACTTTGGGAACTACGATGTTATGTCTTTTGGGTCTGTAGTTACCTTAGCTCACTCACTAATCAAACCGTAACGCAACAAAACTAATAGTTGCTGTTTAGCGGTAGAATATCTGATGATTCAAAATATAAAAAATATTTCATTTACAGCTAAATATAAATACTACATTACACACATAGCTGAGTTGACGGATGAATTAAAGTTGTATTTCTGGTGGTGTCCTTTTTTTCGCACGCAGAAAAAGAAAACCTTCAGAATTGTACCCGAGCTCTGGTGATAGAGGGACCAAGTTATTCGGGGTCCTTACCCATTAAAACCATTGCGATGGCTGACTTCGGCACGGATTGGAGATGCTATGGGAACATGTCGATATAACAACTCCTCGCTAGCGCGTACGGCAACGCGAGATCGTACCATCTCTCCCCCTCTTTAACAGGACGGCTTCCACGCTAAGCAAGCTTGTATCGTGGATATCTTGTTATGATTTTTAGAGGGCATTTCAAACACGGTTATCAGTGTTTGCCTAAAACAAATATGCAACAATAAAAAAATAGACTATGCAACAATAAATATAAGAAAAGTACACGTAAGGTTACTGCACTTTATCTATTGAATATTCCTTTTTTATAATTAATAAAGGATCAAGCACATTTGCGCGGCCAAGCGAAGCGAAACGCGACCGCGACATGGAATCATATAATGCTACGGCTATACTTGTGCGACCTAACGAGATAATTACAACAATCTGGCGATCGATTGTACGTCAAAGTTACTCGTAGTTGTGATCAGTGCTCAATGTCATAGACTTGTGTATTTATCCATTAATAATACTATTAAGCAAATAAAAAATTATCTATTTTGTTCATTGGTGTAGTCTGTGTTATATAACATATTAATGAAATATTTGTGAACAATAAAAATTTAACGTTACGTAATCTTACAAAAAAACTTTTTTCTATAAAAGTTATTCGTTTTAAGAGAATTCAGACTTCGCACTCATCGCCAGTCTGAAAGAACTGCACTGAACGAGATCACGCTTATCAGTATAATTAAGACTTAGACTGACACTCCACTAAATAAATCAGAATATAGCACATAATAGCGCAGTAACCAATAAAAACCGGTTTAAACTAGGTGTATGGTATATTACTGAAAATAGACGCGACACAGTAATTTCTAAAGATACACAAAATATGCATGTAACATATATAAAGAATTAAAATTAATTATTATTTGCACTTACGCTACTAATACTAATAATACTAATTGGAAATTCATGGATAAAGAAATACATATCTAGATAGAAACACTGAAATACATATCCGAAAGTGAATAAACCACCGCTGACATCAAAATGTAACAAATAAAGTTTAGTTTTATTGAGTTGTTGCGTTTCGTATTTTTGAATGCACATTTTTTTAAATATTTGTATACATCCTTCACAGTTTGTAATAACGAGGAGGAATTATATTTGATTCTATGATATATATATTTTTTTGATCTAGATAAAATACATGGAAACTTTTTATTACAAATGTTTTAGATTTAAGGAATTTTAGGGAATTTCCAATGTTTCATAAATATATATTTATTAATATTTAAATTTGGAACATTTTTCACTGGTCAGTATGTATAAAAATATCGTTAGTATAACTAAACAAAATTTTACTCCCGAAAAATAGTAACGAGTAACTATCTTGCATTTTATGTATAAGTCTATGTTAAGCCTTTAAACATTTAATTACATACGAATTTTTAGTAAATGTTAAAATTTATTTTGTGTTGTGTAAGAAATAGGAATATGTTACGTAGAGCAGTGCTATCAATGCTATGCTATGCTATACAATGCTATATATAATGTAGTCCACTAGCCTTACTCCTTTCATTGCCTTCTTTGAAAGAGGAAGTTGGGACTGTAAATTGAAAAGTTTATTCAATATCGTTAACGCTTTCAACTTGATCGGTATATTGGCATCTATTGGCTTAAGTTGATGGTATATTTATAAATACCAATAATAATTAACGGTGCATACGCATTATTGCTTATTATATTACACTTGTGGATTTTATTTAACTTTTATAAAAGTATTTCATAGAATTATCTTATAAATATTTTTTTGGTTCCAACTGATCGCAAAACACTCACATCAACTGATGCGATTTTTATTAAACTTTTAATGAGAGGTACTAATCGTTTGTTATATTTGATAAAATATATTAATAGTATTTAAGCGTGTAATTGGCATATATGATTAGTTCACGATGGTTTTTGTCCGTTGCTTCATTTATACGGAAATAATAGTGCTCGTTTCAAATGGGTAAAACTAACCTTTTGTAGAATCCAGATCGGCTCAGTAGATACAGGTTTTATTTCTAATTTAATTTTAGGACTTGATATTTGATATTGTAGGATCTGATAGAATTGATTGTATCGCTGCTAAGTTCATTTCAGCGCTCAAGCTTCATGAGGATGCAGGTTGCATGAAATTCGTGGTGGAAGAAGTTCCACCCCTTCTCCACAAGGAGAGAAAGCCTTTGCCCAACTGTAGGATATGAGTATCCCATATAATAAGATAAGTAACTAAGGTTACTTACCTTATTGACAGATTACATAAACATAAACTGAGTCGTCAATTTGGCATTTTTATAAGGGATTTCTGGTGGAATGTCGGATAATCCACTTAAACAAATTAACCTTTGTGCAAATATATTACCATGCCTCAGGGAATTGAAAATTTCCTCAATGAAGGAGGAATAAAGTCCCTTCACATTATGCTGGTTATTAGCTATAAACGTGATCTATCAATATTTTCTCACTGCATTTTTTTTTTAATAACGAGCGTCAGATTAATTACGATAAACATAAATCAGGTATATTTATATTGGTTGAATCCAAGATCTTTGGTTAAGTAGCAAATGTCAAAATCACTTATATTAATATAAAATAAACGTGACATAGAAATTTAATATTTAACCACTCGTGAAATCGTATGTGAACGAGAACATTTGACACAGAGTGCTTGTCTTTTATCCTTGAATAGAAACTTCTATGAAATTTATTCAATTTTTACAGTCGTTCGCGGCGAGAATCATCGTATACTATGAAGTTTTATTTTGTAGTGTAATGGCGGATCATCTGTGTCTAGCTTTATTGTGACCAATAACAGCCCCGCTCGATGCCATAACGTAAAGCCAATCCTTTTTTATTGGCGTAATCTGCGCGATTATATGTCATATAGTATCATCCAAGCGTCCGATATTGCGCCTGTTTTTAGGACGGTTATCATTTATGATCAAGTTAAATAAAATTCGTGAAAATGCCGACTAGAGTTCATTTGAATACTTTTAAGTATTTGATTTATGCGTCAAATGTCGTTTCTCAACGAAATCAGTCAGAAATGTCCTGCAACAATTTTAAAATATAAGTGACATCATTTATAATAGTCTCTAAAATATTTTAAGGAGAAGTTTTGGTGTTTATTCGGGCACGCAGCTCCAGTACCGTGTTACGCATAACCCATGCACACCTACAGTACAAGACATACTATACATACGTTTTCTCATAATTTTTCCAATGAACGCTAATTATGAGATGAAATAATAACAACAAATTAAGTATGTGGCTGTACTTGAACAATCTGGTGATATTGAACGCGTTCTTTCCACTACGCCCTTCCTCTCCCAGTTTTCAAAAGCGACATCATTTAAAGTCATTTAGAAATATAACTATCGCCATGTATTTTTTTTGCAATACAACCCATAATAGCCAGTGTAGCTAAAGGCACTATATATGTATATATATATATATATATATATATATATATATATTTATATTATAGGTATTCGGACGAGCATATGGGCCACCTGATCGTAAATAGTCACCAACACCCAAAGACATTGGTATTGTAAGAAATGTTAACCATCGCTTACATCGCCAATGCGCCACTACTTTGGGAACTAAGATTTTATGTCACTTGTGGCTCACTCACCCTTAAAACTGGAACACAATAATTCCAAGTACTGCTGTTTTGCGGTAGAATATCTGATGAGTGGGTGATATCTACCCAGACGAGCTTGCACGAAGCCCTACCACCAGTATATAATATACATAATGCCAATAGGCTATGTATCTTAAAATGGCAGATTGGATGGATTTTCGTCATAAGCTGAATTCAATGCTGGCGAAGCCATAGGTTTTGCTGATATTTTAATTTTTGACTTATTATTTTACAAAACTAAATAATAATTGAATTACTCATGTTGATGCGATTAATTGATAAACTAGACCTTAAGTCACTATATAGATACAATTCTTTCTTTGTCTTCGCAATTTTATCTCACTATAGTGTTAAAGTTAAATGCTCCTATTATATTCGTCAACGTAGATACGAGTATTTCCGGCATTTATCTTACCTTTTTTGTTCTCTTTGACCTCTCTTGAATATTTAAGGACAAAATTCAAATTCCTGTGCGACAATCACGATTGTAGACTACGTTCGAACGATTTGCTTCCACTTTCAGTTCCTATTCATAGCTCTGGTTTCCTCCCTGATTCTCCGTTCAAGCTGTTAGATATTTGCGCAAACTCATTATTTATAGCAGAAATGTTTTCGTTTAGCTAACCTTTTATTTCGTTTACTTGTAATTCCTTAGACGTGTTGTCCATGCTTTTCGTGTATCTTATATTTAATGTTATTTTAATGTGTTTATCACCAGGCAGCATCATACGTTTCCGAAATCAAAAAAGTGGTAGATATATGGAATGCATTCGCGATATAACTATTGGTTTGCATTTGACGTCGTAACTTCTTCATTGACTCGGAATGTCAGTGCCAACCGTTACCTGCGTATAAGCGAGAACATTTTCAGGCAAAAGTTTATTTTTTTTTCTTTAACTACAATACTTTAAGTAATTTAGCATGGACTCTTAAAGTATTTTTAATTGTATCTAAAATATCAATTTAATATTTATGCATATAATTTAATTTCCTGACTCACCGGTCGAGTATATGTTCCAGAAATGAACTCCTAGATCTCGTACACAAAATTTTCACACGTTTTTCTTTTCAAGGAGCGTTTATTACAGACAAGCGGAAAACACGAATTTGACGCATAAATACAATCTATATATGAATAATTCAGATTAATATATACGAGGTAAGGTTGATAATAGAACTAAAAAAAATCCGTATGTGTTACCGTACTTTGCTGATTACTTCGTCTTATCGAAGTGACAGCCGTAAGCAATGAGTGACAATATTGACATCGTTTACAAGCCATACAAGTGTGTAAAACCTAACCTAACACTTAGATCAAGCTTTCATTTTTAATGAGGGGGAAAAATGTATTCGTAACGAGTCCTTGGTTGTAGGGCCTTGTGCAAGCCCGTCTGCGTAGATACCGCCCACTAATCAGATATTTTACCGTCAAACTGCAGTATGTATTGTTGTGTTCCGGTTTGAAGAGTGAGTGAGCCAGCTTAAATACAGAGACGAGGGCAATAATAATATAGTTTTTTAAACATATTTACACCCAAAACATATAAACATAACATCTTAGTTCCCAAGGTTGGTGACACATTGGCGCTGTTAAGAATGGTTAACATTTCTTATTCTTGTGGTACCATCAGATAGCCTATTAGTCCATCCGTCTTTCTATAATATAAACAAATAAGTCAATAGAATAATACAGTAGGCTAATAAGAAGAAAATAGTGAGGATAATTGTATCTATAAAAATATTTATTATTTTATTCAAGTGGGTGCAGGTGTAATGTACCCTATGTCCTTTTTTGTACCATTTAGCCGAAAGCGTAATAAATAAACAAACTATCACATTTATACTAATAGTCCAGATTAGTCGCATGTAACGATTCAAATATTACGGTATTAGTTAACGCAATTTCGACAGTCCTTTATTTATGTGAGTTTTCTCATTTTTAATTACTTTTTAATTAATTATTGTTGTTTCTTGTATCAAATGCACACTACAAAGGATATGTATATTAAGCGTGCATTTGAGATACATATGTCAAATTACGTTTGATTCGTTCTTATATGCAAGGCTCTATTGATCTTAATTTGACTGTTCCCAATTAAGGCAACAATAGCTTGATGGATTCTGGTAGCAATTAGAAAGCTGAATATAATGACATCGGTGGCCTTCCAACGTCTTGTCGGTTATATAACTATTATATTGAATGTGTGTTAATTGCATCATATTTACTCTTAGATATAGTTTATAGCCCAATTAACATATAACTCGGTTCATCTTATTTAATGAAGTTTTCCTTCAAGCAAACCTAAGATCAAACAAGAATCGAATTAAATGAAAAATAAATTATGAGTTGCTTTCATGTGTCAAATTAGTTGGAAGTCGATATATTCTTTTGTTTTCAAGATACGCGAAGTCATTAAAAATTTCTATTAAATTTTTTATTGAGCTGCTGCATGCTGTCTGTGTACTTGTAACATTTAGTGTACTAGTTTATATTGTAACCGCCATTGCTACTCTTAAGAATAAACTTCGTATCTCACTCGTAAAATGTTGTAAATCAACTTATGGTGATACGCAACTCTGCCTTCTATCTATATAATTATAAATGTCAATGTCGCATATCAGTAACCAATATTCCACGATCGGTTTTTAACATTTCACGAGTGAGATATAAAGTAACTTGCGGAATTGCATTGATGCGACAAAAGTGAGGAAAATATTTTATTATACTATACAATAATATGGAGGTATTATAAGTTTAACGTGTGGATCTGTGTGTGATTTGTTTGAGAGGTGTAAGGTGACTTATAAACAAAAAAAGCATTTTGAAACCATCATTTTATAGTTCGTTTTTTTGTAAATACTCACCGGCTTCGAAGCCATGTTTAGTCACAATAAAAATAAAACATTATTTAAAACATGACTCTTATCTTGTAATAAATTTTGTAGTTGTAGTAGTATGTAGTTAATATACTACGCCAGACCCCAGGAGGATACCACTACGCATCTATAATTAATTATTATCAAGATAGTACTCGTATAGCCTTAGGTAGAAAACAGTATTAAATTTTGTTTATTACTTAAATCAACTTTATTGTCATTTTATTTTACAACGTCCAAAAAATACTTGAATTTTGACAACTAATTGCAACTTGCTTCATTTCAGCAAAATATCAGCGACAGCATTTATATTTTTTGTAGATAACTATAATAAGCAATTATAATAAGCATTTTTATATTTAACAAACCTGAAATAAATATCGACAACGTTATCTTAGTTTGGTTTGCAAAGTATTAATATAATAAAATAAATACGCATTATCTGTATCGGTCGGTTGGCGAATGTTTTAATTTCATTGATTAAAAAATATCTCCGGATAAAAGTCTTATTTTAACGAAGTCGAGACGGGCAGTTGTGATAATGTTTTCTTGTCCAGCGAAGCAACGGAACTATATTATATGTGTATGTAATATTTGTAAACATGAAATTATAGTATTATATTCTTTGAGTAAACTTTCATAGATTTCAAAATTGTATAGCCAGCGAATGAGATTAGGTCGTATGTGGGCCGATAATATTATGACATTTGATATATTTGAACTTCCTTTAGTGCATAGGGCTGTCACAAGTTAGATTTTATTCATCAGCCATTATTATAAACATTTTTTTATATTGATTAATGTAATGAGAGATATATTAAAGTTTTATACAACACAACGTTTTGTTTCAAGAAAATTTTAAATAAACAAAATATGTAAGTAAAAATCAATATTTTAATATTTTTTTAACAAAAATCAATGTTTTTTTTTTATTTACCTGTGACGCATGCCACTAATATCCAATTCCTTACGTCTTACATACGGATGTTAATATTTTTACTTATAAGATTTGAAGTTGTATATGTGTTTTGTTTATAATGTGTTGTAAAAATGTAAACGATTATAGTATAAAGGCTACGAATAATGGATCGAAGGGTAAATACATGAAGACATTAAATAAAAATTTCGCCATGGATAAATCTATTTTTAATACAAAAATATATCTGCTGAGATTGAATAATGTAACGCGTGTTTTGTTTTGTCTCAACCCTCCCTGTTCATAAATACACTTTGGAGTTAGGTCCTTGATTTGGGCATTTCATCGCCGAATATAGTTATTTTATCCTTAGGTGTAAATGTCTGTCCTTTACATACATATGTATATACACGTGTGTGTAATAGGTTATTCTATGTGTATAAGTAAGGTCGGTGTGTTAGTGAATCCGGCGATCGGATTATGTATTGTTATATAACACGTAAGATTTGTATCTACTATGAAATATTTATAATGTAAATAAATTAATATGTATAAATTTTCTTGGAATGACTGCTTTTTGTGTAATTTTAACTTTCGAATTGTATATTTTCATCATAATTGATAAAATTATCATTTTTTAACTAGCATTACACTAGAAAAAATAAATTGAAATTGTAATGGAGTATTATCGTGAAAACTTTCGACGACGACCTATGTACGACCTTCAATCAGCTCGTGACGCGTTGGATGTAAATCTATCGAAACGCCGGGCAATATAATAAAAAGGAACAACTAATGCGTATATTTATCCCTCTCCTCATAGTTGGAGGTATAGTCGACGTTGGTAACACGACTGCGTAGACACTAACTAGTTATTCAACTGCAATTGACCGGAAATCCTGTGTTCTATTCCAAGTAATAATCGAATCTTATAATATTTCGTCAGAATCCACGCAAATATTTGAGCGTGATTTCGTAACAAATATCTTTACACACAAACGTTAGCATTTATAATATTATAACATTAAGCCTTTATTCAAAACTAAACTAAATATTCTCTGAATCTTTACTTACAAACGTTATTCAGCGGGTGATAAGTTAAACAATACTGTGTCTTCTTCTTTCGATTGTCGATCAATAATGAGAGAAAGAGCAAATCTGTATTTAACTAGGCAGACGCTAAGCAACGTTATAAACATTGCTTAGAGTAGCTTAGTAACGCAGGTAATGTTTATTTATTTAAGAAAATTGTCGTAGCTTGTTAACCAAGCGATATTGGTTTCACGCGCGTCATTCATATTTATTCGCAATATCTTAAATTTCGCCCCTCTGGTTTATAATTAAAAATCTACAAGCGGACAGAAACTTCTGTTATTTGCGTCATTGTCTATATTTGTGCAACTGAAGCAAATATAATCAAATACACAGGCATTTTGGATGGATTATATAGTGATATACTCGTGTTCAGCCAATTAATGCAAACCCACGATCATGCCAATCTAAGTCAAGTGTCACAATTATAGCAAATTTCAATCACCGTAACAGAGTGCGAATGGGCTAAAGGCTTCCTCTCCTCTTTTTGAGGAGAAGGTTTGGAGCTTATTCGACAACGCTGCTTCAATGCGGGTTGGTGGAATACACATGTGGCAGAATTTCAGTGAAATTAGACAATGCAGGTTTCCTCATGATGTGTTCCTTCACTGTAAAGCTCGTGCTTGGATGGATGGATGGAGCATGGATTATAATCACAATTTTTTTTTTCTATTACATCCACAGGCACACAGATGCCCGTGCCTTTTTTTAATTACAATTTTTTTTATTAAGGGAACAATTTTTGACGCACTGAGCGCTACAGTAGTTACTCTATGGTTACAATATTTGCTTACAATAACTTAACTACTATAACGCCACTGCAGCAGCAATTATTACTTTTTTTTCTATAATTATATATATGTATGTTTATTACTGGAGTTATTTCATTTTTATTTTTATTACTACATGCTATTTTATTATTACATGCTACTTTTATTACATCTTATTATCATTTTTTTCTTTTTACTCATTTCTCTATTTTTGGCTAGCGGACCCTGCACCATGTTTGATCAGTGAGAGTACAGCATCTGCGACAATGCTGTCGCGCTTGTCAATAGCCATTTTTAGGCTGTGCTCTACGATGGTCTTCCTTGAGGCCCCCATCGCTCGGCCGATGAAACCGCCGATTGCATCGTCACCGTCATCCGTGTAGTAGATACAGGTGTTGGTGTGTCTGGTGATAGCTACTACCGCGTGAGGTATACTTTCATGGATTCGAAGCCTCACGCGTCTGGTCTGGATGATGATGACTTCGCCGTAGGTCTGTCCCTGTGATTCATGGATGGTCATGACGCGTGACCCTGCGCCTTTGCCATATCCCTGGTATACTCACAAATTAAGCACGTGAAAAATCAGTGTTGCTTGCCAGGGTTTGAACCCACGATCATCAGTTAAGTTTCACGCGTTCTTACCACTGGGCCATCTCGGCTATCAATTTTATTTATTGTGTTAGATAGGTGGACTTGCAAATTTGCCGTCATCAGACGGTCAAGTGGTCCCCACCATCAATATACTGTGGCATTGTAAGAAATATTAATCACCCTAACATAGCCAATGCGCTAGCAACCTTGGGAGCTAAGATGCTATGTCCCTTGTGCCTGTAGTTACATTTCCTCACTCGGGTGAGTGAGTTAGTTCAAACCAGAACACAATTATACTAAGCATTGCTGCTTGGCGGTAGAATATATGCTGATCGGTACTTTCCTAGACGAGCTTGCACAAAGCCCTAACATCAAGTAAATATATGATAGATCTGTCAAGAACTGTTTGTAATTGTAATGTTAATAATGTATTTGCGAATATGTAAATTTAAGGTTTGTTTATTTCTAGGAATTCTTCTAGCAGTCTATTACATATTCTTGTATCCGTTATAATCTTCTAAGCTCTTGCTTATGTAACCTAAATAAACTTTATATAAACTTTTTTTTTTTTTTTTTTTTTTTTTTTTTTTTTTTTTTTTTTTTAATGTTAGGTTGAACTCTATGTTTCTGTTACTCTTTTGGTGTACAATAAAGCATATTCTATTCTATTAACTTTCTAGTTTTCTATAAATTGTGGGTCCAACTTTTCGAGTAGTAGGTTAACTATCAGTTAAACTATTACTAGTATATTGAATGTCGCATTTTAACTCTACATACATTTTTAGGTTTAGGTATTAATTTTCGTAAGTATTAGTATGATTGTTTAAATACTCTATACGAAAAATAAGTGATATTTATTTTCACTTGTCAATTGGATCTAAATAAGGTTGTTCAAGGACAGTCCTTTTAATTAATAGTTAAACTTAGTACGTCAGTTTGAGTCAATGTAGCGATCGTTATGTTCGAATATATGTTCAGCTAATGTGATTTAAGCAATGAAGAGTTCAATCTGCGCACACGCTTGTTCTTTATAATATGTTCAGCGCATTTGGATAGTCTATTTTGGGAATGGCCGTCGTGACATTAATCCGTCACGAAGACATCACAGCTTAACCGTGCTCTAGAAGCATGCGTCACGTTTATAAGTTATTAATAACATATGTGAGGCCTAATTAATTTTAATCCGTAATGACCATAAAAAAGAAAAAAATTAAAATTTCTAAAGAAAATTACAAGTCAGGAAGATAAGATATTGGTGCTTAGGGTTCTATTTGTAAATTAAAGGCATCAGTAGCTTCGTAATTTCATCTCGTTAAAGGATAAATAAATAAGGGTCAGAAGTTCCTATGCAAAGTGCATTTCAAAAGTTTGATCGTGATATTTGGTATTCAAGCTTCTTCAAGTTTGTAAAGTTATAATGTAAGTTGTTTAAGTGTGATTTATTCATTTTCTATGGAATTTACAGGAACATGTATGAATAGATATTTATAATTTTTAAAATAAGTCATTTAGTTCATAATTGCTTGCCTTGATTCGGAACTGCAATCTTTATTTAAAATCCAGTGTGCATCTTATTATTTTACATATTTTTGATAAATTGAAATATTAAATGCCTATGAATGTAACACTAATTATAAATGATAATATTATCTAAATATATTTGATTAGCTTCTCGGAAGCTTCATCAAGGAAACATTCACAAGTCCCAACAGCGAATTCGGATTGTGGCTAATGACTCTGTTCTGTTACTTCTTCTAATTTAACCATCCCAAATTTCAAATGAAACTGATTCGTCTATTTCAAGAATCACTTGATCGTGGCAACCCTAATAATTATCGTCGACCTTTGTTTTAACCCTTTTACTGTGTTAAATCTTAGAATTGATTTCATTTTGTAAAAAATAAACTTTATGCATTTCGAATTTCATCACCGGTAGTGATATTTCAAAACTCTGATTGTTTCGTATTTCCAGTAGTTATCTTAATGCCATAAAACCCAAGGAACTGGTTTGAAAACCCAAGTTTGGCTAGTAAAAATTTATTGAATTTTTTCGTCGCAATATTTTCAGTATAAGCACGTCGTAGCCCGTCAAACGGTGGGTTCTACGCCTAAACTCTTTCAGGTTCTGTCGGTAATGCTATCCAGTTGGATTAAAGAGTGAAGGAATACAGAGTGTTGTGTTTTGCGACTCACTTGAGCACACATATGTATATAAGTCCCGCACTGGCTATTCTTCATTGAGAATGCCGCCATGATCTAAATCGGCCAGGACCCTCCTGCTCTTAATTTATTTTTTTTTGAACTCGTGAAAAGAACTAGAATAGATGAAAAGATTATTTTTAACCGTAATTTAAGAACACTATTGATCACGTCACATTTCAAATAAAAAAATAATCAAAATCGGTTAATTCCTTATGAAGCTACGATGCCACACACAGACACACAGATAGACCTTAAACTTATAATACCATTCCCTTCGCATCCGCAGTTTGAACTGAATTGTACACTATTTCTATTTTATTTCTCCTTTAATCTTTCGACTGTGGCAATAATTTTTTGTGATTATGATTTGAAAACAAAATTCTCTAACCAGTTTGAGTAAATAAAGATAACGGCGCAGATTGAACATTTCGTTTTGCTCTGCACTTTCGGCAGTGTATCTAAATATGTATTTATGTATTTCGAAGGCGTCAATTTGAGTGAGCGAGTAGTATATTGACTCTAATACGTTTTAATAAATAATATAAAAAATAGACTATAACAGAATATTAAAATGTAAGACAAAAAATGATTTTATATTGAACTTATTTATAAATTATTAACTTGGTTTCTTCTTCAACCTAACTATAATATTATACATGCGGAAGTGAATTTGTTTGTTTGTTTGTACGCTTTCACGCCTTAAATAAAGAACTGATCATAATGAAATAAAACATATATGTTGTCAGGTGTATAGAAAGGATATACTCATTACCTGACACGTCCTAATATTTTTTAATGATAAACATGAAAAGCTATATATAAAAATTAATACAATTTTATAACTGAATTTCTCGCATTCAGAGCAAAAACAATGTTTGTTAATTTGATGTTTTCACATGTTGAGCAATAATAAGTTATAAAAATGTACAAATGTTCATCGTCCCAAAACCGAGATACGCAAATGAGTCGACATAAAAAAAAACTGCCAAGTTATAATTTCCGACACGTACTGAAAATTTACCTCATAACTCTGCCTCTTCATATTTTTACAACGTGTCGCATCTTAAATTTTCTTTGTTAAAATAATATAAAAGAACAGATCAAATTCTAAGTTTGGTTAACTTTGTTGATGCAGGTCACGGCGTAAATTTATCACAGGTCTACCTGAGACTGGAAAGGTAATTGACTGGAACAGGGGACGGGCTGCAGCTGAACTGTTTTATAGCGGCCTCTCGCTCGCACATTTAATCTTTCGACTGTGGCAAAAAAATTCTGTGATTATGATTTGAAAATAAAATTCTCTAACCAGTTTGAGTACGTAAAGTTAACTACGCAGATTGAACATTTAAACCTTATTTAAGCTTGTATTAATATTTCTAAAAATATTGTTCGATACAAGAATCTATTTTTTATTAACAACTGTCCCATTACATACATTTTACTCAATCACAAAACTTGTTTATTTAATTGAAAAATTGGAAACTAACTAAGTTAACGATTATATCTGTTATTCGTGAATATATTGTATGTGTTTCATTTTCATATTCATTACTTTTTACAAACACACACACCTATGTATTTTTGCCAGTTACACATACAAATATTATGATTACAAACATGATAGCATTCGCATACTATAATGTTATGTGTGTACATTTACAGATGACATAGGTTAATAAAGTAGTCACGGGATTGATCGTTAGGTACCACGGAAACGATTGGCATAATTCCTAATCAATAAGTAATTAATATTAGCAGTCAATGCCAGTAATTGATAGCCGTTACTCAGATGCACTGCGTCGATCCAACTCTATGTGGGAATGATGTTATGATTTGCCACTTTCAATGCATAACTAATGTGGATCAAGGGCTGGAGTCACGTAACAGAGGTGGCTTAAAATAAAATTGATACTTACGTGAAATATCATTACTATTTTTTAACAGTAATAAAATATATTATTTATATAATTATTAATTTTATATTCTTTACAAATACGCATAAATCCTGTACTGGGAATAAGTACGAAAATAGCCTGAGGGGTCACAAACCTCTCAGATCACTGAATCACTGGGAAGATTTCAATCAGTCTTATTATAGTGATAAATAAGATTAAGTGATAATTGAGTGTTATTTAACTTAAACTCAAATGGAATTCCTTACCAGCTCACGTGTTCCCCTCCTCTTACAACCCCGGTTCCTTCAAACGAGGCGTGAAGAGGCATCTTGCGGGCCGGCAAGGCGGGGACGGCTAGTACAGAACATTCTTCCCGACTGTACTGGCCGTCGTCGCGTTTGGACTCTACTACCACTTACCATCAGGTGGAGTAGAGTCATTTGCCATCCCGGGGCATATATATAAAAAAAAACAAAGATGAACTCAGTAATATAACATGTAATACTTAATATACATATGTGCGGTGTTATGGAAGTCGGGTTTTCTCCTCAAATCTCTTCTTTTACTCGTCTCTATAATTTCATTTTATCTTATTATACTCTTCTGGGATATTATAAATGATTGTGTGTAATATCCAAATCAGACGAATCTATATGTTATACATTAATTTAAAATAGTAATAAAGACAGTCTGTTGCATACAGATATAAAAATAAATAAGACACATAAGAACAACATACTTAGTTTTTCAATTGAATCGAATTGTAGCCTTTGGCAAATACGTACGAGATGATATAAATCAAAAGATAAAATTTTTAAACGCTTCTGTATTTTAAAATAAAAGAAAAATACTCGATTCGTTGTAAGTCGTAAATTCATTTACTTTCAGACAAGAAATAAAGGCTATTGCAAAGTTTCCCTGCATTCAAATTGAGCCTCCAGCCTTTTCAATTCAACTTTTGAGAACAATTCGTGGTTGAATGAGTAAAACAGGCGTGCAGTTATAACTTTTACAAAACTATATGTGTAATTGTACCGTAGAAATTACCTCATAGCACGATGTCCTTTTTTATTTAGTTTAATGTTTAATTATGTGAACGAGTATTATTTATGTTAAAAACTGGAACCTTTGTATGTTTGATTATGCTTGTCTCAGAAATTTTTAAGTTTAGTTTCAAATATTGTTATTGCATTAGATAGCTTACAGGTCCACACTGCGATTATAAGGATCGAAGCAAAAACTAGGAACACTAATCAATGTACATATCATGCTCCAAGTTTAACATAACAGTGCAGAACACAGTTAGTGTGTAAATAAATATAATAATACGATTAGTATCGCGTCTAGTAATCTCTACGCCCGTAACCCGATTAATAAATCTTACAACAGAGCTTGCTTGCTGCCAGCGTCGCAGATTTTTTTTTACGTCTTCTAACTAATGGATAGAACTTGTCATTTGATAGCCGTTACTCAGATGCACTGCGTCGATCCAACTCTATGTGGGAATGATGTTATGATTTGCCACTTTCAATGCATAACTAATGTGGATCAAGGGCTGGAGTCACGTAACACAGGCGGCTTAAAATAAAATTGATGCATTTGAAGCACAACTTGTCATTTGACACACTTTGGAAATACTCATCTACATAACATATAGTGTGTTCGTTCATGGGTTTGTTAATAAGACCGCGTTTATTATGTTAAGGCGATTTGAACCATTTCGTTTTCAATTAAATTCAAGCTTCATAAATAGACGTCGATTGAGTTTTTATTCACATTTTAACTTTTGTTGATTTTAGTTTTTAGTTAAAAGCGACCTGCAAAACACAGCGTTCATGTCAAATTCTAATTGAATGTATTGTTATTAACTAGTTTACGCCTGCGGCTTTGCCCGCGTGTAAAGGGGAGGGGAAGGTGTTAGGTACACTCCCCTACTTATTTGCCTTTTTCTGTACCCCTGATAGCATGCATGCAACCTTAGACGTGAAAGCGTAACAAACAAAAATCCAATCAAATAACCCTGTTCAAAATTATGAGTATATTAGCTACGCAAATCGACCAATATTTTGTTAGATTCGGTGTTTTATGAACCGCAGTAAGCACTTCCTTTGTATTTAAATTTTCTTATTATAACATATGCCAAAATAGCAATTTTCAATTTAAATAATGAAGATGAGAATGAATACAGATCATATAATCTTTTAATGTCTATTTTATCTTCTTATTTTAGGATTTTCTTTAGCCCTTTCTTAACGAGAGTTATTGTTACAAAAATAACGTATTTTCTAGAATTAATTTTGCTCGTATCTTCAGCTCGTAGTTTAGCTCGACAATATCTCAGTTAATATATTATTTTATATACAAAAAGTTAGATCCTCAGAAGATCCTGTTGATGGGCTAAGTCCACCTCCCTTTTCGAGGAGAAAGTTTGGTGCTTACTCCACTACTCTGGTTCTACGTGGGTTGGCAATACACAGCAGATTTTTTTGAGATAGTCCAGTGGATATCGCGGTTTGAACTTGACATTATCAATTAAGATTCAGGTCTTGTTATCACTATTTCATCACGGCTCTCATTTTATGTATATGCAATATTATTCTTTTAGAATATTTTAACAACTGAAGATTTTACTGGTGGTAGGGCTTTGGGCAAGCTCGTCTGGGTAGGTACCACCCACTCATCAGATATTCTACCGCAAAACAGCAATACTTGATATTGTTGTGTTCCGGTTTGAAGGGTGAGTGAGCTAGTGTAATTACAGGCACAAGGGACATAAAATCTTAGTTCCCAAGGTTGGTGGCGCATTGGCTATAAGCGATGGTTGACATTTCTTACAATGCCAATGTCTAAGAGCGTTTGGTGACCACTTACCATCAGGTGGCCCATATGCTCGTCCACCTTCCTATTCTATAAAAAAAAAAAAAGATGTTGATGATGAATGTAAACACACTTTGGGTATTATCTTTAAAACAATTCAGCATCACAAATCATCACTCGTATAAAACACAGATGTGCCTGGAAACTTCAAAGGAACTACAAAACTTTTAGACTTTACGTTGTGCGAGTTTATGAAAGAAAAATAAATTAAAAACATAACAGGCTACTTATAAATAGTATAAAACAAAGTCACTAAATTTCTCGTTCTGTATCTCCACTAACTCCTTCTAAGCCAGGCAACGGATTTTGATACGGTTTTCACTAATAGAAAGATCGTTAAACGAGGACACATGTAACTTGTAAATATTTTAATAATAGTCCTCCAGACCGATTTCGGCCAATGCCGTTGGTCCTGCGTCTGAACTCTTTCCGGTCAGAATCCATCGGATTATGAGAGTTAGGGAGTAGCGAATGCACCTGTGTTTGGGCACACACTTTTGCACTATAATATGTCGTTGTGCAGTTGGCTAATCTCTCTTAAGATTCTTATTGCAGGTAATGCACGAAGTCGGAACGGGCAGTTAATTAGCTTATAAGAGGGTACAATTATTAAATCGCAATAATATGTAATTATTAAATAATCGTAAATACTCAAGAAAAATTAGAGCTATTCTCACCATGCTGGTCTGATGCAGGATTTCATCCGACATACTAGTCACGCATAATTGGTCACAATGTTTTCCTGTAACGCCGAGCATGAAATAAATTATAAACATAAAGTGCTTCCCGGATTCGAAATTGCGACCTTCAGTCTTCTTTCAATCCCAGCAGGTGGCCCGATATAGTCCAGTGGTTATCTCGTTACAAACATTTTTCCGCTTAACAGCGGAAATAAGCGTTACTCACTGTTATTTGCTCTTATAAAAAAGAGCGTAGGTGAGTATCACCTACAAAAATTATCCCGTCTGCCGTCAAATATCAATCATTTTTATAACTGTGTTCAGATTTGAAGGGTGAGTGAGCCAATGTAATTACTGGTACCTTATTTATTTATTTACATTTGTACCAGGGATATGGTATTTGAAATTCTACGTTTGGCGGTGCATAAGGAGTTGCTTGTACATGTATAACTTGCAGTGTCAATGTCTATGGTCAAAGGCAGGTATACTGTATTTTTTTAATTAGGCAGGCAGACTGGCACGTAAGCCACCTGATGGTAGTGTTCAAAGGTATTATAAGAAATATCACTCCATACATTGTCAATACGCCACCAAACATGAGAACTAAGTTGTTACGTTGCGTGTGCCTGTAGTTACTCTGGTTCACTCACCCTTCCAACCAGAACAGAATAAGTAATGCTATTTGGCGGTAGAATATGTATTGAGTGGGTAGATATAGATAATGTACTCCTGATCGATTTCGATCATTTTAAAAGGAGACAAGCAAACTGTGAATGAAATACATAAGTGTGCGCAAACAAAAATGCTCTTCTTCGTCTCATAATCCTATGAGATATGAGACGTTATACCCGAAACTCAACGGGGAAGAGTTCACGCAGGATTTTAAATACTGACAACCTCAGAATTCTGGGCTGCTACTGAAATATTGTCGAAATACACAATAACTTTTTATTTTCCTATTCGGGGATTGAACCCGGACTTCGGAATCTGCGGTTAAAGTTAATTCGGTTCTCCTGCGTCGGCATTTTGACAATGAATAATTTTATCGACTTCTTTTGTTACAGTGTTACATCTTTTAATGAACAAATTAAACAAAATATAATAAATTGAATAATCATTACGACACAAAAGAGGTTATTTCTTTTTAAATTCTAAGCCCAAAACGTTTTTCGGAAAACAGTATATCGAAAAAAATAATTGCCTGTTGAAACTGGATAAAAAATCGTTTATCGCTTTTCTTGATTCACCCTGCGTATCTTACGTGAACATGAAAATAAACACGTTTAAGGCATTTTGAACCGACTACAGTACGAACAATGTTAATGCACTCATTTCATTTTCTATACAGCTTCTGATTTTGGCAGATTATTAACACTCAATGTACCAATATATGTGTCTTTATGTTTTCATTTCCAGGCAGCATCACTGACAAAATTTTTGGATTACAAAATTTATTATTTTGTCTACATCTTGTTTTGTGTCCGTTGGCAAAGGTCTCTTCTTTGCAGTAGACACGTGTCTTGGTGCAGTAAAGGACTTAGTCTGAGATAACCATATACCAGAAAGTCTATCTATTTGTATATTATTAATGCATTCTATTTATATTTTATTCAAGCATCGTAATAGTATTGTTTTTGTTAGTTTTGATAGTGACCAGTCCATGTACTTATACTGTCTTCATGGAACCACATTACGTCACAGCTGACTGTGACGTATTTACGATGTGTGTTATTGTTTATCACTTATTAATTGTTGTTACGTCATAAAAACAGTTTTTTCTTTTCTTGCTCGATTAATAATTGGTAGGAATCTAACACAATTGAAGAGAGATCAATTGTGTGACATTTACATATATATACTACTGCCAATTTATTTATTCTAAACTGCTACTGAGAGTTTGTCTGTCCATTAAATGTGATGTAAAATCGTGTTTTTTATTG
This sequence comes from Nymphalis io, assembly GCF_905147045.1. NCBI lineage: Eukaryota > Metazoa > Arthropoda > Insecta > Lepidoptera > Nymphalidae > Nymphalis > Nymphalis io. The sequence continues at coordinate 14,344,395 of NC_065918.1, forward strand.
ATGAGTTTATTCTTTAGAGAATAGCCGTTCTAAAATCCATGTGAATACTGAAAGATTTCTTCGGTATATTTAAGTAAATATAGATCGTGAGAGGGAGTAATAATCGTGTTTGCTTGACAAGCGTTTGACATCTCATGTCTGGTTGCGACGTCGTGATACGTATAGGAGACGTGCTTTCGCTTGATTTAATAAAATACATCTCAGTCGAATGATTTCCTTTTGTTTTTACGCTACAATTTTTTCTATAAAGTATTGCTTTACAGAATATTGAGAAATCGTGATGAGAGGTATAGAGTAGGAAGAATGAGTGAGAGTACTAATGGGTGAGTGAGCATTAGGTACTCTATGTCTTATTCTCTACCACACACGTTGTGTACAAATTTTCGTATTTCGTATTTATTTGCGATATTCGTAACGCGTTAAAAGTGAATATTTATTCGTTTTTAATTATGACCAGCGTCCATTAATTTAGACTTGTCAATAAACCTATAAATAATCATTTTTTAACAATTGTCTGGTGTCGAGTGCGGCAATAATTCAACCGGCGATCCAATCATTCAAGTATAAGCGCTGAAAAAAACAAACTAGATTTCGCAACGCGATTTTTAGTCGACACGAAAAAGAAAAATTAATACAATTTAATGATTTTTTTAATCAACTTTTTACGTCGGTAGTCTCAATTTGAAATAAAAAAAAACGTTTTAATCGTGAAGTGAACTAGAGATTTCTTATTTATCCTGTGCGTCCTACTGAATATTTTAAATAGATCTGAATCGATTTTGATTATTAGTTCCTTCTACCAGGTATGATTCGATAGATTACAGTGCCAATATTTATTAGAATCATTTATAGAAATTTAAAACAAGTCATAACATGATGTATTTATACCTAAATATATTTGCTCTACCCGTCGCAAGCATCAGCTTCATAAATAACAATTATTTTATATTAAGCATTACAGTTTAGTAGATACATATGTGGTACAAATTAAGCACATAAAATCTAGTGGTGCTTCCCTGGGCATAAATCCACAATCTTGGTCACATGTGGCTCATATTGAGAGTTTTGTATGTATGTTTTGAGTTTTAACAGATTTGTAATTTGATGATTTTTTTAAGTGTAATTTTGTCAGTGTAATTTAAATGTATAAGGGGCGTGAATGTTTCCTTAAACTCAAACATCTTGATTTATGAAATACGAATGAACACAGTGAAGTGACAGAGTGTTTATGTTCCTCTTGTGCGATAAAGAAAAACATCTTGACACTCAAATGGTCTGGATGAAATTCTGCCACGTGTGTTTAAAGCCGCAGTGAAGCAGCGTAGTGGAATATAAAACCTTCTTTAAACATGACATTAATGTGTTGTTTATTGCCTTACAAATGATGTAATCAATATGTGAAGATCACAATATACTTATAATAATTGATCTCTGTACAAGATATATAAAATAAATTGTTGTTTATAATTGATGCTGTAAATTGTATATATAACAGCCAAATGTATTCTGGTAGATTTACATTACATTCAATCATTTAAATTGACGACATAAATTGTGAGAGCTTACTTGAAAAAATAATATATTAATTCAAATATCCAACACAAATAAATTTTTGACATGTAAAAACTTGCATAACGAACTGAATAATGTCTTACCAAGTTCAATTCATATTTTATAGCAAATAGCTTCAATAGACACTAAATGAATAATGTCTTTAAGCTCGTCAAACGGTGAGTTTAACTTACACGAGCAGACAAATTTGCGCTGCGTCCAAATCTAAGCATTTACTAATAGCATAAGACCGTTTACTGACATTGTACACATTCATGTAATTATTATTCAAATAAAATATTAGTATTAAATTAATATAAAGCGAATGAACCATGTTGAGAGTTGAGTGAGAGAGTTGAGATGCATTTGGTGATTTTTAGCAATTGATTATTGCAGTGAATAAATGATAGTACGTTTATGTCATTTATAGAGAGTATTTACCTAAGAACTATTAAGTATCATAGCATGAAACACAGTTTTACAAATTTATTGTATGACTGACATTGACACTGTAAGAAATATTAAACACTCCTTAGATCGTCAATTTGTCGCCAATCTAGGGAACTCTTATGTTCCTTGTACCTGTACATATTAGAACTTACTACCTCGTTGGTCTAGTGACTAGATGTAAGGCCGCAGACCCAGAGGTCCTGGGTTCAAAACCCAGGTCGGGCCAATAAAAAGTTATTAGGCTTTTCTGTCGAAAATTATCAGTACCAGCCCGGAGTGTGGAAGTTGGAATTGGAAAACACTTAAAGCCATTGGTCCTGCGCCTGAACTCTCTCCGGTCGTGTCGGATTACCGTCCCATTGGATTATTAGAGATAGGGAATAGAGAGTGCACCTGTGTTTGCGCACACACTTGTGCACTTAATATGTCCTACGCAGTTAGCTAATCTCTCTTGGGATTGGCCGCCGTGGCCGAAATCGGTCCGAATGACATTATTGCATACTATACACTCAACCTTTAAGTCGGACACAACCTTACTAAGAATTAATGTGTGGCTGTAGAATATATGATGAATGAATTAGCTATCAAGACGGGCTTGAACAAAGCGGTTGTATCGTATCGTATTAAAAATTACTTATATCAAATTTATATTCGCTGATCAATTTTGTGTAATATCTAAATACAATTATAGCCATATAACTACAAATATAGGCACAAGAATGCCTGCAATATTTCCCTATTGAATCGCAATTCCAATTCTCTGGGCGTAAAACAAACCAGACTTCCTGTCACTAGTGGAAGCAATAACAGTTGAAACATTTTCTCATTTCCGTCTTTAATTGTTATTTTTTATGGACGCATATTGAGTCGAATTTAAGTTGTTTGTTTCTTTTTTATAAAAAAATATTATAGCTGAGTGAAAGCTAGCAGGTATATGTATATAATCATATTACAGGGATATATTAAGCACACGCTTATATTAGACGTTGTGAGCATCAGTTCGACGTACAACGTCGTAAAAATTTAAATTCAAATAATATGCAAGTATATTTAAACATGGGCCGTCGACTAAAAATTCAATACACCCTGATTTCAAACTGTTGGATATTGAATTTTCAGAAACGCTGTAACAGCTGTCTTTTTGATTTATGGATATTCGTCATTCTTAAACCAAAAATGACGAATATCCATACAAACTTTCATTCCCGATTTAATCTTATTAGGAGATGAATTTAAAAAGATGTTTTCTAAGTGCTCACCTGAGTTCCATAAAAAAATTTTATCCTGATTGACCCAGCGGCTTAGGGTGTGCGTGGTATGTCAGTCAGACTTTTTTAAATTTTAATAAATATATGGTTTTAAACTATCCATGTTATGTATTTTTTAATATTATTATTTGATTAGTAATTTCATTTATATGTAACAATACATTTACTGTGTTCATTGATTGTGTCCCCTTTCATATATTAATTTGACTGGACAAGTTACTTGCTCTAGTGATAAAACCGCACCAAATGCAACTTTGTATTGTGTACCTATATAAAATATATTGCTGTAAAGTAAATACTGAGTTCATTGTCGGTTATTCTCAGTAAAATCTAACTTCCGAACCGTTGGTAGTGTTACATTTAATTGAATCACGTAAAACGACTATACGAAGTATATTATGATTAGATTAGATTTTTTAATTAAAGCTTAATGAAATATAAAATATAAATAAATATGTAATAATAGAATAATACAGATTAAAAATAGATTATCTAATTTCTATATCGATTAACTTATATAATTTTTTTTTTGTATTGTCCGTCGTATAGCGGTATTTTAACTTTCGGCAAACCAATCATTCGGGTACGGCAGGAAAAAAGAGCACTTCAACGTTAGTCAAATCTCTTTTATGTTGTGTTCAATCAAAATCTATTTCGTTGTAAAATGTTTCATAACGTAAATTTTGATGAAATTAGAAATTATACCAGTAATTTAAATAGGATATTTATTCTCCAAACCTTCTCCTCAAAAGGGCGAGGAGGCCTTAGCCCAGCAGTGGGACATTAACAGGCTGTTACTGTATTTATTTAATATAAATTAATGTTGTTAGAATTTGATGATAATAGTTGAGGATTTACTTAACATGAGACAATTGAAGGAATCGATCGAAGTTTTAAAATAAAATGTGTACCTACAAAAACAGTTACTTATTCCATTAATAGAATTGAACACAGTGGTCGCCTCTAGCTGTTCTCGGATTGATGTTGAATTAAAAGGGAAATTTTGAGGATCGAGGGAAAGCAATCGCGATAAAAGCCTTTTAATGAAAATTTTAAAGTGTGAACAAAATTTTTGTATCCGTCCAATAAATCATTTCGTATTTTAGATGTAGAACTGCTTTAATAAAGTATAAAAAGAACATGAAATTCAAACTTGTCACGTTAGCAGTCTTAATTTAAAGCGGATGACACTGCGCAGCTTTTTATATAAAAATCTTATATATGTTATATAAAAATATATATCAAAATCTCCGAAACGAGCTGCATCTTATGATAAAAGTTTTAAGTATATAAAAACGTCTCTTTATTTTTTTAGTATATAGTATATATATTATTAGTAACGAATAAAGGAAATGCGTTGCAATGTCTATTAAATATTTTCAACACAATCATCTAAGGCACTTTAGCCGCGGGTGAGCTTTACCCGATCAAGTACATTTAAAAATATTTTAACAATTAAACGATACCAAGTTTTTTAGAATTCCTCTCGATATAATAGTAGAAGTGTTTGAATACAAATAATATATATTGATTTTAGTCAGTCATATCAATATCAGAAACCTTCAAGCTATTATTTATACATGAATGGTATAGAAACGCATAATGGCCAAACAGTAATGCTTAGTATTATTGTGTACCAGTTCATAGACAGTGTAACTACATGCACAATGGACATAACACTTAGTTTCTAAGGTTGGTGGCAACGTAAGGATTGATTGATATTTCTAACGCCGCCAATGTGTATGAGTAGTTTTGACTTACCATCAATTTTATATAATCGACTACCTCGTTGGTCCAGTGACCAGATGTAAGGCTGCAGACCCCGAGTTCGTGGGTCTAATTCCCAGGTCGAGTATATAAAAAGTTATTGTGATTTTCTATCAGAAAATTCTTAGTAGTAGCCCGGAGTCTGGAAGTTAGATGTGTGATACTCCTGTGCCTCGGAAATAACGTCAAGTCGTCGGTCCTCCGTGTGAACTCTTTCCGGCCGTGTTGGATTGCTATCCCATCGGATTATGAGAGGTAGGAAATAGCTAGTGCACGTACACTATAATATCTCTTGCACAGTTGGCTAATCTCTCTTGAGATTGGCCGCAGTGGCCGAAATCAGCTTGGAGAACATTATTATTATTTATATAAAAAATACGATACAAATAAAGAGACAATAAACTTTATATTTGTTACTAATTGAACACCACAGGTACCCATTTTACTGCATCTGATATTTTGTGTGATAATACTTGTAAATATAGTAAATTGTTATCAATGTTGAAAAGCAATATGAGTTACGAATGGTGTTAGACCCACCCTGGGTCAGGGTCAGGTCTTGCAATAATACCCCGTTTTGGTAGTAACCATGTTAACTTTGAAACTCTGTCCTCTGGACAAACTGATGTGACTCGGTTATTGAATTTTGTAGAATGAAAAGTTTTTTATATAATAAATGTAAATGAACAATTTATATCCATTATGATTTAAATTTCTAGTACTATAATTTATTCAAATAAAACTCCGAGACGAATCGTGTATTTACCATTTTCATATTCTTATCTCTCTTTTTTCATCGTTAATGTAACCTTTGCCGTCGTCATCGCCATCACCGTTACCGTCGCTGACCGTTTTACCGTTGACGTCAACCGTTCAATTTTATTCTGTTTGTTAATATAACTCATTGCGTGGTAATTAAATAATGGGATAGTAAATATAATATTTACGTATAATATGTTTAATCGTTGTTCAGTATATTTTTTTGTATGTCACCATTGCCATTCGTTCACCTCATTTATATATGACGCGTGTTATAATTATTGCAATAAAATAACTTTATGACTCACGATCCCGTTATATGCTCCAGATTTTTTATTATTTTTATCATTTATAATAAAATTTCAAAATTTGTACAAATCATTGGTTTTTAATAGGATATATGAAACCCCGAAAGATACCAATGTAGTTCCTAAATTAAACTAAAATTAAAAATAACAAAAAATATTTGGTGCCGCCACGCTCACACAATTGGAAAATAATATCATATTGAATTTTCACAATTATGTATATTTTGTTTTAATTTACAAAATTCAAGTATTTATGCAGAGATCATTCACACAGATTGACAGTCAGCACTCCAACATTTCAAAAATATTTGTAATATTAACATTTTAATTTCACTACATATTATAAATCAAAGTGCCCTTCCAGCGCCTGTCTGTCTGTCGGTCTAAATGCGTTAAACTCAAAAACTAAGGTTATGTGTAATATCATGCCGATTGGGAGTTATATCTATTCCGTTATAAACGTTTTATTTAGAACAATATTTGACCTGTGCGTATCCAGGACGGGTAGCTTGTACTTAATATGTTCGTAATTATTTTGTTGATTCTTTAATCTCCACGTAATATAGTCAAGTATCTTCGATAAACAGTCTAGTACATTTATTTCTATTTTATTCTATTTCCTTAGTTTTTTTATAAGGTATTTTACAAAAAGTCAGGTATGCTGATACCTGACTTTTTGTAAAATATATTTTAATTTTATAGTATTGTCTCCACACTAATTTATAATTATTAGTATTATTTTATTAAATAGGCAGACGGATGAGTGTGAGGAGGAGTGAGCCACCTGATGGTAAGTGGTCACCAACGCCCATCGTTTACATCGCCAATGCGCTAACAAATTTGGGAATTAAGATTTTATGTCCACTGTGCCTGTAATTACACTGGCTCATTCACCCTTCAAATCAGAACACATATTGTTGTGTAAACAATACTGCTTTTTTGCGATAGAATATCTGATGAGTGGATGGTACCTTCGTAGACGAGCTTGCACAAAGCCCTACCACCAGTAGAAACAGTTTATTTATTAAGTGTTACTTCGTATATTTAAACTGACCATAAGTTTTGAATAAACATCTAAGATGATCGATTCAGTTTTTTAAATTTCGAATAATCTAATTTCAAATACGTAATATTATTTACAGATTTGAAATGCATCGTTAGCGCTATTTTAATTTTAATTTTGCCAGTATTTAATATGAAACTTGAGCGCGAAACGTAAATGTCTCTCAGCGCGGCCTAACTTACTGTCCACTCTATGATAAATGAAGGCATTACGGCGAGATTCGTAATTAAATGGCAAGAAATAAAATGAAGTTTTTTTTATGGAATGACGTTGGCGCAGAGTTTCTCTTTGCACTGATTTTAAACGAGAATTGTAGAGGTTTTAAATGATTGCGAATGTATACATGAGACATTAATATTGCATATTTACTTAGTATTTAATGCAAACTATCGGAATTATAATTCTTAAGCCTTGTTATTAATATGTCTATATTAACCAAAGATCAGGGGTTCAAATGTGGGTCAACCGTGTAACTAAGTTGAATGAAATTCTATACCATGTATATATGTGCAAACCATAGTGGAGTAGCATGGTAGAATAGTAATATTGATAGTGATATTTACATTTAACTTTTATTAAATTTATCAAAAAGTAAAGACTAATGTTATTTACTTCAATAAAAGAGAATACTTTAATATTTTAAAGCTTATAATTTACTTTTCATGGTACTTTGTCGTTTAAACGGTGTTACAAGCATCGTGTTTGTATCAGTCGCGTTCCAATATATCAAGGAATATTGAACAAAATTTCGCTAAAATCATCAAAGAAATATTCAAATCCAGTTTCATATTGATTCCCATTGGTCTCAATAATAATCGGAGTTACATTATATTTACTAGCGGCCCGCCCCGACTTCGTTCGGGTAAAACAATTATGTATCTTAGTAGATTGCGTCATTTATTTTAAAATTAACTCTACAATCTCTTTTTTTTTTTCAATAAAATACAGTCTAAGTTTCTCACGGATAATGTAGCTTTCTGTAGGTGAAAAAAAAATTTAAAAACGGCTTCATAGTTTTTGAGTTTATCCATTACAAAAAAAATAACAAACAAAAATTCAAATTTTAACTCTTTATAATATTAGTAAAGAAAGATTTTTTTTTATAGAATAGGAAGGTGGACGAGCATATGGGCCACCTGATGTTAAGTGGATACCAAACGCCCTTAGACGTTAGCATTGTAAGAAATGTCAACCATCGCTTATAGCCGATGCGCCACCAACCTTGGGAACTAAGATTTTATGTCCCTTGTGCCTGTAATTACACTGGCTCACTCACCCTTCAAACCGAAACACAACAATATCAAGTATTGCTGTTTTGCGGTAGAATATCTGATGAGTGGGTGGTACCTACCCAGACGAGCTTGCACAAAGCCCTACCACCAGTAAATAAGAGTTGTAAAGTTAAGTATAATGTGGTTAGAACGCGTGAATCCTAATCGATGATTGTAGGTTTTTAACCCGGGTGCCACTGAATGTCCATGTGCTTAATTTGTGCTTGTAATTAATTTATGCTCGGGGGTTGGAGGAAAACATCGTGAGGAAATTTACTTGTGCATAATATGATTGAGCTGTCACATATGTATCCACTCCATATTGGAGCACCGTGATGGATGACCTCCAAATTTTCTCCTCAAAACGGATAGGAGACCTTCCGGATAGGAGATCCCAGCTGTGGAATATTTATAGGTTGTTACTTTGTTGTGTTTACTTTTTTTACTTTTACGATACGACTTGCGCTTAAATATACTCCATGTTTATATATATCGCGTCAATCAACAGAAACTCTACATTTTAAAATTCGTCTTCTTTGACGATGAAGAAAATCTACTGAACAAGAAATTTGGGAGATTAGCGTGTTCATACAGAAACACAGACCAAAATTAAAAATTGTTTTTTTTTTGTTTCCTGTTAGCTTTTTTTTATAGCTTACATTTGTTATTGGATACATTTCGCATATACACAAACTCGCGAAATTCGTTACTTTCCTTTGTTATATTCTTGTAGAGTACCGGGGCGATCTCCTCTTGATTCTAATAATTAGCTACAAAAAATAAGCCGTGTATGTGATGGGATGTCTTTTCAGAACCTTTATTCAGAAAACTACCGATTTCAGTATTAGAGATATTATTGTTATTTGCATTACCTAAACCTTCATTTTACCTCAGTCACGGCACAGTATCTAAAAAACATTGCTGACATCAAAAATAATCTGCAGTGAAGCAACTATACGATTTCACGGAATAACCCATTTTGGGAGTGAACTGTTTATTGTACATTTAATATTATAATGTTAGCGATTATCTGTGGACAATAGCTCTTATAGTATACACGTCTTAGCTGTCAAGGGCTTTTTTAATTTTTACGACTATTTTAAGTGGGGTTACCATGGTAACTGTTATGTGTCAGTCTGAGGTGTCGATGTGATCTGTAAATTATTTTTAACACATAAATAATTTGAATTGTTCCTCTCGTGTCTTGATAAAATGTCACTAAAATTTCTAATGCTATTATTGATTACTTATTTCAATTAATATCTTATTTCTGCACCTGATGACCTTAAGAACGTGGCGGGTATTAACTGGTTGCAACTGGTGGCGGAGGACCGGGAGCTTTGGCGCACCTTGGAAGAGGCCTATGTTCAGCAGTGGACTACGATTGGCTGTCGATTGATTGATTGATTATTTCTGTACTAAAAATAAGATAAGATGCATATATGGCCTTGCCCTTTATAGCGAGGGATAATAACACTATTTCTGTCATCAATATTTTAACATTTGCAAAAAAGACAAAGCATTGTATATTAGAAGGAAAGAAGGAAAATTAGACATAACGTAATCGTGTTAATAACTTTTTAAATCATCCTACCAATGTATGGATAGAAGTTTCATTTCGTATTTGCTTTTGAAACTAATTTTCATTTGAAATGGCGTAAACGCTGTATTTAAATCAAGTTATTAACAAGTTACGACGAATAAACAGTTTTGAACTGTAATGATGGCGGTAATTTGGGTCGAGTGTAAAGTGTTTACATTTTCGACACTACGTGAAAAGTTGATGATAGCTGAAAAGGTTAGATTTTTATCTAACGTTTTAAAGTCGTTTCAAATTCAATTATGTGGTCATATATGTGTATGTATTTTTGTTGTACTTGCCCTTGGTCTAGTAGCTTGATATGAGGCAGATCCCGAGATCCTGGGTTCAAATCCCATGTCGGTATAGTAAATATTCCTGTCGAAAATTCTGACTCTAGAAGTTAGAAGTGTGTTTAATCCCGAGCCTTGGAAAGCATGTTAAGTCGTTGCTCTTGTTTAAGTCCAGCCTTAACTCAGAAACCATCGGATTGTGAGAGCAAGTGAATAGAGAGTGCACCAGTATTTGCGCACACACTTGTGCACTGTAATAAGCCCGGCATAGTTAATCTCTCTTGAGATTGGTGATCTCCGAAATCGGTCAAGAGGACATTATGTGTGTATTGTATAGTATGTATAATGTGTATATCCAATTACTAACACCATAAACAACATTTGTTCTATAATTTTTTAGCCTTTCAAGTTTTTGTTGTTTTCTCTGACTCACATTATTCTGTATTTACGCCACACCTCCCGAGTGTTTGATACACAATAATAATTCGGATTACCCACATACGTAATGAAAAAAAGAAAGAAATTTCAGACAAGACCAAACACTCGTGAGTTTTTACGACAATTAGCTCAAAAATTCTAATTTTAGCGATTTTTTACGCGGAGCCGTAGTCATCTTGATGCTGTTTATTCAAGTACCGCATCACTAGGCTTAGTACTGGAGCATTGAAAAATCAACCCATTTATTAAATACGCACTAGGTATTGAAACGCGAAGTATAAGGAGCGCCTCTTAATGAGTGAGTATTCACCGCATAGTATTCATAAATAGGTCAAGTTCAAGCGACGCCCCTCCCGCATCCCGCACCTATTTATCGCAATTCATAGTTTTTATATACTAGTGTTTTCTATGCTATCACGGAGAGCTTCATTTTTAATATTTATATTTTGTTTGAAAGAAAAATTGGATGAATGTTTAAAAGTTATAGAGCTTATGATGTTAGTAGGTAATATGGTCTTGAAAGGTTATTAATGTTTTATATATAATCCTGTGTACTCGTCCATTATATGGATGCATATAATTAAATAAAAATAGCATTTAGCTTAAAACGTTAGCTATATAAAATACTAGCTAACGGTTGCCAATGTTGTAAAAGCATTTTTTTTAAATAATTAAAGTGAAATATTATCAACAAAGGAATTATATTTCCATTTTTAATATAAATGAATTTGATGTAATCGAGTTATGATAAGTTTTATGAGATTGATTTTTATCTATAGAAGTATATACTTTAGTGTAGGTTTTGTTTATAATATATTATATGTACGTGATCCTTTCCCAAGTCCTTACCGAAGATTTCTGGTTCAAGTCAATATCATTTCAAGGTCAATTACCTCTGAAATTACATGTGCTTAGTTTGTGTGTTACATATAGTCATCTGCACAGTCATCTTGTGTTACTTGCTGGTGAACCTAATATCGCCAAGATACGGGCATATGTCGGGTGATAATTTCCTGTATGTTTATTCTACCTTCTCCTCAATAAGAGAGGACGCCTGAGCCCAACAGTGGGAAACAGTTAAAATGACGCCGCTCGAAAGTAATCGCTTAGATTGAGCGTAAAAAGAACGATTATTATTATTTTTTATTATTTGAGTCATATAGTTCCATATAACAATGCATTCAATACCAAATAAAATGATATCTCAAGGTCCGATTTCAAAAATATCTTGCTGTTTAATGTGAGATAATATTATGGTAGAGGGATGAGGAGCGTGGTTAATACTGATTATATTAAATAAAACCAATTATCCAAGTCGGCAGCGTTTCATTACAGTCCTCCACGGTGACAATTCTTATCATTACTCCCGCTTTTTTTTTTATGCAAAAGCCGTGTTGCCTTCCAAAAATAATAAAAAACAAATACGAAAAAATGTTACGACAGACTAATTAATAAACTGAAGAACGAAAAAAAAGATGAATTCATGTAATGACAAACTAGAAGTATGCAACAATAACAACAATAACAGCCTGTTAATGTCCCACTGCTGGGCTAAGTCCTAATCTCCTTTTTGAGGAGAAGGTTTGGAGCTTATTTCACCACGCTGTTCCATTGCGGGTTTGTAGAATACACGTGTGACAGAACTTCAATGAAATTAGACACATGCAGGTTTCCTCACAATGTTTTTCTTCACCGTTATGCACGATATGAATTATAAACACAAATTAAGCACATGAATATTCAGTGGTGCTTGCCCGGATTTGAACCCATGGTAATCGGTTAAGATTCACGTGTTCTAACCACTGGGCCATCTCGTATCTCCTAGTATATCGTATCTTTTAGAAGTATGCTAAGCTTAAACTTTATTTACAGATTAATTAGATTAGAAGGGTTGTAATTTTTTCTATTACTTTTACTTTTTTTGGCGAACCGGCTGGCGTGGTTGGTGGATGCTTGCCTTTCACGCCGCAGGTTGTGGTTTCATTCCCACTCAGGACAGATATTTGTGTGCATGAATATGTCTGTTTGTCCTGAGTCTGGGTGTAATTATCTTTATAAGTATGTATTTACACAAGAAAAATAGTATATGTAGTATATCAGTTGTCTGGTTTCCAAAGTACAAACTCTGTACAAGCTTAATTTGGGATCAGATGGCCGTGTGTGAATAATGTCCCAGGATATTATTATTATTATTATTACTTGCTGCTGCTTACCCATGGGAAAATATAAATAGCATATTCACTTGTAAGTCACGCCAGAGATATCGTTGTCCTAGCAAATGGAAATACTACACCTAATATATATAAGGGGGCATTACAATATTTCAGTACATATTTTATTAGTAGAATAATAATAATCGCACTTATATCAGAAATACGAAAGGTTGTGTGTGTTGTGAATAATAGTTATTTCTTCACACTCTATCACGGTTAAAATATGTCATAACTAACACATTTTGGCCTTTTTATCCCGCTTAATTGGATTTTCGATTATGGCGCGGCTATGAAATAAAATATAAGGCAATATAATATAATAGGTTTAGTCTGTTTTCTGCAACGGATTGTTAAAGTATAATTAGTTGATGTAATTCTGTCAATTTGTAGGCATGTATAATTAATATATAACACGGGAAATACCGTAGCGCGCAACTACAACAGTATACAGACGAAATGTAATTAAATTTTAAAATAAGAACGACTCTTCTATGAAGTAAGTAAATGATTTAAGAAACTACCATTATTTCAAAAGGATTTTTTTTAAGGTGCTCTTAAAATCTCATTTTTATTGGAGTCCTGGCATTTAGCGATTGCCACTTAAAGGTGTCGCTTTGATAGCAACAGCTCATTTAACAAATAGGAACTAAATAAAAGCAGTTGCTGTAAAAATGATTGGAAATCTCTCAAATCGCTACGTTTTTTAAACATAAAAGCACTTCAGCAGGCAGTCGTTCCAGATGCTCGTGAAGTACTTTGGTTTATTTCTTATTTTATTGAAAGAGATCGGATGAGTTTGTAATTAAATGAGCAATTATTAATCCATTTATACATTGCCCGTGTCTTCGCCCGAGTTTCAGGGGATAGTAGGTAAAGTAGTCTAAGTCGGTTTTTGGGGATCATGCTTGGTTCATACCAAAATCGCTTCAGTGGTTCAGCTTTGAAAGTACAACGGACAGAGTTACTTTCGTATTTATAATATTAGTTTAGATTTATATTTCTTGTGAGCGACTATAATGCTCACGACTACATTTGAGTGGGGTCACGTTTTGTATGATAAAATATTGTACAAAAGATTTTATTATAAGTGATTTTGATGTGATGTTCGAACAAATAAACGAACATATACAAATAGCGATAGCGATTATTTCTTAATTATTTTTTTATATATGTAAGAATTTATAATAGTTCAAATATTTAAGAAAAATTAAAGATGTTGGATGATAAATTTAGTGATTATTTATAAGCCATGTTAAAGTTCACGTCGAATAGTTTAAAACATAATGTAATATACTATGTATATTTGGAAAGCGACTTAAGCCAGCGTCCGTCGTACCACAAACGGCGCGGAACCAAAACGATGTCCAACAAAGGATTCCGGAGCTCAGCCGAAGTCACGTGAGATCCCCGGATAACAAAAAGTCGTAAGAACTACATACGGTACAATATTGACCAAAGATACGCCTTTTCTGATTAACATCTAATTTATTACAACGCTCTGAGCATGCCAGGAAATAATCAAGATAGATCGCTCTTTATAACATTGTAATTACGTGCACTGGACAACTTTACGGTGTAATTTTGCTTTTGTAATTGAAATTTTATTCTCATCGATAATTTTCGTGTTGTCGTTCGTGTAATCCGATAAATGTGTAATCCGAGCGAGAGCGATAAATTTCGTTTGATTAGCCGTTTAATTGCTGATTGTTATTGCGGCGCGACATTTATTTGACTCGCTTTTGCATCGGAGGTTATAATATCCTTTAGAATAAATATTGTTCAAAATTTTCTATTATATTTAACAACGTATTTCTTGCCAATTATAAAATATAGTCTGACAATGAGTTTTTTAAAATCACCAAAAATCTTGCACATCTATCAATTGGTTACAAATGCTTTAATAAAGAAAGGGATACGATATCTACCATTTATCTATATATTATTTATTAGAGTTATCATCCTTGTAAGACTATGGTCCATAAATAATTTTCTAATTAACAAAAAAAAAAAAAAATTAAAAAAATACGTAAAGGATAATATCGTGACATCATTGGAACAAAAGAATGCAACTGTGACCTGGAAGCGTATAAGTACACACTCACAACTGTGTAGCTAAGCAACTGCATATTTGAAGTCTCGTTTGGCCGCAAAGATGTCGCTAACATGTTTAGCGATAAAAAACAATTATTTCAAAGATACTTTTTAATTTTTAATTATTTTTGTTGGACAAAAGAGGTTTCCACGAAAAAGGTATAAAAAAGTTTGAATGCTTGTCAGCTTTTCTTTTTATACTAATGCAAGCATTCTCGTAGTAGCATATTTAGAATTTGTATAGTTTAACATAGTTAAACGGACAAGCGCGAATATTTTGTAAGTATTTACTTATATGAACATCATGGAAAGTTAAATATTTGAATTTGAACATTCAAAGGAAACTTTTTAGAACAGTTTTGTTCATTATGTAATAATATTATAATGAATATATCGCAATTTTCATTACAATAAGTTTTGCATTTAATATACAGTTTAGGAATATTGTAACATTGGTTTACCGTATATATATATATAAGTTGGTGCATACAGTGCATAAAGATGTACATGTATTTATACATTTAAATACTATCACTATACTACAAATCTAAATACGTATACACTTAATGTAAACTTAAAAAAATATTGCTTTATTATTTACATAATAAATATAGCATATATTTATATTGCATAATATTACAATGTTTTTTGTTGATCTTCGAACTCAAACCCGACTTTATTGTGTGCAGCACCAACATGCTAACATGCCGATCTTTGAGCTATAGTATCTTAATACTAGACTAACTAAGAAATTTAAAACCGAGTAATGCCAACAAATTATTGAGTCTCGTTACAGCCATACGTACCATAACAAACCAACTTGGAAGCTAAATGGTTCATCTATTTAGATCATATTACGGTCGCACGGATATAACATACTGGTATTATTGTTTAGCGCGATTAAGTTTTCTATCAGTTTCGCTTTCATTTTTCCTACTTCTTAAATACATGTAAAGGAAATCAATAAATAAAGTTGTCAAATTGAAAAAAAAGGATATGATTTATAATTTGCCGTGGAGTACCATAAACATCTTACCCCCCTACTGCGCTCGCCAACACGCCTGCCCAGCGCGGCGAGTATGGGCAAACTCTCCTTAATGGCAGATGCGCCCAAAAAAAGGCCCCCAGTTACCGGCAAGCCCGCTAGGCCCGACCAAGGTAGCGGTCGCGGTATCGGCAGGTCAGGGGGTGCTAAGAATCACCGGTTCACGGCAGGCTACCGTATAAAAAGACTGCACATGGCAACGTACAATGGACGCTCGATGAGGCTGGACCATCACCTCGCCGAATTAGAAGTAGAGTTAACTCATATAAACTGGCATATACTGGGGTTATCTGAAATCCGAAGACAGGGGGAGGACACGATAACTCTAGAGTCCAGTAACTTACTTTTCTTCCGCGAAGGTGATAACCTCTCCCAGGGTGGTGTCGGTTTTCTAGTCAAAAAGGATCTCATTAGCAGCATTGTGGAAATCAGTAGTGTGTCGAACCGGGTAGCGTACCTTGTCCTAAAACTTTCCGACAGGTACTCCCTGAAGGTCGTACAGGTATATGCGTCAACTTCGACATACTCTGATGATGTGGTCAAAGCGATGTACGAGGACATCGCAAATCGCCCTCAACGACACCTCGAACGCCCACTACAATGTTGTTATGGGAGACTTTAATGCTAAAGTGGGAGTACAAGATAGCGGTGAATCGAAAGTCGGACCTTACGGCTTGGGCTGCAGAAATCACAGGGGGCAAATGCTGGTAAACTTTTTCGAAGCGCAGGGGCTTTTTTTGATGAATTCTTTCTTTCAAAAGAAGCCTCAGAAGAGGTGGACCTGGCGAAGCCCCGATAACGTGACAAGGAACGAGATAGACTTTATCATTTCTAATAAAAGGCACATATTTAGAGATGTTTCAGTGATCAACAGGTTTAATACCGGAAGTGATCACCGCTTGGTTCGAGGCACTCTAAATATCAACTTAAAAGCCGAAAGATCGAGAAAGATGAGGTCTACTCTCCGACCTACCATGCTCCAAGCTGCTCAAGGCTCCGAAAAGTTCCAAATGGAACTTCAAAATCAATTCACCGCGTTGGAAACCATAAGCAGCATTGATGAGAGAACCGACACGCTGGTCAAAATACTGCAAAATACATCCCGCAAGTGTTTTCCGCCACAGAGAAGAGACAACGCACCAAAACTCTCTGCTGAGACACTCGAGCTCATGAGAAAACGACGAGAACTACCATCGTATTTGTCAGATAAGGCCTTAAATCCGGACTCCGGTCCTGAAAGAGCTAGCAAGTCTCTTTAATTCCGTCATCCAACATGGCAAGACTCCGGAAACGCGGAGCGGGAGTGAGGTGGTACTGTTTTTCAAGAAAGGTGATAAAACCCTCTTGAAAAACTACAGACCAATCTCCCTTCTGAGTCACGTGTATAAGCTGTTCTCAAGAGTCGTCACAAACCGTCTCGCCAGACAACTTGACGAGTTCCAGCCCCCAGAGCAAGCCGGCTTTCGATCAGGCTACAGCACCGTGGACCACATCCATACTGTTCGGCAGATTGTGCAGAAGACCGAAGAGTACAATCAGCCGCTGTGTATGGCATTTGTGGACTACGAGAAAGCCTTCGACTCCATCGAAACCTGGGCAGTGCTCGACTCATTGCAGAGATGTCATATCGATTGGAGATATATCGAGGTACTGAGATGTCTGTACAACGCCGCTACAATGACTGTCCACATCCAGGACTGTAAGACGAAGGCGATCCAATTGCGCAGAGGGGTGAGACAGGGGGATGAAATATCCCCGAAATTGTTCACCAACGCGTTGGAAGACGTTTTCAAGACGCTGGATTGGACTGGGTATGGAGTCAATGTAAACGGCGAGTACATCTCACACCTTCGATTTGGCAACGATATCGTCAGTGTGGCGAGTGCATAATGCGTCTAAACGCAGCACAAACATCACCTGATCAACTACGTCATTGATCAGGTGATGTTGCAGTGGTCTGATGTATGTCGTCACACGTATGGATACACCCCTTCGGCAATATGGTCGCATGCGCATCTATTGTCCTCGCAGCGACGTCACACGCTTGACCACACCCCCAACAAGATGGCCGCATGCATCGCTTTTGTTTTCGCCTAGGAGGAGGTCCCAAAAGTGGCAAGCACGCGTGGTGGTCATCGTGAGAGGGGAATGCCTATATAAGCGCTGTTGTTGTTGTTTATTTTTAATTAATTAATTATTTCAATTATATTTTTACTGTACACTCTAATGTAAACATTGTTGACTTGTCACAATAAATAACTCTTAAAGTCTGCCGGAGTTTTTAATGGGTGGTTAAGCTACGACTTGCTTCATCAGCATAGCAGAGTCGCTGGAACAACTCACCGAAATGCTGCGTAGCCTAGGCGAGTCTTCCCGGTGTGTCGGTCTCGGTATAAACTTGGACAAGACCAAGGTCATGTTCAATAGGCATGTCGTGCCGGGACCGATATACGTCGAGGGGAAACCTCTCGAAGTTGTTAGTGAATATACCTACCTAGGACAGATAATACAAGTCGGTAGGAACAACTTCGAGAAGGAAGCCGATCAAAGAATTCGCTTGGTATGGGCAGCATTATTTGACAACCTTCGTCAAGTCCTCAAGTCGTCTATACCGCAATGTTTGAAGACGAAAGTCTTCAACCAATGCGTCTTACCTGCCATGACATACGGTGCCGAAACGTGGACACTAACTGCGGGACTAGTCCACAAATTCAAAGTCGCTCAGCGTGCTATGGAGCGAGCTATGCTCGGAGTATCTTTGAAGGATAAGATCAGAAATGAGATTATCCGGAAAAGAACCGGAGTCACCGACATAGCTTGCAAAATTAGCAGGCTGAAGTGTCAGTGGGCTGGTCACGTATGTCGTAGGACCGATGGCCGTTGGAGCAGACGAGTCCTAGAGTGGAGACCGCGAATCGGCAAGCGCAGTGTAGGGCGCCCTCCAGCCAGGTGGACCGACGTTCTTAAGAAGGTGGCGGGCACCAACTGGATGCGGAAGGCGGAGGACAGGGAGCTTTGGCGCACCTTGGGAGAGGCCTATGTTCAGCAGTGGACAACGATTGACGAACGGACGTGGCTGTTGATTGATTGATTGATTGATTTATAATTTTGAATTGAATGATAAATATTATCAGTGTAACATGAGACATTAAATAAAGTCTTAAAATGTGATTTTTATGATTTTCTTTGCATTATCGTTTTTTTGCTTGACGGTAATATTATTTTAAAACAACAATTAAATTATTTTTAAACAATATAATACATTAACATTTATTTAAATTAATATATTCTTGTCCCAAAACAAAGTAAGAACTCCTCTAAGCATTCTTGACAAAAAATCCCAAAATCTATTTATTGGACAAACCCGAAGATCGAACGAAGGACCTCGGGATATATGAATTTATAAGCTAACCACTAGGCTAACGAAACAACTACAACAATTTAACAAAACGTCTGTTATACTTGTAGGTTGATATGTTACGAATGTTTCAACAAAACTTGTGTCTATGGAAATGTTAAAATATGACTTCAAATTCTAGTTTTGCCTTTATTTATATTAATGTTTACCAGAAGACTATTTTGATTAAGATCTTAATTGTTATCACGAAATATGTACTGGAAGCTAGTGAGTTTAAAAATATATAAAAAAAACTAAAACAAATAATATTATTCATAATACGTGTGACATTGCAAAAATAATTTCCAGAAAAATATGACATACTTCATTTATTTGTTCAAACTTTAATTTTTATTTGAACGGCTCATATTACATAAAGAGAAATATTTTGCCGTTCTTATTTTACGATACGTAAATAAAAATAAGGTTTCGCTTGATAATCGAGGCTATATAAAATGAAAGCAGTGCAATATTCTGATATAACTTTAATTTAAATTAAATTCTCTGTAAATTTCATTTATTTCTTGGTAATAATAATAATGCATAATGCGAGAAGATTAACTTTAGCATAAATTAAAATGATTATTGTATTATTATATAATATGTTTATTAGGAATGTGAAAATAATAATTATTTAAATTTACCTAATTGAATGTTGTCCATCCATGGTTGTCAATAAAAAGATGCAAAATAATTACAGTATCGTATCGATCGAGGAGTACGATATTTTTATCGTCTCTTACTCTATTGGGATATACCCCGTATTGGTTTGATTTATCTTCCTTTGAAGTATACCATGTCGTTGTTCAGAATGTTGGGATAAAACATCTCTATTAAGGTAGGATCGAGCGTTTATGCCCTTTTAAAGGATTAGTAAGCTGAAGTGACAGTAGGCTGGTCACATGTGTCGCAGAACTGATAATCGTTGGAACGTGTAAACGTGTTCTGGAGTGGAGACCACGCCTTGGCAAGCGTAGCGTAGGACGCCCTCCAGCTAGATGGAGTGATACATGTAAAGCTGGCAGTGCATGGAAATCTTGAGCTAAAGATCGATTCAGTGGCGTGTCATTGGAGAGGCGTATGTCCAACAGTGGACGAGAAAGTGATGATGATGATGTCGCCCTTTCACTCAAATTGCTAAGTTTAAATAAAAAAAAAAACAAAACTGACTGAAACAGATATGAATTGGTTCACTTATTAATTCATTTATTAATTAGTGAACCAATTCATATCAATAATGTTTAATATTGGTATATGGTATATAAACATAATTATTCAATCGAGTAAACGTTCTTCAGAGCGAATGTGCCCGAGTTCACTTTAGGCTCTTATCAAATTATACGTCGATTTAATTTACTAGGTTGTTTTAATTGTTATTTGGGCAAAATCCCCACTTTTTATCTGATATGACTTATTTGTTTTATATACGTATATGTAAATTCAATTCAATGTGATATTTTATATATTTAATAAAATATTGTTGACATTATTGAAAGTTTTTCAAAACACCCTTATGAAACATTGGGACGTTTATATCTGTTCAACAAAGATTAAGCTGCAAAGCATTAAAAAACGCACACACAATATATGTATATATGTATATATATATATATATATATATATATATATACATATAAACATATATGTTTGGATATATTGGTACAAAACGGCCATATAAAAAATTAGATTACATATATATATAATATCTTATACTGCATTGGATAATTTTATTTTTCTATAATATAAGTTCGAAATAATTCGGTCCGAAAACGAGACCGGAAAAAATATTCGTTAATGTCCCTAAAGTGTGAGTAATAATCATTCTTAGCTAGGAATAGCAATAATGGTTCAGGTCAACGCCATCTGCGACTTTCTGATTTATGACAAAGGAAAAAGCAATCCGCTTGCTTCATTTCTTGCCAAATACAAATAATGTGGAAAGATTTTTACAGTAAAATAGTATTGCAGCCATGCAATAATATAGATAAAAATATATATAATTAATTTAATTGATAATAACAATGTAAATGAACCATTACATACGATTCATACACTCATAACGGCAGATACGCTATGGAGAAATAATTAATGAAATTGTTTATTTATTAAAAAAACATAAACTGGTGTAGAGGCCTGACTAACAGTTTTTTTGTATAAAGTAATTTATTAAGCGATGATTGAAAATTCTATGATTTTTTTTATTCATTTAGAAATATAGCTGCAATAGCCGTAGTATAGATTTTTTTGGAAATTGTAATCCATTATACACGAGCTTTTTAATTTTAATCGGAAAGGAATGTTACGGACTTATAAATGTTGTGTTATGGTGCGGTGTCTTCTTCTTTCGAATGTCAAATCAATAATGACAGAAAGGGATACAAAATTGTTTAACAGCTGCTAAGCAAATTATAATTGAGGCCGTTAGTGATTCCTTAAAATTAGCTTTACATTATGTAAAAAAAATAATTCGTCATCATCCCACTGAGTTTCTTTCACCGGTTCCTTTCAGATCTGAGATATATTTTTCAGATCTGGTTGTAGATTTTTGACAATCAATAAGTAAGATGAATTTATTGTGAATTATCAAGTGAAACAATGCACATTTTCATCGCAATTCCGATCCTCTGGGCGAAAAATGAACCAGGCCTCGATCAAATCGGTCATATAATATAAGCATAAAAATATACTCTTATTACTATTTGAATATTAGATAAATAATAAACCATTTTTTTTATAGTATAAGTTGGCGGACGAGCATATGGGCCACTTGATGGTAAGTGGTCACCAACGCCCATAGACATTGGCGTTGTAAGAAATGTTAACCATATATCGTCAATGCGCCACCAACATTGGGAACTAAGATGTTATATCCCTTGTGCCTGTAATTACAGTGGCTCACTCACTCTTCAAACTGGAATACAACAATATCAAGTACTGCTGTTTTCCGGTAGAATATCTGATGAGTGGGTGGTACCTACCCAGACGGGCTGGCACAAAGCCCTACCACCAGTAAACCATTCGTCTGGCGGTCTGTAACATGTTTTTTTTTAAATATGTTTTTAAATTTTGGTCAATTATTAACTTGCCAGACCAATTTTATAAAAAAACATTGATGTTTGATTAGTTCTTTTACCTTAGATATAAATTTTATCATTGCAATAAATGTTTTGAGGGTGGTTTTGCAAACAGTTGTGTCGAGAATAACACCCTTATTCTCAATTTTCTCAAGACTCAATTTTTTATATTCTACCGATCAAAACGCCATTGAACAATAAAACATTGCATTTACGTTTTATAGATAAGTTTTACGAAAAAATATTAAAAAAAAATTATTCGGACATGTTACAGATAATATAAAAAAATATATCACGCTTTAAGAATAACTCAAATTGATTTTTTTATTAAAATGTGGACAATATTTTATCACTAAAATTGCCTGAGGCCGAAATCAAAACTATTTTTTAACAATTATTTTCGAGGTGATATTTTATATATAGTATATTTGTTGAGGAATGAGATATATTACATAACTTGATGCTATATTGCTAAGTAGTGGAGAAATAACCATAATCAGTTATGTCTATAGACGTTATATATGGCGAACTGTATGAAACAGGCTCATAATACTATAATACAAATTTAAAACGGTTGAAAGAGCAGTACAACAATATATATTGACAGATAATCTTATTTTTAGGTAATAAAGCGCCACGGAATTTTCATGTCCTTAATTTGTGTATCATGTCATGCGGGCAAACCTGTTTGTGTCGGATGAAAGTCTGCCATGCATATCCACCAACCAGCTTTGGAACACCGTGGAGGAATATGTTCCAAGTCTCCTCCTCAAAAGGAGCCGTGAAGAAACAGGTTGTTACTAGACTTATAAGAATAATTACTTCCGTATTTTCTTTCTTTTTTACTAATAGAGGTCGCTTTTTTAATATTAAAGTAATATTAAAAAAAGCAATATTGCTAGCTTGTCGGTGCATTGTCACACGACTTTTTATTGGATGTCGTGTTCTTGTTTGTAATGACTACCTATCCTGACTATGTATGAGTTAAATGAAGACCCAGTTTGCATACAGCGTATTAGCAAAGCAAGCTGTCCTGTCTGTATATTAAATGACACAAATTGTCATGGCGATGAGTTGATCAATAGAAGTCACCGTGCTGCACCAAAAATAATACAAAAGTGCGCTTATTTAATAACAAATAATCGGCCACGCGTTGTCGATGTCTCAATCTCAAATGTTGATAAATCTTCGCGCACGTTTTTTTTTAATTTCTCTTGCGTTGATCCAATTTGTCATTAGAATAGCCTGTTATATCTCTAAAACTGGTAGTTAAAATGTGGTATAAGCAAGTTTTACTATTATGTTATTAAGATAAAGATGAATACTGTATGATAAATATATTTAACTAAAGTAATATTTTATAACATCTTATACAAGGCAGGAAGCCGAGATGGCCTAGTGGTTAGAACACGTGAATCTTAACCGATGATCGTGGGTTCAAACCCGGGCAAGCACCACTGTATTTTCATGTGCTTAATTTGGGTTTATAATTCATCTCGTGCTTTACGGGGAAGGAAAACATCGTGAGGAAACCTGCATGTGTCTAATTTTATTGAAATTATGCCACATGTGTATTCTACCAACGCGCATTCGAGCAGCGTGGTGGAATAAGCTCCAAACCTTCTCCTTAAAAGGGATAGGAGGCCTTAGCCCAGCAGTGGGACATTAACGGGCTGTTACTGTTACTGTATACAAAGCATTTGTTTTTGCATGGCTCTTGTGTTGCCAATTTATTCAACGTCTATGATGAATTTATTCAAGAAAATATGCAACATATAAGCATAGTATGTTAGTTAATGTCTACCGTGGTATCATAAACTATTATAATGTGAAGTATAAGTTTAAGCGAAACAGTAGTTTTTGTAGAATAAAAAAAACATATTACAATTTTACTTTGTGGTAGGATTTTGTGCAAGCCCCTCTGGGTAGGTTTCATCATTTCCTCACATATTCTATCGTCAAAAATCAATACATGCAACTACAGGCACAATGTACGTCACCTGTTAGTTCCCAAGGTTGGTGGTGCATTGTAATGGAAAGAATGGTATGGTATGGTAATGGTAAATATTTCTTACGGCGCTAATGTCTATTTGCTGATGACCACTTAGCCTATTTGCCTTTTTTGCCTACTTATGTTATAAGCAAAAAAAAAAACAACACAAAAATATTTAAGCCAAATAAAATTTATTTAATTTAAATAATTTTACAGACGAAACTTAAATTATATTTTATGTGGGATTGGAAAAAAAATTAAACAAATCGTTTGGATTTTTCACATTTTTATTTATTCATAATAACAAACATTGATATTTTGACAATTGGTTACAATTATAATCTTAATACTATAAATAAGTTGCATTAAACACATCTATTACACATACATATTGAGTTATAGAGTATTTGATAAACCAATTACCATGTACAGTAAACGACACTTGACCCATTAATAAATGTTAGCACTGGCTCATACCGATTATATACATATATATAGTTTATACATATTAAATGGATTGATATATAGAAATTTATTTTAATAATAGATAATAATTCACCATAATTATAATTTCAGTAATTTACATCCTTTTATTATATTCAAATAGAAATCGATTCGTTTTGGCGTTATTAAAAAGCGTTCCGATAAAAAACATTTCACAAGCTACGTAGTCACATGTGACGTAAGGATTTATCGAAACGGCTCCGCTAAATCGTAACTAATAACGAGCGGTTACTGTTTATTAAATATAGAAATGGGAGTTATCCTATTCCTATATCCTTATTTGTTAACGTTCCAAATATGATCGCCTTCACCAGAAATCCATCAGTCTACGAAGTACAGCATTGCTATACTGTAAGGACTAACTTCAATACTCATATCTGAAATAATGATAACTGTGGGGATATACTATTTTGATGCTTATATTCTTGAAATGTTCTAAATTCTATGGTCAATGTCGCATATCATTTTCTGATATTTTACGACCGTTTTCTGTGGTGAATTTCATGTTTGTTCTTACAAAATGATAATCCTTATTGAAACCTACTGAACTTTTAGGCCATTTAAGCTATACGATACGATATGTCTTAGGACTTTTATATGTTTCTATTAGGCCATGAATGTTAGGTAAAGCGATACTGGTATTTGAGCGGAAGCTTTTGACATGTACTTACTTAAAGGGTTATGTTTCTTTAGATAGTTTTGATACAAATGCATATTGATTGTCGTAAATAAACTGATGATAAACGTTGCTTGGTAAAAAGTTTTTGCTTATATTATAATATAATTCATATACTGATTGATAGGTGTTCTGCTCTACTAGAATATAAATCTTATAATGATAATTATTGTGTGGTGGTTGACCTTCTTATAATATGAAAGCTTAGTAATCTTGTACGATCTTTCAATTTTATCATTTTATACATATAACATAATTTATTTTGATATATATACGTGATGGTACTTAGAACAGCGTTTGTGTGTTCAACTGCTTTTGAGAAGGTAAGGGTAGATAAGCAAACACATACGAAGTACTAGTTCTTTCTTTCACTTACAGGAGCTTACATGGAGTAAAGCTCTTCCCCTTTTTAAAATCAAGGGTCCCCTTGCGTTATATCGATGGTCAAGTCTTTAAACATCTTATTCGTTTTTGACGAATATACTTGATAATAATCTGACTTTTTTCATCATTTTATCAAACCCGTTCTTCCAAAAATGTAAATAATTTTAAATTTAAAGCTATTTTGTGACAAATGCTTCCTTTTATTAAGTGAACGAAAATATATTGAATATATAATATATTAAACATTTTATTATAGTGCCACTTGTTAACGTTTATTAATAAGGTAATCTGAGAGAAGAGCTCGACTCGGAACAAAAAATGCAGACGATATAATAAGGGTAAAAAAACAGACATCCGCATCGTGCCATTTTGCGATGTCGTGTCGCGCTACACGATCGTAGCGTGGAAATCTATGAAATCCATCATAAAAAATCACATTAAATCAAAACTAACGATGCAATCGTAATAATAATCAAAGTTGACGCACGACACTCATGTCGATCAATTAATTTGTCTTGGAGAAGAGCAAAATGAGACAAAACAGAAGAATATCATAAGAATAAAAGTATTTAAACATTTACTTAAAAAATTATGTATTGTAACACGACGCAGCATAGTTGCGTGATTTTTTTGGATATATGTTGCAGATTCCCTCGACACGATATTGCTTTGAGATATGTCATTCAATTATTAAAAGAAATATTTATGAATATGAATTCAGTTGGAATAATATTATTAATGTGAAACGTCTATTGGGACACCTTAGTGGTAAGACAGTCCGTCTTTCGTCGTCGGTCGTATGCTGTGATGCCAAATAGCATGACACTCTCTAATGGCGTGCTGTACTTATGTTGGTACTGTATATAAATTAAGCTAAATAAACAGCTAATAAAGTTACGTATTTAAAAAAAAAAAAAACCTTATGATTTTTTATAATTTATATTATTCAATATTCATTTATTAGTTTATAATTAGAAATCATTTTAATGACTTCCAATGTTGATGTTTTATATTTGTGTACTGTTACGGCCAGTTTCTTTTTAAATTTAATATTAATCTCTCAACTCTTAATTTTAAATTTCATATCATCTAAAGTCATTTTCTGTCCGAGTTTAATTTTTTACAGATGCAAAAAGATATCAATGCAATTTTGAAGTCCGAAGAAAATTTAATTTCAAGATCAGATTCGAGAGCACGTTTCGATGTAACGAAACGGATGCGAAAATGTTTAAATTTTTTCACGTGTACTGTGTTTCTTACATATTTGTGCATATCATAATGATAATAATAACGAAAACTAATAACTAGTAAGTATATAAATCCTGGATTCGAACTGTTCACAGCACAGAGGCCTAATTAGTTCGCCCAATCGGGAATCAAAGATTGCATATGATCCGTTAACGTGCCTTCAACAGCCAACTGTCCCGGATTAAAGCGTGTTAGGCTTAGGCCCCTAATAAAATGGCCAATTGTAGAAGTCTTAGTCGAAGAATTATCAACCAATGACTTTAAATAATTTTGTAGATGACGATCAAAAAATCAATTTGCGGACGTAGAACAAAACATTCGATTCGAATCAAAGCAATTTCTATCGTCATTATATTTGATCACGTGACATATTAAATTCTCGTCCCCTCTATACATTTTGGTGTTTGACGAAACATCCACAAACGAATCTGACAATCGACCTGTTACTTGTCTAGGCCCGCATTATTGTTTCGATACGACGTTCACATATAGATTTACAATTTAGTATATTAAAGAAACAAAGTAATACGTTTTGTACACAACAAATAGTAAATGGTGTGACAGAGACGCGGTTTACTTAACAATGAGTGCGAGAGAGATGCATTGATACCTTAATGCAAGATGAAAATCATCAAGTGCGTTTACTCGTACTTCTGTAGACTGCATTACCGAAAAAATCTGATTCATGTTTATTCATTCCCTTATTCTAACAATAGTTAACATATTAAAATATAGTATGTCTTAATACTAAACACTAATTAATGAAACGATTATGTAAATCAGTCATTTGAAGAATAACGTTAAACTTAATAATAGATAATATTTTATATATCTAATATAATTAACTAAGTAATGAATGTAGGATTGTTGTACAGCCATACGCTGTGCATTATAGATTGTATTCGAACTAAAAAGATGATTTAAAGCATTTGAGATCAAAATTTCTTGAACGCTCGCAAAGCTGTGCGGTCGCAGTATCATGTCGTGGCGCAAATTTTAACATTCCTTTATTTTTTATTCTCACCAATAATATTCTATATATGAAATTTAAATTTGGTTCTATTCGAAAATATTCGAGCGTGGTACCTTTTTTGACAGAGCGATATCCGTCACAATATTATTCACGTTAAGAGTCACAATTCCAGTTCGAACCGGTATTTACATAGCCGTGTGTAAATATTTTTATTTTCGTTAAAAGTTTTATTTAATTTCGAACGTTTAAGATTCCCATGCAAATGTACCCATAAATATTTGCTAAATATAACAAGTTTGAAAGATTGAATGTTCCAATTATCAGTAATAAAAACTTAAAATTTCCACTCGTATTTTTCAGCCTTTTTGTGACGGACGGACGCGACCGCACATATTATATTATCAATATTTAACACCTATCAATGGTGAACAATTTATTATAATTAACCACCCTCCTTAATTTTTTTAATTTGGCACTTCTTTTTCATTAAATCGATCACATAACTCGATTTCTTATCGCCTTATCACGTTAAAAGAATCAGCGTCCTAATTAATTTGAAGACCGAATATTTACGTGACGAACGCATCTTACGTATCTCATTTGCCAATTAATTTTCATAAAAAAATTCAAACTAATATCTGATTCTCTCAGACTTATCCAAAATAATTATAAATTTGAAAAACGTTATATATTTTTATAAACGATAACGCATTTTGTCTTTTGACAAACCATTAAAATATTTAGCTAATTCGAAAAGAAAAATGACATTGACAGCTAATAAATTAGAATCTGACGTTTTAAGATAATCTGTACCACTACTGTTTCGACAGAAGCATTGTAGGACGGAAGCTTAATAATAATATGAATTAATAGCTATGAGAGGTATAGTATAGTTTGAGAACTGAGTAGAACTGAAGTTTTAAACAGGGAACGACGAAATGAAACGGCCTGATCGTTATACAATATCAATATTCTCTTGATATGAGTTCCTTATGTAGTGCCTTTGGCAAATTCTCTTAATATACATATTTAAATATATATAATACTTAAATAAATATTAGAAAAATTCTTAATTAGGCTCGCATTATGTATTATATACAATATCAGGAAGTCAATTTTAAATAAGGCCTGAGCCATATATATTTGGATATTATGGAAGAATATAAACAGTTACATAAAACAAACAGCATAATATCATATAAGTTTAAACTACATAGTTAAAATAACTGAGAACTACTTTTAGTCCAAGCGATGAGTCTAGGATTACTAAAATTTCAATTTTAAATTTTCTTTTCAATTAAATCATCATTCGTGATTTAATATCGATTAAAGATCAATACACGAATCAAATCTCAGACGCTGTTAATTTAAGTAAACTAACGCTCGACTTCTGGACTATATAGTTACATAATTTTTTAAAACATAAATTTGAAATATTAAGAAATAAATTTACATACACATCTATTATTTCTATAATGCTACCAACTAACATCAACAATTAGATTTATTTTGAAATACAATCGACGTCTTAAGACTCTAAAGCATTAAAAGTTTTTCTAACCTAATGATAAAATTCATTTTTTTTTACCTATCACACAAGGGATGTATATATATTATATAATATTATTTAAAAGACAGAATGATTTAATTTAAATAAAGTAACGCCAGCAAAAAATATAAATAGACTTTATTTATATTATTCCCATACAGACGATGACTTATATATATTATTTGGATATTATAAAAAGTCGAGAAGCGATTAAAAAATTAATCTATTTCGAAATATTTTAGTAAAAAAACATTGCTGACGTTACTAATTAAACAATTCAAACATAAATTGTCTTGACAATTAATTTGTATTATGATTTACATGAACATTTACGGAAAATTACACACATTTTGACTAATTGGAGTTAACGCTAAACACGTAATTTTAAAAGACCCTGATAACATCTACTCGGTAAGATCCGATGATTTGGAATGTAAGTGAAGAACTATTCTTAACGTTTAAAGTGAGACATCGATATAATAATGCGATTATATGTTTGCTTAAAGATAGATCCATTTTCAATCCAGTCCGGTTTCATAAATCCACGGTTTCGACAATAATCCAATATCAATGCCGGTGTCATTGTTAAGTTTAAATCGGTTCGAATTTAATCATTAAATCACGAGATGATAAGGTAGAATATAATAAGGATATTATTCTAAATAAAATTTAATATAATAAAATAAATTAAGTACTAAAAAATTTCAACTAAAGATCGTATTATATAAAACAAATAAAATCATAACAAAATTAGATTGAGTTATAATAAATAAATATAACGCATCAATGTCAGTTTGATAATTTGGACGTTGACGATAAAATAAAATAAGAAAATGATAAAAATAGATATCGTGATCAGCTGTATTTACAGCTGGTACAAATCAATTGGACTCGACATACGACGAGCTTGGGACGCGCGACGCGAGGTGCCGCCCCGGGTTGCGGATCAGACTGGTGTGAAACTGGCATGCAACGAAGTCTCTTCCTGACCTGCAGCCTGACTAGACGAGGTGTAATACTGGAGAGCATATTTCTAAGATAATTGATATGATACTTCTACTTAACATAGTTGGTCGTGTCTATAGCACCTAGTTGATGGGGATGATAAACAATGTATTTAAAGTCTTGTTACCTGCGAATAGGATTATGATCGGTTAGTCACTTTTCATAGAAATACGTCGCATAGATTTGAAACAACATTTATTTTATCGATACAATGTGACAGATTTTCAAGAGACTAACACGTTAGGTAACATCGCTTTGAACACATTGATATTAAAAATTTTAATGAAATTACATGCCTCGGTTCAGTAGTTATATTTTAGGCTTTGAGTAGTTTCTACAGTTAGAATCGGTTAAGTAGTTTTTGGTGTTATTAATGATGAAAAAAATAATAATATGAAAATAATAGAAAGATGATTTAAATTAAATTAATTGCTTTTGGAAGACCTTTCTTACACAGCGTTATTCAAATCAACAAATATTACAAATGGAAATCCCTAAAAGTGCTTATCATTATTTATATGACAGCTTCAAAACTGTACAATCGATAAATAATATTTCAATCGACGATATCGATGTATCGGCTAACGTCACTTCCTACCATTTATACGTTACGGAAAGTTTATTAATGAGCTGATAGTTTTGACAAATGACGTTTACTGACAACCTTAAAGTGTAATTAAAAGATATCAGTGTTAGCAAAGCGGCAAGTATAGATAAGTTAAGCTTCCTAGTAATCATTATTACAATACAAACCAAATGGTGACCGACACCAACCGACACTATCAAGCTAATGTGCGGCCGCAGAGAGAATGCGTTTCTGACAGATCAGTGATCGAAAGAATAATGTAACTTTTAAGGGGGTGATGAAAGTTTGCATTTAGGTTCATTTTACGCAGTAGAATAGCAAGCACTACGATAGGATTAACGATTATCTACGATAGGATAGGATTTTTTTTTAAAAGTTTGTAAATTTTTTAAAGGAGGAGAAAATTTGCAATTGGTATTTAGATATTCTGAATTATGACGTGAGCGAAGCCGCCGGTAAAGTGCTGGTTAACTTATAAACCGCTCACAGAACTGTGATTGGAAGTCCGATATAGTCATTTTGAATATTGCTATGTAAGAATGGTTCTTGTTATAATTAAAACATAACGGTATGTCGTAAATGTTTTAAGTATAATTTAAATGTCTACTGCTTTTATTATTATGTGCATAATATAAGTCCGATATTAAATCTTGGTTCTTTTGTTTATAAATAAAATATTGTAACGAATAGAAGAAGATATAAATAAATTTCATAAAATAGATGGAAGATAGAAAAACGAGACGGAAGAAT
The DNA here is from genome assembly GCF_905147045.1 of Nymphalis io. Taxonomy (NCBI): domain Eukaryota; kingdom Metazoa; phylum Arthropoda; class Insecta; order Lepidoptera; family Nymphalidae; genus Nymphalis; species Nymphalis io. The sequence goes on from NC_065918.1 coordinate 14,376,630, forward strand.
TATTTCCAAGATTATAATATTGCAAGGCTGTATATTATTATATACTACCAAATATGAAATCAATTATTTACCATTGATAAATTTTAAAAAATACCGCACCTTTTTAGATAATATAATAAAAAATTATTTATTTATTAAAAAATACTTCAAGAATATGAAGTAAAATAAAAATATATTTTTTAAAGTTAATTAACATTAAATAATAATATTATTCTTTTGGGTTAACAAAATTAGATACAAGGTATTGTGACGGATATATATTCTTTTGTAATATATGTAATATATAAAGTTTTTTTTTAAACATAATTAAAATGTTTTGAACAGGAAAATTCATCAGGATCTAAGAGGGTGCGGGCTTTTTATTAACTCTCTATAATATTAGCAGTATTAAATAATGTGTGCCAACTAAAATAACAAGCCATAATGATTGAGGGGTGCAATTTTGAAAATAATTATTTCTAGCCAGCCTGTTAATGTCCCACTGCTAGGCTAAGGCCTCCTCTCCCTTTTGAGGAGAAGGTTTATAATTATTTATAAGCATAATATTAATAAAAAAAAAGTTTTTTTAAGTGAAGTTACATCTTAGTATATTTTAAGCGATGTGTAATATTTGCAATTTTATAACGGGGCAATTTAAATTTTACATAATGTGATATCTACTTGATCGATATCGTGAAATTGTATTTAACTATAATTCAAGATCCATGCGGCGTTTAAATCAATAATAATTAGCAGTTAATTGTTTCGAATGCTTACCCCAGTATAAGCTGTGCCATTCCACTCATAATGTTCCTGTTCAAGTTGTTCCTCAGGAGGCTCGTGATCAGGGCTTATATTATTCACGCCACCATTACCGGTTGGCTTGGCTCTAAGGGCATTCCGCAGGGTGATATTTGCACGAGCAGCCGCATTTCTACCGTGCCTGAAATATTCCATTAAAGCCACGCCCAGTGCCACGGCCAATCCTCCAATCAGAATGTAAAACAGTCCAGCCAATTGAGTCAAGGTCAACTCCTTGCCATGAATCTAAGAAAGAATAATTATTTGAAAAAAGAAACAATCAAATACGAATACAATTGTTTTTATAAGCGATCCTTATTACCTCGCCATCGAGAGAGCATTTAGCATCAATAAACCATTTCCGTACAAGTTGTTGCAGATCACCCTGATTCCTGAGAGCCTGTAGAGCCAAATTTACTCCATCCCTAGAAAGAGATGCTTTAGAATATACATCGACATAGTTAAATACGTAAGTGCAACTACATAAATCGCAATGCGTCGCAACAATCACAAGCCATTTAAATATACGTGTTCGCTCAGAACATTCGCCATGCAAGATATGAATATGCCTACCGTAGTTTAGATCCTTTTGGAAAAGCAATAGCAAAATCCTTGACACCAGATTGGGTTACGGAAACCAACATCTCACACGGGTTCTTATCATCGCTTCCAAGAAAACCATCAGTTGATATGAATCCCATCCATAAGTCTTCGGGGGCTTGAATGGTTGATTTTGGTGGTCGTTTAACATAATCCTTTAAAATTAAGGTATCATAAGTATACAAAGGTCATAGGAGGAATTTTTATACACCATAAAGACAACTTGAGTGGAAAAATATTTTAGTAATCGTACCGCTGGGCATGTTGTCATTCTCGTGTAGGTGTGAAGAGGTTCAATAATGCGATTCATAGTTAAGTAAGAAGTCATATTAGCGGTATAAATTGAAACGAGTATTAGTGCAAAGAAACACCAAACCGCACTAACAATCCTCCCAGACAGAGACCTAAAAGACAAAAGAATCCATAAGACAGAAAAAAAAATTCAACAATACTTTATATCCAAGTCAATAATAATATATTTTATATATATAAATTGTAAAATATACACTGACCTCGGAGTAATGTCGCTACCCTGTTGCATAAAGGAACTTAGCGAAAACCATATAGAATTCCAAAAGCTGAATTCATTCACGACCGTATTCTGAAACATCCAAGACATTTTGAATAAGAAATCGTCAAAGGATCTAACCATAACGTGAATAAAGGGAGACATGAAACATTTAATATAAATACATTATTTTGAAACATTTTGTTTAAATTTTTTATATCTTTAAAATTATCTGATAATATAGGTTGGATATATTAAGTCAGTTTCAATAGGTCTAATCTGCAACTGCGAATACAATAATGATAAGTGAAAAAAAACATTTTGATTTACACCATTCGATAAAAAAAAACTTAGGTAAAGGAACTATTGAAAATTATTATACTTTTATATCCTGTATTATTGCGGTAACCGATAGTGTCGATAATGAAGATCAATCTGGTTGGGCTGTCTATAAATTAAGTAGCTATTTGAAGAAGCGATCTTTTGATAAATCTTTATACTAGATTATTTAATTGAATGATATAGAAACGAAGCTTTTTACACGGATTTTAAAAAAGTGCAAAAACCTTGTTATAAAGTCTCAAGAAGAGTATAATTAAGTAGAGTTTTAGTGTTTAAAGAGCCTTAATTAAAATTCATTCATGAAGAATAGGGGTAACCGGTAGTGAAGATGTTTAACTTGTAGATAAAGACTTTTGAAACATTTATAATAGAGCATAATGTATATATATAAGCTATATGTATGATTCAATAATTTGACGATTCTTTTTAATAATAATTGTTAAAGCAAAATGTTTGTCTGTTTAAATAACATTCATATTATAAAAGTATTGTTTACTATTATTAGGCATTATTTGTGTTCCTGTTTTCATTCAAACTAAGTGTTTGAACTTTCTAACTGTTAGAAAATAGGCTTTTGTATCATCATTGAACATGCGACTAATAGATTTATTAAACTTATATTTAATGAAATAACTCGTAAAACATTTATATTTAAATAATGTATTTGTGTTTCGTTGAATTTTGTCACGTTATAGAATTCTACAGACTTTACACATTTTTTTCTATTATTTTATTAGAGCGATTAAGGTACATAATATACAAAACAACAAATAAAAATATATTAATTTTAGTTACCCTAGTTGTTGCAATTTCGTTATTCTCGGTTGTATGAGAGTCGGTGAAAGACATAACACGCCATTCATTCGGTGAAAATCTCGATACCACGAACAGACACAAGCCAACGCTAAAAATGCTGCCCAGGACGCAAAGCTAAAAAAAATAACATTAGCCTAAGATACAACTGTTCTAAAAAATATCTTTAAAAAAATATACATATTTTTTTAATGAATTAATTATTCTTGCTTTTAAAGAATGATAACATCTATTGAATCACTAATTCAAATTTAAAAATAGCTTAACGACCGGTACACAATGCAATGCCACTGTATTTTGTTTAGAAAGGACTATTCGTTTCTAATTGATCATTCGCGCGTTGATCGTGCCAAGCCAGAAATCTGGTACGCATTGTACGCAACGCACGGTTAATACAACAATTGTATTAAATCGTTATAAACATATCGATAGTATCAATTACTTAAATGATGAATTGAATAAATTGTTAAAGTAATTGTATGAGTTTGATGTTTTTTTTAATCTTACCCATATTTCCTTAGATAAAGGACGTAGGAAACTGAAAATAGTCGCGATGTTTGTCGTGGTACTCCTCTCGGTTTTCACATCGAATGATAAGAAGGGCTTGCTAAAGTCCACGACTTGTTCTCGTTCTATGTTCACTGTTAATGGCGCTATTACCAAATCCACCTCCTAGATTAAGAAATTTATTTATTAATTGTAAGTAACATATACATTATTTGCATTTTTATTTTAATAAGTTTATTTATTGAAATAGAAGTTAAATATAGAAAAGTGTACAAATTAAAATCATTGTAATATTCAAATTATAAAAATAATTCAACTGTAATGTATAAATGGGCTTTGTAGCGATAATTCAAAATAATATTTGCTTAGAGAACATTTCGTAAGACACTAAAGCAGTGAGTATTTTTTATATTCACTCGCTACGCGTTCTTCTTATCAAATAAAGCAAACCGAAAATGTACATATTATAATACAATTCAAACAAAGTAAGAACGTGTAGACGTTGCTTTGTACTCGTTCGTATATAAAACGAGAGGTACTCAAATATCCTTCAGATATTAATATTTAACACGCAATAACGCCCTTACGTCAAACGACAATATAAGAAGTCGTTTTATCCAAATAAAAAGGCCCAAGTCCTCACAGTCCATTTTTGATCGATTGGAGATAGCGAAAATAGCAAATCTGAATGCGTTCTTATGAAAAATTTTCGTAGCGATATTCAGTGACACACTTCTACTCCGTCTTTGTGGTATATTTGACATTCGTTGGAAGACTAGACACTAGATATGTAAAACATTATGGCGTAGCTCCGATATCATGTCGTGAAAGTACGAGGTCTCGAGAAATATATCGTTCAATATACGATATTATTTTACCGTTTGTTATCTTTATCTTCGAAAGTTTATTAATAATAACTGCTCTCTTGTAATATTGGCTACTAATTTGTATATTTATTTACCCTTGAAATTGAACTCGAAGGTAATAAATTATAATACTGTGTGCCTCCATTTTGTCTACAATATAACCTTTTAGATAAATACTTATAATTTATCTAAAACAATCAATAAAATATAATAACGAAAAGATCCGATACATTAAAATATAAAATATTCTTTAATTAATAAATATAACAATATGACTTGAATGATGAATTTGATTGCCTCGTTGGTCTAGTGGCTTAATGTAAGGCCGCAGACCCGGAGGTCCTGGGTCCTGGACCTCCGGGCCAATAAAAGTTATTGGGTTTTTCTGTCAGAAAATTCTCAGTAGAAGCCCGGAGTCTGGAAGTTGGAAGTGTGTATATTCCCGTGCGTCGGAAAGCAGGTAAAGCCGTTGGTCCTACGCCTGAACTCTTTCCGGTTGTGTCGGATTGCCGTTCCATCGGATTATGAGAGTTAGGGAATAGAGTGTGCATTTGTATATACACACACACTTGTGCATTATAATATCTCCAGCGCAGTTGGCTAATCTCTCTTGAGATTGGTCGCCGTGGCCAAAATCGGTCTGGAGGATTATTATTATTACAAAATTAAAGTTAATATCAACTTTTACAGAATTATGTAACATAATGTAAAGTGAGGCTATTATCTTTAATAAATAAACAACTTACAGAAAACAATGTACAATTCTATAAGACTCGTGTTTATGGAATGAATGAATGATAGGACTGACTAGCTAAAAAGAACGTGCTTACAAATTTAACTCAAAATATTTTACAAAATCAGTAATTTATAAAAAACAATTATTGAAGATATTAATGCAAAAAATATTCATATTGATTGTCTATAGACTCCAGCCACTCTTCTTTAATATAGTTTTAGCAAACATATTTTATGTATACACTCTTTTATATTAGTTCAAAGATTATGAATAGTAGTTCCGAAGTCTTTGTGAAGTAGTTTCGTAAATTCATGCAAATTCAATTCTTGTAAAAACTTAAGCCACCGCTCTCTGTAATACTGTTTAGCATTTCAATACCAATGCATTGGAGGTCATTGCTTATGGATGGTTTTAGTGAGCTTTCGAGTTTGACATGTTCCAGAACATTCGGAATGGCGACGTTACTTTACTTACTTTGAATCTATTTCGAAATTACATTCAATTTCTAAGAAAACTTAAAAAGTATTTATATCTTAAATCGTCATACAAAAATAAAGGATGAAATACGATAAACATATTTTTTATATTCGTAGCGTTAGGTTACTGTAATCCTTTATATGTATTATAAATAAGAAAAATAATAATAGGAAATATTTAAGCAATTGATATAATTTGATACAAAATATTTCGATAAAATCTTGGATGAAGATGACGCGAAAGCTAATAACGTAGCTGAAATATATTTTTTCAAGAGTACATTACGTATGAGGTATGTAACTTATAGATGTGAGCGATAAAGAAATGGCGCTGAAGATTTACGCTACGTGAGATCCTATAAAATGAGAACCCTTTAACGCAACATTCTAGTGAATATATCGTATATGCGAGTATAAAGTATCAACATTTAAAGGCTATATCGAAAATAAATGTAATTTTCGATATTGTATGTATAGAAGTTATGATCATACATAAGTTTATTGTATGTCTTTAGGATATTGTAAGACCTTGTTATCCCTGAAGATGTATATATTTCTTATAATGTATAAAAGTATATAGTATATATGTATAAAATAATTTTACCTTTCGCACGAGCTCTCCAACCAGACCATCCCAACCTCCAATCATCTTCGGGTTTTCGTGTCCATAATTATTGTCTTTTACAAGTCGTATTTCAACTGCATGAAAAGTAAGAGGTAAAAGCATATATTAAACAATTTATTATTGTGTAATTTATTATTTTATTGACTTTTTTAATGATTCGCCTACTACAGATGTTTTATTTTTTACGTTTCTTAGAAAGCCAATGGCTAGTATGTATTGCTTAGTGTTATTTTTTTGTAATATGAAAAATGACTTGGCTTCCCCTGACTATATATCTAAATATTCTATTGTACGTATATTTATATTTCGATAAAGAGGAAATTTAAAGCATAAACGATCTATTAATGTATGTAGCACTCTTTGTCTTGATAAGTAGGATTTTTCTAATTGTACCAATTGAAATGAAGTTGTAACATTTTTGATTGTCATAACTCTACCATCGGTTCTTAGCGGTTTTTTTTCATTTTGTTTAATAATATCTCATCTTTTACAATCATAGGCAATTTACATAATAGCAAAATTATATATTTTTTTATTTGAAATAATCTGAAGGCGATCGTTTCATTCTCAAACTGTGCAATCAGCTAAAAATTCATTGGTTGTTAATTTAGCACACAAGCGATACTTACACGTAATCTCCAACTTTTCCAGTACAAGATAGGTAAGGTCAACGCAGAATCCCTTGAATTGCGAGTTTCCGCTATCATAATCGGTATTTCGTAAGATATAAGGTTCTTCAATGATCGTGGCCACAATGTAAGTCTTATTACGATCGTAATGACCAAGCTCCGTTAACCCAGGCAGTTTACTAGCAATCGGAATTAGCCCCTTGTTGTCATACCAGGTTCCAATCTAAACAAAAACTTAATAGTTTTAGAAGAGATAACTTCAAATTATTCAGCTAAACATAGAATGAAAACTTGATTTGTATATTCTATTAAATAACATAATAATTTGATATTATCTAATTTAAATATTATGTTAAGGAAACTGGGAGAAAGCTGAATTATATAGTGATCAATTTCAATATTCAAATGTAACATAACGATGAGAAATGCTACACGGTGTTAGTCTGAGTGCAGAGAACGTTTCAGTGAATCAGATTTGTACCACAATCTCATACTTAGTGATACTGGGCTTACGGGATTGAAGTGTTTAAAAGGAAATGGACATTGAAAGGTTTGTTCATGTTTATCTATTGAAAATACGATTTTTCTCGCCAAGTTTATTTCAAATTTTATTTAAAGATTAAATAATTATTTTAGATTTAGAGTCGATGGTGCATTGGACCGCCTGTTTCGCCAGCTAATTTTTATTAATGAAGAAATGCATTGGGCAACATTTTGTTATTATTATTAAGTCAGTTTCGGATTTGCATTATGTATACTTAATATTTGGCATGATGTTTCACATAAATAATATTTGGTCTTAGATTGTGGGTTCCAGCCCAAATGTTGGAAAAAAAATCTGCCATAATTCTAAGGATCCGCATTGTAGCAGCATGGTGGAGCATCTAAGTCAAACGTAGAGTAGACCGTAGCCCAGCTGTGGGACACTTACTTGACTTTACTTTTTACCCCCGACGCAAAACGAGGGGTGTTATAAGTTTGACGTGTATGCTTGTATCTCTGTTTCCGTCTACATTCTGTTTGTCTGTCTACCTGAGATTGTAGCTCTCGAATGGATGAACCGATTTTCATTTGGTTACTTTTGTTTGAAAAATTTCTTAGTTGAGAGTGTTTTAGGCTATGTTTGAAGAAAATTGATTTAGCCGTTTAATAGTTATGGGGGGTGGAAGAAGGGATGAATAAACGATAGTAAGGGAATATATTCGAGTGGGGTTTCAAATGAAAATATTTGATTTGTGTATTACAAAATTGCCTTTTTGAAGGGGGGACGGCGGTAGTTATGGGGAAGGGAATTGTCGGCCGTGGATTGATTAAATTTTTAATTTAAGTTTATTTATTTAAAATTGGTGATAAATGTAATCCAATTAAATGTTGTTTACTATTTCGAAAGGAAACAAGTAATGCATAAGAAAGTAATCTTCGATCTACCTTAACCATATCTCTGTCCACAGTCATTTCCACAACTTGAAGGGTGAAGTTGCGTCGGTGACCTGCATCGTTGAATCGAATAAGACCCGTTAAGCCATCCATCTCCGTCTGCAGGAAAAATTACAAATTCTACATGCTTTTAATATGACCATTATAATGCTCTTAGTCTTAGTAAAATCATTCGGTCTACCGAAATCAATGAAGGAATTTAAGCCGATCCTTAGTGTTTTCCTCGAGGACACATCTATGCTGTCATCATCGGAAATGTAACTATTAATATCCCTGATAGTGGAATATGTACGATCATAACTCTTTTTTAAAAAAAGACGACATTTATTACCTATTTGTGTTTGTCGCATTACGTTTTTTATCACTAACTTACTAATAATAACGTTCAATTTAACTAAAGCGAATCAATCAAAGTGGTTGTACTAAGGATTGTGTATCATTGAATTATTAAACGAATCGACAGTTCCATTATTCAACCTAAAACTAATTACACAAGGCCGAACTTAATTAATTGTCACGTAAAAACAACCGCGCACTCTCTATAAAAAAATGGACCAATATCGGACACCTGTAACCCTTGGTAATTTGAATCGAGTTTAAGGCTAATTGACTGGATTTATAACAATATATCGAGATATAATTATAAGTTATAACACTTAGCTTTGTTTAATCGTTTAGATTATTATTTATTTAATTTAACTATAATTACCTTTTAAGATGTATCTAGTAAAAGTTATTATAAATCACCCAATAATTATATGATCATAGTTTTGTACGTAATTTGAATTTTGACAAAAAGCCACGCCAGCTTTTATTATTATCAATAAAAGCTGACGTGATTGCTATAATTAAGACGTGTAAGTGAATAAACAGTCTATTTTTTGTTTCTCTCCTGCCTTGCTGGTTCACGAGCCGACCCAAAATCGAATTGAAAAAAATTATTCATCGAATAAAATACTCGAATCTAACCTATAATAATGTATGAAAAATAAAATGAAATTTGCCACCTATTGAAGGTTCAGTTTCAGTTTGATTTGAAATTGGAATCATACTTCGGGAGAACGTTATTTCTATACCATAAAAATATGCCAATTTTCATTATAAATTGAATGTTCAAACGAAATGGAATCTAGAAATCTTGCCAAATAATGGAATTTCAAATAAGAACAATGGAAAGATATTTTTTATATAGTTATCATTTAATGCAAGGAACGACTTAATAATGCAACCCTCTGTTGTAATAAATGCGTCGTAACATAAACCAAGGAAATGACAAAGGTGCTGCAACAACATAGTTGAAAATGTTGAAATATAATATGTCCTTTCGTATTTAGACGACAAAGGAAGCGGTGAATTCTAACGATAGCGTGGCGTCATATCATGTCGACGAAGCTCACTAACGTTTCGTAACATCGTTTTCAATTCGAATTTCTTAGGGCACTAGTCATCCAAGTTAAGACGAAATCAAGAAAGGCTTGTACATTTCAGATTCGTTTTTCATAAAATATATTTTGTACACCAAGCGTCAAACAATACAATACCTATATTCGAATTTTTTACTCTGAAATAGCACACATCGATTGGAAAGCGTAATGAAGCATTCGCTCACAGTCATTGAATATATGAATTGGCATCATTCATTCGCATAAGCAATACGGAATTTTAAATGTCTCTCGAGAATAGAATACGCAAAAATCAAATCGAATAACTTCGCAATGTAAAAATATAAATACAACGCTACAAATTAATACTGATATTTATTCACAATAAGTACTGAATTATTGGTATATAAACGCATTTTTATATTTACTTTAATAATGATTAATCAATTTCAAATTTAAAAAATCGTTAGAAAAAAATGGATATAATGAAATGAATTCAGTTACTGCCTTACCAATAAACGCTTGACTATTTATAACTATTAATATTATATATATGTTTGGTTTTTGTTTCCTTTTTTACAAATAACCATTAGCTAAAAAGGTTGTATAAGGCGTTATTCGTAAGAAAGAAATCAGTTATGGTTTGAAAAAAATGTTCTTAAATGAATTCTAGCGTATATTAATATGGCAAAAACTGTTATGCGCTCGAAAATACGCACCCGTTTGATTATTCTGGAAATCCTCTCGCCAAATTCGTAAGGAGCGACCTTATTTTTGGGGTTGCAATCGATGATTTTGCTGTTAGTTGTATTAGCATTGCGCCTCATGGTGCCACGGAGGAAGTCGGGTTTCTTGCGGAGCATGCGAAGGATGGAATCAATGAGCACTTGGACTGCATCGTACATCAAAGCTGCTTGGGCCTGTTAAAATTTATAATAAGTATTACATTACGGCGATCTAATATATATCTCAAAAATACAATAACTCAGTGTGAAGTACAGTACGCAAAATTAAATCAACGCATGTTGGACCTTTATTAAAACATCTTGTGAAATCAATAAATACTGTAATATATGTATGTATATAATTTCATATATATCAGCGTTAAATAAACAAGCGTTTCGATCTTATCGTTCTTAAACGTTTATGAAAACATCGAGTAAAATAACCGTAAGCACTACTTCAAATATAATAGTCAAAAGCACTAACAGTTAATGTTTATTAATAATGAGAGGAATTAATACTACGTATCAAAAAATTTGAAGTAAAATTAGTACATTTCATAAAGTTTGGATTCAATGTATGTGTATGATATCACGGAATCTGTATATAAGTAAAAAGCAATAACAAAAAATAAATGAAGACACCTAGTATTCAATGAAATGGTCGATAGTTAAAACAACATTAGTAAAGTTATATTATCATATCATATTATAAATTACTTTAAAATAGATATTTCATTGAATTATTTCCGAATTATGAAACAAAAAGTCTATATCAATAAACTATAATAATTGAAATTATAAGAAAAAAACTTATGATCACAGTCGAGAAGCGAACATTTACAAAGATCTCCACTTGAATGTTTAATTAGAATTTCATAATGATTTGGGTACGTGCCCCCCCAGAATTGTTCTCACTTGATATTACAATCACGTAAATATGTAATGGCAACCTACACCCCTGTTTTTAGTGACCCTTGCCTTCGAGATGAATCTCAATGAACTTCTTCGCGTCTGGAAGGGACCTTAATTGAAGCCTTGGCTCTATCCGTTTGTATTGATTTTACTATCGTTCGTTGAAATCTAATATACATTTGTAAAGGATTTTGTATATCTTGTGATACAATTAGTATCACAGTGTTTATTCTGTCTCACTGATAACGTTCGAAATAACAATATTATTTCAAATTAGTTATGACAATGGAATAATGTTCCACAAAATTATCGAAATTCTTAAAATAAAGCGATACATCGCAAATAATGATTGATGATGAATATTAACGAAATATTATTTTAATTAAATAAGTAAATTTGGAGTTAAAGAAATAAAAAAAAAGATTTATTTCATAACGTAAACATTGACGGCACGGCATAAGAGAGCGTCATGTCGTTTCCCGAAACGGCATACGACACGGTATTACGCTTAAGGCACGGCAATTTTAATCTGAAACATTTACTTTATATATAATAATTATTATCGTCTATCGTTATTAGACCGTTATACTCCAATACGATTTGTATTATTAGTGTTTCTATTTGTATTCGAATTTACTTAGGACTCAAGGTTGATATGGTCTACGTGAGGTACAATACTATACACAATCTACGATAGAATATTCACATGAATATGCTCGTAAATGTCTCGTTGAGCATATGTCTTTATCATATTAAACAACTGAAATACAGAGTTGTTTCGCTTAATTGCCGTTTACATTTTATCAGTGGTGAGGTTTGGTGTAGGTAAAATGATGAGTGCACTTTGTGTTGTTTAAATTGTAAGTCAATTTTATTATTGATACTAGGGAAACGATAAATTAGATCTGGCTGTGGTTTGACAGGGTAAGCTTAATTTCTGTACCATCAGATAATACATTTGCTCAACTGTGTATATATATCAGGTCCTTACATGGCGTTTTGTACGGGAGGAATATAAAGTCAATTTTTTTTTGTAAAATATATTTAATTTATCAAAGTACGCACCGTTATTCTCGGTAGGTAGTTCATTGATCCCTTTACTAAACAAACCATGGGGGCGAGAATCGATAAACTCTTTGAAGGCGGTTTGGACTGCCGCATCGGAGTTGAATTTTTTTCCTTGTAAGAAGTTGTCCAAATTCCAGAAAAAATGGTAATCAGACATTCCAATTGTAGCTCATCTAACTTAGTGGTTGTTTGTTGTGCAGTGTGTGGGTTTGCATTGTCGAGAAGCAGCAGTGGCCATGAACGATTGACCAATCTTGGTTGTTTAGCAGCTAGTTCTTATTTCATGGTTTGCAGTTCCTGACAATATATATTTGCCGTAATCGTTTGGCCAGATTTTAGAAAGCTGTAGTGAACGACAGCGGTGGTAGTCCACCAAACACTCACAAGTAACTTTTTCTGAGTCAATTTTCGTTTAGGGCAGGATTTGGCTGGGTCTCCAGGGTTCAGCCATTGCGATGAGCGCTTCCAATTATCGTACAGTATCCACTTTTCATCACAACTAAAGATTCGATTTAAAATCCCTTCATTATTGTGTCGGTTGAGCAAAGTAACACATTAGTCGACGCGTGTTTGCAAGTTCAATTCACTCAATTCATGAATTACCCATCGTTCAAGTTTTTTTACTTTCCCGATTTGCTTCAAGTGGATTAATACAGTATTATCACTTACCCCGAAGCCTGCAGCTATCTCTGAAGTGCTTAGTTATGGATCCGCTTCCACAATAGCCTTTAATTCTTAATTTTCCACTTTGATATCCGGCCGTCCACGGGGTTGGTTCTGAAGGTCGAAATTTCTAGAACGAAAACGTTGAAACCAAAAACGTACTGTGCTTTTTTTGCGACACCAGTTCCGTACACATCATTAATCCTTCGAGCTGTTTCTGCAGCACTGGTGGCACGGTAGAACTTGTACTCGTAAATATACCGATATTTCATGTTTTCCATTGTGCGGTAATAAGCGATGCCAAACAAAAAAATAATGGGGAAAAAACAAATGAATAACTGTTTTCAAAACTCAAATGTACCTTAATGAATTTATAAATTTGAATTTGGAATTCTGAACCAAAGAGGTGATATTTCAGATCAAAGTGGTCAGTACGACAAAACGCTAATTTCATATGTAAGGAACTAATATACACATACATTTATTAGTATTAATAATAATAGCTGCCATTCCACGCAGTCATGATTCAGACTTAAAATAGCTATTAAAATTAATAAGTTAATATTTCTTTTATATCATTATTTATCAAAAGTCCAACAGCATTTTCCCTTTGATTCGCTCACCCAGCTCACCAGTTGAGGCACTATTTTACCTATTTTTGAAAAAATTATTTTGTGTATAATAATATTATAAATGGAAATAATCTAAATACATATAAAATATCACCAAAAATATTTTGGTATAATTAGCATAAAAGTAAAATAGCTGCTAACTTCTTAAATCGAGACGTTATACCAAAAATGTTACAATTGAATCTCAATCACTCACCGAGATCGATTCCCGTCGCCACTGTTCAAAGAAGTTTTGGACAATCTTCCTAGAAAGGTCGAGAACTCGGAAACCGGTTATGTTAATGGCACCGAACTCTGCTACCTCTTTATCCCAATGTTCATCCATCACCTGAAACAATGATATAAATTTACCGACCTTAATTAAACTTGCCTATTGCAAATTGTGTTTCTAATACATACTTGTAGAACTTTATTAAAGTCGCATGGCCCAATCACCTTATTTTTATAAAGTAACAAAAAATTGGTCTTATGTTTCATAAAATTTACTTATTACTTACTATAATGTCTCTATTTATATAATAGAAAAAACAGTAAATAAATAATATAATTATGAAATTTTAAAAATTTAATTGGATGAAGTAGTTATATTTTAAAATCAAAATTCGGTTCTTTTGACAATATTTAATGTACTTAAGTATCTTTTCTGTAGTGTCTTTCAAAGTGAGTGAAAGTATCGTAGGTAATTAATATTGTGTAATTATTATTTCTAAGCTGAAAACTATATCAGGAAAGTTGCTTTAAATATCATACTTAGTGCACTTCATTGTAATTCTATTGCTATCCGTCCGTAACGAAAAATCTATTTATAAAAATTAAAGTTGTACCGAAGCAGTAACAACTTCAATCTGCAGCATAATACATGGTTGCGAGATAGCTGGCAGATACCATAGTTTAGCCTTAACGATAACTGGTCGGGATACTCACCAAACCACTCAAGAGGTAATGGTAGTTCCGTCGGCCAAGTCTCACATCACGTACGTGCTGAATTACTGCATCTTTAGCTAGTTTAGTGCTGGAGTCGAGTACAACACATTTGTTGCTCCAACGATCCAACATTTCGAGTGAGCTAAGAAATGTAACCACTTCCGTGCCGCTGGACACACGTTTCACATTCGTAATGCGGAATGTCTCTCTTCCAGGTTGGAGACTCTGGTACAGTTGCTGCAGTCGCAAGAGACCTGGAAAAATAAATAACTTTAGTATTGTTCTAGAATTTTTTTAATTTTATTATATATGTGTTTGATAATTTAATAACACAAATAAATGCTACTAAGACTTATCGGACTAACTTCTAAAGCAATAAACATTTAGTTAGATGTCATTTAAAAACGAATAATAGATTATCGATAGGTAAAACTGAATAATTTGTTTGTTTGTTTGAACATAAATCTTCAGACCATAAAGATTAAAAAAATGCTTTAAATTGAACACTTATTATCATATAACATCACATTGATTTAATAACGGAGTTTTTTTTGTTGACATCAGACTATTTATTTTATGAATAAATTACTTCATATATTTATATAAAACTAAAATAGCATTGAACAAGTTAGGCTTGGTATATTTGGTGACGGTATAGCTAATAAGTAAGAGCTTTCTTGTATCTAGGTAAGCTTGAATATAGGTGTGTAAGAAGTAAATAGACTATCAATATAACTTTTTAGTTGCAACAAGCTAAAAATCTAAATATTACTGTAAAACGAACCTTTTCAAAGTCAGTTTGAGACTGATTAAATGATGGGACGCACTTAAAGAATAAAGGTCCGTCGCAATTCATTTCAAAGGGTACAAGAGAGTCCTATTAATTAATAATGCTAATGTAAAGTTCTTTAGTTTCTCGCTTCACAGGAATATAAAGAGATTTAAAGTTAAAAAATTATATAGAAAAGCTGTTGCCCGATTTTTTATGTAGTTATTAATTTTTTAAAAAACTTGCAGGCATTATAAAATGGTTGCATTATTTGAGAAACAAAAAGGAGGACAAACAAACAAACAACAAACAAAGAGGAGAAGGGACAAAGAATCTGTTTATATATAATCTGTATATATATGTGGCATTTTCCAAACACTTTTGAACTCAAAAAAATTGCGTTTTAAATGTCGGCGAAGTTGTTATCGGAGCTTTGGAAGTAAAAAGTTGCAACATCATGTACTAATTATTGAAATTAAACTGACGTATTAATTAAATTAACTGGTCAAAACCTCACGCACACCACGTGCATATTTATGTTCTAAGTTAATAATAAACCATAGGCCTAACTATTATTTGATAAATATTGGTATCCACCATATAAATATAAGCTTGAAACTCTCACCTCGAAAGAGGCCCCAAGCCTGCTGTGGGATACGTATAGGCTATTATTTATTTAATTAATGATATAATTGTTATGAATATAAACAATTCTAGAACCGACTGAGAGATATTTATTTATATAATACAAGTTTTAGTCTTGACTTCACCCGCGTGTTAGGGGATGTTGAATTCTATTTGATGATGAATTATATATGTAATTCACTATCAATATATAATTACAATTATACGGTAAACAGCTAGTGCCTATCAAAAGTGAATTTTTGGCACCAATTACGACGACTCAACGTTCATAATAAACGTCACAAATTTGAAATTTACACTCATGTCTGAAATAGTCTGGTTCCATTCGGAATTCATTGCGGTAAGCCTACAAAAATGCGGTTGAAATTCGTCATGTAAACCAATTAACTCGTGTCGAGTACAAGTTAAGTGTTCGTCAATAACAACATCGAAAGGAGAAAATTTTAAAATTACAACTAATTATATTCCTTAGCTACGAGATGTCAAACTTTAAATTGTACTGTCTTTGGATATTTAAACTGTTTTTAAAATTGGAATATTTTAGTGATTAAAAAAAGAACGCACTCTATTTGTCTGTTATGTTTGTATATAAGAGTTTTATTCAGAAAATACGCGGGCGATTTTCATGATTCATTTTCACTTGGTTAATATTTATAGTTTTAGAAAGATTTTAACATGTTAGTAATGTTTTAGGATACGGTTCTTATGTATAGATGTTTTACTATTAGTAGGTACCTGATGATGAGTGGGTCATCATAATATATTCAACCGCCTTAGTATTGTTGTTCCCTGTTGAAGGCTGAGAGAGCCTATGTAACTACAGGCATAAGGTACGTAACGTTGTAAGGAATGGTTAATATTTCTAACTGTGCCAATGTCTATAGGCGGTGTCCGCATACCATCTAGTTGCCAACTTTCCAGACCGCCTATCTTTTCTATAACAGTTCATTAAAAAAAAACAATATAGGAAGACAGTTACTTGCTACTTATTTCTAGAGTATTAAATTGATTGTATTATAGAGCCGATACTGCCACACTTGGCTAAACGACTTGAACACGTGGAACTTGTGAACGAAGACCAGTCACGGATTGTTTTCTGGTCATAATTCGCCCCAATGTAATTTTTGTTTACTTACACGAACAGCAACAAGCCTTCTCCGTAATAGAGGCCCAAAAGTGGAGCAATTATGAACCGTTACTTCACTTTTATTAAATTATTATGTCCTTATTATTTGAAATATATTATTAATACATTTGTATTATATATATAGTTATTCACTTATGTAGTGATGAATTAGTAAAAATATTTGAAAAAAATACTATGAGTCAAAACTACTATTTATGCTTTTTATACGGATAATATATATCGTATACAATTTTGTGATATGTCAATATTATTTTATTAATATCTTATTTAAATTAAATAATCACTTAACACACGCCTGCAGCGATAAATGCTTAATAATATTCAATTCGGTTGAATAACTTTTCATGTTTTAATAACGCGCCACAAAAGCGATTTCTGGGTCGATTTGATGGAAATGTCAATGGAAGATGAAACACGTCATTCATCACGGAGACTCATTATGCAGCAATGGATGTAGTCATAATTTGAGTGTAATATCCGCGAAAAGATTGGAGTAGCGAAGACGACGGCCAGAAGAGGGTTGACGTGTACGTAATGGAGGCGTTATCGTTAGATTTGGGCCCTCATAGTTACGTGTTGGCCAATGTTTGAACAAATATTAGACATTGTAACAGCAGCTTAAATACAAACAATCAATTTAAACTTTATTCGTGTAAACTTAAGCCACCTTAAAATCGAAAAATTATTCCTATTGGTTTGGAATATAGATTCAACCGAAAAGTAATGCAGTAGTTCGAGTATTTTTAAGTTTTCGAGTTCGTGAAAAATGTAAAATCGTTTAATAATATTGACATTACAGTTTTGATATTTTAACATCCAGTTCTTTTTATAGACGACATTCAAACGATGTATTAGGTCATTTAACATCACATATTACGGCATAGTGCCTTATGCATGGTATTCAACGAAATATAGTAATAATTAAAAATATACAATATGATAATTATTCCTTATTTAATTGTTAACTATTCACTTATTCATATATAAATTAGCAAGTAATCTATCCCCTTGAAACTGTAATGATCTGCGACTTTGTTTATTTTGAACTCGTAGGTTTAAACTTGTGTGTACTTGCTACTTCGTTGCAGTAACTTAGTCCGTCTTTTACATGCTAAATTCGAATCGAAAAGTTTAGTAGGTCTAAAGGATCAGCTCAATCTAAGCCCCCGGCATATTGAACTTTTTCAGTATTTATCTGCTCCGCTGTTCTGGGTAAGAAATATTAGTGCTTAATCCAACTGTAAATATACTTTGCTTTTGTTATTGCAACGAAGGTTTAAATTGTTTGAGCTTAGACGATTCCCGTCTCGCTCACTAAACAAAAAAAATATTTATGACATTTTCGTTCAATTTCTTTAAGAGATGACCTATTACATATGCGAGCTCAGATTGCCTAGTAGGTAGAAAACTATGTAATAAGCCGGTGTTCTTGCGAGTTAATTTCCCTCATGATTAATACGTCTAACGGCCGAGCAACGCTGAGTTTTACGTGCTTAATATGTGCTTATAAATCATCTCGTGCCCATTCGCGAAGGCAACCTGCAAAGAAAATTCTGCCACATGTTTATATAACAAGCTGTATTGCTGTAGCGGTAGATAATCTAAACTTTATCATCAAGAACAAGAGGGATTAGCCCAACAGTTGAATATTTTAGTTAGTTTGAATTGATTGAAGAGATTCAATGTATTCGGTATTTTTATATATTTTATATATATAGTCAGAAGCATTGCAGCTTTATAATTGAATATTGAGTTTGACTACCATATAAATTGATATCTTAAACTATATAATATTGCTATTTCACGTACACAATAGTTATGTTTTTTACGTATCTATTTAAGGAATTCATAGTAACTACTCAAGTCTGTTTTCTTATTCTTAACTTTCAAAACACAGGGTTAAAAAACATGGACGAGGAAGTTCGTGTAAATCTTTGAAACTATATATATATATATATATATATATATATATATATATATATATATATATATCAAACAGTAACAGTAATAGCCAGTTAATGTCCCACTGCTGGGCTAAGGCCTCCTCTCCCTTTTGAGGTGAAGGTTTAGAGTTTATTCCACCACGCTGCTCCAATGCGGATTAGTAGAATACACATGTGGCAGAATTTCAATGAAATTAGACACATGAAGGTTTCCTCACGATGTTTTCCTTCACTATCAAGCACGAGATTATAATTCATATAAACACAAATTAAGCACTAACTAAATAATTGAAAATTCAGTGGTGATTATCTGGGTTTGAACCCATGATCATCGGTTAAGATTCACGCGTTCTGACCACTAGGCCATCTCGACTCAAAGCAAGTCTTTCATATAAAAGAACATTTAAAGTAGTTGCACTTTGACTTCTGCTTGCTGTTGCGTATAGGAGACCAAATTAGTGATATGGTCTTAATAAAAAATTGGAGGTTTAAACATATTTAATTTGTATACGAGTTATATATTTTGGACTGAAAAAAGACAGCTTCTATTTCCAACATTTCTTATATATAAATGATAATTACAAGTTAACAATATGGCCGATTGTAGTTTGTCATTATTGTATTTCTATGACGTCATATTATAGCTTATGAAACATTATTTATCTCCGTAAATAATATCCCGTAATCTCCGTAAATCTCCGTAAATAATATAATATTAGCGTAAGCGTCAAGTTGAATTGGTAAAATATAATTAATATTTTTTGTAATAGAGAGAGAGAAAGAAAGAATATTGTGTTATGAGTTACAAAGTTAGCAAGTTATTTCACCCACCTCAACTTTAAACAATGGTACGCTTATAAGGAATTCCAAATAATAGACAGCTCTCAATATAGTTAGAGAAGTCGCATCACGATTTCGACAGGGCTGGCCCCTCGGCCGGCGGTGAGTCCATTCATCTCGTACAATATAAGAAAAGATGTAACCATTCCTGAACAGGAATCACGTCCGACGAGCGACAACGCCGGAATTCCGTCAGAGCGAACGGTCTTAGTCTTAGGTAATTTTACTTTATAAAAAGAAAGATTTCGTAAGTCTTAGTAATGTGATGTGTTATTCCAATTTGCCTTAAATATTATTATTAAAGTTCTTAACTTGACTACATTTTTAGCACGACGTTACTAATAATAAGTTAATTATATGAAACCTCCAAGCAGCAATATTTAGCATTGTTGTGTTCTCAGTAAGCCAATGTAACTTCCTCAGATTAGTGGCGATTTGGCACTGTAAAGGATGGTTACCATCAGAAGGCCCATTTGCCTAACTGACTATTTTAATTAAATATAAAATTGTCTAATATCTAGTAGCTTTATTTTGATTTAAAACCTATTTCATAGGAAGGTATCATGGAATTTAAAGCAAATAACAATATTATAAGTCGACTTCGCTATCAAGATGTATTGTAACAAAGGTAAATGGAAACTTGTAAGTACTTGGTAAAGTTAAAAAACTAGTTTTCCTTTGAGGAATCGATGACTGTCTGGGATTTTCTAGTTCACCGCATATTAATATTTACTATTGTATACTTCGAATAGTTACTTAAAGGGGAGAGTAACAATGGGATCGTTTTGTTAGAAATGATACTGAGGGCGGCATTGTCGTATCTAGAAAACGTGTTTATTGACTGAAGGATACGGGTTCCAATCTCCCAAGCACCACTTTATTTTCATTTGCTTAAAGTTATAAGTAATGCGTGCAATTTAAAAAAAACTTGGAAATTTTAATTTTATTTTGTTTATTGTTCAGTTTTTTTATAACAATTCTCTCATATGAAATTATGAAATAAATATACTGTTCTGCCCCTAATAGCATATCATATGATGAAATGAATACCTCATCATTCACCTTAACAGGAAACGTTTATCTGGTATCACCCCAGTAGTGGGACATTTATTCTGTCAATAGCCTTTTATATAATGAGTATATTGTAATTACTCTCAATGATATATAAAAAAATAATATAAATGAAGACATTTGAAGGATTATAGAAATTCTACTAAAATTTCAAAGTTTGTGAGCATGGTGGATCGATATTTCATACACTTCACGCAAAAATTACTGAACGGTTATGAAAGAAAATTGGAATAGAGACATAAAAAATGGTTAATATTTCTTACTTAATAGTTCCAAGTCTCAAAGTGGTGATCACTTATCATCAGGTGGCCCATTTACCAGGCTAACCTTATAGAAATAAAAAAATATATAATTAGAACCAATTAAAACCGTTGTCAAGTAAATTATTTTTATAAAAATTAACAAAAATAAAAAAGAATAGAAAATGAACACCATACACCTGAGCACTTCTAACAATTCCCGCGGTACTTGATGTCATTTCTAGAGCACTCGTAGTGATCTTTTAATCTTATCACGTAAATTCCCTTCTTGATTAAAATACCCGCTTTGGTGTAAAGCGATATCTATAAATAAAGTAAAATTGTAACGGGGTCATATTTTTTTTTAATAAAAATGTTAAAAAAGCTATGTTTAGAAAAACGTATCGATAAAAATATTTTATCAACGGATGCATACGCTATATAAAAAAACTATGTAGTAAAAATTTCAGCTTTCTCGACTCGGTAGTTCAAATGATTTAAAAAGTATGTGTATTATTATACACTGCATACATCCACATCAGATATACTCGTATTGTAAGCACACAAACATACATATTTTTTATATTTTTTACGAATATGCTTTATTGCCTAAAGCCAGCAAAATTTTAATCTTCACCCGCGCATACTTTACTCGCTTATTTTCCACATATATAAAGTTGCACTTATAAAATATAGCAATCGCCAACAGCTTTATATCGTTACAAATTAAAATGAAAGATTTCTATAATTGATTTATAGTTTAAGGGTACCTAGAGTATTATTTGTAAACATAATTCATTGTTCAGTTTTTATCTAAATATCCCATAGCATTACGAGGATTTTTTTTCTAAATGAATATAATGTAGTTTACATACAATATTTTATTAATAAATTTAGACTGGATTCACCCATACGAAATCTAATAAAAGATTAGCAATATTGATTTTAATTTGCCTCTTAATTTGTAAGATTATGTTGCATATTGTCAAAATTATTTGAATGGTTAAAAGGTATAATGCCTGTAAATATTCTACTGTTGAGATTTATAGATTATTTATCTCCTCTCCATTTAAGAAGAAGTTTTGGATTTTCTACCACGCATATAAAACCAGCTTATGAAAATTGAATATTACTTGCCCTTGTATCCACAAACTTCGGTTAAGATTAACGTGTTAGTTGGTAGTTATACCACATCATGCCAAATATCAAGCATACATAATGTAAATTTCTTTTTATCACTCTTCTTTAATGCATAATTTTCCGACATATACATTTTTTCATTCCTAAGATATGTTACTATCTAAAAAGTTATCAGTTTTATAATTCTTGCCACGCAAAGCTTAGTAATTATATAATTCAGAAATAAAATAGTCAATACGACAAATATAACTTTACAGTATTTCGAAAGTCAGTCGAATATTAACTGTCGGTTTGATTTGGTCTTTCGGCCTGTGGCTATTTCTGACCGGATCAACTGGTATCATGCCGTATCAAATAGCCTTTAATATTCACAATATTAATTTTAAATATACTTATTTATTTATTAAAGTGTACGTCACTTTATTTTCATAAAAGATACTTTCGATTATAACATTTATTTCGATCCATCATATTCGATGAAAATTAAAAACGTGTCGAATTCCCACTACACGTACGTTCTTATTTGTAGTTTCATACTTCGAACGAATGAATGAATCTTTTGTCACGGAATCTATTGGAGAAGTTCAATCGTATCACTTCACAAGCTTCCGTACTTTTATAAGAATTTTTACGACGTTTCTTAGATTTAAATTTTTCGAACATAAACCAAGTGTCGTTCAAAAACCTAATATCTATGAAAGAGCGCGGTGATAAAACAGTTGCGTTTAAGTAATATATAATAAAATGGGTGTTCAAAATTTAATAAAGGAGTGATCATATATATTTGGACGTCGGTAACAGTTACCACAGATCTGTATGAAACTAAATCGTGCGATAGTAACTATCTTCAACCGGTATAATGTGAATGTAATGAAATTCATTATAATTTGAGCAATGAATCCAGCTTTGAATTGTTTGGGGAAAATCCGGGGTTTTACACATTAAACTCGCTGAATAAATCGAAAGTCGATAAAACCATTCCTGTACAGAATCCGAAACCGGCTGTACTTAAATGGGTCCCGCTTAAAATTTTATTTAGCGAAAATTATCAGCAGTTATTCTGGATCGAAAACAAACAGTAAAATGTTACATTTGTTTTATTTATTATATATATAGTGTGCGTGCAAATCGATGAAATCACAAGGTTTTTTTGTACGTTACTTAAAATTATAATATATCAACAAGATATAGTACAAGAATAAATAAAATATAAGCATTAGGTGTAAAAATAATTTAAGACTATTATGAATATAACTTGCTTTTAAAAAAGGAATTACTTACTGTATTTGAAATTGATTTGATTGATTAATTAAATAAAATTATGTTTGTAATATTTAATATTATATAATATTTAATATGATATAATATTTAATATAATCAGTCATTCTTTCATTCGTTAATCGATTCAAACGGTATTATTGAAAATTTAATCGATAAAATTGATCGGACGCTGCAAGTCGCATTCAAATGTTCTGATTAGAAGTTAATTTATGTGTGTTTACATAAACAAGCGACAGATAGACAAACATGGACATTGTGTTTCATGTGTGTGTATGTAGTGTAGCCATCATTATTACTACCTTGTTGGTGTAGTGGCTATCCCGAGGTCCTGGGTTCAATTCTTGGTTCGAGCTTATGTATGTAGTTGGGTTTTCTTACAAGAAGTTCAATAGCAGGCCGGGATTTGGAAAATGGAAGTTTTTACACGCCCGCACCTCGGAAAGCACGAAAAGTCATTGGTGCTACATCTAAAATCTTTCTGGTCGTTTCAGATTTACTGTTTATTCGAATTATGAGAGTAAAGGAGTTGAGTGCATTTGTGTTTGCGCTATAATATATTGCGCAGTTAGCTAGTCTCCCATGAGAATAGCCACCGCGACCGTAAGCGGGCGTAACATTGTATGTACATAGTAATATTAATATATAGTATGGATATAGTTTCAAAATATATATTGATATATACCAAAGCGCATTAAAACTTTATTACATAGTTATCGAGATTTATAACGGATTGATTAATATGAAATTATATATTATAATTTGTAAGAATCACGTCCAAAATATTATTTTTATGTTTGGAAAAAAGTCTGTAAATATCCCAGTGCTGGGGCATGGAGCTAAAATTGTGGTTGGTGCATACACATGACCGATGACTTCGAAGTGCGTCGGTTTTAATTTGGTATTATATAATACAGAAATGTGACATATATAATATTGAGCTGCACGAAAAGCTGTTGGTGTTCCATTAACAAATAAAAAATGTAAGCGCAGTATTGAATATAAAATATTGTTGCAATTTATATGTTTTATAGTTATTCGTTTTTTTTCCGAACAATGTGAAATATATGAACATTTTCGATGTCATAAACGTTGATACGAGTGTCGTTAAAAAATCTGGCTAAAAAGGTCGGTTGCATTGGCGGTTTTTCAAACACCAATGTGCTATGACATTTTTAATTTAGCTTCCATCTTTCGACTTTTAATTTAACCGTGCAGCTGCACATATAACTAAGATATTAAACCTGCACATATAACCTTTTTATTTTAGAATATTTAGTAGGTACGTCATGTGTGTATAATTCATCCACTGTTCGGTGGAAATTCAGCCACATTATCTACTAATTCGCATTGTAGCAGCGCGTTGGAAGAAGCTGTATGTATACCAGCTGCTTATGATAATTACATTATACATACATTAGTATCATATTCAGAATTTTTTGGTAATTATATTATTCCAATAAGTGGCGTTATTTTAAATAATAAAATAGCTAAAGCAATTAACACATTAAAATACTTATTTTTATACTTAATATAGAAAGCTCAAAGAAGAGCAAGTCTCGAATGTTCACCGTCTCATTTAGACACTGTCACTAGTATCAAATATACTTGCTCCCTTTGTGCATACACTAGTTCACATACCTTTTGAAATTGAAACAACATGAAATATATTTAGCGTTGGAATAACTTACGAATGTGTTAGTGGTTTGCTTATGCGTTTTATGACTTTTCTACTCAGATATTCTCAGTAGTATGCCGGAGTTTGAAAGTTGATATATTGGTATTAAGCCAGGCGAACTTGCACTGCCTGTAAAACTGAGTTTTGTTTATTGGCAATTTATTTGATTACTATCATAAAGATTATTCTCGGTAGAAAATTTTATTCTGTACATTCCGAATCGGTGGCAACTTTACATTCGATTTAAACATGTTGAGAGTTGAATAATATATGTTATGTTGCTCACGTACATTTACTAAACATTTGTATTATCAACATAACATATATAACATCATCTATGGGTAGTAGTGACCACTTACCATCATATCGCCCGTCTGCAGGTCTATTTTCTCATTATAAAAATATTAAAATCATTACTGCGACAGTTAAAAGCACGACTTATGTGTGCCCGCACTTTAAATACCTACGTATTTGAATAGTAAAATTATCTATAATTATTACACGAAGAAATTATGAACGAACACGCTTGTTACCAAATGAATTGCAAATAACAAACTTAATAAAGCGGTATCCAAACTTTCTTTGGCTTGGCACGAGCTCTTGCAACGTGATTACAACGGCATTTACTCGGGTTCAGTCGAGATGCCAGCTTGTTTTATTCAGAGTCTTACTAAATCTCTCTCCTTCTGTAGCGACAATACGTGGGATCAACTCCATTGTTGGCTATATCGAGTTTGGTGATTAGGCGTTTCATGCCTCGTGATGAAATTCGTAATTTACTAATGGTGTGTTTTTATTATCATAAGGAAGGATATATAATATAATTATACTATAATTATATATATAATATAATTATGCTTTAAACGCAATATAATCTCGTGAAGTAATGGTTCAGATGTGCCTTATTGAACAAATACTATCTTAAATATGATAACAACTTAATATTTTTGAATGAATCAAATAATATGAAGGTATTACGTAAATAATAACATCGAATATTCTACCAGAAATGTACATAAGTACAGTATTATACATAAGTTAAGATACGGAATTTAAAATCCACTAAAAATGTATAAATTTAGTAAAAAAAAGTAAAAATGAAAACAACACACATTCAGTGGAAAAATCATCAAAGTGGAAACCATACGCAAACCCCACCGTGAATTTCGGTTCATTTCTAGCATTTTCAACAAAAAAGTGCCGGACACGCTCTAAAAATCACATTCACAAAAGTAGGTGTTTTTGCATTGAGAAGTGGCAAACTGTTTAAAACTCGAATTTCCATATCGTAAAATTCATAGCCTAGTTTAACAATCATGAATTTAATTTATATAAATAGATGGGTCGACTGTGGTGAGCAATGTAAGCTCGCGTCGTCAGCCAACAATGCTCTCAAAAGGCAATAACAGCGCTACTTCGCTGCCTTGCCTATTTATCGCGTACACTTTGCATCTCCTCTGTAATGGCGGCTAGATCGTACCTATTCTTACTCTCGGGTGAAATTCATACAGTTAGAAATGGATAATTATATTAAAACAGATGAAAAATCAAAACATTGTCGAATCGATGTATTAAAATACGTCGCTGTTCTACTGTCGATGCTGGTCATGCTTCAAATTTAATATTCGTTAGTTCCATTTATGCTGATTACGATCGTTGTGAAATTTTGTGGAAAATTTCACAACTCACTCACAATAGTTTGTGATTATAAAAACCGAAAATATGCGTTTTGTATTTTCTAACGATTGTTGGACTTTATCGTTTTTATGGGACAATTATTTTACTGATAATTCTGGGAATTAATTTGTTTAATGTCTTTGTATAACTGATAGTTGTTTTAAGATTATTCACTTGTTGTTCTGTAAAGCTTGGAGCTTATATCACTTCACTCAAATGCGGTTTGGTGGATACACATGGTGTTTCTTAATTGAATGGGATGAATTATAAATACGAATGAAGGTTCTGATAACTTAATGGCGCTAGCCTGTTTTTGAAGCCGTAATCATCGGTCTAATACATAAACGTGTAAGTAAGTTATAGTTAGTAAATTTTATTCCATGAGAAAACACGACGTGCTATGACCTCACTGAACAAATACCAGAGCCTTCTAAGGAGTAACAAATGAACTTTCGAATGTCAACGTAACGAGAAAAGGCAAAGTTCAAATGGCAAATTCGTGACATTCTTTGCATTTCTTACGAGCACATTATCAATACGGAAGTAGTTAGTATGTTCATTTTGAAACTACAATAGGAAATATACACTTTATTATTTAGAAAACTACGAATTTACTTATAAATATAGCTTAGCTTGTCATTCTTATATAAGTAAACAAACAAGTAAAAAAACAAAAAACAAACATTCATAACAAACAAAGATTTATAAACCGCTAATATATATAATTCATTTTATTTCATATTATTATTAGCAATCAATTTCAGTTTGAACTTCTATAATTCAACAATTATTACAGGCACAGTATAATGTAATATTTTTGATTGCATGGTTGGTGGTACATTGACGGAGCAAAGGGTAGTTCACTTCTAACAGTGCCAATAGTGAAATCATATAGATAGGTGATTAATTAATAATAATAAATTGCTTTTTAATCGACTTTAAAATGAGAAGGACGTTTGTATATTCAAATATTTTATATTGTTGTATTGTCCTCGTACTTTTTAACACAAGAACGTATTTTAATAATTCTTTTTGCATTGGCTTTAGTATACTTTCAAAGTGATACCGTCAAATTTTCATAGGTTTTGGATTTACTGGCTTACATTTATTACTTCATGAATTAAAAAAAAAATTGCGAATGGAAATATATTATACAACTTTATATTTAGCTATTTCTCTGTGAACTTTTTTGTGAATTTGAAAAAAACATGTTGATTTTAAAATATGTGTGCGGTGAATTGTAAAGTATTTATTTGGTGCCTGGTCCGGTTTTATTCAATTGCAGGAGTTTAAAGCGGAAATTATGAAATTTATTAATTTATCCCATTTTGTAGCATAAAAATAAATAAAGAAACCTGCATGTGTCAAAAAAACTAATAAGTAAGTGGTGTATTGTGGTGGATCAAACTCTGCATCTTTTTCCTCGACTTACGAAAGCCGTTAAGTAGTAGTCGGTTATTTAATGGCTGTCTGTCTCTGTTAGAATATATAAAAAGAGAATTCGGGTATTATAAAGAATACGCTAATATATATAATTATAATTCTCAATATTTTCTTAAGGTATTCAATTCTGTATACGATGAACTAAAATGAAAATCAGAAACGTTTCATTCAAGCGTTACACACAAAACTTTACACCCAAATTTAATATCGAAATTTTACACTAAATACATCCAAATAGGTATAATCATATTGACAATGTTCATTAGAACAGTCGCTTGCGTTTATTTGCACATTAAAATATGTCAACTTTTCAATAATTTCATGCTGGCTTGAAATATTGGAGATTAACTATTAGTTAATCTCCAATATTTCATGCTTAGAGTTATAAATACAAAGTTACGTAAACTTTTCAATTTTTCTCCCATTGTTACAAAATAAATATTTATTGTTTCATTTCCTACTTGGCGTCGCTGTATAAAAGACTGTCCGCAACTTTATCGTTAGTTCTCGCTGAAGTCACGCAGCAGACCAGAAATAATTTACGACTTTTGAAGATATAGTAGACACCCGAAAATCCTTATTACTCTGTGAATAGAGGTTATTATTCAATAAGAGCTATTTTCGTGGCTCACTGTACTTTCATGTCTCGTACTATGAGATATGAGTATTCTTGTTATGTTACATGTATAAATATTATGGTTACTGTTAGAAAAATTTTCATTTTTGATTTTTTTTGAAAGCTCTAATTATATTGTAAATGAAGAAGTGTTTGTTGGTTTGTCAATTTTTTTGCATAGCAACGGGGCTTTGTTAATTTGTGACTTTTTTATTTTGAGGTCATTTATGAAAAGTATAGGGTTATCCTTTTTATGTTATTGGCAAATGGGCCCCCTTGGTAAGTGGTCACCACCACCTAAAAGAATAAACATTGTCTATGTAAGAAATATTAACCATTCCTTACATTACCAATGCATCACCAACCTTGGGAACTAAGATGTTATGCCCCTTATGCTTTGCAGTGTGCATTGGCACACTCAGCCTTCAAACCGGAAGCTAAAAATACTTAAAATTGCTTTTTAGCGGTAGAATATCTGATAAATGAGTGGTACTTACCCAGGCGAGCTTGCACAAAACTCTACCTAGTAAATCTCGGAAAAATATACGGGATCAAAGCCCCATTGGCTTTGATTGGCTCTTACCCTAAAATCTACGTTTAATAATGAAAGAAGATAAGCAATATTACATAGTATATCGAACTAAATGAAACATTTTACAAAGACTTTTATCGGTAGTAGGGCGTTGTGCTGGCCCGTCTGGATGGCCAAAATACTTTGTTGAGTAATCCCATATAACACGACATGTACATGAAACATGACGCCTTCGATCACATGTTAGGCTCCGTATTGATAGTGTAAAAAGTGATTTTATTGTAGTTTATGAGTAAAGGTTCGCACTTACCATCTGGAAATCGGTTTTTGTACCTCAGCCTTTCTAAAATATAATAAAATAATTTATACACATATCTACATACTTTGTTTTAAAATCATCGATTCTAACCATAGGTACCACGATGAATGAGATCGTTCTCCATAATTACGAAATTGGAAATTGAAACGGATTATCAGCTTTTTTGGTCATTATAAAATCTTGTCAATCTTTCTTGTCAATCAAAGTAAAGAAAAGAAACTTAGTACTAGTAAAAATTCTGTATAGTATCACTTTTGATCTAAGGGTTATTTTCCTTTCGATAAGGGTAGAAAGGCCTTTCCACCAGCCTGCTCCAAGGCATGCTTCCCATCATCGCCGAATATGAGCTGAAGCTTAATCAAATCAAGCATATGAAACTTCAATATTTCTAGCCTGGATTTGAACCCGTAATCTTCCATTAAAATTCCCGTGTTGTAATCACTGGGTTATCTCCGCTCTTTAAATGATATTTATAATTGTTACTTATTAGTATCAAATTAAAACGTTTATTTATTTTCTACTTGAATTTTAAAGTCACCTTGTCGGTTTACCCGCAAATCCATCCGGATTTATTTGAGCCCCGAATGGCTGCTCTAGTCATTGCTAAGATTGAGAATCTGATCTCAGCTTTATTTCCGTTCCCGTAGATAACGCAAGCTCAGCGTCTTATAAACTTCCCTTCAACTTAAAAAGAAAATTTGACCGCTTTTATTAATTGACCAATCGCTTACCGACGTTTTGTGGGAAATTGAATCTCTTTTAGATCGAATAAAATTGTGAGTAAAAAATGTTTTGATGTGATTCACTAGAGAAAAATGTGGCCGTCACGGGACGCCCAACATTAAGTGAAACACTGAAATTGACGGTTATTAAAAGGATTTATAATTAAAGAAATGAATTTGGACTAAATAAAGTAAATAAAAAAAAAATCTGTTTAAAATAACGTCATAAGAGAGCGTCATGCC
This sequence comes from Nymphalis io, assembly GCF_905147045.1. Lineage (NCBI taxonomy): Eukaryota > Metazoa > Arthropoda > Insecta > Lepidoptera > Nymphalidae > Nymphalis > Nymphalis io. The sequence goes on from NC_065918.1 coordinate 14,407,557, forward strand.
GTTATGTACGTATTACACTTGTATTCCTGCCATCATTTCAAGCAATCATAGTTTGTAAAGACATACGATTTTGAAGTGTGTTTTCTTGAAAAGCTATAATTATAAAGGTAATGTCGTATGTCACTTTCTGACATTTCACGACCGTTTTCTGCGGCGATTAAATGAAAAATGATGCAGAGCGATTTTTTTTTCGTTTTTAATTGACCTATTTAGTAGTAATATGATTTTGTTAAGATTTACGGCTACTAATGTCTTTTAAGGGGCGACTAGTTAAGAAATTCTGTGGCATTTTCTTGATGATAGAAAGAGAGAATAAAGCCGCTACACAACATTTATAAGTAAGTCCGTATGAGTTGAAACAAATAAATCTTATCTCTTTAAAATGTAATCATGATATCTCTACGAAAAAGGTTCATCTACGTGTAATTTGATGTGTTTTAGGCGTTTAAGTATCAATAACGCTATGTTCAATTAAGTATTGTTATTGTGAAATCGATATTATACTGAATGTTTATCAGTAGCGTGTGTGTGTGTGTTTACATTTGTGTGTATTATATAAAAATAAGAGTAATGTCTCAGTGGAATTAAATAGCAAGGATCGGTAATTGATATCCGAAATAAAAATAATAATAATATCCTGGGACATTATTCACACAAGGCCATCTGATCTCAAACTAAGCAGAGCTTGTACTATGGAAACCAGACAACTGATATACTACACATTCTACTTTTCTTTTTGAAAATACATACTTATATAGATAATTACACCCAAACTCAGGACAAACAAACATGTTCATGCACACAAATGTCTGTTCTGGGTAAGAATCGAACCCACAACCTTCGGCGTGAAAGGCAATCCACCAACCACGCCAACCGGCCCGTATAATATAAGTTGTTTATTTACATATAACATGATTAGTATCCATTTTCACATACGGTTGCAGATTTTGTCACGCAAACGATATTTAAATCCATAACTCATTATAGATATATAATTCTTCTGTACCTTTTTATTTCACTGAATTCGTCCTAAGCGGACTTTTATAGGTTTTTTTTTGTTTTCACTCGTAAGCAGTCGGGACATGCAACTAGTATGAAATTTAACAAAAATTTACATAATAGATTTTTTGATAATACCTAACAATTTGCTTGATTAAAATAGTATCACCTACAGTGTTGTTGATGTAAAAGAATCATTGAAAACAATTAATAAGAAAAAAGTTATATGCGAACTATTGTATTTATTATATGCGAATTATATCGAACTACTATTCACAAAAATATATATACAGACAAATTGTGAACGGATTGTGACGATTGAATAGGGAATCGTTTAAAATATTGAATCTTTAAAATAACCTAAAATAGTTTTTCACGAGACGGATTAAATTGTCTTGGCGTCGATAACATCCTTTGTGAAATATGTATTTGCGAATTAATTATATTCTTATTTCTCTAAAAAAATACAATAAAGAAATAACTGAGAGGTTTTTACAAGTACTTTGAATATATCTGGGCTAAGGTCTACTTTTTGAGGTGAAGGCTTTTAGAGATTACTCCATTACGCTGCATCAAAACGTGTTGGTGGCTATATGTGGCAGATTTTCATCCACCACATGTTTCCATATGTTGTTTTCCTTCACCGTCGAGCACGAGATGAATTATTAACACAAATTAAGTTCACGAAAAATTCAGTGGTGCTTACTCGGGATTGAACTCTGCTTGGATTCTCGTCTTTCAAATACAAGGCTGTAACGGCACGCCTGGTCAAAATGATTAAATTAAACAAGTACAAGTAGAACACAAGTTCGAAATGTAAATTCTAAGGAGAAAAAACTTGCGAGCATGAAATTCAGTATTTACTTTCTATTTACAATAAAATAATTCTCATATAAATAAAAATATCGTTATATTAAATCTTTAATAAAATTACGTAGATCATTTTACATTTACCAATAGCTAAATTAAAAACTTATGTTAAATTATTTTCAATAAATATGGTTTTTACTGCACAGGATTATGTAAATGATAGAAGAGCTTGGAGTTAGTACTCGTTATCCATACAGGATATATAAATATAATTATGTATGATTATTATATGTACATTTTTCTGATCGTCAAAATAATAACTACTGATTTTCTTGTCGGTTCTTCTTGGTAGAATCGATTTTCAGAACCTGTGATAGATTTATGTTAAAATTAAAATTTTAAAATGACGGAAAAGTGCTCGTGAAAACTTACTTGAATAAAGTATATTTTGATTTGATTTGTTTTTTTTTAATATTAATATTTTTTTAATAACATATTTTTAATTAATTAATCAATCAATGTTTAATAATAAAAAATATGACATGTCCTGATCCTAACTGTATATATTTATTGTGTAGCTTTAAAGTTACCCTTTTATTTTATGTAATAAACATAAAATAAAAGGGTAACTTTTGTTGATGTTGTGATATCTATCTTCTCAATTACTGTAACTTTCTCTAAGATTATTTAATTTTCCCCCTTATACTTTTCAGTAAATGAAAATGTTTTATCATCTTTCATATGTTATAATATTGGACTTGATTGACTTGACTGCTTCTTTTGTCTATTGGGTATATATGAGGCTGTAGATCCTGAGATCCTCGGTTCAAACCCAGGTCTGGCCGGTAAGAACTTATTGGATTTTTCTAAAGGTTCTCAGTAGCAGCCCGCAGTCTAGAAATTGGGGAAGGTAGGATTGTACGACAGGAATGCACCAAAGGCACGAAGGCACGTAAGCCGTTGATCTTGCGCCTGAACTCTTTCCGATCGTATCGGATTGTCGTCACGATCGAAATCACCGATCGAATTATAAGAGTGAGGGAATAGAGAGTGCATCTCTGTTTGTGGACAAACTTGTGCTCTATAAACGCAAATATGTCCTGTGTAGTTTGCTCATCTCTCTTGAGATTGTCCACCATGGCCAAAATCGCTTAGGAGAACATTATCATCATATTTTTTTATTCAGAAAAAAATATGATTTTTATGTTAGTTGTATATTTTTATTGTCAAGTATTTTGTTTCTCTACATTCGTTTCGTTTTATATTTAAATAACATTCAATTGTGTAATATATTCATAATTAGGTTTTATAGTTGTACCGCCTTCTGATTTGCCTAAAGGTTGAGTTGTACGAAATGCCCTCAGGTATGGAATTAATTCCGACTATATTGTTTCAAGCTCGCAATTTCGTAAATAAATCATATAGAATAACAAGAATTGTCTGTTAATGATCAGATAAAGTGATAATGTGGAGACTTGCGTAAAATTTTAACCTAAAAAATTTAAGCCCATTGCAGTAAAATGTACCTATATATTTCTATAAAATGGGTTGGCAAATTGGTCACCTGATGGTAAAAGCTCTTTACCGCCCATAGATGCCGCGCTGTAAGAAATATTAACTATTAGTAACTAAGATCTTATGTCCCTTGTGACTGTAGTTTCACTGACTCACTCACCTTTTAAGCCAAAACACCACAATACTAAGAATTGCTGTTTGGCATTAGGGCTTGCACAAAGTTTATAATTGGATAAATCATTTTGTCGTCACACATTGACAAGATATTCAGTGCTACAGTACTAATGCCACGGACGAAATGTCGGTTTCGGGTAATGCCTTTTGTCCGTGTAATTACACTGAATCACTCATCCTTGACACTGGAACATAACGGTACGTTTCCACTGAAATAGTTGGTAATTCCTGAATTTGCAAGTTAATTGTCATATAATAAAGTCACCTATGTTGAATTTCAGTTAATGATGATAAGTTTTATATATATAAAACATACACAATGTCGACTACAAGGAAATACCACAATTCAAACCAAATGATGACTATGATTCCCAAAATTATCTGCCTATGAATGTATAGGCTGTGGCAGAATTTCGGTGATATTAGAAATATTCAAGCACAAGATGAATTATAAAAACAAATTAAATATATGAAAATTCAGTGGTGTTAACCTTTGACCTACCTTAATTTGAATCCTCAACTCTTTTCATATTATAATTTTTTTATTAGATAAAACTGAAATTGTATTTGTTATAGAGCGTCTATAGAAAGAAACTTAAATAAAGGAACAACCCGTATATGTCTCCCTGCTATAAAGGCCCCCTGCCGCCCTGTTTAGGAGAAGGATTCGGTGCTTAATCCACTACATTGCTCCATTACGGGCTGGGAGACATAAATGTCTCAGAGTTTCTACGAAAACATACACGTTTTGTTTTCGACGTCCTTCATCACAAAACACGGGGAATACTAAGAAACACAAAACATTGTCATAAAAAAAGTCATATGTCTGCCCCGTCGATACAGCGGTTATTTGATATTCAAATATTTATTATAATTGAATTAAATTGCTTATTTATTTACATAAGCGATTATATACCATATATTTTAACATATACACTAACTAAAACTCAAAACTAGTATGGAAAACAGCTTGAATGTTGTAATCCAGGATGTTTCACTAAGATTCCCCGAGCGGATATATTCAATGGCATTTATCGACTACTCTATGAAACCTGTAACACCTGGCTCTTTGTTGCTATTGTTGGTTTTTTTTTCTTACAATAGATTTCCAGAAAGTTTATAGTCCAATGTATCTTTCAATGGCTTGGCATTATTTCGTTTATTTTATTTTATTTGAACTGTTTTCAATTGCAAAAACATAAATATTACATACATTAAAATGTACTATCTGATATAAACTCAGTATGGTATTATATATAAAAACAGTTTTAACTCACTAGTAGCTTATAAGAGATTAGAGAATAATTAAATTAAAGGAAACAAAGAGATACGGATTACGGATTTAAAAGAAAAAAAAAAACTAAAGTAAGTAATGTTATAACAAACTCAAACGAGTAGTAAAAATAATTCTAGGGAAAATACGCTAAAAGAGATCCTAAAGAGGTTTTTAAAACATTATTAATGTCATGGGGATAATGTATTGTATTTTGAAATAATCTTTTATGGATAACAAATAATGGAATTATCGAAGATAGGCTCTTGTTGATACTGGTATGTTCAACACAAATAATTATCTATATACCTATATAAAATAATAACTGACTGGACTGTCTGATATATCAACGCATAGACCAAACTACTGGAGTTTAGGCTTACACAGTAGGTTAGCAAAAGGTTTTTAATTAACCTCTGAATGAATGATAAAGAGAAAAGAGTTCGTATGAAAATCCTTCGTTTTTAAAGAGCTATAGAAGTTGTTTCTTAGTAATTCCGAAGATAAGTCGAGTACAAGTTTTTCTCGACTTTTTTAAAAACTTGTCAAAATTAGATTAAGTGATTTGGCTTTGATCTGAACACCCATTGGACGACTATTACGTCATATATATAACATTTAGGTATCGATAATGCTTATTGATATTATTTCCGGGGAAAAGGGAGACAATTATTCCCTGGTTATTCTAAAGGGTACGCTATTACATACAAGAGATTGTCACACAGTGCATAATGGGAATAAGCGCCTCAGCAGTCAGCACAAAATTTTGAGTTGTCTAACGAGAGCTTACTCAATGAATTCTCAGACTCACTAGCCATAAAATTAAAAGTAAGCTAAAGTTACTTAACCTCAATATTCCTTAATTTACCTTCAATATTATAATGAAGTTTAATTGAATACATAATTTAAAAGCAGCTAAATAATAAAAAGATTGCCCCAAAAAAAATAGTAAATTATAAATCAAATGAAATTAAAATATAATTTATTCAAGTATAAAAGCACTTTTAAATCGTCGTACTCAGTTCAAACTCAATAGTTACTCTTTACCACTAATTTACATAGGTATGTTAATACGTTTTCTATTTTTATATATTGCTTATAAATCAAAGAATACTAACTTAACCCCTTTTTTCTATATAGTCAATATAAAAGACGAGAGAAAAAATTGTTAGTTGTTTTTGATTTTCTTCAAGGATAAATGATAATTCAATTGTACTTAATTAACATACATATGTAAATTAATTGATGGATAAGAGTAGCCACTGGGAATCAAAAACAGATTGTACACATATAGATTACAGTTTTTTGTTAGTTGTTTTTGTAATTAATTATGATTTCGTTTTCTTTAATGACTTTCACACAATGTCTAATGCAAACACGCCAGTTGTATTTTATTAGCAAAACGCTTTAATGAAGAAATGTGAAGTGCTCTTTATTTTATGATGTCATATTTAATAATTGATATCCCACTATATTAATTTACCAACGCATATTATTCGTAAATACGATTTACGTGTATTCAAAATATATATTCCGTCTTATGTTCTTATCAAGTCTAACTCACTAGGAATTTAGTTTGAAATAGATAGTCAAATTTGTAACAAATAGACTAACAAACAAATAAACAAACAAGGAAACAAGTTCATAATGCATTGTCATCGAATTCAGAGCTATCTTTGAAGTTTCAACTCTCGAACTTGTCGAAAAGTTACTTTAAAATCGATTGTCAAGCGAATAGACTAAGAAACAAATAAGCAGATACGATATCGTGATAATAAAAACGTGATGAAAATTAAAAAATATATATCACGTCAGTAATATACGGAAGTAAACATCAGTTTCCTCTTGATTATACTAATTATTCTAAGTATTTTATAAAAGAAACACGTACGTAAGAAGTAGGTAAGTAAGAATATGTCACACTAAAATGAAATTCTTGATATAATTATCTATATATATACATATAATGTATGTATGTATTTACCACATAGTGGAATAAAATATAGTAAGCACGTGTGATATGGAACACCTTTTATATCCTACGTAAAATCCCGTCTATACATCGAAAGGAGTAACTATGCTAAATTTGAAGTCAATAGGAAATATAGTTTCACACATCGCGTGATGAGACAATCAATGGTTTTCGCTTATGTTTTTTTTTTTTTTTTTTTTATAGAAAAGGAAGGCGGACGAGCATATGGGCCACCTGATGGTAAGTGGTCACCAACGCTCTTAGACATTGGCATTGTAAGAAATGTCAACCATCGCTTACATATCTAATGCGCCACCAACCTTGGGAACTAAGATTTTATGTCCCTTGTGCCTGTAATTACACTGGCTCACTCACCCTTCAAACCGGAACACAACAATATCAAGTATTGCTGTTTTGCGGTAGAATATCTGATGAGTGGGTGGTACCTACCCAGACGAGCTTGCACAAAGCCCTACCACCAGTTTATATAGGTTTGAGTAAATTAAAAAGAACGGATTAGTAATAAGTAATCTAAGAAATTTCTTTGAGATAATAATTAAATGATTCACATAAATTCTTATTATCGATAAACATGACGAATAAAGATTTGAAGCTACGACACCTAGCTGAATACAATAAACGTTTATCCAATCCACCATATGGCATCTGACACATGCAAATTTTTTCACAATTTTTCAAAAAAAATAAAATAATTCCTTCAACGTCTAATATGAGTTATAAACACAAATCAAATTCATGGAAATTTAATGGTGATCACGGTTAATCTGTAATCTCAACACTTTACTTTATATAATAATTACATTCCCCAGCTACGCAGGCGTAGATAACGGTATATATAAACATAAAAAGAAAAAAAAACTTATTTTATTTGTACCACGAACCTCAGCTTGTGTAGGTAGACTAACTTATCAAAATTTTATTATAATCAGAAGAATAGCTTAGAAATGCATGCATGCATTTTAATCTGACAATTCATTTTTATTTTTTGTTTAGAAGGAAGTGCTGTTTCTGTCATTGCCTTCACCGCGTTTTGTTTAACTAGACTGTGACTTAAGTAGTTCTAGCTTAAAATTCTGCAACTCCCGAGATCCGTAATTCAAGACCCCGTCAGAAAAATAAATAATATTACGCTTATATAACAAAACTAACGTTTTCTGAGGCTTCGTTCGCGTCTTAATTCCGAATTGTGAAATGTCAATTTCTGTAGCTCTTTCTTTAAAATTGAAGGATTTTCATACAAAACTTTCACCCTTTTGTCACTACCTTAGGGGTTAAATTTTCAAAAATCCTTCCTTAGTGATAGTATAAAAGGAACCCAATTATATATACGCAAATATACGCAATTTTTTATGGTGCTAACCTTAGTAGCTTGGGCTGTGCGTTCATATGTCAGTCAGTCAATTATTATTCTTTAATTAATATATATAAAAATAAATAAAGATATATTCATTAATTAGTCATTTAATAAGTTTAAAACTTCATTAAGTTACAAATAAATAAAACTTATTACGTATTATCATAATACTATTTGGATAAGGATGCTTGGATTTCAGATCGGGTCCTAACGCGGAACTCATCAGAAACGAAAATTGTGAATTCTAACTACATTGTAAATCTGATTTATTTAAAGAAGAGAAACTACGCGAGTTTCTTACCGAGTTAAACGAGTTAGCAATGATTCAAAAACATTTTATTGTAAAGCTCGTTTTTATGCCGATAATTTAATAAATTTAGTAGAGTCTGGCAGTTGGTTTGAACTCTTTCCTTACAGAAGACAAAGTCATGAGACATCATTAAAATTATCCTTTAAAAGTAAAAAGTAAAGTAACTTTGAACTCTTTTTTTCTCTCTCTTTCCTTTTTACACATGTTTTGTTGAAGATAAAACACGCACACAAAGAACGATTAAGTATTATTTTTATAATTTTGTTTAATATATCATTTTTAAAAATTGAAGTTGCAAACTTTTTCAAATTAAACTCCTTTGTTACGTCAAATAATGGATACATGCAAAAATATACCTTATAGAAAAAAAATGAACAAAATAGATTAAAAAAATTATAAAATAAAATAACAACAAACAGTTTTGTTTGTTGTTATTTTATTTTATAATTTTTTTTTTTTTGTGTTTTGTGTTTGTGTTTGAAGGGTTTCTTTAAAACTAACAATTTAAGCTACATTTTATTATTACCATGAAAAAATATATCATTTATTTACTTCGAGTAATAAAGACTGTATTTATATTATTTTGTATATAAAAATTTATAGCGAATATCAATCAAAAAGTGATTTCAATTCGATGCTCGTTGCCACTGTTTGATAAGTTTTACTAGTGGTCGCGTAAATAAAAACGTTTGTAGTGCGCGTAGTGACTAATGTGCAATTTGTATGAGCACATGTGGGTACAAGGGCAGCACAGCGTGCGATAGAAGTGGTATCAGAAAGAGAGTTATATACATGTAAAAGTATAATTATTATTCTTCAATTATATATTATGTTATTAATCAAATATTAAAACGTGGTTTCGCCAGCGTAGAATTCAGCTTCTGATGAACGTTCTTTAAAAACTGCCATTTAACGTACATAATGCATATTTGACTTGTACGTATAACGTACACACTGTTTGGTGGATACACATGTGATAAAATTTCATCTGACACAAGCATGTTTCCTCACGTTGTTATTTTTCCCCGCTGGGCACGGAATAAATGACAAAAAAAGATTAAGCACATGACAATTTTTGGTGCTTATCCGAGTTTGAACGGTTAATAAGGACGTATACAAACATGAAATAACAAAAATAATAAAAATATACATTCATACATACTTACACATTAACAGCGTTCTAGAAACATTTAATAAGATATTCGAAATGTTCCCATCAACCATATTTACTTAAAACTCACGTGAATTTCCTTTTTTACATAATATTGTTAATATGTAATACTGGCTAATGTTTGAATGATTCTTTCAAAGAAGTAAGTAATTATTCAATACGATAGTACGCTCTTGTTCGTTGATTATACTTTCAAATAACTTCAGTTTACAAATTTTCAACTCCATTTGATGAACTATGTAAACGCACAGAATAATACATGTGACCTACAACCTGCATCTAAAACTATAAATGTGTTATTTTATGTAACTGTAAATGTCCTGCTGTGAGGTAAAGGGCTTTAATCATGAGGAAACAGTTCAGACTTTTTTCCACCACGCCGCTCCAATGTAGGCTGATGCACGTGGCGTAATTAAATCCTAAGCATTGCTGTTCTATACCACCAAACATGTAATGAATCATAAGGACAGATTACATGCGCATGAAAATAATAAAATTTCACTTATAAACGTAACATTAATGTTATAATTATACTTGAATGATATAGATATATATAAAATAAACATCAGATAATAGTAACAGCCTGTTAATGTCCCACTGCTGGGCTAAGGCCTCCTATCACTTTTGAGGACCAGATTTGGAGCTTATTCCACCGCGCTGCTCCAATGCGGGTTGGTAGAATACACATGTGGCAGAATTTCAGTGAAATTAGACACATGCAGCTTCACGATGTTTTCCTTCATTGTCAAACATGAGTTGAATTGTAATCACAAATAAAGCACATGAAAATTCAGTGGTGCTTGCTCGGGCTTGAACCTACGATCATCGTTTAAGATTCAAGCGTTCCAACCACTAGGCCATCTCGGCTATATCTCGGGTATATCCCGGGTATAGCCGAGATGGTCAGATAATAAATGAGTCTAAAATAATAATAATACAATAAAATGCGAATATCGACAAATCCACATCTATTTCGAAGAAATATCAAGTTAAAGTGTGATGAAATCGTTTATTGCAAGGCTGTCTATTTGCGATACCCGCGTTCAACACAAAGTCAAAATAATGAGTAAATCAAATGTCTACTTCAAATATTTATATTATATTTTTATTCTACCACTGGCATGAGAGGCAAGATGTCGAGTGAAGTCACACTAAAAGATAAATTCCAGATGACACTGGAAAACAGTATGTGGTATCTTGCAAATCTACTAAAATTATATAAAATACTTTTAGTTTCAGAAAACCCGTTTGTATTGCGGTCAATAGATTCTTAACACTACACGGTAGAAGAATGTAATTGAGAGATTGTTTATATGGGATTTCAAAGGTTAATTTCAGTCAATAAATATAAAATACATACATACTATTTATGTTGTACACAAAGGTTTCTTTGGCTGTTTGTGGGAATTGATATTTAAGCTTATGTTTATAAATGAAAATCTGTCCTTTTTTTATGAAACTCATATCATAAAGGGATAAAATTTTGAATATAAATTTGTATGGAAAGTTTCTTAGTTTGTTTATGTACACAAATAAGCTACAAAGCTTATGGCTGCCAATATGAATAAAAGAAAATGCTTTTTTTGGAATGAATAAACCTAAAATATCACGTTGCAATGAATGGGTAAAAAAAATACAGCTTACCCACAAATCTCTATCATACGCAATAAATAAGATGGTAACTGAGAGACAGAGTATGAAAAATATCATCAAGCACACGGCTAATTTTAAATATCATAATTACTAATATTATAAATGCGATAGTAACGCTTTTACATTTTTTTATTCGCACATCTTACATACTCAACCGTAAATTTCTTAACACAGGAGTACAGAAAAGTATGTAGGGTACCTAATATCTCCCCCCCCCCCATATTATATAAGTATTATATAAGATTAAGGTCAAAAGATTTAAATATAGTTTGAATTAGTGCCTTCATGCGAAGCTATTAAGAAAATTGTTAAGTTCAGTCTATCAACTTCTAATTCGACCCCTCTATCCTATTGCTACATCTTCGTGCAAAGGCGTTATAAATTGTAGAAAAAAATAATAATAGTAAAAGAATATTAACTAAAGATTGCGGTAAAATGGGTAAGCACAACTGAATTTTTATTGGGCATAATTTGTGTTTATAATTAATCTAGTATTAAGCAGTAAAGGAAAACGTTCTGAGAAAACCTGCATGTTTCGGATGAAATTCTGTCACATGTTCACCAATCCACATTTGTATTGAAACAGCGTGGTGAATTAAGCCACAATCCTTCTCCTCAAATGAGGTATTTGCTCAGCAGACGTACATTTACAGTTACATACAGATAAATCCAGTTGAATCTTTTCGAAACATCGAAGTAGTTTATCGTGTTCAATTAATCATTTAGTCGTGATAGCCACTTTAACGCGGACTAATTTAGAGCAATATACCGCTTAGCCGCTACGTCCATTGTGAAATTTAAAAGTAAACTATTGACGAAGTTAAGCAATATAAGTGATATATCAACAGGCTTGAGACATTCGTTTTGTTGTGATAATTATGGCGCGCTTAGGCAATATTAACAAGAACGGCAATGCTAATAGAGCAATGACATCAAAGAAAAATTTCATCCAACTAGGAAATAGTTTAAAATGTAATATAAGAAGTAAGTTGATACATTTCGATGCATGAATATCAAATAGGACGATTTTCGTGATTAAATAATATTGGTGATTGTATCCGTTAATATAAACATTCATACTAGTTTATAATAAAGTTTGTTTGTTTGGTCTTAGCATCTATGTTAAAACATATTGCGATTAAATGGCTCATTTATTGAGAAATACTAGACTGTAGAACATTACGGTACGATCCACAAGGGCGGAGCACTAACGTCGAACGTATGTTAACCCTCACGGAGCAGTAATAATAAATGAATAGTAAAAAAACATTTTCAAAAACAAGCTTTTATTTAACACGTCTAAAAAGGAGATAAACTTTAAGCCAAATTCTTCACTTTATTACATTATAAAATTTATATGATGTATGAACTAGTCACGATATTTACGCGTGTGTGATTAATTATGAGGTAAATATTGTAATAATCATTTTTGAATAACATATATTATGAATATGAGTTTTAGACACATCTCAATAATAATTGAATACAAATATTTTAATATTTTTCGAACGCAAAACGGCGAGGTATGCGTTAATATATTTGTGAAAGTGCTTTATTATCATAATATATATACAATTCATTGAGCCTTACTCGAATGTGATCGGTTAAAACGTTCGATTACTATTAGACGCACCAACGCTTGTATTTAAAGACGTTATTGATTAAATATATAATGTAGTTGATATATAACAAAACACTTACCATCGTGGGAATCGTATACGTAAATGATACTCTTCCAGCCGTAGTGGGTCACGGTATCGATGATAGCCTTGTGGTATTCAGGTCGAAGACTAATAGCGTAGTCGACAAGTCCAGATGGGGGAATCACCTAAAACAAATTATACTTTCTTAGTCAGATTTTCATAATATTTATTGAACAAATATTTTATTACTTTTGAAGATATATTATAATACCAAAATTTTTGTCTATATATTACTTTATAATAAACAAGAACATTAAATTCACGCTTGACGTCAATAGTCTAAATTTAAGGCGTGTGAAACTGAGAAGCGCAGCTGTTTATATGATAATATTATATATTAAAACTTTGTTGTTATAAAGGTGTTTTTGATATCAAAGACACCGTTATAATATATATCAAGTGTATAATATAATATTCTAAGCGAATTAGGAAGATTTTTTTTATATAATTGCAATCTTATACGAGTATTGATGCGAAATTTAATGCAAAAATAGTAGTAGTATAAGTACAGTCTTTATTTTAAGTACTTTTTTATTTCCTTACTCTAATCATACTGAATGATCAGATTTTAAATTATTCAGACGCAAGAAAAATAGGCTTAAGTGCTTTCAGAGGAACGACATTGAAAACAATAGTTATTTCTAAAATGCAGGCTGCTACTTAGAATATCTCTTCGTTAAAGAAAACCCTAATAACTTTTTACTGGCTCGACCCAGGATTTGAACCTAATATCCAAGATCTCAGACTTGCAAACTTATAAGCTATATCTTATTAGGAGTAAGTTTTGTCCTTTCTTATGATTAAAATTCACACAACGAAACATCAATGTTGGCTTAGCATATTAGCCTACAACTATCCTAATATAAATATATAATGATATTGCATATAGAACTGCTCTAATCGTGTTTTATTTTGCATAACCTATGAATACCTCGTTAATAGTAAAAAGTAAAAAGGTTCTTTGGTAAATTGCTAAATAGGTACCGTTCGTTACTTACTCTTCCACCAGGCAACAATTTGTTATCCCGATTCAAAAGCCAAGAGACCAACTTTTATTATTCCTGTGAATCAACGTAGTACGAGATGGATTCTATTCTTTACAGTGCGAATAGACAGGCTGTAAACACTAACCACCAGGTTTCCGTTTGCTTTCAAATAATGTGAAAAAATTATATTTTTTCAATATATAATGATAGCTTAATATCATATTTTATATTTTGCACAGTCGTCGTTAAGGTTTAATTTATCAATTTGATTAAATACACAATAATTTTGTTCCATGCACTACATCAGAAATTGTATTGGAACATTTAATACCATAATATTAATTCCTTACATATGAAACTAGCGTTTTGTCGTACTGATCTTTGACCACTTTGATCTGAATCTCCTCTTTGGTTAAGAATTCCAAAATCAAATTTATAATTTCATTTAGCTGGTACATTTGAGTTTTGAAAACAGTCATTTTTTTTTCTTTGGCGTCGCTTATTACCGCACAACGGAAAACATGAAATATCGGTATATTTACGAGTACGAGTTCTACCGTGGCACTAGTGCTGCAGAAACAGCTTGAAGGATTATTGATGTGTACGGTACTGGTAACGTTTTCGTTCTGGAAATTTCGACCTTCAGAACCAAACCCGTGGACGTCCGGAGACCAAAGTGAAAAATGACGGATCCATCACAAAGCACTTCAGAGATAGCTGCAGGCTTCGGGGTAAGTGATAAAACTGTATTAATCCACTTGAAGCAAATCGGAAAAGTAAAAAATCTTGAACGGTGGGTACCTCATGAATTGAGTGAATCGAACTGACAAACACGCGATGACTGCTGTGTTACTTTGCTCAACCGACACAATAATGAAGGGATTTTAAATCCAATCATTACTTGTGATGAAAAGTGGATACAGTACGATAAGTCAATCGCTCTAGGCCACTGCTGCTTTACGACAACGCAAGACCACACACTGTACAACAAACAACCACTAAGTTATATGAGCTATAATTGGAATGTCTGCGACATCCACCGTGCTCTTCGGACCTTGCTCCAACAGATTACCATTTTTTCCGGAATTTGGACAACTTCTTACAAGGAAAAAAAATTCAACTCCGATACGGCAGTCCAAACCGCCTTCAAAGAGTTTATTGGTTCTCGCCCCCATGGTTTTTTTAGTAAAGGGATCAACGGTGCATACTTTGATTAATTAAATATATTTAAAAAAAAATTGACTTTATATTCTTACCGTACAAAACGCCAATTTCATATGTAAGGGCCTAATAATTATAATATTTAAATGAAACCCCTTAAAAACAGCGTTATCACCGTAATATTCAACATTTTACGTTCTTGTTTCAAATTTGTTCCTTACAAAGGATCGTTTCTGTGTAACGACTTCGTAATTCAATGTGATGCGTATATTAAGTAGTGGTTAATGCATTGCCAATAGTTAGGTTTGAGTGCGGTCAACCATAATCACATGAAGCTGCACGAAATGCCATACTAGTGGCCACACGGGTTAAATAGTACCAAGTTTATAACTTTCATGAAATTGAAACAAATATCCAAGTAGGATTTACTGAGTATTTATTTATTTATTTATTTATTTATTTATTAGGGAAACATACAGCATATCGTATATTACAACTTAATATAATAATCATATTTTAACACTTATGCCAGTTAAGTTTCCACTACTGTTTTAACAGGGAAGTGGACTAATTTTGATGTTACATAAAATATAACTATTTATGACAAAGTAAAATTTTAACGTAAATATGGTTATGGTTAATTACTAATAAGTATTTTTCACAAGATTATAAAATTTACTTAAACTATTTTTAAACAGATCAATGTGGTTGTATTTTCTATTATGACTATTACAAGATCTTAGAATAAAAGAATTTTTGAAATAATTAGTTTTATAAATGGGTATTGAAAAAGTATCCTGAGAGCGAGCGTTAAAACGAGGACACTTAAATAAAATCTCACTGAGCAGATATGGAGAATCAATTAAATTATTTAATATTTTGTAAAGAAACATTTGGTCTCTTTGTTCTCTACGTTCTTCAAGTGGCATAAAAACAGAGTCAGGAAAAGTAAATTTGTATCGCAACCTCCTGATAAATTTGTTTTGTATATTTTCAATTAAGTTGACATATTTTGCATATTGTGGATTCCAAACAGTTGACGCATACTCTAAATGTGATCTAACGAAAGCATTGTACAAAATTACAAAGGTATGAATATTTTTAAAGTCTGCCCCTTGCCGAAAGATAAATCCAAGCATTTTATACGACTTCATCACTATTTCCTCAATATGCTTATCGAATATAAGTTTGTTGTCTAGTTGTACCCCAAGGTCTCTCACCTCGGTTACCCTTTTTAATTTAGTATTAAATATGGAATAGTCAAAAATTATTTGTTCTTTTTTTCTCGAAAATGTAATTACACAGCACTTGTCAACATTAAGCTGCAAATTATTAGCAATGCAATATTGTCCTAATTTATTTAAATCCTCTTGTAAATGAAAACAGTCTTGATTATTTTTTATTATCTTAAAAATTTTAGTGTCATCAGCGTATAATAAAACTTGAGAATTTTTGAAACAATTAGTTACGTCATTAATAAAAATGTTAAAAAGTAAAGGGCCAAGGTGAGAACCTTGTGGTACACCCGATGTTACAGGAATAAAACTAGACGTATATCCTTTAATAGCAACGGCTTGAGATCTTTCGCGGAGATAAGATGTAAGCCAACGTAGAAGGTCACCATGTATACCGATGTTGTTAAGTTTTTGTAATAACAAATTGTGCGATATCTTATCAAATGCTTTCGAGTAATCAGTGTATACGACATCTACCTGGAAACCAACTTCCATAGCACTTAATACTGTATGCAAGAACTCACACAGATTGGACTCAGTGGATCGCTTATTAATAAAACCATGTTGGTTACAGGTAAGTAGAGGCCTTAATAATGGAAATATCGTATCATAGACAATCTTTTCAAAAAGTTTTGGAATAACTGACAATTTAGAAATACCGCGATAGTTTTTTATATCGTTTTTATTTCCAGACTTATAAATCGGCGTAATTAAAGATTTTTTCCAAATAGTTGGTAATAATCCGTTGTCCAATGATTTTTTGAAAAGCATTGTTAAAGGCACACATAACACTTTACTGCAGTTTTTTAAGAAAATGGGATGTATTCCATCTGGACCATAACCCTTGGATGTATCTATGTTCGATAAATATCGTTCTACTTTTTTGTCAACAATCTCGATAGAACTGATGATAGTCTGATTTGCGCTAGTAGAATAGTGATCCATTGTTTGATTTCCACTATTATCCTCAAAAACTGAATGAAAATAAGAATTAAACATATTTGCTATATCGTGTCCATTGTATCCAACTTGAGAGTTAAAATACATTACATTAGGTACAGATGTATGACCTTTTTTAGTAGTATATTCTACTATAATAAATCTCTAACTTATCGACCTTGTTTGCTTAGCAGTCACATTATAAAGCTGCAGATCCTGAAGTTTTGAGTTTACCGCCTGGACTGGATCTGGAATTACTACAGTTGTTTGGAATTTCGGAAAATATGTAATGATTAATCTTGCGTTTGAACTTTACACTGTCATGTCAACGCCACTTAATTAGATTTTGGGAGTAAGGGAATAGAGATGCACATGTGATTTTGCGCATACTTGGCAATATAATATATTTCGCCTCTCTATCGAGCATGGTCTTGGCCAAAATTCGTTCAATAGCCATAATAGCCGCAATGTCTGTCTAATTAGTTAATAATTTTGTAGTTTTTATATTAAATTTTTTATTGGTACACATAGTAAAACTATGTCAGATGGTCAGGTCTCCATCCCAACCGATATTAAATCAATTGCATGAAATTAATTAATTTAGTAAAAATAATAGCATAGTAACATATGGTCTTTACCTTATATACATTAGCGCTTAAAATATTAACTATTCCTTACAACGCCACCAATCTTGGGATCTAATATCTTATGTCCCTTATGTCTGTATTTTAACTGGATCACTCATTCTTAAAGCTGAATAAAACAATAATATGTATTGCTGCTTGACGGAAGAATATATGATGAGTGGGTAGTATCTGCCCAGACGGGCTTGCACAAAGTCATATCACTAAAAGTGTAAGCAATATAATACCTAATAGTAAAAAATAATTAAATTTAAAATGAAATTAGACATCGTTTATAAAATAAAAGTTCCAACAATTCTAAATTTGTTATAAAATAATACAGAAGTACAGGCCATTATACCAAACGGTATAATAAAAGAGAAACGAGGTTCCATATACCAGCTTGCACAGGACGTACATATGACTCTTAATTTGCAAGAAATAGAGGCTAATATGGAATGACAGCACTTGCCTATCATATCGAATAAGGAATTTTACAAAAGTATTAGGCAAGACGAGATTCCACGCGAGCCAAGTCGAAGACAATAGCAGTTATTACTTAATTTAATAATATCTTTCAAATAGATTCTAGATAACAATAGCTTAACGCTCCGAAATTCGTTAACGAACTTAATATAACGTTGAATCATTTTAAGGTTCTCTTTTAAGTCAAATGAACGCTTTGTCACTTATAACGAAATATTAAAAATTATTTATTATTTGATAAGGACTTATCTGTTTCGCACAAGACTAATATTATATGCCAAAATCAATTTCAATATACTCTTTATTCTGGTGGGGTCTTATAAGCACTTTTAAATTGTTGTTACAGGGTTAAATTGAATGGAAAGCTAAAATCGATTATGAATGTATTTGTGTAGATTCTACAGAGAGGAACCGACAAAAATAAATGAAAAATACATTCAACTATTTTCAATTAAATTTATGTAAGCGTAGTCTACAGGCGAAGGTTACTTTATCATCAGGGAGAGCAATTTTTTGCATTCCTACCTTAATATATTTTAATTATCAATTTTATTTAGGTTTTTTAATTATATTATCATTTTGACGTTAGTTAACTTTGCTAGACATATCCCACTCCCAAGGCAAGCCTTTTGTTTTTCCGTCTTTCACATTCAGTCGGGTCCCGTAACATTCTTCAGGTATTCAGTCTATCTGAGTGTGCTGCGAAACTGTTTGCTCCAAACACCATCGGTTCTTCGACATACGTGATCAGCCCACTCTCACTTCAGTCTGCTATTTTATCAATCTATGTCAGTGACTTTGTCTCATCTCCGGATGCTCTTAATTGTAATTATATAATCCGTAGATAGTCCGAGCATAGTTTTCTCAATAGTAATATTTTTTTTATAAAATTGGTAGGCGGACGAGCATATGGGCTACTTGATGGTAAGTGATCACCAACGCCTATAGACATTGGAATTGTAAGAAATGTTAACCATCGCTTATATCGCCAATGCGCCATCGACCATAATAACATGTTTCAAGCTTTAACTTTGAAAATGTACATCATAGTTAGATTTAAATTTACTTCAAAATCCTTTACGTAAATAATTTATGTCCTTTTCTGAGAACTAAAGCCCTTAAAATATGGAGCTATACTTTTCACGTTCGTACTAAAATTGTTTGATGATAGGCAATCAAAGAGCAAGTTGCTTCCAGGGAATTTGCATGGAAAATTTAAGAGAATAATGTCTTATTTCCGTACGAAATATTGCTCCATAAAGGTTAGAATTGCATATAATGATTTTTAGCTCCTCGCCGCAAAGTGACAATTTCCTTGATGAGGCACTCTCCAGGATGGGACACCAGTTTTTTTCTTTGTTCGAAGGTAAACCGCTTTCTCTATATATTTTTTTTATAATGTTTATTTCCTTTCGACACGAGTTACCTTAAGCAGAGATATTTATGTAACGTACCTGCTGCTGAGCCCGCTGCTGTATTCGGTATTTAAAATGTTATGGAAGTTATATTCGACTATGCGATAGATGTTTCCCTATCTTTCGAAGTGTAAATGATCGTGTTTTGTCCGCAAGCATGAAAACATTTAATAAAATGCTTTATACGTATATGAACAGAAATAAAGTTAACACAATATTTAAGACAAGTAGTATACAAGCTATATAGCATTTATAGACATTAATATTATAAAAGTGCAAGGACTGGAGAAGGAATGTATCAGAATTTTAAAGTGTTTTTTGTATTACATAGGCAACTTAAGTTAATTGGTGGTAGGGCTTTGTGCAGCATTATCATATATGTAAAAAAATATTTTACCTGTACCTGTTAAATGATTATATTACCTGTTCAAAGTCAATTACTTATAAACGTTGTTTAGCGGGTGATTAGTTAAACACTGACTGACTCATCACGAGATACCTGAAACTAAAGATCCTATTGACTTAATATTTAGTATAGTCCTTCTATGCGGCATACATGTTTGGATTTTACGCAAATCCTGTCAAAAAATTTTTTTTTACAAATTTAAATTTGGAGCATAGGTAATTCAAGTAAGTTTAAAAATAAAAGGGATGCTTACTTGCATGAATTGTACCCGTACGAAGTCTGAACGGAGAGCTAGTAATATATATGAGTATAATTTTTGCTTACCTTCAAGTTGTTGAAAGTTACGGAGTTTATTTCATTGAAATTAGTGTAATAGTTTTGAAGTTGTGGTGGGATGGGGTCACTGGTGTCTCATAAATGGTAGTTTAAGGCGTGTGCAGCCCGTTTGTGGTCTCATACTATTGCAAGGCGAAACTAATTTGCGGCTAGGGTAATTTATGCACATTTCAGCTGATATTTATGTTTCTATCATTGCTTCATAAATTTTTACTTAATTTATTCATAGCTGAATAGCATCAAGCTCGTTTCATAAATTAAATAAAAATTACCATTACCAATTCTATGTAATTAAAAAATGCTTATTTATTAAAGGGTACAAGATATAATATTAGAATGAAAGCCAATGCCACTCTGTTCACATGATATACGTAAAATCTAAATTAGAACCATTCTTTTAACGTAACATTTAGAAACGTTGAACTTCAATTTGCCATTGAAATTTTTTTAAGGCACCGAAAGAAGTTTTACTTGATTTTGAAGATACATTATTTTAACAGATACGCCTATTCTATCAAAAGTGGATAGTTTATTACACTGCCAAACAGATGCCAAAGTTCTAAGTTTGAATACCGGGCTTGGTGAATAAAAAGTAGTTGTCTGTTTTACTGTCAAGGAGTTCAAGTTGTAATCAAGTTGGCACTAAGCCGCGCATGGCTTCACCTGGATTCATTTTCGATTACACGTGCTTATTTCTTACTCATGATGTAATCGAAAATTGTGGACTTAAAACCAGGGCAAGCACCACTTATTTTTAATGTGCTTAATTTTTGCTTTAAAAATCATCTTGTGTAATTGTGTCGTACCAAAATTTAACACGTATGACCACCAACCTGATCAAGCTCCAAATTTTCTTATAGAAAGGAGGCTAGACCTTAGCCCAGCAATGGGATATTTAAAGGTTATTATTTTACTTTTCTATAACACTATGTCACTATCGTCTGTTAATAGTGGTTTTTTTTAATTTAAAATATCTGTTGGCTCGAAACGTGAGACCGACTCGTATGCCGTGACGGCTAACGCGTGAATCTCTTATCTCACCTTATTATTATAAGGATTTTAATAATCAAGGAAACGTAATAAAGAGACAGTTTTCTTTAGTAAAATATTTGTTCTTATTATTATAACAATCTATAGCAAACAAGAAGTAGCGGAAAGGGTGCTCCCTTATTACGTTTCCTTGATTATTAAAATCCTTATAATAATAAGGATTTAATAATCAATTATGATGATTCAAATTTTCTTGACTTATAAGATTACAGTATGGTTGACTCAATATTTTTACATCAAATGAAACAAAACCTCAGTCTTGAATAAAACCAGACATTTCTGAAAACGATTTATGTTATATTCTCCTACTTTCACTTTGTAAATGTAATTTGTCTGACTCCCCAGTGTAATTTAATTTTAACGAAGATGACCTTTGATCCATTAGCGTTGTCGTACAAAATGAACTATGGAATAGTTTTTACAGCATTTCGATACTTATAATAATACAATACGGCATAAATTCGCATGCTATTATTCAAATTGATCGGTTTACTGCCACGTTTAAAATGTAAGGTTATAAATAATGATCGAATTAATTATTAAATCTTATATATTAAATATTCTTTAAATATTTTTTATTAAATGTATTCGTCTAGAGTTGGTATGGTAAAATTGAAGTGTTACCCTTTGTGACTTGTTGCTATAAAAATTGTAATAGTATCCACTATAACAGTAATCGGTTGTAAATTAGATTAGGTATTAGGACTATTTTATAATTATTTACTTTATTAGTATTATACTTAAACAGATACATAAATCCGGTTCTAAATTCAAACCCAGATCGAGCTTATAAAATAATTGTGTTTTAATTTTAATTCTCAATACCTGTTCGAAGTTGAAAAATTAAAAGCAAAGCACATAAATTTATTGGCCCAATTTCTCTCCGGTCGTGTCTTAGATATATCCATTCTATCCTTTTGCAAAGAGCACAAAACACATTATAATATTACCACCGAATTCAGTTAAGCTATTTGTATTTATTTTATTATTCAGATACGATAATAATTTGAATTTAGAAGTTATTTTTGATGTAAAATAGCGTAATTAATTAATTTAATTAATAAATAATATGTATTATCATTGTATAAGTACTTATTGTATATAAATATTTAGGATTTCTACTTTAAATATTCGAGATGTTTGTTTTATATATTTTTAAATTAGATGGGTTTTCACCGTGTTCGTACTTTTTTTTACATGCATTTCACGGTAAATGCAGCTTTGACAAAATATGAATGTAATCTGTAGTAGTTTTCTAACAGTGAATTGAGGATTCAATTAATATTTTTATATTTAAGCCGTCTAACAATTCTGAGTTTTCTGTTTGAAATGTTATGGATATTACATGTCGCATACGTCGTTTTACTGCCTGGGTCTGTTGGTTTTGATGTCCTGGGAAACGAAATCAAAGGTACCAGGTAATCTAGTGAATTGACAGTGCCCCTGATTGATTCGGAAAGTGTTCAAAGCTAGTGTTTCTATATCTCCCTTCTGTCGTGTTGAATTGTCATCCCATTGGATTATATGTGTGTCGGATTAGAATAGTCTTTGCACACAAACTTGCACCTTACTATATATATCAAGTGCTACTCCTTACTCTTCGAGTTTGTCTGAAATTTGGTCTGTCGATTTAAATCAATAAAATTGTTCTTAATTTTAATCCTATATGTAAGTTCTATTGCTCTATAAAAATTAAATTACTCATATTGGTTTTCCGGTTTCAAAAGAGGAATATTATCCCAGCGTTGCTAGCCTCCACGGCTTACAATTAAATCTGCTTGAGTATTGGAAATTTAAACTAAATTCAAAATTGTCTATTGTGAAGTAGCACTATAAAGCACTGCAAGCGAGTCGAAATATATAGTATTTGATATTTCAACGCTTAATACTCATGTTCTCATACCGTCTAGATAGATCGCCGAAATTAACACATGTCTTGTGATAGTAATACGCTTACACATCAAGCATGAATTGCATTTCGTGAAACCATTTAATCATTTGATACAGCCCCTTCTGAATTTGATTGCGTAATAAGATCGTATTTATACGAACATTATGAAATATATATTTTGTTGTCTGTTTTAGAAAGATAGAGATGGTACTGTGTATCTATTGATTCGCGCTGGCGTTTGTCACACATAAACGTCTTACGACTTCTATTCTATTTTATTATAAAATCAGTAAACGAACGGATAAATAGTAAAAATATTAACCAAGATTTTATGTATGTTGTGCTTGTACTGGAAAACAAAAATTCTAACATTGCTGTTTCGCGGGAGAATATATGCTGACTGTTATCTGTCCAGATGTGTGGGTGTGCACAAAATCCTACCACAAAGCAAAATTTTATTACCTATCTTTTATTAAAATATGTTTTAGGTTTTTAATGTAAACGTATTAAAAAAAATTAAGTGTCTCACCTTCTCCGGGAACCATGGCGTCACAAACGGTACTTGAAACGTGTTCGTATAAGAGTGCAGGGTATCGAACGAGTCCGGGGTAACAGCTCCAAGCATAGACACCACGCCGCGAGCGAATTGGTTACAAACTGAAACAAAAAATTTATATGTTGAGTGATTTTAATTCGACACTATTTTCTATATACAGTAACAGCAACAGCCTGTTAATGTCCCACTGCTGGGCTAAGGCCTCCTTTCCCTTTTCAGGAGAAGGTTTAGAGCTTATTCCACCACGCTGCTATATATATTGCTATATATATTAAATAATTATTATTAAAGCCTTAAATATATACAAATAAATATTAAAAATAGCTACTGTAACTGTACAAATCGTCTCCGAGTGGAATGGTGGCAAGAATACTAGCAGCATTTCCCCTTTGGATCAAATAAAATTTCAAACCTCCAGGTGAAAAGTTAACCACCAGATGCAGTCCAGTCACCAACAGAGGCAATAAGACGAGGTATATAACAATATTAAATTAAATAATATTTGACATCGATGGAATTAAGTTTATGTTATATTTCGCATAATGTTCGACGAATACACACTCACCGTTTTGATCATCAATATATTATATAGACGAATCCGAACGAATATGCCTTATGTATTGTATTTTTTTTTAAAGTTTTAAAAATGTATAGTGTTCGTACTATTAATATTATAAGTGCAAAAAGTGTGAGTGAGGATATATATATATATATATATATATATATATATATATATATATATATAGTAGAGGTAGTCAGACGTGCATATGAGCCACCTGATGGTAAGTGGTCACCAACGCCCATTGTCATAGGCATTGTTATATAACAATCTATGTTAACCATCGCTTACATCGTCAATGCGTCACCAACCTTGGGAACTAAGATGTTATGTTCCTTGTGCTTGTAATTACAATGGCTTACTCACCTTTCAAATTGGAACAGAACAATACCAAGTACAAAGTAATCTACCCAGACGAGCTTGCACAAAGCCCTACCACCAGTAATTGAAACTTTTATTATGAATCTGACCTTAAAACAGTTTTATACATAGATATTTTTACTGTAATCATGTGTTGGTCCGGTAATATAAGTGTAAATTATGAAGGCCTCCAGTTAAATTTTGTTTGTGAAGGGTCTGGGTCTTGTAAAGTGGTGACGTTTAAATAATCGTACCACCGATCTACTGACGAGGGCCTGTCAGGGGTAAGGCTGTATTTAAATAGTAAGGAAAACGCAACATTTTTATATTTTCTTAATAGATAAATTTTCCCATTGATAGATACTTTTATCAAAGTTCTACAAATGATGAGAGTCGAGATGCCCTAGTGGTTAGAACGCGTGAATCTTAACCGATGATCCTGGGTTCAAACTCGGGCAAGCACCATTGAATTTTCATGTGCTTAATTTGTGTTTATAATTCATCTCGTGCTTTACGGTGAAGGAAAACATCGTGAGGAAACCTGCATGTGTCTAATTTCACTGAAGTTCTGCCACATGTGAATTCTACCAACCCGCATTGGAGCATCGTGGTGGAATAAGCTACAAACCTTCTCCTCAAAAAGGGAGAGGAGGCCTTAGCCCAGCAGTGGGACATTCATAGGCTGTTACTGTACTATAAATGATGATATGAGAAAAGTAATCAATAAAATATCTTACTCGTATTTACACTCTCAATCATAATTCGACTCAAACAACAATTACAATAGATTGATGGCAACAAAACTAATAAGCTTAGCATATATATGTCTGCAGGCTCTACAGAGCTGTGTTACAATCATATCTGCTTATTATGTTTAATTTTTATAATAAATCCTATTCTATTTTTAAAAACTACCTCAAGTCATTAAAACTAGTGGCTAGTATTTACTCGCTCATAATTTTCTGTAGGTGAAATAATTTTTGAAGTCAGTTAAGTAGTTTTGAGTTTATTTATTACAAATAAACATTAAAAAAAAATCTAACTTCTTTATATTAATAGTATAGATAAGGATAGAACTTGTGAGCTCGAGTGCCACTCATATAATGCACGCCGATAATTTAAAGTGAAGTGGCGCTACTTCCTGAGTAAATAGACCTATACGATTTTACCCTCAGTGCATTAAAAATGCTTTAATATATAGAATTTTTTTTTATTTATACTATTTTTTATTTTCTATGTTGGTATATCATATTAATAACTTAGTATAAACTGTCATCTTTAATAATACAATTTGATGGTTTTTGTAATATATATTATGTGCAATATTTAGTAAAAAATATTTTATGTATATTGTAGTGTTTATAATAAATTGATTTTTTTTTATAAAAAATTCAAGATTAATAAGGATTGGGATATTAATTGGGATATTAATTTTAAATTAAATTATGCTTATTAAAATAAAAAATTCGAATAGGAAACAATATCATGAGCAACATAATGGTTAAGAACAACTTACATTTTAATCTAAAATATTTTTATGTACGTTTTTTTTTAATATTAATTTGGCAGCAGTGTGTTAGCAGCCTTAGAATAGTTTATAACTTAATCAACGTGCCCTTATTTTGTGAACCATAGAGGTCCCCGGATTGATTGTACTAATTAATCCCATTCATACACTGTTCTTATTTTTCTACTGAATTTACTCACTTTTTACACATACATTATATTAAAAATATATGAAGTAAAATATATAAGAGCTAAATAAGCTACGTGGTTAATAATACATCTTATATTCCACAGTGGAAATGCGTCCCATACATGTGCACCAAACTGCATGAGAGTAGCGTTGTGGAATAAGCTCCTTCTCAAAAAGAGAGGAGGCCTTGGCCCGGCACTTTAACTTTATTTTACTTGTAAAGTAAAATAAATATATTTTCTAAAGTAAATTATCATATCGGCATAATGAAAACCCATTATGTTTTATTGCCTATATTAATCCAGGACCTCACGATCTGCACCATACTATCAGTAGAACATCAAGAAATTGAAATGTTCCTTGGAAATAATTCTACTTAGTAAATTGGTTATAGCACACATATGCAATACACTTTCACACACACAAAATAGAAGTTTTTATATTGGTTACAAATAAATTTTCCACTCAATATCTCGAATATGATTATAGAACAGAAGGAATATAAGAGAAAATCTATTGTATAATGGGAATTAAATTCTGTTATTAAAACAAATAATAATTAAACACGTATTTTGTATACATTTTAATTTATGTATTAATTGTAGGAATGTCACACGACATTAGCAATAAAATATATCAATGTTAAGATATATTAGTCATTATGTGTATGGTTTTAGAGCTTATAATAGCATACATTGGAAAATCATCGTGGTGTACTGTACTATTACATTAGTATGCCAAGGTGCTCTTGTTAGAATATTACGAAAATTTTAGTAATATCGTAACTGAGATTCCAGCTACAAACATAGCCAAAAGCTATATAATACTTCGAGTTTAAACAAAAGATACGTAGTTAGAATTTTTCTTTTAATTTTCTCGAAGGCTTACGAATGGAAGGAAAAGTATTTTTAAGATACGTAATTTTACGATTCGCTATTCATAGGATATAGGTCAACTTACTATGGGCGTTTCTAGAATTTAGTTAATTATTATTGGTAAAAAAAGTTATTGTAGACATGGAATATTTTGAACTATATGCAAGTTTGTATCAAGTTTATTAATTAATACATGATTCATTGTTATTTTATAATTTCACTATAAGTGAGTTTTTAATTGTATGGATTTCTCCAATCGTCCTAATTGCTAAAATTTAACTAACATTTATTTATATTGTAAATTGAATGCTCCGTTTACTATTTTTCAAAGGTGCAAAATTTCGCTCGACTTTCTTAAAAATTAACATTAGAACTAGGTTAGGTTATATAGGTATAAATATGAAATGTATGTGTATGTTAGCTTCCGTTTATATTTGTATAAATATATACATGGCAAAATATACGCATGCTAGGTAGGCATGCTAGGTAAATAGTAACTTGGTTTTTTCTAAATAAATAAGTAACAGCCTGTAAATGTCAAAATGCTGAGTTGAAGCTTCCCTTCCCTTTTGAGGAGGAGCTTATTTCACCATCCTGCTCCATGCTTTTTGAGGGATATACCTATGTTGGAATTTCAGTGAAATCACATGTACGAGATATATTAGAAAACACAACTTATGATAATTTAGTGGTTTTCAGGGCTTTAATCCGCAATCATTAGTTAAGATTTGGGCATTCTAACCATTGGGCCAGCTCATCTATAGGTTTTTTCATTAATGTCAGACAGCTGAGAGAATGCGTTCGTGACAATTTCGTGGTCGAATGGACGAAGAAATTACGATAAAAATATTAATATCGTTCATTTGATCTTGAAAATAAAATCAAAGAATAAAACATTAAAAACATTGAAGCATATTTAAAGTAAATGTTAAAAAATTGAGCTAAATTTATTTTTAAATATGTAAGAAAAGAATATTTTAAGAAGTAAAACTGCGCTGTCAAATGTTTTGAGTTTATATATTTGTAGCGAATTACTAGTCACGACTAACTGACATATATTAGAAATATATTTTCTCAGTGGCCGAACTGTAGTAAGACATTTGTTCTTCTTCTTAATTTTATTTGTTGGTATGGCCTTGTGCAAGTCCATCTGGGTAAGAATCACCCACTCATCACATATTCTACTGCCAAACAGTTATACTTAGTATTGATGTGTGTTGGAAATGTGAGTGAGTCAGTGTTACTAAAAGGGATACAAGAAGTTACATATAATAAAATACCCTTATACTAGGAATCCCAGACATTATAAGATACAGCATAAAATATTTGTAACAATGGCTGCTATCATGATAAAAAATCCTAATACGTACTAAACTAATAGGGCACGACTCGGACTTGGTCGGTTTCTTCTGAAAGACGCGATTCGACTCACTTTTGTTTTACTAGAGCTTCATTTGTGTTTGAAAATTCCAACCGCACTAGAGAACGTGGCGTTAAAGGAAAATATCGTGAGAAAAGCTGCATGTGTTGAAAGTAATTCTGATACACACATATCTACCAAGTGTAATGGCAGATTACGTTGCATACCTAGTACTTAACAGAAAATCCTTTGTCCAGCAAAAGTGCAACACGATCTATTTTCTATAAATACTTTGCTTTTATTTTTGATTCAGCGCCAGACGTTAAATACTAACATAAATGTATATACGAAGGTATATGTTTATAGGACAAATAAATTAATTTAACTTTACCTATTTACAGCAAGATGGCAGGCCATGTCAGTAGGAACTTTAAAAAATGTAGCTGTCAAGTGACAACCGGCATGTGTTAAACATTGAAATTGATACTTAATGAAATAATTTATTACTAAAGAAAACAAATAAATATGGAGTGAAAAAAATTAATAGATAAAGTTTTGTCACTAAAATAAATATATTTTTATAATTCATAAGATTTTAATTTTTATATAACAACGCAAATGTCAAGGGAGTAGAAAGCGGTGGTAGAGAGGGGGCAAGAGGCACACGAGAGTGTCCATGCCGTTCGCCGACGGGGCTACAGTTGGGGTACCAACTTGGTATGGAGTACAAAGAGACGTCAATAGACGTTCCACATCGAAATATTAGGTAATCCTTACACGTTCACATCGCTGTATACAAGTGACATGCTATACCCTTTTTGTATGTATTTACATTAGCTAGATTATAAAGTAGCTACCGAGGTCGTGAGTTCGTAGCTGCTTTATGTATAACATTATAATATGAAGTTGCGAGATTTTCAATTAATTGCGTAGAAAGTTCTTTCTTTTTCAATTACCTGTAGTGTTTGAGCTTAGCTTTAAAGACGCAGTTATTTGGATTATTTGTTCGTTAGTATTTTCTAATTATTTGTTTTGTTATTTTTCTTTATGTTGGTTGCTTTCAATTATTAAAATAAAAATCGGATAAAGTGACCTGCTACACTAATTTTGTTAGAGTACGTACCATTGTTTCCTATTTTATGTGTTAATCTGTGTATCACTATATTATTTTTTGTAGGGTTGTTTAGAAGGTTTACTACTTACTTGAGGAACATAAATTTATGAATATTGGCGAGAAAATCTGCATGAGTCGAATTAACCTGTTTCACATACTCATTTTGCACCAGAAATTCTAAACTCACCGCAGAAAATGGTCGTGAAATGTCATAAAGTGATATGCGACATTGACCATAACAATAATAACTTTTTAAGATAACACCATAAGTCGGTTGTCAATATTTTACGGAAGCGCTGCAGTTGAAATACTGTCCGAAACCTCCTCCTCCTCCATGGCGAAGTTTTTTTTGAAGGATTGCCATTGATCAGCAGGGGAACGTTTGCAAGCAGTTTATTCAGCTACTTAGTTTTTATATGTTTTAAACTATATTGCAACATACATCTCAATCGGATCTATATCGTATTTGTTCACGATAAGATTTTTTTTATTTTTTTTCTAGTTTAAAGTTTCTGTGAATCTCTTATCCACGCGCTACGAATGTACAAACAATCACACTAGTTCGTTGCTCTGTTGTGTCAAAAACTCCAACAATAACATTTTCGCATTTTCAATTGATAGGAAAATAATAATTGTTATTCATTTTTAGTGGTTTGATATTGACGAGTTGGGGATGGATCGAAACTTGCATGTTCCAACTCGGGTAATATATATTCACTTTCGATTCGATTCCAGTTTCTGTGTGCTTAATTTTTATTTATAATTTATCTCGAGAAGATAATTTGCACGTTTTGAGTGAAATTCTGCCAAATGCCTAACCGTCAATCCTAAATGGAGCAGTATGGTGGAATAAGCTCCAAACCTTCTCCTAAGTTCGATATTGAACACAAGTCTATTCCAAAAATAATAACTAATGTTCTCAGTGAATTATAAGATCAATGGCGAGAAAATACACTTTAAATTCGGTAGGTCTCATTTCGTATTTTCTATAAACAATTCACTTGAGTATTGTAAGTTTTGCTGGGAATATTGAATAGGATCGTATCATCTTTCCTGCCACGCACGCATTAGTGCTCACGGAGCTCCCAAATATTGTTGAGGGTAGTCCTGTTGAAATATGGATGCGGTAATAAAAAAAAGCAAATATAACTGGTGTGGCCGCAGCGTTAGTAATCCAGTCACGTCTGACCATCGTCAGGGGCGACTACCTCTGATACGACTCCAAGCGGTTAGTATTTATAAATGTTATGTAACGTATTAGTTGACTCTCTTCAGCTAAGCTTTGACTTTCGATGCTCGACCCGATAGTAAAATGTTATAAGTCCACTTACGATGTTACGCTATTTTGATACATATATAACAAATATTATATTGTTTTAAAGTCAATTTCGCATATCACTTTATAGGATTATACGATTGAGTTCTACAGCTTGTTTTTCGTCAAATATTGAATCTTTAGGTAGATACTTTATCGGATACATTTACCAATAGAGGATTGAACTCAATCTAGAAATTCAACTCAACTTATAAACTTCCTACTGGAATGCTGTAAACTCAATACTTGGTGTGTTTATTTAAGTTGTCTGATAAATTGTAAATATACACTGTTAAGAATTAATTTCGATAGATCTATATAGTAGATATATTTTGATAGTTCTGTAATATTTTTATATGATAATACTAAAAATAAATATCGATGCTATTTTTGAAATTTCTGTTAGTCGATTGAATAGAGTAGAGTATACGGCAACAACAGGATTAAGATCAACGTTCAAATTGTGAACGCGATCCTTTTATAACGGGATATTATTGTTTTTTTTCATAGAATAGGAAGGCTAACGAGCATATGGGCCACCTGATGGTAATTGGTCACCAACGCCCATAGACATTGGCATTGTAAGAAATGTTAACCAATGCTTATATCGCCAATGCGCCACCAACCTTGAGAACTAAGATGTTATATCCCTTGGGCCTGCGATTACACTGGCTCGCTCACCCTTAAAACCGGAACACAACAATACCAAGTACCACTTTTTTGCGGTAGAATATCTGATGAGTGGGTGGTACCTACCCAGACGAGCTTGTACTAAGCCCTACCACCAGTAAAGGAATGTAAGGTTATTATGAAATTTCAGTTACTATATAATGTTTGGAATGATCGCCTCCTAAATATTTCTTTGTCATATTAAAAATTGTAAACAATTAAAATATAAGACAAAAAAGAACGTTTAGTTGTTTGGATCGATTTATTCCAAATTTATCCGAACCAATGGTTAGTTTGTATTTTGATAAGCAATTAGTAAGTTAAATGCTTCTTTATTTAAAAAAAAATCAACGATTTTTGAAGTACTTTGCATTTTATAAAATCATATATTCAGAATTCGTAAAGTACAAACACTCGTACACTACACAGAGCTACCAAAGAACACACTAATTGAAAGTAGGTCATAACAATGACATGTTAAAGGTTCTTTGAAAATCTAGTCTATATTATAAACTTCAGATATACTTGGCCTATATTAAATGGCGTGGCGTGAGTTTTTTTTATCATGCCCGCTGTATAATGAGCTGTTGTTTGATGCATCGCGTGAAAGATGCAAGCACAGTAGAACCAGCACCGACTTCAAACAGTTAAGTAAAACATATAAAACTTTTTAATGTTATATCTAATTGTGTTATTTTTCACTGTCAAGTGCATTTTTTTGTTGTTTTTGGAGTCGGTTTAACTTAAACGAGTGGGCTAAAAAATCTCTATACTCGTAATATAATCAAAAGTGCAGTGTTATTATACAAAATAAAGTTAGTATATATTCTTATAAATTTTGCTTATTTTTTTGACAATTGTATATATCGTATTTACTTTTAATTTAGAACAATGTAAATTATTTATAATGATATATTCATCTGAATAAGCTGTGCTAGTAGCATTGAAAGCCTACTGTTTTATTATTTTATAATTTATCATCATCATCATCAACGTCCTGATCTCGTCCACTACTGGACATAGGCTTCTCCAATAGCACGTCAATCAGCTTTACGTTTATTAAATATAATATAGCTTTAAATTTTGATCCATATTTAATCATATTTGTATAATCTATAAGACAATATATCAACATCCAACAAATAGCGACATATTCTTTACGTACGCCTCACTTCACGTTTCTTAAGTGTCTTTGAAACGTCGTATATATTTAAAGAGAATCATAAACAATGCAAAGTTTAAGTTTAAGCCTTAATTTTTTATTTAAGATATTTTTCAAAATTAAATATTAAAAATAAAAACGATTGTAAAATAATTGAAACTAATTTGAAACTAATTGGACTAATTGAATGAATTGGAAACAGGGTGAACGTTACTAAGTGAGCGTTAATATAAGCTACCGTACTTATAATCTAACATTATATTATATTTTTATTCCTTCATAAGCTTTTACATCTGTTTTGGCACCACAAGCCTCGAAATAGCAAATGTATGTTTTAAAATTTCGGAAGTCTGTTGACTTATGGCATAATGGAGTCTTTAACAATGGAAAATCAACTACAGATTATATTAAGTCCACTTGCGTAGCGGTTTTCCATAAGAACGACTCGATTATTACCCAGAAGCCATTTTCCTCGCATTACGCTATGAAAATAGAAAAATATTATTCTATCAAAAAAATTTCTGAAATTTACAAACGCAAACAGCCTTAAGTATTAGCCGTGTCAAGTGTCCCTTTCACACAACTTTAATTAGGTATTTCTTAAGGGCGTTAGATGTTGCCAAGAAATTAGCGTTTATTAGACAATTTGATATTTTAAAATTCTACAAATATGTGTTTGTTACTCTGTTCGATCAGGTTATGAAGTTAAACGAAATGACTCATAACGAGCCATATAGGTAAGACAAATGACTCAAAACAAATCGTATATTATATCGTGTACTGTATCGTATAATTTGCATTTATCTGTCATTGGTAAAAATAATAATGAGTGAATTCAGAGGTCCAGTATTAAGGTTATTGACTGCCTCGCTGGTCTAGTCATCTAGTGACTGGATATAAGGCCGCAGAGGTAGGTTTCGATCTAATTATGTTTAATTAATTAATGAATGTTTTAAAATAAAAAGTATTACACGTCCTGATACTAACAGACTGTTAATAACAGGACGTTGGAGTTAGTATCTGCATTATGAGTCGCTTATAGTTTAACTATTTATCCTTTTCTTTCTTGTGCTTTATTTTGTAATAACTGTGTATATTGTAAATGTACTTATATTTTTGTATATAAAGTATTTGTGTGAATTACTATTAAATTAATCAGTCACATAAAATCAAACACGTGTGATAATAGAATTCTCGGTTGAAGAGCTTTGGGTCAAAACCTTTTTGAATGACGAGGACCAAAAAAAAATGCCTGCAAGAGATCCCTACAGTAATAAGAACACCATTGCACGCTTTATTATCTTGCTTAACAGCCTAGTTATATGATGACGTATATAGTGTCATAAAGTCTATAAACAAATCTAAAAATATATTCTTACTACCAAAAAATGTATTTCATGGGGTTATTATACCAATTCATTATCTTAATTTCATTTTTCACTACTTACTACCTTTTAATTTCTAAAAAGTTTGTCAAAAAATGTGTAAGTGATTTGGTTTGGTTCAATCTGAAACCTCATTGGTCCATTATAACGTCATCGGTTATCATCAACCATAGACCATTTAGTTAAATTTATGCAAATTACTTAAATTTACAGTTACCTTAAAAAATGATGTTTATTTATATGTCAAAACTTGTTGCAAGATTTGTAAAAAAAAGTACGATTCAGAATTTTCGATGCTTATTTTTCTGGAACGTAATAGAATATTAAGCCGTTTTTAATGGATTTTACCACCATTATCAAGTTAAGTGCCATGAAGAATAAGGCATGTTTTGTATCAACGTAATGTAGAAATCGATATGTTACGCAAAATATAATAAGTGACTAGAAACTGTATACAAACCTTAAATATTATTGTAGTGAATACATAAGAAATAGATAATGCCGTAAATTTTTAGAACATTCAGTGGTGAAGGGCTTAGTTCAAGTAAATAGTATAAAATTATAAAATGTTAAATAATTGTAGATAACACATAATTCAATCAAGTTTCCGCTTATAATTATTAGTATTAGTATAGAAAAAAGCAGAGAACAGAAGACAGAATAACTAGACAAAACCGAAATACAACCGAACAGGTTCAACCAAAATTAAATACAACCAATTATAAAATTAATAAAAACCATTGAATTAAATAGATGGTTAATAATAAGGAAAAACATAAAATCATACAGTAACAGCCTGTGTCCCACTGCTGGGCGAAGGCCTCCTCTCCCTTTTTGAGGAGAAGGTTTAGAGCTTATTCCACCACGCTGCTCCAATGCGGGTTGGTGGAATACACATGTGGCAGAATTTTAGTGAAATTAGACATATGCTGGTTTCCTTACAATGTTTTCCTTCACCGTCAAGCACGAGATGAATTATAATTACAAATTAAGCACATGAAAATTCAGTGGTGCTTCCCCGGGTTTGAACCCACGATCATCTGTTAAAATTCACGCGTTCTTACCACTGGGCCATCTCGGTTAAATCATAATTATATAAAAATCATAATTATGATCTTTTTTTATCGCAGATTTATTGGTTAGCCCAATGATATTAAGAGCAATGATTGACTATCACAAACTCGTTTTATTCTTTTTTTTTTATAGAATAGGAAGGTGGACGACCATATGGGCCACCTGATAGTAAGTGGTCATCAAACGCCCTTAGACATTGGCACTGTAAGAAGTGTCAACCATCGCTTATAGCCAATGCGCCACCAACCTTGGGAACTAAGATTTTATGTCCCTTGTGCCTGTAATTACACTGGCTCACTCACCCTTCAAACCGGAACACAACAATATCAAGTATTGCTGTTTTGCGGTAGAATATCTGATGAGTGGGTGGTACCTACCCAGACGAGCTTGCACAAAGCCCTACTACCAGTACAAAGCCCTACCACCAGTACAAACCCCTACCACCAGTGAAAAGAAAGATTTTTTTTTAAATAGCAAATTAACATCACATAATTTTACGTATTTATTGGACCTCAGCTTTAAATCGTTAAAATAAAAATGTTAAGTACCTTGCTAAAAGCTTAATACACGTGGTGCTTAATTGCTTTTTTGTTAGATAAAAATCCTTTTCTTCTTGTAACAGAACATTATTATTCATTAAAGCCGCATCTTATTTCCAGCAGTGCTATTCAGTAAAGACCTCACTTCGTATCTCTACGTTCTCACGATGTGGAAAACCTAGTTACTTTAAATTATATTTTGATGCGTGCCTTTAAATTTTTTAATTATTTTAGACAATGTCACTTTTTACCTTCATTTTTTCACAATCATGTTTTCGGTGAGTTTCAAGTTTGATTTTTAGAACATAGAGGTCGAGTAATATTCTTGATATCAGTTTTGGGCCTCACTTGTGGGATGTAATTTAACTCAGAAGGTAATAATAAAATTGAAAAAACGTATAGATCAACGCAATAGCATAATTATTATAGCTTAAATTAATTACACAATTGATACAATTTAATATTATAGCATTATTTCACGAATCATATATATATATATAATTGTTCGTTGGGTCAATCAGATTTTTACTGAAAATGTCGAATAACAGTGCGTCGTAATTATTTTATATTACGTAATATTAATTTACTCACTTTATTCGGGTAGGAACTTACAAGCACTTTTGAATTGTCGTATTACAAGATTAAATTCAACTTAAAATTTGATAACGGTCAACTTTGCTCTTTTTATCAAATAAAACACAATATAATTATAAATATTATATATTTATTATACTATCTTACAAACTATCGGAACGCTTGAACGCTACGCGCCTCGACTTTGGTACACACTCGGTACACTACATTTAAGGGTTTCCTGTAATCCTTTAACTGTTTTTGAGAAAATGAACGTATCACTAAATAAATAAAAAAGTAAATAAATAATTTTTAATTTTTTGATTATTTATTTCTTCTCTTAAATACATATTATTATGTGCTTCTAGTACAAGCTAACATTTTTTCCTAATTCTCGAGCTTTTGTTTGGAAGCTATTTACATGTTCCCAATTTTAATTTAAATAAACAAGCATCTTTTTTATTAAATTTGTAGATGTAATGTTTCTCGAAGTATCTATACTAGTTCGGTTATTTTTCATATAAGTGTCTCATTTTACGCATCACAATAAATCGCGTAAATATTTGAATTGAAAATAATTTTACAATTGGTATTTTTTAATAAACCTACTAATCAAAAAACGCGACGTGTAATTAATTTTATTGAAGACTTCTTATTTCATTAACATCTATTTTTTTAAATAAAAAAATAATAATATACAAGTAGAAAGAAACAAGTAGGCAGATTAAATACAAATACTCTCGCGTCTTTGCGTATCGCGCGGCGTGGCGCTCCTATAAGTTCTTATTTCAAGCACAGAGTTGACTCACAATACTGTATATATAACATTACTGTGACATAACCACGACACATTAGTCAACAAAATAATATAAATCATTCAACATTAATTTTAAGCTTTTGTTACAATCAATGACTGCTTTGAGCAAATAAACACTTATTTTAATACAACATTGTTGTATTTCCCAATACTTTTAATTAGAAGAAAATACAAGAATTTTTAAATACATGATAAGCAGAAATCTTGCCCATTCCCCCACGTCAACCTCTACGCCTATATGTCATCGCCGTACGAAAACCTCTTTACTTACATTTTCGCAGCTATCGCTTACCCCTAAGCACCTCGAGGTCGCGCCCAACACTTTTCTAATTATCTTTATTGCATTATGTAATAAGACTGAAAATATATTCATATTATTTTAAGATATCATTTAAATGAATCGATACACAAAGTTAAACATATCCGTGGAAACTTATATTAGAAATGAATACCTTGCCCCGGGAAGGATGTATTGACTTTGCGGCTTCGGAAACTTGTTATAAGTTTACCTTTTTTATATTGTTCATAAATTATCTATGTTATTATGAATACAGGTAATAGTTTTTAATGTAACAATTTGTTTAATATTAGGATGTGATTTTATGTATTTTGTTTGTTAAAAAATCTCTAAGATATCTTATTATATAGACATGACAACTCTTCTTGAAGAACAAAAACGGTTTCAATATTAATAGCTACAAATATAGACTCAGAAGATTATGCCGTAAAACTATTTCGCTAAGATAATATCGAAAACAAACCAATCGAGAATAATCAATTTTATAACTTTAGGTGGACACGTGAGTGACGATAGAAGTTAAACTATAATAACCATCAAGAAATAAAGTAGCTATATACCAATTAAATAACTTACATATTCATATAAAAGAACAATTTTTTTTATGTATCTTGTCTGAAAATTCACAAATAGCCCAAGCTTTTTATCACCAACATGAAAATCAAATTTAATCTTGTCTCAATAATCAAAATTTAAAGAGGAGTAAACTTTCGCAGTTTACAGTTTGCAACTACTCATATAATAGTATTATATACTAAAGCCTTCTACAAAAAGCGCTTTATCTTCTGATATAAGTTTTATGTATATTGGTTTTGTAGTTTTTTTAGTTGGGCGATACGAAAAAAACTTCTCATTCATATAAACTTCTATAATATAATAAGTTTCTATTGAGTAATGTGTACTATTTATATATGATTATATAGTTAAGTATAATCATCGTTGTTATTTCTATAATTTTCTTTCATTAGGATTTCCCCTGAAATGTGTTAAGTATTCCATATTTACTAAAGTCTCTTCATTACAAGCGGGAACACCTATTTTTTGGATATGAGCTCAGCAAATGTTGACTCAGTGTCGAGACTCCGTGAGTTTGCTATTCCAATATTATGGTTTTTCTTTTACATTCATATTTATGTCGAACTTATTTCAATTCCAAGTAACTTATTCGCGATATCGAAATGGTCTCCGAGTTTTCCCTCTATATGCAGTTGGAGATGAAAGTTTGAGTATTTCCTCTCGGGCGCCTTTTAATAAATTCAATTCCACATTTCGTACGTAATTTGCCGAATTTTATTCACGAGGATCATGACTTCTGTTCTTTTATTTATTAACGTCAGATGTTTTTTTTTAAATAACTTATAATAATAAATACACTTTATAATAATAATAAATATTATACCTTTTGAAGGTTTTCTTGGAGTGATTCAAGTTATTAAACATTTAAAATATTAAATATCTGATTAAATCTCATATAATCTCTGTATCTGTAATTGCCTCTCGATTACAGTTTAATGTAAAAGTTATAGACTCGGATTAAAATCGCAATAACCATGGGAATGAAGAGCAAACCGCACCTCAGAGAGCACTTATCGATTTCAGATTACACGGGCACAAAAGTGCGGCGGATTACCGCAGAGCTACGGTAACATGCAGTCGCCGTATACGGTAGATCCTTTATGATTCCGCCTCGTTGTACCATCATATAATCAGAACATCTGCAATAGCTTAGCGCAGTTTGATCAGTTGTCTTGATTAACACAAACATGAGTATGTTATTCAAACGCAATATGATAAATGTTTAAATGTGTGTGTATTAGAAAACACACGCATTTAAACATGGAACATAGTCATGTCTCAATGGCAGTATTGTTCGTATTTGTTCGTACTTATGTAAAGATATGCATAATTTTAATATTTAAATGCTTTTTCGAAATTGGATTGATAACGTAATCAAATACGTTCATTCCATTAAACCATCTTGGCTCAAAATAAAGAATGATTCGAATTCAAACTATCAAATGTATAATATTTTAGCTGAATAAGTAAATCACCGAGGGACTTGATGAATAAATCCAGTAATGTAACTTTTGAACCAGCCGAGTTAAAGGTTGCAATGCATTTACTGACTACGAAACTTTTAATTGGTTCCGTATTGGACATTATATTCTAACAGTAAATACCATTTATAAAACTATCATTTTTAACGAAAACGTATTAAACTAAAATGGTACAATATAGAAATTTTTACAATCATTTATGTGGATTCAAAAGCATAATTCTTTGTATATATACAGACGTAATGCTCCATCTCCACTGGATTTCTCTAGAGTCGAGTTTGTATTAACGCAACTACTAGATTCTTGCCGCGTCTGAAGAGGGTGGTGGAGGTTTCAGGTACCCTATGTTCCTTTCTGTACCCCAGACAACGTGTTTACACCATTTCATTATGATTGGTCAAGTAGTTAAGACGTGAAACCTTAAAAAATACTATATAAACTATAATAAACTCACGCATTTGAAATATTGTTGAATGTGTGTATGTGTGTGTCTACTAAATGTTATACATCTTATAATTAGTTTATTTTTTTGTCGTAAGTCTAATAGTAAGTTTTTAAGGCGGACAAAAAATAGTTATCGGATTTTTTTAATGTAATTTTTAGTGTAAAATATTATAAACTTAGATAAAGTTCCTTTATGCTACTTATTGGATAACATCATATGTTATGCATTGTGTGAGAAGGTAATTATTTCAGACCTGAAATTGACTTTGTGGAGATGTTCATAATTATGTGTTAATCACACTTTATTAAGTAACATATGTAGTTTTTCTTATTAAACAAAATAATCAGTATTTAATATGAGTAGTCTGAGTATATTTAATATTATTGAATTTATAACCATATTATTCTGTATTTGTAATTAAATTTACTAATAATGTTACTTCTTGGTAAATTAAATGGAATTTAATAAATTGCGTCAAGATTATGAATTATAAGATTCACGTGTTATCGACTAGACCATCTTAGTATTATACCCAGACAAGCACCACTGAATTTTCTTGTGCTTAGTTTGTGTTTATAATTCATCTTGTGCTTTTATAACACTTCTGTTTGTGTCGGTTACCGACACATTTGTATCCACCAACTAGCATTGTACAAGCGCGGTGGAATAACCTTCTCAAAAGAGAGTCCTTAATCATGCATTATGGCTGTTCTTTAAGAATTTTTTAATGAAAATAAATTTCATACGTCATGATGATATGATAATGAAAACTTTACGCGTGTGAAGCCTCAGATGTACTTAAGTTATATAGTTCAATGAACTGCCGATATATTATACGTACACGGTGCGTACTTCAATCAAAGTAGGAATCCTTACAAGTATTTAATCTATTATAGTAACTTTAGATGTTAATGTGTGGATATGCTAGTTACTGAGAAATTATCTCGACTAAATTACTTCTTGGTTACCACAAAACAGTGATATTATTAAATATCCGCTTTGTTTGATAGTCATTAAAGGTTTGGTAAAACAATCCTTATGACGTATATTTTAACTAAGCAAATTAACTAAGCAAAATTTTTAGTCGACGATCACTTTTTTCAAAGAGGAATTAGGTTTTTCACGTATTTTTAATGATTTTAAAACAGTTGTATTTGTTTTTACACACGTGAACATGACTTCTGTGAGTCTTATTAGAAAATTGATATTCTATGGATGCGTATATTTAGTTTTGTATTTGTTAACAAACATTTCTTTATTTATAAATACTAGTTTTTGCGACATGATCTTTGAGTTATTGAAATTACTGATTTTCCCACCTAGAATTTTCGTTAATGTCTATTATTATCTTATATAACCAATATGGCATGCCAGTGCCAACATAAACTGTACATAGTTTTTAATAAATAAATTCAACGATGTGAAATCGTATAGAATACGAACGAAAACATATTATAATTTTAAATTACATATAATTGTAATTGTATTATTAATATAATTATTATATATATTATATATATATCTCGTGCTTTACGATGAAGGAAAACATCGTGAGGAAACCTGCATGTGTCTAATTTCACTGAAATTCTGCCACATGTGTATTCCACCAACCCGCATTGGAGCAGCGTGGTGGAATAAGCTCCAAAACCTTCTCCTCAAAATGAGGAGAGGAGGCCTTTAGCCCAGCAGTGGGACATTCACAGGCTGTTTCGGTTTCGGTAATTATATTTTTAGTTTATTTTTAAGTACACAGCCGCTCATCTCCTTTTAACAGTACTCCACTCCGCTGTCTTTGTCTCTGTTTGCATTGTATTCGAAGCCTTTGAAATGCATAGACTGAAGTTTCTAGATTGATCGCTTGATACGACTGTCAATCTATCAATCAGTTTCTCCTATCTGGGTATTTCCTTAGTGATAAGCTTCGTTTCCGTGAAATATTCATAACTTATCAAACAACACGATAATCGGTTAAAGTGCTGAGGTGGGGATGCAGCACAAACCTACTTATTTTCAGTATATATATATTGATATCTTCAGAAATATATTACGGACCAGGAATGGCGTGTAAGGCTATAGTTATGGGTGTAGAGCTATTTGGGTCGCAAGAATTTTCGAAAGGCGTGATATACAACTGAACGAGTGGCGTGATATTTCACCTTTGAACCCTTAGGGTCATTTAATATGGAACTCAAGAGTGGAACCAGTCTATATTATTATTTAATTACATTTATTTAAGTAAGGTCTTAAATAAGAATTTTTGATAATAAAATAATGAAATGTGTACGCGTGGTTTTCAGAACATATTATAAGTCAAAGTGCCCCCGCCGAATATCGATAACGAAATAGGCTAAAAAACTACCTTACGGATTTTGATACGACAACCTTTAATGGATGGAGTGAATCGCAAGGAAATTGTAGATGTATAATTCATTTAGGTTTTGTGTCAATTGGTTGAAATATGACGGTGAATATTGAATATGTCGGAAAAAATTATGCCGATCTTTAAAACCAATAAACATGTGTAATACTATATAAACGTTTTATGTTAAATGTTATTCTACTCTAATTGGAATTACAAATTATGGTAATAGTATTCAAGTTTATAAAAGTTTTAGCTATAGAAAGTAATAGGTGACTTCTATCACTAGCTGCTTTACGAGTTTTTTTACCAACGAGGTTTTATTTGAATTCGTAATATGTCCCTAAAACCTTAATGATTTATTCAAGTTTGGAACAGGATTGCAAGTAAATATCTTTTTTTTTAATTCATAATAGCTGGGCGATCTGAGAAATGGGCCACCTGATGATTAAGCATCATCGCCCATAGGCTTTGACGCCTTAAGAAATATAAAATATTCCTTAAAACGTCAATGCACTACCACCATTGGGAACTAAGAATGAGCTTTGAGTACCTATCAAGGTACCAAACCCTGTCACCAACTAACTTACTTTGTAGTAGGGCTTTGTACAAGTAGTCTAGTAGGGCTTTTTTTCCAGGTACCACCCACTCATTAACCGTAAATGTTAAGCCTTATTGTTTAAAAATGCATAGAATAAAATTTTTATTTTATCCATACGAAGTTGGGGCGGGCAACTAGTACAAAAAAAAGGTTCCCAATATAAAATATATAAAAACTTATATAAATCTAATACTCGAAATCCCATGAATCCGCTTAATATTCAAAGTACTAAATTAGGCAAAGGTAACCGTGAGACGATTTTAGATCCAATAATCCTTAATAGCTACTCAGAACTAATATATATCAAATAAACATATCAGATAAAATATCAAAGGGATAAACCAAAATAGAATGTAATACGTCTGATCTTTAAGCCGAATCGTCCCAATAGAATATACATGTCAGCCAGTGATCGCGATTTCAAAAACATAATATGGTGTTTGTTTAGAGAAAAAGGTGTGAAATAGTCTATCTATAGAGCCACATAATCAATCTTTTTTTTATAAATAGCTCGACCAAATCGTAATCCACCATTGTATCAACTCTAAAGACAAATGTTCATAGGTAATTGTTAAGTTTGATCGTTTTGATCGATTTTTGTTGCCCCTCGCTTGGAGTCAATGGTATGGGTTCTTCTGAAGTCGGTAGATCTCGCTTGAAAAATTCTCATTCTTTTTGTTTCCCAAGGCTACTTACGATTTTCTTCAGTCTCATTGTCTCAAAGATTGTGAATTCGATTTGCGTTACGCGTACGTCGACCGATATTTTGACGCCTTAATGGTGGCATTTTCTTATCATCTAGACGCACATTGAAACACACGAAATACCGTTTTGTTATTACAAAAGAATCTTGACAATTGAAAAGATTGACAGTCTTTTGTCTCATTCACTCACACTTTTTATTATTAGATTTAAAAAAAAACTGTTCGTTTTTTTCTTTAAGTTCCTTTTGTACAAAATTTTCCTGACAAAACGAACACAATAAAAAAAATATTATCTAATTTGGTGCAGTCGTTCGAAAGTTATGAGCATACATGCATTTCGGCGATTCATTTTTTATTAATTTATATCGAATACGATACGTACGATAATTGATTATCAAGGTATTGTATG
This sequence comes from Nymphalis io, assembly GCF_905147045.1. NCBI lineage: Eukaryota > Metazoa > Arthropoda > Insecta > Lepidoptera > Nymphalidae > Nymphalis > Nymphalis io. Next base: position 14,451,967 of record NC_065918.1, read on the forward strand.
GGTACGTATTAGTTATTCGTCCTTGTAATTATTGGTGCTTTTGTTTGCACAAACGGCAAATAATAGGTTTTGACTCGAAATAGATATTCGAATAAAAGGAGTAAAATTTATATGACTCGGGATATATCGGCCATCTGTATATATGTATTGCCATGTTTAATATTTCTAAAAATATATCATTATAATTCTTAGTAGACATATAATTATATTATTTATGAGCATTGCCTGATTATAAAAAAAATATGCCAGAATTTGAAGTATTAGTTTTCGATAAAAATCAATGATTTCTATCTACTTTACCATTTTGAGTTACTTAATAAATATAATATATTTACTATGATTATTTACAATATTCAATTATAAAGGTAATTTAAAAATAAATATAAGCGTTCAAAATGTATGAACATATTCTCTAAATTAAACTTCGGAATAAGATTTTTCCGATGAGGCGATTTCGAATGCAATTACCCAGTGTCGGGTTCGTGTCACACTTCTGACTATTTCATAGTGATATAATTTCGCAGGCGAAGAACTTCAAATATGCATCTCTTTACGACTTACACAGCGCCTTCCCATCTTCAACGACGCGAAGTTCAAGAATATAACGCAGTATAATAACCTAATAAGGAGTCACACTTATTCTCGATATTTACAATGAACGAACGAGCGAATGAATGAATGAATAATTTATTAACTTCCTATTGGAAGTTAGTGAAATGGATTCGATTTTCGGAATTCGAAACTTTAACAAACGTTTGGTTTATGAATCTTAATGTTCCCATTGTATGTGTTTCAAGAGATTGTATTTGTATGTATATTTTTATTTTTTGTTCGGTACATGCATAATATAAAACATAGCTTACATTATACGTCTTGATCAAAAACATAATATATAACTTTTTATATAGGGATATATTTTTACATCACTCACAGCATAAGGAATTATTTTTAAATAACACATCCAAGCAACATTTTTTCAATAACCCGAAATATATTATAAAATTTTTAGCATTTTTAAATATTAGTTAACATTTTTTGACATCCTCATGTAAAATGTGTTTAAAAATTGAGATTTCTCAGACGTCCAAAACATCATCCTTATAGAATTGGAATAAATGATCTGGAAATACATTTAACTATTGTATTTCCTTAAGACACTCAAGAGATTCATGCAAATTAAACATTATACTTATAATTATCATTCGCAAATTGTTTTCTTTTGAAACGCTTGGATTTTGGAGTAATAGACCGAGCAGGTTTATTAAAAATATAATACATCATCTACTACCTGTACAGTACAGGAGGGTTGGTTATTTTTCGAGGATCGTAATTGCTATTTAAAAGGGAAGCGCTGCTAGCATTTTTGCTCCACGATTATTTTAGATAAAACCGAAATGTTATGTTATGTTATGTTTTTAGAAATATTTACAAAACTTTATTTATTTGTTTCAAAAGGACTTAAAATAAAGATAAAGATAATGAATATCTGCTCTAAGGCTAATGAAAACTAGTATTAGATTATAGATTTACAGAGCTAGGCTAGGGAAAGATTAAATAAAAAGACGGAGCGTGTTTACAATTACATTTTCTTTTTATTTGAGAGAGTAACGACACTAAAGAGGTCTAGAGACATTAAGTTCGGACTACGTTAATATTTTCAACATCCTTCCTTTACATTGTAACATGAACATATCCCGTGCAAGACCTTATTTCTTCAGTAAATGATGGCCAATCAGAATTACTGGTGTTAGAGCATTGTGCAAGCTCGTTTGGGTACCTACCCAAACGAGCTTGCACAATGGTAAGTGGGTAAGTATCACCCATATCATCAGATATTCTACCGCAAAACAGTAGTACTTGGTATTATTGTGTACCGGTTTGAAAGGTGAGTGAGCCAGTGTACTTACATTATTGTTGGCACATTGGCAATGTAAGCGATGGTTAACATTTCTAACAACGCCAATGTCTATAGTTGTAATGAGTGTTGGTGACCACTTTTACAAACAGGTGGCCTGCTCGTCTGCCTACCTATACTATATAAAAAAGTCAAGAGTCAAAGTATTATTTTCTTTTATTGTGTTATGTTATGTAACAGTTCATTACATTTCTCCACTCTTGTGCATTTTCATTGTCTAAGGCTTCGTTTACAGTCGGAGGGTCATGCACCAAAGCACTAGTCTTTCACACATTTTGTCGTTGACACAGGTAAGTAGGCATTTTGTCATTCTTTCTGGGTCTCAGGTTTCGAGTGGTAGCGAGTGGTAGACTCAGGTTGACATTACCTTTAAGAACATAATCTTCATCATCAATATTATCTTTACTTATGTGTAAACTATCATTTTGCTAATACTTTCATACGAGCTTGCTTAACTGTCAACAGTTTCATTTATCAAATTTCTTCTTAATATCTTCTTTTAAAACATAGCACCTCTGCTTCTAACTTTTATTCTTTCTTTTTTACCATATAATCTATATCCCTTCAATTCTGGGCAATATCCAACAAAAATATATATAGGACAGTAGGCTTATAGGTGCATTTATTTACTATACGCTTATAGGTGCATTTATTTATTTTATATAAATAATTATTAAATGCTAAATAATTGCCTCGTTATAAAAGCTGACCACTAACAAATTACACTACACATACATTTTTAAAATTTTAACGACTTATAGTGTAGGATGTTACGTTTCTAGTGCCTGTTATTAGGCGTATGAAGTCTTTAAAGTACTTTCGGTGGTACTTAAGTAAACATAAACGAACGAACATTTGATGTTTGTATTTTATTATTATGTAATATATATATAATATAATAATTAGTGGTAAGGCTTTGCGAAAACCTGCCTGGTTAGGTACCTCCCGTTTATCACATATTCTACCGCCAAATAGCGTTAATAAGCAACAGTATTACGTAGTATTGTCGTGTTCAGCAGTATCACCGAGCCATTGTAACTACAGGCACAAGGGACATAACATCTTATTTCACAATGTCGGTGACGCATTGATGATGCAAGGAATGGTTAAAATTTCTTACGGTTTCAATGTTAATAAGCTTTGGTGATCATTTACCATCACGTGGCCAATTTACCTGTTCACTTACGTATTTTATGCAAAAAAAGTAAAAATTTATTCATTTTATTATTTAAGTTCGAATGCATTCATACTGAAACTCGTACTTGAATTATGTACGATGTTGTTGGTAGTAAATTACTTGAGCAATACATATTTATTCTCATTATATCGCAAGAACAAGAGTAGTCTTCCTATTACAAGTTTTGAAGTATGTTTTCAATTTGAACTACATATTATATGCATAAGAAAAGTTAACTTTACATTAAAATTAATGATATAACATACATGCAATATACATAATATTAAAACATTTCTTTGTAGTAATCAATAATATTTAAATATGGTATATATAAGGCTATAAATCATGTATTATAGAATTTAATGATTCTCCCCATTCTCAAGCCTAGCCTGCACAGGATAAATTATTTATTTATCCTTAATTATTACAAATGTTTAAATGTAACAAACCTATCTTAACTGCCTATAATTAGTGGTTAAGGAGATTTATAAATATTTTATATTAATAGTTTATATAATTTATGTTATTTTGTTTTCTCATATCTCGTTGATTTTGTTATGATTTATAAATAAGTATATCGTAATATGTCAGTGACAGTTTTACATTCAATTTAATCTTCTAACATGATGATTCAGAAGTGCTTGAAAAAATCTATGTCAATAAATATAAAGTACATTTTCATTTTGATTGATATAATAGGAATATCCATGAAACACAGTGGAGGTATAATGGGACCGCTCAGTTTTCGGCGCTAATTTATTTAACACTAGCAGCATCTGTTCCTCATCACAAGTGTCCAAATGACAGTTTGAAGTTGTCAAATTATTGCGTACTTTGCCAAGATTGGGATTGTGCCGGGTAAAGTTTGCGGCGCAAATTAGTATTTGTCACTCGCTCTCGGGCATGCACGCCAACAAGTTTTGGAAACAGCGACTATAGAGAATGACGTGGCGAAACCGAAGGGCAACTTTTTGTTGTCGACTATACATTATGATATTAGTGGAAGGGATAATCACTTATCAAGTACAGTGAAGTTCATATTAGCTATGTATCAGTTTATATTTAATGAAAAGTTATTGATTGGGGTTAATATTATTTGGCATCGTTACTTGTTATTTGACAAACGGGATCGTGTGCTAATTACATTGTTCGCTTCAAGTGTCTCAGTAATATGATTGAATAGTTGTTCTAAGACAACAACTATAGCAATATCAATATCTCATAATGGATAACTACATTAGTTTAAATTTGTAACATGAACAGACTAAGCTATATATTAATTTGAAATTATTTATTAACATTACCATTATTATGCTTGTTATTATTATATTCAATGTCACTTACTGACACGATCATGTTCTCCGTTGAATTTCGAATTTATTATTGTACATATATTGGTTATGCGTTATCGTTATAATAATATAGCGCTTATATTACAAAATACAGTAATGACGTTGTAATTACTTAATGTTTCGGTTTCAAGTATATTGTTTATCAACGGATTTTTGCCAGGTTTCAGTATGATCGTGGTTTGTAGCGTAATATATCAGAACCTGTCGAGTGCTCCTCGACAATTAACGTTGAAGAAACCGTACTGTTTGAATAATGATAGTATGAGCATTTATAGCTTAAGATTATAATACTAGAACGGATAAATTAGTAGTTCATTAAATTGTAAATATATCTAAAAATTTCTTAAAGAAATTTTAAAATTCTGCTCGGAGAAATTTGAAATATCATCTAAATATATAAAGAGTTTAAGCATGATAAATACGCGAATAAGAATGAAACAAAATATGAACGAATAAGATAGATATGATCCGGTGATAATTGGGTACCACGACTATTCCTTAAATCGTTATGACGTCACGAACATTGGAGACTAAGATATTGTATCATTCCTATAAAAGATAAAAATACTTAGTATTACTGTTTATGTGAATCTAAATATTGACTTACTACCACTAACTGAAAATGGAGATGTAACGGCAAAGAAGTTTTATTGTGCTTTGCATCGGTGCCTGGATCGTTTGTGATGCGATATCGTTAAACAAATTGAAAATCTGATACTAAGAACAAACAACATGTATTGTGCTCAAGTAATCGACAAGTCATTTATAACACGATACACACCTCCGTGCGTGCATATCGTGTTATTGATGACTTGTATGTGCACCGATCGACATTGAAACTAAGTGGAAATATGTTTGTTCAACTATGTTTCTTAAGAGCGCCATTGTCACTAGGTATTACTGGCCCTGAAAGAAAAAAAAATCCCTCTACGTGTTTCAAATTCTAAGGGATATAGAGAACCTCCCTAGACCTAACGGTACTTACCCAGCCATGAGATATTTATGGGCAGTTATTTCATCTCGACAATGTGTCGTATTAATGCCGTTTGTATTGTGAACTAATATACTAATAAATAAAAATGAATCAATCCCATTATGTTTGTCAGATGATACCCAATGATATCACAAATTATCCTTGGACCGCCCGCAAATATACCTAATCCAAAAAGAAAACAATTAATCTTCTCTTCTGGATTTCTTCTTCTTCATTTGATGTATTTCAATATAAACGTTTAATGCAGAGGAAAACCGATATCAGAATTATTTTTACCTGCCATATAGTTTGCCATATAGTTACCTGCTATATAGTTAGTAATTTGTTAAGACGCCAGATTTTCTCATATAGGCTATAGTATATGTATTTAATTCCATGAAAACTCGACAGTCGTGAGCATGAAATGCGAAAATGGTACAGAATTGACCACAGCCCGTGGTACAAAGATTAAATTGAATCGGGCAACTTGCCAAATACACGGGAGGGCTATTATAAAATATTATATGCTGATTTTACGTCTTAAATAAGGCACTCGCGTTGCTGCTAGACGTTTATAGAAACTTGCTTAGTTGCATTGTTGCAAAACATGATAAAACAAACAGAATTCAATATATGCATTGTTTTAAGTAGTTTTTTTAATTCGTTATAAATAATTTAAATTATAAATAAAATTATTAGAAATGGTTTTATTAATTACCGGGCAAGGTTTAGAATTGTATGATGATAACCTTATAAAATTAATTAAATTGAGTTAAGCGATGATTTTATATTAAAAATTATTATAGAATTACGCCCAGGCGAGCTTAACCGAGTTTTAATGTTTTTAATTTCTGCATAGCATTGAAAACAGACATAGTAGTGGTCTTACCACGGCAATAGGACATATGCATACTGTAACTTTGCTTTTTTACTTTTTAAATGGCGATTTATTTGCAAAACCTATGTTAAATGATGCAGTTTGATCTATACACTTCCGAAATTACGTTACCGTTGATCTGATTACAGTTGAAATAATTTCTATTAACTTAATTAATATACAGATAGGTTTTTATTTTGAGTTTCTCTGCTACAGTAAGGATTCGAGTCTTGATTATGATTAACATTACAGGATACGTGTAATAGATTACTAGATTTTTTTTTAAATAATCAAATTAAAATTTAAACATAAAAATAATATTCGGATAAAAATTCTGTTCGCAAATATTCAACTCTGTATTACCGCAAAAATTTACAATTTAACCGATCACAAGGGGCAAAACTTCCAATAGACTCGGGGGTTACAAATAAATGAGATGAAAGGCCTTTTTTATAATGGCTATACCGGAGTGGATTGAGTTGACAGAATAATGGTTATCTCGAAAAAGAAGTACGAATATTATTATGTGATTCTCAAGGTAATATGAAGTAGCTTTAAAAACATACAATTTTGTTGAAGAACTACAATGTAAAACAGAATGGGTAGATACCACCCATTTTACGTTGTACCAACTATCGCATGTCAATGCTTTTTGACAGTATAATATATTTGTAATATATATGTACAACTACAATTTGAATTGTTGCATTCAGATTCGAAATGGGGATCTAGTCGACCCAAGGGATTTTAGCTTTTATTGTTGGATGTGGATTGACTTACGATTTTAAGCTCCCTAGGATAATATGTATCGTAGATATTTTAAGCACGGGTTTTTTACTAATGCAATCATATACATATGTGAGCGCGCGCAAGCACGCAAATAGAGAAGTTTCATGACATATGTGGCTTCAAATATAGGCCAAATGAGAAGTTATATTCGTAATTTTAATTAATTAAACTAGTTTTTCGAGATGCACAAAATAAACCTTTGTTCACACCACAAAAATCTAACTATAATTCTTAACTTAAAATTCCACGAATTATAACAAACGAACCTATCGCAGCTTAATAATGACATCGTACCACATCCAAGCCGAACTTAATTTCAATGCGGAGTTTTTAACTGTCAAATTTTAACCAGTCCGAAGTTAGTTGCGAATTAGTACAGAGTATCTTCATCTGCATTTGGTAGAATTTTAACAAAGTTTTATTATTTGTGTTTTAGTTTCTTATAAAATAGCGAGGCGGATGGGCCTGTGATATCAGGCGGATACCTGATAGTAAATGCTCATCACGCATAGAAATTGGCATTGGAAGAAATATTATGATGATGTGAACTACGATGTAGTGTTCCCTGTAGTTACATTGGCTCACTCATCTTTAAACCGGAACACAACAATAATAAGTATTTGCTGTTTAAAGGTTGAATATGTGATAAGTGGGTGGTACCTACCCAGAAGGGCTTGCACAAACTCCCTGCTACCAAAGATGCCCAAGAAATTGTATTATTGGTTAATTCATTAAAACATATATATATATAACATGCATATGTGCGCGCAGTCACTTTTGCACTAAAATTCCTCTTGCGCAGATGTTTCTGTCGTCGCAACCCGGTAAGCAGAATATGAATGTTAATTCAAACAGATGTAATCATATAAACAGACGTAAACGGCTTACAGTAGAGAGAAATGCCAGAAATTGTCACATAACAAAATAGCATTATGTCTACCCCTCTCTTTCTCTTTATCAATGTCTCATTCTATTTTATACGGTTGATGTGTAAGCAGTAAGTGAAATTAGTTAAAAATTACAAAAGCATATTCAAACTTAAATAAAAATACTTAAAATAAGAGAAAAATAAAGTTATGGTTAAATGTAAACTGTTTTTAAAGTTTTATAAAATTCAATAATATCGTTAAATTTCTGGTGGTAATAATGGGTACTACGTTGTAATGGCACGATCTATCTTAACGACTATATATCGTGTGTCATAGATGGCACTCCAAGCAAAAATTATGATGGATTTTCTTTTTTTATTTTGGTGCTTTGGAGAAATTCAAACTATTTTATATAATCAAAATTTTTTACTTCAATCAACAGCCAATCGTCTCTCCCAAGGTGCGCCAAAGCTCCCTGTCCTCCGCCTTTCCCATCCAGTTGGTGCCCGCCACCTTCTTAAGGTCGTCGGTCCACCTGGCTGGAGGGCGCCCTACACTGCGCTTGCCGATTCGCGGTCTCCACTCTAGGACTCGTCTGCTCCAACGGCCATCGGTCCTACGAAATACGTGACCAGCCCACTGCCACTTCAGCCTGCTAATTTTGCAAGCTATGTCGGTGACTCCGGTTCTTTTCCGGATAATCTCATTTCTGATTTTATCCTTCAAAGATACTCCGAGCATAGCTCGCTCCATAGCACGCTGAGCTACTTTGAATTTGTGGACTAGTCCCGCAGTTAGTGTCCACGTTTCGGCACCGTATGTCATGGCAGGTAAGACGCATTGGTTGAAGACTTTCGTCTTCAAACATTGCGGTATAGACGACTTGAGGACTTGACGAAGGCTGCCCATCCCAAGCGAATTCTTCGATCGGTTTCCTTCTCGAAGTTGTTCCTACCGACTTGTATTATCTGTCCTAGGTAGTTATATTCATTAACAACTTCGAGAGGTTTCCCCTCGACGTATATCGGTCCCGGCACGACATGGCTATTGAACATGACCTTGGTCTAGTCCAAGTTTATACCGAGACCGACACACCGGGAAGACTCGCCTAGGCTACGCAGCATTTCGGTGAGTTGTTCCAGCGACTCTGCTATGATGACGATATCGTCGGCAAATCGAAGGTGTGAGATGTACTCGCCGCTTACATTGACTCCATACCTAGTCCAATCCAGCGTCTTGAAAACGTCTTCCAACGCGTTGGTGAACAGCTTCGGGGATATTACATCCCCCTGTCTCACCCCTCTGCGTAGTTGGATCGCCTTCGTCTTACAGTCCTAAATGTGGACAGTCATTGCAGCGGCGGTGTACAGACATCTCAGTACCTCGATATATCTCCAATCGATATGACATCTCTGCAATGAGTCGAGCACTGCCCAGGTTTCGATGGAGTCGAAGGCTTTCTCGTAGTCCACAAATGCCATACACAGCGGCTGATTGTACTCTTTGATCTTCTGCACAATCTGCCGAACAGTATGGATGTGGTCCACGGTGCTGTAGCCTGATCGAAAGCCAGCTTGTTCTGGGGGCTGGAACTCGTCAAGTCGTCTGGCGAGACGGTTCGTGACGACTCTTGAGAACAGCTTATACACGTGACTCAGGAGGGAGATTGGTCTGTAGTTTTTCAAGAGGGTTTTATCACCTTTCTTGAAAAACAGTACCACCTCACTCCCGCTCCACGTTTCCGGGGTCTTGCCATGTTGGATGACGGAATTAAAGAGGCTTGCTAGCTCTTTCAGGACCGGAGTCCCACCTGCCTTAAGCAACTCTGTTGTGATTCCGTCATCTCCCGGAGCTTTGTTGTTTTTAAGCTGTTCTAGAGCCGCCCTAATCTCGCCTTGGTCAACGACCGGGAGCTCCTCGGAGTAATGGCGCATAAGAGGGGCGCGCTGGTCATCAATACTGATTCCCACGGGTTTATCCGATCTTGAAGAGAACAACTGCCCATAAAACCTCTCTACTTCTTCGACAATCTCAGGCCTAGAGGTAACGACCCCACCATTTTCAGCTTTAAGTTTTGTCAGACGCGGCCTCGAAACTTGCGAGCGAAAACTTTCGATCCCCGATTTTGCTCAATCGCAGCCTTGATGCCACAAATTTTTTACTTATAAATTTAAAAAGCGAAATGTATTAAAATGTTTCTTTTTTCATGTTTATCTAGCAAAATTCATCCCTGACGGGAGTCCCCCGACCGCACAAGTATTTTTTTATTATAACGAAAAACGAGCTTATATTCTACATTTTGTTTATGAAGTGAAAAACGCGAATTAAACACATGAAAATTCAGTCAAATATCGGATTTTAATGTTGTTGTTATATAAGTAATATAGTATAATATTTTGATGAATAATATTATTTTTGTTACAATACGTAACGAAACAAAGGAGCGATCTAATGTGAAACCGCAAACAGTGATGAAACAGATATTTGCAATTCGGTTAGCATTGTGCATTAGTGCTTAGTGAGTCGATTCAAGCCGTAGGCCACTTATGTTTATTGTTAAATTTGTACGAACGTTAGTTTAATCAACTGTAGATATACATACACATCTTATCTTTAACATTTAAATATCTCGGTATATAGAGGTCTTAGATATTTCCTTGAGTTATAAAGAAAACATTATTAAATTGAAACTTCTGAATTCTACTTAAAAATTATATATTTAATGTTTAAGAACGAAAACAGTAACCTATAAAAGTACCAACGCAAGGGTGAATCGCTCAGTGCGCAAGTCCCAACCCACCAGTTACCAGTTTTAATAATCTTGTACATTTAATATCTTTGTTTAAGTATGCCAATAGAAATAATAATAAATATCTTTAAAAATTAAAACTTCAGTTGAAACTTAACTCGGAGGAGATAATAACGCGGAACGTATAATCGATTTCACGTGACCTTGAATACGATACATACGAGAGCGTCTTTAAGGAAACACTCGATATATTCGCGGCTTTTTTGTGCGGTTATATTTAGTATTATTTTTTTTAATAACCCTTACATTTTTCTAATGACTCACTACTACTACTTTTCCTGACCACTTTTCGCCATGGCGGTCAAGCTTAAGGTGCACATGTGTGTGCGCAAACACAAGAGCACTTTCTATTTCCTTACTCTAATAATCCGTTTAGATGGCAAGTCCGACACGACAGGAAAGAGTTCAGGCGGAGGACCATCGGCTTTACTTGCTTTCCGAAGCAAGAGTGTATACACTTCCAACTTCCAGTCTCTTAAAATAACAATTAATAAATAATCTTATAAAAACAATTTTTTCGCATAAATAAAAATAATCAATTATTATTTTACATAATTATTTGTACATCACGTTTGTACTTTCTCGACTTTTTTGAGTCGGCTTTAATAAATACTCCGTCCCGGTCACCGGGAAAAAGAGCATTTATATCCCCATCTGTGTTTTAATGTTTAAAAAATAAAGTATTCTTTTCTTTCCCCTATTATCTACTTACTACTATAATAATGACAAAAAAACTAATATATATACATTAACATAAAACTTACCTAACTATTTATATTATTATTATTTTTAAGTGTGCAGCTTTTTATTATTATTTTTTTTTTCTTTTATACTTTCAATAATGTATAATTAAACAGTTCTGCCTGAGTAAAAATGATGATGAAATAAAAAAATATTAGAGTAAATTATACAAAATCTATTAGCAGTTTCAGTGAGGTTCTTGAATGCTGTTTTTTTTTTTTTTTATAGAATAGGAAGGTGGACGAGCATATGGGCCACCTGATGGTAAGTGGTCACCAAACGACCTTAGACATTGGCATTGTAAGAAATGTCAACCATCGCTTACATATCCAATGCGCCACCAACCTTGGGAACTAAGATTTTATGTCCCTTGTGCCTGTAATTACACTGGCTCACTCACCCTTCAAACCGGAACACAACAATATCAAGTATCAAGATGTAAGACTTTTGTTCTCATCGTTACTAGTCGGTGTGCTTGTTACAAATATTGTGTCTCCAAGAACTTTGCTGATTATTGTCGTTGAGTGGAGTGATGCTTGTGTTTGGAGGATATTGATATTAACGTGTGTCTCTAGTTTGTCGCAGTACCGCTTTAGATTCTTTGTCACTACTCCTGTGGCGCCCACTACTATCGGAATCGTTGTGACTGTGCTTTTCCACAGTCTAGAGAGTTCGACTTTCAGCGGATGGTATTTGCTGATTTTTTCTATTTCCTTTGCTCCAATATTATAGTCGGATGGTACCGAAACATCAATAAGGTAAGTTTTATTGTTGATTTTATCTATATATATAAGGTCCGGTCTATTGTGAGTGATTGTGACATCGGTTTGTATGGGAATTTTCCACATTAATTCGGCTATATTATTTTCCTTTACAGTAGGTTGTTTAAGTTCTTCTTTCCACCATAATTTATTAACTTCTATTTTGCTTTTTCTTGCTAAGCACTAGAATATATACTGTACCAAATTGTTATGTCTTTTAACATAATATGTTCCAGCTAGTTTTTCACTTCCAGCGAGAAGGTGTTGAACAGTTTCATCTTTAGATACGAACAAGCGGCATTTTCCGTCAACGCTTCGATTCAATATGTCGCGTTCGTGCTGACATGTAAGTACCGCTTGGTCTTGTATTGCAAATAAAGATGATTCCAATAAAGCTGAAATAGGTCGTTTCTTCAGCCACTTAAACGTCAGTTCTGTGTCCACATTGGCTAGGTCAAGGACTTTTTTAGGAAATTGGCTATGTAGGTTCTTTTTCTCCAGGATTCGTCTTACTTTTTAATTATGTTCTTTTTTATTTCTATGATTGTGTATTTGCCATTTGGTAACTTTAAATCTTTCTCTATCTCTTTTTCTTCTGTAAATATGGAATATTTTTCCTTTCTTTGGTCTTGCTGTACTATTGCTTCAATTAGGTAGTCATTTTTTTGTTCTAAATAATGTTTACGTTTTAGAATATGGGCTTTATACAAATATTCTACATTAATTAGTCCTCTACCCCCTTTAATCAGTGGTAAGTACAATCTATCAACGTCTGCTTTTTGTTGGTGGGCCTTTTTAATTGCTAACAGTTTTCGTGTTCTAATATCAATCCGTTTAAGATGGCTTATGTTGTAGTTGATTACACCAAAAGAATACAACAAAACTTGAATGGCGTATGTATTTATCTCCTTTATTAGGTTGCGCCCATTTAAAAAAGAAGTTGTTAGTTTTTTTATTCTCCTGAAATACTCTTTAGTTAATTGATCTCTAACGTCACTATGAATAATTTTTCAGGATTCATTAATACCTAAATACTTATAATTTTGATCTAATTTTAACTGCTTAAAAAAGTCTCCGTTCAGTAGCACATGCTCGTTACCATCAGTGTAGTTTCTGTGTCCAGCTATTAAGTGAATTGTGTTACATTTATCTAAACCAAAAGTCATGCCTATATCTTCCGTAAATATTTCAAGACTATTTAGTAAAATTTTTAAGTTATTTCTATTGTTTGCATAAACTTTAATATCGTCCAAGTATATTAGGTGATTAATCCACACTTTATCCTGTAGTTTATATCCTTTCGTTTCATATTTACTTAGTAATGTAGAAATTGGGTTAAGAGCTAAGCAGAACAACAATGCAGACAAGGAATCTCCCTGAAAGATGCCCCGTCGTATGTAAATCGGTTCAGTAGTATAAGACTCTCTAGAGCCCTTAATCGTCATTATAACTTTCCATTTAAGCATTGCTCTTTCAAGAAAAGATTTTATTAGATGTGGGCATTTATTAATGTCAAGTACACGCAACAGCCACTCGTGGGATATACTATCGAACGCTTTACTATAGTCGATCCAGCTCATGCTTAAATTTTTTTGTCCCTTATGTGCATTTTCTAGGATAGCTTTATTTACCATCAAATGGTCTTTGCATCCGCGGGCTCCGCGTCAACATCCCCTTTGTTCTGGGGCTATAATTTTGTTTACTTGACAATGAGTGTACAGTTGATCGGTTAGTATCAATGTGAAAAGCTTATACATGCTAGGTAGACTAGATGGTAGATTTTTCGGTATTAAAATGACCTTTCCAGTTGTGAGCCAGTCTTCTAGAGGTTCTTCGTTTTTCAAAAGCTTGGTAAATAACAGTGCTAGGTGGTTATGTATATTAGTGAGATATTTTAGGTAATAATTTTGAATTTTATCGTGCCCTGGTGCTTTCCAATTAAGCAATTTACTAACAGATTTTTTAATATGTTCTACAGTTATTTCTTCAAAAGTGCTCGTGTTTAAGTTACTATTGACTTGTTCTATTTCAGATATCCATTTTGCGTCATGGTTGTATGCGACCGGTTGCGACAAAATGTTATTCCAAAATTCCTCGGTACAGCTTTTGTTTGGTGTTTTAATATCTGCACGTTCTTTTTTACTATCTAAGCTTTTGTATAGTTTATGCTCGTTTTCAATGAAAATTTTATTCTGTTGTTTCTTATTGTTTATATCTTCATATCTTTTTATCCTGCCTGCTAGTGCTTTTATTTTTTGTTTTAATGTTTCTTCTGTACATTTATGTTCTGTTTCGTTCTGTATATTATATTTTTGTAAAGCTTGCCTTTGATTTTTATCATTTGTCGTGAGTTAACTCCTCTCGAGATCTCTACCATTTGACCTAATTCTTTCCTCAGATGTTCAATTTTAATTTTTATCCTCTTCTTCCATGGAGGGTCTGTATAGGGCTTTATTACTTCTCGTAGTAAGGAGATTGTTTATTATTAACTATTAGTGTTTAAGCTGCTGCATAAATTAAATAATTCGTGTCTCGGAGAGTACAATTACTTGCCAATAAATTGGGTAAATAGTTGTTAATTATTGAAAGATTTTGTAAGAATTGCTTATTGATTTTAGCTTTTGGCAAGTAAGTACGATTTTCGATAGGTATTTCTTTTACTTCTGCGAAAATTTTAAGGAATTTAAGTTCGATGGGACCCTCATCCTCAACTTGAGATGTTTCAGGAAGTTGGCCCGTTGAAGACTCCTTTTCACTTCCACTCTCAACGTCCACCATGTCTTCTTCGAGGGCCCCCACCATACCATCCGAAACGGACGCCAACACTGCATTCGATTGATAATTGGGGTCAAGTGTCTGGTAAGAGTATTGCATCTCGGCGTCAGCTCGCTGCTTGATTCGGTTCAGTAATTCTTGAGAAAAGAGATTTTGTTTCAGAATTCTGCGTGCTTGATTAGCCAGTGTATTTCCATTGAATCTGTGAATTTTAGGATTATCTGGGTTTCTGCTTTTAAAAATCCCTTCCAATTGACTAATATATGCCATAACTTCACGTTTCGCTACAAAGTTGCAATACATTAACTCTTCTTGTTCTTGTTAAAAGTACCAATATCCGCCCCTCACGTGGCAAAGATGGTCATGCCGGACGTGGAGTTCGATTTTGAGGGACTTATTTTACATAATTATTATTATTTAGTTATTATAATTAGTAATTGTTATTATACGTTCCACGTTATTATCTCCTCCGAATTATTAAATAATTATATTAATTGTTAATAAAAAATAAGGTGGTATTTAATAATAATTATGTAAAGTAATAATTGATTATTTGTATTTATGCGAAAAAATTGTTATTATTATTGTAAGAGACTGGAAGATTTATTATAATAATTGATTCATATTGATTCGTAATTTTATTTTATTAATTTTGGTTTTATTAATTTATTTTAATTAATGGAAGCTATTCTGGTCTATGTTGTCTGGCAATTGGGGGTTAATTTAAATACTATCTATAAAACACTTATTTTTAAAAGAACTTCTCTTGGAGTTCTTTATAATTATATTAAAAAAAAATGCATAATTCAATATTTAGAAGTATAAAAGATATAGATCGAAATATCCTATTAAGTAGTATATTAACTATATTAAAGCTTGTGTCGGAGTTAAGGTGGGTTGGACGTTATTGAGATACTTTGAACATAAATTATGGGTCCATTTACTCAAAAGAATAGAAATCACAAAGGTCATCGTGATATTCAGTTTATCAAAGACACAAACATAATAAAATCATCTTCTATATCGATATCTATAGATAAACAAATCAACAATATTCTTCTCTATTTTAGGAGTAATACTTGGAGGAGCTTCTCTCTCTAATGCGGTTTGGGATACATTTTTAAACAACACAAACATGCACCTTTCCTTATAATGTAATGATTATCTTTCCCGGGGATCTCCAAATGAAAGTTTTCATTTTGAGATCTCCGTGGCTTGAATGCCTGAACTTCGATTAAAATTCAAGCGTTATATTCTAAAAGTGATCTTGGATTTTAATTATGTAATTTATAATAAAAAATACAATGTCATATCGGCTGCGATGTAAACAGTTATAAATACAATTAGCAACACTCAGTAGGATCACATAAAATTGTGATAAAAGAAATCTACTTTGCTTTCTGATTTAAAATCGAGTTGGAGGCGGAATTTTTCACGGGTCACATTTGAAATTGCGACTCGAAGATAAAAGAGAACATCGGGTCTGAATTCCCTGATCTAAACACGTCTCGGGCTAATGACGGCTTCGCGAATTTTTACTTCGCTCCCCGTTCATTGGGGACCACTGTTTGTTTACAGATCCATTGATTTTCGCACTTAAGTTGCCCGTAAAAAGCTAAAGTTTCCTACATTATTGGAGAATAATTTTATCTTCATCAAAAGGTGACTTTTTTGTATGACTTGCAAATGAGAGGACCATATTTATTAAACATTATGTGAGTATCGTTTCATCTGTCTTATAGTACCGATCGTTGGTCTAGTGGCTAGTTTATAAAGCTGTAGATTCTGTCTGGAAGTTGGCATTAATAACCCTACTCCCTTGCTCGTAAAGCAGTTGAAGCCAATGGTCCTGCGGATCATTTCTTTCCAGTCATGCCAGATTTTCCATCCCATCGGATTATTGGGAGTAAGGGAATAGAGATAGGGAGAGAAAATTTGATATTGATTGAATATAAGCCATAAACTTTCTACTAGTTAAAAGTACGGATTATTTTTGTGTCATGAAGAAATTTTGTAAACTCGAATACGTCGAAATTGATAAATATCAGAATGATAGAGAAAAAAAAAAATCGGCAGAATTGAGGATTAAGCCTCACATTTGTCAAATGTGCGTTACAAGCAGTAATAATAATCTATACTAATTTTATAAAATTAAATATGTAAGTAATTATGTTTATCGTTAGCTACGCTTTTGAGGCTAAACCACTGAACCGATTTTGATGAAATTTGGTAGGAAGCAAGATTGAATCCCAAGGAAGTACATAAGCTATTATTTATCTTTAACACCTGCTCCACTATACCAAACACACTGGCGAATCTAAAGGTAAAAACTATTTACAATTAAATAAAACACTACAAAATACTATATAATAACCCATATGGGCACGAAAGACATAACATCTGAGATCACATGGATGGTGATTTCCACTAACAATTCTCACTGAAATACAGTAAAAAAAACTAACGAGACGAGCAATGGATGAAAAACATCCAAATTATTGGCTGTTGAATTAAAATATATTTAAAAACATTAAGATCTTTAATTAAAATAAAACACTCACACATGGAAGTAGAGAGCGGTGATGGCGAGGCATGACGACATACGAGTCGGTCTTAACCCCGAGGCGACCAATAAATATCAAGTGAAAAACTATCCATTGCGGGCAGGACAAAATCTTTACTATCTAATAATTACAAAGTTAAAAAACAAGTATCTAATTAAGTTTACTCATAATTTACGTATTTCAAGCAGATAAAACAACTTCAATCAAATACTATTTCAAATGTTGTAATTACATAAAGATCAGTAAAGTATATGTTATTGCCAATAGTAATAATTTAACACAAATATTACAGATAAAACCTTTATTACTATCATGTAACTAGAAGCTTAAAGTAACAGCATGTAAATGTCCCACTGCTGGGTTAAAGTCTTCCCTTCATTTTAAGCAAAAACTTTGGAAATTACTCGACCATGCCGCTTTGATTCGAGTTGGTCGATGCACGTGCTAGATTTCTTCCACATACAGATAGCCTTGTGAGATGAATTATCAACACAATGTGCTTAATGTACATGGAAATTCAGTGGTGTTTGTCTAGACATGTCCGCCATGTTCAGAGGCATTTCTTTCCGATTTGGTGGTAGATTTTTTGATAGTCAGTAGGTACATGTAAAGCTTCTATATTGAATAAAGATTTTGACTTCGACTACTGAATTTTCTTGTGCCTAATTTATGTTTATAATTCATTTCACAAGATGTTGTGCCTGGCGGGATGGAGAACATCGTGAGGAAATCTCTACCACACGTGTCGACCAACCAATCCGAATGATTAATATTATTTACAGTGCCAATGTATATGGGTGCTGTTGACCACATACTATCAGGTGGTCTATTAAAAAGTATGAATATCAATTACAAAAACGAAAGTACAGGTTTAGGAACAGAAAGGACAGTTTTTGCTTTTTTGTCATTGGCATACGTTTATTAGGTTTTTCGGTCGAGAAATTATTAATGAATTAAAAATTAACGTATGAGTTGCATTTGACACGCAATACAAAACATCTTTAAACCTTTCCATTGAATTGAAATATTAAAATTTTAAAAATATTAATAAATTGGTTATAAAAAATTTATGAAACTATAATGAATAAAAGATAAAATTAAGTGATTTTATCTTTTAAATTAAGTTCAAAATAATCGCTTTTGTTAGAACTTTTATATTGTAAAACAGTCCGTCATACAACCGTTAGATACGTGCAATGAAACAAAAGGAATCGAAACAAAAGTCGTACCGGCGTAACAGTGCCCACTATGCAGCACCCACTTCGTACAGGAATTTCGAAGTCTCAATTTTTCTCACATTTACGGATATTTTAGTTACATAGTGATATTTAAAGACAGTTAGTTTTTAAATTACTTTCGTAAAAAACGTAACTGCTATTACAGTTTTTACAGCTTGCTTAAAGTTATGTTTATTAACGCCCCGAGGATGGAACTGTCAGATAAAAAAAAATCACAAAAAAAAATTGGTCGGACACTTTAAAAGCCGTATTTTTTAGCTAGCACACATTCTACTAACAGTAGTAAAAGTAACACACTGATCTTCTTTTTTTATGTTTGCACTAGAAGCTGTTCTTTTTTATTTTTTTATAATAACATTATAAGTTGTATATAGTTTTTGTGTATAACTTCTATGAGATTACAAAAAAAGCCCAAACGGTCCAGTGGCTAGGAGGAATGAATTTTAAGCGATGATTGCGTGATCAACTGGGCGAGTATCAGAATTTTTATTTTTTAATTAAAAAAAAATTAAGCATTGCAACGTAAGTCGTATGTGTTGGATGAAATTTGAAACATGGTGGAATATGCTTCAAGCATTTTCTTCGAATGTAGAAAAGGCCTTCGTCCAGCCGTGGGAATATAACAAGAATATTCCACTTTATGCAAACGTCAAAAGCAATCTCTATGAAACCTGATGGAATTAGTCGTAAAAAAAGTATTTTGAAATCAATTTAGATATGAATTATTATAAATTAATTATGATAGGTATGTATAATAATTACTCAGATTTGATAAATGTAGTAGTAAACATTAATTTTGAATAAGCCCTTTTATTATTGGAATTTAATACTTCGAAAATAGTGGAATTCTTCATAAAATTATTTTTATTCTCCATTAAAATACGAAATCAAAAAATAGAACAACGTATAAAGCATAAAATATAATTATAAATTTTCATATCAATTGTATTTAATGAAAAGAAAAATATTATTTGTTAAGTTATAAGCCAATAACATGATAACGCAATAAACATTGGTTAACGTTCGAACTCAAGTAGATACAACACAATTCACATTAAAGCTTCCCTAATAAGCTACCCATATTGACTTACCTTTGTTAAATAAAAATATCTTCTGTAACAAATATAAAGACGCACTAAACATCAACATCAGACGTATACAAAGTGCTCCAAAACGATCCTAACTATTTACGTGGCTTAGTCTAAAATTTCCGGGTATCGCCTTCAGTGAATTCCATTACACTCGACAACATAATGGTTCTCAGATCAATACTTACTTCAAGAATACCTGTTATCCCATTATTTGGACCAACTGGATCTCAAAGGAATTGGCGATCAGAGGTCTGGTTTTATACGAACCAATAACTCGTGTATAAATATTTTAAACGTTAGGTGCAAATTCGATTCTTTTGTATGCCTTTTTTATAGAATAGGTTGGCGAACGAACATATGGACATTGTAACAAATATTAACCGTCGCTTACATCGCCAATGCGCCACCAGCCTTGGGAACTAAGATGTTACGTCTCTTTTGCCTGTAATTACGCTGGCTTGCTCACCATTCAAACCGGAACACAACAATAAGTACTGCTGTTTTGCGGTAGAATATCTGATTAGAGGGTGGTACCTACCCAGACGAGCTTGCACAAAGCCCTACCACCAGTAAATATAACCATTAAATAACGTTGCATCATAGTAACACCAACAATATGGCAAAGATTATTTTTGTGAAGCTAAGCTATGTGAGATATTTAGTATAAAAAAAAAAAAAAAAACTTTTTGTTGTAAATATATCGCTTGGTCGCACAATTGTGGTCGTAGCACAGAATTGCGCATCGGGGTCGTTTCCGCTTCGTTTGTCTGTCTTAGTATGTTCGATGCCTTAATGAGGAAGCGGTAAATTACTAAGACTAAATGTAATCTGAAATCCAGTAAAATCCATTCTATAATATTTAAATTATTAGAATCTATATTCAAATTTTCATTCCATTCTCTCGATTGTTTAAAACATAATAAATTTGAATGAGATTCATTTGAGTGTCTCCTATTTAATGTACATATTATAAATAAGTAACTTAGTGAGGTGAATTAGGAGGTGTAAATATATTTCATTTCGTCATAATATTAAGTCTCGCTATCACGAAATGTGGAAACCAGTGTTTTGAATTTCTGAGCCGTAAACTGAATTTTAAAAGATGAGATGCCGAGACGTCTATGCTTAACTATCGCACAAGTGAAGTTTAATGGTTTATAAATACTAAAATATTAAACAAAGTACATTGAATTCATATTTTTTTTTCTTAAATATATCTCCTTCTATCTAAGTTATATTTGCAACTGAAGAAATATATAAATAAAAAAATATACTAAACTAGAATGATTAATGCTTTTGTAAGTTAATATTTGGCGTAAAATCTCAAATCATATATGCGTTTTAATTTATATACATAAACATATATGAAAATAATAATTTTAAATTAAAAATTTTCAACAAATTTAAAATACATACACAATAAGGATAAAACGATTGAAAATAAACAATCTCGTAAATAAATACAAATTCGCTTATTGAAATTGAAATTTATGAATTGGAATATTCATTTCGGCGATTAAAAAAATTATTATGATATCCTATAAATTTTACCGTCCTTGAGAATTTGAAATTTTACGAAAACAGTTGGTTCATTACGAATGCGGATAGTTACTCCATTTTCGTTCTAAAGCTGTTTACATCGTATCTATTAACTGAGCAATGTCAACAAACTAACGCCAATATCATTATGCTGGGGTCGTAAGTACTTAACAATAGTGTTGCCTACAAATATTTTAGTGACGTTAAAGAAAGGAATAGTAAAAACAAGTCTGTAACGAAGGAAAGCTGAAAATATTGACTCGTACATATATTTCTCTTAATAAATATTTTATTTATGGGTTATATCGAGCGGTTTAATTGAGTGCAACATAATAAAATATTACTGGTATGATAAGAACGCAAGATATATTATTCGTGTGCGCACAAATATAATTCGATGAGACGGCAATCAGATACGACCTGAGAGAGGTTATGCACAGAACCGACAGCTTTGTGCTTTCTGAGGTGGGGAACTTCGGTCTGCTACAGATGTGTATTATATATTATTGTCTTATGAGTTAGTTACTAGACCAGCAACGTAGTTTATACAATATAATTTTATGGTAACTTTATTGTTAGAATTAAATATGTGTGTTTTGTGTTTGTGTATAGGTATATAGGTATATTCTCCTATTCTTTGCTCGTTTGTTTGTTGACATATTGAGCTATTATAAATCTTATGTACAAATTACAATCGTTTCATCATACTCGTAATAACATATTAAAAAACTGATTTGGACTGATTTGATTTAGGAATTTTATTGACAGTGTATTTTTATTAAACATTGCTTTAATAAAAAAAATTCAGATTACAAATTTATGCATTGGAATTTATATCTGAATTTAGATTTATTTAAAAAAAATTATCGTTAGTTATTCAAATTAACTAACTACCAAAAACTAATTAACAAAAGTTTTAACGGTTAAGGTCGGTAAATATTGTAATTTGTAACATTTGGAAAATTTGTTCAATGAATAATGATTAATGATAATAAGTCGTATGTAATTCCTATTTGAACCGTAATCTCTATTAGAAATACATTACTTGAGGTTAATAGGAATCCCCCAAATCCGTTACGATTGACTAGCAGATTTGAAAGGGAAATAACCAAATGAATTAACGCTGGCCGAACGTGATGAGATCTCGACTTCGATTTCCTTAAGCATTAAGAGCTATTGTATGTAATTGGTACCGTTTTAATTTACAAGTTTTATTATGGTGAGTGACTTATTATTGCAAAATAATTAGATAATATTACATTTAACTTAATCACACTCAATATATTATTATTGAATAAAAAATATTAAATCTTGGGATGTTCATAGATATTCATTAAGATTAACAAAACAAATGGACAATCGATTTCCTACAAAATGTGGAAAAATATCGTTGATCGCCTAATGGTTCCAGAAAATAGACGTCGCGGTAGAAGGGTACATTTGTCGAGACGTAAAAGGTGCGGCGTCAGGCAAGCACACGGGCGGGGTGGAGAATTTGTTCTGCGTTCAAAAGTGTTTTGATCAGCCCATCGTGACTTGCCGAAATAAAAAACGAACAACGGTCTTGCATTCAAATTAGGATGCCACGGAGTCCCGACTTAATTCGACTTGAACATTATAGACGAGACAAATATTTTCTAGAAAGAATGTAGCTGCGAATTTTCTGTATAAGACAATAAAGTTTATATCGGGTCATTTCTTATTTTTTATTTTATCTTATTTACCGATTAACATTAAAGATAAATATCATATAATCTTATTGGCAGCTAAATTAAAAAAGTAAAATTTTTATTATCAAATACTACTTTATACCTCTAGAAAGCGCGATAAACTTTAATTTTTAAGGTTTTAATATATTGATTATTGACAATTGTATTATTATATTATAAGTTAAAAAAGACAGTCTTAGAGCAATTGGTTTTGAAATGAAATGTCTAAAAATAAAACAATAATCAATGAAAGTTAAAGTTTGTTACGAATATTTCCAAACCCGTTACCAAATGCTTACAAAGACTTGAGAATAATTGGAATATCTTTACAAAACGGCCTATCTCCCGGACTTTATTATTAGTATCGATTCATATGATCTGTTAAGGATATTGGATTGAAATGGACAATGGTGGACGCCTGTGGCATACTTAGATAGCAATCAATGTCATGGATCCCCAGGGTTTTCAGTTTATAGCGCACAATCACATTTACTTACAGTCATCCCCATTACTATTTAGGATAAATTGGTTCTGAATCCAACCCTTATCAACAAGGTTTTTAAAAGGTTGTCCTGTAAATAGATAGGCTTAGGACTAATACAATTTTGCTTTAGGAAAATTTTCTTATACAATAAAAATAATTTATGCTTACTACTTCTATTACGTGATGTCAAAGTAAGACAGTGATACTATCGTTCGTGTATTCAAGCAATGTTTGTAAAAGTGTTCATGCAGACATAATTTATATTACATTTTGACGAATCTTTCACGTTTTAAATTTGTCTTCTTTACGAAGGTGTCATATTATTTTTATTATTATTGTTTTGTATTATTATTGTATAATAAACACACACATTAGTCAAAATAAAAATAATAAACTTACTTTTATAGAAAAAATAGAACTATTCATAATAATTACTATTTCGTGTTTTTTTTTTATTCTCGTATACCACGTCACTGAAGCCAACTTGGCTAACTGGCTAAAATGAGGGAATCTTAACTGAAGATTGCGAGTTCAAGCCCAGGCAAGTGCCACTTATTTTTCTACGAGGTTAGGATTAGGGAGGTTGAGAAACCAGCGAACTATCCTATCCAAATCTAGCAGCACTGTTCTTTGCATCTTGGCTGCGATTGAAGAGACTGACTGGGATCAAACCAGTTGCAGATATAACAATTGGAATGATTTCAGTGGACTTTTCATATGACATGGTGAAATCCTTATTAGGCAGATCAAGATACTTAGGTACTCGTTTATACTTAGGTTCAGCTCCTAATCCTCGTCATATATAATGGTTATACCCATTAAAACATTAACAAATATGTCCGGCTGAGGACTATGATATCAGGTATTTGTCAGAATAAAGGACCAGATGCCATCGCACTCAAGAACAGGTACCGATGTTTACTTTTTTTATTTTTTATATAATAGGTAGGCGGACGAGCGTATGGGCCACCTGACGGTAAATGGTCACTCACCAACGCTCATCGACATTGCCATTGTAAGAAATGTTAACTATCGCTTACATGGCCAATGTTATGTTCCTTGTGCCTGTAATTACACTGGCTCACTCACCCTTCAAACCGGAACACAACAATACCAAGTACTGCTGTTTTGCGGTAGAATATCTGATGAGAGGGTGGTACTTACCCAGACGAGCACAAAGCTCTACCACCAGTTACCTATAGTACGGTAACTTTTCATCCACATACCATAGAGTTAACTGCTGCCGAATGATGATGTTTGTGTTGATATTAAGTGTAAGCAATCGAGGAACACCTTAAATGTATATACCTTAATGTTCCAAGATGGCGAAAATCTCGCTTAATATCAAGATTACCATCCTTTATAATGTTTCTTTGGTATACCTTTGAACCACTCAATCTTGTGATGCAAGTCTTCCGAGTTCTCCGAAAAGACCTAGCTACTGTAAGGACGTTTTTATAAACTCGTATATCAGGCTTATTAAGATTTTTTTATTATTATTTAGTAATTTTATATTTGATAATTTTTTTATGCGTCATTTAAAAGCTTTGCTGCCTTTTATGTACTTAAATAATACTCGTAAAGCTTTTATAGCTTTCTCTTATAGCTTTATTCTTTCCTAATAAATGAAATAATAATGTTAGTAGAAGTGTGACGGTATGTACAATTTTGGATTTTTTATAAGGTTTTTTGCATTTTTAATTAACTTTAAATGTGAGTAATGCGCACCAAAGTAGTAACGAATCTTGTTCGTTTTTGAATGAGAAGTTTATGTCACGGCCACAATAAATATAATGGCAGACAACATCTCACCGAGGCTTCTTTTGTACCTTACCTTACCTTGACAGTTGTTTTTGCGTCAACAGTGTAATAGTTGATACCGAAAGATGCTATTCAATATAATGTTCATACATAAACGTAGGCACATAAAATGTGCTATGACCAAAGATCTATGGCATCCAAGAATATTTATTACACGTTATTAATTACAAGCAATTTGCCAAAGACACCAGTTGAATAATAGCTATTGGTATGTTGGCTTTGACGGCGTTATTGTGAAATTCTTTACGTTGCACGGTCCCCCAACTATGTGATTACTTGTTAGTGCGATTATATTAACATTAGATATTAGTAACATTCTTGGTTAAGCAAGCATTCCGATTATGAGATCAACGACATAATCTTAATAATAAATTATCTTTTATACGTTTCGTTAAATCCTACGTTATTTAACGCAAGCCGTATTCAGAAATGTAATTTAAATTATCACTTACTGTTGAGAAATAATATATAATACAAAATATTCAGTACAACGGAATAGACAAGATATAATATCTTCGTTGATGACTTCATCAAAAGCAAAGTTGAAAGTGTATTGAATTAGCATAAGTATTAAAGAAGTCACGTGATATCGGTTCTATAGTAACGTAACGCGTTTAGCAATGTAACCATATATATACATATATATTTTCATGAACATCTACCAAAATTCATGAATATAAAATAAATATGGAAAGTAAATCTTTTTACTGGTGGTAGAGCTTTGTGCAAGCTCGTCTGCGTAGGTACCACCCGGTCATCAGATATTCTACCACAAAACGGTAGTACTTGGTATTGTTGTGTTCCGGTTTGAAGGCTGAGTGAGCCAGTGTAAGTAAAGGCACAAGGGACATAACACCTTAGTTCCCATGGTTGGTGGCGCATTGATGATATAAGCGATGGTTAACATTTCTTACAATGCCAATGTCTATGGGCGTTGGTGACCACTTACCATCAGGTGGCCCATATGCTCGTCCGCCTTCCTATTCTATATAAAGAAAAAACTTCCAAAAGACTTAATACATAGACAAGATACTAAAACAGTTTGCCTCTTTTTATTGTAGATTAATATTATAATTTTTTATATTAGATTAATGTAAATATTTGACATTTTAACGAATACTATCTTAAATGCAATCAATGAAAATGTACATTTTAAAACACGTTTTGAGGTGGGCTTCGTTCCTGAAAGGATTATACAATAGCTGTTTTATATTTATTGAAACAAACAAGTAATAATTAATAGACAAACTTAGTTAACTATCTAAATCATTTGCGACTCAAGTTGTATTCAGTTTATTCGACTCGAATTTAAATAACAATTTATCTTATAAAATTAAATGAGCAATTCTTGTATATATATGTATTTAATTTTGTTTATTTCGAAAAGGTATCTCACGATTTGGCTTAATTTTTGTACTTAGATAAATTTTTGCTGTTCTAGTTTTTATAGTTGACTTTCCTACAAAAAAAACCTAATTTTTCACAAAAATTAACTATAACTATGTCAAGTGAAGCTGGATCACCAAGCTACCAACGACTTATCCTTTTCCATCCTGTTCGTATTTTAGATTCAAGATTGTTTTGTGTTTTATTATAAATTAAATAATGAACAATTCTTTACACACACTAGAACAATTATTAATAGGAAATATAATGTTGTCCTGAATAATAAACTCGCAACTTCACGACGGTGTTTTGCCGAAGTTATTTGGCAATTATTATTTTAGTATTCAAAAGTAAAATTTAGCAAAATACAAACCAAATACTTTGAAAACGGTAGTGTTTATGTCATCATTATTTGAAATTTAATCGTTATCTGAATTATCATTTCCAAATAATAATATCACATTTTTCGTAATAACAAAATCAATTACAGCATCATTTTTTAATTAATACCGAAAAGTCAATTTAGATGTTATTAAGTTTTTAAAGTAAATTGCGTAGAAGAGCTGTTTTATCGAGTTTTGTACACAAAGTTCGGTATAAATAAAGTTAGGATTAATTATTAATCCCATTGCTATTTTAAATAATATAATCAAAAT
Source organism: Nymphalis io (assembly GCF_905147045.1). NCBI lineage: Eukaryota > Metazoa > Arthropoda > Insecta > Lepidoptera > Nymphalidae > Nymphalis > Nymphalis io. Next base: position 14,479,493 of record NC_065918.1, read on the forward strand.
TATTATTTTAATTTGAGATATTACGAAATTGTCTTTATTTATTTACTTGTCTGATACAAGTGCTTAAGTATATATTTATACACCTTTTTGAATTAGAGCGTTAAAAATAATTGATCATCAAAATAACCAGCTTAGTTTTGTAAACCATTTCACTTAAATATTGTGAATATTATAACGAATATAGAATAACTTAAAAAGTACCGAGATGGCCCAGTGGTGAACGCGAAGAACGCGTGAATCTTAAACGATGATCGTGGGTTCAAACCCGGGCAAGCACCACTGAATTTTCATGTGCTTAATTTGTGATTATAATTCATCTCGTGCTTTGCGGTGAATGAAAACATCGTGAGGAAGCCTGCATGTGTCTAATTTCTCTGAAATTTTGCCACATGTATATTCCACCAACCCGCATTGGAGCAGCGTGGTGGAATAAGCTCCAAAACTTCTCCTCAAAAAGAGGAGAGGAGGCCTTTAGCCCAGCAGTGGGACATTTACAGGCTGTTACGGTTATGGTTATAGAATAACTTACATTAAAATTGAAAAAAATATGACATTTGTAGACGATCGAATGTAACTGACATGAACATAATTTGTAAAGGTCAGTAAGGGGGTAAAGGAGTTAGTGATCCCTTCACGCCTATAATTTGATGGACTGAACATTCTAGTACCGGTGAATTTTCGAGAAAAGTGAGATAAAAAAAACGCAATCGAAGGACTGATAAAGAGAAATGATGAAGACCATGATATGATATAACTATAAGAAGGAACACAGATGTCACTGGACTAAAGAAGATAAGTCAAAAACGTTGGATTCAGTAGGCCACCTAGACTGAATAAAAGAAGCGATATGCATTCTCCAGAAGTTTCTGAACCAAAACTGTGCACAAATAAGTGGTCCAAACGACTATTATAATTAATTCTAGTCTATGTTTTAATTGCATTCTTAATTTTGTATTTAAGATATAAATAATAACATCAAATTCGAATGTAATTTTCTCTATAATATACTTTCATTATCATTTAAATACTAACGTAGCGCTGACTTCTAAACATCACTCTTAATCTTTAATTAATTTTAATAAACTAATTATTAAAAATTAAATAAAAAACAATTTATTTTCAAATCTTCATAATTATATCATAATGTTTATGGATTAATTTGTCATATAATTTTCTTGCGATGTTGTACCAAAATAATGATTTATAAATACATTGGATATTTAAAAGAAGATAAATTGCTCTTAATACATATTAAGTTTCAAGAGGCTTTATAAAATATGATCTTTTGTTTAAAATAAACCGACAGCTGTCGTCTGACCTCAACATTGAAACATCTTCGAAATTTGTGGGTAATATCTCATAGAGATGTATAGTGTGTTTAATTTTTTTATACTGTAACTTACATCGAAGAATTTGCGGATAAGGTTATAAATTAATACTTTCTAAATCATATTATATTAAATGTTTTAATAATAAAGCAGAGCCTCAAAATATGTAAAAGCACATTGATATTATATTTAAAAAAATACAATTTCATTGTACAAGGACATTGAAATTGTCATTTTAAACGATAAACTAAACGAAAAACTAGTGATTCGTAATGTTGATTTAACCAAGAACAACTTGTATATAAAATATTTTATTTCTTAACAAGTATCATCGAAACCTTATAATAATTATTCTTGAGTTTATATTTACGGTGCTAAACAAGTTAAAATTGTACTCACTCAGTCTGGATAGCTTGAAAGCGTCCGCAGTGTTGATTACGTCGACGAACAGTTGAAAGTCAAGTCGTGTTTTGTTCATATTGTTGCCATATTGTACCATCGCAAACTTGAAAGCCTCTTGAATTTCTTCGGAGTGTTGTTCGAAGACCACGCCTTTAACAAAACAGTTTTTATAAGAGTGTATTCGAGAAAACACAGTATCTAAAAATAAAAATATATCTGTTATTGGTTAAAAGCTTTGGAAATAAAATATATCTTTATACCATTGGACATTTTATAATTATACGCAATTTAAGAGCTGATATGGCTTAGTTAGAAAACGCAAATCATAACTGAAGGTTGTGGGTTGAAATTTATAATTCATCTCAGGCTCGACGGTGACGAAAAAATATCCTAAAGAAGCCTGAATATGTCGCCGCACGATGAAGTAATTCCTTCTCTTTTAAAAGAAAGGAGGCCGACATATTTTGAATACGAAATTGTGAGACAAGCATTTATTTGTTATCACATGTATAGGTTTTATGGAATTTATGTTATCATCATTCGCCAATTGAAATACACAACTTGATCTAGGTATCTATCAAGGTGTACCAAAGCTCACGTCTATCAGTTTCATGCACTCTGTGTTATATCCCCCACCTTTTCCATGTCATTTGTTTTATTTATGTTATATATTTACTATAATATTTAAGTAGCATCTTCATTTCAATTATACGAGTACAAAATATATGTATAAAATCTTAGGCATATAACACCCCGTCCTATTGCCTCTGTTCGTGACAGGACAGCTCATTGTTCACCCAGAGAATCGGGATTGCGATTCAACAGGGAAATGTTGCCAGCATTCTTGCCACCCATCCACGCAATCACGATGTTTTCAGTAGCTGTTATTTTATTTTAATTTTGTTTTTTATGTGATTAACAGAGCCCTTTATGAATATAGCTATTTACTTATTGCAGTTTTTACCTTAATATGAAAGTTACAGTTAATAATATAACTGACCGCTGCATTGTTGGTTAACGGTCGTATAAGTAAACGTAACTTGAGATGTAAACGCTTTTATCTCAGAATCAACCAAGTCAAATTTGTCAGGTAAGCCAAGTAATTTTATTGAGGAAGCTTATATACTAGTTTCCGCCCACTGCTTCGCCCACGTGTGATGGGGGGAGATGTTGGGTATCGTATTGTTATTTTCTGTACCCCTGACAACGCATATGTGACATTTCATGATGATCGGTTTAACGGTTAAAATGTGTAAGAGTATCAAAATAAAAAATCGCATTGACAATATTAGTAAGGACATAATAAGAGATGTATATTTAAACTCTAAAGCCATTATTAAATTTGAACAACCGGATTATAAAAATAATTCTTGCACCATATACGTATAATTTATACAACTTCTCGATACTAACTTCAAGAACGTAGGTAATACATAATCATGAATTTCAAACAATGGTTCAAAATTATACTGGTAGTTAAGTAATGAGATGTACGTGGTTATGACTATAGCATCATATGTATAAAACAGATAAATATAATCCCAATATAACGAGGGGGAAATCGGAGAATACCTAGAATTTAATAAATAAGCAGCTAAACTAATATCACTGTAATGAAATTGAAAATAAAACGGTCTTCAAGAGTTTTTATTTATTTAATTTATGGGCAGACTGGTGAATGGTCATAGTGATAAAAATTTTTACACTGTAAGAAATATTACCCATCGCTTACATCGCAAATGTTCCACCAATCATGACAAATAAGATGCTATGTCCCATGTGCCTTTAGTTGGCTGGCTCACTCACCCCTCGAACTGGAACACAACAATACTAAGCATTGCTTTTCTGCTGTAGAATATCTGATAAGTGAGTTTTACCTACCTAGGTGAGCTTGCACAAAGCCCTACCACCAAGTGTTATAATTATATGATATTGCAGACAGCTGCTTGGCGGTAGAATATCTGATTAGTGGCTATAAGCTGCTGGAGCTATACCTCCAGCAGTTTATAGAACGAAATAGTAAACGATTATAATTTCAACGGAGAGGGCACTTGTTATGTACTCTATCTCCTTTTTTGTAACTTACACACATCAAGCCCTAAGCGGCAACTAGTTATTAAAAGTGAAGAACTACCAGAAAATCTATACTTTGTTTACAAAATCGTAAGCCTATTTGCCCTGTGACCAGGCGTCCGTGAATGTGCCGATGAGTGGTCACATTCACAGCCACACTGGGTACTAGTTTACCTATCGCGACGAGATTGTACGTAGCTACGTTCTCATGTGGTTTTATTGTACGATTTATAGTTTTTAATCAGGCGTGCTTAACACGCCACTGATATTTACGATGGCTCGCGGGTTACGTTGTTGATCGGCTGGATAACGAACGTATTGATACTGTACTTAATGATCATTAGGCTAACCAAATTGACTTTCATCTCCATAATATTTATTGCCTGAACATTTTCATTCTAAATACGCTGTACATCACTAATGTTCTGTGGATTCGATACAATATAAACATTATTTAAATGTACCTACATATTATTAGAACAGCTAGTGTCTATTTACCAGTAAATAAAATTGCCTCACAGCTAAATAAATTAAAATTATATTTTGTGTACAAAAATAGAATATTATAAGCACAAGTATTGGTCTATTTCTCGTGGCCTTATAGTAAACAATAACTGGGGATTTATGATATTTACCTACACACGAGAATTAAATCGACTCTTTCTCTCATAATTTGAATTACGAAGAATTTTGTTATCAATAACGGCCATTTCGTTAATACATAAGCCAAAATCTAATGAGATAACTCACTTTAATACATTAATATCTTCAAAGTTAAAATGAAGTCTATTAAGTAAGGTCAATAAACAATAACTATATATTATCAATAATTCATGAATAAGATTGTTTGTTTTTAAAATATATACCATGTAATAGTTTTAATTCAACGTCAATAAATTGGCTAATATTCACTTTAATTATTAATAAGATTTAAACACGAAATAAGAAAAATTGAAACAGAAATTGGTTTGTATTTAATAAAGCTTAATACTTACATAAAACTCATATGTTGCTTTACCTAGAAACCTCATTTAAGAGTAGGTTAATGAGAAAAATCTTAAATCCGGAAAATTTAATATGGCACACCCAAAAAGGCGTGCAAAGACAAGTCACATAAGGTTTTAAGGTCACACTGACGAAAACTTTTCTTTTGTTTATTTTAAATGTGTGGAAAATATTTTTCCTTTTTATATGTGTACCATTTTCAAAAGATGCATTGTACGTACATGTTGATTTTATGTATAAGTGTTAAAATTCTCTCATTAAATAAAATCAATGCAATTTCCGTAATTAGTATATATTTTTTTTATTTTTAAACGTCAACGCTCGCCCGAATTTGAACCCGTTACCGTCTGTTAAGATTTACGTGTTCCATCTACTTGGTCATTTCGGCTCATTAATTTGAAAGGTAAGCTTATACTAAAAATAGGATTTTCGTCAAGTGTTAATAATATCAATTGGTCAATTTTTTAGGATTGTTGTCGATAAAATCGAATTGGTAAAATCCAATTGAATGACTTCCGTCTAAACTTTGTGAAACACGTCAATGTGCACGAACGGTCTAATCGTTCGCTCGGAATAACATGAACGCTTTACCGACACATAGAAACGTCAGTCAGTCATATACCGTCAACTATACAATGCTTGATGACCATGACTATGGCGAACACGTGCATTGGTTTAGTGAAGTTAACAGAATTATATTCAAAATTTAATTCTAATTGCGTGTTCATTGTTACGGATTGATAATTATCTAATGGTCATATGTTTGAACGTTGCTTACACGTATATGTCTCTTTCTGTCATCAATAATTTGACACTCTAAGGCACTTTATAGCTAACTATGTCACCCGCTAAACGATATTTGACGGGATAGTTAGTCTTTTATTTTATATAGCCTTGGAGTTTATTCCACCACGTTTCTCTACTGCCGTTTGGTGGATATAAACGTGACAGAATTTCAGTGAAATTATATACATGCAGGTTGCTCACAATGTTTTTTTTCACTAACGAGCACTAGACGATTTATAAACGCAAATTAAGCACATAGGAATTCATGATTTGAATCTGCGATCATCAGTTATGATTCACAGGTTTAACCACTGGGCCATCTCGGCTCTATTACAGTTTTTATATTTTAATGAACAATTTTAATAAGAAGTGATCACACATTGATAGTGTAATTAATAATTCATCAGCTTATTATTACCTATAGCGAATGTTAGCAAAGATGTAACATTTTTATGCGTCCATAAAAACAAATTAAATGATCACGATATTAAAAAAAATCGAAAGATTAAACAATTTAATTTAAAAAAAAATTAATCACATTACTATTATAAATACTAGTATTCGCCAATTTCTTGCAAGCGACGAAGGAATTAAATATAAAAATATATATAAATAAATATAGCTTATATCCTCCCTGGGGTTCAAGCTAGCTTCGTACCAAATTTCAACAAAATACAGATAAATTGTCTATACAGGGATATTTCATAACAAAAATAATACACGAGATTACATACATGTCATATAGAATATGGCGTAAAATCGAAATGCCTTAAATAAATCACTATAAATAAATAAAATTAATCACAGAAGTTTGTTACTTTTTATTCGGATTCAAAGAAAATCTCCTACAAAGACGTATAGGGAAAAGCTTGACAATTCTATTTTATGAAATACACCCTTGTATAAAATAAACAAGAAGGAGCCCGAGGTAATTGTGAAACAATGAAATATTTTAATGCGGACCTTTTTCGCTACGATTGGAGACGTTACTTCGCTCAAAAGCTGACTCTGAATGTTGATATTAATTTGAATAATACTTCTGCTGTTTGATTTAATGGAAGTTTTAATCATCGATATGTTATTTTTTTTTTTTGCAGTCTAACGAATTGATTACGGAGAATTTAGTAGATCCCAGAAATTTACTTCTTGCATCATTAATGCGTCTCAAACCACTTGATCTGCGATATTATGATACTTGTGGTTAGACTCGCTCACTCACATTTATCACTCATAATTTAACATATGTCTAGGCTTGAAAATTGTTCATTATGCTTCATACGGTTTAAAGACTTCTGCAAAATTCTATATATAAAATGCGTCAAAATACAAAATCTAAATTTAAAACATATTAATGATTGCGTTATTTATTTCATAGCCATCAGCTATGTATGCGATTTGAAAATTGTATATTCCGAGAGTACAAACGCTTTAAGCTATGCCTACGTGTATACTTGAAGGTGGAAGGAATTATGATTAAAATGAAAACTGTTTTTTTAAGTTCACGAGTTCACGTTCATGTAAAATGTACTTTATTATTATTAAGTTATTATTTTTTACTTTTTTGCAATTTGTGTTTTTAATCGACAAAACGATACAGCTATCTATTTCACGCGTACGTTTATGTTTTATAATATGTATGATCATAGATTACTCAAAAACGGTCAAACCGAATTTTATGATTTAATTTTGATATGATTGATTGAATTATATATATGTTTCTTTGAACATTTACCATGTACCGTTTTCAGGAGATCTTGAAAAAGCATGCTTATTAAACTGCCATTAATTTAATCTAGTCCTTTTTATTTTATATATATATATTTTAATAATATTACATATTTATAACAATAATGTCAAAATCACAGATGATTTGTAATCATAATGTTTATTTCACTTGTAAGTGCTTGTTATATTTAAGGTCAGTTTTATTTATGTTTAAAAAAAATTATTATTATTATTTTTTATATGCGCCGGGGTGGCAAATGACTCTACTCCACCGAATGGTAAGTGGTAGTAGAGTCCAAACGCGACGACAGCCAGTACAGTCGGGAAGAATGTTCTGTACTAGCCGTCCCCGCCTTGCCGGCCCGCAAGATGCCGGAAGGATTTATTTTTGATGTTAAGGGTTAAGGCTAATCCACCACGCTGCTTGATTGCAGGTTGGTGGATACACAAGAAGCGGAATTACAATTGACACATGCAGGTAGAACATAAATGAAAACTTAATACACAGCTTACCTATTATTATTATTTTTGTACAGTTAAGCAACTTTAAATTTTTAATAAAATATTTTGAGGACGTAAATATATGTATACAATCCAAATAAAGGAAAATGATGTAAAGTGGATCATGTGATACCCAACTGATATTGCTTTTTCAAAGAGAAGGAGGAATTCCTAAAGAGGCCAATGAACTGCCTGTATTGAAAATTAAGATGGCTCCCGGCGGGTTCGCACATGTCCTTCAGCGGGAATAAATAAATCGATAATACCCTTAGCTGAAAAGACGTGAAATTTAAATGAATATCTCTGTATATATTTTATTACTCGATAATGCGATATTGGTTTTTTAAAGTACTCTTTTAGACAATTTTAACAAAAACAATTAATAAAAATAATTACGACGTGCATTGAGTGAAAACTTCCGTATAAATACTTTTTTTAAACAAGTTATTGTAATAATAATAAGGGTTTTTCTTTAAATCATAAAAAGAGCCAAGATGGGTTATGCATAATAAAGCATCAAATCTGTACAGTGACAGCCTTTTTTGAGGGGCAGGTGGCAGAATGTCAGTGAAATTTGACACATGCAGGTTTTCTCACGATGTTTTCCTTTACCTTTAAGCACGAGATGAATTATAAATACAAATTAAGCACATGAAAATTCAGTGGTGCTTGCCTGGGTTTGAACCCGCGATCATCGGTTAAGATTCAGGCCACTGGGCCATCTCGGCTCGAAATTCAAATCTATTGAATGATAAAATGAAAACAGTATGATAACATTATATACCACTTCATATGCAATTTTATAGTTAAAATGATATATACGTACGATAAATTTATATATTTTTATTAAATAACGCATCAGATGTAATCAGCTTAGATTTGACATTTTCATCTGTCTTCAAAATATAGCGAGTAAAAGAAAAAACGCAGGCACTTTTCAAAAGCACAAAAGTTTGTATACATTCAAACTTTTTAATATTGAATCTATTACAATAACTTGCAAGCGGGAAGCTGAAACTGATAAAGATTTTTCATTCATAAGATAACACAGTCTTGTTGGCTATTTTAGTAGTCACGTACAATTTTGTGGTGCATATAACATTTTAAAAATAGAATATATAATTCAAAGTACATCAAATACTAAAATCGGACCAGAAATTTGATGATTATTAATTCTTGAAATACACGAATAAAAATCCCAAACTTATTTATAACTCCTCTTTAAGATATTATGCTCCTTCCTTGTATAATTACTTGAATGATATTTATTATAAAAGATTTCAAGTAAATAATTTAAATGAGAAGACCGTAATATGGAGTGAGGTATTGTTAAGTCGAGATTGTTGATTGAACTTGTGGATCTCAAACAAAGGTAAAAAAAACACAAGGAAAGGAATATTTAGAAAGTTTGAGTAAATGTGATTTAGAATTCAATTAGAAGACATTATTCTTAATGTTTTATGCATATGGAAAAAGTATTTGCCCAGCAATTATTTATTAAGTAACGTATTTTTTAAAACATAAAATTAATTCGAAATTAGAATTTAAACACATTTTTTTTTGCTACGAAGAAATGTGGCCGTGATCAAAAATCTTACGTGAAATATGCGTCGACCACAAATCTGTGACGTTCTATTGTGCGCAGTCGTCCTAACATTTTATTGTAACGTGAATGGGTCAGAAAGTTTCCTTATTTTTCACGTCCGAGACGACAGATGCTTCTAATGTTTTGGGTTACTTTATTCGTAATCCTCGGCTGTTTTCAAATGTCACGTGACAGTCTTATATTCGTTTTGTTTCTTAATTAAAAAAGACAACGGCTTTTGACGCTTTACCGACTTGACTTGACTTTATAAACATGTTATAGTTATTTATGGCGTTTTCGTTATTATTGTATAAGTGCATATGTGTTTTCTAAACATTACAATCCGGCTATCTTCAAGGCAAGAAGAACGATGAAGTAGATGTCTATCTTCTAGGCCAGCGTTCCATCTTTGATTGCGTCATTACCCACCATCAGACATGATTGTGGTCAAGCGGTAACCGTTAAACGTTATAGTGAATACATAAAAAAATAATTGCTTGGATAAAAGGAGAATCACAAAATGCTTAGAAAACCCTCGTTGCTCAACTAAACATTTTCGGAGAGCTTAACGCTTAACCTTTTTATGTACTTAAAGATAATTTAATATGGAACAATATACTTCTTTACTTTATTAATATTAGTATTTGCGCAAGCGTTTTTATTTTTAAAATGTCAGTAATTAAGAATTCTTCAAAAATTAACGCTCTTGTCGGTTAATTAAATATAAATTTATGAAAAAAAAATGATATTTTTAACAACAAAAATCAAAATAATACCCGTTATATTATATGTATCAAAAATGTACCTCTTAAATCAAGATAATAAGCTTGCGTTGTAGTGCTGTAGTATGGTGACCAGCTGCTTGTTGGCTGTCTCTTCTATATAGAACGAGACAGAACATACAGCCCAATCTTTTGTGAATGCTTTAGTAGTATTCAATAATCAAAGTCATTGGCAAAGACCTTGATCGGAAAACATATACCTAATGAGTCATTGGGCGTCTTTTTTAATGACTTATATAAATAATGTTTAATTTTTTAATCCCGAATACAAGAAGAGGGGTGTTTTAAGTATGATATGATGATGAGTGTATATATGTGTGGATGTCTGTGCCACTGTAATTCTTAAACGGATGAATCGAATTTAATTTAGTTTTTTTAGTTCTTTATTCAGTGTGTTCTTTAACTATGATTTTATAAAGTATGTCCAGCTGTTTAAAGATCATCGGCTCTTTTCTAATAATAAATGAAGAAATGGAAGCAACTATGGTCTATTAATCGATTCAGAATGTTGTATCATATGACTTCAATTATATTACATTAACATACAACCCTGGACCACCCTTCAAACCGGAACACAACAATGATAATTATTACTGTTTGGTAGAATATGTGATGCGTTAGTGACCGACAACAGAGAGGTTTGAGACACAAACGGGCTTGCATCAAACAAATTAAAAACTACACTATACCTATGTATATGGTCGTATATCACGATAAAAATGCAATTAACGTACTGATAATTTATTATTTTTAATGAAAATTAAAAGTAAAAAACAAAAACCGCGTCAATTTTTGCGAAATTATATGTTAAATAAATCAAAAATGACACGTGACTTGTAATGGACCATAAGGCTTTATGGTTCGTCTCTTTGACGCTGTGTCGGTATTTTTAATAAAAATACAAAGCCTATATGAAAAATTTGTTCTTTCCTCTGTGGTTTAGATTACAATCTAGATAGTGGTATGAATAGAAGATAATTTATTACAATGTGTCTCCTTATTCATAAACATCCTTAATATTCTGATAAATAGTTTCCTCTTTTCTTTGATTAAATTATTAGGCTGCATTTTTATCATATTCATAAGATAACTTACTACATTAATACTCTAAGTTTCTTATGTTAGGTAGTTGCAATTTCGTAGAATTGTTTATTTTGATTATTGTATACGCGAACGAAATAGAAATATATAGCTATATTGAGTATTGCGGGACTAATTATAGAATTATACCGTATTTGTACATCTTCTCTCGCTTCTGTGTTAATAATAGTTTCACTCTGCTCGTTATTCCATGAAAAGCTGAGCATAATAACAGCTTACTTATTTGGTGGGATGTCGTACCAGGAGAGTCATAAACGATGTATCTCTACACCAAACTAAGGTCCAAAAATTCCAATATCAAGCATCACGAATTGGTAAATTTATCGGTATTCTACAGCTTATACTTCAAATAATATGATCATAATTTATATGATTTATAATTAATTCGATATTTTATTATAGTAAAACTTAGTTATTACCATGAATAGTTTGTTTTGCTTTTAGCTAGAGCTAGTAGCTATAGAAAACAATTCAGATGTGATTTTTTTTGTTTGAAACAGCCAGCCTGGCAAATGGGCCATCTAATGATAAGTGGTCACCACCAATTTCCAATTCTACCAACCACCACCACCAGTCACCACCAGTTACCAATTGCCAATTCTAAAAGATATTAAGTCTCAACAAAAAAAAAAAACATAACTATTTCTCTTCACAGAGGTTGCCTGGAAGAGATCACTGTAAGTGATAAGGCCTCCTTTGCATACTATATGTACTACTTGTTCTTTTATATGTTTGTAAATTGTGTGCAATAAAGGATTAATAAATAAAAAATAATTCTCATGCGCCTCTCGACTCATTCACCGTTCAAACTGGAATATAACAGTGCTAAATTATTGCTATTTAGCAGTAGAATATTTGACGAGTGGGTAGTAGTAGCCAGTCAGGCTAGCACAAAACCTTACCACCAAGTAAAATGGAATGTTCTTCTGGTATCAGTGTTTTGTGATAAATATAAAGTGGGTTAGTTTAGGGCAAGAGTGACTATGAATCTTCTAGATAAACTCGTTTCTTCCTAGACCCCATTAAAAATGACCATCAAATCGTAATCGTTTTGTATTATGAACCATCGCTAAAAGTCAGTCAAGTTATCGAATTAAAGTAGCAAGAAATATAATATTTCTGTTTACTTAACGTCAACTCGAGGGATTAGTGTATAGCGACAGTCTTTCGAATTTTCGCTATAGTCCCATGAGACGTATTAAACAAGAGGTACAGTAAATGCCTTAACATCAGCTTAGACATAAATGGCGAGTTGACATTTGGGGGCGTCCGTTAGTATAAGAGATTATTTAACTAAGACGTTTGTAGATGGCTAACTTATAGTGTGTTTGTTCGTATGTGTGTTCATTTTCCGTTTGCGTTTTTTTTCGTTATTTATACATAAAATAAAATTGTATTTATTTTATATATTATTTGTTAATATTAAATACCTACGATTTTTTAAAATTAGCGGTTAAATTTTAAAACATATCGGTCGTAATTGTATGCCAGTACAATTACGGCCTATTACGTAGGTGTTTAATAAAGATTATTTTATGTTTATTTTTATTTACCTACGTGAAAATGACTTCTAATCGTCTATCTTCACTCTGCTTTTAATTTATAAAATAAGTTTCTCAATTTCACGCGAACTAAAAAACTATATAATATATTTATTATACCTAAGATATGGCCAGTAAATATTGCGAATGACCTATAGTAAATGAAAGACGTAGTGGTGGTGCAATATGAGTTGTTCACTTCTCGATTTTTATCAGAACCATACGAGTGATCTTATGCCAGTCTTTTTTGGGAAGTAGGCGGGGTGACATACTGAGGAGTATCATTGACTCGTGAGACTGTCATGTTCTCAGATTTATAATAGATGACCAAAAACAGCTGTTTATGTACGTTTAAAAAAAATGCTAAAATATTATTTAAAGAAAATAAGGTTACAACATATTCTTTACAAAAAAATAAATTCGCTGTGGATGAATTAACTTCAAGGCTAAAGAAATAACGTTTATAATTTTTCAGCTCCATATAACATATGTAAAAAAAAGTAAAATATACATTTTATGCCAAAAAATGAGTTTGCCGTATGTTTATATTTCATAACCAATTATTTGTTTTTCATACAATGGTAAAAAATACGATTTTTCTATAATATTTTTATGAGCTAACAAAGTTTTTACCTAACAATAAATATAACGGAGTGAGTAAAACAATACAATCATGCAATAACACTAAAACGAAAAATGTTTTAGCTTTTCAAATAACAAAAAATTATAAGATTATCCTTTTAAAAATCCGCACGGGTTTGAGGTTTGAGTGTTGAAATAATTAATAAAACACAATTATAAAAAAGAAATTTATTATTTATTACGGAATCCTTGAAAAGGCTAAAAAAATACGAAAGACACAGGCAATTCATATTAATGCGCTATCTATTTGTTGGAATGTTAGACGAGAATAGCTTATTGGAGGACCGAATCACATTCAAGACTTGGCGCTTTAGAATTGAATTTGTAACTTTTATTACTGTTGTGCTCTATAATAGACAACGAACAGTGTAAAGAAACTGATAAGTCTTCCTTTGTCTTGAATATTAACCGTTGGATAGAAGAGCATTCAACTTATATTTATTTATATATTATATTACTATTTGTATACAATTGGGCTCGCCTTTGCGCGGAAAGAATAACGATATATATACTCAAAACATACAACGAAACAAACATTTTTATAAGAAAATGTTTTTTATATTAACAAAATATAGGTGTATAAATATACTTAAATATTAAGTAAATTTAAACCTATGTAAAAAATAATTTATAAATAAAGCGTATAACTCGTTATAGAATTCTCGAGATAAGAAGCCAGCTCATTTTTATTTTCATTTCAAAACCATAAACGACTTCACTTATTTGTCTTGGTTTTTGGTAAAAAGGAGTGCGAGCCAGGTCATTTTGCGGAATATTTTCTTAGCTTTTCATCTGAGGGGCAAGATCACATCGGAATGTGCACAAAAAAATCTACAGTTATAATCATTATGATAACGAGACTTATTCTTAAAAAGCATTGTACGCAATATAATGTTTTAATTTTTAATTATTTATTATACATTTATAAAATGAGCGTGACAAAGGCCTATACCAAAAGTCCGTTACATAGTGACATAAATAATTGCTCGATATACAAACTCCGTTCTTATACTATAATTGCACTACTATACTCTCTGATTAGACGATGTGGAAAGGTATCAATTGCAAACTTACGGTTCGGTTCGAAGTACCGACCGTATTAATGACCATTATTAAAATATTTATATATCTCGAAATTTGAATAAGAAAAATATTTAAAGTCTCGTAAATGTAAGTTAGTAGGTATGTTTTTTTTTCGCAACGGTCTTCTGTTGTGTTCAATTGAGAATGAAGTATTCATACTTCTTTAAAAATGACATAAAAAGAATTCTCATTCAAATGGCGGTCGAGCTCGAAATGAATAAGTATGGGTGAAATAAAAATACTATTGTGTTCCTATTAAGTTTCATACCGGCTTTCTATATGGAGATATCGTGCGCATTTAGAACTTATTCTTAAGAATTATTAAATTCCACTAGAATAATTATATGCATAGACGTAAAATAACTAATAAAAATAAGAAATGTGTAGCAAAATCCTCGTAAGTACCTTCGTATCTGTGTGCCTAGTGCGGTTTTTTTATTATTAACGGCGTTATATAAATTTAACTTTCAGTTTTAAAAGGACACAATTTCCTGTGAAGGTATGGTTTGCAGTCACAATAAATAAACCACAAGGAAAGCCATTCAAGTATGTCGGAATAGATTTAAGAGAAATACTATTTTTTCAAGACCAATTGTATGTTGCCCTATCTAGCTAGATCCGGGTGCAGCAAAATCCAATGAATACTTATATCCCACGAAAATAAATCTAAAAATGTAGTATATACTATAATATTATAAATCTTCTCTTAGTGATTCCTATAAGTAATACGCGGGTACGAAAGAACGAAATTATTTATTTTTCCAAAATATTTTAAAACTCTATAAAATTATAAAAACCATGATATGATGATGATATGATTGATTGATTTCGGCCACAACAGCTATTCTATAGGAAGACTAGTCAACTGCTCAACTATAAAAGTGCATATGTGTGAGGGCACACAACATATCTCTATTCCCTTACTCATAAATTCCATAGGACGCCAAATCCGACACGATAGGAGCGTGTTCAGGTGCTCAGAGAATTTCTTGACAGAAAAACCCCCAGTAACTATTCATAGGTGCTACCCAGGTCGCGCCCAAGACAAGCTTGAACCCAGAATTTACAGCCTGTTAAGCAGGCTTATATACCCACGAAGCAGTCAAAACCATAAACATGCAATTTTAGTACTTCCAGATTAAGGATCTGGGATGTAAAGTAGTCTATGACACAGCGTAATCTACTTCCAGTAAATCGGGTGATCGTAGCTACGTAAATAAGGGACAAATAAATAAACACACTTTCACATTTATATTAATAATAGGAATAAAGCTTCTAAAATACTAGTGCATTAACAAATTATTAGCTGATTCATGAAACTGTCTACCGCTGTTTATGATGAACCATCTTGAATGTATGCGCGGGATGGGTTGCTATTAATTTGCGTCTTGTAAATAAATGTGGTTCGTATGTCAGCTTGGCGTCAACGTGGCGTCTCAGGAAGTTCGCTCTGAGATTGGAGAGAGCTAGCCAAATATAGTTCTTTGTTACATAACTGCGATACTGACTTATGTTTAGCGGCGTTATTTTAGTAAGATGATGAAAATGACTATATTATTATTTTAACTTAGAAATTTCTTAGTTTATTAAATAATGTTTTTTTTTAATTAGTGAACCACCACGTTACATTTTGAAATAATAATAATTAGAAAATAATAATAATTATTTTATTTTACGACATGATTGACTTCTGACAAATTTCATTCGAATCCTTCTGGCGATTCGAGTTTTGTCGAGTAACAAATATTAAAACAAGCGCTTTAGACCTTATATAAATTTGATCTAAAATAAATATATTAGGAAGATGAACAAGCAAATGGGTACAAGGAGGTTGCTGTCATCCCTAAGTACGGTTCTTTACATAAATACCGTGCTATGTTCTTGGTACCTGTAACAATTCATGTAACATGCGAATGCCACGTGTATATATCCTATATTGACAAATTCCTACAATCAAGAATTACCGAGCCATAAGGTGTTTGCAAAAAGTCCTACCAGCAGCAATTTCATTCATGATTATAGAAATTAATATAAGCAGCTGACAAGATAATAGTTAATAATAGTATTTGATTAATTGAGAATAATAGCACCAGTTTTCATACTACCAGTTAAACTTGACATGTTTCGAGAAGACACGATTGACTAATTAAACGAACATTGCGTTCGCTACTTTACTGGCATGTATATACTTCATATGTATATATATATACCTACACCGCTAGTAAAGGTATTTGCAATGTCAATTTTTAAAATGTTAGATGTTCTTGATAAAATAAAACAAATTATCACATAAATGTAAAAGAAGCGGCTAAACTAATTGTTTTATTAAATAAAAAATACAACGCCTGATAAAAAAACAATCAGTTGATTATACAAATAGAAATATTTTCCCATAAAATTTACACTGTAATTACGTCGCGTCGAAAATGTTGATATTTTTCCAAATATGTTTGTGTATTCGCAATCACCCCGTGTATTGTACAAACAGAAATTTATCTCGTGTAATTGAGTTAATTATCTGTAGTCAATGTTAAGCATTTATGAGTGGAATCTACTCGAATAATCAAGCGAAGCACGAACAACTCGATGAATACCTTCTATTAAATCAAGGCTTCATTTATAACCACGCGAGATTACTGCAACAAAGAATACTTTCGATGCAGGTAAGTATGACATTACATTTATGAGATAACCCATATCGCCTTTGCTTCAATCAATTGCTTCGATGTGTTTGATGTTAAATTACGCTTAAAGGGAATTGTCTCACAGTATATTTGCTATGCAAAGTATGGACAATAATAATGTGTTGTTATTATTTTTTATTTTAAATTGCCTTGGTAGTCTAGTAGCTAGCTTATACGGTTGCGGATTATGAGGGGTCTGGGGCTGAATCCTGGCTTATTTTTTTTTCAGTGAATTATTATTAACAACTCAGAAATATCAAGCAGCAAAACATGTATATTCATTTGATTTTTTATTTGTGTAGGTTACTATGTAGGCACGATCTTGGTCGGTGCCGTCCATTTATCAGTTTTTCTACCACCAAATAGTAATAATTTGTATATATGTTTTTCATTCGCATTGCAACAGTGTAGTGTGAATAAGGTCCAAGCCTTCGCACCATTACTTACTGTGATAATGTATTGTGAGTAAATAAATACTTTCAATATTTTTGTCATATTAATTACAATGGAAAAATAAATATCGAAACGTATTTTACTTATTCCCGAAAGGAATCCTTGTTCTATTGTCAATTCACAATATTGGACGGAAACTAGATGCTCAAGCCTGTCTCGCACTTGGTTTTTTTAATAATAATCAAAGCAAACTTCCACTCCGTATTTTAAATAATTATTTATTGGTTCAGGTTCTCGGGACTGGTTCTATTAAAAAACCAGGATTGTATTGTTAATACAAATACCTTTGTTTCAATTTAGATTATTTCCAGCAATATTCATATCTTTTATGAAGAATGAAACTAAAACAAAAATTAAAATGAAATACGCATTTACGTTTGCAAAAAATATTAACTCGACGATTGGTTGTGTCGTCAGTGATAATAATTTTAAATATGAATATTACAAATTGCTTGTAATACTTCTACACAGCAACGTAGCAACTGATTGATTGATTTCTTAATTTTATTTCTGCACATATTTTTTGAAGTCAGAATGTTTATTGAGTTTCCTTTTTGTACTGCATCTTGATTTTGTAGTTAAATTTTCAGTAGTAACAGACCGGTAATATAGGTGGGAGAAGACTTCTTTTCTTTAGTCAGTTGCTCAAATAGTGCAGTGCGTTTGTTTTTTTCTGGTCTTCTCAAATTTTGTTCTCTAACATTGTTATACGTTTTGAAAATATTTTAACTTTAAACATCACTTAAAATAGTTTTTCCCTGTGTCGCGATATTTGCAATGACTGCGTGGGGCACTCTCCCAGGAAGCCGAATGCTGTTGTTGCATGCATAATTATCATTGTTTTGATTGTTACCCACTGCGTTTCGTAAGTGTAAACTATACCTATGACCTCAACCTGGGTTTGAGGTAAAGCGAGTTTAATCGTTGTATATTTTTGTATTACTGAAATAGCCGAGGTGGCCTAATGGTTAGAACGTGTGAATCTTAACCGACGATCGTCGGTTCAAACCTGGGCAAGCACCCCTGAATTTTCATGTGCTTAATTTGTGATTATAACTCATCTCGTGCTGGACGGTGAAGGAAAACATCGTGAGGAAACCTGCATGTGTCTAACTTCATTGAAATTATGCCACATGTATATTCTACCAACCCGCATTGGAGCAACGTGGTGGAATAAGCTCCAAACCTTCTCCTCAAAAGGGAGAGCCTTAGCCCAGCAGTGGGACATTAATAGGCTGTTACTGTACTGTTACTGTACTGAGAATGCGGACAATTTTGGTGTATACCACATTCATTCAGCAAAAATCCTTAAGTGACATGACTACTGCACCAAATGGGATCTTATAAAATAATGTGGTTGCAAATTAGCATAATGAGGTGTTTCATTTAAAAAAATAGCAGAACAAAACATTCTTCGTTTCCAAAATATACGTGACACGTAGAAATAATAATAATTCAAAAATCGAGGTCATGAACCGATTCGACTGTAAAACGTCAGTTTCCCGACGTCAGTCGGAAGTGTTGGAAGTCGGACTACCCTAGAATACCGTGGCTCAACAATTCACAGAATCGAATTTAAATATAAATTAAAAATATATTTTGTGTTTCTTTTTTAATTTAAAATAAAAATACAGAAAAAATGATATGTGGCCAATATGACACTACAGAATTATAAGCTAGTTCGTTAGAACTAGTCAGTGTTAACTGACAATGGGCCGTCAACTACGGAACCGAAGGTTTAAAGTCCCCATTTATCACCCTCTAATTACAATGACTAAGTTACCGCTCAAAGCAAAACAGAGAAATACCAAATATCCTGTTTGTCGTTTGAATTACAGCTGGTAAGAGATTACCTAACCAGAGGGTCCTGCATAAAGCTCTAGCACCGGTAAAAGTTCAGTTATTTTTTGCATATTTTTTTTATATATTTTTGTATTATTTATTTAATTCGCTTAAAGTTTTATTATACGATAAAGTACTATCAGACAAATTTGTAAAAAAATGCGTTAAATAGCCTATTTGAGAAATTTACAATGGTCAAGCAGTCAGACTTAATGCTTGTAAAACCGCATGGGACAACAAGTTCTACTTTAATGATACGTCTAAAATGAAATTTATTTATAATGCATATTTCTACATACAGATTTATTTCATATCAATCTGTGAATCGGGGTGGAATGTCATTAAGTGGTATAATACTTGCGCATTTTCTGTATCGTAACAAGTACGTTGAAAATGATTGATTAAGCTCTTAGACGTTATAGAATGTATCTGAAAGTGGTTACTGAATAAAGCAAATATTCTGTTCGATCAACTTGCATCGTGATATTTTAACCGACTAGCTGATATTTAAAGGGGACAGTGTTTTTAACTTGTTGGTAGGGCTTCGCACGAGCTGTCCGGGTACCAACCATCAGAATATTCTACCAAAGAGCAATACTTAATATGGTTGTGTTCCAGATGGAAGGGCGAGTGAGGCAGTGTAACTAACTACACTCACAAGGGACATAACATAGTTCCAAGGTTGGTGGCGCATTCGATATGTAAGGAATGTTTAATATTTCTTACAGTACCGATATCTAAGGGCGGTGATGATCACTTAACAAACCAATAAAATCTTTATATTTATCTTTCATTTTTATTACTAGTTTTAATGATTTATCACAACATTGCGTTTACGATTTATTATAAGAAGCCACAATATTATATAGCTTCAACCATATAAGCTCTTCTAGTCATTTTAAAGTAACCAAAATACACTGTTAATAATTAAAAAAATATATAGCACCCTCCCTACCCGTTTAAATTCGGTTAAATATACACTTAACTTGAATACTAGTAGGTTTTTCTAGAAATTCGATTATAAATTATGCAAATCATGAACTGCACATTTTTAATAAATATATATAGGTAACAAACCTATAAAACAAAGAAGTGTTGTATGAAGCACCTGTTCGTATACTCTTAAGTTATGATAAACAGTCGAACAACGTCCCAAAAATACTTTCAATATTGTATTCCGATTATATGTAACAATATTTTACCGGTTCACTTATACTTTTGAAAGTAAGGTAACGATTGTGCGATCTATATGAGGATAGTGGCATCTAGTGGCGGGCGTTTGTAAACTGTCGAGGAGTGTACGGGTGGTCTCCTCATTCCGCCCGAAACAGCTGCTCGCTTCGTCCACCCCGATTTCACTATCTCAGTGTTCCGACATTTGCATCACTCTTTTATTCAATTGCACTTGTAAACAGACGAGCAGACAAACAAGGCTTATTAATATTGTGTATTTATAGATTTTTGTTATATGTTTTACAATATTAAAAACATAAAAAATATGTCTTCTAAGTGGTCTTCACTTACCGCCAGGATGCTCCATTTGCATGTCCGCCTTACTATATTATATATAAATAGCTTTTCCCGCGACTTGGAATTTAGAATCAACTATATTTTGTTTTTATGCAGACAATTGAAAATTAAATAAATACAAATAAAATGGAATTGGAACGGTAGGTAAACGGTGTTTATTTTTGTGCATTCTTTCAAAGGTTTGGTTGTTCTTGTGCTATCTCTAAATGAACTTGGCTTCAAGGCTCGGCAAAATGTACATATTTTCTTTAACGAGCCAATATGATTATGTAATTGGCATATTTTAATATTAGATCATAAAAAATCTACTATTTTCTTTTCTATCTACTACAACTTTTCGGTATCGTAAACCATCAGAGCGTCATCATCGCTAATAGACAGTCTAAGAACTACATGGCGCAGCATGTCTTCTGAAATTCTTGTACATGAATCCGTTCTTCATCCAAGTGATGAGCAATAATTTCCTATCTTATAATAGCTACTCATCTGTCTCCATCATCTAGGATGCGATCATTAGACAAACACAACACTAGTTCCTCGTGAATTTTTACAGAACGTGAGCTTTTGTGGTGAGTGTGGTCATCAGCTATACGCTGTTCTTGTTTGGAATTCGTCTCTACGGATCAGGAAATCGCGTGGCGCCTACGATCACAGCTTAATCGAATCACATCGCATTCTGACGCGAATCGTGTTCAGAAGAAGTCTCTCGAGACTGAGACGCGGCAGTTCTAGAACGCTGCTTTACGCTCTTCTCGCTCCGTTTTACTTTCTGTTAACCTTCTCAATCGTGCTCGTTTGGCTTGAGCAAAAGTCGACGATAGGTTAGACCAATTTCGGGAAGGCATTTTAAATATTTAGTATTTAACACAGTAATCTCCAATTTTTTTTGCAATTGTACTGAAATATGAAATGAAAATATAATTATTATACGCTCAAATATTAAGCTATAGTAAAATATTTACAGAAAAGTAATATCTTTGCGGCTATAATGCGAATGTTACTTTTATGAAAAAATTAAGAATTATATTATGCTATTGTAAAAGCGACCCAGCAGGTCGCCTTGGTGTACACTGCTCTGATTTGTAATTTCTGTTTGTCTTTGTGTGTCGTTTTATTCTATTCTTTACTATTTGATTCTATGGCAAAAACGTGTTTCGATATAATTTTTTTATTAATATTTTATAAAATTAGTTGTAATCGATCGGTGGAAATACACCATTAGAATGGTAATCAGTGTCAACTATAATAATATTTTTTTGAGAAACATCTATAGAGAACTAATAAATTATTTATTCACATGAAAAGTACGGCGTTAATTTCATAAAGACACACAAAAATTCCCAAATATGATTTTTTTCAATATCTTTAACGTAAAGTCATCGGCCTGTTACAATGCTTACAAGACCATTAAATGGTTGCTTTTAAATAATTAAAATAATGTTTTATAGTGCTAAAAATAAGGTTTTGAAAAGTAAAGTGTGGTTAAATTATCTATTTTTAAAACAATGATCTTTTTATGTGTGAATATACGTTTTAAATTAAAGTTTCCTGGATCGAGTGATTATCACTTAATAAGTGATCTGATCATATTTTGCAAAAAATAATTGCTTAATGTGAAGTACACAACCACTTTTTTAATATGTAAGCGATCGTGATTGTGAGAGTATCGCGTTATTTCACATATAGTAATGCAACGTAGTTCTTAAAACAGCACTTATCCGAAACAGCCTACGAATGTCCCGCTGCTGGGTTTAAGGCTTCCTCTCCCTTTTTGAGGAGAATTACAAATACTGCTCTATGTAGCACTTATAGGAGTATATTTAATTGTGTATGGTTCGTTAAATTTTTATTTCAATCATATATCCCGATTTTAATATATATAAAGTTTAAGTGTATGTTACACTTGAACTTTATATTTAAATAGAAACGTAACGAGAAATAAATATATACGCACTCAAAGACAAAGTAGGATAAAAATATTTTAATACCATCAGATTCAGCACGAGAAAATGAAAAAAGGGGGATTTTTCAGGTAAATCCGTCCATTCGAACCATAAATCATGGTAACACGTTTTAACCAAGAACTCTACATCTTAATTAAAGTTGTCCTACCTTGAAATGTACTTTTCGACTGTTTTTCAGCTACTATTTTGAGAATTAAATGGTAAATTCAAATTGCTCTTTTTATCCTCTACATTTACAAAGTAAGTAACAGTATATTATGGCTAAATGCTGGAAAAGTCTTTGTATTAACAAACAAACATACAAAGCTTAGTACAGCACAATTCGTAATTGGATTTTATTTTTACCATGTTTGTTAACAAAAAAGCCTTGCTCGTTTTTGTATCTGCGACCCGTGGTTACATTCTATCTAGATTTTTAAAACCTTATCATATTTTACATTCATCAAATATCATTTCATAATAATATTTACATATATCAAAGAAAAAATATCAGTATTTTAAGAAACAAAAACTTTAAGCTTAAGTTCATTGTAATAATTTGAGTATTTTTAACATCTTATAAAAAAACGAAGCCTATAATAAAATCTAAGCTAAATAAGAAAGGAAGGAATTGTAAGGTAATTGAAAAACTTTAGGTTCTGAAACTTAGCGAACACGTCGAGCGTTTTGCTACATTTTCAAACTAAAATTTCCTTCGATAAAGATGACTCTGAGGTATTAATAAATCAATAACATTGATGTGCTATTTTCGATCAATACAAAGAGACACAACTCTGCGCTTTTAGTAAAATTTATTACTTTCGAAACACTTTATTGATTAACAAAATTATACAGTTCGAACAAAAGGCTACCTTAATGCCCGCAGGGATTCTTTACGAGTTAATCTCGAAGATATAATTAATTTGGAAATTTTCAAAAAACATAGTTCATTCTATATTTTGTAACTTACTGTATATTTATTGTTTATTTAAGTTTATTCAAAATATAAGTTAAATATACACATAAGTTGAATACTAGTAATTTTTTGTATAAATTCGATTATAAACTAAACTAAACATGAACTGCACATTTTTAATAAATTTATTAAAATTACCTGTAAAACCAAAATATACAGAACGTAGACGTTGTGAGCGAAATTTAGTCGGACAACGTCCCAAAAATACTTTCGATATTGTACTCCGATCATAAAAATTTTGCGGTTCACTTATACTTTTGAAAGTGAGGTAACGATAGCGCGATCTAAATGAGGATAGTGGCATATAGCGGCAGACGTTGTAAACCAAATTAAAATTAATATAGATACCTTTTTTATATTCACTCTCTTAATATATTCTTTTGTTTTTCTGTTTGGCAATATTGATGAGCTTTAGTTTTATCAATACAAGAAATATAGTAGAGACATGTAAATTCATATTTTCCTCAAATTTTCAACAACAAAATAATCGAATTTCGACTTGTTTTTCGGGTGAAAATAAGTTTTGTTTAAGCCAACTAGTTTGATAATTATTTGATGTCAAATTACTATTACATTTACAATTTACGAGGATACCACTGACTAAGCCATTCATCGTTCATCATCTGATTAAGCCCTATTACGTAGCATTACAGCGTTTCTTTGAATACATATGTATAGGTATTCAAATGTGTCGAAATATGTTGTTCAAGTTTATAAATTTCAGCAGCAGGCCCTAAAGTATCAGGTTCAAGTTCCCGCGGAAGAAATTTTATCACATGTAAAAACTATTAACTTGTTAAAATTGTAAAACACCATAGTACGAGAGCAAGTTATACACTTGCTTGCAAGTGACAGACAGTTACATTTTGTTGAGTTTTTTTTAAAATGTATAAGTAGGCGGACGAGCATAAAGGCCACAATAAAGGTAAGTGGTTAACTATCGCTTTCATCGCCAATGCGCCACCAACCTTTGGAACAAAGGTGTTATGACCCTTGTGACTGTAATTACACTGGCTCACTCACCCTTCATATCGGAACAAAACACTATATATGATACTTGGTATCAAGTAGTGCTGTTTTGCGGTAGAATATCTGATGAGTGGGTGGTACCTACCCAGGCGAGCTTGCACAATGCCCTACCACCAGTAAATAAGTAAATGTAATCTTTTCACAAGCTGATTTCACCCCATATCTCGACACTGCTCTTGTTCTGGTGAATCACTGTATACTAAGCCTACACCTTGAGCCGTCTGATTGATATCTTTTTTATAATTATTCATTCATCATTTCATATCATTTTTTCATTATTATGCAAAAAATAAGGCAAACTACAAATAAATATATCTGAAAAAGAGAATGCGCCAGAAATATTTTATATTAAAATGTTATTTTATAAAATTAGAGAAAAATGACACTCATATTTGACCTTTGTAATTTTACTGTTATTATACACGACCTGGCACTCAATGCTTTGTCTTCTTCATACTTATGTCAAATTACTGATGTTAGGAGAAGATAAATTTGCGTGTGTAATATTCAACAGCTATACAACTCTTATTAGTATTTAGTACTAATATATGTGGGGTTGAGACTAAGGATCTTTACATCATACATACATCATCAAATTAACTTATAAATTATCCAGTTAAAAAAAAGGTTGTACAACGTTAGCTACATACACAAGTTCAATACAAGAATCAGTACAATCAGAAGTAGGTATAAAGATCTTCTTTAACATAATTTATTAAGTTTATTGTTAAATATATTTATGTTTTCAACTTCTATTACACTATTTGGCAAATTATTGAATTACTGAGTTCAAAAAGTATAACTGTATATTTGTAGCTTATTAACGTTTAACAAGGAAACTGTAACCGTTGTCGTTTTCCAGCTATATATTACATCGCTGTTCTTGTTGACTGCCAGTAAGTGGAATGTTCTTTGTTATGAGTTCAAATTGAATTTAGAATTTTTTACTTGGTAACATTTTCAATCGTGTTACGTGACGTTGATGTACCGTTTTTCCTTGGATTCATTTGCATCTTGCATTTCGATTGAAACATTTTTACAAAACATTTTACGAATTTTATTTTTCAAATATTATATTTTTTTTGTGTCTTTGTATTAATTATATGAAACTATTATATAAAGTCGGGTAGAATATTATGTTGAACAATTTAATTAGAGTTTTATCAGGATAAAGCAAAAAGTTTTCATTAAATATGCAACATTAGTTGGACTTAGTAGTGTCAGCTGGTTATCAAATGTCAATTCCCCGCATTTATATCCCGATCTTAATAATTCCAACATTCAAAGTTCTTTTAGTGAATTCTTTTTCGTTAAAAATTTTAAGCAATACAATAATATATTAAATAGCAAAGGTAACATTTTAGATTTGGTTCTTAGTAGTTTTGATCTGAACATACCTTTACTTACTGAACATTATATACAAAACAAACAATCGGTAAGACCAAATTTTTTTAGAGCGGATTTGATAAAATAATGGCTTCACTTACTACTGTAGATTGGGAAAACCAATTTAAAAAATGCATTCAGTTAATACTATGGTGGAAATTTTCTACGCTTTAATTAGGAATATTATCAGATCACATTCCATTAAAAAAGATTTGTAATAAGAAATGTCTTCGTTGGTATTCACTTGAACGTAAACATCTTTTTAAAGAAAAATATAAATACCACGTAAAAATTTAAAAAATATAACAACCTCCTCGACCGCTTGACATTTGAAAACTTAAGAAGTCAATGCTATTGCATTACATTTATATGCTATAAGCATAATTAATTTAGAATTGAAAGTGCTGTGCTACGAAACTCAAAAATATTCTGGTAAGGGAGTTTCTGAATTCCCGGCCCAAATGCAACATAATAAAATAGTTGCCTCAGGAGAATGTAATATTTGTAACTTATTTGCTGATAATTTTTGTCAAGTGTACCTGCCTATAAGTCAACAAAAACAGATGATTAATAATAAATTTATTATGTCTTCTGCCTTTTCAACTATTAATTTCTCTAAAAAAGAAACACTTAGTGCTCTAAAATCACTTGATGAACGTAAGGGCGCTGGGAGCGATGGCATAGCTCCTATTTTTATCAATCGTTTACTAAAAGAAGGAGATTTTCCTGGTTCTCGGAAAGAAGCTCTTGTAGTTCCCATTTTTAAATCGGGGGATAGGCATTTGGTGGCCAGCCGATCTCTATGCTCGTGATATTTGGTAAAATTCTCGAAAAATTGGTAACCGAACGTCTAACATGGTATCTCAAGCAATACATTACCGATCACCAACACGGTTTTATCAAAGCAAGACCAACTTATATCATTTACTGCAGCTTTAACCGAATTTGTTGACAAACGAGTACCCGTCAACGCAGTCTACACAGACTTTAGCAAAGCATTCGACAAAGTTGACCACGACTTGCTCATAAAAAAGCTGTTTAAATTTGTGGCTCTCTTCTCAATTGGTTTAAGTCTTATTCAAGTAATAGAAATTCAAAAGTATTAGTATGTGGATTTCAACCAAAATCGTTCACAGCAACATAAGAAGTACCCCAAGATGAGACCCTTGGGGTACTCTTGATCCTCGGTCCACTTCTTTTCAATCTCTTTATAAATTACATCATACGTTATTTTAAGCACTCTAATATTTACCTATTTGCAGATGATTTAAAAATAATGAAAGATATACAAACTGAATTGGACGCTCAAAAACTACAAGCAGATTTAGATAGACTCTTACTTTGGTGTATAGCAAATAAAATGGTACTTAATATTAATAAATGTCCGTATATACAATTTAGGCGAATTGAGACTATAATACTTAACACTTATCACATCGACGGACAAAACATAACTTGTGTTGACAACGGTCGCGACTTAGGTGTCTTAATGGACCGTCAGCTAAAATTTGATGACCATATAAAGTACGTTCCATCTAAGGGTTTCAAAATGCTTGGTTTTGTTCTAAGCAAAGATTTTAAAAAGTGCTCTACAAAAATGAAACTTTTTAACAACATTGTCCGGCCAATCCTGGAATACAATTGCATGGTGTGGAACCCGTACTATGATGTGTATGTGAGGATGTTGGAGAAGATCCAAAAAAGATTTGTTTATCATCTATCATACAGCGATAGCTTATTTAGAGTGATTGGAGGCTATGAAGATAGATTGAATCAGTACTATATGTCCTCACTCGCTTATCGTAGAAAAATACACGATCTTGTTTTCCTTCACAAGCTATTTAATGGTAGCATTGACTGCAACGAATTAATCTCATCTTTAACTGTTCATACTCCGTCTCGTTTGCCCCGACTTAGTGCCTAAAACTTCTTTCAAATACCCATATTAAAAAACCAACCTTGGACACAATTCTGCTATACCTCGAATATGTAGGCAATACAATGAACTCGCAAAAAGCAACAACTTGGATATTGCCATTAATCTAAGCACATATAAATTATTAAAATAAAGTTCATACGTTAATGCATTCATTCTATTTGTATTTTTAGTATTTTTTCTTTGTATTACTTTTATTTTTAAGCTTTACAAATTTTATTTCTAAAGTTTAGTCATTTAAGTTCTTAATTTTAATTTTACTATTTATATTAGCTGTTACTTAATTATATGTGATGGACCACAGCAGTGGTTTCCTGTAACTAAGGGAGCACATAGATTTATAACTTGCATATTATTTTAAAGCCTATCATGTGTATTCCTTGTTGGAGATCCTAATAAAATAAAATAAAATATATTAATTTTCGAAATTTAAAAAAACTTTGGTAGATTTTTACTATCTCCCTTATAGAAGCTCTTCTTGGAACTTTTTATTCTGATGGTTTGGTTTCGTATTACTGTAAATAACTTTTGAAGCGCTAAGTCGATTAACGCATCTGTAAACGAAGCTTCCTTTAGTCAGCTTTTAGGACAATGACGATTTAGATATATTCAATATTAACATTATAAATAAGAAATATCGTTGTAACAGGTCTTCAAATATGATACCTATAGTCAATGACATAAATAATATATTATGACAGTAATTAGGGCAGGAGACTTTATATAAAAATTAAGTTTCAATTTTAAAATTTGAATTGTTATATACGAATCTTTATACGTATATATTATTCTTGAGTAAGTATGTAAGTCACTGAACTCTTCATAAACGGCTTGATTGTTTTTGACATAATTTTTTTGTGTATGCTTGAGTAGGTTTTTCTATGGTTTAGATTCGACCCGATATCATAAAAAAAAATATCTTATTTCACTCGTACGAGGTCGGTATGGGCAGATAGTGTCCTTATAAATTATAAATTACGTGATTTATTAATTACATTATAAAACCGTTACAATGGCGACATCAAAGTAAATAATATTATCTTCTATATAATATCTATAGTATAAATACGTGAAGCAAAAACTTTGCACCCCTTTTTAACTAAAATTACGTGGATGGAGAGGAATGAAATTTTGCAAAGTTAAAGTTTAGATGGAGAAGGAGTGCAAAAAACTAAAATTGTTGTATAATATGCATTAAAAATACGTTAAATTAATAAAATAAAACATTATAGACATTACCATGCATTGGACACACACATACGCATATATGTTATATATTCATAATTTTGGTAATGGTTATAGTTTGTGGTCAAACTGAGTAGATATTAAATATTACAGGTAATATACTCTTTTGCTTATGGTCTATCCTATGATTTGTCTTATCGAAATTTGTATTTATAATATATTTATTTAGCCATCTCTTTATTTATTTATTAAAAGTTTTGCTACACCACTAATAAATTATTATCTGTAGGAACCGCACGCGCACTGTTAGACGCATTTGTCAATAATTTAGTGCTTTCAGGCTTTTTGTGTTATTTTTGCATTGAAACTAATATTGCATACGTATTGTTATCTGTATTATGTTATCTTTATCAGTTTATGTAAAAAAATCTTTCCAGTTATTCCACATGGATCGCTTGCAAATTTAATTCTAAATTGCTATTGTTTATATATTTTCATAAAGTTACATTCACTCAAAATACGTGAGCAATAATAATAATACCTAAAGAAACGGAATTTTTAGAATTCTCGAAAAAGAAGTTGGTAATAAAATCCCAAAATTCCGAAATACCTCAACAATTAATATTAGATAATAATATTATGTACGAGGCATATCGAAATGTTTCCAAAAACATACTCTCAGTAAATATATTGAACTCCTTTATTTTAACGCACCTTAAATTTATAATTGCACTTTGATGAATACTTGATATACTTAATCAAATTCCTGGTGAACAGAGAACATGTCATATTTATTATACAATAATTTGTGATGGTGACAATGCCGTCAGTAACTATCCGGTAGAATTTTTACTTCTATTAGTGGCTTACCCCCACATAAGTTAATATTAAAAGTTAATTGCATCATTTTGCTGACCAGAAACTTAAATATAAAGGCACCATTAATCAATGTAAGAAAGAAACTTTCTACAAACATATGTGCTATAAAGCTGAATTTTTTGTACGAGATGAATAATAAACACAAATTAAGCACATGAAAATTCAGTGGTGCTTGCCCGTATTTGAACCCGCAAACGTTGGTTAAGATTCAAGTGTTCTAAGCACTGGGCCATCTTGGCTCGAAAAAAACATACAAAAATTCATATTTTATCTCTGAATAACATTAGCATTGATAGTAAGATAAAAGTAAGACAGTGAGATTAGTAAGATTGTAAAGATTGTAATTTTTTGGAATTGTTTTTATTTAAATGTTAAATTTGTTTGAAAAAGATAGATTTATTAATGGAGTGGCCTTGGCGAAGTCTCTGTGATTTTATTTAGTCTTTGAGAATAGAACCTTTACAACGTTCAAATCTACATTTTAAATAAATTACTGTCGAACTTCGACCACGGGGCGATCGCTAGTTATAATAATAAAACAAAATAATAAACAGTTGGTTTGCTTGCTGTTAAGCACCCATAATATTAGATATAAGCTTTATTATTATTGAAATTATTCAAACTGACTTAGCTTCTCGGCAGAAAAAACTATGACTGAGTTTATTGTCTACGGTGTATTTTTAAAATTACAATAAAGCATAACAACAAAAAAAAAACAAATATTTATGCTTTGGACTTTATTTTGAGTTAATATTAACGAATACTATCAATATTTACTCTATTATGCGTGACTTCAATTTTATATAAATGTTACAATTTAATTTTATCTAGGACAAAGTATAGCGCCGCGGTCGCACTCCTCCCGGAGCATGCACTTTAAGTTACAAAGCCGGGAGTTATATAGTGACTTCAAACTATTTCATCTTAATTCACGCTTAAGAGGCATACTTAGAAAACATTTTATACTGCACAATTTGTAACATCTTTTTGATACGATAAGATTACTTTTTCGACCTTATCTATATTTATACAAACATTAAAAAAACCGGGCAAGTGCGAGTCGGACTCGCACACTGAGGGTTCCGTACCACCACAAATTATTGAAAGATTTACCATCAGGTCATTGTAAGATTTAGACTTTTTATGTTTTCCTTTAATTTGTTCGTAAAAAAATATTTCCTTAATATTTTTTAATATTTTTTATTTCAACTAATTTAGTGTTTTCTTATTTTTATTTGCTATTAGCTAAATTTCGTGATTCTAGATCAACTAGAAGTACCTATTGGTTTTTATTCCCTTTGCAAATGTATCGGAAATGCGACAGAAACGGCCAGATCTTTTGATTACGTTGACTTAGAGATTTGATTTTTTCACAGCTCTAAGGAACCGCAAACTTCAGTATTTAGTATTAATTTCAAGTTTATATCTCTACGCTTTCCTGAGAAAAGTGGTTTTGACGAACAAACAGACGGACAACGAAGTGATCTTAGAATGGTTCCTTTTTTCGTTTAGAGGTACGAAACCCTAAAAAACAAATGAAATTTGAGTTATTGTATGTTTGTTTGTAATGGATAAACTCAATAACTACTAAACCGATTAAAAAAATTATTTCACCTACAGAAAGCTTCATTATTATCAACTAACATAGGATAAATTATTTTTAAAATATAAGATATTCTTACGAAAATTGCAATTGACTGAAGGTATCAAAAATGTTCCTACAGAATTAAACATATTCTTAATCCCAGCCAGATTAAAACGTGTTCAATAAAATAAGTTGTATACAGCATATAAGGCATTTAAGTCATCGCCATTCTGAAAAAAATGGTGACTATTATTATTTAGCTAAGAAAACTTACCATTTTATTTATTTCACTAATATAGTCCATCGGATGTCTATAAAATTTACATAGTTAAGTAATTGTGCTAACAGTGAATTATGGGAAGTAAAATGGCTATTTTAAATTAAATTTGGAACGCGTAATTCAAATCACTTAAGTAAAAACTTTCGTCAAACACCTGGCACTCAAATTCAACCTTGAAATTTTACTCTTATCGCAACCAAGAAGTTTCACTTTTTCGAAAATCTCTGATATCGGAAATAATCTGTACGTCAAACAAGTCGCACCCAAACTTTACACTAAAATTTAACCTTGAAATCCGAAGATGTTACACTTCTCGAACATCCCTACACTGAATTCCGATAACGTTTTCAATGTAAGCATTTTTGAATACACGAAAATATCCCTTCCATATTATAAGACAACTGCTGGAACTCGAGTCTAGTTGACAGTTTTTTTCTTTGATATATTATAGTAAATAATATTATATAATATAAATATATAAGAAATAGTATTACTTTTAAAACTTTTGATTTTAACTTTTCAGCACGCGTGACTATTTTTTCTCGCGTGCACCACTGTTCCTTTGTTCTCGATTCCAAGATTCTTTGGGATATATAAGAGCTTGGGACCGTCGGTCTATTTCAATACAACAATACAAAAGATAAAATAAAGCTATGAAAATAGTCAGTAACATTTAAAAATTCCATTACATATCATACATACTTAATTCTTAAAAACGCATAACTTTACGTTTCACGCTATGTGAATGCATGTTGTACATTTCTTTTTTAAAAAGAACGCGTCCAATTATGTCAATTTTATGAAGCGTGATTTACTCGTTCTCATAGAAATGCTCAAAAACGATCTTGAAATACGTTATCAAAAAATAAAAGCACTTAAATAATGGTAATAAATAAATAATTAACACATATTTTTCCAAAAGCATTTGTTTGGCAAAGGGATATATTATACGAATAATAAAAGCTATTGTATTCATGGAAAACGAGAAATGATATGGAAAATATAAAATTATGATATATTATTATTGTGGTTTAATTTATTACGTAAACGTACGTATATATACACTATATAAATTTAAAAAACCCACAGAATACTCCACGACTATAGAAAAGTTATCAGCTGTGCAAATCTTTAAGAACTTCACTTCGTATCTCACTTGTGGAATGTTGAAACCGACTTTCAGTGATACGCTATATTGATACGAGTGTCAACGTTGCGACTTTCTGATATTCCACTATAATATTATTTGGTGAGTGTCGACTTTGCTCTGACGTTACAGAATAGTTCTACTTTTATAAATAATTTGAAGTATACATCTTATATATAAACGATTATTTGTATCAAAGCGATAAAAATTAACAAAATAAATTATATAAAATAAATTTCATTCCACTGCCATGAAAAAAAAAATTATCACAAGATCTTTGTGATTTTGAATAATAATAGTGTTAGATAAATATGAATATGCTATGCTATTTAAATAAAAAAAAGGTTTCAATATATTCAGTTACAATTCTACTACAAATAATTTATGCTACTTTGATATAACGTTATTCGTATTGTATAGAGATCCTATAAATATGTTCTATATTATCAAAGTTCACGGCTTTAAAATGAGCCACGCATGTTGCATATGACGCTGTGGTCGTATCCTCTCAGGCAAAACATGGTCCCTGCATCATGGCAGTTGTATAGCTTATTAGCGATTTCACTCTAACACTGTGCTCAATATAAAGATTTTTAAGAAGAATGGCGATAAAGTGTATTTGAATTTTGCTTCATACTTTTTGTTCCTTTCGTGCTTATCTATGTCGAGAAACTGGGTGATTTAGTGTCAAATTAAAGTTTGATATGTATTTTAAAATGATAAAATAGCTGTTTGATTATTGGTACGCTTTTAACATTTTGCGTTAATATTGTTATTTCGTAATTTTTACTTCGAGAATCGATTATCATGAATTTTTTTTCGCAGAAGCAGATGTCGTCTGCTATACAATATTTTTATACATATCATAACGTACTATCAATTGATGAAAGTCATAAATAATTGCTGAATTTTATCACTACAAAATCTATAGCAGTTAAAATATCATACAAGTCGATAATATCAGTTTCAGGAAATGACGACAGAGCTATGAGAAAATAAAACGTTTACACAATAAGGTACTTTGAAAAATTATTTTGGTGAAAATTCAATTAGTTCTCTCGATAGATTTCATTTATTTTTTCAAAAATGTTTCAATAAAAAAGAATCCAAGAAATTCAAATGGAATATTCTCATTACTTTGTAAATTGCTTACGGTTTGAACATTAGAGGTTCAGTATACGGAAACTATTTCCGACTGCCTCTTATTTCCCGCATGCCGTCTTTGTATTCTGGTAATATCTTGATATTATGATTCTAAAGCATTTAAACTGAGATGTATTCGAGTTATTTATGCTTTATATAAGCCTCGAAGGCAAGTCATGCCAACGGCGTTCATAAAAGTGGAACGTTGAAGTGTGTGATAAAACTTATAGAAGTAAATATGGAGTAAACAAAGAAAAGGATGATCATTTTGCTTGTTATAAAAGATGGAAGTTGTTTTTGAAGAACACACTGTAAACGTATTGGTATAAAGACGATTTTTCATTGCATCTGGTTGCTTTGTTTAATATCTGAATTGCATTTGCGAAGATAGAACATTATGCAAATACTTTTTACGACTAATATTGATAGGATATTCTATGTTCCTACACTTAAAATATAAGTCGAATTTTATTAATATAAGTCGATATTCTTAAAAAACTAACTGACTGTAAATCTTTTATAATAAGTAAATAGTTTTGGGCTTGATAACGTTTCTACTTTGCTTTAATCCAAGTTGACTTTACAAATTTGAAAGAATATCATTCGACACGTTCAGTTTCAAGTGTTTCATGATCACACCATTGGGCCATCTTGGATCTATTCAACATTTAAGCGGTAAAGATAATTTATTTTTTATTTTTCATTAAGAATCGAATTCATTTAAATAAACGAAAATATTATTTGATATTAACCGACGAATGAAAATTGTTTTACCTTTACGAACGTCCTTATCGATCGATCGATTCTGTTCGATACCTTTCATGATTTTATTATGGCGTGTTTATTGTCAATCTATTGAAATCGTTGAAGTGAAATACAACTGCTTGTAACTATAAACTAATCAGATTCCTAAATTATTACGTTTCCACATAATAAGCGAGAGCCTCTAATGGCATTAAAAACATAATAGAAGTAACCTCTTAGCTCTGAGTATGTCAGTTATATACTAGGGGCGCACGAGCGTACGGCGTATTGGACAGCGGCTAGTCCCAAATGCCCCCACTTTTTTTGAAGAAAACGCATAATGCGTTTTTCCAGCGATAAAATAAGAACATTTCAGAGTGCACAAGTGTGGGCGCAAACATAGGTGCACTCTCTATTCCCTAACTCTCATAATCCGATGGAACGTCAATCCGACATGACTGGAAAGAGTTTAGGCGAAAGGCCAATGCTTTACGTGCTTTTATTGGAACGGGAGTGTACATACTTAAAAAAAAGAAAAGAAAAACCCAATAATATATTGTTGGCTTGACCTGGGATTTAAACCTAAGATTTCCGGGTCATCACATCTAGCCACTAGACCAACGAAGCAGTCATTTTATATAATAGTTATATCATCGACTTACTCTGATGATGAAAATACTAAGCGATCAATTAAGTTACTAAAAAATCAATGCGCTGCCTACTATAGATCTACAACGCCAACTACCTTTGTATCTACGTAGAATAATTACTCAGTTAGTGGAATGAGCATACAAAGGTACCCTATCACCGGTAATACTTACTTAGAGTTATCAGTTTATCAAATCTTTGTAATAAAAACATGTATAAAAAATTATATTTTTTATATATTTTTCAAAAAGTTGACATTGAAAATCTTAGAGTTTAAAAGTTTTTTTTATTGTTTTAAATTGTTAATCAAACCTTGATATTTATATAATATCTAGTATTACGTAATATATATAGGACATTTCTCTCAAAGTTTTAAAACATTAATGTTAAAAAATACATAAAAGAGAAACATCGTCTCATCTTACATAAGACATCATTTAAGTAGCTCATGGCAGATATATATTTACATGACAAGAGAAGAAATAGCAACCGTAAGTTCACTACATAAGGGAGATTTTAGTTTGTTTGCAAACAATTTTAGAATGGGTTTTAAAACATAACATTGTGCTACATAGTTGACAGACGCTAGTGAAGAAAAAAAAATTAAAGGTCGTTAAAATGAAAAATATTTTAAGTAAAAAAAGTATATATTTTGAATGCGCTGCCGTTCTTGTCTCGGCTGCTTCCTTCTTCCTGTCCTGAAGCGAGGCATTGAGTTGGAAGATCTATATGCAAACGTATACACTCACATGTGTTGCGGCCTTATAGTCATTTTATGTATGCTAGTATAATATTGCATGTGTTTGAAATTTGGTGACTTTATTATTAAAAATCGACTAAGACTCTATAACAGCACTTTTCGTAGTAAATACTAAAGACATGTAGCTGTAGTCATAATTTTCGATCGTGACGTGGAACTAAACAGGATATTATGAGTCGAAATTCCGATGGGGCTTTTTTGTATTTTATATGCTAAAATGTTCGATAGACGAAGAGGGAAGTGTATAGCGAACGAAAAACTATTTTATATACATGTACGTATAAGCTAATCTCTTATTTGTTTTTCTTAATAGGAAAAGTGATCGTTACCTAATACTGGAACAATATCATTTTGGTTAGAATAAAAATGAGGTGGTAAGTAAATTAAAAATTCATAGTCAACCCCGGAATTCGAACCTATCAAATATTTAAAAATGATAAGAGGATGATTTTAGGACTTCCTATAACTGACATTAATTGACGCTGACAGACCCGTAATAATAATCATGTGTCACTAAGAATCTTTCAGAGATTGTCTTGGCATCATGCCAGCAGATACTAGAAAGTAATTTCGTACACAAATGTGCGAGAATATTTTTGAAAATATATTTACTAATCTTTCTTATATTTTACAGAGAGGAAAAGAGTGAAAGAGAGACAATAAGGAATATAAAGAGACTAGTTACAGTCGTAACTTTTAAAAATGTTGGTATAATTATTAAACAGATGATACCATGAACACTTTCGGTAACGGCGGTCATTCGAAGGATTTGCGCAGGACATAGGTACAGATAGGGTCAGAGGTATGTGACAACTAGTGTTTTTCAAAAAGTTGACATGTATTAATAAACATGCTGCATTCTTCACTGTCATAATATGAACTGAGAGTATTCAGGCGCTGGATCAATAGCTTTTTTCAGTTGCTTTCCCAGACATGGCATTTTTAGTTCGCTATTAAATGAACAAGGTAGTCAAGTAAGAGCGACTTGAGCACCTTATAACTACCGCCTGATACCCCCTCAAACTGTGTTCATCACAACAATGTAAAATCACCTTGTTAAAGCCTTTATATACCTGCGAATTCGTGTCCGGTCGCTATTGAATTAGATCCGATGTAAGTTCCATCAAATAGATACATAATCAATCTTTTTTAAATTGTTTCCACAACTCCTTGTATTTCTTTGTAAACTTTTTCCCGTTCGTTTGATAGATTGGAAAGCGCCAAGTATTCTTCGCAAAGAAAACAATTTAAACTTACGTTTTGTGGTAAACGTTTTTTTTATTGATTTCATAAATTTTATAAAAAGGCAATGTATCTTATTTGGTTTGGACTTGTAATGCGCAGAAAATGCATGTCATACATAATCGAACAATCATCGAAAGCGCCTTACCAAGTAATTTGAAACTCGTATTTTCGTAACTCAATTTGTACTATTTTTGTACGATTTATTTTTTATTTAACCTACTTCCTTTTCAAGGCTTTAATTCGACCTTACTATTTTCGTGTATCATAAATTTTATTACATTAAATAATCGATAAGATTGATTTTCAAAACTGTGTTTTTTTAGTATTTTCATTATTTTAAATCGA
This sequence comes from Nymphalis io, assembly GCF_905147045.1. NCBI lineage: Eukaryota > Metazoa > Arthropoda > Insecta > Lepidoptera > Nymphalidae > Nymphalis > Nymphalis io. Next base: position 14,517,787 of record NC_065918.1, read on the forward strand.
CTGGCAAATGGGTCACTTGATATCATGAAAAAATCTTTATGCGTCGGACAGAAAGTCTAAAATATCCACTGCGGAGTAGCGTCTAAATTTTAAGAAAAACTTTCGTTTGTTGAGTACTTTACTTTTTTAATTTACATAATTTAAATTTAAATATCGAATATGCATTGTTAGTATGTGAACATCACGGGTAATGGAAAGGGGTCAATTAAATTCGCCAACATTATATATGCGAGTATAATTTTGCATGTCACAGAGTTCATGTGATTCATCACATACGCTGAATTTCGTGTATTGTTTTTGATTCTTTATTGACGGTAAGGAAAAAACAATGGGAATAGATTTTTTATTGAGAAGATGTATTCTAACTAATATTATAAATGCGAAAATAAGTTTGTATGTTTGTTACTTTGTAACATCTTGACTACTCAACCTTCAGCAGCGTAACCACAGACTGCATTTTGTATAGAATAATATCACGCTACGACCCACAAGAGTGGAGTAGTAACGTTTATCGCGGGTAAAACCACCGATAGTGGTAGTTTACTTCTAATTTTACTTTATAGTTCTGCTATAGTATATATAGTAAGTAATTTAATTTCCTTCTAATTTTCTAATTAAAATATACGTAAGAATCATATTTCTGTATCAGTGAAATAATTGTAAACTCTTTTGTGTTATTAGTGTAGACAACAAAAAATTCTTGAATGAATAATATAAAATAGTTTCGTACTATCAGACGAGAGAGAGAGAGAAGCCGAGATGGCCCAGTGGTAAGAACGCGTGAATCTTAACCGATGATCGTGGGTTCAAACCCGGGCAAGCACCACTGAATTTTCATGCGCTTAATTTGTGATTATAATTGATCTCGTGCTTTACGGTGAAGGAAAACATCGTGAGGAAACCTGCATGTGTCTAATTTCAAGAAATTCTGCTACGTGTGTATTCCATCAACCCGCACTGGAGCAGCGTGGTGGAACAAGCTCCAAACCTTCTCCTCAAAAAGGGAGAGGAGGGCTTAGCCCAGCAGGGACATTCACAGGCTGTTACTGTTACTGTCGTACTATCAATATATTTAAATTTGAATAAGCTGAATACGAGTAGGTTTTTTTAGTAGCAATCCTGAATCGATACTACAGATCTGATGTCAGTTTAGCTCGAAGATTTGAATGTGAATTTTAACAAGAAGAATCTGGAAAGCACTCTGTAGTCACTTAATAACTTAATGTATATTTGTGCGTTGAATATTCGATTTGAATTTCCGATTGAATATTCTATTATCTGTAGCAAAAAAAAAAAATTAAAATATACATATGATTACACTGGGATTTGCGTCATAAATTACTGATGATATGATCCTCTTTTTTACCAAATTGTCCTTGACCTGGAATCACTAAATAGTATTATAAAACAAAATAACCCCCCCCCCCACTACGGCTGTATGTCTGTCTAAAAGCGATAAATTCAAAAACTACCAAATGGATTTTTGTACGGTTTTTATGCATGAACTTATGATGATGTGATTCATGATGAATGTTTAAGTATACAAGTATACACTAAGGCTTCGCATAAATTGCCTGAAATATAACGATAATTATTGAAGATGCCAGAAAAAATCATACCGACTTTCGTTAACGACTAGTTAATATATAAAAATATATGCTATGAAATATATAACATATTGTATAATCTGTAATTATGTTAATAATACACAAAACATTAATGATTATGTAATATATTTATTTATTTATTTATTTATATATATACATAATATGTGTATTGTACATATTTTAAAACTTAGAAATAGCTTCTGTGGCCATTGTGATCCGTTTATCTATTCCAGTAGAAATTTTAAAAGTGTTTAATAAATCTAAGAAATCAGAAATGAATCTATTCGTCACTATTCAAAGTTACGGAAAGAGCTTTGTTATGAAAAAAATATGTCTTATAATAATAATTAATGACATTAAAAAACTTATTAATCCTAAAAACTTGTAAGATACGTAATAATTAACAATTGTATGTTTTATATGAAGGTGATTTTGTGTTTGCATATATTATCTTAATGATATCCATTTATATCGATATTTCTGGCATTCTATATACACTACAGACAAAAGTTCCGTTTGTTATTTTATTATTATTCGCTTGGTACCGAATAAATCTTTGTTAATAGACTTGTTAAGATAACTGAGAAATACAATTTAATTAGTGCTGCTATTTTAAATAAGAAGTTAAATAATAATTAAGACATTGGAATTTGTATCCTAAGCAATACTGATAAGATCGACATTTCAAATTCGAACTGAAGTATCATCGACTCAGGATGTCTACCACTTCTTTAAGGGAGTGTTAGCTGTCTTCGTGGAATTTTGGACTCCTCTGGTTTGATTGGTATTCGGCGAGAATGGACGCCATTTTTAGAATGTATTCAATAATCCCCTTGGTAGACACCATTTGTGCCCTCTTCCAATGCATGTATTTCCAATGCGTCTTCGCTGTCGTCGGTATAAAAACAAAGTTTTTATGGCGAGATATTTCATCCATTACGCTATCGTGCAATTGTAACTTTCTCGTTGCATATTTGATGACTACGACTGTCTCGTAATTAAGTACTTGAGCCTGTATTGTGAGGGTGATTGATTTTTCACTTATCTCGGTTTTGACCCGGAAACTTAACATTCACGCGTTCTACCACTGGAATATCTCGGCAAAAAACTACAAACTATTATAACTTAAAAATGATTTATATACAGCAGTCGTTTTACATATAACTACTTACTATGTAGCTATAATATTCGTCGTTATTAAAATACTTTTTGCGACTTTGAACAGAAACAGTTGTAAAGTCTAACCTGTATTTAGTTTGAAACTTTTAATGAAACCGCTAAAGCTTGTTTCGAACAAGACATAAATAAAATATGTTTCTTAAAATATATTTCAAAATTATAATAAGCATTTTAAATTAAATAAAAAAAATGTAATTAATTTTGTATTATTTGCTTGTTTTAGAACCTAACCCCTCTAGCTGTATAAAAAAGGTTTGCTCTGCTATTCTTATTTTTATTTCCTTAGTAATCTTAAATACGTTAATGAATCAATTTTGTTGGTTTTTAAGGTATCGTAACTCCTAATTATCTTAGAGCTTTAAAATTATTTACAGTAATATTAGGCAAAATAATTATATATATATATAGAAACGACGAATTTTGTTTTCTTTAGAGTTTTATTTCAAATATGTTTTCACTTTAACTATTTCCTTAATTTATTGTCGTATATATAAGCCAGATTTGATTATGCCATTGTAAAAAAATATAAATTAATGATTATAATAACTTTTAACATTGTATGGGAAAAGCATATGTACCCTATTCGATATAAAATTAAATTTTCAATCTAATTTTATCGAATGTATTTTTTATAGAATGAAAGCGAACGCTAAATTTTTATCATTGAAACTTAGTCAGCGACAGAATTTGTATGCGTCATTTCCATTACGATGGAATATCCTTCCGAAACGTGTCGAGCATACCTCGATAATCAGCTAATAAACAATTGTAAAGAGCTGATAATATTCTATTTCATTCACAGTAAGCAAACTGAATTCGATATATATATTATGCTCTTAACATAGTATATATAACATAACCTTCGGCTTCGATTCACTGTTACTACCACCGATTTATATAGTTGTATCTCCACAGGCGTGTTGTCCGGTGTATCACATCTTTAATTTATATTAATGCTATTTTAATGCACCTATGTAATTTTATTAGGCAGAATTAAAGTCCAAATCTTATGATTATTAATAATAATGGAAATATGGTATTGATTGCAATATAAAATATCAATATAAATTTCATACATGGGTTGGGTAGTTAGGACGTGACAGCATAACAATTAAACTAATTTATTTTCACGTTTATGATATCAGTAAAAATATCTAGGTGGAGGAATAATAATCCATTGTTACGATAATTGTTTTTTTTTTTATAAAAAATAGGTAATCGGGATAAATGATCATAAGTAATACCACTAATATACATTGGTGCTGTAAGGAATATTAACTGTTTCCTACATTGTAAATGCGCCATTAACCTTGGGAACTAGTATATCATATCGCTTGTGCTTGTAGTTACACTGGCTCACTCACCCTTCAAACCGTAACACAACATTAGATAGAATATCTCTTAAGTGGTTGTTAGCTACCCAGAAGGGCTTGCTCAAAGTCCTACCATCCAGTAAATGTACTGTACTCGTATTACGGCAAATGTATTGTTTAAAAGTAATAAATGATTTTAATTATATGTAGAGAATGCTTATTATGTAAACACGAATTAATTAAGAGCAAAGGTGGTTTCTGTTGCTAACGCTATTGGTTACAACCCGTTTTATTCATGTTTTCAGCTTGCAATACCTTAATTGGATTTTATGAAAAACTATTTAACTGTACAGCAAGGGCGTGAAATTTGACGGCCTTTAATATTTGACTATTCTTATTATAAGTTTTTTTTTTACGTCTTATCAATATGTATAAATGTGGAATACGAACTAGTTAGTTCGTATTCCACATTTATATTTATATCAACATACATAGTTATGTATGTTGATAAATTTAAATTTCATGTTAAAAATATCATTAATATTACTCAATTACTTTGCGCTCGCGGTTTCGTCGTTTTCATGATGATCGGTTAAATAGTTAAGAAATCGTAACAAACTAACAATCTCATTTTCACTCTTATAATATTAATAAGGAAACAAGCTTGTATAAATGGTAAAAAGCGTGGGGTCAGTATTTGTTGATTTAAGTAAAAGAGCTGCTTCTGTTCTGCTACTTTCTTACTTATCGTGCTTCTAGTGATCTGAGTCTTACGTCAGCTTGCTTTTAAGAGCTTGAATTTTCGTAATGCAATGGTGAATCAGTATCTTAGTTAGTTAATAATGTAAGACATAATAAAATTCAATATAAGATTTTATTTTTTATTAATATTTATAGATATGCGGGTGATCTATGATAGCAAACGTAGTTAGGTCAATATCCTAGGTTAATATAGAGAGTGTTTAGAATGGATATTGTACACATCATGCATGTGTTGCCTCAAGTAATGTAATAATTCCGCTCGAATTATTGGCTCACAATTCGCTTAGCTATTTAGTACGATGCATTATTAATGTTCAATAGAGAATTTACCTTTCATTAATTTCGTTTATAAAAAAATTACATTGTATTCCATGCGTTCATCATTTATTCGATCGAGTTGAAACTTTGGTCAGCACGATCATGTTTCTGACATAGTGTTCAAATCAATGAACATTGTATTAATAATAACAATAATTTATTTAAACATAAACATAAGTTAACATATGGATTACAAATTGTTAATCTTATGTACTAAGGTATAACATCAAAATTTTGGTTTTGCTTCAATTTATACGGTGGTTAAATGTCGAGATGTCTCAGTGGTGAAGAACGCGTGAATCTTAACTGATGATCGTGGGTTGGCAAGCACCACTGAATTTTCATGTGCTTAATTTGTATTTATAATCCACCTCGTGCTTGACTGTGGAGGAAAACATCGCGAGGAAACCTGCATGTGTCTAATTTCAGTGAAATTATGCCACATGTCTATTCTACCAACCCGCATTGGAGCAGCATGGTACAATAAGCTCCAAACATTCTCTTCAAAAGGATGAGGAGGGAGAGGATGCCTTAGAGCAGCAGTGGGACATTAACAGGCTGTTACTGTATACGTCTATTAATCATTTGACGTTTTAAGTTGGTGCACTTAAAAGGATTTTCCTGTCCCTTCGATATTGCATTCGTTAAAGATATCAAGTGTTACTAAGTGAACAAAACTGTTAATAATTAAATGTAGTTGGAGATTTAGTCACCAACTTTGTCTAATCAATCGTTTAAAAGCTTCACTGTGTTTACTTAGTCAAAACATACAAACATTATTATTTAACCTTATGAGACAAAACAAAAACTCGTGCCTATTAATCCTTTGATGGTAAAAAGATACGCGAGTGACGTCAAAGTTTTACTAATAAACATGATTTGTTATTTAACAAATAAAAATATTTAGATTTTAAATATGTTTCGTTACGATAACGTCAACCTAATAAAAAAACCTTTCATTATTTTTGCGAATATTAATTCAATATTATTTGGTCGGTATATATATAAGATGCGTATTAATTTCATAATAACAATAATATTATCAAACCATAGTTTCCATTAAGGAATACAAGATTGGCATACATTAAGCGTCATGGAGTACGTTAATATCAAATCCTCATGCTCCCTCGGGCTATGCGAAAAGCAAACGAAATTAACCTGTATTGGCTATGTATATTATGATTAATAACAAACATATCGAAACAGTTCCGTTAAGATTTGTAATTATACGATAAGGTAAAAAAGTATTTAGTAAATTAAGTGTTAATGACTCGGTCGTAATCTGCGTTTTTGCATAATGCTCGCTCGCTAAAGCTGTCTCTTGTGCTAAGAATTCTAATAAGGCCTCTAATGTTGGTATCATTACTTGTAGAAATTATACACATCTGAGTATAATTATCAAATAAAAAACAAATGGATGACTAATACTGTTCTATGTTATTTATTAAATAAAATCGGTTCATATTATTATCGTTCATACTTCGGTCGGTGGAAATAATTACATATTCAGTTTCTTGTCGGTTCTAGTCTATATATACTACAATTTCAGTGGTAGCCTTACATTAAATACAATCTTGTTATATGAGTCTTGTTGCATAAAGTATGTTTGGAGATAATCGATTTTAATCGAGTATATTTTTATCGATTTAAATAAATCGTTTTTCGTCTGATAGCTTATTTATTAAGAAAGTTTATATAGCCTACCTCTACGGCTCAAACGTAGTAACAATCAACGTCAATTTTTTATTTTTTTAAAAAAAATAGGAAGGCGGACGAGCATATGGGCCATCTGATGGTAAGTGGTCACCAACGCCCATAAACAATGGCATTGTGAGAAATGTTAACCATCGCTTACATCACCAATGCGCCACCAACCTTGGGAACTAAGATGTTATGTCCCTTGTGCCTGTAATTAATCTGACTCACTCACCCTTCAAACCGGAACACAACAATACCAAGTACTGCTGCTTTGCAGTAGAACATCTGATGAGTGGGTGGTACCTACCCAGACGAGCTTGCACAAAGCTCTACCACCAAAAAAAATCATTTATATAAAACCAACATGTACAATTGATACAAATGAAATCGCAGGTTGAAATGCCAATAGTTATAGGGCTCATTTCCCAAAGGCCGGCAACGCACCTGCAAGCTCTCCGGTGTTGCAGGTGTTTATAGGCGGTGGTAATCATTTACCTTTAGGTGAACCTCTTGCCCGTTTGCCCTTTCTAATACAGCACACATATTATATTGCATTAACATAAGTGCACTCTCTATGCCCTCACTCTTATAATCCGATGGAGCAGAAAATCCGACACGATCGATAAGATTTCAGGCTCAGGACCAACGGCATAACGGGATTTCTGAGACTCTGACTGAGGTGTAAACTGAGGTGTAAACATAGCGTAACGAAGTCTGACTCTGAGCTACTACCGAGAATTTACTGTAGGATGTTGATGATTCCTAATATTTTTATCAGGCCAACCCAGGGCTTGAACTCAGGACCTTGGGGTCTGCAGCCTTATAAGCTAAGTACTAAAACAACAAGGCATTCAGTAAAGTAGTAAAGTAATATTAAAAAGTTCAAATATTATTAAAATAATTTGAGTTCGTTCCGCTTTTTGGGTTAAAATAAAACTATAAGCTTTGTAGCAAAAGTATATACACATGTCCTTTGGGTCTCGTTAACGAAACTATCAACTCTACGAGTACGAATATTTCAGAGTTATCTAACAGTATTTCGTTTTATTTAAAGTTAAAAAGTCAAGATAAAGTTGGTATAATCATTATTTGTAATATATTTAACGTTAGCTTCTTTTAGTTGTTCAATGAAATTTTGGCAAATGTGTAATACACCTTAATGGAGCAGAGGAGAGTTAGCTTTAAGAGAGCCTCCGTCCATGAGATGTTACTCACTGCTATATTCATTAATTATCATATAATTATAACACTTGGTGGTAGTTCTTTGTGCAAACTCATCTAGGTAGGTAAAACCCACTTATCAGACATTCTACCGCAGAAAAACAATACTTAGTATCGTTGTGTTCCGGTTTAAAGGGTGAGTGAGCCAGTAACTGTAGGCACGAGGAATATAATATATTAGTTCCCAAAGATAGTAGCACATTGGCGACGTAAAGGATGGTTAATATTTCTTACACTGCCAATGTCTATGGGTGTTAGTCATTACGTACTATCAGGTGGCTCATTTGCCCGTCCACCTACTTATTCTATAAAAAAGGTACCAAAAATCAGAATATTTGGTTCCTGCTGAAAATGTTGTAACATATAATCCTGAGACTTTTTTATTAATTAGTTTCTACGTTGCTTACTAAGGTACTCACCGAGAGAAACTTCGTGCACCTCATCGTGTTTCGTATTCCGTTGACCTGAAAAAGGAAAATAATATTTGTTAATATTTGTTTAATCGGGAAGATACATAATACGTTTTATGGGTAAACATTTATCGTACAAAATTAATTAACATTATTGGAACATATACGTTGAATTTTAAAACTTAAACAAAAATATTTTTCTTAATTAGGTTAGTTCGAGAACTTTTGGATCGAACTTACAAGATAAATTTAAAATAACCACCGGTACGGAATGTAGATTCTAATGAAGTAAAACCGTCACGAATCTCATTAGGATATACTTTTTTTATAAATTATATATAAACACATACATGATATATATAAAAACATATTATATTAAAAAATATATATACAATTAAAAATAATCATTAAAAAATCTGATCTTTCTATCATCTGTCTAATCTTGGTTAAGCATAAAACAATATGCGAGATTTTGTTATAGAATCAAAAACCGGAAATGTACTAAACTAACTTTGTGAAAATCCAAAATAACTGAAACAGATTGTATCAAAAAAGTATTACTATTAAATACATTTAAGTAAATTAAACAAGCTGCATTATGAAAAAGTCGCCTATAAAAGCAAGAAGTACCTTTTAAATGAAAAAATCCTTACATTGTAGAAAGGGTTGTCATACGTGGCTTGAGTCGAACCCTTCAGTTTCTTTCACCACATAGATCTTATTCGCCTTGTTATAAAGGTTATAATGATAGAAACACCCCATATTTACGTGAAGATTACAAAGTGGTAATAGAATAGTGGATGCCATAGAAGCATCAATCTAGCGATTCATGTTTTATCTATAATCTTTTATAAAAATACTTTGATATGTATAGACCGATGTCTCAAAGAATGAAATATAATAGACAATGATAGTCTTAGCATTATAAGTAGTAACAATAGGACCTATCAGAAAGTCGTGTCAAATAACGTCCAATGTAAGCGACATTGTAAAATGTAAATGCGAATGTAAGTACTGTCAGCGAAACTTAACTGTTTTTGCATCGTATTTTTTTATTATATATTTTGACAAAATAAGTACTAAAATGAGATACGTGGTACAACGTTGTGTAATATTTAAGGATGTTTTTTTTTATTAACATTCTATGTACCTTTATTGTTTATTTAATATCAAAGATTATCCATATTGTTGTATACATCAAGTATTTATCATATTAAATTCATCCAATTGTTTTCCTGATACTTCATAAAAATTGCCGTTTAAAGCTGATTTGGAACGTTTTTACCTTATTTTATTTGAAACATATAATAATTGCTTCGCTTATATAATTTAATGATGAACGAATATGATTTTAGACTTGTCCCCTTAAACTGTTTTCATACGGTCTGTATTATTGCATATGTATAGTCTCTTGACTATACATATGCTGTATACATATGTAAATATATTATTTTAATTCTTATCAAGGAAATATATAAATTGTAAATTATTATTAAAGTACATTTAGTATCCTTTTTTTTTTTTTTAATTAAAAGAAACTAAATAAATAATAGATGTTATCACTTGACCAGTTCTTAATATGAATATGAATTTACATTAAAGGTTTGATCAAAATACACATAACGCATGAAATTGGATTATGTATTGATTCATTAAACTAAAATCTATTTTGGTACTACAACAACATTTATGAAAATTATCTTCAAAATCATCGACCTTAAGAGGATTGTTTTTGTTATAAATCTTTTTTTCTATACATTGTATGTTTTCAATAATTGTTAACATTATGACATTATATGACTACTGGTGGTAGGGCTTTGTGCAAGCTCGTCTGGGTAGGTACCACCCACTCATCAGATATTCTACCGCAAAACAGCAATACTTGATATTGTTGTGTTCCGGTTTGAAGGGTGAGTGAGCCAGTGTAATTACAGGCACAAGGGACATAAAATCTTAGTTCCCAAGGTTGGTGGCGCATTGGCTATAAGCGATGGTTGACATTTCTTAGAATGCCAATGTCTAAGGGCGTTTGGTGACGACTTACCATCAGGTGGCCCATATGCTCGTCCACCTTCCTATTCTATAAAAAAAAAAAAAAAATTCCGAAAAAAATTGTTCTGTGTCTGTAACCATATCGGCGCACTATTGAGGCGGGGACCTCGTGCGGTTGCGTTCCATTTAACTTTAGGGCGCTATCCCACCGACACCCCCATCTTTATGCCTTAACGAGGGTGCTTATGAATTTAATTAATCCTAGCGATGATTTAAGTACAAGTGAAATTATGTCTTTATTGCATTTGAGGTGCGCTGATGAAAATTTTCAGCTTCGTAATGAATAATTTACTCATAAAAAAACTGTGTAAAATCATTTTATAAGTTTAATTTTAGGAGTATTAAATCGAGAAGTGTTCAACTATAACGATGTTTTATTTTCATTCAAGTTTACCTTGCTAGTTTAAAATGTATGTTTAGATGGAAGTGATTTTAATTAAAACGGTTTAATATGGTTTGATATTATCAATTACTATTTTAACTACTGGTGTTACACGGGTTAGCTTAACAATTTAATCAGAACTTAGTAATAAAAAATACTAAGTTTGGCGTTTGAATATCAAATTTGGTTTGTAGTTGGTATCTACTCACCCTTCACACCCTCCATAAAAGTAGTAGTAAGTACATAATTAAAAAAAAACAATTTGATCACAAAGCTATATACAATGTCGGGGCCAAACAAGATATAAGCCATGGAACCCCGCTCCAAGCAACAGACAACAACTTATAGGGATGCTTATAATTAAAAAATAGAATAAAACGTGTGTGTTTTTTGTTAATTGTATTCGTTATGTTTCTCTATGAAGCCGAGATGGCCCTGTGGCGAAGCCGAGATGGCCCTGTGGTAAGAACGCGTGAATCATAACCGATGATCGTGGGTTCAAACCCGGGCAAGCACCACTGAATTTTCATGTGTTTAATTTGTGATTATAATTCATCTCGTGCTTTACGGTGAATCAAAACATCGTGAGGAAACCTGCATGTGTCTAATTTCACTGAAATTCTGCCACATGTGAATTCTACCAACCCGCATTGGAGCAGCGTGGTGGAATAAGCTCCAAACCTTCTCCTCAAAAAGAGGAGAGGAGGCCCTTAGCCCAGCAGTGGGACATTCACAGGCTGTTACGGTTACGGTTACGGATGTTTCTCTAACTAATATCATGTGTTAGTAATCACAATTAAAGTCTTACAAGCTGTAGGGTTAGTTAGCAAGTAATACTTATATTATATAATTTATGGACGATATAAACTTTGTTCATTACGATGTCCTATTAACCGATTTCGGCCACGGCGGCCAATCTCAAGAGAGATTAGCCAATTGCGCAGTAAACAATATAGTGCATATATGTGTGTGCAAATACAATTGCACTCTCTATTCCTTCACTCTCTTAATCCAATGGGACGGCAATCCAACACAACTGCAGAGTTCGGACACAGACCTAGCCAAGATTCTAGCCTGCTACTGAGAATTAAATACAGAAAATTCCAATAATTTTTATTGACCCGACCTTGTCTTTGTACCAACGAAACAGTCAACGAGCCCTTATATTCTTAGGATAAAAAACTAAACACAGTTCATGTATCAAAACGTTAAACATATTAAACATGAAAACTATATTTGTAACTGTACGAAGTCTCTCCTGATAACTTCACTGGCTATACTAATACAAAATAAGAATTTTGAAATTCGGAATTTAGACGAATGACATAGGTTACATTGCTCTTATTTTGTACATTATGTTTTGTAAGAGTTCTGCTTAAAGTAGAATCTAATAATATCGAATTATCGAATCTAATCTAAACTATTTTTTTCAATTAGTTAAGTAATATTGTCGGAAAAAAGTAGTTGAGACTAGGAAATGTAATATACATTTTATATTTTAAAATACTCGAAAACGGATTTATTTTTGTTGTAAATTTATAAAGTAAAGCTTATAGAAAACAGTAGACCAACAAGATTCAGGCTTTAACGTAATTTTAAGAAAAAAAAAAATGTTTCATGCATTTATTTAAAAAAAAAAAGCATGACACTATTGCGCACAAAGTTAACAAAATGTTTTTGATACTTACAATGAATAATATATAGAAAGCCATTATGAGTCCATTCTACGTTTGACGTTATATATATTACACTCCAAATATATTATTCCATGATTATTATTAAATCAAATACGATATATTACATTGTTATATGATGCCTTCATACAGAATAGGTAAGTGCTGTTTAAGTAGGGAATCTAATAAGCTGACACGTAGTAACTAAGGCATGTGGCGTGTCTCATTAACTGGACATCGCGGGTAAGGATAATGGATCTCTCTATTAATTATCGCATCTAAGATGCATAATAAATTATGCACGCGCACGCAGCCTGATACCGTGACGTCACGTGGTCACCAATGTCACATCTGACGTCACAAAGTGTAACTGAAGTTATAAAGAGAGCGTAATAGTGACAGACGTTAATTTTGAGTCTAGCTTTATGTATTTTACTTGATGGGATTTATAAAATAGTGTTAACTGTTGCTCTACGAAGTTGTTATAAGAATGTTATTTTATTAATGTTAACATATTTGCTTGTTATATAAAAATTAAGACTATAATAATCATTTTAGTGTAGAATTCAGTACTTATAAAGTTTATTTACACTGGAACGATCTTACTTTACTTTTAAATACCTTAATGTAGCACGAAATTATAACTACGATAAAATTATAGAAAAAAAATAAATCAAAGAAAGTGGCTAATTACTCTTCTACATTATACCATAACCATAACAGCCTGTGAATGTCCCACTGCTGGGCTAAAGGCCTCCTCTCCTCTTTTTGAGGAGAAGGTTTGGAGCTTATTCCACCACGCTGCTCCAATGCGGGTTGGTGGAATACACATGTGGCAGAATTTCAATGAAATTAGACACATGCAGGTTTCCTCACGATGTTTTCCTTCACCGTAAAGCACGAGATGAATTACAATCACAAATTAAGCGCATGAAAATTCAGTGGTGCTTGCCCGGGTTTGAACCCACGATCATCGGTTAAGATTCACATGTTCTTATTCTTCTACATTATAATTTTGATAAATAAATATAAATATGTATACTTAAAACAATAATTCTATACATTCGTGCGATTTTATCAAATTAAATGTATTTCGTAGAATATTTCATAAAATACAAATTAATTTAGATATAATTACCAATAACCAAACAGTACCCTATACGAAAGGTAATATCGAAATACCTTTGCTTAATTCCAACACAATACTATTAATAGTTTTACAATACTATTAATATTAGTAAAGCCGAGATGGCCTAGTGGTAAGAACGAGTGAATCTTAACCGATGATCGTGGGTTCAAACCCGGGCAAGCACCACTGAATTTTCATGTGCTTAATTTGTGTTTATAATTCATCTCGTGCTTAACGGTGAAGGAAAACATCGTGAGGAAACCTGCATGTGTCTAATTTCATTGAAATTCTGTCACATGTGTATTCTACCAACCCGCATTGGAGCAGCGTGGTGGAATAAGCTCCAAACCTTCTCCTCAAAAGTGAGAGGAGGCCTTAGCCCAGCAGTGGGACATTAACAGGCTGTTACTGTTACTGTACTGTTACTATTAATAGTGGGGCTTATGAGTAATTTATATAGTAGAATAAAGCCGTTTGTATTAAGACTTGAGTGCCTTACGTCCACTGAAGTCCATTACACCTATTACCGACATATTATGTAAGTTAAAGAGCATAACAAATTATGATACATAAACTAGAACATATATTAACCACGATATTATGGTCCTTCGGTTAATTCGGTGCCGAGTGAGAGTGCAGAGCTGAGATGGCCCAGTGGTAAGAACGCGTGAATCTTAACCGATGATCGTGGGTTCAAACCCGGGCAAGCACCACTGAATTTTCATGTGCTTAATTTGTGATTGTAATTCATCTCGTGCTTTACGGTGAAGGAAAACATCGTGAGGAAACCTGCATGTGTCTAATTTCACTGACATTCTGCCACATGTGTATTCCACCAACCCGCATTGGAGCAGCGTAGTGGAATAAGCTCCAAACCTTCTCCTCAAAATGAGGAGAGGAGGCCTTTAGCCCAGCAGTGGGACATTCACAGGCTGTTATGGATGGTTAATTCGGTAATGATACTGATTAAATAAGTATTTTCTCACTCAAGTATCCAATTGGTTATGTCTGTTAATATTTTTATTGTCTTGAATAGACGATTAAGCGGTTCACATAAGGTATTGATTTACTGAATTTTCATATTTATCTCTGAACCAGGTTGACATTTTATGTATCCATCAGACTGAACTGCTACCGCTTGGTTGTATGAACACCACCAGCATCTTTGAGCACGGCTTTTGCCATTCATTGAAACATTCACGTCCTGTTATGGAAGAGAGTACAGTAACCATTATTAACCAGTATAGTCACTATATTCTTACTGCCTCCTTAATAGTGTTTCGTATATTTCACTGTTAATCATGATATTATAGCCAAATACTTACTATACATCAAAAAATTCATTTAACTTTCAAATTTTCGAATTGCAATATTCTATATTTAATTATAAAACTTTGTGTTGGGGCAAAGAAAATTAAATATTAAATTAAATTTATTATTAATTTATGTTAATTTTTTGAGTATCTCATTCAAATTAAGGGTTAGTAGAATACATTTTTATCATTGAGTTTAATTAAATTTTTAAGTCATCTAAGAATAACATTTATAATTTTACTATAAAAGTACAACGTAAAATTATGATTTTATTTTTAAATAATAGGACGGCTAAACCTTGCCGTAATTGTTCACCATTGCAAATAGAGATTAGTGCTGTAAGAACTATTAATTATTTCTTACATCGTACAAGATTGGTAGCACATTGTCGCTATGCCCCTTGTGCCTATAGATACACTGGCTCACTCATCCCTTAAACCGAAACACAACAATACTATTTTTGGTGTTTGGCGGTATATATGATGATTGGGTTGTATCTATCCGGATGGGTTTGCATAACACTCTACTACCAAGAATAAAGTAAATATCATAATATTATTGCTATTTATTATTATAATTATCACAATTACAATTTTTTTATATATATTTATAAAAAAGTTTATGTATATATTATTTATTTAGATGTATATATATGTATATGCAAATATAGTATATATATTTAAAAAAAATAAAAGTTGAGATGATCAGTACACCTCCTTACCGCTTTATTTAATTCATGTCCTTCGCCCAAAGGATGTCTGGAAGAGATCGCTCTTTTAGCGATAAGACCGCCTTTTGTACGAAATAGTTTTCGTTTTTTTATGTTTGTGTTTAAAATAGTTCTCTATCACTTTTGGTGTACAATGAAGCATATTTTATTCTATTCTATTCTACTAAAAATATTACATTAAGTATCCTATCTCTAGTTATACAATCAATGTTAATATTATACTTAGAAGTAGTGGATAAGTGCTTGTGCGGTGAAGCATAAGGTGAAGGTGGCATAAGTGTAATTCTATCAGTCACAACTTTATTTGCGTAAAATACATTATATACAAGTAAGTATCGTCTTGATCCATTTGACATTTCATCACAAAAAAGATATATGATCATAAGCGCGAGTTGGTAATATATACAAAGATAAACATCACAGTTCCCAAATTACGGGCAACCAAGAAAATGCTCGAAGTCGGCCGGCACACTGCCGCCGTTGCTGTTTGCGCCACAGCGTTTCTTATTTTAGTTATTTCATATTATTTTATCATATTATTCTTCCCAAGGTTGGTGGTGCATTGGCGATGTAAGAAATGGTTAATATTTTTTATAGCGTCAATGTTTGTGGGTATCGTTGAACCCTTTATTTAAAATAAAAAAAAAACAAATAATCGGCCAACTCTTTTAAGAGTCCTGTCAAAATGTGGGATCAATGTACGATGACAGACCCTAAGGATATAATAAGCAATAAATGTTTGTTGTATTATACTTTGTGCATATAATATCTTATTATATGCCCTTACCCCTGTATAGGCGAATAAATCGATAGGTGAATGTTTATATTTTATTGATTAAAAATCTACGGGACAAAATTCATATTTTACCCGTGCGAAGACATGTACGCACAGCAGTACGAGCAGCTAGTAAACTCAAAGGTAAAGTCATGGTGAAAATGAGTTCTATCATTAGCAATCATAATTAGCTGTTCTTCTTATACTTATGCATGCTCCCTACGGTCTTGAATACTTGTGGTCTTAATTTCCGCATCTGCACGCTTGACTGTCAACTCTCATTGATTATGCTTTACATACATTCTCATTACACTACTGTAATGAGATTTCCATTATGATCTTTATCTGATCCGTCCATCTCATCGGCAATCCCTCGTTCCTTTGACTTATCCACAAGACGTTCTATATGCTTACGTTATACGAATATATGTACATGTGATCCGTAAGTAAAAGATAAGTAAGCCGAGATGGCCTGGTGGTAAGAACGCGTGAATCTTAACCGATGATCGTGGGTTCAAACCCGGGCAAGCACCACTGAATTTTCATGTGCTTAATTTGTGTTTATAATTCATTTCGTGCTTAACGGTGAAGGAAAACATCGTGAGGAAACCTGCATGTGTCTAATTTCATTGAAATTCTGCCACATGTGTATTCTACCAACCCGCATTGGAGCAGCATGGTGGAATAAGCTCCAAACCTTCTCCTCAAAAGGGAGAGGAGACCTTAGCCCAGCAGTGGGACATTAACAGGCTGTTACTGTTACTGTTACTGTACATGTGATCGAAAGTGTGAGCATGTAAGATATAATAATGAAGACTAAGCATATGTTTACAGCGTGATGCCGAAATATTCTAGAGATAACTTTTAAAAAATTCCTTTCCAGGGCTAAATCATAACGATTCTACTATCTTCTTTTCACTATTTTCAGGATAAACGTATAAAAGTTGTCAACGGAGAATATCGGAACTCTAATTAGCCAGATTTTAGTGGTATTTCTCGTGTTATAATTGCCCCTTATTTGCTGTAAGCATAATTTGCTTAAATGGACCGGTTTGCGATTAATGCAATTTCGAGGTGATGTTGTTTAAAATCGTGGTAATCATTACTTTTGTCTGATCAACCTTGAAATAATGGTAAAAATTATGATTTCTGGTTTGTCTTCAATATAGTTGGCACTACATGCGATTATATAGTTTTAACAACGCGACATTAATATTTGGAATGTTGTGAATGTATCAAAGATATTTTTAGTATTCAATTTTATTTAAATTACGCAAGCAAAGGGTACCATTGAAATCATAGGGTGAGGTGTAAAATACTGAGCTTTATACTAAATGTTTACTTTCTTTATGGTCAAATATTTTTGGCTGTCTTGAATGAAATTCAGAGATCTGCATCTCTGGTCTAAGATATTTTATTGAACTTTAATTTACTTTTAATGATGTCTTATTCATCATCATTTATTTACTGCCACATAATTAAGAGAGACAGATACTGTTAGCTTTTCTATAAATACAATTCTAACCCTAGCCCCTTGTCGGAAATGGATCTTTAGAATATTTAGTTACCTTTGTGTCAGTATTATTTAATTTATAATCACTTTAAAAGACGCTTCTAAATAAGTTATATTAAATTAAAATCGTTAAATACTTATTATATAGAAGTTTTAAGTTTCGTAATTTAATGGGTTTTTTCCAGGTTTCCTTATTATGTTTGTGATTGTATACATAATTTTGTAATTTTTTTTTGTGATCAGCTCAATTTCAGCCTATGCAGCTATTTTTAATTGAGACTAGCTAACTTGGCTAGCCTTGAAGATGAATACAAACCGAAGACCTCTTGATCTACAGTTATACATTTTTACAAATAGACTAGCGAGGCATACAATGAATATTACCTCCATTGTTTGTGTTACCATATAACACTTGACCTGACAAAATTTTCTTATCGTGGTTATTTTAAAAGTAATAGTTTATCTGGGAAATATTGCAATCCGAAAGAAAAGTATTGGTATCTAATGCTATACCCAGCAAAGTGAACTTTGACGTTATACATGTACCAATACCGTTTTGCATATTCATATCGCTTAAGCGACACCCAATTTAAAGTTTCATGAACGTTTATAATTAACTGTTAAAGCAAACTACCAAACAGTTTTTTATAAACAAAATTTTAAATGGTTTTTTTTAATTAACAAGTGAACGAATAATTCAGTTGAACATTTATTTTTCGTGATTGAAAATTTATTACATTGTTTCATACATTTTCATTTTTAAAATACTTGATTTATCTTCCATTCTCGTTCGAAAATTAAATTCTTGCAAAAATATTTCATTGATATAGTCGAATCTCCAAGGAGGATATTTTTATTTTTGAAGTTCAACAGCTATAAATTCTCTTCAATATTTCCCTTAATTTTAAAGACTTCTAAATTCGATCCACAGAATAATATTTATTTTTATTTTTGTTTCTTTTTTTCAAATATTTAAATTATATTATGTGCTTTCAAATTAAATTTTAGTATTATTTTTTCATATAATAATATTACTAAGAATGAGTGTGTTTTTATTTTATTTTAAGTTTTCTTTCAGTTCCTTCTTGTACCCTCTTTATTAATTCTCCTCTCAGTATCTCAAAGGTTGTCTGGAAGATATCCCTTATAAATCCGCCTTTGTACACTTTTTTATGATATAGTTATGTTTTCGCTTTTAAGAAATATTTACAACATCAAGAACAGATAAGATACAAAAATCAAATATAATCAAAAGCATCAAAAAGCTAGTATTTTATAATCATAGTTCAAAGTCATAATTTAATTAGTTTCCTACAGTGAAAATACTCAATAAATACATATACTTGTACACCAACAAGCCATATGTTAACATATTATATTTTCGTCTCGGAACAATTTAAAAGAAATTCGTTTCCCATTGAAATGAATTTACATAAAAAACTTGTTAGACCCTTGATTAGGTCGCGTTAAGTTAATTCCTTAGCGTCGAGATCAAACGGTGTTGGACACATTTGAATTTTTAAACCGTACACGAGTATGAAATAGCGTGACAACAGCACGAGACAATTTTAGGTAGAACTCGTAATTTATAAGGCTTTGTGATTTTTCATCTTGTCTCCACCGTGTCATTTGTAAAGTCACAATTCATGCGAACTATTCTTCAGTCTTGTTCCACGGAATAAAGGGAACGGTGGAAGTTGCGTGTGGATTTATGCTTGATACAAATACGTATCTTTGTAGCTGACATTAAAAAAGAAGGGAGAAAATTATCAATTCAGCTGCTTGAATAACGGTGGAAAACAAATACATCTTTCATATTTTTTAGTGTAAAAGATTCAAAAAAAATTTTCATTTTTTTTTTTATATTCTCCGGGAGGGCAAATGACTCTACTCCACCTGATGGTAAGTGGTAGTAGAGTCCAAACGCGACGACGGCCAGTATAGACGGGAACAACGTTCTGCACTAGCCGCCTTCGCCTTGCCGGCCCGCAACATGCCTCTTCACGCCTCGTTTGAAGGAACCCGGGTTGTAAGAGGAGGGGAACACGTGAGCTGGTAAGGAATTCCATTTTTTGGAAGTGCGACGTTCGCGATGGTATTGATGTCACATTTAGGCGGTGACATCGAGAATCAGCTCACGTGGACTTAAGAAGGAAGGGAAAAGCAAGAATTAGAGAGAATAATTCCTCAGAGCACTCGCCGTGATACAGTCGATAGAAAGCGCTCAGTGCTGCTATCTCACGACGCAATTGTAAAGGTTCAAGGGTGTTTGTGACCTTTACGTCGCCAATAATGCGTACTGTAATTAATATTGTAATTAATATTGTTCATTGTAGTTACTGTAATTAATAATGATATCATGTTGAAATTTACGATTCACTGCAATCCTTATATTTGTTAAATTGTATATGTTGTTCTTTAAAGAAGCAACCTGGGATGAATCAGGGCTGGTATTGGGTGTGAATAGTTTTAATATATGTCATTTTAGTTTTTGTATTGTAAAGTAAATAAAATGAAGTAAATGATCTTAAATCTCACATTTTTGTCAAAGGACTTCTTTTTTTCTGTCCTGTAAAGTAAGGTTTCCAGTGTAATCCAGGCAGAGCTAACAGGTTAGTGAATGCACTCATCCGACACATGCAGGTTTAATTTTGATGTTTACGTTGACACACAAGATAATTATAAACTTAAATAAAGCCCCAGTAGTTAAGCAGATTTAAGCCGACATTCAATTAAGATGTACGTGGTCTATTCACAGGATCATCTCGACGATAAAGTTTTAAGTAATATTAAATTGTTTTTTTTTTTATAAATTATTGCTAATTAAAAAACACTTGGAATTTCTCACAAAAGTTAGTAGTGAAATACTAAATATGTTTGGATGTAGATGTAGCCAATTACTTTGAAAATGATATGCTTTTCTGATCTTACACTACCAATAGAGGCATTTCATTCATAGAGAGTTTTCATTAAAATTGTCATTATAAAAAGCGGTTTAATTAAATATCGAAATTGACTCAGCACACCTACATTGAGGTTAGTTTTAAAAAGTTGTATTTAAAAAACGCTTATATTTAGTAAAAAATCATTTAATTTAATTAAAAATTGTTTTTTTTTATTGATACTTTTAAGGATTTCCTTATAAGATACCTACGTACTTTATAATTTTTTTTGATCAAAATGAATAGGAGGACGTCTTTTTATATATATTCACATCTATGGCTTCAAACGAGGGGATCGTTGAGCTGCCAGGCCTTAAGTACTTTATAGGAGGAAAGATCACGTACGCCAATCCTGTGTTTATAAGGCCCGTATATTTTTTTTAAAAACTACATAATATGCTAACGCTATAAGGGCTATAGCTTAGGATATGTAAAAATTTGACTCATCGTGATTTAAGTCTTCTCTCTAAATACTACGTAAAATGACGTCAAATTTATTTCTAATAAAAGTAAAAGTATCTATAATTAACACAACATTTTTTTTGTAACAACTAGTAAATTTCTCACTTCAGGGCAGAAGTCCTCTTCTCTTAAAATAATGTTTGGAGCTTATTCCGTCACGCTGTTACAGAACGACACATGTCACAGAAACTAAACAACTACAAACAAACTACAATGTCTTCTTTTAATCTTCATGGTATTTTTCCGTCGTATCAGTGTGATTTCATCGTCATCAATCACAAAGCGAATTGTAGAACTAAATTAAGCGCATTAATACGTTTGGCCGCATTTCTCACCCACGATGTTCCATTTAAATCCTTGTCTTTTATCCTATATTTTTAAATAAAACATCGAACTCATACATTGAAAACATCTAAATGTGCTTCAATAATAAATCTAAATAGTTTTCAATGTGACGTAAACGTCATTGACTTCACTTAAAAATTTATAAGACGTATTTAGGAAAAATTGTCAGTTAAATCATGATTTTACGCAATAAGTGAAAAGTTTTGAATTAGTTACAATATTACCAATATTAAATTAGCAGCAAGATGAAAAATTTTTTTTATTTATTTATCTTTAAGCGTAAATGTTTAAAATTTATCTCTTCTCTATCCTATAAGTTCTGAATTAAACTAATGAGTTTGGTGCAATTGCACCAAAGCCTATGTTGAATGAATGGCTTCTTCATATTGCTGTATTTTATTTTACACCTCTTACTTGTTAAAGTTATTTAAGACTACAATACTTTGTGTTAACATTTATTTTATTATTATTTAAGTATATAATGAAAATGTTTTATTTATTATTTAGCTTATATTGAATTATTTACGGTTGAAAACTACGCAGCGCATTGGCTGCTGTAGTTTTGTTTTGCCAAGTAATATTACGATCATTTATGGATAAATTAATCTGCAGTATTATTTTAAATATGAAGTTATTTCGTGTAATTATAGATAAAAATTAAATTGTATCTCCTCTGGGCTGACGTGGCCATACTTCATGTATGCTATCGGTAAAAAGAACAACGTGAATTGTTTTAATTTGAGGTCGTAATGGATAAAAAACATACATAACGAGATTTTAAGATTTTTGGCGGAATAGAATGACGATCAAATTTATCGCTGTTCAAGCAAATTGAATTGACCAATCAAACGCTACAAGGAATATTGTGTTGTAGCGCTACGTAGCGCTTTGTAGCACGATGTAGCGCTTCATTATAATATTATATTTATAAAAGATAACTGTAATATGTAGTTCGTTACATCCATGTGAGGCTCAGATACGTATTCAATCTTTGTGATATATTCAATAAACTATGCTTCAGCGTTGTTAAACCTTCTTCATACACTATGGTGGTTGCCATTTAAATTTTAAAGTGTAGAAGATGGTAGAGAAATAGAAAATTAGCCGTTTTAGTGACATACCATGCAAACAGTGTATATCAAATTTAAATTTTACATAAGAACAATTACAGCTTAATTACCGTTTTATATATGTAAACAACACTTATGCCTGATGTCTTCAGAGGATAAACTACTCAAAATTAAGTATTGTATAGAGTACTAATATGTAACAAATGGTAGAAGATAACCCCAAATTAGCATTTCATACTTTAATCTGTTTGTGTGGAGTGAAGTAGCTGTTTGTTTTATATGAGCTGGGATTATAAGCCCGCATCGCTTTCACGCGTTAAGCCGCAAAGTGGAGCTAATATTTGTCAATATGTTATGTAAAATTCATCCATAGGCTATTTGGATATCAGGCTGATTCAAACAATGGTCATTTAATTCATTTCTGAGCTCGGACATTGTATTCCTATTGACATTTCATGACGTAATTGAAGTTTGAACTGTGATTTATGAATTTGTATAAAAGTGTAATCACTATTAATAGAATTAAGGAATTAAGATAGATTGCTCTCTGATAAATTGCCTGCTGTATTTTTTCCTCATTTGTAGGTTTCATTTATTTACAATTAAGAGAATACAGTAGAGTGACAGGCCATTAATGTCTCACAGCTGGGCTAAGACCTCTTCTCCCTTTTGAGAAGGTTTGGACCTTATTCCACCACGATCCATGCTCCAATGCGGGTTGGTAGAATACATATGTTGCAGGATTTCAATGAAATTAGACTCATGCAGGTTTCCTCACGATGTTTTCCTTCACCTGAGGGTGAAGGCAAGCACGAGATGAGTTATAAACACAAATTAAGCACATAAAAATTCAGTGGTGCTTGCCCGGGTTTAAACCCACGATCATCGGTTAAGATTCATGCGTTCTAACTACTAGGCCATCTCGACTCACAATTAAGAGAATAACGTATTTTAATATATTTTATTATACCTGAAGATGACAGAAATGAAAGGGAAATTTTATTTTGAAACGTCTAGTCATGTACGACTTAGTTTGAAATTTTGTTGTCATAGATCTTTAAAAAGTCATCATTGAATAAAATTCAGAATTAATTATAATATTCATGTCAATTTATTAAACGGTTGCTTAAAATGTAGGAAATAGGAAAATGACGTACGTCATGACGACATTATAAATATTAATTAATCTCTATGACGTCATTTTCCTATATGCAAGTGATAATAAATGTTCTTTGTACATGTCACCGATCAACATCCTTACTAATATAAATGCGAAAGTGTATGTTTTGGATGCTTGATTGTTTCACGCAGCAACAGAGTAACGAGAGCCTTTTATATTTATGTAGTTTGTGTACCGGAAACTGACATAGGCTGTATTATATGAAAAATGCTCGAGCACCGTAGAACTGATCTGTAGTGTTACGCATTTCGATGAAATCTGTTATAAAAATCTCTTATATTTTGAAAAGCAATAACAGTTTTTTTTAAGCTTAATACTTCTATAACAAAAACATACATCATATAAACAAACATTTATGCATGAACGCACACATTAGATTCTTAACTATAATATTGTATTCTTATTGCTTTAATTTGTAATGACACTAATTTTGCATTAATAACTATCTTACCGTTTTTATTATAATACAAATTTTAACTATTTATGTATTCATATTTTGGCCTTATTTAATAAATGAAGTATTGAAAATACTTATTTTGTATACAAACTATTGAATTACTATGTAAATGTGATATTAATAAGTAATATCGAAAAAAAATGTAAGCAATAAGTTAACTTTTATTTAACTTCCTGTTAATACAGACGTTTTTTCCGCCTAACTGAAATAACTACTGAACCAATATACAAACAATTTATACAAGAAAATGCAGCGCATTTTGGAGAAACTCTTAGCATTTAATACTGTTATATAATTAGCTGCAATTCGTAATTTCACTCGTTTTGAACTTTGACTATTAACGTGACAAGCTTGAAGCTTCATGTTCTTCTATATTTTTTTCATTCTAAATTGTATGATCAAAGTGCTCAGTATAGATTTATTTGGAAGGAGTCTTTTTATATTACCTGACAAAAATGTTATATATTGTCCTAAAGTCGTTTTATGATTGGTCAGAGTTAATAGCATAGATTGAAGAATCTAAATTATTGCCTGAAACACGCGAAAAGTTAACCGTTCTTTAAAAAATATATATTAAGAAGCGAAATAAGAAATTATCTTAAATAACTGAGACGTCGTTCGTGAACGGGAATTGTAAGTCCTAGTAATTTTCTTTCGCAAACTAACACTGTAAACAATTTCACTGGATAACGTATTTAAAACTTTATTCATTTTAAAAGAAACACCTACAATCTACCTATTATACTGTATATGTATACCAGGTTTTAAGCTGTTTATTATTTTAGTTAGTAGAAAAGACTCATCGTCAGTTGTATTTTAGCCCGATAAAAAGGATTTTGAACTTAATAATAGTAAAAATAACCTTCTCCTCAAATAGGGAGAGGAGGCCTTAGCCCAGCAGTGGGACATTTACAGGCTGTTACTTTACTTTACTTTAATAGTAAAAATATTGTTTTCTTTATATTCCTAGCGTAATTTTAGTATCGATAATATGTATTAATGTTTTATTAATTGCTGTTTAAATTGTAGGAGTAGATTTAAGAAATTAAGGTGAGATAAAAATAAATCTGCTTATATGAGATTATACGCTTGCCGGGATGTGAATCCGCGAACTCTTCGTAAACCTAAATAAAATATGAACTTATAGTTTGTAGACTTGTCTTTGCCGTTTTCCATTTTTCATATTGACATATTTTTAACCGTAATCACGCCAAATTCATTGGAATACCTTAGCTTTTACCTTTAGGGGTATTAAGGCAAAATCTTTAAAATTATGTATACTGAAAGTGTTTGCCTCACTGTTCTATTTTTTGGGTAGCTATTCAGTATACGAAACTTTGAATGTGGCGTGGCGTGTGTGGTGTGTGTGAATATATTTATTAATAAATTTAAAATTATAACATTTCTCAAAAAAGCCATTTTGTTTGATACGTTGCAAACTGAATCATTTTATTGTTTTAATTAGTTTATTAGCAATTCTTATTGCGCAATTGTTTTAATCAGCTTTTTATTTTATATGGATAACATAAGAACTTCATGTTTATGATTTTCAAACTTATATTTGTCTAAAACTTTGAACAAAATAATAAGAAAATATTCTTATGAAATTTAATATATAACTATATTTTAAAAAAAACTTTCCTTTTGCAAATAACAAGGCTTACTTACAAGACAAAGGTCATGTTTAATAGGCATGTCGTGCCGGGACCGATATACGTCGAAGGGAAACCTCTCGAAGTTGTTAGTGAATATACCTACCTAGGACAGATAATACAAGTCGCTAGGAACAACTTCGAGAAGGAAGCCGATCGAAGAATTCGCTTGGGATGGGCAGCATTTGGCAACCTTCGTCAAGTCCTCAAGTCGTCTATACTGCAATGTCTGAAGACGACAGTCTTCAACCAATGCGTCTTACCTACCATGACATACGGTGCCGAAACGTGGACACTAACTGCGGGACTAGTCCACAAATTCAAAGTCGCTCAGCGTGCTATGGAGCGAGCTATGCTCGGAGTATCTTTGAAGGATAAGATCAGAAATGTGATTTATCCGGAAAAGAACCGGAGTCACCGACATAGCTTGTAAAATTTGCAGGCTGGCTACATTACCTTTTTTTAAATACATTTTACGACATTGTGTAACGACAAAATTTATTTTACAACAAGCCACCAATACTTCATTCGTTTGTTGTTGTTTGGAAGGTGAATAATTATAAACACAAAAGACACATATGGATTTCTCAGGTCCATTGTTAGCATATTGAAGTTGTAAAAAGTAGTTTAAGGTATAAATTTGAACAAAACAGTGCCGGTGTCTATGGGTTTAGTTGGGTTAATTTGATTTTAATTTTTAGATATAATATAATAACATCGTATCTAGTTTCAAATATCAAATTAGCTTATATGTCAGTCGACTGATATTTGCATAAATAATTTTTAATAAATATATTACACACAGTTGGGGCGAGAATCAAACCTGCAACCCGGATCGGAAGGCGCGGTCACTGCCAACTGCACCATCGGGCCAATCAAAATTATTTACTCATCTGCATTCTTTTAAATTAATGCTTAAAATTAAAAACGTATAACACACATATAAGATTGAATGTGTAAACTTAACGTTAACGTGTTTTATTACATTGGGTGCTATTATTAAACACATGTGTGCGTTACGTGTGTACATTTTCATGTGTTTGTATTGAGTATTGGATATTAATAGAATACACATAGAACAATTAACGGATTTCTGTCACCGTCACCTTGAGGTGCAATTTATCAAGTTAATGGTTGCAAGGCAAGGTCTCTGCAATCAATATGTCTAATCAGTTAATGTATACAACATAAGATGGTATTTGTCATGCTCTTCTGACATATTCAGATATGTATGGGATTCGGTCAGATAATAATTAAATCAATACAGGTACTACTACATTTTAAATTTAAAACAGGATTTGAATTGCGATTCCGAATGCGATCAATGCATTTGTGTTACTATATTTCTTAGATGTTATCCAGTAAAAATAAAAGTTCTTAATCTTTAAAAGTTTTAAAAGATAAACAATATGTCTTCAAAACTGTATGCTATACATGAAGGTTTCCTCACGAAGTTTTCCTTTTCTGTCGAGCATGAGACGAATTAAAAACAGCAATAAAACATGACTACTTAGTAACATGACGAGATTTAATAACGCGTTACAGATGTTTGACATACACAAGTGGCATAACATATTGGTTCCAAAGGTTGGTGGCACATTGACGATGTAATGAATTTTTAATATTTCCTCCAGCGCCTATGTCTATTATGGGCGGTGGCGATCACCAGCAGGCGACCCATTTGTCTGCCCGCTTACCTACTTATTAAAAAAGACTCAACTGTTTGGTATAATAAGGAAATGTAACAACTGATAAATCTTCGAGTGAAATGAAAACCGTATTTTCATTTAATGAAACTATGCTGAATACAGGTTCACATTCATTCACACATTCCATCACTTCTAAAGTTTAATTTCCGAACACATTCTAGGTAGAAAATGTGTTACATTTGTCACTTTCCGACACTAAAATCAGTTGGAAGCGATTTGTGTACTGAAATGAAACTTCATGTTTATTTATTGATTATTTTAATTTTTATGAGGGTTTACACGTTTCAAAAAATATTCAGATTAATATACAAAAGGATTTCACGTGTAAAATATTTTAATTGTAGTGAGAATCGATTAATAAACAATTTTGTTCCAGGATTTAAAATCAATATTGTCTTTAATATAGTATCGTAGTACGTCGTTTAAATAAAATAGTAATAGCTATCAAATCAAAATTTTCGTCCTCATTTTAATGAAATTGTTTTTATAGTAGTCACAGATTATGCTAGCTAATAACGGTTAATGATCATATCAAATCCTTTTGGAAAATTTGGCAGATTGGAGGCTTGCTTGTCGCAATATGTCAGATGCTTAAAAAAGTTATTTTTTAATTGTATCGCATCTGATTAATAAGTTGTTACGATAACAACTAAAAAATATTTATATAACATAAATATTTCATCACATCAGTTCACGATAAAACAAAAACGTGTACTTACATTTTCGGAACGCCATGCCATCGTTAACAGTAAAATACCCACCAGGATTTTATCGATCAAAAAAAAACTCATGATCAATGAGGCATTCACTTCCTCATACATAAATCTAACCGAGTTTCAGAATGTACGTAATTTTCGCATCAGTGGCAAAGATATAAAAATTGTGCAATAGATTACTCTGACATTCTATCAACGGTAAGCCAAGTGGAAAAGATTGAAATGAACCAATACAAATCGTAATTGTATTGATTCAGACCGTCCAGAAATTCGTCCGTCCTTAGTGTTGGTTTTACCGAAGCAATTACGACTAGACAATATAATATAGTTTTGTATTGAATGAGTATTATTTAAATTATTTCCTTTTTATTATTAAATAAAATTGGAGAGATTTAAAAAGGTATTGGAGATAGTAAAGTTTGTAATAAGTAGTTTTCATGACAACAATTTTCTTGATTTCAATAGGTTATACGGTTTTTTTATTCAATAAAGTAATATATTTCAAACAAAAGTGTTAATTTATTTTTGGCGAATAATCTCAAATAAATAAATATATATAAATAAAAATAGTAATTTATTTATTTTATAAATGTATTTACGGGTATTTTTCCCTTTTATTTACGCTTTATACCATAACGGTTTCCATTGTTGTTGAAGCACAAGGATGTTTGGGAAATACTCTGAATAACTCACCAGTATGCTCCAGTCTCCTCGTCTTATTAATGTGACAACATTTATCAGACATAGACATGGCACGTTGTATATTATATTCAGTGGTAACTCTCATATTACTTCACAACTTTATGGTAAGCAATATTTTAACCAATATTATAAACCTGAAAATATTTCTTTTTTTTATCATCTAAACTGATATTCGTGTACCTTTCGTACGGGAATTGTTAATATCATTTTCATGGAAAAGATTTTTAATAATATAATCTATAACGTACTTCCAATCAATTGAAAATTAATATTAAAGTTATTCGTTTATTAAAGTATGTTAAACAAAGAGGCAGATATTAAATTAATTAATCTTTTTAGAGAATCGAATACTTTCCTTTCGGAAAATCGGTAATTAATGGTACAATATTATAAAATAATAAAGGAAAGAACGGAATCTAACTATTTATTTATTTTAATTTCCTTATCATTATAACGTTGCAGTATATCCTATGTATATTTGTTTTAATAAATTTGTGATCATTTGGTAGCTAATGACTTTTGTCTATCAATATCTCCAAGACAATGTTATATATTAAACAAAGCCCATTTATTATGTGTCTAGCTACCAGTAAGGCTTGAGTCTTTACATCTCTTGTCCCGTCGTTTAGATTTATTCTGGCTCATTGCATAGCTGTATCAAAGTAAAGCAAATGCTTTTTATTATATTATTCTGTACTGTTTTGTTGATTTTCAAATTTCTAATAAGTTCTCTTTAAGTTACTTATACGTTTAATTTTCAGGTGAAAAGTGAAACGTATGATAAGAAAACACTTGATGGAATGGTATTGAAAATGCTATGGGAAAAAGTTTACGCGCGTTACGATGCGAAGATGAAGGAATTGGCTATTACGAAATTAAGAGAATCTGGTGACTACGAACATCTTATAGCGCATTTAATGAAAGTGAAGAGAGATAAAGTAAAGAAAATTATTAATTTAGTGGGAGAGGTCATGATTACTTATATGTCCTAAGTTTTAAATATATAAAACTATTTATATATATAACCACTATAATACATCAAAAACACCCCACACTGCATCTGAATTTGTGTGGCCCTTTCTTAATTAACTATACTTAACATTAGTAACATCAAGGATCTTTCACGAACAAAGGAGAGCCTGACATTGTTTCAGCGAGACATGGACAAAACCTGCCTCAAGATGCGGGTGAAAAAGCAAATCAAAATAATCTTTCATCACAGGCTAATCATAAAAAATATATATTGAAATAATATTTCAAAACGTTGAATAATAAATATGACGTCATCTCGTAGCGAAGCGTCTATAGCGAAGCGTCGAAGCAGATGAAAGTTGACTTCTTGTAGAATCGTTATTGTCAATGCGGCGGGCATATATATTTTTATTAATATCTAGCTAACTTGTTTTTGTCCCACTGAAATGTAGATAATTCACTGACTTTTTAGCATCCTGCAGTGATTCGCACTCAGTATCTTAGGGTCTGCAGCCATACAAGTTTAGTACTAGACCAGCGAGATACTTTACATTAGTAAGTAAACGACTTTATATTAGAACAGACAAGATAGCAGATGGATAAGCTGGAATTCAAGAGTATAAAACAGTAAATTGAATGGAATGACGAGGTTGACCACGATCCTCTTACTGTAAGTGCTACCAACACTACAAAACAATTCAATTGTTACTCATGTCAACGACTCCCTGTTTAAAGTGAAATTGTTCGAAATTTGAATTCAGAAATGGGCGAATTTCATTTACTTTTATCACAAATTTTAATGATTGAATATTAAATTGTCATTCATACTGTGCTTAATTTTACTTTTGGGGTCAATGTTGTGTAGTGACTAGTATATAGTAAATACACATTTAGTCTATTGGGTTACGTTTCCAAAGTCTCATTTATACCATTAGAGGAAATTTTTTTGTAAAAAAAATACTCAATAAATTGTAAGAGAAAAATTGTAAGTATTACAGAATTCGGACAAGAAATTGTTTTAGGAAGTAGAAATTTAAAATAAGATAAATCAACTTATGTAAATACTATCTGAGTGAACATATTTTTGGGTTATATAGACCTGTTTCATACAATTATTATGTAGTTAACATAAATATATACCGTTACGCTTCTAATAGTCCTAGCATGACAACCTACATCAAAGTGTATATAACATATAAAATTCTATATATAATCTTCCTTTACAAACAGATTATATAATACAACATTATTCTCATGGTATTAGTAGTTTCTCAGATTCACCATACAAAAGCGCGTTCAACCATACAAACTGTTTACATTTACAAAATAAATATTAACACAGATAACCAAGTTAAAATAAATAACAAATATGTTAATGTTGATATGATATATGATATCGTCAATATCATTCGACCAATCGCAGATTATGTCGGTGATTTCGGTTTTTCCCTGTATAAACTTACTTCTGCTTTAAATTTATACGTATTCATTTTGAATAATATAATTTGTGGAGGACCTGCATATAATAAATTAACACCAACATTTGTGTTTGAACTAAACTCAATGTCATTAAAATTTGATGTAATTTCATAAATCATTTACATATTATGTGTTAATTTAAAATTGGTTTCGGGTAACAGGATGCTATGAAATTATAAAGAGTTCTTTATTACGTAGGTAATAAGGGCGCATATAGGTCAAGTGAGGTCAATATACTTGAGGGAGGTTTGCTAACGATAAGTACCGTAGCGATCTGGTGTACCAGTTCCATTCATATTTGTTCACTTGAAACCGCAATATTTGTCCATTTATTAGAAATTCACTATAAATGACTTTGACATTAATTATTAAATTAGAGTCTACAGACAGAACTATACATAGTTCAATATATTTTTTTTATTGTAAGTAGAAAGAAAGTTTTCGCAATTTATTGTGTTAATTTCGCCAGTGGTTTGTGCCATTTTGCTGAGATATATTGAGTTTAAAATTCTAATTGAATTTATGTTAATATAATCTGGTAAATAATTAGTAAAATTAAGTGTAAGCAGGATAACATTGAAAAGAATAAGTAGTGTATCGGCGAAAACAGAAAGTTACTTTATTCAAGTTTGCTTAGAAGAACTTCTTCGATTATTTCGCAAAAGTATATTGTAAGGCTACCATCGAGCACAAAGCCCTACCACCATTACTGGTGGTAGGGCTTTGTGCAAGCTCGTCTGGGTAGGTACCACCCACTCATCAGATATTCTACCGCAAAACAGCAGTACTTGGTATTGTTGTGTTCCGGTTTGAAGGGTGAGTGAGCCAGTGTAATTACAGGCACAAGGGACATAAAATCTTAGTTCCCAAGGTTGGTGGCGCATTGGATATGTAAGCGATGGTTGACATTTCTTACAATGCCAATGTCTAAGAGCGTTGGTGACCACTTACCATCAGGTGGCCCATATGCTCGTCCGCCTTCCTATTCTATAAAAAAAAAAAAAGAGATAGCTTAAGTAAGCTACAAGCCTTTTTTTAAGTTGTTGACTTCATTCGATCCACATCGATTCCTTTGTTCTTGATAATCGTCACCGGAAATACTCAAAGTACTCTCTGATTTTTTTTTCTAAGCTCCATCACAAGATTTTTTTTTTGTATACATCAAAATATTAAGTAACACAATACTAATAAGACATTCAGTTTATTTTTTCAGACTACGTTATCGATACGCGATTTTTGTCACCTAAGAAATCAGTGCGGGACGAAAAGTTTTGCTGAACAGATCTGTGAAATTAATATTTACTTTATTTTTTTATTTGGATCTCCAACAGTTGTACATAACGCACATTCCAATCACTTTTAACATGAATTTAAAACTAACTATGCACAAGCAATTACAGGAGAACACACCATTCACAAACACAATTATTCTTTTATTAAATAAAGAACAAAAACAGATACAAAAGATAGTAACTAATTAAGTTTTTAAACAAATTAACAGTTTATACTAAAAGAAACATCACATTTTTTCATGAACAATAAGAGCCCGTCACAACTTACACTAACGAATGTCTAGAATTTTTAACCTGGACATAGGTTAAAAACTCGTGATATTCGCGGTATTGGGGCATTCTGTCCAAGTTTCATTCGAGTGTGGTCAATTTTAAAAAACGGACTTGGGTTGCGAGGAAGTCTTCTAGGAACATTAATATTAAATCTACTTTACCACCGTATCCTTGATTCTACCGAGAAAAACCAAATCAGTAGTTGCAATTTTCTACTAATTATATTACATGCATATCTTAATCACATACAATTAAATTAATACAATGTGCTCCGTTTTGTATTCTCACAAAAACCGCGACCATGTGGAGCGCTTACTCAGTGAATACATACTCGTACATTGTCTATAATCTGGAAAGTACCTATTTTGCTTCTCAAACATTATATAGTTTAAATAATGAATAAGAAAACTTGAAATATTGTTTTGGCAATAATTATTTTGTATGTCTTATCCAATCGTTACTCTTTATTATCTGCTGTGGACTATTTCTGCGGTCAAAAGAAAGACATTAAATAACTTACGAAAAATTGGGAAAAAGTGGTAAAATTCAAACTGTCACAGAAAAATAATAAACGGCTACATAATCTGCTGAAAAAAAACCAACTACAACCATTCTCATTAAATTTTGCTGACCCTTGATACTGATATTATTTTGTCATAATAATATAATAAAATATTTACTTATGTTTATATTGTAACACTGTATGTTATAAAAATATACTCAAAAAATATGCCTCAGGTTTAATATATGGTTGTCATGATGAAATATTCTAATAATATCACTAGAGGCAATAACTGCTACCGTTCATACCCATCACTTAACAAAAAATAGTAATTTGTGTCTTCATATTTTTAGTTAATTGTTTGAAGTTCAGTTTTTATGAGTTTTAATTAAGCTATATGTGTACCAAAAAAAAAAATATTTATCCAATATTGCAATATGCCAGTTAACTATAATACAAGTTATTATTGTAATAAAGAAGACCCTAAATATTTCTTATGAGAAAATCAAAAAATATTAAACGATATTAAAAGGGCTTTTATATAAAAGTAAGAAATTATTAAAATGGTGATAAGAAATTAGATAAAGATTGATTTATATATTTATAGACTTATTTAGCAAATAGTATTTAAGATCATAAAATAATAATAACTTGTGTGTTTTTGCTAGGATAAACTTGTATTTACTTTTTAAAACCTGTGCGATGTTTGTTTAATTAAAAACTTAAATGAAGCATTGGTAGTGCCAATAATTTCTTTATACAATAATTTAAAACAAATATTTATGAATATTTCTGGGAACATCTTCAGTAGCGCAGTGTTTCTTGTAAATGAATATTTGTTTATGTTTGAAGTGTCAAAGAGAAAAAAATAATTTGAAAGGGAAATACAAAGATTTATTTTTTTTTGTAACATTAATTAAATATTAAGTAAATTTCAGTAATGGAGAAAATGTTTAAGGATTTTTATAATTGGAAATGCATAATTAAATATTCAATATATGTAACTCTTGATACCCCACGTGAACTACATGAAACCAGTAAATTAGGTATGAAGTGATTAGAATCTTTCTCAACTTGTGTATTATACGATGTAAAACGTTTTGTCTTACGTTAAACGTACACCACATTCATTACAAGTTAATTGAACGCTAAATGTGTCCAAGAGACTCCCAAAGCGTACGCTATCTGAAAATGAAATGCTTGAATTTGTAATTTGAATTTGATATTCACAGTTTAATTTGATTTACTACAAAATAGGATATTCTATTGAAGAAAAAATAAAAAAAAATATATCCGGAATATAGCTTTTTTTTCTTTTTTATGCAAGAAGGGGGCAGCGGCTCACTTGATGGAAAGTGACTAACACCCATGAACATCTGAAACACCGAAGAGCTTGCAGGTGCGTTGCCAGCCTTATATAAAATAAAATAAAAAAAACATTCGTCTGGCAGGGACTTCTCTTGATAAAAATTAATTCTTTTATATATCTCTTGAATGTGTTATTTAAAAAAATTGGCGATCTTTCCCAGATTTCATGTTAAAACCAATGAAAAAAACCACAAAGCACTCACTCACAATCGTGATAATGTAACAGCGATTAACAAAGTTATTAGTAATTATATTAGTTTGGATTTTGTACAATATTTTAGTCGCGAAATTTATATATTATTAAATTCATAATTGACAAGTATGAATTCACTTGTATACAAAGGTTATATATTAAAGAGAATGACGAATGCCTGTTTCTGTTAATCTGATGAGTCGGTGGTACCTAAATAAACGGACTTGCACAAACCAAAAGATTTATAATACCTATGTAAACTGTACCAAAATAAAAATAGTCCCGTGAATTAATGCCAAAGATGTGAGGATATCCTTCGATAAAATTAAAACTAATTACAATCGTTCAAGATCTAAATGAAACAAAATTAAAGTATCATTTGTCCGATACGAGTAAGAGAACTCGTTTGTATTGTTTACCGCAGAGTGTAATAGAGAAATAAAATAAATTCCATCATCAACGCAAGACGAGAACGATTTATTATCATTACTTACTTACAAGAGACAGTACTCCGCTTTGCACTTTGCAGTCGGGCGCAAAATTAACTCTGAAACAGTCCCGGATCGCTGATTAAATGAAGTGGGGATCACTGTATTTTGCACACAATATGGATGTTATTACCCATATAGACATAGGCGCA
This sequence comes from Nymphalis io, assembly GCF_905147045.1. Classification (NCBI taxonomy): domain Eukaryota; kingdom Metazoa; phylum Arthropoda; class Insecta; order Lepidoptera; family Nymphalidae; genus Nymphalis; species Nymphalis io. The sequence goes on from NC_065918.1 coordinate 14,553,817, forward strand.
TACCAATCACACCGAACTATCGAGAGCCGATCAGTTCTAGCATAAATTGTGTTTGCGCGAATATGTAACCGCTTCGGAACACTAAACTCGGACCACGATCCTGATGAATTTCGACTTGAGAAACTAATTCATCGTGTGCAATATTGTAGTTCACGTCACTTCGGAAAATAGTTTGTATCGAAAGGTTCAATGTTTGTTATAAACTGTTCTTAGGTAGAAACTGTGTAATATAACTGTGTAAGGAGACATTCAATTGATGATATGAGCTTTGTTTTTTTTTTAGTTGTATGTTTTAGAGAAATAATTATTGCAATAATTATTCAATATATTGGATTGATACAACATGGGGTGCAGTTTACACATAAGAATATTGTTTCAAAAAAGCTTATTGCTAAGCCCCAAATAAATATTATCCTAAAAAATGTTTTTTACGATTTAAGCCGAGTAGCTTAACGCATGTGTCCTTTACAAGGGATAGCGTATTTTAATCCGAATCGGCATTTTATATAAAAACAATGCCCAATTAATATTTACAATTTATAAAAGGTGCCTGTACTAAAAGTATATTTCTAAGTAAATACCAAGTATTAGAAGAAAATTAAAGAGGATTTTAGGCCATACAAAGTAACAGCCACAAAATGTCCCACTGTTGAATTCGCACTTGGAACTTTATCTGTGTTAAATAACATTTATAAAATAACTTATCTACTTACAACATAATTATAGTAACGATTAAACACAACAATTAATTGTATTTAAAAATTAATCATCGCTTAAAATTACCCAAAGAAAATAATTACACGAAAATCAACAGACTATAATTAACATTATAACGTCAACTAGCTATTCGAAGTTTTAACTGAAAATGTGGTTAACTTATTTCTACAAATGCATAAAAGCATTTTGGTTGGTTATGTTTTGATTATATCAAAATATATTAAGTGTCATTTTGATATAAATTTTGGCTCATTTCGAATGTGGTCGCAGATTCATATACATATATATCATTATATATTATGGTATTTTAAGAATTAATGAAAAAATCGTCGTTTCGAACGCTTTTTTTGCTAATACTTTCATTTAATTGCTTACTTTCTTTAGTAATGCGTTGGAATGCTAAAACACATTTTACGTTGTCATTATATCGTCAATCACGGAATCTAAGATGTTACGTCATTTCAAACCAGAAAACAGCAATACAGCGTATTGTACTGTTTGGCGCTCGAATAATAAGTTCTTCGGTGATAGAGAGTTTGAGGGGCCCACACAAACCCCTAAATACAACTACCACTGTAGTCTATTGAATTAAAAGTTCACTATTTAGCAAAGGCCCTTTTTTTCTTGAGAAACAAGTTCGAAATGCTCATTACCACATAATTTATAGTTACAAATTAAGCATAAATCATTATCTAAGCTATAACAATGGATAAATAAGGAAATTGACAAAATATATGGCTATAATTCCCGAGACAGAAATTAAACAATCTTTGTGAACTTCCTATTTTATTGAAATTTTTTAGCAAGAATGAGGTAAATTCATCTTATCATCTGTAACACCGTGGTTTAATTTAATAGTCATGATATTATTGAGTGTTCCCGATCTGGTCTGTGGTTTCAACTTGTTATAGAGACGGATGGTTAGCTAATAATTTGTAAAGGCATCCTGAGCCGAGCCGAGATGGCCCAGTGGTAAGAATGCATGAATCTTAACCGATGATCGTGGGTTCAAACCCGGGCAAGCACCACTGAATTTTCATGTGCTTAATTTTTCTTGTCATTGTCATAGTTTACATTAAATATGGATGTAGTTTTCATTTTTCGACTGGCTTAATGATAAAACATTTTAATTAAATATACGTAATAAGGCCAAATATATATATATATATATATATATATATTTGGCATATATATTAGCACATATATATATGCTAGTAATTTTATTTGGTGGTACGGCTTTGTGCATACCTCTCAGGGTAGATACTGCCCATTCATCACATACTCCACTGCAACAGCAAATCTTGTTATAGTTGTATTACGGTTTGAAGCAAATAAACTATTATATAGACAAAAGGAAAGAACAACACCGTAGTTCCCGAGGTTTGTGGCGCATTAACGATTAAGGAGTTAATATTTCTTACCGTGATACGTGGGTGGTGGTGACTACTTACCATCACATAGACTATATATCAGTCTGCCTATTTATTAAATAAATAATTTGGTGTGTTTTATATAGTGTATGAATCCCGACATATCAGGGGTAAAAACGTGAGAGTAAAATAAAATATATTTATTCTACGAATATGTGTCAATTTATATTGGACGAGCCGGTTGGCGTGGTTGGTAGATACTTGCCTTTTCACGCCGAAGGTTGTGGGTTCGATTCCCACCTAGGACAGACATTTGTGTGCATGAACATGTCTGTTTGTCCTGAGTCTGGGTGTAATTTTCTATATAAGTATGTATTTACAAAAGAAAAGTAGTGTATGTAGTATATCAGTTGTCTGGTTTCCATAGCACAAGCTTTATACAAGCTTATATTGGGATCAGATGGCCGTGTGTGAAAAATGTCCCAGGATATTATTATATTATATTTTAAGGACAACAACTTAAAAGGCAGTCCAATTGAAAACCCAGTGAAAATTTTCTTAATTTTTCGACCGAGCTTACAGCGGCAATTTAGAGATTTTCCACTGAATTTTCAGTTGGAAGCGAATTAAGATGTTGAAGACGTAAATGTTTGTTAAAAATATGAAATAAAATAGTTCTTCCATCTAAGGATGAGACAGTATTTAACTTAAAGTATAGAACAAGTTAATTTTTTTAAAGATATATTTTTTATAATAGAAAAGTTTACAAATAGTTTAAAGAATTAGCTACGGTAAGCTAATACATAAAACCCCGCTAGTACTTCTAAGTAATGACGTAGTTCTGAATATGTTATTGGTTTATAAATATAGCGGGTTTCGCCAATATACATCTGGAATTAACTATTGTCTTCTATTGATTTTTTTTTTCAACAAAAATCCAAAACGTAGATGTTGCCTGTGTTACACTTCTTGCTTCAGAAAACACTTAAAGCCTTTGGTTCTTTCTTCGTGTTAGATTGCCGTCACTGATTATATAACGAAAAAATATTTTAAACGATTAAATAAATTTTATATTAACAGTTACTATATAAAATTGAAGTGAGATTCTGTAAATATTTCAATAGCCCTAAATTTTTCCTATTTTGCCTTTTTATGGAGGGAAAGTAATATCACTCCAATGAGGATTGGATACACATATGACCAGCTAACTAGGTGTCTCGCGATGTTTTTCATCACTGTTCAGCAAGAGATGAATTCTATTATTTTTTTATATATAAGTTCAAAATCAACACATATTATATTACGTTTTTTTATCCAATACTTATGTTTGTATTACTGCAATTTTTAAGTTTTTATTTAACGCAATAATGCTTAAAACATTTTATTAAGGAATTTAATTCTTTCACTGAGTTAGGTTTGATTTTATTTACAGAGCCGTGAACTTGATGTTATAAGTTTAATTTTTATTTCTCGCAACGATTGTGACTTTTTATATTTATGTAATAAATGTTCGTTAAAAAATTGTAAACAATAAGAGAAACTGTAAATTCTCTCCTGACACATTTTGAATTTTGTGTGTCAATATTCTAAAATTTTCAATATTTTAAAATTAACTGTTTGTTATAATGAAAATATTTCAAAATAAATGAAATATAAAACATATTATATGATATTTTTCTCGTGAAAATAATAAATAACGAACCAACGAACAGTGTCAAACGAGTAGTTAGGTGTCCTTTAGCCGTCTATGAAGTGAAGCTGAGTCTGCCTGTTACGAACGATAAATAATGAATCCATTGTAGTTTTGAATTTATTTATCCGTCGATTATATTAACATTACTATTTTTAAAGCCGCTGAGTTATTCTCGGCTCTTTTATAAAAATATGCCTCCAAATAAACGCCATTACGGACAAATCAATAAATGTAAAACTTAAAAAAACCATAAATAAGGTATATAGGCTGTACAAGATTATTCAGATGATAAGATAGTCTTGTATTAGAATTTGATGATTGTAATACAGGATACGTAAATTTCACGTATATAAATGGATATTCACATTCACCTAAGACATTTTATTAGGTCACGTAAGGCCTTAAATAAATACAAATAAAAATTAAATATAGTTACTGTACAAATCGTGACCGCGTGGAATGATGGAAAGAATGCTAGCAGCATTTCCTCTTTGAATCGCAATTCCAATTCTCTTGGCGAAAAATGAACCAGCCGTCCTGTCACCAGTGCAGACAATAAGATGTGGTGTAATATTTTTGATGAAGACCAATATAATAATCTTGATGCTTCAATTAAATTATATAATATATTAACTCTTCGCTTTTTATATTATATTTGACCTGCTTCTTATTTCAACAAAGATCTTTAAACCAATTATTAATTCATAAAAAATACACATGATGTCATTGCTCAAAGTTAAATGATGCTCTCGGCCTAATTATCGGTCCGTTGCGTATTAACATCTTCGTTCACATGACTGCTTAAATAAGGCATTATTTCATTTTCGTTATGAATGTAACGTTAAAGGCAAGTTTGCTCTTTGCAGCTAGATTTCGGGAACGAGTCTGTAAAGTTACAATATATCTCCATAAATGCAGACAACACCGAGAATACTGAGCGAACATAATGCATAATTATTGCTCCGAGCGTGGCTTTGGCCAGGGGCGTGAACTTTTATCAAATAGTTATATAGCCCAGGGGTGGAGTAATTTTATTTTTCATTTTCAACTTCCCTAATACCGTAGAGCGTATATAAACTTCTCCCAGAAGACACGATAGGCTTATCTTCTCAACTTTTTAAGGTCTAGGACTTTAAGACTTTGTTTTCTTTTACGTTTTACAAACATTTTCTCGAGTTTTTCAAAGGATTTTTATTTTCTTTTTATCTAGTTTTAAAGAAAATAAATGTAAAGCTATGGGTAAGGTACGTGTAATGTATTTTATGGGTAAGAAAATTAAACCTTTCTTATTTAGTTTTGCGAGCGTTATTAAACTGTAATAAATTTAATATTATATAAAGATCAACGACGCTTACCATTTATTAAAACTTTAATAAAATTGTTGATAATATATTTTTATGTTTTGTTTCTCCGTCTAAATAATTTTTATTTTTGTATTTTTTAGGTGAAATGACCTGTCAAATTTTTACATAATATCTATAAGAGTTTACTTTACTTACGTCATTTGTGTGTATACTACATGACCAATTAAGTATGATTTATATATAAATTGTACTTTGTTTATGTAACAATTAGTTTTGGTAAACATATGTACGTATCTTAAATTTTATTCAGACTCGTGCAACTTTTAATTAATAATACTTAGTGGTTGATCCAGGCATGAACCTGAAACCTTCACCTTTTTTATATTAAAGGTAGGCGGGCAAATGGGCCACATGATAGTAAGTGGTCACCCCTGCCCATAGACATTGGCATTTTAAGAAATGTAAACCATCGCTTACATCGCTAATGCGCCACCCACCTTGACAAGTAAAGTGTTATGTCCCATGTGCCTCTAATTACACTGGCTTACTCACCCTTCAAACCAGAACACAACAATATCAAGGTGGTAGGTAACAACCTACCCAGACGAGCTTGTACAAAGCCCTACCGATAAGTAATAACCACCTACGATGTACGTATCAACTGGACCATTTCGGGTTTCAGTAACGTATACAATCCAAGTTATATCGTTTTGGATACTGTCTCGATAATATATACACCATTTTTATCAAATATGCAATTGAACTTATTATCATTTCTCCTCTTACAACCCGGGTTCCTTCAAACGAGGCGTGAAGAGGCATCTTGCGGGCCGGCAAGGCGGGGACGGCTAGTACAGAACATTCTTCCCGACTGTACTGGCCGTCGTCGCGTTTGGACTCTACTACCACTTACCAACAGGTGGAGTAAAGTCATTTGCCATCCCGGCACATTTAAAAAAAAAATAGACAAACTGACAAGGCAAGAAATAAAACAAAGAGATACGCTCATTGTATGGAAAGATTTGATAAACAAAATATTTTATTTCACTTTGCGATGAATGACAGAAAATTCATAGGATTTTTACTATAATTAGATATTGAAATCATAACATCATCATATTCAGCCCACATTTTAATCCACTTATCGACTTAGCCCTCCTCATTGTTACATATATATTAAAATCTTTATTTGAAATACTGTTAATTTAAAAAAAAATAACATTTTATTATATTATTTCCTACGCCGTATTAAAGTAATCTTAACTTTTCAAATAATGATCTTAATTTAATGTTGAGTGTAATTGCTTGTAGTGGTACTGTTAAGTGAAGTAACAAGAACTTGACTTTTCCTCAGCGAATATATGTAAGGGTTGGATACACGCCAAGTCAGTGTTGCTAAATTGTATTACGTAACATAGAAATTCACCTGAGACCACTTTAAGGTGATGGGGAGAATTTATCACCAGAAATGGTGGACATTTCATAGAATATTTGCAAACCATAATCCAAGTTTGATTAGAGTTTAAGTTCCCACATGTCTTGTATCTTTGTTTTTTGTTGTGTATGTGTATTAATAATTAAGCTTTTTTTCCAAATATCTATCATTATATATTTCTTAACCATCGGACACTCCTATGCGACAAAGCTTAGCTATGTCACCGCAATATTAGTATGGCGTCGCTTTACGCTTATGTATCTTAACAAGTACAGAAAAAAATAATTTACGTGATAGCATAGATGCAATAATAATTTTTATTTTTGCGATAAATCAATACATTTATTTGCTTTTTTATATTTTTTAATTTATCGAGTTTGAAAATGTTTTATTTAAATTTGTATTAAATACAAATTTAAAAAATATAATAATATAAAAATAAAAAATCAACCATTTCTCAACCTCAACCAAACTCGATAAGATAAAAATCAAGTTTAAAATTTAAAGAGTTCCAAAATTTTTGCTTAAAATTTTATAAAGGAAATGTTAAAATAAATAATATTTTAATTAAATTTTCCGAAGTCGTTGGTAACTATAAAATTCTGAATCACCTTTCATTTTCCATATATTTTGTGGAAGTGAAAACAAATTACACTTGACTTGAGCTTAAAATCGCTTTTGAACAAAATAAGTACTGGCGAGAGCTGTCTACAAAATTTGTGCACAATTTTTTTACTGTATGCGTCTATATTTTTGCTCTTATTTTTGTCTATTTAGTAATTATTTTCTGTTTTTACCAAGATTACATAATAATATTGCGCATAAAGATTTAATTTACTGTTATATATAATAATTATGTGATATATGATATTCATGTTTGAGTAAGAGTTAGAGTTAGTTTGAGTAAGTTTTATAAATATCCTAATGCTGAGCAAAAGCTTCCTCTGCTTTTGAGTAAGTTTTATTTATGCATGATCAAGCATCCAGGTTTCTTCTATTATATAATTTCTAACTATTAAACTCCTTTTATGAAACGTTTATCAAAGTCAGATTAACTTATCTGACTTCTGAACGCTTATTGGTCAGTTATATCGTCATCGGCTGTGTACATGGACACATTTGTGCACAATTTATACTAAATCGCTAGTGGCTGAAATTTACTGGTCCTTTTTATCGTCTTTATCCGTTCTTAAATTAAAAAAAAATTATCAACGCAGGTAACGCTTAAAGAAATCAATATAAATATTCAATAACTTTTATTAAAAGCCATACATTGCGTGTGTTCAATATTATGTTGTCAACGCATAACCCACAAAACGCCTGAAGGGTACGATCTTTATAAACTACGCTGTAACCGCCGGTCAGAATTTATGATCCTCGGTCGATAGGACCCAGAACCCTTGGAAGTTAGTGTTTAACTCGTAATGGTCAGTCATATCAATGCATATATTTTTGATAGCAAGTTATATATTAAACTGGAATATAATATGTGACGACCCTTTATCTGGTTTTAATTCAATTGGCTTATTCATTCTCCAAATCCCAATTTGAGATACAAATAATTGTTTTGCAGTAGAATAACTGGGGAGTGTATGATACTTGACCTAAGAAGTATACAACACCAAAAAATATCAATATAATAGTAATAATAAAAGTCCTCCAGAACGATTTCGGCCAATTCAATTCAAGAGAGATTAGCTAACTGCGCAGTACATATTATACTGTGTGTGTGCAAACACAGGTGTACTCTCTATTCTCTAAGTCTCATAACCCGATGGGATGGCAATCCGACACGACCAGAAAGAGTTAAGAGCTCAGGCGCAGAACCAACATGCTTTCCGAACAACTTCCAGACCATGTTCTGCTACTGAGAATTTATGACAGAAAATCCGTATCATTTTATTGGCCTGATTTGAACCCAGGACCTCCAGGTCTGAGGCCTTACAGCTACTAGACCAACGAGGTACTCAATATGTATAATAAATATTACAGTTAAAAAATATACACTAGAGTAGTGAAAAAATGTGTGTGGTTCAGGGGTACCACACTCGTTTTCTTTCATGTTTAATTATATTAAGCATCTCAGAAAAAATACATCTACACTAATTATCAAATAATGGCTTAGAAATCAAGTTCAAATAGGATATTCTTTTAAGTTTTAGCTCAGCATATTTTTATCGCTCGTTCCAGTCCTTTAGTGTTCTAAAGACACTTAATACGAACATTGGTTCTTTTAAGACGATCACACTCCATTAGTTTTACGCCATCGCTCGGACCACAATTTCGATCGTGGATATTGCGCACTAGCTTTTAGACCAAGAGTTATTTAAAGTCGTGAAATATCTTCTTGGATTCCATCCCCACAAGCATACAATGATGAAAATGAAACTTAATGTTGCAAGTTTACTTCAAAATTTTCACGTCTTACATTTTTTCCAAAAACTTTTCTCCAAATATTATATAATATTGGAAATATCTCGTATATTAAAATACAATGTTGCCATGCATTTTATAATTCATTATTGTGTTATCTTTTTGATTTAAAAATCAGGACTATTCGATAAATATTCTAGATCTTAAGAATTTTAATCTAAAATCAATTCATTTCTAGATAATGTTGACCAAGACAAAAATATTGTAGGATAGACCCGTATCGAGTCAAATCACATTGGTACAGATAAATCTGAAAGATTTATCAGACATCTGTATTGTATCGTGTATTGTAGCAGGGATAGGTTTGCGACGCAGAAATCTCGCCGATTCATCAAATGGATCAGCACGTGTCAGCATTTAGATGTGTGTATCGATACATTATGTTTCGTTTCGCTGCAATGGCATTGGTTATTGTGTGTACTGATCGTTGATTGTCACATTGATTTTGATTGAATCCAGTTGCATGTGTTCGATCCTCGGTATCACAGATTATATAAGGTTTTTGTAATACTTTGCAGTGATCTAAAATGTTTGCGTACGAAAAATATGTAACGAAAGATATCTATACAAATGTGAAAATTTTTTTTTTTTTCTTTCATTAGATAAAACTGCATGTATTATTTTATTGCGATGACCTATATCTTCAGTCAACAGATATTTTATTTTTAACCCAAAAATAAGCAACAAGTCCAAGCAAAGTCATGTTGATTGCTCCTACAATAAAATAACCTAGAAAAATCTATAATTAAGTTTAATAACTTTTTCACACAAGTAAAGCACAACCTAATATATAAAAATACAACTTTTTTATATCTGTATTCATTCAAATATTCCAATAAAATTACGAAAATTACGAAATATTTACGATTAAACTCATTTGATTTCACAATACATTAGAATTGGGTGATAGCATTTTTTTATAACAAGTAATTGTATATTTAAAGAAAACCCTTAGTTATCTTTAATTAAGCTTAAAAAGAATTAATGAAATGTTCAAAGACAGGATATGGTCAAAAGACATTTTTGAATTATTACCAATAATTCTTGCCACTCGTGGATTATTTATCGTATCGAATGTTAGATTGGTTTGCATTAAAAGTTTATTTAAATCCGTCTCGTAATTGAGACAAGATTATCATAGCCAAAATTGGATTCGGTATTTTATTTAGAAGTTCTTCATTAGTTTTCGTTTTTTGTTTGGCCTCCGTTATTTTCCCCTCGATTTACATCAGCAGTTATCTCTAAGCGTGCAAAAATCTTTTCGGCATTGTTTAGTCTAGGTTCATTCATTTCGTTGATTAACTTTTTTTCTCAACCACTCTTAATTTTGTTGTAATATCAGGGGCGACGCGATTCTGTGCTGATACTAAACCGAGTTTTCACTTGACGATGTTTTTAATTTTTTCAAGAGTCGTATTTATTTTTACGTTATAATTTTTCTTTTCACCTTTTTTTGTTTACTTTGTGAATGATAAGAAAGAAACTGTAATATAACCGAATATTGCCTCATTTGTTTAATGGCTAGCTTATATGGCCAAATTTAAGACCTTAATGTCTATATACTAAGATTCTGGGTTCGAGCAATGAGTGAGAAGAATAAGAAATTATTAGGTTTTACACTCAAGAACATGTCACTAGTCAGGAAGTTGGTTGTACTGTATATGTCATATATATATGGGTAATACGGATGTATTATTATTTTTTAGATCATGATATCAAATATTTTCCATGGTCATGCAATACTATCTCCCCAAATGCAGTCACATAGTTATTGGAAATGCAAAGAAGTTTTAAGACCAGCTCATTTAAAATGAATTTGAAAAATATTTGCATCTATTTTTTTACACATTACGTCAAATAATAAATGACATCGTTTGAACTTTGTTAACAAGGTATCCCGGTTATGGATTACTATTTGACATCTATTTTGTTCGCGCCTTCAATTCAGGTTAATTAGAAAAGTAATTGACACCAGTTGAATGGAGTTGGTTCATTAAATGCACTCTCCCTCGAAGGCCTCGCATTTGTCGTGTAAACCTGTCGTAACATGTGACCTTGTGTAGAAGTATTTTTATCCATACTACATTGAATGCATTTTAATTGAATTGCATTTTAATTGAAATTGAATATATATATTTATCTATATCATATATATATTTTTGGACCTTCATCGAGGATTGCAGGTTCATTTCCAGGCAAACACCAATTAGTTTTCATTTGTTTATTTATTGTTTATAGTTTGTATCGTATTCAGCAGTTTATGTGGTGGATGAACTTCTGCAACGTGTATTGAGCCAGCTTATTAAAATACGCTCGAAATAATCTCCATAGGAAAACGTTTGCTCAGTTGTGTGATATTTGTTGGCTGTTACTTTTTAATTATAAGTAAAATAGGTTGGAATCATAGGACTTGTTTTTAACCTAATCAACACTATACTCAAAACATATACTAAATTATCTGAACTGAAAATGCCATTTCAATTTCTATTCAACAAGAATATTAATTCTTAACACAATTTTTTCACAATATTAAAATTCAAAATTTGGATGGCTATGTATGATCAATATCTTCCGAGTTATTGTTATCTGATTCGATCAGATTAGATAAATAAAAGGTGAGTGGCTTTTTTTGTAATAGTATATATCAAATTAAATAATTCTTTATTCAAGTAGGCTCATAAGGGAACTTTTAAATCGTCATGTATTAAATTAAATGCAATGCTACCGGTTTGGAATGTAGATTTTACCAAAAAGAACCGGCAAGAAATTCGCTTGTTACTATTATTAGTTCCTTGCATACGAAATTGGCGTTTTGTACGGGAGGAATATAAAGTCATTTTTTTTTGTAAAATATATTTAATTTTTCACCGTTGTTATCTAAGCACTTTTGTTATGTAGTTAGTTGATCCCTTAGGTAGTTCATTGATCCCTTTACTAAAACAAACATGGGGTCGAGACACAATAAGCTCTTTGAATTCGGTTTGGACTGCCGTATCGGAGTTGAATTTTTTTCCGTGTAAGAAGTTGTCCAAATTCCGGAAAAAATGGTAATCTGTTGGAGCAAGGTCCAGGGAGTACGGTGGCAGACATTCCAATTGTAGCTTATCTAACTTAGTGGTTGTTTGTTGTGCAGTTTGTGGTCTTGCGTTGTCGTGAAGTAGCAGTGGCCTAGAGCATATTGACCAATCTCGTTTGTTTAGCAGCTACTTCTTCCTTCATGGTTTGCAGTTGCTGGCAATAGATATCTGCCGTAATCGTTTGGCCAGATTTTAGAAAGCTGTAGTGAACGATACCGGCGCTAGTCCACCAAACACTCACAAGTAATTTTTTCTGAGCCAATTTTCATTTAGGGCAGGATTTGGCTGGGTCTCCAGGGTTCAGCCTTTGCGACAAGAGCTTCCGACTATTGTACAGTATCCACTTTTCATCACAAGTAATGATTCGATTTAAAATCCCTTCATTATTGTGTCGGTTGAGAAAAGTAACACAGCAGTCGACGCGTGTTTGCAAGTTCGATTCACTCAATTCATGAGGTTCCCGATCGTTCAAGTTTTTTTACTTTCCCGATTTGCTTCAAGTGGATTAATAAAGTTTTATCACTTAAACCGAAGTCTGCAGCTATCTCTGAAGTGCTTTGTGATGGATCCGCTTCCACAGTAGCCTTTAATTCTTGATTTTCCACTTTGGCCGTTTTTCATCTCCGGCCGTTCACGGGGTTGGTTCTGAAGGTAGAAATTTTCAGAACGAAAATGGTGAAACCAAAAACGTACCATGCTTTCTTTTGCGACACCTGCGCCGTACACATCATTAATCCTTCGAGCTGTTTCTGCAGCACTGGTGCCACGTTAGAACTTGTACTCGTAAATATACCGATAATATTCCATTGTGCGGTAATAAGCGACGCCAAAGAAAAAAATAATGAGGATAAAACAAATAAATGACTGTTTTCAAAACTCAAATGTACTAGCTAAATTAATTTATAAATTTGAATATGAATTGTGTTTTGAATGAATTCTTAACCAAAGAGGAGATATTTCCGATCAAAGTGGTCAGTACGATAAAACGCTAATTTCATATGTAAGGACCTAATATATATATATATATATATATATATATATATATATATATATATATATATATATCTGCTTAAGCTTAAGAACATTAAAAAATGTATGCTCATTTTATTATCAACAACTAAAAAAAACTATAATATTAAATTATTATATATTTTAGCCTGTACGTGAAGAAAAATCAAGAACATTTTTTGGAATTAATGAAAAAAGTTCTGAACAATTCCCAGGATGTTCGTAATATTTTATGCAAAATCGATTTTCTACTTTTTTACGGCCTATCCTTAGAAGAAAAAGTATTATAACATGTATATATTGTTTGTACCCAGATAAGGTATTTCGTATACTGATATTCTTTAAGAACGAAGATGGCCCAGTTGTAAGTATAAGTAAATTTTAAGCGACGATCGTGAATTCTATTCTATGGCCTATAGTAACACTGTGTATCACCATTCAAACCGGAACACAACAATACTATGTGTTGCTATTTGGCTATGGTTTATCCGATAAGTCGGTGGTACCTATGCAGACTGACAAAGTCCTACCAAAACATATATATATATATATATATATACTTACTAATATAATCGATATTTTTTTTTATGTAAGTAAAAATATTTTTTTTTGTATAACTACGCTAGCGTATCCACAATAATTTTTACATCCTGTTAATAATAGCCGTTGACTTCTTGTAAAGTTGTATTTTTTCAGATGACTTGGCAATTAAAATAAACATAAGAAGTATTTTTTAAATTTTATATTTATTGCACATAAAACATTTATTTGTTCATTTTTATAATGTAGATATGTTATTCTGTTACCACTTCTAATATTTTATTACTCTGCGCCATCCAGACCAAATTGAGAGCAAAAGGAGGCGTGAGGATTCATTCGCGGGCCAAAGCATTTCTTTAATTAAGCAGACTTTTTTGTCGACCGAAAGTGTCCAATGGTTGTAATTAATGCCTCCGCGCGGAACTTCGGAACACTCTTTTGGCAATTGATATTTTATTGAGTCTAGTTTCAGTCATTTTACTTTTGCTTAGGTTAGGTTAGTTATTCTGGTGAGTTTTTATTAATGCAGTAGCATTTTCATTGCGCGCTCCGATATGTGTACATATAAATTGCAAACTTATAACCTTAAGTTATTATTCACTCGTATTTCCGTATCTTAAATATTGATAAAACCATTTTAGTAATTTATGTTCTATAAAATCAATTGGAGATATTCAAGTTTGCTCTTACAAGCACATTTAAATGTTACATGATTAAATTGAATGCTAAGAAACGGGTGGTCCGTTTGGAATGTTAATGCTTGTTAGAATGCTTCTCAGTAGAAGCAGAAGCATTTGAATTTTTAATGAGGCCTTGCAAATAATTTACTTGGTGGTAGGGTTTTGTGCAACTTCATATATTCTACTACTAAGCAACAGTGCTTAGTATGTGTTGCGGTTCGAAGGCTGAGTGAGCCTGAGTAAGCCTGTGTAACTACAGGCACAAGGGCATTGGCGATGTGTATATATATAACAATAATATATATATAAGCATAATCATTTTTAAGAATTTAATAAAGTTTTCTAATGTGTCACGTATTCAAATAGTATAGTTGAAGGAGAGGATGTATAGAGAGTTTATTTACCATCACCAACTTGACGTACTTTTTTTAAATAATTTTAGGAAGGCATACGAGCGAGCCAAAGTGACTTGATACTAAGTGAAGATGCATACCTTAACATCGTTCATGAGTACGTCATAGACAATCGTCTAGATATTATTTGTTGTTAACATAAACCTTTCATTTTTACTAATTACATATTGTATTGAATTAACTTGCGGATAAAATTGTTGGTTGGATCCAAAGTTTTTAGCTTAAATCCTAATACCACATACCTAAAGCAGTTTCTTGAGTAAACCTCCAACATATGACTAAGGATATCCTGAAACTTATAAGCTTGGTTTCGTCTTTATTAAATTTCAATAGATCGATATCCCGTTATCCAACGCTATGATGGAAGATATTTTGTAACATAACTTTAGAAATTAATACTTAAGCCTTCGTAAGTTTGGGAGGTAAGTTGGAATAAAATGTGTTGGAAAAATATGTGTACTGGAAAATTTGGAAATGAAGAACCACATAAAATACTTCATAATTTAATAAACTTGATAAAACTTAATAAAAAAATTAATGTAATTTTTTTTTTAATGTATAATTTGTTAAATATTCTGAATTAAATAACACATTGTATCTTATACAATATTATGTTTGGTATGAGTAATTAGAGAGTGGTAATGGGCGACGATGATAAAAATGAGATTTTTTTTAAGAAAATTAAATTGCTCCTCCTCAGCCACTTAATTACCACTGTACATTTTCTCCCTTATTATTCTCACTTCCAAACTCTTTGTACCACATGTCCTTTGTTTTTCACTAACTCATATCTTTTCTCACACATCGTTCCTTTTCCTACATGCGTACATTCTATTGCACTTTTAACATAGTAAAGCTTTATAAATGAATTATGAAATTTACTCCCTCTATGTAATAAAGGCATTGAAATTGTTAATAATTTTTAACTTACAAGTTTTTACTATTACCTTAACCTTTTAACTAGTAGATTAGTTACACTTAGTTTGCAGGATATCATATATCCATGGATCCAGGATATTATTATAGATCCGAGGTATAATAGAAAGTAATATTGATTGTAAAGTACTATCCAGAAGTAACTAATAGTGGACCATAAGAAGTGCAATGTAGTGAATAGTCGCAATACACCACGACTGTTTCTTAATACTTAAGAGAAGCATAAAAGCCAATTGTTTGAATCCAGACTTACGGCAGGACTTTTGTTTTTGGCAGTGTGCCCACAACGTATTTATTGCGCATCGTTAATCAATTATCTAGAAGCGTCGAAATGCGGTAAATACGTAGTTTTGATATATAAGTTTTATCGGTGATATTTCATTTTTATTCCCAAAATATATGTAGCTTACTATGAAATGTTACTACGTCACTGCGTTAGTGTACTTGGTTTCTAAAGGATATTTAAGAATCTAAAAAAAAAACAAACTTTTGTCTTTAAATTCTAGATCGTTGTGCAAAACAATTTAAATTATTTTTCTTAATATTCTTTAGGTTAGATTAACCTTGATATATCGTAACATTCGAACTTTTGTAATTCTTACGGTCATATTGAAATTCAAATACAACGCTTTATACGAGTAATAAGTTGTTTTGCTTACGGGGTGGAATTGTCTACGAGGCTTAATTCAAAAGCGTCCTTATAAATAATGTTTCATAAGTTTCGAAGTCACATCTATGTAACGTAAAAACTTTTAGGAATGACTTTAATGGTTCGTTTCGATTCGTTAAATATAGAAACCGGGCAAAAGATAATTCGGCTTACACATTAAGGCATAACTGGGGAAACATTTTGTTTAAATTTCTTCGCTGATTAGCAATAAAGATAAAATTTTAAGAAAATTTTATAGGTACGTATACTACAACCCGGTACGAATTGTTTGATATAAGATAATATTTAATAAACATATATATAATATACATTATATTATTTAATATACATTAAGGACTCGCTAGAGCAACGTATTACGTAAAACTGAAATATCTTCATAATCATTTAGACGTAAGCATGACATTTGTCAACGTTATGTGTTACGCATAAACTTGTATATTGTTATTTTTTTTAATCGAGTGACTTGTATTCAGCCTAATGAATTTTTATGTATAAAAGTAATGTAAGGTGAAATCTTTCATATTTAAACTGAATCAGATAATGTAGTCTGAACGAGAAATAGATTTAAGATAATATGTTTTTACTTTGTGGTAGGACTATCACAAATTCTACCAACAAACAGCAATACTTGTATTTCATTATTTTGTTTTGAACGGTGAGTAAACCAGTCTAATTCCAGGCACAATGGACGTAACATCTTAGTTATCTTAGACTGGTTACGCATTGGTTATGTAATATTGATTACAACATTGAAGTCTATGGGCGGTGGTACCACTCACTATCGTGTGGCCTATCTGCCAGACTGCCTGCTTATATTTAAAAAAACAACGTAAATATACAATGTACACATATTTATAAATAAGCTTAAATTATTTGATATTAATCACTACAGATAATTAAGTTTCTCATTAACGTATTAGTTGGAAGTGTTAAAACATGTTAATAAACTTGGCGATAACTCTAATTTTCTATCGCGCTCGAATTATCACATAAATTAGATTTTAGATGATGAATAAAGGGTCCAGTATAAATATTTAAACCCTTCGAAAGTTGTAGCAGACAAGAATACAGATAAAATTGCACGTACTACATATATTATGTGTCCAGTACTATATATTTCAAAGGCGTGTAATGTATAATTCTGTACATAACAAGCACCTGAATTTCACTTTTTACACCAATTATTCAGATTTAATCAAAGATTAATATATTTAAAGACGATGAAATTGCAAAGTGCAGTTACTTATTTTTAATACATCGGTACAAATATATATTAATCAATAAAATTGAAGTTTGAAGAAAAAGAAAAGGGGATTGTGCCTAACATATTTACTATTTGTTTGTAGATTAACGGCCTCACTCATAAACGCTGTTTAACGGGTGAATAGTTAAACAATTATGTGTCTTTATCTTTCGAATGTCAAATCAATAATGATAGAAAGAGCGCAATCAGTATTAACTAAACAGCTGCTACGTTTTTAAGTAAAGCTGTAAGATTTGCGTTTCGTCGCGATTTATGTATGAATGTGTGTTTGCATGTTTTTTTGTTCTGTTTGATTATTGAATTCGACGAGTTTATTTCAGTTAATTTGAAAACAATTAATAAAGCATATATTTTTAATTAAATTATGCATGCTTGTTTCGTTTATTTGACTTAGTTTAGTTTAAGATTTATTATATGGAAATAGTTCCATATATGGTTACATATATTTATTTTCTCGTCCCATAATACGTTTTCCAGAATATCGGATCAAAGCCAAGTTTATTAGATTGTCATCAATATTCATAATCTAATTTGTGGTAAAGTAAAAAATCGTGATCAAGCTGGTAGCTGTCGGATGTGTATCCGTCAATTTGCATTGAAGCACCGTGGTGGAATTAGCTCTAAGCCTTTCAAGAGGATGCCTCGGCTTAGCCATAGAACATTTGCAGTTAGTTACTGCCCATTTTTTTTATTGTATATTATCATATTTAGTACTTTATGTTTAACCAGAATATATTCTAGGACAGCTTAAAAACTTTAAACAGCTTAACATGATATGTATTAGTTTATATAGTTGAGCTGTTAGAATCCTTTGTATAATGATCGAAAACTATTAATGTGAACGGATGACAATAGACTATTCGATGAAGCGATGAAAAGCGTCCTCCATTCTGTTATCCTCAGGTAGATTGGGCGAAAGATCGGATCAACGAAACATTGTATAGTAACCTCTATGTCAAGTGTAATAAGGCCACGTGCGTATGTCAGTTATGGCTCACCCATCGGTCTTTATATGCGATGGAAGTTATTTAGCTCGGTGACAATAAATGTAACATATAAACGCTATTGTATAGAAGTTGCACAATTTTCGATCATAAGATAATAGTTTCAAAATTATATGTTGAACAGCCGATAGCGAGATTAAAATAATTCTATTACATAAATATGTAATATATTGTTAATTAAGTTTAATAATATCCTGGGTCATTATTCACACACGGCCATCTGATCCCAAACCATGCAGAGCTTGTACTATAGAAACCAGACAACTGATATACTACATATACTACTTTTCTTTTGTAAATACATACTTATACAGATAATTACACCCAGACTCAGGACAAACAGACATGTTCATGTATACAAATGTCTACCCTGGGTGGGAGTCGAACCCACAACCTTCGGCGTGTAAGGCAAGTGTCCCACCACGCCAACCGGCCCTCAAGTTTAATATATTATACGTAACATATTATAATGACAGCGTTCGTATTATAGTGAAGTTTTCTGGTGGGTGGAGAAGAATGAAAGTTGTCAAATGCTGGCACTCAGCTAGACACAATTAATATTAAAATAATATGATATATTATAAATATATCTGAAATGGCCTAGTGGAAACATTACGTGGAACCTGCTTTATGATCTTGGGTTCAATTCTAAGCATCACTATGTTTTTACGTGATTCTTTTGGTTTATAATACAATCATTATCGAGACAGGAAACAAGAATAACAAAAAATCTAAAATCAGTTTAAAAAGAACTCCTAGTTTAAAGGCTTCGTTTTCTTAGAGAAGAAGGCGCTTACTTAACAATGGATCATATAAAGATTGTTAGTGATATTGGGTTATTGTATAAATTATATTTTAATACTACCAAACATTTCATAATTTTCTTTAAAAAAATTAGTGTGATCTTATTTTTAACTTAAATATCAATCAACCATTTTAAGTACGTGCAATTACTAAAATTATTTAATGAAACCATATTCACAATCAGATTTTTTAAATACCATCTAGCTCTTGTCGAAATTTTTGATTGCTTATTATTTTCCAATCACTTACTTTATACTTATATCTCTATAAAAATATATTTTAAAACTTCGCATTATGTTATGTACAATGTACATATAAATCGTATGAAATACACATAATGTACTAAAATACCGTCCTTAAAATATTTTGTAACTTCGGAACGGAGATATTTTCTACATGCAAAAGCAGCGAGGCTAATATGAACGATGAAACCAGCGGACGAGAGTACAAGTAGCCGGCCACTTGCTAAAAAAATATGGTTACATTTCTGCATTCGAGTGTATACGCCAGCATGGTTTGTGAATACTCGTTATGTAAATAATTGGCTTTATTAGTGCTTTATGCGCTTGATATTACAATTAATGTTTTAGATGTTTGTGATTTGAGAGTGTAGTAAAGAGTTTTTAATGTTTGATTAATTTTTTACGTTTTATTTTTATTTTTTTGATAAAATTGTATGTTATTATTATTCTTTGTTATATTAATACTAACAAAACTGGAAAAATGTTGACTGGAAATAAAATTCTTTATTTAAAATAAAGAAAAATTATTAATTATCCGTATATATTGATCTGTCTGTCTAATGTTCTGTATTGAATGGAAAATATTTACCTTTCCTAATCTTTCTAGATCATTTAGAAGCAAATAATCTTAAGTTATAAATAGACTTTACTTACGCAATTTATTCTCGAAATAAAATTAAAATAAGAAATATATCAACTTTCTTATCCACCAAATATTATAATGTCAACACAAAGATACATTTACAACTCTCGGTGCATTGAATAACTAGAAACTTTACAACTACACCACAAAGAAACTCAAAGTCGCTTGATCACCCATATGACGTATACATAGCTTTATAGATGAACGTCGACATTTAACCGGGCAAATGTGTTCGAACCTTAAATATGTTTATTGCAACCATCATCATTAATTTCTTGTTTTATGATAATGGCGTCGTTCATTGAAATAAGAAAATATTGCATCATATAAACAAGTGCCAATAAAGTACGTTCTCAATTTCGATAATAAAATAAATGCATTAAAATAATAACTCACTCAATATATAATTTTTATTTACTTTTGCCAATTGTTTGCTATATATTTAGTTACAGATAGTTCTACCTAATAGGTAGACTTTTAAAACTTTTGAAATATATGACATCACAATATTACGTTACAATTTTTTAAATTTATTTTTTATCTTTCTGTCATTGTCTATTAGTCAAGTACTTTAATACGTTTATGAAATTGTAATCGGCGCAAGAACACTTTGCATGCAGTGTTTGCTTTCAAATGGGTGTACATAAAATGTTCTAGTTTTAGTATATAATTTATTAAGATAATATTTATGTAACATCCGCTAGGAAACCTTTAATAAATAATTAAATAATGCATTAAAGACAACAGATTCTGTTCGTTGTTATTTAGATCCAAGCCAACGAGGCATACCTTTTTTATAACTGCTTTATTGGACATAATATCATTGAATTAATTCTAAAGTTTTTTTTAAATAGTATACATGATCGCTATATCCACACATTTATATGCAATGGTACGCACGATACGGACAGACATAAAGAGATGATGAATAATATTTGTTTAATGCATCAACAAAAAGCTTTTCAAGAAAGCTTTTTAACTGACGCATGGCAGTCACGATTGTAGTTCCATTTTATGTATTCATGTCCTGTCTATATATTATGTAATGCAAAATTTTATTCTATATATTACTCTCTAGACGCAATCTTTGGGTATAGACGATTTTATGGCTTCAATGCTGGCTAACAGCGATAAAGTCAATAAAATAGGTTCAAGGCAAAAGTGCATATAGTTTGCTATTGTAAAATGGCTGGCAAGACTTCTTGGCGACTGAAATATGATTACGGCTTACTGTTGATCGGATTTGCAGACTTCGTACTACTTTGATAAATTGGACGTTAACAAAGTCAAGTTTTGACGAATATTAACATAAAATAGTAAAAGTTTGGATTCTTAACGGTGTTTTTCATTTATAGTTTTAATAATGACATCCTGCTGTGCAGGAGATATTATACTGCACAAGTGTGTGCGCAAATAAAAGTGCTCTCTTTATTGCCTAACTCTTATAATCCAATGGGAAGGGAACCCGACACGGCCGGAAAGAGCTCAGGCGCAGGACCAACGGCTTAACGTGCTTTCCGTGACACTAATAAGAACGTCATTGAGTAATAACTACACAGTTTATTAAATTTATGATATTATTAGTAAAGTCCTTTATTATTATTATATTTTAAAATAAATTATGTTATTTATATTATAAATTTTAAAGATCAATCAATACGTAAATTTGTAATACGATTTTTATATAAGCGAAAAAACTTCATAAAACCTGTTAACATTTTAAACTAAAGGCAATTTTTATTCATCAATTAAAATCTGAAAACGCTTAATTTTCCAATAGTTTTTCACACACATTTATATTTAACAATGGATCAGCGTAAATGGCAAATATGTGGTGATTTATTCGGTCGTTGCCTTTAAAATGCATTTTGTTAAATTCTATATCTAAAACGAAAATCGCCGCAAACAATAAAATAGTTGGCAGATGTAAATATTTTGACGTTTCGCCGTCAAAAATCTCTTTTTAACGAGCCACTGCGCGGTTCGTTTGATCGTTAGCTATCACGACATATGATTTTGTGTTTTTTTTTTATATAAATATATTTGTAAGTAAATACAATTTAATAGCGAATATATTAGTCAACTTTTAAATTTTCTCGATATATGGTATGGTGTAACTGGTAACTGGTTCTTAGGCACATACAATATTTAAGCATACTGCTTAACATATTTTCTGATTGTCACTTCTTTCTTTCTTTCTGATCTTTGTATTAAATCAATGTATACATGTTGTACATTTTCAAGATAGATAAGCATTTCTGATAAGAATATTCTTGTATCGGAAAAACTAGAGGGCGATTTTTTTCGTAATCCGGTTTCTGCTTTTTGTAGGTCTATCTGGATAAAACCTTCTATAAATTCATCAAAGATGAGTGAGCCGGTGTAATTATAAGTGCAACGGATCTTAGTGGTCCACGTATTGACGATGTAAAGTGTTGTTTGTTTATATAATTATCACTTGTAGGGCCGGCAAGGCGGGGATGGCTAGTACAGAACATTCTTCCCGAATGTACTGGCCGTCGTCGCATTTGGACTCTACTACCACTTACCATCAGGTGGAGTAGAGTCATTTGCCATCCCGGGCATATATAAAAAAAAAAAAGCTGGTAACAAGTGAGTGCTACATAAAAAATTTTTCTTACATAAGTAGTTATCGTTAAATATAGTGAAAACATAAGCCATACTTATCAAGTCATAGATTAATTTATTCATTATTGTATACATTATGTTTAAAAAAAAATAATTATATTTTCTGAAAACAAATAAAAAATAGAATGTTTTGATCAGTGTGAGTGTCTGCCCTAAAAACACAGTTTTACAGTTTTTTCTTTACGTAATCACTGCTTTGCAAAACAAACTCATTCTAAGTGCTTTTAAACCATACGTGAAGCACAACGAGCGTTAACGGCAAGCGCAAATGTGTATTTGTTCTGATTAAATCCAGCTTAAAGCGGATTTTTAAGCTAGAAATAACATGACAGCGCTGTGTTTAATTTTATTCAAACCTTTTCTTTATTACTGCATTTCTTAGCTGACACAGGAACGAATGTCGCTTTACAAGAAATTGTAAGATACATTCACATCTAACACATGTAGTTTATTTGTACGGTAATGCTGTAAATGAATGGAGCGAAACAAGATGGACGTTCTAATAAAACTAATATCCATTATGTAGTTCTTATAAGTCCCAAAATTTATTATTTAAGAAATAAATAATAAGCTCGACGTAAAAAGTTTTATTACTATAACACAGATTAATGTCAAAAACACATTTTTTTTTAATTATTTCTAAAATAAAAATTTAATTTCATATAATGATCCGTTACAAATATCATATCTCCCTCTCATGACCGTCATCATCGACCTCAATACAATTATGTGGTAACATAATTGTGGTAACATAATTGTATTGACACCAAAATTGCATCCCTGTGTAAATATTGATAACGTAATTACTATAGTGGTTGAAAAAATATTTTCTTGAAATGTTACATACAATCATGGCGAATATCGTATAAAAATTACTTTAGTATATATTTCTTTACAGATTAATTATATAATGTAAATGCCAAATTATTGTCTAATACATAAAATAATCTTGCCTTAACGTAAATTGTTGGTAGCAATCAAAATTTGACACCTTATAACACTTAACCCACTTAATGTGTTTGAGCCTCAACTTGCTCTTAAGCGGAGAACAAAAGGGGGTACCGGATTGGGTCTGCAATACCATAATCTGCGGGTCGGACAGACCCGTATGCCATTATTGTGATTTAGAATGCGGCTGTACTGAGAATGTGAACCAATAAATTTGATCTCAATCAGACTGAAACCGCCATTAGTTATTGGCAATTCACGTATACCCGCGTAGGTCTTTAGCTGTATCAGGTGTTGAGATAACTTGGAACGCATGAAACTAATTGATATTAATGTTTGTTGATATAACAGTAATAACTGAGTATGTTAGAGAAAAGTTATTGAATAGTAATAATAATATTAACAAAATAATTAAGGCTAACTTTGACATCATTTTTGGAAATTTTATATCTGTAAGCAATTTTGTAGCTTTGTAAGGAATGATTAGTTAAAAGTAAATAATATACGAATAAAATAAAAAAGGCATTTTTTCAATACATAATTGAAACTTTTCTAAGACTTTTTTTTATTCTCTCATAATTGTTAAGAGATCTTTTTGTATATCGTATGAGCAATTACAAAAATGGTAAAGAAAATTTAAACTCAATTTATGCACGATAAAGGATTCACTCTGAGATACAGGCTTAAGTGAAAAGAAACAAAGGAATACCTATTAAAAAACAATCAGTATCGCGCTAAGCGATCTCTCCGCCTGTACGCAGCCGTGCTAATATATCATACATCACGCCCACGCTTTTCTGTAATACTGTCTTTCAAACATTTTTTAATATCTCCGAAAGAGCCGGTGTAAATTACCAAGAGGATATAACACTTTTCACCGTCAAAGAATACTAATAATGAAAATTACATTTCTTTTAATGTGGAAATGTAAAGAAAAGGCATACTATGGGTGTTTTTCTTAAAGTAATGTCTATGAAATATAACGACGATTTTTTATAAACATTTTTAACACATATACTTACCTCGACAAACAAAGCTAATATATATTCGGATGTCACGTGGTTTGCGATATATAAGGACATAATGAATGTTTGTCATAAATGAAATGCGAGGAAAACCACTGCCATACAAATAGTTATTATTTTACGAAAATATACAATATATATGAGTTATTTGACGTCGTATTCGTCGAATTAATTAAAAAAAAAATATATATTCCCGTGATTAATTAAATGGTTTTTAAGATTTGCATAAGACGAATTTATTGCAAATATGATGGTGACAAATCAAATTAGTAGAACAGACTGAATGTACTCTCCATTTATTACAATGATATCATCCTTCCAATATATATTTAATAACCAGAAACGTAACGTAAACGATAAAACGAAAGCTAAGCGTAATATTAAGTATCACAAATACCAATATAATCTTATTACTTTTCTAAACATTTATCATTCAGACCGAGGCGATAAACTAGATAAAAAAACCTACTTCTATTATGAGTACTTGTTTTGTTTCTTTTTGTTTTCTGGATTCGAGACATTAATCCAAATAAAACGAAACTATTATATTATTACAGTTTCTAGATTTCACATCCCTTAAATGACCCCTTGAAATATGCCCTTATGGCTTCTCACCTATTACTACATTTTAGCGCATTATTACTAAGGGCAAGCTTTGGAAGGACCTTATGTCCTCTAGGGGTGACATATTTAATTTAGTGTGATGTTACATAGCCTGTGACCAGTGAAGACAATCAACTTCTTTAATACTTGGGTATGAAATTATGATAGATAACACAGCCTTTTAAAACCATATACGTAGAAAATACATATAACTCCGATAACGTTGATTATCTTTAATTACACACTCCAAACTATTAATCCGAGTCGTTTGGAGTTTGAATTATCACACTAAAATAATTGTTACAAAAAAATAAAAATAATGGTTAAGCTGTTATGGCCATGTGTTTTCATCGAAACAGCTTCAAAACATCAATAAGCAATTAAAATGAAACAATCGCTATGTAGTATTGTGTGAAACAATATGCAAATAAAAAGTGCATCAGTTAACAAACTGGCGATAAAATATTTTCAATCGCATTTCATAGATTTAATTATTCT
Organism: Nymphalis io; assembly: GCF_905147045.1. Lineage (NCBI taxonomy): Eukaryota > Metazoa > Arthropoda > Insecta > Lepidoptera > Nymphalidae > Nymphalis > Nymphalis io. Next base: position 14,579,773 of record NC_065918.1, read on the forward strand.
GTCCTATGTTTAAATGTTTCTGGTTGAATTTAATATAAATATATATATATTTTTATTATATAATAAAAATAAGCGTTTTAAATTATGAAATTAATAATGTAACTTTTGTACAAAGTCGACACTAATTAAGACGTACTCTCTCTTTATATATCAATATTTTTTGGGTAATATATATAAAATGTTTATTAAAATTTCGTTATATCTATATACTCTTATATATATAATAATCATAATTTATATGAAATTTGGGAACATAATTTTCTTTTGTTTACGCATCGAGTAGAATTATTATGATAATTTAATAATAAGTTATAATAAGATAATTTATTTGAAAACAAATTAATCCCTAAACAACCACCTTATTCCTTGTTTTTAAATTTAAAATTGATAACGAATAATATATGAAAAATATCATTTAAATAACAAGCGGCTTACACCGGTAGTCAACGTCAATCCTATTCAATATTATACAAGCAACATATGTGTCAATAAAATTTGTGGTGAACTAGCTCATGCACCGTTATCGCCCCAATCGCCCCAATCGCACACGGAGGCATGTCATAACATCGAATTATTAGTGAATTGTAGTATTATATATTTTACATACTTATATAATTGGACAAAATTTCAAAGATTGCAAATTCAATCGTACAATAATTCGTCTCTTACTAGATGGTGAAGACATCGTGACCAATGTGCATACATGTGGCCAATTTACAGCAAAGTGAATTGGAGCAGCATGGTGGAATAAGCTCTAAGTTTTCTCTTTAATAGGAAAGCAGGTCGTTATTCAATAGTGAATGTGTATAGATTTACTTTATAAATAATCAAAGTAACCTCTGTATATATTTTATATCTAATATAACGTGTCCATATGGTATGGTATAAAATAAATGAGATTTATTCCACGTTTCAAGTAATTGGTTAGGCAACTATGTTTAAGAGAACGCATTGTCGGTTGGCTTGATGGCCAAACCGCATCATAGCTATGAAGGGACCCGCTGAATGCAATCGGAACAACGTTGTTCCTTATTGAAATCCCTTAGGTAAACTAAAGGCTAGTTACCATTCTTTCATTGAAAAGAGATCTTTTATGTAAGATCAGTCACGTACAAATATTGTAGCAAAATCAAAATTAACTTTATTCAAGAAGGGTTTTACAAAAATTAAAGACAATTTTGGCATTCTAACCATTTGATCATTTGACCGTAACAAATAAATCGTTTGTCTGGCGTCCCCAATTATAATTATTAACAGTTTAATTTTTTTAATACATCGTGTAGTTTAGTTAAAAAACATATTTTTGATAAAGAAACGTATCTTTACTTACATAGGTTATAACTATTATGTATTATTATCATATAACGAATACGTCTTTCAATCTCATAAAAAGTTCATATAAAACTTTTTAAGTCTCCATATAATAAAATAACTTATGATAAGCAAAACCCCAACGCAAATCATAAAAATGTAACCTAGTTATGGAAAAAAATCTTCAACTCGAATAAAAAGATTAATGTCACAGTAACCAGGGCGACTATTCTTATGACTTGTAACTGTTGCAAAAAAAATTAGCAACGCAGTAAATCAGCGCACATGTTGCAAAGACGGCCGACCGAGGAAAAAGTTGACAAGTTGAAAATGACCGTATTCCGTAGACTTGCTTTTGGCCATATGTCCGTTTGCCTTTTGGCCTCGTATTCGAATTGCTTGACTTTAGTTGTCTACTTCACACACTACGGTCTCTTTAATATTTACTAGAGGATAAAATATTGACAAAGAAAAAAGTTTATTTTAATCGTAATTTACCAATTCAATATAATATATTAAAAAGGGAATACCCAAGCTTCATAGTGCGTTGCATTATGAATGGACAAAAAAAGGGATGATATCCGAATGTTTCAAAATCTTAGCTTTATCAGCTTGAGGCTATTTGTTAATATGAGACAAAGCAAGCTTTCCTCGTTGTTTTTTTGCTTGAGAAGTTTACGACACATATGTATTCATGTTATGAAAAAAAAAAAACATAATTTTCATCCATCATTGAATAATTTTGATTGAAATATCATTCGAGAAGATTCAAATTATTCAGACTTAATATTACTTTGGTTGGGTAATCATTCGATAATTGACGTATCTGTTCATTTATTATTTAATAATCTTGTATCTTCGGAATTTTCATAATGTATATATCATAAGTAAAAATCTAAAAGTGAAATATTTCAATACAAATATTATAATTATAAATCGTTTTTTTTAATGTACTTAAAATGGATTCGTCTAAGCTATTTTCTACTGATGTAATATAAATAGTTGGCCCAGAATAGCCATTTACTGTAAAGATAGAGATGAATTGAATCAAGAGGTATCTCATTATTGTTCGCCTGGATTTAAACTTACGGTCTTTTGTTCAGATTTACTGTGATTTGTCCACTGTACTATCTCGGCCGTTTTATCAAATATAAAAGTTAAATAACGCCGTGATACCTTGAGAAATTAATTTGAGGAATTGTTAATATTTCTTACGGCGCCGAAGTATATGAGCGGAAATAACGACTTATCATCAAGCGACCATTTGTCCATCCACCTAACTATTTAATAAAATAACAATAATAATAAAAAAGAATATCGTAGTAGTGAAACATTTATACTTATTTAACCACTTCATTGTGTAACGATCTATAAGTTAATTTACATTTCCGCATTCTTTAAACCTCGTAAATGATTCAAATCGCACCTAACGCCGTCAATTCGCTATCAATTAAAGATCTTGTTACTAGTATATCGATGTACTAGCACTCGGTTACTCATCCCTCAAACCGAAATACAGCAATACAAAGTAATAATATTCGGCGGTAGAATGACGAGAGATTAATACTCACCCAGATGGGCTTAGGCATCAGTGGTGTTCTATAAGAACCCACTGTGTATAAAGACACTCTTGAAATATTGATATACTTTAATGATGTGCGTATTATTGAAATCTTATAATTATTATGGTCATTGTCGCATATCGCTTTCTAACAACTTACGACCGTTTTCTTTGGGGACTTTCGAGTTTATTCTTGCAAATAGTCCTACAGTATAGTACTATTCCTGGTAATATATTGTAATATAACATCAAAATATGTTTTTAGAATGTTTCAGTAGGTAAAATTCCACTGCTGGTCTTAGTCCTCTTCTTCTCTTAAAGAGAAAGCTTAGTCCACCAAATTGCGTTAATATAGGTAGGATATATGTACTATATATGCTAATAATATATACTATATAATATATACTAATATGTGGCTATCATCTGAAACATGTAGGTTTCCTCACGATAATTTCCTTTACCACCGAACACATATTAAGAACATGACAAGGGAGATGGTGTTTGATTTGAACCTGGGACGATTCTGGTAATAGGCGCATGTTCCAAACGATGGGCAATCGCTGTTAGAAAGTTTAATAGTCTTAATTAGCCCTTATCAAATAAGAGATACTCATTACGTTTCCTATTATAAATGTGATAGCTTATATGCTTCGATGATTGTTATTTAATCGAGTGTTTCGAATGATTGGATTCGTTTTTGTATTGAACACAGATGGGTCCTTTTTTTATTATTGTAACTGTTTTTATTGATATAAAGGTCCTTTTCTTTCTTTAGAAGCCTTAGTCCAGCTGTGGGTAAACAGTCCGTTAAACAATTACATTCAGAAGTATGTTAATCACTTATAAATTAAAACCTCCAGTTATGTTAATGTGATGGTTATGTTAATCTCAAAAATGGCTGTTTATTTTATATTCTAAAATTAAGTATAGTTAATATATTGAATATTATATCAGTCGTTTTCTGTGGCAGCTACTGGTAAATCAATAACATATAAAACAATATAATTTAACGGGATAAACTTACTAAATAAACTTAATAAATAAACGTCTTAACTACACTACCGATCAACATGAAAATTTGCAAAACATTGTCAGGAGTACAAAAATAAGACATGTGGTACCAAATACCTGACATGCAAAGTGGGCGCAAAATTGTCCTTAGTAAAATAACAGACTTTCATATGAGACAAGTTTCCGCCCACGGCTTCGCCTGCGGCGCGAAGGCGTAGAGGTGTAAGGTACCGTATGTTCTTTTATGTGTCGTTGTAAAGTTTAAATTCAAATCGTTATAAAAATATAATATATTTAATTAGTTTAAGGTATTTGAATTCTGAAAATTTTTACCAATTTTTATAGTAGGCAATAATTTTCGCAGATAATCGAGTAATTATGTAATAATATTCTATGTCTATGATAACTTGTTCTTCGACTATATGGGATTGAACTGAATACATTCGAATCAAAGCAACTGAAATTCAATGTTATGGATAGCTATATCAAATACATCGTTGATTAATCGTACCTGTGTGGACATAGCCTTACGAATGATTTAATATCGTGTTCCTTTCCGCTTCGTTTGTTCACTCAGATTCGTTCAAATTTTAATGCATCTCATGCTTATTACGTATCTTAACTACAAATAACTTCCCTGTAGACTTTTTAACTACTTGTATAATATTTATAATAAAGAAAAGCAAAAAAAAAACATCGGGCTTACGCATCCATATTTTGATTATTATTTAATTTTTTTAAATATTAATATGTTATTAAACGAGTAATGAATTCCAAAATTAAATTTGTTATTAAATTTGTTCTAGAATATTTGCTCAAGTAGGATTTAAATCGAGCTCAAGCAGATTTACGGTTTCAAAGCAAACCGTTGTCCTTTACATCTCAACGTGGACTAAAGTAATGATTGTCCACAGCTTAGCAAACTTTGAGTTTCGAAGTATGAGAATTGTTATTTAACCTTTAGAAGTTGTTAAGCTGATCTATCTTCGACGCAAAAATTAATCCAATTAACAAGCAATATCATTGTTCCTATCAGAAACTCTATCAATTATTTTAACTTTATTTTAAAAATAAACTACCTTTAATTAAAAATGTTACAAATTTACTATATAATATGTTTACTGTATATATTTTAATTTTACTTACCGTGTCTGACTTCGATACCGTTTTGTATTTTTTTATTTTAGAAACGTGCGCTTAAGTTGAACATGAAGTTCTTAAGTTAAAGTTTTAGTTCACGAGTAAATACCATTATTTTTAATTTCCTTCCATTATCCATTTCTCACAATATTTCTTGGAAATAAAGTGTTATGTAATAAAAATTGTTATGTATATTTGGATATAAAGCGTTAATAACGAACTTAAAATTAATTTATTACAAATTATAATATCAGTTACTATGATATGGTGGTTTCTACGTATGAGCGTAGCAGAAAATATAAGTTTAGAAATAGTGAATCGTTTCGCCCAGTCGTTAAGGACGTGAGTTTTAACAGATAATTGAGATTCGAGCTCGGGCAAGCACCTCCGAATTTTCATGTGCTCAATTATTGTTTATAGCTCATCTTGTGATCATCGGTGGTGAAGGAAAAATCGTGAAGAAACATGTATGTGGCGGATGAAAAACTACAACGTGTATTCAATCCACATTGGAGCAAGGATGTGGGGTAAGCCTCCGCAAAAAGTTGGCCTTAGCCCAACAGTGGGATATTTACATGACGTTATAAATATATGAAAAAATAAAACAAAATGTTATCAAACAATCGGTCAATATTTTACTGCCAACATATATGGGACGTTATTTAACGCGGTTTTTATACAATCAAAATAGACAACGGTTTTATAAGAGCGATATATTTTATTTTGGTTATAAGCTATTTTATTTATTTTATATTGAGTAAATATACTAAATCTCTTTGTGAAGTTATAATATTTATTTATGTAAAATATGACTAATACCTCGTAAAATCAGGTATATATGTTACTTTTTTTTTAATTTAAAATAGGTAGACAGACTGGCAAATAGTAAGCCATGGTAAGTGTTTACCACCGGCCATAGCAATGTAAATAATATTAATCATCTTTTTCATCACCAGTAACCTTGGGGGTCTTGGTTCTTTGTGCCTGTATTTATACTAATTCCCTTAAAACCGCAACACAACGATATGTTATAAGTGAGTGGGACGTACGCAGATGGGCTTGCACAAAGCCACACTACCAAGTAAAAAATAATAATAATATATAAACGAATGTTATACAATAACGAGTCAAACGTTCTATCATTAGGTGATACATCCTAACAAACGCCCGACGTTCTTATTACACATGTTCTATTCAAATATCCTGTTACATCTCTCTTCAAATTGCTGATATAAATTGCTAAATGTATAAAACATGTAAATAAACAGATGAGGACTTATACCACTTGATAAATAAATCGTATTAACATTTTTTTAACTCTCTGCCGATATTTTAGATTATTTTGGTATTGCGTTTATGAGGTTAATCACTGTGAGTATATATATATTAATAAGTACTTAGTGAAAACTGTCTCAAATTAGAGATAAATTAGAGAAGTAGATAAGGCAAAAAGCTACTTGGTTTTACTATTTAAAGATAATAGTCCCTCTCATAGTTATAGTGCTTTTGTAACAATGAGTTCTAAGGTTCATTCAATCCGATAATACGTAACTACCCACGAAGCTCGTCGTAACTTTGATTTTGCTTCGTATTCAACAGTTCATATTTCAAGTCAACCAAAAGCGGAAATGGCTTAGAAAGATCCGAATTTTGTATTGTAATTAATAATTCAAGCAAAACATTTTAAGTGCAGAGATTATTGATATTAGTTAGGTAAGGTTAATATTTGTTTTCATAAATTTTAAGGTTTCATTTAATATTTTGTTGATTAATAGTTACTTTTATAATATATTATTTCAAAAACAATCAATTTTAACAGCCATCAATATCACTCAAAGCGATCACTGCAAATATATCTTAACACAGGACACTCTTCGTTCATTTTGTTAATCTTTGTATTATTTACACATCTCGTAATATATCAGAAATATATAAATAGCATTTTTATTAACTTAAGACGATTAACAGTACCTCCAGTTCTTCTTAATTCTTAAGGCTGATATTAATTTGTGGATAAAACGTAAACTACTGCTTCAGTCCAACCTTTGAATTCTAAAGACCCACTTCGCAAGTGATTAATTTGTGCTCACAATTCATTTTCTGTTTTGGTGCTTAGTAAGTAGTAGCAGTTTGTCTTAATCATGAAGAATATAACTATGTTTAAATGAAGTTCTAATTTAAATATATATGCAAAAATACTTCATTGATTAAATTGAATTTGATTGAAAATTGAAATCTTTAAGACAACTGGCCCAACAGATAGATTTTAACTGACAATTGAAAGTATAAAACCTAAGTGATTCTGCGGGAATTATTCGAAAAAACTTTGTGCCACGTGATGAAATGAGGCTGAAATTTAAACGTCATCTTACAGCGCATAGCTTGGTGGGTGATGTTCAAATTTCTTTAAATTAACATAGTAGTTGTAATTTTCTTAGCTCATGAAAATTTACTTACTTTTCTTTTTTATATAAAATTAATTGAATTATACAATGTGTCAATAAACAATGTAAGATATAATACATTTTAAATTTAAGACCACGTCTAATATCTCGAGAAGGTGATGATAATTTCTTCAAAGACTTTCGAGTTCATCCTATATAGGTTCTAATATGAAAGGTTCATTCAACTCGTTAATCTACCTAAGCGTGAAATGTTGCAATTTGGCTTAACGTCAGAATTGGAATATATGAAGTCAGTGCAATACTAATATTCCTTCATATTGGTTGATAAAAATTTCTAAAATTCGCCTTATTTTTCTTGTTTGGAAAAGTCAAAAAATATTAATTTTTATTTTAATAAATTGTGGACATAAAAATTCTTGTCTTGTGCTTTACAATCACAATCAAAAAATTTATTGTGATTGTAAAGCGCACATTAATTCTGTTTACGTCGATTACACATGAATATTTTTTAAGAATCTGCATTCAGTTTTTGGGTCGTAATTTCGCGTATTAAAATCATCATAATCCTTCACAAAATTTACCGATTCCATTATATTCTTGCGCGTTTAAAACTCGAGTATAAATTCTGGAAACAAAATAAAACCAAAATTTTTAAATCGGCTTTTACCACGACGTCAGAGAGTTATGAGTTGATCTATGATTTGTGACGCGTTCATGGTCCAGGATGAAAGGCACATCGTGTCGGCTTTAGCTAAACGTGCGATAGATCCTTAGGAAGACTCAATTCATAGCTCTGTATTTATAGAAGCTTTATGCCCATTTAGTTGGGTATTTCAAATTATAAAATGTCGCTGCTACATTGCAACATAGTTTTACACTATTGCCGTTACTATCGTTCACTTTTTTGTTTCTAATATAATATGATAATTATAATTAAATATTATAATTTTAAATATTAAAATATTATAATTAAATATTATTATTGCATTACTTGGAATTTTTATATTAAGGAGGCTATCTCTCCTCTTCTCTTTTTGCCAAATAAGTCAAGTCTGTTATTTTTAACGAAATTCGATCAATATCTTCTAGATAGTAAGTTTGTATAAAACATTATTTGCCAGCAATTTTAAAAAATTTACTATACTAGATTCTATTGTCTAAAGAAAAAAAAGGGGGTGAAAATCTTCAGCTCATTCAGCTGGGTGAAATTTTGTTCTGATTAGTTCAGTTGCCGGTAGCTGGGGGCCTTTTTTTGGGCGCATCTGCCATTAAGGGAGGGGTTTACCCATACTCGCCGCGCTGGGCAGGCGTGGTTGTTCGGCAGATTGTGCAGAAGACCGAAGAGTACAATCAGCCGCTGTGTATGGCATTTGTGGACTACGAGAAAGCCTTCGACTCCATCGAAACCTGGGCAGTGCTCGACTCATTGCAGAGATGTCATATCGATTGGAGATATATCGAGGTACTGAGATGTCTGTACAACGCCGCTACAATGACTGTCCACATCCAGGACTGTAAGACGAAAGCGATCCAACTGCGCAGAGGGTTGAGACAGGGGGATGTAATATCCCCGAAACTGTTCACCAACGCGTTGGAAGACGTTTTCAAGACGCTGGATTGGACTGGGTATGGAGTCAATGTAAACGGCGAGTACATCTCACACCTTCGATTTGCCGACGATATCGTCATCATAGCAGAGTCGCTGGAACAACTCACCGAAATGCTGCGTAGCCTAGGCGAGTCTTCCCGGTGTGTCGGTCTCGGTATGAACTTGGACAAGACCAAGGTCATGTTAAATAGGCATGTCGTGCCGGGACCGATATACGTCGAGGGGAAACCTCTCGAAGTTGTTAGTGAATATACCTACCTAGGACAGATAATACAAGTCGGTAGGAACAACTTCGAGAAGGAAGCCGATCGAAGAATTCGCTTGGGATGGGCAGCATTTGGCAACCTTCGTCAAGTCCTCAAGTCGTCTATACCGCAATGTTTGAAGACGAAAGTCTTCAACCAATGCGTCTTACCTGCCATGACATACGGTGCCGAAACGTGGACACTAACTGCGGGACTAGTCCACAAATTCAAAGTCGCTCAGCGTGCTATGGAGCGAGCTATGCTCGGAGTATCTTCGAAGGATAAGATCAGAAATGAGATTATCCGGAAAAGAACCGGAGTCACCGACATAGCTTGCAAAATTAGCAGGCTGAAGTGGCAGTGGGCTGGTCACGTATGTCGTAGGACCGATGGCCGTTGGAGCAGACGAGTCCTAGAGTGGAGACGACGATTGGCTGTTGATTGATTGATTGATAGTTCAATTGCAAGATTTGACACACACTAAAAGGCGAAATAAAATAAAAGCTGGTCCAGAGTGGATCTTACAAGGAATTTTGTACTCTGTTCAACATACAATGGGAAAGATGTGTATAAATTATAGGGGATGGATTTAAGCAATTATTTGCCAAAAAAATAATTTTGCACCCACCTATTTCCATTTTCCATACCAGGTATTCTATGATAGCTATAATAAAATTGTTACTATAACGGACAATTGTACGTTTGTTTATAAAGTACAAAGTGAGTTCAAGATGGAAGAACTTCCAACGTAAATAAATATACAGTATTCCTCGCTAACTATAAATTTAAAAAAAATTACAATGTTTTAAATTTAATTATTAAACAAGATTAAGTTTGTATTAGAATTATTATAGTTTCAACCTACATTATTTTTATGTAATGAAGTTTAATGTAAAAAAAGTATTTTTTAATAATCTTAATAATTATCTCTATAGTATTTAACGGAATATAGCCATATCGTATATTTTAAAGCTTTTTTTATAATTAAAAAAAAAATTAAATAAATGGCTCAGTGATGAAAACAGATCATTCTTCACAGAAGAATGTGGTTTTATCAAGGTAATTTTCACGTGCATGATTTGTGTTTATAGTTTATGTCCAGCTCGAAGTGAGTAAAATATTGTGAGAAAACCTGCACGTATCGGTTGGAATTCTGTGAAATGTGTTTTCAGTGCATTGGAGCAGCGTGGTGGAATAAGCTCTAAACCTTCTCAAGAAGAGTATGCCTTTGCCCAGTAGTAAGAAACAGATTTATATTTAATAAATGAACTAAAATTCTATAATTTAGTTATTTTCTTCGTTCTCTAACTTGAAATTAGGTACATGAGTAGATATCAATAATTCGAGAAACTTCGTGTCGGGCCAACCGATGGTAAAGTTCTGTAGTCATGCAAATTGCTTGAACAAAATTATTGGTGCGGTCGTCATGTACTTATATCGTATAGACACAACTGTACCATAACTTTGTATAGCCATATCTCTCAAAGTTGTTGATGTCGAAATAATTATGATTTAGACTCTAAATTACATAATTTCAGTTAATAATATTAAGATAATTTTTGTAATAGATAGATTATTTATATTTTTAAAATGAACAATGGGCAATTGAATATAATTTTCATTATTTTTTTTTATAAAATACCTTATTAGATGAAGGGAAACAAAATATAACAATAATACAAAAAACAATAAATAAAATAATATGATACAAATAATTTGTTGTTATTTTAACCTTAAGTTTTTATATGAATTTATATTTTTAAAATAAAAGAGATATTGAAGCTGAGACAAAGATAATATTGTCATATAAACAGGGCAAGAAGCAGTATACTGTACAACGTCGTTTGTCACAAGCTCGCAGCATTGTGAATAATGCGCGTCTTCTTTTGAAGACGAAGAAACGGATGATTTAATTCAAGTCTGAGGCACGCATTATGCAAGTTTACGGTCAAAAATTCAGCCGGTTAACACAGCACGTAAAATACATGGTAACTGCGCTCTTACCACACATATATGGTACCATCGTCTGGATTGAATAGATGGTTTTGTTTTGATATACCAACATCTATTTAGTATCATAATATGGTTGTTATTACTTGATGGAAGACTTATGGACTGGCTGTTCTATGCGGGTACTATCTAGTTATACCCATACTCTTGCTTTTTTATGGTTTAAAGAGTGAGTAAAACAGATATAGATTTACAAGGGACATAACATCTATGTTCCCTTGTAGTTGTCAGCTTATTTATGGTAAAAGGAATTGTGGCATAAGGGATGCCGCAATTCCTTTTACCATAAATTAAATAAAAAAAATTAAAGTGCACTAACTGTTTGCCGTGGAGTACCGGCTTAGACTAGTACTCCCCCAATCTCATCCCGTGGGTGTCGTAAGAGGCGACTGAGGAACAGGGAAAAGGGGGGATGGGCAGCAGCGTCCCCCCCCCCATAAACATCTTACCCCCCTACTGCACTCGCCAACACGCCTGCCCAGCGCGGCGAGTATGGGCAACCCCCCCCCCCCCCTTAATGGCAGATGCGCCCAAAAAAAGGCCCCCAGTTACCGGCAAGCCCGCTAGGCCCGACCAAGGTAAAGGTCGCGGTATCGGCAGGGCAGGGGGTGCTAAGAATCACCGGTTCACGGCAGGCTACCGTATAAAACGACTGCACATGGCAACATACAATGGACGCTCGATGAGGCTGGACCATCATCTCGCCGAATTAGAAGTAGAGTTAAGTCATATAAACTGGCATATACTGGGGTTATCTGAAGTCCGAAGACAGGGGGAGGACACGATAACTCTAGAGTCCGGTAACTTACTCTACTTCCGCGAAGGTGATAACCTCTCCCAGGGTGGTGTCGGTTTTCTAGTCAAAAAGGATCTCATTAGCAGCATTGTGGAAATCAGTAGTGTGTCGAACCGAGTAGCGTACCTTGTCCTAAAACTTTCCGACAGGTACTCCCTGAAGGTCGTACAGGTATATGCGCCAACTTCGACATACTCTGATGATGTCGTCGAAGCGATGTACGAGGACATCGCAAAGGGCCTCAACGACACCTCGAAGGCCCACTACAATGTTATTATGAGAGACTTTAATGCTAAAGTGGGAGTACAAGATAGCGGTGAATCGAAAGTCGGACCTTACGGCTTGGGCTGCAGAAATCACAGGGGGCAAATGCTGGTAAACTTTCTCTTTCGGCTTTTTTTGATGAATTCTTTCTTTCAAAAGAAGCCTCAGAAGAGGTGGACCTGGCGAAGCCCCGATAACGTGACGAGGAACGAGATAGACTTTATCATTTCTAATAAAAGGCACATATTTAGAGATGTTTCAGTGATCAACAGGTTTAATACCGGAAGTGATCACCGCTTGGTTCGAGGCACTCTAAATATCAACTTAAAAGCCGAAAGATCGAGAAAGATGAGGTCTACTCTCCGACCTACCATGCTCCAAGCTGCTCAAGGCTCCGAAAAGTTCCAAATGGAACTTCAAAATCAATTCACCGCGTTGGAAACCATAAGCAGCATTGATGAGAGAACCGACACGCTGGTCAAAATACTGCAAAACACATCCCGCAAGTGTTTTCCGCCACAGAGAAGAGACAACGCACCAAAACTCTCTGCTGAGACACTCGAGCTCATGAGAAAACGACGAGAACTATCATCGTATTTGTCAGATAAGGCCTTAAATCCAATAATAAAAACGCTGACGCGACGCGATCTTCGACGGTCCAATACCCGTGCCATCAAGGCTGCGATTGAGCAAAATCGGGGATCGAAAGTGTTCGCTCGCAAGTTTGGGAGGCCGCGTCTGACAAAACTTAAAACTGAAAATGGTGCGGTCGTTACCTCTAGGCCTGAGATTGTCGGAGAAGTAGAGAGGTTTTATGGGCAGTTGTTCTCTTCAAGATCAAACAGACCCGTGGGAATCAGTATTGATGACCAGCGCGCCCCTCTTACGCGCTATTACTCCGAGGAGCTCCCGGTCGTTGACCAAGGCGAGATTAGGGCGGCTCTAGAACAGCTTAACAACAACAAAGCTCCGGGAGATGACGGAATCACAACAGAGTTGCTTAAGGCAGGCGGGACTCCGGTCCTGAAAGAGCTAGCATGCCTCTTTAATTCCGTCATCCAATATGGCAAGACCCCGGAAAAGTGGAGCGGGAGTGAGGTGGTACTGTTTTTCAAGAAAGGTGATAAAACCCTTTTAAAAAACTACAGACCAATCTCCCTCCTGAGTCACGTGTATAAGCTGTTCTCAAGAGTCGTCACGAACCGTCTCGCCAGACGACTTGACGAGTTCCAGCCCCCAGAGCAAGCCGGCTTTCGATCAGGCTACAGCACCGTGGACCACATCCATACTGTTCGGCAGATTGTGCAGAAGACCGAAGAGTACAATCAGCTGCTGTGTATGGCATTTGGTGACTACGAAAAAGCCTTCGACTCCATCGAAACCTGGGCAGTGCTCGACTCATTGCAGAGATGTCATATCAATTGGAGATATATCGAGGTACTGAGATGTCTGTACAACGCCGCTACAATGACTGCCCACATCCAGGACTGTAAGACGAAGGCGATCCAACTGCGCAGAGGGATGAGACAGAGGGATGTAATATCCCCGAAACTGTTCACCAATGCGTTGGAAGACGTTTTCAAGACGCTTGATTGGACTAGGTATGGAGTTAATGTAAACGGCGAGTACATCTCACACCTTCAATTTGCCGACGATATCGTCATCATAGCAGAGTTGCTGGAACAACTCACCGAAATGCTGCGTAGCCTAGGCGAGTCTTCCCGGTGTGTTGGTCTCGGTATAAACTTGGACAAGACCAAGGTCATGTTCGATAGGCATGTCGTGCCGGGACCGATATACGTCGAGGGGAAACCTCTCGAAGTTGTTAGTGAATATACCTACCTAGGACAGATAATACAAGTCGGTAGGAACAACTTCGAGAAGGAAGCCGATCAAAGAATTCGCTTGGGATGGGCAGCATTTGGCAACCTTCGTCAAGTCCTCAAGTCGTCTATATCGCAATGTTTGAAGACGAAAGTCTTCAACCAATGCGTCTTAACTGCCATGACATACGGCGCCGAAACGTGGAGACTAACTGCGGGACTAGTCCACAAATTGAAAGTCGCTCAGCGTGCTATGGAGCGAGCTATGCTCGGAGTATGTTTGAAGGATAAGATCAGAAATGAGATTATCCGGAAAAGAACCGGAGTCACCGACATAGCTTGCAAAATTAGCAGGCTGAAGTAGCAGTGGGCTGGTCACGTATGTCGTTGGACCTGGTTCAGCAGTGGACAACGATTGGCTGTTGATTGAACTGTTTATTTTTTTTTCCGACCAATCAATCAATGGCTCGAGGGCTACGCTGCACTTGCCGATTCACTCTAGGACACGCGGTCTCCACTCTAGGACTCGTCTGCTCCAACGGCCATCGGTCCAACGACATACGTGACCAGCCCACTGCTACTTCAGCCTGCTAATTTTGCAAGCTATGTCGGTGACTCCGGTTCTTTTCCGGATAATTTTTCCGACCAATGAATAAATTTAAAAACACAACATGAAGTTCAGAATAAATGTTTGTATGGCCAATATGAAATCTCACTACCAACTTGAATCAATGCCGGCTCTTGATATTGACGACAATAAGTCAATATAACTTTAAATTAAAAAGAGTATTGGTTAAGTTTGTTTGAGATAAACAAACGATTTAATATTTCTTTTGTTTATAGTATAGGTAGGAGGACGATCATATGGGCCACCTGATGGTAAGTGGTCATCAACGCCTACAGACTTTGACTTGATTGTAAGAAATGTTAAACATCGCTTACATAGCCAATGCGCCACCAACCTTGGGAACTAAGATGTTATGTTCCTTGTGCCTGTAATTACACTGGCTCACTCACTTTTAAAATCGGAACACAACAATACCAAGCATTGCTGTTTTGCGGTAGAATATCTGATGAGTGGGTGGTACCTATCCAGACGAACTTGTAAACCAGTAATAAATGAACACGAAGAAATTTAAGTTGAATGTTTTCACGAACAAAGGATGTTATGTTAATATATAGAGTAAAAGCATGTATATCCCTCTTAAGAAGCGAAATTCACAGCTTATCTAACGTTTTACTACATAATCACTTAGTATTATATGTCACAGATATTTGTGATTAATTGATTGTGACTAAGAGGATACTTTAAGATATTTTCGTTTATTTGAAACTAAAACCTCAATTGCGTACATAAAACGGTTTAAAGATACAATAAGTAGATAATCAATCTGGATTTGAACCAACTTTAAGTTACATTCACTTATGATAAATAGGTTACATCAGTTCTCAGCTCTTTATTATGATTGATATGATAAATTTTCTTTATAAAATATGTAAGTGGACGGAAATGAACCACATGATGGTTCGTTGTCACCACCGTACATAGACATTGGCGCTGTAAGAAATATTAACTATTCCGTAATGCGCCACCAACCTTGGGAATGAAGTTATTATGTGCCTCGTCCTTGTATTTAGTGAGCTTATTTCACCACGCTTCTCCAATGTTGGTCGTTGGATACAAATGTGGTCTTTCACGATGTTTCCATTCTCCACGAAATAAATTAAAAACATAGCGAAAAATTTAATGAAACTTCACCTAAAAAATAAACAATTAAATTTTAATGCTAACACTATATTAAACTTATATTTAATAAAAACCGAGATGACCTAGTGGTTAAAACGCGTGAATCTTAACCGATGATCGTGGGTTCAAACCTGGGCAAGCACCACTGAATTTTCATGTGCTTAATTTGCATTTATAATTCACCTCGTGCTTGATTGTGAAGGAAAACATCGTGAGGAAACCTGCATGTGTCTAATTTCATTGAAATTATGCCACATGTATATTCTACCAAAACGCATTGGAGCAGCGTGGTGGAAGCTCCAAGCCTTCTCCTGAAAAGGGAGAGGAGGCCTTAGCCCAGCAGTGGGACATTAACAGGCTGTTACTTTACTATATTAAACTTAAATTATTTAAAAATAATAAACATCAATTAAACTTAAAAGTAAAGAAATGAAATAAATATAACTCCAATGGTGCTGATAATTTAATGATTTCATTAAAATTTTCTTAGAATTATTGAGGCTTTGCCTGATAATGTTGATGTCATAGGAATTGATATTTTAACATTTAGTATTATATTATTTCAGAAAGTACTTGCCTATATTTTATAAGGTGTTGTTTTTAAACGTATATCGCTTGAAATAATAAATACAGTTTTAGAATAAAATCTAACTTTAGTTGCTGTTTTATTTTTTATTTAAAACTACACAACGGTTACTTTTATAATGTATTTAAAAATATATAATATACAAGATGACTTAGTGGTTAATACGCGAATCTTAATTCGAGAGCGTATTGAAACCCAGGGAAATACAAATACGTTCATGTGCTAAATTATTAATCTGGAGCTCGGCGGATTTTATCATGTGTCAGACATTTTGATGAAAAGAAAATATTATGAAACATGAGCTAATTACAATATACCAAAACGTTTGCTAGCACATCTTAATGATTTTCGATAACAGAAATTAAACGAGATTAGTCTGTGATGAATATGTTATAGGGCACTGTGCATAAACACAACTACCTTGTATATGCCTTTCTTCACATAATCCAATGGATTGTTAATTCAACATGACCGGTGACGATTCAGAACTAACCATGCTTTCACGAAAACATAAACACTATTGACTGACATCTCGGGATATAATATGAGACCTTAAGGTCATTTTTATAAGCGACCCACTAAGCCAACATACTACATAACATTATCATATAGGACAAAGTATATTGTTAAGCAATAAACTAAAAGTGTTAAAAGAATATGTATATTTAAAAATGTATCGCTTGATTTCACAAGTGAGTTATTGTATAGACTTAAACTGCTGTCGTAAACGTCAAACGCAATGGCCCTTTTTCAAACAAAAACTCGGTCTGTTTCAAACTGACACTTATAAACTGACAAATAAAATAAAACTTAAGAGTCGACACCGACTGTGACCCTAATGGAGGAAGAATTGAAAGATACTTTTGATTATATTGTATTAAGTAAATAAATTTTATTGTATTATATAATTATCACTATTATTGTATTATACCTGTCAAATATATTAAGATTAACGATTGAAAATAGAAATCAAAGAGTTTTAATTGACTGCATAAAATCCTCATAAGATACTGTCAACCACTAGCTGTCTTTTTTTTATGTTATAGCCAGGCGCACGAGCAAATGGAACACCTGATGCTAAATGGTCACCACCGCTTATAGACATTGGGGTAATAAGTTTTTTTTACTGTACTTTTTTATAGTATAGTTTACTTTTTTATAGTAGTTTACATGTTGGCCACCTGATGGTAAGTGGTCACCAAAGCCCACAGACTTTGACTTGATTTTACAATCAAGTAAGTAAGGTAACCATCGCTTACATAGCCAATGCGCCACCAACCTTTTGAACTAAGATGTTTTGTCCCTTGTGCCTGTAATTACACTGGCTCACTCACACTTCAAACCGAAACGCAACAATACTAAGTATTGCTGCTTAGCGGTAAATTATCTGATGAATGGGTGGTACCCATATATATACCCACCCAGTCGGTTCTGCACAAAACCCTACTACCATTAAAATTGAAATAAATCAACATATTATGTATAAATATATATATAATTATAAGTTTCTAAGCTTCTTTATAATGTTAGTGTTAGACTTAAATTTCATACATTGGTTTATTTAAAAAAAATATTTCCGAATTTAAAAATTATTAGTCACAAGTTTTATTTTAGAATAATAAAAAAGTAGCTATTTTGAGAGCTTATGATAATAAAAATTAAATTGTTACATGTCAGATAAACTTCTGCGGATTTGACGTTGACCGAACCGGTTCTGTAAGCTCAGAACTTAGAAACATAGTTTTGCTTGTAACGTACTAAGCGGCTGAGTTTCTAATCGATTTTCACTGATTAAATTATAATGCGATTTGCAGCTTATGTTAACATTTGCTTAATTCATGTATATATGCTCAGTAATTAGACGTTTACTTCAATCTATATTATTAAATGATTATTGAAAAATTGGTATAAAATTTGAAGGACTGATTTTTAAAGAGATGGTCGGTATGGATAGAATACGTAGATATCAAATGAATGATTATAGGTTAAAATGCGAGCGAATATCATTGAATTTTCAAGAAAATAATTTTTGTTCAAATCATCTCAAGATCAGCTCTGATGGAAAATGTAACGAATCTGCTTGCGTGGGGTGAATCAAGGTACATTTATACGTGGAGTGATGCATGGCTGAATAAGCCTTTAACAGGATAGGAGGACAGGATATTTTGTTACAATTACATAATCCAATTTCATTAAGAAAGATGTTATAAAAAAAATATACAAAAAGGCAAGTGAAAATAAAAGTAAATGTCGGTAATATTCCTGAACATAAGTCCAATTGTGAACTGTGGTGCATTTACACGAGGTCAATAGCCGAACCAATCCAACAAGCCAAGAAAATAATACAATCGGTGGAAAAAATACAATTTAATTTACACGTAGGCCTTTATACGAGGCTTTCTTCTTTTTTCTGCTAGAAATCGTTCTATTTCAATGGATTGGCTTGATCAATTGCTTGAGGACAATCCAATGTAGTGGATTGTCTCTATTTAGACCAAGCCAATATTGGATTGGCTTAGTGGATTGGCTCGGCTATTGGCCTCGTGTAAATAAAATACATAATATAAAATAAAAAAAACTGTTTCCGCCTCATTTATCTAACTAGTCATTTTACGTCGTGTGCAGTAGAAATCTTAGCAGAATATTTACCTAGCGACATTAATCCCCTGGAGTGACCGCCTACCATGTTTAATGTTAGGGGAACGCAAACGTAATAGAGCGCAAACTGAAATTATAAAAATAATGTCGTCACAAAGTTTTGTATATGGTATTTATTAAATTAAATCAATAAAATCTAGATTATATGGCTAAATTTAGTTTAGTTACCAAATTTTACAATTGTCTGTTTTTTTTTAATTCATTTATAAAAGATTAATTGCACTGCGTGTGATTTTAATAAAAAATTACATAAGATTGTATTCGTATTTTAAATTTATATACTTTTATAAATTCCGTCTTATGTCTACCCAATAATAATATCTAAGTCATAATAGGTACATTCGCGTTTTATAATATAATAGTATATATTTAATTATCATCTGCATTATTAATTACTTGTATTAAAATGTAAAATTATAGAATGTATATTATAACTGATATAATAATTTTACATATAATTTTGTCTTTTTAAATTTAATAGTAGAACATGGCTATATTTTTTTGGATAATGCATTAATGTAAACACTACATCACTGAATGTAAGAATTGCTAAAGGCTATGTATGTGCCATAAATCTTGCAACACTACCAACATAAAATAATGTATTTTCATCTTGCAGTTTGGCATTACTCCAATATTTATTTATTTAGATAAAATACGAACTATTACAATATACTGCCTGCTCGTTAAGAAATCGAAATATTTTCTCAATTATATTAATGAGTCGCATTATTTTGTCCTGTCTATCGTTATATACATATAAGATGACCCGTTACAAAGATTTACTCATTATATTTTTGTAAAAAATTATTATAATAATATAATAATAATAAGTCATAACAGTTGAAGCGCGCTTGATATTTGTAAAATTGGTAGACCGACAGAAAAATAATTACATTTTTTTAAGATTTTTTTTTCAAATTATTATAAAATTTATTATAATTAATTAAATAACACGAATTATGATACGATGATTATATTTGTCTATATATTTTTCACATTTTACATACATTAAACAAGTGAAAAAGCATTTGGTTGGAATTGAACCTGGGATTACTTAGTTAAAACCTTGTAATAATATACAACTTATTTTTATTAGGAATATAAAAATATATATATCACAATATACACATATTGCTAGCTTCAGAAAATTATCATTTGGCCATATTCGATTCAATATGAAACGAAAATAAGTATAAATTAACGTTTTAACATTCGAAAACGAACAACATTGAATTGTAATGAACGCTTTTGAAAACAAAAGGTCAATTTGTTATTAATGGTTAATACCAGGAGATGTCATTCCAATCATTGCAGAGTCCAATATTGTTTGACCAAAATAAGTTAATCGTGTAACGAATATTTAAAAACGATTAATATTTAAAAATTATTTTAAGTAAACTTTTTATTACTAATAATAACTTATAATGCACTAGTAATCCGTACCGGCTTCGCAGAGCTAAAATTATATATATATATATATATATATATATATATATATATATATATATATATATATTATTTCCTTACTGTTCCACGTACTAAATCTGTAGGTTTGATTATAGCTAATTTAATAATATTAGGAAACAAAAAAAATAAAATTAAATAAATAAAACAAAAGAATTAAATAATACGGATAAGTATATTTACCGTTTATATCGTAATACATATTATGACTCCATTGGTTTACGCGGCGCACGGCAGTTAATTTTTTAGTTGGCATGATAATTTTTGAAACATTCAAAAATCAGCGTCACATTTCAGCCAATTTATACAAAGCCTAATGAATCACGTCGTCCTTAATGACAACTGTATGAAAATCCGGTCGGTCGTTTTTCTGAAGTCTGTTTTATAATAATAAATTTAAGTAATCGAATAAACACATTTCATTTCATTACTTGAAAAATATAAATTAAGCACATAAAAATTTAGTGGTACTTGCACTGGCTTGAACTACTCAGCTTTCAACTTACTGATATCTTTATTTACTTAGTGTTATTTTATTTAGCATTAATTAAGCCACAATTATTTGCGTTCATATAATAAACAAAATTTTCAAGTATCCTTGGTCAATACAAGTTACGTCACGGCCATTTGCTTGTCAGTCATTCCCTTTAGACGGTTTTCCCAAACACGAGCTAATTGCATTGGATGTCGAAAACCGTGTACATTTTGAACATGGAAAAGCATTCACAGAGATTGCTTGGTGTTCTATCGAATACATTTCTGAACTAGTAACTAATATCAGCTTTTATACAAGGATCACCAAGAGCGTACCCTATCAAACGGTCTCACAATGTAAACGAAACCTGAACCACCTCAGAATGAAGGGGATAGAAGAAGTCCATCGCCGATATTGATTGATTTCACATATCAATGTATTCCATTGAAAAAAAATTGACTAGCGTTATGGTATGCGAAATCGCTCATTTGGCATTCTCAAAGGATTTTTTTGTAAAGTTTAACATTAATCATTTATTTTAACTGTTGCTTTTATTTATAAGCAATAGCTTAGAGGTTGGCTTTACCTGTGGCAGTGCCTTGTGCAGGCTTATCCGAGTGGATACCAACTACCATTCCTTTTTCTACCAACAAACGATATTTTGTATTGCTGTATTTCCGTTTGTAGGATGAGTGAGTTAGTTACAGTGGAAGCACGATGGCCAAAACATCTTAGATTCCGTCGCACTGACATTGTATAAAGCAGTTTATATTTCTCACTATGCCCGTGTATAGCAGTTAAGCCGGTTAAGCTTCTTATATTCGACAAATTACACAGACTGAAATATTAAAAGCAAATATTTGTATAGAGTTGCAGAAAAAAAGCCAATAGCTAAAACTGAAAAATATGCTCTAATAATTTAAATTGATCGTTGGTTTAGAAATAAAAAATACGAGCTCAATTTCAATGTTTCGATCAGGAATTCTTTCAATTTGATCATGATTGTTATTGCGAGTATGTTTGACAAATAGTCATGTCTGTATTTACACACTCGTAGCACGGGAGATGAGATTCATTTCAGGATAGTCTCGCGGGATGTAATATTAATGTATTTTTCCTATAATTATTTTTAATTATGCGATCCGTGTTGATTCAGTAGTTAGAACATGCGAATCTTAACTCAAGGTATCGAGTTGAAGTTCGTTCAAGCACTTCTGAATTTCATTTCTAAATTTACTCGATAGTGTATCGATGATAGTGAGTTTCCCACAACACCATTTTCTAATAATTGATTTAATTAATTTGACCATACATTTTGTAAATATATATATATTTTAAATAGAAACACTAAAATTTAATTTTTTATAACAACAATAAAATAAATTCCTATATTTGTCAACATGTTTTTACAATTAGAAACCTAAAAAAATAAAATTTTTGCAATATTTTAATAATTTACAGTGTAATAATTGTTTGATAATTCATTTTCTGAGGAAGGTTATTGGCCCTTACTATGAGCCAAAAGAGTGGAACGGTAACCTTATAAGTTAACAAGTGTATATGGAGTGTTGTAAATAATCAGCTGTGTGAAACCATTATAATCCAAATATAAGGCGCGTGAAACCACAAATCTACTTCAAATGTTATTCTAAAAACTTATTAATGAAATAGAGAAGGAACCACTTGGAAATATATTGATTGCAACGCAAAAAAATCAACAAACTCGATTTATAGATAAAAACAAATTTCCGGAACGTACTTAAATTATGTACAGATGCATTGAGAACCTTTTCCTTTTTTAAATTAACAAAAATGTTAAATTTATTATCCTTTATTGCTGTAGAATGATTTTAAGTTCAATATATTCATAGTAAAAATAACAAAATACTTCCTTCAAACTTTTGCTCAATATATTAATTTTACTTGTACCAAGTTTCTGAAACTTGTAGAACGAACAGGCAGTAATAATTTTATTATTAAAAACAAAACTGTTTTCAAAATGAAAATCTTGAGCTCAAGTGACATAATAATTATTTTGCTCCTATCAGTTACTTGGAGGTTTAACAATATATAATGTTTCTTATTTTAATATATAATTTAATAAATCGTAAATACGTTAAGAATTACAATCAGATATTAAATAAAAATATAATGAGAATTATATTAGATTTTATTTTATTTGACTTTATTTCCAAATAAACCCTTATTATTCTAATTTTCATGAATACAAAAAGTTAAAATCAAAATTTCTTTGTTGCCTTTATTAAAGGCATAATCATTTCAAAAGAAATCTTTACTAACGAGATCTTTGTACATATACCGACCCAGCGCTATCTTACACGAACGTCGCTATACTCAGATCAGTAAAGATTTTTGAAATGCCCTCATGTAAAGACTATCCCGCCAAAGAAGCTAAGAACTAAAAATTATGCAAATTTATTACTTGTTAATGAAATCAAATCAACGAAATGCATTATGATTAAAATTTATTAATATTAAATCAAAAATATTATTCTCGACAAACTATCAACATGAAATTGGATAACTTTTGATACTAGAGGAATGTATATATATTAATATATACATAAGTGAAATAAAATGATGAAGAAAGTTTGTTTTTAATTTTCAATATGAAGGCACTATATAGCACTTGCAATGAGAATTATGAGCCATTTCTAATATCAAGATTACGCTACCTAACAATAGGACTTAAGATGCTGTGTCCTTTCTATAATTAAATTGGTTCACTCACTCTTGGAACTGGCACTAACAATACAAAATATAGCGATAAGGTGGAAGAAATGTGTGATGATCCTGGGGTACCAACTAAAATTGGCCTGCATATAGGAAATGTGAAATGCCAAGGAATGATTTATTTTATTAATTAACCTTTATTTCAACATAAGTCCTCAAGGTGGGGTAACTTATTTCTTTAAAAAAAACAGAAACCTTATCTGAAATCATAAAAAAGAGTCTTCTTGCAATCTACCACTGAATTTTCATGTACTTAATTTGCGTTTATAATTCATCTCGTGCTTGGTGGTGAAAGAAAAAATCGCGAGGAAAACTTCATGTGTTTAATTTCACTAAAATTCTGCCACATGTGTATTCCATCAAACCCGCACTGGAGGTGGAATAAGCTCCAACACTTCTCTTCAAAAAAAAAGGAGAGGAGACCTTAGCCTAGTGGGATATTTACTGATACATTTTGGACTTATATAAATAGGATTCTATACGAGGAAGTTTAATAACAAAGTTAAAAATTCTGAAATTTGAAACAATAAACAAAAATTTACGTATAAAAGTGAAATTATTTGGAAAATAATTTTAAACTAAAAATTGGTAATTTTTTAATATTAACTGATCTTAATTAGTTAAGTTTCTCTCGTTTTTGTGGGAAACTCGCGCCGCAATCAATTTTAATTCAAAAAATCATGTCAATCACTTTTATTTGGTAGGGTTTTGTATAAGCCCAAACAGAAATACTTATTGTAATTGTTGGATTCCGATTTGAAGGGTGAGTAAGTCATTGTAACTAAAAGCAAAAGAACCTTTACATATAACCTCCCTAGGTTGGTGCTACTTCAGTCATGTTAGGAATGACTATCAGTTCTTACAGCGTCAATGTTAGCTCATACATGTCAATGTTGGGGGAGTGGTGACCATCAGGTGGCCTATTTGCCAGCCCACCTACCAATTTTATTAAATGAGCATCCTGAAATATTTTTCATTAAGTTATAACGATTATTTATTTATTTTGCTCAAATCGGCTTTTATTTAACTAAATTTATAAACATTGTCTTCACAGCATTTAATTTCTAGTGAATTCTCTTCCCTAAGATATTTTACTTTGTCATACATTTGTCGAGTACGAGTACTGTCGAAATTTATGTGTTTTAATTTTAAGTTGTTTTTGTTTTACTTCGAGGAATCGATGTTATCAAATTTTAGTTTTGCAGGTATAAAGCAAAGTAATCGACTTTACTTATCCCATCAAGAATACTAAAGCTAAAAAAGTACTGGCCTTGCTCTTGTGATAATGAAATGGATTAGGAAAAAATACTATTTTAGTCGAAGACCTTAACCAAATATTACCTTTTCCATACCGGTTAACTAATGATTATTTAGGTGCATATTATAGGTGTTTATAGCTCCAAACCGAAATAAAGCTACATTTATGGGCCATAAAACCTAATATATATATATATTTGAATTTGGAATGTATTAAAATTTAAAAAAATTAACCTTCGTGGTTTTTCGTTTAGTTTCGTCGTGGAGTTCATTTTTAATTTAAAAAAAAAATCTAAAACGTGAATTTCATATTAATAAAAGTATAACAATAATTTGTACATATACATTTAACTTTGACTTTGAATGGACTTACAATCGTGTTCCAATCGAAAGCGAACTTCAGCACTAAATAATTTTGATGAACCAACCTGATTGAAACTGATGCTTCAAGAGGTTGTTATTCTAATAAATATTGGGCTATAAAATATGTCTCGCAATCAATGCCATATCCATCGCTGCGATTCATCAATTATATCTTATTATTAAAATTACCAAATCGTATGAAAAACTATATACATATACAAATAAAAAAAATTTTTGGAAGCTCAGATAATCTGTAGAGACTAAAATACATTGAAAACCATTTTTTCCGTAAATTCAGATCAGGTAGCTGAACAAAAAAGGAAGCGAAGAAAAGAATCAAGCTTTTTCTACATCGAGAAAATAGCTTGTGTCATCCCTAGAGAGAACAAGGTAAAGATCATGATTCTCGAATTTCAAGTAGAATTAAATCGCAAAAGCGTTAATAAATTTTCATAAAACCGTTACATTAATTCGAATTAAATCTTTTTTTGTATATTTGCAAAGTACAAAAGCGAATTAAACGAATTATTTCATATTAAAATATACGATTTAGTATTTTATTTATCCCTTAAAAATATTCTTTATAAAATAATTTAGAACGATCTGATATTATTTATTAATTGTCATTTAATTTTATAATTTCGCGATAGTCCTCATTTAATAGTTTTTAATTCTAAAAAATCACATCAACGCTGCACGGAAAATTAGCCAAGCATATTTTCTATACCATTTTTTCAACATTTAACGTGATAATCATCATAATTTCTAACCGAAACCCGTATAATATTCGTCATTTATTACGAGTGATACAAAAACAAATTACTTTAATATGTTTAATAACACAGAAAACAAAAAATATTATAAACAAAATATAAAATAATATCAACGATGAAAATAAATTAAAAACTCTTATCAAACTAAACTTACCTATTTGAACTTTTTGCCCGCTAACTTGCGCCTTGATTATCGAATTAAAGTACATAATGATCAAAATTAAAATCACAATCTGTATAAGTCTGAGTAACATTTTTAAGGGAATCATTGTTCTCGATTTTTTAAACTCGTAACAGTTCAACAAATCACATTTTTCGCATCACCAGTTCAATCGTACACTTACAACTCGTGATAAGTTTACTCGAGTCTGGATCAAGCGACCAGCCTCGATAGGAGTCGACCGTCGACTGCGCTATAAAACCCTGTATCCCTTACCAGCCCTCCTCTCCCCCACCTACACGATACGCACGACTTGTTTTATTACTTTTATTTTTCTTTAATAATCCTGTTTAATGGTCTATTCTATTTCGATGGAAACTTCTCCAAATTTCCCTTTTCTAGTGTCACGCCTCGCGACAATTCACACGTTTCTTTAACGTGCCTGAATTGTCCATATAAACATATAAGCTCAAGTTTTCTTATTGAAAACTCCTCGTATTTATATATTAAAGTGTAAAGTAAAATTCGATGCACGTTTCGGAAGAATTTGTAGTTCTTTTTGTACGTTTGTTCCTTTGAAACATTTTAAAATATCTCGACCTCTACTGACATCATACACTTAGAATATATTAAAAGTAGTAGTCGTAGTAGAGTAATATTATTTGGTATGAATTTATCAAATAATTTTTATTAAATAACCTTTTAGTCAGAAATTGGAAAATGTAAGAAACTCTATACATTTGCTATAAAATATTTCAAAAACTTTCTATTTATTTTACATTGCATGATAGTATTAAGTAAATTAAAAATAATAGCTCGCGATTGCTTTAAACATAATGAAATATATGAAACGAATTTCATTTTGATTTCTTTTCGATTGTGTAGTGGTACATACAATTCATATACATTGTCTAAAAAAATTTTTCTTAATAATTATTTTGTATACAAATAATTACTTCTCTATGCTCCTCCATATGATAAGTATATGTCCATATAAATAATAATTTACTTTTCAAATCAGTACACGATGCTTTTATAAAAATAAATTGATGAAAAAAAGGAAAATCGGGTGGTACCCGTCCAGGTGGACCGTTACACCGTACACCATAAAGTGTACTAGTTTTTTTATTTTTGATGAAATATTTTGGCAGGATATTTATTGAATTCAATGATAAAATTAAAAATTATAACTCTTTATAATAAATATTAACTACAACAAGGTAATATAAACATAAATAATCAATATTATTTGTAAATAATATATTATATCGTTTTGTATATATATATATATATAATAATTATTTGAAAGATTTTCTTATACTTACATTTTTAAATTTTCTTAAAAGCTGCTCTCTGGTATATACAGTTTTTGATCACGCCAGCTTTAAGTTTTGTACGACTCGTAAGTAACGTACTAAGTTTTAGTATGTATTGTCTGTAATGTTTATTGATCAAAAAAATTCTTGTGTCTTGACCAATGACATTTTATATCTCACTGCTCTGCTATTACAAATTGAAATATTTTCGTAATGTAATTTATTATTATTATATTATATAAAGTAAAAATAAAATAACTGAGTTGTTTTCGACAGTTGTCTCCAAGGCAAACTATATATCTATATTGAAATAAATATTTTGATTGGACTTCTGCAGGAAACTGTGATATTTATTTGTGTGTTTATTTGTTATAGTACTAATAATACTGTTTTCATCAAGGCTATTTGATTGTCTGCCTTTAATCAACCAAAGAATAGCAATACTTTATGTTTCTGTTTCATTTCAAAGGTTGTAAAGAAAAAAATAATTAAAATTTTCATTATAGTTGCTTTCAATTGGATGCTACGAAATTTTGCTCACATTGTTTTATTAATTGAATTTTGACGTGTGAATTTCAAAAGGTTGCTCTCATTTTTTATTTAACATTTGAAATTCAAATAATAATTTTTATAAAAGTTGACTTTAATATTTTTATATTTCGCTTTGACTTCTAACATAACAGTTAGTTGAATATCTTTTTTTTAAATGTTATATTTAAACCATGATTTTTTTGAATTAACTTCTTTATTTTTATGGTTGTTTATTTTCTATGACAGATAATGTTTTATATTAATATTAGCATTTTAAACATATGAATAAATGTTCATACTATGATAACTAGTCACCCGAAGAGTGTCCAGCAGTGGGCTACGATGGGTTGAACGATGAAAATAGGTAGTCAGACTATAGCAATTGTGGCACAATTGGTTTAGTCATATAACCTGTTGGTAAGTATGGTGGTGACCACCATCTATCGATACCGGGTCTGTAAGAAATAATCACCATATTTTAAATGAACAATAAACGTGTAACCAAACCAAAATTTTTTTTAAAGAGATAGTTATTTAGAACTTCATAAGTAACCTCGGGAGTAATGGGTCTAACAAAAATGTCCACAACAATATAGCGACGCGAGAATGACTGCAAAGCGCAATTGTCATTATATTTTACGGCCTCAGTGGTCTGGTAATCAACCTATAATAGTCGTGAATTCCAAGATCCAGGGTTCAGATCGAGGCAATAAAAAATGTTTTCTGTCAACAAATTCAAAGTCGTAGCCCGAAGCTACAACGCCTGTTTTGTTCGACGTTAATTTTTTAAAATGTTGCAACCGATCCCGTTGCTTTTGTATTCCAATCAAGAGTCAATTGCATAGTGTTAATGTTGTTGTACAACATGATGATTATAATAATATAAGTAAAATATTGACGGCTCACACAGAATAAGGAACATAAAAATGTGTTATATCAATGACGTGTTTATGACTTGTATTTCTCACGATAAAATACTCCCGCTTGAATTATCAAGTATATGCCAGCGTCCAGTGCTTGCCAAACATCCGATAATAAATTACTGCTGTTTGACGCATTACGGAATCTATTACTTTAGTATGAGCACACTGTCACAGATTTCCCAGCGGACACCATCTTTGACCGAAAACTGTTTCGCATTATTCTGATATTTAAAGCTCTATATTGATATGGTATTATTAAAAACTGCGTTCCTATTATTTTGATGGTAAAATATAAAATCTGATGCCAACGAATCCTGCGTCACATTTTCACATCGCAGGCAGAAACTACAATTTGCGTTGAAAATTAAATTTTACTACACTATACAATAAACAATAATTTACTTTGTCAAGTGGGTATCATATCGTCACATACATATAAATGTTTCAAATCGGAATCTTATAAATGTTTTAATTTTATGTAATTGATATTAAAATGTTAGTGTTTTATTTTCGAAATTTTAAAATTTAATTATGATATCTATTATAATTATTTAAATATATACATAAGATACCGGTACATATTAAAAAATCTCTTAATATACGTTTATTTAAAGACTTAAATTCATACAAAGAGATATTACAAAATTGTAGCGGTTTCTTAGACCATTGGTTGTAATCGAATACTAAGGAATTGTAAATAAATTTGAATTGTAAGATAATCTAGCCATTTAATTATAAAAATCAGAAATCATATTTTTAATTATCCATAACACTTTATGAAACTTTAAGGTGGCATATAAAATAATTAATAACATTAAATATATTTATTACTCTAGTATGAGTTGCACATGCATAAATATAGAACAAGAATTATTTTTTTAATTTTTATTTATTACATAATTATTTACATTAAAGCATATTTATATATATATATATATATATATATATATATATATATATATATATATATATATATATATATAAACATATATATATAATAGTGTAATATAGTATTATAATCAAACATGCATATGTACATAGGCCTATACCTCTAAAAGTAAAGTAAGCCTTATAATGTCCCACACAGGCCTCTCTTCTCCTTTTCTGAGTTAGGTAAGCGTGGCTAAAATGTAGTATAATTAGACACTTGCGGGTTTTTTTTCTTTCACCACCTAAATGAATTATAATTACAAATTAAACACAAGAAAATCAGCGGTACATACCAGGGCTTGAATCTGTAATCTTCGGTTAAGATTCACGTATTCGAACCACTGAGTCATGTCGACTCAAATGAATTTTGAATATTGGGTAATTTTGTGATATGAATTAATAAGGTTATTTTGTGAGATAAAACTTTATTATAATATTTTATATAATATTTTAGTTATAATTAAGAATTAAGACAAGCAAGCAATTTCTCCTTCTCATCAACATAATCTTCTATTGTTTTATTGAAATATATTACACTTAAATTAAAGGAATAGACTGTAAATGTTCTACTGCTGAGTTAAGGATTAATGTCCCTTAGAAGGCTTGGAACTTAATCTACCACAGCCCTCCAAAGAGGGTTAGTGGATGAGCGGATTTTCATTCGACAATCGCTGGTAACTTAACGCTATTTCCCTCAACCATCGAGCATGACATGAGAGCAAAATGAGGACAAGGCATTGTGTTAGTAAACACCCGCTGAGCATATTTTTAGGAAAAAGTCGTATGTTTACAAGCTCTATGATCGGGTTTCCGTCTCATCGGATTATGAGAGTCCTCAATAGAGAGTGCACCTGTGCTTGAGCCCACACTTGTGCACTATAATATGTCTCGCGAATTTGGCTAATCTCTCTTAAAGTTGGTCGCCGTGGCTGAAGTCAGGAGGCCAGGATAACATCATCATCATCAGCTCAATGAAAAATATATACGAGCATAAAAGTCACCGACTACGCGTCGGTATATAGCTATTGGTACCTGTATTTCTTATCATCATCATGTATATATATATATTATATTTTACATAGCTTCCTACTTGCGTCAATTCATTTACCCGGACTCTCTTTTGCCTTATAGAGATTCATAATCAATACTTCCGAGAAGTGAAATGGAGACACTCAATCCTACTATAAGTACCTTACAAAGTTTTGTTATAAATAAAAATTATAATTCTGACGACCTAACGCAATAAAGTAATTGCTTTTATGATTTCATTCTACAAACATTTTCCCTTTTCAATTAGTCGGAGTTACGCTCAAGCATCGACAATTATATGAAATAGGTAACACATTAATTATTTTATCCATGCATGCAACACAACTGTAGCTCGCAATGTGAAATTATACACATAATTTAACAAAACATATCTGCTTATTAACGTATTTATTGTAGCGAAAATTACCATCGACACACTCTATAATAGCTCGTGTCCTTTATTACAAAAAACCACTATGATTTATTAGGCGTAATTTAGAAGCTACAATCTATACATTTTAATAAAATTGAAGCGTCAATCTATGATTATTGTCTGCCTGTCTGTGTTTTTGTTCAGGATAATCTTTGAAATGGCTAAAAATTACAATTTGAAATGACTGAATTATTTTAAGAAGTATTTGAAGGTTCAGTTTAATCTTTATTACATCAAAATCGGTTGAGTCTATCAAAAGCTATAAAAACATATGTATTTTTGTTGTTATCTGTATATATACATATAATAACTTTTTCTGACTGATTCATCATCGCAGACCCGAAACCACAGGTGTTGGAAACTTGAAGTTGTGTTAGTAGGATACATTTTGTGTTTTAAAAACCCACTAGAGTTCAGGCACAACGAATATTCTTGCTTTCTGAGGCACGGGAGCGTACATCCTTCTAACTTCCAGACTCCAGGCGTCTGTTAAGACTTTTTGACAGAAAAACTCAATAACTTTTTATTGGTCTGACCTGGGATTTGAACTCAGGATTTCGGAGTCTACAGCCTTATATCAAGCTACTAGACCAACGAGGCAGTCCTTTACGACTTTTCTGCATGGGCGAATAGAACGATTGGCGATTGTTTTTACCCTACAAATTAAAAAGGCATGGGATAAAATTGTTATTGTACTAATACGATGTCAGGTGAGCAGCTAGTTATGAATACTTTTTTCAGTGAGTTAAATAGTTTTGTTCAATCTGAGTTTGATAGAATAAAAAAATATATTTTGGTTTGCTTGCCTATTTACAGTATTACCTATACCTAACGGCATAGATAGATGTCGGCGTATTTAAACAATAAAATCGAAATACATGTATAAAATATTTTTTTCTTCAAGCCATTTAAGTCACTATAAAATATATTAAGTCAAAGTACAGGTATTAAAAGTAAGTTCAGTGATGATTTGATTTGATTAAAGAATAATCTAAAATAAGAAAAACCCATAATATTATTTATTTGTATCCTATAATATTTTTGTAACCAGATTGACATTTCATGCTTCTTACTTTAAAATCATAGACTTTCAAAAAATAACTTATCCTTTATTTATACATAAGCGCGAGCGAAGCCGCGGGTGACAGCTAGTGTATGAATAAGACAATAAAAAGTACTAAACGTTAAGATTCCAAAAATCGAACTAAATAAAAAAAACTATATAATTTAAAAAAATCTGCTTATTTTTGTAACGACATTACGAAAATGACAAAACAAATCTGCAAAGTGATAAAATGTAACGTTGTTTCAAAACAATGCAAAAGAATTTTGCCTGTATCGCCCTGTCTATATATTTACCATTGAAATTCAATCTCTAGATATCTAGATACTCGCAATGAGTTCCTCTGTACTAGTAAGAGTCTAGATCCATTATAATATGGCAGAAGGCCTACTCCTGAAATCTGGACGCCGCGATTCAAAAATTGAGGTATTTAATACACCAATATCTATGGGTTAAATGGTCCGAACATATATGTATTATAACAACAACATACGCACGTAACTTTATACCTTTTGATAGCCATACTAAACCAACTGATTTTGATGAAATAAAAACTAAACAGAACCTTGAAATATATTTTATAATAATTTAGTTATTTCAATTTGTATTTTTTAGCCATTTCAAAGAATAGACTGGACAAACAGACAGACTGACAAAAATTTTAAAAATGATTGTTTTGGTTTTGGTATCTCGCAAATACTCATATTAAATTTAAAAAGAGGTAGTTATTTTGAAATCACAGACAGACGCTTCAATTTTATTTATTTGTATAGATTATTATAATATTAAATATAACGATCGATTCACATAAAATTGCATAAATATTTAATATTATTTCTATTTATAAAATCAATTATTTTACAAATGAACATCGGTAAAATACCTGTCCGTTCTACTTTAACATCCAAAAAATAAAACATTAAATCACCGTCATCATTCAACGGTATAACACTTGACGTATCAAGTTATAAAACTTAATATGTCAAACGCCATGTCTCTGAGGCCATTTGAGTTGGAAACGTGATGACGGTCCTGTGAAAGATATTACTGCGAGAAAAAGTTAATGCGATGTGCTTATCTCTGGTTGGTCGGTTATATAGGAAACATCATGTTATATAAGCGATGGATTATTGCAGACATCGATGGCATGGATGGTGGTATTCATAAGGTAAATATTTTAGGATGAATTTGATTCGAAAAAAGGTTTGACTTTTGTAAGGTACTAAGTTATAGTTTTGAAAAAAAAAACTCAACAAACAATACAATTTTATATACAAACAACCAACTCACCAGCTATTCTATCACCAAACGGCAACATTTTGATAATGACTGTGTTCAGGTTTGAATAGCGTGCTCTTTAGTTTAAGTATTTTTTAACCATATTATGATAATTGAAGATATGAGCTATTTTTACATCAGTAATATGTCGCCAATCATGGCACATAAAATGATATTCCCCAGTCATCTCGCATTAGAAACACGTTAACTATAACTAACATCAATCCCGTGTTTGTCCACTGCTGGACATAGCCTTCCCAAACCATGTCACTAAGATAGTTCACTCTTTTTTTACAAAACAAGATATATTTATTGCATGACATGTTTTACGAACAGATTACATAAGAATACTCGTACATACAAAAAATTGTGCGCAAATGCGGTCTTATCGACAAACTCTCACAGACAACCGTTGCTGAAATAAATTCGGTGCAGTCAAGCTAAGAGAAAATAACTATTGTATAAACTCATTTATATATGAAATATAATATAGTATTCGTTTTTGGTATTTGAATTACACATGAATGGACGAATGAATACATACTCAGATAAATTGCACAACGAACTATCACTAGGACCGTAATAGAACGACCGAATTGGAAGTTAATTGTAGTAGCCAGCTGTACATAATGTATCTCTTTGTAACATTGACTAGACTATATTGCATGATTTTATTATTATATATATCTTATTTTGATATCACAACAATTTTAATCTGAAGGGTTAGTCTAATATATTCTTCAAATAGTCAAAAAATACATTTAAATTAATATAAGTTTTCATTTCTATTTTACCTTAATTAGTCGATATTTGATTTTGCAGAGCGTTTATATCGTAGTTTTTATTAACGTGATAATTCCTTGTAAAACTTTTAAGTTGAGTATGATAACTGAATGCAGGCATATAACTCGTTATGTAGACTTGAGAGTTCGAGCTATGATTATACGTACTTTTATGAGATGTTTTACGCGGCATTAAGTTTATATAATTTCTGTGAAAACAATAAAAATGTTGCAAATAACTTATAGGATAAAAGGTCTTGCTATGAGCTGCAACGCCTGATTACTAGGATAGCCTACTTTTAACATTTAAAAATATAACTTTAACGAATTGTAATTTATAATTGTATGTACTTACATCGGCTCAGTGAGTAAAATTGTTTAAACGTTTACAACTCTGATCATAATTATGGGCGTGCACACATGTCTACTGTGCTGTGCGGCTCCGGCAACCGTATAACGGCACGGTGCTGCTACCAGGAGACGGCGCGGCGTCGTGTCGCAGCACGTTGCCGTGTACGGTGAACCACACGTTACTTTATGTTTCGTTGTTGCTTAGTTCGCACGTGTTAAAAAAAATCGTAATGATCGTAGAATAATACAATTTGAAAAAAATTGCAAAAATCATTTTTTTATATATTTGTTTTAAATGACACAGCTGGTATACTGGCGGATCTTTGTACGATGCGTGGGAGTACCCTACAAATATCTTCCTCCCCAGACGGATCCGCGCAAACGTTATCGTTCGTTGCAATTACCGACGTTTCTGTATACGTATTGCTTTTGTATACAGGGTGCTATCTCGGTTAGTAATTATTTAAAACTTGATATGAACATTCTAAAAAAAAAATCGAAAAATTGTCATAGCCTACTTACAGGCACAACAGACATAGCATCTTAGTTCCCAAGATTGGTGGCGCATTGGCGATGTAAGCGATGCTAAACATTTTATACATTGCCAATGGTTATGGGCATTGGTGACCACTTACTATTAGGTGGCGCATTTTCTCGTCCGCCTACTAATAATATAAAAATTCACATATTTCCAGTGCTTCGTATTTCCTCTTTAAATGACTTTTATCGTGGTTCATTAAAAAAAAGTATGGATTCACCCAATATTTTCTTTGATTCTGTTTTTTCTCCATTCGTCGTCTTAGCAACAAGAGTTTGCGCGCATAATGTCAAAACATAATTAATAGTTCGTGTAGAACTTCAACAGTGAGACTTTTATAGGCTGTAAGTAAACATTCCCCTACCTTTGTGAACTAGGTCTGAAGACTTTCTCTTGTTGTTTTTCTTCACCACTGAACATGAGATGAATTATGAACGCAAATGAAGCACATGAAAATTCAACGGTGCTAGCCCTAGTTCAAACCTACAAACTTCGGTTAAGATTGTTCTAATGACTCAGCTCATATCAATGTCAGATTGTATAAATACCAGCCAAATGAGTCAATGGTATTTTTTTAACATCAAATATTTTTTTAGAGATTTAAAAATATATAGTATTTTAAATTTGAAATGAATCCTTTCAGCGTAAAGCTTTGAGACAGAAAAAAATTGACTCAAAACTTTACGTCGAAACATTCTATCAACTCTTGCATCCAATGTATGAGAATTAGGATTGCTAAAAGTTACTTATGTATATATGTGTGTGTATTTATGCATGCTTATTGGCTAACTTTTATGATTCGGATGAAAATCTACCACATCTCTATTCATCACCTCGCATTGGTGCAGCCTGGTGGGATAAGTTTCAAGCACTCTTTTTAAATAAAGAGAGGTTTTAAAGAAAATATTATATTTATATATTTTTGTATGTAATTTCAGTAATATTAACACTTGGGATAAACATAAACAATTATTGTGTATTCACTTTATATACTGAGAGCGATGACGACGAACTGACGAATTTCCTGACATTAATGATATTTCGTATTGTTTCTGACTGAAAGACAATCAAATTAAGATAAATTGAAGGATTAAATCTCTACTCGTATCGTCCTTTGTTTGTTTGAAAACTTTGTTGCACAATATATACATAATACACAAATAAAAGTTATTCATACAGTATACATAAAATGTTAAAAGCATGCATGCAAGACTGCTTTATATAAAAACTCTTCCAGACAACCTTTGTGTTAGAAGTTTAATTCATAAAAATAAAAATAGGGTAATGAAAGATAGAAAGAAAAAGTTATTGTACAATGCTATCAAGTTTCTTTAATTGAACGCGTTATATACCAGTTCGACTTGAATTTATATTTTTGCGTGAGTTCATTGAGAAACGTTATGACCCACAGGGATCTCGTGAGTATGCGGATGAAGCTATCAATCCGATTAGAATATTAGGTATTTAATAATTTGGACTAAACTCTCCTGGTCGGGTCCGATCGCTATCACGTCGGTTTATGAGAGTGAAATGCAGTACAGTATGAAATACAGTATCAATATGAGGAATACAGAGTTAATATATTTTTCTGTACATATTAGTGCTCTATACTATCTTTTGCTTAGTCTGTTAGTCTCCATTGAGATTAGCAGCCATGATCGTAATTGATCAAGGGGATATCGTCCTCATCGTCATTTTATTTAGTTCTAGATTATTTATTTCGACGTATTGTATGTTATTAATAATATTCACTTCGTTATTTGCCTTTTGGATATTGCGTCTGTCACCTTTTTAAATTTAAGGAGTCCCAATACATATTTCGGGATCAATTATCAAAATTACCGTCACATAGTCATAAAAACAGTACAGTAACAGTAACAGCCTGTTAATGTCCCACTGCTGGGCTAAGGCCTCCTCTCCCTTTTGAGGAGAAGGTTTGGAGCTTATTCCACCACGCTGCTCCAATGCGGGTTGGTAGAATACACATGTGGCATAATTTCAATGAAATTAGACACATGCAGGTTTCCTCACGATGTTTTCCTTCACCGTCAAGCACGAGATGAATTATAAACACAAATTTATCATAAAAAATGGAGGCATAATTGAACACTATAAGAATAGTACCGCTTTAAATAGCAAAAAGGGAAGATAAAAAAAACGAAATGTAAGCACGAATTCTATTATTTAAATAGAATTAGTGTGTTTAAGAATTATAAACGTTTGTTATAATATAATTATGTTTCAAAAATCGGTCCAGCGCTTTAAGCGGTCACTTGTGTAACTTTAGTCTAAAATAATAATTATGACAAAAACAAAACGGTTATGTGAATTTACAATGTTTTGTCTTTTTCTTTCTAATGTCATATTATCTTTGGACAGAAAGAGAAAAAAACTATATATACAAACTATTTACTATTATATAACGTTTACTAGTCAAGTTCTATACATAATATATAATATGAAGCTAGAGAGTTTGTATGCTGAATGTGCTAATATCAGGAATGACCAGTACATTTTGTGTTATTTGCTTTAGATAGTCTGTTTATTGAGGAAAGTTTAAGGTTATATAACTTCATCCTTTGAAACTAAGGGTTGGAGCAGTAATCATAATCATCAACCAATATAATATTAAACTAACATTAATAATCGTAATGTTTCATAATCATTATAATTATATTTGTCACAAATGTTATATGCTATATGTTATAATTTTAAATTTGAAAGTTTTTTATAGATAAATAATTAAATTTCGAAAATTCCAATTAAAGATCAATTCTGAAATCATAAGTAATTAAATTCTAAATACATTGTATTTAGAATTCAAACTTCAAGTACTTGAATATTATTTTTAATAAGTATAAAGAAATGTTGTTGCAATATAACGAATTGAAAATTCAACTGCCTTAAAGGATGTATTAAGGATGTAATTTTCAATTTTATAAATAAAAGTTTAATATCGTAACCATTTTTAGTCACAATTAATTCAAGATCGACGGTAAAGAAAAATATCCTGAGAAACCTACGCGTGTCGTATGATATCTTGATAAAAGGCCGGTAACGCCTTCAGGTGTTGTTTGTTCAGCTCTCAAGTGTTGCAAGTCCATGGGCGGTGGTAGTCACTTTCCATCGGGTGAGCCTCCTGCTAATTTGCCCTCTAAAATAAAAAATCTATCGCCAATACGCCACCAACCTTGGGACCAACGATGTTATAATTCTTATGCCTTTAGCTACACTTATTCACTAAATATCACTGATAGTATTAGTACAGGTCGTGTTCGTGCCGATAATAATATAATATGTTTTTCAATACTCATAACATTGTGCTGGCAAGCAATTTATAACGTGTAATTTGTGACCAATTTTTCCAGTTCGTAATTAGCTAGAGCTCGGTATGAAAGTAATTTGCCCAATGAAGTGTGCACATGACAGGTAAAAATGAGATTTTATTTTATATGAAATATTGTCAATGCTTTTATCGAATGATATTAAGCGAGTGTGTCTATTAGCAATCTGACATGCAGAACATTTGTTTTAGAATATTGAAGTAGAATATTGAAGAATAAGGAAATACGTCATTCAAATAACGAACCCGGGACCTGGTTGTTCGTTTTTCATAATTTTTTTTTCATTAGAGAACAGCTTTTAACATTACCCTCTTATCGTATTTCAAGGTTATAGTAAAAGCTAAGTAATGTGAAAGTAAAATGTTATGAATCTTAGTGAAACATAATAATGTCTGACGTTGAATAATTATAATACTTGAAACAATTAATATATGTACATGTAAGTTTATTATTTTTTAAATTAATATAAAGACTAAATAACATTTTAAATTTAAAAAAAAAAAATAAACATATTCCATGACATACAAACATAATCAGTATAAATATCGTTAATAGGTTTTCTGAAACATGCCTACATTTTAAATAGAAATTCGTGAATATACATAAAAACAAGTTCATTATAAAAGCTGCTCCATTATTAAAAAGTATTTTAATATCAGGCATATTTACAAAATATAGTAAATAAATAGTGACCACAAACAAAATTACATTTTCAATAAGCGAGTGGTTTATAAATTTCTGAACGTATATGCTTATCGATATGCGGCTTATTGCGATTCATTTGGGCAGAAATGTAGCTGTAAGTACTAGTTACCGACTAAGATGTCGTCCATCTGTTTGAAGTTATCCTAATCCGATGTGGTTTTCCATGCCCTTTTTTTCATTCTGGAAAAACCGTAACAGTAGGGTGGTATGTGGGGCTCGCCGATGTCCTGGGCGCCGAGTGCGCCGAGAACATCGGAATACCCACTAAAAAATCAGCGGTACCCTTTCCGTCTTAGCGAGGAGCACCACGGGATCGCATGCGCATGCTACCGCGACGCTCTGACAACTTTTCCGTGCCCCTGAAATCTTGAAATGAATTTCTTCAAACTTTGAAATACTAGTTTATTAATTCAATCAAGAAACAAAAATAGAAAATTTCAAGCAGACCAGTTTTTTTTTATACTTACGTTTTCACCCCATTTCTCCCATTTAGACGAAATACGCACGCATTTTTTTTCAGAAGCCATAATATTAAATGTAATTATTATACATACACACTTTATCTCCTATTTTACCCTCTTAAGGGGTAGATTTTTAAAAACAATCTAAATATATATTTATTTATTTGTAACCAGAAGTTTGTATATAAAATGTCATGCTTCTTACATGAAAAAAGGTGGACTCGCCATATAAAATTTGTCGTGAGAATATTTTTTTTTTTTCACAAAATCAATAATATTTTTCCATACGTAACATTGTAGAATATGTATGATAATGATTCTTTAGCTCCTAGATTAATTTGCGAATAGTCCTTTCTGCAGCACATATATCGTACGGATAGCGCTTGCTTTACCCCAAAGCATAATACCGTAAGACATTATACTGTGCAAGAAACTGAAATACACTAACCAAATCAGATCAAAATCGGCAATGTTCTCTATTTATGAGTGGAATACTCATTTATTATTATTATATTTATTATAGGTAGTTTAACGGAGGTTTTTTACGAAACATGAATTTTAAGTCACTTAATATTGTATATTATATTAATAAAGCAGTTATATATATAGCCTCGTTGGTTTAGTGGCTTGAAGTAAGGCCGCAGACCCGGAGGTCCTTGGCCCAATTCCTAGGTTGGGCCACAAAAAAAATTATTCAGTAGCAGTTCCGGTCGTGTCGGATTACCGTTCCATCGGATTATGACAGCTAGAGAATAGAGAGTGCACCTGTGTTTGCGCAAACACTTGTGCACTATAATATTTCCCGCACATTTGGATAATCTCTCTTGAGATTGGCCACCGTGGCCGAAATCGGTCTGGACATTATATACACACATATTTTATTATATTATCTAAGGAATGCGAGGAATTTATTGTATGGAAATAATGAAAATGGTTGCAAAATTGCTAAGTTGATTTCACCTTTCCACGTTTAACGTATAAGTTAAGCAAAACAACCTTGATTCCGTTAAAGCTGTGTTTTGCCGACGTTTCTGTGTAATTTTCAGAGCTTCTAAATCAAGTATTTTATGACACAGTAATCATTCGAGTTTGTGAGTCTCGGTCGTGGAATACAAATGTGCTAGGGAAAAATACGATACGTTTGTGCTTCAATATGTAAAAAAATGTATCAAGTTAAAAAATACTACCATACATAATACGTATTTAGTGTTAGTTGTAATTTTTGCTAATATAATAAAACTAAAGAGTACTTATTTAAACGCGCTTTTCTCATGATCAATGAGACCGATTTGAAATTTTAATTCGTTATATCGCCCTTTTATTCATACGAGACATTCAGACGTCATAGTTTATACTAATAATATATCCGACTTTACGACGAAATCTACTTATCCAAATATTATGGAACTTATATAATTTTAGCTTATAGTTTCGGGACTTACATGTTATATTTCATGGCATTTTAAATATAGCTTAATACGCTGACGTAATTGTACATTGTCGAACAGGAATTTGTCTTAAAATGAGATGCACAAAAATGCTGTAGATCTCCAAAATATTTACGTAAAAATCAGAAAGCGTCTACCTTTATTTAATAGATAATCCACAGTAAACATTTTTATATTTATAAATAAGTTCATAAAATAGCGTACGGTAGTTTAGTTTAATTATCAAAATGTATTAATGCTTATCAAAATAAATAAAACATTAACTTTATGCAATGGTTCTATTGTGATAAATACAGTCTTCATATTTTGCAGTTTGAGTCAGTATTTTTAGCAACAGAACGAGATTAATAAAACAACTCGTGAAAAATACGTGACGCGTTATGTGCGAAGTATTAGCAGAGTGTGGTCGAATGGATCAATCGTGAAAAAAAAGAATGTGTGTATCTCACTGGTTAAAAAATAGCATGGAAATGGTCCCTTATTTTTTCACATAGTGAAATTCTTAAGAAGGGTCCAAATCCAGGCCCGTGGGAGACCAAACCGGTTTGTTTGTATGGGATTTTTACCCAGTGGGGCTGCGGGATCGTGTCGGTATAACGCAACCGAGGTTACTCCCATGCTATGCTCTGCTCGTGGCTCGGGCAGAGCTCTCCTTAGGGGTGATCTCACCCCACTTCCCTTCTCGCTATTGATATGAGTATAGCAGCACGACGCTTTCCCGGCTGCCATCCTCCTCAGGGAATAAATTCCTTATTTTATCCGCGTGACGGGTTAGGATTTTTTAGATTTATTTTGTTAATTTTTAAATCATCTTAAATCAGCTAAAATAGTATAAATAAATACTAGCAATAACTGTGGAGATATATACACAAATATTTTTATAAAAATATACACAAATAATATTTTTACAAGGCTTTAATAAACTGTTAGTTTGTTTGTTTTATATTTTCAACTCAATTTTCAACCTGTTTGACCTAATCAATTTAACTGCAATATTGAACACAGGTTCGATTCCGATGACAAATAATAATAAATAAATTTATATTTCACGATATCTTTACAAGGATTAAACTTAGAATTAAAGTAACGTTAACTAAAAGACATTATGTAACAATAAAAACAAAAGGACGTAAGTTCAGTTAAAAACCACACCGTGTTAAATACCAATAAATGAAATAAATTTAAATTGATAGACAGATCGAAATATACGATTCATGAAATGTTTAATGTGTAGTTGATAGGTAATATTGAAACTATAAATACATTACTACAAATGAAGGAAATAAGCCTACACAAATATAGTCGTCAATAATTTATTAATTCGTATCCGTTTTTGTATATGTTTTAAAATATAAGACTGCCTCGTTGGTCTAGATATAAGGTGGAAAACCCCGAGATCCTGCGTTCAAATCCTAAATCGGGCCAGTAAAAAAATATTGGGTTTTTCGTCGAAAATTCTCAGTAACAGCCTGGAGTCTGGAGGTTGGAAGTGTATACACCCC
This sequence comes from Nymphalis io, assembly GCF_905147045.1. Classification (NCBI taxonomy): domain Eukaryota; kingdom Metazoa; phylum Arthropoda; class Insecta; order Lepidoptera; family Nymphalidae; genus Nymphalis; species Nymphalis io. Next base: position 14,622,822 of record NC_065918.1, read on the forward strand.
CGTGCCTAGGAAAGCACGTTAAACCATTGGTCCTGCGCTTGAACTATTTCCGGTCGTGTCAGATTGTCGTCCCATCGAATTATGAAAGTTAAGAAGTAGAGTGTGCACCAGTGTTTGCACAAACAATTTTTCACTTGTGCACTGCTTGTGTATGTCTTGCTTAGTTGGCTAATCTGCCTTGAGATTGAACGCCGTGATTGAAATTTACACCCACGAAAGACAATGTTATTCCCATTCTTATCTCGTAAAGTAATGTCAAAATAAATTAATTTCGTGATGAACTTGGTACTACTTTTATAACTTAAATCTAACATCTACTTGAAAAGTTTAATTCAAAAATAAGTGTCACGATATTACAGGATCATTTGAGAATGAGAATGAGAATGAGAATCAGGGCTGTTAATATCAATGAAAAAAATAAGGTTTTATAATTGAATCAATTTATTTTGAAGATTTTAATTTTATTATTATTAATATTTAGCAATCGAAATATATACAAATAAATAAAATTGATGTCTCTGACTGTGATTTCAAAATAACTGCCTCTTTTAAAATTAATATGACTTTTTGTGAGATACCAAAACCAAAACTATAATTTTTTATTTTTGTCTGCCTGTCTGTCTGTTTGTCTGGATTTTTATGTAACGAAAACAGCGCCATCTGATGATATTAATCGCAATTAACGTCAACGCTATAATATATGTAAAGAAACTCGCACTGGGCATACTAATTACGAGAAACTATTTATACAACATTCACTGGTGGTAGGGCTTTGTGCAAGCTCGTCTGGGTAAGTACCACCCACTCATCAGATATTCTACCGCAAAACAGCAGTACTTCATATTGTTGTGTTCCGGTGAGTGAGCCAGTGCCTGTAAATAGGCACAAGGGACTACATTGGCGATGTAAGCGACGGGCGTTGGTAACCACTTATTATCAGGCCCATATACTCCGCCTACATATTCTATAAAAAAAATACTGTACCGACATGAAACATAATATTATCGTTTGTGTTTTTACGCTTTGATGTAGAGAGTGAGTAAGCCAGTGTAATTACAGATACAAAAGCCATCTCATTTAAGTTCTCGCGGTTGACATTTCATGCATTTGTAATAACCCTTTCAATAACTGTACTCATAGGCCTTTGTATGTTACTAGTTGTCCTCTGTTTAGCCGTTTGCTTGTGCCATTATCATCTAGCTGAAAAGAGTTTAATCACTGCTTCTCCTATTTAGAAAAAAAAAACACAGCATAATTAGATCAACGTTCAAATGACTTTTGTAAAAGAAATTTTAAGAGTGTGATATCAATAAGTTTTAAAGAATTGAGGTCCCAACGAGACCGACGCGGCAGCTGCGTCATTCTTGAAATTTGATTTCAATTAAGGAAACAAAAGCCAGAACTTTTATTAAAAGGGAATATCTCTTGCGGTTCCACGACGTTTAATATTTAAGAATACATTCACAGAAGTCCGAAGATAAATTGAATTCAACGTTTTTTGTGTTAAACAATCTGCTCGAATGATAGGCGTTATGTTAAATAATGCTAATAAATACCGAATATTATTAATTTGTTTTCTTTGTCTTTGTTTTATCTTATAGCTAACTAGCTTTGTGGTTACTTATGAATACATCCATATTATGTTATCTATAATCTCAGAAACGTCACAAAAGTGCAAGATCATTATCTCATTCCCTAAACATCTCAAAGTATTGATCGAGCATTACAGAAGTTATTATGTCGAAATTTTGTGAGAAGAAATTTTCAAATGAACGAACTTCAAGAATAAAAATAAATTGCCCGTGAAATTTTAAAGGTGACTAAATTTCAAGTGAAAGGAGACGGTATTTTAATTCCTTCCGTATTGTGAAGTCGGGCACAGATATAAACTGTAGAAATTTTGAAAAATACAGGTTGGTGACAAAAAATTTAAACATTTTAACCAGCTTTTATCGTTTTCAATTTTTTATATATCTGTAACACAAATATTTAATAATATTAAATAATTTCTACGTCAACTTCAATCCTTTTTTTATCTGAAAAGAAGTTTATATATGTTAAAATTATATAAAATCGAAGTTACATGTATAAATAAAGTTTTGCAATATTTAAATATCTTGTTTGGTTTTATTGTATGGATAGCAATAAATACTCTTTTGTACAATGACGTATGGATTTTATTAAACTGCCGTTCATGTGTTGGATTTTTCCTACAAAAAAAGACATTTTATCGACTGCACTACCATCGGTTTGTATACAAAACTGGATTAAAAAGTTACAGCTTAAATGATTTAAAAAAAAATATTTATAAAAAGGTAGAGAAAAAAATATTATTATGTTTAAATTTATATTCTCCTATTATAGGGACGGTGTCTCATGTTAAGTATTTAAGTCTGAAGTCAATATCGTGGAACTGTTTTCTAATATTCGTGATCAACTTAAAATAACTCTATAAGCGTTAAACAAAACTGTAATACTCAGTATATAACAGCAGATAGGTATATAAATAAATAATTAAATATAATATATAAATATTTACTTTTTAAGATTCTATCGAGAAGAATCGAAAACATAAGAAAATTAGTTCCTGCACTTAATAAAAGGTAAAAATGTGTGTATAGTTAAAACGTCGTTTTATTTAGGGGAGCGCATTATGGGTAAGGGGAAGAAGAAAGCTTCTCCTCCTGCCCCAGCCAAGACGACTACTGAGGCTTTTGTTTCAGCATACGAGACGTTCCGGAAAGCCAAGTTGGCGCTCCGAGTCAAGATCTCGAATGCTTGCGCTCGTCCCTTGAACGAGCTCCTAGAGGGACTCAACAGGGATCCGTTTGGGCGTCCATATCGTATAGTGTTGGGCAAATTGCGCCCCCACTGACGTAGACCTTAGATCCAGATTTACTGAGAAGAGTGATAGAAGTACTTTTAACAGTGATCCAAAGTTGAGCGAAGAGTGGCCATCAACATAGTGAGGGGAGCGCATAGCGCTTTCCAGCCTTGGATATTCTGGCGAATATGGACGCGGGGGTCTATCAACAGACCCGCATCCTCCACCAGAATAGTGAAAGCGCGCCCTCTTCGAATGTGTTCAAGGCGTTGAAGCGGCACGGGCGATGGAGCATCAGACAGCACTTCGTGCAACTCGGCCCGAAGCTCATCAACACAGCTGCCGCCTTAGGTCGCCTCTTACCCAACGTGGGAGTACCGGGATCGCTATGTCGGCGCCTCTATGCCGGCGTAGTGAGGTCGATGGCACTGTACGGTGCCCCGATATGGGTCGATGCGCTCACTGATCACAACCGGGCCCTTCTGCGGAGGCCGCAAAGGGTCATAGCGGTAAGAGCAATAAGAGGGTACGGTGTCTTGGACAGCGGCGACGCTCCTCGCGGGCGATCCGCCCTGGGAACTCCAGGCGGAAGTGCTCGCAGAGGTGTACCGCTTCCGGGCCGAGGCAAGAGACCGCGGCGACCGTCCAGGGCCGGTGGATGTCGGGCGGATCAGGGCTCTAGCCCAGCAAGCCCTGATAGCCCGATGGGAGGAAGATCTAGGGTCCCCCACAGCGGGCCTGGCGATAGTGGAGGCGGTACGTCCCCACTTGAGTCGCTGGGTCAAAAGAAAACGAGGCACGCTCTCGTTTAGGTTGACGCAGGTACTTACCGGACACGGCTGCTTCGGTAAGTACCTGCAAAGATAGCACGGCGGGAAATGTCAACTTCCTGCCACGAGTGTGGTGCGCCAATCGACACGGCGCAACACACCCTGACGGAGTGTGCCGCGTGGGGGCCCCAGAGGCTTTCTCTGGCGGCAGTTGTCGGCGGAGACCTGTCCTTGCCGAGCATCATCAACGCGATGTTGGAAGCGATGAGTTCTGGTCTGAAATAGTCTCCTTCTGTGAAAATGTAATGTCGCAGAAGGAGGCCGCGGAGCGAGAGCGGGAAGAGGACGCCGCTGCAAACCTTCTCCGCCGAAGAAGACTGGGGAGAAGAATGAGGCGTTATGCGCACCTTCTCCCTCCGCCGCAATAGGCGTCGCCGGGACTAGGGGGTTCTCAGTACCCTGTTAATCGCCCTAGAAAATGGAGGCCTCCATACGCAGGCCGCCCGTCAGAGCGTCGCGGTAGCATGCGCAACATTCGATCGCGATCCCGTGGCGCTCCTCGTTATGACGGAAAGGGTACCGCTAGTTTTTTAGTGAGTATTCCGTTGTTCGGGGCGCACTCGGCGCCTCGGACATCGGCGAGCCCCACATACCCCCCCACTGCTCCCGTGGGGGAAACGCGTAATGCATTTTTCCAGCGTAAAAAAAAAGGCGTTGAAGCGGCGGAAACAATGGAGGGCTCTTGCGATGTGGCGCGCGACCGTCTCTGCGAAGAACGGTACGTGCGCAAACGCCTCGTCGAAGCGATCCTGCCCGCCTTGGAAGCCTGGATGAGATGAAAGCGACTAGTCACCTTCCGCCTTACGCATGTAAGGACCAGTCATGGTTGTTTTGGAGAATACTTGTGTAAGATTGGACGCGCATCGACTGTGATGTGTCACCAGTGTGGCGCTGACTGGGATACCGCTCAGCATACGTTGGGGTCGTGCCTCACGTGGAGTGCGGAGACGGAGATCCTGGTCCGTGCAGTCCGACAAGACTGTCCCTGCGGCAATCATGTCGGCAATACTTCGCAGGGAATCGGCGTGGAGGGCCGTACCCTTCTTCTGTGAGACCTTCATGGTCCAGAAGGAGACGGTGGAGCGGGAACGAGAAAGGGCCAATCCTGCTCGGTGAAGACGACGACGGCTTCGTTTCGGCTCTCCTACAGCCCAGACGCCGTTCTCCGATCTGTGCTGAGGACGACCATCGCAGTGGTTTTAGTGGGTAAGAATACCACATAACCCGGTTCCACCCCCATAGGACCCGGGTACCATTCTGAAGGTTTCTACAGCGAGAAAAAAGGTGAGGGCATTGTGCAAGCTTGTCTGTGTAGGTATCTCCCAAAACGCAATTCTTTATTGTGTTGTGAGAAGGGTTAGTGAGCCCGTATAATAATTACAGGCGCTTGTCGATGCTTAAGATCAGGCAAATCAACAGTCAAACAATTGTCTATTAAGTGTAATAAAAAAAAGAACATGACATCTAGCTTCCTAAGATTGGTGACGCATTGATGACGTAAGGGATTGTTATTACTTCTTACAGTGCCAATATTTATAGACCACTATTGTGCTAGTCTATTTATTTTAAAGGAAATTTTATATATATAAATATTATGTATATCATAAAAAACCTCGATGAAATAATTTTATACCAGCATACGAGGATGTTACGGTGTAGTATGTGACGAAAGGACAACAACTACACTAGTATGTTGCTATTAACAACTCACAGTAAAAATACGACACTGCATGGCAAACATTCGCAAAATACGGTGTCTCTGCAATAAGGTCGAATAAAAATGTCAACACCTGTGTATTGATTGTCACACAAAAATATGTACCACTAACTTTGCTTGGTTTCATCACAAAATAAAATACTTATTTATATTATAAATACCGAAGTGAATTTGTTTGTTTGTTACGCTTTTACGTCTGAACTACTCAATGGTCACATGCGAAGGAAGCCGCGGGTGCAAACTAGATCAAATGGCACAATTCAATAAAGTTAAAAATAATATACTTAATATTATGGTTATATAAATAATTTGTCAATAAAAATTTAATATAAAAAATGTCAAAAAAATATTAAATCTTTGAGATACTCATTAATCTTGAGAGATCTTGTTGTCTGTCTCGTCCAACAATGATTTTTAGATTGTAATTTGTATCTCTGATAAATGATCGACAGATTAAAAGACAAACTCGTAAAGGTAAAATGTTTTATTTATTTTATTATATAGTCTAGGTTAAATCTACTATACGTATCTACAAATTATATTTACAAATAATAGCCACCGTTATCTATTGCCTAATGCAACACCAAAGTGCTTCAAATAAATATTTTTGCACAAAAATGTACCCGTTATAAAAATTCCAATCACTGTAAAGGTTGAATACAAAATATTTTTCTGACAAAGGACTTTTAATCCAGAATATCTATGAGGTACAACATTGACTGCTGCAGTATTGAAATCGTTTTTCATTTGAATTTTCGTATTGATTTGAAGGCTTTAGTATCTTTTGAATGCTTATATTTTATTAAATGCTATTATATTTTTCCATATTCCATTCAATTTTAAAATATAGATTCACAGGTTGTTGTCTATGTCACACCTAAAACACAAACCAGCGTAGAAATGTATCATAATTGCCACTAAATAAGAATCGCGATTTGCTCATCTTTATTTATAAATTATAGTGGGACGATAGACTGTTTCTATATGTTTATGTACACACTTAATAGCTGTCGTTTTCCAAATAATCCATATTATATATATATATATATATATATATATATATATATATATATATATATATATATATATATATATATATATATAATATGGATATATAATATGGATATATAATATATATATATAATATGGATTATTTGGAAAACGTAAAAAATATATCTTATTTCTAAAAATGGCTGAAAATATAATATAAAATTTCTTATATTATATACGAACATTACCTCTAGACGAGTGAACTAAGAATATATAAATGTCTCAAGAGAAATTTTTGTAAAGTGTTCGACAAAGGCCGACGTACATACTCGATAAAATAGGTCTTTTCTTTATTCCAGCACTTTCTTGGTAGAAAAATTGTTGTTTGTTACAGGTAAAATGTGAAAATTTCGAGAAATATATAAAACCTGCATGAGTGGCTATCATTATTATCATAATAGTGCTTTTGCGACTTGACCGCTTCGTGTCTAGTGGCTATAAGGCTGTAGACGATGCAGTTCTGGGTTCAAATTCCTAGTTCCATTCTTTCGTAAAATTAAAGGCGCCGAAGACCTTTGGTCCAATCGAACTCTCCGGTCGTGTCGGATTGCCGCCATTAGATTATGAGAGTGAAAAAATACAGCATACTTGTGTTTGCACACACACTTGTGCGTTCTAATTTGTCTCTGTTATGCTTGGCCACCATGATCTGAAATGAGTCCAACTAACATGATTGAAATACTTAGTAGTTGAACTTTGTGCAAGGTTAGGTACAACTAATCACATATTTTGCCGCCACAGCAATATTTATTTAGTATTTTGCGTTCCGGTTTAAAGGATGAGTTAGCCAGTGTAACTACAGGTAAAAATAATATAACGTCATAATTACCAAGGCTGGTGGCGCATTGACGATTCCTTTCCAATGGATGGTTAAGATTTCTTACATTGCCAATGTTTATGAGCGATATTGATCAGATAACATCAGTCAGTTTTGCCATTTTGGCTAAATAATTTAAAAAAAGCGGTTAGTAAGACATCATAATCGGTACAATAGATCTTTTAATTCTGGGATCGGAGTGTTTTTTGGTTATTAGATAATATAATCCCTTACATCAAATCAAAATCAACAGCCAATCGTTGTCCACTGCTGAACATAGGCCTCTCCCAAGGTGCGCCAAAGCTCCCTGTCCTCCGCCTTCCGCATCCAGTTGGTGCCCGCCACCTTCTTAAGGTCGTCGGTCCACCTGGCTGGAGCACGCCCTACGCTGCGCTTGCCGATTCGCGGTCTCCACTTTAGGACTCGTCTGCTCCAACGGCCATCGGTCCTACGACATACGTGACCAGCCCACTGCCACTTCAGCCTGCTAATTTTGCAAGCTATGTCGGTGACTCCGGTTCATTTCCGAGTAATCTCATTTCTGATCTTATTCTTCAAAGACACTCCGAGCATAGCTCGCTCCATAGCACGCTGAGCGACTTTGAATTTGTGGAATAGTCCCGCAGTTAGTGTCCACGTTTCGGCACCGTATGTCATGGCAGGTAAGACGCATTGGTTGAAGACTTCAAACATTACGGTATAGACGACTTGAGGACTTGACGAAGGTTGCCAAATGCTGCCCATCCCAAGCGAATTCTTCGATCGGCTTCCTTCTCGAAGTTGTTCCTACCGACTTGTATTATCTGTCCTAGGTAGGTATATTCACTAACAACTTCGAGAGGTTTCCCCTCGACGTATATCGGTCCCGGCACGACATGCCTATTGAACATGGTATGGTAGTTCTCGTCGTTTTCTCATGAGCTCGAGTGTCTCAGCAGAGAGTTTTGGTGCGTTGTCTCTTCTCTGTGGCGGAAAACATTTGCGGGATGTGTTTTGCAGTATTTTGACCAGCGTGTTGGTTTTCTCATCAATGCTGCTTACGGTTTCCAACGCGGTGAATTGATTTTGAAGTTCCATTTGGAACTTTTCGGAGGCTTGAGCAGCTTGGAGCATGGTAGGTCGGAGAGTAGACCTCATCATTCTCGATCTTTCGGCTTTGAAGTCGATATTTAGAGTGCCTCGAATCAAGCGGTGATCATTTCCGGTATTAAACCTGTTGATCACTGAAACATCTCTAAATATGTGCCTTTTATTCAAAATGATAAAGTCTATCTCGTTCCTTGTCACATTATCGGGGCCCCTGCGCTTCGAGAAAGTTTACCAGCATTTGCCCCCTGTGATTTCTGCAGCCCAAGCCGTAAGGTCCGACTTTCGATTCACCGCTATCTTGTACTCCCACTTTAGCATTAAAGTCTCCCATAACAACATTGTAGTGGGCCTTCGAGGTGTCGTTGAGGGCCTTTGCGATGTCCTCGTACATCGCTTCGACCACATCATCAGAGTATGTCGAAGTTGACGCATATACCTGTACGACCTTCAGGGAGTACCTGTCGGAAAGTTTTAGGACAAGGTACGCTACTCGGTTCGACACACTACTGATTTCCACAATGCTGCTAATGAGATCCTTTTTGACTAGAAAACCGACACCACCCTGGGAGAGGTTATCACCTTCGCGGAAGTAGAGTAAGTTACCGGACTCTAGAGTTATCGTGTCCTCCCCCTGTCTTCAGATAATCCTAGTATATGCCAGTTTATATGACTTAACTCTACTTCTAATTCGGCGAGGTGATGGTCCAGCTTCATCGAGCGTCCATTGTACGGTGCCATGTGAAGTCGTTTTATACGGTAGCCTGCCGTGAACCGGAGATTCTTAGCACCCCTTGCCCTGCCGATACCGCGACCGCTACCTTGGTCGGGCCTAGCGGGCTTGCCGATAACTGGGGGCCTTTTTTTGGGCGCATCTGCCATTAAGGAGGGTTTGCCCATACTCGCCGCGCTAGGCAGGCGTGTTAGCGAGTGCAGTAGGGGGGTAAGATGTTTATGGGGGGGACGTTGCTGCGCATCCCCCTTTTCCCCGTCCCTCAGTCGCCTCTTACGACACCCACGGGATGAGATTGGGGGTACTAAGGGGTACTATTCTAAACCGGTACTCCACGGCACGGCACGGCACTCCCTTACATGATCTTTTTCAATTATTCATTTCATAAAGTGCTACTAAATTTAGAGAAAGCATACTGCATACTGTTATTTTCGCTTTAAATGTATTATTTCGATCGTTCCCTATTTATATAAATTAAATCAGTATTTTAATGCCCAAAAAAATATTTTTGACAGGGATTTGATTATAAGTCACATTCCATTTTGCGTAGCTATTTCCTAATTAACATAAAATATTCATATACTAATGATCTATTGTCTCGTTATTTAATTCACGTTGCCGTAAATATGACGTTTTAGAGGAATGTTTTGCATTGATCAAATTTAGTGTTGACCACTTCTAGAACCACTTCTACAACTTATTATCCAAAGCCGAGAAAGAGCCGGGCCCAATGTTTCGAACATGTCAAACTTGACCGAAAATTGGGTTCAATCCCGGGCTAGCACCACAAAATTTTCATGTGCTTAATTTGAGTTTATAATTCATCTCGTGCTCGGCGGTAAAGGAAAACATTTTGTGGAAACCTACATGTGTTGGACGAAAAATCTGCCTGTATACTCAACTCGCATTGGTGCAGCATAGTTGAAAGAGCTTCATTCTTCTCGAAATGCCAGCCGTTGATTATAAATATGCTGTTTCTTTAAGTATAAAATACATGTTCAATGAGATTACCACTGAATGACAAACTACTTTATTTAAATATAACACAAGAACTGGTGCTATCGTCCTGGATACCACAAGAAGATGGGCGATTTTGGACAATATGTTTTTCTATTAATATTTTCTATTATCACGTTTGACTTTTGATTTTGACATTAATATATATATATTTACAAATCATTGTTTAAGCCGATTTGAATGGGAATTCGTGGGATAGTTTCTCGGATTAAAGCAGAATTTCCTCGTTGAATCAACTTCAGCGAGTAATTCAGTTTCTCTCGACTAAATATCACAGGATCTATTGTCATCAGTGAAAAATAAGACGGAGCGCTATATCAAACAACTTACTTTCACGAAAACGTGTCTGTTCGGTACACGATATTGTCTCAAAGTTATTGCGATTTGTGATAAAATTTAACTACAGATTTATATGAAATAAATACTAACATTTATTAGTTATATTAGCTATAATTTTTGTTATAATAAGTGATAGATTAAATTTGTTAAACTTTCCAAGTTAATCAGAACAAAACTATTATTATAAATTAAAAATTATAATAATAGCTTTCTATAATTATTATTATATTTATATATTAGATATAAATAATTTATAAGACAATATAAACATTGCTATTTTGTTTCACCTCAAAATTGTATTCATATTTGTTAGAGAGATCGAAAGAGTAACACTTTAAAAGGGTCGGTCAGATATAGCTGAATATTGAGGGATGCAATAACGTGACTCGACTTGAAATGAAAATTATCAGATATTTGTAAATTTGCCACGGTCAACACAAAAGTAGAAAGATATTAACATTACGAAATTTGGATTCAAACTAGTGTCTGTTTAGTGCTTGTTTCCTGTTCTTGGTGGCAAAAGACTCAATGGGCTGACACTATTTTCCTGGGCTTAGTGACGGGACCTATTCTGAAAACATGCGGTAACACATCAGCTACATCTCATATCAGGAAAACAACGTTAAAAGTCAAAACTGCCGCAAATATTGCTAAAGCGAAATAATAGCATTAATATCTAATTCCATTATGAAGGTTTGCAGTTGAAGCACTTATATCTCGAAGTAAAAAAACGCCCAGATAATTAGAATTGTGATTCAATGCAGATCTGCCGCTGGTATTCTTACTGTTCCAAGCAGGTATGATTTGAATTTTAAATATTAATAATATTTAAAGTTCAATTTTTTAATTGTTTTTTTTAAATTGATGGTGGTAAGGACGTTGGTCTTGCATATGACTCACTCCAGTTCAGTTGGATTACCTTCCATTTGTACCATGAAAGTGAGAGAATAGAGAGTGAACTTCTGTTTGCACACTAAATTGTCTCCTGCGTAGATGGCGAGCTTATCTAGATAAAAATGGCTCTGACTGAAATCAGTCAGCGGCATTCCTTATCACCAATACTGAGAAAATTATCAAAAGTAGTCATCATTTCTATGTTATACCCCTGTGTTCCTAACTAGCCTAAACTACATCTAACCTAATAACTTAACTTAATATTCATAGAGTTAAAATGTTACGATATGTACAGTACCTATTTTTAAATTTTAAATGTACATATTTGTATGTATTTAATTAAAAAAACTGTAATAATAAAGAAAAATTTTTGTTCAAGAACAACAATTTGGCTGTAATGGTTTTATGTGTAATATTCACTAATATATACATTTTTATTTACGTTTTCTGTAAATAAAAATGAATACGTATATTTATTTTTACCTATAGTAATTTAATACCCATGTAAAAATATATGACTGTATTTTGAATAAAGCTAGGTTTCCTCCAATAAATAAAATAACGACTATAAAATTGTTATAGCTATTGCATAAATCACTAAGATGTATTTCACTCTAACTTTTTAAATATATTTATTTCATATTAAAAAAATGACTTTTCCTTTAAGTTTCTCATAAAAGGGATTTGTCAGGAACTATAATGTCTTACTTAAATTGTAACATCTAATAAACTTTGTATTTCCTTTGCTGTATAGAAAATGATTGGTGTTATTATTATTATTATTAACATAAAAAAAATACTTATTGGAAACAAAAGAATTTTTACAAAAACGGATATTTGAAAATGCTTGTGTTGTTAATACGAATGAGTGAAAAGGTTCCTACTTTGAATATAACATCATATAATTGACTTTTCTTTTGTCTTTGATTTATACGAGATATTATCCATACAAATAAATAAAATTGAAGTGTCTGTCTGTGGTTTCAAAATAACTTTTAAAGTTAATATTGCTATTTGCACGATACCAAATAAAACAATACTTTTTTTATTATAGTCTGCCTGTCTGTTTGTCCGGACTAATCTTTGAAATGGCTATAAATTACAAATTGAAAAACTGAATTATTATAAGATGCATTTCAAGATTCCGTTTAGTTTTCATTTAATCAAAATCGGTTGGATTCATCAAAAAAGTACGATTTTTGTCATTATAATGTTGTTGTTGTATATTGCGGCCACTAGATGGCGTTTGTTCAGACGACCTTCAGCCTAACATATGTTTGTTTTCGTATTGTGTGTTTTCGTTTTAATATTTGATTGTTGTCGTTTTGTCTGATTGTTTTGAGTTTTTTTTATTAATATCATTTTTGCATTAATAATACTAAATACTTGCAAACTAAAACAACAAGTTTTAATTTGCAATTATTACCTCCTCTGGAATTTTTCTTCTTTATTTATATTTTATTTTATAGACTATTTATTATTTTATATATACTTTTTACTTTTAAGATTACCTATTCCTTTAAATTTGTTAGATTTAATAAAATAATTATATTAAAAGAGTTGTTATATTTTACTATATATTTTTAGTACACCTTTTATTTTATCATTAGTCAGTAGGTTATCTTTTAGTTTTGAGTTTTCATTCATAGTTAGCTTGTATTCATAATAGATTTTATGAAAGTTTAAATTAAATTGTTAAATTTTATCTTTATTTATAGATTAATTAGATAAGAAGGGTTGTAATTTTTCTAGTACTTGCTGCTGCTTTACCTATGGGCAGTGGGAGGGTATGTGGGGCTCGCCGGTGACCAAGGCGCTGAGTAAGAGAGAGAAAACCAGCGGTACCCTTTCCGTCTTGACGAGGAGCGCCACAGCATCGCTTTAGCATGCTACCGTGAAAATACTACTACACCTAATTTAGTAAGTAAGGAAGCATTAAAATCACACATGTCATAAATACGAAATGTTATGTTTGTTGTGAATATTTACTACTTCTTTAAGCTTTATCACAGCTAAAATACGACATTTGGCCTTTTTATACCGTTTAACTGGATTTTCGATTATGACGCGGGTGAAGCCGTGGGTGAATCGCTAGTATTTTTTTTTTATTGAATAGAAAGGCGGACGAGCATATGGGCCACCTGATGGTAAGTGGTCACCAAACGCCCTTTGATATTGGCATGTTGGATGTCAACCATCGCTTACATAGCCAATGCGCCACCAACCTTGGGAACTAAGATTTTATGTCCCTTGTGCCTGTAATTACAATGGCTTACTCACCCTTCAAACCGGAACACAACAATATCAAGTACTGCTGTTTTGCGGAAGAATATCTGATGAGTGGGTGGTACCTACCCAGACGAGCTTGCACAAAGCCCTACTACCAGTAGTAAATAAAATAATAAAAATAGGAAAAGAATTTTTATTATTAAAAGGATATTTTAAGGAGTACATTTGAAGAAAAAAAATAACACTCTAAAAAAGCTCTTTTTATTATATTCCTGTTAATTATGGAAAAAGAAATAAATCGACTCTTATAAACATTTAAAACGGACAGCTGTATAATAGCTTATTAATACTTAAATTATTGTAACTTTTCTTAGAAATATTTCTTTAATAGGATATTTAGCAACGATTTATGGTTATTACTGAAAGAAATAAGTATTTTATTGTTATTATAAAGAAGTAATTATTTAACTTTCACTTGCCTCAGTCAAATTTCCAGTGTTTTCAAATATGAAACAATGATATATTAGATTTTCAAATATTATATTATAAAATGCTTTACGATTTTGTAGCATGAATATAGTATCTAATGTACTGATGAGCCATAATCAATTGTGTGACTGGTTCTCATCTACTTTGATCTTATATACTCGTGACATTTAGTGATTCTCTTTTATTGAGATATTATACATTCAAGCGTTTTGCTGTTCTAGTTTACTTTTATTTATGTACAATCAATTGTGGTTCTCATTAGATGTAATCTTCTATGTTTTGTGGTTCACATCTTCCGTGATCTTTGACATTTTAATGATGATAAATAATTAATAAGCATATGTATAATAATTAGTGCATTTTTTTACAGTTAGTTATTTTAGTATATATATAATACAATGATTACGACCACTATACCTTGCCTCTAATTTAAATTATATTTGTTTATTATATTTAATTTATTGATATATATTTTAAGGTAAGGTTATATTTATTTAAAAATATCGTATATTTTTTTGCTACTTGAATTCAGATGTAGCACTGAATTAACAATCTATAAGACAATTTTAAGTTACCGAGCACGTTATAATCGATTAAAATAACACGAATTAACCATACATACCAGGGTACTAAGACGGAACCAAGCACATGTGACTCAAATCTCAGTGTTTAAATGTGATAATGAAGTGGCGAAAGGCAAAGTGGCTACAAGCTCCTGAGATGCCGCGCATGACGTTGAATAAGTAATGAATAATGGTACAAGTACGCCATGAAGCTGATGCGAAAGCGGACGCGATTTCATTCTCACATTAATGAAGGAAGGAAATATTCTTCTTTGAGTAAAGTAATAGTATATGATCACATACAAACATATTCTTATGGTGAACATATAGTAAAATACTATATTTTTTTTATAAAATAGTTCGGCGGACTGGCAAATCGGCCACCTGGTGGTAAGTGGTCACCATCGCCCAAAGACAGAGAAATATTAATTGCACTGTGAGAAATATTAATCTTTCCGTACACCACCAAGGGGCCTCAGCCTCAACAACTGGTGGTAGAGCTTTGTGCAAGCTCGTCTGAGTAGGTACCACCCACTCATCAGTTATTCTACCGCTAAACAGAATTACTTGGTATTGTTGTGTTCCGGTTTGAAGGGTGAGTGAGCCAGTGTAATTTCAGGCACAAGGGACATAACATCTTAGTTAGCGATGGTTAACATTTCTTACAAAGCCAATGTCTATGGGCGTTGGCTCGATCGCCTTCCTATTCTATATAAAAAAAAAACTTTGGGAACTAAAATTAACATATTAGTTCCTTTACATGTTTTTGTCTGTGTGCACAGGAACATTCCAGATAAATGGGCTATACACACCCACATGGGCTTGCAAAGAGTACTACCGCTAAGTAAGTTATCTTGTTAGATATATATGAACTCCATTACATTGTATGATAAATTATTTTATTATAATATTAACATCGCCACTGACTGGGCTCTAGTGACCACTTATCGTCAAGTGGCCGATTTAGCAGTCCACTAGCGGTGCCGTAGCGTTAAAATTTCAATTAATACAATTTATAAATCATTCATTTAAGGGTCATCGTAATTCATCAAAATTATGTTCAACTAAAATTTCATTTACATTTAAAATGAACTCAAAATGATCCTTACAAGTTTAAAAAACATTTTAAATTTTTTATACCTCTAAATAATAAAAGCTAAATGTAATCGCCTCTTTCGTGACCCAACCTAAGGCTCACGTCAAAGTTTAAACGAAACAAACTTTGTATTGCGTGTAAATAAAAAGAAAATTAGCCAAGAGACAGTTTAGTGTAGGTACGTGGGAAATTTATGGCACTTCAACTATAATATTTAAACATATAGTGTAAAATTAATTTTACTAAGAATTAAGCAAATTAAATGCGAAAGCCAATGAACCCACAGTTGAGCTAGGGCTCCCAATTCATTTGAGACGAAGATTTGCAGCTTATTCGCGATGCAATGCAGGCCATTATCAAAGTATAAACACAAATTAAGCGTATGGTAAAATAAATGTTGCTTGCCCGAATTTGAATCCACTTCAGCTAATATTCACATAGTTATCAATATTATCATGTCTCAAAAAAGTAATGCAACTTTACACTTCAGTAGATGAAAGAGGCACTGCCAATAAAATAGACCTCTATATCCGAGGGAATAACAGGCAAATAATAAAAATTTTATGTATTTTTATTATTTGCCTGTTATGTTCATGCATTACAAAGAACAAACTAAACCAAAGTAATTAATTTATAAATATATTTATCACTCGCTTAAATTATTTATTAACTCTCAAAACGAAATGTAAAAACAACATTGAGCTATCAACATTTAAACAAAAATACACAATAATCGTAGCTTTTAGAAGAACGGTACAATGCTAACCAGCGTTCAGTGTAACATCATTATCATTTAACAAGGGTAGGCTATACGGGGCGACTCACCATCTCGACAAAGACGGTTCATCGGAAAATTCTGCCTTTACAAAAGTTATCACCGGCTCTCTAGAGCCAGCGACGTCCCAGCGCCTTATACGGAAACGAACGTAATAACGTCTTTACCAAAGCTTACCGCCACATCGTCCTGGCTATTTTATACCGAATAAAATCTAAGCCTACGATCAGAATTGGTCCCGATGGAGGCTGTAAGTTATCCAAAAATCCGAGGTGATTTAATGTGGCGAGGAAGGTTTTAAAAGATCTCACTGAACGTAGCTACCAAATGGTACTCTAGAGGATATCTCTTTATTCCTTTTAATGCGACTTCCGAATTAGATTAGGCGCGAAGATACGGAAACGTGTTATAATAAAGTTGGATTGGTTCCCCATTCCATTTGATGTTATACAATTCTTTGCGTTTTTTAGGCGACTTTACACGAGTCATTCAAAAGGTTGTGAATTTTCAATGCGCATTAAAATGTAACAAAACGCTGTTTCGATGGCAATAGCCCGCCCATTCATTTCGGGTATTAAAGAAATTTCATGTGAAATAATTTTGAATACACTCGAAAATGAATATTGATGGCAATTATTGCTGAATAAATGTTTCTCTACAGGCTTAATAAAGCTTTTTGTCCATATTTACGGATAACGAAAATTTTTCTACTTGACAATATATTTATTGAAATTTAATTTTATGTTCAAATATTGCAACAACACTGACTAACATTTTGCTGTATAATATCGGCATATTCAATAACACTAAGGCAATAAATTAAGGGAATATAATCATAATATAATTATGATTCGTACTTGTAATTTATATACATAATATGATACATTTTATTGATGACAATATAAATATATTGAGCAGAAACAATTCAACTGCATGGAATGTATACTTTAATATCTCACTTGTTTCTTGAATATTATAATTCATTAATAGAAATGATTTGTTTGCATGATTTACTGATAAAACATTTGAAATATCCAAATATTATTATATATTCAAAAAGAGCGAAGTTTAAAATTAAAAAAATTTAAATATAGAATGTAAGTTATATTTTTTTATTATTCAGCGAAATACACTTTCGTATTTTAAATGGCTAAGACCGTAAAGCTACCAACAAGTCTCTTTACGACGGCACTCATCGTAACTGAATGATTGCGCTCTGAGTAAGCTGTGAAATACAATAAGTTGAAAAAGGAACGTGTCACGAATGACGTGTGTATTACAGGGGAATACGTGTCGTGAAGATTGATATTGAATTATGATTAAGGTGAGCTGAAACCTTGCTATTACTTGATTGTAGGCCATTGTGCAAGCCCGTCTTAGGTAGGTACCACCCACTCATCAGATATTCTACCGCAAAACAGCAATACTTGATATTGTTGTGTTCCGGTTTGAAGGGTGAATGAGCCAGTGTAATTACAGGCACAAGGGACATAAAATCTTAGTTCCCAAGGTTGGTGGCGCATTGGCTATAAGCGATGGTTGACATTTCTTACAATGCCAATGTCTAAGGGCGTTTGGTGACCACTTACCATCAGGTGGCCCATATGCTCGTCCACCTTCCTATTCTATATAAAAAAAAACCAAGTCGTATATATTCTACCACCAAATTATTGTGTTACGTTTGGAAAGATAAATAAGTCACTGAAACTTCAGGTAGTAGGGAAGTAACATTTTAGTTAGAAAAGTTTAATATTTCTTACGGCGCCAATATCAACGGGCGGTGGTAGATTACTATCAGGTGGCCGTTTTGCTTCCCATTAAAAAAAACAGACATAATCCATTTTAATATGATACAGTGATTCTTTTTACAGGTTTTCTTACGAACTTCCAAACTAATCGTTCCACACAACACTTAAAAAAATTAAACCGTATATACAAAATACAAAACTGATCTCTTCGGTGCGATGCACGTTTTATATTCACTGGACAATCATGTCATATGACTATAACTTTATTAAAATTAAAAAAAAATATTTTTACCATAAATAAATTTTGTTTATATAATAATAATTGTTGTAATATTGATTAACACAGATGTTCTTTGAAAAATAAGAGTCATTCCGATTAGTTTAAATAGTTACTTTGAAAAAATGATAATGCGAAAATACTAAAATCATAAGCAATTTCTAAAATGCTAACTTACATTCTTTGAGGCTATACAAATATGTAAACGAAAAATTGTAAAGATAAGTTCGAAATAGTTCACTTTCATACCTATAAAATAGGAATGTGAAATATCGCAATTTTTCCCGTCCGACATTTTTATGCTATAGCATAGACGTATATTAAAAGAACATACAAAGAATACATCGTTCCCTATCCCATAAAAATAAATAAGATCTCTTCCCGCCCGTCTCGATATTTTATTCAAACACAAACTTTGAAGTAACTATTAAAGTCGTGATATTGCCACTGGAATCAATCTTAAAGTGTAACTTTTCCTGACGGAGGTAGTCGCCTAGTCGTTGGCACAAATAATGGGGAGTCGGAATGTCTAATGAACTTCTGCACCTCCTCGCTATATTCGAAAAGGTTTACAATCCATAGAATTTAAAGCGCTGTACGCTGCAATACGTTCGAATATTGTCACGTTTGACTCAAACGTGCTGACTAGTGACGCGATGAGTTTCTTCTTAACGCTACATAATCCTAAAGCTCGTTGCTAAACGTGACGTAACAATAGTGACAAGACTAACCCAGATTTGATCAGCGCTTCCTCGTGCTATGCGTGGTGGAATGTAAGAACTATTTCTACATCTGAAATAATTTAAGTGAGTCGTGGTCCGCGACGGTTTCTCTCGCTCAATTAAGTGTTTCGGCTTTCATTGCTGGAAACTTGAAATCACTTTTGAATTCGCCTCAAATTCGCATATCAACTATATTGGAATAGAATGTTATTTTAAATTATACTTGAAAGTACCAGATATGGGCGCAATTATTTAAAAAATACAAATTCTATTAAATACACATATGCAACTAATTGTTTACTTTTGTTATAAAAAAAATTAGATATATTATTGAAAATGTTTATTTATTGATATAAAATATGTATTAGCATTAGGCAAATTGTAATTTCTGTAACGAAAAACTTTGTACGAATTACATTTTGTTAGCTTATAATATTTTACGTTATAAAACATAATTACTCTATATATGTTCGTAATATTCATATCACTTATTAATGAAACCTGAGAGGAATCGTAGGTGTTAATTCATTTGAAATGTACTCGATAATTATGAAGACATATTTCACGCCCCGCGAAGTGGACGACCTAGATAGTAGACTAATAAGATAAGAAATCGAATATGTTTTTGATTAAACTTTTAACATAGTTGTTACACACATACAGAAAGATTTAACAGACTTCCATACACACACTCATAATAACAACAAAACCATTACTCAAACATTAAATGCGGAGTTTGATTAAAATGGTTGCGTTCGAATCCAACTGAACGTATTAAATATTTATTAAATTCCATCATTTTTCTTAATTTGAATTACGCCCTAATATTTCTGGAATAAATAAACCTTGTGTTATATTGCAAGATCTAAGATCATGTATGTTTTGCTCTAAGCCTATATATATCTAATTATTTTTTCGAAAATTAAAAAAATGTATTATATTTTGTACTATTTATGATCTAAGACCTCTCTATAACCAATATTTGCAAATCCATTTATAATATTAGTGAAGATCAACGTAAACAGCTTTGGTGACCAGACTGTTGTACTTTAGTAACCTATAAAAAGTATTCTATAAAAAAAGTGGAGGATGTCACAACAGATCTGCTGCAGACTGCTTCTTGCTAAAAAAAAAGGGAAAAAGATTGCACTACGCTCCATCGTAAAGGTTCTCTGTCTCCAGAGAAACCATAAAAGCATTGGGGATCTACTGAGGCAGATCAGTCGAAGTTAAACTTATCCCGTGACGTCATGAAAAAATTAAAACATTTTAATGCCGATCCGAATTAAAACTGAGTCTTAAATAAATTAAGCGAAAAGTAACGTTATCCTGTTTATTGAGTATTCAGATGGTGTTTGTTTCTTTCTAAGTCAATACTTCTACAATAACAAGTGAGTGAAAGTATCGAAGTATTTAAAATTGTAGAAATAAAGTTTTAAAAGTTGGAATGTACATCGAATCCACGTTTCGCTGGCCACTAAACAATATCATAGAAAAATGCTGAATAGCCACTCGGCCCTGTCTCGGCGGTCTTAGCCGCTCACAAACTTTTATGTTGTGAAACTTGGCTGTTTGCGCTTGACATTTATTGCTTTTATATTTTACGATCCCTAGGAAAACTCGCTAAATGTTATTATACATTGTAGGTAGGGAAATGAAATGGATCTTTTCAATCAAAAGTAGGCGGCGCTGAAAATATTGTGAGATTTTTCGTTGTCAGTGTTTTTAGTTTCATTTTAATTAATTTCAAAGTATGTAAATAATAATATATTTACTCATATTAATATCAGTATATTCTTACATAATAAGTTAGTCGAATTAATTTAAGACATGAAGTAAGCTGTGCCATTCTTTATAAATAAATATAAGGTTGCCTATAATTTCCAAATAGTTCCCTTTTAAAAGTGAATATTTTTTAGCAAATTTTTGGCTACGAAACCAAAACAGACTTTACAAATACGTAAATAAAATTCAAGTATCTACCTGTGATTTCTAAATAACAGCTTTGTTGAGTCAATATGACTATTGTCAAGTTTTATTTTTAGCAACCATTATTTTTATTTATAAAAACGTATAAAAATCACAAATGTAATTTTTACAATTTAGATCATTACTATATAATAGTAAAAATAATATCATTACTATATAATAGTACTATTTAAGATTGTATCAATTATAATAATTACAGTGTATGAAAAATTTTTTTACGCATATAATTTTCTACTGATATCTTAGGCATTTACTATATATACTATTATTATAAGTAATCAAAATCACTAAAAACGAAAGCATTTTTCTTAATCAACATATAAAACAAATTGAATGCTGCTAAAACTGGATGGCTTTGCTATTTATAAATATATATAAATTATTAACTAAACTAGCAAAACTAAAAGGACGTACGTCGTACATACTCATAAAACAACTTGAGTTGTATCCGTAGCAAAAATCCGAGTATGTTCATTGAACCCGAGAAGCTGTTCCAAAAAAAAACACCATCCCAAAAAATCGTGAAACTCGTCGTTGGACGAATTGTCATAGTACATATTGTACTCGTTACCTAATATATTTGTGTCTGTAATTGTATCATTACAGACGAGATGAGACGATATTGCCCAGTGGCGAGAGCACGTGAATGTTAACCAATAATCACCAGTTCAAATCCTAGCAAACTCCTAATTTTCATTTTAAAATTCATCTCATACTCGGTAGTAGAAAAAACATCGTGAGGCAAATTTTAATATATTCCTAGATTTATTAGTCTTTTTTTTTAATTTTACCCCTTAACTTATATATTTGATTCAAACTTAAGCCGTATATTGTTAAATTACTTTAAAATAATTTTAATTAATTCAAGGATTAACTTAATTATTGCTTATTTTTCTGATGTTATACATTTTAAACATAAACAATAGTGTAATAAAAATTATTTGAGATAATCGAAAAACCGTTGAGTTTCGATTAACGATTAATAAGCAAGTGTAACGCTTCTTTCTTGAAGCATTTTGACTTTGGTTTGACTTTGAGCATAATAAAATTTACGGTTAATAAATAATAAAATGTAATCATTTGTAGTATGGGTGTATAAATGAGATACTTAATTATTGATGAATCAATTACAAATTTTCTTCATATTGTTACGTTATTGTAATAACCTAGCCTATTTCTCGTAACACAATGAACATGATTTAGATATTGTGAACAAATACTTCAGGAAATTATTTAGTTTAAAAAAAGAATATCCTTTTTTTAAATCAACTGGCAGATTAATAAGAACCAAGGTCTACTAATATTTTTTGTATGCTTGTATTTATATTTTGTCTTGTGCTCAGGGCCGTAATAAAATGTCTTGAAGAAATAGCAATTTGCATTAGAAAAGATTTGTAGCCCATTTAGGGAACTTTGAAGAATATTTTTTCTTAAATGAAAAATAATAATAATAAACCTGTTGATTGTATATAATAGTGAAGTCCTTCTTGAAATCGCTTTCAAAGATAAAATCTAAATTGTTATATCTTTCTTATCTTTAATGAGTGAATCGTCCCGCTTCACTGGGCTTTAAATATACCATAATAATTATCGAGTACATTTTACAAGAATTAATTATTAGTAAGTCCGCAGGGATAAAAATTATCTCCCTTATAATTTATTCTCAGTGGACTATAAACATGAAACTTTTAAACCAATCAATTATTAATCTTTGTCAAAAAATAGCATCACTTCTCAAAAAGCATACATAATTGAGGTCATTGACTTTACGGCTAATCTCTGCCTTAATCTCTTAGTAGTCCAAGAACGTTCCTAAGTGAATCCAGTTAAGATAGTTCCAAAGTCAAGTCAAGGTGTAAAGCAACAGTGCAAATTTACAGCTGCCGAAGGAAAGTTTTCTTATCCTGTTATCGATTCTGGTTGTATGTATTTATTTCTAGTAAGCCATGTGACGATTTTGCATGCGTTAATACGAATCAAATTAGTATTGTAATAGATTCCAACAAAATTTACACGAAAAAATTTCAAAAGTAGTTGCCATGGTGATATTATTAAAATGAATTAAAATCATCAAAAAGACAAAGCAATATTTTTTTTAATAATTACTTTGATATGAATTTTATAAACCACATAAGTAAAAGTTTATTTATGACATCATAATGAAGATATGAAATTTTTATGAATATAATTACAACTATAGAAAATGTAACCAAAAAAAACACTTCAAATATTATACAAATTATTTTTTTCTGATTAATGTAATAAATTATAATGAAAAACAAACAACAAACATTATGTAATTCAAACAAAAATCTAATAATAAAGACAAAAAAAGGACATATATACATATAATAAATAGAAACCGCATGTCTCTACATTGAATAAATTGACGAGCCGGTTGGCGTGGTTGGTAGATATTTGCCCTTCACGCCGAAGGTTGTGGATTCGATTCCCACCCAGGACAGAGATTTGTGTGCATGAAGATTTCTATTTGTCCTGAGTCTAGGTTTAATTATCTATATAAGTATGTATTTACAAAAGAAAAGTAGTATATGTAGTATATCAGTTGTCTGGTTTCCATAGCACCTTTGTACAAGCTTAATTTGGGATCAAATGGCCGTGTGTGAAAAATGTCCCAGGATATTATTATTATTATTATTAAATCTATTCATAAAAGAGAGTGAGAGTTAAAAAAAGAGGTAAGAGTGAGCTGTCTGATGTCTGTCTGACTGTATGTAAGAAGCTACTGAATGAATTTTCTTGCAGATTAAATAGGTAGATAAAGCTCAACTTGGAATAATATTTAGGGTTTATTCATTGAAATCGAATTACAGTGAAAAAATATTATATTTATCGTAATATAATTATCGTTTTTTAAAGATAATTTAAAATTTGTCGTCTATACATATATTACCTATAATAAAAAATGTAGAACACTACGAAAAGGCATTTTCTAACATATCGTAATAAAACCCAATACGAACTCACCGGCACCAGCTAGTTATAATATTTGTAAAAATAATAATGTCCTCCAGAACGATTTCGGACACGGCGGCCAATCTCAAGAGATATTAGCCAACTACGCAGTAGATATTATAGTGCACAAGTGTGTGCGCTAACGCAGGTGCACTCTCTTTTCCCTAACTCTCATAATCCGATGGGACGGCAATCCGATATGACCGGACAGGACCTCCGGGTCTGCGGCCTTACATCAAGCTAATAGACAAACGAGGTAGTTCCTCGCTGGTCTAGTGGCTTGGCGTTGGTCTAGAGATAGCTAGTATATATCATATATATATTAAAAATTTGGTCTCAATATCTTGATTGATTGGTTGTTAATAGATTTTTATGAAACAAACAATATGAATAACAGACTATTTATATTTGGATAAAATAAAGTTTTAACGGTAAATATGTTAGTTCTCAATCTGCTATTTCATTCGTAAGTTTAGAAAAATATGTTCATTTCTCCAACAAAAGAATAAAATTGAAGAGCACAACTTTACGGGGACTCGTTAGGAGAACCGACGCGAGGTATAGCATAAAACAAATACTTGATAGCTAGCAATGTCGACTAAGATCCGATTTCTTTTTATTTTTCTTGACCAAACGGTTATAATCAGATTGTTTTACTGGATGCATTTCCCGACTTTTTATGAATTTTATTATCATCGCTATTAATATTGTTCAATTTCACAATATTTCATCAATTTTAATATATATTGTTTTTGTGTACTGATTTTTGTGTTTTGATTACACTCTTTTACTTGGATTCCTATAAAAGTGAGATAATTATAAATTGAAATAAAGAGATTTTTATTGTCTTTTTTTAATACTATATTAGGTAAAGATGAATGTTATAAAATGCTGACACTAATTGGTTCACTATTGGAACTATAAGTGTAGATAAATATGACATATTGATGTGATATAAGTACTATTAAGAACTAAATTTTTACTTAATTTAAGAGACAAAAATATTAAAACATATATTATCAAATGAATAAAATAACTCATCCATTACCATCCAGTCCATTATCAAGTCATTGTATATTCGCTATCATAAAATCCACAATGCACTTAGCATTTGATAACTAAAAAAAAGCAAATAATATAAAAAAATCTATTTAATTTGTCATGTACATATATTAATGTAGAAATTGTATTCTGTATATTTATTATATTAAAAAAATGTTGTTTAGATATAGCTCATTGTGTCATTGAGTCGAAGAGAGAAGTTAGTTTAGTTCAGAGCTTTCGAATTGTAAAAACAAAAATCGAAAATTAATAGAAATAACGCGTTCGTGAAATATAAGAAAGTGAATTGTAGCACTGACGATGAGAACTATAACGTTTAAATGATACACTCATCAAAATAGTTTATCACCAATCATTATATATAAGTTCATTTTTATGCAACATCACGAGTAGCATTTCAGCGAACTTTACCAAAACATTTAAAATATGTGCCATTATAACCTAATATGTATATAAAGAAATAGAGAAATATGAACGATAACCTTAGATGAATCTATTAGACATTACTCACGCGATATCGACGTAGTCGCAATGTTCATTTCACACAATCAAAGGCTTTAGATAAGTTATAAAGTATCCATTTCGCAATCCGTGGCTAATCCACAATTCAAATATATTTTAATGAATTTTAAAAATGGAATTTCTTTTCTTGTTAAGAACAGAAAATCGCTTGTACTCCACTTTTTCAGGTAGGGAATTAATGAAGACCGATGAGCTTAAGTGCATTGAATAAATCTTACATTTGCGGTGAATCCAAGGCTTTATCTCGTTGATTTGCTCTCAATCGCCTTAACTACTATTTACGTATAAAATTATGTAAAATTACATATTAACTCAATATATTTAGATCTCAAATTATTATATAAAAATTAGTCGTTAAACATGTCACCGTTATTATAAAAACTAAAGTAACATCCTCCAATTGTCTGAGCCTTCTTTCCTCGTGAAGAGAAGGTGCTTTAAAGCATTCCAAGCATAACATGAAAACATGAATTAAGCTCTGGAAAGCCTCCTGGTGCTTTCCCGGGCTCTAGCCACTGGACCTTTTCAGTTTTTTATTACATCTATGTAAGCATAGACGTAAACTTTAAACTTAATAAAACTCACAATCGCAATAAAACTCTTGAAGGCAAAAAATATATTGATAAGTTAAATTTTCTTGTTTATTATTCTTGAATAACATTTTGTAGTTTCAACTTGCTTTAATAATTTCGTATCTCAACACCTTAAGTCAGAAAGCTAAACACAGTAAAGCGATCGAAGATCGGTTCTTTAATCCTTGAGAGCTCAAAGAGAAAATAAAAGATATTTCCATTGCAAATTTTGGCAAGTTTGATTTTGATCGCCACTTTAGGGAGGCCAATGAGGAACAAGATTGGCTAAACTCGTAGTTTGAAGTGAGTGAAATGCAAATTCGTTTGTGTCTTAAAGAGGAAATTAGACAAAGTTACAGCTGCGCTACTTTAATCATAAAACTGATTAAGACTGTGCCTTTTTAAATTAGTTATGTAATAATTCGATCACAATCATTACAATAAGATATCACAGGATTTAAAATATATCAAATTCATTCAATTATTATATTGCCGTATTCTTTTTTACATTAAGTTATTATTTATTGCTAATATATATTAAAACACACTCTATTTTTTGTCTTATAAATGTCTATAAGCATATTAAATCATTTCTAATGCCTGTCACATCGTGATTGTTAATCATATATCAGCTTATCGTTTTGGATTTTGATTCTGGTTAGAATATTGAATGAGTCAATGTTAGGCCATGTTATCATGGGCATAATATATACACAATAAGGTTAGGGCAATTTCGTAGAGACGAGAAAATTTTATATTATGTTATAGCCTGAATTTCGTTAAAGGACATTGTACCCTAAGAATAATATAATATCATCATAGTGTATTCTTTTGAATTTTTTCTTAAAGACTATGATATTATAGTGTACAGGTGCATGTATGTACATATACAGTCGCTATTTCTTTTCATTCACACTAGCTAGACGCTAGATCTTAATCAGGCTTATGTGTAATTTAAACACCACCAGCTTCTAGTCTGCGTTTTTTTTTTTTACAAATCACCTAACATACTATATTAAAGGAACTTTTTATCTACAATCATGTAAACTATCCACTACATCAAGATTATCCAAATTAAAATGCTGGGTACCGTAAAACTATGTTTAAAATACAAATGTTCTCCTAAAGCGATAAATGACTAGTTCTTACAATATATAAAATGTATCGTATAATATATTATTCTGAAAATAACAATTTAATTTTCTTTTAAGAATTCACTAGGCACAATAACTTGTGTATATTATTGTTCTTCTTCACTTCTCCTCCTTCGAGGTTCTATTCAACCATGTACAAAAGAAACTTTATGTTATAATACTCTTGATATTGTGATTCCTTAGCACTTACACAATAACGTCGGATCATTATAAATATTTATCTCTAAATATTATTTTAAGCATCAAACGAAATTTACTTTTTAAATACTATTGACTTGCATTTATGAAAAGTAGTCGTTAAAAGTTAAATCATTAACAAAATTGCTTTCAATGTTAATTATTTTTGTCAAAGCTTATCTAACATTTTATTAGAATTTTATGGGACATTTAATGTAAATGAAAAAGTATAAAGTAATTTATAAATAATATAATAATATATATTCTCATCAAACACTATATTTTTAACAAAAAATAATCCATAAATAATGATTCATAGACTATAAACATATATGATATATATTTACTTATTTGTCATAAATATAAAAAGGGCGAACTAACTTTTACCGATGAAAAGATAATTCGTTTTGGACATTTTATGTGCGTTGTAATTTTTAAAAACGTATTATATTAAATACTTCTAAAAGCGATATCGGAATAAAGGACATATTTTGGAATTGTTACAATTAAATAAATTTTACAGGAATTTTGAAGTGCAGACGATAAATTCTCTAAAATAAAAGTTTTCAATTATAAAAGTTTTGCATCAGGCACATATTACAATTACACTATATAGAGAGTAAAGCTTATTTCAATGTGTGACTCAAGTTGATTAATATTTTTATTATATTAAGTTGACTGTCAGTGTTAAGAATAAACTATAGGAGGCGTTTGTGAGTTTCCAACGAGTGGGAGAGAGGCAGCTGGGTCGCGTCCCCCGCGTCCCATGCTACGGCCGCCCCGCCTAGCCATCAGTCGCCCCTAAGTCACAGGTTCGTACGCAGCATCCGATTTCGAAAGAATTTTCGCACAGAATCTTTCGTAAGCGTGATATGCAAGCTAGTTGAGTATGTGATATAGCGGTTATAAACCTGTACTTTAAAGGATGTCCGTTATAACGTCAAATAAGATGCGGAAAATGTGTATTTTACACACGGTCGGTTTATTATTTTCTCTTCTCGGGGTGTTGTCGGCGCAGTCCTTTCCCGTCGAAAAGATCGCTGTTGGTAAGTTTCTGAACACATGATACTTAATTTTATTTAAATATTTTTTTTATTTTTTTTTTTCTATTTCCTTAATTTATTGTAACGTGGTGTTAATTTATTTTTATTATATATGATTTTAAATTTTTCTAAAAGGTTTTATTTTTTTTAATTATTTCTTAGTGTTTTGTTGCTGTCTCGTTCACACAAAAGGTCTTTGCGGTTGGATAGCGATATCGATTTTCTCTTTCTCTCTCGTCGCATTCGTCTCGCTCTTTCGTGAAATCATGTGGGATAACAGCTATGAGAGCGCGTTTCAAAATATTTTCAATTCTACAGTATTGTTTTTGCGACTGCTGTTTAAAATATTTCGCTTATAAATACAAAGTATTATAAGTTTTCCTTTATTATCGGGCGTTCATTAAAAGATTCAGTTTTATTATTTTTAATTGATTACATTGATATTATATAAACAAATAACTTTTTTTTTTAAATAATACAATTTAAAAAGATAATGTGTTCGACATTACTCATAAATAATATGTCACATTGGTCCAGTAGGATCCTGGGATCCTGTGGTTCTAGGGTCAAGATCTGGGTCGGGCTAATAAAACCTTATTGGGCTTTTTGTCGAAAAACACTCAAAAGCATCCCGGAGTCTTGAAGTTTTTACGTTCAAACTTGGAAAGCCTGTAAATATGTTGGATCCGCGCCTGAACTCTATCAGGTCGTAGCGGATTTGCCGTCTCACCGCTACTATTACGAGAGCGATATTATAGGGTGCACTTGTGATTGCGCATGCACTTGTGCACTATATTAATATGCACTGCGCAGTCGACTAGTGGGTCTTGATATTAACAGCCGTGACTGCAATTGGTCTGAGAACATTTTCATCATTTATTGTACACATTTATTTCACCTTTAACGCGTTTTGGAGAAAGATATAATTAAAAAAGTTTCGGTAATTAAAATAATAATTATTCAAAATGGCATACATTTTTTAAGAGAGGAGGCAAAGTTATTGATCTCTACACGATGAATATTGAGTTGTCAACCATGAAGATGTTCCTAACTTGATTCTTTCGATGATGATTGATAGAAAGCCGTAGCCATCTCGGACGAGGAAGATCGGAAACTTCCACAATTATTAAGAAAAAATATAATTAAAGAAAACCATTAAATAAATTTCGAATAAAGTAATTTAAAAAAAAATATTTGTAATAATATCATATAATATAGTAAATATAATAATAGGAATATAATAAAGTAACGACGTTAGTATCAATGCCGCGCGCAAACAAGGGGGTAGAAAGCGGTGGCGGATTGGACATTAAGTCATATTATGATATGTCATGCCGTTTGCCGTCACGGTGTACGAATCGGTCATACCTGCAAGATGCGGCAATCGATGTTTCACATCAAAAACTTTAAAAACACATTGGATTGTTCTTTAAATATTTCATTAAAAAAAAAAAAAAACAAATAAAATTTTATATATCAATTATTTTTTCAAATCCGCAAATAAAATAAAATGTTGTGTTTGTTACCGATGCTTCAAGGTAGAACTCGGTAGGCTTTGAAACTTATAAGATGACTATTCATGTGCTTGTTATCCAATAAAGTTAATTTTCATTTTGATTTCCTTTGGTACTTTGTCTCTAGCTCTTAATGCATACAGTACATATTGTACATAATATAATACGCTAGTTAACACACTATATACGCTAGCTAATACGCTAACAAATACGCTAGCTCACTTAATTTTTATATCGGCATACAAAACAGTAAAATTATTGATGTAAGACTTAAACTGGACTCGCACTACAATTACGCAAATATGACTAGCCATTTACGATATAACATTCACGTTGTAACTTTTTCCTATTCTAGTTGCACCATCTATGCTTTTGACATTTGATATGATAATGAAATGACATGAAACAAATGTACATCATATTACAATCTACTCTAAAAAGATACAAATAAATTAAAAAAAAAAAAACATAAACTGGGACAAAAATATAATAATTAAAAAAAAATGTACGGTCTGTGACCCCCCGTCAGGAACGAATTTCTTTGCGATTATTTTCCAACTCAAAGTGTGTTTTAAAGTGTAGGTTTTTATTGATTATATTAGTGTATTTTGTCACATCAAAAAAAGGCAGTCCTCCTTTCTTCAACTCTTTCTGATTTTTATATTTTATGCTATTTTTATTATGATTTCAATATCAAAATGTTAAGAAATGATTTATATTTAAAAAAATCAATTTTTTAAAAAAATTGTAATTTATTCAAATTTAAATATAAAATGGCGGTTTATAAGTTATATTTAAATACAACAACTCACTAAGTTTATTTTTTCACTATAAACCGTTATGTAACAATTAATATAAGCAAACATTATTTTCACTCTGTACACAGGTGACGCTGTTAATATTTTTCAATAACTATTGGAATATAAATTTTGTGTTTTAGACATTTATAAAATAAAATCAAATACCCTTTCATTGTATTATTTCATGTATAATCTCTTCGTTCTAAGTTAAGTTAATTAGGGGTGAAATTACCAAAAATCCTTTCTTAATGTGTGCTTTCATCATAAAATGCCTCCACTTCAAAATTTCAAATTTCTAACCCCTGTGGTTTAGGCTCTGTGTTGATGAGTCAGTCAGGATAAGTCATTTAATAAATACATATAATGACTTGTACTGGCTGACTATATATATATATATCCCTATAGAATGTCAAGTGTGATTGTATCTTAATTTGTGCTTATAATAGAAATAAATATTTTTATAATAAAATATAATTGAAAGTAAATTACATTAATTAAGTAATTTTAAATAAGTAAATAAATTATAATCTCTGACGATGAAATTAATATCAATATTATTAAATTGTAACTCGTCGAGTCAAGCTGCCACAGATATTTAACACGTTTCCCAGCACGCTATTTAAATTCCCTTTCTGTAATTTTAAAATCCGTATGCAATATTGGAAATATTTTGTATTAATCATTTAACGTCATTCGATACCAACATTTTTGATTCTATTTACATTTTATTTATCCTTTTATTAAATATTCAGGAATTTTGAAGTATCTTTAATAACTACATATTCAGTTATTTTATTTAAAAACTATTGTTGATCCAATTTAAATTTCCTTTTGTGCTTTTCTTCATTCCATATTTTAAGAATCTTTACACTTACAAAACTACTTTATTAAACAAGATTATTCGTTGTTCGGTCGTCTTGAGCTGTTTACAATAATTCTTCAAAAAAATAGATCCAATCTCTGATACTTTTTCATTTGTATATTTGCTAATCTCAATCTCAAGGTAGAATGCGCTAGCGATCACATGACGTCTTCCGAAGAGACGGAGTGGGTAGTGCTCGGTTTTTTTTGTGGGTATTTTACATACTTCCCGTATGTAAAATACCCACAAAAAAAAACCGAGGGAGGTATAGGAAGTATTTCAGATGGGAGAAACGCGTAAACGAGTATTTTCAGCGAGAAAAAAAGGTTATCTAGCTTTTCAAGGCTAGGAATTTTATTATTGTCGCCAAGTTATTTTCACAAAAAGACGCGTATATATATTCTTTGATAGTATCTACAAATTTATGCGTAAAAACAAATGCAAGTTCTATTCCGTCACTCTACTTACCCGATGAGATGGAAGATCTGACATGACCAGAAAGAGTTCACAGACATGCCAGACCTACGGCTTTACATGCTTTTCGAGGTGTAGCAGTTCAATTCTGCTAAGAATATCTCGACGAAAAAAACCTGAAAAAACTAGATTTGACACAAGTACAGAAAATGATATGGGCCTCAAAACATGCCTCAGTTTTTCATGCGAATGAGTACACGGGTAGAAACCAGTACTATATTATAATATGTAATTATATAATGTATCATCACGTACATACGTCGTGAAAGCTTAAAATGTACAAATACGTAGCTTTATCGAAAGTAAATGCAAATGTTCCTTTCATAGTTTTTTCAAATTCATGCAAAAATTCTTATATGTAATTTAACAATAACAATACGGTTAATTTTAATAACGCTCCTTCACCTCCAGCAATAATTTCGATTAAGGCATATTCGGGTGTATAGTTCGTTGAGACCTTTTTAAAATATTATTAAGCACCGCTCTGTACGTGAAATCAATGACGTTGTTTTAAGTCCATCTACTTTTAATACGGCTATCCATAAAATAAAAATAGCAATGTAAAACGTTGTTCTGATTTCATTTTTAAGAAATGATATTCTTATTTTTATTTTTTATAATATAGGTAGGTGGACGGACGGGCATGCATTGGCGATGTAAGAAATATTAACCATTTCTTATATCATCAATGTCTCACCAACCTTCGGAAATAGGATGTTATAGCCCTTGATCCGGTAGTTACACTAGCTCAATCGCTCTTAAAACCGGAACACAACAATATTTATTGCTTTTTGGCAGTAAAACATCTGATAAATGGGTGGTACCTACCTAGATGGGCTTGCCTGCCCTGGTACCTTAGTTCGCAAGGTTGGTGGTGCATTAGCAATGTATTGCATGCACTGTGATATTAATATTTCTTACAGTGGCGATTTATATGGGAGATGGTGACTATTTACTACCGGGTGATCTATTTTTCCGCACGCCTACCTATTTTATATGAAAAAGTAATTTTTAAAGAGTAAGCAAAATATCGATCTTAGAAAAAACTATTGATATAGAAACAAAAGCTTATGAAGGTTTTTGTAAGACTGCTAAAAAAACACGTTTTGTCAATGCACGACAGTATTCAGCTAAACTGAATGAGACCATACTCGTTGGACTCAATAGTAGCCATTGAAAACTACTACAATGGATCTATTCACATTTTTTCAACCAAATAACAAAGTATATTTGAAAAGATATAAATCGAATTGATAATTAGAAGTTAGTTAAAATTAATTATCTTTCTAGATTTATAATAAACATGCTGATTTCGTTAGTTACAAAGAAGTGACGTAATATAATGGTCAAAATGAAGTCTGCATTGTAATGTCATACAGAATAACTAGAAGAATAAATTTTATCTAAGCTTGCATGTACGGGTTTTGTACAAGTTATATTATTTAATATTGATTTAAATGTATAAGTTAACGTTATTTTTTTAATTATAAGACAAAGTTGATCAGTCGAAAACTAAACATATAAGAATAGTACATATTTGCCAAACTTCTCTTAAGAAAAGTATTAAGCTCTAAATTTTTAAAATAATCAATAAAAATGCAATAATACAATAAAAAATGGCAAGTCAATGTTTGACAAAAATATTGGCAAACTAAAATTTAGAGAGTTATCTGTTGCATTATTGTGATCCTAATAATTAATAGTCATTTAAGCACTAAAGAATTTCCAATTTTTACTGCTTAAATCCGCATGACCAATATTTCGAAGCAATCACACCTATAAAACGTATTATATACGTATAACAGTTTTTAAATCCTTCAGCAAGCCGTGAAAAGAAACGCATTTTTTATTATTTTGTAAACAGTAATTGACGTCATGTTGACCCAAAAAATTACGTGCTCACTAAAGAACAACATTATACAATATTGTAAAATGAGATAAGCATCACAATGTCAATTAAGTGTGATAATTCATAACGGTAAATGAAAATACACCAACCGTGTTATTTACACTACAATACACTGCATCGATCGGTGCTCGCGTAATAAATGAACACTTATGAAGTATATGACGTAATAAATTGTCTGACCACAGATTAAAATTATCACTAAAGACTTTTATCCCATCAATGTCAAAAATATTTACAATATTTAATTTTCGTGTTTAAAGGTATATTTTTTATTCAATTAAGTCTTAACGAGCACTTTAAAACCTTTAATAAAGTATATTGCTACAGTTTTAACGTAAAAGCCTAATGAGTTAAAGATATAATCTCAAGTGCCAAATGACAATCCAATAGCTAAATTTATTTTATTAATATTCTGATACTCAAGAGAAATTAAACAGATGTGCGAAGAGATGTTCCGTTGTGTTTGTGATCCGGTTTGAATAGCCAGTGAGCCAGTGCAACTACGGGCACATCTTGGGAACTGAACATCTCAGTTCCCAAGATTGTTAGCGCATTGGCAATATAAGTAGTCTTACGGCGCTAATGTATATAGGCGATGGTAACCACTTACCATCAAATGGCACACTTGCCAAGGGGCCTGCGTATAATAAATAAAATAAAAAACAACTATATTTTTCACACACCGTTTAGGAAGAGGGTATCGTATAATAAAATGTTGCTGTGTGCATAGTAACATTTTTTTTTTGAAATTGGTAAATAAAAACAATAAAAAAATTAAATGTAGCTCGGTAATATCTCCTGAGAAGTCAACACGAGCTATCGATGAGAATTATTAATTTAATATTAAAATCAATAGCGCTTTCATGAAACACTATGAACTCAGAAAGAGATAATAACTGACCCTTGAAGGTTGTACAATAAGCTTGAGCGAAATTTGATTTCTATCGAAGTTCTCAATCAATTAAAAGCGAACGAATAAAGGCTAATTGACCTCAAAATGTTTCGTGGTCATTATTAGACGCTAGTTCTGATAAATACGACGAATGGCTTAACATGTTCTCGAATCCTTTATGATCTGGCGAACAATGGTACATATGGCTATTAAATCTATTCAACCAATAGAGGCTTAATAACACTTTGTTTTATATATTTACTGTTATAAGCACACCATTTCTAAAATTTTCACAGGTTTCATCGGAATCCCACTATATTTTCAATTGAATATATATATGTTTTTGTTTGAGTTTTTTTATTTGTTATTTAAAAAAAATTGCTAAAATGTATTATAATTTATTAAAAGAACGAATACGTAAATCTACACTTGATGAATACAAGCATTAAGATGGTACGGTAAATGGAATTTGTCTAGATGTAGTTGAATATATATCGCTCCAGTATGAATGAAATTCTGCGACAAGTGTATTTAAAATTCCGCATTGGTTTAACTTTGTAAAATAAGCTCCAAACGATTTTCTCAAGAGACCAGGAACTCTTTTGGTAAAAATGGTACAATTACAGAATGTTACTTTTATATGACCAACGAGTATAAGAATATTTGTCTCGGAAAAGATCAAACCTAACCGACACTCGAGTTTTGATGCAACTTTAATGGACTGCCGAAATATTATTTGATTTTGAAAAAAATCTCTACATAACAGAAATTAATACGACAACATGTTAACATAATAGGAAAACACTTAGCGAAATTAATTATTGAGTATCAGATGTTTGACGTATTATAATAATGATTGGTTTAAATTGATGTTGAAGTTACACTCGTGATTACGCTATATAAAGCAAGTATTTACTTAAAACAGCAATAAATTAAATATTAAAATTATAAATTGTATGAGTTTTGAAAAAAAAGATTTAGTTGGTTAATTTTAATTCAATTTATTCTCTAAGGTAATATTAAAAAACAAACGAATCGTCCCAGACATTTGTTATCGTCTTATTTTCTAAGAATTCAATTACTTTTTCTCTTAATTTATCTACACATACCCGTCCTCTTACGACACTTTTTTCGCAAAGGTTGTCTGAGATTTCTCAGCGATTTCGCTGTTAGCAATGAGACTATCTTTCCGCCCCTTTTAATTTCAAACATCTATCAGCCTGCTTAGGGGGTAAGACTCGTAACGTTGCCGACTCGTATGTCGTGAAGGGAAACGGCATGCCGTTCTCTTATGCCATCATGCCCCGTCTCCGCTCAATTACATACTTTTGTGTGCGCAGCGCTTTTATTGTATTCTTGAGTTGCCATATGTTATATCAATGTTTATATTCATATTTAATTATAGACTCTTTCAATAACTATCAATTTTCGATATATTATATCAGCGACGTGTGACGTGACGTCCAAATTTTTATTCTTGTTCTCTTAAACCATTTATCCTCTCTATGTTGCGCAATAAAGTATAAATAACATGAAAATGATTTGAATAAACCACATATGTTGGATACAAAAATATTTATATATTGCTATCTTCGACTTCCCTTATTTGAGCTAGCAAATTTCTACATGAATATCAATTTATTTTGCGAAGCCATTTATGTGTGTATGTGGATTGCTTAGAAATACGTACTATCAGCTCCTCTATTTAAGACTCTAGCATCAATGTAGTCAGTAATTCCATCAATTTCAAACTGATCAATCTTGACTAATCTCATGCCACATGGTCCGTCTTACGGTCGCTTAATTGTCAACTTAGATTTTGTGTTATTTATTATCATCTCCAAATCTCATGTTATTCATCAAATCAAATCTGTTTGTTCAACGTAAATCGATTTTAGGTATGTTAATATATTTTCACGATAACCTCTACATATGTATAAATTACTTTGTGATATTCTCATTTGATGTTTAATATTTTATGCATCATAGAGTTTCAGTAATTTCCGACTTTCCATAGAATTACATACGTTTCCAAATTAATGTATTATGAAATATTATCCAGAATTAAATAAATAATCAAGAGATTATCAGCGGACATACTGCTCTCATAATATATTTATTTAACCGGTGATAAAGCTTGGGCTTCAGAAGCTGGTATTCGATAAAAACATAATCGTAAATATTAAACAGAAAAGCGGGGATGTCCATTGTTGAGCGCTTGGCAGTTGTATTGTTTTGCTAAGTGTGAACGAAATCAACTTTATGCCTTTATGGCATGCGATAAATCCGGATGATATCGGCATAATGGTTGTTATTGATATCTATTTTGTTCCGTTATCCAAGTGTATATCAGGCGTTCTCATTATATTATCTTTCTTTGTACCAATTATTTTTATTTATTTTTTATAATTGCTAAGATAATCGTGTGGCTAGAAATTGGGAATCTTAATAGATTGTGTGCTCAGATCAAGCCTCACATTTTTTGTTCTTAAGTTGTATTTATAATTCATCTCGTGGTCAGCTGAGAAAGAAAAAAAACAGTACTCATTAGATTTTCGTCACGTTGCATAAAATTTAATACATCTTTGCAGATAAGACTACTTGTCTATACAAGAATTATAAAAATATAATATCCAGCTCACTTTTAGGGGACATCGTTGACGTGACGACGACAAGTTGACGTATCTAAGTGTCATAAGAGCCAACTAAGCTTTTCATTTTTACTAAGCGTTGTTAAGTACAACACATAAGTATCAAAACTACTACTATCTAATAGCAAAAGCAGGTATTAAACAGGCAGTTGACATGATGTCAGCACCATTTTTTAAAATTTTTAAACACAAAAAATGGGATATGATAAGACAAAATATAATTATAATGATAAGCAACTTCGTTTTAAATAATATTGATTATACTGCTGTAACAATATACTTAGTTGGTTGACATTTGCTCAATTTAGTATTTGATTACTCCCCATAAGTAAGTAATAATAAATATAATTATAATAATAAGCAACTTCGTTTTAAATAATATTGATTATACTGCTGTAACAATATACTTAGTTGGTTGACATTTGCTCAATTTAGTATTTGATTACTCCCCATAAGTGGTATTGATTGGCATTCTAGCTATTATATTTGGAAGTTATGCGTAATTAATCAAATGATTATTATTCGATATGATTGTCGTTTGTAGCTAGTTCGGTCAAGATAATCAACATTTCTCTATTCAGTGGCTGAGTGTGACAGTGATTGGATATTAGCTCTCGTCCTTGATATGGCTTTAATCGATCCATTTAATATATTGCTGTTGTTTATATAAACAATCGAAATACAGATAAGTTCCTAGATATTAGCGATGTAGAGATAATCTTATTTATATTAGCAGCAGCCTATAAATATCCCACTACTGGACAAAGATCCCCCTCTTTTCTTGAGAAAAAGGCTTGGAGCTTGTTTCACTGCGCTGCTTCAATAAGGGCTTGAGGATACAGATGATATCAGCAGAATTGATTTTATTCGACGCCTGCAGGTTTCCTCTCGATTCTTCATTTTCCACGTCAAGATGAGTTACAAACACTACTTAAGTACCTTGCGTCACCAATTATACATACCATCTGTCTAGAAAACGAAGGGTTTGTAAGCCGGAATAAATTTTCATACATTTCTTATATGCCGAAATAAAGGCCGATGAGGAGCAACGTCAACAACAATTCATGAGAATATTTTCCTTAAAATATGTCTAAATGCTTGCTACTTTAAGTTTCTTGCCTCTAGGGCGTTCTTTATATTTTGTAGGCATCTTATTCGCCTTACCTCTGTAAACTTAATCCAAGAACAAATGTAATAAAAACAATACCTTCCATTGTCAGACTTTGAATTTTATTTAACTCCGAAGGAATAATGCAAACGAACATATGTATTTGTATTGTATTATAAGAATTAAATAAAACATTTATATAAGATTTAAAATGATAGGAATTAGTTGCTCTAAAATCAACCTGTATCGAAGTGTTTTGTACTTTTTGTGACTAAAGAACCCGAATGAGCGATGCAATTGCGCAGTTTAAAAACTATCGAGTGCTTTTTGTTTTCTATATAAATATTTCGCTTTGAAATCCAGCTAGGCGAAACAATGTCGTTTATTGGTATAAAAATAAACTATTACAATGTGTTATCGGAGCAAAGCTACGAAGTAGTGAAAAGGTTTTTCGTTAAATTTATTCCAATGTAAAAAGTAATACTTCTGTTTTAATTTAATTTGAGATATACAAAGCTAAAAATACTTAAGGATTTATTGTTTTTTACTTCATTTATTCCAAACATCATATTTGAGCTTGAAATGAGATCATTATATTATATCTTTATTATTCCACCGTATCGATAAAGTTGCATCAGTCCTCATGAGATGAATGTTGCGGGTAGCTATGTTGTATGAAATATACATACCATTTCACCGCTTCTACAGTCGTCGTTTTAAAATTGTTTATTTTCAACTTTTTCTCTGTATTTAAATAATGTAATTACCTTTATAATGTAATTAATTTTAGTGATAAGGTTACCTATCATTTAGTTAATAAAGTTCGCTTTAAATTGTTTAATTTTAACCTCATTTAGTTTTAAAGGGTTGTATTTTTTTTCTAAAACTCGCCACTACTTTAACCATGGGCAACTCTATGTAGCATGTTCATGTGTAAGTTATACAAATAAATATTTGTCGTAGTAAATGGAAAAACTAAACCTAATATAAGGAGGCATTACAATTCACTATAGCCATTCTTCCTTAATTACTAACATATTAACAATCACTAAAATCAAATATACCAACGTTTATATGGTTTATGAATATTTGTTACTTCTTTACGATTTATCATATCTCATAATTAACATATTTTGACAATTTTATCCCGTTTAACTTTATTTTTTATTATAACGCGGGCGATTCGCTAATATCAAATATTAGTAATAAAATAGATTTATTAAAATCAATATAAAATACTCGAAAACATCAAGAGATGTGCTCACAACGAGAGGACTCTATTGTAAAACAGTGTTCACTGATACATTAGCTCCGACACATATCAATCAATCAATCAATCAACAGCCAATCGTTGTCCACTGCTGAACATAGGCCTCTCCCAAGATGCGCCAAAGCTCCCTGTCCTACGCCTTCCGCATCCAGTTAGTGCCCGCCACCTTCTTAAGGTCGTCGGTCCACCTGGCTGGAGGGCACCCTAAGTTGCGCTTGCCGATTCGCGGTCTCCACTCCACTCCACTCCACTCGTCTGCTCCAACGGCCATCGGTCCTACGACATACGTGACCAGCCCACTGCCACTTCAGCCTGCTAATTTTGCAAGCTATGTCGGTGACTCCGGTTCATTTCCGGATAATCTCATTTCTGATCTTATCCTTCAAAGATACTCCGAGCATAGCTCGCTCCATAGCACGCTGAGCATATAATCAACATATATCAGGAAAACAATATTAAAGACAGGAGTCGTAGCGGATAATATCGATACTCGCTTGTTATTTCACTCCATCTTTGTGCCGTTTGCAGTTTAAACATTTTAACCTTGAAATAATAGCACAAAAACACTTAGAAAACATATAACAACCGGTATTATTCCCTCTACCGGTGACATGAGCGCTTACTTCTACGTCCTGAATTGGAATTTCGATTACACAGAAAAATGTTGCTAGCATTCTTGACGCCATTGTAAATGGTCGAGGTTTGTACAGTAGCTATTTATAATTTTGATTTGTATATTAG
The DNA here is from genome assembly GCF_905147045.1 of Nymphalis io. Taxonomy (NCBI): domain Eukaryota; kingdom Metazoa; phylum Arthropoda; class Insecta; order Lepidoptera; family Nymphalidae; genus Nymphalis; species Nymphalis io. The sequence continues at coordinate 14,663,744 of NC_065918.1, forward strand.
TTTTGTATTAATTAATTATTCCGTGAATGACTATTATTTTACGTTCTACTTTTATTTGTTTTTATAGTAGTATTAGACCTATATTTGAAGGCAATAAAAAAACTCGAAAATAGCATCGAAGGAAATTCCGTTCGAAATTCGGCTTTTGATCCCAAGGTCTGAGAATCGACTAAAATATAGAGTCGTCACATATTCTAATCTTAACTTAAAACATTTTTAGGGATGTAAATTGGAATTGTATTAACATCCTGTATCCATAAATCGTTACGAATGAGCCAATATAATCTTGTTAAGTGAGATAGAAAAATAAAAAATCACTATACATATTCGGTGCACAAGTATGAATATAAAAAAAAAAATGATTAAAATATTCAAATTGTCAATCTTGAGAAATAAAATTTGATTTTTTTTTTAACGATACAACGATTTAATAGTCGTAACCACGTATTCGATTTTTAAATGGCTTGGAGTATTTTTTATTAAATAAAAGGATATATTTGTTTCACTAAATGTACGACGAAAGTGTTCATGTTGATCTGCGATTAGCAATATTTCAGATAAGCAAATAAGGCGGTGAAAAAGTGTTGCCTTAGGTAAAAAATACTTTTGCGGATATTTTGTTAAATTTATTTTTATTAATAAAATATCTCCTCTCAATTTGTGAAACTCAAAAAATTAAACCTATACGCTAATTACTATTAAGATCCGTTGACCGTAGCTTCTACGGTCGTCGAAATTCATAAAAATATTTTTAATCAATGATTGATATCTCGCGTATTTAGTAAGTTACTTAATAACTTAAGCACTGCTGATCCACCCAATAATTATTGTAAGAGTAAAATCGGGCATACTTTTGTACTGGTTTTCAAATAAAACAATGTAGTTGACTAAAACATGTCCTTCAATTAGTCTCGAAGTAAATTTAATTTATTACTAAATATAACAATAATAATATTAATAATGTCCTCCAGACCGATTTCGGCCACGGTGGCCAATCTCGAGAGATATTAGCCAACTACGCAGGAGATATTATAGTGCACAAGTGTGTACGCAAACACAGGTGCACTTTCTCTGCATGCACTCTCCTTAACTCTCATAATCCGATGGGACGATAATCCGACACGACCGGAAAGAGTTCAGGCACAGGACCAACGGCCTTATGTGCTTTCCAAGGGAGTGTAAATACTTCCAACTTCCAGTCTCCAGGCTGCTACTGAGAATTTTCTGACAGAAAAACCCAATAAATCTTTATTGGCCCGACCTGGGAATTGAACCCAGGAACCTCCGGGTATGCAGCCTTATATCAAGCCACTAGACCAACGAAGCAGTCACTACTACTACTACTAACAACTAACTACTAAATATACATGAAGTAGCTAATGCATATACCCCTCGTACACGTAAAACGGCTATAAAGCTTATCGACTTATTGAAAGTTTACCTACAACACAACATGTGCTGTAAGTAAAATTAAGTTCGCTCAAGTAATAATAATATAATATATTCGCCACCCGACTTAATTTCGTGACTAGTCTTATTTATATTTAATCAATTGTAGCTTCAATAGCTCAATGATACAAAGGTGATAACAATGTTAAAGTAACCTCCGGATTTAAAAATTCTCTACTTACTATTAACACAAGTTGTCCGTTTAACTATGAGAGAAAATAGGAATATTAGTAATATTTAATATTAAAAGAAAATTAAGCAGAAGTTTCTACATTTATTGTCCAATAATTTAAGAAAGACCTTTCACGTAGCGGAGTCTAAGTCCAGCGGACTACGTAGCTTCACGTAACAATTTTAAGAAGCGGAGCAGCGACCTTTGACGTTAAACAGTCTCGCTAACCACAACCAATTACAAAGAGTATTTTTTTCTAAGGATTGGAATTTTTGTGCTACAGCTCTTAAAGGAATTTTGAGATGATAAAATAATATTTACCCTCTAATCTTAATATATAATTCTTACGTGTGTTTATCACGTCCTCTTCCTAAACGGTTGGACCGATTTAGATGAAATTTTGTGTATATATTCCAATGGGTGCCTGGGTGGTTTGAACAATTGTCTGGTAAGTAGTGCTGCTGTCGGTATGTCACCAGATGAATAAATGACTGTATGGCAGGACGACGTCAGCCAAGTCCGCTAGTTTTATGTACATTTAGAAGTTTTTGTATTAATTTTTTTATTTCGGTAGTTAAACTTGTACAGTAAGCTACAGCTAAGGATACGTATTGAAATAACTTATACAAAATATTTCAAATGACCTAGATTTAAATCTACAACCACACTGACTTCAATATAACCTCTTCAATCGTTTTTATTTGTAAAATATGTGAATGATTGCACTTGATTCGATACACTGAAATAAAAATTTAGGCTAACGGAATTTGTTTAGCTTGTATATACGTATGCATATTGTGAAAATGAATATTGATATATCTGTTTTAGATTATTAGACTTGAACACTGTTTGACCGATAACCGTGAAAATTGGCAAATACGATATGAATTTTTTCATGAAAAATATTTTTTTACTCCACTTTGTTGAACTTGCCACTAAATGGCACTGGAGTACATCAATTTCTACACCACTCAATCGATAGCCACGAATATTGGCATTTATATACAGGCAGGCAAACGTCGGCCGGAATTAGTTACATAGAGTTTAAAAATATAATGAACACAAAATATTCAGCAAAATTATTTGAAACTATATTCTTTCTATTTTCTTGTTGAGTTTGAGGACTTTGGGATATGCCACCTTATACTTAGCCACTAGATAAAACAAGTAACGATTAAATCGCGTGACATGTAAAAACAATGGTTCACTAATTAGAGTCTCTTTGTATCCAAAAAAAATACACTTCAACCGTAAAAAAGGTGATGAGCATCCGTAAGTAGCTAAACAGTTTATCTCACTCCGTCAAGTATCGTCAAATAAACTCGAAGCGAGGCGACACGTCAATAATTTACATGGAACGAATGGAACATCTCGTTTACCGTATATAATATTTTGTTTCAGAGAAATTTCCTTCCGTATCGAGTTTGCGAAACAACGGCGCTAAGTTTTAACAATATTTTGTTGGAGTTCACCTTACCGGTAGATGCTATATCGATGGTTCTTTAGGGACTTTTGATATCAGACAAGCATAGAATATCACTGCTTCGTAAGAAAAGGTGGAAGAAATTTTAAATTTATAAAAAGATAGTTATAATAAGCACATTAATTTTAAAAATATTATACGACATTTAAATAATTACATGTAAAAATACACAGGGCGTGTTGTACAATGCTTGAGTTCTTATCACTTTACGTGCGAATAGGTCGACGATTAACGAATGTTTCTATCTCGTTGATTAAAAATAGCACCCGATAAAATCGTTATTTTATCCGTACGAAGTCTTGACGGGCAGCTATTACATTATAAATTGAAGTCATGTCCCTCAGTACGTACGCATTAATTTTAGGAACAATGTGGTTTCAATATCAATATGTCACTATGAATAGAAATATTTATAAAAAATGATATTTTAGACACTTATATAATTTTGCGAATTAGCTATTATTATTATGTTAATAGGCGATTAAGGTATAACACTCGTGCTTACTTGAGAACTTCATATTATATAAATATAGAAGTGTAAAATATTAATGTTTTTAAATATTTATTTATCTACTATTATTTTTTTTTTATTTAATAAGAAAAAGCATTTTGTCTTTTACCCTAATCTAAATCGGAAATCTATACGAATCAGCAACAATTGTAATCTCTTCACAACTTTATCGCAAAGTTGTAAGATATAAAAATATTCAACCAATGTATAGGCCCGAATGTCATTCAATGATAATGATTGAAGCCAAAGCTAAAGCTGCTGGCAAAAAACTTAACATCCTTAATAAGGTCAAACAGTACTTCACATCGGAACTTCTGACCTTATATCAAGCCCAAGTCAGATCGTGCATGGAGTACAGCAGCCATTTATGTGACGGCTCTGCTAAGTACCAGCTTGATGCTTTGGATTGTCATGCTAAAAGGCTCATTGGCAACAAGATACTGGTCATAAAACTCCAGAGCTTAGAACAACGTCGTTAGGTTGCCTGTCTGTCGGTATTTTACAGGATATATTTCGGAGTGTGCTCAGGGACTATTTAATTTGGTTCCCCCGTCACTTTTTTACCACAGAACTGCGAGGCAACGAAAAGATCTGCACCCGTACCTATTTAAGACGACGTATTTAAGATACTTACGAAACGATTTGCTTCCTCGCTTTGATATGCACCGCTAAGTTCTAGAATACCTTCTCGACCTCTGTTTTTCCCACCACCTACAATATGGGTACCTTCAAGTCAAGAGTGAATAGGCATCTTCTAGGCAAATGCGTTCTACTTTAGACTGTATCATCACTTTCCATCAGGTGTGATAACAGTCAAGCACTAACCTGTATATTTAAAAAAAAACATCTATCGAGGATCGCATTAAGCTGGACTGGTTGTACATATCGTACATACTTGTATGTACACGCTCGTACGCATCGTAAGAAAAAGTGCTAAATGCCTACCGTATGTCTATGAATTTTATGTCTTGTCTATCTATACTTGCAGCAGATCTTATACTTAAACATCCATCTTTATTCACTAATTAAAGCTTACATTCATATCCGTTGATAGTCGTAAACTTTACCTGGCTAGGTATTATAGGCTTATAATATTTAAATCTTCACTTGTTTGCATGTAAATACGGAATGCGAAACCTTAATTCCTGCTGATGTGAAAATTTCTTACACATTATCATACAAAAAAAAAACAATTAATTAGTATACAATTGATACATAATATGTAATGGATTACTTGGGCTTGAATTTCCCATGCAATACGGAGGACAAAGGGTGAGACTGCTAGTCCATAAACTCAAGCTCAATCAGCGTGCTATGTATGTATCACTATGTAAGGATCATTGGAGGATAATAAAAGATTATATGGAGAAGAACAGAAGATATCGACCGTGTTCTGTGATAGGCTTACTATCTATATTATGCATTTTGATTGCATGAACATTCATTCAAATGAAAAATGTTGCTAGCATACCTTATTAAGTTGCCATATTCAATATGAAATCAAGGATAAGTAATTATTATTTTATTTTAATGTTTGTCGGTTTATAAACGAATTATTAAATAATTTGTTATATATTATTTATTAATTTTAAATTAAAATGATAGATAAAATGAAAATGATTTGATAGACAGAACGTTTACAATTGGTAATAGTTCGTGTAATGAGCTTTGTTCATAATTGTTATTGTTTTTCGGCGTTAATTATTTAATGAACCTAATTGTATTAAACAATGTTGGGAAGTTTATCCTAACTTCAAACGTATACAGTTAATGTATAACCGCTTTATTTTTAGTCAAACTATATGATTTAAACAAAAGGTATTATTAAACACATATATCATTCAATCCGTATCAACCTACGTGATCCGGTGGCACTCTAATATATATTTTACTGCATGCACCAAGTAAAGATTTTTGGTGGTTTTTTTTTAAAATCTTGCTATACCTCTGATCCAACTGGACTGAATTTCTATGTGTGAATAGCATTTTTTATTTACAGTCCTTTTTTGTACACAAGTTGTGAAAGCGTAACAAACACAAAAACAATTTTACTTTCACATATTATATTAGTTAGAACTGCTGCTCGATTTGGCGCGGGTAAAATATTCTGGGATATTTTTAACGAAATATTTGCCAACCGATCTTTTTAACTGTACTATATAATTATATTGTAAAATTAAAAAATAATTTATATTATTTTTATAATCAATATGATTAAACAATTTTAATGCGTCGTACAAAGCATATCCCTTCAGATTACTAAAACTACTAAATCGTATTGCAAAGTGAAAAAAAAAATTATGTATATAAACAGTTAGAAGTTATTCATGTTCATAAGTACTAATACTTTGTGACACATAAATTTAACGAATCTTGGCGTTTTTTTTTTTCCTTTAACTATCCATCCCATTTTATAGAAATTGTAGAAGTTCATAATCACGTGGCTGATTTCCTATCAGTTACGGTCTAAGGACAAATTAGATTTTTCTCAATTATTAGTTTTCGAACAAACTGTTCTGTTCATGTTATTTTTTTTATCTGTGGTTGAGTTTGAGTTTGTTCATGCGAGGAATTAGTTTCGGATAAACAAATGAAAACTAAAGAGACCACGGAGCCATGTTGCAACTACAAAAATGACAAACTTCCCTTACAAACATTCGCTCTATTTTTTGTCCCTTAGGGTATGGATTTTCTAAAAACACTGATGCAAATGACTTTTATTTTTAAAAAATGTCCAAATGTTTTATATTTTATACATTACTTATGAATACCTTCCATATAAATATTCCTTATTTAATTTTCTTAGTGTAAATTTCCAAAATCGTAATTATTATTTATTTTCATATATAAAGAGGTCGTAGGATTTCTTTTTTTTTTTGAAAATTTGAAATTTAATACAAGTAACTCTTTCATAATCATATTATTGAATTTGAATCTACGAAAAATATAATAAAACATTTTCTCATAAGGTAACCAACCAACCATAAGTAATTTTAATTCAAACTACCGCAACATCAACAATAATAATTGCATATACGGACACAAGGATTTAATTTCGCTTGTAATATCTTGTCTGGTCTTAAAATGAACAGTAAATTGAACGATACGAGGGTAGTATGAATATAATACGATTAAAATGCGGAAACCGAGCTACTGAATAATTTAAAAATAATAAACCCTGTCGTCAGAACAGAACATCTTATAATGGTTTTAATATTTTAACTTCAACTTATTTATGCGACGTAAAATGTAATTACATGAAGAATACGCATATATGCCTCTGGCTTAACGCCAAAATGCACTGCGGTGTAAATTGTATATAATGTTTTAAATTATCTTCAGCATAATCGTGCCGTCGTCTGTAATTTATTACAATTTTCCACCTCCTTGAAGTTCTGCTTATGAACTAACTATTACAAAACTTAATTTGTCTCAGTGAATAGCCTGCCTTTCTAGGCATTATTGATTAAATACAAAGTTCCATAAAAGCTACTTTAGTTTTTTTATCATTTATTACTTAAGCTGACGATAATTTATTTTCAAAAAAGTTGTGCTCACTCGGACATGACATGACATTTACAGTATGCAATACAAGTGTATATATTTGAGTAGTATGTGTGATTACGTATTGTTTCATACATACATTTAAGACGCTATTATTTTTATAAACATAATTGTATTGTTCTAGAATTATAATACAATAATTCACATGAAAAACTTTTGCTATTTGGAATGATTAATTAATATTATTGAATAGTGAATATTTTTAACCGAGCCTTTACATAAATAAGTATTAAGGCTATTATTATTACAGATGCTAATTATAAAATTGGTTATAATACAAAATAAAATTCTATTAAAAAAATTTTATATGGAAAACTTGTGGTTAATTATTATTATGAAATATCATTCGTCATAATATGTCGAAAAATATTTTGTTATTTTAAATGATAACTTGCTTGTGCACCTTGGGAGTAAATTTCTAGGTTAATTGTGGGGCCAATGTTACAATAGGAAATGTTTGAGAGAAATGCATTTGGCTCAAACTGTTTGAAACCGATTCACTTTGTCACGTATACTGTGTTAGACAGGCTTTAATTTAAATGTGTATTCCTGGCTAAAAGAATTTATGTATAGGGTTTTTATTTTTAAATATATTAAGTTGTTTGTAAGATTAGCTAATATTATTATATAGCTCATGATTAGCTTTACAAAGACGAGCATTCTTAATTTTTTTTTAAATATATAAGCTAGTGCTTGACTATTATCACACCTAATGGAATATGATGATACAGGCTAAGGTGGAGCGCGCTTGCCTAGGAGATGCCTATTCACTTTTGACTTGAAGGTCGGGAGGGTAATCCAGACCTTAGCGGTGCGTATCAGAAACGAGGTAGCAAATCGTTTCGTACGTGTATTAAGTACGTCAACTACGTACGGGTGCAGATCTTAACGATGCCTCGCAGTTCTGTGGTAAAAAGGTGACGGGAGAACCAAATTAAATAGTTCCTGAGCACACTCTCCGAAATATATGTAGAATATCGAGAGACAGGGAACCTTACGACGGTATTTTAACCTCTGGAGTTTTGTAACTAGTCTCTGGTCGCCAATGAGCCTTCTAGCACGACGAATCACTGAATCCAAAGCATCAAGTTGGTACTTAGTAGAGCCATCCCACAAATGGCTGCTGTACTCCATACACGATAGATAACTTTTTTATAAAAATTATAGGTTTAAAATACATTTGTTTTGTAATTAAAACAATTTAATTAAATATTTATATTGTAATATTAAAAGTTAAAAGTTATTGTTTTAGAATAATTTAAGCTAGATTCTAAAAGAATAGTAATACATTTATTAATAAAACAGTTAAAGTTTTGTTAAAGTAAAAGGGAGAGCGCCGAACCTAAATAAAAAAATTAGTAATCGGTTCACAATGATTAGAAATGTCGACTAAAAAGCACAAACGACGAGTCTCCAAATTATCGAATCTTATTCTTTATTTCATTAAGGAGTATTTTTTTTCCCAATCAAATAGGAATAAACCACTTTTTAAATTAATCTAGATAGGTTTGCAATTAGCGAATATCTATTATTATAACAAACATTCGAGATAATAACCGCTTCTTTCCTGGACACGACTAATTAAGTTCGCTTAATTTTCAAGCTTTAATGCGGGGATTATGGAAAGACGTACTCACATTTATTCTGTTTAACCAAACGACACCGGTAAAGGGATTACCTAATATTGAAAGATCAACTTCGCCCACAAACACTGCCGCTGTAAGAAGTATTAGCTATTATTTACGTCGTCACTGAGTCGCCAGTCGAAATCACTCATCAATCACGTGGTGGGGCTTTTTGTAAGCCCGTTTGGTAGGTACCACTTATCAAAAATTCTACCACCAAACAGCAATACTTAGTATAATTGTATTTCGATTGGAAGGATAAAGCTAGTGTAATTACAGACACAATGGACATAATATCTCCAAAGTTAGTGGCACATTGGCAATGTTAACCATTCCTGGTTAGTATTTATTACAGTGCCAATGCTTATGGGCAGCGGTGAACACTTAGTATCAGATGTTGCCCGTCCACCTACCTTTTTCATAAAAAAATATTCAAAATGTTCTACTTCGATTTAACATTTAAGTATTTAATTATTTGATTAAACGTTTAACTAAAATTTAAAGCATTAAATTGTTTTTCAATTTACAATTCGCTTAACGAGCAACAAAGGAATACAATAGCCGTACTCAAAGCTGTACGTGAACATGTACATGTAATATGTATGTACATATAACGTAGTGTATGCAATCAACATGATAGCTCTCAACTTAACTGCAATGAACTGCGCTGTTCTATGTTACGAAGAATGTGATGGAATTCTCTTTTGATTTTGATTTCACTGAAATAAACGAGATACGGTTTAGTTCTTTTTTATGACGGATGCTGTATCTTGATGTAAATGATTATTGAACATTTGAGTAAGGTTTTGGTAGTTGTTTTTTTTTTAATTTTGTTTATGAGTCGAGATGTGTGAGTTGATCATAATACATGAACCTTAACGATGATTGTTGGCTTGAAAAGATATATATTCCTTCTCATTCACAGAACAAACTTTTTCCCAGAAGTAATATATTTTACAAAATATTAACGCAAATCAAACCGGATAAGAATTTCTAAGAGAAGTGGTTGAAAAGTAACAGTCAGCCCGATGTCCTTTCTGTATATTAAGTACTAGGAATTATTATGTAATTCTGTATGCATCTTTTTTCCTTCAGGCTTCACACGGGTAAAATAAGTTTATATCTAAAACATAATATAACTCTATTGGCTTACGGGCACGCCGGTAAAGTCTAGTCAGTATGTTTTATTCCGACTTCTTTAACAATAATCGTCATATTTTAGCTTTTTCCCAATAAAACCTTAATGAATATAAAACCCAAACCTTCCTCATGAATTGCTCTGATCATTGGTGCAAGCCGTATGAAAATATATTCATTAGTTTTTATTTCTTCGCGCTCAAACAGATAGACGCAGCGGGAATCTTTGTTTTATAATACATAGTGTTTCAATACGTTTCGATGACCTTCATTCGTTTCAAATGTACGATTATGTTTACAAATGTATCATCTTAATATAGAAAGCGCTGAAAGCTAGTTTTTATTTTTAATTTTATTCGAATATTCATAATTCAATTGTTGTTGATAGTGAATCATAATAATAGTATACGTGTTTTATATTTAATGATATTACTTTAATGACAACCTAGTTGTAATAACTTCAGTTGTCTAATTTACATAATTAAAAGAATACAAAAAAAATCTTAGCTATAAAATTTAACGGTGCATTAGCATCACGGTCTATTTCATGAAAGGCATCCGTTCGTGAATTATACAAAACATTAAACGGAACGACTATTAAAGTGGCTGAAAGAGAACTAGCGAAAAGAAATATAAACTGAACGTCCCTACTAATATTGCAACTTGGTATTATTGTCTCATAAAATTCAAGGCACTACGACGCCGAGGTTTTAAATACTTTCGTAGCGTTGAAAAAGTTACTTTTAATCTTCTTTTAATGAAGTTACACCGGTCTTGCAGTCAGGTAAGACAGTTTAACGCCGACAAATCCTCTACGTAACAAAAATCTTTAATATCCCGACTGAAATAGTGGCTTATGAATGAGGTTATTGCGGTTAAAGTGCAATGTTTTTTTTTAATACTGGTGAAATTAAAAATTAAATTCGTTCTATTCCAAGCTTAAATTCAAAATTTCTTAATTCTGTATTATTACAATAACACATTTGTACTTTTACGTACTTACTACTAACGTCATTCTACAAAAAACATAAGCTGTTGCCATACGATGCTTGCATACGTAGCAAAAGAAGACATAATCATGCCCTAAGCTCCTTTCATAAAGACAATGTTTGCCAGTAAACAGTATGCAAAGTAGTCATGTCACCTCAATAATATCATTTTCCCCCTTACGTAAGAAATTATTAGTAAAATAGGCTTATTACCTATCTTGCCTATGAAGACTATGTTTCTATATTGCCATTTATAACCTAACCATTCTAGTTACATCATGTGTAACCTAGTTTGCTCTGCTACACACGTAATATAAACATATTTACAAACACAAATAACAATGAATATATCGATCTTATGCAAAAACAAAATCTGGCACAAGTGTGTACTATACTACTATGATTATAATATACTCAAAGTGAAAACCGCCTTCGGTTAGGAACAATCTTCAGACTCAAATTTCTTGGTCCTCTATAATTGATATTATGAGTACTACTATATTTATTTTTATCGTTTTTTCGTATAAAAATTTTTACAAATAAAGAGTTCAAATAACTTTTGATTTATTCGTATGACATTTAGCTGCTCGTTTGTCATATTGAAAATGTTATGTTAATTATGAAATTGGTTAAAACCGAAACGGGAAATGAAGCCAGAACAAAGTTGGTTGGTTACAATTACAAAAATTAAGTTCGTTTATTACGTTCGCATTATTTTGACGAGAACTACATTTTGTTCCGTATCAAATGTTCGTGATTTAATTAATTTTTACCATATTTATTTAATATGTCAACGAGTCAATGTACATTTTTACAATTACTAACTTACATATTTAATTAATTTTAATATTATGTTTCATATTATCCTAAATATAACATTTATAAATACATTATAATATTAGATATTTGGTCATATGTGTTGGTACCAAATTAAATATAGATTTAAAACAGATTTGAAATACCAATATATTTCGAGTAATTTTTCTAAAAAATCATCACAAGTTAGGTAGGGAATACTGTTAATATGTGCCTATTATGTGTTTGTTAACAAATACCAATTGAAAGGTGAGAAATACGCAGAATACCCACAATACAGATTTGTTTGATAATTTTTGATCAGGAGTCGTACGTTTATTTTGGGGTTGTTCTTAGTAAACATTCAAATTTCACAATATTTCTTATTTATTTTACATAAAATAGATATCACTCTAAGCGGAAAAATAAAAGAGGTATTTAAATTTCAATTTATAATATATAACAATTTAAATTACAATTACACTTGCGTATCATATTTTAAGTAGGACATTAAGAACGCAGACGAGACTCGCAACGAAATAAAAATACAAGAAAACAAAACGGCGCCAATAAAACAATCGACTCTGGCAAGAAAACCATTTAGTTCGTTCAAAGGTCATTAGCGTTTTTCCTTCACTAAACGCTCCGTTGCGAAACAATTACCGAAATCAGTTAAGAATGTGGTAACATTGGAAGTTGAATTCCTATAAACCGGAATGGAACTTCGACGTGATATAGAAAGAAATGACGTAGCAAATGGAAGAAATATTACACTGAATGGAGCTTTGGAATGGCTCTTACGGTATAATGTTCAAACGGGAATAAAAAAAAGACATAAGGATAGTGTGACCACGTGAAGAAGTCACCAGTACGGAAATAAATTAGGGTCTACACATACTAACGGGCTCTGAGCTTAATAAAATATTACAAATGTCAGTCTATGATGGGATGTTTTATACTCAATCACTTCATAACTATTCAACTTCTATTAATATTTGTTGTAAGTGGATTTTGTCCCGGAAAAGGGCTTAGTTTTTTATTATTAAGAAAAAAAATATTAAAATTTAATTTCTACTTAGATAAGTGAGCCATTAACTGCTAGTTTAGCCATAGAATACTTTTGGTAAAACTCAGATAGCCAAGTGGAGTGAAACTAAAACGAAAATTGTGAATTCAAACCTGGACAAGCACTACTTCATAACAAATATGCTTAAGAGCGTCTCTTAAGAAGTCAAAACTTCAGATTCAGACCGCGTATCCCTTAGACGCCTTTCCTATAAATCGCCATTATATTTTTTTTTTTCGTGGCGCACATATGTTACTAATTATTCTCAAGAGCATGAAGGGTCTTTTAAATATAATATAATACTTAAGGAGCTGTGAATTCTTTTTCAATCATGCCCTCGTCTCAACAGCGCTACGACTTATTAAGAAACAAACCCATATTTATATAACTTTTCACTTAAACAAAACGCATTATGATTTATTTTAACACAATGCTTGATTTCCATAGTGACATAAGTTTTTTTTATTTTTATCCTTTCACTCATATTTATGTAAAGTCTATTCGGTAACATTTCTACCTCTTTTTTATATAATTGAGGAAAAATATCGACAAATCGTATCGTGCTCTGACTTCCTTAGGAACTAGCAAACTATGGTCGAGCGATTCAGATAAAAGTTTCGGTCAGCGATCGTATATTAGCCGATGACGCCCAAGAATACGGGCTGGCTCTCTCAGACCGATAAAGATGTCCAATGAAGTGTTTTACGTGGTAACGCGATTTCTCCACCAAATTGTTTCATTTGAACACGTTCTATGAAATCTCGGTATTAAATTTAATACTTATCGCACTCATACACATATCTTTTTATTTATCACTCTTAAATCACACAAATTAAAGTAACTTTTAGAGGTTTATGTTGTTTGGTAAAATTTTAGATCAAGACAATGCTTTCAAAATTTAAACTGAGACTGAAAAGCTTATTAAAATATAATCGTTAACAAATTATTTTAATGAATACGATAATCACAACCTCACTTATCCATACACAATATTACATAGAGCGAAAAATATAAAAGACAAATTGAAGGCATGATATATAGTTTCATACTATTATTTTTATATATTTAATCTTTCTTGATAATGTGATTTAAAATTATTTAAATTTGAAATGTTAGGAGAATATCTTGAAGTTTCTTAGTGCACATAAATACGTGCACTCTCTATTCTATTAAAGCAAGCAATTCAACATATAAAATCGAGATTTTACGAACTTTTTTTAATACCAACAGTTTTACGCTTCTCTGATGCATGTGTGTACTGCGAAGTTCCTAAGTTAGCCGCTACTTAGAACTTTCTGAGGTTGAATTAAACTTGAAAAAGTAACGGGTTGTCAAGTTATGTATCTCTACACATAGTTTTTGAGATTTCCTCTGACGTAAAATATAAATAAATCATATATTACTGATCTAATAAGGTTTATTGAAGTATGTTTGAATGTCTGTTCTTAAAAAATTATTCCATTTTATTCAGGAAATTTGGCATAGAAGTTAATAATATATTAACACTCGTGGTAGGGCTTTGTGCAAGCTCGTCTGGGTAGGTACCACCCACTCATCAGATATTCTACCGCAAAACACCAATACTTGATATTGTTGTGTTCCGGTTTGAAGGGTGAGTGAGCCAGTGTAATTACAGGCACAAGGGACATAAAATCTTAGTTCCCAAGGTTGGTGGCGCATTGGCTATTAGCGATGGTTGACATTTCTTACAATGCCAATGTCTAAGGGCGTTTGGTGACCACTTACCATCAGGTGGCCCATATGCTCATCCACCTTCCTATTCTATAAAAATAAAAAAAAAACAGCTGATTTTCTGAAATGGGTCTACTTATTTATGTTATAAATTGAAACTTCTTTAGCTATAATGGCTATAATTGCATAATTTTGACCTCATATATTAAAACTCTTAGACATATCAACATAGAGCGAAAAATATAAAAGACAAATTGAAGGCATGATAAATAATTTGATTCAAGAAAATAAAATGACGAATTTTGTTTCGAAGTTTTAAACAAAAATATTACATTTATTTCTATTTCATTACTTGCACAATAAAATTGAGTAAAGCGAAATTAAATTATCCATGACACCAAGGTTGAATGCTGGAACACCCTTTATAAATTGCTCATTGGTATGCTTGAATGTGCACAAAACGTTAATTGGAAAGGTTTTGTTGTGTTATTCTACTTTAGGTATTATACGATAATTTTAAATTTACCATATTTTTATTAATATTATTTAGACGTTTCCTTGCTTGTAATCTAACAGTAAAAATAATTTCTAAATCATTTGTAAAAATCAATAATATAATACTAATGCAAACAAAAATTAACGTACACGTGTTTGTGTAAATGTTTGTTGTGTATGTGTGAGTGATTTGGTATTTTATGGTCTATTGCGATATAAATAAAGTTCTAGATGATTGGAATATCTCAAGGGTTTAATTAAATTATTATGTATTCTTGCTAAGCTTAGTATATTCTAAGGTAAAATACATCTTATTATATAAGATGGGACTTCAGAGATGGAAATTATTAAATGTACACGTAGTAAGTAGTTTTATATTGCAAAAATATTTACAAACCCGATTAATAATGTACCACAGTGTCCTACAGAATATTGTGTTTAATATTTTACTCTAAATGTCATATCTTGTCAGGTATTTTCGTCATGTTTAAATTAAGGTATTCTCTTACCTTTCCCAGATTGCTAACTCCGGTATCCGTTTGTATTGTATACAATTTAATATTAAAATAACTCTTTAAATAATTTTGATGTTTCTATCTTGAATATTTTTATTGAGGTCAACGGCGATATTTTTTGTTTGCTTGCATTGGATTATTTTAAGGGGTATAAAATTCACTACATTACTGGAGGTAACATTACTGGAGGTAATATAATACTTGTTCTGTTTAAATAGATGAAATTATAATACGAGTGCTCTGCGACTTGTATATCTAGAGTATTAACAACAAAATCCCATAAACCATAATCGCTAGAATTTAGTTTAACAAACACTTACTAGTTATTAGATAATCTTATAATAGCTACTAACTTACTATTATTTTGTTCGCAGGTGCAATATTCGACCAAAACACGGATGAAATACAGAATGTATTCAAATACGCCATGACAGTTCATAATCAGAATATTAGCAGCCGTCGGTTGGAACTTCAGGCTTACGTCGATGTTATTAACACGGCCGACGCTTTCAAACTATCACGGTTGAGTGAGTATCACACCGCAATAGGCAAGCTATTTTATCAACACAATTGTAGCACGCCAAATATTTGCAGACATACATTACTGTCAAAAATCTACTATCGTTTCGGAAAAAAGGTAACATGGCTGGCAAAGAACCGATGAAGTAAACTCAGCTTGATTTTTTTTTTAATTTATATTTGTATTTGACCTTGAGACTATCATAATAGTCCCAAGGTATATTATCATCTAAAAAGTTATTAGTTTTAAAATATCCTTTAACACATAAACGTTTCTTAAAGTTTTTGATTTTAATTTTATATATTTATACCACAGCAGAATGTCATAGGTCATTGTTATGGGTTTGAATAAATATACAAGACGAGCTGAACAACATCAACAGTGTAATTTTCTTAACCGCGAACGCTGCAGAGCAGTCTACTCACCGTGTTATTAACATGAGCCCGATTGCTGTTTAGCTTAGCAGTGATAGCAAAAAAATTTATAGATCAAGACAAAGTTAAAATATTTGATTACTACTTTATATAATAATGTAAATTATAATAAGCATTATTTATTAAAAAATATCTAATGCTTCCATTTAGGAGTTTATTTCTTATAAATTTAACATTATAAGTAATAAATTTGATACATTTTTATCAACTGCCCAATAGTTTTGTTTCTATAAGCGAACCATCCAGATCTAGAGCTTTGATAATTTGTTCTAGTGTAAAGTTAGTATATTTAGTGAAATGATAACTTTTCAATTTAATGTTAGTAATATGAACTATGCTATGATCATTGAGTGGTGCCAATAATTGCACGTGTGTGAATATCGTTTTGTGTTAAATAGAACTGTAGTCTGTAATACATGTCATAATATTCTAGCTGTTGCTACCATTATAATTCACTTTGTATTTGTGTGGTTTTAATGTTGTTTATCTAACTACCAAATGTATTGAAATGAATAATATTATGATGTCTATTTTTTATGTAATTTATATTTAGGTGAATTTATCATAGTTTTTAGGACGGTTACAGCATATATGTTACATTGCATATTTTTAAAATTAGCCTATCACTCGTTCTGTTCGTCTCGACGTCGTAGGGGTACAATTTATACAAAGTTACCTAAATATGAGCAAACTAATTCCCTTCTTAAAGTTTAAATTGCCATAAATCATTTTAAGCGGATGCTTACTTTACAAAATAAAAATATGTTTTACATTACAGCTTTCTAGAAGCAGTAGTATTAGTTGTACGTCGATAGTCATTATATTATATATAAATAATAATTGTTCTTTTAGACTTCATATACGCATGTTATGTCCACATCGAGAAGACTCAATTGTAAATATTTTCGGTTAATTGTATTACTGTATATCATTGTTGATTGTATAATTGTAGTCAGTTTTGTGGACTAAAAAAATAATAATATAGACAGTTAAAAAGTCCGAACCAATCAACACTCGTCTACTCAACTCATCCAATTCATTATTTTCTGCATAGCTAAATTACCATAATATTATTATGATAATTTAGCTCATCCAATTTGCATCCAGCAGTAAGAACTTTAAACTTATTTCACCTCTGGCAATCATAATTATACTGATAAGTTATAATTGACTGCGAAACAATTTCATGTAGATATGAACGTCGAACTTTGATCACGTAGGTTCTCGCCTATAGAATGTTGTACCATGACATCATAAATGATTGATTTATTGATATGAAACTTTTTAATAACAACGCTCGTCTATTTGCATAAAATTCCAATTACATGATTTTGCAAATTGGCATATAAACGCTCGATTTGCCAGTAAAAATGAATATTTCTTAGTTTGTGAAAAAAAAAATTATAGTAGTATGAGAGTTTTGAAGCGTATGCTGCTCCAATCCGGGTTGATGAATAAAAATGTGAAATTTGCATCTAGGTTTCCTCACGTTGTATTGTCTTCTATGCCAAGCAGGAAACCGATTATAAACACACAAATTGAGCACATGAAAATTCAATAGCACTTGAGTTTTACCACCGGGTCAACTCAATTCCAGTACTGGGCGTGAGCCCGTGTCTAATGGGTACCCCGCTGATCAAACAAGGTACAATAATCTGAATCAAAAAAAAAAGAAAAGAAATCGAGACATACATAAATTAAATACATTTTATTTATACATATAAAACAAAAGTTTTAACAAATATAATATTATATTCATAAATACGTAAATATATTTGTGTCTTAAGCTATCGTTGAATATAAATATAAATATAAATATATATATATATATATATATATATATATATATTAATATATTTTTATAATACTATGTTATTGTCAAATGTTTGTGTCATATATGTTTAAACTATTCATTTGCTTGAGTTGAAACTTTGTACAGACGAGACTTACCTGAAAGTTTCCGGTAGAGTACCATCAACATTCTTAGTGGGTGACTACGTCATAATTGAAATCTACTTGAAATTAGAAGTATGAACTCCTAACTTCTGTAGTTTCCGCTTGAGAAGCTTGAATCAAGAAGTTCTTCAATAGATAGATATGTAAGCCATTGGTAGGCAAATATAGATTGTACGTGTATAATGTTTTCAAAAGACAAATATGAAAGGTCGGATGCCTAATTATATTGTAAATCACTAGGTAAATGTAATACTTCAATATGTCTATAAAGAAATTGACTCTCCAGGATACAAGCTTGCATAGCTTGTAAGAAGCTATAAATATGCATAGGAGGTCTCATAGCCTAGCTTGTCTTATAAAGAGAAATGTATAATGTTTTGTCCTTATATATCTACTACGTCTACGCAAGTTCAGTGTTTTTTATCAAGACATCCTGATATCGCAAGAATAAATTAAGTTTGTACACCTTGATAAGTGGGAATTATATTAATGGATAAAATGTATTTTAAAAAATGAAATATTATGTATAACAACAACGCAAATCCATATTTAAGCCAGATGCTTTAAGACCTAAAATCATTTAACAACATTATACAAAATGAAAAACTTTATTATATTTTAAATGTATTTATTTATTTAGTTATCAAATAATGAGATTTTTTTAATAAAACAGATGATAAGATATTTTTACATCATATAATATTATACATTATTCTACCGAATACCGAATAAAAATTTAGGCAATTATATCAAAATTCAGTATTATAAATGCCAAACTCTATTATTTATTTATATTTCTGTCTCTTATTTAAATACATTTTTAAGGTTTACTTAAGGCGTGTTGCGATAACATAATATAATTTGATTGTATTATTTCCTTGATTACCACTCGAGACCAAAAAAAGGCAAGGTTGATTTGATGAATGAGACGTCAAAAGTTTCAAATTTCCTCCGACTTTCCTTGATTAGTTGAAAAGCCTTAGAAGTCATAACTTATTATCGTATGTATTTTTGTTTATGAGCCTTATTACAAAGCTTCACATTGTGATATATTTAGAGAGATGTTTATAATTTTAATTTGTAGTTTACTCTATTAATATATTAGCTAGCCGTGTCAGCTTCGCATGAATAAATTCAAGATTTTATCTCGTATTTTTCATATTAATCAATGAAATAAGCATTTGCCAATCGATCTATTCCTCCGCACTGTATTAATATATGCAGTGCTACAATAATGATGTCCCATTTATATAAATTTTCCGTAATATTTCTAAAACAATCGAACCAAAGATTAATAGATAATTTTTATCCACATAAATTATTCAAAATTGATATTTCATTTATTTTGATAAGGTCTAAGGCTTAAAGTTACCTAAAGTTTTTTTTCCCACTGTTTTTTTTTTACTGTCATTAATAAGCTGTTTGTATATGCTGCCGCAAACGTTTCTGTAGGTATTTCATAGATCTGCATATCTCTCAAATAAAGTTTTTCTATCTATTACAGTGTTGGCAACATTCACTTTGAATCATTGCGTTGGTATAATAAACTATATTTAAAAAATACATACTACATGTTAACATGCATAATTATTATATATTTATCAATCCGTCTATCCATCCTGAAAAAATAAACTAACTAAAAAATTACTAAAAGAAAATTGTTATAAGTCCAAAATTGAGTTTTACTCGTAGTTTCGTATTAACCCCAAGGTCAAACTATCAAAATAATTACTTGATAGGCTTACGGCCAAGTTTTTAAACGCTGTTGATATTAAATCTCGTTTCGTCTCTATCGTTCTAAAGCAAAGTAATAGTGATAGCACGAGTTTATGCGGCAACTAACAACTTAAAATTGAGTAGAGCTTAAAAACTTGGCTGTTATTTTGTAAAAAATATAATGAAAGCTTTTGTCTCATCAATACGCTTAACCGTTGTCTGTGTATGGGGTGGTTTTGCTTATCTAATCGCTTAATCTTAATCGCTTGCGCTACAAATATTTATAACAATTATAAGATTTATTCATTTTCTCGAAATTTCTCTATCGCATATTTAATCTCTGCGTGCAATTATTATAACACAACATATTGTTGATATTTTGATACTCGATACGAAACCACAATATGCTAGTTGAGACACGCAATTACGCCATGATATTCAATACCATAAATTAGACATTATTTTAGCAAATTCAAGGACAATGTTGTGTATGTACATTGGAAAACTACAGTTATTGTATTACTATATTTGCAAAAGCCGAGATGGCCCAGTGGTTAGAATTCGTGATACTTAACCGATAATCGTGAGTTCAAATAAGGCAAATACCATTGAATTTTCATGTGAAATTCATTCATTTTCATTTGAAATTCTGCTACATATTTATTCCACCAACCCGCATTGGAGCACCGTGTTGTAATAAGCTCCTAAACCTTCTCCTCAAAAAAAGAAGAGGAGGCCTTATCCCAGCAATGGGACATTCACAGACTGTTTTTATATTTGCAATATTATCTTAATTTAATATTACTATTATTTGTAGAAACACTTGCAGATTGGAGTGAAAATACAAACTAATGGATCGACCATTTGTCGAAATCCGAATCCAATTGCTAATAAAAATCATACGGGTCATCATAAAAGTATGAAAGCGTGATATATTGTGTCCAATTACAATAACTAACATTTAATAATTAATTTAAATTTAAAGTTAAAATTTTAAGATAATCTGCTACAAAACTTACATGACTACAATTTTTTTTTTCTATGGAATAATTTTCCTAAAGGAATAATACGAAAAATAGGAACAATGAAGTTTAGTTTGGTTATACCTTGTCATTATTAAAAAATTACAATGTAAAAACTTATTATCGGTATATTTATTATTTTTTATTATTATTCATTATAAAATCATTAAAACTAATGTTTGCGCTGTAAAACTTAAATTTGATATCTATTTATGGCTTAAAAGGTAATTATAGTACCAGATTAACTATTTCAATGCCTGCTTTCCAATTCCTGTTTATTACTTAATTACTGTGACTCCGATATCACATGTATTTTATGTAATTCCTTTATATATTTATTACTAACATTATAAAGGACAAAATTGCCTAATGGATGGAACATTTGAATTTATACCGAAGACTACAGATCCAAAAAAGGGTAATGTAGGAGGTTGAAATCGACTAGATTTTCATTTGATTAATCTTTATTTATAATTCGTCTCTGTAATTCTACAGATATTATTTATTATGACATTATTATTACATACTATAAGTTATATGCCTTCTAAGATAAGTGAAGCCTTTAGCTGTGGTACGAGTACGCACCATTTGTTTTTTTTTTTTTTTTACTTTACAAAATAGTGTGCTATGCTGACTCAATTCATTCCTTTATTGCAACGTCAGTTTATAAAAGTCCATCTAATTTCGCAAAATTTTACTTCGTTCCGTGCATTTCGTGTGATGAGATGGTTTTGAATGTGATCCAAACGCTTCTACGAATGAATTTCGTAACGTTTATACTCTGCCTTTTTAAATAATTACATCCATTAGAACAATAATAAAACATTTTTATATTAATATGGTTTAATTTAAATTTAAGTTGTTTTCGTTAATCATATAACATACAATTATACAGCTCTTATTTTATTCATATATTTTATTCGTAGCTTTCTTTTAACTAGTCGGCCATTACTTCGTTAAACGATTTACGTTAACATGAACCACAAAAACATTAAACAAGCAACCTCAGCTTGAAGATTTATCGATAGTTCTCAAATTTAGTAATCTATGACAAAATGACTCTATCCTGACAAATCTGTAGTGTTGCTAGAATGAAGTACCAAAGTCCCTTGACATATGGGGCGTCCACACCAGCCTTCCAGCTCAGTGGATTGAATGCATTTAAGTTCGTCGTTTACTCATATTGTGGTTACATATATATATGAAGTTGGATGGAAGCCAAATAAATTAAGTTTTTCAAGAGGAAATCGATATTAAACTTAAAATGAAATTAACGGATATTTCAAAATAATAACTATATTTATGGCGTTGAATTTTATAACATATTAATAACTTACGGTTTCACTCGAGTTAAGCCTTTCTGCACCGCCCTAACTTCGCTACAACATGAGCTGTATCATCATCTGATGATAGAGTACATACTATTGTAGCCTATAACCTAAGTAATAATTAAATTTCAATACATGATCTATAAAAGGCATACAGTTCATTTTTAAATCGAACTGGTATTCCTGTAAGAAGTTCTAACAAACAAATGAACAAGTAAACTCTTCTGTAACTTCAGTGTAATTAAAAATAATCTCATTTCAAGACATTTTAATAATATTTTTCTGTTAACTTCATTATATTAATATACATATATGTATTTACTAGTAAATTAAATATTAATTTAAATTAACAGAAAACGTTCATAGTTAGTACAGTGAACTATCTCGAATTAGTATCCTGAAAAGGAAGAACATCCTTATCTATTTACAATACTATGGTAATAAAATACATAAAGCAGAGTGTTAAAGTAAAAATGTAAAAAAAAAATATAGTTCACGCTCGGTCCTAATTAATAAACGGTTTTAATTTGAGACTTGCCAGTAAGTCGGCAAACAGCAGCTTGCTAACAAACCGAGCTGCATATTTCTATTCGTTTTCTGATCCTCGGAGATTCAACAACATCTGCGGATACTTGAAGTTTTAATCGTAAATACGGTATTATTACTGGAACTCATATATGTTATTACGTCATATTTACTTCATAAATTAATATGACATTTAGAAGTAGAATCAAAATAGACTTCCTACATTAATTTACATTTCTTGTCTGATTTTAAATTAATATAACAATTGATTCATCTTCTCTCTAATATCAAATTCTATCAATCTTTCAATTACTATAGAACCAACCACTCTAATATGCAAAGTATCAAAGTAGAAAGATAATTCAATCTCATCCCATTCGAGTAGTGTTAAATTGAAATTAACTCAAGATTGGTCATTTGAGAATATAGTAAAAATATATTGGGATAGATAAAATAAATATATATAATAGGGATAATATATATATTTATATAATTATATATAATATAATTGTTATCACTATTTAGTCGCAGATAATTTTATATAGTAAATTAAATAAAAATTTTCAAACGTCAAAATTAAAATGCAAGTATAAAATCTATTAAAAAAAATCGTTATTGAAATGATATTCGAAATTCGAATATGCTTAGCGTATTTATAATACGAGTAATTCGGTCATAACTGACCAAGTTCTAAGGGAATATACAAGTGAGTGAAGTTACAATTTATTAAACCTAACGTTGACCATTCACTTTCAGGTTTGCACCCACACAGTGATGCCTTCCGCGAATCATGAATCAAGGTTCTCGATGTAACAAAGGCTCGCACCTATTTTGATTGTGTTCTCTCAATTTCGAACTAAGATTGATTGATATTATGGAATATTTGATATTATGGTATGGATTCACAAATAATAAAAAATATAACAGCTGTTATTACAATTTATAAAAATTTGCGTCACACAAAAACTAGTTCAACGCAACGTTCAATCTACAGTCATAGAATTCTCATTGAATTTAACTACTAATAATAATATTACAAATGCGAAACTAAACCTGTCTGTCGGTCACGCTTTTAAAGCTCAATCACTGAACGAATTTTGATAAAATTTTGGTTAAAGAAAGCTTGGAGCCCAAGAACAATCATATACCTTTTTTCCGAATACACACGTCTCTCCTCCTAGTACACGGGCAAAGCCATAAGCGAATATTAGTTAACTATATATATGTGCCCACTGCCCAATGCTACACAAACGATGTAAAAGTTTCGTTTTATATTTAAAACTTTTAATTACATATAGTTTTTATTTTGAAAGATTTTTATCACCGATACCTTCAACTTGTGGAAATTTTCCCGCAGAGTTCGAAACACATCCACAAATCGATTTCTGAAAGCAAATATTTGTTGTTACACAGTTCGCCACCCTTCATGACTTTTGTTACCTTATTCAATTCAGGCGTATGTAAATAGTTGAATTCATACTTTTTGTTTTGGAACACTGTTTCAATATGTTTATTTAGCTGATGCGGCGTTATAATATTAACATGGGTTATTTAAATATTGTAAGTTTAAATGGCTTTTTTTTCTTTATTTGATAATAATTGATTACAGGTATGTAGGTAAGATATGGGGTCTCAAGGTTCTGGTTGATTTTGGTTAGTATCGATAGTCTTCTGCTAGTTTTTCTTTGCTTTATTCAATTATAAAAAAATCGTTCTTTTTTTGTTTTATATATATAATATTTATTAAAGATAATAAAAAAATGCCATTTTATGATATTGTGACTACCAGAATTTACTACAACTTTTCATTATTCAAGTTAATCTTGCAATGCATAGTTTATAATATTTATTATAAAATTGAAACATAACTTTTGGAAGACAAATCTGTAATATTAGTATATTTTTTTAATAAAAGCGCCTCATCGTATTGCCTCTATTAGGTAACTAACAGGTAGGCTGGCTTAAGTTAAAAATTAAAATACACCTTAACATGCCACTGAATCTGAGTTACTTAGATATTATATATTCACTTTACAAAGTTGGACCAAAACTTACTAACAAACGAATTATTTACAATAAGGTATAAAGTATATGCAAATAAAACTTTTTTTTTCTTAATAGGACTCTGTGTAAGCCAGTATGGGTAGTTACCACCTATTCATCTTGATTTTGTGATGAGTTGATAGTATCTACCACTAAGCAGCAATACTTAATATTGTTTTTCGGTTTGATGGGTGAGTGAGCCAATGTATTTACAGGCACAAAGGACATTACATCTTAGTTTCCAAGGTTATTGACGCATTGAAGAAGTTGAAAGGTTAATAATTCTGCACGCCAATGTCTATGGGTGATGGTTTACTATTAGGTGATTCATCGGCCCGTCCGTCCTATTTTATAAATAAAAAAGTTACCATCCAAATCATGATCGCGTGGCATTCTGGACATTGACAAATTGCAATTCCGATTATCTGAGCAAAAGGGAACCAGCCATGTCTTCAGAGCAATATAGCGTAATAAAAGAAGTTGTTTCATGTTTTAGAAATGATTAAATATATACTATTTTTATTAAGTTGGTACGAAATATGTTTTCACTTATGTTTTGGCTGTTTGGTGAGCGAGTTATATTTTTTACCTGTAAATATTTTTGTGCATCCGTAGACTAAAACTGGGAGATAAAAAGCGGTTTTACATACACACACCATAAAGCTTTTATGACTAGGTGAGGATGATACGATATGGAATGAGGGCTTCTTTGAATTTTAACGCGAAGGAGTATCCGAGCCTTTTTGTTTTTATAACTTTTCCTAGTAAAAATATAGAAGTAGCATTTATGTTACTGTAATTCACTCTTTCTTTTTATTTATTATTATGTTTATGAGTGAAATTTATCGTTGTATTATTAAAGTGGGTGTCTTAAAAATAATGTAATTTTAATCGTAGTCGTAATAAAATTAATTGTAAAGTGTGATACAATTAATTTTTATTTGAAATAAAATATTCACTTCTATATATACAAATATAATTATTATTAAATAAATTAAATTGCACATAAAGAACATTTTAATGATTTTTTTTTATAAAGTATTTTAATTTTATTTTTTTTTCAATATAAAACTAGTATTTATTTATCAAAGTTACCGAAAGTTTATATTCCGTCGAGTTATTATTTTTCAAACAAATATATTATTACGAATTTAACTTTCCTAATATTTCTACCATAATTAATTTTCGGAAGAATTTATCATTTTTAAAATACAATTTTATTAATTACAAGACAATAGACATGAATCAATTTGTTTTTAAGTTACTTTAATAAATGTTTCATACCTTGAAATGGGAATGGAAATGATCAAATTATTAAAAGGATATAGTGAGGATTATAAATTTGTTTTAAAAAACGAAGAGATTATTCCGGATATTGCAGTGAAAATTGAATCCAGTTTCAACGTTCCTTCCAAAAACAAAACACGAGCACTGTCCACTCCAAAGCCAACGAGATTGGTGTTGCCACTAAAATGAAAACGAAAATGTTTGTTCGGCTGTTGATCGTTATATTTAACATTTCTTATTCATGTATTGTCCGTCGTACTAATCATAAATTAAAGTAAATTAATTTTTTTTTTATAGTGTTAGATACGTTAAGCTCATAAAGTCAATAAAGGAGATAAAAATGGTGCGGGCGCATTAGTTATTCAGATTCGACAAAAGCATATATCTGTTTTGTAATCCATAAGATACATTAACCCATGACTTACTTGTCTATTGAAATTAATACGAGATAGGCTAAATCAATGATACTGCTATATCCTCGTAGCTAGATGACGGCATTTTTTTCTAATAAGACTGTGTTGAGAGCATTACAATAAACAAAATATTTAGTTTTATATAATATTAATGTTTATAAATTAAAATTTTTGAAAATTTATTGAGATAATAAAAACGATGATTGTAAATTAGGGAAAAGGAGTATTTTAATGGTTCATCTCGGTAAAATCTAAATTTCAAATTCGATACTCTTAAAAAAATATACTCTTACAGGCATATATTGTATTTCGGTTTGAAGAGTGAGTGAGTCAGTGTAATTACAAGCACAAGGGACATAACATCTTAGTTCCTAAGGTTGGTTGCGAAGTGGTGATGTAAGCGATAGTTAAAATTTCGTAAAATGCAAATGTCTATGGGCGCTGGTGACCACTTACCATCAGGCGACCCATATGCTCGTCCGCCTTCCTATTCTATTTAAAAAAAATACTTGAATGAAATAAAATTCGATTTACGTATAGCACATTAGTAAAGAAAAAAATGTATGAAGTGTAATTAAAAAGAAAATAGATAACAATTTACTTCTTCAGAATAAAACGCAAGCACACCATAAACGTTTACCGAAGTTAACGTATGCCCTGAAGTATTACATGAACGTTATGATTGTGAAGACACGGTTTAACAACTCCCTCGCTACCTTACCATTAAGGAACTTTCATGAAAAATATAGAACCTTAAAGAAAATACCTTTTAAAGCTGCCGACAAATACTCAGTAATACATTTTTGGTTGTTCTTATATATTTTTCTTTTAGATAATTATTAACTTACTTCGGAAGTTTTAAAATATTTTATTAGATTTTTCATTATTCATTTCGGAGATAATATTTCTTTTAACTTTGTGGCAACTTTTCTTTACTTTTTTTTGTATAAAAAATATAGCGATATTTTTACGCCGATTCGCCGAATTATAACTTTAAATTATCATTTTTTCGAATGTCACTTCTGTTTTTTTTATAACAAAAGACAAATCCCTATCGGCATTTCTTGAAAGCAAGCATAAAACTTATCGTGGTAATACTAGCGGTCATTGCTCCGAGATACCGTAAAAGGAGGCCGGGTGGAAAAAAAGTGGCGAACATATTTCGTATCTCTCGGAAAAATGAGAACAATACGTAAATACTGACACGGAAATTAAAAGCAGAAACAAAAGCAAATTACCCGTAAGAGGATGAACGGGGACTGCGGAGGCGCCTATTTTCTCTAATGAGGAGCACTTTGTAGACCTCTGCGGTCCTCCGAACTGTCTGCTACTTTCTCTGGTATCTGGTCCTTCAAATGATGCTGTGAAAGTTTTTATTGTGTTATTAACTTGTCGCTCGAAATTTAACTGCTTCGTTGTATTTTTTTTTTCTGTAAATTATTAGCGCTTTGCAAATTAGCCCGACTGTGGTGGACATACAGCTTTCTTTTTTATATTTTGCGATTCTTATGTATATATTAAACTGAATGTATATGTTATTTCGTTAATAAAATTGCTATTATTCCTTTATCACCATTAATAATGAATCCTTGTTAGGGATTCATTATTTTGTCTGTCTAAATGCATAAAGGAGCAAATTTTGGTCCAACCCTTCAATAGCTACATGTAATATATTGTAATATAGTTTTTTTGAGCTAAGCAAAAGTTACTATGGCTCCAAGTTGTAAATCTAAGAAATCCTAGTCTTAGTTTGTATTATATTACAAATTAATCATTAAAATTCTTGTATTATATTTTGATAGTTCTGAATATTATGGTACACATATGTCTTCCAGAGAAATGGCTTATGTCTCCATTCCAATCTATGATAATACCTCTGATATATGACGATTGCATGTACAGTAGACGCATAAATTTATATGTACATAATAATATGTCTTATTGGACATATGATTATCTAATTGTTACTAGATACACTTTAATATAATCCAATCCATTTGGACTAAATTTATAATAAATTTGTCAGTAATAATTCATTTCTACCTGTTTCTTTTCAGTGGCTTAAAATTTTATAATTATGTTTATATTTAAACATGTAAATTAAATTGTCCTTAGCAATTATTTGTTATAAAGACTGTCACTATCAATCTATTATTTCTGCTTATTGTTGTGTTAGTTAGTATATGTTATCATTCTGATTTTTTAAAATCAATATAATTCAATACAATTTAAATATCATATGATGTGATTTCATTTATTTTGATTTGATACAAAATTTATTTAAAAAATAAACCGGTTGTTACCATGTACAGATAACAAACTTAATTATTTTGCTAGTTTCTGGTACTCCCTATACTCCTATCAAAACTTTATATGTCTTAATAGATAAATATAAAATATAAGATTAGTGTTAGTTAGATAATGTATAAAAAGAGTAACAAATATTTTCAAATATTTTGTAGTTCTCATAATTTCGGCCCCTCCTGCGGAGGCCGCAGAGGGTTATAGCGGTGAGGGCGAAAAGTGGGTATCGTACGGTGCCTTGGACAGCGGTGACGCTTCTCGCTGGGTGATTTACCTTAGGAACTCCAGGCGAAGGTGCTTGCGGAGGTGTACCGCTTCCGGGCTGAGGCGAGTCGCTGGATCAAAAGAAAACGAGGCACGCTCTCGTTCAGGTTGATGCAAGTAATTACCGGACACGGCTGCTTCGGTAAGTACCTGCACGAGATAGCGTGGTAGGAGATGTCACTGCCAAGAGTGTGGTGCGCCTTGCGGTAGCTGTTGGCGGAGACCTCTCATTGCCGAGCATCATGAACACGATGCTCGAAAGCGATGGGTGCTGGTCGGAGATGGTCTCCTTCTATGATAGTGTTATGTCGCAAAAGGAGGCCGCGAAGTGGGAGTGGGAAGAAGATGCCGCAGCAGATCCACTCCGCCGAAAAAGACCAGGGAGAAGAAGGAGGCGCTATGCACACCTTCTCCCTCCGCCGCAATAGACGCGGGACTACCACAAAATACCCTGGGAATCGTTCCTAGAGAATGGAAGTCGGCATAGGCAGGCCGTCAAGGTAGTATGTGCAAGCAATATCGTGGCGCTCCTAACGCGGAGCGTCACGATATTGCTTGCACATGCTAAACCAGCCAGCCAGCAAAACAGCCAGCAAGCGGTCTTCGTTAAGACGGAAAGGGTACCGCTGGTTTTTTAATGGGTATTCCGATGTTCGAGGCACACTCGGCGCCTCGAACACTGGCGAGCCCTACATACCCCTACTGTTATCGTAAGGGAAACGCGTAATATATTTTTTCAGTGGGATATCTCTAACAGTCATCGAAAAATTAGCTCTTGGTTCAAGTGGATATCCAAACAACGAACATAAAGGGACAACGGTCATTAAAACTGCGCCTTGATCATTTTTACCATCGCTTACATTGTTAATATTCATTCCAAAAATATGATAGCAGTCATAAATGATAATTATAGGACTATTAATTAGTGATAATGTTTGCAAAGTGATCACATCGGTGATAAGTTAATAAATATAGTACAATATACTCTAAACGAGCAAATATTGCAGAATTTGTAATCAACCGCAAAATAATTATTCGATGAAATTTTCTGCAGTAAAATCTGCAACACGCAACTAGTATACACCATTATAATACACCATTATAATCATACAGTCATGTAAAAGGAAACCACGAGCGCTAATGCTTAATCATAAACGTAAATGATAATACGGTTTTCGGATAATGGAGTATATATTTACCGAAATTGAATTTTCATTTCGTCACGATGTGTAATTTATTTAGGTTTTTCCTTTACGTTTGATTCGATTATTTGGTGACATGAAAATTCAATTTAATCAGCGGTGCTAAGGACTAATGACTGCCTGAGGCGGCGATAGATTCAATTCATGTTGGAATAAATACCTTCCTTTTTGTCCCGTATTATGTCGTTCACTCATATAAAGTGGCTTTGTTTGTTTTTTTTTTCTTTACAGTTTCATGCGAAGACAACTTTTGCAGATGACTAATTTTTCATTATAATAATTCAAAGATTTCTGAGCCCTAGGCTGAATGAATTATACACGTTAAGAACACATTTCGTTTTGAATAAAAATATTCTTATGAAAGACTGGTCGTATATTTTCAATGTTGTCTCTCTATCTGAGTATACATTATACAGAAACCGCAATAAATATTAACATGAAATTTTAAATATACGAAGTAAATTTTAGTATCTTGTTATATTGCCGAAGCGTGCATCTTAACAAAATTCTCGAGTTCGAATCCTGACAATAATAGAGTATATTTAAATTTAATCTTACATTTGACGGTTAAGAAGAAAAATCGTCTCACCAATCAACAAGAAAACAGAATAGTGGAATGAGCTCCAAACGTTTTATCAAACTAGACTTATGAGAACCTTATAGTTACATTACTTAGTTATGTATTCTTCGATAATACAAATTTGATTTTATAGTTAATAAACTTTGATATATGAGCTTCGTTTTCCTTGAAAATTAATACTAAGAATAAAAAAAATTATCAATTTGTGATAATGTCCTTCAAACTAATTTCAGTCAACGTACAAGAGTTTGCTAACGCATGGGTAGCGCAAGTCTACTTTCAAAAGTCTACACGGTTTATATAAAAAAAAGCCAATGTGCTGATCCCGAATTAATGGAATAAAAACAAGATAATAATAGCGACAATGAAAACAGAATACTTGATAATACACAAATCGATGTTCAACTCCGATAATTGTTCTATCAATCAAACTGGCATCTCAAACATTGAGTCATTTATCACCACTACAACAACGTTGCGACTTAAGATTTAAGCGTATCCACTTCTGTACATCATGACTCACAACATATATCTAGTCCAGATGCAATATAATAATAATAATACAATTAATATCCTGAGACATTTTTCACACACGGCCATCTGATCCCAAATTAAGCTTGTACAGAGTTTGTACTACGGAAACCAGACAACTGATATACTACATATACTATTTTTCTTTTGTAAATACATATTTATTATTTATTTATTTATTTTGGACAACCAACAGTAGATACATTACAGATTTACAAAGTAGTAACAATAGAAATTTCAAAGTTTTTTGACAAATGTTCCACTAATTATAGGTTATCACATCTTTCATAAAAGCATCAAATTATAAATAGTTATTAAATAGGGTCAATAATTGAAAAATTTAAATTGAATTTAAATTGAATATTACATTATAAATTGTAAATTATAAATAGTCATCAAATTAAATTTTTATATAGATAATTACACCCAGACTCAGGACAAACATACATGTTCATGTACACAAATATCTGTCCTGTGTGGGAATCGAATCCACAACCTTCGGCGTGAAAGGCAAGGATCTACCAACTACGCCAACCGACTCGTCGTATATTTAACATGACTTAGTATATTTAAATTACTATAATACTAAAATGATTTTTTATATTATTAGATTTCCTTTCTAAAGTTATTGATGCTTTCGAACAAAACCAAGAAATATTAATTTTTATACATTTTAATTAGATTTTCACGCGTTATATAACATACCGTACCGTACCGTAACCGTAACAGCCTGTGAATGTCCCACTGCTGGGCTAAAGGCCTCCTCTCCTCTTTTTGAGGAGAAGGTTTGGAGCTTATTCCACCACGCTGCTCCAATGCGGGTTGGTAGAATTCACATGTGGCAGAATTTCAGTGAAATTAGACACATGCAGGTTTCCTCACGATGTTTTCCTTCACCGTAAAGCACGAGATGAATTATAATCACAAATTAAGCACATGAAAATTCAGTGGTGCTTGCCCGGGTTTGAACCCACGATCATCGGTTAAGATTCACGCGTTCTTACCACTGGGCCATCTCGGCTTTTTATTAAATGTTATGAATTTAAATGTTATATAACATATATGATAGAAAATATTTTTCAAAATGTAGATTAACAGTTGTTAGAAAAATATGGATAAATATTAGTTTAAATTTTTTTGTAATTAAACATTAATTAAAAATAAACAGGTGTAGATTATTTTAATAATTATAATTAAGTAATAGTTTAATTACCATTAAAGCGAAATTAAGTGTATGCATTAGGAATGAAAAAAAAATTCGTCACAAAAAATAGAGGTAGATTAAATTTAAGACAATTCACTCTATTACCGAGTTCATTAAATTTCTCTCCAGCGACAGGCTTTTAAGATAATTGTGTTAGAGCGTAATTACGGTGAACGAAGGTGCTGTCGGTTGGGAAATAACGAAATATCGATAGCCAGTTTGGAATTCTCATGACGGGTTCATTAAGAAAATAATGCTTAAGAAATATATTAAAAGTTTAAATTATCAATTAGGAATTGAGCATACTTTTGTTATATAATTATTTGAAAACATGAACTCGAGTGAAGTCGGATTATATATATACAAGCATTTGTAGCAAGCCATTTGTTATAATTATTTATTTAAGAGAACTAAACATAGCAATTATCAGTATCAAAAATGAAATAAGTAATTATAAAGACGACATAGTAAAATTATGTGTCATTTATGATGTACACAGTTTCAGCTTAATTGGTTGGACGGAATTAATGAAAACTCATATGCAAGATTTAACATGACAAAAAAAATTTGAACGAAACCTTTAAAAATGTCTAATAAATCTATTTCTAGCCTACTTCTCTCCAAGCTACCGGCATATGGTCTGCCTGCTCAGCTATGCACCTGGATTGCCAGCTTCCAAGCGTAGCCTTCGTGTTTTAGTAGATGGTTGCGCTTCACAATTCTATGTAGTGAATGCTGGGGTCCCCCAGGGATCTGTGCTATCTCCCACACTCTTTCTTTTGCATATCAATGATATGCTCTCCCTTGGGAACATACATTGCTATGCAGATGATAGTACAGTGCATGGTGGATACCACGGACGCGCAGTGGCTGGGCGGGCGGAAACTGAGGAGAGGCGGGAGAATCTTGTCATTGAACTCGATAGGACGTTAGAGCTCATCGCCAAATGGGGCTCTGATAATCTTGTTGAGTTTAATGCCAAGAAAACACAGGTATGCGCTCTCACGGCGAAAAAGTCAACATTTTCCCCTCTTCCCTCCCTCTGTGGTACTCCGCTGGTGATGCAAAGCAAAATCGCCATGCTGGGGATTGACGTTCGCTGCGACCTTAGTCCAAGGGATTACATCGAGGCTGTTATAAAAACAGCTTCACGGAAACTCGGAGTTCTGAACAAGGTGCGGCGCTTTTTCACGCCACAACAACTGTGCCTGCTGTACAAAACACAGGTACGGTCTTGCGTGGAATATTGCTCGCACCTTTGGGATGGCTCCGCTAAGTACCTACTTGAGGCCTTGGACCGGTTGCAGGGACGTGCCGTACGCATTATTGGCGAAGTAGAGGTCACAAACACCCTTGAACCTTTACAATTGCGTCGTGAGATAGCAGCACTGAGCGCTTTCTATCGACTGTATCACGGCGAGTGCTCTGAGGAATTATTCTCTCTAATTCCTGCTTCCCCCTTCCTTCTTAAGTCCACGCGAGCTGGTTCTCGATGTCACCGCCTAACTGTGACATCAATTCCATCGCGAACAAAGAAATTTGGCAACTCCTTTCTTTGTCGCACTTCCAAAAAATGGAATTCCTTACCAGCTCACGTGTTCCCCTCCTCTTACAACCCGGGTTCCTTCAAACGAGGCATGAAGAGGCATCTTGCGGGCCGGCAAGGCGAAGGCGGCTAGTGCAGAACGTTTTTCCCGTCTGTACTGGCCGTCGTCGCGTTTGGACTCTACTACCACTTACCATCAGGTGGAGTAGAGTCATTTGCCCTCCCGGCGAATATAAAAAAAAAAAAATACTTGTTTAATCACATTTATTTCAAAATAAATCTCTATGTACAACTGCTATCATAGTCTTATTAGTTTATGTTGCTCGTATAATTTTAGAACTACCCACATCTTTAATAACGCTCGCGTATGAATTAAGCCTTTCATCTTATTAGCAATAAATTGTACTTGCAAAGTATAGCTTGCAATTATTAATTTATTATGATGCCTTTAAATTAGTGTTGTGTATGGAGTGTGTGTTGATTGTGATGATTGTGTGTTGATGTATGGAAAATTTTTATATTTGTATGTCAGCTTTCATATCATAGCATCACTATCATAATTTAATGCATAAGGTCTAGGATGGTCCAGTGGATGGACAAGTAAATCAAAGCCAAAGATTGCGGGTTCGAAAAACATAATTGCAACACCTTTATACTATATCTCGTGGGTGCGATTGTGAAGAAATCTTTATGTATGTACTAAGACACGCTAAAACAGCGTGGTAAAACATTTTTCTTAAAAGGAGAGAGAGCCTTTGCCCCAGATATTGGAAGACTGCTGCCACTTAACTTACTTATGTAATAATATATGTTTACCAAAAAAGTTTTAAGCTTTAAAAAAATCTAAACAAGATTAAGTTGGATTCAGACTCACACAACGTAGTTTATATTCAAAAGGAGTTTCTTTGATATAAATAGCCTTAATATTCTGAGTTCTCGCTTCTCGGTTTCGTTTGACGAAATGTTTTCTTTGAATTAAACTAACTAACCGCAGTCGTTTAGCTTAGTGTATTAATAAAAACACTTATCAAAATAAATTTGCTTTTTATTTAGGATCTTAGATTATTTTAGAGCTGAAAAACATAACCATTTTAAATTTCATTTAGATTTTGTTTTGACTTTCATCCGACCTCCCATAATTGTATTATTACAGTGCCATTGACTATTAAAATTAAATAAATTAAATCGAAACACTGAACCGTAAACTAAGACAGATTTTTTAAATAATTTTAATTTAGTATTGACATATAATTTAGGAAAAAAATTATTTAAAAATCCGATTCATTATTTCCATAGTTCAAGCCTATTTAAGCCATTTATTAGTAACCACAATTAACAATCCGTACTTTATTACCATTTTGTCGTGTATTATGTGAAATTTTAATCATATAAAAATATTAGGTATACATTGCAAAAACAATGAATTATATCGATAATAATTATTAACACATAACACATTAGTGTTACATTGTGTTTAAATTATAATTGAATTATTAACGAACGTCTCTGGAACGACACTTACACATTAGAACCAACTTTTCTAAATAGGTATTAAAAATATATAAACAAATTGATAGATAAATTGGGAGAGGGCTATGTTCAGCAGTAGACTACGATTGGCTGTTGATTGAAACAAAATTATATATAAAGCAAATATTTGTATTATAAATAATATCATATATCAAGACTATATATATAGTTTTTGCGCAATGCATACAGCCGAGATGGCCCAGAAATAAGAACGCGTGAATCTTAACCTATGATCGTTGGTTCAATCCTGGGCAAGCACCATCGAATTTTCATGTGCCTAATTTGTGATTATAATCTATCTCGTGCTATATGAAAAACGTGAAGGAAAATATCGTGAGGAAACCTGCATATGCCTAAGTTCACTGAAATTCTGCCACTTGTATATTCCACCAACCCGCAATGGAGCAGCGTGGTGGAATAAGCCCCATACTTTCTCCTCTAAAAGGGAGAGGAGGCCTTAGCCCAGCAGTGGGACATTCACAGTCTGTTACTGGTAGGCTATTAGAAAATCAAGCATAAACTCTAACTTATTTCTATCAAGACATGCTACTAGTATTAGTGTGGTCTCAGATTTACCACCAGTTCAACTTAAATACTGTACGATGTTACAATGAATATTTTTCTTCTTTCACAGTTTGCAATCAATTCGCTCGCGGTGTATTCGCGATGTTGGGCGCCGTGACACCTGAATCATTTGACACTCTGCACTCTTATACGAATACCTTCCAAATGCCGTTTGTCACTCCG
The DNA here is from genome assembly GCF_905147045.1 of Nymphalis io. Lineage (NCBI taxonomy): Eukaryota > Metazoa > Arthropoda > Insecta > Lepidoptera > Nymphalidae > Nymphalis > Nymphalis io. The sequence goes on from NC_065918.1 coordinate 14,700,389, forward strand.
TGGTTCCCTGAGAAGGTAAGTCTTATCACATTTCAACTTCACACTTAACATACAACGTGAATAATAAAATATAAGAACGGTTTCGTTTGTTTCCAAGTGAGTTTTTGATTCAAGACGTGCAATGGGTTTTAAATTTGCATTGACTTATGAAATTATCTTTTCATGTTATGTGTCACTGATATCCTTTCAACTACTTAAAATTACATTTTTTACGCATACGAGCTGCCCGTTACGACTTGGTGAGGGTGAAATAAGAATTTATTTTTGTTATTATTAAAAAAAGTGGTTCAAGATGGATCCGATTGCAGCAACACGAACATACATAAAAAAATCATAGATCAAGAGATAACTAACATATTATACATATGTATAAAGATACAATTAATCTAAGCAAAAATCATATAAATGGCCAAAGCTTTGAGTAACGTAAAAAAACATATTAAGTACATTAATTTTAAAATAAATATTTCAATGTAAATTAATTTTATGAATAATAACATGTATTATAATTTATACAAAGGCGTTTTCGCTGTGGAAAATATTTCTGTAAATACTGTAAAGCTTATAGTATAAACAAATATTGTTTAGATTAAGACTAATTTTATTTATATTAAATATGATTTAAAAAAAAAATAATGTTATAAAAAGAGTACAAATTTATTTTACGAACAACAAACCGAATTGCTTATAATCTTTTATTTCAAACTATCTGTACATCTCGTTAAATTTGTACTATAACATGAAATAATAATTAAGAAACCGTAAAATCTAACGACATTAACGAAAGCCGTACAGCTTTTGATTCTATCCCGGTAGAATTAAAAAAGGTGAAAATAGTTTTAGTTGAATATGTTTACTATTGGTATAACAATTGATTGAGTGAATAGATTTTTAGGATAAAGAGACTAACCAACCTTGGAATATTTGTTTAGCTCGAACATTGAGACAAATGATGAATAAAATTGTGAATAATGTTTGTTTTTATTTTAGTAATACATTTTTTTAAAACACAGGCAAAATGATAAGTGTTTTTATTTATATATATATAATAATATTTTACGGTAATCTATTTACACTTATCGGTATTCAGCGTTGTGCAAGCCTGTCTGGCTTGATAGCAGCGACTTATCACTACTGCCGAACAGCAATAGTTAGTATTGTTGTGTTCCAGTTGAAAGGGGGAGTAAGCCAGTAAAACTTGAGGTACAAGGGACATATCATCTTAATTCCCAAGGTAGGTAGCGCATTGGCGATGTAAGGAATGGTTAATATTTCTTACGGAGCTTGTGTCTATGGACGGTAGTGACCACTTAACGTCAGGTGCATTACCTATCTTATAAAGAAAGAAGAAAAAAATAGAATATTGGTAAAAGGTCTCTTGCAATGTAGGGCGTTAAAAAGCGTTCAGCTTAATGAATACCTATGAATCTTTTCGATAAAAAATCGCACTAAAATGTCGACCGATTTCTGCTGACAATCATTCTTCTCTTAATTTCGTTGCTCAGCGACAGATAGGAGTCTATCGAATTAAATACATGGGCTTTTCTGTAAATTATTCTTGTTATGTATATTCAAATTTATTCTGTTTCAATAGTGTACATAATGTAAAATTTGTTGAGCAAAATATATCGCTGAAATTAGAAATTTAGAAAGGCAAATATTATAAATACGAAAATACCTTTGTCTGTCTGTTACGCTGTCACGGCTAAGCCACTAAACCGATTTGGATAAAATTTACTATGAAGCAAGCTAAAGCCCTAGGGCCCTATATATATTTGGTGCTACTGTTATTAATTTTGTGACTTCTGAATCTTTCTTAGCCAAATGAATTTTATTAAAGGATAGTTTATAGCTTTATCAAATTCTTTGTTTATTAACTTCAATGATTGAAATTCACTATGTGAGGCTTAATGGCAGGCGATAAAACACAAAATTATCACCTGATAGGTGGCGCTGTAGTCAAATTATTAATTTAACACCTCGACATAACAAATAGTATGTAGAAGCTTCTTATTTTAATTAAGCTTAGCTTGTTAGTTTATCTAGGATAAAAATTTTAGATAAGACGCAGTTATATTTATTACTTTAAGTAACACATTTGATATTGAAAAAAGCGTTATAAGTCCTAACTAGCACCTATTTATATTTAGATCTACCTACTTTCAAATAAACTAAATATCTATAAGTTAGAGTTTGTATCACCACGTCGATTAACTTCTTATTGATTAAGCTAGAAATTCTAGATTTAATTCAACGTGCAAGTTACCTGACGATATTTTTTTACACCTTCATTACATCAAATAAAAAGAAAATAAATGTTTTTTTTCTCTAACCAAGTAGCTGGCCTTTGATCATTTTAAGTAGTAACAAATTGATTATTTAAAACATGTCGATAAATATGAGTAGTTGTATTTAAAAAAAACTTTATTATCGTTATTTCATCAGGTAATACCGCCGTCATCTGGGCTGATAGATCACGCGGTCAGCATGCGGCCTGACTATCACAAGGCGATCGTCGATACAATAGTGCACTATGGATGGAGGGATGTGATATACATCTATGATTCTCATGACGGTGAGTACTCGCAATAAAATGTAGCTCATAGATTTATTTTTTAATATCCATGTGATATTATAGAACCAAACAAATTTACATTATTTTGATTGGCTAAAAATATCTGCAATACATATTTGTTATACGAAACGATTAAGCTACCAAATTACAAAATATAACTCAAATAATGTATTCGAATTGAAAATATGTCTTCGTAATAAGGTGTATAAACATTTAATGATGATGTCTTTCTGACTAATTTCGATCACAGTGGCCATTCTAAACAGAGTATTGTCGGCTGCTGAGAAAATATTATAGTGCTAAACTGTAGGTGCAATCCCTATTCTCTTAGTTTTCCGTAAAACGATCCAACAAAATAAGAGAGTCCATGCACAGGTTTAACTGCTTTACGTGCTTTTCGAGGATCGAGAGTTCTATTATTACTAATTTACAACAGACAGCCACTAAGAATTAATGAGAGCCATAGATATCGGAGAGCCGAGATGGCCTAGTCCTTAGAACGTGTGAATCTTAACCGATGAATGTGGGTTCAAACCCGGGCAAGCACCACTGAATTTTCATGTGCTTAATTTGTGTTTATAATTCATCTCGTGCTTGACGGTGAAGGAAAACATCCTGAGGAAACTGCATGTGTCTGATTTCATTGAAAACTGCCACATGTGTATTCTACCAACCTGAATTGGAGCTGCGTGGTGGAATAAGCTCCAAACCTTCTCCTCAAAAGGGGGAGGAAACCTTAGCCCAGTTGTGGGACATTAACAGGCTCTTTCTGTTATAGACATCGGAGCACGACGCGGGACTTAAACCCAGAACCGTGGAATCTGGAGCCTTATTAACTGTCCACTAATTAATATATATATTATTCCGTAGACTAACGACGCAAAAATTAGATCAACATACATTAATAAGACTGTGGAATAATAATAACGTAGCGAATAATATTTCGCATTTATTGACTGCTATTTTCATAAAGGTTTTCATAAGTACAGTTTGTAAACACAGTCGTCGAGAGGCTCTCTAAACTTTCACCATTCTCACTCACACGCTTCAAACAGATTTTAGTCCGACATCGAAATGCAAGTTGCACATTTTGAACGGGCCCTTACAAATTGTCTATTTTGAACATCACGGAAAAGGTATGCTGGCTTAATCCTGGCAGTTCTTTGTACGAATACACTTTATGCAAATTGTAGTTCAGGTTTTGAATTGGTATGGAAACAACACTGTTTAAAACAAGAGTAGTTTTAATTATCTTACAGTATAAATTATGGAGGAGTTAATTGTTTGTTTTAAGCTATTTAGTACGGTAAATAAAGCTTTTATCATTTACGTTTGTTATGATAATTTGAAATATAATAATCATATTGTATGATATTTAAATGTACTATTTTTATATTGAAATGTATTTCCGATGAAATTCTTGATTATTAAAATAGTTTTATATGCAATATTCAATATTCTATCCGTGCAGTGACGGAGAAAGAATACATTTCATTGCCCCTCTCTTTCCCATGGGTGTCGTAAGAGGCGACTAAGGGATATCTGAGCGACCATCTGCTCATCTGGTGGTAGGATGCTAACATCCGCCTGGCTTGTTGTACCACCGTACGCATGGTGAAAAACTCGTGAAGTGGCTTGCAGCCGCGTTTCGAGGTCAGCCAGCGTACAGCCAGAGCCCGAGCGAGTATTGCCACGATGGGTGTTGGTCCAATTGGAGACGGCTGTTGAACCAATGCCGGGGGAAACTGTATTGACCTGCCGGTCAGGGAGACCCGAAGAAACGGCTGTTCCGCTGGCCGCCCGTGGCATAGTACAGGGGCCCGAGCGTGCCTAACCAGCTCGTGAGGCTGCCCCACCAGGCCACGCATAATCTCGGGGTGGACCGTCGTGCCGGTTGGTGACCGGTAGGTGGGGTCCCGGCGGCCACTTCCGGGGGGGTTCGGGGGCCCTTCCGTCCGGCGGGTCAGTGTATTTTTCCTTTTGGCAACCACTTGGGGAAACACGCCTCCACACTTTGCCCATCCCTATCGTGGCAATACATCGCTCGCTTCACGTCTCTTTTCCATTTCATTTTTCCCAAATGGCGCAACAAAAAAGAAATAACGGTCGTACAGCGGTGCACACCCCCACAATACCCTCGCTGTTTGAGGTCGAGTTCTCTAACATCCGAGGACTCCACACTAACCTCAACGCTGTCCACCACCATCTTGAGACAGCACGGCCAGCAATGTTGTTTCTCACGGAGACACAAATACTCCGTCCTGCCGATACCAGCTACCTTAATTATCCCGGCTACACGCTTGAAGAATCCTTCAAAGCGAAAGCCGGAGCTTGTTCGTCAGGACGGATGTTTGCTGTCACCGACTGCGCTGCTTGGAGGACCCCTCCTTCTCCATGTTGGTGGTACGTGTGGACCTGGTTCGTCCGAGCCGAGTCTACGTGTGCCTCTACAGATCCCACAATGGTGACTTGGAGACAAGCCGATTATTTGACCATCTTAGTCGGGTGGCAGATGCTGCGCAAGAGCAATTTCCTAACGCGGAATTGGTGTTTTTGGGGGATTTTAATGCTCACCACGAATTCTGGTTGAAATCCCTCAAAACTGACCATGCTGGAAGGACTGCTCATGCTTTTGCTCTCACACATGACTAGACCCAACTGGTTGATCAGCCTCCCATCATCCCAGATCCAGGATCCCAGACATTGATGGGCAAGCACCTTCTCTACTGGACCTTCTGCTGACTTCTCACCCGGTGGAATATCAGGTTGTGGTTCAGGCTCCTCTTGGCTCTTCGGATCACAGCCTTATTTCTACCAGAGTGCCACAGGCCAAGCTGCCGCCACTAGCGGTATGCAAACGTCGCGTTTGGCACTATAAGTCGGCGGATTGGGACGGTACAAGGACCTTCTCCTCAAGAAAGGAAAGGAGGCCTTAGCTCTTTCACTGGTGGTATAGCTTTGTGCAAGTTCGTCGGGCCCATACGCTCGTCCGCTTTCCTATTCTATAAAAAAAAGCATTCACAGGTTGCTTTAAATAAAACGCAGACAAAAAACTAAAGTAACGGATGCTTTAACACAGGCTTTAAGACCAAAATGGCAATGGGCTGTCATATCTCAAGGCTTAAAGACAATAGATGGACAACAAAAGTGACACGCTTGAATGGCCATTAGGAAAAAGAAGCATCGGCAGACTAACAAAACGGTAGGCTGATGATATTGTTAATAAAGCAGGGCAAGTTGGATGTTTCTCGCCAGAGATAGAGAATTCTGGAAGGAGAAAGAGGAGGCTTTCACCCAATCAGGATCCAAATTACAAGAAAATAACTAACCACATTAACAATATTTTTTTTTTTTATGTGCGCCGGGATGGCAAATGACTCTACTCCACCTGATGGTAAGTGGTAGTAGAGTCCAAACACGACGACGGCCAGTACAGTCGGGAAGAATGTTCTGTACTAGCCGTCCCCGCCTTGCCGGCCCGGAAGGAACCCGGGTTGTAAGAGGAGGGGAACACGTGAGCTGGTAAGGATGATTCCATTTTTTGGAAGTGCGACAAAGAAAAGAGTTGCCAAATTTCTTTGTTCGCGATGGAATTGATGTCACAGTTAGGCGGTGACATCGAGAACCAGCTCGCGTGGACTTAAGAAGGAATGTTGAAGCAGGAATTAGAGAGAATAATTCCTCAGAGCACTCGCCGTGATACAGTCTATAGAAAGCGCTCAGTGCTGCTATCTCGCGACGCAATTGTAAAGGTTCAAGGGTGTTTGTAACCTTTACGTCGCCAATAATGCGTACTGAACGTCGCTGCAACCGGTCCAAGGCCTCCAGTAGGTACTTAGCGGAGCCATCCCAATGGTGCGAGCAATATTCAACGCAAGACCGTACCTGTGTTTTGTATAAAAGGAACAGTTGTTGTGGCGTGAAAAAACGTCGCACCTTGTTCAGAACTCCGAGTTTCCGTGAAGCTGCTTTTATAATAGCCTCGATGTAATCCCTTGGACTAAGGTCGCAGCGAACGTCCATCCCCAGCATGGCAATTTTGCTTTGTATCATCAGCGGTGTGCCACAGAGGGAGGGAAGAGGGGAAAATGGTGACTTTTTCGCTGCGAGAGCATGCCTGTGTTTTCTTGGCATTAAACTCAACAAGATTATCAGAACCCCATTTGGCGATGAGCTCTAACGTCCTATCGAGTTCAATGACAAGATTCTCCCGCCTCTCCTCAGTTTCCGCCCGCCCAGCCACTGCGCGTCCGTGGTATCCACCACGTGATATGCAAAAGAAAGAGTGTGGGAGATAGCACAGATCCCTGGGGGACCCCAGCATTCACTACATAGAATTGTGAAGCGCAGCCATCTACTAAAACACGAAGGCTACGCTTGTGTAGGAAGCTGGCAATCCAGGTGCATAGCTAAGCAGGCAGACCATATGCCGGTAGCTTGGAGAGAAGACTTCTGTGCCAGACCCTGTCGAAGGCCTTGGAGATATCGAGGCTGACAGCCAACGATTCTCCATGCTTGTCGATAGCTTCACCCCAGAGGTGCGTTACGTACGCTAGAAGATCACCTGTGGACTGTTTTGGTCGAAACCCGTACTGATGATCATTAATTAGACAGTGATCTTCTAGGTAATGGATCAGTTGGTTGTTTATAATCCGTTCCATTACCTTACAAAGTACTGAGGTGATAGCTATTGGTCGATAATTTGCCGGGTCAGACCGATCCCCTTTTTTGGGAACCGCTTGCACATTAGCTCTTCTCCAAGCCTTCGGCACACATCCCGAAGAGAGAGAAAGTTGGAACAGGCGCGTTAACACAGGAGACAGCTCCGCCGCGCACTTCTTCAGCACTTTGGCTGGTATTCCATCGGAACCGCTAGCTTTCCGTACATCAAGTGATTGCAGCTCCGCACGCACATCACGTTGCCTAATTTTGATGTCAGGCATCGTATGGCCACATGAAGGTATTGTAGGTGGCAGCGCACTACAATCATCGATCACGGAATTGTCGGCAAAGAGTTTAGCCAGGAGATCGGCTTTCTCCTGCGGACTGTAAGTAAGCGATCCGTCCGGATTTCTGAGCGGTGGCAGCGAAGGTTGGCAGAAATTGTTTTGCACAGACTTGGTCAGACGCCAGAAGCTACGGGAGCCCCTAGGATGCGAAATAAGGTCATGACCAATCTGTACAATGCGCTGTGCATCCGCTCTCGTGTATGCCTTCCTACAGGACTTGGAATTTTTATTGTAGTTTGCTTTCAGTGAGTCAATGTTAGATGCCCCGCTAATGCAGCCGTTGATCCACGCGCGATATGCCGCTTGCTTAGATGATACAGCGTCGGCACATTCACGAGTGAACCAACGGTTACGCGTGCCCCTATTGATGAGATCTGAGCTAGGAATGTAGTATTCCATTCCTAACATGATCTCATCAGCAACAGCAGCGGCACTAGCTGTCGGGTCATTCCCACTGAAGCAACGTTCCTTCCAAGGGACTGACGCATAGTAATCGCGCATACCGTCCCAATCTGCCGACTTATAGTGCCAAACGCGACGTTTGCATACCGCTGATGGCAGCAGCTTGGCCTGTGGTACTTTGGTAGATATAAGGCCGTGATCCGAAGAACCAAGTGGAGCTTGAACCACAACCTGATATTCCACCGGGTGAGAAGTCAGCAGAAGATCCAGTAGAGAAGGCGCTTGCCCATCAATGTCTGGGATCCTGGTGGGCTGGTCAACCAATTGGGTCAAGTCGTGTTTGAGAGCAAAAGCATGAGCAGTTCTTCCAGCATGGTCAGTTTTGAGGGATTTCAACCATGATTCATGGTGAGCATTAAAATCCCCCAAAAACACCAATTCCGCGTTAGGAAACTGCTCTTGCGCAGCATCTGCCACCCGACTAAGATGGTCAAATAATCGGCTTGTCTCCAAGTCACCATTGTGGGATCTGTAGAGGCACACGTAGACTCGACTCTGACGAACCAGGTCCACACGTACCACCAACATGGAGAAGGAGGGGTCCTCCAAGCAGCGCAATCGGTGACAACAAACATCCGCCCTGACGAACAAGCATACTCCGGCTTTCGCTTTAAAAGATTCTTCAAGCATGTAGCCGGGATAGTTAAGGTAGCTGGTGTCGGCAGGGCGGCGTATTTGCGTCTCCGTGAGAAACAACATTGCTGGCCGTGCTGTCTCGAGATGGTGGTGGACAGCGTTGAGGTTAGCGTGGAGTCCTCGGATGTTAGAGAACTCGACCTCAAACAGCGTGGGTATGGTGGGGGTGTGCACCGCTGAACGACCGTTATTTCTTGGTTGCGCTACCATTTGGAAAAATAAGGAAAAGAGACGTGAAGCGAGCGACGTATTGCCACGATAGGGATGGGCAAAGTATGGAGGCGTGTTTTCCCAAATGGTTGCCAAAAGGGAAAATATACTGATCCGCCGGACGGAAGGGCCCCCGAACCCTCACGGAAGTGGCCGCCGGGACCTTCCTGTCACCAACCGGCATGACGGTCCACCCCGAGATTATGCGTGGCCTGGTGAGGCAGCCTCGCGAGCTGGTTTGGCACGCTCGGGCCCCTGTACTATGCCACGGGCGGCCAGCGGAACAGCCGTTTTTTCAGGTCTCCCTGTCCGGCAGGTTAATACAGTTTCCCCCGGCATTGGTTCAACAGCCGTCTCCACTGGACCAACACCCATCGCGGCAATACTCGCTCGGGCACTGGCTTTACGCAGGCTGACCTCGAAACGTGGCTGCAAGCCACTTCACGAGTTTTTCACCATGCGTACGGTGGTAACAAGCCAGGCGGATGTTAGCATCCTACCACCAGATGAGCAGATGGTCGCTCAGATATCCCTTAGTCTATGGGGTCTTACGACACCCATAGGAAAGAGAGGGGCAGTGAAATGTATTCTTTCTCCGTCACTGCACGGATAAAATATACTAACGCGACTAAAAAAAATTTGAATGTGCAATGAAAGGCTTACTATATTATACTTTAAGTAAATAATTATAACGTTAGCTACTGCCTTGCTTTGTTCTTTTAAATTGATTTATTAAATATTGTCCGTATCGGGTGGACATTACAAAAGGTGATGTTTGTCTGTAATATTATAAAATTTCGCTCTTAATAGTTTCTATCCAGTCTCTGGCAAGAAACTCATTGTTTCAAATGAATTTAAAGTTACAATTATTTTTAAGAATATTTTGTAAATTGTAGTTAGGTATAAAAAGCCTATGTATGTCCTTCATTGGGGCCTAAGCTTGCTTCATATCAAATTTCATTAAAATCGGTTCAGTGGTTTAGCCGTCAAAGCGTAACATTACTTCGAATTTATAATATTAGTAAAGATAATAATTATTTAAATATACAGATTTAAATTAATTAATTAAGTAAATATTGCTGTATGCCCGATCACTTGATCGCGTCTAGTGCTGCAGTTTTATTACTTCAAACAGAGTAACAATGCACAATTTGCTGCACCGTATAGCTCTTGGGATTACACGGAAGCTGACTCGTTCGATAATAAAACGTCGACACGAAAGAGATTGCGGTTGAAACGGGAATTGACGCTAATAGTCACAGTCGAGCCTTAATGGTGTGCCTATCACCAATGGAACAACGCCAAGTTATTTAATTTGGTCCAATATTGGCGACGCATAAGGACAATGGCTTAGTTGGTGGCCATTTCTATCACAATTTTTGTATTGTTATTTTTATATATTGGAATGATAGAGCAATAGATACGGTATTTGAAAAAATATTGACCTATATAATCTATGGGATTTAAGCTGTGTCGTTGTTGTAATACCGAGTCACTCTTCTACGGCGTAATACGGCGTAGTATGTCGTTAGTACGTCTCGCGTTAAATTATTAACAAAACAATACACAGAGTTTCTAACAGAATAACCGGTTTGAACTGGTTTTAATAACTGGTATTTACTGAAATGGGTGGTAATTATACAGGGGAGTAACAATGGGGCGCACAACTAGTATGATATTCACGTTAATATTTGGTATAGAATCGTGAAAACTTTTTAGTGGTTTTAAGTAATTTAATCAAACTTTTTTCGGCTTATTTGATTAAAATAACAAAATAAGTTAAGTTACATTACTGTATTTAAGCCTTTGTGAAATATTTTATCTGTTATTTGAATAGATTGCTGTTTTGATTTTAAATTATCTGTTTTGAACGTTAAAAATTAACGTTAATAAGACCACAAATAAAAAATTAACGTTAAAATACTTGAATCTTGAAACCTCATATTCTCTGAAACTTGTTTTAATGGATTTTGTAAAAAAATCTATTAAAACCATTTAAGCCTTAAAAAAACAATTTTTGTTTAAATAAGATAGTAATAAAAAAATTACATCGCAAATCTTACAGATCTTACGAAAAAATTTGTGTAATCTGAAGTTATTGTCTTAGCATATATATTTTTTCTTATTACAGCAGAATCTTTGCGAAAAAATGATGTAATATTCGTAAAATTGTGGGTGCTTTAAGAATTTTTATACGCTTCGTTACTTATTTTCTCAACAACTTTTAAAAATGTACATCTCAGTTTATTTTCTTTTAAAGAATACTCGCTCCACCTTTATTCGAGCTCGCCGGGACTTCTCACTGAGCATAAATAATATTAATAGTATAGGAGCTGAACACCTCATTTGGGACCGCCCCACTCAACTGCAGTTCAAGTTATGAAGTCTGGATTTATAGTCCAAGAGTCAGCTAACACTAACATATGTATATGAAAACTATCAACTTCAACAATGTATAGGTCCATAACTTTGTGTCCGAATTCCCTATTCAGCAAAACTTGTATTAATTTAAGTTTCAGTATTATATAGATGATATTTACCCTTTCACATATTTTGCCATATATCACTTTAATTTATATTAACTCAGTAGGTATGTAAAAACGAGCTTGAAACTAACCGTGGACACAATATTAAAATGTTAGAAGGATATGCGACAAACACTTTCATATTTGTAACATTTAAAAGACGCGTCAAAATAGCGCAACACCTTAAGATGGTTTTAAGCATTTCACAAGTGAGATACGAAGCAATTTCTTATTTCGAGTTCATAATAGCATTACTATTCGAATAATTGTAATATATCTTCTTTAATTTGTATTATTATACAGAATTCAATTATTACAAAGTCATTATAACTTGATATAACCCCAAATTAAAATGTTGCATTGGGTGTATTGGGTACTTTTTATTTGGAAGTATGATAAAATAAAATATTTCCAAGTCAAGTCAAGGGATGGAAACGTAATATTTTTTTACAATTATATATAATAACCGAAACGAACGAATCGTTCGTTCGTATACTCAAAACAAGTCATATAAATATTTTTATTATGGAAGTAAGCTCTGGTGAGTATTTTAAATTAATTTATAAAATTAAGCAAAAAATTCTAACAACGGCTTAGAAAGTAGATTCTAACAAGCGGTCTCTTTTTTTATCGTGTATATGATAAATATATTAAATAATTCCTTACTAAACATAAGTAATGCCTTAATAACAAGATAATTATTTATTATCATACACATATTTTCATTATAAACGAGCAAGTGATGTTAGCAATTTAAATTGTAATTATATGGTGATAAAGATTTAATTGGATGAACTTTGTTACATTATATGCAAATATATAATTAAGTTTCTTTATATATATATATATAGTTGAATCAATATTTATATTAATAAACAGAATAGAAGCATGGTGGGATAAATCCTGAACCATCAATTAAGGGAAGACTTTTGATTACGAGTTTGATATTTACGTACTCGTAATATGATTAGATGTATCTGTTTGTGATCTATTTTCAAGTATTTTATAATTAAGTTAATTTAAAATGTATTGTGGATTACGCCTACGTAGTGTTCTAATGCTATTTATAATATTTCGCCAATATCAAATGTTCGGTGCTAATAGTAATAGTAGGTAGTGCACACTTGCGCTTATTTCCTAACTTCTTTAAAGCAAAACTTCAGAATGTTGTAAAGACCGAGCCTAGATGGCCCAGTGACTAGTACACTTAAATTTTAACAATAGATTACGGGTTCAACCCGGGCAAGCACTACTGATTTTTTATTATCCACCGACCTGTATTGGAGCAGCGTGGTGAATTAAGCCCCAACCCTTCTCCTTAAAAACAAGAAGAGGCCTTTAACCCAGAAATGGATAGTTACAAGTTGTTTCTTTGTTTTTTTGTGGCCTTATTTAAACCCTCGATGTTGAGGCGTTAAAATTAGCCAATAGATTAATGAGGAAGTATATCAATTGACAATGATAATACTTAAATTTTACATGAATTACATTTAATTATATCAAATAGCATATCCGTTAAATAATGATCGTTCGTATTGAGTGGTTAGTGGTACCTACGTTCAACTTGATCGTTAAGTTTAATGGTCAGCGCGCGGATTGTGACCACAGTACTAAAGCTATCTTAATGATATTAGGCCAGTCTTTCACTGCGCTCTTTATCCTTTTCTATTATAGAAAACGATGAATACGAATGGATTGGTTGAAACTAAAAGAACCAACGAGGAATTAACTTGATGAGTTTTTATAAATTTCACGATTATGTATTTAAGTTATGTCATAATATGAGGAGATATTCAAAGCTTTTGTTAATGTTTTAAACTTAGAGTCAATTTGGATTTATTTTTCAACTAGATAATCGAAATTATTATTCAACAATTCCGATGTTACTGCTAGCATTTCCATTTCATTTTAGCTAACAACTGCGCGCTATTGAGATGTACGGTAAATATTTACGTAGTTTGATATATATACATATTTTTAAAGTAATAACAAGGATGTCTGTTTTTATTATTGTTACATGACTAGACTAGGGTAGACTTGGGCTTGTGATAGGAGTAGAGATGACAATCCCGGTAACGTCAGGATCGAAGCTGCGACTTTTACGTCGACTTGTAAACATTGCGCTATGTAAGATTTATGATCATTGTCGTCATGATTTTAATTTAATTTAATTTAGAAAGACATTGTGCTAATTGCAATGTTGTATACAATTAAGAAAATTTCTTTCATGGCTGTCTAGTATTAGTACCATCTAATTTTCAATTAGTTTACCTTGCACATTAAGTATTGTTGGGTAACAAATTAAATCCTGTAATTACACTGGACCACCCAGTGCCAATCTAAATACAGGCGCGAACAATCATTAGCAAATCTCTTCTGGAAGTAAAAATAATAATGTCCTCCAGACCGCTTTCGGCCACGGCGGCCAATCTCAAGAGAGATTAACCAAAGGAGATATTATAGTGCACAAGTGAGTGCGCAAACACAGGTGCACTCTCTATTCCCTAACTCTCATAATCCGAAGGGTCAGCAATCTGACACGAACAGAAAGAGTTCAGGCGCAGGGCCAACGGCTTTACGTGCTTTCCGAGGTACAGGAGTGTACACACTTCCAACTTCCAGAAAGACAGACAGACAGAGCAGCCCGGGCTGCTACGAAGAATTTTGTGACTGAAAATCTCAATAAATTTTTATTGGCTCGACCTTAGAATTGAACCCAGGACCTCCGAGTGCAGACTCGGCCTTACATCAAGCTACTAGAAAAACGAGGCAGTTATTCTGGAAGTATATACTTCATGTTCGACTGTAAATTATTGAAAACTGACGTATGGTGGTACGCTATTTTGTTGCGTGTATCCTTTGAATATTATAACTATTTTGGTCAATGTTGCGTGTCACTTTCTGATATATTATGACGATTTAGTTCTACGACGAGTTCCGTGTTTGTTCTTGCAGAATAGTTACATGGTTGACCCATTTGCAAGTATGGGTTCTTGCTATAAATATCATATTGATCATATTAATAATAGTCAATTTTTCTCAATAATTTACGTTAGTAATTTTTTTTAAAACTTTACATGAAATGAATGATGCCAGGAATCGTTTACTCAAGCTCTATTATTTTGGTCAAACGTTCTATTAACATATTTGATTAACTTTTAACATTATACAGTCGTAAGTGATCGCTGAAGGTTTCAACAAAATGATTTTAAGTAAAGCTTGTACTAAATTCGAATTTTATTTTCAATGTTTATATTTTTGCCATATTTGACTCTGGAACGAAATCTTATAGATAAAATAATGAGTTACGCTAGATAACTAAAGAGTATCCTTCTATTTCCCTGAAGAAAATATAAATACTATATAACCTAGTAGTATTATATCCGATAGTATTATAAAAGTGTTATTTTACTTAAATAGTATCAACCTTACTTATAAACTTGGCTTAACGGGTATTTTGTGAAACACAGATTTTTCTCTTTTTGCCATTATTGATTTCAAAATCGAAGGAAGAAGACCATAGCACTGTATTTGCAAGTGAAAAAAAATAGTATTTTTTTTAGTTTGAAATAAGTTGATATTTGTAGTATTTTGATTTTAATTTTAATATTAAAAAAAAACAAACAAAATTCTACAGCCGTAATATCGTAAGTGAATAATTTTATGATTTAACTCTTTCTATCATTAGTAATTTGATATTTGAAGGTAGAAGACAAAGTATGATGTAACATACAACCACTATACAACACTAGTATGGGGATAAATATTAAATAAAGTTAAATTCATTCGTTTGTTTACATATTTCTGCAAACATTTCAACATCGATCGATTAAACATAATATTTCAGGCAATGTGTGTTATTCAATGTCAATATTCAGGTCTATGTATATCAATGTCAACTTTGAGTAAATAACTGAATCATTTCAAAGGATATGTGTATGAAAGGGGTAAGTACTGAGATGACGAGACGGCAGAAAGACGTAGAAGGGAAATACATGTTGTACCGACTCCACGTAATGGGATAAGGACAGGAAGAAGAAGAAACTTGTTAATAAAATGAATGTCTACAAAAGAAATATCAGTTCACATATTGTTACTGAGGGCTTAGTGTAAGTTTTTAAACACCGTTGCTACTAACTTCAACGAACTCTGCAAGCTGAACTTTTTAGTCGACTATACAAGAAAAATTTTATCCTTCCGGTTATCCGAGGGATTTTTCCGGGAAAATGAAAGGCTTCCTGTACAACGTTAAAACTTTCGACTTTTATAGTTTTCAAACCATCGAAAAATGGAATCATTGCAATCATCTGGACAAAAGAATGGTTACCGTCACTTGTATACATTAACCTTGTAAATGTATTTCGAAAATAATAGAAAAAAAAATTACAAAATCTACAATGAATGCTTTGTTTTCTGTTTCTACTAAATATTAAATAAAAAAACCTTTATTCATCCATTTTATTTTTATTTTATTTTATTAGGATCTCCAACAAGGAATACATATGACAAGCTTTAATATAATATGCGAGTTATAAATCTATGTTCTCCCTCAGTTACAGGAAACCAAGATTCCATCACATATAACTAAGTAACAGCTAATATAAATAGTAAAATCAAAATTAAGAACTTAACAAATTTAAAGTGATATGATTTAATGAGCTAAAACAAAAAACAGAACTTCGTTAAATGACTAAAATTTAGGAATAAAATTTGAAAAGCTATAAAATAAAAACAATACAAAAAATCCATAACAATAACGCCGTATATTATTTTTATTTAAGTCTGTATATTATTATTTTTCACACGCTTCATGCATTGCATTGCACTTGACTTTATTTGGTCAGATTGTAGTACTGGTAGCCCTACAAGCCTGCGTTATCAGCTTGGGAGAACGAGTAGAAGTTCAAGACAGATGTTGGGAGTCCACTTAAAGGTTCAGAATACGCACGTTTTAAGGACCTCCTTTGAGGCCGACCCTTGGCTTGGCACGTCGTTGTCGGTGAAACGCTTTACATTAAGCACTTATATGTAACAAAGTCAGTATGCGAACACTGAATGCGCCCACGAACTAAATTACACCTTTTCGTAATTATCGTTCTTATTTCAAACTTTACACGTATATGTTTATCGGAATAGAATAATAATTTGTAACTGATGTTAGAGTAATTGAAAAATCATTTGACTTTTGGCTCATTAATTGGTGTGCTTCGGCTAGAGTCAATAGCATTTAAACTATAACTTAAATAATGTAAAGCAACAACCCAGTAATGTACTATTGCAAGTTTAAGGCCTCCTATTCTTTAATGAGAAGAATGAGTTATTGAAATTATTCATTGCTCCAATGTGGGATGGCGGAGCATGTATAGCAGATTTTCATTCAAAACAGTCAAGTTACCTAATGGTTAGAACGCGTGAATCTTAACCGATGATCGTGGGTTCAAACTCGGACAAGCACCACTGAACTTTTATGGGCTTAATTTGTGGTTATAATTCATCTCGTGCGTGACGGTGAAGGAAAACATCGTGAGGAAACCTGCATGTGTCTTATTTCATTGAAATTCTGCCACATGTGTATTCTACCAATCCGCATTGGAGCGGCGTGGTGGAAGCTCCAAAACTTCTCCTTAAAAAAGCATTAGGTAATTAACAGTCTGTTACTGTACTGTACTGTATGTGAGTTTTATCACTATGTATTCCTTTATTGCCGAGCAAGAGATTATAAAACGCATATTAAGCATATAAAACAGATGTTTGATAAGAATTGTTTGTTAGGTATGAACCCGTAATCTTCAGTTACGATTCACGTGTTGTAACCATTGGATTATATCGACTCATTAAGTGTTTGTGCAAAATTTAATTATAATTTGATAGGAATTGCTTTTCAATTCAGTTGCAACATTTAAGCCATACTCTGTTAGTTGTTAAGTTAAATAATAGCTTGTAATAAAAAGTCTTATATCGCGTCCGAACTTTGTACGTAATACACCAGCGAAACCTTTTGTATCAAAAAAGTTTTATTAAACTTTGTAATATTTAGCTTTCAAAGCGAGTTAACGTGAATTGTCAAAACGTTGTAATATTTCTAACTTTTTTCTGTATCTGTTGCATAAAGATAACGCTTGAAGAATGCTTTAATTCCCTACAATTAATCTCATACTTTAATTTATTCGTTATAATTATTTGCAACATGACGTAATTCACATTTTATTTATCAGTATATTGTTTTCAAGCGTGTTAAAAGATGTATTAGATAGTGAATAAGACAAGTATTTCATCAAAAGTAGTTTGTTTTAATCAATACTCCATTCTAATCATACATTATAATTCCACCAAAACCAAATGGGACTTATGTTACCTATTGGTTGATATTATTCATCTCGAGCTTGCCGGTGGAAAGAACCTCATGAATCCTTTTGTTGATAGCAGAGTTTTGTACAATGCCCTCTGGGTAGGCACCTCCCACCAATTCTACCGCCAATCAGTTATGCTATTTTTATTTTCCTATCTAATAGGTAAGTGAGTCGGTGTTATTACAGTCATAATGAGCATAACATTTTAGATTGGCGACATTTGGACAATGTAAACAAGAATGAATATTTAATATTTCTTGCTGTAAATGTCAAGTTTCATGGTTATTGTGAGTTAGCATCAGGTAGCACTTTTGCCATATTCCGTCAGATTATTGCGCGATCTCTAGCGGAAGTAGTGTCAACAACAATTTTAGGTAAACGTTTTTAATAAAAAAACAACTTTGCTCTATTTATAACTACACGGTACGGTAACTTTAATATACAAAATAATAAAAACAAGAAAAATTTATGCATGGTTTTTATATAAGAATTAGAAAATGAATAGTTTATTTAGCTAAATTGGTAAAGGTCGCTTACAAGCAAATTTCGATATTAGAAATGTTTTTTCGCAAGTATTTATAAGTATGAACATATTTTTCAAAGAAACTAAGATGAATATGGGCTGACACGTTATTTTTAAACGAAAATTTCGGGCTTAAAATTGAACAAACATAATTGAGCTTTAATGTGATATCGCCAGAAAGCCTGCATATACCTGATAAAATTATGTCACAATAAGACGAAACCAAATTTTATTTATAAAAAACAGCTACATTTTATTTCATTGGATGACTGATGTAGCTTTATTCTTAAGTTTTCAATTTCAGTAAAGTGAAAGGTAAATTATGTAATCTTCGTTATATAAGCATATGAATCCTTAATACATAGTCAACTGAAAAGTACGTATTTTTGAAGAGGTTAATCTCAGGCACTACTAGTTCGAATTGAATAAATATTTCAACGTTAGACCATTCATTTTTGTTAAAGATTAAACTATGTATTGGTTTGACAATAAGGTTATATGGGTATTAAATAATAAAAACAGATGGATTTGGTTATAATATTTCAGAGTTTTTTTTTTTTTTATTCGCCGGGAGGGCAAATGACTCTACTCCACCTGATGGTAAGTGGTAGTAGAGTCCAAACGCGACGACGGCCAGTACAAACGGGAAAAAGGTTCTGCACTAGCCGCCTTCGCCTTGCCGGCCCGCAAGATGCCTCTTCACGCCTCGTTTGAAGGAACCCGGGTTGTAAGAGGAGTGGGAACACGTGAGCTGGTAAGGAATTCCATTTTTTGGAAGTGCGACAAAGAAAGGAGTTGCCAAATGTCTTTGTTCGCGATGGAATTGATGTCACAGTTAGGCGGTGACATCGAGAACCAGCTCGCGTGGACTTAAGAAGGAAGGGGGAAGCAGCAGGAAGTAAAGATGATGGAGAAGATAGAACGCGAAAATTTGAACCGATAATCTCTGGTTCAAGTTCAGTCACGAACTGAATTTTCATTTGTATAGCCCAGCAGTGGGCAGTCACAGGCCTTTAATTTACATTTGTAATTCACACTTTAATTTACGTTTGGTTACATTATCGTCACATATTAACATGGAGCATTTAAATTTATTATGAAATGCTTGTGAAACCACAGGGTATGGCTAGTTATGTATAACTACCATTACGTTAGTATGAATAGTTTTACGTCCACCACAAACTCGATTGTTTGATATTTGGATCGGCGTTAGCTGCTCAAATACCTTTTAATAATTTAAACAAAAAATATTGTCAAAGTTCACGTGTGTGGTCACGTATAATGAAAAATTTTTACTGAAACTGCTTACAATGTACCAAAACGTCTATAAAATGTAAAATTTTCATACAAAATATATAAAAATTTATTATTATCTGATTGTAGCTACATTCGTAAGCTATTGCATCTTATCATTGCTATGGCTTTTACCTGACATCCCCATTTGATTTCATTACACGATAAGTCGGAGATAAAACATTAGATATTCATAGACGAGGTAGAATGTTATCGTAGCCATAGAGAAGTAAGCTTCAAAAGTGCCATGAGCAAAAATAATAATCTTTTTTCTTAAAATAATTTGAATGTCCAAAAATTTTACAATAATAAGGTTGACAGACATTCAGTTATGAAGGTTTTTTATATAAATAATAGAGATATACATATATCATATACATAATTTTTTTTTTTTTATATTCGCCGGGAGGGCAAATGACTCTACTCCACCTGATGGTATGTGGTAGTAGAGTCCAAACGCGACGACGGCCAGTACAGACGGGAAAAACGTTCTGCACTAGCCGCCTTCGCCTTGCCGGCCCGCAAGATGCCTCTTCACGCCTCGTTTGAAGGAACCCGGGTTGTAAGAGGAGGGGAACACGTGAGCTGGTAAGGAATTCCATTTTTTGGAAGTGCGACAAAGAAAGGAGTTGCCAAATTTCTTTGTTTGCGATGGAATTGATGTCACAGTTAGGCGGTGACATCGAGAACCAGCTCGCGTGGACTTAAGAAGGAAGGGGGAAGCAGGAATTAGAGAGAATAATTCCTCAGAGCACTCGCCGTGATACAGTCGATAGAAAGCGCTCAGTGCTGCTATCTCACGACGCAATTGTAAAGGTTCAAGGATGTTTGTGACCTTTACGTCGCCAATAATGCGTACGGCACGTCGCTGCACCCGGTCCAAGGCCTCAAGTAGGTACTTAGCGGAGCCATCCCAAAGGTGCGAGCAATATTCCACGCAAGACCGTACCTGTGTTTTGTACAGCAGGCACAGTTGTTGTGGCGTGAAAAAGCGCCGCACCTTGTTCAGAACTCCGAGTTTCCGTGAAGCTGTTTTTATAACAGCCTCGATGTAATCCCTTGGACTAAGGTCGCAGCGAACGTCAATCCCCAGCATGGCGATTTTGCTTTGCATCACCAGCGGAGTACCACAGAGGGAGGGAAGAGGGGAAAATGTTGACTTTTTCGCCGTGAGAGCGCATACCTGTGTTTTCTTGGCATTAAACTAAAAAGATTATCAGAGCCCCATTTGGCGATGAGCTCTAACGTCCTATCGAGTTCAATGACAAGATTCTCCCGCCTCTCCTCAGTTTCCGCCCACCCAGCCACTGCGCGTCCGTGGTATCTAATATATCATAAAAGATACATATTCTTATCATTGGAATAATTTGCCCTTTTTCAGTATTTTTCATGATAAAATATTAATCAAATTCCTATATGTATATAATTCGGATGTAAATTAAGTTTTATTTTTATTTTTTGAAGCAGTTGCTAATAAAATTGATAAGGTGTTAAAGAAATTCCTTAATGACTAATAAGCCACTCCGGCTTGCTCTCATTTTAACGAGTGTCTTTTAACGAGTTTTTTACATTACACTAACAAAGTAAGATTGTATTCATTTTAAACTAAACTTTATTTACAAAAATATTTTTTATTTTATATACAATTATCTTTTCGATTATTTTTTTTTTATTTTTTATTTATAGAATAGGAAGGCAGGCGAGCATATGGGCCACCTGATGGTAAGTGGTCACCAAACGCCCTTAGACATTGGCATTGTAAGAAATGTTAACCATCGCTTACATCACCAATACGCCACCAACCTTGGGAACTAAGATGTTATGTCCCTTGTGCCTGTAATTACACTGGCTCACTCACCCTTCAAACCGGAACACAACAATACCAAGTACTGCTGTTTTGCGGTAGAATATCTGATGAGTGGGTGGTACCTACCCAGACGAGCTTGCACAAAGCTCTACCACCAGTAAAGTATGATTATCAAATCAAAATTGGTGATATGAAAATAATCGAATCGAAGCAATGAAATCAAAATGTAATAGTATTTTGTTATATGTGATATCAAGATTTACAACAAAATCAAATCAGTGACACGCAAATTTTATTGATGTTGTACTCGATACCTATTAGTGAAGCATTCAAACATCTAGTTTACCAGTTCTGTACTATTTTGCTCCGTGGACAAGTAAATGATCATATCAATGTTCAATTTATTTCAACTCCATTGGTAACAAGCAATAGTGGAAATCGACGACGTAAAGTATTTTCATATGGAAAATTATTCGTAAAATTTATCATGTTTACTTTGAAAAAAATTATTTATTGAATAGTTCAGTAGGAGCTTTTTTCATCGTTATTGTTTGAATAACTGAATACGACAGAATTTTATCATATGCTGATTTCCGTTCTACGATGCTTCTTAGTGATATGTGCAAGCCGATCGGTGTACACAATCTACCACCAAACAGTTATACTGAGTATTTTTGTGTTCTAATTTGAAGCGTTAGCCAGTGAACTATGAGCACAAGGCACATAACATCATAGTTCCCAAGGTTGTGGCGCATTTTCGATGTAAGAAATGGTTAATATTTCTTACAGCGCCAATAACAGGTGGCCCATTTAACCATTCTGATTTTTTTAAATAAAAAATGTATTTCTTCTCCGAGTATGACCTAAAATTATAATAAAAATATAAAATCGGTAGTGTTTAGTCAGAGTCCTTACACATAGTAACTAAAAAATATAATGTATAAATAATTGTAATGAATAAAATTCATCTTTCATTTAAGCTTTTATACGGAGAATTTTGTACCGTTCGAGCCTGTTTCAGTTTTAAATTGCGAATTTATTGAAAATAACCTCTGTATTGATATTTATGTACAGATGTAGGGCAAGGACCATGAATCTCATCTCCTCCCTTAAAGTAAATAATGGGATCGAAATCTTGACTTGCTTAAGCAACACTCTCTTTTTATTACGTTACGTTTAATATACGGTATATTGTTTTGAAGGTAAATTGGCATGTTTACTATGCCATTGTTTTTTCATAACTTTCAGAAGAAAAAAATACATTTAAGTTGATCTTACTTAGTAGCCCACCTACAGTCTAAAATGATTTATGTTTTATACTTATTTTCCTTATTACGATGCCGTTCTTATTTTTTATAAAATTTAATATTTGTGGTACATAATATATTCAAAGTGTTATTTTATCTTATGTATATTTTATGTTAAAAAAATCTGAAATAATGAACTGTTATATTTAATATAATTTGAAATATATTGATAGTGACTAATTTAATCGATAAAAATGAAAACAGTTCTTGAAAATGTAAGAATGAATCGAAATCTTTAACTACTTCACTTGTAAATACATAATTTACTCATTCTGCAACATTCAATAAAATGTATGAAAACGATAATTAACCTAAAATATTTATGACTAGATAAATGCTAAATTTAATAATATTTGTAATCATATAATACGATTGGTATTTTATACATAACAATAACATAAAGTTCACATTTGTTACGTTAATAATCTAAATTTAAAACGGATGAAACTGCAAAATGCAGCTGCAAGTATACTAAAACGTATATATACGTAAATTATATGTATAAATTTAGCCCTTCTCCGAAGCCCATTGCATATTCTTGTATACATTTTACGTATATTGGTTCGGCAGTTTTGTATAAGTTAGACATTAAACACGTCTCCTCATTTATTTGTTTAAATAGATGTTATATTATATATATATATATATATATATATATATATATATATATATATATATATATATATATATATTTTATAGAACAGGAAGGTGGACGAGCATGTGGGCCACCTGATGGTAAGTGGTCACCAAACGCCCTTAGACATTGGCATTGTAAGAAATGTCAACCATCGCTTTTAGCCAATGCGCCACCAACCTTGGGAACTAAGATTTTATGTCCCTTGTGCCTGTAATTACACTGGCTCACTCACCCTTCAAACTGGAACACAACAATATCAAGTATTGCTGTTTTGCGGTAGAATATCTGATGAGTGGGTGGTACCTACCCAGACGGGCTTGCACAAAGCCCTACCACCAGTAAAAACTCGTGTTATTTTATAGAATACTATTGTATATATATATATATATATATATATATATATATATATATATAAAAATAACACTGTAAAATAACACGAGTTTCACACAAGTGTACTATCATCCCTCCCTCACACTTATAATCCAATGGGACGGCAAATTGTATACGACCCAAATTAGTATAGACGCAGGACCAATAGTTTTATGTGCTTTTCCATGCACGTTAGTGTAAACACTATCAACGACCTACCTCTGAGCTGCTATTGAGAATATCTTGAGTAAAAAACCCAAAGCTACAAAAAAAAACATTAAAACAACGGCGAGACGAGTACATATTGCTAGCACTGTAAAAAAGTTATCAAATCTTATGGAGAGCTAAGCTACTAGCTCTACACTCCCTAACCTAACACAGAGAGTGTTAGGTTAAGGAGTAACTCTTATCATAGCGTACAGCGATCTGCGTGTATCATAGTCTTAAATTTTCCACAAACTGATTGTATTGACACACACAATTATTTTGACTGAGGGTTTGGAATATCTAACTTATCAATCACTATTTAAATAATTACTAAGCAAGCGCATTACGATCACGTGTGTTGAGCACAATAAGGTTCGTATCTATATCTATTTTTCAACTTTTTTTGCAAGTTATTTACTTTATAACTAGCTAATTTATAAGTTTTTTAATGCGCTGAAGTGTGTTTATTTATTTGTGAACAATATTCTAAATAGCAATTTTTAAGTTCCTATCTTGAAAATTAACAAAAAGTCCATACAAAACCTAGAATTGGGCCTTTCTAGATTTGTTCAAACTGAATCTATAAGAGCGTGAATTGTGTCTCGTCTTGGCGGGGGCACTACCGTTGCCCCAGATATTTTTTTTATAGTAGCCCGATTGGATTTTTGAACTCAGAACATTGAGCCTTTGGTCTTAAATATAGCATCTAGAACATCGAAAGAAATAATGGAAAAATTACATTATTAGACTCAGTTAAAGCTTCTTCAAACGTATTACATTGTGTGCCTGAAAGAGTCCTCATTGATGAAGCTTACCTAAGTCTATATTGCGGTCAGCAATAAAATAATTGAATATTCAAAATATAACCGAGCTAGGTTGTCAAGTGAACTCTTGATTTTTCAAAACAACATATACATGCATTACTATTACATGAATGATAGCAACGATGAACTTTATATTCCATCCGTATTATATCTATATTATATACAAATACTTTTGCAGTATATCATATTGATTTTATAATTTAATATTTCACAGACGACTACAATAATTGCAACGCTATTACAATTATTGCTCCGTAACAGCCTGTGAATGTCCCACTGCTGGGCTAAAGGCCTCCTCTCCTCTTTTTGAGGAGAAGGTTTGGAGCTTATTCCACCACGCTGCTCCAATGCGGGTTGGTAGAATTCACATGTGGCAGAATTTCAGTGAAATTAGACACATGCAGGTTTCCTCACGATGTTTTCCTTCACCGTAAAGCACGAGATGAATTATAATCACGAATTAAGCACGTGAAAATTCAGTGGTGCTTGCCCGGGATTGAACCCACGATCATCGACTAAGATTCACGCGTTCTTACCACCGGGCCATCTCGGCTTATAATTATTGCTCATTGTCCATTAATTTTTAGCAATATTCAAAGGTGTAACTAAAAAGTGTTAAATTATCATATTGTTTAAATACCTTAGTATAATAAGGTAAAATATTACTCTTCTAAGTTCAATACAAAATTAAAAAACTATATAACTCTCTTCTCTTGGTATTTTAACGAAAAATGGTTCGTAAACAAATTAGCTATTTGAAGATAATTTGCAATTTGCAATACGAAAGAAGAATATTTAGAGAGTGAATAGCTCATAGAACGATTGCTCAGAAAATAGTGACCACCTTTATACTGTAACAGTATAAATATATTAGCAAAATATCTTATGCAATTAAAAAACTCTTTCAATTTTGATGCCAGAGGTTTATCTATATTGAAGATTTTTTTAGACTCGATGCACGAACAAACGCGTCTCCTCGTGGACAAAGTTGTACCAATTAGGATATTTTTAATACAAGTTTAATGAGGACTGCGTCTTATCTATCCCGTGCCGTAGGACGTTGTGATTGATAAAATGATAGGCTATCGAGGAAATGTTCCCTCAGACTACTTATAAAATTAAAACCTAATAAATACAGTATTAAAAAGTAAATGCTACTTTATTTTATACAAGCTACTTTATTTTGTACATATTGTAAGCAACCGGATGATATGTATCAGATAAATAATTATGCGCTGGACATTGTGAACAGAATGACAACACCAATTTCTGACAGAGAGAGTATTTCCCATAGTATTTCTGTGGTAGAATATTTGACCTAATTTTTTTAAACTTTAAAAACAAAAAATTGGTCCCTCGAGCCGGATTTTACATTCCAGTTATTATCATTGAATTACATGTGATAATTTATTTATGGGTAATCCTCATAATTTTATTCTATAATCAATGGTTACTTTAATCTTATTGTTATAACACAATCATAATTATTATATTTACATCGTCATCAAAAGATACAAACTTTCTGAAGTTTCAGAACTATACTTAATTACTATAGAAGAACTTGGATTAATTTTAAAACTTATGAACTATAATTAATATTAATTAAGTTTAATTTTCGCAGAATATGAATACATTTCAAAATTTCGTTACAACTAAAAACATGAACTTTTGATCATTAAATCGTTAACACGGTTCGGTGGTTAATTGATGTATTGAACTTTTCAATCGACTTTTATAACAAATTTATATTTCACGAGTCTGTACTAATTATAGTCCTTAAGGAGCAGCTGCCATTTCTCACGGTTTGTATTCGCGAACGCCTTTACCACAATTACACGAACGATCTTTCGTTTATTTGATTGTTTTATTTACAGCATACCAACATCACTCAACGCTTTTAAGCTGTGGTTCAAATTTAAATAAATAAGTAATATATGTATATATATTATATGACACGATATATTATATATGAATACATGACACGAATCACATAATATATATATATATATATATATATATGTTACGTGATTCGTGTCATGTATTCATTAAATAAGTAAATTTACCCATCGATGATTTAATATAATAAAAAAATTTAATTTTCCTTTCAATGTTTCAATATTTCATCATTAATATACATATATGATTAACTTTTTTAATAAGTTCATATTTTATCTTATAAAAGTTTCCACCCTCGGCCGCATATGATTTTTTACCACAGAGAACGTGTACGCAAAATTTAATGATGATCAGCTGAATAAAATGCGAGGAAGTGTAGCGTCAAAGCTTGCAATTCAATTTTAAACAATCTGCATTCTGGTTGGATTGGATTGGATTGAGCTGATTTTTTGGAAGCTTTAGGTGCCGATGACAAAACTTAATTTAATTTGGCACATAGATTGAGTTACAGATTTATTTCAAAATCATTTTTATTAATTATTATAATTATTTATTGTTTTACTAATAATACTTGTAAAGAACTAACTGTTGGTTTGCTATTAAGAAAGTTTAGAAGTTTCAAAAGTTAGCGATTTCAAAGAACAACGGAAGTGAGACTCGATAGAAACATAATATAAGAATTGGCTTCTCAACAATTTAGTCTACCAGCACTATTAACTTCTTATTCAATTCCTGTAGAGCAAACTTTTATTAATTCTTAATACGGAATTTAATTATTGCATTATTGTTCTATATCAATTACATAAAATTAGCCTGAAAATTCTTTAGCATATTTATTTTATCTAGAAAACATAAGTTGTTTTCGAGATATGTTAATCAGAAACATCCGTTATCTGGTTTCAATATCATATCTGGTTCTAAAAATATGTAAATCTGATTTACATATATGTATTCATATATATACACTTTCCTTAAATATTATATGGTCTTACATTACAACGAAATTCACAACTTTTAATTTCCTTATGATGCGGTATTTTTGAGTTAGGAATAATCTGGATAATAATTTATCCATATTATTATTAGAAGGTCGTCAATTTCAAGAGTTCAAAGAGATTTTTTTAAATCTAGATTGCTTTTAATAATCGTTTGATGTGACACCGTTTGACCGACAACCATGTAATTTGACGTTTTTTTTTTCATGGATATGATTTTTATACTATCTATTTTATTTTAAATTGCCGCTAGATAATGCATCAGCACATAAACATTTATTCCACGAAATCGATAGGACAGACAAAGACATTTGTCAATTATTATTAAAGTTCATTTTGTCAGTAAAAATCTAAGGGCTATATAAATTCAAGCGTTATTTAATAGGGCAGTTAGATCAATTGTACCTAAATTTGAACTTATAAAACCTAGCAATGATAACAAATTAATAATTAATTAAATTTTTATTAAATTAAGAAAAAAAATCAGTAAATGCTTATTTAAATATATGATGCTCATAATATCGATGACGGTTAAATATATTGTACCATAGTAACTGTGCTATTCTTTTAAGAACTCACTTTATTATTCACCCGTGAAATATTGACAACCGACTCTTAATGAAATATTAAGATGCGTGTTCTCTTGAAATGTTATAATTATTACGATAAATGTCGCACATCACTTTCTGACATTTCACGACGGTTTTCTGCGTTGAGTTTCGAGTTTGTTTTTACAGGACAGCCCTACTATTGTGTATGTTCTATTTAACAATAGTAGAATGCCTAAAATGTAATAAAATAAAATCAGATTTACTTTGTCGATAACTAAAAATGCATGTTTCATTAAAATGAGCGCAATAAAAAATTAATAGTAAAAATCACGTAAATTTAACGCCTAAAACGTTACGCGTTAACGTATTATTGACGAGCATGACGTTATCGATTTTGCCGCTTCACGAAATGCAAATTTGTTCATCGACGTGCCATCAATACAATTCGTTTCTTTTTTATTGGACACAATAATGTGTGAAACTGTCCAACTTTGTAAACTAGTCAGCGGAAAATCGAATCGATCAACATCAATCAACGAGTTAGGGTCTTTATAAACTGATTCGCATCCTTTCGCAATTAAACGCTGAAAGGCAAGTTTTAATCCAAAATAAACTACAAAATGTTGCTGCAAATTATGACGTAAGATATTTAAAATAAACAATCACACACACACATACAGAATGAATAACTGAAATCAGTTAGCAGTTGTCAAATAAAAGACTTTGTAGACAAATTAAAATCGAAAATCGTGACAGGGAAAACGTTTCATAAATAATAATATGTCATTCAGGTACATAATAATTAATATTAATAATAATAATATCCTGGGACATTATTCACACATGGCCATTTGATTTCGAATTAAGCAGATCTTGAACTATGGAAACCAAACAACTGATATACTACATATAATAGTTTTCTTTTGTAAATACATACTTATATAGATAATTACACCCAGACTCAGGACAAACAGGCAAGTTCATGCACATAAATGTCTGTCCTGGGTTTGAATCGAACCCACAGCCTTCAGCGTGAAAGGCAAGTATCTACCAACCACGCCAACAGGCTCGATTATCAAAACAATTAAAAAATCTTGTATATAGCTTTTTAAATAAATCATTTATTTTTATTAAATTTTAAACTAAGATTATGTATCTGGTTATTGTCTATAGGAATAATCACAGTTTGATTATAATAATCTTCTGGTGACCCAAGAGCTGGCGCTTATTTAGCCCAAAGGCTGAGTGTCGCGGTGCAGAGAGGCAATAGTGCCAGCGTCTTGGGTACAATGCCACAGGACAATCTTTCAGACAGCGTGTTTCTGCTTTAAATTTGTAATGTGTATTTTTTTCTTTTTATTTTAATTTTACTGGGATACCGATATCTCAGTAAATATATTTTTTAGAATACTTATTGCAATTTCCTTATCAATAAATTACTAAGACAGATCATAGTTTAGTGAGTAATGCAACAATTGCCACTAGAATAATAAAAATAAGGATCAAAGTTCATAGCTATGACTGCATAGCTTAACAAAGCCGAAGTCAAAGGAATAAGCCATGGGCTATTATGATAGAGTTAAATCAATGAGTCTCATACAAGCTTAAACGTACAACCGTCAGGCTTAATTCAAGCAAAGCGTTTGCGTGCTTATATCCCCAGATAAGGGATATCGGTAAGATATAATGCCAATAATACTGGAGTAATATTTTATAAGGCAAAAAACTGTACAAGCCATGACCGTGGAAAGGTGGCTAGAAGCAGCATTTCCTCGTTGAAAAGTTACCAGTATATACAATAAAACATATGTATGTTTTATAAAAGTTGAACTAAGTAGTATATTAAATTATTTAATAAATAAAATATTTTAAATGATTAGTTTATTATAACTTCTACAAGTGACATTCGCTGCTTTCAAGGTAAATTTTTCATAACGAATATATCATAATAATCTTATCAATTCTGCTTTATCAAGTTTCGACAAATCATTGTGCTGGTTTTATTGTTGAAATATCAAGGTGGTATTAACTAATTTTAATTAATGAATTTCATAATAGTCTTTCAGTTGCGACAGGTCTTTGTTAACGTTTTCAAACAGCTTATAATCCAATAATAAGTTGAGGTCTTTCGAATGAATCGGTACCCTTTCTCTTCTCTCACGAAAATGTTGTTATTACAATGAAATTTAAATGAGTGTTTCTAATACATCTGATTTCTTTTGTAACATAGCGGATATTGAACTTTCAGCTTATTTTGTCTCAAATTATCATTTATATCAAACAGTTGCCATTTGAACGAAGCTATAATAATTGAATTAATTAAAATTCCGATTCGATCATGTCCATTCCTCTCTCTTTCTCAATGGTATTTCCTTTTGTAAAATAAATCAATTGAAGTTATCGTAAGTTATAAATAATAGCTATCCCCAAAAGAAGGAAAACACATTTCATCGAAAATATTAAATAGAATAGAATAGGTTAGGTATTAAGGTTTTTTAAAAATTTATGCCGTAATTACACTTTTTAATATCAAATCAAATAAAGAAAAAATGCTACTTAAAATATTTGAAATTCGTAATATCCTTGCATGAAAAACTAGATTTCTATTAAAATACGTTAACGTATGCTTAGGTATTTTTTATATACAAGATATGTAACAAGACTCAATAGGAACCAACTAACAGTAAGTCTCCTTCACTGGACACTGGAACTCTAATGTGTGTTTAGGAGGTGGCAGTCCTTCAATGCATTGCAAAACAAATGATCTATAATATTATGTTTCTTGTGCCTTTTATTACACTGTACTACTTACAATCATTATTTATATCCTTAAAAACAATATACATATCTATTTTAAAAATAACTTAAAACTTATGTAAAACTTACTCTTATTTTTTAATTGAAATCGACTCTCACGGCGAGCGACATAATAAAACTACAAAACAAAAATGTATCGAGCAAATGTATAAACAAATCAATAAATGTTAAAACAACTTTTCAATTATCGCTTTAAATATTCAATGCTTAAATAAAAGCATTAAGATCCCTTAACAAGCCTAAGTAGGATGGCTGATCTTGTACATTCTTAATTCTTTAATAGAATTTAAACTTTAACAACGTCCATTTTGAACAAAATAATTGAATTCAAAGAGTTATGAGTTGCTGGGAATATAATTACGTTTGAAAGAAAATTAATTCTTTGTGGTGACGACGGTGCTGTTTGGGACAGGTATTGTCTTGTCCATGAAATTTGTACATTAAGGTTTGGTTCGGTTCGTGGAATCGTGGGAAGTCATTTTAGGTTCTGACTGTGATCCCAGCATAACATCGAAAGACAGAGTCAGTTTTTAAGTATCCGTTGTGGAACTTCGGCTATGACCCAGTCTTGCGACGGAGTTAGCATCATGAAACGTTTTTAATTGTATATATTATATTTTCTTAGAAGTTCAAGTTATAATATTAAATACAATTGTTTTTCCCAAATCAAGATAAAATATAAATATGGGGTGATGTGTTTTTATATATTTGTATATACATAAGTTTATATTTTAGAATCATGTTAATACTCTGAGGATCGTGAAAATAATACTGTAATCACCTGTACAAAAAGCTTGCAATTTTGTTGCAATTTAATGAATATAAATTTCACAGTCCATTAAATCAATCCTTTGATAACTTATTCAAAAAACTACATTTGAAGCGGAAACTTACACGTTGATGCTTTACGCGTACGCTTTTTACCTGGCACTAATAAAAGGAAAAAGTATTGCGTAGTTCGATTTTTTTTTTTGTTAAATCAATGTTTTAAATTTATATAATATTGTTACACATAAAATGTAAATTCAACTTTAATTCTCAGTAATATCATAAACGCAAAAGTATGTTTGTTTGTTTGTTACTTTTTCACATCTTAACTACTTAACCCACCATCATAAAGTTTTGTATTCTCGTTGTCTGAGAAATATATAAGAAAAGAAAGGATTTACAAGCGATAAAAGATAGTTTGTTTGGATATTTCTAGATTCTACCAGTCTGGCTTAAAAATATGCATTAGGATTTATTTATTGAGAAAGGTTATAAATTTAAGCACATAACATATGCTCAGGCAATTAGACCTTAACCATATATAAAGACGACTGCTTTTTCGCACTTTTCGCGAAATGAACAAACCACCACTGTTTCTACGAGCCTTTAATTACGTGTGTTTAATTATTTTTCAATTTAATAAAACTTTACGTTCACCGGAGAAGCCAATTATAATATCAATTTAAATTACTATGCGAAATTCCATTGTCGGTTACTGGTGATATTATTATATGTAGAAGGTAATTTGAGACAGTGGTAGGTGGTAGTTATTCTACTATAGGAACCGCTAATGACAAAATATTTTACAATCATTTGGTTTGGTGTTTTTAGTTTGGAGGGTAAATTATGAAATGTAATAATTAAAGTATTTTATTTTCAGACACAGTTTTCTCAGAATAAAATATTAAGTGCATTTCGTGAATTGCAAATACGTATTAAATACTTTAAAGGCCGAAGTATGCCCAGATTTGAAACTGTGGCAGTCGTTGTTAAAAAATTTCATGATAAATGTTTCTCTAATTAAAAAACTTCGAAGTCGGCATTCTAGTCAGTTTTTTTTAAATATCCATTGCTATTCTTTAGCTGGCAATGACTCTAAAAATAACTGATGTTGGAAATGTATTATAAGTATTTCAATCATTTCAAAATATGCATAAAGGCTGGGATTGGTTTTATATATTTATTTTTCATATTTTATTATCAATGATTGAGACCACTGTTAATGTACACTTTAACATATTATATAAAAAAGAGCCCAATATGGAGTTACACACATCAAGTAACGAATCCCCTAATCTTCCAATCTTAAATTATAAACCTAAAGTCATACAAATTTGGAAAAGTATCGCTATATTCTTATAATTGATGTCTACCAGACGTTACACGCCATTAGTCGAGTGGCTTAACCTCAAGGGTTATGGGTTCAAATGCGTCACATGTTGCAAATAGTACGGCCGAAACTTTCGCTTTCCGCACATTTGTCTCTTAACATTGAAACTGTTTTGGATAAAGGGATTAAGGACAATTTTCGATGTAATTCGATTTATTCAGAGAAAATTAACTCCATACATCGAGAATATGTAATGGTTTTTGTTTAAAAAATAACGATTTCAATGCAGCGCATTTTAATTTAATTAAAGTAATTTTATTATTTTTTTATTGTATTTTTTTTATTTTATTTTGTTAGTCTAATATTTTCCTTGTATAAGTTCTTTCGGTTCATACGAAGTATATATGTTTCATATCGAAGAATAGTATTCTTATATACTATATAGAATTTGTTCATTCTATACAAAATGACAATAACACTATAGTATTTGTTCATTATATCAGGATAAATAATAATTTCATTATATTCAATTAAAACACAAATGCAAATTGGTGGAAAAAGAAACTACTGATTTTCTTGCCTACATGAATAATGAATGGTTTGGTATAATTTATTTTGATAATTATATTTAATTACAGGCACAATAAACACCATCTCCTATAAACGTTTAGCTTAACACTGATTTGATCTCTCTTTCTGTCATTTTTGATTTGACATAAGAAAGAAGGAGTCATATTGTTCAACTAATCACCCGCTAAACAACTTTTATAAAGAAGGTTAAGTTCCATTGTTCGCAAACAAGGAATAGGTAATGTTTCTTGTCTAAAGGTAGTAGTGTGATCACTTTATACTTAAGCTCTTTTTTAACTGGTGGTAGAGCTTTGTACAAGCTCGTCTGGGTAGGTACCACCCACTCATCAGATGTTCTACCGCTAAACAGCAGTACTTGGTATTGTTGTGTACCGGTTTGAAGGGTGGGTGAGCCAGTATAATTACAGGCACAAGGGACATAACATCTTAGTTCCCAAGGTTGGTGGCGCATTGGCTATTTAAGCGATGGTTGACATTTCTTACAATGCCAATGACTAAGGTCACCAAACGGGTGACAACTTACCATCAGGTGGCCCATATGCTCGTTCGCCTTCCTATTCTATAAAAAAAACATTAATTACTTGTTCATGAAAATGATCTATCAATGGTGATTTGTTAGCAAATAATCAGTGAAGTGAGATAGTTACATTACAATAAAATGTGATTGTAAACCATTTTTGAGAATTGCGTCACAATCGAAATGCTCAACGAATCGAAGTAGGTCTGCACACTGCATTACCAACCGCAGTATGATAAAGTCAATATATGGAATATTCTTATATATTATTAGATATATACATATCATATACACATTTATTATAAAGATAATAAGGTATATAAATTATGGTCACAATGACAAAGTAACAAGAGCCAAATTACATAACACAATAGGCAACCGTTTCCATATCGTTAAGATAATAAAGTCTTAACGAATAAGTTTATTTAAAAAAACAATAAGGTATAATATTATAATATGAGTATGATTTATATGAATAATGTTAAAAAATGTTAATATATTTTTAAATATAATGACGATACTCGTTCTTAGGAAAAACACCTTAACTCTTTCTTTATTATAAAATTATAAAGCAGATAAACACGAAATATTTTACATACGAGTACAAAACTTGAATTAGGAGTGTAATCTAGATATAGTAAGCTAATCATTCTCTTAAAAATACAACTATAAATTTCATTTTAACAATTTTATCGCAAAACGAATTCACTTGTAAAAAACCGTCGATTGAAGCTCACATAAGAAAATACGTAATGTCGACTCAAGGTCCTCAGAGAAAAAAAAAAGTATTCTATTTTTTGCCTCTCTGCAGCACACTTTGTCCTTTTTTCGTATCGCTTATTTTATATGGAGCGTTTAATTCGATGAAATTCGTGTAGATTCGATTTGGTTTAGAAATACTAGCAGATAGACCGAGACAAAATGCCTTCGGCTCTGAATGTTTTTATATTTGTGTCATCTTTGCGCGACCGCTTCTGAATAATCATACTCCTATTATCATCGTCTGCTGGGTTGTAATTTTGCAATATCAATAGACTTATATAGCTGAAGGTATCGAGATTTTATTAGTTTTAAGCTTTGATTAGTCACGGTTGAAATATTTTATATATTTAGCACAGTGTTATTTGTTGAACAATAAAAGTTGTATTTAAAAATTATTTTCAATAATAATTTTTGACAGCTATGTTTAGTGACATTCTGTATTTGAAAAAAAGAAGACGGGGTGATTAGTTGAATGATTTTTTTTTTCATTCCGCGCAACTGAACCATTGATCAAATGGTGCTTCCATTGAATTTTCACGTAGAAACATCGTGACGGAATTTGCGTGTGTGGATTCAAATTCAGGCACATGTATATCCATCAACTTTGGAGTAGTGTGGTGAAATAACTGTGCAAGAAAATTGTAATACAGCAGTGGAAAATTGAACATATATGGAATAAACGTAAACATCCTTATATATGCGTATGCAAAAAAACAAAGGAAATTTAAGTAAATATTATTGTACCGAAAGTAATTTATAGGTTCGTATCATTATTATTAACACGTAAACAGAAATATGTAAATCTTTTTATTTTTATACGAATGATAATTAAATTTTAAAAGCCTTTTCTACATTCCTTGACTTGTAACAGTATGTCCAAAATGAAACCGACCATGTTATACGATACGTAATTCCAATTGTTGAAATTCATTCGAACAAAAAAAATATATGTAGCTTTGTTGGATTTTCCCGAGTTCTATTCGGAAGAATGTCACTAAAAAGAGGAGAAAAGTTTGGTTTCTATCTTTCATCTAATTCAGAGTTTGCAACTACTTGTAGTTACGTGAAACTGTAAACCAATGCTTGAATAACCTTTGAAGTAAAGTTCAAACTATCGACTCGAGTCTATCTGGATTTAGAAATGACTATAGATAGTTTCAGCTTTTTCTTCTGTAATTTATGAATTTTTCAATTATTCGAAGTGATTAGCTGAGAGATCAATATTTTTTTTAAATGAGAAAAAAGACTATTTTTATTGAAAGTTTTTTACATTTATTTCTTCTATTATTCCTAACTAGTTCCCACATGTCAGGGAGGTTATGTTAGGTAGCCAGTCTTTTTCTTTATCTCTGATAACGTGTAACCATGACGTGACGTGAAAGCATTACAAACAAACAAAAAAAAATTAACGTTTGCATATAAAATAATAATATTTTCACCACCCTCTTAAATTTAGGTAGGTAGGTAGGTTTATAAGGCTGCAAAAGCTATTAAAGTTTTACAGAAGCCCAGACTTAGGAAGTTGAGAGTCCTTATGACATTATAAGGCTGGGTCTATTATAAGGCTGGCTAATCAAGTAGTCTTTAGTCAATCTCTATATATCTTTAGATTTTGCACAGGCCGCCACAAATGAAATTTAGTCAGGGGTTAAAAAGACATTATACAACAATATCATTGCTATATTTGACTTATTTACAATAACCTAATAAGACAATGTATGGTAATTGATATTTATAGTTATTTATACATGCTATAAATAACTATAAATATTTATAGCATGTATAAATAACTATAAATATCAATTACCATTGATATGTACAATCTATTTCAACTCCAACTTATATTAAGAAAAGATTGTAAAACGAACCACAAACGCTTTAATTCTATTATCTGTTACAGGATTGCTTCGCCTCCAACAACTATATCAAACAATGCAACCTGGCAGAACGGCTTTCAAAATATCTCTCGTGAAACGCATTTACAACGCATCTGATGCAATGGAGTTCCTGATCGCGCTCGAACATCACGATCGATGGAGTAACAAAAGGATTGTACTGGATTGTAACGCAAGAAATGCGAAAAGCATTTTAGTTGAACACGTTAGAAAAGTGCAGCTGGGTCGAAGAACGTATCACTACATGCTGAGCGGTCTGGTAGGGTTGCACTTTTTTATTTTTTAACAATTTCCATGGAATTTAAAATGATGTTTATGTGGAATATGTATAGACGTAAATATTCAAATGGTCACCGCAATTTAAAGGCATACATATATAACTTTTTTTATTAGTACAATCTTAATTTTCCATAAAATTGGATAGGTTAGTTAGTATTGCCAAATTATTATTCCAAAAGCATCTATCGGAAAATCGGCTTTTCTCAACTTTATCGATTAAAATCATTTTCTAGCTGGATTTAACAAAAGTTATTTCTGATAGCAGCCGGGAACGATGGCTTAACGTATTCTCCGAGGCATGATAAAGACTATGCCAGACAAAAAAAAAGAGAGCGAATATTTGACTCGAGTAGTTATCGATTTCGCGTTATCGCTATCAATTTGGGTAATGAAGGTTCAGGTTCAGGTTCTTAAATGAAAAATTATTTGTTAATTATGAAAAACAACATTATATTAATAATTGTACAATTATCGTCTACACTTTATAAGAAAATATTTATTTGTCACGGTGTTTAAAAAGCTATTATTGATAATTTAAGCTCAACAGCTATATAACTATAAAAAAATTATTAAGTGATTCGAATTTGCTCAATATCTTATTTTTTGGATAACTTTATTCATAGGAAATGTTAATTTGGAACAACTTTTAATAAGTTGTTTTGTCTGAAAAACAGTTTATGTATTTCTTCCTTATTTATTAACGTTTGCATTTAGTCATTCGAAGACCACAGATAATAATCTTTTAATATTTTAACTTTCTATTCATCAAAGAATTAAATATTCTTAAAAGACCATTATTTTTCTGTTTCCAGTAAGTTTCTTCTTATTTATTTAGGGTTCCGTAACTCTAAAGGAAATAAGGAACCCTTTTTCCGTTTTTTTTTTATTTTTTATTAGAGTAGAATTTAAATAGAGTATACAAGAACTATGAATGCAGTTCATGCTATAGTCGAGTCACGTCTTTGTTGGAAGTTATGGAATTCCCATTTGCAGGTTATGGACGACCATTGGGAGAACGAGGTAACTGAGTACGGAGCGGTGAACATTACCGGGTTCCGTATCGTGGATCATTCAAGAAAGACCGTGCGCGATTTTATGGAAGGCCTGCGTAGAATGGATCCACGTTTTAAGGGAACTGTTTCGGTGAGTTTGGAGAAATATGTGAAATATTGTAAATTATTATAAAGTATATAAAGAAATATCGATTTACTATGAGTTTGAGCTAAAGTACTAAATTCCTGGTATTCTAATAGGGACTCAAATTTCGGAACATTCTCTGCAGACAGGATATTTTTATTGCTTTGTATTAGTATCGAAGATTGTCTGTTTAGAAGAAAATGTTAAATGCTTATCACAAAATCACACCAATTGATCGTTCTTTGTTGCATAAAATAAGGACAAACTAAAATACAATGTTGCATTAATTATGAAAGTATATATAAATATACATAAAAATACGCAAAGTAAAAACAAAAAAAAAGTTTTTTAAGTGCGTCTTACTGCTTTTTTCTCTTGTGTTTTTCAAACCGATTTCTTTTTTTATTTATTTCGTAGCTATTAACGAGCAATAGTCTTACTCTTATTAATAAAATAAAAAATGCAACATGCAAATTGTATGTTTACCTCAAATTTTCAATAATAGTGATGGTCCTTTTGATCACTGGGTTAATACTACTTTCTTTTTTTTGTAGAATAGGAAGGTGGACGAGCATATTATGGGCCACCTGATGGTAAATGGTCACCAACGACCACGACAACCCATAGACATTGGCATTGTAAGAAATGTTAACTATCGATTACATTACCAATGCACCACCAACATTGCAACCTTAGGAACTAAGATGTTATGTTCCTTGTGCCTGTAATTACTCTGGCTCACTCACCCTTCAAACCGGAACACAACATTTTAACAAGATTTAAGTTTTTTTTCTGATAAATGTCGATATTTTTTGCCTTCAACGTCGCAAGCAAGATGATTAGCGAAGCTATTCTTGAAAAATTACAACCGATTTACGTTGATACGCTATTTTGACTTACGTCTTAAATATTGTTATTGTTATCTTATACTACACGATCCTGATCTATGATGGTTTTTTTTTGTAAAATAACTTCACTGTGAATATTAATACATGAAAAAAAAATCATATCTTTTTCCAGGATTTCTAATCGTTATTGTACTTAATAATTTATTTAGTGAAAACAAAAATCTACCACATGTGTATTAAAGGATAAAAATTTGTAGGTGTCATGCAGATTTTCTAACGATATTTTTCTTTACCGTCAGGCACGTTATGATTTTTAAATACATGAAGATTTTGTTGCTCTTGCCTGAGGCTAATCTTCAATTAGTTTTCACATTTACGAACCACTTTTAAAAATATGTTTTCATCGCATGTTGTTTTTAAACAAAGACAATAACTGGCCAAGTAGTTTTTTTATAATCTTAATAAGCAATAATAACCTTGTTCGTTTGGCCGAATTAAGGCTACTGCTGATAAACTCAAAAATTAGCAATCTATGCAGGAGCTATACTTTAGTATCTCTCGTTCGTTACTCATTTTGTCCAATGGGATAGGGCGAGGTTAACAGCGCTTGTGCTGTCTGAGGTATAATAGTGAAACACTTATTAATTACTACTGATAAATTCTTAAAAAAATAACCAAATTATCGCTTCATTGGCCGCATCCGCTTTTTGAGCCCATAAGCTCTGGATGCAGTCTTATAATTATTATCCATTAAACAAACGAGCCATTTACCAAATTAGTGTGTCACGATCCTACGAGTAAGTTTGCGTTTTGCATAATAAATAATGTTCGTATAACGTTATATAACGTTGGATAATCTTGATCGAAGGATTATTATGTTTACGTTCGATATACTCACATAGTTTGCACTGAACTTCCGTTTATATAAAATCGTATAGGATTTTAAACCAAACATTACGCTTTAATACTATTACGCTGATACTAATGCTTGAGTTTTTTTTAATATATTTAGTGATTACGTTACGTTTTAATAATTCAAAAGTATTGACGTACGAGTAGTTTGTTATTTAAAATATATTTATTGTTATAGAATCATTATGGCTTAAAGTTACATCATTGACTTCGAGTGTAATTTTTCTTATAACATTTTAAGTGGAACATTCTTGACGCAATACATTATTGCGTTTCTCTTCTGTCACGCGCTTTTTTATTTCTAATTTTAAGTAATTTACTTTCACGGCCTACTACGGTCCACTTCTAGGGCTTTTTTTATAGCTTGATTAATTTACTAGTTTCCGTCTGTGGCTTTGTCTTTGTAAGGACAGGGCAGGCGTTCTATATATTTTTGGTACGCCTTTTTCTTTGCAACACCAATCTTATCAACTAAAATGTTATATCGCTCGTGCCTTTAGTTATATTGGCTATATTATTTTTTTCTTTTAATTATATTATCTCCACAGATTATAAATAAATATAATAAATACATACAAATTTTATCATTACACTATCTGTTATTGTCAAACGAATTACGAAATTAACTCCAAATCACAATTTTCCACGCTGCAGGTATTAATTGACTTACTAATCATGACTTTAATACGCAATC
This sequence comes from Nymphalis io, assembly GCF_905147045.1. Lineage (NCBI taxonomy): Eukaryota > Metazoa > Arthropoda > Insecta > Lepidoptera > Nymphalidae > Nymphalis > Nymphalis io. The sequence goes on from NC_065918.1 coordinate 14,741,115, forward strand.
ATTTTTAAGCGACTGTGTGATTGACACATAAACAGCTTTTGGCTGATTCACTAACCAATGATGTATTTGGAATTTAATTATATAAGACTATTTATAACGTTAATATTGAAGGATAAATGAAAAGAAAAATTCTAGTTTTTTTAAACGTCCTTCATTTCAACAAGATTAGTAGGGGTCACTTTCAAAAGCCAAATGTAACAAAATGTGTTACCACAAGAAAGTTTATTGCACCGAAAGTAAAGAACCGACCGACCGGCTTTATTTAATTTAATCATGTGTCTTGGGTACTATGTTTGGCCCATTATTGTCCGTATGATGAGTTAAATCTCCTTCAAAATTAAATAATTATCAAAAAATTAATATTAATTTTCTAAAAATGCGTTCAAAGCCGAACTTAAAGTCATATGCAACTTTTTAAATATATTTAACTATGTGGTAATGCATTGTGTATGCCCGTCTGGGTAGAACCTACCTGCCCACTGATCTATATTCTGCCGCTAAACAGCAATTCTAAGTATTGTTCGACTTCGGTTTGAAGGGTGATTGAGCCAATGCAACTACTGGCACAAGGAACATAACATCTTAGTTACCAAGGTTGTTGGCGCATTGGCGTTGTATGGGATTTTTCCTTCTACCATTATTGTACCGCAAGCCATGCAATCTAAGATATTTCCTTGTATATGTAATTACATTGGTCGAGTTAAAAGATTTTACAAATTATTGAAATTAGGGTCAAACATCCAACGACTCTCCTTACAAGTCAAAATAGCTTATACATCTGATAATGACCACAGACAAAAAACTAATCAAATTGAATATCTCTTTGTCTTTATGCAGATAAAAATTAAGTAAAAATACGCTCTCCAAAGCCATGCAATTAGCATTCAAAGCAAACGAGTTCATTAGAGCCATCGGACGCGCTTAATTCCTTTTTTGATTGCATGCGAATGATTACTTGTCGGCATTTGGAATTTTATTAAAAAAATTGTGTAAAAAAGTGTCTTTTAAATCCTGTTATTTATAAATCCTTAATTACTAATCGCTCTCTTCGCTGCAAATTTTTGCCTATCAAATTTCGATCATACTTCTTCTTAATAAATAACTCATTTTTCATTAAGCAATTATCATTTATTTATGCAAAAAAAATTAAAACTTATCACATTAAGAGATTTTTTTATTACTAGTTTATATTGACCAGCACCAAAAGTATATGCAAAATTCAGATACAACAAGACAAGATTAGTTGGAAGGGTGGAATAAGTATAGATATAAATAGAAAATGAGTCAATATAATTAAAATATACTTTAAATTTGTCTTTATAATTTATCTCCTGCTTGGCAATGAAAGAAAACTTCGCGAAAATATTGTATATGACACGTGAAAATCTGACATGAGACGGAAGTAATGAGTCAATATACATGTACATAATATTATGTGCACATAAGTGCATGTAGGAGTGTAACAAGCATGTAGTGCCTCTTATTTCAAATTATAGCAATTGCATCACTTGAACTATTAACGCAAGTCTAAAAGTCATAACACCCGGGTTATTGCCTCTACGGCTGACAAGTTGGCTGTCATGGGCTGGTTCATTTATTGCCAAGACAATTATATGTATTCAACGGGGAAACACTGCTAACATTCTTGCCACCATTGCTCGCGGTCATGACTTTTTTATTGTTATCTTTTCATTTCGATCTGTATAATTGACTAAATAACTTAAATCATAAAGTGATTTTGTTTATTTAGACATTGAAACCTATCTCCCAGTATTTTTATTATTAAATTCTTGTTATTTCCATAATTCTGTACTAGAGAGTAATAACATAGTATAAGAACATGAATAGCAGAAGGAATGTTATGTATTAGTAACGATATTTATAATATTTAAATAATTATACGAATCGAAATAAAACGTATCGTAATATATATTGTCTGATTTAATTTATCCAATATTTTACGTTCAAATTGAGAAAATATTAATTTTCTTTATTCATTCAGGCTTAGTATTAGTTAAATATAAATTAGCTAATTAATATTTAACTAATACTAAGCCTTAATTAATAAACCTGCAGATGTCCCAGTGCTGGGATAAGGCTTCCTCCTATCCTTTTGAGAATGGTTATTCTGCTATTACGATACACAATCGTGTCAGTTTCTTTCGAGGACGATGTGTTGGTCACAGGCAGGTTGCCCCAGGATGCTTTCATTGCCGCCGAGCTAAAGATGTAGTAAAAACAACAATTAAGCATTTAACAATTATATCCAATCAGAGATGGCCCGTGTTAAGTGAACACATATCATGTATTAGAATCGGACAAGCATAATGTGGACCTTATGCTTAATTTCTTATCAGTGAAAAAAGATAACATGTGATAGCGTGTGTGTATTCACCAGTAGGAATGGGGAAAGAAAAATGGAAAACATTTTCTAGCTGTGACAAATTCGGCTCTGACATACTTTCTATATTTTGATTCCTGTTTTGTTTTTATTTAAAATATCAAATTGATACATCAGTTTTGTTGAAAATATCGATTTCTTATGTGTCCTAAATAATAAAATAGGATTTCGAATTTAAACCTTACAAAAAGAGCTCATTCAATATATTTTTTTTTCAATATTGGTTAACATTGAGAAAAATATAAACAAAAGTCTTTGTTAATATTTGAAGCAGGTACCTTATTTTAGTATGTTCTTTATAATTTATAAAATAACATTAAGTTGTCCCATAGCTGTATTAAGATATACTGCAGAGAGTGATGATAATAAACAACAATAACTTAAACCCACCACTGAAATAAGGATCAAAATGCAACTTCATTATCGTTAGACTCATTAGTGGGATAAAGTGAACCTTAACAATCAAGCTATAAGGTTGAAATTAGAATCAAATCTTCAAGAAATTTGTAATACAGAGTCAGTGTAACTGGACTAGTCAACACATACTTATGCTAAAATAATGGCTTATACTAACTGGAAGTATAATAATAAAAAACAGGCTTATTATATAATTAAATATATCCTGTGTACTAATAATAAATATCCAGACCATAAGCTATAGGTAAATAATAAACAAAAATTTGTATCGATAGGAAATTGAATGAGGCTTTTAAGCTTTAAAATAACTAGCAATTAACACTTCATCGGTTAAACGAAACGCGAAAGACAGGTAATATTTCAAATAACGTAATTAGGATTGTAAAATTAGATGTGAAACATCGGAAATGATAAGGAAAAAATTGAGTGAAATAAATAAAAACAAACTCTATTATAATAAAAAAATATATATTCTTTCTTTAATAATAATATAAAGCAACTATATATACGCGCTACGTATGTAAAAGGGAGTAAAGAGCTTTGGCCGTTCATGCTTTTGCCGTCACCGTGCCGTTGTCTTGCCATATCTCGTGCCAATAGATTGTTCACATCAAATAAAGAATGAGAGACAGCTGCAGTATCAACTCAGTTATTAATTAGGACGCATATTGAAAATGAATCGATGATATGGATGAATCATAATTATCTATGATCGATCGATCACTTTGTAGATTGAATATTAATTTTATTTGTTAAGAAATCAAGTATAGAGAAAAATCTCAACGGTGGCTAGGAAATATCTAATATATATAAGCCTTTTTCTGTGTATATTAAGATTTTTTTTGTGTTAAATAAGAAAATTAGATTGTTAAATAAATAATAAATTAAACATAATTTTACGGCTATCAGACATCAAAGAGATTTAGACTAGAATAATACATATTTTTTACTCGTTCGCGTGTAATTTATTAACTCTTGGTTAGTACACAGCAGCTCTAATAGTGTATTCAAGTTTTTTTAGTTAGCTTTGACATCGTCATGTCAGCCGAAAGACGTTCACTGCTGGACAAAGGCCTCCCCCAAGGATTTCCACGTTGGCCGGTCTTGCGCTGCCCGCATCCAACGGCTTCCCGCACACTCGTTCTGAGTCGTCGGTCCACCTTGTAGGTCCACGCTGCGTCTTCCGGTTCGTGGTCGCCACTCGAGAACCTTTCTGCCCCAGCGGCCGTCGGTTCTGCGAGCAATGTGCCCCGCCCACTGCCACTTCAATTTAGCAATTCTTTATTTAGCTTTCACATAAAAACACACAATAATAATTTTTTAGGACTTATCTGCAACTAGCTTTTACTTAACAAAAAGGACTGGTGACAGAATAATAAAAAAACAGCTTACTTTTAAGCCAAAGGGTATTTCATATTGCTTTATAAATGTCAATATTTATATCACGTACACAAAATTAGTATACTATATTTGTTTAAATAACGATTATTTACATTAAGACCTTATATATCACAAATTTAAATTCCGTTCGATAAAAATATTTGTTTATTATTTATCTATAACTAATTAATATTACAATAAAATTACAATTTTGGTGAACAATTACCTATATTGTTTTATTTAACCGATTGATTTCTCTGGATTGTTAGCATTAAGGGCCTAAATGAGTATTTACAATTCAAAATTAAAGACCGATATCGCTATCGCTCATGACCACCTGAAACGATGGCAAGAATGTTAGCATTTCCCCGTTGAATCGCAATTCCAATTCTCTTGGAGAAAAATAAACTTCTTGTCACCAGTAGAGGCACTAAGACGGGTAGTAATATTGTTAGAAAGTATTTGCACTACAATACGAATGCTCATATAGCATTAATATTATATTTTGGAATTAGAAACGAATGTTTCTATTTTATTTATGTGTGATGGTCCATCTGAGTGGGAAAAAGCCAGTCCGGGTACTGGCATCGAGGGTTTTCTCCATACCTGGGCTTATACTCCCCGGTAAATTACTTCGCCGCATCAATACTTCTGGGTCATACTTGATACACTGTCTGTCTGTCATTTCACACAGTTATCTTTGAATGTGGTTTACTTCGAGAAAATGTGTGTTTTATATATTTTTTAAATGAAAATTAACTTATTTTGACCCAAGCTCTTTATTTTTAATTTCGAAGCTATTTGAAAAATTCTTTTATACAATACATATCAAGATATCTTAAGTCGAAAGATCAATAAAAAAAAATTGAAAGTTACTAAATTGAAAAGATTTAAAAATTATACGCAATTTTTATATGTCTAACAGGTCACAAACCAATTTCTGACTTAACGTTGGGGCTTTGACCAAAGCCCGTCTGGGTAGGTACCATCCAGTTATAAAATCTTTTACCGACAAATAACAATACTCAGTATTGTTGTGTTCTGCTTGGACGGGTGAGTGAGCTAGTGAAACATCAGCATCAATATTGGCGATGTATGGAATGGTCAGTATTTCTTACTTCGCCAATATTTATAAGCGATGGTGACCACTTATCATCAGGTAGTCTAGTTGCAAGTACGCGTACCGATATTAAAGAAAAAAAACTTTCTGATAATTCACAACCGTGTTATTTCATAATATCTCTACTAATGAGCGTAAAAAAACAAAACGTCCATACATATAAAAATACATCGTACTCTACGGGTATATTTATAAATCTCCTTTATTACACACTAACAACAAAATTTTACGACAAAGCCACCAGGGTACACGATAAAATGAGCCCCGAGGTGTTAAAATCAGCTCCCGAAGAAAATTTTGACGGGGAATAATAACGCATTTATGTAGATTTCACTAACTTACGTTCATTCTAATGAAACCATAAGAGGGTATACGGAATAAATTATCATCTTGCGTTATGTTATCCGAAACTCGCCGCTTTTTAGCCTTAGAGTTACTTCGGGGATTGCTGTTCTTAAACATTGATGAAAAACGACTGTTTTATAGTAAAAGTTGTCTTGATGTTTCGTTTTTGTTTTATTGCACGATAAAATCGTCTTTGAAATGTTTTCTGTTCGTATATTTTTAGTCACAATATTACGGTTATTAATTTTATTTTTAAATTATTTTAAAATTTACGAATGCTTTTAATTAATAAAGTGAACTAAAAATATTGATCAAATAATGAAAAACTAAATTCTTACTAAACAATTTTTTTGACAATTTAACACCAATCAACCAATAATATGGCTAATTTAATCTTTACGTATAAGCTGCTCGTATAAGTTAATAGTTTAAGATATAATAGTACTATACTTTTTCCAAATAGGCCCAAACAGCACTAATGTACGATGGAGTGCAAGTCCTAATGGATGCTCTGGGTCGACTCTGGAAAAAGAAACCAGATGCTTTTAGGAGTGCACTCCGACGTGCCGCCGCTCAAGCCAACTCGACCAAGGTCATTGACTGTAACCCTGGCAAAAGCTGGGTGGTGCCTTTTGAACATGGAGATAAGATATCAAGGTTGATCAAAAAGGTGTGTATCATCAACATAACATAAAATTTTCGCGAAATAATTATTTTAGGAAAACGACTTTTTGTATTAAATATTTAAAAAAATTAAATAGTTTCTATTAATATCCTCATATTTTAAACGTAACACATATTGTGCAAATGTAGCACAGAAAAAAAGTATGGAATGGGAGAGCATAAAAAACATATTTACGATTCGCTGTAACAATTCACATAAGTTACAAGAAAGGGTCCTTGCTACTCGATAAAAAGTGATTTTCGATCTACTACATCCAAACTTGGTAACATTACTAAGGACATCTGTTCCGACCACCTTTATTTTATATTCCCCTGGTACTAAATCAAACACTCGATATATTTCTGCTAAATTCTTTTTAGACGGATATAGAAGGCCTCACTGGGAATATATCTTTTAACGAAGAGGGCCATCGGTGTAATTTCACTCTGCATGTCGTTGAGATGACCGTCCAGAGTGCGATGGTGAAGGTGAGTTCTTTTTTTATAAGGATATAAAAATAAGAATAAAACGAAGCGAAGCGAAACAATAAACTTCCTTAACAACTTGGGACCTATTTGACTACAAACTGTCATCTTGCATTTTTTTTAATTCTTCGTCTTAATTATTATCATTGTTCAAACGAAAAAGTTTTTATTTTGTTTTCGTATTTGTGCTTTATAATCTGTATTTTTGATGATAATAGAAATTATTAATCCACCACACAAATATTACCACCTTATAGTGAAATATTTATTCCATATAGAATCATTCATCACACTTTCTTCAAAATTTACCACCAGCTTAGAATGAAATACCTACCTAAGACCTCCGATGAAACAGAAAAAATTAAACTAGTATATTCTATTGTAATAGCCCGGAGGCGATTGCTGAATATCGAAAATCCTATAAAATTGTTAGTTTTATAACATCCTCAACCAATCATCCTTAACAATTGCATCTGTGATCCTGCTGTATAAGTGCATACAATCAATCAATCAATCAACAGCCAATCGTTGTCCTCTGCTGAATATAGGCCTCTCCCAAGGTGCACCAAAGCTCCCTGTCCTCCGCCTTCTGCATCCAGTTGGTACCCGCCACCTTCTTAAGGTCGTCGGTCCACCTGGCTGGAGGGCGCATATATAAGTTCGACAAAAGAGTTACTAATCTTACAGTTCGGTTAAAATACAAGTCAATGCTTATTCCTGGTTTTAAAAATACGTAATATATTATTGAGAACTTCAGTCGATATTTTTATATCTTCAACGTTTACATACGCTTAGCTTACTTACTTTTTTACTAAATAATGTAACAGGGAATTTTGTAATTATTTAATATTTGACTAAATACATTTATTTAGTATAATAAGGTATCGTTTCAGGGTAAATATATTAAAACACGTCGGCTATATTGTAGTGTCGCTTGAACTGTACACTTTAAGTCAAAACTTTTCGCATCACTTAGAACCACCTTTCGTAAAGGCTAATTTCAACTTAATTTCACCAACTCGGCTACAACTCAGTAATGATTTCTCCGAGTCCATAAATCTATGTTTTGAACTAAGTTAACGTGTACTTAGATCGTCGTAAGGAATTTAATTGTTAAATAAAACATAAGTTCTTCGTATTTATAAACGACGTAGTTACCGTTTTTTTACTTTTAAATTAAGAAGGGTGTTGGTATTATTTTATTTTTTAAGACCGTGAGTTTTTAGTCTAAACGCATGTAGAGAAATATTTAAAGTCGTTTTATTTTGTAATTTATGTCAATAACACAGCTAACGTTGTTTTAAAAGTAATAATTTAAGTAATTCAATCAAAAGTAATAAAATAATTTATTAAATTTATTATATTTCGTGTAAATTTATTATATTAAAAAATATTTTCATAACATAATTTTTGCATAAATACCGCAACATCTCTCGATCTCGATTCCCTCTTATTATGTTGTTAATTACACAAATGTATAAATGTTAAATAAATAATTGGAACATATAAATAAAACGCTGATAGTGGTGACAGGGCCTCATAATTAACGTGTGTATTATAAAAGTAATGAATTAAAAGTATTTCATTGTTATACTCGTATGACAATTACATTTTGATTTGAGCACCATATTCATCGTGTACTATATTTCACATTACAAATATCAAATAAAGTATGTTTTGATTATAATATCTATTATTAAATATGATATATTTGTTTTATTTACTTCTGATCTCACGGACATCGTTAATGTAGAAGATCAAAGTTTGACTTCGGAGATTGATACGATCCAGGCTTTCAGACCTTGGATCAGACTCATCAATTTTAACGGATGTATATCTACTTCGCTATAGCTATAACCGGAGATAATAATATCCAGAACTTTGATGACTCCCTGCACTAAATGATTGATGCATTTCTAAATTGTTTAAGATTGCGTATTTTATAATGTAGCAATATTTTATTTTATATTGGAAATTTATAATACATAAAGATTTTGTCATTTATGAATATCAAACGTATATATGTGAGATTTAGAAGAATCGGATATAGTTGGAATCTTTACATTATTGACACTGGCTACAAATTCATTCATGCAGGCCGTGTTTTTTTTTAATTATTTAAACATATCCAAAGTTAAAAGTTACCCAAATCTTAAGATAATAATTAAGTTAAAGTTTTTTTTAAATGCTTATTTATCTCGCAGGTGGCAACATGGACAGATAAGCAAGGATTAAAACTTGTGACACCAAAGTACATTCAGCTTCACTCCCCGGTTTCTTTCGATACTAATAAGACATACGTCATTACAACCATTTTACAAGAACCCTTCATGATGTTGAAACCTACAGAATATGGGAAAAGGAAGGAACAGTACCAAGGATTCTGCAAGGATCTTGCCGATTTGGTTGCAGCTAAACTTGGGATTAAATGTAAGTAATTATTTATTTACACCGAGCCGATATTGCTTATAACTTTGTTCATCGCGATCAATGATAATATCGTAAGAAAACCTAAATTTGCCGAATAAATTTTATCATAAATCAATACATTTGTAAACATGTATTAGTATCGAACTAAGTCTCGAAAAGAAGATACAAGTTTGCCATGCATTGGGCCATTTACGGGCCGTTAATTCACTTTATCTTATAACCAATTCAGTACAAAGTAATGAAAATTTAAAAGTAAGAATAAAAGCCTGTACTTTTCTATCAGCCTATCATATATGCCATTATGAATAAATAAGTACTAATTTTAAATAAACCGATTTTATAAACCCACGTTACAAAATTACGGTGTCTGATCTCTGTATATTTAATTGGTACCTCAATATTTTATATACTAAAATATTATCATAAGTATATTACACTTCCATTTCAATATAAAATATATACAGATCGGGTAAATTATATACTTAATCATAATAATTATATCATCAATCACTAGGTTTGTGACAAAAATCGCTCGTTATGTTTCAACATACGAAGACAATCGAACATTTCAATTTTCTGAAATCGTCAGAAAATATAACTACTCATGACAATAAATAATCGCAAAATGGTGTAATTTTACCTAATTAGTAATTTTAAAAGTCATTTTTTTAATTTTTTAAAGTTCATTTAGTTCTCAAATTTCGATACCCTTAGGTAGGATCATAAATGCTAATTTTACATGTAGTATGAGGGTAATCCGATATTGATACCGCTGGGTTGAAGAGAATATATCTTTATAAACTCTGAATTAATTAAATTTTGAAGGCAATTTTACAGTGAATAAATATTTTGGACTAGGACAACAACTCTAGTCTATCATAACATTAGCTTTTTTATCTTAAATTATCTTTAAGAATTTTATAAACGTTATTGAAACGATTGTTTGTGTAACCAAAGTTTTTTTTAGTCTGGATTATTATTTAAGCACTTCAACATAGATATTTGCGAAGATAAGCGTACTCAATTCTGAAAAAGTTCTTTCTATAACGCAATATAGCTTAAAATCTTCTAAATTTAATTTGTAAGCTTATATTTTTATAATGATTTTTTATTTTAGATGACATTCGTATCGTGAGGGATGGAAAGTTCGGAAGTGAAATATCACCTAATTCTTGGAGCGGGATAGTAGGAGAAGTATTCAGAAAGGTTAGTTCACTTTTTACATATTCAGATTAAGGCTTTGTCAAGCCCGTCTTGGTTACCATTAATTCTACTGCCAAACATACTTTGTGCTGTATTTAATTAGGAGAGCAAGTAAGCCAGAAATATTTTCGGAACAAAGAAAATCTATTTAAAAAACAAATGCTTTTGTTGTAAAAATAAATTTCGGCAAAGCTCTTCAGGAAACTAAATAAACGTAACAGCCTGTGAATGTCCCACTGCTGGGCTAAAGGCCTCCTCTCCTCTTTTTGAGGAGAAGGTTTGGAGCTTATTCTACCACGCTGCTCCAATGCGGGTTGGTAGAATTCACATGTGGCAGAATTTCAGTGAAATTAGACACATGCAGGCTTCCTCACGATGTTTTCCTTCACCGTAAAGCACGAGATGAATTATAATCACAAATTAAGCACATGAAAATTCAGTGGTGCTTGCCCGGGTTTGAACCCACGATCATCGGTTAAGATTCACGCGTTCTTACCACAGGGCCATCTCGGCTTTTTTCAAACTAAATAAAAATAAATATAATTTATTTTTAGTTCTAACAACTTTAAGTTTTATGACTACTTTATTTAAGAAAATATTAATTTTATTCAAAACTTTAATCAATACATACAAAATGCGAAAGTAACTATGTCTATTACGCGTTCCCGGCTATACCTCTGAGCTGTATATATATATATATATATATATATATATATATATATATATTTGATAATTCGCTGAAATTTCATAAGAACTGAATAAACTAAAAACAGAAATTACCGATAATCCCTGAATAGGTCAAAAATGTCGGATGAAATTTGTTGTGAAATGAAAACACGCGCAGTAAGAATAAATCTCTATTCTATTAACTGTTGCAACGACGACTGAAGTTTGCTTAAAGTTCAGCGCAGATTCAAGACAAGACAATATAAATGTAAGTAAAACAATTAACCGAAATACTTTTCCTGTATTTGATGAAATACTTTAAAGCGTGTTTTGAATGAAAACTTTTGAAGCAGGGTAAAAAAAACATCTCGTAACCTATATATTTGAGGTTAAAGCTACACAATCTATTGCACAATTAATATAAAAAAACAAATATATAATTGATTTATAAAAAAAATATGTTTAAAGGTTTGAATAAAAAGTAACATTCGAAAGCTACAGAATGAATGGAATAATTATTATATAATAATAACATAAATCTCGTCATATAGAAGTCCATTGCGAATCTCTGGTCAGACGACATTGAAATATTTGAAATATTTTTTAATAAAACGTCTAGACACGAGTGTGCGCTGACTCCAAGGGGATTTATCCTCAACGATAAAATAATGCTGTTTATTGCATCTTCGATGTATCCCGGTCTCGTGCTTTCGCTGCCTTTTTGTCCGAAAGCAATTTTGTATAAAGTTTTGCAAACATTGCTTCGTCGAACGATGTTTGATAACCGTCTACTATTTATTGGTTTTTATTTTCCGTCTAGATATGGGCCAGTTGAAGTAACATTTTCATCAATCTGTATCCTGTTTGTTTGTAGCCGATATCCAAGATTATATATGATTTCAACATGTCAAAATTTATGTATCTCAGTAAAGATATTTATTCAGTTAATTTTATTTTAATTCTAATTAGAACGTCGATGTTACTTATACTATCTAAATAATATATACAAATTTAAAACAATCACAAAACGGAAAAGATAATAAATATAAAACATAAATTAATATTAAATTTACATCTACAATCATATTGTGATTATTTTAACTTAAATGTACACAATGTATAAAATTATTTATTACTAGGGTTCTATTAATATTGAATAGCAACATTATATTAATAATAAACATTCTCAGAGTAACTTATTTATTCATCAAACAAAGTGCACTTGTCATTGATTGTCATTGAGAATTATTGTCGAAGAACGTGTGAAGGATGTCAAATCATGATTACAGTATAGTAACAGCCTGTGAATGTCCCACTGCTGGGCTAAGATGTTCTCTCCTTTATTTGAGAAGAAGAATTTGGAGCTTATTCTACCACGATTCTCCAATGCGGGTTATTGAAATAGACACGTGACAGAATTTCATTGCAATTAGTCACATGCAGGTTCACGATGTTTTACATCACCGTCAAGCACGAGATAACACATGAAAATTCAGTGGTGCTTCAATCAATCAATCAATCAACAGCCAATCGTTGTCCACTGCTGAACATAGGCCTCTCCCAAGGTGCGCCAAAGCTCCCTGTCCTCCGCCTTCCGCATCCAGTTGGTGCCCGCCACCTTCTTAAGGTCGTCGGTCCACCTGGCTGGAGGGCGCCCTACGCTGCGCTTGCCGATTCGCGGTCTCCACTCTAGGACTCGTCTGCTCCAACGGCCAGTGGTGCTTGCCCGGGTCGATTATAATTATATAAAGTATAGCTGTATGTAAATTTCAATACAATGTGAATTAAATCTCAAGCTAAATAAGAATACGTATTTAGAAATAGTCTAATCAAGAGAACCAATCAGACGTAGGCGTACGTCCAATGTATATAGCACCTCTAATTTTAATTTTCTAATATAATTCAAAATTTGTTTTTGCTATTTGCGTTGGTCAACATTATTATATTAATGTAAAACTTAAAATATATAGTTTTGATATTTATCAAATATGCTTTCAAGCTACCTATTATTAATTATGATAATGTAAATAACAGTTTAATAAATTTGCAAAGTATTTATTATTCTTGTAACCTATTCCTAATGAATATTACAAAGTATCGGCGGTTGAATACTATGACCAAAATTATTAATAAAGTATTTGTCACTGTAACAAGCTGCTGTTAATATTATGCAAATACCAAAAAATTGAAATTAACGTTATCAAATATCAAATCCACATCAAAGAATGTTTCTTAATTTTTTTCTTTATAATTATACCTAGAAATATTTTAATTCAATCGCATTTTCAAATCAATTGGACCTGTGAAATTTGTAATACCCTTTTATCAAGTAGGAAATTATCAGATGACCTTCAAGCGCTGGAACTTGTACTGGTGGTAGGTATCTGTGCAAGCTCGTCTGGGCAGGTACTGCTCACTTATCAGATGTTCTACCGCAAAGCAGCAGTACTTGGTATTGTTGTGTTCCGGTTTGAAGGGTGAGTGGGCCAGTGTAATTGCAGGCACAAGGAACATAACATTTTAGTTCCCAAGGTTGGTGGCGCACTGGCGATATAAGCGAGGATTTACATTTCTTGCAATGCCAATGTCTATAGGCGTTGGTGACCACTCACCATCGGGTGGCCTATGTGCTCGTCCGCCTACCTATTTCTATAAAAGAAAAAAGTAATATATCTTTATAATTTGTAGCTTCCCCCATCTTGATCACATCAAGTTTCAAACAAAAAATCCGTACCGTAATTGGTCTATTCGTACCTACGATGCCACAGCGTTAAGCTAACACGCCTCTTTTTACATCAGAGGTCAAAAATTTTACGAAAACGATTTCTATGCTTATTTTCAAAATTGTTTTTATTTATAAAACTATAGCACGCCAATAACCAGCAAACAAAAGAAAAACGACTAACAATCAAATGAGAAAACAGTACTGAACTGTCTATTTATATATATTTACATTTTAAAAATATTAAAAATCGGAATTACTCTAAAAAAATGTTCCAAAATAAATTCGAAATAAAAATTATAATAAAAGTTTTTACAACTATACGTACGATCACTTTGTGAACAATAGCACGGCGAAGGTTTTTTGCTATTGAATAAAAGAAACTCTTGTTTTGGGCGTTCTCCAAGCTATTTTTGTATGTACATGCAGTTTTAAAAAATCACAAAAAATCTCAGTAAGCCGTAGTGCATTTAAAATAAGGACTAAAATGCAACGAATTGCGTGTTTTAAAACATTTGCCTCTTAACTGGAGCGACCATATTACACAGCTGTAGTCGAGAATAAAGATCTAATTAAAGGAGTATAAAGTGACATCAACTGTCCAGGAACATACAATAGTGACAAAGGACAAAAAGATAAAAAATTTTTGTTCGTGCGTAGGTACTTTTATAATCTATTATTTTAAATGTTTTTTTTAAGACCATCTTTGATATCTTGACAAAATACTTCCGATATTTTATGACGTAAATATGTAATCTATAACTGATGGAGGGTCAATTAAAAAAACAGTAATTGTGTAACTATATACATACATTTATTAACTCCCTCGTTGGTCTAGTGGCTCAATATGTGGTCGCAGACAACGAGGTCCTGGGTTAAAATCCCAGGTCAAGCCAATAAAAATTCGTGTCGGATTACCGTCAAATGGGATTATGGGAATATTATGCTGGTTAGCTTTGCACCTGTGTTTGCACATACACTTGTGCACTATAATATTTCCTGCGTATTTGGCTAACTTCTTTTGATATTGCCCACCGTGGTCGAAATTGGTGTGAAGGACATTATTACATTTTTTCAAAAATAAATTCTAGGAATGCCTGTTTTTAGAAATTCCTTTTATTCCTTTTCTTCGTATTTACTCCTATTATTACTTTATAATACACAGTATACAGCTTGCATTAGGAGTAGGGACGACAATATCCGAAGAGATCTTGATCGAACCAGCGATTTTTACATCGATAGGTGGCCTATCCACAGTTAATTATTAAATTACCAGCTATTGCCCGCCTTGTGCTGCATTACCGCTTAAAATTTGTTCGTAAATTATTATTGTATACGAATTGAACAAAATACTTCTATCCCCAAATTTATACCAATTGAAGAAATGTCAATCACTTGAAATTTATAGAAGTTTGTGTGCTGTACTATCTAGTGGCGAGTTAGAATGATCTGGTTATACCATAATATAGTTTATAAACCTTCTCCCTATAAAAATATACAATGTGCCAACTATTATGTCTGGATATCTATAAAAACGCGATTTTTAAAGCATTTTCAGCCTTATATAACATCTGATCAGTCTTGAAGATAAACCAACAATCTTCAAGATAGTAGGTGTCTTACCCCCGAGGCGCGCTAAAAGAGTTTCACATCAGAAGGTAGCAAAATAACCTACTACTGATAAATACCACCTTACTGTCGAGAGATAAGATTTGGAGCTTGTCCCACAATTCATTAATGTGGACGTACAACTTTTTTTTTTTTTTATACGTTGGGATGGCAAATGACTCTACTCCACCTGATGGTAAGTGGTAGTAGAGTCCAAACGCGACGACGGCCAGTACAGTCGGGAAGAATGTTCTGTACTAGCCGTCACCGCCTTGCCGGCCCGCAAGATGCCTCTTCACGCCTCGTTTGAAGGAAACCGGGTTGTAAGAGGAGAAGTAAACGTGAGCTGGTAAGGAATTCCATTTTTTGGTAGTGCGACAAAGAAAGGAGTTGCCAAATTTCTTTGTGCGCGATGGAATTGATGTCACAGTTAGGCGGTGACATCGAGAACCAGCTCGCGTGGACTTAAGAAGGAAGGGGGAAGCAGGAATTAGAGAGAATAATTCCTCAGAGCACTCGCCGTGATACAGTCGATAGAAAGCGCTCAGTGCTGCTATCTCACGACGCAATTGTAAAGGTTCAAGGATGTTTGTGACCTTTACGTCGCCAATAATGCGTACGGCACGTCGCTGCACCCGGTCCAAGGCCTCAAGTAGGTACTTAGCGGAGCCATCCCAAAGGTGCGAGCAATATTCCACGCAAGACCGTACCTGTGTTTTGTACAGCAGGCACAGTTGTTGTGGCGTGAAAAAGCGCCGCACCTTGTTCAGAACTCCGAGTTTCCGTGAAGCTGTTTTTATAACAGCCTCGATGTAATCCCTTGGACTAAGGTCGCAGCGAACGTCAATCCCCAGCATGGCGATTTTGCTTTGCATCACCAGCGGAGTACCACAGAGGGAGGGAAGAGGGGAAAATGTTGACTTTTTCGCCGTGAGAGCGCATACCTGTGTTTTCTTGGCATTAAACTAAAAAGATTATCAGAGCCCCATTTGGCGATGAGCTCTAATGTCCTATCGAGTTCAATGACAAGATCCTTCCGCCTCTCCTCAGTTTCCGCCCGCCCAGCCACTGCGCGTCCGTGGTATCCACCACGTGATATGCAAAAGAAAGAGTGTGGGAGATAGCACAGATCCCTGGGGGACCCCAGCATTCACTACATATAATTGTGAAGCGCAGCCATCTACTAAAACACGAAGGCTACGCTTGTGTAGGAAGCTGGCAATCCAGGAGCATAGCTGAGCAGGCAGACCATATGTCGGTAGCTTGGAGAGAAGACTTCTGTGCCAGACCCTGTCGAAAGCCTTGGAGATATCGAGGCTGACAGCCAACGATTCTCCATGCTTGTCGATAGCTTCTTCCCAGAGGTGTGTTACGTACGCTAGAAGATCACCTGTGGACCGTTTTGGTCGAAACCCGTACTGACGATCATTAATTAGACAGTGATCTTCTAGGTAATGGATCAGTTGGTTGTTTAGAATCCGTTCCATCACCTTACAAAGTACTGAGGTGATAGCTATTGGCCGATAATTTGCCGGGTCAGACCGATCCCCTTTTTTGGGAACCACTTGCACATTAGCTCTTCTCCAAGCCCCCGGCACACATCCCGAAGAGAGAGAAAGTTGACTGACGCATAATAATCGCGCATACCGTCCCAATCTGCCGACTTATAGTGCCAAACGCGACGTTTGCATACCGCTGATGGCGGCAACTTGGCATGTGGCACTTTGGTAGATATAAGGCCGTGATCCGAAGAACCAAGTGGAGCTTGAACCACAACCTGATATTCCACCGGGTGAGAAGCCAGCAGAAGATCCAGTAGAAAAGGCGCTTGCCCATCAATGTCTGGGAACCTGGTGGGCTGATCAACCGGTTGGGTCAAGTCGTGTGTGAGAGCAAAAGCATGAGCAGTTCTTTCAGCATGGTCAGTTTTGAGGGATTTCAACCATGATACATGGTGAGCATTAAAATCCCCCAAAAACACCAATTCCGTGAGAAACAGCATTGCTGGCCGTGCTGTCTCGAGATGGTGGTGGACAGCGTTGAGGTTAGCGTGGAGTCCTCGGATGTTAGAGAACTCGACCACAAACAGCGTGGGTATGGTGGGGGTGTGCACCGCTAAACGACCGTTATTTCTTAATTGCGCTACCATTTGGAAAAATAAGGAAAAGAGACGTGGAGCGAGCGACGCATTGCCACGATAGGGATGGGCAAAGTATGGAGGCGTGTTTTCCCAAATGGTTGCCAAAAGGGAAAATATACTGATCCTCCGGACGGAAGGGCCCCCGCACCCCCCCGGAAGTGGCCGCCGGGACCCCACCTTCCGGTCACCAACCGGCACGACGGTCCACCCCGAGATTATGCGTGGCCTGGTGGGGCAGCCTCGCGAGCTGGTTAGGCACGCTCGGGCCCCTGTACTATGCCACGGGCGGCCAGCGGAACAGCCGTTTCTTCGGGTCTCCCTGTCCGGCAGGTCAATACAGTTTCCCCTGGCATTGGTTCAACAGCCATCTCCACTGGACCAACACCCATCGCCGCAATACTTGCTCGGGCACTGGCTGTACGCTGGCTGACTTCGAAACGCGGCTGCAAGCCACTTCACGAGTTTTTCACCATGCGTACGGTGGTAACAAGCCAGGCGGATGTTAGCATCCTACCACCAGAGAAGAGAACTGCAATGTAATTAGGATTGCAACATTTTTTAACAAACTTTTATCCACTGCAATATATGTTTAGTGCCAAACACGCGATATTAACCAGAAATCGGGAACAAATAATTGTCTATATATGTATGTATTTACAAAAGAAAAATAGTATATGTAGTATATCAGTTGTCTGGTTTCCATAGCACAAGCTTTGTACAAGCTTAATTTGGGATCAGATGGCCGTGTGTGAAAAATGTCCTAGGATATTATTATTATTATTATTAAATATCGAATTTTGGGTCTACTCTTATCTCTTCTCTTCGAAAAATTCTATCGAACTCAAAATATTCTCTGACGAAGTAAAATATGAAAATTTTAGATCCATTTACTAAGTTTATACAGCCATTTATTAAATAATTGAGTAAAACTTTTATGTTATAAACGTTTATGTTATAAAAGAAATAATAGCGGAGGAAATTCTAAATGTCTTTTTTTATTATATTTATTATAATTAGGACTATATATGTCTTTATAATATTAAAAGTGTATAATAAAATACGGGTAATGTTACATTGTTAATACGAAGTTGCATTCAACTTAATTTTAAGATAATTAGCTTTAGTTTCTATTTACTTATCTAAATCACAATATTTCGTCACGATATAATAAGTAACATAAAAATATAATATAAATCTACTTAACTGCAAAGTAAAGGTTCTTCTCGTCTTCTAAAAAATTTTAGAGCATATTACTGCCATGTTGCTTCAGTGTATTAAAAGGATGCATCAATCAATCAATCAATCAACAGCCAATCGTTGTCCACTGCTGAACATAGGCCTCTCCCAAGGTGCGCCAAAGCTCCCTGTCCTCCGCCTTCCGCATCCAGTTGGTGCCCGCCACCTTCTTAAGGTCGTCGGTCCACCTGGCTGGAGGGCGCCCTACGCTGCGCTTGCCGATTCGCGGTCTCCACTCTAGGACTCGTCTGCTCCAACGGCCATCGGTCCTACGACATACGTGACCAGCCCACTGCCACTTCAGCCTGCTAATTTTGCAAGCTATGTCGGTGACTCCGGTTCTTTTCCGGATAATCTCATTTCTGATCTTATCCTTCAAAGATACTCCGAGCATAGCTCGCTCCATAGCACGCTGAGCGACTTTGAATTTGTGGACTAGTCCCGCAGTTAGTGTCCACGTTTCGGCACCGTATGTCATGGCAGGTAAGACGCATTGGTTGAAGACTTTCGTCTTCAAACATTGCGGTATAGACGACTTGAGGACTTGACGAAGGTTGCCAAATGCTGCCCATCCCAAGCGAATTCTTCGATCGGCTTCCTTCTCGAAGTTGTTCCTACCGATGGATGGATAAAAGGATGCATACGAAGTGAAATTCATTCCAACTAACATCTTAATTAACTCACAATACTTTCCTTTAGTAATCGAGTACGAGATAAATTAGAAAAAATAACTTAAGCACCTAAAATTCAGTATTTCTTGATTGAATTTGAATTCGAATTTCATGTACTTAAATTTTATTTATAACTCTACTCATGCTACAGGAAACCACCTGCAGGAAAACACTTCGAAGAATTTGCTTGTTTCTGTTGGAAGAAGGTCACATATATGTCTATCCATTTCAGTGGAATTAAATAGCCACCAAACTTTCTCATCAATGAGAGTGGAATATTTTAAAGCTGTTACATAACTTATTACTAATAAAAGATTTAAATAACTTAAGTGCATGACCAAGCCAGATATAAAAAGGCACCCTTCGTTTAAACTCGTAACCAAAGCAACCGCTTATAACTATTTAATCAAATTTTTCAAGACGTAGTTGTCGACTCGTTTATTGTATGCAAGTCAAAGAGTATCGCGTCTTTGAGCCTCGGCTACCCGTTTGTTTTAACTCGAACCGAGGATTTAATATCCGGCCAAGCTAAAACTTTACCCCTTTCTAAAGCATATTATCGTGTGTTCGTTGCTTTGTAGTCGTATGGTTGATAAGATATGGCGTAATACCTTTGATATGTTTGCATTTTCACGTATTTAAAATTAAATAACTTTCTCTCTTATTAATATCAATTAAGTTGTCTTAATATTATAATGACAATAGCTTCCGCCCGCAACTTTACCTACACGTGAGGAGGTAATGTAGTCAGTAAGTGTTAAGTTAGTCTATGCAAAATTCTATAATATTTGGTTGTGGTAGAAAGCGCAACAAATAAATAAACGAACTCACTTTCAGATTTATAATATTATTAGGTTAATATTACCCGATTTTTTAAGCTCATAGTTATGTTTAAGTCAAAGACAACGTTTAAATCAAAAAATCGTATTCACAATACTAATTAATTTTGATATTTGAAGGTTATGCTCCATTTAAAAGCATATTAAAATATACAATTTTTTCCAATTTTCAATTGGAGACGATTGTAACAAAGTATTTGATAATAGGGATTCTGATCAGGCACGAGATTTCATCTTTATGCTATTATGATAAACTTTTATTTTAAAAATATTTTATTTCATGAAAAGGTTAACATATATTTACTTTTGAATCATATTAAAATAAACGTAAAGCTTTATTACATCAATTATACTTTCGAAATAATTTAATACAGTTTGTTTTATTCTTATTTTATGTTAATAACTGCTCAAATTGTTTATATAAATCACGATCTGCTTATAACAAAGCTTACCGCAAAGCAAATTCCTTATCGCCGCAACAAGAACGACGTAACCCAAAGTCTAGACTAATTAATAGCCTAAGTGTTAACAGCTATCATTGGTCATTAGAGATGATAAATTAACACGGGTAATAATGTCGTTATGTGAATAAAACACATTATAATAAATTTATACATCGCATTAACAAAAGTGATTAATCTGTTAAGTAACAGCTGTTGTTAGATTTTACATTTTTAGAGTGGGATGTCATAGTGGATGGTGAATCTTAATTGAATTTTACGGGTTCAAATCTGTACAAGCAACACTAATTTTTTATGAACTTAATATGTGTTTATAATAATTTATATCGCACGGTGGAGGAAAACATCTTGAGGAAATCTGGACGTGTCTGATTAAAATCTGCTTCATGTGTATGTGGAATAATATAAAAAAAATCATTGTGTTTTATTGAAAAGCCTTATTTTTTATTAATTTACTTTTATCTAACCCACATTTAGCTCTGTTTTTATTTCCTTTAATACCAAACGTGGAAAAACTGAGCAATTAAGTTTCCTTTGAAGAATGCTATTTAACATAAATCATAATGCAAGTCCCGCGCGTGTATTACTGTGTATTTAAGCATTTTTCTGAGCAAAAGAAAAATCAAATACGCAAATCAAATGAAATGAGATCAAATTTTAGTAAAACTTTTATATCATTATTTATCATATCATGTCTGTAGTCATCCAGTAAGAGATTTATTTTAGAAATAAATAAGAATGTAAATTGTTATTACAATTTAAATTTAAAATTTCGCTAATTTTTTTGAATATTAATACAGAGATGTGTAATTAAGGTTTATTCTTAAGTGATATCTTCTTTCACAGGAAGCAGATATAGCTATTGCTCCACTAGCAATAACACCTGAAAGGGAGAAAGTCATCGATTTCAGCGAACCTTTCCTATCCATCGAAACACCGATCAAGAACACGAAACAGCCGAAGCGATTGGCGGGGACATTTAGTTTTCTACGTCCACTTTCTAAAGAGATATGGGTGAGTTCAAATATTTACTATCTTAGTTTTCCAAACTTCAACACTGTGCATTTTCATAATCGTCAACAGGAGATGATGATGAAGAACAATCGTTCTTAACGGAGACTAGCGTTCGCCGCTGAGTTTCTTTCGCTAGTTCCACTCGGGTCTAGGTAATTGTTTATCGAACATAATTTTCACTTCTCTCATAAATATGTAAGTGTATTGCTTCTATAATGAATAAAGAATTTTTAATTGAATGAACAAAAACAACTATTAAGTAAATCCACGTGTAGAGTACATTTAGTTTTAAAATCAAACAATGACTAAGCTAAAGTAACATTTACATAACGAGTACCCCGAAGCGTATCCAAACATTTTCCGATAAAAGCGTGTTCGTATTATGTTTATGACAGTTCTTGGGCAACTGAACTGCGCTGTTTAGTTATTTGCTTTGATTTATGATTCGAAAATGCAGCGTGATCGTGTTAGCAGGTTCGTACTGTGGACAGACAGACGGACCTTGTTATAACGGACACGTTAATTGAACTGAAAATTTTAAATCTTTTTTATTTATTCGAATTAAGTTGATTTTTAATAATTAGTATTGGCTGTATATAAACTATGCGTTTCTAAATTTAGAATAAATAGTTTGAATGAATAGAAAAATCGAAAAATGACACGAGAAAAAACAAAGCAAGCTCAAAATCTACTTCATTTTATTAAAACAATAACATAATAATAATACACGAGATTTAGTAGTCTATAAATGATTTACATTGTTTTATTCAATGATTTCTACGAAAAAAAGGAACAATGTTGCCTTAATGTAGCTGCTGTCTATCATCGTTAATGTTAATTTGACTTAAACCACGTGTATATTAATTTATACTGATTATATATTATCTAATATATGATTCGTCTTGTGGTTAGCTTGTACGTCTCCTGAAAATGCGGTTAGACTTAATTCTGCGGTGGGGCTAATAAGCCTTATTGTATTTTTCTGTCATTTAGCTTTTTTTTTTACTTGGACAAGATAACAGTGTTTTACGAAAAAAAAAGACAAACAAATATCACATTATATGCAAATTACTTTTTAAGTCAAGTACAGCATTATTATATGAGAGTAGGTACAGCTACTAGTGGTAGGGTTTTGTGCAAGCTACTACTAACTACTGCCGAACAGTATACTGTTCGGCAGTAGTTATCTTCCTACGAATTTAATGATAAACAATTACGTAAAACAACAATAAACAAGAAGAAAAAAATACAACAACATAAACAAATTATGGTAACGACTGCAGCAACCATAATTTAGCAATAAAATTGTAATTGTATCAATTCCTTTATTGGTTACATTTATCATTTTAAAACAACCAGTCTATGTTTCAGCTCTGCGTACTCTTCAGTTTCTTCGCAGTGAGCATTGTTCTATTCTTGGTATCGCGATTTTCACCACACGAGTGGAGGTCAGTGTCTATAACGGATTCACATTTGGAGCAACCAATCAGCAATACGAATGAGGTAATTTTAAGCACATTAGTCGATTTTTTAAATAGTTTTAAAATTTATTTTTTAGCTATTACTACAATTGATTCATTTTTTGCAAGGCGAAAACCCAATCTCTCTCAGAAATTTTAGAAATCCTTATACTCCACTAATCAAATGGGGATTGGTGATTTACTCGCGAAGTTATCTTCAACATCAAGCACGAGATAAATATATACAAAATTGACGGTAGTGGTAAAAACAAGAAAATCATAATGATTTTCTTGTTTTTACCACTACCGTCGTAAGAATCTATTCTTGTATATTTACGATGACATTGAATGAACGTTGAATTAATTTTGTGATGTGCTCTCTGATACAAAAATAAATTAACAGCAGGTCGTTCTTAATTAAACTCATAACCAAAACCTGAATTTTTTGTTCATGTTTATTTATTTTATCAGAGTTTTTGCGATGACGATATTTATTACGACACTATACAAATTTCTATAAATTTATATATTTTTAAAATAACATTTAGAAATTAAAATTTTCTGACACACACAAAATGTAGTTTAACTTCTATCACGTGTTGTAGAGCTTATATATTTTTATTTACGCCTGACAGAACTAACCTAATATTTCCAGATAATCTTACACAACGAGTTCAGTATTTGGAATTCCTTCTGGTTTTCGCTCGGATCATTCATGCAGCAAGGCAGTGATGTCGTCCCAAGGTAAGATATACGTTCGCATTCATTCCACTTCAACGCTTCCGCTTTTTGGTTTTACTTCAAATACATTTAGTTGAAGCTAAATTGAAGAAATGAGTGCTTACATACTTACAATGTTCACTTTACTACTATACTATACATATTTATTTACTAAATAAAAGTTTTTATAGAATGCGAAGTTCACAAGTGCTCGCATCTCAGACATTTTTGGAGTATCCTGTTTTTATTATCGACTATATTTTAATTACCCGATTTATGACGTGATAAGGACAAAATATTGTTTATCGAATCTAATTTCTATATTCTAGGATTACTTAGAAAATATAATTTATTCTAAGTATCTATAATATCTTTGGATTTACATTTGGCTCGCCTATATATTTCAGTTCTATTAATAGTACTTATTCGTCCAGTATATATGGTACGGTTAATAATATCGTTTCATGCACTTGATGGGTATTTGCCTACAGTTTACTAGATAGGTTGACGTTTATGGTTATTGCTTTATCCCTAAGGGTAGTTGAAACTATATATCTTATCAAACCTTCCTCAATAAATTAACTATATAACACAAAAAAAATCATATATGATATGCAGTTTTGAAGTTAGTGCGTTCATTCATACAAAGGCTATCATATTAATATATATATAATTGTTTTTACCACTACCGTCGTAAGAATCTATTCTTGTATATTTACGATGACATTGAATGAACGTTGAATTCATTTTGTGATGTGCTCTCTGATACAAAAATAAATTAACAGCAGGTCGTTCTTAATTAAACTCATAACCAAAACCTGAATTTTTTGCCCTACTATTTTTCCTCTTATTACAATCAATATTTAGTAAATGTAAGATTATTTTTAATTACGTAAAATGTAAATAGTTATTTTTTGTTAGGAGTTCAGTGTTTATTTGTATAAAAACGAAAGTTTAATTGCAACATTTTTGATACTTTTAGGTCTTTATCCGGTAGAATTGTGGGCACAGTCTGGTGGTTCTTTGCTCTTGTGCTAGTGTGTTCGTATACCGCAAACCTGGCTGCCTATCTCATTGTCGAGAGAATCGCAGTGCCGCCTCTTCACTACGAGACGAGAGTACAAATTGAAGTAAGAATAACAATTTAATGATACAGGTAAAACTGCGAGCATAAATTAGCGAAGCGATGCCACGGCGATTGTGAGAAAATTTTCAATGTTACATTACAATTTATTTTTACCATATGTTTAAATTATAGTGTGGAATTTAGTGCAAGTTTGAACTATGAAACTTGTTTTATAAGATCAATGACAAAAAAAATGCTTATATCACGTCAATCAGGGATACTATTCACTAAACATTATTTCACATATCTCGCACCTCGCTAAATTATTATTGCTGTAAACTATATAATAATGAAATAAATACCTTTAAAAATTTGTTCAATCAACAAATCAGCAAATTTTGTTTTTGTAGAAACGATGCTATAGTCTCGAACCTTTAAATTATAAAAACCTGACTTTTGATACGCTAATTCGATGTTTATATTCTTTACATAATATAACTTTTTGAGTGTATCGAGTTCTTACAATTTAGCCTAACATTTCCGTATTATTTCGTTACTATTAAGGGGTTAAATTTTCAGAATCTACGCTCGAACAACATGGTAAGAGACATCGAGGTTTCGGATGGGTCGTATATGCAGAATGTGGACAACGATTGTTCAGTCTCAAGAGCCTGTAGATACAAACTCGTCAAATTCGGTATAGCTACTACCAAGGGATCTGCTTTGAGGTAAAGTAAATAATTAAGCTTATGTATTAATTTAAGTTAAGCTTAACATAACTATCAATTGAAATAAGATATTTTTATTAGTAACTAGATTCCGCCCTCTGTTTCGGCCACCTGTGAGGGGTGGGGTACAACTAACAAGTTACCCTATGTCCTTTATGTGTATTGGTTGAGTAAAAAACAAACACACATTACATTATTCATATTTATAAATTTTTTACGATAAAAAATAATTATATTGTAATCTAAACATTTTACCTTTTACGTGAAATAAAAATAATATATAAAAACAACTACGACGCTAAAGGTAAGGATTACTACAAGGTATTACAATCTGAATAATATGTTTGAAGTTGACATATGACAACAATATTTTTCACAAAAAATATTTTAATAAATCGCCTTTCAAGACAAGTCAATAAGTTAAATGAAAATAAAAAATACATTAATTCATTCATGCCTACATTCATGAGCTCATGTTATGTCAGCTCAATTTGATTATTGAGGCAGAATACTTAATTTTTAAATTATTATTACGAAATACGTCTCATTGTTAACTTCACATTAGGTCAATATATTGTACAGCGAATGTATTAAATTTCAAATCAAATGATTAAACAAACTTCCACAGTGAACCGTTCTAATTGGTTACCTAATATAATATGTACACATGAATGTATTATATATTGCGCTGAATAGAAACTTCTATTGGCATTATTTCAATAGAACAATATTCAATTTCTTTGTGTGTTTCCATCCGATATCACAAACAGTATATTTGCACTCATTGTAGTACCATTATAGCTCTGAACCCTTCCAAACGTGATTTCATCAACAGTCGCTGGATTAATATCCGTAGCTCTATCGGTTCGAAAGCTGAGAGTTTTTGAACCCGTGGCTTATCTAGTGGACTCCCATGGCCAATATTCTCCGGGCGAACGGTCAAAGCGAACTTTGTCACCGAGGGCTTACATTTTTTTACCGGCTACTGTTTTAAAACGATTGAACCATTGAAACCTCCATTAACATAAAGTGGCTATAGCAACTTTTTTCAAGCAACGATTTGTTTTCGGTAAAAAATCATGATTACGTTTTATAGACTATACATTGTAATAATATCCTAGTTCTCATGTATTTTGTTTTATAAAATACTCATTTATGTGTGAAGACAGGCTTCGTGTTGATCATTCAAGTAAGACTTTAAAACGTAACAAACAATAAAACTCACTTTCACATTTATAATATTGTGTGTTTAGTGTAAGTAATATTACAAGACATATGAGTTAAATTATGGAAAAACTCATAAGGTTTGCGTATTGGATAAACTGATTATGTTATAATTAAATTCTTCTCGTGTGAAACCGCTATGCTAAGTAAAAATCATATTATATCAAAAAAAGAATTGAGTAATTAATTGAACATTACTTTATAAAACGAAATTTTGATTTGTTTTAATAAAAATATTCGAACGAACAAACTGTTAAGCATTTTCACAGATTCAAGTCCAAGAAAGCGAAACTGTAAAGAAAAAACAAAAAGTACTCGGTTCTTTCTCTTTTCACAGCAACAGCGTGAAACTAACTTCATCTGAAACAAAGTAAAATAAGTTTCGAATAACATTTTGTTTGATACAAACTTATTTAGGAAGTAATAACCTTAGCCGAGAGGAGATAAAATGCATGCCTGGAGATACAGTTATTTTGGATATAAGAAATTAAATTTATGTTTTACAAGGCTTATTAAATAGTTTTCTGGAGTAACTAAAACATCAAATTCTGAAATAACACTTAAATAAATTGTAACACACATTTCGCGTATTGAAACGTTTTAAGTTATTTCAAGTAAATTTTGATGATTCCATTTGAACCAATTGATCTAAATTAAGCAATTTACTTACGGGCACCGATTACTGTGGGTGAATTTGAACAAAAAAATAAAATCTAACCACTTCCACTCTTTGAAATCGCTTGCACAAAAATGAAACAAACTTCAATAATGGAACATTAAGAGCGAGCTAGTGAACGATTTCATTGATTTTTAATCCATAGAAAACCTCAAATGGGTATAAAACAAGCACTGATTTTTGCTCCACGCTAGCGGCTTAGCCGTTTATAACGTGTCTTCGAGCAGAAAACTGAATTATGGCTCCGTTCACTGAAATAGCTTCGAAAATATTACCGGAAGGAGTGTACAAATCGTATAAGGATCAAATTGGAAAAACTCAATGGTTGGTAAAAGTCCATTTCTAGAGGCACGGCGGCACGAGAAAAATAAAAGAGCCGCAATAATACGTATATCGGAATACGCGCACACTCGCGCGTACTAGCTGCTATACAGGGTGTTCCCGTTATCTAGCTTAAATCTCGCCTCTGTGCGGTAATTCCCAGTTGAATACTGAATAGTCGTAAATTTACATGGGGTACGTCAGTGGGGAAGTGGGTGCTCTGCATTTCGAATTTATACCACCCCATTTTTATGGTACACGATTTGCGAACGTGATTTTTAACAACAAGTTAAAATTTACATTTTATAACGTACAGCTGTGATTTTATGATAGCTCGGTTCACGAGGGACTTTATTGGATGCTGTGAATTCGCGTGATTCTTGTCCCAGCTGGGCGGCGGTAACTTTTTCTTACTATGCTGGACTTCTTAAAATAATTAATTACAAACTTAAGAAAAAATCAGACACATTTCATTAAATATTATATTTGTGATATATTATACAATTTGGATAATTTTTTGACATTAAAATGTTTAAAATATTTCCAGTAGAATATAAATGTGAATATTCGAATTTATTTTAATGAATTAAATTAAAAATATATATACATAATATAAAAAAATGCTACGTATTTAACATAAGTATAAATGCATAATATCATCTCATATCTTATAATATTAAATATTTAATTCTTATATATAATCTGTATTATGTATACCTCGGAAATGGCTTTAACGACTTAGGTTTTTTGTTTTGATCTGAAAAGGAAAACTTTCTCTTAACTATAAAACCATATTCACAAAAATATTTATAAAGATATTGGAAAATAATTATACATATTATATATATTAGAGTTTATATATTATTAGTCGCCTAGATGTCGACGGTTATGTAATATGTATACGCATTTCAAAATCCATTTAAACATTATCATTAGAATTTAATAAACTTAATATTTTTTTTTATTTCAGAGAGAGCATAAACATAGCCATCGTCAGCTTGAAGAGTGACGGCTCCTTATCTAAGTTATGGAAGAAATGGTTGATGACTACAAATAAGCCCGATTGCGACTTGGTCAAAGATGAGGTATGCATTTTATCTTAAACACATATCAACTATACGATCTAGATTAGTTTTTTATGATCAGATATTGAGATAAACATTGCAGAAATGGCCAACTGACATGAACATCGCCATTTCAATTCCCTCCAAAAGCCAGCGAGCGTTTATAACTTAACTCATCTTATGTAATCAAGAAAATAATAAAACAACGAGGTTTTGTTGAAACAAAAATTGCCAATAACACGCAACAGCCGTGTGGTGGATTAAGCTCTTTCTTTATTTTTAATAAAGAAGGCCAATCAGTATGACAGCTATAAGACACTTACGGGTCATTACTAAATATTGATATAGTTTTATGTGTTAAGTTTGCGATTGAGTAAAAATAATAACAGTAAACTTAGTCATTATTGTTTATAGTTTAGGTCTTCTAAACTAAAGGTCTGAGTACTTCTAAATTATGTCAAAAAATAAAAACTTCCTTTTAAAACAGAATTAAAATTAGCGTATACTTAGTTAGCTAATTTAATATATATATATATATTTATTTATTTTCGCTCAGGTCGAGGGCTTATATATTGCAACCATTTATATGGTTAATAAAATCGCTAAAAAACGAACTCTAGAAATAGCGACCGTACGGATATGACATGGGTCGCAGGAACTTTTATGACCTAGTGAGAGGCTCGTTCAGTATTGCTCTTGGAATTCAGCCAACTGAGTATATTAATAGATCTCGTTGTAAACAATATATAAACGTGAAATACACAATTGAATTGTAATCATTATTATACGAGTTCGTCTATCAATACACCGAAAAATGTGCCATAAGCAAAGGAATCATAGGAGTTTGTTACTTGCGCCTGTAATTACAGTGATCTTCTTATATTTCAAACCAGAACAATTGATGGAAGGACAATAATTATCGATTAATAAATGATACCCACCCAGATGGATTGAATGTGGTATAATTCCTCTTAATACTTAATTAGCCTTTTTTTATTAATTTCACGGACATATTTCTTCTCCTTCCTTCCTTGTATTTATTATTATTATTGATTCTTTTTAATTCCAGCTTATCCTTCAATATTGATCAACTAATGAATACACAATGAGCGTTTCACATATAATAAAATTTGTAAAAATATGTTTCAAATTAATGGATGTATTTGTCGGCGATACTGCAGAATTTTCATTGTTAGAGGCGTAATAAAAAACACTCACACAACCGTAGCTTAGTTCGTTCAGTTTCTTCACACGGAATCGTCCAGTAAATTAAACCGCGTCTTTTTTTGCTTGCCTCACAATGTATTCAAAATGACCTTCCCATTATTTGCAACTAATAACTTCTTTTATAACAGACAAATTGAATTACTGAAAAATAATTCTTGAGATATAGTTTAATAATTTGATTTGATTGATTTAATTTTATATATATCGAGATGATACACAAATTATATAAAAAATAATAAAAACAAACATTATTATAACGTAGTCTGTTCTCAGGCGGCGTTGCTTGAAGAATTCAAATGGAATTAAGTTTAATTTATTGCATAAAATAATTAAATTTTATTCAGAATAATATTAATTCTAACATATTTTATTTTGAATATTGTCACAGTAAATAAAATATTTTAACAATAAATTAAACATCAAGATGTCTTTAAAAGTTTCAAACCATGAAATCAGACTCTATTATAAATTAAATAAAAACAACAGTCTCATATTTTCCAATAAATATTAGAAAATGAAATTTCATACTATTTTAAACGGGACAAATTATCAATATAAAACTAAATTGCTTCCGATCTTTATGCTGTTTTGGAAAATTAAAATAATGCATATTGGGAGGTTCATCAGCATCATAAATATGTACCGACAACTCCACTGGATAATGTGTTAATAAAAAAAAGTAAGTAACAGCCTGTAAATGTCTCATTGCTGGGCCAAGGCTTCCTCTCCCTTTTTGAGGAGAAGGTTTGGAGCTTATTCCACCACGCTGCTCCAATGCGAGTTGGTGGAATACACATGTGACAAAATTTCGATGAAATTAGACACATGCAGGTTTCCTTGCGATGTTTTCCTTCACTGAAAAGCACGAGATAAATTATAAACAGAAATTAAGCACATGAAAATTCAGAGGTGCTTGCCCGGGTTTGAACCCACGTTCATCGGTTAAGATTCACGCGTTCTTACCACTGGGCCATCTTGACTTTTTTTAACAACAATGACAAGTACTATTTGGCGGCTGAATATGTGATGAGTGGGTGGTACCTACCCAGACGGCTTGCACGAAACTTTACCATCAAGCATAATCTGTAGTATTATAATTTAGTGATGTAATATGTATTGAATTAAGAGTCGAAGAAATTAATATATTGATTTGAAAACGAATATTTCTATAACATTAAATAACACGATAAAAATTTTCTTTCCAGGAGACAATAATTGCGGAAATGACGTTATCTCAAGTTTCGGGCATATTTTACGTCCTAGTTGCCGGACTGGCATTAGCCCTGGCTGTGGCTTTATTAGAATTTTGCCAACATGGACGCGCTGAAGCCGCAAGAGCCAACGTCCCGCTAAGGGCCGCGTTGCGAGCGAAGGCAAGACTCGCATCGCATGAGAGGAAAACACCGCAACGTACACCGCAACGTGATCAGGACAGACTCGGTTGGAATGGAGCTGCTTTTGCTGGGGTCAGTGTTAATAATTTACTTTACTAAGTCATCTTATTATATATAATTAATAAATAAATAAATAAATAAATATATTGTTAAATAATTTATTATACACAATCTCAAAATTAAACGATTGTTTTTACACATGAGAAAGAAATGGCAATAAAATTAGTGGAACAAATAACCAAAGTTTATAGATTATGTATAATAAAATCGGCCAATATAATGTATAATTCTCAGTAACTTCTTATGGTTTTTTTAATGTAAGAGGTGGGGCAAATGGGAAGGAGGTTCTCCTTATAGAAAGTAATTATGCTTATATGCCGACACCTGCAACTCCAGAGAGCTTGCAAGTGCGGTGCCAGCAGAGCAGTTCTCCCGGTGGCACCCTATTTGCACCTTGTAGTCGACGTGAAGAGCTGTGTTGCCTTGTTGAGCACACCAAGCTTTCAGAGAGCAAGTTGGCTTTATCATCTAATTGGGCGTGAAACTAAGAGACTTAAATTATCCTGACACTAGCTTTTGCAGCAAGGGGAGTATTTTCAAAATGAAAGGATATGTCAAAAGGTGACTTTTTAGCAATCAACGCGCAAAGTTGAGCTTAAGTTCATTGTGGCTGAATCAAGGCTAGTCAGCCCCAATCCGAGACTTTATTAATAAGGACTCAATTTCAGACATAAGTTTCTTCCTGATACTCGTCAGCGTGTTTCCGAGAAATATTAGCCCGGTCGGTGTATAAGACGTCTACAGTGCTGTCGTCTGCGTAGCAGTGAATGTTGCTAATTTGCAATATATCATTGATATACAGAAGAAACAGAGTAGGTCATAGCACGTAACCTTGTGGAATACCAGAATTGACGAATCTTAAGTCAGAACATGCATCTTACACAACGACATTGATGGTCCGATCTGCCAAAAAGCTGGTGATCAGTTGCACAGTTTCCCGGGAAGCCAATCTCTTGTCGATAATCTTCGCCTAGGCAATAACGTTTACGAAAGATCTAGAGGCAAAGTTGTATACCTTTTTAAATGCGCTGGTATTAACATCACGAGATGCCGATGCATCAGCTCAGGCTTAGTAGCATTCTTTTGGCGTATTTCCGTTTTGCAGAACTGACCACACCAAGTATGGGATCTGCCGCTGATGGGCACTGCTGATTAAGAGATAAAGAGTTCCATGCCCTCAAATACTATTTCAGTGACCGAGTCAACAACGAAATCGTCATCTGGCGAGAAGAAAATCCGCGCCATGGAATAGATAGGCTCTTTTTATCTTATAAGCATCCCATCCCAGTCAGCTGATCTGCAGTGCCATAGACGGCAGCAGCCCACGAACAACGGTACTATACTAGACGGAAACCTAGTACCCGTCCAGATGAGAGTTCAGTAGAAGGTCCAACAAGGAAGGTGTATGATTCTCCAAGTCTGGAATTCGCATTGGCAAGATAATCAATTGTGCCAGATGCCAAGGCGAAATTAAGAAAATCTCAACAAATCTCCCCGCATGTACGGTGCTACGTAATCCAAGCGATATGACGTTAAATTAAACAAGAATCATGATTACCGCGGACGGGATCTTCTGCAACACGGAATCTGTGGCTGATGGATGTGCTCAATGAGCCAGTCAGTTTCGGCATTTATCGTTTAGCTATTTTGATTTGGATATAACTCGTAGTAATTTAATACAAGAATTTAAGCAGCTTATGTATTGAATAAGGTATTAGTCTAAAGTAAAAAATTATTTATAGCTATGCAATGATTTTATATAAATAAACTTTGAAAAATATAAAATGTTCGTGTTTGTTTAAAACTAAAATAATCTAATTGTAAAATATTTTTATAATCTCAGTACAATGACTTCCTCCTAGGAAGAGAGTTGTTGGACACTAGGCATCGGAAGATGTTTTAAGCGTTTACATCGTAATAGTAAGTTTTAATATAAGCCCCCTTTTCACCTCCATTGTGGATGATAAATGTGGCGTTTTATATGTAATATGTGACCGTATTTGATTGTGATGTTTATAGATCCTATGTTAAAAGATACTTTTTGTACCAATAAAAATCTTAAATGTGTAGCCAAAATAGCCTAAGTTCCAAATCGTTACTTTAAGCATGTTACACATCATTTTTAAACTATATTTTATTTACCCCGCCATCGAAATTTTGAACACGTAGAAAATTGTAGACACGTAAATCGGTTCATTAAAATTAGTCGGTTCGCCGTTGCATTCTGCTTCGCACCCCCGCACTTCCACTCGCTGAGGTATGACACTTTTATAAAAAAGTGTCAAGTGCTTATAAATCGAAAAACGTATATTTTGAAATATTATTACAAAAGGGATATATTTGTATTATATATATATATATATATTTAAATTGGCTACATATTTAAATATCATGTAAGTTCCTTTAATCCATTATTTGGTATGAAGTTATTAAATAATTTTCTATAATTGTGGGGTTGATAGCCTGGGGAGGCAAGTGAATTCATTGTTCTATTTATTTGTTTTTTTTTTAATCTCTTGCAAGCCTAATCGGTTGCAGTCTGTTAGATGTGCCAATAATCAAAAGATATTACATGTTTGATGTAAAAAGTCAATTTTGTAACCAAATTTGGCTTTAAAAATAATTTGTTTTTATTCCATACTACAATAATAATAGTAGTCTTATAATACTGGTGGTAGGGCTTTGTGCAAGCTCGTCTGGGTAGGTACCACCCACTCATCAGATATTCTACCGCAAAACAGCAATACTTGATATTGTTGTGTTCCGGTTTGAAGGGTGAGTGAGCCAGTGTAATTACAGGCACAAGGGACATAAAATCTTAGTTCCCAAGGTTGGTGGCGCATTGGATATGTAAGCGATGGTTGACATTTCTTACAATGCCAATGTCTAAGAGCGTTGGTGACCACTTACCATCAGGTGGCCCATATGCTCGTCCGCCTTCCTTTTCTATAAAAAAAAAAAAAAAAAAAAAAAAAAAAAAAAAAAAAAAAATATATAACGGATTTCCGACATTTTATTGGAGAAGGGAACACCTAGTCCAATGAAGAATGAATTTACTTGCAAAAACGAAAACATGGTTTTACAAGATTCCTTTACATACTCCTTTCATCCAATTTTCCCTGTTCAATCAAAATAGTCAATATTAGAAGATAAGCATGTACCATATTAGGTATATGTCTTCTTCTTAACAGCTAACGTTGGACTGTTTTTCCCTTTGATCGGCAAATTATAGAGACAGAAAAAAATCGTGTTTGTCTATTCAAGAAGATAAATGTTTTTATAAAATAACATTTTTATTATTTCAGTATTTCCCCGCGGGAACCCAAATCTCCCAAGAGGACACGGTTCACGCCAGTTTTACTCACGTGTGATCCGCGGAGAAGAGCGGCCTCAACATACGCCGTTCTTCGGTCTGCAAATCAAATAATGTTGATCTTTATCAACTCTAAGTTATTCGCAACTTTAACCGCACATAGCAGATTTAGTAATCATTGTTATCAGTTTGGTAAAACATTAAATCTTAATTAAATTGAAGACATTATTTCATAATAACAAATCTGCAATGTGCGTCAAATTTAGTTAATTTTTCGTTTTGAGTTTATTGTGTCTAATGATATTTCGTTTAATTTATATAATAATTAATTTAACGATTTATCGTCTTGATAAAACATTAAATTCTGTTACGTCTACATCAATTATGTTTGAATTAGATTTATTAATATTTTTCAATATTTCCAACATATATGTTAATTTTTAAAAGGTTTATCGTTCTGATAATAATAAATATAATTTAAATGTAATTTATATTTAATATTTGTAATTTTATTAGCTTTATTTTGATGTCAATTCAAGTAAACAGCGTGAGCATATTGTTTAAAGCGCTGCAGAAATTACTATCTATTAAAACACGTCAAGCAATATTTAAGCGCTAAGTTGTTTATAAAACGTGTTTATTATTAATACTAGATAGTAACTATAGACTCAATATGCTAAATAATGATATATATACGTTTTAATAAAATTTGAGCTTATTTTGTCTGATTTGCGTTTATATAGCCAACCTTTTGCTTAGGCAGATGCTTATACACAGTTAAACGCGTGCGAAACTTGGATTATGATTTATGTTAGATAGCATTGTTTAGTGCAAACATGCTTTACTCGGTTCCGCGTTCGGAATGTTAAAACATAGGTAGATTTGTGTTTTGTAGCTAATTTTGTAATGCGCTTAAGTGATCAATTTTCCATAATAATATGCCGTTGAAATTTGTTTGCAAAAATTTTTTAAAATTTTTGAATGTATAACGCAGTTGTTTAAAATTTGGGAAATTTAACATTTTAACTATTATTATTTTAATTAAATGTCCATAGAGTCTTGCTTGATGTAATATAATTTAACAATAATTGATATAAAAATAACTATACTATGACGAAAGCATAATATATATATATATATATATATTATGCTTTCGTCATAGTATAGTTATAACTACTTCTAGTTATTAATATATATATATATATATATATATATATATATTAATATATATATTAATAACTAGAAGTAGTTATTATATTTTTTTTTATTATCTGTAGTTAATACGATATTATTTTATAGTCGAGTTAATCTGTGAAAGATAAGGAAATCAAATAAGCAATATTTGAAAAAATAATAAAATTCCGTGACCTCTTAATTGTCAAATAATTCGACGTGCAATAAAATCGTATTTTATATTATATTTATACTATAATTTTGACTTTTAAAATATGTAATTTTAAATAAAATTTGGATTTAGGAAGTGGATAGATATTTCTTTATTAATTAGCTTATGATTGCATTTTGATGTAATCAAATATGAGTATAAACGTAAATTAATAAAATAATAAGGCTTTATAATGAAACACAAAGCGTTGTCAAAAACTTGCGTATAATATTAAGAATATAGTGGCGCTTTAATAATAATAGAGTTATATGTTTAAATATTCTCTTGCGCGAAATAACGATGAAAAGTGCGTTGAAATGAGTACTTTTCAATTTCATTGTCATATATAATGTATAAGACAAAAAAAACTTGATACAAGAACATGACAGTGAAGTGACAGATAGCGATATACAAAATTGATTAAAATAATTATAATATATAAAGTATATACAAATCGAGCATCTATTTTGAGCTTGAGTTTGAGAATAATCAATTTAGATTCTTGTACAAGCAATTTAAAGGAATTGTAATATTAACTACTAATATACTCATAATAATTTTTACAAAAAAGTTATTATGCAATAATACCGCATCGATAAGGTGCTATCCGTTTCGCTTGCGGAAAATTTATATGTCAAAACGTTTTGTCGAATCTGAAAAAGGTCGTATATTATATGACCTTTTGTCATTCAGATTTGTCTTAGTGTGTATTATATATCTGTCTGTTGTGTGGTAGAGCAATAACATTTAATGGGAGAATTTTATGATATTGGAGATTGAGGAAGAGCAGCGCCACTCGTAAAATCTAAATGTCCCAAAGACTTTTTTAAACATATTATGAATTTTAGTGTCTCATCTGAATTGTAATCATCAGAATTTATGTCTTGTCTCATAGTATAGGCTGAGCGATGACAATCAATCAAACGGAAGTTTTTAATAAATTCGAACAAGTTGAAAATAAATTTACATTTATAAATATCATTTGTTTATATTGACTTAACTTTAAATAATAATCACAATGCTAAGCGTCTATTCATTTTAAATAAAAAAAAAGTAATCCTTTTAAATATAAAGTAGCCTACTATTTAAGCAGTATTAAATTGATTGTATACCTAACAATTACATTTAATAGGATTATCTTGCTAATATAATTAATAATTTGAATGTATTAATAATAATAAAGTAATGATAACATTTTGAAAATCTTAATAAAGTAGACATTTAAACGTAGAAAATTTTCTCCGTAGTCATTTTAAATAAATATAAAACAATATACCTAGTTATAAGTCTTATCCTATGCTATATATATTTTTCATTATAGATTCGTTTTGTAGCTTGTACCAAAATATATGCTATCTATCCGATTATGTTGCTAATGATCGAAACCAAAAAAAATATGCCATTATGAAGAAGTTACTAAGTGTTACTATATTAAGTATTCTAGATTATATTGTTAATTCATATATCTGCTACATTTGATCACAAACAAATGGGTTGAACTTGCTTAAAATATAGTTGCATGATTTGACTCACGCATATTGAAAGGTGAAGTTGCTACGTTGAATGTATTTAAATCGCGCTAGAAGAATGCTACGTTCCGATAATATCATGGGTCTGTATTCACCTTTATCGTGTTACGTTAAAATTGGATCGCAATATTCGCCTCAATGCATGTTTCTAAGTTGTTTTATAACAGGCGGATGTTCTTGGTGAGTTTCCTTTATATTAACTTAGTAATTAACTTTTTTATAATATTCTTTTTATCTTGAAATTTTTAAATAAATATTGTATTAGTAGTAAAATCCGCGACATTAGTAGCGTTGAATTCAGTTGTGTGACGAAAATCCATCAAAATTTTAACGTACATAATCACAACAATTATAAATGTAAAATATTTAAATTATTACGTAGCAGCGGCAGCCTGAAATGAAAATGTTGGTTGTTTGGCTTTTACAAACAATAATGTGAAGATTCATTAATATTTATTAATTTTAAGAAGATGATCTTATAAGATCTACGTTACGTTACGAGAAACCAACATTAGATAATGCCATATAAAATGATTTTAAAAATTGACTTCTCTTAGTAAGTATCCAATTAATTTATCGCCACTTGAATTTATAATATTGTGTAAAAATAAAGACATTTCAAAATAACTAATATATTTGACGTATAAAATGTTTATCTTATTGTTAACTTTATTTCTTTAAGTTTTCTACATATTGTAATACGACTTTAGCGATATAATATATAAAAATATCATGAAGCTGTATACATTAAGTTACAATCACCAAGAACCTGTTACAAATTGTGTTCATTTCTTAATGTCATCCATTTAAGACTTATGCCATTAGCTAAACATCTTGAACTAATGTTATTTTTTATAATACAATTGTATTCTTGAATTGCATTTAAAAAAAATATATATATATACATATTTGTATCAGTTTAACATGTGTGTCCAATGCTGTGAACAACGTAACTAACCCAGAGTTGTATGACAAAAACATCGAACATGTTTGAACTGGTTTCTCAAAAACATGTAACTATTATTAAGATATCTTTTATTATACAATAATATTCAATAGTTTTTTTTTGTTGCGTTTCACTTAGTGAAATTATAGTATCTTAATTTAAATTTTGATCTAACAAATAGATTTTAAGAATATTGTCATTTTTTTTTGTCGAAGTTGTCATAAAACTATGCTTAGATTAAATTAATGTAAAGTATACTTATTGTAATACTTATAAAATTAAACTGAGTAAGCTACAATGTTGAAAGCTGAATTGTGCTGTTTGTCCAAAATTTAAACCTAAACAAACGATGAATTTAATTATTGTAATTTTAATCGAAACATCGCGTAGCTTTCATATTAATGTTTTTTACTATTCTCATTACAAAATAATAAGTAGTTTTTTTATATTTAATTAACAGTATCAAAGTTGTCACTGCCATTTTTAATGTTCACGATTAGACGCACATTTCAATAATTCATTAATAAATGTATGTTACTATAAACAGTTGAATTAAATTTTTGATGTTGTGTGAAATGCTGTTTTCGTACTATCCCTTGATCCTTTTTCGTTACAAAATATAAATAATATGATAATTCACTTACCATTTTAACTGTCAAAAATAGAAAAGCTATTTCTATTTCCTAACTAAAAAATATAATTAAATAAGTAATTTTCATTTTGAGGCACCAAATTATCATAATGGTTAAATGTATGTTTCGACAAATAAACGTCTAATACTAGCTGAAATAAAATAATTCAAAATCTTGCGAAACAATTTTTTTATTAAAAACTTCAAGTTAAGTGAGTAATTTAACCAGGTAACGAAATAAAAAAAAATATATTATTTCGATCTACAAAAAATAAAAGAATTTTGAATGACAATTTATAATGTCTTGTCTCTTAGAACTATCAACTTCACTGAATTAAACCATCATAGATGTAAAGATGTAACGTAACCATCATGACATCTACAGTAAATAGTGTATAGCTAATCAGTTTTTTTTTTCATATTAGCAGACAGATAAAGGTGTCTGAAATATTAAAATTACAAGACAAATAGCTACAATAACAGTAACTTAATACCTACCTAATGCCAAATGGTAACGAATTTAAAAGCTAAAATTAAAGTAATGTGTAAGTTATGTTTCGAAAAGCACTTATTCATGCTTTTTAATTGCAGATTTCTTAACAATTTATAATGTCTTGTCTCTTAGAACTATCAACTTCACTGAATTAAACCATCATAGATGTAAAGATGTAACGTAACCATCATGACATTTACAGTAAATAGTGTATAGCTAATCAGTTTTTTTTTCATATTAGCAGACAGATAAAGGTGTCTGAAATATTAAAATTACAAGACAAATAGCTACAATAACAGTAACTTAATACCTACCTAATGCCAAATGGTAACGAATTTAAAAGCTAAAATTAAAGTAATGTGTAAGTTATGTTTCGAAAAGCACTTATTCATGCTTTTTAATTGCAGATTTCTTAAAAATTATGATAAATGAATTTGTATTTTGACTAATGAAGCAATCATAATGAAATGAGAAATATAACATGAAAAGCGAAACCGATTCCTATGAAATATTGAAATATAATGGAGTAAGATTTATACTGTTAAACCATTTACCTAATGTATATTCCAATACAAAAATCTGTACTATAATTCAGGAGTTATTTCATTCATAATTTCCATAAAAAGAAAGGTCTTCTAAATATTAAAATAATACTGTGAGACATCGAGAGTTTATACTTCCACCGCTAGATGTCTCTACATGTCTTTTACATCGCGCTGACGTTAACATCTCCGTGTTTCTATAAAGCGATAAATTTTTCATCGGTACAATAGTCTCTCCTGGTTTCTGATTTAGCTTTGAACAGGTTTAGGTTAATAGGGAATTTTTGAAACGTTGTATAGACTAAATGTCTACTACAACGTAAATAAATACTGTTATCTACATAAGGCTATATTATCACTCATCTTGATAATATATTAAATTGCAACCATGATATACAAATATTATGGTTGCAATTTAATTGTGAAATTAAAACTTAAAAATGGGAATTGAGACTATTGAAAAATTTTAAAAATACGATTATAAGGGATAAGTAATATAGGAATGTTAATACTAATTTTAATTAGGATTTTCGGTACAAATACGAGTAACGTTTTTGGAATTAGACCTCATTATGACTTGTAAGTTGGTGAGAAGTATGGTACTCTGCTGATTCTCTATTAAAAGATGTTGCAAAATACGATTATAAGGGACAGTATAAGGAATAAATAGGTAGGTAGGTCGTTAGACTTTTTCAAGATGATTTGTAAATACTAACATTAGTTGAGCTTTTCGGTACAAATAACAAACTGTGATATCAAGGTGTTTTGCAATATTCGGTTAATCAGGGAATGAAGTACAATTAAGTGTAGATACATTTATTTAGTTAAAAATCTAAGTAGAAACAAGGCAACGTCATTTTAACGTTTTTAAATATATTAATAACCTCTTCATTGAGACCATTCCAATGAGTTCGAATACTTTAACTACCTTTGCTGTTATAAGGTAATATATAATAATATTTTTTCCAATTCCTTAAAATACTGCATCGTCAGGTCACTTTTATCGTGTTAATCTAATATCATTGAAGTCAGAGGATGTTTCTTATATCCCTTTAATTAATTATTAGAAAATACGTACATCTTCTATTCGATTTTAGTCGATCAGAGTCATTGCCAATGACCCTGTTTATTGAGTACTACACAGCGAAGCCAAATAGATTAGGTTTCATGGTCTGTCTCGTTCTTTATACTATATTTCTTCTTTATATTTTACTAGCTAGCCAAAATAAGAATTTTGCTTATTTGAGAATATACCAATATCTGACTTATGATGTAAAGACTTACATTGTCTGACTAATATATTAATGGGAGAGTATAGGCCTTAGTTAGATTTCATAATTTTACGCGTTTTGTAACGAAACGTAGTTACTTTATTATTTTCGAAAAACATTCGTATGAAACATTTAAATAAAATGGAGTAAAATTTTTACTGTTAAACCTTTTACCTAATGTACATTTGAACACACAGTTCTGTTGTACTATTTAGTGAAATAGTGTGAGACATCGAAAGTTAAAACGTCCACCGCTAGATGCCACTACAAGTATTTTAAATCGCGCTAACGTTTACATCACCGTGTTCCTAAAAAGCGATAACATTTTTATCGGTGCTATTATTAGTGAGGTACTTTGAGATTACTTTGAACATAATTCAGTCTTCTAATAAATTTTTGAAACGTTGTATAGACTGAATGTCTACTACAATGTAAAAAATACTGTTATCGACATAAGGCTATATTATCACCATCTTGATAATATATGCAGGGTGATATACCAATTCAATTCCGAAATTAACATAAATGGTAATGTAGACTATAGAAAATATTGAAAAATACGATTATAAGAGATAAGTAATGAAGGTAAGTAGAACCGTCGTTTGTCGTACGTTGTTAATATAGAAATGTAAATACTAATTTTAATAAGGCTTTTTGGTATAAATAGGAGTAACGAGGAGTGATATCAGTGATTTTTGGAATTAAGCCCGAGTAGGAGTCAGGGAATTAAACTCTTACGATGGTATTCATAGTGTATTCCTTATTTTTGAATAAGTACTTTGGATGCTTAGAAACCATTGGCGCTTTGATTGTTACTATTTTAATGACCAGTATGAATGAACTCATACATGTTCGCGTTCCGATATATTTGGGCAAAACGGATGATTTAATTAATTTGACTTTGGTTGTATGAATGGTATTGATCATTTTAGATGTTTCTATGTATTTGATAATGTCGGCTGTTACATTATATATGAAGCTGATTGTACATATTGATTTTACCATATAGGTTTATATGGTAATTAACATATTTATCTATATCTATACTTATAATTAAATTGTAACAGAGCACGTGGCACTTGGAATGAATTTTGTCGTTGAAAAGATCTGCGGGTAGGGTCTTCGGATAGCGTCAAAAGACGGAGACGCTACGGATACAAAAATTGCCGAGAAGTAGGGTACCACCCGGGTCGCATAGGTGGCAGGCACATTAAATACCTGGACATCACCCTGAAGGGTCGCTGAGCCTTCGAAGAGCAATTCGTGGGCCTAGTACTCTGAATTGAGAAGGTAGCGGGTGACATTCACTAAATACTGCCTAAGGTCCCCGGACCGAGGGAGGAAGTTCGCCATCTCTCGGTGTCGTGCGATCGATGACCTTAGTCCTGCATCCGCCGCTGCTAGGACTACTAGGACTAAGGTCAAAATTTTGCAGTGGAGATTGGCTATCCGCATATTGCGGGGGTAGTTCGTGATATCCTACGAGCCTTTAATCGTCCTAGCGCGTTTTTCAACCTTAGATATTCTGGCGGATAAAGACACGAGATTCTATTAGAATGGTGAAAAAATGCTCCCTACGAGTGTGCTCGAGGTGTTGAAGTGGCAGGAACACTGGAGATCTCAAGCGACGAGGCACGACAGTCTAGACGAGAAACGACACGCGATCAAACACGTCGTTGAAGCGATCTTACCGGCCTTCAAAGCCGGGATGAGACCACAGTAAGAGTCACCTATTTACTTATGCAGGCAATGACCAGACATCAAGCATGACATTTAAAAAAAATACCTATGTAAAATCCAGATGCGACGTGTTTTTCACGTCGCATCTGATCTTGGTGCCACCATTGTGGCATGGATGAGAACATAGCCAGCATACGTTAGGGGCTTGCCCCACGTGGAGCGCAGAGAGTCTGATCTGTGAGGTCAAAAAATACTTCTCCCTGCGATAAATCGTGTCGGCGACTACAAGGAAATGGCATGAGTTGCCGTAACTTTTTATGATACTGTCATGGCCGGAGACGACGTCGGCGTCGTAAGAGATCCCACAGCCCCGAAGTCCAGGGCTTAAAATATCAGTCTAAAACAATAAAAGACAAAATATGAAAATAAGGGAGGCGCTTCAATATCATTGGGTGACTTCATATCTCAGAAGGTTATTAGACGCATACCTCCAGGATCGGGTGGTCCACTGGGAGAGGGATGATGGACGACTTGTCCGCGGCTGGCTGCGGCGTTCCACAGGAGTTGGTTCTCGGCCCAAACCGGTGGAATGTCCGCTTTGACTGGCACCAATCCTTTCCAGGGTGGGGGTGTTATGCTTCGCAGACGACACCCTCTGGGTCTCTGTAACAAAAACGGAGGCCCTCCTTTCCACGTCGGGGTCTCTCTCGAGTGGCGGCCTATCACCGTCGAAGGGACTGTGATAGGCTTTAGCCCAGCGATCCTTGATTCGCAGATGGGAGGAGAACCTGGGGTTCCCCCTCGGCGACAGTGGAGGCGGTTCGTCCCCACTTGAATCGCTGGATGCAACGTAGTCACGGCACACTCACATTCAAGCTGACGCAGCTATTTACCGTTGCTTCGGTAAATATCTGTACGGGATAACAAGGCACCCACGGACACGGCGCGTCACACCCTGA
The DNA here is from genome assembly GCF_905147045.1 of Nymphalis io. Lineage (NCBI taxonomy): Eukaryota > Metazoa > Arthropoda > Insecta > Lepidoptera > Nymphalidae > Nymphalis > Nymphalis io. The sequence goes on from NC_065918.1 coordinate 14,785,605, forward strand.
TCGAGTGTGCCGTGTGGGGGCTCCATTCCCTGGCGGCCATAGTAGCCTGAGTCCTCTCGCTGCCGAGCGTGATAAGCGCCATGATCGGTAGCGAGAGGTGCTGAAAGGAGATGGTCTCTTGCTGCGAAAACGTCATGTCGCAGAAGGAGGCCGAAAAGCGATAGTGTAAGAACACTGCTTTAGTTGACCCCCTTCGCCGAAGAAGACCAGGGAGAAGGCGTCGGCACTATACACACTCCAAGCTGCTAAAGCTGCTGGATTGCCAGTTTCCTACACAAGCGTAGCTTTCGTGTTTTAGTTGATGGTTGCGCTTCACAATTCTATGTAGTGAATGCTGGGATCCCCCAGGGATCTGTGCTATCTTCCACACTCTTTCTTTTGCATATCAATGATATGCTCTCTCTTGGGAACATACATTGCTATGCAGACGATAGTACAGTGCATGGTGGATACCACGGACGCGCAGTGGCTGGGCGAGCGGAAATTGAGGAAAGGCGGAGGGATCTTGTCATTGAACTCGATAGGACGTTAGAGCTCATCGCCAAATGGGGCTCTGATAATCTTGTTGAGTTTAATGCCAAGAAAACACAGGTATGCGCTCTCACGGCGAAAAAGTCAACATTTTCCCCTCTTTTCTCCCTCTGTGGTACTCCGCTGGTGATGCAAAGCAAAATTGCCATGCTGGGGATTGACGTTCGCTGCGACCTTAGTTCAAGGCATCGAGGCTGTTATAAAAACAGCTTCACGGAAACTCGGAGTTCTGAACAAGGTGCGGCGCTTTTTCACGCCACAACAACTGTGCCTGTTATACAAAACACAGGTACGGTCTTGCGTGGAATATTGCTCGCACCTTTGGGATGGCTCCGCTAAGTACTTACTGTAGGCCTTGGACCGGCTGCAGCGACGTGCCGTACGCATTATTGGCGACGTAAAGGTCACAAACACCCTTGAACCTTTACAATTGCGTCGTGAGATAGCAGCACTGAGCGCTTTCTATCGACTGTATCACGGCGAGTGCTCTGAGGAATTATTCTCTCTAATTCCTGCTTGCCGTGGAGTACCGGCTTAGAATAGTACTCCCCAATCTCATCCCGTGGGTGTCGTAAGAGGCGATTGAGGGACGGGGAAAAGGGGGGATGGGCAGCAGCGTCCCCCCCCCATAAACATCTTACCCCCCTACTGCGCTCGCCAACACGCCTGCCCAGCGCGGCGAGTATGGGCAAACCCCTCCCTTAATGGCAGATGCGCCCAAAAAAAGGCCCCCAGTTACCGGCAAGCCCGCTAGGCCCGACCAAGGTAGCGGTCGCGGTATCGGCAGGGCAGGGTGTGCTAAGAATCACCGGTTCACGGCAGGCTACCGTATAAAACGACTGCACGTGGCAACGTACAATGGACGCTCGATGAGGCTGGACCATCACCTCGCTGAATTAGAAATAGATTTAAGTCATATAAACTGGCATATACTGGGGTTATCTGAAGTCCGAAGACAGGGGGAGGACACGATAACTCTAGAGTCCGGTAACTTACTCTACTTCCGCGAAGGTAATCTCTCCCAGGGTGGTGTCGGTTTTCTAGTTAAAAAGGATCTCATTAGCAGCATTGTGGAAATCAGTAGTGTGTCGAACCGGGTAGCGTACCTTGTCCTAAAACTTTCCGACAGGTAGTCCGTGAAGGTCGTACAGGTATATGCGCCAACTTCGACATACTCTGATGATGTGGTCGAAGCGATGTACGAGCTCCAAGCTGCTCAAGGCTCCGAAAAGTTCCAAATGGAACTTCAAAATCAATTCACCACGTTGGAAACCATAAGCAGCATTGATGAGAGAACCGACACGCTGGTCAAAATACTGCAAAACACATCCCGCAAGTGTTTTCCGCCACAGAGAAGAGACAACGCACCAAAACTCTCTGCTGAGACACTCGAGCTCATGAGAAAACGACAAGAACTACCATCGTTTTTGTCAGATAAGGCCTTAAATCGAATAATGAAAACGATCTCCGACGCTCCAATACCCGTGCCATCAAGGCTGCGATTCAGCAAAATCGGGGATCGAAAGTGTTCGCTCGCAAGTTTGGGAGGCCGCGTCTGACAAAACTTAAAACTGAAAATGGTGGGGTCGTTATCTCTAGGCCTGAGATTTTCGGAGAAGTAGAGAGGTTTTATGGGCAGTTGTTCTCTTCAAGATCGGATAAACCCGTGGGAATCAGTATTGATGACCAGCGCGCCCCTCTTATGCGCCATTACTCCGAGGAGCTCCCGGTCGTTGACCAAGGCGAGATTAGGGCGGCTCTAGAACAGCTTAAAAACAACAAAGCTCCGGGAGATGACGGAATCACAACAGAGTTGCTTAAGGCAGGCGGGACTCCGGTCCTGAAAGAGCTAGCAAGCCTCTTTAATTCCGTCATCCAACATGGCAAGACCCCGGAAACGTGGAGCTGGAGTGAGGTGGTACTGTTTTTCAAGAAAGGTGATAAAACCCTCTTGAAAAACTACAGACCGGGAGATTGGTCCTGAGTCACGTGTATAAGCTGTTCTCAAGAGTCGTCACGAACCGTCTCGCCAGACGACTTGAAGAGTTCCAGCCCCCAGAGCAAGCCGGCTTTCGATCAGCCTACAGCACCGTGGACCACATCCATACTGTACAAGCTAGCGCTGTACACGTGCCTGTAAGTTCTTTGACACTTGACGTCACACAATTCGTATGACCCAGTTACGATCATTATGTTATTACATTTTTTATATGTACTTTTAGTGTAATAAAGACGCTCCGTAGTATCGGTTGGCTTGACAAACATATTGTTTTCTTTGCTTGACGACAACCCCGATTGCTCTCCGATCTACCTGACATCTGACATCTGACGAATTAAGTGAACGTATGCTGACTAGCCCGTTCATTTTGGTCCTTCGAGCCGGATGATCTTGTATTTTTTAGTGTGAATAGCGCATCGGCTAAGTTGATCCTTGCAACCTAAGTTGAGACGGCGAAACGCGTAAAGGGCACAAGGTCATTAAAACCCCCCAGCCTCTGGAATATCAGCCCAGGCTATCTGAACGTGACAGTGACTGTTAGTGAAGTGAACTTTATTCTTGTTAATCATGGAAGTTATTACTCGTCAATCGGAAATTATCGAAATCATCAAGAAGATCCACAAGAACTTTAACAAGGATCCTGCTACTAGGAAGACTGAAGCCTACATCCGCAAACGAGTAAGCACTCTTGACAGCCTTTGGACGGAATTTGATATTAACCATAACAACATTTTGGCAACAAAGCCTGATCCATCTGAAGAGTTTATATCGAAAGATATTTACACTGACACCAAAATTCTGTATGAACGAATTAAAGCTGTCATTAAGAATTATTGTCCTCCGTCGGACGATGACGATGACGTGAAAAATTCTTCTACACAAGATCTGCTTAGTGAGCAACGTACCAACTTCCGTGCGTTAAGCCGTCAAATAAAGAACATCAATCTTGACAAACTGACGGAAAAATGGGAGATGGAGGACGAATTAAAGAATCTGCAATTCCGATGGAAGAATATTGACACTTTGCACCTCAAAATTGACAACATATTAAATGGTGAAGATGCGGCGTACGAACAAGAATTTTCCAAGTACGAGGAGAAATTCAAGGCTATGAAAAGATCTCTAAACAAAAGAATATCTGCTACAGCGCATCAGTACGAGTCCACCCCTAAGGTTGAGGTTCCAACATTTTCGGGTGACTACACACAATGGCCTACGTTTTTAGATCTCTACAAAACTGGCATACATGACAACTCGACTCTGAGCAACTCTCAAAAGATGCAACATTTAAAAGGCAAATTAAAAGGTGAAGCTCATCGCCTCGTCCAACACCTTACTGTATCGGAAGAGAACTACAAAACTGCCTGGGAGATTTTGTATCACCGATACCACAACATTCAAATATTGTTTAACAAATATATTGAAGTGTTTCTCAACCAGCGCCCAATAGAAAGGCAATCATCGGCTGAAATTAAACGCGTACACGACACCGCGATGGAATGTATTCACGCTATTCACAACTTAGGCATGGACACATCGAGCTGGGATCCACTGTTGCTCTACCTGTTAGTCCAGAAACTTGATCCTGAAATGCGTAGTGACTACAAGGAATCGCGAAAGATGCCTCGCGAGCTCCCCGAATTTGACGAATTCATGACGTTTTTAGAGGTGAAATTCATTGCGCTTGAACCCACGAATAAAAAAGAGAAAGAAAATTGATCATCGACGAAATCATCTACGTCATTCAAGGCTTAAGAAAATTCTCACTTCGGAACTGGTAATAGAGCACAATTTTATAAAGCTGCACACGTGACGTCTGCCAATACTCAATGTATTTTATGCAATTCAAATCATGCGCTATACCAATTTCGGAAATATGACTCCTTGACAACAGATGCGAAGTGGAAATTAATTGCGAAACATCGACTTTGCAAAAACTACCTGTATGTGCACGAACGAAACATATGTAATTCTACAAAGCGATGTAAAGTTTGCAATGGAGGTCATCATACTTCTTTGCATGACTCGGGTAACGAACCGATTGCGTCAACTGCACCGGCATCGAACTCTATACCTCAGCACCGGCAGCATGCGACAAACAATGTGACTAGCGAGGATGACGAAATATTATTAACGACCGTACAATTACGTGTACGTGCTATTGACGATACCTACCTGACTTTGCGAGCACTTTTAGACCAAGGGTCGCAAACAACTCTTATAACTGAAAATGCTGCGCAACTCCTAGGACTGCCTCGCCAAAATTTTAATGCCTCTGTTACAGGAGTAGGTATTTCAGCAAAAAGAAGCAAGGGAAGAATACACCTACACTGCATGTCGATCTATAATGACTACAATTTCACCACGGACGCCCTAGTAATGCCAAAACTAGTGAACAGCTTGCCGCATGCTACTTTTGCAGCCAAGAAATATCCAAACTTGCAACACATTCAACTTGCTGATCCTGACTACAATATTTCAAACAAAATTGATATTTTACTTGACGCAAAAATTTATGCAGAAATCATAATGAGCGGTTTGATCAAGGGAACTAAACAACAGCCCATTGCCAAACAGACGAGAATAGGGTGGATTCTGTCTGGGCCTGTTACTACTTTTAACTGCCACGTTCTTATAAATGGAGTTAAAGACATCGCCAACTACTGGGAGGTGGAGGAAATCGCATCCGAAACCACACCGATGACGCAACAGGAATTATTTTGCGAAGAATTTATACCAAAACAACTAAGCGCTTGCCTGACGGTCGGTATGAAGTGCGACTACCGATGAAAACTGACTTTGAAGAGCATCTTGGACACTCCAAAGCACGCGCCGTGGCTCAATTCAAACAACTCGAGAGTCGCCTGATGAAGGATAGCACACTACGTCAGAGCTACGGGCAGTTCATACATGAGTACATAGTACTAGGTCACATGCGCGAATGCGCTGAATACAAAGAGCCTATGTGCTACCTACCACATCACGGGGTACAAAAGCTAGACTCGCTTACCACCACACTTCGTGTCGTCTTTAACGCTTCCTCAAAAACATCTACGGGGAACAGTTTGAATGACCTAATGGAAAGCGGTCCCAAGCTTCAACAAGACATTCAAAGTTTATTGCTCAGATGGCGAACGTACCGCTATGTATACACAGCAGACTGCGAGAAGATGTACCGCTGTATTCTGCTGGATCCCGAACAACAACACCTGCAAAAAATTCTGTGGCGAGATAATATTCGAGATCGTATCAAAGAATATCAACTGTGCACCGTGACGTACGGTATGAAAGCCGCTCCATATCTAGCTATGCGTACGATGCAACAGCTAGCATTTGACGATAAAACTAAATTTCCGCTTGCTGCTGAAGCCCTGACTCATCATTTTTACGTCGACGATTTGTTAAGCGGCAGCCATTCGATTGATCACGCAAGAGAAGTACAAAGACAACTTATCGAGATGTTACAGGGCGCTAAAATTAACCTTAGAAAATGGTCGAGTAATTGTCCGCAATTACTTGCACACCTGAATACCGAACAAATAAATCCGACAACAATAGACTTCAAAAATGCTAACTCTACAAAGGCGCTCGGATTACGGTGGAACCCCGCTACTGACATGTTTACATTTCACTCGATTGAAGAATATGACGAATCGGTCCTTTGTACCAAACGTATATTACTATCGAATATTTCAAAAATTTTTGATCCACTGGGATGGCTATCTCCGCTCACCATTAGAGCCAAACTATTGTTTCAAAAACTTTGGTTGATATCTATGGAATGGGATGACGAAGTTCCACTTGAGATACAGCAAGACTGGAACAAAATCAGAGAAGATCTGAAACACATTGACAAGTTCTACATACCCCGGTGGATTGGGAATCTTTATACGTCTGTCGAGGTACACGGATTCTGTGATGCATCTGAACGAGCTTATGCTGGCGTCATATACCTCAAATCACAAAATGACAATGGACAAACTATCGTTAGAATAATCGCATCAAAGACAAAATTGGCGCCTCGCAAGAATACTATGACTTTGCCGCGACTCGAGCTATGTGGCGCTCTATTATTATCCAAATTAATAACAAAAGTTTTGAAGGCTCTTCAAACATCTGACGTTCCCATTTTCGGATGGACTGACTCTTTGGTGGTTTTGGGATGGCTCCAAGGCCACCCCGTCGCTGGAAGACTTTCGTCGCTAATCGCACTAAAGAAATCTTAGATGTCATGCCGTCATCGTGCTGGCGTCACGTGAGTTCCAATGAGAATGCCGCTGACTGCGCTACGAGAGGACTCACTACTTCACAGCTCACCGATCACTCGCTGTGGTGGAAAGGACCTGAGTGGTTGAAAAATGACATAGCAAATGACATCTCAAAGGTGGAAACACCCCAATTTGAACTGAAAAAAGATATACAAATATGCGCCACTCAAACTTCAAATACTATGTTTGAAGAATTAATTAATAAACATACTTCAATAAAGCATATTGTGCGAGTGATAGCTCGCGTTTTACGTTTCACAACAAACTTACGTAAAGTGGTGACGCATCAAAACCATAGTGACAGGGCAACGTACTTAACTGCAAAGGAAATTGAATATGCCTCCGGACTTGTAATTAGAGCCGTACAAATGCAAGAATTTCATTCGGAAATAACGCAACTAAAACAAAATGGAAAGGTGCACTCAAAAAGTAATTTATTAACATTGACGCCTTACTTGGATGACAAAAATATTTTACGAGTTGGAGGGAGACTTCGACATTCACAATTATCGGAAACTACAAAACACCCGATGACCATACCTAAGGACTCGAGACTGACAGAACTTTTGATCAAAGAAGCTCATTTGCAAACACTGCATGGTGGACCAAGTCTTACCTTGACATATCTGAGACAAAGATACTGGGTTTTAGGGGGCAACCGCACAGTTAAAAAATACCTGAGAAACTGTGTGAAGTGTACTCGCTTCAGGAGCCACAACCAACACCAAATAATGGCTAACCTACCCGAGCCCAGAGTGACGCCGTCCCGAGCTTTCACGCACACAGGGGTTGATTTCACCGGCCAAGTGGAATTGAAAGCGAATAAGGGACGAGGAATAAAAACCACTCGTGGTTATATCGCTGTGTTTGTTTGCTTCTCTATTAAGGCAATACATCTCGAGCTTGTCTCTGACCTGAGCACACCGTCGTTCCTAGCAGCCTTTAAACGTATGTGTGCAAGAAGGGGAACCCCAGAGTACATGTACAGTGACAACGGCACGAACTTTGTCGGTGCATCACGCCTTTTGAAAAAGGAATACAAAGAAGTGTTGCAAGCTATCTTTCAAGCTCAATGACTTTCTATCTGAAGTTGCCGAGATGGGTGTCAATTGGCACTTAAATACACCCGCATGGCCAAGCGCTGGCGGATTGTGGGAAGCGGCGGTAAAAGTACTAAACACCATCTTAAACGAGTTTTGGGAGAGCAAAAACTGACGTTTGAGGAGATTTTTTTTTTTTATATGCCCCGGGATGGCAAATGACTCTACTCCACCTGATGGTAAGTGGTAGTAGAGTCCAAACGCGACGACGGCCAGTACAGTCGGGAAGAATGTTCTGTACTAGCCGTCCCCGCCTTGCCAGCCCGCAAGATGCCTCTTCACGCCTCGTTTGAAGGAACCCGGGTTGTAAGAGGAGGGGAACACGTGAGCTGGTAAGGAATTCCATTTTTTGGTAGTGCGACAAAGAAAGGAGTTGCCAAATTTCTTTGTGCGCGATGGAATTGATGTCACAGTTAGGCGGTGACATCGAGAACCCGCTCGCGTGGACTTAAGAAGGAAGAGGGAAGCAGGAATTAGAGAGAATAATTCCTCAGAGCACTCGCCGTGATGCAGACGATAGAAAGCGCTCAGTGCTGCTATCTCGCGACGCAATTGTAAAGGTTCAAGGGTGTTTGTGACCTTTACGTCGCCAATAATGCGTACTGCACGTCGCTGCAACCGGTCCAAGGCCTCCATTAGGTACTTAGCGGAGCCATCCCAAAGGTGCGAGCAATATTCAACGCAAGACCGTACCTGTGTTTTGTATAACAGGCACAGTTGTTGTGGCGTGAAAAAACGCCGCACCTTGTTCAGAACTCCGAGTTTTCGTGAAGCTGTTTTTATAATAGCCTCGATGTAATCCCTTGGACTAAGGTCGCAGCGAACGTCCATCCCCAGCATGGCGATTTTGCTTTGTATCATCAGCGGTGTGCCACAGAGGGAGGGATGAGGGTAAAATGTTGACTTTTTCGCTGTGAGAGCGCACACCTGTGTTTTCTTGGCATTAAACTCAACAAGATTATCAGAACCCCATTTGGCAATGAGCTCTAATGTCCTATCGAGTTCAATAACAAGATTCTCCCGCCTCTCCTCAGTTTCCGCCCGCCCAGCCACTGCGCGTCCGTGGTACCACCACCATGCACTGTACTATCATCTGCATAGCAATGTATGTTCCCAAGAGAGAGCATATCATTGATATGCAAAAGAAAGAGTGTGGGAAATAGCACAGATCCCTGGGGGACGCCAGCATTCACTACATAGAATTGTGAAGCGCAACCATCTACTAAAACACGAAGGCTACGCTTGTGTAGGAAGCTGGCAATCCAGGTGCATAGCTGAGCAGGCAGACCATATGCCGGTAGCTTGGAGAGAAGACTTCTGTGCCAGACCCTGTCGAAAGCCTTGGAGATATCGAGGCTGACAGCCAACGATTCTCCATGCTTGTCGATAGCTTCACCCCAGAGGTGCGTTACGTACGCTAGAAGATCACCTGTGGACCGTTTTGGTCGAAACCCGTACTGACGATCATTAATTAGACAGTGATCTTCTAGGTAATGGATCAGTTGGTTGTTTAAAATCCGTTCCATCACCTTACAAAGTACTGAGGTGATAGCTATTGGCCGATAATTTGCCGGGTCAGACCGATCCCCTTTTTTGGGAACCGCTTGCACATTAGCTCTTCTCCAAGCCTCCGGCACACATCCCGAAGAGAGAGAAAGTTGGAACAGGAGCGTTAACACAGGAGACAGCTCCGCCGCGCACTTCTTCAGCACAATGGCTGGTATTCCATCGGGACCGCTAGCTTTCCGTATATCGAGTGATTGCAGCTCCGCAAGCACATCACGTTGCCTGATTTTGATGTCAGGCATCGTGTGGCCACATGAAGGTATTGTTGATGGCTGCGCACTACAATCATCGATCACGGAGTTGTCGGCAAAGAGTTTAGCCAGGAGGTCGGCTTTCTCCTGCGGACTGTGAGCTAGCGATCCGTCCGGATTTCTGAGCGGTGGCAGCGAAGGTTGGCAGAAATTGTTTTGCACAGACTTGGTCAGACGCCAGAAGCTACGGGAGCCCCTAGGATGCGAAATAAGGTCATGACCAATCTGTACAATGCGCTGTGCATCAGCTCTCGTGTATGCCTTCCTACAGGACTTGGAATTTTTATTGTAGTTTGCTTTCAGTGAGTCAATGTTAGATGCCCCGCTAATGCAGCCGTTGATCCACGCGCAATATGCCGCCTGCTTAGATGATACAGCGTCGGCACATTCACGCGTGAACCAACGGTTACGCGTAACCCTATTGATGAGATCTGAACTAGGAATGTAGTATTCCATTCCTAACATGATCTCATCAGCAACAGCAGCGGCACTAGCTGTCGGGTCATTCACACTGAAGCAACGTTCCTTCCAAGGGACTGACGCATAATAATCGCGCATACCGTCCCAATCTGCCGACTTATAGTGCCAAACGCGACGTTTGCATACCGCTGATGGCGGCAGCTTGGCCTGTGGCACTTTGGTAGATATAAGGCCGTGATCCGAAGAACCAAGTGGAGCTTGAACCACAACCTGATATTCCACCGGGTGAGAAGTCAGCAGAAGATCCAGTAGAGAAGGCGCTTGCCAATCAATGTCTGGGATCCTGGTGGGCTGATCAACCAGTTGGGTCAAGTCGTGTGTGAGAGCAAAAGCATGAGCAGTTCTTCCAGCATGGTCAGTTTTGAGGGATTTCGACCATGATTCATGGTGAGCATTAAAATCCAAAAACACCAATTCCGCGTTAGGAAACTGCTCTTGCGCAGCATCTGCCACCCGACTAAGATGGTCAAATAATCGGCTTGTCTCCAAGTCACCATTGTGGGATCTGTAGAGGCACACGTAGACTCGACTCTGACGAACCAGGTCCACACGTACCACCAACATGGAGAAGGAGGGGTCCTCCAAGCAGCGCAATCGGTGACAACAAACATCCGCCCTGACGAACAAGCATACTCCGGCTTTCGCTTTAAAAGATTCTTCAAGCATGTAGCCGGGATAGTTAAGGTAGCTGGTGTCGGCAGGGCGGAGTATTTGCGTCTCCGTGAGAAACAACATTGCTGGCCGTGCTGTCTCGAGATGGTGGTGGACAGCGTTGAGGTTAGTGTGGAGTCCTCGGATGTTAGAGAACTCGACCTCAAACAGCGTGGGTATGGTGGGGGTGTGCACCGCTGAACGACCATTATTTCTTAGTTGCGCTACCATTTGGAAAAATTAGGAAAAGAGACGTGAAGCGAGCGACGTATTGCCACGATAGGGATGGGCAAAGTATGGAGACATGTTTTCCCAAATATTTGCCAAAAACAAAAATATTTTGATCCGCCGGACGGAAGGGCCCCCGAACCCCCCCGGAAGTGGCCGCCGGGACCCCACCTTCCGGTCACCAACCGGCACGACGGTCCACCCCGAGATTATGCGTGGCCTGGTGGGGCAGCCTCGCGAGCTGGTTAGGCACGCTCGGGCCCCTGTACTATGCCACGGGCGGCCAGCGGAACAGCCGTTTCTTCGGGTCTCCTTGTCCGGCAGGTCAATACAGTTTCCCCCGGCATTGGTTCAAACGCCGTCTCCACTGGACCAACACCCATCGCGGCAATACTCGCTCGGGCACTGGCTGTACGCTGGCTGACCTCGAAACGCGGCTGCAAGCCACTTCACGAGTTTTTCACCATGCGTACGGTGGTAACAAGCCAGGCGGATGTTAGCATCCTACCACCAGATGAGCAGATGGTCGCTCAGATATCCCTTAGTCGCCTCTTACGACACCCATGGGAAAGAGAGGGGCAGTGAAATGTATTCTTTCTCCGTCACTGCACGGATAAGACTTACGTTTACAACGTTACTCAATCAAATAGAAGCATGTCTGAACTCTCGGCCGTTGTGTGCACTGACGGAGAACGAAGACGACAGCTTTTAACTCTAGGACATTTCTTAGTAGGAGGACCACTTTTATCCCTGCCGCTGACTGACTTTGACGAACGTTGTATCAAGACGAGATGGCAGCTCACTGAGAAAATGCATCGTGACTTTTGGCGAAAATGGTCGTCCGACTATTTACAACATCTACAAATTCGTTCGAAATGGAAGCATCCTCAAGAAAATATGAAGGTTAATGACATTGTTCTCATCAAAGAAGAGAACCTGCCACCGACGAAATGGGCTTTGGGTCGAGTGATTGACGTTCATCCAGGAACGGATGGGCACATCAGAGTCGTAACGCTACGTACGAAGAGTGGAGAAATAAAACGACCCATAATCAAGTTGGTTCCACTTCCGGTAAACAATGAACATGACTTCTCAAAAATCACTTTGGAAAATGATGAACCCAAGAAAAATGACACCTCGACACCACGTACATTGCGAAAAAATCGAGATCTGCCAACTACACTGATGAACATGGTACTTTTCCTGCTGATGCTTTTAACATCTACGATTGAAGCAAATGTCTACATCAAAAGCTTGAACAATAACACATTGTTCTTTGACAAAATCTCTGACGTACGAATCATACAGGACAAATGGAAACTTATTGCCTACTACAACATGACAACATATTGGCATAGTATTACCGCTGTTGAAAAATATATCTACTCGGTAAACAAAACCTGCAACAACGATGACTCATGTGCACCTGTTGTGACGCAATTCGCTCACGAGCTCGATGAACTTCGACACTATAACGAATTGCTGACGAACCAACATCACATGTCTGCAACGAAACAAGAGAGGCTTAATCAACGGGGTCGGTTACCTAGCTAACACCCTGTTTGGCGTCTTAGATGACACATTTGCTCGAAGATACGAGAAGGATATTGAAACCGTAAAAGAGCGAGAAGATCATTTACTTAAGCTATTTAAAAACCAAACATCATTGATCGAAGCGGAGAATAATATCCTGAAAAGAAACGAACAAATTATGAACACTCAATTTGAGCATATCTACAAAAATCTGCGAGTAATATCTACTGAGACGCACCAAGTCGAAAAAGAACGACAAAGCACTATACAAGCATTCCATCTACTGTCATCTTTAATATCTGTTGATGTGATTATCTCCAACCTTCGGCGTACGCAGGACACTCTGCTTGACATCGTGACCGATATTTATAACGGCCGCCTGAACATACACTTATTAACTCCGGCAGAACTTACGCAACAATTAAATGTAATATCCGGCCATCTACAGGATGATGTTGTTGTCCCAACTGACAATTTTCGAGATCTCTACGGTCTCTTACAAGTACGAGCTAAAGTGACTAGGAGATTCCTGATAATGGAAATCAAGATTCCCCTGCTAAACAGAGACCAATTTGAATTGAATGACGTCATCGATATCCCTCAACGAAGAGGAGACAAAGTCATCTATACTTCCACGGAAACAAAATATCTCGCTGTCAACGTGAGAAAGGACACAATAATACCCATGACAGAAAAGGATACAAATATGTGCATACATAAACAAATGTTATGTCCATTGAACCATCCTGTATACACAATGCAAATTGAACAATCGCTCTGTAATATGAAACTACAGATTAGCAATGAAAACAAACCATACTGTCGGTCAGAAGCGAAAGTATGCACCGACAGATGGATTAAATTACACGCTCGTGACACATGGATGTTTTCTTGCTGCACCGAGAGTTTGCAAGTTTTCTTGCTGCAGAAAGTCTGTCCAGGTGGCTTGTAGGCGGCATACAGCAGCAGCTCCGTCTCACCAGCATGCACACGCACCCTCTGCGTACGTAGGCTCACAAACGATGCATGTGCAAGTTCTTCGTGTATGATATCCCTCCTCACCAGGGCTGCAGTTCCTCTGAATGGGCAGCCTCGGGGAGAGACTTCCTCTCGCCGATACACGAAGAAGTTCGGGATTCGGAGCTCGATTTCGGCCGAGAGCTTCGTCTCGCCCAGGAGGATTACATGAATATCCTGCGACTGGGCGAGTAGGGTCAGCTCCCAGATATGGCCTCATAAGCCGCCTGGGTTCCAGTATAGTATTCTCAGCTGGAATTAAGCTTCGCAAGAGCGGCTATTCCAGCTGAGATGGCAGGTATAATGTCCTGGCCTTGTGTATAGGCGACCAGGATCGCTGTCAGTGCCTCCATGAAGACCCGGACGATGATGGTGGTGTCCGGGCCTTTCGCACTGGCCGAGGTTGCAGGTTGAGGTGCAGATGACGCACAGGGGGAGGCACTTCTTGCCTCACCACCGGCCGCGTGGCGGCAGCCGGAGCGGACTTTGGCTCCGTCGCTGCCTTCCTGGGCTGCGGCGTCGATGCCGCCGCAGGCTCAGTCCTGGGTGGCCTAGCTGCCCTCTTCTTCTTCCTCTTTTTGCTAGGCTTCTTTAGGGGTTGGTCCCTGGCCGTCGGCTGGTTGGCTGGAGGCGCCAGAGTTGTTGGGGGCGCAAGCTTAGCTTGCACCTCCGTGGCTTTCTTCGCAGGAGGTGGCCGCTTTGTTAGCTGGTCGACCACTATCGTCGCTCTAGGTTCTGCGACGATAGGGCGACCGACCATCTGCTTAGGTGCTACCGGGGGGACACGCTCCCTGTCACCCTTTGGCTGTGCTCTTGGTCCGTTCGGGCGAGGGGCGGGCACGTTAATGCCCCTCCTTCGTGCTTCTTTTTTGAAGACCGGGTACCTCCGGTCCTTTGCTGTGTGCGCCTTGGCACAGTTTGCGCACGTTGGCGGTTCTGAAATCGGCCTCGGGCAGTCCCGTGCCAGGTGTTCGCCGGCGCAACGAACACACCTCTGTTGTCTGTGGCAATTGGCCGAGGAGTGGCCAAATTCCTGGCAGCGGTGGCATTGAGGTGGGCTCTTCGCGCCTCTCCAGGCCTCGATCAGCAGGCTGGGCATGCACAGGAGCTTAGTTGTTTTGTATAAACTTATGAGCTCCTGCTCCTTCAGGTGCACCAGCTGGACGAAATAAGTGCACCCATGTCGACCTCTTCCGCCTGGGATCGCCTTCGCGCTCTGCGCAGGGAACCCTAGACTGCGCAGGGCGGCGATCACCTCTTCCGGGGGTGTGTCGAGTGGCAGCCCCCTAATGGCCACCTTGGTTGGCAGTTCCGCGGCTGGGCTATAGCAGAACCAGGATATTGTCTTATCCTGGTTCATAGCCTCAGTCAAATGGCACTGAATGACCCGGAACTCCTCCGCGGATCCGGGCAAGAAGCGCACTCCCTTTCCCAAAGGGCGTGCGTTCGGGGCGTGTCCAAGCTTGCTCTTCAGCACCTCAAAGTGCCTCGTCCAGTTCGGTAAGCGTTCCGCCGTAATCGGCTCCCTCCCTTCAGACATGATGGTGGTGTCGGATTACCGCTCTTGTAGGATATGCACGGGCACCACGACCTCAGCGCGTGCAACCAAGCCAGGTGAGACCCCTAGGGGAGGCCCAGCTAAGCGCCCGCGAGCGGAAGTTCGGTCCGTGCACACCGGTAATTATAGTCTTCAGTTGTCCGATAATGTACTGATCCTGCAGGATTTTTTGATTACCAAAAAAGTGCAGGATCCACTCGTGCGCTTCTCTTCTTCGAGCAGGCAGACTCCTGGCAACTAGCACCGGCCGTTTCCTCAAGCCGACGTCGGAGGACGCGGCGAGTACAACTGACACCGGAGGGGGTCGTTGCGGGGAGCGGGGGATGTCCAAAAAGAGAGATGGCACGACTTATATACACAATTATCTCACCGAATACAATACGAGAATATTCAGAGAATACCCGCAATATATATATTCGATTCGATATATTATATATATAAGAGGATATTTCGATATATTATATATATTATAGATATAGATATAATATGGTTTTGCTCTATAGTACCAACAGTCAATAATTAGATGGCGTTACAGTTGCCTGCAATATTTTAATTTCAGGCAAACATTCGGGTATTTTTTATTTAAGATATAATAAAATAATTGTTCAAACTAAAGTCTTTGCCCAAGCCCAAACAAAATGACAAATATAATCTAAGTTTATTTACGTAGAATGAAAGTTACATGAATAATAGAATTAAATTAATTAAATCAGTCAAATTTTATAAAATCAGTGTATAGATAAAGATAAACTCTAAGAAACCGGTCTAGCGGTGCAATCAGCGTCTTGGGTACAATTCCACAGGACAATCTTTTAGACAGCGTGCGTTTTCTATAAATTTGTAATGCGTATTTTGTTTTTATTTTAGTTCTAATTGTAAATTGATGTCATTGTTACAGTAAAAAACGGTGTTATAAATTAATTTAAAAAATTGAATCACAGCATAGCAGCGATATACACATAATGATATTGAAACTGACATCTGTGTTCACATTTATGAACTTTTTGTATTCACAAATACAGAAGCGAACTTTTTATGCGTAAACAGGAATTTGATTACAACGCCATCTATTGACACTGTTTGTAACAACATTCTTAGTTGTGTAACCATATTTAAACAAATGTGTAAATGTCGACATTGAATTGTGAATTGTAATGTAAAATAAAAATAAAAATTTAAATTAAGAAAAGTAAAAGCTTATTAAAAAAAAAAACAAAAACAACTTATTTTTTTTATAAAAATAGGCTTAGTTCTTACGATTGTTTAAAAAAAAATAGAATGCTATAAATAACAAAAATCAAAGTTGACTTTTAGCCGCTATCAAAATGATATACATGAACACTAGACGATATAGGTCGTTGTATATAAATATTAGTAATTTTTGGAAATCATGTTTTCACAATTTATAGGCTTATACTCCAACTTTAGGTACTATGTAAAAAAAGAAAAAATTGTCATTCTGGATCAAACGAAGTCATTTGAGGTTGCATAGACCCTTAACGCCTTCAAGGGTATTATTATAAATATTTGTGATGAGTCTTTCAGCAAAAAAAATGTATACCTATTACATAAAAAAAAATACTCTGACAAGAACTTTGGGATCGAAATTATACAAAATTTAAATTTAACAAATTTAAACTGAAGTTACCATCGAATCAGAAAAAAGATTTTACAGAGATTACACTGATAAGAAACTTAGTATAATATATTAATTAAATATTATTTCATCTTGTCTGGAGACTTTTTATTAATATAAAATTTTATTGAATTATGCGCCTTTTTTATTTATTTATATTATTTGTTTATTTTAACATGAGACTTAATTTTATTAATTAGCATTGAAATCAAAAGAATCAGCTTTCCGGAAACAAAATTTCATTAACTTGCAATATTCTATATGAAGTTTGTTTCTTGTATCTGTCAAAATAATCAATTTTAATGTGGATATGCAAAATATTATTTTAAATGTACAATTTTTGATCTCACTGTAAAAAACTTATCGTAGGGTCATCGTAGAGATTGTAGATATACCGTAAAAGCTATTTTATGAAATAATAAAATTTCCATATGCAGCGTTACTCCAAAGTAATATACCATAATATATGTGTAATACTAGGTCATGTAGTCCATTTTTGCTCAATTAGCTAAATATTGTTTCTAAAACATATCATATATCAAGACATTAACCTGACTCCGTAGAAACCTCTTTCTTGACCTTCCCAGAAGTTTTAATGCATTCACGACGGCATGAATTTTTGAGAAAGGCGCGAATTTCAAGCTATTTCAACAATAGTCTTGCGTCCTATTCTGGATAGGAGAAGATTTATCGTTTGCATACACTAGAATAGCACACATATATTTATATTTGCAAAAAAACTGAAGCAGTACCGTTCTTTTAAAAACGATCGCAACTCCAGATATTTGTGAGATCAAAAGATAGAGAACAATGAGTTAACAGCAATATAAATTGACGTTTTATTTTATAATTTTGATTGTTCAATTTTCATATTTTCCTTTGATAGATTTTTGTTGTTTCATTCTATTTTAATTAATATAAGTTGCGTGCATTGTCAATATTAACTATTATTGAAACTAGTACGATAACGTATAATGTGAATACTCTCTGCAATAATTATAAACATTGCTCAGATCTTTTTTAATTATTTATACTCTCTCTCTTTCTCTCACTGTTGATTTAACATCTGAAAGAAGAAGACATTACGTTGTTTTACCAATCACCCGATAAACAACGTTTATAAGCTAAGCTTGTGCTTGCTAAGCTACTATAATTGTCCTTTTCAAAATCAATAAATTAAATTAAATTCATTTCTTACATCATATTGCCATATACTTATTATTTCACAACATTCAACCCTCGCTACGAAATATAATAAAACAAATTATATATATTGGTTACATTGTTATATATTTTAATACGAAATTCGTTTAAAAGAAGCTTATACAATTTTAATCTAATGTAAACTTGTTTTTAGGAATTCTATTGTCATACACGGTCGGTTGCGAAGTCGAAAGCTCGCTGTCACAAAAGAGTTTATTTTAATAAGTTTATTTCACGTCTATTGTTTATACAATGTTTGGCATTGTTATATACAAGGTATTATTATCTATTAAAAACATCACAACACACGTTACGAAATTAAAATTTGGTTGTAGAATAATTTGTTTAACAATAATATTAAGCCAGGCGGACTTATGATACCGATATTTTAATATAACATTTATTAATTGTTCGTATCATAGCTTATTTTGTTATCATTGTGGAAATCAGTGTTAACAATTTTATTATTGTTGAATTATTTAGGTAAATACTAGACAATTTTAAATATATTCTATACGAATTAGGTTAAAATAATACATTTTTGTAGCATCTGACCCTCAAACAATGAATTCAATGACGTGTTATACACGTCTGTTTCTATAAGTCTATACACAGCACATGCTTACACTATGATTACTTCATTGTGTATTTTTAAACATAGGAAACAAAGAGTACAAGATACAATACATTTTAAAAAAGTAACAAAATTAAACATAGACCACAATATAGTATAGAATAGTCTCCACAGATATATTATTAAATCAATGCGATTTTGAAACAAGAAGAGTAATTAACGAAACTAAAAACCATTATTTTTATATGGAGTAGGTAAGCGGAGGAGCACATGGGGAACCTGATGGTAAGTCGTCACCAACACCCATAGAAATTTACATAAGGAATGTTATCCATCCCTTACAGCGCTAATGTGCCACCAACCTTGAAAACTAAGATGTTATGTCCCTTGTGCCTGTAATAACACTGGCTCATTCAGCCTTCAAACCGGAACACAATAATAACAAATACGGATCTGATAAGTGGATGATATCTAACCAGACGAGTTAGAACGAAGCCCTACCACCAGTAAAATTCATAATTATTTTTATACCGTAATATATTACCGTAGAAAACAGATAAACAATAATATGAACAGCAATAAAGTTAACGGCAACATACAAATAAAATGCGATATAAAAATAATGTAGTATTCATTAAATAAAATGTAATTATAAATCTATATTTAAAAATAAATCTGAATTTCTCGTTTAATATGATTTTCGTTAAAATTTAATTCAACTTAATCGTTTTTTATCGGGAGAAATGATTTTCCATTAAATTTTTTAATATGATGTCTTAAGAAATCAGCATCATTTCCGTTCCACAACATGTTCATATAATCCTGTAAACAGTTGCAATTAGTACTGAAATTCTGTAAGAACTTACTTCTCCTAAAGTATCCCCTCGATTGACTTTAAATTCGTCGCAGTTTCTCCTTTCCCGACATAGATGCTCACTAAGAACGAATTTAATGCTAGTATTTATTAGAAATAGTCAAAGTTTCTTACGACTTTCTGACATTTCACGACTGTTCATGTTCGTTATTACAAAATAGCCATAGAGATAGCTTACTTTATATACCTATCTTCATGTTATCAGAGTAGAGTCGATTAGAAGAGTGTTTAAATACAATAATACCACTAACGAATGAACTAAAGAGACGGGATAGAAGACTGAGATAAGATCACTGGTATACCTGAAGTAACCAACACAAAAGTAGAGCAGCGACCTTTAACTGTAACGTCTTCGCTTCGATCTCAAAGGCAAGGAGTAAACCAATGGAGGATGGTGCCATGAATAATGAGTTCTACAATTGTACAAATGATAAATTTTACGATTTTACTTTAGTAGATATACTCTTATTTATAGATTTTACAAAGTATTTACTCAAGTTTATCCAGGAAATTACAAAAAGTGCGATATGCTTCACGCTTTCTTATTATGTGTGGAATAATTGCAATATCTCATATATAATTTCAAGGTATGTAATCTTAGCTCATATGAAAACACGACCATAAGCAAGTTCATCCCATGAATGATATTTCGATTTCTGTACTGGTAATATAAATACTTCATATGAGGCGCTTATTACCTGATTATGGACGATATACGATACGATATAATATTGGAATCCATAAAAATAGTATATTTGAATCTTCAATGTTACGAACATGTTACATTGTTCTATCCGTGCAGTGACGGAGAAAGAATACATTTCACTGCCCCTCTCTTTCCCATGGGTGTCGTAAGAGGCGACTAAGGGATATCTGAGTGACCATCTGCTCATCTGGTGGTAGGATGCTAGCATCCGCCTGGCTTGTTACCACCGTACGCATGGTGAAAAACTCGTGAAGTGGCTTGCAGCCGCGTTTCGAGGTCAGCCAGCGTACAGCCAGTGCCCGAGCGAGTATTGACGCGATGGGTGTTGGTCCGGTGGAGACGGCTGTTGAACCAATGCCGGGGGAAACTGTATTGACCTGCCGGACAGGGAGACCTGAAGAAACGGCTGTTCCGCTGGCCGCCCGTGGCATAGTACAGGGGCCCGAGCGTGCCTAACCAGCTCGCGAGGCTGCCCCACCAGGCCACGCATAATCTCGGGGTGGACCGTCGTGCCGGTAGGTGACCGGAAGGTGGGGTCCCGGCGGCCACTTCCGGGGGGGTTCGGGGTCCCTTCCGTCCGGCGGATCAGTATATTTTCCCTTTTGGCAACCATTTGGGAAAACACGCCTCCATACTTTGCCCATCCCTATCGTGGCAATACGTCGCTCGCTTCACGTCTCTTTTCCTTATTTTTCCAAACGGTAGCACAACTAAGAAATAACGGTCGTTCAGCGGTGCACACCCCCACCATGCTGTTTGAGGTCGAGTTCTCTAACATCCGAGGACTCCACGCTAACCTCAACGCTGTCCACCACCATCTCGAGACAGCACGGCCAGCAATGTTGTTTCTCACGGAGACGCAAATACTCCGCCCTGCCGACACCAGCTACCTTAACTATCCCGGCTTCATGCTTGAAGAATCTTTTAAAGCGAAAGCCGGAGTATGCTTGTTCGTCAGGGCGGATGTTTGTTGTCACCGATTGCGCTGCTTGGAGGACCCTTCCTTCTCCATGTTGGTGGTACATGTGGACCTGTTTCGTCAGAGTCTAGTCTGCGTGTGCCTCTACAGATCCCACAATGGTGACTTGGAGACAAGCCGATTATTTGACCATCTTAGTCGGGTGGCAGATGCTGCGCAAGAGCAGTTTCCTAACGCGGAATTGGTGTTTTTGGGGGATTTTAATGCTCACCATGAATCATGGTTGAAATCCCTCAAAACTGACCATGCTGGAAGAACACACGCACACACGACTTAACCCGACTGGTTGATCAGCCCACCAGGATCCCAGACATTGATGGGCAAGCGCCTTCTCTACTGGATCTTCTGCTGACTTCTCACCCGGTGGAATATCAGGTTGTGGTTCAAGCTCCACTTGGTTCTTCGGATCACGGCCTTATATCTACCAAAGTGCCACAGGCCAAGCTGCCGCCATCAGCGGTATGCAAACGTCGCGTTTGGCACTATAAGTCGGCAGATTGGGACGGTATGCGCGATTACTATACGTCAGTCCCTTGGAAGGAACGTTGCTTCAGTGGGAATGACCCGACAGCTAGTGCCGCTGCTGTTGCTGATGAGATCATGTTAGGAATGGAATACTACATTCCTAGCTCAGATCTCATCAATAGGGGTACGCGTAACCGTTGGTTTACTCGTGAATGTGCCGACGCTGTATCATCTAAGCAGGCGGCATATCGCGCGTGGATCAACGGCTGCATTAGTGGGGCTTATAACATTGACTCACTGAAAGCAAACTACAATAAAAATTCCAAGTCCTGTAGGAAGGCATACACAGCGCATTGTACAGATTGGTCATGACCTTATTTCGCATCCTAGGGGCTCCCGTAGCTTCTGGCGTCTGACCAAGTCTGTGCAAAACAATTTCTGCCAACCTTCGCTGCCACTGCTCAGAAATCCGGACGGATCGCTAGCTCACAATCCGCAGGAGAAAGCCGACCTCCTGGCTAAACTCTTTGCCGACAACTCTGTGATCGATGATTGTAGTGCGCAGCCACCAACAATACCTTCATGTGGCCACACAATAATCTGATATCAAAATCAGGCAACGTGATGTGCGTGCGGAGCTGCAATCACTTGATATACGGAAAGCTAGCGGTCCTGATGGAATTCCAGCTATTGTGCTGAAGAAGTGCGCGGCGGAGCTGTCTCTTGTATTAACGCGCCTGTTCCAACTTTCTCTCTCTTCGGGATGTGTGCCGGAGGCTTGGAGAAGAGCTAATGTGCAAGCGGTTCCCAAAAAAGGGGATCGGTCTGACCCTGCAAATTATCGGCCAATAGCTATCACCTCAGTACTTTGTAAGGTGATGGAACGGATTTTTAACAACTAACTGATCCATTACCTAGAAGATCACTGTCTAATTAATGATCGTCAGTACGGGTTTCGACCAAAACGGTCCACAGGTGATCTTCTAGCGTACGTAACACACCTCTGGGGTGAAGCTATCGACAAGCATGGAGAATCGTTGGCTGTCAGCCTCGATATCTCCAAGGCTTTCGACAGGGTCTGGCACAGAAGTCTTCTCTCCAAGCTGCCGGCATATGGTCTGCCTGCTCAGCTATACACCTGGATTGCCAGCTTCCTACACAAGCGTAGCCTTCATGTTTTAGTTGATGGTTGCGCTTCACAATTCTATGTAGTGAATGCTGGGGTCCCCCAGGGATCTGTGCTATCTCCGACACTCTTTCTTTTGCATATCAATGATATGCTCACTCTTGGGAGCATACATTGCTATGCAGACTATAGTACAGTGCATGTTGGATACCACGGACGTGCAGTGGCTGGGCGGGCGGAAATTGAGGAGAGGCGGAAGGATCTTTTCATTGAACTCGATAGGACATTAGAGCTCATCGCCAAATGGGGCTCTGATAATCTTGTTGAGTTTAATGCCAAGAAAACACAGGTATGCGCTCTCACAGCGAAAAAGTCAGCATTTTACCCTCATCCCTCCCTCTGTGGCACACCGCTGATGATACAAAGCAAAATCGCCATGCTGGGGATGGACGTTCGCTGCGACCTTAGTCCAAGGGATTACATCGAGGCTATTATAAAAACAGCTTCACGGAAACTCGGAGTTCTGAACAAGGTGCGGCGATTTTTCACGCCACAACAACTGTGCCTGTTATACAAAACACAGGTACGGTATTGCGTTAAATATTGCTCGCACTTTTGGGATGGCTCCGCTAAGTACCTACTGGAGGCCTTGGACCGGTTGCAGCGACGTGCAGTACGCATTATTGGCGACATAAAGGTCACAAACACCCTTGAACCTTTACAATTGCGTCGCGAGATAGCAGCACTGAGCGCTTTCTATCGACTGTATCACGGCGAGTGCTCTGAGGAATTATTCTCTCTAATTCCTGCTTCCTCCTTCCTTCTTAAGTCCACGCGAGCTGGTTCTCGATGTCACCGCCTAACTGTGACATCAATTCCATCGCGCACAAAGAAATTTGGCAACTCCTTTCTTTGTCGCACTACCAAAAAATGGAATTCCTTACCAGCTCACGTGTTCCCCTCCTCTTACAACCCGGGTTCCTTCAAACGAGGCGTGAAGAGGCATCTTGCGGGCCGGCAAGGTGGTGACGGCTAGTACAGAACATTCTTCCCGACTGTACTGGCCGTCGTCGCGTTTGGACTCTACTACTACTTGCCATCAGGTGGAGTAGAGTCATTTGCCATCCCGGACATATATAAAAAAAAAGAACGATCTTCTACAGGAATAGTTAATAACGTTTCGAAATTTAAAATTATATTCAAGAAATGCAGGCTTTACGAATACACATTGTATAACGATTGAGTTATCTAATATTTTGTCTTCTTTAGTTGAATGTCAAATTAATAATGAAGAAAGGAGACATCGATGCTTAACAAGGTTCATTAATAACACCGATGATTTAAAACTTGTCTGATTAAATTAAAGTAGATTTTAAAATATATAGGAAGATATTAAAACTTAGTCACAAATTTAACTTATTTACTATTAAGTTAATATATTGACGATTGTCGGTATACTAAAATTTAACGACGATCAAGGTAAGTGCTCAAGAGAAAATTATTAAACTAATTTAATTTGTATTGTTTAAGGTATGTATATGTCTATTCTATGTATATAATCTACATCTTCTTCACTTTTCTGGGTTTAAGGCTGAATCCTTTGTGGTCTGTCTACGGAACGACTTGCCCTGATGCTATTAGGAAAGCCAGGTGGGCACCTGGTATAGCTTTGAGCATAAGCCAAATAAATTATTCCTTGACATAATTTAGTATAATAATTAATAGAATATGTAGTCCAGTGAATACATAAAGACCCCTTTTGAAAATTTTATACAATTTTAAATAAAAACAAAATATCACAATACGACCACAAAAATGCGAATAAAATATTTGCAACTGATGCAAAAATGGCGATTCATTTAATACCTTTCACGCTTCATCATGGTACAAAAATGGCTACAAAGCAAATTATGCAATTCAGCCATTTGCATTGTGCTCCAGAGAGTAGCAATAAACAGAGACTTTTGAGATTTTGACTAAAAATGAATGATTAAGGCATAATTTCAAATATAAATATATATCTATATTCATGATCGTAATTATATATCAATACTTAAGCAATATACAGTAAATATAAATACACTTATGTGGTTTTATTCATATTATAAAAATATATTATTTAAATATTATTGTTAACATCAAAGCCTTTAATAAATACAAATAAATTCGTGAATGTGTGGAATGGTGGCAAGAATGATAGCAGTATTTCCCCTTTGAATCGCAATTCTGATTCTCTGGGCAAAAAAGGAACATGCCGAAGCAATAAGACGGGTTGTAATATTTTTGATGAAAATTTTTGCACTATTATTCTAACCTCCAAGCGTTTCAACTGCAAACGGAACAAGAATATAATTTGGAATAAAAAGCGAATATTTGTAACGTTTGTTCGCTCTTTCCGCAAAGGCTTTTAACATTGTTTCCCTGATATGAGATAGTCATTGTGTCAACACATGTTGCGTCCCAAGCTAGGGCCCTTCCTCGTTCCCAAAGAACCAGTGTCAGTTCATCAGAGCTGTTGCCATCATCACGATTAATTCATCATCATCATTAGATCATGGGGCTAAATAAGAGCAGGAACGTCAATGGTGGCAAGAGCTCTTTTTGTTGTATAATTAAAAGAACCGTGGCTAAAAGCCTACCTGAACTCCTTGAACACCGTGTTTGTTCTTGTTGGCCGTGTAAGCTGAAAGAGTCAATTTCAAATTCTAAATTATCTTTTTAATTACGGCAGTATAGAGAATTATAAATAATTTTCATAAAATTATTACTCTCCAAGATGAAGCCGTTTAACAATAGGATGTGAATCATGAAAATACTCATGAGCCGTCGCGAGGGATTACAGAAATCAATATTAGAACTAAAAAGAGGACGCGCAGAATTACCAAGGCAGTAACCAAGTACAGTACGAAGGTAGTATTTTCCCTAATATTTATTTATATTATGGTAACTTATACTTAATAATCTTATTTGTTTGAATCTATTTCAATATTAATAATATAAGTATTTTGTGGTATATGTAAGATTTTCATACATTAAAATAAATACCAGTTAATTTTATCAAATCAAGTATTTATTCGATTATTTGATCCACGCGAAACTCGTTTTTAACACAAGCGACCTTACTTATCAGCATTGTTCAGTAGGTGATTAATTAAAAAATGATGTCTTATTTTTAGAATGTCAAATCTATGATGAACGCAATGTTTACAAGTAAGGCCGTAAGCTCTCAAAACTATTTTTAAAATAAGGTTATAATTACGTTTTACCGGCTTTATGTGACATCCACTTCCAGCTTATTAATGTCAGATTAATATACTAAAAGTAAAGTAAAGTAACAGCTAGTGAATTTCCTAGTGTTGGGCTAAGGACTCCTCCCATTTGAGGAGAAATTTGGAGCTTATTCCACCACACTGCTCCAATGCGGGTTGTTGGATTCAAATGTGGCAGAATTTTAGTGAAATTAGACACATGCTCGTTTTCTCACAATGTTTTTGGTTACTGCCGATCATGAAATGAATTATAAACAAGAATCAAGCGTATGAAAAATCAGTGGTGCTTGCCTGGGCATAACACTGGAACATTTCGGCCCCAATTACAGTAATAACTAATAAACTACTATTTTTTACGTTCGTTATACATGTTATTATGTAACACACGTTTGAAAATTACATATACAAGAGTTAAATTTCAGTTGACCGTAGTTTGTTTTTTTTTTATGAACATTGAAAATAAATTTGAATGAACACGTACTGACGATGACCTTTCAAATACCTTTGATTTAATAATGGTAAACAATATATCGAAAGTAACATGTTCTCGTTTTTATATTTCGAGGGCATTATTCGCAATCAACGTGATTGTGAATGAATGTGAAACACTTTCATTGTGAACTCACTGGCTAGCGGAAAGTGCAAATTTTAATGTATTAAATTTTTATTGAAAGACTGGTTGTATTATTTGAATAGCTTTCAAATAACCGACAAAAAATGACTCGTGTGAACCCGCTATTACCGATTTTGTAATTCACGATCGTGGACTCGTCGACTAAATGGTCCATTGAATTAAGTCTAGCAGCTGTTACTGTAGATTAATCATCCATGACAACCTATTGTGCTAATGGAAATCAGAACGCTAGTTATGTTTTGAATGAGAAAATTGAATTTTCGTATAGCTTTTTATTATTAACACGTTTGTTTTCACTAATTTTCTGATCGGAATTTTGTTTTGCATATTTATTTCAATGCATACAAATTTTGAAATTTATTTATTTTATATAAAATTGCCGATAAGCTGAGACACTGAAGGAAGACTAATTTTTTAAGATAAATTTCTTAAATGAGTAATAATCATTTTTAAAAATGTAATACATTAAAAATACTAAATGAACTACATAAATAGTTTACGGTCTTACTTATAAGCTTAGCCTTAGTGACAGAGTAGTATTTTTTTTAGGGTATAGGTAGGTGGACGAGCAAATGGGGGACCTGATGGTAAGTGGTCACCAACGCTCATAGACATTGACATTGTAAGAAATGTTAACCATCGCTTACATCGCCAATGCGCCATCAAACTTATTACTAACTGAAATATTATGCCCCTTGTGCCTGTAATTATGCTGGCTCATGCACCCTTTAAACCGGAATAGAACAATACCAAGTACTGCTGTTTTGTGGTAGAATATGTGATGAGTGGGTGGAACCGACTGAGATAAGCTTTCACAAAGCCCTACCACCAGTAAATCAATCGATACGTTAATACTTCTCTATAGTACGTATTACTACCTATTCTTTAAAAAAAAAATAGATTATGAACGTCAAAACGTATTAACATTTTGCGATACCGAAAAGTGCATCTTTAAATATACAATTTTCCGTAAGCCTTACTACTAGTAAACAAATAACTAATTATTTGTTGCGCTACAAATAACAAATTACATCATAAAAATGTCAATACGTGGCAGAAAAAGGAACGTGATGGCAGTATGCAGCTCTCTTCAAACTATACAGTGATTTTGCTTGTAGTTATAGTTAATTGCACCGTTGTTTTTGTTTAAATTAAACCGATCAAATGTGAAAAAAGAATTACTCTACCTAACTCTCTAACTAAGATGTACTCGTTTTTTAACGGACGGACACTATAACTGTAGAGATTATATAAAAACCAGTTGCACTACTGAATGATTTGCTTAAAAATAGAATAGAATGAATATTATTTGTTTTTTACATCTTTGTAAGGCATTTATAGCTTTCTAATTGATTTTAACCGTAATTTAAAAAACAAATTCGCAAAGTTAATTTCTTTATTTGTTTCTATTATAAGCCAGTAGCATACATGCGACTGAGTGTAATTTTTGTCCTCACCTTTGGTTTTAATTAATCTAGTGAATTAATTGTTATTAAATTATTGGCTTAACATATTTTTTTAATTATATATTTATATAGGAAATAATTAGTTTAATGGTGCTAGGGTACTACACACTCATATTCCTTTGTATTACTTTTAGAAATAAATCTACTATTTCTGCATTTTTTTAAAAACAAATAGTTATTAATTGATTTTGTTATAAATCTCAATGAAAATTTACATTTTATTTATTGTGATATTAAGGGTTGAATGGAATTGGGTCAGTGTCGACATCGTCGTTCGTGTTCACTGAACGCGAGACAAAGGAAACATTCACGAATATACATAAAAACAGTGAATGTATTAACGCGACATTAAACATGAAAGATCAATTTTTTTAATGGAACCCCTTATGTTTTAGAAATGGAAATTTACTTAAATAATGATTTTAAATTACATAAGGTTTTACATTTAGCATATCTAAGTATCATCCATTTATCATTCACTCTCGCCTTCTAGCGCAAGAGATGTATTTTTTTATTGGCAACAATCAACAAAATTATACATACAAGGATTGGAGCAGCGTGGTGGAATAAGCTCCTAACCTTCTCCTCAAAAAGGGAGAGGAGGCCTTAGCCCAACAGTGGGACATTCACAGGCTGTTACTATATATATATATATATATATACATACAAGGATAAATCAAAATTTTCTGAGAAGTGTATATATATAGTATTTTTATTAGTATTGAGAATTAAAAAGTATTTACGTTTAAACCAGATATTATGAAATGTAAAAAAATATGCAACTAAAAAAATTTCTCGTTCAAGATTTGTTAAAAACACATAGGGAGAACTAAATCACTAACAAGCGATTCACATAGTGCTGTGATAAAGTATTTCTGTTTGAAAAAATCCACAAAATAATTATTTTAAGCATTCAGCAGACATTAGAAAACGATGCTTTACGTAAATCTACAGTTGTTTACAAAGGTGAGCTTAAAAGGGGTTGAATATTCTTTCAACCGATGGAAAAATTTAGAGGTGATAAATGTATGCTTTCAGAGAGTTTAATTCCAAATTTACGTAAAGCGATTAAAGAAAAAAAAAAGCCAAGATGGCCTAGTGGTTAGAACGCGTGAATCTTAACCGATGATCGTGGGTTCAAACCCGGGCAAGCACCGCTGAATTTTCATGTGCTTAATTTGTGTTTATAATTCATCTCGTGCTTGACGGTGAAGGAAAACGTCGTGAGGAAACCTGCATGTGTCTAATTTCAGTGAAATTCTGCCACATGTGTATTCTCCCAACCCGCATTGGAGCAGCGTGGTGAAATAAGCTCCAAACCTTCTCCTCAAAAAGGGAGAGGAGGCCTTAGCCCAGCAGTGGGACATTAACAGGCTGTTGCTGTTACTATTACTGATTAAAGAAAAACGACATAGAAATCTATTTTCGGGTCATGATAGCGTTCCTGCTCATCGACTGCTATTTGCGTTCTACGCAATCCGCGGTGGCTTTTTTATCCTTGACCACTCATTATATGATTATCCACATTCAGTCCCTTAAAACGTATCATCTATTTTATAAGGATTAATAAATTGTGATAAATCGTTAAAACTACATTTACAGTTTTTTTTCCCTTTTCGCTTACCCTAAGTTACGTACAAAAGTTAAGTTTTGTAAAGGACATGGCCAATTTCTGTATAGGCGCCTACATAGTCACCGAATTTAATGAAGACAAATGATATTTGGTGTTTTATATTCGTGAATAATGGCACATTAAATTAATAATAATAAAAAATATTTTAGTATAGCAATTTAATGTGCCAATATTATAATTTAAATTGCTATAATATAAAAAATTAAAGAACTAGGCTATACAATAGACTATACGTAAACAGTTTCATAATTTGATTAAATCTATAATCAGATCGCTAGCCATAAGTGATTATAATATGAATTTGCTATCAAAAAAATAACAACGAACACTTGTGAATTTTTACAGTTAACTGATGTGATTTTTTGTAAAAGAAAAGAGAAAATGAACTAAAAGAGTATAAATATTTAAAAGAGTAAAAATATCTGGTTTAAACGTAAATACTTTTTAATTATTTATTAGAAAAAAAAAATACAAGCATAGATATAGGCACATTATTTTGCAAAGTTCAGAGAGGTTAAAAACTACATAGTGATTAATTTTATAAATTATTATTATGTATTATACTTACAATTTATATTTACTGTGCTTGTTTAAATGGAATGTACTTTTTGGCCACCTTATTCGAAGTCTCAGGTATATATTGCTCCCACTATTTATATTCAAGAAATTTTAGATTTATATATCCTTATAAATAGTTTTCACGCATCAAACAAACAAACAATAGTTACCTCTTTATAATATTATAGTATAGTTTGAATATTAATTCGTGTAACATTATAATTACACGAATTGGAAATGGGCCAATGAATGTTCAGGAATAAACCAAGTTCAAGTTTGTGTTAGAACTAAGAGTCATAATTTAATTAAGTTTACAAACAGCTGATGCGTGTTGTATTTGCTGATTATATACCTATACTCTGTTTACAAGGTTATTTGGTTTGAACAGATGGCAGTAGTAATTGGCTAAGGCGTATCATTATAACTAAATATTTAATCATTTGTTTTATAACTAGTACAATTAAAATTAAAATATGTGGTCACGCAACAATGTTACGACGATAATATGTAAAAATCGATTTTTTTTGGGGGATTAATTATAATTCAAGAAGTCACACTACGGCATTGCTAATGGTGACTTCCCTTGGTTGTGTATCAGTGGCAGAGTTGTATTCCTTCCTTAAAATTTCGCTGGTATTTACATCTCGAGACGTCAATGCATCAATCCAAGCTTGGCAGCACTCCCATTTCTAAAACGCCGTTTTGAAAAAGCAACCAAACCAAGACTGGGATTTGCCACCGATGGTGTTGCAGAGTATTTAATACCTTACATACAAAACCACCACATCAAAAACCGAGTCAGCAACAATGTCTAGATTATCCAACAAGAATTAAACCCACCTCCACGGGTATCCTACCCAGGCGAATTTGCAAAAAGGACCGCATCCTACTCTAGTTTGCTGACCTGCAATCTCACACTCGACGACAGACCACAAAGCGATGCCACTTATGTCATGAAACCGGCACTAAATTGACAAGATAATAGTCGGGCGCGTTAAAGAGCATCGATGGAAACATGGTAACCATCCAGGTGAGAGTTCACGCTTACAATTATTGTCGTCACAGACATATACATACATGACTATATTGTGTTTAATAAAAAATACACCACACTCGCACGCTTACGGCACATACACATACGCAAATATGCTAAAAACGTGAATATATTAAGAACTAGCTACCCGTATACTGAATATCTGATACTAATATCTATAAATCTGAATATCTAATACTGAATATCTGATGAGTAGGTGGTACCTATCCAGACGAGCTTGGACAAAGCCCTACCACCAGTATATCAAATCCCAGGTCGGGCCAATAAAAAAATATTGGGTTTTTCGGTTAAAAATTCTCAAACTGACAGACAGATAGAGAATAAAGTATTACATTATTTTGGCTTCTGTTGCTTTAATAAAGACCATATTAGTTTATTTTCCAATATCTTTAATGTACAGACATCGACCTGTTACAATTTTATTGTAAGTATGGATAGAATAGATATAATTTTAAGCTAATAATAATGTAATCCGAAAGTTGTATCTTTGCATTGCTTCCTCAAATTATTTCATTTATTACATTAGTATCAAGTCACTAATGTACAAACATTATCTAAAGTACTCTTGATATTTAAAAAATATTGAAAGAATGCATGCACTCATTAAACCTTGTGTCGGCCTGAATATCAAAACATAAATCTAAACTTTTATAATGTTTAATAAACTTAATGTAATTAATATTTGTAATGAAAAAGTATTATTATATTTTAAATTCTTAATGAATACGTAAATACAGAGCTGCTCGCTGAATAATAATTAACGGATTAGGCACTGCTGCTATGTTTAATTAATATTTTTGCCCGCCTCGAGGCGATTGTTGATGGACTTTTATGTGTTTTATATAAAAAAAAGTTTATCTTTACTAATACAAAGACGTAAAATTTGATTATTCATGTGTTTTTTTGTAATGGATAAAGTCAAACACTACGATCAATCAATCAATCAATCAGAACAAAATACCTACCTAAAAATACCGTGATGATACATATATATGATACTAGTGATGTTAAAAATTCTTTCACCTAAAGAAAGAAGAACATTTTTGATGATAAAGTCATTATTCTGCGTGTGCTGCAAACTATAGATGATATTTAAAATAATTTACTACATGTTTATATAATAGTTTTAACACTTAGCTATAAAAAGTCCGCCAAGCTATTTATTATTATCTAACTATTATAGTTAAGTCACAATAACTGCTTTTCGTTCACATTAGTCAATAAAAACAAGACGATCGATTGTCACCGTTACATGATAATAATCCGTATGCAATTAAATAGCTTCGTAATTAAAGTTATAATAATAAACATAACAAACAAAATCAAATCTTCTCCTCAAAAAGGAGAAGCAGCCTTAGCCCAGCAGTGGGACATTAACAGGCTGTTTTTTTTTTTACTTTTTAAGAACTTAGATACATTCTCTGGCAGATATAATAATTAAATATATATATATATATATATATACATATATATATGTATATATAATCCGAAATGAGGAAATAAGCCAGAGAACTAAAGTCACCGAAATCGCGGGTAGAATTAGCTCGCTGAAGTGGAAGTGGGCTGGTCATGTCTCCAGGCGCATCGATAGCCGATGGAGTCGACACGTGTTAGAGTAGAGACTACGCTTAGGCAAACGTAGTGTAGGACGCTCTGTGGCAAGGTGGACCGACGCTTTAAAAAAGGTGGCAGGTACGGGATGGATGCCGACTGCCCAAGATCGGGATGGTTGGCGTTCTATAGGGGTTCTTTTATCCAACAGTGGACGGCAAAAGACTGAAAAATAAAAATAAACATGTTAATTCTTCTTTAAATTAATCAAATTCTACCTTTTGTTAAGAAGTTACGACGGGTACAAAATGCTAAAATTAAGAAAAATGTCGCGGTTTGAGCTAACCACGGATAACGAAAGCGAACAGTAGTGTGCTTAGTCTATAATTTACCTACACATTTAACTTTTTGTAACTAAAAACAGTACTTATATGATTTTTTTTATATTTAAAACATTCTATAAAAACTTAGAACTTATTTGTCTTTTACACTATATTTATTAATATCTTAAAAGTTATCGCAAAATAAAAATTCTCGTAAAAGAAAAATAATTATGGTGGTGGCCAACGATGCGATGGCAAAGTTGCTGGCGCAAAAAAATCGTGCGATCCATTCGTTTGTACCATTGTTACTTAGTGGTGAGGCTTTGTGAAAGCCCGTCTATCACATATTTTACTGCCAAACAGCAATACTTAGTATTGTTGTGTTCCGGTTTGAAAAGTGAGTGAAGCAGTGTAACTACAGGTACAATGGATATCACATCTTAGTGTTAAGGATTGGTGGCGCATTGATGATGTAAGAAATAGTTAATATTTCTTACAGTGCCAATGTCTGTAAGAGGCGATGAGCACTTACCATCAGATGTTCCACTTGTCAGTTTGCCTACTTATTATACTAAAAAAAATGAAAAAACGGCTCAACTTTTTCAAGAGATCTGTCTCATAATATGGGACGACTGTGACCAAATTATGGGAGTATTGCCGGTTGGTTTTGTTGAACACTTCCTGTTTTAAAATAAATTATACCTCCGTAATATCTACATTTTTTATGTTATTGGCAGGTGGACGGGAAAATGGGCCACCTTATGCTAAGTGGTCAAACCGCCCATAAACATTAGCGATGTAAGCGAGGATTTGACTGCCTCGTTGGTCTAGTGGCTAGATGGAAGGCCACGGACCTGGAGGTCCTGGGTTCAAGTACGACTTGGCTCGGGCCAATAAAAAGGTAATAAGTTTTTCTGTCGAAAATTCAGCCCGATTCAAAAGCAGCCCGATTTCTATAAGTAAGTTGAAAGTGCATACATTCCCGTGCCTTGGAAAGCACGTAAAGCCGTTGGTCCTGCACCTGAACTCTTTCCGGTCGTGTCGGATAGCCGTCCCATCGGTTTATGAGAGTTAGGGAATAGAGAGTGCACCCGTATTTGCGCAAACACTTGTGCACTATAATATGTCCTGCGCAGTTGACTAATCTCTCTTGAAATTGGCCACCGTGGTCGAAATTGGTCTGGAAGACTGTAAAAGATAATACAACTCGTTTTTATTTTTTTACATATCTGATTTTATTATTCCTAATAGTGAAATATTTTTGGTACTACTCCTGGCAAAGCTGAAATAAATTAACCACTACTATCTACAGCAATTATGGCGAACTCCGAACATAATTTACTTTGGGTATTTTTCTGAGTTCCTATTTATAACAATGTCTGTATACGGGGATTAAAATTTTACGATCTAATGCCTTTAAAACGTTGACCCCAAAAAAGCAAGCAAAGGCTTCCCCTCTTTTTTTGAGGAGCTTGTTCCACAATACTGCCCCGATACGGGTTTTTTTCATCGTCAAGCACGAGATGATTTATAAACATAAATTAAGCATATGAGAACTCAATGATGCTCGCCCGGATTTAACCCACGATCATCGGTGAAGATTATCTTTAGATTATCACTAGGTCATCTTGCTGGCCCTCTATGACTAATTAATTAAGCTATTTTTTTCTCATTCACTTATATATATATATATATATATATATATATATATATATATATATATATATATATTTATTATGGTTATAACGATATATCGCTAATTGTAACAAAAAAAATTCGACCCTACTCAATGGCCATAAACTCTGACGTATTTACAAATATTCACAGCGCTATTTCAGATGTCCAATCACAAGCCAAGTTGCGGCGGCATGTATCTGCCGTCTCTATATTACATAACTTATCTATGTATTACCTATATAATAAGCTGCACTCATTAACCAACCATTTTTTTTATGCTCTGATTAGCTAGTACCCAAAGGAATTGATTCAAGAAATATTTTTGAAATATAATTTTAAAATATAGTTGATTTTACTTTTCCTAAAGTGTTTTACTGAGTTAATAATTATTTGTCATTCATTGTCATCATACTTCCCATGTTTAAATTGCAAAAAAATTAAATTTTAATTTGTCCTGATATGTTTTTTTCATTTTTATAAACGCATTTTTTATTACACTAAGTGAACAATAACAACAAAGTCCTCATCTCGCAGCTATTTTTTTGAATGATCTTTGCTTTCGGAATGCCTTTGATATAATTTCGTATGAGGAATAACTAATAACTAAAATAGACCTATGCAGTTTCAGCAATTTAATTACGATTTAGCTTAACCAATGCGATAAACTCTTCATTTCGTTTGACAACACACAGACAGGTCAGAATAGACCTCCAATTCGCATATCAATTCACCATCAAGCCGTTAATCGATTCTCTGCTCTAAAATCCTATTATTGCTATATGCTATTGCCTGCCGTGCCAGTCTATCGACTTGGTATATTTAGGACTGTGTAAATTTATAATTGTCTTTCGTGAATTGATCTATGCTCGTTTATAACCTCTAAAAGCCTTTATTTCAATTTTTTTTAATTCGAAAAATATCTCGATTCTAATGTAATCCCTGATATAATTACAATAATAATATCACTGTAAAATTAAGTAACTAATTAACAAAAGTTATCTTGTTTAATCGCTTCAAGCTTTAGACAAACAAACATAACGAGTTAACATTTAAATGATAATGCATATCGAAACTTATGTTTGAATTTTATTTGCAACAATGTACTATTCTTTAAATTTCCAAAATTGCACATTCACAATATAAATAATATGGTATAAAGTAACAAATATTATAAAATTTATGTTCCTCCAATCACGTAAATACCTCTAATTGTACTAGCACAAAACTTCGGAGCAAGCGCAACTCACTAAAATATGCACACGAACGCACTCACACAAAACATACACACGCACGCGCTCACAGACATGCCCAAACACTATTTTTATATTCATTAAGTCGACTCACGTATGCTTAACTGAAAACCTTTTAATCCATATATTTAATCAATTTACTTTAACATATCTATGAACGTACAAATATGATTCTATCAATTAAGGGAGAGATGATAATTAGTTTTCTTAGTAAGTCATTGTGAAAACCCTACTTACTAGCTACAACCGTATCATCATTTATTCTACCGCCAAACCAGTGTTCCAGTGAAATAAGTACGGGTGCCGTCGAGGTTGCAATGAGACCGACATAAATTTTCTTAAAATATTTTAATTGATATAAACCTAATTACTACATAACAATTGTACAATGTTAGTTATAAAAGTAAATAATAATTTTACAAAATTAATAATAATCGATACGGTTCGATCATACAATGGAACAAAGCTTGCTAAGATGGTGGTTTCCACGGTGCCGCTACTAGTTAGGTAGTTTTTATTCAGGGTTACCTGATACAAATGGTCAACACATAACAAGTGTGAAGGGTGAGTGGCTCAAAATTACTACACATATATAAAGGCTTCTTTGGTCGGCATGGCAATAGGAAAAATCAAACCAAAAATAATTACACATTTCCATAACTTGTTTATCTACTCCATGTAAGCTGTAAAATAAATATGTTTCGTGAATAATTTAACAGTTAATATTGATTATAAACATTCCTAACGGTATCAAACAAAATGAAATATTAGTGAAATGTAAATATTGTGTTAACAAACTCAACTTTATATACCGATTATTTCAACAATTCACATTAACCAATAACTAAATTTTAAACTCATGCTATTTTTTTTAAATAACTATAATGTACAAAATTATATATATACAGAAAAAGGAAAGGAGCGCTGTAGACGATAATCGCCGATAAAACCAAAAAAACACAACCATTCATTTCTAAATTCAATGTATTTCATTATTGTAATGGACATATTCATTGTTTAATTAAAAGTTAAGTGTAAAGTGAAAATGTAATATGTTTTTATCCTTAAGCAGTTAATTAATTTCAAAGAGCAATTGAGTGTACGATATTTTTTGTCAGTCCGTCTTTAGCCAACATTAATAAGCTCGATGGTTTGCCCACCTGAGAACATTTCACGTATACTTGTTCGTGTGATAAACATGGTGTGCTCAAATCTAAGCCACTAATGGACATCGTTTGGCCTTGCAACTTATTGATTATACATATATGCATAAAGCAACACCCCGCGAATTTTTTCATGCGTTTATTCATTGTTGTTTTCTTATTCTACGGATTTTGTGTGTGAGTGGTGACTCGACGTACATTCGACCCACAATATGAGACAGAACTTTTGAAAAAGGTGGTCCGTTATTTGTTTTCTTCATAATATTGATAAATAGTTACCCCCATCCATACATACATTGGCACTATAAAAATATTAACCATTCCTTACATCGCGAATGCGCCACCAACCTTGGGAACTAAATAGTGCCTGTAGTTACACTGGCTCCATCACCCTTCAAACCGGGACACAACAATACCAAGTACTGCTGTTTTGCAGTAGAATATCTGATGAGTGGGTGGTACCTACCCAGGCGAGCTTTCACACAGCTTTACCGCCAGTAAATATAATAATAAAAAAGTGGAAGCGATTCTTCCCCACTTGAATCCCTAGCCAGAAGACACACTCACGTAAAGGCTACAGTCCCATTGTCCACATCTAAGCAATGTGCCAAGCGCGCGAATAATTTCTTCTACCGTTATCATGTTAACGTTCATAAATATATATTTTTTAAATAGATTCCCAAGAGATGCCTTTGACGATAACTATGGTAATCCCAAAGGCAATAGCGTCATGAAGTATATTATATTAATTTCAACATGCTAATGCGAAAAGCGACTGGAAATAATAATTATTAGTGTTATAAATTTATAGTTTAGTTAGCAGTTTAAGTAATTATTTTTCAAACTTTGCTCGTATTATTATAGAGAGAATCCGTTATGAAAGTTAAGTAAAATTTTCCATTTTGCAGAAAGAGTTTGCATTGTAGATCGTTACATACATACACAGACAATAGACATACAGGTGGTAATTTATGCACATCAACATTATTGATAAAATAGCAAATAATAACCAGAATCTTTGGGACGTAGCGCAAAATCTGGATTGGCGAAATTGGATCCTTAAGAACAAAAATAAAAAGGTAAAAATCACATACTATTATGCAAATCTAAATACATAAATGGCGATCTGCTCGTTTGACTTTTATTTTAATGATTGTCATTTTCACAAAACCTAAATATTTTACTAAATTGACAATAATAAATCAATTCCGGCCATCAATTACGTTTCGTTGTGTAACATGCTATTTCGGAAAAAATATTGATTCAAAGACAACACAAAATTATTCATAATTGTTCCGTATAAATAGTTAATTCTAATATTAAAGTAAATGTATTCGCTTATTTTAAGCATATATTCGAATCTATAAATATTTTATTCAGAACAAATTTCTTTCGTTGCAGCGTACCCAGAAATTCATCAGCGTTTGTATTTATAAAACATCACGTGAAGCAAAACTTCATAATTGTTATTACTAATTTGGTATTCCTGTCTAAAAGCAACATTTTCCACGTTATTGTAACGAACAGAGTAGGTACTGGAATTTGAAATTATTTTTAACATAATTCAGCATCTCAACCGTCTTATATTATTTGCCATGATTAACAACTGATGGATAATTTTATCCACGGTAATGTAAGAGATTTACACACAAAAAAAAATTCAAAATTACCAAAACCGACAAAAATGTTGAATATATTTAATTTTTATTAAAATATTTTTAGTTTAATTATAGCAAATTCCTTAAAAAGGTACCAAGTCATTGTAAATGTACGTGAATACTAAATAATTAAATCAATTAACAAAATATAATGGGAAATGAACTTCATTCCCCGGCACTTCACGTTTTTACGAGCTTTTAGGTATTAGGCATTTTTATTAGTTTGTTTAGATCAAATATTGCAAACCGAATAAAAACCAACTCTTATGCTACAGACTAAATTTTAGTGGTGCGGTCAGTTCCGATGACAATGCTTTGCTATGGCACGCATGACCTGATTCTACATTACTACTATTACTATTAATTTATTTTAATATGTTTTTTATTTATTGGTCACAGTAAAACATCATGACAAAATCTGCACGTTGTGGAAATTTGTTGCATGTGCATCCAGGAACTATATAGAGTAGGGGCGAGGATCTGGGTCTGATCCTGAACGGAAGATGGCACGTGTCCAAGTGCGTACGAAGCTCTAGAACGTTGCTACTGCCTTGGGTCACCTACTACCCAACGTAGAAAGGCTGAAATCACCATGCCGGTGCCTCTACGCCGGTGCGGTGCGCTCCATGG
Source organism: Nymphalis io (assembly GCF_905147045.1). Taxonomy (NCBI): domain Eukaryota; kingdom Metazoa; phylum Arthropoda; class Insecta; order Lepidoptera; family Nymphalidae; genus Nymphalis; species Nymphalis io. The sequence continues at coordinate 14,825,216 of NC_065918.1, forward strand.
CACTTTACGGTGCACTCATGTGGGTGGACACTCTCAAAAAGTAGTATAGTAATTAAAGTCCGTAATTATTTTTTTACCTTTGTGTACAATGTTTACACAAGACTGCCTTAATACTGAAGTTGCTGACATTCGGACAGAAGGACTTTAAAATAAAAATAAATTTTAATTTAAAAATAAAGTGTTGTGCACAGTAAAAATAATTCGAAACATGAAGTAACTATTTGAAGAGCCGGTTGACGTGGTTGGTGGATATACTCAGGACAGATATTTGTGTGCATGAACATGTCTGTTTGTCCTCAGTCTTGGTGTAATTTTCTGTATAACTATGTATTTACAAAAGAAAAATAGTATATGTATGTAGTATATCAGTTGCCTGGTTTCCATAGTACAAGCTCTGTACAAGCTTAATTTGGGATCAGATGGCCGTGTGTGAAAAAAGCCCCAGAATATTATTATTATTATTATTATTATTATATGAGTGTTATTTTTATTTAATTACCTAATTTAGTTAGAACATACTAAATGTTAATAAAAATAAGTAAAATTTTTATAAATAATAACAGACGCCGTTATTGCAAAATATTACTTACTGAACAGAACTTAATGACATTGATATATCAACATATCGAACGGACGGCGATGACGTCAATATAATATCAAAGTAATTAAATAAATTTGCAAAACCAATTATTTTAATTTCAAGCGATTAATAAACAAGCTGAGGAAATTGTCTTTATTCCAAGTATAAAACTAAACTAAAACAGTTAAATTAGTTTTGTGCCATATTATCAAAGTAAAATAGTTTAGCTGACATGCAATGACAATTTTGTTTCATATTCGCTTGAATTTATAACAATTAAGTTATTTTTTAATTATATAATATTATGCCATTGCAATAAATAAATAATATATATTATTTTTTATATATTAATTTGGTCATTTTAATAAAAAATAACGAATATAAGTTTATTCATGTTTAGGATTTAATTTCAAATGATCAAAATTCCTTATTTTATGTAAAATTGTGATAACAATAAAATAAAATAAAATATGACAATACATGGAACATTAACAACTTCGTCACATGTATAGCCAAGTCATTATTATGTCCATGGCACCGTAATTTATTTACTTTTAATTAGTAGTTTGAAGCGTAAAAGTATAATTATGTCATAACAAGCTCGGTAATACTGTTTATGCAGTTGCCAGTTATTATATGTTCTGGTCAGCATTGCACTAGCATCTGGCACTGGTTTTCATATTTACGGGTAGTTGAACCGTAAAAAAATGATTGGTGAGTGAGTAGTGACGATGGCCCCCATTTAAAAGCAAAAGATTATGTCTTTGTAGGTAAGTGAAGAAAGAAAATTAGGATTGAGCAGGATAGTTGTATTGTATTTTTTTTTTTATAGAATAGGAAGGTGGACGAGCATATGGGCCACCTGATGGTAAGTGGTCACCAAACGCCCTTAGACATTGGCATTGTAAGCAATGTCAACCATCGCTTATAGCCAATGCGCCACCAACCTTGGGAACTAAGATTTTATGACCCTTGTACCTGTAATTACACTGGCTCACTCACCCTTCAAACCGGAACACAACAATATCAATTATTGCTGTTTTGCGGTAGAATATCTATGGAAATAAATATTATTAAATATATGATAAAACATAATAATAAAACAAACTTCATTTTATATTTACTCATTTTTTTCGACCTTGGTCTTTTTTGATTGATTATGGTTATGTTATGTTTATGTACCAAGAATATTAAAAAATAATTTTGACCATCTTGTGCGATGAATTCCATAGCCTTTGCAGCATTAAGTTAAACATAGAAGGGCATATGCAAACAAACAATGCAACAAAAGCTTAATATTAGAACAATAACAAGAAGTTTTTCTATTGCATCCACCTGGATGCAATAGAAAAACATTGACAAAGTAAGATAACGTCAACGTATACGATACATCCACCTGGACAAAATGAGCCGATTTTTACCCAGAATTTACAGGTCAATTGCCAGAGATCAGTTACATGACTAAAGTATTTTATTTATGAGAAACATATTGTGCCTAGCACTAATAACTTCCTTACTTCCCTGTTACTGTTAATTTCATGACAGACAAACTAATAGCATTTTATTGCCCTCACTCAAGTTACCAAGAACCTTTGTAATCATAAATGAGGTGGGATAAAATAAAAAAGGTTATTTCAAGGTAAAGGCTTATTATTTTTATAGACGTAGGAAAATATTTTATAGAAAAAAGTATAGCGTGCGCAAAGGTAAGTTCTCGTTTTTGTTGATAATATAATTTATTTAGGTCAGAACTGCATGATGGAACACAATATTTTTCGCACGCAACTCAACAGTTTAATATCGATCAGTCTATGACATACTTTGTTTTTTTGTGTACTGATATAGCTTTTGTTAATCGGGATTTCTCTATCTCTCTTTATATATGGAAGAAAAAATAGCAAATTCCAGTATCATACAAAAATAGAAGAGTATTTTTTTTTATTTTATGGCTTTAAAATATAATCTGTATTTTCATAAGTAATGTGGACGAGTTTGTAGGCTTATCCTTCTTTGACGTTCCAGAGCCACAGATTAATTTATTATTTTAGCAAAGAAATAGTGCCAACTGTTAACATAGATTTACTGTCTAGAAAATTATTTTGAAATTAACACTTTATGCTCAAACAGCTCGACAAATTTTCTGGAATGCTCTTGGGAACAAAATACATACGTGCTTACTGCTCATGAGAATAACATACATGCTTACAACGTTTGAGATGTAAACACTAGATTTAAAATCTTTTCCTTAGCTTGTTATAGTTGATATTCTTGATGACATGATTAGATCATGAAAATGTGAGAGGAGCAGAGATGTTAATAGACAAAACTCTATAAAGTTAACTTTAAAAAGAAAGGGATTTCGGAATTTTTAAACAGCTTTTATTATACAGTTTGTAATAGCAGCATATAGTTTGATTAACTATAAAAATATCATCATCAGCCGAAAGACGTCCACTGCTGGACAAAGGCCTCCCCCAAGGATTTCCACGTTGGCCGATCTTGCGCTGCCCGCATCCAACGGCTTCCCGCGACTCGTTCTAAGTCGTCGGTCCACCTTGTAGGGGGCCTGCCCACGCTGCGTCTTCCGGTTCGTGGTCGCCACTCGAGAACCTTTCTGCCCCAGCGGCCGTCGGTTCTGCGAGCAATGTGCCCCGCCCACTGCCACTTCAATTTAGCAATTCTTCGGGCTATGTCGGTTACTTTGGTTCGCCTGCGGATTTCATCATTTCTGATTCGATCTCGCAGAGAAACTCCGAGCATAGCCCTCTCCATTGCCCTTTGAGTGACCTTGAGCCTTCTTATGAGGCCCATTGTGAGCGACCACGTCTCTGATCCATAAGTCATCACTGGCAACACACACTGGTCGAAGACTTTCGACTTGAGACACTGCGGTATTTGGGATGAGAAGATATCGTGTAGCTTCCCGAACGCTGCCCAGCCGAGTTGAATTCGACGATTGACCTCTTTCTCGAAGTTGGACCTACCTAGTTGGATGGTCTGACCTAGGTAGACATAGTTGTCTACAACTTCGAGTGCAGAATTTCCAACCTTGACTTGAGTGGGTGCAACATGGATGTTCGACATGATTTTCGTCTTGTCCATGTTCATTTTTAGACCCACTTGTTGGGAAACCCTGCTGAGGTCATCGAGCATAGTGCCGAGGTCTTCCAAGGTCTCAGCCATAATTACAATGTCATCGGCAAATCGAAGATGAGTGATGTACTCGCCGTTAATATTGATGCCAAATCCGTTCCAGTCCAGAAGCTTGAAAACATCTTCCAATGCAGCGGTAAACAGTTTCGGAGATATCACGTCTCCCTGTCTTACACCTCTCTGCAGTTGGATAGGTTTTGAGTTCTGATCCTGGAGTCGGATCGACATGGTGGCGTTCTCGTACAAGCACTTTAACACCCTGATATACCGATAATCAATTTGGCACCTTTGAAGAGAATTCAGCACGGCCCAGGTTTCGATCGAATCAAAGGCTTTCTCATAGTCCACAAACGCTAAGCAAAGTGGCTGGTTATACTCCTCAGTCTTCTGTATAACTTGCCGCAGCGTATGTATGTGGTCTATGGTGCTAAAGCCTTTCCGGAATCCGGCTTGTTCGGGTGGCTGGAAGTCGTCAAGCCTTTGCTCGAGACGATTCGTAATGACTCTCGAAAACAACTTGTAAACATGACTCAGCAGTGAGATGGGCCTGTAATTCTTCAGAAGGGTTTTATCACCCTTCTTAAAGAAAAGTACCACCACACTTCTGTGCCATGCTTTTGGCGTTTGACCTTTGGCAATGACCGAGTTAAAAAGCCTCTGAAGAGCCCTGAGGATCGGTGTACCACCCGCCTTCAGAAGCTCGGCTGTAATACCATCATCACCAGGTGCCTTGTTGTTTTTGAGTTGTCCGAGAGCCATTCTAATCTCGAAAAGACTGACGTCCTGAAAATCTTCAGTGTAGTGTCGGGTTAGTCTTGCTCTGGGATCTGCAGCATGACTACTGACAGGTGATTGAGCTGTCGTGTACAGCTGACCGTAGAACTTCTCAACCTCTTCCAACAGCTCAGATCTTGACGTGACTATTCTGCCATCCTCAGTTTTCAGCCTTGTCAGTTGACTCTGACCAACAGACAGATCTCTGGCGAACACTTTAGAGCCTTTGTTCCGCTCGATGGCCTCTTTAATGCGCATTGTATTAAATTGGCGAGTGTCGCGAGTTAGAGACTTTGAAATCCGTCTGTTGATCAGCCGATAGCCGGCAGCATCAGCTGGGGACGTCAGAATCATTTTCCGTCTTTCCTCCATAAGCCGTAGGGTAGAGGCAGAGATCTTTTTGGTTCCTTTTGTACGGCTGGTCTTGAAGGTCTTAGACCCAGCCGTACGGACAGTTTCCACAAGCCTGTCGTTGTATGTGTCCACTTCCTCGCAGTCTGCTAGGCAATCGAATCGGTTTTGGAGTTCGAGCTGAAAGGCTTCGGGATTTCGGATTTGAAGAGGTGATGGTCGGAGCGTAGACTTCATCAGTCGGGACCTCTGGAGTTTAACATTGATATTTAACGAGCCTCTTACGAGTCTGTGATCGCTCCCAGTTTTGACTGCATTGATCACGGAGACGTCATTAAATATTTGTCTTCTCGTCGACAAGATGAAGTCTATCTCATTCTTGGTTTTCCCATCAGGGCTCACCCAGGTCCATTTACGCTGACCTGGCTTCTTGAAAAAGGAGTTCATCATAAAGAGTCCCTCCTTCTCCATAAAGTCGGCCAACATCTGGCCCCGAGGGTTGCGGTCTCCAATTCCATGAGGTCCCACCTTTAACTCATCACCGAATCGTTTGCCCAGCTTCGCGTTGAAGTCCCCCATTACAACAGTGAAATGAGTCTTGTTGGTATGTATGGCTTTAGATAAATCCTCATACATGACCTCAACCTCATCGTCGGAGTGTGTCGAAGTCGGCGCGTATACCTGTATGACCTTCAAAGAATACCGCTTGGTGATTCTGAGTATAAGGTACGCCACCCTAGCCGACCCGCTCTCGATTTTCACAACGTTGTTAACGAGGTACTTGTGGACTATGAACCCGACACCACCTTGAGACAGTTGATCGCCCTCTCGGAAATAGAGAAGGTTACCGGATTTCAGGATCATCGTATCCTCCCCCTGTCTTCGGACTTCGGATATTCCGACGATATCCCAGTGTAACCTGCTCAATTCTTCCTCCAGTTCGATGATCTTCTCGTCGGTCCGCAGTGTACGCGTGTTATATGTTGCCAGGGCCAGAGGTCGTCGGTGTTGGTAACACGAAATCTGCCGGGGATTCTTAGCACCCCCTGCCCCGCCGTTACCACAGCTGTTACCAAGGCTAGGAATAGCAGGGCTGCCGGGGACTAGGGGACGTGGTTTAGTTGCGCGAATCATGAGGGGATATGCCATAATCGCCACGCTTGGCAGACGGGTTGGCGATCGCAGTAAGTTAGTCATAGTACTCAGAGAGACGCTGCTGCCCGTTCTCTGGTGTATATTCCCTCGGGTCGACTTCTACGCCCCCCACGGGATGAGATGGGGTGGTGATATTCGTCGCCGTCACCACACGGCACAAAAATATGATACAGTTGATTGAGACCAAATTTATTAAGGTATTAAAGTTTTCAAACAATTTATAAAAATAGAAGGAGCACCACCGCGGCTATTCTCAAAAAAAAAACAAACTGGGTGAGACGTATTGTAGTGCACAGCTGTGAAATTTTATGAATATATAAGTGAAATTCCCACAGTTGTAATCCGGACCGCTAATCCATCGTGACTGGCGAGTATTCAGGCGCAGGGCTAACATCAGACCTCTTTACTTACTATCCGAAACACGGGTGGGCAGTTTCAGAATACGGGTTGTTACTATGAAATATTCTACATTAACACCAAATAACATTGAAATGGCTCGATTTGGGGTTTAATCCCAGGACTTCCTATGATTAGACCAATGAACCAGTCAACGAGAAGTACTAGGTCGTGTAAATATAGGACGTCTCATACATGAAAAAATAATCAGTTGGACGTTTTAATAAGAAATTATTTAAATAAAAAATCATTCATATCACGTTGAACCTAATTTTATTAAATCTGATATCAAAAATACAACAGCTAAATGTAGATTCTTCGTGAATACGAATCGACTACACTTAGTGGTAAAACCTTTTGACCTAATTCTTACCTTTTATTGGGTAATTCTTTTCACCTCATACTCGCATGCTACGTGGCTAGCATGTTAGGAGCAAATAGCTAACATAAGACATTTTTAATGCCTAGCCCTTTTTGAATGTTTTGTAAACGCAATTTACTGTAGGTCGCCTCTTATCGTGTTAGAGATCGTTAAATTATGAATGTTTATTTAAAAACTCATTACCTTACTTTGAATTCTATGAAATATATAAAATGTTTTGTTTTATAACCTTTTTTTATTTTACGTTGTGTAAATTTTAATTAAAATTACATTTTATTTCTAACGCCATTTTATAAGCAATGTGTGGATATTATTTAAACAGCTATTATTATAAATTTTATTATATTAACAAAAAATTTAATAGAAGTTTTTTTGGATTCTAAATTTTGGCCCGTGTACGGTAAAACTCCATCATAAACATCCATGATTTGGACAATTAATTATATATAAATATATTTTGCTCTAAAAATCACAACAATAAACATATCTCAGTTGATCGGCAATCCATTTTGCATCATATTTATGCTAGAAATAAGGTTCAATTTCAATGTTTTTAATTTTCTCATTTAAAATATAATCTATAATAATAAGTAAAGTATCCATATTTAGTTACCATTTTTATTTTTATTTTACTTTATTAAATATTTGTTTTTTGATTCTTGTAACTTGAAATGTTGATTTACATTTTTTTGTGCTATAATTTGTATGTTGCCTTGTTGCTTATGTAGTTATCACCTGTAATTTAGATACAACTTTTTTTTTATTTTATCAACTATGTGCTATCATGTGTCTGTGTTGGTGATCTAATAAATAAATAAAAATATGTTTTAGTATTTTTATATGTTTACGTATATCCAAAAATAAAGCACATTGGCGCATCAATCTACTTACTACCATACAGGAGCTAACCCACTCTCACAGCAAAAGCATTCCCATGAAGGGTGCACGCTCCGCAAGCGACCGCACGTAAAAGCTTGCGAAAATTTTCTGCAGCTTACACTCCAAAATAAATGAATATGGAGCAGTGAAGCAAGATATTGTTTTTATGTTCGCCTTGAAGTTGAGTTGAGTTTTTTTTTGTTATTGCTTTAAAGAATTAGCTCGTTTTAAGATATTTTTTTATTGTTTTAGATTTTTTATATAACAACCAAGTGTCTGATATGACATCAGATAATCGACATTGTATATTAGAATAAATTTAAACATAAAATGTAAACATTATTCAAACACGTGCAAAACCTTTAAATGTCTACAATTGAATGGTCAAATATTGTCACCGGTTTGGAGTACCTAAACAAATAGTGTTAAATAAACGATCATGTTAAATTGTATCAAAATCTTGTACTATTTCATTTATTTTATTTTATTTGTGCTCGAAAATATCATACAATATTTTATGTAAGATAATTATAAGAAAGATTTTATAAGAAATACATTTTAGTTTTAATAAATACAATATAACAAAATATTCAGAAACTAAATACCTAAACTATTGTAACTCCATTGCTTATTATGTTTATATATGTATCATTAGTATCCGCATAATTTTAATGATACTATTTCCAATCACCATAAGAACAACTTGACAATACTAATTAATTGCATTGACAAAGAAATTATAATTGCAACGTTAAAAGTCGATACGAACAGCAACAACTATTGAAAATGGACTTAAATCGACTTACTGTTGTGAGAAAAAAAGAACATTAGATCGATTTGATGTTTCTTATCATATTCGAAAATTTCTAACCTTTATCCCAATAAATTTCGCGGTTACAAAGTCTTGCGTAAGACCAACTGTATGTTTTTTGACTTTCAATTGCAGTTTTGCTTTGTTTCATCAGCGTAGTGCCACAGAATGAAGGAACAGGGGAAATAGTGACATCAATTCCATCGCGGACGAAGAAATTTGTTTATTTGACTTTACAATTTTAATAAAAAGGTTATTTTACAATTAGAAACTTCAGTTTTGCCGTATATGTGTTTGCCAATGAATGAAAAAGCCACGTTGCATTCAGAATATTGCGTAGCGTTGCGACGTTGCCAGCGCGCTACATCAATCATGTCAACACAGCATCATAACAATATTAGCTATGTTAGTAACGTTTACTATTACCAAAGTTTTACAATGTCAAATATTTAAGCTAAAGTTCTTCGAAAGTTGTTATTTATTCCTATTTTAATATTTATAGAATAAAATCTCACTAGTTATTCCAACTTGATATAACTATGAGGTATGCTAAGGTCCTCCAGACCGATTTCGTCTCATATCAAGAGAGATTAGCTAACTGCGCAGGACATATTATAGTGCACAAGTGTGTGCGCAAACACAGGTGCACTCTCTATTCTCTTACTCTCATAATCTGATGGCAGCAATCTCACACGACCAGAAAGAGTTCAGGCGCAAGACCAACGGCTTTACGTGCTTTCCGAGCACGGGAGTGAACACACTACCAACTTCCAGACTCCGAGCTGCTATTGAGAATTTTCGACAGAAAAACTTTTTATTAGTCCGACCTGGGATTTGAACCCAGGAACTCCGGGTCTGTGGCCCTACATCTAGCCACTAGACCAACGAGGTAGGTCTACTATAATACTATTAAATACCTAGTCAATATAGATCGAGAGATTTCATCTCGAGTCTGATACCGTAACAGCCTGTGAATGTCCCACTGCTGGGCTAAAGGCCTCCTCTCTTCTTTTTGAGGAGAAGGTTTGGAGCTTATTCCACCACGCTGCTCCAATGCAGGTTGGTGGAATAAGCAAATTCAAATAAAAGATATATGGAGCACATTAAAAAAGGAAATTTAATTGGATTTTCCTAAGATTTTGAAAACACAACAATTATTAGTCATTTTACCAATTAACTATCCAACAAAATAACAAAGAAAAAAAATCACAAATCTTTGAAAAAAAACAATTAAAATAACAATCAAAATTTTCAGATTTAATACAACTGAGGTCGCGAAACCGACCTCACGAGTTCTTTTCTTTATGTTAAAAGCACGCCACGGAACTTGACAAATGAAACGCAATAGCGGTAGGCTTCTTGCCAACTACACTATACCATTAGAAGTAGTAGCATACGGTTAGGTTGGTTTTAGATGGTAAGCGTTAATATATTCGATGGTAGTAATTATGAATGAGTCCGATTTGCTAAGTAATCTATTTTCTTCACCGACAATTGCAACGAAAACTCTCGAAGTATATATTTGAATATATAATCTATAGTTTACGTAATAAAGTTGACTTCAGCTTGTGTCTAAAAGCGCTATTTCTCTAAAATATAGGTGATATTTCAAATGGAATACGGATTTATATATTTTTAGTAATAGTTATACTAGGATTTTACTATAAAACTACAGATAGAAATATTAAAACAGAGCCAAACGCGGATTACGAATGCTGTGTATTATTTTTACATATTTTACGTGAGCCATTACCGATTGATATATCGTTTATAAAGGTCACGTGAGGCATATCATCATTATATAGTACGCTAATCTCAGAAATAAATTATTTAGTAAAAGTTTTTTAAAAATATGTAAATGATAAAAAAACATATATTTTAATTAGTAAGGTATAAATTACATAAAAATATTGTACATTATGATAAAAGCAGAATATACTCACTACTAGAATCATTAATAAAATGCGTTTTGCTTAAATACTTTAATATCATTTTAATAATATACAAATAAACATAAAATAACTAAGCACTTTATGCTAATTCGAGTTATATGTTAAATCTAATATGAGAGCCATGTTTCTAAATTAATCTATATTTTTAAGTATGATGAAACTCAACTAAAACTTAAGCATGCACCAATATTTAATAAAAGATGAAACGTTTCTTAAACGATACATATTACACATATAACTTTGTTATTATAAAAATGGCTGTCGTTTTTCTTATTCACGACATCATCCTAAACATTTAAATATGATCTATTCGATTATATTAATAAAATATTTAGGTAAAATTTTTAATTTGTAAAGTTTTTAATTTCAATTTTGTTATATTAGCTGTTACTTAGTTATTACATAAGGGATGCTGTGGTTTCCTATAACTGAGGGAGCACATGGACTTATAATTCGTGTAAAGTGTTTAAAGCTTGTGATGTGTCTTGTGATCCTTGTTGGAGATCCTATTAAAAAAATGAATGTATCATATATCGCCAAAACCATATGAAGCCAGCTTAATACAAATGTATACTAAATAGGGCATGTGCCAAGAACGGAGAACCAGAAATTTGGCATAGAAACTGAATGCGTAAATTACGATACTTGCAGGAAAATTTCATGAATGCTTTATAATTAAAATCAGTCAGTTGTCAAACACGAATGATAACAATTGTTATTATATTGACAAGCAATTGATATTTGCGTGTATTTGTATTTGACATGTAGGATATATTTATTTTATTTAATAATATACCCGGTGGAATAACCCATAGGGGTGGGGTGGGATTTCACATTTTCCAGAAACTTACTGTTTTAGTACAATATCTATATAACCTGTTGTATAACTATTTAATTAGTACCTATTTTTGTGCTCAGAATCCAAATGTCAGACTTTATAAACTTTATAAAATGCCAAATCAAAATTAAGCAAATAATTAAACACCATAATTTTTTAATGCTAGGCTATGTGCACTTAAGAGTAACGAAACAATGTCAACTTAGAGATTTAAAAAAAAGACTTAATTTTAACAATTCATCATCATCATATTCAGCCCACATTAATCCACTGCTGGACATAGGCCTCCTCACAGGCGCGCCAGTTCTCCCATTTTAACAATTATTTAAATATATTTACAGTTATAGTTAATCTTAATACTTCACACTATTAAACTCTACGTTTTTAATTTCATAAACGACGAACGTTGGAAATGGACGTTCGTTTATAACATCAAAAATGACGAACTTTCATACAAATTTTCATCCTCCATTTAACCCTCTAGGAGTGATGTGTATGAATTGTGTTCACCTACGCTTAGTGAGGTTCTTTGTGGTAGAACCAGAGGTTGAGGCTGTAAGTCATTTCAAAATTTTATTAAGGAAATAGAAAGGCAGACAGGCAAATGGGCCAACTAAATGTTGAATGATCACCACAACCCGTAGACAATGGCACTGTAAAAAAATAAGCAATCTTGGGAACTTTGATATATGTCCCTTGTGCATGAAGACTGGGTCTAACCTTCAAACCGGAATACAATACTGAGTTGCAGCTGTTCGGTAGACACATTATTTGTATGAGAAAAATATTATTTATTGGCTTTTTTTTTCATGTCGACATAAATCACAAAACGAATACCATAATTCTTTGTAATTGTTGCTAACTAAACCAACCTATTTATTATATATATTATATTATTATTTTTTATCACACATAATTAAAAAAAAAAACACAAAAACAGACGTAAAAATAATACGTTTAAATTTTTTTCATTCATAATTATAATACTATGTGTCACGAATTCACAAGGGGGTGCTTGTGATTATGTAGTTCAAAACTACAAACGTGTTTCGAGGTAAATACCGCACATGCTTAATGTGACCCAGCAACTGCGAAGTTAAGGACAAAGTCTTACAGTTTTCCGCAAGTGTGTACTATGCTTAACTATATTATGTATGAAATTGGGTCATATGACTAAACTAATTATAATAAGCATGAAGTCTAAATAACACACAACGTCATTTATCTATAATCCCAAACAATGATGTATTATTTGATGGTAGAAAAACAAAAGTAAACAACTTAATATAATAATATGTAAAAGCTTTTTTGAATTCAACAATCACAAATTACAAATGGACATAACTTTTATTAGTTAGCGTAGAAAAGTTCACGAAAGCATCTCTTCTAAAGTACACATACATTAATTAATTTCATCAATCAAATTTATATAACAAATCAGTAAAAATACATCAGTAATATTTTTTTATAATATAAGTTGGCGGACGAGCATATAGGCCACCTGATGGTAAGTGGTAACCAATGCCCATAGACATTGGCATTGTAAGAATGCCAATTAACCATCGCTTACGTCGCTAATGCACCACCAACCGTTTTATCCGTGCAGTGACGGAGAAAGAATACATTTCACTGCCCCTTTCGTTCCCATGGGTGTCGTAAGAGGCGACTAAGGGATATCTGAGCGGCCATCTCCTCATCTGGTGGTAGGATGTTAAACATCCGCCTGGCTTGTTACCAACGTACGCATGGTGAAAAACTCGTGAAGTGGCTTGCAGCCGCGTTTCGAGGTCAGCCAGCGTACAGCCAGTGCCCGAGCGAATATTGCCGCGATGGGTGTTGGTCCAATGGAGACGGGTGTTGAACCAATGCCGGGGGAAACTGTATTGACCTGCCGGACAGGGAGACCCGAATAAAACGGCTGTTCCGCTGGCCGCCCGTGGCATAGTACAGGGGCCCGAGCGTGCCTAACCAGCTCGCGAGGCTGCCCCACCAGGCCACGCATAATCTCGGGGTGGACCGTCGTGCCGGTTGGTGACCGGAAGGTGGGGTCCCGGCGGCCACTTCCGGGGGGGTTCGGGGTTCCTTCCGTCCGGCGGGTCAGTGTATTTTTACTTTTGGCAACCACTTGGGGAAACACGCCTCCACACTTTGCCCATCCCTATCGTGGCAATACGTCGCTCGCTTCACGTCTCTTTTCCATTTTTTTTTCCCAAATGGCAGCGCAACAAAGCAGAAATAACGGTCGTACAGCGGTGCACACCCCCACCATACCCTCGCTGTTTGAGGTCGAGTTCTCTAACATCCGTGGACTCCACGCTAACCTCAACGCTGTCCACCACCATCTCGAGGCAGCACGGCCAGCAATGTTGTTTCTCACGGAGACACAAATACTCCGTCCTGCCGATACCAGCTACCTTAATTATCCCGGCTACACGCTTGAAGAATCCTTCAAAGCGAAAGCCGGAGTATGCTTGTTCGTCAGGACGGATGTTTGCTATCACCGACTGCGCTGCTGGGAGGACCCCTCCTTCTTCATGTTGGTGGTACGTGTGGACCTCGTTCGTCAGAGTCGAGTCTACGTGTGCCTCTACAGATTCCACAATGGTGACTTGGAGACAAGCCGATTATTTGACCATCTTAGTCGGGTGGCAGATGCTGCGAAAGAGCAGTTTCCTAACGCGGAATTGGTGTTTTTGGGGGATTTTAATGCTCACCATGAATCATGGTTGAAATCCTTCAAAACTGACCATGCTGGAAGGACTGCTCATGCGTTTGCTCTCACACATGACTTGACCGAACTGGTTGATCAGCCCACCAGGATCCCAGACATTGATGGGCAAGCACCTTCTCTACTGGACCTTCTGCTGACTTCTCACCCGGTGGAATATCAGGTTGTGGTTCAGGCTCCTCTTGGCTCTTCGGATCACGGCCTTATATCTACCAGAGTGCCACAGGCCAAGCTGCCGCACTAGCGGTATGCAAACGTCGCGTTTGGCACTATAAGTCGGCAGATTGGGACGGTATGCGCGATTACTATGCGTCGGTCCCTTGGAAGGAACGTTGCTTCAGTGGGTATGACCCGACAGCTAGTGCCGCTGCTGTTGCTGACGAGATCATGTTGGGAATGGAATACTACATTCCTAGCTCAGATCTCATCAATAGGGGCACGCGTAACCGTTGGTTAACTCGTGAATGTGCCGACGCTGTATCATCTAAGCAGGCGGCATATCGCGCGTGGATCAACGGCTGCATTAGCGGGGCATCTAACATTGACTCACTGAAAGCAAACTACAATAAAAATTCCAAGTCCTGTGAAAGGCATACATGAGAGCGGATGCACAGCGCATTGTACAGATTGGTTATGATCTTGTTTCGCATCCTAGGGGCTCTCGTAGCTTCTGGCGTCTGAACAAGTCTGTGCAAAACAATTTCTGCCAACCTTCGCTGCCACCGCTCAGAAATCCGGACGGATCGCTAGCTCACAGTCCGCAGGAGAAAGCCGATCTCCTGGCTAAACTCTTTGCCGACAACTCTGTGATCGATGATTGTAGTGCGCAGCCACCAACAATACCTTCATGTGGCCACACGATGCCTGACATCAAAATCAGGCAACTTGATGTGCGTGCGGAGCTGCAATCACTTGATATACGGAAAGCTAGCGGTCCCGATGGAATAACAGCCATAGTGCTGAAAAAGTGCGCGGCGGAGCTTTCTCCTGTGTTAACGCGCCTGTTCCAACTTTCTCTCTCTTCGGGATGTGTGCCGGAGGCTTGGAGAAGAGCTAATGTGCAAGCGGTTCCCAAAAAAGGGGATCGGTCTGACCCGGCAAATTATCGGCCAATAGCTATCACCTCAGTAATTTGTAAGGTGATGGAACGGATTTTAAACAACCAACTGATCCATTACCTAGAAGATCACTGTCTAATTAATGATCGTCAGTACGGGTTTCGACCGAAATGGTCCACAGGTGATCTTCTAGCGTACGTAACACTCCTCTGGGGTGAAATTATCGACAAGCATGGAGAATCGTTGGCTGTCAGCCTCGATATCTCCAAGGCTTTCGACAGGGTCTGGAACAGAAGTCTTCTCTCCAAGCTGCCGGCATATGGTCTGCCAGCTCAGCTATGCACCTGGCTTGCCAGCTTCCTACACAAGCGTAGCCTTCGTGTTTTAGTTGACGGTTGCGCTTCACAATTCTATGTAGTGAATGCTGGGGTCCCCCAGGGATCTGTGCTATCTCCGACACTCTTTCTTTTGCATATCAATGATATGCTCACTCTTGGGAGCATACATTGCTATGCAGACTATAGTAAAGTGCATGGTGGATACCACGGAAGCGCAGTGGCTGGGCGGGCGGAAATTGAGAAGAGGCGGAAGGATCTTGTCATTGAACTCGATAGGACATTAGAGCTTATCGCTGCGACCTTAGTCCAAGGGATTACATCGAGGTTTTTATAAAAACTTCACGGAAACTCGGAGTTCTGAACAAGGTGCGGCGTTTTTTCACGCCACAACAACTGTGCCTCCTGTACAAAACACAGGTACGGTCTTGCGTGGAATATTGCTCGCACCTTTGGGATGGCTCCGCTAAGTACCTATTTGAGGCCTTGGACCGGTTGCTGCGACGTGCCGTACGCATTATTGGCGACGTAAAGGTCACAAACACTCTTGAACCTTTACAATTGCGTCGTGAGATAGCAGCACTGAGCGCTTTCTATGGACTGTATCACGGTGAGTGCTCTGAGGAATTATTCTCTCTAATTCCTGCTTCCCCCTTCCTTCTTAAGTCCACGCGAGCTGGTTCTCGATGTCACCGCCTAACTGTGACATCAATTCCATCGCGAACAAAGAAATTTGGCAACTCTTTTCTTTGTCGCACTTCCAAAAAATGGAATTCCTTACCAGCTCACGTATTCCCCTCCTCTTACAACTCGTTTGAAGGAACCCCTTCAAACGAGGCGTGAAGAGGCATCTTGCGGGCCGGCGAGGCGAAGGCGGCTACTGCAGAACGTTTTTCCCATCTGTACTGGCCGCCGTCGCGTTGGGACTCTACTACCACTTACCATCAGGTGGAGTAGAGTCATTTGCCCTTCCGGCAAATATATATATAAAAAAAAAAACCTTGGGAACTAAGATGTTATGTCTCTTGTGCCTGTAATTACACTGGCTTACTCACCCTTCAAACCGGAACACAACAATAACAAGTACTGCTGTTTTGAGGTAGAATATCTGAAGAGTGGGTGGTATTTACCCAGACGAGCTTGCACAAAGCCCTACCACCTGTAAAATAAGTAGCTAAAAATAAATAGCTTATTAATCTTAAACGCTTCATAAAACGTTTGGAATCTACTACCATGTACCATTAGGTGATGTAGAGTCATTTGCCCTCCCGGAAAATATAAAAAAAAAAACATTAATTTTACAAATTCTATTCATTTATCAACATGAAACGTTCAAAATTAATGTTATTTATATTAATAAGGATCTATAATTTGTGATAATTAAACTAATCATTATAATTTCTTTTCTTTTAAAAATACAGTTAAGAAAATAATTACAGTGGTTACAGTGAGTTAATGAAAATATATGAAAGATAGATGAATAAAGCGATTAGCGAACGAAGTCGGGGTGGACAGTTAGTATTTACATAAACTAATAAATTAACGTTATAAAATAAATAAACATAGTTGCTAAATGCACTTCCCATTTTCTTTGGTAGTAAATTGTATCCGTACGTAGCCGGCGTGTGACGTAAGTGTCATATAAAAAGTTTGTTGAGTAATTTTTTAGTGTTAATTATTAAAAAAAAAAAAACAAAAGTTATTTTTGTTAACTCACTGGATGTGCCAGGTGTGGGATTCGAACCCACGTCTCCAGCGGATAAATCTGGCGCCATATACCACTAGACCAACCTGGCGGTTTAAAATCAGTTAAAAAGTTGTATATATACCTTGAAACGAACATTTAATTCTTCATCTAACCATGCAAGTCTAGTGATTGCATAATAGATAATAATGATGACTGAACGAATGCCGACTTTTTGATATATACATATCAAAAAGGCATTATTATAAATTAATTAATTATTATTGGCGCTACTTGCGGTTTGCTGAATATGTTCAATTGTGTTATTTGGATTTTGAAAGTAATTGAGTAACTAATTTACATCAATTTATATGATTTAGTCTTCTTCTAATTTGTATGATTTAGACTTTTTACGGGTGTTTTTTTTTTGTTAAAAAAAGTCATGGATCCCATTCACAGCACCACCTCAAGGTCCTCGAGTCCAATATAATCCACTAAAACACGATATCAACATCATCTAACGATGTCCAAATTACTTTTCTATTGACCTTATTGTAACTTAACTCAGAAAATAGTTGAGATTGAATTAAAACAAAGAATAAACCAACACAATAATAATATTTATTATAAACTAATTGTGTAACAATTATAAACTAATTGTGTAAACACAATAATAATATTTATTATAAAGATAATTCGTATCTTAAGTACAAATACTTAGATTATATATACGTTTTGTTAAGAGTAGGTTAAATAAATACGAATTATCTATAAAAATATATATTTTTATAGAATACAATTAATACAATTAAAGAGTAGGTTAAATAAATACGAATTATCTTTATGCCGTAATGACACATCACCCTATGTTAAATGTATCTATGTTGCGTTTTGAAATAATTGTATTCTATAAAAATATATATTTTTATAGAATAATTATTTAGAATATAATCTTAAGTACAAATACTTAGATTATATATACGTTTTGTTAAGAGTAGGTTAAATAAATACGAATTATCTTTATGCCGTAATGACACATCACCCTATGTTAAATGCGACTTGTGAAATAGGATGTGTCCATTTTTCCTATTTTACGATAGCTTATACTCACAATTATCGTTGAAATCGGAACAAAGCAATGTTTTGTATTATTTTGTTCCAGTTTGAAGGGTCATTCAATTCGAGGGGATGGTACCCTGACAGCTATCCACAATACAAACCTGTCTGAGTGCTGTGATATCTAAACATGGTTGTTTCTGAGAATATTTCTACTAATATTGAATTTGCTAAAACTGCAGACCCAAAAGCTATATGGAAATAATGTGATACGGAAGATCTGTCAAATAATGCTGCAATATAATTTGTACATGTACATGTACAAGTGACACAATTAGTTTATAATAAATATTATTATTGTGTTGGTTTATTCTTTGTTTTAATTCAATCTCAACTATTTTCTGAGTTAAGTTACAATAAGGTCAATAGAAAAGTAATTTGGACATCGTTAGATGATGTTGATATCGTGTTTTAGTGGATTATATTGGACTCGAGGACCTTGAGGTGGTGCTGTGAATGGGATCCATGACTTTTTTTAACAAAAAAAAAACACCCGTAAAAAGTCTAAATCATACAAATTAGAAGAAGACTAAATCATATAAATTGATGTAAATTAGTTACTCAATTACTTTCAAAATCCAAATAACACAATTGAACATATTCAGCAAACCGCAAGTAGCGCCAATAATAATTAATTAATTTATAATAATGCCTTTTTGATATGTATATATCAAAAAGTCGGCATTCGTTCAGTCATCATTATTATCTATTATGCAATCACTAGACTTGCATGGTTAGATGAAGAATTAAATGTTCGTTTCAAGGTATATATACAACTTTTTAACTGATTTTAAACCGCCAGGTTGGTCTAGTGGTATATGGCGCCAGATTTATCCGCTGGAGACGTGGGTTCGAATCCCACACCTGGCACATCCAGTGAGTTAACAAAAATAACTTTTGTTTTTTTTTTTTTAATAATTAACACTAAAAAATTACTCAACAAACTTTTTATATGACACTTACGTCACACGCCGGCTACGTACGGATACAATTTACTACCAAAGAAAATGGGAAGTGCATTTAGCAACTATGTTTATTTATTTTATAACGTTAATTTATTAGTTTATGTAAATACTAACTGTCCACCCCGACTTCGTTCGCTAATCGCTTTATTCATCTATCTTTCATATATTTTCATTAACTCACTGTAACCACTGTAATTATTTTCTTAACTGTATTTTTAAAAGAAAAGAAATTATAATGATTAGTTTAATTATCACAAATTATAGATCCTTATTAATATAAATAACATTAATTTTGAACGTTTCATGTTGATAAATGAATAGAATTTGTAAAATTAATGTTTTTTTTTTTTATATTTTCCGGGAGGGCAAATGACTCTACATCACCTAATGGTACATGGTAGTAGATTCCAAACGTTTTATGAAGCGTTTAAGATTAATAAGCTATTTATTTTTAGCTACTTATTTTACAGGTGGTAGGGCTTTGTGCAAGCTCGTCTGGGTAAATACCACCCACTCTTCAGATATTCTACCTCAAAACAGCAGTACTTGTTATTGTTGTGTTCCGGTTTGAAGGGTGAGTAAGCCAGTGTAATTACAGGCACAAGAGACATAACATCTTAGTTCAAAAATATATATTTTTATAGAATACAATTATTTCAAAACGCAACATAGATACATTTAACATAGGGTGATGTGTCATTACGGCATAAAGATAATTCGTATTTATTTAACCTACTCTTTAATTGTATTAATTGTATTCTATAAAAATATATATTTTATTATATATATTTTTATATATTTTATATTTTATTATATATATTTCATATATATTTTTATAGAATACAATTATTTCAAAACGCAAAACAATTCAAATATGAATAACATTGTCTTTAGTTTACTATACATTCCATTAAAAGATGATAGCCATTTTTTATTTTGATAAATAATGTAAAACATCTACAATTAGATCAGTGTCGTTACTCTATTTTTAAATATTATGCACGCTACTAAGTCTGATCTTTGTCTATTTGCCTTTTACCGTAGCCGAGGGATTTTCCGTTTGTTCCGCTGTCAGCACGGCTGTCACTAAGGCCACGAGAAATGAGACAGCTGGAAAATAGGGGTGGCGGTATAAGTTGACGTGCTACGGAGCTTTTGTCCCTAATAGCGGTAGCTGTTGATTTTACAAAACTACAAATGGAATTCTTAATAATAAATATATATTATACATAAAATGATAGAGCTAAGATTTAAGTTTAGTACATAGAATACCTGAATCATAAACGAAGATTATGGGATCAAACCCGTGTACACCATTAAATTTTCATGTGCTTAATTTGTGTTTATAATTCACCTCGTACTCGGTGTTGAAAGAAAATATAATGATGAAACCTGCATCCGTAACATGAAAATGTACCATATTTGTATCCAGTAATCCGCATTTGAGCAGGGTAACGTAATAATCTCCTAACCTTCTCATTAAGCGAGATCTGTGGTTTAGCCATAAAAGCATAACAGGTGGACTAGACTATATCTACTTTCGCATTTGTAATATTAGTGTAGATAAAAGACAGAAATCAGTCAATACAAATAATTCCGAGTCGAGTCTCATGACAAATAAGTCAAAGTTTACTATTATATAGAAGGCACGTTCCGTCAACACGCTGCTTCTCAACTCCGTAGATTCAATCAATTATTAGAGATCTATATTCGAACAATAATAGACCTTAAAGCCTTTGTGAGAATTCTAGTGCTATTTCTTATTTAATTTCTCTTAGGAATATAATCTCAATCACTTGATGAGAAGTAAATAACTTTGCCTAAGGACAATCAACATCATCAAAGTCAGCCACAGAATTACAGCCACCGGTTTTAATCTCGTCAAGTAGATTTCTCCAGCTGGATCTTTCTTAGGATTTCTTTCTCAACTTCTTCACACCGATTTCCATTATTAAGCCATTTAAGCTTAGACCTTGACTGCTACGATAGACCTATAGATAATGACTGCTAAAAAATTAAAAACCACTACATAAACGTGCAGCACACTAGCAACCATAAGATAAAATATGTTATGTCTCTTGTTCCTATAATTAGACTAGCTCACCCACCCTTCAAACCGGAACTCCACATTAGAGCGGATTAATGTTGGGTGATTGAGTAACTGGTGTCGGGTCAGTTCAAAGAACCATCACCGCGTTATATTTATTGTATGTTATATTTATTTTGAACAATGACAGTTACTGCACTTATAATTTAAACTCAGTCTCACTGCTGGTTTAATATCCTCTTCCTTTGAGAAGAAGTTTTGGAGCTTATTCCACCACGCTGCTCCGATTCGGGTTGGTTATATAATTTCACATGCAAGTTTCCTCGTGATGTTGTCCTTCACTGTCGCGTCTCCCAATCATCGATTAAGATTCATGGATTCTAACCACTGGGCTATCTCGACTCATTTATTTATAAAATGACTAATGTCAATTGCAAATAAATACATATTAATTCTTAATTTGTTAGGTCAATATTAATAGCGGCCAATTTAATAAAAATTCTCAATATTTATTTATATATTTTTATAGAATACAATTATTTCAAAACGCAAAACAATTCAAATATGAATAACATTGTTTTTAGTTTACTATACATTCCATTAAAAGATGATAGCCATTTTTTATTTTTCCACGTTACATTTAATTCGTTATATTCAGGTCATAACCTCGATCATACTTTTTATCCTTTTGTTTCTTACGTTAAAAAAGTATGAAATGCATTAATAAACATTAAACCTAGCCTACAGTATGCTTTACAGTGGAGTGCAGTTAGAACTAAGCTACTTTAATCTGTCTACGATTTACGACATTTCTAGCACCGTATTGCACATGCACTTTTTTTTAAATAAATAACTAACATAAAAACATTTGCGTGTAATTAATATATAATATACAGCACTAGTATATATATATTATTAATAGTTTTTAGATAGTAGACTTATAAATAATAAATAAATATTTTCAAGTAGAGTAAGAATTATTTTTATTTTTATTTCGTTTGATTTTTAAATAAGTAATGATTATAATGTACAGTAAATAAATATAAGTATAATGTCTAATCAAAGCGGCCGCCTTTAGATAAATACGCTTACTCGTAAACATTACCGCTTACAAGTGTGCACCACAAACATAGGTATGTACATGAACAGGTATGCTCTCTAGTCCAACAATCTAATAATCCAATGCGATACTAGAAAGATTTTTTATATATAAAATAAATATATATATATCCTCGCTATAAATATATATATATCCTCGCTACATTGTTCCAAAACAAAACAATTTATATTTTTTAATTCATGCGTCTTCAAACATACATATTATAATAATGTATTTGCTACAGTCGAATGACGAAAACCTCAGACGAATGTTTCAAGCACGTTTGATCAACAATTTGTTTATTTTCTCAGCTTTTTGATTTCTATATAATCCGTGTCGTATTGATAAATTGCCTGCTTTAGCTTTCGATTGAATTTAACGAATACAATATTGTATCTGTCTTGCTAATTGCTGTTATTTCATTATTTTACGTCACATCTTGAACTGGTTTTATAGTCTGGTCGGTGATTTACATCACAACCCAGGTTCGTACCTTGCTCTGTCCAGTAAAATCTATTGTCCGCCGTTACATTTTGTATATCATATGGTTAAAACATTTATTTCTTAACACGAACTTTATACATATTACTTATTGCGAGAAACTTTTTTAAAATATATATAAAAAAAAAAACAAATATATTTTTGCCTCTTGATTATGTATCAAATATTGTGTAAAGCGATTTCGAAATATTATAAAGATCTCTCAAAAATTATATTTTTCTTAATATATTTTGTTCTAGGTGTTAACTTTATACGATGTTTATGAATTTTGACTCCACTTCGCATTAGAGCAGATTAGTGAAATAAGCTTCAAATCTTTACCTAGCAGAGGGAACTCAACAGGATTTATTTTACGCACATACGTGTTTATGAGTATATAATTATTATAAGCGCGGTGTACAATAAATAGTATAATTTTGTTATTATTGTAGACATTTTTTTAGAATTATGTAAAGCCTTCATTATATTTAGCAACGAAACTCTTTACAAGAACAGATAATCTTATATCGTTATCAAATTCTTATTCAAAAAACATTTAATACGAAACTTTACATTGCAACCATGTCTTGTTTAAAAGCATAAATGTTCGTAGTACGTGCTTGTTGCGTCTGTTAATATTTTCTGAACGATTTCTTGAAAATTCGAAGCTCGAGCTCCGTAGTTTCGTCGATTTCTCTTTACAATCCAACCAGTCTTTTTGTTACAGAGAATAAAATGTTTTACCTCCACAATTCGCTTTGTTATAGTCAAGTTAGTTTTATATAAATTTCACACTGCATATGTCCCGATATATATTGTGTTGTGTACTGCAACTCACTTTGTATTTCCTTCGTAAAGTATTTAAAACGAATTTACTTACAATGAAGCGCTTTTATAAATACCCTTTTAATGTTCCAATTATAAATATAGTCAACGTTCCATGTCACTTCACACAATCGTGTTCTCCGGTGACTTGAGTATATATTTATTATGCGTTTTGACTTCTCGTAGATTATTAAGGTGTAACATTGTATTTTTTTTTGTTAATTATCAAATTGCTACTGATTATTATTATTATACTAATCTTCTTATAAATATTTAATTAATAACAGATCAATTATATATTTGCTTATACTTTTCTAATGAGTTAAAGTATACTTTATGAGTTTTTCATTTTTATTAAATTTCTAATGATAATTTTAATTAGCAGAACATAATATACATTAAATCTCAATATATATTATATATATTATTATATATATCGAACAAAGTATTTAATAAATATTATATTCGAAGTATGCTGTGTTACTAAAAACCTATGTATATTTCTGCAATTTTCTATCCGCCCATTAATATTCTATTCTATTGAACACAAAGAAAACAGTACAATTAATAAATTATCTTTAATTGCTGTCAATATTATTGCTGTCTTATATCAATAAACGAAGATTTAAATTAATTGCAAGATACTGTTGAAAATTATATGTTTAAAAATTATTATCAACGATATTGAATAGAATTGACGATTATTAAAGATTGTGACATATTATGCAGATATAAAATTTTAAAAAACACTTGACACACATATTATACATATAATATATTATCTAGATATCATTCAGTTATTTAAAAGTCGCATTGCGGTGTATAATGTACCCAAGACGCGTGCCAGGACTGGGCTCGTAAAAGCCGCTTAACGTATTAATCCACGACTTTTTAATCCTGAGCAACTTTTCAAACGAGACCTCGTGTACAAATATCCTTTTACCTATAAAATTACTCAAAGTGGTTTCTAGGGGAATATAACCAGTCTTGAGTTCGATCGCGCTGTAGCGTACATAATGTTGCTTTACAGGTGCTTAAGGAAGATCAGGAATTTATTTTCATATTTCATTGATATGTGGGAATGTAAAGTAACAAAGAAATGTCCCATTTCTGCTACAGCCTCTCCTTTTTGAAATGTAAGATCGATTTCTATTGTTTATGTATATTCTTTATTTTCAAAGATAAATAAGTTGAAAAAAAGAGCTCTCCTCCTTTACATGAGAAATGTTCTGTCTCTGCTGTCTGCTATTTACATTCGTTATTGTGATTTTCTTTTATATTGACTATGAATGCTAGTCAATAGCAATAATTTTAAATATTATAAATAAAAACTATTATTTTTATCCAAACGATAGTGTGTACTTTTAGATTAATAAGAAATAAATAATTTTTTATAATGCGTAACATTAAATCAAGAGCTCTCACTATGGCTAATATATAGCTTAACCGATATTCATATAATACTGTTTTTAAGAGTATTTTACCAACATGAATGTATTAGATGCGGTCCCATTATAGTTTTATTGCAGCAAATATACCGAGAAGTAGCAAGTCCATCTCATGTTCGTTACTTAAAAAAATCGGTGGGTTCCTGAATTTACGATGTGATTTCTAGAACTAATTATTAGAACCGAGAGAAGCAATTTGATGTAACTATGAGTAAAAATACTTATACAAATCATATAAAAATAAAGGATCTACAATTTCTTATAATAAATTCAAGCTCATCAGATTCTCCAAGTCCGTAAGTCAGCAATGTAAACGTAAGTCGACGCAAGTAAACGTAAGTCAGCGTTATTTGAAAGAACTTTAATTTTCCCTTGGCGAAGTAGGAAGAAATTAAACGGATCTAAAATCTTAATCAAGAAATCTGCTGAAATATTATTCCTAACACTTTTAATGAGTCTCCAGTCGATTTCATAGCTCTTGCAATCGTAATTACACCAGCGCTCACGAAACGCATCCACTTCATACTTCTCGTGCAGTGCTAATTTTGTCTCTCGGTGGAGCCGCAAATAAGAAAAGGCCAATAATGCTCCCTATTTATCTCCAAGTTTGAGGAGAAAACCACTATTATAGATATATTAATTTTTTCCCGTTTAATGAGTTATATAATGTTATTATTTTATCGAAAAAATCATTTCAGGTAGTTTTTTCTTTGATAAAATCTATTGTTGTTTCATCAATATAAGCTTTTGCATTTTGCAGAGTTATTTTGAAAATACCCTTCCATTTTAAAATACACACAATGGCTAATATGAAGTAACAATATACTCGATGAAAACTTCGATTATCTTATTACCCTATTATTATTATATATATTTTTAACTGTTGTACTATTTAAAAAATAATAAAACAACCAGCTTACAGAAAAACCGTTTAAAGAATTATTCATAATTACTTGCAATTTAATTCAATATTGGCTGCAGCCCGACTTATTCCCGACTAGCTTTTGCCTGAATATAGAATCAAGTATTTTTATTTTTAATTTTTCCAGAGGCAGTTGAGAATTGAATACCAATAAAATGAGCAAATGGGTAAGTAAACAGTTTTTATTCAATGAACATTGAATGAACTTTACCAGGCGAACATCACATTTCTTTGGGTTCTTCATTCTACTTCAATGCACGGAAATGCGTGCATATATCGTTTATTGAGTCAAGATGAGTATCTAACAGTTTCCAACATCCGTGATATTTCATGTCGTTTACGGTAAAGAGACAAATGCAAGTGTATTTTATTATTTGTTTCTAGAGAGCTTGTAATTTCGTCTTGGGTACGATCAGCAGACAAACGGAACACTCCTTCCTCATGGGTTCCTACAGAACGTTTTTATGACAAGTGCCGTTACCAGACAGAGATGACTCTCTTTCCCTATGTATTTTTAGAGAACCTGAAAGTTCGTGGCGAATGCGGTCAGCAGACGAAAGCGATATTCTTTCTTGACTTTAGGGACCGTGAGATCTTGTGACGGTTGTAGTCATTAGCTAAACGCTGTTTTCGTTCGCAATTCTTCTCTACAGATCGGGAAATCTCGTGGCGTCTACGATCAGAGTTTAACCCAAATCTCACGTTATTCCCGAGTTTCCGCAATTCGTGCTTCAGCGTGGCGAGACAGGTTTGCACTCAATCGACTGTCACGTTGTACGCCTTCTCTTCAGATCATGAGGCGGCATTATGGCGTCTATCAGCATTAGGACACGATTCGCGTTCAGAAAAAAACTTTCGAGACTGAGACGCAGCACTTCTAACGCTACGATGCTAGAATAGATTGACTTTCTGTAAATCTTCTAAATCGTGCTCGTTTGGCTTGTGCAGAAGCCAACGAAAGGTGAGACTGTTTTCAGAAAGGCATTAAAATTTTTAAATATTTAAAACAGAAATACCCGAATCATTTTTTTTGCTATTTTATTAGAACACGAAATAAAATACAAAAATTATAAACTCAAATATTTTGCTATAGAAAAATATCTACAGAAAATTAATGTTTTTGAGGTTATAATGCGAATGTTACCTTAATGAAAAAATTAATAATTATATTATGCTATAGAAAAGACACCTAGCAAAGGTTCGCCATTTTATACATCGTACTTATTAATTGTAATTTTTGTTTAACTTTATGTGCCCTTCTATTCTATTGTCTTGTATTTGATTCTATAGCTACATTTTTTTTACTTTGCTTTCGATGAAACAAAGCTTAATATATTTTGTTTTCTATTATAGTATAAGATTAGTTGTAATCGGTTGAGTCTTATCTTAAAATAATAAACAGCACCATCTATGTTTTTTGGTTAGCAACTATACAGAATGACTAACTTCTGAAAGTGCAGCGTTAGTTAATATCTGTCAATTAAGCAATAAGCTAATTAAATAACATGAGCTCCGGGTAATATTAAATTAAAAACAATCGGAATAAGATATTTTCCTGCAGTAAAATTTAACCTATATTTTAAGTTAGATCTCTAGCAATACATCGGTGAAAACCGCATTCATTTCCGTGCTGTTTATATGTGATGCGGGTACAAACAAACAGATGGAGAAAAATTGTGAAAACTTTTATTTTGGCTTCTGTTGCTATAAGAAAGTAAGTAATAAAAACTACATTTAAATTTTTTCCAATATCTTTAAGCACAGACATCGGCTTGTAACAATTTTGTTATATAAAATATATTTAGTAAATGTTTTAGAATATTTTTTATGTAATATAAAGAAGTTTTTTCTTATACGATATGTAAATAAGAAAAACTTGCTCTTCTTGACGCAACAAAACTGATCAATTTAAATAATATATATATAATGATGTAAATATATTTCATAGCCAAAAAAATATTTTTAATAGCAAAATAGTGTTTAAATACAAATTTCATTACAAAACAATGAAAAAGAACAACCTTAAATAGTGAATATAGTGCTTTAAAAAAAGAACAATGGGAAGGAATGGGTTAAGTGGAATATTGTTGTATTAATAATGAAGATATATTGATCAAGAACTGTTTGTAGTGCATAATATAGCGAAGTTAACAGCAAATCACTTGGAATATCTAAAATTACGGTTTGTTTACATCTCCTCATATTGTGATTAGAATAGACTATACACGTACATATTGTTCTGAGTAAATCACGTATGAAGTTCTGCGTAGAGGACGAATAATTATGAGCTCGTCTCGTTTCCCCTAGGCGGTGAGGGGAGGGCTAGTCCGTCGCCAGCTTGGGGTAGGTTTTGCAATGTCAAAGGTCGTAACGACTCATAATATTCGTAAGCTGTTTGCGATTTTATTATGTAGGATGAGAGATGATTTTCACTTGCTGACTGATTTAAATAATTAAAATAATTTCTCGACACGTCTGCTCCGCATGCAACTAGATTATCTCCGTCATTATCTATTACGCAATCACTAGACTTGCATAATAAGATGAAGGATTAGAGATTCGTTACAAGGTATATATGCAACTTATTAACTGACTTATTACAATTAAAAAATTATTGATAAAATTTATTAAAAGTTTTATTCTAAATCATTGTCAACTAATATTAGTTACAATAAAATAAGGCTTGTTTTAATTGCTTGCTTTAATTTCGCATATACAAATGTTCTCTTAGCCGACTTACTTGTAATAAGCATCAGTTCGTGTATACCTTCGTTCGCTTTAACTAACAACTAGTAATAACTTAATAAGCAAGAAACTTACTTAGCGAGCTTTTGAAGTATGAACAGGTTAACTCATTGTTTAACTTCTCACAGCCACGACTTTTGTTGGAAATGAAAGTTTGAATTTAATTTAAATAGGTATTAAAAATATATCAGGAAATTAGAATAAGAAAGAATCTACCTACCTACCTCAAAATAATAACATAATTTTATTATATTAAAAAATACTTTAGTATTGCAATCTTACCTTGTAGAGGTCAAAATAACCAGTGCTTACAATTCGTGAATCTTAGCCCAAGATTATGGGCTTAAATCCAGACATGCATCACTGAGTTTTCATGTTTATATGGTGATCGGTGGTCAAGGAAAACTGCACGTATCAGATAAAATTCTGCTTCATATGTATCCCACAATGGAACAACGGGGTGGAATAAACTTTAAACTTTCTTCTCAAAAGTATAAGGGGCTTTTAGCCTTTAAGTTTTTATTGTAATATTTACGTAACAAATACAATTGATAAATATAGAAGAATATTAGGAATTAAGTATATTATTTAACATATGTTCCCGGAACGTTTCTTTACCATTCAGTGAATGAAGAATTACACCTGAAATGGCTTGAGTTTATTGCGTTCATTGTGAACCCGCACAGTCATAACAAAAGACATACGTCGTTCAATCAATGCCATTTTATTTCGAAACACATTTATGTTCGAGCAAAATACATTTCCAAAGACACAAATTCATTGCATTATATTTCATATTTATTTTAGACAAAAGTGATATAAAGGTTTTTATAATTATTATAAATTATGGCAAAAATATCCAATGAATGAAAAATATCAATGTCCGAGTTAAATAAATATTATAACCTTACGTCGTACTATCATTACCAGTTTTTTTTATTTTAACTTTCAATGTGGTAGGTATAACACCTGATGATAAGTGGGACTGCACAAAAACATTAGCAATGTTAGAAATGCGTTGACAACTATGAGAACTGTGATACCCTTGTGACTAATTAAAATTGAAAATATTCTAAAATTTGATTTGATTTCATTATTGAAAAGTATTAAAATTGTCAATTAAGATCGACAAAATTAAAACTTCTTGTGACCAACGTTTTACGTAAACATTAAACATGTTAAGTTGTACTAAAAATTGACTTTAAAACTCTACTTATAAGAAACCCAAAGTTTCACTTTAATAAAATGAAATAACCCTTTTGCATTCCTAGTGGTAGCACTATTAAACTACTATGGATCAATATGTTTTCATTTAAACGACGTTTAATTTACGAACAGCATATATGTTGAGTATTTTTTTAAGAATTGTTGTGTAATATATTATCTCGACATATTGTTTTTACTAAAGCTTCGATAGTTTAAGCAGTTTCTTGCATCTCGCTCCAGTGCTTTGTTAATATATATATATAATGGATACATTATATAAGTAAAGGTTAAGCTAAGGTAAATCAACACTTTGCTTGTAATTAACGTATTAATTAATATCAATAGCTTCTCTAATTGCTGATATTCATGGCAATACAATGACGCTATTATTGAATAATAATACACGTACAAATAGTAATTATCACTATTGATATCAATTACCTAATAAAGGCCTTTGTCTGTTTGTAATCGATTATTGATTTAGTCAGAAATATCTAAAGCGTAGAATTGAGATCTAGTATTTATGCCCAGCATGCCTGGCTCTCTAAATTATTTTGTAAATAATATCCGACATCCAACTCGCAAGCCACTTTGTATGTCGTTTCCAGAAGCTTTAATCAAAGTGCCAACAGTCTTAGAAAATTGCGTTCATTATTCATCTGATTGAGTCAATCGCATGAATACTGTATAAAGGCTTAGTAAAGGAAGAAAATGAGCATTATTTTTTCACACAAGACTGACCATCAACTGAACTATGTTGTAATAATAATATGGAACTTCTTCATCTAAATTCGGTGAAGGAAAGGATGTACATTTAGTTTTGTGATATTATATTTAATAATCTTCAATCTTTACTCACGTTTACGATATTCTTTAAATGGATAGCGTATAATTACGTTAAGACAGTAGGACGTTGGTTAAAATTGAAGCAAACATCATGTGTTTTTTTGTTCAAAATTTAAATTTCAATTGAGATAGGATTCGCTATCATATCTTAAGGTTCTGTATTGTGGAATTGTAAAAACATTGAATATATACCACTGTCAAACCATTAGTCTCAGGGTACAGAGAACTTCGACACTTTCTCGGTCAGCGGAGGCACACTCTTCACGCTTACGCTCCGCGGCCTCCTTCCGCGACGTAACGTTTTCACGAAAAAAGACCATCTTGAATGAGTATAGAGTTTATCAAGACGAGAGGTCTCTGCTGATAAAAACTGCTAAGAAATGGCATTGGTTCAACAGCTGCCTCTACTGGGCTAAGAAATATCGTAGCAAAGCTCGGTCGGCCACTGGCTGTACGGTGGCTGACCTCGAAACGCACGAACTGTGGTAACAAGCCGGGCGGATGATTAACATCCTACCATCAGATGAGCAGATGGTCACTCAGATATCCCTAAGTCGCCTCTTACGACAACCATAGGAGAGGGAGGCGCGGTGAATTGTAATCTTTCTCCATCACTGCACAGTTAAATGCATGCACAAGGACCGTGTGTCAGCCTCAATATCAACGTGCCCCAACCCCTCTAGGTAAAACAGACAGGTGGGGATGAATCGCTTCCACAGTTGCCAGGCTTACTGAAGGGGACCCCAGTTGCTCTGCCAACACCAAAGCAGGGTTCACTAAGTCAGAGCTCTTCCCCGTCTTGTACTAGGTGACCTACTACGGCAGCAGTGGCATGATAAGCTACACAGAAAATTTGCATTACAAGCATTGAAAGTTAAATAAAAATATTTAAAATATACGCACCTTAAAAGCATATACTTGTAAATTGTTTCTAAAATCTTATGAAATACTATAGAGTAAATTATTAGGTTCTTACCTATGAAATTGGCGTTTTGTAAAGGAGGAATATAAAGTTTTTTTTTTTTTGTAAAATATATTTAATTAATCAAAGTATACACCGTTGTTATCTATGCACTTTTGACATCTCATAGGTAGTTCATTGATCCCTTTATAAAAAAAAACATGGGGGTGAGAATCAATAAACTCTTTGAAGGCGGCTTGGACTGCCACATTGGAGTTGAATTTTTTTCCTTGTAAGAAGGTGTCCATATTCCGGAAAAAATGGTAATCTGTTAGAGCTAAGTCTGGGGAGGCGTACGGTGGATGTCGCATACATTCCAACTGTAGCACACCTAACTTAGTGGTTGTTTGTTGTGCAGTGTGTGGTCTTGCGTTGTCATGAAGCAGCAGTGGTCTAGAGCAATTGACCAATCTCGGTTGTTTAGCAGCTAGTTTTTCCTTCATGGTTTGCAATCGCTGACAATAGATATCTGCTGTAATCGTTTGGCCAGATTTTAGAAAGCTGTAGTGAACGACACCGGCGCTAGTCCAAAAACACTCACAAGTAACTTTTTTCTGAGTCAATTTTCGTTTAGGGAAGGATTTGGCTGGGTCTCATGAGTTCAGCCATTGCAAGGAGAGCTTCCGACTATTGTACAGTATCCACTTTTCATCACAAGTAATGATTCGATTTAAAATCCCGTCATTATTGTGTCGGTTGAGAAAAGTAACACAGCAGTCGACGCGTGTTTGCAAGTTGGATTCACTCAATTGATGAGGTACCCATCGTTCAAGGTTTTTTACTTTCCCGATTTGCTTCAAGTGGATTAATAAAGTTTTATCACTTAAACTGAAGTCTGCAGCTATCTCTGAAGTGCTTTGTGATGGATCCGCTTCCACAGTATCCTTTAATTCTTGATTTTCCACTTTGGTCTCCGGCCGTCCACGAGGTTGGTTCTGAAGGTAGAAATTTTCAGAACGAAAATGGTGAAACCAAAAACGTACCATGCTTTCTTTTGCGACACCAGCGCATACACATCATTAATCCTTCGAGCTGTTTCTGCAGCACTGGTGCCACGTTAGAACTCGTACTCGTAAATATACCGATATTTCATGTTTTCCATTGTGCGGTAATAAGCGACGCCAAAAAAAAAAATATCGAGGAAAAAACAAATGAATGACTGTTTTCAAAACTCAAATGTACCAGCTAAATTAATTTATAAATTTGAATTTGGAATTCTTAACCAAAGAGGAGATATTTCAGATCAAAGTGGTCAGTACGACAAAACGCTAATTTCATATGTAACGACCTAATATTTCTTTCTATGTAAATAGCTTTGCTGTAAACGTTTAAAAAACAAAACGTCAATAGTACATATTATATTCAAATTTACTTTTGAGTATATATTTTTTATAAAATGATTTTTATAATTTGAAATAGCTGTGTGGTGCGTTTGTTTTTGGAATTAAGCCAATATGGCTTGAACGTGGAGTGCAGGTGAGTTTTGAATAATTACTCTACTCTACTTTTCATATTTTTCGATAAAATTTTGTGACTTATCTATCTTAAAAATTTTCAGCGAAATATACGTTTACGATATTTATTGAGGTACAAAGAATACTTTGACCTATTTTTCATATAGAGGTTTTTAAAATGGTTAGTATATCTTTTATTTAAATTATATTGACCTTTAATTAGTACAAATATAGTATTTTGCCAGTAGTACATTTTTTAACCTTTGATTTGCATTAATTTTAAATATATAACTTACTATATCTTGAACTATCTCAAACAAACATGCTAAGCATAGTTAAAACAATCGTGAATGCATATTCATTCATATATATACTTTCTATTGATAGTACTTATACTATTTACTTATTATAGTACTTATTTGACTGCCTTGTTGGTGAACCAACCACTGGTTCAATTCCCAGGTTGGGTCAATAAAAAGTTATTGGGTTTTTCTCTCAGAAAATTTCTCCCGTGCCTCGGAAAGCACGTAATGCCATTGGTCATGAACTCTTTCCGGTCGTGTTGGATTGCCATCCCATCGGGTTATGAGAGTTAGAGAATAGAGAGTGCAGCTCTGCTTCCGCACACATTTGTGCTCTATAATATCTCCTGCGTAGTTGGCTAATCTCTCTTGAGATTGGCCGCCGTGGCCAAAAACGGTCTGGTGGACATTATTATTACTATTTATAAAAAATAACTGCGGTTTTCTTAAATTTATGGGATTAAATTTAATTAAAGGCAAATTCCAAACATTAAATTGTTTTATTAAAACATTCAAATTACGGTTCTAAAATAAGTGAATTTCAACAAAATATTTTTAAAAATTTGAATAATGTCTTATGTTTTGAAGATTATTGTTATATTTGAAATAAAGCAACATTTAATGTATTTAAATCGCGTATATAAATTTTATTTTTAGCATACTGAATGCTTCGAATACTTTTCATTTATTGCTTTTACCCGTAAACAGCAGTTGGAAATGTTCGTTTATTTTTAGGTACGTTAGTAAAAGCGTTCGTTCATTAATTAAATAAAACGTCATGCTTATATACTTTAAGTTCTTCTAAAGTAAATCAAAGATATTTCAAAATAGAACCGATTTTACATTGTACACATTTTCCTCGACACAGGTAATTCAAAGAATCGTTTGAATATTAAAACAGTTCTAGATCGATTCCTTCCATTTTTCCAATGACCAGCACTTGTTTGAAACTTTTAAAATTCATAGTTTCGTCGTTGGTTGACACATTATGTAATTTAGTTGATGGAATTGCTTTTTCGATTGGTTACTTTTACTGCAAATGAAAATTTGTTTTAAATCATGCAAATTCCATGATGATATGTATGAATATTGCATAATGCATATATTATACGTATGAAACATAAGCTGGGATAAACATAAATCCATCTCGTGTTTTTTGCATGACATAAGGAAAACTTGATGATGTTTTTGTATACTGTGGAGCACGATATTGTTTACAAAAAATAAGCACGTTATCGCCTCAAATTGGTGCCTTCGATTCGATAAAATTATCGTATCTTATGCATTGAGCTTTATGGTCTAATTACATCAAATTGTAATCCTATTAAAATATTTATTGATGGGGCTAAGGAGTAATTTAGACATAACGATAGAATGGCATCTTCGTACGGGTAGAATAAGTATTTTATTATCCCGTGTATATTTAAATCAATGAGTTATAAACTTTCGCCGTAGTCGTAGTCGTAATCTATCTATTATTCACCCATAACGTAAAGAGCTAGTAATAATATATACCAATAAAGCATAATACAACACGCCCAGCGTATTTTTTCATGCGTTTATTTAAAAATATCATAATATTTGTAAAATTAATTATTTGTATTGTATTAGTAACAGCAATATCTATCAACATGAAGCGTTTAAAATTAATATGTTATTTATTTTGATAAAAATTTAAATATTTGTGAAAATTAAAGTAATCTACAGTTGTCAATATTATAATAATAATAACGACCCGGTACTTATAAATTTTTTTAGTTGTATAATGCCTCAGTGGCAAACCACACTTAAAGTTTATCAGAATAACGCATCAATTACTACTGACCCGATTAAAATACAAAGAGGAATATTTCAAGGAGATGCACTTAGTCCGTTATGGTTTTGTATGGCACTCAACCCCCTTTCCAATTTACTTAATAATACTAATGCTGGTTTCAAACTGAAACATAATGGCACACACTGTCTTATTTCCCATTTAATGTACATGGACGATATAAAGATCTATGGAACTACTAAAGCCGAACTTATAAAACTAACAGACGTCACACAATCTTTTTCTACGGACATACAAATGCACTTTGGGGTTGCTAAATGTAAAATGCATTCAAGAAATAGGGGGAAAACGAAAACAAATACATATATGTTAGAAACGGGAGAACAAATAGCAGCAATGGATGAAATGAGCACTTATAAGTATTTACGATTTCACCAGTCTAACCAAATAAAACACAAACAAATAAAAAAAGAGTTGATACAGAAGTTTAAAATAAGGTTAAATCAAATATTAAAAACACATTTAAATTCACGCAACAGCACAAAAGCAATTAATACTACCATTACTCACATATTCCTTTGGAATTATAAATTGGTCTAAAACTGATCTACAAAAACTACAGCGAATAATAAACACACATATGACCACACACAGGAAACACCACCCCAAAAGTTGTATACAGAGACTTACACTAACACGCGGTGAAGGAGGGAGAGGTATCATTGATATACATAATTTGCACAATAGTCTCATAGCTAAGCTGAGAAAGTACTTTCATGCAGAAAGTACTCCAATCCATAAATACATAACTGAAGCTGATAAAAAATTCACTCCACTTAACCTACATAATAGAATTAAACAATCAAGTCAACAAATAATTAATAAAGAACAAAAAATTAGTATGTGGTCACAAAAGTCATTGCATGGAAGACATCGAGCCGACTTGAGCCAAGGACATGTCGATATGGAAGCGTCGAACGAGTGGCTGCGGCGTGGTGAATTATTCCCCGAGACAGAGGCTTTTATGATAGCCATACAAGATCAAGTAATAGACACCCGAAACTATCAGAAACATATTATTCGCACAGCTAATTTACCGACTGATTTATGTAGACGTTGCCAAAGCAGTTTAGAAACGATTCAACACATAACCGGTGCTTGCAAGTCAATTGTCCAAACTGATTATAAGCACAGGCATGACCAAGTAACAGCAATAATTCACCAAAACTTAGCCCATCAATATAAATT
Organism: Nymphalis io; assembly: GCF_905147045.1. Classification (NCBI taxonomy): domain Eukaryota; kingdom Metazoa; phylum Arthropoda; class Insecta; order Lepidoptera; family Nymphalidae; genus Nymphalis; species Nymphalis io. The sequence goes on from NC_065918.1 coordinate 14,861,730, forward strand.
CATAACAAATAAAGTAGCTTACTATAAATACCAACCCTGTAAAGTTCTAGAAAATAATTATTATAAAATCTACTGGGATCGAACGATCATCATCGACCAAACCATACATTACAATAGACCGGATATAACAGTGGTAGACAAAAACAACAAAATAGTTTATATAGTCGATACTGCAGTATGTAATACACACAACCTACTCAGTACACACAATGAAAAAGTAATAAAATACATAGAATTGGCTAATGAAATTAAAAAACAATGGTCAATAAACACAGTGAAAATTTTACAAATCATTCTCTCCAGTACAGGCGTTATCCCAAAAACACTCAAGACTAATCTCAATATTCTCCAAATGTCCAAGTCCACTCTCGCACTTTTACAAAAAGCAGTCACACTGAACACCACACGTCTTACACGAAAGTTCCTCACATCACCATTGTCAATTTAATATTTAACAAACCGACCACGCTTGGTCATTACCCTTGTTAAAAGTGAGATATAAAAAAAGATACAAAATAATAATAATAATAATATCTCGGGACATCATTCACACGGCCATCTGATCCCAAATTAAGCTTGTACAAAGCTTGTGCTATGGAAACCAGACAACTGATATACTACATATACTACTTTTCTTTTGTAAATACATACTTATATAGATAATAAGACCCAGACTCAGAACAAACGGACATGTTCATGCACACAAATGTCTGTCCTGGGTGGGAATCGAACCCACAACCTTCGGCGTGAAAGGCAAATATCTACCAACCACGCCAACCGGCTAGCAAGTAGACTATTTTGTCATTTCTTTTAACAATACAGTTAACAATAAATATTACAAGAATATTATTGTACAAAAATAAATATTTAACAATTCTAGCGACTTACAAATGCAGTTGTATATTTATATAAATCTATTTATCTAATATGATAACTTTAATAAAAATTATCCAAATCAACGCCAAAAAAGACGTAGGTATTAAGTATATACAACAATAAATACTAAACAATTAACTTTCAATGCGTAGTCAGATAGTAAATATGTAAAATATCAATTATTATTCAATAATTGAAGTGAAATCCAGATAAAGTTTAACAATCTATTTTTATATAGTAGTCCTAAGCTAAGAAAATATGGCTCAAGTTATTATGTATGTATGTATATGCAGAATAAAAATAAATTATGTTTGGTTCCACACATTAACACGTGATAAGCCAACATTTAGTTGGCCATGGCATTGGCTAAAACAAACTTTTCGTATATGGATTCTTAGCAAAGAAATTGTTAGTCCGTGGGATTTATTACTAATTGTAATCTATCTAAGTACAATCGATGTTTAAATGATATCGGTAAACCGATGGAATTCATGTATCCTTGGGATGGTTGCTACAGTTAAATTGTCTTTTAAGCTTTTAATTAGTAACCTTGTGCTATTATATTATTATTGAACATATTTAGAGGGTAACGCCTATCATGCTGACGTTTACCGATATTAAGGTTTTCGAGTAAATTCTCGGGGTCAAAATTTGTAGAGTATAGTCAAATTTGGACCAAGTTTGAACAATTATTATGAAAAGTTATACGTCTCCTAAGACAGGCCCTCGTATTAGTTCGCAATTTGAGGCTCTAAATACAACTATATAATAAAGATGATTTAGGGCATGCCATGCATGAAGAACCGTTTTATTCTGACGGGATAATGTAGGCTTGATATACTTTAATTAACCAAAAATGATTAAAATAAATGTTGAATAGCTGAAGTTCATTTATTAGTTTTAGTTATATTTTCTCAAAAAGTGAAAGGTCTATCTAACTATAAATGTTGTCAAGGATTTTTTATTAATTTGGTAGATACTCTTTGCTCAGGTACAATACAACGAACAAAAATCAGACACTTATTTTATTTTAAATTAATTTTTTTCTTACGCAGTACAGCTAATAGTTTTTCAATTAAAAAAATATTATTAATATTTTATGCTATATTTATAAATAATTTTGTTTTTACTGCTCCGTTACAAACGAATTTAAAATCTAATAAGTTATATATAATTTCATTTTGTTAATAATATTAACTGTATTGACTAGCTGTGGATTCCACACTGCGGATCTACTTAAAATTAAGAAACATAACTTTTAGCTGCTTATGTAATAATATTAGTATGATTAGTATAATACTGTATCTTATCTTTGACTGCCTCGTTGGTCTAGTGGCTTGATGTAAGGCCGCATACCCAGAGGTCCTGGGTTTAATTCCCAGGTCGGGCTAATAAAAAGTTATTGGGTTTTTCTGTCTGAAAATTCTCAGTAGCAGCCCGGAGTCTGGAAGTTGGAAGTGTGTACACTCCTGTGCCTCGGAAAGCACTTACAGCCGTTGATACTGCGCCTGAACTCTTTCCGGTCGTGTCGGATTGCCATCCTATCGGATTATGAGAGTTAAGGAATAGAGAGTGCACCTGTGCTTGCGCATACACTTGTGCACTATAATATCTCCTGCGTAGTTGGATAATCTCTCTTGAGATTGGTCACCGTGGCCGAAATCGGTCCGGAGGATATTATTATTACTCTTTGCATTGTTGTTTAACCTATGTAACATGTAATATATATAATATCCGGCTTAATGTAAAAACATTATTAATATTTACGACCTGAATAACTCTTGGATGCCGTCCAATCCCGTGCAGAGTTGCTGTATACCTTATACAGGTGGTACAATAAATAATAGCGCTTTGGAAATACACGATATATGTTACCTGTGATAACCTTTAACCTACATTCTCAGCGGTCTAAAGGGCGAATTTGTAATGATTCGTCTAGATGGTGCTATTCTCTTACCAAATTATAGCTATATTTCCTATTGAACTGCGAGTAGGCCAAAGTAATTAGTTATGTATTTTTTTATTTAAACTATTAAAATTATTAAAAATCTATATTTAAAACTATAAAAAAAATTGAGTCGGCGTATTCGAGCGTAATTATTGTCGATTGCAATTTTACTTGTTAAGCTTAAACTGATGTGACCAGCTATGAGAATTAAATTTTCAAAGCAATTAATTTCTTGTGGTTATTCGAGGAATCATTTCATATTCCGTTATTTATTCTGGAACTTATTTAGTTTTTAACAATTTAATTTGTTCTATTGTGAGGTATATAAGGATTGTTTTGTTTTACGACTTATCGTATATAATGTATCTTATAGTAATGGTCGGTGGTTTATATATTTTATCTCGTTGAATGATTTTTAACATACCGTGTACCGCAATTATATAATAGTTCATGATTTTCAATTTTCGAGCGAAGGTGACTTGAGAACTCACATTTGGTTTTAATTGTCCTGTTGCAGGGATGACAGTACAACTGACCTTTACTTCTGTACGTGTAGCAATAAGTTTGAGACGGGTCTTTTTAATAAGGTATTTGGCTCCGAGATGATCAACGGTTTTACTCGAAGATGGTAATAGGTGTCACTAAAACATCCTTGTATCGAAGGAATTGGCCTCAAGTTCGACGCTTTCCATTCTTCAACTATGACTAAAACACAGATTTAGGTAGCCTGGAGTCGTCCATTGGTACAAGCTGACCACACCATTTATTATTTAGGTTAGGTTTAGACTATTTTGATATTTATTTAGCTGCAGTCCTTTGATACTCATATATCGGCTATACAGAAGAAACCTCTCTTGAAGTTAGATCTGACAATGCTAATACAATTTATGCAGACGACGTCTGATAAGTAGCCGATAACGCTTACAATCTGCAGCTACATAGAAACCATCTTCATGAATCGTGTAAAGGTTTTTTTTTCGATTAAAATACGCTAAATAAAACAATAACAATTGTTCCACTTCTGATCAAAAGTTAGTTAAGGGATTAGTTTAAGAACTTGCACAATTAGTATAATAACCCTAGGCATTCTGAATATTGCCATAATAACATCCAATGTATGGTTTGCATAATAATATTATGACACAAGTTTTTTTCCTAGTGATTATGAATTCCGAGTTTATTTTAAGCGAATTTTATCTGATTGTATTTTGTCTTTATAAAACAATTTGAAAATGTATTACTTCTTAATCCTTTGTTTTAAGCTTTCAAAATATTTTTTGAAGATAAAAGAAGACAAGGAAAAAAATAGTTTAATTCACAAATTAAGAAAATATCACTAAAAGATAAATATTTAAATATTATTTCAATCTGAGCTCGATACGGGAAGAGATGATTAAAATTTTAAATATATCGGTAACATAATTATTCTAATTTAACCATTACATAAAATAATTTGTTTTATGCTTACTAATTGTAACTGCAGTGGTCGCCTCAATAGCGCTATCCCCCTCTAACTTTTCCCTCTATCCCACGCTATCATCCAATCCGGTTCGCACACCGTAACATAAAAAAGTCTCACGTTGTCTTTTTGTCTCCTTTTTACCTTTCTCTCGAGTCCATTGTATTTTTTTTCATTTAGCTCCTATCTAAATTTATAAAACACTGTCTCGTGAAAACATTTCAGTCACAGATAATTATGTCACGCACTCACTATAATTGTAGCGACGTCAATAGCCCAACTGTTTACGGACAGCGATTTGGTCCTGACCCTTGGGCTTTTAATGTATCTACTACTAGCACATGATTTACGCTTAAATATGAAGGGGAAAAATAAATTAATTATAAATTAAAAACATTCCTATCTTTTTATAGTGATATTTTCATTGTGAATTTGACTTCGTTGTTTTCATCTGTCCGTAACGAGATTTTTGATGTGGTTTAGGTAGAGGAGAGACAGTTGTCACATTTTGTAATGCTACTAGGAACAAGAAGATTGTAAAAACTAGTAGTTAAATAAAGGTAAGCTCTTTTTGACTGTACAGAGTCATTTTAATTGAGAAATACTGTTAATTGGGGAATAAAATAAGCGTAGAAAACATGCTTTGTAGCATAGTGCTGCTAAATACTAATAAATTTTATACCTTCCTTGTATGAGTGTTTTTTTTTAATTCAATTTAAATCAATATTTATTTTAATAAAAAAATTGAGCCCTTCTTTTAAATGTGAAAACACATGTGATAACATAAAAAAAAACGGTATAAGTGATAGTCATTAAAATTTTTAACGAGAAATAGAAAAATAGAGGTAAATGTATTAAATTAAAAAGTTATTCGAGAAGTTTATATACTTAATAAATAAGCTGAATTATTTTATATTCAGTGCATTAAACGCTTTAACGTTTTAAGAAATGAAATAGCTTAAAAATAATAAACATCTTCACAAATATCTACATCATAATATTGTATTTACATTAATTATTATGTTTTTCTAAAAATGCAACTCCCATTGGAAAATTATTTTAAAAGATTCGATAACTAGAAGTCAATGTTTTAGAAGGATATGTGTGTGATGTATGTATGTGTGTGTATTTGGGTGTGTATATATTTTCGTTATTGAGTGATGTTTAGATATCATGAAATTCTGCTCTTTTATGATGCCTAGTTGCAGTGACCCTCATATGGACGGGTTGTTGAATAGAGAAAGCTCTGTGGCTTTTGTGGTTAAAAAAATTGACCGATGTTGATACGGCTCGACTTCTATTTCACCCGCGTATAACTTAAGAAATCTCTAAGAGCAGATTTATAACATTTCAATATATACAACATTTTTAGTTTTATTATCGATGAATTTTAGTATTTATTTTGTTTTTGCTGCACCCGGATTTAGATAGGGGAACATACAATTGGAGTCATATATAAGAAAAACATAATGTCTAAAATTGTTTTGGATTCAATTGCCTTGTAAAGGCAATATATATATATATATATATATATATATATATATATATATATATATATATATATATATATATATATGCTATGAAATTTTAATGCTACCTCCATGCAAGAATCCACTATATCATTAGCATAATACCCAATAGTGAGTGAAATATGTTAACAAACCAATATTTTACATAATTTATTTACAATGTAAAATATCATACGTGTGTGCCATTTCAATATGCTAATTACAATATTCTATATATTTATAATTACACAAATCAACTTGATATCAACTAATCACTGTAACACGTTAATTTAATTTTATATGTACTAGCTGCTTGTTCCGAGTAAAATAATAATTTTATTCCGTGGAATGTTTATTGTGTTGTGATAATATTATTCAGTGTCAATCGATCTTTTCGCCCATCCATTAGTGAAGTTGATTTTTTTGAAAAATTGAATTGTTTTTTTTTTTTAAATAGCACAAATTTATACAAATTCGTGTAATTTACTTACTCATTCACTTTTAAAAATCAAATAACACAATTGAACACATTCAATAAATCACAAATTACCCCAATAAATAATTCATTCATTACTTTATCTTTTTCTACCAAAAAAATTTAAAATACTGTTGTTGGTAAAAAGGCATCTCTGAACGATATTTAAATGTATATAAATACATAAACACGTATGCAACTTAATGCCTATGTTATAAGTATCAGCCATTCATTCAGTCGTCATTATTACCTATTATGCAATCACTAGACTTGGAATATTAGATGAATGAAGGATTAGATGTACCTTTCAAGATATATATGCAACTTTTTAACTGGAATTAAATTGTTAGGTTGTTCTAGAGGCTTAAGGCGCCGCGATTAATCCTGGAGATGTGGGTTCAAATCCTATACCTGACAAAACACCTGAAGTAGCAGAGATTTTTGATTTGATTACTTTTATTTTAAAAATAATTTAGACTAGAAAATCTCCCGACAAACTTTTATATAATACTTTCGGCCTACCGGTTCGAATTGCAAAGTGTTACTAGTAGCAATATTTATCGACATGAAGCTTTTAAAATTAATATGTTATTTATTTTTAAAAGGATTTATACTTTGTGACAATTAAACTAAACTACTTTTGTCATTATTTTTTTCTTTTCTCTAAACGATATATGTATATTTAAAATAAATATGCAATAAATAACTTACTGCCTAGCTCATGACCGTTCTAAAACTATAAATTAAATGAATATGGAAATTGCATACAGAATTTGTAGTTTCCGAGTAAAACCGAAATAAACAAACAAAATTTATGACATAAGTAATATGCACTAAATGTTTAACAATTGAAGCGACTCGGCGCCAACTTTAACATCTCTCGGATATGTAAATTATATAACAATACCATTCATACCAACCAGTTTATTGATATAAACATAAATCTACTTAACACTTTTGGCAAGTTAGCCATTAACGACCTAGTCAGCCAGTCACTATGAGTAAAAGTTTTACTTATAAATCGAATTTTTTAAAATTTAATTTTCAATTAAGATTAATTTAATGTATGTTACTAAAAAAAATAAGTTATAATTGTATTTTAAGCCTTTATGGTGATTGTTTTACTTTATAAATTTAAATGTATTAAATTGCTTGAACTTTTATTATTTTTAAGTATTTGTTAATGAAAAGAAAAGGTTTAATGGTTTAATTATTTATTTGTTTAGTGCAATGGTTTAAAATTCAGTTTCATTTTAAAATTTTAAAGATGTGTGCATGTACAAACTTAAATTTTCTATTATACTCATGCTTCGTTTTTGATGTTGAACTTTACTATTTATACCAAATAATAGTAATTGTAGTGTTTGATTTTAAATTATTTTACATAATCTGTGGATGTATTATGTCATGATGTCACTGACATCGCGCGTAGAATTAGCTCGCTGAAGTGGAAGTGGGCTGGTCATGTCTCCAGGCGCATTGATGGCCGATGGAGCTGACACGTTAGAGTGGAGACCACACTTAGGCAAACGTATGTAGGACGCCCTAAGGCAAGGTGGACCAACGTATTAAAAAAGGTGGCAGGTAAGGACTAGATGCGGACTGCCCAAGTTCGGGATGGTTGGCGCTCTATGAATAAAAAAAGAAGAGAATGATCAGTGTAAAAATCGCTAGCAAACCTACATACATAAATAAATAGAATTTCAAATTTGTTTATGTAAATATATAGTGTACTTAACACTATATATTTACATAAACATAATCTAATAATTTTAACTTTTGATGAAAATTAAGGATCCAAATTAAAGCATGAGACGTAGGTAAATAGTAAGTGTATATGCAACAACAAATATTTAACATTTAGAATGTAGTATTACACAAAATATTCTTATATGAAACTAGCTAATTAAAACTTGGCACGGGTAGATAGTAAGAAAAATGTATTTTGATTTGCGTAGAATCCGTTCTTAGTGAGCGTACGTCGGGGAAGGAGTAACTGTGACAAAGTTCAAGTCCATCGGACTTATAAATTAGGAGATCTCGTAATAAGTGGTTTTAGTGGTGGTCATTTTAGTGTAGAGTTTGTATTTGTTAAATTTTTACTTTGTTTATTTTTTACTTGAATAAAAAATATTTTCAAAAGCAAAACTGTCAAACCTTGATTCGAAACCTTGGCTATCGTCAGCGTGCAGTTCACATTCCACATTCGTGATGTAACTATCGATTACTACGATCTGTTAAAAAGTTTTAAAAGAACAACCGGGAATTTTCGACTGAAAAATTGAATTTTTACACACGCTCCGATAAAGAAAATTGCATTTGAGTTCAGAACGGCAACGGTTATCGAGTTCTAAATTTTTTATCCCAATACGTCTTTTCAACTAGAATCACATACTTTTTTTATTAGAGCTGAAAATGGTAGAACTAAATATTTTTCAGTGATTCCGCCAATTTCGTATACAGAAAAAAGGAATTTTGTTTATTTAAATTATATAATTTGAATACGAAAGTTTCAACGTTTTTCCATACTAGGATTATAAAGCATTATTATTACAGCAACCGGCTCCTCCTACCAACACTTAATACGGAAAAGTGGTTTTAAATAACTTATCATTGTTATTGTTAACAATTACTTATTCCGTAATATTTATTATTTACTTGTATTTATTTTATTTTTTATATGCGCCGGGATAACAAATGACTCTAGTCCATCTGATGGTAAGTGGTAGTAGAGTCCAAACGCGACGACGGTCAGTAAAGTCGGGAAGAGTGTTCTGTACTAGCCGCCCCCGCCTTGCCTGTCCGCAAGATGCCTCTTCACGCCTCGTTTGAAGGACCCCGGGTTGTAAGAGGAGGGGAACACGTGAGCTGGTAAGGAGTTCCATTTTTCGGAAGTGCGACAAATAAATGTATTTGCCAGCGGCTTCGTCCGCGTCTTAGGTATTCAAAGTAGCCTGTATCCTTCTTCGGGATTGGAGATTTCCACCGAAATACATCAATATCGGTTCAGTGGTTTAGCTGTGCAAGCGTAACAGACAGACAATCTTTAACACTTATAATATCTGTATAAAAGCTTAGATTGAACTACAATCCAACATCTCTTTGTAATACGATATTTTATTCATACGCATTTTTTTGTCCATGTAAAATATTTCTGTGAAAACTTTATTGGTGTGTGACATTTTTATGATTTTTTACTCCGGAATTGTGTATCTGTTTGTTTTCCTAAAAATAAAATAAATATATATATAATTTGATTGTGTAAAATGATGTCATGACGTCACTCCTTTTTCTGAATATTTGAATACAGCACGGTTGAATTAGAATAAGCTTATACTGGAATTCTATTTTATTATGGAATTAATTCTTATTCAAAAATTGAATATGGTACTGGCCACTTTAAATATTCTTTATTTTGAACAAACATATAAACATGGCTCATTTTCCTCGACTGTTAAGCTAGGAAATATTTACTAAATCAATGTATGTACCCAATGGCTTATCTATTTTAAAATAGGATAATATAATGAGTCAAAAAAAATAAAGCGAAAGTTTCGTTTTATTTTTTTTAACTCATTATATAACATTTTAGTTACAAAATGTTTTTTGTTACAATTAGTGAGTTTAAGGATGATAGCCTTGTGAACGAAACAAACGCGTCAAGGAGATTTTTTCGTTATATTGAAAAACCAATTACAAGTTTTATAAAAAAAATGCTAAGTTTCGTTCACCGGTTCAGGATATTTTCTATAATATTTTCGATAATTCAGATTATTTTGATAGGTTTTTACTTTAACTATCAATAAATAAATGTATTGCTTGGAAATACATAAATTTAAAGTTCTATTAATTTTAATAATATAATCTACTTATTTTTATGATTCCTATTTACTTACTTTTATTATATTAGCTGAAATTGCATAGTGGAAAGAAAATAGATCGAAGACCGTAGATTCAAATCCCGGTAAGCGCTACTGAGTTGACGTGTCAAAATTATATATGAAAAGAAGTAAACTACGTGTAGTTTATTTCTTTTCATAATTTATCAGATGCTCGGCGTTGAAGTTAAAACATTATGAAACGTTATGACGCAGGAAAGTAGCTTAGCGAAATTAGCTTTAAATCTCTCTCTTTTCAAGAGAGCAATGGTGAGACCCTATGCATGGCGGAGGGATATGTATGCATTGTACAATGGTATATTTGTTGAATGAATGATTATTTTGGCTTTGAAATATTAATGATTTTTTATACTTATTGACACATAAATTAGTCATAATTACGAATCTATCCTAAAACTATAAAATAAAAGAGTTGGATTATTTACATGTTGATTTCACGCTGCAGTTTTTTTATTGCGTCAGTTCTATTTTTAAAACTTCAACGAAGAGTTTTCTGGATAATTTAGGTCAGCTCGCATCACATACGTCCCTTTTGTGTGCATCTAAGAATGACAGTGCAGTGGCATTGTGCGACCATTGAAACGTTGGATCACGTGGGTTTTTATAATCAAAATAACCCCATTTTCAAATTACGCTTACATTGGTGTTAAAACTAGGAAATATATTATTCGTTAACTTTTATTTCTCATCAATACTTTACAGCAATTTGTATTGCTTAGATCCAATTCAAATTGTGTGACGGGAGTAATTGCGACGCACGGGAGTACACACTTTCAACTTCCAGACTCCGGCCTGCTATGGACAATTTTCGACAGAAAAACTCAATAATTTTTTATTGGGCCGACCTGGGATTTGAACCCTAGATCTGTGGTCGGTCTGCGGCCTTACGTTAAGCCACTAGACCTATGAAGCAGTCATACATAAGTATAAGCTTAAATATTTTATAAACTAATAATTTTGGAATTGCTTTGTCGAGCTAAAAATTTAAACACATATATCGACATACACATATTTCAATAGACTTGAAATTGCACAGTTCAATAAAAACATTATAATAACAACGAAATTTTAACTCAGATAACATGAATATTCACGCAAGAATTCCTTTCGAATCATAACAATCAATGGTCTCGTATTTTAAAACGAATCCATTTAGAGCCAAAACGATCACAGTACTCAATTGGGGCTGAATCAATTTATTTAAAACGATTTAGGTTCGCATGAAAACCAACAATATATATACCAATATGCAGTTACCAGCCGCAAGTAATTAATCGATTGAAGGTATTGTACTGCTTGTCTACCAACCCCAAAATTCACTTTAACAGTGAAATAAGTGACTTAAACTTCTAGCCGTGCTAATATATTTAACGAACGAATTACTATAATGGGTCGCCATGGTCCTCCATGTATGTGGTCGTCTACGTTATTAAAACATTTTTTTTTTATGTTAGAGGGCGGGGGGGGGCTTGGAGGTTCACCTGATGAAAAGTTAGTACCACCGCCCATGGACACCTGCAACATCCGAGAGCTTGCAGGTGCATTGCCGGCCTTTAACAAAAATGCCGTTTCAACTATATTTACACTTTCAAATAATACTTTATACAAAGCTCATTAGAGTGTGTATCACAAATTACAGATTAAAATAAGAGTGAAATGTACTTTCATTAAAACTGTAGGACATTAATATTATATAGTTAAATGATACACAAGTTTAGTTTAAATAGCATTTTAGCAAACGATTTATACGCAAATTTCTTTAAACAATAGCCAGATTAATTCGAAACTGTTAAAAAAATGTAACTACAATTTTATTGATTTTGTAAAGGTTCTGCATTCAAATATGAAACCCTACGATATTAAAGTTGCTGATTCATATTTGTACGATAAAAATAATTAAATATTACGGTTTTTATAACACAAATGTGAAATAAAACATATTATATCATGAATTACTTGATTATAAACGTGTCAATGACATTCCTTACATTGTCAAGTCGCCGTCAACCTAAGGGACAAAGTTTTTTTTTATATAAAATAGACAGGCGGACGGGCATATGGGTAAGCTGGTAAGTGATCGCCAACGTCCATGGACATTTGCGATCAAAATATTAACTATTCTTTACATCACCAATGCCCTACCAACCTTGGGAACTAAGATGTTATATCCCTTATGCTTGAGTTACACTTGCTCACTCACCCTCAAAACCGGAATACAACAATACTATAGCTATTTAACGGTAGATTGGTGCTGATGAGTGGGTGGTATCTAACCGGATGGGCTGGTACAAAACCCTACCACCAAATAAATCTTATGGCCTTACTAATAATATATAAAATATACGAAGAGAGATAACTTCACATTTATTGTTGCAAAACAATGTACACAAAATGCAATTAGTTACATATACAACAACATAAATGAGCCCAAAAGTGTAACAATAAAATGGTTCTATATTGCCTATATATAGATTTCAAATCAAACAACTTTTAAATGAAAAATTTATCAAAATAATACAGTCAAAAAGTCGAAACGAAACATAGTGAACCTGGGCGAGTCGGTCGATATCGATTTTTTTTTTAAATTGTATATATTATAAGATAGAGAAAGAATTTTAATAAATATCTGTTTATGACAATATCCTTTTAGTCATTTTCAGTACTGAGACTATTAATAATTTGTGTAGTGTACATAATATCAAAAAAGTTTGTGAGAAATCACATTTGTATTAACACCCACAAAACCTAAAAATGACAAAACACTAAAACTAAGATAATGGCAGTTATAATTTTATTCTACAGGGATGTCTGGATGTCAACGACATGTCTCTCTATTTCATTGGTTTAGCCCAATGCGAGTGCATTTAAACGGATTTATAAAAATAAATAGTAGCGAAGTATATTGTAGTTATACGCGCCGCGCTCACATAAGAGAGTAGAGAGAGTCACGGCATGTAGTTCGATCTAATCATCTATAAATTAACCACATAATAATCCTTTTTTTTTACCCGTGATATAATTATAGAATTTATTTTACTCCATTTTAAAGGTAATTAAATACGTGCGCGTCGTCCTACTTTTCGGAGTTCTTTACCGTTCGTGAAATTAGTTCAACCGAATGCCGACGGTCAGCTGCTAGATATCACTTACACATAAAACCTATCTTCACAATGCAACGGTGTCAAGTACGGAAAGCAACACAGACATTTTAATTAACGTTGTCCTTTAATTGATTTATATTTATTCTGTTTTATTTCATTGGAAATCATTGTAAGACAGAGTTGACTAAAACGATACTTTTTTAAAGTATTAGATTTTTGTCGTTTATTCCTGAGGTATCAAACAGTGATATGGTTAATATTTTTTATAGTCCCAATGTCTATGGGCGATGGAGACGACTTTTTTTTTTATATAGAATAGGAAGGTGGACGAGCATATGGGCCACCTGATGGTAAGTGGTCACCAAACGCCCTTAGACATTGGCATTGTAAGAAATGTCAACCATCGCTTATAGCCAATGCGCCACCAACCTTGGGAACTAAGATTTTAAGTCCCTTGTGCCTGTAATTACACTGGCTCACTCACCCTTCAAACCGGAACACAACAATATCAAGTATTGCTGTTTTGCGGCAGAATATCTGATGAGTGGGTGGTACCTACCCAGACGAGCTTGCACAAAGCCCTACCACCAGTAATACCATACATACTTACCATAGTGTGCCCCATTTGCTAGTCTGCTTATCGATTATAGTTTAAAAAAAAACGTAAAGACCTTTCAAAATATAATAAGTAAAGGTAGACTTAGAATGGATCAATCATCAGTTTAATTAATATGTATACAACACATGAACAAGTATAGCAAGGGAGTACGAATTCAAAGTATATTTTAAATTAATTGTCATTGCGGTCTTGCGTGACAACTCACATGATATTCATGTTTGCCTAATTATCGTTATCTAATTACGGTAATTATTTCAGGTATATGAAAGAGGAGTTAACTTAAATACTTAATGCGGAATTTTATCATGCACTTATAGAATCACTTTTCAAATAAATGAATATAAAATTGCTATTACTGTGAGGTTTGAATATAAAAATTACATTTTTCTGAATAGATGTGTTAGGTATCATGATGAAATATATTTTATAATAAGAGTTAAATAAACTTTACTCGTAACTTTATTATTTCGTAATGATGTTAGATACAATTTGAAAGTTGATCTTATAATAAATACCACAGGTAATGATTTTAAATTAGAATTAGAAAGTCTTTTTTTAATTCGTCTTGTGGCTATCACATGAACACCTGGTGCCTGCATATTTATATCAACCCAGAGGAATTCAGAGCAGCCTGGTAGAATCAGCCATTTCAGCCTTCTACTGACAAGATAATCTTTAGCCTTTTACTTTTTACTTTTAAATCTCAATTATTGTAATGCAACTAAAGCATTGTCATCTACTAGACCTTTAAAATTGATTGACTAGGTTTGATTGAACATATGAATGTTTTGTTCTATTACCTTCCTATATCCTTAGTGTTGTATAACTTTATATGAGCAGTGGTAGCTATTTATCATCATGACACTTTATTTTTCTACATTTTCTTTTTATATATTCTAACAAAGTATCCACATATGTATGTCCTTGCTTTTTGGTGCATCTACGATCATGGACAAACATTGGAAATAATAATTAAACTCAATATTTTTCCGATTAAACTAAGCTCAATGGATTATTTCGATTGAGTTGAATTTTATTTTATATCAGCATCACAATCGAAATTAGAGTATCACAATTTCAATTGCCTTCTACATATACCTATATATTCTCTTTTAGTGGGATGTTATGAAACTTGTGATAAAATAACACTAGCTCGCTCACCCTCCAAGCTAAAATATAGCTATATAAAGTTTCGTCTTTTGGCTGTAGAATATATGATACACCATGGTAGACTTGCAAAGATCTCTATGACCTACTAAAACTAGTTTTCATGAATACTTTTATTTTTAATAAAATCGATTCATACTTATATCTTCTCAAACATGACTATTCAATATAAAAGGGAAGAAATACATTAAATTCAGTTGAAATGCGTCTGGATCATTTTTCATTATCACGATCCATTTTTCATACGTATTCCGTCACGATAAAATATTCCCGAGTAATAAATATAGAAGTCTTACCTTCACATCCTACTGTATATAAAATCAAATTTATTTGAATGCATTTAGTGAAGAGATAGGTCGTTTTTAAATACTACATTTATTAAAAAAAAGTGTATATTTTCATTCGAAGTATTATCGCGCAACCATGGTGAATGAACTATTCAAAAACTATTCACCATTAATCTAACTTTAATAAATTTGATTAGCATTCAACCTCACAAATGTTGTTCTAAACTATATAATATACCCAGGATTAGACATCTAGCCTGCGCGAATCAAAAAAGTTAAATATTTAATTAGCACCTCAAACAGAATCCTTTCGCTTCGGAAAAAGAAATATCCTAAACTGAAAAGAACCAGCAAAATAAAGAGGTTTTTTTTGTAAATTTTTAATTGCTTACATTTTCCAATATAAATAAGATATAATTGTACGAGTATAATAGCGGTTTGCACAAAAACGTTTCACTAAATATATTTTTTAATTAGCCCCAGAGACAGTTTGAACATAAAATCGTATTGTCAAAACAATAACGTACAAAAGAGTTAAAGACTCTATATATTCGACTAATAGGAGTAATAAGTGTGTGTCCTTGTACCAATTTGTTTATCAATCACGTCTACAAAATCTTTAACATTGTCCGCACATAAAACTATTATAGAATACGTATTGCTTCACGTCATCAGTCGATAAATTGCCATTAAACATTATGGGCTGAATTCCAATCCTAACTAATAATAGAAATGCTAAAGTTTTTTGTTACGTTTTCATGAACTACTCAAACAATCGTCATTAAGTTTTGTATACACGTTCTCAGGGGCAAAAAAGATTATAGGGTACCTAATACATTACACGCAGGCAAAGCTGTCAGCGGAAGCTAGTGTTTTCAAGGTTTACCTAGAAATGTTTAGATCACCAGACACTTTACTTCGATTAATAGAACAATATATCATCTAAGTGAAGTCAATCGAGAAACAGTGTTGAAGAAGCATTGTGAACTTTAATTCAACGAAACAGCAATTGCATTCGATGGCTTCATCGTGTTTCTCGATTTATTACAGAAACGACTTCGTAAAGATTTTTCGTTCGACTAACGTTTTCATTTATTTCATTGAAACTGCAAAGCTGAAAGCTAACTACTATGAATCAAAAATAAAATACTAAGATTTTAAATTGGAAATTGTGTTAGTTATCTCTTTTAGCAAATAATTTATTATATAAAAATAATGACGAAGGCGGACGAGCATATGGGCCACCTGATGGTAAGTGGTCACCAACGCTCTTAGACATTGGCATTGTAAGAAATGTCAACCATCGCTTATAGCCAATGCGCCACCAACCTTGGGAACTAAGATTTTATGTCCCTTGTGCCTGTAATTACACTGGCTCACTCACCCTTCAAACCGGAACACAACTATATCAAGTATTGCTGTTTTGCGGTAGAATATCTGATGAGTGGGTGGTACCTACCCAGACGAGCTTGCACAAAGCCCTACCACCAGTAAATTATATTGTTATGTGTAATCGTAATAGTAAAGTTGAAAATAATTGCTTTTTCGACCAAGCAGCTGATGAATTATTTTAGCCATTTTATTTAATTTCGATAGAAATACGTTTAAGATTTAATTGAAATTTATATTATATACATTAAATTCGACAATTTAATTAGTAATTTCATAACGAATATTTATATATACAGGATATTTTTTCGTTTTGTAATCAAGTCATCCCAAAGGTATTTTAGAGCGTGAACCTGGCTTACGCTAACTAAACTGTAAAGGGAAGATTAAATGTATGTACGATTAAATTGTAACTTTAAAAAATTTTATTTATTTATTTATGTTATTAAACATTCATTAATCATATATTACTATATGATACATATCATATATATTACATACATATGATATACATTACGTGAACGTTTTTCTTTAAAAAATTGGAATATGTTAACGATAAACGTAATTAATTTTATAAGGCACAAAATAATACAAATTTCAGTTAAAAAAAATTAACAGAAATAAAAATAATCATATTTTAGCATCAACTTGTAATTATCTTAAATATATTTCAGTTTTTGGATTGGCTTCAACTTTTATAAACGTAAAATATTTCTATTTCATGATTACACTCTGAGCAGTTCTCTGTTGCATCGGTGGAACTATTCAGTGCTTTCTTTCCCACTTATGTCAACATTATTGCGCATAACGTAAGACAAAAATTCTCAATGAAATTATTAGCGATTTATTATATTTTTTTCTAACAAAGCACTAGTAAAATTTTTATGTTTTTCTTTTAATTATTTTTTTTTTCTTTTTGCGTAGAATATCCTTATAAAATAATTGCAATCAGCTTACGTAATTGAAATGGATTGGAATAGGCAGATATCTTCGTTTTCAAGCAAATCATGTGATTCGCACTCGGTTCGACAAGTATGATGTACTTTTACATTCACTAAACGTAAATGTATAACTGTACTTACAAATATTTTTTTATAGTTTTCAAAGAAATGCTCACCAACGTTGATATATAATTATGTGTTTGAAAAGTAAGATCCTCCAGATTTCAATCTCAAGAGAGATTAGCCAACAGCGCAGGACATATTAAAGTGCACAAGTGTCTACCTCTCATAATCCGATGGGACGGCACCGACATCCGGCACGACCGGAAAGAGCTCAGGCGGAGGACCAACCGCGTCCCGTGCTTTCTGAGGCACGGGATTATACACACTTCCAACTTCCAGACTCCCGGGCTTACTATTGGGAGTTTTCGACAGAAAAATATTTTTATTGGCCCGACCTGGGATTTGAAACCAGGATCTCCGGGTCTGTGGCCTTACATTTAGCCACTAGACCAACGAAGCAGTTTGAAAACTGTTTGAAAAATAAACATGCGTTACTCATTACATAACTCAACAATTTTATCGACTTCAATGTTATTTCCACTCACATATTTTTATTCTGTTAAACAAACATTGCTGATGAGGAAAGGTTTAAAGCATGTCCCATTGATTATAAGATTAATTTGCATTGATTACTCGACATGGTCCGAGTCCTACATGCGTGGTCACAACATCAAACAATTCATCATTAATCATATTATTTTGTACATTGTCAGATATAACTTTATTTTTAATCTCAATAAAGTTCAGGTGTGAGGGTAAAATATGATAAAGCGAAATTGGGCTCGGTGAGTATCTGAAATCTGACAGGTTTTAATTCAATATAAATACGCGCGTATTGCAATGTAACGTTGCATCAAAATATCAAATCAATATATTAATTATTAAAACAAATATGTATATATTTGTATTAATTTTTCTATACGGAGTTGGGACAAATATCCAGTATAATATAATATAACGACATTATCTAAGAAAACATCACAGCCAGTCCGCTTTATTAGCACAAACATTCAAAGTCTACAGATTATGAAAATATACACGTGGTGCAACAATGAGTAAATTCACTATTTTTAAATTCACTGAGGGCTTTCCGTCCGGAAGATTTAGGGCAAACAAACAAGGCTATATAATGATGTGCGCCACAGAATATATAAGTACTGAGCTTCAGTGAAGTTTAGTTATGTCAATTTTAGAGCTGAGCTCTTATATTAAGCATCAGTATCAAACTAACCACATAACATGATTATGAAATGTCAGAGCATGTCATGCAACATTGATGATAACAATCATATCATTTGAGGGATATACGAATCAAAATAGCGTGTCAACGTATTTCACTTTTAACAATTCACGAGTGAGATACGATGTGTTCTAGAATATAAATATAAAACTGCATATCCATCTAGTTGATTATTTTTTTCGTATGCTTAGAATTATATTCATCATATCTAAAAGGTTAGTTCATCTAGCAATGTGGTTGTGGCAGGTTCAATCCTAACGTCGATCTAAGCATTATATAAATAAACGGTTAGTCCGTCGTATTTCCTATTTGAATTCAGTTTTAAATAATACTAATAATAAATAATGAATTAAAAAATCCTTGTCATTATGAACTTAAAATATCAATATAATGGAGGAGAAACGTAAAGAAAGAACTTAAAAGATACCACGTCTGATGTTAGTTCTGTCGTCGGGTACGGCACAGCTTATTTTCCGCTCAAATAATCGACATTGCGATTCAACCGTTGATACTGAAGTCACGGCAATATTTCGTCCGCTTTGCTTTTGATAATAAAAATGGTGAAAATGTTGTTGAAATATTTTACACACATTTTCCCTATTTCCTACTGACAACGTGTATACAAAATTTCACAATTGACTAACGAACAAATACTCACTCACTTTCACATTTATAATATTTATAAGGATTTTGGTAGTGTGATATTTTTATGTGAACATCTAATGGTGCGCCTTGGAAGTAAGTCCGACTCGTATGCCGTGGCGGCGAACGGCATAACGCTATTTTATGTCGTCATTCCCCCTCTCCGCCGTCGCTCTCTGTTCCCTTGTGCGTGCTAGGCCCGTATACTTTAACAATATAACAATAGTTGGTTTATATTATTATAATAGTAAGAAAAAAAAACGAATATCTTATATTATTTTACACATATTTACTGACTTCGTATGCGTGGAATTTAGTATCAACAATATTTTTATTTTTACGGAGACACTTAAAAATTAAATATATATAAATAAAATGGAAATGGAACACCTACCTGTTCCACCGTTTACCTAAACGGTGTTTATTTTTGTGCATCCTTTCAAAGGTTCTAGTGGTTCTTGTGCTATCTCTAAATGAACTTTGCTTCAAAGCTCGGCAAAATGTGCATACTTCCTTTATCGAGCCAATATGATTATATAATTGGTATATTATGATATTGGATCATAAAAAATCTAGTTTTGTCTTCGGAATATGATATTTTCCTACGGTGAAATAGAGCCTATGTTTTAAGTTAGACCTCTAGCAATATGTCGATGATAACCGCATTCAATTCTATGCAGTAATTTTTGCGTGACAAAGCTTACAACCATACAGACAGACAGACATCTAAAAACTGTTGTATTGGCTTCTGTTGCTTCAATAAAGATTCCAATTACTTTAACGTACAGACATCAGCTTTTTAAAATTTTATTATTTTTAATGTTAAAATCAATGCGTACAACATTACATCTTAAAATAATATTAATGTTTATCTTTTAATATACCTATCGCTCTTAAAACAAATTATAATTTCCAACCTATTTTTACTACAAAGACAGAGAAATTAATAAATCATTTTTTCGCCATCACGCGATTTGGATTGAAAAGTTAGCTTTTTTTTTTATAAAATACGTAGTCGGACAGCAAATAGGTCACCTGATTGTAAGTAGTCACTACCGCCCGTAGCCATTGGTGCTGCAATAAAAACTAACTGTTCCTTACATATCAAATGCGCCATCAACCTTGCACTAAGATGTTATGTCCCTTGTGCCTGTTATATTAAGAATTGCTGTTTAGCGGTAGAATATATGATGAGTGCGTGATACCTACGGGCTTGTACAAAGACCTACCTCCAAATAAATTGCTTTCAATATTTGCATAAATATTGATTAAATAAAGGATTTTTCAAATAAAATAAAATATACATATGTATGTATGTATACATGTAACAATATACATAACCCAGGGAGAAGTACTTGTTTATTTTTCAGTGTACATTTATTTGTGAGCAGCGAATATATTTTTAAGCATGTAAAGAACATTCTGGAAGCTTAAATATTGATAAGTTTTGAGCATTGCGGTGCATAGCACAAGGTTTCACGTTCGAAGTCAACTTTGTATACGTGAATACAAAACGTAAAGATGAAGCTCGCGTGATGACGGAAAATTTTAAAGACTTGTTTATTGTTGAAAGTAGCTAAGTTAGAAGAATACATTTCATTCTACTCTTAAAATTTAAACATGTTTTAACTTTTAGCTATTAGAAATACAAATATATTTTTTTTATTTAATAAATCTTGTGTTTATATAGATCACATTATTTATTTTTACTCATAGGTAATAAGGAACTAAAATTCAAAACAATTAATTATTCTTATTTACTAACTAGCTGCCCGACTTCGTACGGGTAAAATAAGGATTTTATCACGAGCATATTTTAATCCCATACAATTTTAAATTAGATATTACGTGGGTAATTTTTATAAAGATGTTTTATTTTTAATGGCGTCTATGTGAAAAATATCTTAGGTCAATATATAGACCTGACCTGACTATAGACCTGATTGTAGGGCTTTGTGAAGGCCCGTCTGGTTACCACCCAATCATCAGATATTCTACCGCTAAGCCGCAACACTTAGTATTGTTGCGTTGCGGTTTGAAAGTCTGAGATTCTTAGATCTCTAAGAGTTCTGTCTGCGGCTTCTCATCGTACATTTGTCCCACATTATGAGACAGAAATCTTGAAAAAGTTGACCCGGTATTTGTTTTTCTTTTATTATAATAGATAGGTGATCATTATTACCCATTGACATTGGCACTATAAGAAATATTAACCATCCCTTATATCGCCAATGCTCGACCAACCTTGGGAACTAAGATATTATGTCTCTTATCCCTGTAGTTACTCTAGCTCATTCAACCTTCAAACTGGAACACACCCAGAAAGAAAGAATTTTTAGAAATATATAAAATGTTTAAAAATACTAAATTGCTTATGATCTAAGCCCAATGTTCTTGATAAGATAGTATTGACAGTTCGCCACGAGAGTACGTGTGAGTAAGGTCTATGTCAAGTAACTTAGTGAAAATTAACACGAAAATAGTGCATATAGTTAAAACAAAAAAAAAACTAAATACATATAGCAATTCCTTTTATACATTAATGAACAGCCCAGCCCTATCTTGTAGGGAACAAACATGATACAGCATTGTTTGCTGATAATACCTCATTTTAGTTTTTAAAATAAAATTACTTGTGTAAATAATCTTTTGTTAAATAATAAAAATGTAATTTTGCACACGTGAATCTTAACCGATGATCGTGGGTTCAAACCCGGGCAAGCACCACTGAATTTTCATGTGCTTAATTTGTGATTATAATTCATCTCGTGCTTTACGGTGAAGGAAAACATCGTGAGTAAACCTGCATGTGTCTAATTTCACTGAAGTTCTGCCACATGTGAATTCTACCAACCCGCATTGGAGCAGCGTGGTGGAATAAGCTCCAAACCTTCTCCTCAAAAAGAGGAGAGGAGGCCTTTAGCCCAGCAGTGGGACATTCACAGGCTGTTACGGATTTGCACACCAAATGTGAAAAAATAAATAAGTACTTAAATGTACTTTGATCCGTCGATTCTCCATATCAATAGGAAATCTATTGATCCAGTTGAATCAACTGCATTTCTTGGCCTTACTGTTGCTAAGTTGCAATGGCCACAGATTGACAAGGAGACTAAGCTCAGTGGCTTTTGCGGTTAAGAAATTAAGACTATTTACCGATATTGACACAGTTCGCTTTGTATATTTTAGATATTTTTACAGCTTAATGTTTCACGGCATTATACTATTATAATGCTGCCGCTATCGATACGATATTTACGCTCACGCTGCAGATGAGGTCTATTTGTGCAATCTATAACCTAGGAGCTAAATAATCTCAAAGACAATGTGTGCAAATAATATACAAGAAGTGAATTTATTGATGATGAATAAATCTTTCATCGTTGGCGATTATAAATACATTTTTAAATAAATATTGGATTATGAAAAACACTAAGTTTATATATATTAACTTAAAGATGAAGTATGTATGAGATGTTTTATTGAATAGTATTGTAGGTACGTCACACGTGTATAATATTTATGTGTAGATAGCATGATGAAATAAATTATCAAGTTGAAAAGCAAAAAAGAGGTGAAACGACTGTTTAAATACTATTAAACGACTGTTTATATACTACAAGATTTAATAATTACTAAATTAATTTAAGTATTTTTTTTATTTTTAATACAATAATTATTATAGATAAATGGGTAATGCATAGCCATACACAAAAAAAAATACTTTTATTTTAATTTTAATGTTTAAATCATTTATTTTCTTCTAAACTTAATTTTTGTAGATGCGTCTTTTTTCCTTATGGTGGCAGAATTGTTGTGACAAAAACGTGGATCGAACTTTGAACATAAATGGTTTTATGTACGAGGTGGCAGAATTTCTCTTTTTTATATACAAGAACCTAAATCATTATATAATCGAAGAAAATATTTGGATGATTATATGGATATCGGAGCTATATTTTTTTTTTTTTTATAGAATAGGAAGGCGGACGAGCATATGGGCCACCTGATGGTAAGTGGTCACCAACGCTCTTAGACATTGGCATTGTAAGAAATGTCAACCATCGCTTACATATCCAATGCGCCACCAACCTTGGGAACTAAGATTTTATGTCCCTTGTGCCTGTAATTACACTGGCTCACTCACCCTTCAAACCGGAACACAACAATATCAAGTATTGCTGTTTTGCGGTAGAATATCTGATGAGTGGGTGGTACCTACCCAGACGAGCTTGCACAAAGCCCTACCACCAGTAAATAGGAGCTATATACAGAAAACCAACATTGACGAATGCTAAAATCTTTCTTGACACTTATATACAGTTACTATCTGCATCACAGGAAGAGAGGAATCGTCTTGGGAGACTTCAACTTCAACCTTCAAGCTCAGACTTGACTAAGTCTTACAAAGAATTCTTACGAGAAAATGGATGTAATATTTTGAACAACATCGATTCAGATCTGTGCTAGAGAAACAGCCACTACTACCATTATTGACCACGTATGCTCCAATTTAAAAGAAAACAAATTCCACTCTGCCATAATAAATACACCGATGTCGGATCTTCTTCTTCGAGTGCCTCTTCGACTAGTGAATGTTGGCAGGTAGCTTTGAATACTCCTTCTTGTGCTTTGCAAGGCGAAAGAGCTCGACTCGCGATTCCCATCCATCTCGGATGTGGTATAGACAATGCTTTTTTCTGCGACCAACTGCTCTCCTTACGGCACTCTTTCCCATCATAATGACTTGTAAAAGTTCATATCTTTCATGCCTAAGCACGTGTCCGAGATATGCAACTTATGTGATGTCAGGGATCACAAACATATACATCTGGAAATCAAGAAGTTCTACCAAAACTCTACACCTACTATTGAATATAACGCAATTAACTAAAGCGATATATACAAAATAATGGAAACTAAACGATATATAGAAAATATAAGAATAAAAAATCATTGCGAGTATTAAAAAAAGTAAAATAGCCAAAACTAAAATATTGAACCCATCTAGACAAAAATCATTAAATAAAGAAATTATAAATAAAAATAATCAACGGAACATTTAATGGACTAGATACAAAAATAATCCTCATAATGAAAAATGTATGGAATTTTTAATATAAAATGGAAGTGAAGTTACTCAAAAAATACAAGAAACCAATAGTAATTTCTATCTTTGTGCCTTTAATAAGTGCAAAAACAAACGTAAAAAAGGCATAATTTAATAAGCAGCCTCACCAATAACAAACATAAGGAAATCGTAGCACCAAACAAACTTTAAATTTTGTAATAAAGTGTAACGGACGTGTGAGATCTATGAATGTTTAACAACTTATTTTCAAATGTATGATTGGTATGAGCTAATCGAATCCCAACTGTATGATAATGTAAAATAATTTATTAAATGCAATAATATAAATATAGCCGTGATGTAGTGGTATGAACGCGTGAATCTTAACCGATCACCGTGGATTCAAACCCAGGCGAGCATTCCTGAATTTTCATATACTTAATTTGTTTCTTGATTTGATTTATTGTAGAAATTCACCACATGTTTATTCCACCAACACGCATTGCAGCAGCGTAGTGGAATAAGCTCAAAATCTTCTCCTCAACGGCTGAGGCTGTTACTGGTCATAATATAAAAACAAACAATACAAAATAAATAAATACATAAATTCTTACTCGTTCATAGCACTTCCAGCTATAATTAATCCGTGTATTTGCGATAAGACCAGTCTATCAACAATAATGCGAGGTATTCACAGATACCCTCTTTGTAACTATATATATACATTTTTTTAATGTGCTTTATTATATATAATGTTGTGAATTTTATTCTTTTTCAGAAATAAAGATTCTTTCACCCGAACGATGACTGAATCATAAAAGTAACCACCAACTATTATCATTTAATATTTTTTTTAAAAATCTCGTATCTTCTACAAATAGTATAGAACAAAGTCCAGTTTCACTGTTTTCAATTTACTCTTAACTACTAAATTATTGATCATAATGAAATTTCGAAAAAACGTGATACAGAAAAAGATATGCCTCCTCACAAGCGGGAGAAACCACGGGCGTGAACTTGTAGAAAAAATATTGTAGTCCGCAGAGAATACTAAAAGGGTGAAATAATAACCGCAACGTCGTACTTGAATATAAAAAAAATGAATAAATTATGCAACTTGACGCTCGACTCGAAAGTATAATAAGATTTAGAAAAAACATTAAAAGAAGGTTTATTATATTCCATATTTTAACTGTACTAAGTTGTATTGTCGCCAGTACCAATTTTGTGCAAAATTTCAGTTTTCACGTATGATAAATATATTTAATAGTTTACTTTATTGAGAGCCTTTAGTAGCAATAACTTCTAAGCTTTTAACTCATTATTTTTCTTGTTGAAATGAATATATTCTATACGCACTTTACAAAAATTTTACAATTACTTTGTATGAAGTCCTAGCATAGTTTTCCTAAATTTAAGTCGAAGTACCTGTTAACTTTTAAGATATGCTGTTTAAAAAGAAAAAAGGCATTGAAAAGAAAAAAATAGTAGTAATGTAAGAGTTCAGCTTTATCATCTGATATAAAGAACCCTAAAACATTAATGCAAGCGAAATTTAATGCGAGCGATTTACAACATTTCATGTGAAAGCGGCTTAGCCAAGGACGGTATTTAATTTACATTGACGTATGAAATAATATGTATGCCATGATGTTTAAAGTTTGAACCGCTTTAGATGAATTTAATCTGGTTTAATTTTACTGATAGTTCATCCGCAATATCATATTATGCAATATATTAAATTCAATAAATGCGAAAACAGCGGATTATTACAAAACGACATTCCAAAACTTTTATAACATTTTTTTTTCCTTGGTGGGAGTGACACTATTGTAACGTTAAAAAAAGATGAAATATGTTATATAGCGTATGTTTTTACTGGTAGATGCCATCCAATCATAATATTCATCATTGCAGGAATACGTAGTATTGTTGTGGTCTAGTTTGAAGAGTGAGTGAGCCAGTGTAACTACATCTAAAAGAGACATAACATCTTAGTTCCCAAGATTGATGGTGTATTGGCATTGGTTAATAATTCTTACAAAGTCAATGTATATGTGGTGACCACTTACCAACAGATGGCCCATTAGCCAGTTCTAATATTAAATATTAATAATAAGTTTGAACTTCTCTCAAATCTATATCTATATAATATTCATAAAAATAGTATAGTTTATAAAATTAAAATGTGTAGAACTGTAGGTAAATAAAAAACCACACGTAGCACCGTTCGCTTGCACCGTGGTCTTTTTCTTGCTTTCAGAATTTTTATACCTGTCGTAACTTCCACGAAACGAAAGAAAAACAAACGTAAGTTCCGATTCGAACAATTTTAAAGGAATTCTCTGGTACATAATCAACTTTTATTAAAAAATTCTCTAGTTGGATAAGGATTAAAAATGCCATCATCTTTCTATTCAACCTTGATTTGATAAACTATTTTAAGCAAATAACGGTTATTGTGATTTAACTAATAATAGTTAGACATAGGCTATATTAGCCTTTTTTGTGGTAATGATGAGTTCTTTAATCATCTAATACATCACTTTTGGTATCATCCATAGTTGTTGCAGGCCAAATAATGATTTTTATATGTAAAATTTTGATAAACTTGGTACGAAAATGCAACAATGTATATTACAATTTTCGTAGACATCCCCATTGTTTTTATTAAAAAGAAATACCTGATGAAAGAATTGAAATTGATTGAATATTTTTCAGTTTATCCATTACAATCAAACATACATCAAATAGTTTTTCCTTATAATATTCGTGTATATATTTATATCTACTTTTATTAGTTCAAGTATTATGGATACTTTGCTCACTGTTTAAATTCAATTTTAATTTAGATGTTATTCGATTTTGATCAAGACAAAACTGGGGCGAAAAGAAGTGTGGCGGTTATCAAAAAGAAAGATTTTTGAATTTTAATGATTTCGGTGATGATTAAAGGGTGATTCTGGGTCTGTTATTGCGAACACGTTGTGCTTTGTATTTCTTTGAATAAATTAAACATTAAAATCAATATGAGCAGGATAAAGGTGTATCAAATGTGAATATTAGATAACATAATATTTAAACAAATTTACTACCTAAGGCTAAATATTATAATCTTGATAATAGATGCGCAGTTGTATCCTCATGGGGCCCGGCGTAGTTTATTTAGCACATAGGAAATAAAAAATATTAAAAGATAAGAATCCTTTTATATCATGCTTTAAATAATACTTTAATTTCATTGTAAGTAAACATGGCATCAGGGCAGGAGACATGCAGTGAATATTTAAAAATAAATTGTGTTAAAAGTGACGGACACCTTACACCTCTCAAACAAAAAACAAACAGATCCACACGTTAAACTTCATATTGTACAAACCATTCATATTATATAGGGGTTGAAAATTTGTATGTTATTTATAAATATATATAACATTTACAAAAAACTCATTGCATATTGCGTTGCTATATGCATAATTCGATCAAGCTCATTGCCAATGACCTTGTTTATTGAATAATAATACAAAGCAAAGATATTAAAAAAATTGGGTTCTATGGTCTATTTTTTTATAGGATAGTCAACAGGCAACTGCTCGCAATACTATAGGGTTGATGATAAAGTTGTATACGTTCAGTTTATATTCGTTTACCTTGTAGAGCGCATGATTATTAAAATTAGAACTTATTGCAGACATAAGCTCAAGCTTGTGCAGAATGCGATGGCAATGTTTTTCCTAATTATTCACCAACTTCCTAATAATCGCAGGTTCACATTTGAGTCCTATATTATTTTTATTCTTTATAAATTACATTACATTAGTGAATTGAATATTATATATACGTTGAGGAAAATCCTTTTACGCACGCAGTTTTATAAGTGTATCGAAAATATGGAGAATGTAACACAATGTGCGAAACTCGCAACGTGATCGTGAACTCCTGTGTTATAATGGTGCAATAGCAATAAAATGTTACTTAATGCTACAAAATGTGAAATGGGAAAACTTTATTTATATTTAATAAGCACCTCTTTGTAAACTGTGGAAGGAACACATTAGATATTCTACCGCTAAACAGCAATATTATATTGCGTTGCGGTTTCAAGGATGAGTGAGATAGGTGTCACATTGGATGGTTAATATTTCTCGCTATCAGGTGAGTTGTATGAAATTCTGTCTACTCGTTTGAAATCAAAGAAAATGAACATGCATCGAGTGATATCAACGATTTCGATTAAATATACTAAAATAATATTTCAACGTAACTATTCCTAAGGGCAATTACTGGATTCTATGCAATTTAATTAGTAGTCTTGCTAGTTTGCTTTTAAATTAAAAATTAAAACTTTGTTCGTTGAATGTTTAATCAGACAATCGATGCGAAATGCATTCAAAGTTACTAGACACGATATGATCCAAATCTATGCATTTGTATAGATTGGATCAATCAAAACGACGAATTGAGTATTCATGCCCTTTGACAAACATAGCAAACGCAGACCAATCAACATCCTAATTTGCGAAACCACTCACCATATTAACCGTACGTTTGAGCAAAATCAAAAACATTTATTTCTAAAATTAATTTATAAATGTTTTTTCTATAAATTTGTAATGCGTATTTTGTTTTTATTTTAGTTTTAGTTATAGAATATATGAATTATATATTATTATTGTAAAATGGAAAAAAAAAATCTTTAATATCATGATTTTAATATTGATACAAATCTTTGATATTCTGAGAAATATTCAAAAGATCTAGTAGGCTATTTTTAACCGTATTATTATTTAAATTTTTGCTAAATAAAGATATAATGGCTTAGACAGATAGATAGAAATCTTACTATCTACGAATTTATATTTAATTTATGAAGCAAGTTTAAGATTACGCTGTGCTATCATATAGACCATGATATGTACCGGATTGATCTGAGTAGATCTTGTTAATAGAGGCATCTTATAAAACCTTGGGAGATACATCAAAACAATATCTTAAAAATAGAAGAAAAGTGCGCGATAGTATATGTCTATCTTCTAAGGTACACTTACAATAACTTTTAGAATTTAATATACTAGTGGATTAAAATTGTCGTTTACACTTTACAATTCGAATGAATAATTTAGGAGATATTACCGTTTCTAAATTACGTACAACCGAAAACATTCTCGCGGTTGACCGGAACGCTGCCGCCGTTGTCGTTCGAGCCAAGCCCACACGTCATCGCATCGCATCGCTTGCGCATACTACCATGACGCCCCGACGGTTGGCCCGCCTCTGCAGGCCTCCAAATCCTAGGGGGTTCTCAGGGTACAAACACCCCCTAACCCCGGCAACACTTAGGGCGGGAGGAGAAGAAGCGCATAGCGCCGACGCCTTCTCCCCGGTCTTCTTCGGCGAAGCGAGTCAGCGGAGGCACTCTCCTCACGCTCCCGCTCCGCTGCCCCCTTCTGCGACATGACATTTTCGCAGAAGAAGACCGTCTTCAACCAGCACCTCTCACTACCAAGCATGGCATTTATCACACTCGGCAGCGAGAGGTCTTCACCGACTAAGGCCGCCAGGGACAGGCGCTGAGGTCCCCAAGCGGCACACTCCATCAGAGTGTGGCACGCTGTGTCCGAATGCGCACCACACTCATGGCAGGAGGGTGTCACCTCCCGCCTCGCTATCCAGTGCAGGTACTTACCGAAACAACCGTGTCCGGTAAGTACCTGCGTAATGTGAGTGTGCCGTGACTCCGTTCCACCCAGCGACTCAAGTGGGGGCGGACCACCTCCACTGTCACTAGGCCTGCCGAGGGGGACCTCAGGTCCTCCTCCCACCTACTAATCAAGGCTCGCTGGGCTAGGGCCCTGACTCGCTCAACCTCCGCCGATCCTGGACGGACGCCGCTTGACCTCGTTTCTACCCGGAACCGGTGCACTTCCGCAAGCACCTCTGCCTGGAGTTCCAAGGGCGGATCGCTCGCGAGAAGTGTCGCTGCCGTCCATGACACCGTACGGTACCCACGTATCTCTCTACCGCTATGACTATTTGCGGCCTCCGTAGAAAAGCTCTGTTACGAGTGGTGAGAGCATCCACCCAAATGGGTGCACCGTACAACGCTATGGAGCGTACCACGCCATCGTATAAGCGCTGGTGGGACATGGTGTTTCCGGCCCTCCTACATTGGGTAGGAGGCGGCCCAGGGCAGCAGCAGCGCTTATGAGTTTCGGGCCGAGTTGGACAAAATGCTGCCTGAAGCTCCATCTTCCGTCCAGGATAAGGCCCAGATACCTCATCTGGGCTTGCACCTTAATCACCATCCCCTGGACGGTGATAGACGCCCCTCGAGGGGGACCCCGACGTGGACCGTGGAATAGGAGGGCCTCTGTTTTTGTGACAGAGACCCTCAAGCCCAGCATCCCAATCCGGTTCATGGCCAGGCGGGCCGCCCCCTGAAAGGTCTGCCCCGTCGCCGTGATGAGGGTGTCATCCGCGTAGCACAACACCCTCATTCCGGGAAGGATGGGGGCCCTAAGGAGCCAATCGAATCCGACGTTCCACAGGATTGGGCCGAGTACCGACCCCTGTGGAACGCCGCAGCCTACCCAACGCCGGACAAGTCGCCCATCGTCCCCCTCCCAGAGGACCACTCGGTCCCGAAGGTATGCCCCCAACAGCCTTCTGAGGTAGGGAGGCACCCTGTGGTATCGGAGTGACTCCCTTATAGTCTCGAAGGGAAGACTGTTAAAGGCGTTCGCTACGTCCAGCGATACCGCCAGGACTACGTCTCCTCGGGCCACCGCCTCGGTGGTCCAGGTCTTTAGGGCGTCAATGATTGATCGACCCTCCCTGAACCCGTACTGAGCCTCTGAAAGACCCGGCCCCACCTCGTTGAGGTGCTGAATAAGACGGGCAGCGAGGATCTTCTCGAAGAGCTTGCCCGTCTCATTCAGCAGCACAATTGGCCTATATGCCGAAGGAGAATCGAGTGGACGCCCCTCCTTCGGCAACAGAACCAACTTTCCTTCCTTCCACAGCTTCGGAAACTGCCCACTGGAAAGACATTCATCAAACAGTTCCCGAAGTCTCCCACCTAGATGTTCCAGGGCGTGTTCTTGGTGACGCCCTGGAACCCCGTCAAGACTGCATTTGCAAAAAATGTAATAGAGATAAAATACTGCTTGAGGAACTTGAGAAGGAGGCCTTGAGGACAAGGGCCAATAACATTTCAGCAGCCTTAAAGGAGGATGACCACTTAATTAAGAGGCTTGTCATATTGTAAATACCTATCAAATTAACAAATCATTATCTTATTTCAAAAAACGCGTTACTGAGATCAACTAAATAAAGATACATGCATAAAAGGTGAAACATTTGCTTTTCATACCTTCAGCGATGTCGGTAATTTTAAGCCGAGCCAAAGACAAGCTGTAATCAACCCAATGTCTTAAGTATAACTTGTCAAGGAAGTAAAAAATGTTAAGAATTAACAATGGATTCGATAACTGTGGATATAAACGTGTAAAATGAATACATCGACCGATAGTGGTAGTTAAGAGCGAAGTTTAGCGATTTGATTTTATTGAAAAATAAAAGCCTTACCCCAAATGCACTAAAACACAGAGACATTACGCTTATTATAGGTGATAGGAAAAATAAGTGTCATATTATTATTAATATAATCATTGCAATAATTTTATACGTTGCAGTAAAATATTTGATTATAAATATTATCCAACACCCACTGTTGCCGATTGTGCATGCCAAACTCAAAAAGTACTGATGGTTTCAAATGTTTCTAGTTTAATAAAATTAAAATTTGACCAATTTTGAAACAAATACGGTTTTGAACATTTCAGTTTAAGCTTATCTTCTCTTTACATAACTGACGGATATTCAGGTCATCTGAAAATACAGATAACTATTTTAAATGGAATTCAAAGCGCACGGAAAATAGAAATTTAGCCTATGCAGACGAATTCTGAGGTTCCTTCCGAATATATCCCTTCGTTAAAAGCTAATAGTGATACCATTTAAGTGTGACTGATATTCTAATTCTATTCTGTGTTAATATTTTTAACATCGATGTATTTTTCAAATGAATTGTGTATTATAAATAAAATATAGAACTTTATAATGATTAATGTTAAGTTGAAATTTTTTTTGTTAAGTACCTATATTAGGGCAGATGCTTAAATCCAAGGTTTGACTCAGAATATAAACAATTTAACGCCAGACAGTTCGATATCTATTCATAGTTCATTTCAATTTAAATCTTTTTATAAGCAATAAGCAAATTTTAATTTAGATTAAATAAATAACACTGCGTTTTTTATTATTGAATTTTGTGTTAGATAAGCAGCAGCAGCAGGAGATTGTGGATTTTAACTAAAGGTTGCAAATTTATATCAGGCGTTAAAGAACAACATAGTGCTTAGCTGATTTTGCCTCGGAAACTAATCAGTCATATGAATCAGTACAAAGTATTCGGACTAAGTTTTGAATTGGAATGAATCAAAAGATAGGATTAGGATCATAAGAGATTATCGATCGCGTATTTAAAACTCAGAAAAGCTTTTATAATTTTTTATTATATTCTGCTTGATTTATGTTTAGAATTCACAACCAGTGAAGGTAAGCATCAATTAATAGCACGTTCATCTATTGGATTACCTGCTCACTTTGCCTACCTGATTTTGAGCAGCGTGAGTGCGTAAGTTTGAAGCTCAGATGAGGCTTTTTTACACATTTTACGCATTAGGACATAAATGAACCGCTAGTTTATTTATTCTTAGTCAACTGTTGGCTATGCTTTTTTCCTCTACTCCTCAATACCTCCACTGAATGATTAAGCTGATTCTTTTATTTGTTATACTTTGATTTGATTGATGATGTATATTTCTTCGATTTTATAGATTTTATCATATATATTTTTTATTGAACATATCACTTCTCACTTATTTAAACAGCGCTTAGATGGATCTAAAAACTATAAACCTCTTTGCCATCTTTCATTTTTATAATCAGCGTATATTATAACTTATTTATTAAAGATCGATACATCGTTCCATCATTTATTTTCCGTATAATGAATTACACTATCGGTTCTACATAACTTGTTTAGCGTTCGTTTCAGATGTATTTCACGTTCTTATGTCTATATCTAACTATATCGCTCCAACACGATGTGTAGTATACACATTGCGATGTAGTCACTGAACTCTCATCGACCGTATTCAATGCAATACCATTGTTTTTACACATTTTCAAACATTATAACTGCACATTTCAAAAATGACTGACCTAAATTGCGTTGTTAACAGATATGGTTTATTATCATTACGATTTCAATACGGTTTTAACTTTGTAGCAATAAATCTAAATAGATCAATTCATTATTTTTTTTACAAATTTAACAAAAACATAATCAAATTTGTTTTATACTAACTATTTAGTTTTTATTAAAATTATTTTTGTTGGAAATAATATAAACTTTCTGTCTGTCCATCCGTATGTTGCAGCGTCATACGCGCAAAAGCCACAGGAAGAAAATATTACTTTAAATTACCGTATTACAGCATAGAGCAATACGAAGCATTGATACGGTAAAATATAACTGATAAGTGACTGTTTACTAAGAAACACCTGAACAAAACCCTTCATAAACATACGCACACATTAATTTAAGCAATATTTACATGAAACGCAAATTTTTAGATAGTGTATAATAACGGGTCATATTTTGGCGGCTGTCATTCCCCCAGAGGTTTTTTTTAATAAATTTCGTGTTTGCTTTGCTATAAATGTGAGTGCCTATTTTGTTAGCGTATTTGTAAACGAAAAAACTTGTATTTGTAGATAAACCAAATTGGTCTGACGCGCACGTATGGAAAATCTGATGAATTTCACATTCAATTTTAGATAGTGTTGTTTTAAAATCTTTAGAAACGTTCGTAAATATTGATTATTTTTATCACTCTCAGCTAGTAAAATAAAAATAAGTCGAAAGTCCACATTACATCCAGACCAAAGTTTTTATTAAGACTTTTACTTTTATTCTTCGTTTATTGTTTAAAAATTATCAAATAACAATGTATATAATTATTTATTAAAACAAAATTGTATTAATGCAATGTATTAGGAAAAACAAATACGGTTATAAATTATTAAATTCCTTTATGAATTAGCTGTTTAGCGCTCATTTAATCAATCAATATTTACAAAGCGCTGTCTCCTCAAATGAATTAAACCAGTCCACCCCTAATTAAGGCCTGATTAATGTATGTAAATAGATGCATGTTATTATTATGTCACAAACGATATTTTTTTTTTTTTTATAGAATAGGAAGGCGGACGAGCATATGTGCCACCTGATGCTAAGTGGTCACCAAACGCCCTTAGACATTGGCATTGTAAGAAATGTTAACCATCGCTTAAATCACCACCAACCTTGGGAACTAAGATGTTATGTCTCTTGTGCCTGTAGTAGTATGACAAAATAATTAATAGGAACTAATTTTGTTTTTTAAAAACGAAACACAAAAGACAATTTTAATGAAATAATATTCATACTTTGCAGGCGACTCGACAAAACAAAAATATTACCTATTATTTATATATAAACAAAAACCGAATGATTGATTTACGAATATACGATTTTATATTAGAACCAATCGTGGAAGTAGTTTTTGGAACAGGTTTTTACATGTATGTGTTCTCGTAAAACTCATTACGTAATTTACCTAGTACATTTAAATTCTAGTGTTTGCGCACACACTTGTACACTATAATATGTTCCACGCTTCTCTTGTCTTCCTAGAGAGTAGCTGCCGTAACCAAAATCGATCAAAAACATGACGATTTTAGAAAATTATGATGAATTAAATTATTAGTATATTAATATGAGAAACGATGAATTCAATTCTATGCAACTTGAACTCAAGTTGCATAGAATTGAATGTTTGGTTAACTAACCATCCATTGTTAAATATACGGGTTACAGGGTAATATGTCACGATCCTTTTAAAGGGTTATAGTTCAGGACAATAGCTATCAAATGACCCCCAAAATGCTTATGCAAAAGTGTATCGTTTTCGAGTCATTAATTTTTTAATATTTTTTTTATTTAAAGGATGTTTAAGATTCTAAAATTCAATAAAAAAAAATCAACGTATTTTCCCTATTTTTTTTTTTGTATTTCTTGCTAGGGTACATCCTAGTTAATAATAACCAGTTATAAAACAAAAACAATCTTCAAGCATTTTTAAATTACAGATCCAAAACTGTACAACTTTTCGATTTTTAATTTTGATTCTTTAAGTTACTCGCAATTTTTTTGTAAAAATCACTATGGCTCTTATCGTGCGGATCATTTTAAAAACATCTGCGTTTCCTTAGCTATCCATCGGTACATAAAAAGTACAGTAACAATCATAAACTCAGGAGAAAATTAGATAACAAAGAGACCAGGTAGGAAATTCTAAGAAATGCTATTGTTAAGAAATTAAATCTGGATCAAAGACAAAAGGACCTCAATGCAAAGTAGTTAAAGATTATTTTTAATAGGGGTAATAGGTAAAAAAGGAGCTGACTTATTGAAAAATATTAATTCCTAAGGTACGTAATAACGTTTTTTTTAAATACCATGCCAGAAATTAAAATTGATTCTAATTTTAATGGTAATGACTAGCTAGGCATAGAAACCCGTGCTAAAATGCGGATTTGTGGAAACGCGTGTATGAAAGTTTCTGAATGTTTCGAATAACTTACCATTTCAGACAATCTAATTGTAGAATTTATCTATGAATAATATATGACAATATTTCCTCACTATTTCACAATTCATATTAAATTTGTATAAAAGTAAAATTATCACGTTAGCTAATTTACAGGATACCAAAGGAATGTGTGATTCACTTTCAATTTCATTGAGGGCTCGCTGCTGTTCCACACATACTTCCCACAGAAATTTATTGTTGAATTGCTATTAAAATCATTCAAATGCAATAAATAGTAAATAATTTTACCTTTATTAATCTATACTTAATATTATACTAGTTTCAGACAGTGTATGCTAGGGGGCGTCATTGATAGTTGATAGTTAGCAACTTTATATCTTTGACCCAATTTCATGATGATTGGATGTAAGAGCGTAACTCACTACCACGTCTATAATTTTAGTCAGGAAAGCCAACAGCCTAGTTCTTTGAATGTGCTAATCTCAGGACCTGATAAAACTGTTTTAACTGATTAAATGTATTTAAATAATAAAACAGCTTGTTTTATTTATAGTACAGGTGGTTGGTATAGGTGGATGAGCATATGGGCCACCTGATGGTAAGTGGTCACTAACGCTTATTGACATTGGCATTGACAGGAATTTCAACCATTGCTGATATCGCCACTACGCCACTAGCCTTGGGAACTAAGACTTTATATCTCTTGTACCTGTAATTACACTAGCTCATTCACCCTTCAAACCGGAACACAACAATATCAAGTACTGCTGTTTCGCGGTAGAATATCTGATGAGTGGGTGTGATGGGTGTGGTGTTGTACCTACCCAGACGAGCTTGCACAAAGCCCTACCACCAGTAAACCTGCACCTCTGTGCACTGAACTTTTTATTTTGAGGATAAAGTTTTGTATTTTATTAAAGCGTACTGCTCCAATTCGGAGTTGATACAGATGTGGTAAAATTTCATCCAATACGTGCAGGTTTCTAACGAAATATTTATGAATGATTTATGTACGAGTTCTAACCATTGAGCCGTCTCGCAACATGTGAATGCTATATTCTTTTTTCGACATTTCATGACAGCATTTTACATTCAAAAATTCGTTCGAAACGACGAGTTTTTTATTTGCATATCAATCCTCATTCAATTAATATAAGCGAATTTAAAATTCAACACTGAAAAGTTCCACGATAACTACCTAAAATACGAGATGTTATAAAATTGTATATATATTCCTCGCTGAATATGATGAAAATGAAAACGAATTGAATCGAGGTTTACTTCGTTAAGAAGTTCAAGCGGTGAAAATTAAGCAATAGTATGTTTCAATTTTATGTCATAATCAGATGAGCTTGTTTTTAGATTTAAATGATGAGCTTGCTTGTGATATTGTGAAAAAATCCAGGTAGCGGTTATGAATTGTTCAAATCTTTGCACGCTTATTTAACTACGGTAGCCATAATTGTAATAATGTAAAAAATATCATTGACCTTGGTTGGTCATTACCAATCAAATGCTTATTATATTCAAATGCATATTAATTTTTATCGAAAAAATGTTTATAGAACATAAATAAAGCCCAAGTGACATTTAGCCACGCCTAAAATAATGAATCTATCTATTGATTTACTAGCCAATCGTGGCTCGACTCATAAGTTCTTGGTTAACATAAAATACTGTTTTTTATGCAATTATTTATTTAACAACTTATCAAATGTAATACATTAAATAGCTGTAAAAGTTATTTTCAATTTATTCAACATTTCTTCTGATAAGTATTTTGTGTATGTTAAGCTTACACACATATTTAATCGACCAAAATATTTCAATATAGATTAAGCGTATCATAGTACTTGTATTATGTAGGGTTGAAAAATTATGTAATATAAATACAAACAAAAAAATTAAACGGAATATTTTTACGACATAAAGTAATACCTTTTTTATCTTACCAATTTTGTATTGATGTATATTAAATGAAAACAGCTAGTTTAAAAAATATGTAAGATGTTTCTCTCTTCAGCTTGTATATTTATTTAATTTTTAACACAGCGACACTAGGCTGACATGTTTATATAGATGTACTAGTTTTTGACCGCGTTTGAGGAGGGCAGGCAGGCGTTAGCACCCTAAGTCCTTTTCAATAACCCTGACAACGTATATAAAGAAATGTATTTAAACCTTTATCATTTCAAATAATTTTCGTAAACCTTCCGCTTTTAATACCGAATTAATAGAATTACTCAAACCAATTAATGTTTTATTTATATTTTTATCGCATATATCCAATGGAAATAAAGTCTTTATTGTACTAGGTAGGCAGACTGGCAAGTGGACACGTCTTTACATTAGCACAGTATGAAATATTAACCGCTGCTGACATCGTCAATGCGCTACTAACCTTGGGAACTAAGACGACCTATGTGCCTGTAGTTATACTGACACTCACCCTTTAATCCGGCACCCAACAGTCCTAAGTATCGTTTGGCGACAGAATATTTGATGAGTGGGTGGTGCCTACCCAGAGGGGCTTTCACAATGCCCTGCACTAAGTAAATTTAATAATTTATACGTTTGTCAATACTCATTATTAATACATGTCTTATTTGTTTCTAGATTTCAGAGCTGTATATGTATTAATCTTTTTTAATTATTTTGATTAATTTACCACTTCTTTTTTTCCATATTTCATAGTAAGTGGTTCAAGATACATTACGTTACATCTTTGAATAGCCATATCCTGACACCAAATATGGCGAAAATTAATGTTTTAATTGCAACCGCACCGTTTTATACAAGTATAAATATTTTCCATTTACATTAAGATGTTAAAGACAGTTTATCGGTCATCATATTAAATAATCGTATAATATTCTTCTCTGATAAATCATCGTCTACATCATTTACGAGTATAAGGATTATAAAAACTTACATCACATGCTACTTTAATGTTATAGATAAATACGTCATTTTATTAATGATTAAGTATTACTCACTAACTTAAATTATTTGGCTAACAGTTGCATGTTATGCATACTTCTATTGTCTCGTCCATGCATACTTCTACTGGTTCCTCTTTCACGCCTATTTCCGTTGTCTTGTTTACTCGGTCTTATTAGCACAGTCTTCCCTTTACTTGTTCCACAAAGTTACGAGTAGCTATGGCATTTCAAAAAATCTTAATTTTACAAAATTACTCGTACAAAATTAAATAGCTCAGTGGACTATATTTTATTTAAAAAAAGGCGTCACATCAATCCGGGCTCTTATCATGAAGATATACCAACATATTACGTGGGAGCAAGTCCTTAATCTTATACTTTCTGGAACAGTAAGCACCTTTGTATATCATAACTATTACTGAGCTATAATTAGTACTGTCTCTAAAAGTGTTAAAACATAATCAATGGATTAATCATATCATTTGTAGGATAGGACATCTTAACAACAAGTCAAAATGACGTTAATATCATTTTATTATGTCGTCAGAAAAAGCGTTAAATAAAATAAATAAAGAACGAAATCAATTTAGGTTGTTATTTTCATTTGCAAAGTTTAGCTTTAGACTCACATGATCGGGAATCATGAAAGGAAATAACACAAATTATAAATTATGAATAAAGAAAAAGATTGATTAATTAATAATTACAAATAAGTAAATAAGAGTTTACTTGGTACTTTTGTTAAGATATTTTCTTATAAAAGCTATTTAATTGAACAAGTCAAGGAAATGATATTCACTAATATAATTTCCAAATACATATACGATATAATTATTGAAAAATAAATCGTAATAATATGTAAAAAAAAACTAGAATTTAAATTAATTATTTACTTTTAATTGATCCAGTTATTAGATAGTGATTAATAAAAATGTTTTCATTCTATATAATATCTAGGCTTAATAAATTGCGCAAGTGCAAAATCTGAATAAGTCCGGACAGTAACAGCCTGTTAATGTCCCACTGCTGGGCTAAGGCCTCCTCTCCCTTTTGAGGAGAAGGTTTGGAGCTTATTCCACCACGCTGCTCCAATGCGGGTTGGTAGAATACACATGTGACAGGATTTCAATGAAATTAGACACATGCAGGTTTCCTCACGATGTTTTCCTTCACCGTTAAGCACGAGATGAATTATAAACACAAATTAAAAATCCAAAATACATAATATAAAATATAATAAGATTTTTTTTTAAATTGCTATGGTTATGGATAAATTATTATTATTAAAGTTTGAAATATATCCCGTGAAGCAAGTGACAAATTAAAGAAACAGTTAAAATAAAACTAGCTATAATGGTAATATTTAATAAAACATACGATTTGCGAGTTTAAAATATAAACCCGTGAAGTGTCACTTTTATCATTTTAAGGTTAAATGCTGGTCCATTAGCGTATCCAATTGATACATGATTGGATTAAGGCATCGAGACACCTGTGTGACTAAGAGAAGCGATAGCGATTTAAATTTTTTTTTTTTGTATTTTATAAATGAATTCCACTTATAGTGACAACTATATTTTTCATGTTTGTCCGTAATAACATTAGTTATTAGTAGTCATGCTTAACTTATCACAACTTAATAAACTAATAATCGTTACAGAGGACAATCTGTATAATTATTATAGTCACGAACACATCGGTTCATTAACATCGGACCACCTATAAAAGGGATGGTAAGTGTGTATTTTATGATCATCATAGATATTTTTTTATGATTTTTTTTTATAAAACTTGCTGCTAGCTAGCCAAACGTGCCGGCTGAATATGTAATTAAGGTTTTTGCATCGTGGTTTTATTTAACCAATGAGATATAAACATTCGCCAAAAGATTTATCATTTTGAAATAATAATGTTTAGATACAACTAACATTTATATCAATATATTTTTTCAAGTAAATATTATGTTCCAAATAATTTTTTGGATAATTGTTTATTTATAAATGTCAAATCGACTTCGCAAGGGGGATTTCACCGATATAGAAAATAGGTTTATATTTTATTCATTTGTTAGTTTATATTAGTATGTTACATATGATAAATATGAATACTATCAAAATTGGTTTAAATTGTAATTTTATTGTGTAACATAGATTAATTTTTGTCTACGGTTTATAGATTTGGATAATATTAACTGCCAATTTGGATAATATTAACTTCACATTTTATCCGTTTCGTACTGAAATATTTTTTGTTTGCTCGCAATATGGAATCGGTGATATTTTCCAATTGATTTGAATGATTATAGCCCAAGTTAACTAATATAACATCTGAATAAGCGATAACAATAGAAAATTGATTCACTAATAACGCGTGTACGTGTGTACAAGTTATTGTAGTACTAGTAAGTGTACCTTAGAAGATAAACATATACACAAATATTACAGATTTTCTTTAGCCTTTTAAGACTTATAATTTTATAGTACATTTTTTCGATGTATTTTATATGGCTTAGGAATCGTTAGAAATGTAAGCGTACGAAAAATATTTTTTCAGAAAAATGTCGTCGTTAGTAAAATGGCTGTATATTGTACAAAATATTTACAAATTATATACAAAAACATTCCTCGTCTATCGCTATTTCTCTAAGTGATATCTGTATCAAAACCCAGCCAGACAGAAAGAAAAGAGAAAGAAAAAAGACAGAAGAAGAAAATGGTACAAATAAAAGGTATACATTTGTGTATATCATCCTAAGTACTAATATTATAAATATGAAAGTGAGTCTGTTTGTGGAAACGCTTTTACATCTTAACTACTAAATCGATCATTAACAAATTTTGCATATATGTTTTCAGGGGCACAGAAGAGAACATAATGTGTCTGAATCCAGATCAGGTGCTAAATCAATGCTGGCAGAAACTTACGGTTACGGTTTGACATGTTTTAAACCTTGTTTAGTGAGTCATTAGTTAATATCATCTTCTTCTTCCAAATGTCAATTCAAAAATGAGAGAAAGAGAGAAATTAGTGTTCAACTAAACAACCGCTAAGAAATTTTAAAATGTAAGGGTGATAGATTTTTAACCTCTTCCTCAGTACTGCCAGCCGCAATAAGAGCCCTTCCGATTTTTTAAGGACACTAAATATTGTAATGGTAATCTAGGTAAATTCAACTTTAGCTTTATAATTATAGACGGAAACAGGAATTATTACGCAATAAGCTAAAGTTTGATTATAATTAGCGGGTTGTAGGAAGATTAGGTTATTGGCTGGCGTCAATCGTGATAATATCGCTACTCGCTTTGACTTAGCTCGGTCGTTTATGTGTTCAATCTTTAAGCCCGCATCGGATATCTTATTTTTAGTAAATAATATTC
Organism: Nymphalis io; assembly: GCF_905147045.1. Taxonomy (NCBI): domain Eukaryota; kingdom Metazoa; phylum Arthropoda; class Insecta; order Lepidoptera; family Nymphalidae; genus Nymphalis; species Nymphalis io. The sequence goes on from NC_065918.1 coordinate 14,904,457, forward strand.
AAAAAGCATCCAATAGGATTCAGTTAAAAATTATATCTGTACGTAAAAGTTTTCCATAGTGCAAAATTAAATGAGTTTATTTCTATTTTTTTTAATGATATAAAACACATAAAAGAGCAAATTGAACGTGGAAACCTTTAGAAATAATACGTACACTGTAAGAAATACTAGCCATCAATAGCACAATGACGCGGATGGTCGCTTAGCCCGTAGGCTTATTTACCTTTCAAACAAAGCAATACAGAGTAAGTATACATTTAGGAAATTACAATTTGTCAATAGAATAATTGGTAATTAATTGATTTGTACCTACCTAGCTAGACCTGTGCAAAGTAAATTAATCAAATACCTATATATTAAGGACGTAAATTTATTTCTATTCTGATCATTTTGTACACACATGTGGTATCCATAAGTAAACTATAAAAATGAAAATCAAAATTTTTATCTTATATTAAGGTGTTATAAGTCAAATAGTAGTTTGTGGTAGTTACGTTTTTGATAGAAAATTTTGTTTGAAACTGATTCCAAAATTGGTCGGTAGATGGCGCATTATTGAAATAAATACTATGGACGTTCCTGCAGGAAAAATAAGTTAAGTATAGTTCGTAAAATAAAATGGTATAAGATATGGGCGCGTTATAAAAAATAAAGAATAAAAAATGCTAATAAGGTAGGACTTAACGACATTTTTTTTTAAATATTTGATTTCAATTGCGAAGACAATCTAATACAATAGGACGCTTCTCTATGAAAGGGGTGTGACGTTAAAAAGTTGACGATTGGAAGATATATTTGGGCGCGCACGTGAAGTTTTAATGCGACCGCCCCGTGTCGTAATTAGGAGTTGAATATGTTTAGCGTGTGGTGGCGCTACGGTCGATAGCGGGGTAAGCGGTACGGGTCATAGGGATCGATACCAAAGTAAGGCGCGCGTCGAGCGAGCAGTCCGTCGACTATCTCGGCGGCGGCATCACGCGTATGTCCTGGTCCCATGCGACCGGTGCTCGCGCCATGAACGGCCGCGTCCGCAGCTTGCCGCTGCTACTTGCAGCGCTTGTGGCTGTTTCTTTTCCTCATCCTGATTATGTCGCGTAAGTATTTAAAAATTAATAAAGTGAATTAAGCAAGCAAAACTTTTTAAATGAGAAGTTGCGGCTACGATACAGAGAGTTTCACTTACGAAGTTATTTTAATAAAGTTATGAATTAAAAATAACTTATTTTCGATTTAAATTGCATTAAAATGGTAAATAAATAAATTTTCTATCGACCTGTGATGCAAAAACTGTGCTTATAGCAGTTTAAGATGCTTATTAAATCAACGAAAAAAGTTTTGCCGTTCAAAAGTTTGCAGTGAAGTTAATGCGTTCGTCGAGTGCATCCGTATTTATAGTGGGAAATTTAAATTTCTATGACATTTAGTGATAGTATAAAGTGACGTAATGTCTGTATTTTAATATTTGGCTGCGGTTCGGGCTTACACTTACGTAGTTTAGAAGGTCACATGCGCAAAGACGAGATATTTAAGTGTTCGTAATTAAATATATCGAAAAATATGGAGATACCTATTGAAATTTCGTGAAATTTACTAAGACGATTGTGTTAAGTCTGTTGGTTTTCTTGCATTAATGTCTAAGTGTACCTGCTTTAAGTAAAAAATTTAGCAATTGCGTTGGTGTGGAGTTGAATTTATCGATTCGACTAAGATTTGGGCATACTCGTTCATTGTTTCATTGTTCCATCTCAGCGTTTCTTTTGATTCCAATTGATTTTTTGTCAAAACTACACCATCAATGGATTTTAAGCTTAGGCGTTTCGTGAAGTTTGATCTTATTTAAATACGCTTATACATTTATTGGGCATAAAAAAACTTTATAATATTTTCTGTTTCATTTTTAAATTAAGGCTGATTAGAGATATTGTATTTAGGGAATTATATTATACATTTAAAAAAATCAACCATACAACAAGTAGTAAGTTTATGCCCGCGGCATCGCCCTGATTTAGTGGGGGGGGGGATCCTTAGGCTTTTAGGGATCTTTCAGTAAGCTGTTATAAATTTACATAAAGCAAAATATGTATGTTTCAACAAAATATTGAAACTAGGAACATTTTTTAAATAAAATGATAAGTTTTATAATATGGTTAGTAATTTTAATTAAATAATAAAATGTTATAGAAATCAGATAAATAAAATTTAAACTGACACTGAAAGGTGTCCAATTCCGATTTTGGTAATTTATATTTATTCAAATTGTCAATTTTGAATATCGAATATGCTTGAACTGCATTTGTAGGCTGCACTTTGAAGACAAACGTAGTACTATTAACATTATCTTAACAAAACGTATACATATTTTTTATATATGCTAATAAATAAAGCTGGATAATTTGTTTGTCTGTTTATTTGTTTGTTTATTAGACCGATTTGAAAAGTCATTTTTGCGTTAGATAAACCATTTATTGAGAGATATTATAACCCCCTTTAACATACTGTTCCAATCCGCGCTAAACTAATAAACAATTAAAATTTATTTAAATATCGTGCAATTTGTGATAAAAATTTAACACAATAAAAATTACTGGAAACATATACGAATTAATTACCAACGTTATTAATTTAAACCTTATTTCGTTCAAGAATTAATTTTAAAAACCTCATAACCTGACCTACTTGTATAACAATCAGCTGGTTTTAATGTTTAATGGCATTTCATGCATTCAATAATTAAGCCGATACATAATGGATTAATACAAACAAAGCTCGCCATGAAACGGTTTAAATTACCACTATGCTGTTAGTTTTAGTTCATGTGGTTAACCGCTTTTTACACATTTTATGTTAAAATGTTAATACCTATCTTATATAAGACAAACATAGCACACACGCTGTACCATTATGCACCATATAGGGTCGAGATATGACTACTGAAAATATATCGCATGCTGCCAACGATAACATCTGCAAAAATAATATAAGCTTAAAATTTTAAAGGAGAAATGAACATATTAGGAATAATAATTTTTTTTAAATTGCTCCGTGTATAATTTCGATATCACGAAATCAAGTCGCCGACGGCGATGCAACGCTTCCGTTCCGCGTCGATGGAAACTAGTTTTCCGAAATATGTCGAACATTTCTCGATAGCTTAAGTGAAATCGGAACATTTAATATTAACAATATTATTAACACTTACAGTTACAGCTCATTTAGTAGCATCTTTGAAAATAATGATTCGTCACAACTCGGTCTTTTGTACATTCTTAACACATTCATAGTATACAATTTAAAAAAAAATACATTTCAATAGAATTAGTAATTTGATATTACGTTGTTTATTAAATAGTAAAATTGTTAACATCGTCAATGCATTAACACAAATTACATAGGGCTGATAGCCTTGAGTTTTATGACTCTCCCGCCAGGTGGCGTCGCCGAGCCCATTAGGGCCAATAGCTACAAAAACACTCCAAACCAAACGAGCTGGCCGTCGTCGCGTTTGGACTCTACTACCACTTACCATCAGGTGGAGTAGAGTCACTTGCCATCCCGGACATATAAACATAAAAAAAAAAAACATAACGCACCTAAGAACATTTTTTATCCAAAAGCTACTCCGCTAAAACAATATATTATATTGCAAATAAATTTATCTGACTTTTGCAAATGAAAGAATAATAATAATAATAGATATGTGACTAAAACCCCGAGGTATCTTTTGTTGCTATATGGCGAATACTTTACTTAAGCCTCAGCTACGGTAAGCTGTTTCTGTTGTTCCACCCACTCTGGGCACTTAGGTCCGGAGTGTGTTTCGTGAGATGTTTTCTATGTGACCACGCTTATGGCACTCTCGGAAAGGCTCTTAACGCGTCATCTTGCATAGATATCTGCTAAACATCCAAGACCTTCAAGTACCTATAAAAAGTGCAAAGTGAGTGCCACACATTGTCTTAAGACTCATTTATGGAGTTGGGGTCTTATTTTTTTAATTTGTGTCTATGACACTCTAGAACGGAGAAGTGCACTGGCCGGCGTCCCAAACAATATGCACGCTACATGCGATAGTGCAATAGCCCCCCTTATAAGTCTGATCACCATGGCCTGTAGTCCGCAACGTGCAAGCATGCCTTATTCTGGGACTTAGAGCGTTAACCAATATCGGAACTGCATAGAGAGCCAATATTCGTATCAGGCCAGCATATAGGCGGCAACAATCATTCAGACCACCTACATTTGACAGCTGATTCAATGCTTGGGTTGAGCTTTGAAAATCTACAAACTATCCTGATTACGTACTTACCTATAGTAACCATGCGAACTTCTTAACTCCCAACCTTTACAGAAACTTGTTTGTCAGAAAAACATATGATTAATATTACATTAACGGTCCCTTTTTTAAATAGAGCTTGTGAGCATTCAAAAAAATATTGATCAATTAACTTAAATAAGAGCTGGACGCTTAGTATGTGGAAGTTCATCTCGCTTCAGCTGGACTCGCATGTGAAAAAAACAGACATACTTACATATCATTATAAACATTATTATTAAGAACGTTTAATGCTTACAAATACTATCGATTTCATAGTTTGTAATGGTAGAGGATTCCTGAAATCTAAGTACCAGTTTTAGTCATTTATATTCCGTTTTGACAACTTAATGGCGATAAAATGAAGATAGGGGTGCACTTTCTTTACGAAATGTAGAAATGTTTACTGGACTTGATGAGAAAAGCGATTAAGACATGATATGATTAATTATATATATATATATATATATATATATATATATAAAAAGTAAGTATAATATAGCTTATTGTTTAAAATAGGATACAGTACGTCGTAATAATTATACGATTGGCGTATATTTTTTATTATTTACAAAAACGGGTAATGGTGTATTAAAAGGGACGATAATTCCTTATAAAAGAATACGTAAATCTATTCCGTAGATAGTGATTTCAACCGACACATCCATGTTCCATCGAAATTATGTCATATTTATCATCATCTTGCACAGTTGTGTAAGCTCTAGTATATTTTTCTTTAAGAACCGCGTAGGCCTTTGTCTAGCAAGTTGTAATTTACGTTATAGATGTTGATTTTGACGAGCTTGCACAAAGCCCTACCACCTGATAGAAAGTGACTACAACCACCCATGACTTGTTTCCATTTTATTAGAAAGATCTAATCAACTTTTAATGAACTATATTGGCCTTGGCTCGAAACATGGGTTTGGTGCGGAAACTAACTGTTAATTAACGGTGTATAATTTTTAGCTTTTATAAAGTTTGCTAGAAACGTTTTTACGTAAAATAAAATTACGATAATTTATATCTATGACATATTTTCTTAATATTCGACCAAATGTCATTTATAAAGTTTTTATTTAAAAATTTATATGAAATAATTATGTGTTGCACGGTTCGTAAATTTAAACATCTGAATAAGTAAATGTCCACTGGACAAAGGTCTCGGCTTCTTTTGAGAAGCTTGTTCCACCTCGCTGCTCTAATGTGGATTAATGGTTACACGTATTCTGCAAAATATTCTACTGCTCTTTGGTTTTATAATAATAACTAATATCCCTCTGCGTCTTCGCCCACGAGTGAGGCGGGATGGAAGTGTAAGGTTAAGTTAGCTCTATGTCTTTTTAATATATATCATGTATCTAAAAATTCGTAATGATCGGTTGTGTAGTTAAAACGTGATAGGGTAACAAATAAACAAACTCACTTTTGCATCAATAATATTAATAAAGATATGAATATTTATAAAATTGTTTTAAACCCAAAATAATTAATATGAAAAAATCTTAGAAATGCACATTTACTGAGAAAAAATATAGACTCTATATCGATTCGCGCCACAAGTTTCGGGGTTGGAAACGTAGCAGTGACGTTTACGAGTTTCCCCCACATGAGATGGGATGTCTGTAGGACTCGCCGGCGTTGAAGGCGCAGGAATATCCACTAAAAAACCAGCGGTACCCACTACGTCTTGCCCAGGGACGTCACGGGATCGCTTGCGCATACTATCGTGCCGTCCCGACGATTAAGTCCCTACTAATAATTTCAAATAACAAAATTTAAATTTACATAAAATATAATTCTTTGACAGTTTTATTGTTTACTTTAATTATATATATATATAATATTCACCATATGCGGGCACCTTAATTTCATTCTATAGTATAGTAATTACAGCTAAAACTTAATCCAGATACTGGAGGACGCTCGGTTAACTATTGTTAACAGAGCGTACACCAATATCTGGATTGTTAAATCTAAACGGGCTCCCACGATACAGGCCTCCTAGTTTATGTACCGACGGATTTATTCACAAAACTGTTAAATAAAGTTTTATTTTTATTGAATAATATAAAAAAGAAATTTCTTTTGAATTTGACTTCATATAAATTTTACCTAATAAATCTACCTTAGATTACGAGTTTACAGTGAAATAACATAAAGGAGATAATAATGTATATTATTATTGGATAATTCATAAGATAAACTTATAATTAATTATAACAAATAAATATTGAAAGCACGAAATTGCTATCATGGCAGACGCAGTGAAAAATGTTATTGGATACATAACATTTTTATGAACGAGCATTGTGGAATATTTTTAATATTATGACGTTGCGAGGATTATAGTTTTCAAGTTTAAAACTATGAAGAATAATTTTACCTAAACATACATTATTGTTTTCTAAATATACAAAATTGTAATCTAAACTTTTTTCATTTTAATCTTCAGATTTGCTTCAAAGAATCATTACCCGATATTTCGTAGCGGTCCGTAGCGCTCAGCGTAGCGCAAAGGCGCAAAATGCTTCGCGGGGAACTTGACACAATTATTACGTTCATGTAAAATTTAAAGTATGACAACGATACTTCATTGTAATAATAATAATAAAAGGTCACATATATTTACATATTTATTGTGTTTACTAGTGGTAGGGCTTTGTGCAAGACCGTCTGTGTAGGTAAAACCAGGTAATTGCAGGCACAAGGTACATAATATCTTAGTTACCAAGGTTGGTGGCGCATAGGCGATGTAGGGGATGGTTAACATTTCTTACAATGCCAATGTCGTATGTCAATGTATGGGTGTACAAAATACAATGTCAATGTATGGGCGTTGGCGACTACTTAGCAGCAGGTGGCCCAAATGCTCGTCCGCCTACCTGTAAAAAAAGTTAATATTTTGTGTAATAATGTCTTATCATTTTCTGCCATAGAGATAAATATCAAGTACTAGCTAACTGTCCATAAGATATACATTAACTACATGTACAAACACAGGTAAATCGTTTTTTCCTTTACTCTAACATATTGACGAGGAAATTGTTTTTTTTTTTTATTTAAATACTTCTTTCTATACATACTTAAGCATCCGTGTCATTTTAAATTCCCGAATTACACCAATAAAGCTGTTATTTTTAATTTTTGTTCTTTTATAGCTTCGTTAAATTTTTATGAGGGAAATTAATAATTTAAACATTTATGCTTTTTAAGCGCAGTACGTACGTCTAATCTTACGTGTGAATATGGCCGGCTAGTATATTATTGTCGTACATATTTATTAACTCGTTGTGCTTGGGAAAATTACACTTCTAACGAGATGATCGATATAGTTGATGATTAAGAAACATACCCCTTTTAACATACACAAATCTTAAATTTTAAGAAACAATTTTTAGTGCCCCGATAGAATTAAAAGTAGTCACATATTAATATTATATGAAGTGATGGACGAAAGAAAAGAATACAATAAAGAATCATTTTTGATAATATTTACTATACTAAAACAATAACAAATCTCGTAATACTTATTAATTAGCGGAAATAAATTTACCAGTACAATTCATATATTCTTTTTACTTTGTAAATATATATGATTATTAGTATCTCATTAATTAAAAAAAATCTTGGACCTACTGAATAATGTAAATTGAATATATAAATCTGCTACCAGGATAGTCTTTGATTACGTTCTGATAATGAAAAAATATATTTTTTCTTTTATAAACGTTTGTTTATCTTTCATGATTTTACTTTTTAATGTTCAAGAAAAATAAAGCAGTAGACTGTTAATCTTCCCCAGCTAAGATATAAGATATAATAAGCTCCAAATCTTCCAAAACAGCTTGTTTTGGAAGATTTGGAGCTTATTCTTCTCCACTGGTCTTATGCGATACAGGAAGGATTTTTCATGATGTTTATTAATCTTCAACGCCTAGCAACAAAAACTAATCCCATGAAAACCCAGTAATACTTGCCCTTGTTCGAACTAATGACGCACGATTGACACATTTTCAATCAAATGGACCGACATCCATAATTATAAAATTATAAAATCGTAATAAATGTCAATAAAAAAAATTACATTCTACCCGAAATATTATCAGAAATCAGTCTTGCAATTCTGAGTTCGTTAGTTGTATGAACTGATTAAACGCAGACGCTTTAAACTTATTTTAAATTATTAAGGGATTAAACATTTTTTTATTTTAACTAACATTTTTTAAATAAAATGAAGAAATATATAATGAAAGTTATTGCTATTCTTATTAACAACAATACATTGAAACTTAATTATAAAATATTTGTAAAAGTATGGAAGTTATTAAAAGAAAATAATAATAATTTACTTTCATAGAAGCCATTTAAGCGTTTAATAACGTATTAAACATTTTCTATTAATATATAGAAAATGTACGCTACGTTACCCTACTACCCTACAATAATACATAAATAGCTTTCACACGTATAAAAATAGATTCTACAATCGAAGAACGTTCACAACACACCAGCCGTTATTTATCATCTTAAAAAAAATCGTATCTGTAAAAAAAATCGTATCTGTAAAATAAATCGTGTTAGAAATACAGACATAATCAGATACGACCATACGAGACGATACGACCATATTATATATCAAGCACAAGTAAGTGCGGCATCAAATCAGTGTGGAGTACATTAAATAAAACAAAGATTGAAATTTACTCCAACTTCCTGCGCTTAAACTGTTTTTTGCTTCAATTTCAAAGTTCACAAGCAAAATTTCGTGGCTCAGAGCGCTGCAACCGTTTCAGAAGAACCGTTTGAATTAATCAGCTTTGTATTTCAAAGGAAAATTCGAGAGTTAAACGCCCTTTAATATCTAGTACTTTCACGTCGTTAAATTCGTAAGCTCAGCGTATAGCGTTAGATCAGCCTTGGGGGACGCAATTTAATTGGTCTAGATTACATTTTTGATTGCTTAAACCGACCGGTTACGTATTTTAAAAACGTATGTATTTTATTGACTTTGTATGAATATAACGAACGTTAAGTGCACTTTGAAGATTGGAAACACTAAAGAGGAATATTTACAATATTAATAATATTTGTAATGTGAAATTGGTAATTTGAATCAAGCAAATAAACCCGAATAAATAAATAGAGCTCACGTTAAATCAAAAGGTTGCTTCGATAGAAACCATGCTTCAGTTAATTTACCCTCAAACAACAATACTTTCGAATCTAGCATATAATTTTTATCTTAATTTCTATTGATGATGTAAAAAATGGTTAATATTTCAGTATAAATTCAATATAAAGTGACCAAGTGCCGCGTAAATCTTTATTAAGAAATCAAAAAGCAATATTATTATTTTTTGTAATAAACTGAAATTGTATTAATTTTCTGCAGTATTTTTTAGATTCAATTCAATTTTTTTTTAAATAGGTTTGGTAACAGTTATTACATTATACATAGGACAATAATAATATGTTCAATAACATTGAAGTAAATTATACTTACGTTATTGAGTATTGGGATAATACTACTTACTACTTTTGCAGTTGAAACGCCCTTCCACTATTACTCCAAGGTTTGAACCTTGGAGTAATAGTGGAAAAAGTTTCATCAAAAATATTACACACCGTCTTATTGCCTCCACTGTAGACAGGTGGGCTGGTTCATTTTTCGCCCAGAGAATCGGAATTGCGATTCAAAGGGGAAATGCTGCTAACATTCTTGCCACCATCTCACGCGATCACGATTTGTACAGTAACTATTTTTTAATTTTATTTATTGAAGGTTTTAATATATATACTATGAACAATTGACAACAGATAGTCTGACACAAATTTATAATTAATGAAATAATAAAATAAGATATATAACATACGAACGATATATAACATAAGAAAATAAAATTACAACAATATTACATATTGAGGTGTTCTAAATTAATTTAAATTCACTATAATAATTACAAATTTGTTGTATCAACTGTACTAAGCATAATTAATTTTATAACATTTAACAGAGCTTGTAATAAATACCTACTCGAATGAATTATAATTTAATTCAAGCGAAAACATCTATGGGCGTGGTTTTATCTGAGTCACTATATATCCCACTGTTGGCCAAAGGCCTCGTCTTCTTATTAAAACTTATAGACAATACAGCTCGAATGCTAGTCAGATACACATTTGGCAAATTCTATCGTTCATAGTAGGTTCCTCCAGAAATTTTTATTCACGAGCACGACATAAATTATAAGCATATGAAAACTCAAAGATTTCCCAGATTTTAGCTCGTGATGAAAGATCTACTTGAACTAACAATTTGTCAATCTCATCTCTTCATATAAATCTTAATATAAATTATATTTTATAACCTAATTTTATTTAAGTGAAATGTACTTTAACAAATTAATTTAGTCCGTATTTATGTACATATTCTCGTAAAATATTTACTAGTGGAAAACTTTTCCGTATAAAATTAAAGTTTATTTTACAATTTCGGTTACTTTGCAATCAACTCGACCGAGACATGCGAAAACAAATAAAGTGAGGCGCGAAGTATTAAAATGTGTAAATTATAGATATGACATTATCTGGAAATGAATTTAATGAAACATTTTGTAACAACAGAGACTTCAATAAAATTAAATTCATATAATAGCGAGAAAAGGTTTTCGTATAGTTCGTGTCCAATACTTTGACACGGACCTTAAAGTGTATTTCAATAATATATATTTTAGGAACGTACTTAGAAATGACAATGTTTTCGGAGCCAAAATATCTCGAAAGGTATTCGCAATGATTTTGCGAATTGCTCTCATCACGGCTCGCTTGCTGATTGCTTTTACTTAGCCTTCTCTAGAGTAACTTGACCGTTAAGAACCCATCTCACGGACAATGTGAAACACAGCGCAGCTTTTGATTTACCATGGAGTGCCTAGCCTTCACAAACTTGACCTTAGCAAATAAGGTTGCCGCAACTGCTTGACTGTTCCATGTGGATTGATATCCCAGCCTGATGCTTAAATCAGGAGTATTCATTACAAGCCCAGACCCTTTTTTCTTAAATCCAATAGAGATAAAAGAATTGAATCACGATTAGGTGGAGAGAAACACATTTTGTTTTTAAGTGAACATGTATTATAACTTTAATCAAATATATAGATAAGTTTACTGTAAGTAATATTTAAATAAACGCAGTGTACTATATTTTTATCAAAGTATTACAATCGGTCAATGATCTAGAAATTAAGGTATATATATAAATATCCTGAGATATTGACTATAAAAAGCGACATTATCGGATTAAGTATCAACACCGAGCATAATAAAATTGTAGTAACATTTGGTTGATGGATATTTTTTCAAGATTCGGTCGTTCTGAATATTCGTCAATAGAGGTCAAAAACACAACTTATTTTCAAATATTTGTATTTTCAAATATATCTTTTACTTTGTTAGATTAATTATTATCAGATATATTTTTTTTTGTTTTTAATTTAAACTTAGCATGATGTTCCGAATTTAGGTCTAGTGGCTAGATATAAGGCCGCTGATCACAGGATCCTGTGTGCGAACCACCACCAGCAGGTCGGTTAATTGAAAAAGTTATTGGGTTTTTCTAATGAAAATTCTCAGTAACATCCCGGAGTTGGGAGTAAAGCCGGTTCCGGCCGGTAAAGGTTCTGCGCCTGAACTCTTTCTGGTCGTGTCGGTTGCTGTCCCATCGGATTATGAGAGTGAGGGAATAAAAAGTACCTGTGTTTGCGTACATACTTGTGCACAATAATATATCCTGCACAGTTTGCTAATCTCTCTTGAGATTGGCCGCCGTAACCGAAGTCAGTCAGGAGGACATCATAGATGCGTTTGATATTTTCTTGTAATATTGGCTTGTCTTTTAGTGTTATATTTCAAAAAATTAAAAAAGTCCAAACCACGTTCAACTGTATCATTTTTCCTACGAATAGTCGTAATAAATTACACAAACTTAATTCAATTTACACGTAAAATATATTTTTTATATTGTTAGAAAACTCTTTCGATCGTAAAATGTTATAAAAATAATGTTAATAATATTTTTTTTTTGTAGTGTTAAGTCTTTTTTTGTTCTAAAGATAAAGCGTTATTCTAAATCGACTTAAGACATGATTTTCTTATTATTGCTTAAATATATACGTAAGTTTTTAAGAGCATGTGCTTTTACTAGTTCACTAATTGTGAACAACATAAAAAAAAACAGAAATTCAGATTGATTAAAAAAGATTGGACCAAAATTAGCGTTTTATATTGTTATTTACAGTAATTTATTAAAGCTGTAATAAATACTGGTCTATAATTAAGGAGTATTATTGTCCCTTCTAGCCCAAGGTTTAATTCTGAAGCGAAAACGAATCATATCTAACGGCTTCGCTGCCTTTTTAAAGGGCATTGACCTGGTGGCTTTCGTCGCTCGATAGGGACGCGCGCGGCAGGAATTATATAAACTTATAATAATATTTATAAAAAGTTTTTAAATACTCTTTTACAAGACACTTAAGTATTTTTAAGATTTAAATTCATCAAATACTATCGATGGGTTGGATTATGTATTTTAGTTATCTACTTAAAAAGTTTCGACCAACCCGCATTGGAGCAGCGTGGTGGAATAAGCTCCAAACCTTCTCCTCAATAAAGGAGAGGAGGCCTTAGCCCAGCAGTGGGACATTCACAGGCTGTTACTGTTACTGTTACTTTAAAAGTTGACATACGAAAATCTATACCCAAAATATAAAAATACATTATTTCTTTAATCTTTGTAATATCTTTAATAATTTAAATTTACACAAAACCTGTAGTTTGTGTATATATTAGTTAATCTACCAAGTCGTAGTCAGATCCAAGTTACGGTCGATTAACAAATTACAAGTGCCAGTATCACACCAAAGCCAGTATCCATTACCAGGTAGAATTCAAACAAGATTTAATCCGAAAATCTAATTCTCTGCCGCCGCTTTGAAGTGCACGAGAGCATAATCGTGTTACAAAATGCAAACACAATTTAGCCACACTAAAACCATATAGCAGAGAGAAATATTTCTTATATCTTAATCATTAAATATGAAGTGGAATAAGGAATTTTACTGATTAATAGGAATGAGGAGATTAGTCCTCGTTAACATTAATGCAAGAAAAAATATAATTTAATTTAAGTAGCTGTGCAAAAAGGGGGCTTAAATATCAAAATTGCTAATTTTTTATTCGTTTTTATTTAAGTTAATCTATTTTAAAGTTAATAATATAATACTACATATGTAGTAAAATATTGTATCCTGTAATATTTCCAAGGGTTGTGTCTGATCAAAAAAATAGTTCCTAAGTAGTATGAGTTCAGAATGTCCTGGATTTAGTAGAGGCTAGCCACCTCCTTCTCAAAAGGAGACGTTAGCCCAGCATGAGAACATTTACATCTCACTTTACCATCGTCGTAATATAATAAACGCAAGTCGTTTGCATAATTAATCACAAAAATATTAAAAAGTTATATAAATTTTCTATAAGAATAAAAATGAAACTTTATATGTTTCTCCTCTGTGTGTTCCTAAATCTTAGTCCTAAAAAGTACTTTAAATTTAAGCGTATAACATAGATATATGTTTTATTACCACTATTACATTTAAATTCGATCTACAAATATTCGATATTCGAACTACAATCGGGACGTGATAGTATGATAAGCACCTCTTCCATATTAATAAAATTAGAGACTAGCTTTCGCATTTCGTACTTGAAATTCGTATTTGTTCAATCGAAATAGATAAACATATTATATTATCTTCGTTCCGTTAGGTTGTGTGTGTGTGTTAATAAGTGTCAGCATTGTTGTTACATGTTTATATGCGTTTCCGTGTGTGCATTTTTAAATAATATAACAACCTTTCATATTATTTAAAAAGCCGAGATGGCCTAGTGGTTAGAACGCGTGCATCTTAACCGATGATCGTGGGTTCAAACCCGGGCAAGCACCACTGAATTTTCATGTGCTTAATTTGTGTTTATAATTCATCTCGTGCTTGACGGTGAAGGAAAACATCGTGAGGAAACCTGCATGTGTCTAATTTCATTGAAATTACGCCACATGTGTATTCTACCAACCCGCATTGGAGCAGCGTGGTGGAATAAGCTCCAAACCTTCTCCTCAAAAGGGAGAGGAGGTCTTAGCCCAGAAGTGGGACATTAACAGGCTGTTACTAATTTAAGTTACACATACAGAAATATATTTATTAATCCTTTTTTATTTACCTAGTGGCTTTGGACAGGGCTATCTGGGTGGGGAGCACCCACTCTTCAGATATTCTGCCGCTATGCAGCAAAACTTAGTATTGTTGTGTTCCGGTTTGAAGAGTGAATGAGCCAGTGTAACTACAGGCACAAGGGACATTGCATCTCAGTTCCCAAGGTTGGTGGCGCATTGGTGATGTAAGGAATGGTTATTATTTCTTACATTGTCAATATCTATGGGCGGTGGCACTTACCATCAGGTGTCACATTTACTCGCCCGCCTGCTTATAAAATAAAAAAAACAGCGCTACAAATAAATATACAAATCCGGGCAAAAATCGAAAACTGAGGGTTCCGTATTACCACACAATACTGAAAGATTTACCAAGTTTTATTTTAAGACTTAGATTTTTCATAGGTTTTCCTTTAATTTGTCCGTAAAAATTAATTTTCTTTTTTTTTTGTAAGCAACAAGTTTACGGTTTTCGGATTTTTTCCTATACTTGGGTTATAAAATATTGCTTTTTGCCAATATGTCATGCCATTTTATGATTCTAGCTCAACGATCAGCAGATTAGTATTTGATATTAATTTCAACTTTATATCTTTAAGGGTTCCTGAGAAAAAGACAGACATACAGACGGACAAGCGGACAACAAAGTGATCTAACGGTTACTTTTTTCTTTTAGTGGTACGGAACCCTAAAAACAGATAACGATAAAGATATTTTCTCGAATTCTTTTCGAACCGAATTAAATCTATTCACTTATTTTAATTTTATATCTATCAATTTTCAACTCAATTTACAAAAATTCGAAAAAGTCGAGATGGCCTAGTGGTTAGAACGCGTGAATCTTAACCGATGATCGTGGGTTGAAGCCCGGGCAAGCACCACTGAATTTTCATGTGCTTAATTTGTGTTTATAATTCATCTCGTGCTTGACGGTGAAGGAAAACATCGTGAGGAAACCTGCATGTGTCTGATTTCATTGAAATTCTGCCACATGTGTATTCTACCAACCCGAATTGGAGCAGCGTGGTGGAATAAGCTCCAAACCTTCTCCTCAAAAGGGAGAGGAGGCTTTAGCCCAGCAGTGGGACATTAACAGGCTTTTACTGTACTGTACTGTTACAAAAATTCTAATTAAATCCTTTGAAAGTTAGTATTTACTATCAAAATAAATTTTCAGACTACCTTCGTAAATTCTAGGAATTGGATCGTAACAGAAATAGCCTTCATTCATGCTGCACTGAAAGTGAAAGTTAAAATTTATAGTAACGTTTATAAATAAGCTTTCATGTGGATTTAATACTATCGTAAGTGTTTGTTTACATTTGTAAAATACATGTTTGCTTTTTAATATGGGTGAATTATTCCGTTGATTGAATTTTGCGTTGTGTGCAGGTAGTCTGTGTTTATATGCTACAATTAATCTATTGAAAGCTGTATATTATTTGGAGCAATATAATAATACATTTTGTGAATTTGATGTATTTAATGATTAGTTATAAGATTTTATTATTATTATACATAACAAAATTCAGTTGTATATACAACATGTTAAAAAAAGCACAAAAAACATGTTAAAAAAAAGCACAAAAAAGTACAAAAAGCCGAGATGGCCCAGTGGTAAGAACGCGTGAATCTTAACCAATGATCGTGGGTTCAAACCCGGGCAAGCACCACTGAATTTTCATGTGCTTAATTTGTGATTATAATTCATCTCGTGCTTTACGGTGAAGGAAAACATCGTGAGGAAACCTGCATGTGTCTAATTTCACTGAAATTCTGCCACATGTGAATTCTACCAACCCGCATTGGAGCAGCGTGGTGGAATAAGCTCCAAACCTTCTCCTCAAAAAGAGGAGAGGAGGCCTTTAGCCCAGCAGTGGGACATTCACAGGCTGTTACGGATACAACATGTTATTCCGAAAAGTATGTCACTACACCCACCCTTGTAATAAAACCCACTAAGTTATGACTCATGCGAGACTTTTTCCATAAAATCTATTCTTAGTGTCCACGATGCTATTTTAATTTTAAATATATAAAAATGGTTTTTGGTATGTCTATTTGAGATGAATAGACCCTTACTTATCCACCTTACCTATTACCATAAAATATATCCTTACCTATAGATACCTTGATCTATCACCATAAAATCTGGCAATGTGGCAGTGGGTAGATTTTTTATAATTTTTTAATTAAATTAGGATGTATTTACAAAAAAAAGTAGTATATGTAGCATATATAGTATATCAGTTGTCTGTTTTCATAATACAAGCTCTGCTTAGCTTGGGATCAGATGACTGTGTGTGAATAATGTCCCAGGATAATATTTTTACTTATATTTATACTATATTTTATACTACTTATTTGACGGGCCGGTTGGCGTGGTTGGTAGATACTTGCCTTTCACGCCGAAGGTTGTGGGTTCGATTCCCACCCAGGACAGACATTTGTGTGCATGAACATGTCTGTTTGTCCTGAGTCTGGATGTAATTATCTATATAAGTATGTATTTACAAAATAAAAGTAGTATATGTAGTATATCAGTCGTCTGGTTTCCATAGTACAAGCTCTGCTTATCTTGGGATCAGATGGCCGTGTGTGAATAATGTCCCAGGATATTATTATTTATTATCATCGAAAAAGATTTATACTGACTACTTTGTTGGATCGCCTCTAGATGGCGCTGTGGTGATCTAGCAAAGTTTTTTTATAGCCTTTTGCCGTCTACCGCTGGACGAAAGCCTCCGCCATAGAACGCCAACCATCCCGATCTTGGGCAGTCCGCATCCATCCCGAAACTGCCACCTTTTTTAAATCGTCGGCCCATCTTGTCACAGGGCATCCTACACTACGTTTGCCTAAGCGTGGTCTCCACTCTAACACGTGTCGACTCCATCGGCCATCAATGCGCCTGGAGACATGACCAGCCCACTTCCACTTCAGCGAGCTAATTCTACGCGCGATGTCGGTGACTTTAGTTCTCTGGCGAATGTCCTCATTTCGGATTCTATCTGCCAGAGAAACCCCAAGCATCGCGCGTTCTATTTCACGCTGGGCGACCCTAAATTTGTGAACCAGTCCTACGGTAAGTGTCCACGCTTCGGCACCGTAAGTCATTACAGGTAGGACGCACTGATTGAAGACCCTGGTCTTAAGCGACTGTGGGATCGACGATTCAAAAATATAACGTAACCTCCCGAATGCCGCCCAACCCAAACGTATTCTTCTTTTAGCCTCCTTCTCAAGGTTGTGCCGGCCAAGTTGTATAGTTTGGCCCAGGTAGATGGCTCTCGAATCATTTACGACCACTGGTCTCGGGGATACATGTCGGTTTGCCATAATTTTGGTCTTTTCAATGTTCATCCCGAGACCTACTTGTCTTGAAGAATCGTTCAGGCTGTTTAGCATCTTTTCCAAATCCTACAGAGTCTCCACCATGATGACAATGTCGTCAGCAAATCGCAGATGTGTACTAGCAAAGTATTCATCTTTAACTTCCTTACTATTCAACGAATCGCTAAATATGGAGCAAAAATTCATGCAATTTAAGCTTGTTTATGTTGTTCCTCTAGTTCCAAGGTTGGCGTCATTAACTCGGTTCCCTCAGTCTATTACCTTACAAGGTTATTTCCATGAAAACCGTTTTTAAAAATTCTTAAAGTTACTAGAGAAACTTTTTGCATTATAAAGTGACGGTAACCAAATAATCTAATCCAAAAAGTTTTTTTTGGTTATTCGGTTTCTATCAGTCTACCCTTGCGCCTAAATTTAATATAATTGAATAACATTCACGAAATTGTTACTTTTTCAATTTCTCTATAGGAAAATAGAGTGTGCATTTCCTTAACCGCTTGCCCGTTGGCTTCCGTAAATTATATTTAGAAGATATATTAAGATTTAGAAGTTTGCTTTAGAAAAACTCGTGGCAAATACAATTTATTAAAGTTTTTAGTAAATTGTATGTAGTGTAAGAACAACATTTTAACACAAAATAAAAAATCAAATTTTACACGTACATATTATATTATATGTATGCGAAACATGCTGGCTATCTGTCGTCTTTACACAGACAATTTGTGTAAATTTGTTGGTTTTCGTCCACAGTTGGTAATTAAAAATGGTGGCCATTCCATTTTCAAACCATAAATAAAAGTTGAATAACGCCGTAATGTGAGGCGTTTTTATTATTAATTTTCATGACAAAAATTTTTTTAGTCAGTCTAATTTAGTTATACGAGAATTGAATCTTTAATAACCTGATAAACATTATTTATTTTGTGACCTAAGGATATTAACAACGGGAATAATGAAATATATATTCCTTAATCAGAGATGATGACAATGAGATTTACTAACAAAAAATATCGCAAGTGATATGAGATAGCGCCAAAATGTGTAGCACATAGACGCACTCTCTATCCCCAAACTCTTATAATCCAATAAAACGGCAAACCGATACATTTGATACCGACCGAGTTCGGGCGCAGAACTAACGACGTAACGTGATTTCCGACCCAGAGGAGTGTTAAATATTGAACAACAGATTGCTATTGAGTTTTTTAGAGAAAAATCCGTAACGTAACAGCCTGTGAATGTCCCACTGCTGGGCTAAAGGCCTCCTCTCCTCTTTTTGAAGAGAAGGTTTGGAGCTTATTCCACCACGCTGCTCCAATGCGGGTTGGTGGAATACACATGTGGCAGAATTTCAGTGAAATTAGACACATGCAGGTTTCCTCACGATGTTTTCCTTCACCGTAAAGCACGAGATGAATTATAAACACAAATTAAGCACATGAAAATTCAGTGGTGCTTGCCCGTGTTTGAACCCACGATCATCGGTTAAGATTCACATGTTCTTACCACTGGGCCATCTCGGCTCTTGAGGGGGGTCCTGGTCTCCTCGGTAAGTCGTATATACGTGTCAAAGCGTATATACGACATGAGATGATTTCACTTTGACCAAGTCACGAGAAAAATCCAATCAATAAAAATTAATAACCGGTAAGCCCCGAGGTTTGAACCTAAGACCTCAAACGGAGAGACAATTGACGCTAAGCCAATTAAATATAAATCGTTACATAAAAATTATCTGAAATTTACATGAACTGTAGACCACATAGCTATTTTTTTTTTATTTACACATATTAAAAATCCAATGAATATACTGTAAAAATAAAGCTATCCAACACTGCAAACATAACCTTACTCCTTTATTTACATTCATCAAAGCTTCAATTACTATATTGTATAAAAATAAAGCCAACCAACAGAGTGCAAGCTATTGCGTGCAAAACCAACATGCAAAAAAAAAAATAACTATTTTCCCTGTATGCGATTTAAAAGCTATGCCTGAATAGAGAGATTGGAATTTTTTGCTTACTGAAGGTTCTACCGCAGTCCGGGTTAATTTACATAAGCGATATATCTTTATGCTGGAGGCCAAAAGCCCACGCGATTCCATACTTACCATATCACTAGAGCGGTATGTATTTGATAGCAAATATAAAGTTTTTTTTTAAACGAACACATCGCCTACTTTAATTTAATAACTTTACGCTTTACTTTATAATTACGAAATTGTGTTTGTTAGTCGGTCCTTCTTTCATACGGCAATGGAGAATCGGAATAACTTGACTTTTTTAATCGAGATATTGTAACAAAATGCCAATGAAATATTGTAAATAAAGCCGCATAACGAATTCACATCAATTGGGTTAGATTTTTTTAGACTTCAAAAAAACAGCGAGGATAATTTTTACTCCGAAAACGACACCGTTATTGTATCATCATGTAGGATAGCTATCATAAGAAACCGGAGTTTCAGGGTCTATATTTAGATAAAATATTGTAAGAAGTCCACACTACTTAAAACATTAGCAATGCCCCACCTTGTTGGTGGTATTTAAGTGGTATTTAAGATGCGGTAAAATATTAGCGTTTTTTATTGTTACATATATTACTTTAGTATTACCTATAGAAGTATGATTATAACATCTTAGTTTAGCTATTTTAAATACATATATACAATTTACTGCGACGATTAAATTTAAACATAGCTTAATCATAACTTCACCTAAGTAACTTAAGTGTCAAGGTTCTCTGTAAAGTTTGCTTAAAATTATTTCAATGTACATAAATAGAGACGCTTAGGTCTAATTTAACTTTATTAAATGGGTTATATAACTATGTACAATATTGACACATACAACTTGAATAGTATTATTTTTTTCGTTAAGCTGAATACAATAACTTAGGTGGCTATTACAATGCAATAAATAACAATAAAAAAAATCGTATCATATTAAATGTAGACCATGCAAAATTGTAAAAGTAATTTTAGCTCACTAGCGGATTTTCAGGTTAAAGAAACTTTATTCTCATCAGGAATCCCATTCACTAACATGAGAACCTAATATTACTACAACAATTGCCCAGCAGCGCGGCAAAGCAGCCTTTAACAGTTTATTTCTTTTTATTAATATTCAATTTACATTCCATGACATAACCGTTTTAATTTTTAGTGTGCTACTTCTAAGTTATTACATTATGAATGCGTAAATTTAAGCGTTATTATTATTATCAATTCAATCACGTTCAAATATTTTGATGATCTTATACCAAACTACTCTCAGAAGTTTTCATAGGGTGATAGCGTTAAAAATGCCAGCCCTAAAAATATGCGACATATTTACTTATCAGTGCTATAAAACTCTTACGCAGAGCCCACATGGCATAAGATCAAAAATTGATGATAAATACGAAATATAATTTAAATAATTTCAATGCGTTAATATTACGTTTTAAGGGTATAAAACTGTAGTGATGGAGTTCAACGCCTTGTATCCGTTCACTTAGCACTTAGAGCCTTTTCCTTGTTATATTCTTACGTACTACAGATTCTTGAGCTGCTTATTTTATACGCTACAATAAAGCTTATTTAATATTTCCTCGAGTCTTAGTTTTAATACTTAAGAGTATACTATAGTTAAGTCAACTTATCTTAAAGACCCGTTATAGTAAAGTATAACAGCATTTTTCAATGCTTTAAAGTTAAGTTTGATATTACACCAGAACTTTGTATTCTCGTTGGTTTAGTGGTTAGAACGTAATGATGATATCCTAGATCCATCATGGGCTTAATTTCGGGTTATTGGTTTTTTCTGTCAATAAATTCTCATTTGCAGCCTCGAGATGAATGTGGAAAGTTTTACCAAAGATAATTATATCCTGTATAGGATATTGGTATTTTTTTAAAATAAGTTCGTAGACTGGCGACTAGGCCACTTAGTGAGCGGTCACCACCGCCTTTAGACCTGGGCACTGAATGAAATATAAATTATTCCTCACATCGCCAATTGCACCACAAATTCATAAGAGACTTCTGTCCTATGGGTTTATAATAGAGAAAGAGGGATAATAAGGAGTATTAGTATATTACTGCGCAGTTGTCTAATTTTGCTGTTGTGGTCAAATTTGATTTATTTTATTTGGTTGCATTATAATAGATATTATTATTATATTGTAGTGAAAAGCCATTAATATTCGAAAAGTTTTTTTTTTTTATAGAATAGGAAGACGGACGAGCATATGGGCCACCTGACGGTAAGTGGTCACCAACGCCCATAGACATAGGCATTGTAAGAAATGTTATAGATTGCTTACAACACCAATGCGCCACCAACCTTGGGAACTAAGATGTTATGTCCCTTGTGCCTGAAATTACACTAGCTCACTCACCCTTCAAACCGGAACACAATAATACCAAGTACTGCTGTTTTGCGGTAGAATATCTGATGAGTGGATGGTACATACCCAGACGAGCTTGCACAAAGCCATACCACCAGTATAGGTTAATAAATAGAGATAGAGTAAATTATCATCAAACACATACAGGGTTTTTTAACTGTGTATTAAACAACTACGTACGTACGAGATGAATTATAAAAACTTTCCTGGGCTTCAACCCTTAATAAATGAGTCTCCTTGGCATTCAAATCAATATAACCTATTTAAAACCATTTGTATATAACATTTAAATAAGCATACAAAGCAAGTTAATGTAAAATTTTGAGAAATTGTATTCATTTGTTCTAGTGAGTCAATTGGAAGATAAATGAAGTTCAATACATATGTTTACCAAAACGAAATCAGCCATGGTAAATTTAACTTAAGCTAAATTTAACTTTAGCTTGAGTAACAAGATTTGAAACAAAGACACAACAGACACAGGAAAGTTTATTATGCATCGACAACCAGAATTCAAGCCTAGTCAGATGCATTAATACAAATTACAATTTTTTGAACTACTCAGACTGAAATTTTTTTTTGATCTTCTGCTTACATTTATTGTTATGTAAATAATATTGTATTTGACTGAAGGTAACTTAACATTGAGAGCCGAGATGGCCCAGTGGTTAGAACGCGTGAATCTTAACCGATGATCGTAGGCTCAAAACCGGGCAAGCACCACTGAATTTTCATGTGCTTAATTTGTGATTATAATTCATCTTATGCTTGACGGTGAAGGAAAACATCGTGAGGAAACCTGCATGTGTCAAATTTCACTGAAATTCTGCCACATGTGTATTCCACCAAACCTCATTGGAACAGCGTGGTGGAATAAGTTCAAACCTTCTACTCAAAAAAGGAGAGTAGGTTAGCTGGGCTACCCAGCAGTGGGACATTCACAGACTCATACTGTAAATTAACATTTTGTACTGTTATATTATAACATTCATATCAGTCATATCATTAATAGTATAGTTTATTTAAATTTGTAACTGTGTAACTAATATTCATATTAATATGCTGGAAGGGTTGTGTAAATAGGGAAATTTAAACATAATTACTCTATTTAAATCACAACTGCGTTAAGTGTCAAGAATGCCAGCAACATTTTACCGTTGCATTGCAATTACAATTCTATGAAAATAAACCAGCGCTGTTCTCTAAAATTTATTACAATTTAGTTTCATAAT
This sequence comes from Nymphalis io, assembly GCF_905147045.1. NCBI lineage: Eukaryota > Metazoa > Arthropoda > Insecta > Lepidoptera > Nymphalidae > Nymphalis > Nymphalis io. Next base: position 14,928,017 of record NC_065918.1, read on the forward strand.
ATCGTAAGTGGTTTTCATAATAAAATGACCTTTTAAAAATATATTTTTTATACTAAAATATATTTATAATATTAAAGCGGTATTTAAATAGTTTGTTTATGCATATAATATTACAATCGATGTAAGACATGGATCTTAACGCAGGATCGCCGGTTCAGATCCGTGGCACTAATTTGCGTTTTTAATTTATCTCGGCTTGACATGAAGAAGTAATCGTATGAAACCTCTTTCCGACTAATCAATTTGTATCATATCATATCAAGCATCTACCGATGGATTAAGTTTAAGGAGGTACATCTTTGCTCAGAAAAGGAGCATTTCTTGAATAATTATTACCTTATAATGTTTGATAAAGACCTTAATATCTTTTTCAATATCACCAGTACCTTATAAGGAAATAAATTAGACTAAAGGGAGAATATATTCCTATACCGAGAACGTAGTACGAACACTTTTTCTAAAAAACTAACTTCATAGTTCCCACGTCGGTGGCGCATTGGCGATGTTTGAAACGGTTAATATTGCTTACATAGCGAGCAGAAATTGGCACTGTAAGAAATATGTGATGTTGTAACCATTTATGGTTTGGCCCATTTGCCATTCCATCTGACTATCGTAAAATTAACCCTTAAAATAAACGGAAGATAATTATTTACGTTTTTTAAAATAGTAATGCCCTCCCTAATCAACGGGTTAATACCGATATAGGTCTATAAAAATGCAGCCAAGACACAAAAAATAAATAAAATTGAAACAACTTGAATATATTTTGGAATGAACATTTAACATTCATCTTTGAATAATTAATATTATCGTTTTGTCAAGAAGAGCTTGACAAAGGACAACATGTCAATATTTTTATCACAATCTTCATAATCAAACAAAAGGAATTTATCTCGCTATTCATAAAACGTAATTCTGAAATATCAATTCCCACTGGAAAAAAATGCAATATTTTATATGAGTTTGTTCAATGCTATGGGTTTGTTGAGCAAATACAAAACGATGTTTCTGACTTCGTAAAGTGTAAGTTTGACTTTAAACCAAACGATCCAATTTTTATACTTCTCATTTTTACACGTTGTGTTGGTATATGTTTGTCTCATTCAAGTTCCTTCATTGCGGTACAACCGCACGAGGGAGATGGTACATGCCTCAGATTGAGTAAGAGCGGGACAGCGTGCGTGAAGCAGATCGGGTTGGCGCCATGTATTACGTGACCAGTATTCCTAAATACTTTAAAAACTGATATAACTTAATACTTTCCATCAATCGCGATGGAAAAGTTCCAGGAGAGACTTTAAAAGTTGCAGATATCTAAGAAAATGTGTCACTTAATCCCACGACCAACCTATACTTATAATTATAAATATAATAAAATTGGAACAGACAGAAGTCTGTACATTAAAGATATTGAAAAAAAAACAAATGATGTCTGTTTTAGAGCAACAGAAGCCAAAACAAAAGTTTTAAGAGTTTTTGTCTGTCTGTATGTTTGAACCCGCATCACGCAAGAACTACTGCATGGAGTTGGTTGCAGTTTACACAGATGTATTACGAGATGTCTAACTTAAAATAAGCTATAGTTTACCGCAGGAAAATATCTTATTCCGATTGTTTTAAGTTTAGAAATGCCCAGATCTCACTTTATTTAATAAACTTAATGCTAAACTAATAGATAAAATGATGCTAAGCGAATAGGAAACTAGCGCCACCCTTTAATGAACAGATAAGTTAGTCGTTTTGTATCTACCCAAAAAAAACATAGATGGCGCTGTTTTTTTATTTTAGGGCTTATCTTAACCGATCTTAACCGATTACAACTAATCTTATACAATAGTAGAAAACAAAACATATTTAGCTTTGTTTCATCGAAAGCAAAGTCAAAAAAATGTAGCTATAGAAACAAATAGAAGAGAATTGAATAGAAGGGTACACAAAGTTAAACAGAAATTACAATTAATAAGAACGATATACAAAAAGGTGAACCTGTCGCTAGGTGTCTTTTCTATAGCATAATATAATTATTTATTTTTTCATAAAGGTAACATTCGCATTATAACCTCAAAGACATTAATTTTTTGTAGATATTTTTCTATAGCAAAATATTTGAGGTTATAATAATTGTATTTTATTTCATATTCCAGTAAAATAAGATAAAAATAGTTCGGGGTTTCTGTGCTTAATATTTAACATTTTTAATTTCTCCCTAAAAACAGTCTTACCTTTCGTCTGCTTCTGCTCCAGTCAAACGAGGACGATTGAAAAGATTAACAGAAAGTCAACCATAGCGAGAAGAGCATCTAGCATAGTAGCGTTCTAGAAGAGCTGCGTCTCAGTCTCAAGAGGTTTTTTTCTGAATCGCGTCCTAATGCAAATAGATGACATAATGCCGCGTCATGGTCTAAAGAGAATAGCGTATAACGTGACAGTCGATTGAGTGCAAGCCAGTCCCGCCACACTGAAGCATGAATTGCGGAAACTTGGGAATAATGTGAGATTCAGTTAAGCTCTAAACGTAGCCGCCACAACATTACCCGATCTATAGAGACAAATTTCGAACGAAAACAGTGTTTAGCTATAGCTTAATGACTACAACCATCACAAAATCTAACGGTCCCTAAAGTCAAATCAAGAAAGAAGATCACTTTTGTCTGCTGACCGCATTCGTCACAAACTCTCGCGTTCTCTAAAAATGCATGAGGAAAGAGAGTCATGTCTATCTGCTGATCGCACTCGTCACAAAATCTCTTGTTCTGTAGAAACGCATGAGGAAGGAATATTATTTTTGTCTGCTGATCGTACCCAACGCGAAATTATACACTTTCTAGAAACAGATAAGAAAAGACACTTACATTTGTCTGATGGCCGTAAACTCCATGAAATATCACGGATGTTGGAGACAGATGAGTAGCATGTCTAGTGTTTATCGTTTACTCACAGTAGCTGCTGTGATAAACAGGACAAAACCACTCATCACCTTGAAGAAGAAGTCGTGTGCAAGTTTTGCAGCAGAAACAATCCAGTGAGATCCGAACTATGAAGTTAGGAGAAGACCAGCTGCGAAATGGCGTTCTTAGGTTGTCTCTGATGTTTCGCGAGTATACGATCCTGAAAAGAGAAGAAGAGTAGAATAAAATGGATTTTATTATGTCTTAATAATAATAAAATTTACCAATTATACTCATCTTGGTTCAATGAACGATATATGCGCGCATTTCCGTGCATAGAAGGAGAATGAAGAAACCAAAGAAATGTGTTTTTTATCTGGCAAAGTTCACAGTTAGAGAGATCACAAGAACTACCAGAATACCTGTAGGTAGTGGGTATTAGGGTCCGTTCACACAGACCGGCTCGGAGAGGAGAGCAGATTTTTATCACGTTGGAAACAGTGTTTTGAGTGATTGTAGTAAAGTTTATTTTTGCATTTGCACCTTTTTTGTCATTAAAAATGCCTGAACGCGCTTCGTGTGAAGTAATAAAAGGAGCCGACCGGCTCCGCTTGCGTGCTCTTTCTCGCTCGCACCCGCTTTCAGATCTCTTCCAGCCGGTCGATGTGAAATAGTTGGCGGCTCCGCTCCGGCCAATTCCAAGCGTATACGACCCGGTCTGTGTGAAAAGAAAAAAGCAGGCCGATGCTCTCCGAGCCGGTCTGTGTGAACGGACCCTAAGGCACTTAGAATGTGTACGTTCCGAGTGCATTTTATTGGTATTTAATTCTCAACTGCCTCTGCAAAAATAAACAACATATAAATACTTGATTTGCGGGCGTAGGAAGTCGCGGGAAAAGCTAGTACTAATAGATAAAAAACTCCATAACATATAGCTGTCATTTATACTCTGTGACAGCGAAGCATATTAATATTTAAAACGAGGACAGACGCGTCAGCAGGCTAGCTGGTCATGTTACCATTCAAAGAAAAGTATTTGTATACATACATAAGGAATATTATGGTCAGATTTTATTTTTTATTTCTATGTATATATTATGATGGTGTAAAAAAATAATAAAAAATAATTGCATTAGTGTTTAAAATTATGTTACTCATATATTTTTTATTGAAACGAAACAAATTTTGTTATAAAAACGTAAAAAATGTAAAACCAATAAAATAAAAAGATAATAAAAAAGTTTACATTAACGAAGTACTATATGCGTCAAAGATTATTGAAACGTAATATAGAAAGAAAGTTGTACTTTAATTTAAATTTGAAATATTGCTATCTTCGCGAAATATTTTACTTAAAATTGAATTTTATTACAAAAGCTCTTATTTATAACAACTTGTAATAAAGTTGACTTTCACAAACAATTGATAAAAGTTTATTAACGTTTAGATATTTTACACTTTTCAGTGAAAATTTTCATAGAAAGAACGTTCAAAAACCAATACTTGTTTTAAAAATCGTACGCTATCTGCACCAAAACGGTAAAAAAGAATATCGGAAAACGCAAATAAAAAGGTGCTCCCTTTTACATTTCACTTTGGTAATCAAATTTAATAAACAAAAATAAAGTGCTCTTTCTGCATGCTTTTGCTATCTAATCTAACACTACTAAATCTAACACTATTCAATCCTTAAAATATTATAATAAAATAACTTTTTACTTTTTTAAAAGGGTATTGCTTATTATATAAATTAAATGCGAAGCTACCGTCGAAAATGTATTTCAAAATCAATGAAATCTAACTTATATAAGAAATCAAAACCCTTCTTAGGTATCTAAAATACATTCACCCGGAACAGCAGCCCAAGCCCAATCCGTGGAAAGGTGCCGCTTAGGGAGTTTTATACATCCATTTTTCCTGGAAATATTTACTTTACGTGCGTCACGTTTAGAGCTGAAGTCGTTAAACGATTTAATAAAAAAATAACCTATAATTATACCTACCCCATAAATAAAATAATTATGAAAAATAAATTACATATCAAATTATTAAGAAGGTAAAAAAATTATACTTACACATTTGATTTATACTGTATATACGAATATTAATTCATTAATTATTCGCAGTAAATCGCAAGAAATTGCAAACAAATAAGTGCTTTAAAAAACACGATTAAATTTTAAACCAAAATTATATATTGTTTTTCAATGGATATGAGCGTTTGATATAATTATGTATTATTACAGAAGACGTTTGAAGTTATAAAATCCGTAATATAACGTTTTAATAAACAGAAATTATGAAGAAAATTGTACGATTAGTGACATTAGTATGTAAAATGATATGTTTCTTCATTCGATTATTAAAATAATGATAGTTTAAGAAAATTCCAGTGAATATTGTGCAGTCTATATTTTTATTTTATAAAACCTTAGGTTTTTAAATAACGTCTGCGTGCAAATGTTGTCTTTTTTATCAACATATTTTTCTTTGTGTTTATAGTGATTTCATATTTATATTTATTGTGATTTTGATAGTGATTAAAACGTTTTTATACAATTTGAAAAAAAAACAGCTGTCATTTGTGAAAATATTTAAAAATAAATTATACTATATGTAATGTTGAACCAACACAATTTATAAATATATTTTTGACGCATGAATTTACAAGTATAATTTGTATTGTTATATTATTTCTAGCCAATTCGTATCTGCGATGGCGTCTTTAATATAACGAATAGCCGCTTTCAAAGCGAGGATAATGACAATTTTCAGCCGCAAATGCGATTTCGAATATTCTTTTTTCAAATCATTCAATTTATTAAAACTTTATGTTTTAAGTAATGACTGATGAAATAGTATCATGCATGTTGATTACGAACTAGCGTCAATAATGCATTGCGAAAACTACTTTTCAAGTACTTTTAGTAACTTGTGCAGAATAAAGTTACATTTCAATTTAATATACTTTTCACGTAAATATTGTCACTCGTGTATTATATAAAGAGAAATCGAACTGAAGCTGAAAATTATGAAATTTAGATAAGTTAGACAGAACTACGGGAAGTTTTTAGAAATCGTCTCTTATATTTCTAATCAAAACAAAAAATCAAAGATAAATATTACAATTTTTAACGATAAGCATATGTTTTAACGTTTTTAAATTCAGTGGTGAGTTTTTTTTTAAATGTTGTATCATATCATAAAAAATTATCATAGTCTAAAAAATCTTGTATATTTAGTTTGATATTTTTATCTATGTAACTAAAACATTTCTGGTGTTGATTGCAAATACAATGGTATTTGTAGTTACACTTAATTTAAAGATTGATTAAATTTTAATCGTGTCTGTTTTTTTTATAACAAAATTCGCCAGAAAATTAACAAGATAACTTACGTCCTTATTTCTCATTCATTAGAAAATTTATTACAATATTTGTACTAAAACTAATGACGATCTAGTCTAAGAAACAATAACTTTAATAGTTTAATTTTATATCATTTATTCATTTACGTCTAAGTTTATGCAAACAGATTTATCAAATATTAAAGTAAGCAGCGGACTGACTTCTAACTTTACCAAGTAACTGACTCGAAATGCCTTTGAATAATAAATAATGTTTAAGTGAGTATTATATACATTTACTACTGATAATATTATTTAGTCATTCTACAATATATGAATATTAATATAGTTTTAATATATATTATTTATTTTCTCATTTAAACGTTTTCCAATATTGAAGTTGAAAAGTTGATAGTAGATACTAAAAAGTCTGAAGTTATGATGGTCGGGTCCTCTAAGCTTAGGCTCATTAGGTACGTTTTAATAGATCCCATAGATCACACTGAAAAATGACAGACGCGTATTACTTCCCTGGTGGTAGGGCTTTGTGCAAGCTCGTCTGGGTAGATACCATCCACTCATCAGATATTCTACCGCAAAACAACAGTACATGTTATTGTTGTGTTCCGGTTTGAAGGGTGAGTGAGCCAGTGTAATTACAGGCACAAGGGACATAGCATCTTAGTTCCCAAGGTTGGTGGCGCATTGGCGATGTAAGCGATGGTTAACATATCTTACAATGACAATGTTTATGGCCGTTGGTGACCACTTATCCGTGACCATCACCCATATCCATCCCTGTCCGTCTACTTATACTATAAAAAACTTAGTTTTTAAATTACAGTTAATATTTCCGTCTTCTCCCATCGAGTTACTATAAGCTTATACAGGCTTCCACAAGTCGCTCACTTCCTTTATACGAACATTACTTCAGATTCCTTGAGCTATTATAATTCTCACTTTCACCACAAGCTTACACTAAATTGAAAATAAATACGAAAACAATGGTCGCAATCAATGCAAATTTTAAATATACCTAACAAATTATTCCAGCGATTAACATACAACAAATAAAAGTTTTTCAAAAAATCGTTACAAAACAACATGTTTGTTCATGATTTTGGCTACACATGACACAGGCTCTTTTTAAAATTTTCAAAGTTTTATTATTTTATAATTAATTACCTTAATTTAGTTATCTAGCGGCTAACTTATAAGACCGCAGATCTTGTGTGTTTAAAGTTAAGCGCTTTAATATAAACTTAGATTATCGATTCATTTATAATAGTAATTGTAATACAAACAAAGCTTATTATTACAAAATTGATTAATTATCAATAAATCAGATAGTTCGTGACAATAAACGACCTCATTTACATGTTAACGGATATGCCTGAAATGAATGATATTTCATGCATAAAATCATATATTTCCTATTCTATTAAAATCCAATAAATCATTATGACTGTACTTGACTTCATGCAAGACAAATTGTAGTAAGATGAAAATTGGAACTCAGAGCGCTTTGTTGTTGAAGTTTGTTATAGTTGTTATCAAATTTAACAGACGTATAAGCAATCTCGCAATTCAAAATTATATCGTTATTAAAAGAGCACAATCTATTAGACAAACCTTATTCATTCGAGGTATTCCAATTACTTTAAAATTTGACGTCGAATGCATTTTGAAACTAGATGAAATATCTAAAGTTTCAACGAGTTAATTTATTACATTTAATGTTAAATGTTTCAAACTTAGTAAAATGAAAAATGTTTTTAATATTTTCATATGATGCTTCTCAGAGATTATGTTTTATGTAAAATCATCCACGCTATTAAATATATTTCTCTCGATAACGCAAGACGTTTGTCCGTGCGTTAGGTGTTTTTTTTTTTTTTTATTTTGATTTACGTTATTTTAATGTGCCTGTATATTTTTATTACCAAACATCGCTACGATCTAAATTTCAGGATCAAAAATGGTAAAAATAAAATTATTATATAAAATTCAAGCTCGCAATGATCAACATTCTTTAGAATGCTGTGAGTCAGTTTCCTTGTGTTATTGATTTTCAACGGTTTCTGTATTGATTAGTTTGTATAAATGGTATTCGACCAGCCTGTTCGGATATTTTTTTATAGATAGCCATTATGTTCTGGTGCCCCAAAAACTATCTACTAATTCAACTACTGCATGGAATAAGCTATCAGCTTATTCCTTAATGCCTTCTTATAATTAGTTTGCTGACCAGTTATTTTATAGTAACTGCATCACATTTATTTTCGTAATATGTTATCGACTGATTTCGCTATATTAATTATTACTATTTGATTTTCTATCCTGCCTTTTATACGGAAAAAAATAAAAATAATCTGGCGTGTATAATATTCCTATGCATCTGAATCTTACGCAATCGTTCAGTTGACCTTATCTGCGTATATGATGACAATGAGACATTTGGAATATAACTGTTGAAAGATTTCCAAAAAGCTTTCGTATTTATAATTTTATAAGTGCATCATTTTTCTATTTAATGTTTTTTTTTCAGGGCTGCTGGAGGGGGTGGAATGTTTGGTGACGTCAATATATCTGCTATCTTGGATTCCTTCAGTATCAGTTACGACAAAAGAGTAAGACCAAACTATGGAGGTTAGTAACTAGAATAAAATTGATAAATAAATAACACACATAAGTTATAAAAAAATTAACGTAAATTCCCTGATATTATTATTAACATTAAATAAATACTCGAGTAGATACCATTTTTACTTAAAAAAAAATTCTTGTGCCTTACGCAAACGAAAATATTAAAATAATTTATATCGAAATAGCATTTCAAAAATATTTAATATTTTATTGATAAATAACAATAATAATTGAATTATTATTTTAATTATAAGTAATTATGGTTGGTTTAACATTTTATGTTGTTATATATTGTAAAGATCTCTTAAAGAGTAGTTTTGTGAAAATACACACGTGTAAAATTATGTCACATGGATATACAAAATTATGTTTATATTTTTTATAGAGATGAGGGTTTATTTCCCTTGTGTCGGTTGTCTACTTCGTCCCTTTTAATATTTAATACGTTATGTAGGTATATGATTCATTATATCTGATAATAAGCTAGAGACCATCTGTTAGAAATAACAATAAGCAATGAGAATGACGATCCATTTAAATGAAGGAAATATTTATCCTCGTTACACAAACAGTTTAAGCTTATTTAATATACCATTTCTTATTTAGATTATAATTTAGTCGTTTATTGAATTGAATATTGAAAAAAAAATGAAAAGAACGGAGATTGTCTTGTATAATTAAAAATTATTGTCATGAAATATTTATTGGATCTAATTATAAATAATAATAATTGTAAAATTATTATTTACTTCTATGTATTTATTTATGTTTGAAGTAACACAACACGGATCTTGAAGGTATGTATATTTCAATAATTTAGGTAAAAATCCTTGCCACATATGAATATTATAAAAAAAAAACAAACAACATTTTACATAATTTATTTCGAATGTATTCTAAACTTAAAAATCCTTACTTTACCAGGCCGTTAACGCTATTTCTTATTGGATCCGAGATTAATTTACGCTAGTCATGCAAAGCCGATATTGTTTGTTAAACGGCGCCAGAAGCAATAATACAACCCAACGATCGTTAATATAACACATAATCAAAATAAAACGATTTAACATTCTATTATCTCGATTCACGTCCAGCAATTTAGTTCTGGCCACGAAGTTGCGTTTACATTATACATCCTTGTTTGTATACCATAATTATATAGGTCAGGTATTACGTAATACATTTTAATTTCTCATTGACTTCCAGAGAATAATACGACATGAATTATCACTGGGATTTTTATATTTATTCAGTTTAGAATTTTTGTTATTTCATTGCGTTAAAATATGGTATACATATTTTAATTAATCATACTCAATTGATCAACGTTATTGCCCAACCAAACAATCCTTGCAGGAATACACGATACAGTTACGATATACGATAATATGTTTTATACAATAAGAACTAATATCTTAAATAGTTGATTTTTAAAATACTACGTCATTTAAATTAAATTCCTGGGAAACGTAAAATGTCTCTTGTAGTTTCATTTGCATCGCTATAAATCGCCCACTTTTGTTAAGGCCCCTTGTCTCTTAAATCATTTTGAAAATTGGAATGACGTAAATTGTTTTCTAAGTTATTCTCTAAGATTGAGAAATTGTATTACAAATACTGTCTTTATTTTTTAAATTGCTGTTTTTTTGATACAATCGCAGTGTATCGCAGGCCATAAAAACTTCGTTATGGGTTATGGGTTTGATTGTCGTGCGATTAATTTCTTGCGTATCTATTTTTTTATCTTACTTCCGTTTGTTTATTGCTTTTCATATTTTTTACTCATTTCAATTAAATTTACTACAACATGTTCTTCTTACACAACAATATGACATAACGCCTTAAACCGATAGGATATGCAATATAAAAAGATATTATTAACCTGTAAAATGAAAAATCCGATTAAAAGTACTTAAAAATAACAAAAAGCAACATACTCATTTGAATATTATCGGTGGAGGCTTTTGTATATAACATTGCCTAGATTTTTTTACAAAATAAATTATTATTCTTTACATTAACGAGTCATAAGTTTATATAAATAATTAAACAAGAATTTATATTAATATGCAATAAGCGAAATCAAGCTTAAATTCGATTTATAGTCTAAATGGAATACACATCGTTTTATTAACAATCTATAAAACAAAATTCGAAATTCATTTCATGAACACAATTTGCACGAAGTGAACTCTGTCCAATTAACTTTTTTCTGGTCTTTGTTTAAAGATAAAACGTATTCATTTTCAGAAATTATCTAACAGCTTACCGTGAAAAACGTCATCTAAAATTATCTTTGTATCAATAATGAACTAATTTAATAAAAGCCGTTCAAGAATTATTCAGACTTCTTCTTTCTTAATTATTTTACTTCAATAATTTTACTATTCAACAGAAACTACACAACAAAATACAATAACATATAGTTTCTTTGTCCTAGTCACTGAATTAAAAGCGCCGTTCACGCGACAGAACCACTTGTCATGTGTGTATTGTGTCGTTTTCAGGACCACCCGTGGAAGTGGGAGTTACCATGTACGTGCTCTCCATCAGCTCTCTATCTGAAGTGAAAATGGTATCTCACAATCAAAGCAATAATAAAGACACAGCGCATACATAGCAAAATTTGTCCTTTAGTACAATCACCAGCATTACCGTTCATCGTAGCACCCGTGTCCACGGTTCGATCGCTATAGGCGCGGTACGATGCGATCACGATCAGTTTGCGATCGCATCGATGCGATATCGTCGCGTTCTTTTCCGCACGCACCCCGCGCCTCTCGCCCCGCTCCGGCAATGGGGCACGTCATTGTCCTCTGGTTTGGTTTTCACGGCGCGAGGCGCGCGCGCGACTCACAATTGGGCTTGATTGCAGGTCCGCCAGTGGAGGTAGGCGTCACCATGTATGTGCTCTCTATCAGCTCCGTCTCCGAAGTGCTCATGGTACTCGCCACTATCAGCTCACGCTTGACTCGGTCTCTCCGGCCAAGGCCGCTGCGACCGAGCAGCCCCAGATACGAGGCTGCGAGCATGTCCGCGTTTCGTGGAGCAAACGCCCTTTGTCAGCCAACCTGCTTTCTTATTATGTGTCCCCAGACCGTATAACTTGTGTTAAGCAGAAATTGCTTTATGACGTCATAATAAGAACAGCAATCCGTTTTAACCTTACAAGTTATCAGGTTGAGTGTCCAGCAGTATTCGTAATTCCAAAGAAAAATCTATCTATTTAACGCGAAGTGGTGATGGCGGTCGTCTGATTATTTATATAGTAAGCTTAAGGTTAATACGTTAAGAACCTACCTTAAAGTTATTACGTTAAGCTAGATTCTTAAACAAACTTTAGGTACGGAACGCTTAAGGTAACGATTCATTATTTTATAACGCGTGATAATAAATTAAAAGTATTAATTCTAAAGTAACATCAACACTTCGTTTGTAAATAGTTTTTTGTATCAACTGCACCAATAACTAATTAATACAAGACCGGTGCAATCGAAAGATACTCTATGGATTTGCGACGACTGTTTAATTCTTCGTAACTCATTTCGTAGTTTGATGTGTATGTGTGTATCTACTGAAATTGCCTAAATATTCGTTACCTTTCACGCTCTCGAGTAATTTGGAACACCGGTTGATATAGTTCTAATTTTTATATTCGCTTAAATTACTTTTAATATTTTACATATTAGTGTAATGTAGAGATACTAACAATGATACTCTTAAACCCACTTTACCCGGTCTTCCAAAATATGGAATTTTACGAGCTGCTAGGCGTTTGGGTAAAGACCCCGAAGTGGAAACCAAATCAAAGCTCAGAAGGTCACAGTAAGACGTGACCCATGGCATGGAGAGGTTGTCTATTTTGTAACATAATTCTCAATAAGCCGAAATCACCAAATAAATAAATTTTATTCTTCAAACATTGACCAAATATTTACACGTGGCAATTTGTGTATTTGTCGGCTTGTTAGCTTCGATTAAGAGATAGCCTTTATCGAGCCGTGGGTGCCTGCGCCACCGCCCACTCACCTCGCCCTATCCCACCACCAAGCACCCATTTCATTATTAGACCACACCAATTTAACTTAGGCTTCGTGTCACACACAACACTGCACTGTTTTTTTATCGTTTCTAGCTTCGCTCAATTTGTCCATTCAATGTAGTAAAACTATACGAGGTGCGTGTTATTGTATTAATTGTAAAATATCTATTGAATTTTCGACACTAGCATCGTATTTGTTGTTAGACCTGATGGTATCAGGCCGCCCTCAAACGCTCCTTACTGGTTCTTTTAGGGTATCAGCTACCATATCAAAGCATGCAAATGTTAGATGTTTGTATATTGTATATTAATTTTCTATTATTCAAACCATTATAACTGTTGCTACTAAATTCATAGTTCTCACATCGAATAATTCAATTTAAAAAGACCATATCATTGAAATTTTCATTTTTAATCAAATAATTCATGAGTGAGATCTGTGTTTTAATTGCTATGTATCAATTTATATTTTGATTATTATTATTTTTTTAATAATTTTTATTACGTCTATGTATTTTTTCTTCAGGATTTCACGCTGGATTTTTACTTCAGACAATTTTGGACTGACCCTAGATTGGCATACAAAAAGAGACCTGGTGTTGAGACATTATCGGTTGGCTCTGAATTTATAAAGAACATATGGGTACCAGATACGTTCTTTGTAAACGAAAAGCAATCGTATTTCCACATCGCGACAACCAGCAACGAATTTATTCGTATTCACTATTCAGGCTCTATCACTAGAAGCATCAGGTAATATCGTACTTAATAATATTAAATATTGTAAAAAAAACCAAAATCGCTTTAAAGACTTAAAATAGTGGTTATACGCGTGAATTGGTGGCAATAATGTTAGAAGTATTCAATTAAATTAGAAGAAATAATTTAAAAAATACGTTACCATTTCAGCTTAACATAGTTTTTTATTTAGGTATATTATTATACCCCCACAATAATTAATACGTTTATAAATAATAACTTAATAAAATTAAATATATATACAAACAAGTGTGCATATAATCTTACGTAGTGATGTAATATGATGTACTATGTGCAAAGCGGATTAATGGATTTCCTTTAATATATTAATGTAACTAATAATAGTACGTAATAATATAATAAAATATTAAGAAGTTTCGTTAAGCTAATTAGTGGTTTGTCGGTTTGTATTCGCTAATGAATGAAAATGAACTACAATTAAAAATAAAAAGAACAACAAGCGAGCGCATACATCGGACCGGTCAGTCGGTGCGTCAATTTTATTTATTTCGAGAACGCCGATAACCACGAATCTGCGATGAAGATATTTTTGTAAAAGTTCGAATAGAAAAATAGTATTGTGGATAAATTCTTTTCAATGCGTTAACGGTTACCTTTAGTGATTTTTTTTCTTATATTCTTTGTTTTTTTTTTTATTGAACCTTTTCAATATATTCGTATGTAACGATAATTTCTTTTCACATAACATTGTATTTATACGGTGGTGGGCTAATAAAATATTTTTTACAACTATTGTAATTAATGTTTCAGATTAACTATCACCGCATCATGTCCTATGAATCTTCAATATTTTCCAATGGATCGGCAACTTTGTCATATCGAAATCGAGAGTTGTAAGTATCTGGACAACAGTTTGAATAACTCTGAAATTGTATAATATGCAACAAGAACATGTTAATTATATAAATAACACAAATTTTATTAAATTTAATAATTATGGTGATGTTTGAATGTTTTTTATCGTTATTTTTATATATATGCTGTTAAATAAAAGTTATTAATAACACGCTTAATATAATATGTATCGTGTAAATGTCTAATATTTACTTAATGTAAGGCAGTGGAGTCTCCGTCCGGTGTTCAATTACATGTCAGAATATTTTTATAATATTTGAAAACTCGTGCGAAATGCGAGGCTAAAGAGAAATGATGATGATAGAAAAATAATAATTAATTCTATTTAAGAGATGCGTGTGTGTTCACCTAAAGCAATCATTGATTTGATTCTTACCACAATGCAAATTATCACTAGGCTTACGATATTGTGTTGTGACCACTTTCTTGTATCACAGATGCTACTCAGGGATACCCTGTGAGCACAAGCGTACAACCTATTCGTCGACACGTGCTGTGATTACCCTCGTGTTCTCATATATTGGAATGTCTCCTTCTCGCATACAGCACCCGCAGAAGGCAGACTCGTAAAATAGTAAGCCTTTGTCCTCACGTGCATTAAGCGAAAGAACTGATATCAAGACATCGACGCTGCGATAGCTGAGCGGGCCGAAGGAGGCGGGGTACGGCGACCGCGGGGTCTGCTCAACCACCGAGAGCCGTGCCGCAGACGCGGAACGCACACATTACCCACGCACCCGCGCACCCCCGCACTCCTCACCATCCGCACCCGCCAGTCTCCCTTCACGCAATACGCGACACGCACCACAAAACATCGCTATACGCACGCTTTTTGTAACAGGACACTGACCGATAATCCTTGCATGCCTCTCAACACTGACTGCTTTATTTTGTCAATATTATATGTTTATTAAATTTAGCACCTATTTTGTATATTAGGATTTTTCTTTCGTGTTATGACACCTATTAGATAGAACTAGTAGATTTATATTTTTCTATCATCCATACCGAGCCGATTCGAGTTTGGAAATTGTATTTTAAATCCAACTCGGCTCAGCTCAATAAGTCTCGCCCTATGATCCCGCGAGTCCCACCGACACCAGCCGCGTGAGGGTACGCGATGCTTCTCAGCGTAAGTGATAGCGTTTTGTGTGTTTGGCATGTCTCCGGAGTCGGATACACAATGAGAGACATTCGGTATCACTGGAAGGACGGGCTATTGAGTGTCGGCATGAGCAATGAGGTGCAACTACCCCAATTTCGAGTGCTGGGACACCGTCAGAGCGCAACTGTTGTAACTCTCACTACAGGTAAATAATTTGCAATGCCTGCTGTCCAAGCATTGTCCATCCATGCTCTGCATCCGACCCCGTCTCCCTCAGCCCGTGTGCAGACGTTCGACCCGCGACACAAGCACACACGCTAAATACGACATAACAACCGCACGACAAGACGCGCGACGCCGAGCTCGCGACTCCCCGCTCTTACCCCGACCGAATAACGACTCGAGTTACAAAACCCATTGCGATGGGCCTGGGGTTTTTTCATTTATGTATCCGCTGCGCACAGTCGGCTACACCATGCGGGACATCCGATACAAATGGAACGAGGGGCCCAATTCTGTTGGTGTATCGAGCGAGGTGTCGCTACCACAGTTCAAGGTGCTCGGCCATCGTCAACGAGCCATGGAGATCTCACTTACAACAGGTACAATAAACGGGGAAGTCAAAAAGTAGGCGACTGAAAAACTTAATACAAATTTACAAAACGTGAAACACTGAACATAAACAGCCACGATTCTTTTCACGTCCTGCTTTTGTATTTTTGCACTAACAACACTGAGTTGTTTGATTTAGTAATGATAATTTATTATAAGTGATCCCCTCTTAATTATTAAGAATAATACAAAAAAAATCCTTTCACGAGTAAAATTAAAATTTGTTGTCCTACACGTATTGAGTTGTTTAGAAGTATTAGTTAAAACAATTCACTAATAAATTTACAATACTATGTAAATAGAGTTTTGCTTGATAATAAATTAAACAAAACTGAATAACTTTTACAGGAAATTACTCGAGACTGGCATGTGAAATACAATTTGTTCGTTCTATGGGATACTATCTAATTCAAATATATATACCATCTGGTTTGATTGTCATTATATCCTGGGTGTCTTTCTGGTTGAATCGGAACGCGACTCCGGCTCGAGTTGCTCTTGGTGTAACAACTGTCTTGACAATGACTACTCTAATGTCGTCAACAAACGCTGCGTTGCCAAAAATATCATACGTGAAATCGATTGACGTTTACCTCGGCACTTGCTTCGTGATGGTCTTCGCCAGTTTACTGGGTAATTATTTCACTCAGTAAGTAGTATCGCGAGGCGATTATTGGTTTGCATTCAATGACTATTTTAATATAGTAATGTGTTAATATATGTGCGTTGCTTCTTAGCAGCAAAGCGAATTAATTTTCACAATCGAATCAAATTAAAATTCGCAAGGCGAAGTAAAATTACATATAATGGAACTCTTTAATATGAACGGAGATCTTTTTACAGAATATGCAACGGTTGGATATATGGCAAAGAGGATTCAGATGAGAAAACAAAGATTTGTAGCTATTCAGAAAATTGCTTCAGAGAATAAGAAGATGCCCGTGGATTGTCCTTCAGTTGGTGACTCTCATACCCTATCTAAGATGGGAACTTTGGGAAGATGTCCTCCACCAAGGCCATCAGTAAGCCTAAATAGAAATAATTCTTATTTCAATCAATTCTATTGTCTCACATTATCCTGGCTACACTCGATTTATTTGTAAATGTCATTTGATTTGAGACAAAATTTTAACTTTTCAGGAAGTTCGATTCAAGGTCCACGACCCAAAAGTTCACTCAAAGGGGGGAATTCTGGAAAATACCATTAATGGCGGCAGAGGCTCTGAGGAAGATAACCCTGGACCCTCTCCTCATCTTATCCACCCCGGAAAGGTAAAATTTGCTCAACGAGCAAGGTTTTCTTACTTACTAAGTAAATTGTTGGGTGAATATTTGCGTTTGCGTTTGTGTAAGCCCCTGCGAATTAACTATTGCGTGTTGTTTCCGATAAAATATATAATTTTAATAATATTTATTACATATAATATATTCAAGCGAAAGAGTCTCAAATTGCTTTAGTCATAAATTGTAATAGGACTTGTAATACTTGCTACTATGACGAAGGTTAATTCTATAATTGGTGTCGTGTTTTAAATAGCTGATGTTATCAAGTGATTTATGAAAGCGAATGTACTTATTTATGAAAACTCCCCTTTTATGAGTTAATGGTCACGTGTTTAATTTCAGGACATAAGCAAGCTGTTGGGTATGACGCCATCGGATATCGACAAATACTCGCGCATAGTATTTCCCGTCTGCTTCGTCTGCTTTAATCTTATGTATTGGATCATATACCTTCATGTATCTGACGTCGTTGCTGACGATCTGGTGCTTCTGGAAGAGGATAAATAGAGGGGGCTTTTCAAAGCCCACTTGATTGAACGCATTTCAAAGCCTTATAGTAAAATTTGAAACTACTCATGATTTAATGCAAATCAATGTTAACATCTACGTCATAAGATACTATCTCTCTGTGGAAAGTTATTTTGTTTTCAAATACAATTACCGAGTGACGTTTTTGTTTTACAAACAAAGCTTATGAATGATAACTGAAATATATGAGTAATATAATAGAATATAAGCTATCGTAATTATAAATAACCTCAACTTTTTATTGAGAGTAAGAAAAATATTTCATTAGCATCAATTAGTTCGCAAAAAAAAATTAGAGATTAATGATGTTTTTTATGATTTTAAAATGAATATTTGGAAGATTGACAGACGTATCTGAAGTAAGTCCTTAATGATCCTTACTTTTAGTGATTCCAAAATTTAAAATTCGGGCTATGTCAATTAAATAAATGTCAAATAAAATTAAATATTTCTAGTCACGCCTCTAATTAATTGTAAAGCTTACGTCAGTCGAGGAGACAAAAACAGGCCATTATATTAAATCTACGACTTTTATAACACAGATGAAGTAGTTCTTATGACGTTATAAATAACATGTTTCAAATTATTACACATGCGGTAAAACAAGTGGAGCTTGAGTTATATTAATTATAAGTCTGATGCTCAACCTTTTTGCTTAAATTAGGTATTATAAATTAGTAGAAAAACATGGACTTTTATTAAATAAGTAGATAATTGTTTATTGTTTTGCAAATTCTATATTGTTATTATGTCACTAGGAATTTTATTTTAATTTTTGTCGCAAATCATCTCAAAAACATATATTTAATAATTAATTATCGTAGTTTCATTACGAATATGTTACTATATGGCATTAAAGTCTCGATTAAGCGATCGATACTGCTTCTCGTTGTAAATATGCATGACGACTTCATACTATAAAATATCAACTATCTAAACTTGCACACATCCTATTCTTAGCAGCATGATCAATATATTTATAATAAATTTTCGTATTGTCTTTATTATAAATGAAACATATGCAAAAAAGCATTGCGTATCATTTAAGGTATATTCAACTTAGCTGTTCATGAATAGGATATTTGCAAGAAAGATTTGTAGATGTAACAATGATTGCATCTATATTATCATATGCATTTAATAAGTTAATGATAGTGTTAGATATATACATATGACGATACTTGAACTGTCGACGAAATGCAAAAATTAAATGTAAATATGATACACACTTTATATATTAGCATGCATGAGCGAAGACCGAATGCAAAGCCTTTAGCATATACAATTTGTTTTTATTGCACATCATAATAAAAACACATTGTATAATCCGATGTTTATATTATAAGAATTATTAAAAAAACTCCTCCTTCTCCAAATGTCTGATCGTTATAAATGAGCGTAGTAACTTAAAAAAAAAAAGAAAAAAAAAGAAAAAAAAAAATACATTAGAAATCATTCGAAATTACATCCATTCATTCTAAAATTATTTTTAATTTAAATTCTATTAGTTTCTTATTTCCTTGCTTATTCTAGTCGAAATATTATTTTGCAAATATATTGAAAATATTTAGTAATAATATAAGATATTCATAAAGTTATTCATAAATATTTACATATAAATAATGCAATTGTGCAGTAGATTATAATATCATACTATTTACTGATTAAGAAGTTAATCACTTGAATATAATAGTACTTACTGCACAGTTACGTAGATCATGCAAGGCTTCTCAAATTAGACAAATAAGCTTGTTTTGTTGGCCCTACCTACAAATGCTCTAGTAGTTACTCCGCAATTTGAGCATTAGATCCTTAGTTGTTAATATGGGGAGCAAATTAAATAAGGTTGGTATCAAACGACAATGGCCATCGCAGCTGTTTACTCTATTGCGGCTTATAACCGCTAGCTGTATGAATACTCTACACATATCTTCGTTAGAAAAATGTGTGAGTAATGGCGACATATTTACGTTCTCGGATGATATCAATCAAGTTTTATTATTTTGAACCATTCAAAATATTCAGTTAAATATAATATAATATTATTGGATGCGGAAGGCGGAGGACAGGGAGGTTTGGCGCACTTTGGGAGAGGCCTATGTTCAGCAGTGGACAACGATTGGCTGTTGATTGATTGATTGATTTTGATTGATTCAAAATATTAGAACTGTTAATAACACTCCCTATCTAAGCAACTCTTCTTCACATCCCTCGATTATCTGAGATGCAGAACTCCTGTCTTCAGCTACGACTTTGTCAACAATATATTGAATAAAAAATGAGTTCCTTAAGGAGTGTGGATAAATGTAAAAAAAACGCAATACTTTGAACAATTGTATTCATGAACAGTGCGGATATTATAAAAAAATAATTAGATAAGCAATTGTATTTAGTATATTGTGTATTTAAACGTGTTATAGTTTTAAATATATCTGTAATCTTATGGAACCCGAAGGAAGGTATCGCATTCTTTTTAAAAATTAAATTTATACATTTGTTTAACGGCTTGTTGTTTTTTAGAACTAATCGATGTCTATAATACAAATTTAATTACGTTAATTTTTTAAATGACTGAAATAACAGTCCTTTCTATAAATGCAGAAAACAAATTGATTTAAAAAAAAAAACTGGCAAAATTAAAGATCTAAAACTGTATTTAAATTAACAATTATTGCGTTGCATTTTAGCGCAAACAATGTGAAAGTAGCTCAATATGCATTTATAGAAACCGGCTAAGCACGTACCATATAATAAATAATATTTTTTGATAATGTTTTTATATCAAAATTGATATCCAATTAAGTTTGAGTCGATAGAAATTGTTTTAAGTGAATCACATTCCAAGAAATCGTTGAATTATTAAATTAGTATTACGACAATATTGTCATTATAAAATTATTATAAGTAATTATATTCAACGCACTGAAAAATTCATGTCCGGTTAACGTGTATAAAAAACGATTAATTTAGCTTACGGATGCTGAAATTGTACGAATCGTAATTCAAATACGTTTAGTAAGATTCTTAGTTACGCGGATGTGACTTATAGACACTGATTAACGGGTCGTTACTCATAACTCAAAAAGGACTGGTAACTGACATTATTGTAATAACGATTCGTTAATTATATAAACCGGACATTAAGTAACAATCGTTTATATTAAAATGTTACATCGATAGTGTATTATTTAATATGTTTAATGATATTAATCTGAAACGAAATTCTAAAATAAATTTTAGTGATTAGTTGTAAGTGTCAGTAGATATGAATTTTAATATGTAGACCATAATTATGTAATATACTCTCATATTCCATTATGTATAAACTCATTGTAATTTCATTATCTCATTTATACATTAATTAATTCATGATGATATCATTTAAAAGATAATGACATTCGTTTGAGTTTTGGAACAATCCCCGTGTTCAATAAAAACATAGGTCGAATTTCAAAATTCATATATAAACAGAAAACATTGGATTGACTTGGTCAAACGGTGACAGCTTTCAAAGTAATTGATATACAAATTCTGTATTTGCTGTAGTCTGGTCTACTTATTCACATTTCTGATAGTAAATACTTGTTATATTTGAAAGAGATTAACAAAACTTGAATTAGGTAAATATTTATTTATCAAATTGTATTTCAAATTAAATTAACTATATATGGTAAATAGTACTATAATTATAATAATAGGGTAGTATAGATACTACCGGCTTTACTTATAAGGATGGTTTAGTGGGTGGATAGTTTTAGTGAGATAGAGAGCTATCTCAGCCTGTCATCATATGTTTTTACTTTTGAAGATAGAGGTCAGAGGATTGCTTAACTAATAACCAACTAAATAAAATTTGTAGGTAAAGCCGTTAGTCAATTCGTTCATTTTCTTGCTAATATATCACATTAAAATTTTACATTAATTAATGGCACAAATATTTATTATCCGATAGAGACAAATAAAATACATAAAAAAAAACATAAAAAACTAAATATACCAGCGTAAGTACGTATAGATCTTAATTTCAGTCCTCTTGAATCATTCAATGTTGAAAAGATAAAATTTATAGTCCACTTCTAAATTACTAGATATCGTAAAAAATCTAGCAATTGTTAATCGATAGATCAATTTGTTAACTAAACAATTTTTAAAGAACACCACGACAACAATTAATAGATAGGTATGTCATTAACCCGTTGGTTAAGTGTAGCTACACACTTTAGGTACCTGAACTGATTCTTCTATTCGAACAGGCGAACCTCGCACATGTAAAGTTTTTTGCATTTGGGTTCTAAGAAGTCGGGCGCTAGAGTCAAATACGAAGGGTAAAGTGAATGTATAATAAGCCGATTCGGATATCACTGTACGAGTCGCTAGGAATTATTACTCGTACATTGCAACCAGACCGGTTTTTAAGTAGAATCGCATGATTGCGGCACATGAAAGTTTTGCGCGGAATTGAGTCCTTCGTGATTTGAACCGAATCAATCAATTGGACCCGAATGTGAATATTGAATATCAAGGATTTTGTAATAAAAAAATTCGGCGATGTTAAGGAACGAATAATGAACTGCGTATACTATGATAAAAAAAGGAAAAAAAACATCCTTGCCTGCTTCATATTAATAAGTGGTAGACATTTAAAAATACATAGGAATTAGTTATAGGTTAATATGAGATAAGAAATAAATATGCCGAGTAACGCACAAATAACAAAGTAGAAAGATATTGTAACGCGTACGCGACAATATCTAATAGAAATATTATATCATAATTTAAAAAAAGTCAAAAAATTAAATTAAAAAAAAAAAACAAAAAATTATCTAGATTCTTTTCTCTTAATGTGTAATCGTTAAACACTAAAAAATCCAAATAAAAATATGATTTAAAGGAAAGAGATCTCGGTACACTCCAAATGGTATTTAATAATATGTAATATATAATACCTGGATTGGTGGTACAGATTTTAGTCAAACGAAAAAATGCTAAGACTAAGAATAGATATTTACTCGAAATTTAGACCAAAAAGATAGAAAATAATTCTATTCTTATTGAATGAACCATATAAAAATATTTAATAAATAAAAGCACTGATTTTGTAAAATAGTACTATTATTTGGATAGATTAGTTTAAAAAAATCGATTATGTAGTATAATAAATGTTCATTGCCAATATACACTATAAAAAAAAAATCGTCATCTATCGTACAAATGTGGTAAAAACATGATTGCATATTTATGATGGTTGCATTTATAATGTTCAACAAAAATTAACATTGAAATTTTAAATTCAATCATTATAATAACTATTTTTCATTTTCATTTATAAATATTTACAATCATCATTCGTACAGCATCACATTGTTTCCTAATTATTGTGTCACTAAAAATCTTCTATTTTCATTTCAATGTTTATCAATCGTCTAAATATTTTAATCGCATTAGCTATATACCTAAATATACCTAAATGTATATATTATATCAGTAATCTATGTCACTATATAATCTAAGGATACCTTATCTATTCCATATTAAAACCTTAAAATCTTTTTACTTAATAAAAATGAATTTATTTAATTCCTTTTTTAAATCATCATGACTTTCGTTAGATTTCTCTCAACTGTAATCTATGATAGTCATCTTTTTTATTATAGTTTAATTATAAAATAATTTATTTTTATTATTAATTATTCTTATTTTATAAATAATATTATATGGAAAAGAGTCAAAACCAACTTTGATAAATTTACCTGGATTTACGCTTTAAACAAAAGTTTAACAATGTCCAATATCAATAAAATTAAAATGGCAGACCTCCTTGGAGCTGTACTGAACCCAGTTCAAAAATAAACACAAAAACAGGTTCAATGACAAAAAAATGTCCCATAATAAATAAATTATTTACATATTGAGAGTAAACCTGCTTTATGAAGTCTGTTGATAGGCACAAATCTAATACTTTGTTTTTAAGGCAATTGTTGTCAATATTTGATAAATTATATAATCATTTATATATATATATGGATTGTAGCACACACGAGTATTATTGCATTTAATATTTGTAGGTACATAGAATTTACTCGTACAATTATACTCAATATTAAATTTGTAGTATTCATAGTTAGTAGAAAAAAATATTATTGAAATAGGTTTATTTGCTGCGGTCGTATGTCTAGATTCTCATGACAGATAAATGAAGAATGCTCGCTAGAGATACATTTTAATGAGATAGCTTATGATCGGTGTGCTAAAATTGATGTCAAAACAGATACATCCTGTTATGTGTAAAATTAAGAGCATTTTTTTCTAAATTTGGTGGAAACATCCGTTCGAGTTGAAAGAATTTTTAAAGACGACATTGATACGAAATGTAGGATTCGTCTAATTAACCACCTAGTAAAAACACAGAGAGCACTCTTGAGCATTTTTCTAAATTGGAAATATCCGTTCAAGTTGAAAGTGATATATGAATGATGTTGATATGAAATGTAGGATTCGTCTAACTAACCACTTCGTAGAGACATATGCAGCACTATTGAGCATTTTTCGAAATTGAAAACATCCATTTGAGTTGGAAGCGATTTAATCGATGATGTTGCTCTGAAGTGTAGGATTCCTCTATTTAACTAACTTTTAAAGACACCGCGTTAATAGTGCTTTGAATTAATTTCAGCAATACAATATCCTAAGTAAGCGCTTTAACTGTCAACACTTTAAACTTTTGTACGCTTTATGATATTTATTACGTATTTCTTTACTTTGTCTAAACAAATATAAGCTATCCAATGTTCTTATGCTTATATTTTCCAATGTTTATGTAACAAAAAATTAATACAATTTTATTTATATACATGATATTTCTTGTATGTTTTTTTCTGCGCAATTTGCAACTTACCGTTTGGGTAATAAAGAAATTTTAAATGTGGAAAAAACAAAAATAAATCTATTTCCGTTTTTCATTTTGTAACCCTTTTATTATTTAGTTGAAATGGTCTAGTGATTGGAATATATAATAAGTTCGACGATAGTAAACAACATAATTTATTTAAACAACTCATTCTTAAAAAAAAAACGTAAGTCAAGAGTTTTCAAGTCTTTGCCTCTTAATATAATTAGCCAATATATTTGGACCGTATTTATAAAATAATAATATACAAACACTCATATAGAACACTTCTTAGATACCTTAAAACAGAAACTTAATGCAGCAGCTAGTGGATTTAAGAGATATTTGACATGTACTGCCCGTAAAATAGAAAACAAAACATTTGCTAACAATGAAAAAATCTTCTATAGAAATTTATTATCTAATTGCAAAGATAATGAGCAAAATCTAAAAATACCTCCCCCTGAAATATTTTGACAATTCAGGGCTAAGACATGGGAAAACCCCATAGAACATAATGAACATGCAGACTGGGTTAACGAAACAATTATACATATACCAGAGATGGAGTTCAAATTCATACCAATAGAAACATTTATAGATGTCATCAAACGAATACACAATTGAAAATCTCCAGGCTCAGACAATATTTACAACTATTGGTACAAGAAATTTAGTAGCATACACTCATACATATATAAGTACTTAAATACATTCATTCAATCACCACATTTACTACCGAAATATATAACACATGGAATCACATACTTAGTACCTAAAGATAAACATGATAACACAAATCCAGATAAATACCGACCAATAACTTGCTTACAAACCTTATATAAAATTTTATCAGCTTGCATAAGTGAAGAAATATACAAACATTTAACTAAACATAATATATTAGCCGAACAGCAAAAGGGGTGTAGAAAAAATAGTCAAGGTTGTAAGGAGCAGCTTACTTTTGATGCAATCATTTTAAGTAGTGCGGTAAAATCAAAAACAGATATCCATACTATGTTTATTGATTATCAAAAAGCCTTTGATTCAGTCCCGCATAGCTGGTTATTGTATGTCTTAAAATTGTATAAAATAAACCCAACCCTCATATCATTTCTTCAAAATTCGATGTAAAACTGGCAAACTGTATTAAAAATAAAACAATCGTCCATGAAATCTCTAACTACTGAACCAATCCGTATCCAGCGAGGAATTTTTCAAGGAGACGCTCTGAGCCCCCTCTGGTTTTGCTTGGCCTTAAATCCTTTTTCAGTCTTGTTAAATAAAACCAATACAGGATTCACACTTTACGGTAATAACACCCAATATATCTTATCACACCTCATGTACATGGACGATATAAAACTTTACTCCACTGACAAAAACACGCTGCTTGAGTTAGCAAGCATTACGGAACAATTCTCAAAAGATATTCATATGAAATTGGGAGTCGACAAGTGCAAAATTCTGTCAATCTCGAAAGGAAAAATCCTTAATAATAGCTACACACTCGAAACTGGTGAATAAATTGAACCAATGGATGAACAAAGCACATATAAATACCGTGGTTTTAAACAATCTAGGCAAATACTACAAACTACGACAAAACAAGAACTGCTTACAAAATTCTCTCACCGATTAAATCTCGTATTAAAGACACACCTTAACTCTAAAAACACAATAAAAGCTATTAACACATTTGCCACACCCTTACTTACGTACTCTTTCGGAATAATACAATGGTCAAAAAGTGACATAAAAAAATTGCAGCGAACTATAAACATTCACTTCACTAAATATAGGAAATATCATCCAAAACCTTGTATTCAAAGGATCACAGTACCATGCAAAGAAGGAGGAAGGGGATTAATAGACATACACAATTTACACAATAAGCAGATACTCTCACTCAGAGAATACTTCCATGATAAATCCGAACACTCACCTCTACATAGACACGCAACAAAAATAGACAAAAAGCTTACACCATTAAACCTACATGACAAAAACACTCAAGTAAACGAACATATCATTAGTACACAACAACAAATATTGGCATGGGCTGAAAAAACACTGCATGGGAGGCACCGAGCCTATTTGAACCAACCCCACGTCGACAAAGAGAAGTCGAACGAATGGCTCAAATGAGGTGAACTGTTCCCTGAGACCGAAGGTTTTATGCTCGCCATTCAAGACCAAATAATAGCAACTCGTAACTATAGGAAGTACATAATGAAGGATCACAATCAACCCACTGTCTTATGTAGACACTAACGCAGCCTCTGAAACTATTCAACACATAACGGGGGCTTGCAAATCTCTCGCACAGACCGACTATAAGCATCGACATGATCAAGTGGCTGCAATCATACACCAACATTTAGCAAACAAATATAAACTTATAACAGAAATGAATCCATATGACAAATATAAACCGGAAAGTGTAATAGATAATAGAAACTGCAAAATCTACTGGGATAGAACAATAATAACTGACAAAACTATATGTTATAATAGACCAGATATTACCGTTCATGATAAAATCAATAGAGTCGTTTATCTTATCGATATAGCCGTTCCTAATTCACATAACATACAAACCACAATATCTGAAAAGTTAAGTAAATACCAAGATCTCGCCATAGAAATTAAAACGCAATGGAAAGCACAAACAGTTAACATAGTCCCAATAGTCCTATCATCCACAGGTATCGTGCCAAAATCCTTGACACAAAGTCTGAACACCTTACAAATGCCAACATATATCCTCCATATACTTCAAAAAGCCATAATCCTTAACACCTGCCGTATCACCCGAAAGTTTATATCATCATCCACTTTATCATCAACGTTTTTAATATAAGCAACACTCTTTAACGCTTGGCTGCAGCCCGCGTTTTAGGTTTAAACCCTTCGAAAGAAGAGAAACTTTAAAAGTTAAATTGAAATAATAATAATAATATCCTGGGACATTTTCCACACACGGCCATCTGATCCCAAATTAAGCTTGTACAAAGCTTGTGCTATGGAAACCAGACAACTGATATACTACATGTACTACTTTTTTTTGGAAATACATACTTATATAGATAATTACACCCAGACTCAGGACAAACAGACATGTTCATGCACACAAATGTCTGTCCTGGGTGGGAATCGAACCCACAACCTTCAGCGTGAAAGGCAAGTATCTACCAACCACGCCAACCGGCTCATATATATTAATAGATAATATAGTCGGTCGCTAAATCTCAATTTTAAATAATATCTTGAATACATTTACATTTAATAAATGACAGTGTAAAAAGTGAAAGGTTGTGGGTTCGATTCCCACCCAAGGCATACATTTGTGTGCATGAACATATCTATTTGTCCTGAATCTGAGTGTAATTATCTATATAAGTATGTATTTACAAAAGAAAAGTAGTATATGTACTATATCAGTTGTCTAGTTTCATTGCACAAGCTCTGCTTAGTTTGGGATTAGATGGCCGTGTTTGAATAATGTCCCAGGATATTGTTATTATCACACAAATCATAGTCGTGTCATATTATATAAAGACATTAGTTTAAAATGTAAGAAATAAATATCATTGATTTTATACTTTAAATAACACATTAAAAAAGTGCCATATATCGTGTAAATGTGCCTGTGATAGAACTTCTATATCTGAGTGTATATTTATAATTTTGTATTCATTAATTAAAGATAAAACAGCTGTCATAAATATTCATTTATTAGTTTTATTGGTTCTTCATTCAAATAACAAATAAACGATTAACAATCCCCGACTTATATGTTATAAATATTTGTTTTTACAAGATTTTTTGAATGTTAAAATAAAGTAAGTCGAATCGAAAATATTTTGAAACTTTATTATTTCATACAACATGACAACATTTTCAAACACAAACATAACAATTTTTAAAAATCGAATAAACATTTACACCACTTAATTTTGTTGCCGGACGGAGAAATTTTTCAAAATTCCTATTGTGTACAAAACAGACGTTTGTGTATCTGTAAGAAGAAAGACGTTAATGAAAACAAAATCAAAATTAAATTCACAAAATACTTATCAATTACTATCTTAAACTTATATATAGGTGAAGTTAGCTAAAGTTTGGTGAAACAATAGTAACGATATAAAAATAAGTAATTATTTATAATAATAATAATAATGTCCTCCAAACCGATTTCGGCCACGGCGGCCAATCTCAAGAGAGATTAGCTAACTACGCAGGAGAGATTATCATTGCGTGTGTGCGCAAACACAGGTGCACTCTCTATTCCCTAACTCTCATAATCCGATGGAACGGCAATCCAACACGACCGGAAAGAGTTCAGGCGCAGGACCAACGGCTTCACGGGCTTTCCGAGGCACGGGAGTGAACACACTTCCAACTTCCAGACTCCGGGCTGCTACTGAGAATTTTTTGAAAGAAAAACCCAATATTTTTTCCACCAAAGCGACTACATCTGCATCTCCGTTTCTCCTCAAGAGAAGAGAAGTATCCTTATCTCCTTAAGTTGGACCTTTGACCGATAGTGGGTAGTAAATATATTTCTTAAACATTTATGATCACTTACCGTAAAACGTTTTTTTTTTCATTAAAACGATTAAAAGGCTTTTATATGATCCGGGAGCATTTCAGCTTGATAACGTTCCCACATTTGACCGTAAAGATTCTCCAACGCACGGGTGTAGTGATTGCAATCAAATAATGTGCTATTTAATCGTGCTTTCGAGACTTTAGCTCGAATATATTTACGGCTGGAATAATAAACATTAGTTTTAAAAACACAAGAAAAACGCGATATTATGGTTTTACTCTAAACACCAAGTTGATTAAAATTTCTCATTATCATATAAAATAAGAGATTTTTAAAAACAGAGACACGGAATTTTTAAAATAATTATTATGTCTATACGAAAATATGTCTAAAAAGCCATCTAGCGCCATCTATTAGATTTTGTAGTAACTGCGTTCTTTTAGATATTATACTTGACATGCACGTCGTTACATGTATATTGTTATTGCATAGGATATACAAGCTTCCATTTTAAATAGAAAAGAACGCAGTTACTGGTATATTTAATAGATGGCGCTGAATAGTTTTATATCATTTTAACGAAAGGATACGCGCCAAATTCACAAGTCAAAATAAACAATCTGTCTATAGCACAAAATGGTTTTGATGTATGTACTAAAAATATAATGAACTCAATGAAGCCAATAGCCATCGAATATGTTACCTCACTTGAAAAATTGCTTTTAGTCTTTAACTAAATTATATACATTTAAGTTACTTTGAAATTTAAAGCATAATTTAAAGTGTATAGATATATTGAAAAATTATGATAGAAAGACACATTATTTATAATAGATGAACACATTTATGAGTTTATTAATAGGTATAAATGTTTATATAAAGTAAAATGTACAAAAACATATTTACTCGAAAATTATAATAGATGGCGCTGAACGATATTAGATCGCGCTAACGGAGAAATACGCACCAACGCTCCAATGAAAATAAATAGTCACCTATCGTACAAAATCAATTTTCATTTAAATATTAACATTAAAAAAGATTAAGCTTAAAGCCCATCTATATAGACATCTAACATTTACTTTATTCTTTTTTTAACACTAAAACGCCGTCATCTTTAAACATAGGTAAGGAGCACAAGGACATAAGTCAAACAAAACAAAGTTTATATGGAACATAATAAATCTCCGTCCGAGCATGAATTGGAGGTTGGAGTACATTCGCATTCGTTTGTTTGTCAAGTTATAATCTAAACATAATAAAGTTATTTCTGATATTCTTTTATTTGTTTGTATATGACAAGAATTTCTGAATAAAGAAATCCGTTTAGAAATTTTATAGACTCGAAAATCCTTGACACTTAATTAATGATTAATTGATCGGAAACTTTGTTGTTTTGCACGACTTTATCAATTTTTGAACTGTTAAGCCCATGGCATTAAAAAAGAAAGTGAGCAAGCTCGTTTTATTAGAGGCAATATTGCACTACATTACAACCAGCAGTGCCATTTTGTAAGAACTCACTCTATTACTCGCCCGTAAGATGTTGACAAGCGATTCACGGTGATATATATATATTGATACGTGTATTCTTGAAATGTTATAATTTTTATCAATATCGCAAATCACTTTCAAACTTTGGCGGTGAGTTTGAAGTTTATTATTACAGAATAGCCCTACAGTTAATTATTTCGCAAATATACGTAAAAAAATTTTCTTTCATTATTTTGGTTTTAAGCTGTTACAGACATGATCTGATATTTAGTGTCAAGTTCCTTTTAATCCCATGAAATAAAATCAAAGTACTCATTCTTTTTTGATAATATTATCATCGTCACCTTTCTCAAAATATTTTTTTAACTTATCAAAAAACTGCATAGAATATGAATTATTTGGAACAAATAATCACTATTCTTGTATACAACCTATTAAACTGTTATGAAATAAAATGAACTATTGATTTATTATCAACGTAGTATTTAACCTTTACGGTAAATGAATACATTAATAGTAATATGGTTTCGACTTAATAACACTGAGTGTGGTTCAGTATATTTTGCTTAACTTACTAAATTGAAGGCAATAATAAATAGAAATCTAAAAATAGTTTTCTAAGACGGCTTTTTGATAAGTTTCAATAAAAAAATCGGATAGATCTACAAGAGATTAATTAAAAAACATACTATATGTTTAATATTACAAACATTAAATCACCGATTAAATATGAAGAAATGAACGTATGTCATTTTTTTACGAAAATGCCTTCTACACGCAATATTAAGATGAAATAATTATTTACGATGTACCAAAACGACGAAAAGCTAGTACTTACTTAAATGTAATTTTGAAGTAACTACAGGATTTTTAAATAAACGATTCCCACTGAAAGAAATACTTGACAAAAATTGCTCGCACCACAAAAAAGTATATGAAATACATTATATTGATCTTAAAAGTATTACTTTTAGTTTACAAAATCAATTTTATTGTATTCGACCTCAGGACCTCGAACTTAGTTTCGCTCTTACGATATCAACAGATTAAGGTCAACAGATAAAGTCTATGTCAAACATTTCGAGAAAACCGTAAATAAAGACCTAGTATTAGAAAAACGAGTTGAATATTTATATATGTATATTTTTCTAAAAAATAATAATATTTCATATATTTATTTCATATTAGCAACGCAATTAGCGGTTATATTAAGTCAAATGTTATCGACGCCCACTTCTGCTTGTTAAATTTCGATTTCTCAACAAACAGAAATTTCGTTGATACGTTTATCTGATTCTTAACCAGCGAAATAAAAATACACGCTATCATATATTGTAATTTTCAATACCCCACCTTAAATTGTAATATAATTACGTACAGGTACATATTGTCTGAAGTCAAATGCAGAAATCTCATTTTACTTACATAAACATATCATGTGGAAGTGATCAAAGTTAAAAACAATAAAACAACGCTTCTGTTTGAAATAATAATAATAATGTCCTCCAGACTGATTTCGGCCACGGTGGCCAATCTCAAGACAGATTAGCCTACGCAGGAGCTATTATAGTGCACAAGTGTGTGCGCAAACACAGGTGCACTCTCTATTCCCTAACTCTCATAATCCGATGGGACGGCAAACCGACACGACTGTAAAGAGTTCAGATGCAGGATCAACGGCTTTACGTGCTTTCCGAGGCA
Source organism: Nymphalis io (assembly GCF_905147045.1). Classification (NCBI taxonomy): domain Eukaryota; kingdom Metazoa; phylum Arthropoda; class Insecta; order Lepidoptera; family Nymphalidae; genus Nymphalis; species Nymphalis io. Next base: position 14,960,742 of record NC_065918.1, read on the forward strand.
CGAGAGTGTACACACTTCCGACTTCCAGACTCCGGGCTTCTACTGAGAATTTTCTGACAGAAAAACCAATAACTTTTTATTGGCCCGACCTGGGAATTGAACCAAGGACCTCTGGATCTGGGGCCTTACATCAAGCCACTAGATCAACGAGGCAGGCAGTTGAACAAATAACATTGGATAAAATATACCAGTGACTTAATTGCACGGTCGTTACAATTCAATTAATTGAAATATCAAATGCTGAAATGTCGGTGAATACGGTAAGCGATATCCATTATCTTGTATATTGAAATGGCTAATTGTTATATATTCAATTTCCAATTTATATATTAAAATACTTTTTTGTTCTTAGGATCGAAATGTTACTTTTTTATATCATCGAATATCAATTCGATAGATAAATCGGTCTGATTTCGATTTTTTTGAAAATTTCGTAATACCACGTATTTGTCTTACTTCAGTTAAGCACATAAAAAATATAATTATATTATCATAATAATTGCTAAAAATATTTCTTACTATTGATTATTCGTCCCTAATTTCACGGCTATTTGTTCGTAGTGCTTCATACTTTTTGCAATAAGTTCCGGACAATCCAATGCTTTGAGTTGCGATGCTGCCACTCTATAATAAATATTTTCATACATGTATTAAAATAATGAACAGTATGACTATCTTATTGATAAAATAATGGGTTCATAATACCTTGAAGCTAATGTGTCTCCTGGTAGCGTAATTACAGGTGTACCAGCCCATAAAACATCCATTGTTGTCGTGTGACCATTGCAAAGTGATGTATCTAAGCATATATCAGCCAATTGTCCTCGGCGTATGTGTTCCTCTTTGCAAGCTATTTTTGAAAATATAACACGTTCAGGTGATATACCTGCAAAAAGCGTTAAAAATACATTAACACACGGACTAGTCTATTAATAGTATAATGTCAAAGATTAATACAATATGTACCTAATCCTTGAACGTATTTTAGCATGTTTGGTTCCCCAGCAACCGGAAAACTTAAGAGCCAAAGTACACTATTTGGTACTTTTTTTAAGATATTAACCCAAGTTTTAACAATACTTGGGTCCGTTTTATATAATTGATTAAAATTGCAGAAAACTACGGCATCATCAGGAAGTCCATACTGCCTTCTCGAAGTAAATACAATATTGTCATATCTTTTTTCCCCTGATGCAATTTTCTTGTCCAAAAAGTTTATAGAAACACCATTATCTATTGGTATTTTATTAATATACAACTGTAAAAATAATTTTAAATAATAAAATAACTGTAAAAAAGTGAAAAATACACTTTATTTTATTATTATTACCTGTTCCTGTTTAGAACTTATTGTTGATTCAAGTACCCACCTAGGAATGTCTACTTCACTTACAATAACAGTTATCGGTTCCAAATTTTCAAACGATATAGTTTCTTCGTGATAATTAACGTTTATATATTGATTTACATTAATTTCTTCTGCGGCATTTAAAACTGCTATATTATCACCTTCGCACTCTTCATCTTCTATTTTAATATTATACCGAATTTTTAAATGAGAAAACATTTGCTTATGATCTCCAATAAAGTAGGTATGTGGCATGAAGGCAAACTTTTCACTGAAATCAACAGCTGTTGATATTGGACTTGATATCTCATCTGTGATAAAATAATCTATATATTCTGCACCACTAGTCCCTGGATACCCAAGCCACATTACTTGAATTGGTGCTGGTTTTAAAGCAAATATGTCATTTTTTGCACCTTTCGTATAACCATTCATATTTATTAAAATATTTATATTATCGCTATATATTCTTCTAGCAGCTTCAATATTACAAGATGTAAAAGATAAGTCGATAAAATGTTCTGATTCTTTAACTATTTTACTACGGAATGTGGTTCCATCATCTCGATTCAGAGCATAACAAAAAATTTCTACATTTAAACGATTATGCAATCCTGGTATCGACTGCATTAAATGGGATGTGGGATGGTTACCAAAGTCACTACTAACGTAACCGATCCGTAAACGTCCTTTACATGTTTTACTATGTTTGAACGTGATTTGAGTGAGCATATTCACTTTTTCTAAATACAAATTAGCATGTCGTGCCGCTATTTCTTTCCTCGCTCTGTTCGATAATGGATATAAGATGGAATGATGTGGGTGTATTGAGGTTAATTTATCACTATTATACAATTGGTCTTCGACTATCGCAACGATTATTCGCATTCGTTCTTCATAATTGTCCCAACTACAAATGATTTGTAAACAGTGTGCTAAGTTACAATAAGCATCAGGAAAATTTGGTTTTATTTTCAAGGCAATTTCGTACGATGCAATCGCCTCAGTGATATTACCCATGTCTTTGAAAATACTGGCCAAATTGCAATGGGCATCAGCAAATAGCGGGTTTATTTCTATAGCTTTCTTGAAACACATTAATGCGCCCTTGCTGTCTTGTATTTCCCGTAATGTATTTCCCATGTTACTATAGGCATCAGCAAATTTTGGTTGTATGTTTATCGCCTGCCTATAATGGAACAATGCTTCCCGAAATTTACCTGCAGTATTATATAAACAAATTATATTAAAAAATAATATTATTTTTTAGGTTACAACATTCGTGAAATTATATCAAACTCGTTTGTTAATTTAATTGAAATTATTAAATTTTTCATATATTAATCGCCTTAATATTTATCAGGTTTGGTTTGGTGAAATTTTTTGACGCAAATTTCTCACTAATAAAAGTTACTATAATTTCCAATGAATACAAAATTTTATTTGTGTTATAATAATAATTAATTTAGCATGTAAATTTTTTAAAATATATGATAGTTTCTACATAAGACGTATTTTAGATTATCACAAAAAAGATTAATGATTAACATTTAAGCTGATGAATTTGCTGAATACATTTTATTGCTAACAAGGTGTTAGTAATAAAATGTATTCAGCAAATTCATTTGTCAAACCGTGGGGTATTCATCAAACAATAACGGAAACGGTCAAATATGATGAGCAAAATTAGATTTACTAATCCGACAATCTACTGAATGCCCATTAGTAATATTGCGTCATCGGATGCCATCGACCAATGTACATTTAGACTTAAGTCAAATTAGTCAATCTCACATTGAGCAGCGTTTTACAAATTGGAATAAATGTTGTTTATTTTATAACGAAGACTAAGATGAACTCATTGAAACGTGCTTGACAAACAAATCGTCAATAAAAATTTCTCTCAAACTTGTCAAACATATAGTTTGTATGACTAACGCGCAAAAACAAAACTACATACACTCAACAATATTTCGCATGTTTGACAAATAATAATTTGATCGTTAACAGAACGCTGTACCAACTATTACGCTTAACATGATGTCCAGTCATGATTTTTAACTATGTTTCAAGACTTTCTGTAATATACGAATTTCAACAAAACAATATAAAAGAAATATATTAAATACCTTGTTGCTGTAAGAGAGATGCCAAATTGCTGTGAGTGGCTGCAAAATTAGGAAATACTTCCAACGCTCTCAGGTACAATTTTGTTGCTTCTTTAATTTTTCCCTGTTCCCGTTTAACATTGCCGAGATTGTTGAGTGTATCAACGTGTGTAGGACAAAGATATAAGGCTTTATTGTAACATTCTTCTGCTTCGTGAACGAGACCTTTTTCTTTGAGCGCATTAGCGAGATTGCAATAGGCATCTGGAAAATTTGGTTGCAGTTCTATAGCTTCTCTGTACGTATCGATAGCGAGATCTATCAATCCCTGTTTGTAATATAGACAGGCCAAGTTTCCATGTATTATTCCGCTGTTGGGCGTTAGCTTCAGTGATTGAAGATACACTGCTACCGCTCTGAAATAATAAACAATCTTTAATACTTATTCCTCGATGATCGAACGATTTTGTTATGATAATCTTACATAAACACTGTTTGAAGTAATTGAGTTTGTTTTTTATTAAAACGGAGTTGTTTTAAACATCAATGATTTTCACAATTCATATTTATAAAAAACTATTTATACAATAATGACTTGCAGAAAATCATTTAGTTAAATGAAATAAAGTGAAAAACTAAAATCAAATATTAGTAATTTTATTATTGAGGAAATAACAGAAATCACATTTAGAAAACCATTATCTAACAAGCTGCTTAGGGAAAGTTTTATTATATACTTTACGGGTGTAAAGATAAACATCTAGACGCCAGACAGCAAGGAAACGACTACGACGCAGAACTGTGCTTAACGCTTCTGTTAATTTCACCCAACAAAGTGACTTCAATGTATTTCTTCTGCAAAACTCTAAATGTAAACAGCACGTAAATTCAATACTAAATTGCAGGTCACGTTCGTTTTCACTTGGCTTAATCGTGTAGTTTTTTCGGTCTTATCAATACAAAAGTGAAAATCACAACTGTCTGTAATCCTCTTGAATAAATAAATGATGTTGGACAAAATGACGTAATCTCTCCGTTAATTGAAAACAAAACTGTGAATTCGTTTAATATTTTTATTGTTGTCAGTGAAAGATATTTTATGAAAATATGTATTTCAATCGTTTAAAAGTTTCATTATATGTTAATTAACATGGAAAACGTAGAGGGGAACAATGATTTTTTTATAAGCTAAAAATAAGGAAATAATCAGGTTTCATATTATTCTGTGAAGTATACAATTTTCACATGCGACCTATTTTCATTTGCACTGAGAGTGCTGTTTCGATAAAATGAATACTAATTGTACTCAGCTTCGAAATATGTTTATGAAAAGTAAAACAACCTCTAAGATGTAACCTCTTTGTCGTCGTCATAATAATTTCTCGATTATTTCGTAGAAAACGACGAATAGATATTATTAAAAACAAATATACTTTCTCTCAACTTGATAAAATTAATTAAAACACACTGAATGATGCCCGCGACTTTGTTTCAGTATTAAAAAACTCTTTTCTTACATTCAAAATTATTCAATGGTTTTTTTTATATAAAATAGAAAGGCAGACGAGCAGATGGCCGTAATATTGGCACTGTAGAAAATATTAACCATTTCTTACATCGTCCAAACATTGGGTACTAAGAAGTTATTTATATTATATATCTTATAATACTGGTTAACTAAAAACACTGGCCCTTCAAGACGGAACACAAAAATACATAATAATTCTGTTTAGCGGTAGAATAAGTGATGAATGGGTGGTGCGTACCTAGATGAGCTTGCACAAAGCCCTTCTACCAAGTCAAATTATAACCTTACCAAACTCATTTATCACTAAATTATAAAACAAAATCTCCCCCGCCGCGACTGTCTTTCTTTCCATCTGAACGAGATATATAAAAAAAACTACCCAATGGATTTTCATACGATTTTATGGATGGAGTGGTTCACTACAAATATTTAAGTATGTAATTTATTATTATTTTTTAAAATGGGATTTAAAATGGCTGACCTATGAAGACGATTGTCGAAGATGTCAGAAATAATTACAGATTAGGAGCTTTACAGGCGTGCCGCGTCAACACTGGTGGTAGAAATTTGACAACTCCATTCTTTGTCGCACTTCCAAAAAATGGAATTCCTTACCAGCTCACGTGTTCCCCTCCTCTTACAACCCGGGTTCCTTCAAACGAGGCGTGAAGAGGCATCTTGCGGGCCGGCAAGGCGAAGGCGGCTAGTGCAGAACGTTTTTCCCATCTGTACTGGCCGTCGTCGCGTTTGGACTCTACTACCACTTACCATCAGGTGGAGTAGAGTCATTTGCCCTCCCGGCAAATATAAAAAAAAGAGCTTTGTGCAAGCTCGTCTGGGTAGATACCACCCATTCATCGGATATTCTTCCGCAAAACAGCAGTACTTGGTATTGTTTTGTTCCGGTTTGAAGGGTGAGTGAGCCAGTGTAATAACAGGCATAAGGGACATAACATCTTAGTTCCCAAGGTTGGTGGCGTATTGGTGATATAAGCAATGGTTAACATTTCTTACAATGCCAATGTCTATGGGCGTTGGTGACAACTTACCATCAGGTGGCCCGTATGCTTCCTATTCTATATAAAAAAAAAACATTGTTATATGTATTACGATATAAACATTTTTCGTAAGCTCTTATTCTACCACCGAAAACGACGAAGCCTAAAAATAATTAATGTACAATAAAAGTAAATAAAAATATTTTTGAGTTAACTGCTAAAAAAATACGGTCAGTTAACTTTCTAGCGCTCGTTCATCACACATTTAACCAAAGTGGTTGAATAAGCTCCGAACCTCCCTAAGAGGAGGCGATGCGTTTGCCCAGCTGTGGTATAATTACATTTGCTTACGTTTTATTCCACTTTTAAGTCAGCTGTATCCCGAAAAGTCTGCAGTGAGACTGATTTTGTTAATATGAATATTCTGCTAAGATAATTTGATGTTTTCAATGCAAATATGTGTATTGCGTTATTTGTCTCGCTGTAAATACAACTCGAGATCGTTATCTTATTACTAATTATCCTAATTGTAAACCATGTTATAATAATTGTAAGGAATGTTCTGGAAGTTCTATAAGATTTATTCAATCACCCAGTTACCTATATGACATTTACATTTACACTGGTGGTAGGGCTTTGTGCAAGCTCGTCTGGGTAGGTACCACCCACTCATCAGATATTCTACCGCAAAACAGCAATACTTGATATTGTTGTGTTCCGGTTTGAAGGGTGAGTGAGCCAGTGTAATTACAGGCACAAGGGACATAAAATCTTAGTTCCCAAGGTTGGTGGCGCATTGGATATGTAAGCGATGGTTGACATTTCTTACAATGCTAATGTCTAAGACCGTTGGTGACCACTTACCATCAGGTGGCCCATATGCTCGTCCGCCTTCCTATTCTATAAAAAAAAAAAAAAAAATTATTATGAGAATAAATAAAATAAATATATCCATTTGTGGGTTAAACACATACATATGTTTATACTACATTATATTTCAGAATTCGATTCTGAGTCCATAATGGCTTTATGTAGAACTGAAAGTGCACCGATGTTACATTATTGAGCTTAGATTGTGCTGCTGCCTGGTTTCAAAACAATCAAGTTCAATAAAACAACGTAAATCCAAATTGGAAAGATACGTACACCAAATACACCGACAACATAACTGTTGTAATGGGATTATGAAAAAAAAAAATTCAGGTTCACATACCTACTATTCTTTTATTGATCAGTCATGAGGTAATGAATTAAAGCTTAAGATCGGTGGATAGCTTACCATTCATTATTTATAGAAAGCAATAGCAGTTAAGCGGTACTTATCTTTATCAGCGGCGAATTGGTGACGTTGTTTTTGCAGATATTTAATTTAGGTATGTCTATAGCTAAGCCAGCCAAAGATGAAACAAGAAAATCAAGAATATATATAATATTTTACCATAACAATAAAGGTCACTGACTTCGAAGCATTACCATTATTATTATCTAAATAGTGTAAAATTTAAAGGTTTAAACATTTTAAATTATTTTTAACTTAATTTGATAACTAGCGAGTTAAAAGTAGACGCGTGGTAGCGAGCGTTGTTCTAACGATAAATTAATTATTGAAATTTTAATTTACGTTAAGAACATAATTTTCAATACGTTTGCTTTGATGTGATTAGGTTGTAAAATCAAGAACGCTGTCGGCGCAAAGGTCGGACTTCATTCGGTATTATCTCGACTTTATTTTTGGGATTCATACATTCATACCTATTAAAAATAGTAAAAAAAACAGCGATAAGCACCTACCTTAGGACTCATTGACATAATTATTGGTAATTAAGTTTCTATAGGCCAAAACAGATAACCAATTTTTCGCTTTATAAATTTATCTCAACTACCCTTAATGGATGACTATAATATATTTTATAAGAAAAAAAAACCTTAACCTATACTAGCTTTCAATGACGATGCAACATATGTAACAATATATGATCGCGTAATACAGATATACTACATTATGTACCGAAAATCTGTAAATGCATTATTAAAGTACATATTTAAGAGCAAAGCAGTCTCAGGCATTACTTCACAGTGCAAATGATTAAAGGACTCGTACTCTACTCTATTCTAGATATAACAATTTATATCAAATCTGTACACCGTATATGCAAATTCTATGTTAAGCAGACGTCGCGCTTAGCAAAATTGATTTAAGTTTTACTTAAACACAAACACACAGTTTTTACGACACATTAAATTTCATACCACTATTTTGGATCTTATTGTTATAGATATTTAAAAATGGAACCGATTTTCTAGAAATGTCTTCCATTATGTACGTATACTCTTGGATTACAGCAGAATAATTAAACACAAAGAAAACCATAATAATGAGCTATGCGCTTAAAATTATAATGTTAATTTGATTTTTAATTTTTTGTGGTTCAAATAAAGAACGCATTTAATAAATTTGGTCACTAAAATTAACTAAATAACTGTAATAAACAGGTTTCAAGTCCTAATGACACGAACAATTACACAATATTATTAACTTTCAGATAGAAAAATAGTAGATTATTTCATCTGGTGTCATTATGATGATGGGATGTTTGAGCACTTACGCATTACAACTCATATTGTTAAGGACATAATATGATAGAATTAATATATTAGATATTTCATTTTTATTTTCTTAAATAAGTGTTTCAAAAAGGATTAATGTTGTTTATCGAATATTGTTGAGATTTTCATATTATACAAAGGTTTGATTAGATTATAATTAAATATTTTTAAAGAATTTATTCAATTATATCGCCTTGTTATATTTTATATTACGTCTGAAAGATGTTTTACATGAAAAAATATATTATTGCTTTTTTAAATTTCCAATGGACTATTAAATAATGTAACTAATATTTAATAATACACTAAATAATTTACTATATTTCGCTAGCACGCAAATAAAGAAAGATACTTGCCTTTTGATTTTATTTTTAATCCAATCAACACAGCCGTTCGGTATGTCAGTTTGCGTTAGTCGAGGCGGTGCGATGTTGATGACCGTGTACACGACCACGCATTGGTAATCCATGTCGTGGACATGTCCCGACGGGCCCACGTCGCTACTGACGGGACGGTCGGGACGCGCCCGCGCCGCTGCCAACGGCTACGCAAGCCGTGACCTTCGCACGTTTATCGCACGGCGGGAAATTTTCACGCAATCTATTCACGACATGCGGCGACATTTAATTTACATGTACATTTGAAAAAAAAAACAATTAAATTATTTATTAATAAATTAAATTCGTTTGAGCTGTTGTCATGTATTACAAATAGTGTATGATGAGAGCAATAAAAGTTTTAAACAGTCGTAAAATGTTTACGTGTTGCAATAAAGTGTGCATTGACGGCGCGTCGCGATAGTATCGATTCGTGAAAACAACGCGAGTTTGTAACGCGGCGGGCGATACGCGACTGCGGCCGGTCGCTGGGCTTTCCCGCGTGAAGCTGGCGTACACTCGAAGTCAAAAACAGCATCGCTTCTTCATCTGTACGTTCACCACGCTGTACCTTTTTTTTGTAGCTTTTATTTTAAAACGCAGATATATTTTAAATATTATTAAGGTTGACTGTACTTACTTTTACGGTGACTGCTAGCTTTTGACCCTTGCCGCCCTAAAAAATAAGTAGAACGCAAAGATGCAACCTTTGTATATTTAACAGCTACATACATTTTATTTTATTTTATTATTTATTATGGTATAAAAAGCCAAAATTGTCAATAGTCAATTGTCAATTTGTTGTCTAGCTTTAGGACGAACTAATTTCAGTGATGTTTAACCTCAATCTCATGGCCTAGAGGATAGAACGCGTAATTATTAACCGATGATCGCGGGTTTAAGTCCCAGCGAGAATCTCTGAATTTTCATGTCCAAAACTTGTGTTTATAATTCATCTAGTACTCGACGGTGAAGGAAAACATCGTGAGGAATCCTGCATGCGTCTAATTACATTGAAAGTCTGCCACATGTGTATCCACAAGCCCGCATTAGAGCAGCTTGAAATAAGCTCCAAGCCTTCTCCTCAAAGGAACAGCTGGCCTTCCAGCAGTGGTACATTCATAGGGCTTCACTTAGAAACTATTTCTAGTTGTTTCAAAATTTTTATTTATGAAAGTCATAACAGTCCATTCAAATCAACAAAACAAATTATGGTATATTAACGTTTCTTTGTCTATAGCAGGTTTTTAAATATAATCATTTTTCTTTTATACTTTTTATTTTTTCCTAAAAAATGTTTTCAAATCTAGTTAGATATAGTAATTTATAGATTCGTGTCAAGGTTAGTCTGGCAATGTAATTATGTTTTTAATTAAACACAATAATAAATGTATTAAAATACTTTTATAGTAATACATAAAAAGCGATTCCTTCTGTAATAAGTTTAATTTGTAAATAACAGATAATGTGAATTGTTATATTGTATTTATATAAAAACATGAATTTGGTGTTGTTTTAAAAAAATATAAAATTACTTATTTTAAAACGCTAGATATCGTAAAAATTTTAAATAATATTTGGAATAATTATGAAACCGAAATACGAAGATATATTTCTAACGTTTGTCGCATGCATGTTGTAACATGCATATTTTTGATTTTTAAAAGTTGAAATGGCATTGGCATATACTGGATGCATTTGTAAATCTAAATTAAATATTTTTTTCAGTTCTATTGACATCGCTTTTGTCTATACAAACTCGTCGACAAAACGTTAAGTGACTTTTAATCATGTTTTACATTTATAAATTAATCAATGGTTTATTTTGGCCTGGCTTTTATTATAACTTGTTACAGAAGACATCAAAAATAAATTTTAGTTTGGCGAAAATAAATTTTACTATTTTTAAACAAAGAAGTTTTACTTTCCGCTTAGTAATTTTTTGATACTTATGTTGTTCCCATCACGAAATTATTATCATATATTTGGCCATAGACTGAATATGCTGCTATCTATATGAGACACATTAGTACCACTAAAATTAATTAATCAAGCCCTTCTGAGCTTACAAGTCTTAATAAATCAAGGTCCAGCTTAGATCCCGTTCATTATCTAGATGTCGGTACATCTAAATCGCAATGGAAACCAATTCATTTAAGGCCAAAACGTAAACGGTTGAGTCTATCATTATCATCTTTTAGCAAAAAATAATTTAAAATGTCGACAGAGGATATTCTTACTCCTTCTTTTATAAAATTGAAAGGAGTACGGGCAGAAGTACCAGCTAATAGTATATGGTCACCATTGCCCATAGTTATTGACTATTCCTTACACGATGAGTAGTTAGTAAATAACCAGACGGACTTGCACAAACTCCTACCACTATATACGACGACCTGACGATTATATTTAATATGACCAATGTTGCTAGAAAACCTAAAATATTGTTAATTTGTTATTCGTTTCTCGTTTTTTTATTTAATTAAATCAATACTATAAGACCAAAAATAATCATTCCTGTAGAGTTCATGGTCACTCTTGTAATGCTTACTTTATTTTAATTACGTGAGTATTTTATATATGTCATTATTTTTAGTTTGTTTTTTTTTTCATAAGTTAATTTTAATTTATTTTATTTTTATTAGAAAAAAATTTTGGTAGGATTTTCCTTATAGTAAGGTCGTAGTTCTTTTGTCTCTAATATCTGAAATGACTTCAATATGAATATCCTGTGAACAGTCCACAGCCATATTAAAAGAACAATGCAAAAAGCAATGTGCAACAATTAGCGGAATAGCACGCAAAATGACCAACTCGACGTTAGCAACAGTTATTAATATATTATTTATATGGGATACACGAAGACAGTTATGCAATATTGTCACTTGTTAGGAAATGATCATCACTGCCAAGACATTGACATCAGACGACTTGTCCGTCACTGACATTGTCGATGTACTTCCAACCGTGAGAGCGAAAATATTACGTCTTATTCTAATTATATACGTAATACTGGCTCACTCGTGTCTCGTGCTGAAACACAACAATACAAATTGTTGTTGTACTTTTAGTAAGCACTGTTGTATCCTTGGTAAGTTAAAAGGATTGTTAGGAAAAAAATATTAGGAAGAAATCCTTATTTTTCTTTTAAATATGTATATAATTTATCGTTTTTGTTGATAACAATCTTATATACAATTTTATATTATTATTCTTCATATTTTTAGATTTTTCTTTTGTACACTTATAACACTCACGTTTCGCTCTCTAAAAAAACATGAAATAGTAATATGTATAAAAAAATTACTGTCAATGCGATATTAAGACCCAAATACATAAAACAGGCTCGACGAAAACGAGGAAAATGTGTACCTTCCTTCAGGCTACTAAAAGGAAATGTGAACGGAAATATTTCTATCGTCATACGTATATAATCAATTGATTTATATGTATATACATAATTTATGTGTGGCATGCTTATTATATTACAAAATTTTTTGTTTGTTAATTTATTCCAAAACTATATTAAGCCTCGGCAGTTAATTTCTTATTAGCGAAAACTAATCACTATTCAAGTAAAGTGACTAAATGCTATGAATAATCTAGCACATCTCCACAAATTTTACATCAACAGTACAGTTCTTATATTAAATAATAACGAGATTTCTGCCACGTTAATTAAACAAAGAAGACACAACGACTAGCGATCAGATTTTGGCCTACAATCCAAAAATGGCAATCCATGATAGACATTATTTAGACTAACCTAGGAAACCAGAAAAAAGCGAATATCGATAACACCCGTTTCTAATTATAGAAGAAAATTAAAATGAAAATAAAAACATACAAGCACAAAAATACACTCAATCAAAATAATTGACGAATACCGCAATGGCACGATCAACTCGAATGTGGTGTGTTTACTTATACCAAAAAGCGTTAATTTATTTGTAACTGGCTATGTATATTAATACCTTTTTTATCTATTTTTTCATGCATAAATATACAAACAATATTTAAATGTTAAAAGTTTTAATTGTTTCAAAGTTATACTGACAGCAAAACAGTAACAGCCTGTGAATTTCTCACTGCTGGACTAAGGCCTCCTCTTCTTTTTTGTTGGGTTGGAGCTTATTCCAAGACGTTGCTCCAATGCGGGCTGGTAGAATACACATGTGGCAGGATTTCAGTGAAATTAGACTCATGCAGATTTCCTCACGATGTTTTCCTTCACCATCAAGCACGAGATGAATTATAAACACAAATTAAGCAGATGAAAATTCAGTGGTGCTTGCTCGGGTTTGAGCCCACGATCATCGGTTAAGATTCACGCTTCTAACCACTGGGCCATTTCATACTGGCATTTATTCATTTTAAATTATACAGGTGCGTAGAAAAAATCCGGGATTAAGCAATATGAGACTAAGCCACCCTCTGTCCTTTTTTCGCTTACATGATTACATTATGTTACGATCTTTTTCTATATTTTCCTGATGGATATTATATACAGATACCTTTAATACATAGTGTATTAGTATTGAGTGTTTTAAGAAGTGTAATTTCAGTATCTATATATAAATATACTACGGAAAAACAGTGCAGTACCTTTATCTCATCTCTTTGTCAAACGACTCTCTTTATTTTATTGGCAGCCATTGCAAACGCAGAAATAACTGTTTTAGTCGAATTTCGACATCTGAGCAAACCAGTGTTAAATGAAACCTTTGCACTTGAATATGAAGACATATCGAATATGTGATCTAGATAATGAGAAAAAACAAAATAAGCTAAGGAAAATGTTTTAATTTGTTCAAGTATTATAAAATATTGGAAGATGAAAAGTATGCGATATTCTTCAGAGAATGCCCCGAAGACATCAATTTAAAACGTTACAGAAGTTAATTTAATTATTTCATCGGAGAAGTTCAACGAAGACGTAAAGAAATATTTTTATTATTAGATATTACATTATAAATTTAGTCTCCCTTTCTTATTTTTTTGTCTCTTTCTGGCAGATTATCGACGGTCATAAAATAAATTTTGACTATTGTATATAATCATAAGGATTTCAAACACAAACTAAACGTTCTTATACATAATAATTACGTTTTTTTGTTTACAGAATAGGTAGGCGGACGAGCGTATGAGTCACGTGATGGTAAGCAATGTATAGACATTGGCATTGTAAGAAATGTTAACCATCGCTTACATCGCCAATGTGCCACTAACCTTGGGAACTAAGATGTTATGTCCCTTGTGCCCGTGATTACACAGATTCACTCACCCTTCAAGCCGGAACACAACAATACCAAGTACTGATGTTTTGCGGTAGAATATCTGATGACCCACTCATCCTACCCAGGTACACCTACCCAGACGAACATGAACAAAACCCTACCTAAAGTAAAAAAAATAAACAAAAATCACGTTTAAATCATAATTGTTACATGTAGATTCGTACTTTTTAAAGCGTCAATATATATGGGATACGAATAAAGTATTTAGAATTTATAAATGCTGACGTTTTGCTAATTCTATTAGAAGTGACGTGAAAGGTACGCACACATAAATAAGCAACCTACACAATTTTATTGTAATCAAACCTCATACTATGTCTTTGATATAGGTCAGAGATATAACACCTACGCGACACTTACACGACCACATGAACGAAAACAAGTAATTTGGTTGTTACTAGTAAAAAAAAAAAATTAAAACTTATCATAAGCTCCGAAGATGCCAATTTCTCTAAATTCCAGAGCCTTTTATCGAGCGTGTAATCAATATCCCCGAGGTTAAAACTTTTCGAATAATTTCGAACGTCGACTTTTTTAATCGAATGATATAACTTTTCAAATACTAAATAACAAAGATCTTTTATCTTTTAAAAATGGAAACGTACCTATTCGTAATAAATAAAGAGAAATGTAGATATATCTTTATATTTAAACGACTCTGAAAGCTTTATTCTTTGTAGCGTTTGGCGTCTCATGTTTCATTTATTAATACATAGTTCAAAAGTGTCGGTTGACCAAGAATTAAAATAACCAAGATTTAAAGACTAGCTTATGCCCGCGACTTCGTTCGCATGAAAATTAGAATTAGGTATCTATATTTTTATTTTTTATATTTTAGGCAGTTTAGAATTTATAAAATGAACTTGGAACGGCTAGGTAAACAATATTTATTTTAGCGCAACCTGTCAATGATTCTGGTAGTTCTTGTGTTCTCTCTAAATGAACTTTGCCAGATGAACAACACATTTCTTTGGTTTCTTCATTCTACTTCAATGCACGGAAATCATATATCATTCATACAGTCAAGATGTGTATAATTGGCAAATTTTATTATTATTGAGACATAATAAAATCATCTTTTTTTCTACTCTTCTTCTCTCTTTGGGATCGTTTACTCGCGAAACATTATCAGATACAGCAGTTTTTAGAACGTCATGTCGCAGCCAGTCTTCTTCTAACTGCACAGTTCGGATCTCGTTCAGAAAAAAATCTCTTGAGACTGAGACAGCACTTCTAGAACGATACGATACTAGACGCTCTCCTCGCTATGGTTGACATTCTGTTAATCTTCTCAATCGTCTTCGTTTGGCTTGAGCAGAAGCCGACGAAAGGTTATTTTTTTTTTTTTTTATAGAATAGGAAGGCGGACGAGCATATGGGCCACCTGATGGTAAGTGGTCACCAAACGCCCTTAGACATTGGCATTGTAAGAAATGTCAACCATCGCTTATAGCCAATGCGCCACCAACCTTGGGAACTAAGATTTTATGTCCCTTGATAAAACGTTTCCAGGGAGGCATTAAAAAAATTAAATACTTAACACAGAAACGACCTAACTTTTTTTTTTGCTATTAATAACTGATATTTGAAAGGAACAATGATTTTAACCACTCATCAGAATATTCTACCAAAGAGCAATACTTGGTTGTGTGAGCAATATATGGTTGTGTTCCAGATGGAAGTGCGAGCGAGGCAGTGTAACTAACTACACGCACAGGGGGCATAACGTAGTTCCAAGGTTGGTGGCGCATTCGATATGTAAGGAATATTTAATATTATCTATGGGCGGATGACCAATTACCAATACAATAAAAAATCTTTATAAATATTTTTATTTTTATTATTAGTCTTAGCGATTTATTACAATATTGGGTTTACGATATGTTACTAGAAGGCTCAATATTATATTATATGCCCTTCAATTATATAGGCCTTCAATTATATATATTCAATCATATAGGCCATTCTAGTCGTTTTAAAGTAACCAAATATATTTATTATTTCTTATCTATTTGGATAATAATTAAAAAATATATAACGCCCTCCCGTCCTCTTTAAATTCGGTTAAATATACACATAAGTAGAATATTAGTAGATATTTTATTTTCAATTAAAAACAATAAAAGAATATGAACTGCACATTTTTAATTTTTTAAATAATTATATATAAATTACCTATAAAACCAAAGTATTGTTTTATCAATCACCTACTCATATAACCTTAAACCATGATAAACAGTTTGTATTATATTGTGAGCGACAGTTAGGCGGACAACGTCCCGAAAATACTATATCTAGGATACTACATTATTCATTATTTGAAATTTGAATTAAATAATGTATATTTTCATAATATTTTGAAAACAATTATTTTATAAAAAGGCACCTTTTATATCGCGAGAATTGTATTTGTTAACAACGTTCATTATTTATGACAACTCACAAATGTATGTCATATTTGCGTCCAACTTTGTATGTGAACATATATTAGGTCAGACTTCGATACCTTGTATGTACTTTATATCGATTATGAACTTTGTATAAGCGACTGTTTTTTGTGTCCCTGTTCTAGACTAATTGCTTCAGATATATCGGTGATATCGATTCATATTTATCTATTTTAATTTTAAACAATATTTACAATACTTTAACAACAATATTCAATATTATTATAATATAATATTAAGGAGAAGACAAATTCACGCTTGTCACGTCAATAGTTCAAAGCGTTACTTACATAATAATATTATATAATAAAACCTTCTCCGAAGCGCGCTGCAACTTTTGGTATTTTTTTTATACACTAGGTAGGCGGACGGGCATATGGGCCACTGGACGGTAAGTGGTCTTCAACGCCCATAGACATTTGCATTGTAAGAAATGTTAACCATCGCTTACATCACCAATGCGCCACGAACCTTAGGAACTAAAATGGTATGTCCCTTGTGCCTCTAATTACACTGCCTCACTCACCCTTCAAACCGGAATACAACAATACCAAGTACTGCTGTTTTGCGGTAGAATATTTGATGAGTGGGTGGTACCTACCTACCAGATGAGCTTGCACAAAGCTCTACCACCAGTAATGTGGTTTATTAAAGTTTGATATAATTGTTTAAATGAATAAATTTTTCAGTTAGGAGTTGGTATAAAATAGTTTTATTTATCAATTCGTGTCTTGAATACAGTACTAAAATAGTAGTCATCTTGAAGTTAATTATTTTTAAATATAATTAACCTATTTGTGCTTCTAAAAACGAAGCATACTTGTGTTTCAAATAGATTTCCATCAATATATATACTTCAGATTATCTCCAATATAGTCATAATTACATTTGAATTGTGATCTTAGTCAGCCTGTTAGCAATTAGACACCTGTCACTACACAGATAAGGCCTTGCGCAAATAAAACTTACGCTATAATATATGCGAATACGCATACTGAACTTGCAACAACTGCAAACAATTACGTACGTAATGTATTACTCGATTAACGTTATTCTTTAGCTAAAAGCTTTAGATTACATATATTGATATTACGTTTATCTAGCACACTTATATAATACATATAAATTATGTATAAAACGTATGATTTAAATTGCGAATCTCCTTCGCATGTTTTTGAATTACATTCATTTCAATAACAGTCTTTGTTTAATTTTGTTTTCTTTAATCGTTATTCATCTGCAAATGCTTATCCAATATTAATGATCATTTTTTGGTTTATAGAAGATAAAGCTTAAAAAATATTGAGCGAATATTAACATTGAATTGAAAGCCACTTTAAGCTGTGTTACTAAAAGCGGAAGTTACTTTTAATGAAAAATGGGCAAACTTCAATTTAACAAAGCAATTTTACTATCACTAAAGTGTAATAGTTTCATAACAATTTTTTATAACATTAATAAAACATTTGAACTTACTGAAAAGTGTACAAAGTAATGTCTTTCTCGTGATAAAATAATATATGATCATGCGATAATTTGACTTTAAGCTGCTCTAAGCCTTAATTACAAACAAATTAAAGTCAAAACACGAACGAGGTCATCACAAACGCATCAAACTAGGTCACGCTGTTCTGCACTTTTTTATTTCGTTTAAAGTGGTTTTCATATTACATAGGATATATAATAGCTGCCGTTTGACGGATCAAATTTACTCACACATAAAGGACTTCGTTTCAAATTAAACTACGATTTCTAGTGTTGTGCAATGTTAAAAATGAATCCACTTTTCAGGAACGCGAGTATTTTAAGTAATGACTTATTTAATAATAATAATAATAGTAAGTAAGTAATAGTAACAGCCTGCAAATGTCCCACTGCTGGGCTAAGGCCTCCTCTCCTATTTTGAGGAGAAGGTTAATAATAATAATATCCTGGGACATTATTCATACTATTATAAATACATACTTATATAGATATTACGCCCAATCTCAGGACAAACAGGCATGTTCATGCACACAAATGTCTGTCCTGGGTGGGAATCGAACCCACAACCTTCGGCGTGAAAGGCAGGTATCTACCAACCACGCCAACTGGCTCGTGACTTATTTCTGCTGCGATGGAATGAGCTGATGTTGCCTGTGATTTTTAAGCGGATTTTATATTGTTTTTTTTATGTACATTTACTTATAGAGCGAAGACTTATTTAGATCATATTAATCATCGTATTTTGTCAGTTTTTATTTAATTTGTCATTTTTATTTTTATTTAAAATAAGTGACAATCAATTATCGAGTTTCTTGACAATGCCCCATTGCGCATTCTTGAAAATTATTTCGAGGGTTACGTGCTGCGCTCTTGTCGGTTACTTATATTAAATGATGTTATGAGACCAAATTCTTCGCTAATTCGGTTGTTTGGATTTATTCAGAATTTTAAAATTAGAATAAAGTTACAACTCTATTTTGATAGCAAATGAATAAAAAAAATTATAACTATACCGAACCACCGTAGGTTGATTTGCTTTGAAATAGGACGTAAGTGTGTGTAGTTTGTATATTTCGATCAGTGTAATACTACTCTTGTGGGACTTCTGAACGTCAACTAATTAATATAATTCTCGAACATTCCAGACAATTTATTGTATTTTATTTCATTGGTGTGTAATAAAATTGTTGTATTTTTATGAATGAAATGCATAATAAAAGTAATAGGTACCGATCATGGGTACTAAGATCTTTTAATTAAACTGGCTTTCTTAGTCTTCAAACATGAAACTAAAAAGTATTTCTTTTAACGGTACATAACTAAATTTTAATTAGCTCTAAATTTTAATTATGGTAGGAGAAAGCTCTACAAACACACCCTGGCCTTTTATGTACAAGGCTATACGGGATTGCCTCGTTGGTATAGTGGCTAGATGTAAGGTCGCAGACCCGCAGGTCTTGGGTTTAATTCCCTTGTCGGGCCAATTAAAAGCCCAGAGTCTGGAAGTTGTAAGTGAGTACTGTGCCTCAGAAAAGCGTTGGTCTTGCGCCTGAACTCTTTCCGATCATGTTGCACTTGTGTTTGCGCACATACTTGTGCACTATAATAGCTCCTGCGCAGTTGGCTAATCTCTATTGAGATTTGCTGCCGTGGGCGAAATCGGTCTTGAGACATTATTATTATTATACAGGATTATTAACCACCAAAAACCTTTAAGCTATCCGTTCTTGATGTGGATCAGATAGACCGCTAGATTATTTTCTCGTACGCATCCGCTGCCCGACCCGTTTTCTTTATGTTCATGTCAAAGAATGCAAAAACACCCTCTCCGGGTGTTCTTTCATTAGATATATGATATAATATAACTATTGAAATCTTGATCTTTGCTTGACAAGGCCTTAGGCCACTTAAGGCGAACAGGTAAATCCCTCCCTGAACCCTCTTCGCTATTTTTTTTGGATAATCAGGTTTTTTGGAGGTGACATTTATTTACGCCAATTTCCTGCGCAACATCGCTGACACAACTCCCTTGATCTTGTACGACCCAGATCTGCTTCGCTTTGTGTTAAAATTTTAATAAATTATAAGTTTTCGATAGTTCTGGCCATTTTTAGTAAAGTTTTGGTTAAGAAAAATGTGAAAAAAGCTTGAAAAAGTGTTTAAATAACAGAATAGGAAATGACTCAAAACGACATGCGAATCAAAAAAAGTTTTCACGAAAATTTTTGTTGGAAATGTATTATAAATGAAGACATGAAAACATTTTGATGAACGGAAATGAAATGATTCATCATAATTGTAAACAAAAAACATTTTCTGAACGTAATATTTCACAATTTCGACAGCTGCCGACGACGAGTTATTTCGAATTTCCGTTGGATTACATTTATTGTATTAAATTACAGCGGAAGCCATTTAAAAAAAGTCGGTAGCAATAAAGGTTTAAATTGGACTTTAATTAATTAATGAGAAATATGATTTAAACCAGTTACCAAATATGTTGAACTTATAATAAAACTATTTGTAACTGAGAATCAGTTAGCGATTGTCCATATATTATTCACTAACTTTTTCTATTTGATACGATTTTTACATTATTCAGATTAAAAATCGTAATATAACTGATATCTACACATTTGACGAGCCGTTTGGCGTGTTTGGTAGGTTTCCTGCCTTTCACGCCGAAGGTTGTGGGTTCGATTCCCACCCAGGACAGACATTTGTGTGCATGAATATGTTTGTTTGTCCTGAGTCTGGGTAATTATCTATATAAGTATATATTTACAAAAGAAAAGTAGTATATGTAATATATCAGCTCTCTGGTTTCATGGCACAAGCTTTGCTTAATTTGGGATCAGATGGCCGTGTGTGAATATAGTCCCAGGATATTATTATTATTTAATGTACTGCTGAATTGTAAATAAAAAAGATTAACCATTATCTAAATATTGTTGAAAAAATATGAAAAAATATTTATATAACTTTCATTTCATTTACTGGTCGTACTGTCAATGATTCTGGTAGTTCTTGTGTTCTCTCTAAATGAACTTTGCCAGATGAACAACACATTTCTTTGGTTTCTTCATTCTACTTCAATGCACGGAAATCATATATCGTTCCTACAGTCAAGATGTGTATAATTGGCAAATTTTATTATTATTGAGACATAATAAAATCATCTTTTTTTCTACTCTTCTTCTCTCTTTGGGATCGTTTACTCGCGAAACATTATCAGAGACAGCAGTTTTTAGAACGTCATGTCGCAGCCAGTCTTCTTCTAACTGAACAGTTCGGATCTCGTTCAGAAAAAAATCTCTTGAGACTGAGACAGCACTTCTAGAACGATACGATACTAGACGCTCTCCTCGCTATGGTTGACATTCTGTTAATCTTCTCAATCGTCTTCGTTTGGCTTGAGCAGAAGCCGACGAAAGGTTATTTTTTTTTTTTTTTATAGAATAGGAAGGCGGACGAGCATATGGGCCACCTGATGGTAAGTGGTCACCAAACGCCCTTAGACATTGGCATTGTAAGAAATGTCAACCATCGCTTATAGCCAATGCGCCACCAACCTTGGGAACTAAGATTTTATGTCCCTTGATAAAACGTTTCCAGGGAGGCATTAAAAAAATTAAATACTTAACACAGAAACGACCTAACTTTTTTTTTTGCTATTAATAACTGATATTTGAAAGGAACAATGATTTTAACCACTCATCAGAATATTCTACCAAAGAGCAATACTTGGTTGTGTGAGCAATATATGGTTGTGTTCCAGATGGAAGTGCGAGCGAGGCAGTGTAACTAACTACACGCACAGGGGGCATAACGTAGTTCCAAGGTTGGTGGCGCATTCGATATGTAAGGAATATTTAATATTATCTATGGGCGGATGACCAATTACCAATACAATAAAAAATCTTTATAAATATTTTTATTTTTATTATTAGTCTTAGCGATTTATTACAATATTGGGTTTACGATATGTTACTAGAAGGCTCAATATTATATTATATGCCCTTCAATTATATAGGCCTTCAATTATATATATTCAATCATATAGGCCATTCTAGTCGTTTTAAAGTAACCAAATATATTTATTATTTCTTATCTATTTGGATAATAATTAAAAAATATATAACGCCCTCCCGTCCTCTTTAAATTCGGTTAAATATACACATAAGTAGAATATTAGTAGATATTTTATTTTCAATTAAAAACAATAAAAGAATATGAACTGCACATTTTTAATTTTTTAAATAATTATATATAAATTACCTATAAAACCAAAGTATTGTTTTATCAATCACCTACTCATATAACCTTAAACCATGATAAACAGTTTGTATTATATTGTGAGCGACAGTTAGGCGGACAACGTCCCGAAAATACTATATCTAGGATACTACATTATTCATTATTTGAAATTTGAATTAAATAATGTATATTTTCATAATATTTTGAAAACAATTATTTTATAAAAAGGCACCTTTTATATCGCGAGAATTGTATTTGTTAACAACGTTCATTATTTATGACAACTCACAAATGTATGTCATATTTGCGTCCAACTTTGTATGTGAACATATATTAGGTCAGACTTCGATACCTTGTATGTACTTTATATCGATTATGAACTTTGTATAAGCGACTGTTTTTTGTGTCCCTGTTCTAGACTAATTGCTTCAGATATATCGGTGATATCGATTCATATTTATCTATTTTAATTTTAAACAATATTTACAATACTTTAACAACAATATTCAATATTATTATAATATAATATTAAGGAGAAGACAAATTCACGCTTGTCACGTCAATAGTTCAAAGCGTTACTTACATAATAATATTATATAATAAAACCTTCTCCGAAGCGCGCTGCAACTTTTGGTATTTTTTTTATACACTAGGTAGGCGGACGGGCATATGGGCCACTGGACGGTAAGTGGTCTTCAACGCCCATAGACATTTGCATTGTAAGAAATGTTAACCATCGCTTACATCACCAATGCGCCACGAACCTTAGGAACTAAAATGGTATGTCCCTTGTGCCTCTAATTACACTGCCTCACTCACCCTTCAAACCGGAATACAACAATACCAAGTACTGCTGTTTTGCGGTAGAATATTTGATGAGTGGGTGGTACCTACCTACCAGATGAGCTTGCACAAAGCTCTACCACCAGTAATGTGGTTTATTAAAGTTTGATATAATTGTTTAAATGAATAAATTTTTCAGTTAGGAGTTGGTATAAAATAGTTTTATTTATCAATTCGTGTCTTGAATACAGTACTAAAATAGTAGTCATCTTGAAGTTAATTATTTTTAAATATAATTAACCTATTTGTGCTTCTAAAAACGAAGCATACTTGTGTTTCAAATAGATTTCCATCAATATATATACTTCAGATTATCTCCAATATAGTCATAATTACATTTGAATTGTGATCTTAGTCAGCCTGTTAGCAATTAGACACCTGTCACTACACAGATAAGGCCTTGCGCAAATAAAACTTACGCTATAATATATGCGAATACGCATACTGAACTTGCAACAACTGCAAACAATTACGTACGTAATGTATTACTCGATTAACGTTATTCTTTAGCTAAAAGCTTTAGATTACATATATTGATATTACGTTTATCTAGCACACTTATATAATACATATAAATTATGTATAAAACGTATGATTTAAATTGCGAATCTCCTTCGCATGTTTTTGAATTACATTCATTTCAATAACAGTCTTTGTTTAATTTTGTTTTCTTTAATCGTTATTCATCTGCAAATGCTTATCCAATATTAATGATCATTTTTTGGTTTATAGAAGATAAAGCTTAAAAAATATTGAGCGAATATTAACATTGAATTGAAAGCCACTTTAAGCTGTGTTACTAAAAGCGGAAGTTACTTTTAATGAAAAATGGGCAAACTTCAATTTAACAAAGCAATTTTACTATCACTAAAGTGTAATAGTTTCATAACAATTTTTTATAACATTAATAAAACATTTGAACTTACTGAAAAGTGTACAAAGTAATGTCTTTCTCGTGATAAAATAATATATGATCATGCGATAATTTGACTTTAAGCTGCTCTAAGCCTTAATTACAAACAAATTAAAGTCAAAACACGAACGAGGTCATCACAAACGCATCAAACTAGGTCACGCTGTTCTGCACTTTTTTATTTCGTTTAAAGTGGTTTTCATATTACATAGGATATATAATAGCTGCCGTTTGACGGATCAAATTTACTCACACATAAAGGACTTCGTTTCAAATTAAACTACGATTTCTAGTGTTGTGCAATGTTAAAAATGAATCCACTTTTCAGGAACGCGAGTATTTTAAGTAATGACTTATTTAATAATAATAATAATAGTAAGTAAGTAATAGTAACAGCCTGCAAATGTCCCACTGCTGGGCTAAGGCCTCCTCTCCTATTTTGAGGAGAAGGTTAATAATAATAATATCCTGGGACATTATTCATACTATTATAAATACATAACTTATATAGATATTACGCCCAATCTCAGGACAAACAGGCATGTTCATGCACACAAATGTCTGTCCTGGGTGGGAATCGAACCCACAACCTTCGGCGTGAAAGGCAGGTATCTACCAACCACGCCAACTGGCTCGTGACTTATTTCTGCTGCGATGGAATGAGCTGATGTTGCCTGTGATTTTTAAGCGGATTTTATATTGTTTTTTTTATGTACATTTACTTATAGAGCGAAGACTTATTTAGATCATATTAATCATCGTATTTTGTCAGTTTTTATTTAATTTGTCATTTTTATTTTTATTTAAAATAAGTGACAATCAATTATCGAGTTTCTTGACAATGCCCCATTGCGCATTCTTGAAAATTATTTCGAGGGTTACGTGCTGCGCTCTTGTCGGTTACTTATATTAAATGATGTTATGAGACCAAATTCTTCGCTAATTCGGTTGTTTGGATTTATTCAGAATTTTAAAATTAGAATAAAGTTACAACTCTATTTTGATAGCAAATGAATAAAAAAAATTATAACTATACCGAACCACCGTAGGTTGATTTGCTTTGAAATAGGACGTAAGTGTGTGTAGTTTGTATATTTCGATCAGTGTAATACTACTCTTGTGGGACTTCTGAACGTCAACTAATTAATATAATTCTCGAACATTCCAGACAATTTATTGTATTTTATTTCATTGGTGTGTAATAAAATTGTTGTATTTTTATGAATGAAATGCATAATAAAAGTAATAGGTACCGATCATGGGTACTAAGATCTTTTAATTAAACTGGCTTTCTTAGTCTTCAAACATGAAACTAAAAAGTATTTCTTTTAACGGTACATAACTAAATTTTAATTAGCTCTAAATTTTAATTATGGTAGGAGAAAGCTCTACAAACACACCCTGGCCTTTTATGTACAAGGCTATACGGGATTGCCTCGTTGGTATAGTGGCTAGATGTAAGGTCGCAGACCCGCAGGTCTTGGGTTTAATTCCCTTGTCGGGCCAATTAAAAGCCCAGAGTCTGGAAGTTGTAAGTGAGTACTGTGCCTCAGAAAAGCGTTGGTCTTGCGCCTGAACTCTTTCCGATCATGTTGCACTTGTGTTTGCGCACATACTTGTGCACTATAATAGCTCCTGCGCAGTTGGCTAATCTCTATTGAGATTTGCTGCCGTGGGCGAAATCGGTCTTGAGACATTATTATTATTATACAGGATTATTAACCACCAAAAACCTTTAAGCTATCCGTTCTTGATGTGGATCAGATAGACCGCTAGATTATTTTCTCGTACGCATCCGCTGCCCGACCCGTTTTCTTTATGTTCATGTCAAAGAATGCAAAAACACCCTCTCCGGGTGTTCTTTCATTAGATATATGATATAATATAACTATTGAAATCTTGATCTTTGCTTGACAAGGCCTTAGGCCACTTAAGGCGAACAGGTAAATCCCTCCCTGAACCCTCTTCGCTATTTTTTTTGGATAATCAGGTTTTTTGGAGGTGACATTTATTTACGCCAATTTCCTGCGCAACATCGCTGACACAACTCCCTTGATCTTGTACGACCCAGATCTGCTTCGCTTTGTGTTAAAATTTTAATAAATTATAAGTTTTCGATAGTTCTGGCCATTTTTAGTAAAGTTTTGGTTAAGAAAAATGTGAAAAAAGCTTGAAAAAGTGTTTAAATAACAGAATAGGAAATGACTCAAAACGACATGCGAATCAAAAAAAGTTTTCACGAAAATTTTTGTTGGAAATGTATTATAAATGAAGACATGAAAACATTTTGATGAACGGAAATGAAATGATTCATCATAATTGTAAACAAAAAACATTTTCTGAACGTAATATTTCACAATTTCGACAGCTGCCGACGACGAGTTATTTCGAATTTCCGTTGGATTACATTTATTGTATTAAATTACAGCGGAAGCCATTTAAAAAAAGTCGGTAGCAATAAAGGTTTAAATTGGACTTTAATTAATTAATGAGAAATATGATTTAAACCAGTTACCAAATATGTTGAACTTATAATAAAACTATTTGTAACTGAGAATCAGTTAGCGATTGTCCATATATTATTCACTAACTTTTTCTATTTGATACGATTTTTACATTATTCAGATTAAAAATCGTAATATAACTGATATCTACACATTTGACGAGCCGTTTGGCGTGTTTGGTAGGTTTCCTGCCTTTCACGCCGAAGGTTGTGGGTTCGATTCCCACCCAGGACAGACATTTGTGTGCATGAATATGTTTGTTTGTCCTGAGTCTGGGTAATTATCTATATAAGTATATATTTACAAAAGAAAAGTAGTATATGTAATATATCAGCTCTCTGGTTTCATGGCACAAGCTTTGCTTAATTTGGGATCAGATGGCCGTGTGTGAATATAGTCCCAGGATATTATTATTATTTAATGTACTGCTGAATTGTAAATAAAAAAGATTAACCATTATCTAAATATTGTTGAAAAAATATGAAAAAATATTTATATAACTTTCATTTCATTTACTGGTCGTACAGTATTAGTGGATCAAATAAATAACGTATTTTTTTTTTTTTTTTTTATATTCGCCGGGAGGGCAAATGACTCTACTCCACCTGTTGGTAAGTGGTAGTAGAGTCCAAACGCGACGACGGCCAGTATAGACGGGAAAAACGTTCTGCACTAGCCGCCTTCGCCTTGCCAGCCCGCAAGATGCCTCTTCACGCCTCGTTTGAAGGAACCCGGGTTGTAAGAGGAGGGGAACACGTGAGCTGGTAAAGATTTCCATTTTTTGGAAGTGCGACAAAAAAAGGAGTTGCCAAATTTCTTTGTTCGCGATGGAATTGATGTCACAGTTAGGCGGTGACATCGAGAACCAGCTCGCGTGGACTTAAGAAGGAAGGGGGAAGCAGGAATTAGAGAGAATAATTCCTCAGAGCACTCGCCGTGATACAGTCGATAGAAAGCGCTCAGTGCTGCTATCTCACGACGCAATTGTAAAGGTTCAAGGGTGTTTGTGACCTTTACGTCGCCAATAATGCGTACGGCACGTCGCTGCAACCGGTCCAAGGCCTCAAGTAGGTACTTAGCGGAGCCATCCCAAAGGTGCGAGCAATATTCCACGCAAGACCGTACCTGTGTTTTGTACAGCAGACACAGTTGTTGTGGCGTGAAAAAGCGCCGCACCTTGTTCAGAACTCCGAGTTTCCGTGAAGCTGTTTTTATAACAGCCTCGATGTAATCCCTTGGACTAAGGTCGCAGCGAACGTCAATCCCCAGCATGGCGATTTTGCTTTGCATCACCAGCGGAGTACCACAGAGGGAGGGAAGAGGGGAAAATGTTGACTTTTTCGCCGTGAGAGCGCATACCTGTGTTTTCTTGGCATTAAACTCAACAAGATTATCAGAGCCCAATTTGGCGATGAGCTCTAACGTCCTATCGAGTTCAATGACAAGATTCTTCCGCCTCTCCTCAATTTCCGCTCGCCCAGCCACTGCGCGTCCGTGGTATCCACCATGCACTGTACTATCGTCTGCATAGCAATGTATGTTCCCAAGAGAGAGCATATCATTGATATGCAAAAGAAAGAGTGTGGGAGATAGCACAGATCCCTGGGGGACCTCAGCATTCACTACATAGAATTGTGAAGCGCAACCATCAACTAAAACACGAAGGCTACGCTTGTGTAGGAAGCTGGCAATCCAGGTGCATAGCTGAGCAGGCAGACCATATGCCGGCAGCTTGGAGAGAAGACTTCTGTGCCAGACCCTGTCGAAAGCCTTGGAGATATCGAGGCTGACAACCAACGATTCTCCATGCTTGTCGATAGCTTCACCCCAGAGGTGCGTTACGTACGCTAGAAGATCACCTGTGGACCGTTTTGGTCGAAACCCGTATTGACGATCATTAATTAAAGAGTGATCTTCTAGGTAATGGATCAGTTGGTTGTTTAAAATCCGTTCCATCACCTTACAAAGTACTGAGGTGATAGCTATTGGCCGATAATTTGCCGGGTCAGACCGATCCCCTTTTTTGGGAACCGCTTGCACATTAGCTCTTCTCCAAGCCTCCGGCACACTTCCCGAAGAGAGAGAAAGTTGGAACAGGCGCGTTAACACAGGAGACAGCTCCGCCGCGCACTTCTTCAGCACTATGGCTGGTATTCTATTGGGACCGCTAGCGTTCCGTATATCAAGTGATTGCAGCTCCGCACGCAAATCACGTTGCCTGATTTTGATGTCAGGCATCGTGTGGCCACATGAAGGTATTGTTGGTGGTAGCGCACTACAATCATCGATCACAGAGTTTTCGGCAAAGAGTTTAGCCAGGAGATTAGCTTGCTCTTGCGGACTGTGAGCTAGCGATCCATCCGGATTTCTGAGCGGTGCCACCGCGAAGGTTGGCAGAAATTGTTTTGCACAGTCTTGGTCAGACGCCAGAAGCTACGGGAGCCCCTAGGATGCGAAACAAGGTCATGACCAATCTGTACAATGCGCTGTGCATCCGCTCTCGTGTATGCCTTTCTACAGGACTTGGAAATTTTATTATAGTTTGCTTTCAGTGAGTCAATGTTAGATGCCCCGCTAATGCAGCCGTTGATCCACTTGCGATATGCCGCCTGCTTAGCTGATACAGCATCGGCACATTCACGAGTGAACCAACGGTTACGCGTACTCCTACTGACGAGATCTGAGCTAGGAATGTAGTATTCCATTCCCAGCATGATCTCGCCAGCAACAGCAGCGGCACTAGCTGTCGGGTCATTCCCACTGAAGCAACGTTCCTTCCAAGGGACCGACGCATAGTAATCGCGCATACCGTCCCAATCCGCCGACTTATAGTGCCAAACGCGACGTTTGCATACCGCTAGTGGCGGCAGCTTGGCCTGTGGCACTCTGGTAGAAATAAGGCTGTGATCCGAAGAGCCAAGAGGAGCCTGAACCACAACCTGATATTCCACCGGGTGAGAAGTCAGCAGAAGGTCCAGTAGAGAAGGTGCTTGCCCATCAATGTCTGGGATCCTGGTAGGCTGATCAACCAGTTGGGTCTAGTCATGTGTGAGAGCAAAAGCATGAGCAGTCCTTCCAGCATGGTCAGTTTTGAGGGATTTCAACCAGAATTCGTGGTGAGCATTAAAATCCCCCAAAAACACCAATTCCGCGTTAGGATATTGCTCTTGCGCAGCATCTGCCACCCGACTAAGATGGTCAAATAATCGGCTTGTCTCCAAGTCACCATTGTGGGATCTGTAGAGGCACACGTAGACTCGGCTCGGACGAACCAGGTCCACACGTACCACCAACATGGAGAAGGAGGGGTCCTCCAAGCAGCGCAGTCGGTGACAGCAAACATCCGTCCTGACGA
This sequence comes from Nymphalis io, assembly GCF_905147045.1. Classification (NCBI taxonomy): domain Eukaryota; kingdom Metazoa; phylum Arthropoda; class Insecta; order Lepidoptera; family Nymphalidae; genus Nymphalis; species Nymphalis io. The sequence goes on from NC_065918.1 coordinate 14,990,809, forward strand.
ACAAGCATACTCCGGCTTTCGCTTTGAAGGATTCTTCAAGCGTGTAGCCGGGATAATTAAGGTAGCTGGTATCGGCAGGACGGAGTATTTGTGTCTCCGTGAGAAACAACATTGCTGGCCGTGCTGTCTCGAGATGGTGGTGGACAGCGTTGAGGTTAGTGTGGAGTCCTCGGATGTTAGAGAACTCGACCTCAAACAGCGAGGGTATGGTGGGGGTGTGCACCGCTGTACGACCGTTATTTCTGTTTTGTTGCGCCATTTGGGAAAAATAGAATGGAAAAGAGACATGAAGCGAGCGATGTATTGCCACGATAGGGATGGGCAAAGCGTGGAGGCGTGTTTCCCCAAGTGGTTGCCAAAAGGAAAAATACACTGACCCGCCGGACGGAAGGGCCCCCGAACCCCCCCGGAAGTGGCCGCCGGGACCCCACCTACCGGTCACCAACCGGCACGACGGTCCATCCCGAGATTATGCGTGGCCTGGTGGGGCAGCCTCACGAGCTGGTTAGGCACGCTCGGGCCCCTGTACTATGCCACGGGCGGCCAGCGGAACAGCCGTTTCTTCGGGTCTCCCTGTCCGGCAGGTCAATACAGTTTCCCCCGGCATTGGTTCAACAGCCGTCTCCAATTGGACCAACACCCATCGCGGCAATACTCGCTCGGGCTCTGGCTGTACGCTGGGTGACCTCGAAACGCGGCTGCAAGCCACTACACGAGTTTTTCACCATGCGTACGGTGGTAACAAGCCAGGCGGATGTTAGCATCCTACCACCAGATGAGCAGATGGTCGCTCAGATATCCCTTAGTCGCCTCTTACGACACCCATGGGAAAGAGAGGGGCAGTGAAATGTATTCTTTCTCCGTCACTGCACGGATTAAACTTCCGTTAATATTCCGTTTCATGTAAATAAAAAATGCACGTATTAATTTTCCGTTTCATGTAAATAAAAAATTCCGCCAAACAGTTTGAAAGATGTTAAAATATATTTTGAAAAATTTATGAAAAAAAAACTATAATATTATGAATGAAACGTTTGGGGTTTTTAAATATTATTATTTATAGTAACCTCCAATGAGTGAACCAATATTTTTTCCGAACGAAAACTTATAGAAATAATATTATGTAAATGTAAATAAGAATTAATATTTATTTGCTTGTATGCGTTCCTAAGCCATTAATAGAATGAGCTGAAACTTTATACAGTATTACAGTACTCGCTCGTACTAGCGAGAAAGATTCTAGCATAGTGTAGTCAACAATAGAACGCCTGTGAATTGCATACAAAAAAATTTAAACAGGCATTGCAAAGCATGCTGTGCTCAAACGAGACGGATTTTATTGAAAATCGGATAGAATTCGAATATGCCGTGAAATAATATTTTTTATTTGGATTAAAAAGCAGTTGTGGGATTTTCATAATCGTTAGTTGTATTTGCTTCGTAAAATTAAAAACATCTATAAAATAATCTCCACGATTTGTAGGACATTAAATTATAGCAACGTTTAGTTAATTAGATCATCAATCAAAAATAATTTTCTTGTTAAAAAATCTTATAATATTTTAACCTATTTTCGTACTGGATCCTAGCCAAAAATGTGTTTCTTTGTTCATAACATAACCTTACCTGGTTATGACGGCATTGCGTTACGGGGATGGGCATCTGAACTATTTTATCGTATCGAAATTGTATATGCTTTAGTTTTCCTTCTATTACAGAGAAAACAATATATAAGCCAGTGTAAAATTCTAAGTAACGTTATTTTGTTACAAATCTAGACAGTATACATAACTGTGAATAGATTGAGAACTGTCCACATTCTTGGAAAGTAACTTTATTTAATTATATCGTATAAGAATGAAAACCACGAAAATCTAATAAAATAATCACTTTATACAGTTTTAATATTTGAAAGCTATATTTTTCATATGTCGATTAATAAATATAAAGTCTGTCTCAAAAAAATATTGGTCGATAAGGTATGTATTCTAAGTCAGATTATTTTAACCACTAATGTAAGGGTAGAGTTTAGTTGATTTTACAATATTTTAAATAGCAAAATGTATAAATATGTTCTTATAAGCTGAATTCAGAAACGTTCTTAACTTAAGCAAGCTTGTAAAGACCAATATGTCTCCTTCAAGGACAACTTTCACATAATATCTGGACCAATTTCAAACTGGAACCTAAAAATAATAACATAAAATATAATTTCGATCAAAATTATAAAAAAATGTAACAGAGGTCTGTGACGATAATCTATTTAAAAAAATCTTAAAATGTTATGTTTTTACAGCATTTATATTTAATGTAATTATATATTAATATAAGTAAGTACTGGAAAGTACAATTTAGAAACTGATTGTAAACCCTATCTTGAAATGTAAGAACTACTACTCCTCACTACGAGCGATATTGACTTTATTAACTATGATTTATAAGGATCGGCACAAAAAATGTGTATCACAGTAACTATTCTACGTATTCCAAAATTGAGACATGGATCTAATTAATTAATTGTGTAAATTATATCAATTTTTAAATATTTTTATTTATTCATAATCCATTCCAAAATTATTATTATTTGTCTTTTAATATTTCGAGTAGGAACACTACAGTAGTAATTGATCTAGTTACAAATTATTTAGGTTGCTATTTGTCTTAATTTGACTATGACTTCGTAAGATTGGACCGAATTGTTCAATATGATAAGGAAAATCACACGCAATCACACAACCTCAAATCGTTTTGATTTATACTTTTTAGATTTATCGATTACGTTTTCGATTCATATCCTCAATCCTATCAAATTAACGCCAAATGAAGTGATTATAATTTATAAATATATAAAACTGGAGATTTTGTACGCGTTCATTGTAGTATTAGAGTAATTTTTTGATAGTTATATGATCTGAAGTTTATCTTTTATCTATTTTTATATGATCTAAAGTTTACCTTTTATCTATTTTTACAATAAAACGCTTACAAGAAACTGCCTACACGAATTTCTGCTTAGCCTATAGGTTGACTGGTAGAAAATGCCTTCAGGCATTAAGTCCGCCTTTTGTCATACTACACACTGTGGTGGGCAAAAGTTTTTAAATAAATAAATAAAATGCAATAAAAACCGATACTTTTGATTTACCGATACCTTGAATGTATTTTTTAGCAGACGTAGGATAGGTGGGGGTTTTTGATAATTCATTTGTTATAGTATACCTAAGACCACTATTAATTTATTGTGGTAGGTCTACAACTATTTATTTGTCTATTTCGACCAAATTTTATGAGTGTAAATTTATGCACACTTTTCTTCTTCGAAGTTATAGTATGTTTAGAAATCTATCAAATCCTTTCCAGTGACCACAGTAAAGAATTACGTGATAAATAAAATATATTGAATCACCGTGTATCTCATCCGTAAATTCGATCTGGATACATCTTGAGCTCAAGGACTGTACTAATGCCAGATTGATTATCTTATGGGAACCATTGAATATTTTAGCTTAGATTATAAGTTGAACATACGTCCAACTGATTGCTAAATATATATTAACGTTTGTAATATTTTAATTTAATATACTATTCTTATTGGTGCAATACTATTAATAGGATTTTAAGGTGACATAAAAAAATAAAGAGGTAATAATTATCTTAATCAACAGTATAGTTTTATTTAAAAGAGTACACTTCAAGGCGGATAATCAAATTTGAAGACAAAAATTATATTCTCAAATACCTATATAACCTATACACCTACTGGAGGCTACTACCTACTACCGTTACACCTACTACCGGTTGCAGCGACGTGCAGTACGCATTATTGGCGGCGTAAAGGTCACAAACACCCTTGAACCTTTACAATTGCGTCGCGAGATAGCAGCACTGAGCGCTTTCTATCGACTGTATCACGGCGAGTGCTCTGAGGAATTATTCTCTCTAATTCCTGCTTCCCCCTTCCTTCTTAAGTCCACGCGAGCTGCTTCTCGATGTCACCGCCTAACTGTGACATCAATTCCATCGCGCACAAAGAAATTTGGCAACTCCTTTCTTTGTCGCACTACCAAAAAATGGAATTCCTTACCAGCTCACGTGTTCCTCTCCTCTTACAACCCGGGTTCCTTCAAACGAGGCGTGAAGAGGCATCTTGCGGGCCGGCAAGGCGAAGGCGGCTAGTTTAGAACGTTTTTCCCGTCTGTACTGGCCGTCGTCGCGTTTGGACTCTACTACCACTTACCATCAGGTGGAGTAGAGTCATTTGCCATCCCGGGGCATATATAAAATATATATATATATATATATATAAATTTATTGGGCGGTTGGCGTGGTTGGTAGATACTTGCCTTTTACGCCGAAGGTTTTGGGTTCGATTCCCACCCAGGACAGACATTTGTGTTAATGAACGTGTCTGTTTGTCCTGAGTCCGGATGTGATTATCTATATAAGTATGTATTTACAAAAGAAAAGTAGTATATCAGTTTTCTGTTGTCCATAGTTTAAGCTCTGCTTAGTTTGGGATCAGATGGTCGTGTGTGAATGAAGTCCCAGCATATTATTATAATATGCTGGTACATATATATAAAATATTATATACTATTTAATACATAAACAATAACACTCAATCACTACATAATTTTAAAGTGAAACAATATTTCAAATAATTGTAAATTTTTCTTATTTTTTTTTTGTATGATTCAATACAGTTACTTCAACAATTGCTGTTGCACAAGTCTCTGAAGGAATCTTGTTATTGTAAAATGATGCATGCAATGCGTCAAGGCGTCTTAATTACAAGAATTGCCTGAAATAGAGATTTCCAAGTATTGAGGTAACTTTAGCGTTAATAAAATTACAATATTTGGTTTATTGGATTTCATAACAACTAGGCAACTAGCTAAATACACGGCATGCGTGGATCCACTGCTCTAATTTTATATAAAAAAATATATTATATACGGCGGAAAGTTAGTACTTACATAAACTTATAAATATATTTTATAAAATATGAACGTACAGTTTGTAAATTGATTCCGTGAGAAGCCGGCATAGGTTGCAAGTATTATTTTTAAAATTTAAATTTATTTAAAAAATATATAAAAAATGTAAAAAAAAACAAAAGCAGACTAGAGCTTTAGATCGTGTGTCAGGTGTAGGATTCGAACCCACCTCTCCAGCGGTTTAACTGGCGCCTAACCACTAGACCAACCCGACTGTTCCATTTTAGTTAAAAAGTTGCATATATTGCTTGAAACCAATCTCTAATCCTTCATCTTATTATGCAGGTCTAGTGATTGCGTAATAGATAATAATAGAAATAATCTAGTGGCGTGCAGAGCAGACGTGTTGACAAATTATTTTAATTATTTAAATCTCTTAGCAAGTGAAAAGCATTTCTCATCCTACACAATAAAATCACAAACAGTTTACGAATATTGTGAGTCGTTACGACCTTTGACATTGCAATACCTACCCCAAGCTAGTGACGTTCTAGCCCTCCCCTCACCACCTCGGGGAAACGAGACGAGCTCATAATTTTTCGTCCTCTATGCGCAACGTCATACGTAAGTTACACAGAACAACATGAGTGTAGTAAGATCTCAGACTGGAAGTGCCACAAGCGTAGAAAGTAAGTAAGAAATATTAACCATTCCTTACATCGCCAATGCGCCTTAAACCTTGGGAATAAAGATGTCATGTACTACATACCTACCCAGACAAAGGCCTACCACTTGGTAAATAACCAAATTATTAATAACATTTATAATTTATTTACACGCCTGTAATTTCAATAAAATATTATTACAAGCATACGATACCTACTGACCGGCTTGAAGTCGTTGCCATACTAAATAGGTAGTAAGTAGATAGAGAGACTGAATTCGCTCCTGCTACATTTCCAGTCTCCCCGCGTGTGTGAGCGTGTATCTCGTAAGCACCCTCGAACGCCTGAATCATTAACAGATTTAATTTGATTTTAGAGAGTTCAATAAACAGGCTGTACATGCCGATACAATTTAAGGGTTTCCCTCGATTTCCAAGAGGGAGCGCCTCATTAGATTATGACTTCATAATGAGACTTAGACACATACTCTTTCAAACAAAAAAGAAATTCAAATTCAGTATACGATTGACAGAGAAATCGGTGAATATACATACATACAAAAATACGTATAAATCAGAACATCCTCCTTTTTGAAGCCGTGATCTTAGAGTCAAAAACTTAGTTTAGTAGAGTGACGAAGAAAATTATTGAACTTGATTCTGTACTTATACTTTTATAATCACCAGCTGAATACAGTCAAAGCCGCGTGCAGTGCTAGTAGTAGTACAAATTACCTATCCTATTCGAGACGCGGCTTTAGTAGTTACCATAAATGAAATATATTTAATCCTAATTCTAAAACTATATTATCAAGATAGATTTAAGTCACCGTTGTCGTAAAAAAATATTATTTATGTAAAATACTATAAAATTGAACTAATATTATAAAGAGATAATTTTCGTTTATTCGCTTTATTCAATTTCGCGCAAAAATTACTAATCCGATTGATGTGTAACTTAAAAATAATTTTAATTTATACTTTCAGGTCAGACGTAGGCTACATGAATCATTCATTATTCGCAGTAAACCAGTACATGCAGGGGCTGGTCTTCGAAGCCTTGTAACTGTCAACACTTGTCACTAACATATATATATATTTTCGAGATTATTATATGCAGACGTATTCGAACAGAATATTATGTGTTTTAAAGCGTCTACCAACAATATAGATAGATTTATTAGTACCAATAACGTCTAAAGAACAGACAGCAACCGTATATCTTTAAAACATAACTAACTAAGCATTACTACGTTTAAGATAAGAATAAATAAAGACAATGACTGTCCTTTAGTTAAACGTCTAATAAAAGTATTAATTCCTACTAAAATAAAAAAGAAATTAATTTGAAACGTATTATATAGATATATATTGCCCTTAGCACTTCGAAATTCGAATCGATTGTTTTAAAAATACATATTACAAGAATATAAAAAAATAATTAGGGCATGTCGTATGATGCATTCTTAAAACGGGTGAGTAGATCCATAGGCGAATATTAATATGTCATTGATTAAAAATATATCAGCATAAAATCCTTTAATTTTTATTCCAATAAAAAGGATAAATCTTTCTATGTCGGGAAAGGCACTTAGTATATTATAACTTCGAACAAATTAACATTTAGCCTTTAACCTTTAACCTTTAACCTTTATTTGCAATATTAAGTAACATTTTAGGTACTTTAAAAGCTTTAGCCACTGAAATTTTAATTATTACTATTGAGGCGTGATTCAATCCTTTGACGGCTTTGACGTTAATTATAAATAATTGCGAGTACGTTTTTTTGCGATAGTCTCTTGGACTATCTCAATTTCATTTCTCTTCATAATATGTCGGAGAGGTTTTCTTATTTTTAATTTTTTTATGCTTAAATATATATTTACAGAATAACACAAAAGCTTATTTTTCTATCTATTGACAATAATTTTAAATAAGATTTATTCCAATGATAGCCATAAATGTATACAAATGAAAATTAAAAGTAGCTACTGTACAAAGTCTGACCGCGTGGAATGGTGGCAAGCATAAAAGCATAAAAGTAATATGTAATTATATTTTAATAGCGTAAAAATTAATCACAGTTAAAAAGAGAAGAGCTTATATATCACAGTGAGAAATTTTATATCAAAATGGAAAAGATTAGTAAGCTGAAGAGGTGAAAAGTTCCACTAATAATGCTTGCTCCATTTTCAAATAAGTCACAACGAAATTTTTGTATTGTAATATTAAGTACTGTATTTGCAGTTTCAAAAAGATACGAGAATTAGAAATAGGTTAAGGTTGACTTCCAAGATTTTGTTTACTAGCTGGCTTAAATAAACTGAACTATGATAAAGCGTGCAATATAAAATTCCTTCTTGGTAACAGATATTTACTCAAGCTAATGGTTGTTAAACTTTTATTACAAGGTGAAGAACGCTCTCACTTTATGTGATCTTAAGAACAGACAACTACCTCGTTGGTGTAGTGGCTAGATCTAAGGCTGCAGACCCTGTGGTCCTGGGTTCAAATCCCAGGTCAGGCCAATAAAAAAAAGTTATTGAATTTTTCTATCGAAAATTTTCAATAGCAGCCCGGTGTCTGAAAATTGAAAGTGTGTACACTCCCATGTCTCGGAAAGCACGTAAAGCGGTTGGTTCCGCGCCTGAACTCGTTCCGGTCCTGTCGGTTTGCCGTCCCATTGGATTATGAGAGTTAGGGAATAGAGAGTGCACCAGTTGGCTTATCTCTCTTGTGACCGGCTGCCGTAGCTGAAATCGGTCTGGAGGACTATATATGATCTTAAGAAACATTTTCCCTTGTAACTGGCTCTTGTAAGTTTCTTAGAGTTGGCCGAAACTCAATTGTGCTTTTAACTGAGATGAAAATGGAAACTATGATCGACGACTCAATATTATACGACGAAATACTTGTAATATATTTTAATATTTTTTTGCGTTCATGAAGTTATTTTATAATTGAAGCTGTGCCTTGTTTCTTTAAATCCAAACCAATGTTTGTATGTTATTTTCAAGTCTCATGGGAACTACTGACCAGGCGATGGCGCAATACATTACACATATTGCATTAGATTCTTGGAAAAGTAACAATGGAAAATTCTAATCCATAGTTCGGTCTTAGTTTTATTTAACGAAACATACGATACATGTTTTCTAAATAAAATATCGTTTGTTTTACCAGAATGAAAATTGAATACATTAAGAACGGTTCAGACGTTTGCGTCAGTAAGAATGTTACAAATGCAATTGTTCCGAATTCAACGAGGATATGCGTTCTTCGGAGACTTGCATACTATTATTATAATTTACCATTCGATACAGATGATTTGTACAGCAGGTAAATTTAGCTTATATTTGTATGTAATTAAGACCTTAATGTAAATAATTCTTATATAAATACTTCTAGGGCATAGAAAGTATAAAGTTAAATAAGCGTGTAAATGATCCACGATTTGGCTAAGGTCACCTCTCCTTTTGAGGAGAGAAGGCTTTGGGCTTATTCCAGCACGTTGCTCTGCAGCATGTTAGTGCACTCGAAAGTTGAATAGTTATAAACACATATTAAGTACATGAAAATTAAGTAGTGTTTGGATCCAGCAAACTTCTGTTATGCTTAGAATCACACTTCTCGGCTCGGAAGTTAGTTGTGTCGGTTTTAAAATTTGTTATACGATAACATAATACAAAAGGGCGTTAGAGACGTCTGTAATAGTTTGGCTTGGATATTTTGATTATGTGAAAGTTTTTACTTAAACAACAAAATACGTATTTTGAAAAAACGGTCGCTAAAGAGCTGTATTAATAATATACGCCACTAACACTATCGTCTGAAGTCACGAGCGAATTGTTGCTGATAATTGTGGAACTACGGACATAAAAGCCAGTGGCTGCTGCAAACAAAGCCAACGGATGAGCCGCCGGGTATGTGTTGTGCATTACGGTCGGTGTTCTTGTTTTCCACATTGAACAAGTAGGCATTACCCCAGTATTAATGATGTATATATGCAACCTAAAGAAATCAATTCATGTTTCCTTTTCTATTATAAATAGGCCACAAAGACCTCAGCTATTAAAAAAAATTAAATTCAAAAACAAGATATTGGAATTAATAAAACCTATAACATGGCTAACTTGTATCTAATTTATTTTTATTGCATCTGTTCCACCAAAAATTTGTTTCGGTGTTTGAAGTCGCTTTCAATTTAACAATCGTTCAACTAAAATTGACTTAAAGTCGTTTCTTCTGCGCCTGAACTCATTCCAGTCATTATTATTATTATTATTAAAAAACAATAACATTGTGTTTTTCACTTCTCTATCTAGTCGAGTTAACGAGGTAGCAACATTTGAAAAAAAGCACAGATAATTAATTAAAATTTGTCGTAAAAAATATTAAATTAATTATAAAATCCGAACGAAGTTGGCTCACCTAGGTACTAATATGAAATGAGCAGTTATTTTATATCTAGAGTAATACAACTTACAGCGTTAAGCTATATCTTTTCCCTACAAGTAAAAAAAACATAGTGTTTGGTAATTACTTTACAATGTGTCAATAGTCTACATACACATACATTTACATACATACATTTTTAATTTCGTACAATCATACATTTGTTATCAAGATCGTGCTCAAATAGCGTAAGGTATAAAAGTAATTATCGACATGGCAGTAGACATTTAGTCTATACAACGATCCAAAAATTTTAAGTTCAAAATTAATTTATGTAAACTTATATTTCCAAACAAATGGCGCTTTTTATGTAGGAACGCACCGAGTGAAAGTGCGCGATTTAAAAGACTAATAGAGGCATCTAGCGATGGACGTTGGAAGCTCTGTTCATAAAACTGATTATTTTTATAACTATCTAATAATGCCAAAATAGTATCCGTCAATATACATTGCACATTGACCATTGAAAAAATACAATCGACTAATTTCGGGTTCGTAGAGCGTTATCTCTGTCGCACGAAACACTAACAGCCCGGTATCTTATAGGAGTTGTTAAAAAAATTATGAGTTAATATGTAATTGAATAAAAAACACCAATTATTTATATTATTATTAATCTTTAGATTAAGTATATAAAAATAAAATAAAAAGATCATTTTTGTATCATGTTGATGATTTTTTTAATAGCGTACATTTAAATTCTCTATATGCTCTCAATGAGGTCAATATCATTGTCACTATCAGCTGTATTTATCAAAAGTATAACAGTGTAATTGTCTAACACCCACACATTCACATTTGATCGCGTGATTGCAAACCTTTTCCATTCTTCAGCCCCGATCATCATGTTAACTTTTTCAATCAATAATTTTTACTGTAGTTAAATTCATATTCACGTTTTTAACGGCTACATAGCCTTTCAGTTGAGACAATCAAGTTCGTTTGGCAATCGCAACACTGTTTGCAACATGTTTAACAAGTACCGTGTCCACGAAAAACTTTGTAAGCCTCTCCTTGTGATGACATATAATAGTCTTCACAATGTCTATCATCGCTCAGCACAAGATGCATTATAAACATATCAGCTAATGCACATATCAAAGTAGATAGATTAAATAATAGAACATTAATAATGAAACTTCATCTATTGTGAAGGCATTACTGCTAAGCTTAGTTCAGAGTGTGAGCTTACATACTAATGATTAGTATTGCTCTTTATGAAATTTTAACACGTATACTATAACAACTTCAATTCCATGGCACTTTGGCAATGTTATGAATAGATTTATACCATTTATAATCTTAAAATACTAAATTAGTCTTTTATTTCTTGGTTGTAGGTTTTGCAAGATCTTCTTGATCTCGGTAGGTACCTTTTTTAACTTAAATATAATGCCCCTTGTGCCTGTAATTACACTGGCTCACTCACCTTTCAAATCGGAACACAACAATACCGAGTACTGCTGTTTATATATAGAATATCTGATGAACCTACCCAGACGAGCTTGCACAAAGCCCTACCACCAGTAAATAGTTGTTTAAGGATTCTAGCAATGTCTCTATTTAAGGAATTATTAATACTCATATATTTATTATTCATTTATTCATATATTTATTTATAGCTTGTCTCAGGAGTGGGGACGACAATAGCCTAATGGGTCACCATTTATAACTTATTATTAGAACCCAGCAAAGCTCGGTCGCCTATGACCTAGGTAATATCATTTGTTGGCCCAAATACTTGTCACCAGCGTCATTCAAACAACAAACTAAATCCAATGGCATTGTACAAGCAATATACATATGCAATTGGCCCCATGGTATCATGGAACATCAATTGGTCCGAAACGTACGGTACCTAGAACAAGATAAACAATAATCTTTTTCCCATATTGAGTTTGTTGTTTGTATTAAAAGTTCTTTCTAATTTTTTTTGCGTATATATTATATAATATTATAATTTTTAACAACTCATTATGTACAAAGATAATGAAAGGACAGTGTTAACATTCTACTTACATTTAAAAGTTTCGGAGTTCACTATTTATATAAAACAGAGTTCCATCACTCGTCTATTCCTCTCAATTCTTACTCTTTGATGCTTTACAATAGAATGAGCCCTGATACAATTGAGCACCCCTTTTATAGCAAAATGAAGCACCTAAAAATAATAGTTCAACGGTAGGGTAATATTAAAAAAAAAACAAAATACATAAATAATTAAGAAATGTTATTACAATATTATAAAAGTAAAATATTTTCATGAATCAGTTTTAAATTGTTACAGTACATTTTAATCACTGAAATTTTTTATTTTCAAACAATCACTTTCATTATAATCGCGATATATTTGAAAGGGACTTTTTTGTTCTCGTCGTATGTCATACATTCGAGTTGAAACATGAAATACCAGTTATTTGTCCATAAAATACGTGAATGATTTTGGCATTGTACCATGAACGTATAGATGGCGCGTGAGTTATGTCGTATAATTGTTTACGCTAAAACAAATAAAGCTATATAGCTGTAGCTAGTAACTGTATAAAAACCTTAAGTGGATCGGTACAAGAAATATTCTTTGGAATATTCAATAGGTATATACAGCCTTTAATACTTTCCAGCATTGTGAAAAAAACAGCAGGAGGAGTCCTACTGAAACCGTTTAAAAAATTACTCTTCGCCCATATCTAAAATCGTATAAGCCTACGAGGCAACTGCGACTGGATGAAAATATATTAGAAAAAATGATAGTCGAATACTTAGGTGTCATCTGTTACCTAGCTGCAGCACTGACAATACGGCTTTGTTCATCATGGCAGCACGGAGGATGCCCTCTAACATATAGCTTATATCACGTGCAACTAAAAATCAAAAGTAAAAAAAAATGCTTACATACTAGTTTCATTAGACATAGAGGACGCTTTTGAGGGCGTCAAATACCTATGTTAAGAAGTCAACCTACATACATCCAAAGGATGTATCCAGGAATCTTTTAGTGGACCTAAAACTATGGAACTTACTCCTATTGAGTGGAATCGACCAGAGACATATGCACTGGCAGGCCTGCGTAGGCGACAATATCCTCGTACTCTCAGAAGATACAAACCAAAATATATGTAGCACAATTAATACAAAACGTCAGCTATGATATAACAAAAAAATATAGTCAATACCCAGAGCATGAACATATGAGGGACCACAATACAGTTAGTAAACAACATCAAAATTTTAAGTATTACATTATTAATCATTCATTATATATGCACCAGACATAATCAGGCACAGAAAACTAAAAATCCTATATTCATTTACAATGTCAAAGTCAAATATTATTTTAACAAAAAACTGTTTGTATTTGATACAAATGCTCCAATGAGCTTAAAAAAAACTTCAAACAAGTTTCATAATGCTCCCCACAACGTTTCTTGTTTATTATTTTAAGTTGAAATTTGGTTTTTAACTAAAGAACAGAGAGTTCGGTTTTGAAATTTATTTTTAGTTTATAAAGTCAATACTTAAAAACAGACTTTTAAGGGGGCAATGTTTATTTTCACCGAACGAAATTAATTAATGAACACAAATGAAGCACGTGAAAAATCATTAAACTCGAAACATTCTGTTAAAATTTTCGTTTTGTAACCACTGAGCCATCTCGGCTCTTAGTTAGTTACATTGTATTTGAATATTTTCACTATCAAAACACTTACAATTAGTTGGTAACAATCAAAGCTAGAAAGGGTAAAACTGTTAAAATAATATAAACTGTTTTTTAATAATAAAATAGAGAGGGTGGCGTTAGTAAATGGTGCATCTGATGATAAGTGGTCAGCACCGCTCATAGACATTGGCGCTGTAAATATTTACATCAACATTGCGACATCAACCTTGGGAAATAATATAATGACCCTAGTCCCTGTAATTACTGGGTAGACCCTTGAAGTGCTGCTTAAATAAGACTAGTTTTTCAACCTTATTCCATTTACACCGAGATTCCACCATTCGAGATTACATCTGAAATGGTGATCGAGATATGCAAATGCAAATGTATAAAAAATCCGAAGAATTATTAGATAACTCTTCTCTTTTGGTAAGTTGCTTTAAAACTATCAACCAATATGTCAATGCGAGACAACATTCTCGCCCGTACTTGTTAATACATCTAACTGTGCGCCTCATAAGTTTTTCATGAGGTCTAATCCAAATCACAAGTTTTACGAAAAGGCTTATATAAACATTTACTTGGTGGTAAGGTTCTGTGTAAGCCCGTCTGCACCAGATAGAAATACTTAGTTTTGTCGTATTCTGGTTGGAAGGGTAAGTGCCAGTGTACAACTACAGGCACAGGGGACATACTCTATACATCTTAGTTTCAAAGTTTGGTGCCGCAATAACAATGTAAGGGATTAACCTCTATAAGTCTATCTAGCAGTAATAACCTTTTACCATCTTATTGTCTATCTATTTTAAATAAAAATATTATCATAGTTTTATAAACTCTACTACAGACTAAAATCTATCGAAATGAAATACTGAAAATTCATAAATCAAAAATTATAAAAACAAAAAAGTCGCACATAAAATTATATCTTTCACAAATTTAAATGTCCATTTTGAACATGATTCATAATCATTAAAACAATATTGCTTCGTATCACGAACTCTGTAATCAACCTGATGAATGTTTTAGTACAAACGACATGTGAACGACGATGACTGACTGAGCACTTAAAAATTTATAGCGGAACATCGATTCTATGAAATTGGTATTTTTCAGTTTAATCGTTTTAATAATTTAATATATACTATTCCAATAACTTCAGATAATACTAGCTACTAATATAAATTAATGGATTCATAATCGTTAAGATTAGATTTTTCATTAATGGTTAACGATTTACGAAAATAGAATTTAAAAACACGAAATGGACACATCATGTTAGCAATATTTCGAGTATTTCAAACTTAAATGTTTTTTTTAATTGAGCCCTAATTTTTCACCTCCTAACAGACACTGCTGTGCGTCCACCGTTTCGTTACTGAAGATGAGATATCTTCACGATACACGCGTCCTAATTATTTCTCGATTATAGGAACATATTTTAGGCTTGAGTGTAAGTTAGGTCGAGTGTATTTTCATATTGGGTATCTGCTCACAGTTACACATTTTCAGTTCTAACGATACTTTATTAAGGCCGAAAACTTATGGCATTTATTAGCATAATATACATTATCTAGTATTTAATCTATATTTATATATTTACCATAAAGCTATGCGGTTCGAGGTCGGATTATTCTTGACTAATCGCATTTTGCCGCTTCTGTAATAAAAATAAAGATTTTCAATGCTGGTAATATATTAACGCTCATCTGCCACTTTGGTAAAGTCAATCTAATGCACAGATTATAATGCATTTGACTGTAAATAAACGAAATGGTAATGACTGGATATTGTGTTCGCTAGTCTCGATTTAACTGCCTCGTTGGTCTAGTGGCTTGATGTAAAGCAGACCCGGAGGTCCTGGGTTCAATTCCCAGGTCGGGCCAATAAAAAGTTGTTTAGTTTTTCTGTCAGAAAATTCTCAGTAGTAGCCCGGAGTTTGGAAGTTGGAAGTGTGTACACTCCCGTGCCTCGGAAAGCACGTAAAGCCGTTCGTCCTGCGCCTGAACTCTCTGAGCTAGGGAAGAGAGACCCTGTGATCGCGCACACACTTATAATATCTCCTGCGTAGTTGGCTAATCTCTCTTGAGATTGGCCGCCATGGCTGAAATCATTTTGGAGGACATTATTATTAATAGTCTCGGTTAATATAATAGTAGCCCTTGTCTTATTATATGAAATAAAATATTTTTCGACAAAATATTATTAGATCCGTAAAGTCGTTTGAGCGTGAATTTGTAATATATACCCAGCTACACAAACTCTTGCATTAATATTATTGTGACTTTACAGAGGTGTCCGTTTCATTGCGTCTTATCGAGAACAGTTGTTGTCTGTTGTGACATCAACGTTGATAGTTTACGATCGATTTCGATTCGTGGTTACGGCAATTCTAATGAGGGTTGCTTCATACAATCATGCAGAAATTACGTCAACCGACTTACGTAGTGAATCATTAATTATGGCGTATTCGCATGTGTTTTTTTATTTTTCATCTATTTGCCACTAAATTATTTAAATTCTAATTAAAAAAACTATGCATTGTTCAATTTAATATAAATCAGTCAACGCAATTAAAGACACGAATTCCAAACTGCCACGATAACAAATTTTGTTTAAAATAAATTATAGTCATCGACATTCGAATGGTGGTATTTTAACGATATTCCATATATTCAAATCTGTTCTTACATTTGAATATTAAGGTGGAATTAAGAAATTTACATACATAAATTAATGTACCCTAAAATCATTATAATTCTTTTCGGGCAGTCGTGTGTAAATATAAGCCTCATAAATTTCCAGAACATTGTTAGTTAAGAATAAGTATTTTAGTGTCTAATATGTTTGGCTTTTATTGAATTCGATTACTCTTACTATATAATTATTAATTTTATATTCAAAAAACAAATTGTGATGACTTTAAATGATTTGTGTGATTATGGTTATGATTCATATATGCACGTTTGTAGTATGTACCCGTCTAATTAGTGGCAATTAAATTTCAATTTATACAAAGTCCAACGGACATTGTGTTTATACTACAAATAGTACAAATGGAAAATAATATGATTTTTTTTATAATGGTTTTTATACCGTTTTATGCTGCATATGAAATAGTTGAATAGTTTTAACAGAAGCAACACGAAAGCCATTAAAATTTGATCTCAACATATAAAATAGTCCAAATAGTAAGTATGTATTGAAAGAAAATAATAGGCAAATCTATTAGGGACAGCGCCTAAGGCACTAATTTACGTTAGCATAATACATTTTACGTTTAAATTACATTATTCAAAGAGACCATCTTTTGTTTGTGTTTCTTTCATACATTAATATTATACTTTTTAATAATTTAATGAGAAGGAACTGGCTTCTGACGCACGGGTAACACCAGTTCACGAGTTAGGGCTACTTTTTATAATATGTATGTATTGGATAACAATAAAATATTATTATTATTATTATTATTATTATTATAAAATAATATTGAATTGTCAATAATATGATCGGTGTCTTTTTTATTTGTAGGAATTCACATCTATATTAAACAAAAATATGTTACGAGTATCTACTATATCACTTACAGAAACTGTTTTTAAAATATCCATCGTATAGAGATGTTTGGTTACGAATTATAATGAAATGTTAAATTCTTTAAGATTTATTCAGTTAACTGAAGAAACGTTATGACACACTACCACACATAAAGAATAGAAAAACCAAAAAATCCGTGACAGTTACGACGTTTATGCTGATAGACCTATTGTTCACAGATAATCGTTAACAATACAACAATTCGCATTAAGCTGAAAATTGACATAGGTATTAATTATACTATTTTCAAATATAGATTTTTCTTTCGCAAGATATGCTAATAGACATTAAAGAAACCCGATAAACAAAAGTCACATTCACATTGGCCTCACTAAACCACGTTGTGTGATGTGAGTTTTGGTATAGATATGATATCGATACGCTATATAACGAATATACTAAAATAAATAATTACTTATATTCAATTTTTTTTTTTATATATATATATATATATTTTTTTTATATGCCCCGGGATGGCAAATGACTCTACTCCACCTGATGGTAAGTGGTAGTAGAGGCCAAACGCGACGACGGCCAGTGAGCTGGTAAGGAATTCCATTTTTTGGTAGTGCGACAAAGAAAAGAGTTGCCAAATTTCTTTGTGCGCGATGGAATTGATGTCACAGTTAGACGGTGACATCGAGAACCAGCTCGCGTGGACTTAAGAAGGAAGGGGGAAGCAGGAATTAGAGAGAATAATTCCTCAGAGCACTCGCCGTGATACAGTCGATAGAAAGCGCTCATATACATCAAATACAGTTTTAGCAATATGTTTTTATACAATTTTACGCCCAAAGTAATAAAATATAGACCTAAGTTATTACGTACGTGTACAAGCTTAATAAAAGCAAGCATTAATTTACATAGGCTGATTATATAATTATTTTTCAAAGGTGAGTTTTTTAAATAGGCTTCTACCTTCGTTATATAAACAAACTTACAAAATTCGCGTTCTCTTTATTTAATATTAGTACAGATAAAAATAATATGTATGCAGTTAAATAAAATAAATAAAAGAATAAACCTAAAATCAACTACTTAAATATAACACAATAACAATTTAAATTATTACTAAAATTAAAAAAAAAAATAGAGCTTTATTCTTGAAGAATCGAAATAATATAAAATTATATATCTAAAAGTTGAAACGTTGTAGTGTGAACGGCAACGGTGGCAGCTTGGCGACAGACCGCGTGCTTCTTTCGGTTGCACCTAATTTAGAAACAGTGATATCTTTTAAATTTTTCATTCGAATTGTAAATTGTATAAGATAATTTTAATCTACGAGTATATTAAATACCAAGGATGACAATTATATTTATAAGGATTAATAATTAATTCGAGAAAATGAATTCACAATTGACCTCTTCCATATATCTACATATTATACTGAATCCATAGTCCAAATAAATCAAAATAAGATACCTTATAAAATGTAATAAATAAATAATTGCAATATACAGCATCGAAAACAATGATAAAACTTTAAAATTGACAGTCATTGAAATTATTTACAATTAAAATTTAGTATATACATTAAGTAAATTGTATATTGCAATTTTATTTATTAAATTATATTTTTAAGGTATCTTATTTTGATTTATTTGGACTATGGATTCAGTAGGATAATTTTATCATTACAGTTTGAAAAATGTACATGGTTATGGTACTGACCATTAATTGTGTAAAAAGTAAAATTGTGTAAAAGAAAACTTTACAGCGCTATTAAAAACTGTTCAGCGCTATCTATCTATAAGCATAGAAGAGAGTATTACAGTATTTAATTTATTTCATATTTCAAGACAGAAATGTCACCTTTCATAAAAAAAATATACAAACATTTATTGTAAATTTTCTGAATCATTCCTAGTTATGTAATTTGCTATTGATTCACAATTAACTAAGTCCAATAGGATATTCAATATTATATTTATCTTTAGTATAAATAATCCTTCACCAAAGTTTATATTAGAGATTTAAAAACATTTAACGCTAATTAGTAGCACGCAAGAGAATATAGGACAAGGGCAGGTCATAAATTATTCTATAAATTATTTCAAGCTTGTCGTTTAAGATCTCTATCCAACAATTACAACGGACGTTTCTAATGTCATATAAGTTCCACTTTTCATCAAAAGTGACAAGTCGATTCAGAATCCCCTTATTTGTGTGTCCCTCCCCCCTCATTCATTCAACACATTAAGGTAAGCCTCGATCCGCCTTTGATGTTGTTCAGTGAGTTCATACGGTACTCACTTTTCGAGTTAATACGGTACCCACATTTTATCATGTCAATATTATGTTAATGAATCAGTATAGCTTTTTGTTAAGATCGAAATTTCAAGAACGAAAGCAATCCAGGCAAAAATGAACCGTGTGTTAATTTGTAGCAAACGGTCCAGTAAACATTTTGTTTTATTAGCGTTCAGAGTTACCATTTATTTGTTATATTTTTTGTGTTTTCACACTGGCCAATGTTAAAAATGCACAATTTTGTAGAAAAGATATAAAATTTAAAAATTAATAAATATCAAATTAGTAATATCTATGGGTAAAATATAGAACCTTCACTTTCTAAAGTCGATTATTGCTACAATATATTTTTTTATAAATAACGTGAACAAATTTAGCAAGATTTGTCCGTTAAATTGCAATTCCGAACCTTTTACTCACGCGTGTAGACAATAAGATCGGAGTATTGTCTTTGAAGAATTTATTTGTACAATGCCAACGCCCAGCGTTTCGGGCACAAAGGAATAAAGATGCAATTCAAAAGAGACAAATAATGTGTGAACAGTGAAATCGAAAATGTTACCGTCTATAATTATGAGTAAAGCAATTTAATTAATGAACAAAATACTTCAAAGTATGATTCGTGTAATACATTTAAAAACACTAAAAATTAAAATAATACTTTGTTAGCAGTGAAATTGAAAGTTATAATATAATTATAGTTAATAATTATAGTTAGAAGTGTAGGTGTATTTAACACATTTTCCATTGTCCGAAAACGTACTCTGTACCGTATATAAACTGCAAGCAGTAGTTTTAAATTTGTTTCTGTATCTAGTATTAATAGTACGTGTATCAGTTTTTATGGCATAATTTTGTGCATTCTGCAGTATAAATAGTATATTCCAATAAATACATTGTATTCCTGTAAACCTATTTCTTTTTTTTTTCGCATAATTATGTACATTTTTCAAACTGGAACTCAACAATACTTGAAATTAAATGAAGAGAAAGTGATAAACTCATCACCTAGCCAGATAGACCACCAAGTTAAAAATGAAATGAAATGTATGATTAAAACCATAAGCTCTCAAATATATAATGTTGAAAAGTACAGATTGTTAACCGACTTAAAACATAACCGTAAGTGCATTGTAAAAGATATTACTAATGGTTTGTAAGTAAGTATAACAATACTGTTTTAAAGCGGTGGCTAAAAGCATGCTCTGATAACAGTCTAATAAACATGTGTTCCCTTCCCTAAATAAGTAGTAAATCCCTTACTTGTCTGTTACTACACCCTAGGGAATAGACATAGAGTGCTTTTCTTTTAAACACGGTGTAAATATTTAAAATGTATCCGTACTGAAACCGGATTATGCGTGATAACTGTCACCCTTGTCAAAGTGCTTACTTATGTATAGAGCAACGTAAGGAAATTCCGGATGCAGTCCTCCTCGGGGCCACATGAAAGGCATGATTCCTCCATTACACGAATTGTCGAGAGAACGCCTACTAATTCGTCATCCAGCAGAATGACTTATATCCGGTATCACTCACCTTCTCCTTCTATGCTTATTACATTGTAATTACTACTACAATTACGAACCGTAATACAGTTTATGTCACATCGTTGTGTCTCTAAATGTACACTATTACTACTAAGCTAATTATCTCTAAGAATTCTATAAAGAGAACACTTTTAAACTGTCTCGGTAGTACAAGGCGCCATCTTGTCTGTGGCGGTCTTACATTTTCGTCATCAAGCTACTGTCATGTTATTAGCAGATATTAATGACGTGGAAAGTAAAGTTCTACGCTTTGGTTTTAAGCGTATTTAGCATTTGAATATATATTAGAAAAAAAATTAACAAAAACGGTAGTTAAAAATATAGTAATATTAATCAAAGATTTCCTATCGTAAATCTGTTTAATCTACTATTTTAAGTTAAACAAAAGACGTCAAAATAATAACCAAACACAAGCGATATATGAAACTTCAATGCTAAAATCTAATTTTAAGTTAGAAAAGTCGCTGTTACGAAGAAACAGTGTCATGGAAATGGCAGCCTTTTATGTCGTTTGCACATTAAACTAAACGAGTAAAAACATTTATAAATTTCAATTTTGTTGTACAAAAAACATAAAGCATTATTATTATATTTTTTATAAGAAGTTATAATAAAAGAAACAAAGTTAAAGTTAAGAAAAATCACGTCATGAAAGTAAAGTTATGACACATCGGCGTCAACCAATAAACTGCACTTTTTTATTTCGTTATATTACAAATATAGATAAACTTTGTTACAGTTAAAAGTCCCATTTTAATAACAAAAAAAAAAATATCAATGCTATCATAAATATAAAAATGCCTACATATTCACCTCGAATAAGTAAAGAATGTAAAACGTCACGCACTATATTTTGTCGCTATAGTTTTAGTTTGGATATTAAACATTTGTGATGTCATTTCTATTGTCTGTAATGTTAAATGTAGCTTCGTCGCGCGGTTGCCAACATTCGTATGGATTTGACAGATACGTAGTTATAATTAAATTAGGGAAGCATTGCCAAGGACCCGATTTTAGCGTAACACTCGATGATTGATGATCGTTTGTTTTGGTTCAAATTATTTTAATTTGACGAACCTGGTCGCTGTCATAACAAATGTTGTAAGAAATTATTCGCGAAACAATGTTATTATAAATCTCTTCCTGCATTTTTGTTTGAAAGTTTAATCTATGAAACTATAATGTATGTAAAATTCAAGGTTGAGGCTTAGAGTCGATATTCTGCAGCATAATAGTTTTACCTCTTTATTATTTATTTATCGAAACAGAAAGAAATGAACATATTTCAAAAAATATCTCGTTACCTGTTTATATCTTGTGGAGACTATCCAAGCTAAATTGAATGCATTTTCATTTGATTTCAAAATAAGGTAGCCTTAAGTTTCGTCTCTTTTTATGTACATTTTTACTCGAAAGTTCCGTAACTTTGATGTTTTATTTTTTATTTCATAGGACCACGAGTGGTCAGATAGTATGAACAAAGTATTTAACCCTAAGATAACAAGCTTTCGCTTGCAGCAAATTTACAAGTGTACACTTGTGAATTTGCTACGTTTTCTGTATAAAATTATTGATTGTGAACTGTTTTGTTGATTTTATTTACGCCAAATAGTTATATAATTTGACCATAAAACAATATCTATTATATAGACCAGTAGAAACACGTAAAATTAAGTCGAAGAATGCGTATTTCAAGCAGTGATAACAAGAGAAAGTAACAGCTTTGTATGAAGGAATACCTAATCCTTTTACTTTAGACTTAGTTTAAAATTACACTTGAGTACAGTGTCAGTTCGTATTTTGTCTTTCTGTAAATGTCGTTACTTCACACATCTGTGATCATTAAAATAAATGGTAATTTTCCTTAAATTTGTCACTACTGCTCCACTTAATCTAGACTGACTGCCTGCAGTGTTTAATCTCAAGTAATGTTATCAATCTTGCCTTGTTTTAGTGATCAAATTACTCTAATGGAGATACATGCAAACTTATTTTATTTCCATATCAAAATCAAAATAGAAAGTATATTTTGTTTCGTCGATTTGAATCGTTATTTCCAACATTAAATTTAATGCAAAGTAAATCTTTTTCGAGTATAGATTTCGAGTTGAAGAAGAAAAAAAACTCGGTGATTACTGTTTTTCTTATCAAAAATATATATGTAAAAATCAATGTATATATAATATTACTGTTTAAATTTATTATTAAAAAATTAAGTTTAGATTTATTGGAAGCATTTTTTCTGTCATGATACAAGTCATTTCATGACCTCATTTACTTGCATCAGCTCACAAAAATTAATCGCTTTGATATTTTGGCACTAATCCAAAACAATTTTGGACACAGATGTCCAATATCAATGAAATTTTTAAATAACAAAACTGTTTATATTTTTAATATAAATCTAAACTTAATATTATAATACTTGATAAAAAACCAACTGGGATAATAGCTATTTCGATATTAATGTTTTACTCGGTGACATAATAATGTGATGAAATAAAGGCGAACCAAATGTTTTGATTTATTAGTTGTGATAAATAATAGCCTCTGGAAAAAGGTCTAATTGTTTCTGCTAATTTCATCCAGCTGATCTAGTGTAGACGTGGCAAAATTTCATCAGACACAGAATTTTTTAACAATGTTTTCCCTGACCTGTCTATCGTGATATGAATTATGAACACAAATGTAGCAAATGAAATCGAATTGATACTCGCTCGGATTTGAACTCCCAACCTTCAGATTCACACGATCTATTCACCAAGCTATGTCGGCTCGTACTGTCAAGGAGCATAAATGAATGCAATCACATGTTCAATAAACAAACATAATAGAACTATTGAAAAAGGAACATCATAACGCGTGCTTTACATTCCAAATGAAAATAACACTCTAATAGTTTATACTCGTATTATTAAAAACATTACCATATATATAGCGAGGTTGTTACGCAAAATCACATCCTTGTAATTCATTCAAACAAGACGAGGAAATAATTTGCAAACTTTATTCCTTATTAACCTAACAAGGTTACGTGCCAATTTCCTGTCTTTTAATGGCGGGTCGGTCGTTTCATGGTTCATAATCCTGGGATACATTTAGCGTATTTGAAGTTTGATATTTCACAAGTGGCGCTGACTAATGGTAGATCAAACAGTAATTTTAATTCAATAGTTACCTTGAGTTGTGGACTGAGATAGACTCGTCTAGCTCGTCTCTATAACTATATCAGATTGATTTTATGCAAATATGAATAGGATTTCATTTGTTTTTTTTTCAATGAAAGCATTATGACCTATACAGATGCCTTTTTTTGAACTTTAGCTCGACTTTTCGTCCACTTTATTGCTGCACACCGCTGAATACATTATAATGACCACAGCAAAATAATAACATAAACAAAACAATAACTCTCTTGTCACATTATTATAATTTAAGAGCTCGGGACATCGGTTGGGATATTTTTAATAAAATATATACTTACAGTGACAGCGGCTTTACAACATATTTACCTAAATATTATGTATATTCACACAGATCTTTTGAAAGAAACTGTGACAAGCATTGGGTTGGAATCATAAGGAGGAGTATAATATAACATCTAATTTTCGCCTTTGAAATGTCAATAAATCTTTCCTGGGACACGGTATTCGTTTCTATAGTAAAATGGAACTATTATTTTTAATTGGTTTATTAATAAACTTAAACCTCATGTCAAGTATTTAATGACATCATAATTTGAAAATATAACGACGTAACTGCTTATTTTCTGGCTGGTTATTCTCGATAGAATCTACTTTCCGAACCGGTGCGCGGTGGTAGCTTTACATTTAATTCAATACTGTAACATACCTACCGTAAAACAGCAGTACTTGGTATTGTTGTGTTCCGGCTGGAAGGGTGAGTGAGCCAGTGTAATTACAGGCACAAGGGACATAACACCTTAGTTCTCATGGTTGGTGGCGCATTGGTGATATAAGCGATGGTTAACATTTCTTACAATGCCAATGTCTATGGGCGTTGGTGACCACTTACCATCAGGTGGCCCATATGCTCGTCCACCTTCCTAATCTATATAAAAAAAGACGATTTAAAAGTGCTTTTATAAGCCTATTTCAATAAAGTTTTTTTTTATTTTCTAGAACGTATAATAAAATGTTAAAGTAAATAAATTGAAAAATGGAGTAATGTCTAACGCGTTATGCGGTTAATAAAATAGAAATTATTAAAATGGTTTTTTTTTAAAGAAGATTTATATTTATCATAATAAAATAGTATAAACATCGTAGAATAGCTTCAGCTAGATACGCATATGAGTCATCTATCGTTAAGATAAGATCATTAAATCATATCTATTTTAACCAGAAATTGTTTATAGATTAAATCCTGTAGTTTGTTTTATCGCTGACTAGTTTACATTTGTGGTTTATTTGCTATAAAAGAAGACGCTAACCAAGATTTTAGTGTTCGTAAATTTCTGTACTGATTGAATTTATAAGATTCAATTTTGATTAGAGTCCTACAAGTACGTGAATGAATTTAATGAGAAACATTGATAGGAGGGTGCATCTTGGTTGTTATGCTTTATTTATTTAACCACCAATCAACCGTATAAAAGCCGAGATGGCCTAGTGGTTAGAACGCGTGAATCTTAACCGATAATCGTGGGTTCAAACCCAGGCAAGCACCACTGAATTTTCGTGTGCTTAATTTGTGATTATAATTCATCTCGTGTTTGACGGTGAAGGAAACATCGTGAGGAAACCTGCATGTGTCTAATTTCACTGAAATTCTGCCACATGTGTATTCCACCAAACCGCATTGGAGCAGCGTGGTGGAGTAAGCTCCAAACCTTCTCCTCAAAAAGGTAGAGGAGGCACAGCAATGGGACATCAACAGGCTGTTACTGTACAACAGTACTTTGTACTGTTTTGTTATTATTTCAAGGGAGCTAGTAACTATACAAATAAATCAAATTGAGGTGTCTGACTGTCAGTCCAAAATAACTGCCTCCATTTAAGTTAACATGGCTATTGGCGAGTTACTAAAACCTAAACAATCATGTCTTTATTTAGTCTGGTTTTTTTTGTCCGATGTAATCTTCAAAACTACGAAAAATTACAAAGGCAAATAACTAAATTGTTATACTAAGTATTTCAAGGCAAGCTTAGTCTGTATTTCATCAAAATGGATTGTCTATCAAAAGTTATTGATTGGCTATTTGCTAAACAAACATTTTTTCATTCTAGACCATCGCTGCTGCCTAGTAAAATAACAAATATTTATACGTATAATTCAAATATCCATTACGTACATTAAAATGGCAGTTTTTGTAAGTATTTTCGCCACAAAATGATTTCCTCGCTGGCAAAGCTGCCGGTTTTGCTAGAAGTAACTACAGTCGAACATAACATATTTAGATGATAAGTTTTTTTTCCTTCATAGGAAATACACACCGCTAATGCAAACGATTGCATTTACGGTGTGTATTAAGGAATATACGGTAAGGTATATATTTCTTCAATGTCTATGAGTAGTGTAATCATTTACCACCAAATGGATCATACTCTCGTCTATCTTCCTATTTATAAAAAAAATATATATTTCTCCTCAATAAATACTCTGAATTCAGTTTTAATGACGAGACGAGAGCAGATGGGCTGGTGCGAGTAACTTGACAACGATAACAGCCTATTGTAAGACATGCGCATTGCAAGACCTCGTCTCAACTCAGGAAAATAACGTAAAATAGATAATGTAAATATTGGTTTCTAATACCAAATATGCATTTATACCCTTTTGTCGTTAAAACACCTGGAATTTGGTGAAAAAGTGAGAAAAATATCAACATTTTATTGCCTTCAATAGTGAGAAAGGGAAATGTTACTACCACTCTTTTGGTACTTGACTTGACGAGCTTAACTTGACGAGACGGTTGGCGTGGTTGGTAGGTACTTGCCTTTCACGCCGGAGGTTGTGGGTTCGATTCCCACCCAGGACTGACATTTGTGTGCAGGAACATGTCTGTTTGTCCTGAGTCTAGGTGTAAGTATATTATGTAAGTATGTATTTACAAAAGAAAAGTAGTATATGTAGTATATCAGTTGTCTGGTTTCCATAGCACAAGCTTTGTACAAGCTTAATTTGGGATCAGATGGCCGTGTGTGAAAAATGTCCCACGATATTATTATTATTATTATTATTACTCCACGAAGTCATGATCATATTATACTCATTCTTAATCTTCTTTTGTACATATATATTGTTTTGTATGAGTTTCATTTTATGAATTTTGTTTTTTTTTTATATAGAATAGGTAGGCGGACGAGCATATGTGCGATGGTAAGTGGTCACCAACGCTCATAGACATTAGCATTGTAAGAAATGTAAACCATCCCTCACATCGCCAATGCGCCACCAACCTTAGGGATTAAGATGTTATGTCCCTTGTGCATAAAATTACACTGGCTCACTCATCCTACAAACTGGAACATAATAATACCAAGTACTGCTGTTTTGCGGTAGAATATCTGATGAGTGGGTGGTACCTACCCACACGAGCTTGCACAAAGCCCTAGCACCAGTAAAATGTACTTATTTCATTTCAATATTCAAAGCATACAAATTTTACGCTAAAGTAAATGTCTTTTATTATTTCAGAATGAACTAAAAACAAAAATAACAAGGCAAGATAAGACGTAGTGACTATTTGTATATAAATAAATGCTTTGGCTTCAATTTCAATGAATTTGTTATTTGTACCCGAATGATGCAAATAACAATTTTTAAAAATATTTTAATTAGCGCATAAGAAAAACGGCGTGTAACGTTAAAAGTTATTATTAAAGGCAATGTTTCTCACTTGAAAAGTTATTGTGTGATTGCATGATTTAAGCACCCCTTCTGTTGTCATTTAAGTTATTCTGTTAATAATGCAGATAAAAAAAAGTAAAAGTTTGGGCTCAATATGATGATCATGATTGTTAAGACTTCATTTTAAAGTAACTATAATTGTTAAATACTTATTGTTGTACATATTAGTTAAGTCTTAATTTTCATTTTTTTAATCAGATACTAGAAATTGTATATGCATCTTCATATTAATTTAATTGATAGTTGTAGAACGAACGTATACTATATAAATAGCAATGGACAACTCCTTCTGTTCTTATGTGCTTAGTTCGAGCTGGCCATCACCAAAACTATTTTTATACTACCGCAAAATATAAGACCACATGGATACATTCAAGATCGAAACATTATTAATAATAATATCCTGGGACATTATTCACACACGGCCATCTGATCCAAACTAAGCAAAGCTTGCACTATGGAAACCAGACAACTAATATACTATATACAATACTTTTTTTGTAAATACATACTTATATAGATAATTACACCCAGACTCAGGACAAACAGACATGTTCATGCACACAATTGTCTGTTCTGGGTGGGAATCGAAGCCAGAACCTTTGGCGTGAAAGGCAAGTGTCTACCAACCACGCCAACCGGCCCATCAAACATTGACACCTTATATACTTTGTGATTGTCGGACACCGAAGTGTCGTCACTAAACTGTGACTTAAATATAGTTGTCTAGGTCAACGAAGTTGAAGAGAAAATTGTTCGTCTGGCCTGGTTTTAGCAAACGTATGCTTATAACTTGCACAGACCCTTAAATTAAAAACTATTGCATGGGAAGCCGAGATGGCCCAGTGGTAAGAACGCGTGAATCTTAACCGATGAACGTGGGTTCAAACCCGGGCAAGCACCTCTGACATTACATGTGCTTAATTTCTGTTTATAATTCATCTCGTGCTTTTCGGTGAAGGAAAACATCGTGAGGAAACCTGCATGTGTCTAATTTCATCGAAATTCTGCCACATGTGTATTCCACCAACCCGCACTGGAGCAGCGTGGTGGAATAAGCCCCAAACCTTCTCCTCAAAAAAAAAAGGGAGAGGAGGCCTTAGCCCAGCAGTGGGACATTTACAGGCTGTTACTGTACTGTACTGTACTGCATGGTTAGTCCTTTCAAATAGCACGGATAAAATTATAACAAAAAGCTTTGATGCTAATGATAAACTCTTTGGCTTTATTTTAAAATTATTGACACTTCATGGGTGCATAATATTATGTCACTTACAAAAATTCTGTAGATTTTTTATTTCACAAAATATAAAATGTTATCACAAGATATTTTTCTTATAAAATAATATTGTATTTAATGTTTTAAAATACTTGTTTAAATTAAGATATTGATTTCTTTCAAGCGTTTCTAAGCAAAACATTTGATATATTGAAGAATTCTTATGAGATAAGAAAAACCTTTTTACAAGCCTCTTCATTGTTATAGTTTCCAAAGATATTGACGTATGTTATATTATTTACTATCATAGTTTAACATTTAAAGCTATGTATACTCTCAATGGACTTGGATGGGTAGACTTTGTTTTTAATGCTACAATGAGCTGTATTTCTATTCTGCTAAGGCATATGACACTCTTATATATATTTTCCAGATTATCTTATATAAGAAGACAAAACATTAACTGGACCTGTGAAATCAACTTATATTTTATCAAAATGATATTCAATATCCTGAATGTTGCCTATAAATTTGTAAATTTTGCAGTGTGATTTGCTGTAAAATCACATTATTAAGTTTAATATTCATACTATGCAAGCCAAGGGGACAATCTCCCGGGACGAAAAGAAGTCGTAGCCTAAGCACGCATACTCATATTAATGATTAATATTATAGAACATATCCCAGCGCAATCATTTTAACCAAAATATTCTCAAAATCATTTCAGACTTAACAACTGTTGGAGCTGCATAAGCCATCAACAGATCATAAAACTCTGAAAGGTAACCTCTAAGCTTTTTGTATTTTTTGTAACATTATACTCGCATTATGCTCAGTTGAAGATTTGAAAACAATATATATATATATATATATATTACTGTTACGTCTACTTTATATTACGTATAGTACACGACATAAAAAAGTTAGTGTCGGTTATTGGCCTTATTCAATCAAGATTTCAGACGCATAGTCTCCAGTTCAGTCAAACAGGCTTTACGGACTATGAGTTAAGAGATAAACTTAATGGTATTTATTACTTTTAAAATTATTGTTTAACTAATTGTTATGATAATACATTCAATGGCTATTTGTGGTATTCGTTATTTATATTGCATATATATACTTATATATTGTTCGATTAAGTCACCTTTATAGTGAAGTTCCGATTCGTTAATTGGGGCTTTGCATACTAGATGCGCAGCCCTCCAAAAAATTGTAAAGAAAATACTTTACTTACGAAGACTTCATAGCTGTTTCATATTTACATATCTACATATTTACAATATTTACATCACTATATCTAAAACTTATCACTAAATCTTAACCTATGGCAGTAATGGTTTCATTATCACGTAAGAAAAATTGTTCCCAGCTTATGTATCTAACGATCGTCAACTCGTCAGCGCGATTTAATTACGTACAGAGACATCTAGCGGCCGGAGGTTTTGTTAGTTGTAAGAGAAAGTGTCCTTCCATTTTGCATATATTTTATTATTTTCAGATACAATTTTATAACTTAGTGCTATACATATCTAATAATATAATTATGTAATACATTTTACTGGTGGTAGGGCTTTGTGCAAGCTCGTCTGGGTAGGTTAGTCCCACACATCAGATATTCTTGATATTGTTGTGTTCCGGTTTGAAGGGTGAGTGAGCCAGTGTAATTACAGGCATAAGGGACATAAAATCTTAGTTCCCAAGGTTGGTGGCGCATTGGCTATAAGCGATGGTTGACATTCCTTACAATGTCTAAGGGCGTTTGGTGACCACTTACCATCAGGTGGCCCATATGCTCGTCCACCTTTCTATTCTATAAAAAAAAAATTTGAAATATTACTTAAAAATTATGTTCTGTATATTTAATTGTTCTATGTATATATTTTTATTAAAATTTTATTTAATTTTTCGATTCGTTCGATTTTATCTTAGATGACAGAACAAGGTAAAATGCTATTGTGACAATTTTAGACTACAACTTATCGTATATATATGATATTTGGCAACCTTCGTCAAGTCCTCCAGTCGTCTATACCGCAATGTTTGAAGACGAAAGTCTTCAACCAATGCTTCTTACCTGCCATGACATACGGTGCCGAAACGTGGACACTAACTGCGGGACTTGTCCACAAATTCAAAGTCGCTCAGCGTGCTATGGAGCGAGCTATGCTCGGAGTATCTTTGAAGGATAAGGTCAGAAATGAGATTATCCGGAAAAGAACCTGAGTCACCGACATAGCTTGGAAAATTAGCAGGCTGAAGTGGCAGTGGGCTGGTCACGTATGTCGTAGGACCGTTGGAGCAGACGAGTCCTAGAGTGGAGACCGCGAATCGGCAAACGCAGCGTAGGGCGCCCACAGCTAGGTGGACCGATGACCTTAAGAAGGTGGCGGGCACCAACTGGATGCGGAAGGCGGAGGACAGGGAGCTTTGGCGCACCTTGGGAGAGGCCTATGTTCAGCAGTGGACAACGATTGGCTGTTGATTGATTGATTGATTGATATGATATTTAAGCACCATTTAATATCAAATAACTTGTTTATTATTTACATTATTACTAACCAAATTAGTCTAATTTATTGTATCGTGAGTATTTTTTTATTTTGTATATTGTTATGTTATATATCGTGTTGTTTTGTTAGTATTTTATTTTAATTGCTAATTACCTAACCTAAATTCTTAAACTATAAACCATAATTGTATTTTTTTTGTAAATACAACTAATAACATTCATAATATTAAAGTAAAATCAACAAGAATACAAAACAACCTTTATCAAATGGTTATTTTTAAAAATATAAATCTAAAATATTCTGTTAAATAGTTATCATCATGTGATTGAATTAATTTCCGATATGTTTCTACTAAACAATATTCAAACTTCAAACTCGTGAATAACAAGCCATTCTACATATAACTGTTAAACGTGTTAAAAATTGTATAAAACTACTAAAGATGTGTAAATTGAATATCCATGAACATCGAAATATTCTGATTAAATTATGGCATAATGATTTCAAAATATATTTACCAGTGTTTTAATTACAATTTCAAGCAATTTTTTTTAATAACGTTATCGAAGTTATGAAATAAATATTTTTACTGTAATGTATTGTGTTATACTACTCTCAATATAAAGCAATGTCCCCATTTCTATTGAGGAGTCGGGTGTAATATTTTATTTAGATTGAACAAGCTAAGTGTTCAACCCGCAAAAATTTTGAAAAATGTTTTTGATCCTTCTAGCCTAACTTATACTAGGTTCATAATTACAATATTTACATCACAAAAACCAAAAATTTATCCTACGGCAGGGAGTTCTCATATTCAACGATGAGATATTTTTGCGAGCTTAAATCAAAAGAAATCTTGCCAGCGCGATTTAACTTTGGTAATATTTAATTGTAGTGACATCTAGTGGTAGTTTTCCAAAGCAACGGTAATTTAAATTTCACGTAGCAGTATTTTTTTATATTTAAATATATATGCGTATTGTATTAAACAGGTAATGTAAACAAAGAAATCTATCATAAGTTACTGATAAGCTTCCATGATGAGTAATCAAGTATTATAAACATGCCATGAGTAAGTAAGTAATCAAAATGTCTTAATTGTTTCAAAGATATTTTTTATGTTAATAAATTAAATATGTCAAAATTGTTCTATTTTGGGAAATGCGGCGTATTTTTCGTTTTCTATATATCCAAATATTTTAACAACATTTGTAATGACATGTATATTGTATATGTTTAATATGATGTTTATTTATTTCGAAGTTATTTTGTCCAGCGTTATTTGTCGTCGTGATAGAATTGGCTGACCAGAGACAGTCGTCTCCTTCACGCACCAGTATTTATTCTATATCACTTCTCCCTCTTCCTTTCCATCTATAAATAGTCATTTTACCACTCCTTATCACATGCCATGTCTTTATAAAAGATTTATCTTTAACTTTTTTATTATTGACGGTACTTTTAATCTTAGCCTGGTATACATATTTCTTATCTTGTCCGTTCTAATTACGCTTAACATCTACCTCCGATTCCAGCGTCATGTATTCTTTTCTCATCAATCTATAAGAAAGATTATGAAATGATTAAAATTATTTTATCGATACTCATAGCTTGAAATTTAATTATCTAGTGGTTTTAGTTACCTTATAAGAGTTAATAAATGAAATATTTTATTATTTGTCACTGAGATGCCATGACATGACATTTTTATATAACTATCATCGTTTTAAGAATCAGTTATTTAATTATTGTTTTAAAATTATATAGTTAAGGTCAAATATGATACGATTAAATAATTAGTCATAGTCCTTGATAGCGATGAAACAGCGATCGTTTCATCGATTAGCATTCAAAGCAATTCACAGTTTAGTACGAATTTATTTTATAGGTAAATATCAGATCGTCCCAGACTTGCGCGGGTAGACAAAAAGAAAAATGTACATTGATAGGATTAATGTAAAACCGTTCTACGCTCACAGCGTCTACGTCGGGGAAGTGTGACAAATTTCAAGTCAATCGGGCGGATAGCTTAGGCGATCTCGTGATAAGTAGTATTTCGCTTATATATATCGTTAATTAAACCTCTCTCATGGTGTACAGATTTCATTACACATTTATATATATATATATTTCATAGTGGATCATTTAATATCTTCGTGTTCATTTTTGTCATCGTATTATTAAGTATTATAAGCTCCAAACCTTCTCCTCAAAAAAAAAAAGGGAGAGGAGGCCTTAGCCCAGCAGTGGGACATTTACAGGCTGTTACTGTTATAAGAAAACAAATTACCAAATAATGTTTATAATAAAAATATTTTATACTATTTAGTATAGTCTTACAATTTCATTGTAAATCTATTACTCAGACACAGGCTTATTATACATATTCGCCCTTTAAACCGTACAATTTTAATTAGTATCTCATTAGATATCGTAAAAAACGAATTTTCACGCAACAAAAATAATTATTATTGTGCGGGAGCTCAGTTACTCTGAACGGAGGGTGTTGATACGTTGAGAGTCATCATTAATTTTTTTATGCATATATAATAACTAAGGTCCATACTTTCTTATTTTGGGCCGACTGGTGTTAGCTAAATGCTATTTTAATGTCATTCCGATTGTGAAAAATTAATTGTAGTTTAACATTTTAGTAACTAACTACGTCTCATTTTGCTTTAATGTCAAATGCTTTAATTATTAGAATAGGTGTGTATACATTTTTTTTCTGAGATTAAATCTGAAAGTTGCTGTAATTGTTTAAGGTAATTGTTTAATTTTATATATAAAAATTATATATATTTACTTAAGTTTATATATCTATATACCTTAGTATCTACCTACGTCTCATTTGTTACGACAAATGCGTTAATTTTCATCTAAAGTAAAATATAATAGGACATTTTTTCATAAATATATGTTGTTGAGACTGTATTTGCAAGTTGCTACAATTGTTAAATATTTAGTTTTGTACATCTTACTTATATCATAGATTTCGTTCGTTTATTTCGGTTACACTTGGGAACTATCAATTCTATATGCAACTTTCATATTTATTTATTTTATAGTTTTAGAACGGACATATGCTTTATAGTATGTTAATGTATTGCATATTTATTTAAGAAATACCCTAATATTCAAAATATTGGAGACAATTTTGAAATTGTCCCTAAATAGGGGAAATTGAAAGAAAATTGTCTATTATAAGTATAGCAAACAAAATTCGAAAACTCCAAAATTTCTATAAAAATACCAGCTGTATTTTAGTTTAAATGTCACAAAGTATAAATCCTTATCAAAATAAATAACATTAATTTTAACGTTTAATGTTGATAAATATTGCTAACACTAGATTGATATTTTTATAAGCGAATGTTAATATCCCATTGTATAAAAAATACACGGAATAAAAAAACTTATTATACCAGTACTAAGTCGGGCCGGGAAGTTAGTACTTACATAAACTTATACTTAAATAAATGCTATCAAATAAATAAACATACTTAACATTTTCCTGCTAAGGGCACTTACCATTTTCTTTGTTTGTAAATTGAATCCGTGCGAAGGCCCCGTGGGTCGAAAATATTATTCATTTAAAATATCTATATAATGTATAAATTTATGTAAAAAATATATAAAACGTATAAAAACAAAAGCAGACCAGAGCCTTAGATCGTGTGTCAGGTGTAGGGTTCGAACCCACCTCTCCAGCGGTTTAACTCTGGCGCCTAACCACTAGACCAACCCGACAGTTTAATTTTAGTTAAAAAGTTGCATATATACTTTAAAACGAATATCTAATCCTTCATCTAATTGTACAAGGCTAGTGATTGCATAATAGATAAAAACAGAAATAATCTAGTGGCGTACAGAGCAGACATATCGACGAATTATTTTAATTATTTAAATCAATCCACTTGCGAAAAGCATCTCTCATCCTACATAATAAAATCGCAAACAGTTTACGAATATTGTGAGTCGTTACGACCTTTGACATTGCAATACCTACCCCAAGCTGGTGACGGCATGCCCCCCCTCACCGCCTCGGGTAAACGAGACGAGCTCATGATTTTTGTTCCTCTACGTACAACGTCCTGCGTAAGTTACACGGAACAACATGAGTTTAGTAAGATCTCCGATTAGTAGTGCCACAAGCGTAATACGGAGTGACTCAAAGAAATAAGAATTTTCTGAAAGCCAAGTTAGATGAACTTAATTGTGGAATTCAATCATTCAAAAATGCTCTGGGTGTTTTTATTGTGACGGAAACGTGAATTAAATCAAACTATGAAGCTAAAAGACTCCTAATAACTGGTTACATACACTATTTCAGTCACCACTGCAATGCATGAGGTTGCGGAGTTTCTCTTTTTATACACAAAAACTTTAATCATTATTTAATCGAAGAAAAATGCTTAGATGACAATCTTTACCTCTTAAGAGGATATTCATTATTCTCTGGATATTAGAGCTATACACAGAAAACCAACATTGACATATGCTAAAATATTTTTGACACTATAGTTCCTGCTGCATCACAGGAAGAGAGGAATCGTCTCGGGAGACTTTGACTTTAACCTTTAAGCTCTTGACTAACTAACTAAGTCTTACAAAGAAATCTTATATTTTGAACAACATCAATCCATATTACTGTAGTAGATAAAAAGCTACTTCTAATACCATTATTGACCACGTATGCTCAAATTTAAAAGAAAACAAATTTCATTTTGCCATAAAAAATAAAAATACACCGATGTCGGATCACAAACATATATATCTAACTCTACACCTACTATTGTATATATATATGACGCAGTTAACTATAGAGAGACGTACAAAATAATGGAAACTAAACAAAGTAACGTAAAAAACTGTTAGTATAAATTAGCAGAACAAATTATTGCGAATATTAAAAAAAGTAAAATCCCCAAAACTAAAATATTGAACCCATCTAGACAGAAATGGATAAATAAAGAAATTATAAATTAACTTAATCAACGGAACATTTTATGGACTAGATACAAAAATAATCCTTTTGGTCCCTAAACCTTTTTTTTTATTCTTTTTTTTTATTTTAAAGAGGGTTTTTTCTAACAAGAAAATGTCACCCTCATAGTTCTACACATTTTTCTTTTTATATATTTTATATGCCTATCTATAAGATTTTATCTACATTTAATACATTTAGTTATTATTTTAAGTAATGCTTTAGATGCGTCCGAAGTCGGAGCTGAAAGAACACTATTATAAAAACCTACTTCATACGTAAAATTAAACTTATGCAAAATTCCCTAATCCTAAAATGTATGTCAAACTTAGTAGCTGAAGAAATTAGTAGCTATATGAAGATTTCATGGATGGAACATTCCAGATAATCTCGAAATCGCTAAAGACACGCCAATATTTAAGACAGGGAGTCAATTTGAAATAATTTTATCGACCCGTATCGGTTCCACGTATACACTTATATGAGAGGGTTGCATATATAATCGCTTAGAAACATATTTGGTTAGTCAAATTTTTTATATAAGAAACAGTACGGTTTTACGAAGCAAAAAGTATCGTCAGCGTAGGATACTAATAAAAATATATGTTAAAAGTAATATAAAATAACAAAATAATATGTAACTAACTGTATAATAATGTAAAATAATTTATTATATGTAATAACGTAAAAACTAACAATACAAAATAAATTAATAATAAATACATAAAATCTCACTCATTCTGACCACTTTCAGCTATACTTTATCCCTGTATTTGCGATAAGACCGTATCATCGACAATGATGCAAAGTATTCACAGATACCCTCTTCATAACTGTATTATTTCATTTTTTTTTACTCTTTATTTTTATATATATATATATATATATATATATATATATATATATATATATATATATATATATATTTATATATATATATATATATATATAAATATATATATTTTCTTACATTCCTTATAAATGTTGTGAATATTATAATATATGAGAAATAAAGCTTTATTAACCCGAACGTCTATAATTGGATTGTCTGTCTGGGATTTCAAAATAACTGCCTCTTCTAAAGTAAATATGGGTATTAAAGAAATTCCATTCTTAAAGAGTTAAAGTGAAGTATGAAAGGTTGTATGGAAGCCAGTCATTTTCAAAGTTAGAGTCATTTAATTTCATATGCTTCTGGTTAGAATTTATTTTAGGATGTGCTCGATGAGGGGTAATTTTCCTTTCAAAAATAACATCCATGAGGATATTAATTTGAATTTCAAAGTATACAGTTCCCTCTTGGTGACAATCCCAAGGCCTGTCATTGAACATGGCCAGCATTGATTTTAGTGAGAACTGATCACGTGGACAGTTTTTATGTTGGATCAGAGCGAGCTCTGCGAGTAACTCAGTAATTTCAGCCCAAAATAAAACACCGCAAACATAATGTTAAAACAAATAAAGTTTTCAGTAAGCTTAATAGTTTTGTTTAATCTGAGTTGATAGAATAAAAAAATATATACTTGTACACTATTGTGTTGTATTGTATTAACTATTTTCAACGGCTTGGATACATGACCACCCCGGTCAATTAAGCAATATAGTCGTAGATTGGGAAACATGTATTAAATAAATTTATCTTAAATCCATTTGAGTCACTATAAAATATATTAAATAAAACTATATGGATTCACAGTAAGTTCACTGATTATTATTATAGTAATAATCATCAATATATAAAAAAAAACTTAATACACTTTTTTTCATAAAAGACTTTCTTTATTTATCCTTTACTTATACTTAAGCGCGAGCGAAGCCGCGGGCAGCAAATAGTACAGTAACAGTAACAGCCTGTTAATGTCCCACTGCTGGGCTAAGGCCTCCTGTCCCTTTTGAGGAGAAGGTTTGGAGCTTATTCTACCACGCTGCTCCCATGCGGGTTGGTAGAATACACATGTGACAGAATTTCAATGAAATTAGACACATGCAGGTTTCCTCACGATGTTTTCCTTCACCGTCAAGCACGAGATGAATTATAAACACAAATTAAGCAAATGAAAATTCAGTGGTGCTTGCCCGGGTTTGAACCCACGATCATCGGTTAAGATTCACGCGTTCTAACCACTAGGCCATCTCGTCTTTTTAGCAAATAGTACTTAATATAATTTGTATATATGATAGAAGTGGGTTGGTAGTTATAAACGCGCGTTAAGTTGCCTACCGTATGAACAGACGACCTTGTTTAAGTATTTATATACATATAAATGTAGTTCGAATATACCGTTTCACCAAAAACTGCGTTGCTTATAAAGTAAAGACACGCGTTAATTTCAAACCGCCATATTTTGATAGACAGAAAGGTAAAGTAATTAATTATTGGCACGACGTGTAATTTATGTTCAATTTGTGTTCAATTGTGTTATTTGATTTTTAAGAGTGAGTAATTTACATCAATTTGTGATTTCGTGTTCTATTTCCAAAAAAAAACGATTATCTTAAATTAGTTTCACTTATGCTACATTAATATGTATCTTCACAATGCTGTCCTTGAGGGATTCCGGTATAGAAGTAAATAAATTGATAACTTACATGGCTTACGTGGCTAACGCTTGCTAAACCTTAGGATATATATCAAAAAAATGTATTAGAAAATTGTAGGTATTACCATGTAAGGCCGCCTGTTGCCTATAGCATTGAATTATTTGCAGC